>NC_135333.1:36100451-38500451 GCF_023851605.1 Tamandua tetradactyla | reverse complement strand
TCCCCAGCAAGCACTGTTAAGAGAGCAGCAACCCAGCTGCAGTGGTGAGCCCAGCCCACCCTGGGGCACCGGGAAGGGACTCAGACACCAGCTGGGGGTGGGGGTGGGGGCAGACAGCACACCCTGGGTGGTCGCGCAAGGTCTGATGGACCATCGGTGCTGTGGGCCAGATGGAGGGCCCGACCTATGGTGCAGGAGGGACAGGGTGTTTGTAAGACTTCCTGGAGGAAGCGGTCTCCAACAGAGGGCGCGTGGAAGTTAGCCAGGGGAGGACAGGGGGTAAGGAAAGGGGCTGCCCAGCCAGGACAGCCCGTGCCAAGGCTGGCCTGGAAGCAGGCAGGGCCCCCTATGCCTCTCTGAGTTTTCACCTACAATTTAAAACCCTCCAATGCCGTGCCCTTTCTCTGCAGGAGCTGTCTTTGGTGGGGAATGTTGGGTTCATGAATCGAGGTGAATGAATAAGAGAAACAATGTCTGGTGGTGCTGGGTGATGGGATCCCATGCTGGGGGTGGGGTGGGGGAGGGCCCAAAGGCAGGCGGCTGGTGAAAGAGGTGGGACCAGTGAGTGTCAGGGTCCGGAGCGGGCTAAGATGATGCTCCTTTTCTGGGGTAGTGAGCAGAGAATTCCTCAGAGAGATGTGGAGGGTCTGGAAGGAAACCAGCGTGGGGGCGCTGGCTGAGCACCACACATCCCACCTGGGGCAGGGGCTGGGGGCGGGGAGGGGAGGGAGTTATGGCCTCAGTACTTGGGTCTGTCTGGCCTGAGACAATAGGCCTCCTGCTGGAGGGGACATTTGCCCTTGATCCAATCCAGTAGGGAAGAGCTGGCAGGGTGGGGGTGATGGATGATGAGAGAGAGGTGTCAGGGACAATGCAGGCAAAGGTGCAGAGAGCGTGCAAGCAGGGCACCCGTGGGAGCCAGCTGGCAGGCGGGGAGAAGCATCAGTGTGTGGAGGGAGGTGTAAGACTGGGGGAGGTAGGGGCCGTGTCCTGTGATCCCCAAATGCCCAGCCGAGAATTCCTTCCAAAGGACCCACCCCACTCCCACCCCCGAGTGCAGAGCCCACTGGAACTCCAGCCTCTGGACACAGAACCTGGGAGAGACACTCAGGTTGGAACCAGTCTCAGGGCAGGCGGGTCCTAGAGATGTGGAAGGAGGCAAACCAGACAGGTGGAGGAGAGGGAGTAGAGGGTGGGAGCAAGGAGGGGGGGCAGCTGAGGTGAAGCCCAGAGGAACCCCCAAATAGCCCCTCTGGGGTTTTCTAATCAAGCCCCGCTGATGAGCTCCAGCCCAAGCGAGGTGCTCAGCCTCTCCTCACCCTCTGTCTCCTTTCTCCCCCAGCAATTACACGGCCTTGTTGGGAGTGTGGATCTATGGCTTTTTCGTGCTGATGCTGCTGGTCCTGGATCTTTTGTACTACTCCGCAATGAACTACGACATTTGTAAGGTTTACCTGGCACGGTGGGGCATCCACGGACGGTGGATGAAACAGGACCCCCGGCGGTGGGGGAACCCTGCTCGGGCCCTGCGGCCAGGGCAGCCAGTCACGCAGCCCCAGCCTCCCCCGGGCTCCCTGCCGCAGGCCCCCCAGGCCGTGCACACGCTGCAGGGAGATGCCCACAGCCCACCGCTGATGACCTTCCAGAGCTCATCCGCCTGGTAAGTGGTGGCCATTGAGGCCCAGAACACGCTGGCCGCTTGTCTTTGGTGAACTCAGAGAATACTGGCTCCTTTTGCTGCTGCATCTGGCTCGTTTACCCAGTCATCTGCTTAGCTCATTGTGCATCAAGAAGGATTTGAAACTGCCCATGGTAACTGCATGGGCATGGATAGGAAAGCCAAAATGAGAGGTGGATAGGGAGCTTGGAAGTAGCGCTTGCAAGCTCATTGTTCCCAGAGCCTGGTTGCCATGGAGCAGCCAATAGAGGTGTGAGTTTCCTGGCAGCCAAGGCAAAAGGGGTAATTAGATTGCTTCCAAGTTTCTGGTTTCTCATTAAAGGGAGTAAATCACTCTGTAAGTGGTGGTAGAGATTTTTTTCAGCATGGGAGTAGAAAAGAAGCATATTACCTGGTTCTTTACATGCATGATCGTTTGGTCACATAAGGCACAGAGGTGACACAAGCAGGCTGCTCAGGGATGGATCAAGAAAGGGAAGGGAGTAGGGGGTTCGCGTCGCCAGTGGCTGCCCTAGTAGAGCCCAGTTGCTGTCCAAGGGCATGTTCAGACCTGCCTTCCACTACTCTGACTCCCATTTAAGACTCCTGTGCAGCCTCTGGTGCTACAGCGGTGGAGAAGAGATCTGTGCATGTTGGCCCCATGAGGCCAGAATGGGCCAGGGACAGGTATCTGCCCCAAGGGCAAAGGATCTGGCAGGAGCCAGTCTGGGTGACGATGTTGTTTGGGTCCCAAGCTGCATCCACGGGTACACAGGGCCTGGGGCATATCACCTCAGTCTGCACGGTCCATCCCATGCCCGCCCGCTGCTGGCCAGATGCAGGAGTTTACAACCCCGCTAACCATTGAGTCTTAGTCCAGGAGCTTGGCAGGCAAAACCACCTGGGTTCCTGAACCAACTCTGCCACTTATCAGCTCTGTGACTTAGGGCCAGCTGCTTCACCTTAGCCCTCCAGTCCTTGCGGAGGGGCTAAGCATAAGAATGCTGCCCCACCCCACCCCGGGTTTGTCTTGAGGGTTAAATGAACCACTGGGCACTTAGTAGGCACTTGGTTAATGTTTGCAACTTCCTTGCTAGGATTACAACTAAGCTCGCTAATGCTCATCTAAATAGCTGACAGTCGTGACCTTTTCAATAATGAATGACTTAAATAATTAATAAGATACGCTCAAATCTGTATGTGCTTATTGATCAAATAATTGCCCCATCGATCACGCCGAAGACAAAGAGGCAGCCTTGCTTGGCTCAGGTGGACAGATGCCTACCCTGCAGCAGCCCTCTGCGTGGGGACCCTGTGCCAAGCTCTGGCCACTTAGAGGTGGGGGGTGGAGAAGAGCGTGGGGGAGATGAGGAGGGGGAGGTGAGGCAGAGGAGGTGAGACTGGGGGAGTTGAGGAAGAGGAGAGGAGTCAGGGGAGGTGAGGAGGGGGAGCTGAGGTGGGGTAGGTAAGGCGGGGTTGGTGAGGCTGGGGAGGTAAGGCAGAGGAGATGAGGTTGGGGAGGTGAGGTTGGGGAGGTGAGGTGGGGGAGGTGAGGAGGAGAAGGGGAGGAGGAGGAGGGGAGGTGGGGGAGGTGAGACTGGGGAAAGTGAGGCGCACACATGTGGAAAACGACTGGCAATGAAATGGCCAATGACCAGAGCCTCAGTCCAGGGTTTCCTGAAATTCCGAAACCTGGGGTGACAGTCAAAATCAAGATTCAGGGGTCCCACCCAGAATCAGGGGTCCCACCCAGAACCTCCGAAGGCGTTGCCTGGGAGCCTGACAGGTTGAGCAGCACAGGAAAATGCCACTGTGGTTAGCCAAGTCTGTTGGGAGCTGAGAGTCCGCGGTTTAAATGGTGGTTCCCTGTCTCACTGTCTCTCGCTGTCTACCTTCCTCCCTGGCTGTATTAAGCATTTGGAATGTTGCATACATTGGACATAGGGCAGCTTTTTCTCAATTTGACCCCAGCTTAGGAGACCGCCTGGCATCCAGATCCCAGAGGCGGGGGCTGCGTGGTGTCCGCCTGGCCCCAAAGGCTGCGCTCTGCTCCTGAGTCCCGGCGTCTGGTTTTAACAGCCCTCTAACCTTCCTCTCTGGCATTCTCCCCTCCCCCCCTTTCCACATAGCTTTCATCAACAAGCACACATTAAGCACCTACTGCGTTCCAGGCACTGTGCTATGCCATTGGATACAGAGTTCGTGAAAGCCAGCCGTGGAGAGGGGAGAGCTTTGCTGGGCTTAGGGTTGGGACGGGGTATAGTGCGTGGGTCACGGTGGCTGAATGAGATGCCGACCTTGCGTCCCTGAGCTCAGCAGCCTCACTGGAAACTTCATCCTCAGGAGCCTGTGAGGACAGGACATAAGGAGCAGGAAGGAATGTGGGGGTGTATGCCTGGCTCTCCTTCTGCCCTGTGACTCGCCGGAACTCTATGCAAGGGAATTCCTACTCAGGCTTCAGTGCTGCCCACCAAGGAACCTCGGGGGTGAAAGGATTGCACTTGGGGAGCAGAGGGAGTCCCAGCTCCTTTTTTGCCTTGTGGTATCCTCCACGGGGGAGACACAAGTAGCTGGGTAGCCAGGGACATCCCATGAGCCTGGACAGGGTGGGGTTTATACGGGGAAATGGGCTTGGTGGCAGAGACGTCTGGTCCACAGGGTCAACACGGGCTTGAGCCGGACAGTGTCTGCTGAGCACCCCGGGGTGCTGGCTGCAGATGAAGCAGTGAGGCCGGCTCAGCAGAGCTGCTGGGGCGTGGCACCATGTTGAGAACAGGGCACTGGGCTGTAGTCAGGCCAGGCAGAAGCCCAGGTGGCCTTTCCTGCAGGTAGCCAGACCCCTTCACCTGGACACTCTCTTCTCCTCTGAGCCTCCCAATGGGCACTTGTGATTCTAGAAACATCTGCCAAACACTTCCTGTGTTCCAGGCACTGCGTTTGGACTCATTTAATCTCCCCACAACCCCTAGAGGTGGGGGCTGTGATTTTTCCTCTTTGCAGATGAGTGAGTGGAGGCGCGCGGGGCTAAGTGCATGGTGGAGTGGAGATTGGATGCGAGCAGTCTGGCGCCTGAGCCCCCACTTCCTCCCAGCTCCCTCCCTCTGGATTGGCAGGAATCGCAGTGTGCAGTGGCAGAATTGAGGCCGCCATTGTCCTTCCCTTAAATTTTCCAATTTGACAGCGGCTGCCCCTCCTCCCATGCTGGCTCTGAGCTTGGTGCTGGGGCCACGAAGACAAGATGGGCAGGTGGGAGACGTGTGCCAGCACCCAGGCAGAGGTTCAAAGGGCACTGCAAAGAGCCATACTGGGGTTGGGAGCTGAATAGGAGCTTGTCTTGTGGATGGAGAGGAGGTGGAGGCAGGGGCGGCCATCTAGGGCCACGCGGTAGGTGCACTTTGGTAGCTCTGTGGCATCACGGGTCTCAGAGATTGTGGCAGGAGGGGCAGCTGCATCAGGGGCAGACTGTAATGGTCTCTCCAGGCTGAGAGCTACGATCCTTATCCAGAATCCACCCTCCAGGCACGCACTTTCCATCACCCTAGGGTGGAGCTTCCCCTCCGTCCCTGGCACCCGAGGCCCCATCTGCCAGGCTTGGTCCCCGGGTTTCCTTCCTCCTCCTGCACACATACCCCATGTCCCAGCCCCCCCCCCGCCCTCGCTGTTCCTCCATTCGTGGCATCCCCCTGACAGACCCTGTTCTATGCCAGCTCCTTTCTCCATGAACGCCAGTTCTCCCGGCTCTGGAGGGGAGAGGGAAGTGATACCTGATGGGGATGGGGTTGCCACAGGGCTGCCCCCTCACATCCCCAGCTGCTGCATCTGAGCTGGTGGCAGGGCATGGAGACAGGACAGATGCCAGGCTGCAGCCTCAGGAAAGGGTTTCCAATCCAGACATGGAGAGTCAGGCCAGGCCTGGGGCGTGGCTCATTCCATGCTCAGCCAGAGACCCACAAAGCCTGAGGGAAGGCGCCAGGTGGTCCTGGGGTTTCTGTTTCTCTCTGTGCCGCTCTTGAGTGCCAGCCGCCTGCCTGTGCCCAGTGGACAGAGGTGACGAGTGGGTCCACGGACTCTACCTAAGAGCCACCTGATCGAGAGGAGGGAGGGGTTCCTAAGCCCTGCTTTGCCCTCCCTTAACCTGTCCAGGGGTGTCTCTGTGCCAAGGAGGCTGCAACCCGAATGCCTGGCCCTGGCTGGACTCTGACAGGAGGCAAATGTTGAGACAAAAGGATCGTGAGAAAGTGCCGGGCACAGTCCAGACATGCCAACCCTGGCACAGACTCTGCCAGGCTCACAGCTCCCTTCTCTGAGCACCAGCAAGTCCCAGGCCCTTGATGGTGGGGAGGTGGGGTGTCTGGGGTCTGCCTGAAAGGGAAGTGTCATCTAGGTGAGAGGGACTCAGTAACTTGCCCAAGGTCTCCCAGCAAGCAGGGGGCCGACATCCCCCAGCACCTGCTATGACATTCCAGGGCCTTCGCCCTAAAATCTGGAACATTCTCTAGGCCCTTTGTCTCTAAGAACCCCGGTTTCTAGGGAGAGCTGGATTTAAACAGTCCAAAGCAGCTGCTGCCGCGGGCGCTGATGTGAAATGCTTTTCACTCACTGCTTCTGGAATGCTCACAGCATCGCTGAGAGGCGCGGACTCTGGACTCTGGGTGGGCCCCTTCGAATCAAACAGGAGGGAAGGCAGGGGCAGAGCCCAAGGCTGGGAACCTGCCCCGAGGCCCGAGGCCCTGGTGGGGAGAGGCCTGGTGGTGGGAGAGGAGGCTGCCCAGTCCCTACCGCCCCCTGACCTGAGAGTTCAGGGCCTGTCCCTGACTTGGAACTTCAGGAAAGGGATTTCCAGGTGGGATCTTGTCCGAGGGGCAGATGCTGCTGCCCTAAAGCTTGAGTCTTGCTTTCTACCAGCTCTGCAGCCAGAGACCTTGGTGTCTGGTTTCCCCGGAGGGACGCCAGCCAGGCGGGAGAAATTCCAGCAAATTTTAAGACCAAACAGGGAGAAGGTCAAATACCTTGTTTTCTTTGTCATACAATCAAATACCAAGGAGGTTGCTGTGGTTGGAACTCAGGAGACAGCACTCCCTCAGGGGGCTAGAGTTTCAAATCCTTGGGGGTTCCAAGTGGATCAGGAAACTCTGAAGCTGGACCTGGAGCTCCAATTCCTTTCCTTCTCAGCCAGGCCGGGCTCTCCAAGTCTTGGCTCTTTGTGGCGTTTAAACGGGAAGGCACTTGGCTGTTTCCATCTTGTTCCCACAGTTTTGCTGAAAACCCTGGAGGGTATCTGCATGTGAGCACTGCTCCAGGGCCAGGGAATCCCAGACCCAAAACCAGTGGCTGCACCAGGCTGTTTGACCTCGGATGAGTCACTGAGCCTCTCTGGGTCTCAGTGCCTCACCTGACAGTGGGGGTGGGAAAGGGAAGGGAGTCCGTGGGAGGTCTGCAAGGGAGGTTAATTCTCCTCCTGTCCCTTCCCAGCCCCTGGTACCCCACCCCCTGCAGACTTCCCTGGGGACATTCCCCAACCCCGAGGCCTGTGCTGGGCTGCTGCCCCCACCCCACACCCCGGTATCTTGGATGTGGCTGCCTGTTAAGCAGCTGAGATCTCTGAGGCCCTACTGTGTGCCAGCCCCCAGGCAGGCACCTGGCGGTGAAGGTTCTCCCTTCCCCTTCTCCTAGTGAACACCCCCTGGCACCTCAACCAGGAGGGAGTGAAGACCAGGGAGCTCAGGGCTGGACTTCTTAGCAAATTAAAAGAGTGAAGGGGGTTGGTGCAGGGTCTGGGTGCTGGGGAGGGAATTTAAAATAGTAGCCGGCCCTTGACACAGCTACACACCAGGTGCTGTTCCAAGTTCTCTGACATGGTGGGTGGTATCCCTGACCTCCACTGCCAGAATGTGACAGAGAGACTTTGTCTGCTTTGTTCCTTGTGGTACAACCAGCACCCAGCACAGATGAAGAAACAGAGGCTCTGAGCGGTTAGGTAATTTGTCCAGGGCCAATCAGCTGGTCAGTGGCAGACCCACCCTTTAAACCCAGGCAGTCTGGCTCCAGCCAGAATAGAGGATTGCTAAGCAGGCAGCACCCAGGCCAGGGAGCCGGAGGGGAGAGGAAGGGCTAGGGGTCAGAGAACAAAGCTGAGGGCCTTCGGGTGCCAAAGTCTTGAGCAGGAAAGGGCTACCCTGCCATGGGCGCCAGGCAAGCAAGGATGGAAGGGAGGTGACAAGGTGGCTAATGGATGGAGAAAGTGGTGGTGGGGAGACCAAGAATGGGCAAGGGGATGGGAGAGCACAGGACTTGTGGTCAGAGAGGGGCAGGGATGGGAGCTGACCTTCACCCGGCCTTGCTCTGGGCAGCTGGGAAGGGGTCGAGCAAACTCAGATGCAGGTGGCACAAGGAGCGTGATGAGGACTGTGCTGGAAGCCCAGAAGGGGCCTTTCCCAGCCTGGGGCATCAGGGAAGGCTGCCTGGAGTAGGTAACGGCTGGCGTGATTTCAAGGATGAGTAGGGGTTAAGCCAAAAAGAGGGGCATGTTCCTGGCAGAAGGAGCAGCTGTGCAAAGGCCTGCGTGAGGTCAGGCCTGCAAGACCTCCAGCTGTGCAGCCCACACATGCTCCGGAAGGGTCTTTGCTTTGATAGAATAATTGAGGCACAATCCTCTTCTGGTGAAGCAACCTCTGGCAATATCTGGCAAGAGGTCAGAAGTGTCCCCCAGTAGGTCTGGGACTCTGGCCCTTCTCACTTTCTACTCTTTCCCTGCCCTAAGGGCCCTATAAACCCGGGACAGAGGCCCTAACCAGCCCTTGAACCTCGGGGACAGAAGGCACCTAACCGTGTGCTGAGGACACAGAGCACAGGGCCAGACCAGGCCCAAAGTGAATTCAGTCTGCTCGGGTGGATTTTTCCACTTGTGCAACGAGTACACTGCTCCTAAGAGGTGTGGAGGGAGGGGGTGGGGGAAGGTGGATAAAAGCAGCTTGGAGGAAAAGCCTCCGGCAGTCCAGAGTTCAAACCCCACATCAGCCCAGGAGTCCTATGACCCGGTGAAGGGTCAAGGGTCACCTGGGGGTGTAATGAGGTGCTGTGTAGATGGGCCAGCGCAGGGCTGGCCCCTGAGGGGAGCCCCTGCCATGGTGAGTTCTCTTGACTGTTGTTATTTATGGTTCCTGTTTAACACCAGTGTCCTGCCCCTCTGCCCTCCCCATGGACTCATCCTATTCCTTTCCTTTGTACCTTGTTTTCCACCCTATAATACCCATCTCCTGGAGAATACTGGATTAGTGGGAACCAAATGCAACCCTTCTCGTCCCTTCCGCCCTACCTTAGTTTTTTAATGATGACATGGTTTTGCTTTATAGTTGTAGTCAAACTGCATGGAAAATTGGGCATCTTGGGTTTTCAGGTCAGCCTCTTGCCACACGAGCTGCCTGCATTTTTGGGGGGCTCCCAAGCCCCACTTTAATGAAGCAATAATCATCCCTCGTATCAGTGAGGGTCTGCTCTGCACCCTTGCCCGGCTCTCCTCGGGCCTCCCTGAGCGGCCTCTGCCTCGTTCCCTGGGGTGGGGGAGAGTTTCCAGGTCAGAGGAGACCCAGTGGGCACCCTGGAAGCTGGAACACCTTCACCGGCTGCAGGGCCCGGGTGTGAGCAGGCAGGGAGGCTAGAGGCGGGAGGTGGGGGCTCTGGAGGCCGGCAGGCCTGGACTCAAGTCCCAGTGCTCCTCTGGAGCTCTGGGTGAGCCTCTGTGGGCTCCTCATCCTCCTCTTCTCACCTGGGGAACAGGGAGACAGGCGCGTCCTGGCCGGGTGGCGTCCGAGTTGGAAGAAGCACCGTGGGCAGACGCTGGCATGCAGAGCCTGCTTCGGGGTCCTTGTTACTTTCCCCCCTGACACTTGGGGCCTGGAGACTTTCGGCAAAGTTAAAGACAGCGGTCAGTGTCCAAGCATCCTTCCTTCTGGCACTCTGGACCGAGAGCCAGCTGGCCAGGGAGGCAGCAACCAGCTCCTGGAAGGGTTTCAGCAGATGAGCTGGGATATGTCAGGAGGGCTTTGGGAGGAGCGAGCCAGGCAGGGAAAGCAGTACAGGCAGGGTCCCAGCAGAGGGAAAGGGCCGATGGAGAGGAGGGGAGCCCTGGGGAGCCCCCAGGTCCTGGACACTGCACTCTGCAGTTCCCGGATCTCACTGGCTGCCCCTCCCTCCTCATCTCCTCAGCCTTGATGCTGGAGGGCCTGGGGCTCCTTCCTTGAACCTCTTCTCTCTCCATCTCCAGCCACCTTCTGGGACCCTGCCTGGCTCACCCTCCACTCCCACCCGCCTACGCTGAACTCCCAGACCTGTCTCCCCCCAGCCTCCCCTGATTCCAGACTCTCCTGTGCAAACTGGCCTCCTTCCAGGCAGCTCCATCTCAATGCCAGACGGGTATGCCCAATCTCCTCTGCCTCCTGGGACAGATCCTTGGAGCCATCCTTAACTCTTCCCCGGGACATTAGAAACGAACCCAGGTCCAGCTCTCCCCACCCCGTCCCCTGCAACCAAGAACTCTGGGCCAGGCTGCTCTCCTCCTATGCAGAAGCCATGGCCCCCTCGATGTCTCCCCATGCCTCTCCTTTGCCTCCACTGTACAGAGTATTCCTTTGAAAACGTACACCAGACCATGTCACTCTGTTCCAAGCCTGCTAATGACCCCCTTCTCACAAGCAGACAAATCCCAAATCCTTTCCGTGGTCTAGAGCATGCTCTGACACGTTCCCATCCCTCTGACCACCCCACCCACCTCGTTCCAGCCATGCTGCCCCACCCCCAGGGGTTCCCTGAGGTTGCCCCATACATCCCCACCTCAGGGCCTTTGCACCTGCCGTTCCTTCTGACTGGAACAGCCTCCTCCGACATATCCGTGTGGCTTGCCCCCTCCCTTCCAGCAGGGCACAGCTCGGATGTGTCACCTGGTCAGAGAAGACAGCCCTGGCCAAGGTTGATAAAAAGCAAAACGCACCCCCCCCATGCCCTGTCACTTCTGGTTTTCATCTTAGTGATTGTCACTAGCAGACATCGCGTTGGTTTCCTAGTTTGTGCTCGTCTCCTCACTGTAAGGAAACTCCAGGCTAGCGGGGCTGCATCTGCCTTGCACTTGGCTGACCCCCAGCCAGTGGGTATTCAGTAAACATGAGTGGAAGGAGTGAATTGTCACTCACCCCACATCCGCTCACGGTGAGCACCTATCAGCATCGAATGAATGAGTGAATTGTATCTTTATTGTTGAGAACCGTAGCTCCCCTCTGTCGAGAGCCTGCCGTGCTAATCAGCTGCAGTAACCCACCCATTCGTTCTTCCTGGACCACTGCAAGTTGAGCATCCTGACTCCATTCTATGCAAGAGGAAACTGAGGCTCAGAGAGATTTAGTGACTTGCCCAGAGCTGCACAGTCGCTGAGCTGGAATTTGCGCTCAGGTCCAGCTCACTCCAAAGCTTGCATTCTTTCCTTATCACCCCGGAGGCTTGGCAGAGCCCCGTCTACCCATTGCTTTCTGCCCCTGTATCTCTGCATCTTCTTTTCTTCCAGAAGCCCGCCATGGATTTAGATAAGTGCACCTCATCCAGAGTGCTTTTATCTCGAATTCTTGCCTTAATTGCATCTGCAAAGATCCTTTTCCCAAATAACCGCACATTCACAGGTTCCAGGTGGATGTGCCTTGTGGGGTGGGGGGGCATCTTTCAACCACTGCAGTTGGATAGCTTGAGTGGTTTTGCTTGGCTTCTGGGGCTCTTCCTCTTTTCTCTTGCACCATTTGTGAATGTTTTTCCCAGTCCTTAACATCTTTCTGGAGTCCCAGGATGGGCTGAGGTGGCCAGGTGGCCAGCCATGCCCCTAGCAGCTCACCAACCTGCCTCCTTCCTCTGCAAAGTGCCCTTGCCAGAGGAGATCCCAGCAACACAGCAGGTGAGGGTACAATGAGCAGCCTGATATTTACTACAACTTTATTTCAAAGATTACTTAACATTGCAAAGTGGTGACCTGCATGATTTCGTGTCAGATCTGGGTTCAAATCCTGCCCCTGCTGGCTAGGGGAGGAAACTTAGGCAAATTATTTAACCTCTCTGAGCCTCAGTTTCTCCATCAGCAAGACAGACATAAACAGATGTACCTCACAGGATCACTGCATGGATTAGAAGAGGTCCCAGCATTTGACAGGTGCCTCCTACATGCTAATGATTATTGTTATTATTATATTACTATTCATATTGTTATTCTAAGAGTAAAAAAGAGAGGAAAAGAAGAGCCACGCAGAATCCCACACACAGCTCTATGTACTTTGCATACTTCTGCTTTCTTTTGCACACGCTATTACATTTTTCTAATAATAATGTGCATGTAATTTTGCATTCTGATTTTATTCATCTAGCATTAAATTGGCCATTAACCTGTGGTTTTACTTAATATTTCTAAATATCATTTTAACAGCTATCGATAGTCTAAATTCCACATATGAGCATTAATTTAGCCGCTCTCCCACAGATATTTAAATAGCTTCCAATTTTTTTTTTTGCTATGACAAATAACGTTGCAGAGGTAAAAAAAAAAAAAAAAAGCTCCAGAAAATAGGGGGTTGCAACAAACACCTTTGTGAGTTTATTTCATTTCCCTTTTTGAATCGTTTCCTCTGGATGGATTCCAGGCAGGGAAATTGCAGAGTTAAGGGGTGTGACATTTTTATGGCTCTAATACCTTGTGGCTTCAATTCCACCCTCACCCCCACCCCGTCAGTGGCTGGACCTGGCAGCAGGCCTCTCACCAGCAGCTTCTGAGAACATTTTCTTCAAGGCACCCCCTCCAGCTCGGGGTACTTTCTTTCTCTATGTTTTGCATTTCTTTGGTTGTCAGTGAGGTTACACGCCTTTCCTTGCATTTGTAAATTAATTGCACCTCCTCTCTTGTGAATCGTTTGTTTATTTTACTGGGCCCCCAAGACAGCTGATAATTGAAGCCATTTCCATGAAGCAGCATTGATTTCCCAAACTTCCATTCCTTGGCATTCTCCTTGTTTGTGCAGCTTCTTCATACTTCTTACTGAATACATTTTTAATTGGCTTTAAACCAAGTCACTTAAACAAAATTCTAGACTTGCATTGAACAATACTATCCTTGGTTTAAGAATTACATTTTTCTTAAAATACCATAAATATGCAAATTTAAACAATTCATAAACAAATCCACAGCGTGCTGAGCTTCCTCGCAGTGACACATGAAAGCCAATAGCTAAACTTTCAGGAATTGGGGGGGGGCCCATTGTTAAATGCAGCTACTTTTAAAAACAAAATGATACAAGTTTACAATTTAGTGAATTATATTAAACTCAAAGGTAATAGGTACTGAAAACTCATTTTCTAGTTACATTTACTGTCTCTTCTGCTGTGTCTGGGTGGCGCGAATCGACACAATGATGGGCGCTGCGCGTTTCTCCCTGGTTCCGTGTTCAGTGGCATCACCTTGGCAGTGTTTATACCATGGAAATTGGCCGTCATGGGCTGCAGTCAGGTCTCCCCACTCCCCAGAGAGCTGGTCACTCAGCACCGACCAGCACATCTCTGTATACAGAGCTTAAATGCCCATAGATTCAGGACCTCACGTTATCTCGCCCACCCAGTGGGCTGTGAGCGTGCTTCCTTCAGGCATGTGAAAGCAGGACCCAGCGTTGCCAGGTCCCCGGTGCCAGGGTGGTCGGGAACCAGGGGCAGCACGGTGCTGGGGAACAGAGGGCCCTTTCCAGCTCCCGGCCCTTCTGGAGCAAAAGGGAGCCCCACAAAGCTCCTTGTGGCATGAGTGGGTGTGTGGTACCCCAAGGCATCCCCTTTGCAGACACTCCAGCTCCATCCCGATTTCCCTCCCCTGAAACACAGATGCAGCACGAACATCATTCATTCCCTCATTCATTCAAAAAGCCTGTACAGGGCGTCAGCAAAATGCTGCGTTGAAACGCTGGGATTAGAAAGATAAAAGAAGGCCTGGCCCCCGCCCTCAAGGAACTCCGTCCAGTTAATGGGTAGAAAATCGATTCTGACCCTCCACTTACTTGGCTCGGTAAACCGATGTCTGCAGCCAAAGGGCAAATGTATCTCAGAGGAGTCTGGAAAAGTCACTTTGAGGGGTGCGTGGAGAATGGACTACACCAAGTGCAGCCGTTTTAGGACCCCCGTATCCAGCCCTGGCTGCAGATACAGCCCAGCGGGGGGGCGGGCCAGGAGGGCTTTGGGTCCAGCCGACCAGATCCCACAGGCACCGTGACCTTTGGATAGTCGTGCTCCTCCCAGGCCCCCGTTTTGCCCATCAGAGCAGGTGCTCAGCGCGGCGTGCCTTGCTGCCCGGGGGCAAGCTGCCCAGCGGCCGGTGCCTCGGGGGTGGGGATGCTCCCCAAATCCACCTGCACACCCAGCCCGGTGGGGAACCCACGGCCCACCAGGATGCACCTTTTGGAATCTTAATTGAAATTCCCGACCCCCCTAGCTGCGGCCGCTGCCATGTCAACAGAGAAAGCAGCTCGGTGAGTCACCAGGGGCAGGGTTTCCTTAAAGGCCATTAACCCCCCCCACCCCCACCCCCCGCAAGAGAGAAAGATGTGCCTGTATGTCGATTTGACAAGGATCCACATAAACACTCTCTGGGATGCAGCAAGGATAACACAAAGGAAGCACGATGACCACCAAGAGAGAAATAAGGCAGGGCCAATGCCTGAGATGTTCAAGCCAAATTTAGTGCCGGGGCTCTGAGCAAGCCCAGCTCCCAGCTCGGGCCCCGCAGGGCGAGGGAGAGGAGGTGTCTCTCCGCCAGCGCGGGCTGGGTCCGGAGCACCGCTGTATCTCTTCTCCTTCATCCCCCACCCCCCACCCCACCCCCCTGCCTTTAAAACTCTGGCCTTAACTGCTAAAATATTTGCTTCCAAGAATAGACGCTTATTGGCACAGCAAATGTCTCTGTCTTGGGCTTTCCGGCTCCTGCCAGAATGATGGAAACCAGTGCTTGTCTTTGGGCCTGAAGGCGCCTGCGCACCGCCCCGCCCCCCCCGCCGACCCCTGAAAACCCTCTGGGATGGTCTGCCTGATTGTCCCAGGGCCCCCCAGGAAGTGCTTGAAGGGAATGAGCCTCCAGATGGCTTTGGCCATGAGGGCAGGCAGTGATTCTGTCACACTCTGTGACTTTGGGAGCCCCTGGGCGCTGCAGCCAGGGGTGGCCAAAGACGAGGGTTTTGGGGTCCTCCCAAGCTGAACTCCCACCTGGTTCTGCTGTTTCCCAGCTGTGTGTCCTTGGGCAAGTTGCTGCACCTCTCTGAGCTGCTGGTACTACATCAGTTTGGGGAACAAAGACTCCTTTCCTGGCAGGGGGTCATGGGGATGAAATCAGAGGGAAAATGTGAAGGATCCAGCCCAGCACCCCACTCCCAGGACGGACGCCCTCCTCCCCCGGGTGTCGATCTCCTCCCCCGGGGGTTGATCTCCTCCCCCTGTCCCTGTGCACTAGCCATGTGTAGGGAAGGAGGTCCCTGCCAAACCTCCCCCATCCCCATTTGAGGTTGCTGAGGGCTTGTGTCATAGCTCATCCAAACAGAAAGAGAGAGAGGATATTGTTCTAGATTGTTCTCCCATCAACTTGTTTACACTGGGAAAATCTACCTCCCTGTAAGGGGACTGGCCAGAGCAGGTGCAGTTGTTTGGGATTTGGGAGGCGGGAGGGGAACGGCAGCCCTCATCGGCCCTGGTGGTCTTGTTGGGAAGAGAGGGGGACGGAAGCTGCAGCTGACCCTCAGGTTTTCCTTGAGGAGGCTGGGTGGAGGCAGGGGAGGCTGTGCCACATGGAGGCCCTGCGAAGGCTGCCTTGTGCCCACCTAGCAAGGATGGTGGCGTTGGTTGGGGTGGTGGTGGGCAGGATGAGAAATACTATGGAGGGTGGGTAGAAGGGGTGTGTGGAGGGAGTGGGTGGGTTGGGGGGGGCACAAGGTTGATGCTGCAGTTCCTGACTTGATGGAGAGGGTGCCAGGAGGGTGGGTAGAAGGGGCGCATGGAGGGAGTAGGTGGGTTGGGGGGGCACAAGGTCAACGCTGCAGTTCCTGACTTGATGGAGAGGGTGCCAGGGGCTGAGAAGGACGAAGCTGGAGAAGAGGAGGGGCTGTGGCTGCAGGACCTTGGGGCTTAGTATCACTGACTGTGGTGGAAACCCGGCTGCGGTGCAAGGGGAGAGGAGACATCAAGGCTGGGCAGGTCTCAGGTGAGTCTCCATGGGGGATGGAGTATGCCAGGCGGGTAGAGGGGCTCCCAGGAGGGCTGGGGTCTCTAGGCACACTGCCATTGATAACAGGCCTCCTCCTGGCATGTTGGGGGTATGGACAGAGGCTCGGTGTGTGTACATATGTGTGTGTGTGTGTGTGTGCTCTGTGTGTGTGCTCTGTGTGAGTGCACATACTCGGGGGTGAGCCTGGATCAAGCTCTCCTTCACCCATCTTGACACGAAGGCCGTGCAGTGATCTGGGCACGGCAGGGAGGCTGGGGCTGTGGAAATAAAGAAACCAGCAGGCCACACGAGTCTCTTGTCATGGCCAGGTCAGTACCCAGCCTGGAGGGGCACAGAGATGTGGACAGGGCCAGGGCCCGAGGGACCAGAAGCTGTAGGTGACCAAGGGTGAGGTCCTACAGCCCCCTAGGGGCGGGAACCACGTTCATTCTGCAAGGATTTACAAAGCATGTGCTCAAGGCTGTGCCTGGACTCAGGGCTGAGGACTCAGAGTGGATCAGACCCAGACTAGCCTGTGAGTGTCATCCAAGCTCAGTCACCTCACCAGGTTCCCCATCCAGCCCCTGGTGAGCTCCTACTCACCCCTCAAAACCTCGCTCAAGTCTCTCTCCTTTCTGAATCCTCCCATCCTCCTCTGGATCACCTTGCCCTCCCTGCTCCCTACTTCTATCACAGCCAAGTCCCCACTCTCTGCACCCCTGTCCCCCCAAAGGCAGAGGGATCTTTGAGGGCGGGAAGTGGCCTGAGTCTTCTGGGGATCCCAGTGCCTGAAAAAGAGCCCTAGGCTGGGAACCACTCACCTTGCTTGAGGTTCCTTCTGCTCATGTCTTACTGTTTAACCTTGGGCAGTTTCCGTCCCATCCTGGGCCCCAGTCTCCTCTTTAGTAAGACGTGGGGTGAGAATGGAATGCTTCTATAGCATCTTTCAACTTAAAACCTCTCTGACCTTCCATCTGCCTAATGGAGCTGCCGGATCAGGGACAAGAATGGATGAGATAAGCTCTTTGAAAAATTCATGGCAGGAGGCAAAGGGGAGAGAGTCTTTATTTTTGTACACTGGAGTGGGGAGTGATGGACAGAGGCTGTGGATAGAAAAGAGGGCATCTCGGAGCACTTTGTGGCATTTAGTATAGAAGGCAGTTTTCCCATTAAAGCAATGGCATCAAATATTTACCAAAGCAGCATTAAAAATTAACCTTTAGGATGTGGATGCTTAAAGCACCCCGAGCTCCCAGAAATGTCTGGAAGTCAGGAGGGTGAAGCGACGGGAAGGAAAGCTGATGTAGGTCATGAATAATGAAAGACCCTGGGACCGGACACGGGTTCCCGTGGAGCCCACTCCCAAAGCCTGAGTGGCCTCTAGCACTGCCTCTGCAGAGGCACCTGACCAAACCTCCAATGCCATGAGCACGTCGAGGTCCTACAGAACCAGGGAAGGCCTGTGGCTCGGCATTCACGGCCCTCCATTATTAGCCCTGCCTCTCTGGGCAGCTGAGATCTGCAGAATGGAAGGAAGTGAGGCTGCTGAGGTGGGAGGAAACCAAGGTGGGATGGGAGAAGCATTCTAGACACTGGTAGCAGTATGTGCAAAGGCACTGAGGCAGAGAGACCCGGTGCACATGAGGGGAGGGGTGGGATCTGAAGATGGGTTGATTGTGCAGGACCGTGGTGGGGAGTAGGCTTCTATTCCATAGATGGGGAAGCCCCTGAGGAAAGGGATAGAACTCAATTTGCCTTTTTCAGAGTTCCTTCTCATAGTGAGTGGGAAAGGTTGCTGGGAGTCCACTGCAGAGATTGCTACTGTCTCAGAAGCAGAGACAGAAATGGAGGTGGCTAGGAGTCGGTGGTGGAGCCCATGGGATGAGGAAACGAGTGAGAGGGTCCGAGGAGGGTGCCGGGTCCTGAGACAGAGCAGCTGGGATGATTTTCCCAGATGGGGACCCTGAGGTGGGGGTGGCTTTGGGATCAGCAGTGGGGGTGTCTTGAGTTGGAGGTACCTGCGAGGCATCCACCCATTGAAGGGCTGTCTGAGGAGCAGGCTAGTCAGCAGGGAGCTGGATTTGGCCAAGGGGTGCTTGGCGTTGAATCCAGGGGGCCCAGGGTTAACTGGGGTGAGTGTGAATGTGAGAGGGTGCAAGTGCAAAGGAGAAGGACAGCAAAGGAATTAGAGATGGAGCAGCTGCCCTGGCAGGAGGAGAGCCCCGGGGGCGTGGGGCGCAGAAGCCTCTAGAGGAGAGTGTTGCAGAAGGAGCCAGTCAGCTGATGGGGACCTGGGGACCTGGCCTCCAAGTGCGGGGCTGGAGGGCCTTGGACGAAGCCCTCCTCTACCCACTGCCCCTGGGATGCTCCATGGACACACTGAGGCAGTGTCTTACCTGTGGGGAGCTGCTGCACGCTGCCACCAAGAGGCATCATCAGAGCCTCCCCTGTCCTTCTAGCCTTCACTGAGATGTCAGCCAGCTTCTTTCTTAGGGAGCGCAAGTGAGGTTTCACGTTAGTCTTTAAAGGGACACAATGCCCATATGGGACACCAAATGAGCCTGGTTTGTCTGTTAACACGGTCTTTGTCAGAACAGCCTCTAGATTCTTCTGGGTCATAGAGTGGGGAGGAGGGGTGCTTTGCAGAGCACAGCTCCTCTTATTTTCCTGGGGCGGCCTTAAAAGAGTTTCAAACGCTGGGCGGCTTAAAACAACAGAAAACTTTCCTTTCACAGTGCTGGAGGCAGAAGCTCCAAATCAAAGTATCTGCACGGTCATGTCCTCTCCCAAGCGGGAAGAGGAGAATCTTTTGCTTGCCTCCCTTCTGGCTTCCAGCAGCAATCTTCAGGCTTCCAGTACGGCCTCATCCTCTGTCTCCTTCCTCTCTCCCCTTCTTAAAAGGACACCAGTCACCCTGCTCCTGCTTGGCCTTATCTTAGCTAATCACATCTTCAAAGACCCTTTTACCCATGAAGTTCCCGTTCACAGGACAGAGGATAGGGCTCAGGCGTGTCCTTCGGGGAACACAGATCAGCCTGTGATGCTGCCATTCGGCATTCTCCACAACCTCACAGCAGGATTGTTTTTCTTGCCATTTTATGGCTGTGGAAACTGGGGTTCTGAGAAGTCACGTGACATGTCTACAGTCAAACAGCCAGTGAGGGGTGGTCTGATTCTACAGTTTGGGGTCTTAAACCCTTTGCTGGGAGCCCTTGCCCATATGTGCCTAGGTCTCAAGAGGGGCCTAGATAGCTCAGACCTCCCCCTCCTCCTAACACACACACAGACACACACACACACATGCACACACACGCATGTACACACACGTACATGCACACATATGCATGCACACACATGCACACACACACACAGCCTTCCCTTGCCCTACCCCTCCATTTCACCAATCTAGGAAACCCATCAGGATACTGAGCTAAAGGAAAAGTAAAAATTTCCCAAGAGGGTCTCAGATATACATTTTTGAAATATTTCTTCTCCCCATTCTATCCATAAAGCACAGGTTTACTGAGTGCTTTCCATGTGCTGGGCAGTGTGATAAACACCGTCTCATTTAACCCTCACAGAACTCCCCAGGGGACAGGTGGGTAAGCTGAGGCTCTTGGAGAAAGGTGACATACGGCTGATGATAAGGGAGAAGGCGAATGTGCACTGAGGGTCTGCCGCGTGCCAAGACCTTGCTGAGGCCGGCAGAGCTGGGGCCTGGATCTTCCCTCACCTCCCAGGAAGAATGAAATGAAGCCACGATCCAGAGAAGCCATACCCAGAGGCAGCTCACTCTGGGGGCCAGGACCCTGCAGCTCTAGCAGGACTGGGCTGGAGCAGAGGATGCTCCACGGGCAGAGCCAGGGCCTGCGAGAGAGAGTGCAGTGACCGGATAGCAGACCCAGGGGAAGAAGGACTTCCGCCTTCCCCAGACTCTGTCTCCAGTGGGCAGCGAGCTCCGCATCTCTGCCCTGCAATCAAAAGCCAAAGGTTCACAATCCAAGGATGCATCTGAGAGTACTGAGGCTCTGTGGCCCCTGAGACTCTTCTCCCTGAATCTCTAGCTCTGCCCTGAGATTGTGTATTAACCATTGCTGCGTAACGATTGCCACAAATTTAGGAGCTTAGAACAACAAACGGATTTCCCCGTTTCTGGGCATTGGGAATCAGGAAGCAGCTTAGCTGGGTCTTCCAGCTCAGAGCCTCCCCCAGGAGGTCAGGGCACCAGCCGGGCCTGCAGTCATGTCTCAAGGCTCAGCTGGGGAAGGACCTGCTTCCAGGCTTCCTCTCTTGGCTTTTGGCCGCTCAGGTCCTCACTGGCTGGGGCCCAGTGGCCTCGGTCCCTCGCTGTGTGGCCTCCCCTCAGGAAAGGTAACAACATCGCTGCTAACTCCACCAGAAACAGGGCCCCAAGAGCGTACACGAGGTGGCAAGGCTGCAGGTCTTTTTGTATCCTCATCGTGGAGGTGACACCCCATGCCCATCCCTTTTGTTAGATAGGAGCACAGCACTGGGTGCAGCCCACCCTCAAGAGAGGGCCCCAACCATGGGTGTGAGCAGCACCCACCTCCTGTGGGGTCATGGGGGCCTTTTGAGAGGCTACATCCCTCAGGCCTCTGTGATAAATCAGAGAAGGGGGCTGTGAGTAGCCGCAACTTACAGATGGGGAAACTGAGGCCAGTGAACCCAAGTGATCTCCTCCAGGTCGCATGGTGCGTGAGCAGCTGGGCCCAATGCAGGTCTTGGCCTGGTCTGGCACTGGCTCGTGTGGAAGGCCTCTCTCTGTGCCTAGGGTGCCCCCAGCCTGACAGAAAGCAGGCATCAGAGCATGGAGTGGGAGATGGGTGGGATTCCAAGGACACCACCACATGGTCATCCTTGGATCAGCCACCTCAGCCCCTGAGAGTGACCATGTCAGTGAGGACTCATGCTGTTGCCCAGAACCTCCCCCTGTTGGTGAGGGGTACAGGTCTGCAGGGCGCAGGCAGGTGTGTCCTGCCAGCAGAGCCCGTGCCCCTTGTCCCTCTGCCCTCATCCAGCAAATCCCATGAAGCCCACTGTTGTGCAAGGCTCAGAGCTGGGCCAAAGCATCCCCTGTTCACCAGTTCAATCCCTGGCAGACTCAGGCCATCTCCGGCTCCTCCCTGAGCTCTCTGGCTCTCAGTCTCAGTTTACCCAGCTGTGAAATAGAGTCATTGTCTCTGTTCTCTTTCCAGCCAAGTTGCTAGAATCAGGAAATCCCACAGGTCTGCCAGGGCTTTGCCAAGGCAGGTGCTGGAGCAGAGAGCACACCTGCCTAGGAAGCAGAGGACATGAAGGTTTGTGCTGGGTGATGGTTATCAACAATGCTGTGCAAGCAATAGCTAACCTAATTTAGACTGGTATACATAATAACTGAACAATCAAGAAGAAATATGGACTTCAGGAGGGGTTTGATCCAGCAGCTCAAACCGTCTGAACAGACCTGGCCTCACATTTTTCACCTCCCTGACATGGAGGCTGGCCCTCCCCTCTGCCATGAGTTAGCTGCCACCATCTCTAAAGCAAAAGTCTTGCAGATTTGAACCAGAAGCAAAGACAAAATCATCCCCAGTAGCTCCAACACAGGCCTGTCTTGCTGGTTCTGATGGGCCTGATGTGGGTCAAGTGCCCATCCCTGGACCAGCGGCTGTTGCAGGGGGTGGGAGATGGTAATAGGCTAATTCAATCAGGGCCCGCCCTGAGACTGGGGTTGGAGTAAGGCCAGAGGAATTCAGAGGCAAGTTAAGGTGGGTGGGTGAAGGGAAGGGGTTTGGGGAGGGGGCATCTGTCAACCAACACCCATCTCCACCCTCCAAACCTCCTGCTCCTCAGCTGTGAAATTCCTGCTCTCAGCCTCCGGGAGCAGTGCGCAAAGAACACGGTGCATATGAAAATTATTTGTAAATTGGCAAAGCTGCACAAACAAAGGTTTTTTTTTTTATTTTAATCTTTACACAGACAGGAGCAGTGTGCTGTTTTGTGTATGATAGGCCAGGTGTCACAAGGCAGTGCTCTCACTGGTGCCTTCAGAAAATATTTACAGAGCAGCCCCCACCCCCATACTCAGCAGCTTCCAAGGGGAAGGCACCCAGTGGCCCGCGTCTCACTCTGCGTGGCTGCAGAGTCCATAACGTGTGTTCCCCCTAATTGCACAGCTTAATGAGTTGCAGACAAGCCCTGAGAAGGTTTCCTCGTGCCCCCCTCAACACCCCTCTTCTGGCCTCTAGACCCTAAATTAGTTTTTCCTGTTCTTAAGCCTCATCTGAGTGGAAGTGCACAGGGCATGCTCTTTAAGGTTTTATTGATAAAATCCACCCAGGCTGTGTGTATCAATAGCTCCTTATTTTTTATAGTTGTGTTGTATTCCGTCCAAGGATGTGCTGCCATTTGTTATCCGCTCACCTGTTTAGGACATTTGGGCTGTTCCCCCTTCGTGGCTGGAATAGATACAGCTGTTCTAAGCAGTCCTGTACCAGTCTTCTGGCGAACTTCATGCCCATTTCTCCTAGGTAGTGTATCTGTTTCCTGGGACTGCGAGGCTTAAAGCCACACGCATCACTCTCTTACAGTTCTGGAGGTTAGAAGCCTGAAATGCACCTTATGAACCCCTAAAACAAGGTGTTGGCAGGGCTGGTTCCTTCCGAAGGCTCTGAAAGGAGAATGCCTGCCGTGCTTTCTCCAGCTTCTAGAAGCCACCTGCGCTCCTTGGTTTGTGGCTACACTTCTGCCTGACTGCCTCTGCGTCCTCACATCTCCTCTGACTCTGACCCTCCTGCCTCCCTCATTTCCCCCATGAGGACCCTTGGGTGCATCAGGCCCAGCTGCTAACCCAGGGTGGCCTCCCCACCTCAAGATCCTTTGGTCGGTTGCACCTGTGAGGCCACATCACATGTTCTGGGGAGTAGGGTGGGGACATCTTTAGGGGCCACTATTGTGCCAACCACAAACATATTCATAGACTCACAAGGTAGGCAAATGTTCAGTGTACGGTGCCAGTTTTCTGAAGTGTGCACCGTTTTGCACCTACACCAGGAAGGGATGAGTACCCCCACCTTGTTCCGCCTTCTCGCCAGCACTTGTTGTTGTCAGTCCTTTCCATTTTAGACCCCATAGTGGGTATGTAGGAGCAGTTTGCATGTTCACTTTCCTGCATGCTCAGCATCACTCACGCAGCACCTCCTCCAAGCAGCCCTCCCTGACCACATCTCACATTGCAGCAGCACCCGAGAATTCCTGTCCCAGCTCAGCCACATGATTATGACATGACCTCGACACTCCACTTGCTCCTTTGCTCCTTACAGAACATGCTGCCAACAGCTCCACTGCTCAGGACTGCTGAAAGCTCCCACCCTGGTGTCTGGCATGTAGTGATAAATAAATGTGAGCCAGAATCACAGCTGAGAAGCATGTTGTCCACCGCTCCTGGCAATAAGGCTGGCTGAGCCTCGTGACTCCTCTGCCTCTGTCCTCTGGAGCGTTATTGTTACAGACTTGCTCAGCCTTCTGCAAGCATCCATTGTTATTCAAATTGCTAGGTGCTCTGTCTTCTCTTCCTGCTGTCCTTGCCCGCACCAGACCCCCAGCCCCAGACTACCCTTGTGCCCTGTCTCCAGGCTCAGCACCACCCTCAACCCACTGGGCTGCTATGGCCAGTGCCAAGCCGGTGTCCCAGTCCTCAGCAGGGGTCCCTGTCCCCAGCTGATGTCCTGGTCCCCAGGCTGTCCTCCCACACACCAGATGACCGGCCCAGACCACTGCCCTATATGGAGACAGGCAGCTGTGCTGCCCAGTGGTTAGCACAGTCTGGGACCCGGCTGCCACAGGGACTAGGTATGTGATTCTGAGCAGGTCACACACCACTCTGAACCTTAGGCTCCTTATCAGTTAAGGGGGGGCAATAGTGGTCCTCACTGCAGTGGCTGAGACTGCACGGAGCATTCTTAGAACAGAGCCTGGCACAGAAGAAACAACTTGTGCACCTTGGCCCCAACTCTCGCCTTGTTAGAACTGGGAACCCTCTTCCACACACCCTCAGAGGCCTGGGACCACGTCCAGACAGGCACCCTGAGCCCCAGGCGGCTGCCACCTCTCCAGGCTCGCCCTTCCTTGAGCACTTTGTGCCGCCCCAGCCAAGCCTGCTGTGACTCTGGAATGTTCCGTGATGCTTTTGAGCCTTGGCTTAGGCGGTCCCCTCTGCCCGGCGTGCCTTCCCACCCACCTGGCTGTCTCTGCTCAGGGCTTCGCAAGGCATCAACTCGGAGATTCCACCCCCCCCAACCCCTCCCAGGCCGGGACCCCCAGGCCCCGGCACCCACTGCTGACCGCGTGGCTCTGCCGCACTTGTGGAGGGGTCACGGTGTGGCCCGGGCCTGGCAGGAGAGCAGCAGGCAGTGGCCCTGATGCAGGGAGCACAAAGGGCCCCAGGCCGGGCTTCGAGAGGCTGATGTCAGCCAGGGCCCATGAGCCGGCAGAGTGCCCGGGGAGACGCTGTCCCTGGGATGGGCACCCGCCCGGGGCCAGCTTCCTATGCTGCCCAGTTCGATGCCATTTCTCTGTCTGTCTGTCCTTGTGCCAGAGCCATGCTGTCCACGTTACTGTAGCTTTGTCCTAAGTTTTGAAAGTGGGAAGTGTGAGTCCTCCAACTTTTTCTTCTTTATCATGGTTTTGCCAGTTCGGTTGGTTCCATTTTTTTAAGCTTCAGGTGTAGGGGTTTGAGCGGGCAACCTGTGGGTCCAGCCCCCCCTGCCCCCCACCATGCCTCAGTGGCCATCACTAGCAAAGACTGAACCCTCCCTCCCCGTCACCACCCCCAGGCCACCCACCCCGCCCTTAATGCTTCATGGTCTCGGGTGTGTGCAGTGCTTTGAAATTTGCACAGTAGTGCTCAGCGCATGTCGGTGTTTTCACCTTAGATGAATGGAAACTGGGCTGCCCATTTCTGTTGGTTTCTTACATTTTACCCAGTGGTAAGTGTCAAAAGTCCATCCCTTCTGTGGTATCGGCTCCCACTTCATCACTTCTCAGGAGGCTGCCACTGCATCTCACCTATGCATCCCCCCAAGAGCCCCCCCCACAGGCCAAGGTGCGGTTTCTTTGGATGGCAGGGTCCGCATTTCCTCTCCACAGTTGGCTGCTTCTCCCTCCCCATGCACCTGCCTTTCCATGGGGATTATCTGATGTTCTGACCTGGGCTGACCTGAGAGGTAGGAAGTGGTATCTCATTATTTTATGGGTTTTTATTTCTTGGTTAACTGGTGCTGCAAGCATCTCTTCACATGCTTATGCCCTGCTTGGGCATGGGGAGGCCCAGAGAGTGGCGTGGGAGGAGGGTGCCTGGCTTACCATGAGCTGTGTGAGTTGGGGCAAGGGGCTCACCCTCTCTGTGCAGCAGTTTCCTTCTCCATGAAATGGGGTTACCAATAGGACTTGCCACTTGGGGTCCTTATTAGGATTATTAGGATTAAATGAGTTATTGTGTGCAGAGGTCAGAATTCCTGAAAGAGCGTTCCAGGCAGAGGGAACAGAAAGTGTGAGGGCCTGGAGGCAGCAGTGCTCAGGAATGTTTGAGGAATAACCAGGAGGATCTGAGGGATGAGGGGGTCGTGACCAAAACCTAGATCACAAAAGTGCCAGTCTGGGCAGCATGAGAGCCACTGGAACCTGGGAGGAACTGGCTTTGCTCTTGAGTGGGGTGGGAGACCCTAGAGAATTTCCAGGAGAAGAGATTTAACATATATTAAAAAAAGAAAATAAAAAGCACAGAGAACGCTGGCTTCTGGGTTGAGAATAATCTGTAAGAAGGCTCGGCGCAGGTGGAGAACTCTATTAAAAGGGCATTGAAATAAGCCAGGCAAGATAGCATGGTGGCTTGGACAGCAGTGGCAGTGGTGGAGCTGATAAAAAGTAGAGGGTGGATTCTGGATCTATTTTGAAAATAGAGTCACTGAGATAGACTAAAGGATTGGTTCTGGGTGGGAAAGAAAGGAAGGAGTAAGGCGGCTCCAAGTCAACTGGCAGGTTGGAGATGCCAGCCAGCAAAGAGGGGTGGGTTTTTTGTTTTTTTTTTACATGGGCAGGCACCGGGAACTGAACCAGGTCTCAGGTATAGGCACCAGTGAGAGCGCTGCCCACTGAGCCACTGTGGCCCGCCTGAGGGGTGGGTTTTGAGGGAAGTTTAGGAGTTTGATTTTGGATGCTGTAAGAATCAGAAGCCAAGAGGCAAGACCAGGAGGCAGTTGGTCATTCAAGACTAAGTTCAGGAAAAAGTCTTCAATGTGTTGATGGTATTTTTTTTTTTTTTAACATGGGCAGGCACCGGGAATCGAACCTGGGTCCTCTGGCATGGCAGGCAAGCATTCTTTCCTGCTGAGCCACCGTGGCCCTGTTGATGGTATTTTAAGACCTGACTCCAAAGGGCAATACCCTGGGAAGGAGAACAGATAATGGGAGGTCGCTGAGGAGCAGACCTGAGGCAGCCAACAGACTCGGCCCCTCTGATACCTGCATGGTGCTCCATTGCATGGAGCCATTGCGTGTTGGCCAAGGTCCTACCGATGGCCATTTTGTGGCTCCTAGTCTCCTGCCATCACCCATGTTGCAGCAATGCAGGGCCTTGCACAACTCCACCCTCGTGAACAAACTTGTAGGATAATTGTTGGGTGGAATTGCTGGGTCAGAGGGCACATGTGTCTGTGATGTTGGCACCTGTCAGATCTCCTGCCACAGAAGAGACGCCAGTGTCCCTCCCAACAGTGGTGAATGACAGCCTTTTCCCCATAAATCAGGCATCCTGGGGTGCTCTCGGCCTTTTTGACCTTGGTCAGTGTGATTGAAAGAATGCCGACACTCTCTCCTGTCTGTGCCCTGGAATAGGTTCTTAGTGTGCTTTTCTCCTATTTCCAATTTTGAACATGCTGTTTGACCGTTTCTCTTTTTCCTTCTTTACCATTGGTCTGTTTAGAGTCGCTCTTCTGGGATCCTTTGGGTAGTGTCTCTGTTCTTGGAAATTCATCTGTTTCCTCCAGGTTTTCTAATTTAGTTGGACAGAGATGAGCCAGGATGTCCCTTTGCTTTTTTCACTTTATCTGTAAATTCAGCTGCTCTTTTCTGAGCTCCTGCACTGTGTGAGGCAGCATCACGGGCCCTGGGGGTGTGGACTGTTAGCTGGTGATAAGCACAACGGGGGAAAAGAGCTGAGAGTCGAGAGGGAGCTGGAGATGGTTCAGTAGGGGCAGCCAGGCAGAGGGCACACGTGCAAAGGCCTGAGGGGACGCACGCCCCAGAGCAAAGGGGACTGAGCAAACTGGGGGGAGGAAGAGATGTGATCATTCAGGTCGCTGGGGGTGGGGTGGGTTCCACTTTGAGGGAGATGGTCTTGCACAGAGCAGTGGCATGATCCGACTTAGATTTTCACTGGGCCCCTCTGGCTGCTGTCCTGCCAGCTTGGACCAAGAGCGGAGCAGAGGAGGCGTCAAGAAGGGCAAGGTTTACAGAGATGTTCTGAAGGAACATCTAATGAGCATTGCTAATGGATTGGATGTGGGGTCTGAGAAAAAGAGAGAAGCCAAAGATGGCCATGGGATTCCCATGCGAGCCCCTGGAAGAATGAAATGGCATTTGCTGAGGTCAGGACAAGTGTAGGGACAGCTGGTTTGGGGAGAAAGATGGGGATTGTAGTTTGGGTTGTATTCAGTATGATATGGTGATGTCCAGGACATTTGGACATGGAGCCCAGAGTTCAGATGAGGCTGGATCATCATCAGCCTATAGATGATGGTTGGGTCCTGGGGATGAGACAGGATCCTCAGGAGTGAGTTGAGTTTGGGAGGAGAAGAGGGGGTTGTTCAACCCTGCAGTGCTGCTGAGAGGGCGAGCCAAGGAGGACAGGGAATGGACCACTGGATTCAGCAACGTGGATGTCTTTAGTGACTTTGGCAAGGACAGATGTTGTGGAGTAGTTTGGGCAAAGGCCAGTTTGCAGAGGTTATGGGATAGTGGGAGAGTGGAATTAGAGAGTGAAAGTATGATAATCCTTCCAAGCAGTCACTTGCCCCTTATGTTTATTCTTTGTGTATTTCGCTTTCCTTCCTTTTGCTTTATCAGCTTCACCGATATGTTTCATTGTTTTTCGAAGAACCAGAAATTGGATTTATTTATTAGTCCCTTCATTTTGCTATTTCAACTCCATTTCAGTTTCAATTTATTAATTACTTTTCTATGTTTCCATTGGGTTTATTTGGTCTTTCTTTTGTAACCTTTTGCATTGGGTAATTAATGTTTCCTGTTTATTAATATCAGTACTTAACAGCTAATTTTCCTCCATGTGTTGTCTTAGCCATATTCCGCAGGTTCTGAAGTGTAATATTTTTATTTTCATCATGGTCTAGATATTCTGCAAATTTGACTATTTTACTCCCTCTTTGACTCGAGTTATCTTAAAGAGTTTAAAAGGTTCCTGGTGGTAGAGTTTTGTTTTGTGGTCTTGTTAATTAATATTTTTCAAGTTTTAGTATACAGTGATCATAGAATGTTATCTGTACTATTTCCACTTTTCAGAATTCACTTTCTTTGTGGCCT
This sequence comes from Tamandua tetradactyla, assembly GCF_023851605.1. Classification (NCBI taxonomy): domain Eukaryota; kingdom Metazoa; phylum Chordata; class Mammalia; order Pilosa; family Myrmecophagidae; genus Tamandua; species Tamandua tetradactyla. The sequence continues at coordinate 38,471,946 of NC_135333.1, read as the reverse complement.
CTTAGTCATTTTTTATACACTTGTAAGAGCATTCAAGTATATGTTCCGTGGTATTAATTAGATTATTTGACTACTGTCTATCCTTATTGTGGTTTTTGCCAACTTAGTCTGTAATGGACTAGGAGGGATGATTTAAAGTGTACTAATACTTTTAGTATTACTAATACTTTTCTTTCTAAATTCCCAGCAGTTCTTGCTGTGCGGGTGTTAATGCTGTGTTATTTGGCGCATAAGCGTTCGTTATTTCTAGGGCTTCACAGTGCCTGTCTTCCTTGACCCCTGCACACAGTGCCCTTCACCTCCTCATTTACTGGTCCCCGCCCTGGCGTTGTCTTCGTCTGATCTTCGGATCAAGTCCCCTGGTTTCTCTTCCTTTGCATCTGCTTGTTATGCATCTGCCTATCCCTTTGTATTACACTTTCCTGAGTCACTTTACCTTCAGTGGGTTTTTGGGTGTTGCTTGTGATCCAGCCTGAGAGTCTTTTTCTCTTTCTTTTAGCAAGCGCGCAGGGCTCATTAGCATTTACTAATATGGCAGATACCTTTGGTCTTTCGTTTTTGTCACCATCGTTTATGATGTGCTTTCTGCGTTAGTAGATTTTGTGGGGGTTGTCGACTCTCACCATCTGGTGTGTTTTCTTTATTTTATTTTTTGTGTATATGTCTTCTGATAATTTGGAAAGCTGTGGGTTTTTTTTTTCTTTACTTTCTTATTGTGGTAAAATATACATAACATAAAAAATCATCTTAACTATTTTAAGGGTACAGTGGTGTGACATTTAGTATACTGATGATGCTGTGTTACTTTCACCACTATCTATTTCCAGAATATTTTCATCACCCCAAACAGAAGCTTATAGCCGTTCAGTAATAACTCCCTATTTTCCCCTCCCCTCCCCCTAGAAAGGCCACTATTCTAGTTTGCTGCTTCTATAAATTCACTTATTCTGAGTATTTCATATAAGAGAAGTCATACAATAGTTCTCAAAGCTGTTTCTGATCCAGTGGTTAACTTCACACTTATAATCACACCTGTAGCCCCTCTATTTCTTTAGACATGAATGATACCAACATTAGAATTTTCTACTTTCCTTCTCCCTTGTAGCAAAGTGTTTTAGTGGATTACATTATTTCTTCTATTTATTATTGTACTTCTAGTTTTGTTTGAATATCTAAACGGTTCTTTAAGTCCTTCCAACTCTAAGTAACGTCAGCTGATTTATATTCCCTCCTGTCTTCCCCTCTCCTCCCTATCATTATCTTTATCAGTTCTATGTTTTCTGTTTCGTTCTTTGCTGTAATAATCTGACTCCTTGAATTTGTTTTGGATTTAGTTCTGTAGTAAGTAGAGTCTATGCCAATTGCAATCTATCCCTGGGCCAGCCTGAGTGTGTCCTCTAGAGATTTATTTAAGAAGAACTTGTGGTAACTATAATTCAAAAATAAAATGTTCAAAAGTTTCTTCGGTTGACTTTATACGTGAAAGATAGTTCATCTGGGCTTTAAATTCCTGGTTCATTCATTAATTCAACAAATATTTGTTATGCACCTGTTGTGTGCCAGGTACTGTTTTAGGCACAGGAGACACAGCAAGGAGCAAAACCCACAAACACCTTGGCTCCCTTGTAGCTGACTTTCTAGTTGCAGGAGACACACAATAGACTGTCTAAATAAGTGAAATATGTGGTATGCTAGATGGAGCTACGTGCTCTGGATGGAAATAAAGCAGGTGACAGGAGGCCACCTGGACCTGGCTTTGTGCTTTGATGCAGAGGAGATGCCCCCATGGAATCACCCACCCCAAACCCTTGCACATATTCCTACTGATGCAAATAGTGTGGTGTTGGCCCTGTCCTTTGGTGTGTCACTCACTTTGGAGAGGTGGGCATTGTCAGAGCCCCTCCCTCAAGTACTCCCACATCCCTGCCAACATACACCCCTTTGGGAAGCTTTGTCTTCTTTTTGTGTACGGGGCTTCAGTGGCCTCCTAGCTTGGTTGAAAATGGTTTATCAGTTTGGAACTGTAATCAGATCCAAGTAGCAGAAACCCAGCTGTGGTGCTATAACCAAGCGGGGCTCTAAGTGTGGAGGTGGAAAGTCCAGGGTTGCCACTGGGAGCCAGATTTCTCCAGGCTTTTCACTTCACCTCCATCAACAAGTGTCCTTCACTCTCATGCTTGCAAGATGGCCGAACCTCTCCTCAGTTTCATGTCTTCCTCTCAGTAGCCCTCCACTGACATGCCGTTGGTCAGGTGGGACTCGCAGCTGTCCCTGCCTGCAAGGGGGTCTGGGAAGGTATCTGTGACTGGGCACATTGCCATATAAATGGATTAGTGGACAGGGGACTCACAGCGCCTGCCACAGATGGAGTTTTTATTTCTATGCCTCACTGTCCTTATTGTTTGGAGAGGATTTCAAGAGAAGAAAGGACAGAGGCACTCAGCGCTGCCAATCAAAGCTGTAAGTGCTCAGTGGACCTGTTTATGCACTCTGATGCTACACACTAGTTTCTTGGCCCATCTCTGTGCCAGGAACACCCAGGTTTCACTCACGTGGCCTTGTCTGATATCATCACATCTAGTGGTATGAGTCCAAGATACATTATTACGAATATATCTGCATCTGATTTTAATATGTTCTAGTTTCATTATAGCAAGGGTGATCGTATAATTTGTCATTTACATCAGGTTCTTTTGAGAGTGAAGGGGAAACACTATTAAGAATGATGCTGAAACAATAGGTGGTAACTGGGACGAAGCTAAGACTGTATTACTGTTGATGTAGATGAACCCTATTGATTTTTGTAAGTTGATCATTTATCTTACAGATTGAAATACCTTCATATCTGAACTCTCTTATTAGTATCAATAATTAGCCCATCAAATATGTTAGATATTCCATGTAAATTATCTGCAAATAAATATAACTCTGGTTCTTCTATTCCAATCCTGATACGCTATGCATTTTTCTTGTCTTATTGCATGGGCCAGGGGTGCTAGTACTATACTGAACCATAGTGAAAGCAGGCTCCCTTATCTTGCTTTGTCTTAAAGTTACAAGGTTCACATTATCTAGAAAACAAAGAAAAGCCATTTTCTCAGAGAAAACTTGGCTTTTCCTGATCTTGAGGGCAAGAGAACCATTCATAGTGGCACCTCACAGAGGAGACACTGCGTAATATTTTATTTCCTTCTGTTTCCCCCAGAAAACCCTTTTGCCGTGCCTCAGGATGGGGGAGGTGAGATCCGAAGCACCTGGTCCAGCTTACAAAGAAGAACAACTTCTAACAGAGATGCCAGAGAGAGCTGAGACTGCAGTGGTTGTGGCAGCAGAGAAGGAAATGCCACTGAAACCCCTTCCCACGGACTCCTAAGACTAGGAGCAACTCAGGGGTGGGGATGACAGGTGTGGGGGAGGGGGTTCCAAGCCACCTGTCCACAAGCAATAGTCCCATTTTGGGCTGGTGGCTTCTGAGTGGTGATGCTGTTATGGACCCAGGATGACCAACCCCGAGCTGCTCTGGCCGGTTAAAGCCAGGAGGATTTAGACCTGTAAGTCAGACTTGTGGTTCAAACACTGAAGCTTCCCCTGCCTTAGCTCCCCTCAATAGCAGCCCTTTGGGCCTGTCTGTCAGAATATTGAGTGTGAGTGTGTGTGTGCGCCTGTGTGCGTGTGTGTGATTTGGAGTGTTCTCTTTATCTGGTTGGTTGGTTTTCTCTGGGGTCCACCCCCTCAAGTTCCCTGATGGGCTCAGGTCACCAGGTGACTGATGACCTGTCCAGTGCCCAGGGCTCAAACTTCTTGCCAAAGGGAGCAGGGGTGAACCAGCTGGGGCTGGCAGAGCCCGGGGCACGGCCCTGCTGTGCCTCAGAGGGCAGCACTGGGAGGACTGAAAATAACAGTTGGAGTCTTGGCTTATGGAATTTGTTCCGATGATAAGGAAATACTAAAGGATGCATCTCAGGCACAACCAGGCAGGGACCAAGCCCAGCCGCTCACCCACGCCTCCCCACACTAGTGAGGAGGACAGGGTTAACCCCCTGCAGAACAGCCCCGAGCAGGCGGGGGCTAGGCCAGGGCCGCACAGCCGGGAGAAGTCCAGCCCATGGCTTTGACACCCAAATCCAGCTCCACTTCCCTGGACAGGGTGTGCTCCCCCAGCCCAGGGTGTGCTCCCCCAGCCCAGGGCGTGCTCCCCCAGCCCAGGGTGTGCTCCTCCAGCCCAATTCACTTGAGCATCTGCCCGATACCTTCTCAATGGGCAGGCTTTCTCCTGGAGTCATCATGCACCGGCCCAAAACTCTCGTCCCCCCACATACCCTGCCTAAGCACCTACTGCATACCAGCCTCATGCTGAGCAGAGGTGGGGACGAGAGGTGAGCCAGATTCCAGCCCTGCTGCAGGGAACATCCTATCTGGCGGGAGAGACAGACGCACAGATCTTCACTGGACAAGGTGCCACGTGCTGTGGACCCCCAGCAGGAAGGGTACTAGCTTTGCCTGGGAAATTCACGCTTGAGGGTGGGAAATCCATGCAAACCTGAGAGTCTGTGGCACCCACCCACACGGCTCTCTGCCCCAGGCACATAGGAAAGGACGCCGCCTGGGAAATGAGGACACAGACCCCCAAGGGCCATGCCGCCAGTGTAGACACGCCCATTCAGCCCGTGTTATGTGATTCCAGACTCTCCCCCACTCTCCGCAGGGTGGACCCTATCTGCTAACTGCCTGTCACCTCCTGACTGTGACTCTTCACTTAAACAGACCCAGGGTTGGCACACACAGACCATCCGTTCACAGGACCCAGCAGTGAGCAGAAAGCCCTGCTCGTGGGGCTGGCAATATAGCTGCAGGGAGCAGTGGTGGAGAAATGAACAGCAGAAAAGAAAGATTATCACTAGTGGTGAGTGTTCTGCTCAGAAGTCAGTCAAAGTGACAAAGCTTGGAAGGCCTGGGGAGGCTGTTGTGTGTGGGTGCTAGTTAAGCCTGGATCTGGGGGATAAGATAGAGCCAGCTGTGGGCATTAAAGACAAGGGCTAGAGCTGTGCCCAGGCGGAGCCACAGGCAAAGTGGGTGAATCTTCTCTTGGGGGTCTCGATTAGGGGTAGGCACAGCTTCCTTTCCCCTGGATGCTGAGTCATCTTAGGGCTTGCCTTGTTCATATCGAGCAGTGGTGACATGGAAGCGTGCATCTGGATCACCCCATACCTGCATTCCACATGCAGAAAGAGCCCAAGACTGGGGTCAGGGGTGGGTTCCCAAGACCCAGATTCTAACATCGGCTCTGCCACCAGAAGCAGTGTAGCCTCAGGCAAATGCTGTGCCCTTCTAACCTCAGTTTCCCCATCCGTAAGAAGAAAGAGTCAAGCCAGGTACTTTTTAAGCCCCCAGCACCTTGTGCTTCTGGATGGAGCTGAGATGGCGGTGCACACAAAAGGCACCCCCTTTGCCAAGAGGGAGCTGGTGGCCTCACCCCTCTCTCCTGAAAGCCCCTGCCACAGAGGCCCACCAGGACCAGGGGTCACCAGATTTGAATCCCTGAAGATCTGCAACCTTGCTGGAAGTTCCTCCTGGTACCTCCATTAAGTCTTTTTGGGAATAACAGCTGAGTGAGGAGCCACTGTCCACCAAGCCCCCAGGCGGGCTTCCTGTGGCTGGCGGCTCCCAGTGGCTGCCTGGCCTCCTGGCAGAGCCCCCGGGCAGCTGGGCTGAGGACTGGGACATTCTGTTGAAAGCAGCTGGGCTCCCGTCCGCTCAGCTCGGCAGAGCTCACCGAGACTCACCAAACCTGTGGCGGGGCAGCCTGTGGGACTGAGGCATGGTGCAGAGCCCCAGTGAGTGGCCCACCTGCTCCCGGGGGAATCACCTAACCGTCCAGAGCCCCCGTTTCTTAGCTCTCATGGGATTGTTGAGAGGGAGAGAATGGCGTGCGGTGCCGTGGGCGCGTTCCCCAGAAGAAGGCGAGGCTCGTGCGGAAGGCGTGGGAGGGGCTCCACTTAGAGAGCGAAGTTCCATGCGATGGCAGTGGGGAGACCTGTCCCCGTGCTGCTGTGGCCGGCGGGTGTGCCAGTTAGAAGAGTGTCCCTGGGCACGGGATGCAGGGTAGTGACAAGTTCAAGTCTAGATTTATAGAGTTCTTGTTTTCTAAGTGACTCTCAACCCTGATTTTTCAAGCTGCCTACTTTTACTTTCTACTGTCAGCTTCTGGCCAATCACCACATAATTTGTATGAAAGTAAATAATTTACCTACGTGAATCAAAAGGGAAAAAACAGAAGAGGAAAAAGGTGATGACAGTAGCTCCTCCGAGGACTTTGTATTTGATACCCGCCTGTGCAACACACGCCCTGAACCTGTGAGGACCTTTTCCCACAGGGAACTGTGTGTTATTTACAAGCAGTTTTATGCTTCCTTCCCATCGGCATGTGGTGCAATTGCGTGGCTTGAAGCTTGAGTCAGAACCAATATCTGGAAGTGCCTGTTGAACCCTGAATTGACCCTGGACCCCGGAGGAGTGGCTGCTCCCTTCACACACACTTGGACCCTCACCAACATGACACAGGCCTTAACTGAAAACTCACTTGCACACATGCACACGTGCTCATGTGCACAGATACGCACACGCATTCTGCAGGGAAAGCCAGCCTCTCTTGCCATCTCTGATGCTTTAGGAAAACAGCAGGTAGGCAGCTAGCCTTTCTAGCATGGTGACATCTCCCGGCATCCCCAGAAAAAACTTGCAGGCAAATTCAGTTGCAGGACTGGACAGGACGTGGGTGTGTTCGGGGGAGCGTGGCCAGAACGTAACCGGCCTCTTTGGCTGGAAGACATCCGCCAAATCATTAAGAACTGAAGTCATCTGTAGGTCCTTTCCACAAAACGAACCTGTGGGCATGGGTGAGGCCACTCCTGAGTCCTGAGCACCTCAAGACCTACCCAGACCCCTGTCCTCGCCAGGTGGGGACCCGAGTCGGCTCTGTGCCTCCCTCCGCCCACTCCTCTGCCTCGGTCCCTGCCCCCAGGCCACTCTTTGCAGCTTCTACTGGGGATTGTAGAGTCCAGCCACAAACTTTTGTTTTCCCCCTGGTTTTGCTGGTTTATTTTGATTATCCCACTTGGGTGATTGACCCCGCCATTAGGAAGAGTCAAGTCACAGGCAGCTTTCAGAGGGGTTATCTTAAGCATTTCTTATTATCTTGGGCATTTCTTGCCCATGTGGAAGGACAAGCGCTTCATTGCAGGGGGACAGCCGCACGGGTCCCTCACATGGCTGCCGTTGAGACCTGGGTTTGAAAGAGTAGACGCGGCTCTCAGGGCTGTACGATGAAGCTGCTCCCCTGAGACCACCGAGTCGGGGCTCGCCAGCCCCACCGAGGGCCTGGAAGGCGAGAGGGACAGGCACCCGTGAGGGGCACATCCTGCCCTGCACCGCCACGTCCGGAAACGCATCCACAGGCGGGGGTCACACCTGCTGCGTGCCAGCCGCCACCTAAGCTCCCCCTTGGCACAGGCACATCATGGGATGATTGTGAAGTAAACCTACGCAACTTTGGCCTGAAAAACTCACACTGAAATCAGGCAACCAGGTGAGAGAGAAGAGGTCAGGGGTGCCCTGGGCAAGCCATTCGCACATGTGCAGGTCATTTACCTGCTCCGCGAATATTTGGTGAGCCCCTGTCACGCGCCCGACAGCGTACAGCGTGGTTTCTGTGCACATGTCCCTTATGGGAGCAGTTTCTGCTGCAGATAGAGCTGCCAGGGAGCACAGCATGGATGTGGGAGAGGGAGGGAGCACAGCATGGATGTGGGAGAGGGAGGGAGCACCTGGGAATAATGAGCTGCACCTAAGAGAACGATCAGACCCACAAAACAAATAAAGAATGTGCACCTATGCTGTCCACAAAAAGATCCTTGGAGGGGGCAGTGGCCACCTAACTTTCTAGTCCAAGACTATGGCACACAGTTGGTGATAGATGATGAGTGAGCAGTTTGACCATTAGTCACTCTGTACCTAAAACTCCTATCTTTACATCAAAGCCCTGACCAAGACACCCTCAGCAGATGGAAACCCAGGCCAGCCACAGCCTCAATTTTGAGGGCACCATTCTCAACGTTGTCACATAGATGGTACTGCTCTCCAAGGGGCACCGTTTACATAGACCACATTGTGAAGAGTGCCCCCTAGAGTTGTGCAAGGCGATATATACCTTGTTGAGTTGCCCTAAACCAACCTCCAAAATGTGCAGGGTCCCACTGCAGTCAGAGCCAGGGCCCCCTGCGCACGCTACAGATGACACAGCAATCTGTGGGCATGGAGGGCTGGTCATGGCTAGGACCAGTGCATGGCCTAAGGGAGTCGCTTGGATCTGCACCTGGTTTCCCACACAGCTGCTGCTTCCGATTTCTTCCTTGTTTTCTGTTGGGATATGTCGGGCAAAGAACCAGCCAACCAGAGTCTGGGTGATGTGCTGCAGCTAAGTGGGGAGTCTGCAAGTGAGGGGCTGCATCAACTTAACAAGGTAGAAAGCACACCCCACCCCCAAAAATGAAAGGTTGGTGTGTCCTCCCCAGGGTTGGCCGAACAAGGCGGGGGGCCGACTGTGGGGTGGTAGTGGGGGGAGCTGGTGTCCTCGCCTGTAAACTCTGATTTCATGTATCGGGCATGGGGTTTCTCTGAGCACCAATGACTGGGAAAACCAAAAACCAATAATATTCCTAATACTATTAATAATATTAATATAATGTAATAATAATGATGACGTGTTTTACACTGCTGTTGCACTGCTTTTGTCTTTATATACAGTAGTTTTTATAAAGACGTCTTTAGGTTTTAATAAAGGAGTGTCATGTCAACTGTTCCCTATATTAAAACTTGCTTTCATGTTTCAAAATGTGCTTGCGGGAACCTGCACGTGTGTTATTTGTCACCCTCTGTCGGGAGGGTGGTGGACTGCGGCCCAGATGCCATCTAGAGTGGCACCAGGGGCAGCTGGTCACGAGTCCATTCCAAAGACCTCCAGGTGAATCCAGTGTCAAGGGCAAGCTGGGGGGACTAGATGGAGGCCCAGCTGCGAAGGGAGCAGGAATGGGGGTCTTGGGGGTAGAGCTGCGGCAGACCCTCAGGCTGCCTGAGATCCCTGCTTCATGCCAGGCTCCTCTAACTTATTATCTCAATTCACCCTCGTGATCCACTTTATCTGGGGGCCCAAAGGTCCCCAATTCCTGAAATTGGATGAAGGGGATCGCAAATTGCAACCCCAGACTATTAGCCATCTTCACCATCTTGGCTTCTAAAATTTCTACAAATTTATCCAACATATTCTATCTGTCACACAGTCAGAGCTAATCATGAGGCAACAATAAGAATAAAAAAGAGCAGAAACACAGATAATTGAAGACATCCACAGAAGCTCTGAGAACAGGGACAGACACATATTTTAAAACAACTCCACTTACTATGCTCAAAACATGTAAAACTATGTCTAAAAACTGAAAAACATAAACAATGAGACAGGAAGTTGTTTAAATAACTAAATAGAAAGTGTAGAAATAAAAAAAAAGTGATTGCCAAAATTAAGGTCTCGATAAGTAAGTTTAAAAGCAGAATAGATGAAGCCTACTTAAAATTAGGCCTAAGAGTCACCCCCAAGAGAACCTCTTCTGTTGCTCAGATGTGGCCTCTCTCTCTTAGCCAACATGGCAAGTGAACTCACCACCCTCCCCTTGTCTACGTGGGACATGACTCCCAGGAGTGTGGAACTTCCTGGCAACGTGGGACAGAAACCCTAGAATGAGCTGAGACTCAGCATCAAGGGATTGAGAAAATCTTCTCGACCTTAAGGAGGAAGAGAGAAATTAGACAAAATGAAGTGTCAATGGCTGAGAGATTTCAAACAGAGTCGAGAGGTTATCCTGGAGGTTATTCTTACGCATTATGTAGATATCTCCTTCACAGATTAAGGTGTATCAGGGTAAAGGGAAGTGCCTGAAACTGTAGAGCTGTGTTCCAGTTGCTATCTTTCTTGGAGATGATTGTATAATGATATAGTTTTTGCAATGTGACTGTGTCATTATGAAAACCTTGAATCTGATGCTCCATTTATCTATGGTATGGACAGATAAGTAAAATGAATAGATTAAAAATAAATAAATAATAAGGGGAACAAATGTTAAAATTAAAAAATATATATGCTGGATAGATGGAAATACAAGTGGTCAATGAGAGGGAAGGATAAGGAGTATGGTATGTATGAGTCTTTTCTTTTTCCTTTTTATTTCTTTTTCTGGAGTAATGCAAATGTTCTAAAAAATGATCATGGTGATGACTATACAACGATGTGATGATGTTGTGAACCATTGATTGTACACCATGTATGGAATGTTTGTATGTTAAGAATATATGTGCTTGTATGTAGTTATATCAATAAAAATTAAAAAAAGAAAAGAAAAAAGCAGACTAGATAGACAACAGAGCTGGGATGTCCGCTCTCACCTCTCAGCTCAACACAATAAGTGGCTGTCCTGACCAGGACAGGAAGGTCAGAAAGGGGCATTACAGGCAGCCAGATCAGAAAAGAAGAAATAAATCTGTCCCCTCTGTTTGCCAAGGACATGATTGTCTACTTGGAAGACCCCAAATATTCTACAAAAGACTCCCCGAACTAATGAGCTCAGCACAGTTGCAGAATACAAAATGAACATACAAAAAAATCAATTGTGTTTCTATTTACTAGTAATGAACATGTAGACACCAACATTAAAAATGCAGTTCCATTTACAGTTGTTAAACAGATGAAATACTTAGTTGTAAATTTAACAAAACACATACAGGACTTATATGCTGAAACCTGTAAAATGCTGACAAAAGAATCAGAGAAGGTCTAAATAAATGAAGGGGCATTCCTTGTTTGTGGATGGGCAAACTCAACGTGTTAAAGATGTCAATTCTCCCCAAATTGATGTACAGTTTAATGTAATTCTTAGCAAAATCCTGGGAATTTTTTTTAGGCAAAGGAATTAGAATAGCTAAAATAATTTTGAAAAAGAATAAAATGGGAGGAATCCGTCTATTGGATTTCAAAACTCATTATGCAGACACAGTAATCAAGACTGTGTTGCAGAGGGATCACCGCACAGCTCAGTGGGACAGAGCAGAGAATCCAGAAACAGACCCACAAATGTACGTATGTCCAACTCATCTTGATAAAGACGCAAAAGCAACCCAATGAAGGAAAGATCAGCTTTTAACCAATGGGGCTGGTGCAATTGACTTTCCAGGGCCAAAAAACCTTACCGAAAAACAGCCTAGTTTCACACCTTACAAGCAAATTAACTCACAATGAATTATGGACTCAAATGTAAAACAAAACTATTGAGCTTTAAAATAAGTACAAGAGGAAATCCTCTGGGTCTAAGCAATACTATAGAAGAATTAAACATGAGTAAGAAACCTACCAAGTGGACATATACAGAACAAACATCCAACAACCACAAATACACATTTTTTTTTCAAGCAGACACACAGCCTTTGCAAAAGTTACCACATACTGGCAATTAGGCAAGTGTCAACCAACTTCAGAAGACTTTGTCTGACCACAGTGCCACTGAGATAGAAATCTGTGGGGGCAATAAAGGATAACAAGAAAATTACCACTTGTTTGAGAAACCAGATATTTACTTATAAATAGCTTTAGGGAAGAAAAAGAAATCATAATAGAAATTAGAAAATATTTTGAACATTAAGAAGCTATTACACATTCAAAGTTGTGCAATGCAGCTAAGTTAGTGCTTACAGGGAAATGTAAGTAAGCTTTAAGAACATATATTGGCTGTGGTGGCTTGGAGCTATGTACCCCAGAAAACATGTTCTTGATCTTAATCCATTCCGTGGGTACAGGCCCATTGTAAATAAGATCTCTTTAAGATGTTGCTTCAGTTAAGGTATGGCCCAAAGGAATCAGGTTGGGCTTTAATCCGTATTACTGGAGTCCATCTTAACCAGAGCGAAAATCAAGCAGGAAGAAGCCACATGGAGAAGGTGAAAGCAAGCAGAACCTGGAAGAGAAAGGAGAAGCCAGGAGAGGCCGCCATGTGCAGTGCCATGAGATCGAAAAGCCAAGGACCAAGGATAGCTGGCAGCCAGCCCCAGAAATGTGACTGTCTTCTGGAAGAAAGCATCGCTTTGTTGAGCCATGATTTTGGACTTCTTCTAAGCCTCAAACTCATGAGCTGATAAATTGCCATTGTTTAAGCCAACCCATGGCCTGGTGTTTGTTTCAGCAGCCAGGGGAATTGAAACACTGGTCAAAAAGAAACCCTGAAAATTAATGATTTACCATCCTCCTCATGAATTAAAGATAGAACAGTCAAGTAAATGCAAAGTGAAAGGCAGAGAACAATGAAGATAAATACAAAAAAAAAAAAAGAAAAAGAAAAAGGAAATAAACATTCCATAGATAGGCTCAGCAGAGCCCAGAGCTAGTTCACTGGAAAGAAAATTAATTGCATTGGATAAATCCCTGGAAAAACTCATCAAGCAAAAGAGAGAATGCATGAATTCCGAATACTAGGAATTAAAAAGAAGACATCACTATAAAAACAGCAGTTGGAAACAAAAGGTAAGAGACCATTTTGAACATTTTTAGGAAAAACATTTGAAAATCTAAAAGAAATGTACAATTTTCTTAAAAAAATTAAGTGTTCCCAAAACTGATACTAGAAAAATAGACTTCTGAATAGCCCTATAATTATTAAATAAATTGAACCCATAGGCAAATACTTCCCACAAAGAAAATTCCAGGCCTTGCAAATTCATCCAAACATTTGAGGAAGAAAGAATGTCCATCTTACAGAATTTCTTCCAAAGAACAGAAATAGGAAACCCTCCTCGACTCATTTTATGAAGCCAGAATAACCCTGATTCCAAAATCTGAGAAGGTGAGTTGCCCTAAAGAGCTAAATGCAAAAATCTCCAGCAAAATATGGCAAAATGAATTCGGCGTGATCTAGTCAGGTGTAGCCCAGAAATTCCAAGTTGGTTTAACATCAGAAACAATAAATATAACTCACAGCATTAACAGATTAAAGAGAAAAATATAATTGTTTTAAGAGATATAGAAAAAAAAATCATAAAATTCAACATTCATTCAAGTTCAAAATGCTATGCAACCTAAGAGTGTAAAGGCACTTTCTTAAAATAAATAATTGATACCTACAAAAAAAAAACTCTCAGAAAATACCTTAATGTCTTAATGCTTAAAATATTGAAAGCGCTCCTTTCAGACCGGGAGCGAGCCAAGCTATCACTTTACCCAATGTTGAACAAGAAATCCCAGGCAGCACAGTAAGGCAAAGATAAGAAATAAAAGAGGTAAAGATTGAAAATCAGACAGAAAGTGAAATTGCACTTTCACAAATGATATGATTGCATATGGGGTAGGAAATCCAAAATAATCGAATATAGATCAAACCCAGTGGCTCAGCATAAAAAAAAAATGTGTATTTTATTCATGAAAATTCTAGCATGGCTTGGTAAGAATATTTTCCACTGAACAACCTCCAACCTGTCCTCCATCAACTCAACTAATGACCACCAAGGGGTAAGGGTAAGATAAAGTATAAGGGACATGCATCAGCTCTTTAATATTTGGCCCAGAAGTGATTCTGTCACTTCCGCTTACACCACTTTGTTTGGATCTAGTTACTTGGCTCCATCCCATTGCCAGAGAACCAGGACCTGTGGACTTCCTGTGTGCCCCCCGGCCACCATATACGGGGACCACTCTTCTCCCCACGCGTAGAACACACACCTTCTGAAGAGGAACCACCCACAGCTCCTGCAGCATCTCTGAATCCAGCTTGAAACCCAAGATCATCAGCCGTGTGTCCGCTGGGTTCGTCCATGCCTCCCCCTTGATTTTGAGACCCAAAATCTAAAAAGAGGCACATTATTTGCCTCGTGTTAAGGCCCAGCCGTCAAAGACGGAGCCTGGTCAGGTTCACTGCAGTAGACGCTGCCACTGGGAAATGGGAAGAATGAAGGCAGGTAGTGGGCACAGGGGTCGGTGGCAATTCTAAAATCCTGGGGGTGGACAGTTGTGAAGTCCCCTTCCCTGGAGCAGGGGATGCATTCCTTGATGAGGCTCTTCCGGGAGGAGGTCCCTCGCTCGCTGTTCCCCCCGACCATGCCATTCTGGCATCTTTTCTTGGCACATCTGTCTCGGGCATGGGAGAAAGGGCTTTTCTAGGGAGCTGTGAAACTCTGAGCTGCTGTCTGCCCCTGGAAGATGGAGGGTTGTTTTAAGTAACGAACAGTCAAACCCCTTCGAAAAATAAGCTTTGGGTTTCTTTGGCAATACGATTTAAAAAAGAAATAAGCTTCTGATTTATATGTTTCCATGTAGTTCACATGCCATAATTCCACCCAGAAGTGCGTTTGGGGATATAAATCTCGATTTTATTTTCTTGCCTTTTTGTTTCCAGTCTTACCCACACACAGTATCATAGACGCTACCTTGAGTCTATTTGGATCTTCTTTTTTTTTCCCCACTCACTGATCGAATCACTCTGGGATTCGTCGGGGCATCACTCTGGACAAACCAACAAAATCTCATGTCCTACCTGAGATTCCAAGTACTTATGGTGTTCAGTCAGGCTATCTACATAAATTATATTAGGAAATGCACTCGTCAAAACATAAATTTTGTACCAAATAAACATTTTTTGCTTTAGTCTCACACATAAGGTGAAATTTTTAAAATGTTAGTTATCATCTATTTTCAGCACCCTGTGGTAATGACATTCCTTTGTTCTTCCTCATGCAAAAACATTTTTAAAATTTGTACATTTAGTCACTATTATTATATACTCTAGGCATTCCTAGATTATACCGGAAAGAAAGATAGGCGATAAAGATTGAGATGGTATAATCTATTTGGATCTTTTTAATCTGCTTTTTGCCCTCAGGTAGTTGGGCCCTTGTGGCTCAATGAATTTCTCCGTCCCAGGACGAGTTATCTGGTATCCTGAAGCAGTTAGCTTTTCCAACTTTGCTAAACCCCCAATTTATGCAATTTCTCTGTTTCCTTTGTTTTGTTTTCAAACTAGCCACCTCTTCTCTGAGTCCATGTCTTTTTTGCAATGCCTTGCTGAATTTAGTCATTAGCAGCCAAAACACACGTAATATTCTACTTTCTACCCCTGCACTACTATTGCAAGTGCAATAGGCTGTAAATTAATGCAGGTACCCATTTAACTAAACGTGCCACGATTGTATAACACGGATTGCCAGCCCCAGCCACTAATATCAATTTCCTTCAGATCCCCACCTGTCCCTAAGCTAATGCCATATATATTCTAACTTTTTGCTGCAGCAGCACGAGTTATTAGCAAAGACAGGATAGTCTCTGCTGAGGTGACAACCAAGGGTGATTGCCTAGAGATGAGACGAGGTAACTCTCTAGGGAAGCTCTCCTGCACAAGGTGCTGCAGGGATCCAGCTGTTTTCCTCCTTGTCGCCACAATCTCAACACCTTTGCAGTGGCAAATACCTCTGCAAGGAAATGGAAAAATAAAGAAGACACTCTTAATTGCTTCATCCTGGGAACAGTTATATATCGCCCTCCTAAAACTCCCCCAATTAAAATTACTGCAAAGACACTAAAATCAATATGCTATTGGCATTGGAATAGATAAATTGATGAGAATGTAGAAGTATGTGTGAGGATACCTGGTAATTTAATATAACAGAAGTAAGATTTCTAGACAGTAGGGATTTATTGATTAATACATAAGTGTGATGATGATTTATTAATTAAACCACAGTTATTTAACAATTGATATTAACCTTGTTGGCTACTCATCTAGAAGAAAATAAAATTGAACCCCTATTTTAGCCACATAAAAAAGTAACCTTTATATTAAAGATGTAAATAAAACAATAAAAATTCAGCAAGAAATTCTAAAGGGTTATGTCATGGTTAGGGTACTCTCCAGCCCTATGTCATAATCTTGTTTGCAGAGACCTTGATCATTTTTGCCTCCCACAAGACATCACACTGGCCCATTATATTGATGATATCATGTTGATTGGACCTAGTGAGCGAGAAGTAGCAACTACTCTAGATTAACTGGTAAGGCATTTGCGTGTCAGAGGATGGGAGATAAATCCAACAAAAATACAGGGGCCTTCCACCTCAGTAAAATTTCTAGGTGTCCAGTGGTGTGGGGCATGTCGAGATATCCCTTCTAAGGTGAAGGAGAAGTTGCTGCATCTGGCCCCTCCCACAACCAAAAAAGAGGCACAACGCCTAGTTGATCTTTTTGGATTTTGGCGACAACATATTCCTCATTTGGGTGTGCTACTCCAGCCCATTTATCGAGTGACCAGAAAAGCTGCTAATTTTGAGTGGGGACCTGAACAAGAGGAGGCTCTGCGACAGGTCCAGGCTGCTGTACAAGCTGCTCTGCCACTTGGGCTGTATGATCCAGCAGATCCAATGGTGCTGGAAGTGTCAGTGGCAAATAGAAATGCTGTCTGGAGCCTTTGGCAGGCCCCTATAGGAAAATCACAACGCAGACCCTTAGGATTTTGGAGCAAAGCCTTACCATCTGCTGCAGATAACTACTCTCCTTTTGAGAAACAGCTTTTGGCCTGCTACTGGGCTTTAGTAGTGACTGAACATTTAACCATGGGCCACCAAGTTACCATGAGACCTGAGTTGCCTATCATGAGTTGGGTGTTGTCTGACCCACCAAGCCATAAAGTTGGGCGTGCACAGCAGCACTCTATTGTAAAATGGAAATGGTATATGCAAGATAGAGCCAGAGCAGGTCCTGAAGGCACAAGTAAGTTACATGAAGAAGTGGCCCAAATGCCCATGGTTTCCTCTCCTGCCACATTACCTTCTCTTTCTCAGACCAGAGCTATGGCCTCGTGGGGAGTTCCTTACAGTGAATTGACTGAGGAAGAGAAAACTCAGGCCTGGTTTACAGATGGTTCAGCACGATATGCAGGTACCACCCGAAAGTGAACAGCTACAGCATTACAACCCCTTTCTGGTGTGTCCTTGAAGGACAGTGGTGAGAGGAAATCCTCCCAGGGGGCAGAACTTCGAGCAGTGCACCTGGTGGTTCATCTTGCTTAGAAGGAAAACTGGCCAGAGGTGTGTTTGTATACTGACTCATGGGCTGTTGCTAATGGTTTGGCTGGATGGTCAGGGACTTGGAAAGACCATAATTGGAAAATTGGTGACAAAGAGGTCTGGGGAAGAAGTATGTGGATAGATCTTTCTGCGTGGGCTAAAAACATGAAGATATTTGTGTCCCATGTGAACGCACACCAGAGGGTGACTTCAGCAGAGAAAGATTTTAATAATCAAGTGGATAAGATGACCCGTTGTGGATACCAGTCAGCCTCTTTCCACAGCAACTCCAGTCATTGCCCAATGGGCTCATGAACTAAGTGGTCATGGTGGTAGGGATGGAGGTTATGCATGGGCTCAGCAACATGGACTTCCACTCACCAAGGCTGACCTGGCTACAGTCACTGCTGAGTGCTCAATCTGCCAGCAGCAGAGACCCACACTTAGCCCCCAATATGGCACCATTCCCCAAGGTGACCAGCCAGCTACATGGTGGTAGGTTGATTACATTGGACCACTCCCTTCAAGGAAAGGGCAGCGATTTGTTCTAGCTGGAATAGACACCTACTCTGGATATGGGTTTGCTTTCCCTGCACGCAATGCTTCTGCCAAAACTACCATCCGTGGGCTTACAGAATGCCTTATCCGTCGTCATGGTATTCCGCATAGCATTGCTTCGGCTCAAGGAACACACTTCACAGCAAATGAAGTGTGGGAATGGGCGCATGCTCATGGAATTCTCTGGTCTTACCATGTTCCCCATCATCCAGAAGCAGCTGGATTGATAGAATGGTGGAACGGCCTTTTGAAAACTCAATTACGGTGCCAACTAGGTGGCAAAAACTTGAAAGGCTGGGGTAATGTTCTCCAGGAAGCTGTGTATGCTCTGAATCAGCGTCCACTGTATGGTGCTGTTTCTCCCATAGCCAGGATCCATGGGTCCAGGAACCAAGGGATGGAAATGGGCGTAGTACCACTCACTATTACCCCTAGTGATTCATTAGGAAAATTTTTGCTTCCTGTCCCTGCTACCCTGAGTTCTACTGGTCTACAGGTTTTAGTTCCAAAACAGGGTGTGCTTTCTCCAGGAGAAACAACAGTGATACCACTGAACTGGAAGTTAAGATTGCCACCTGGCCACTTTGGGCTACTTCTGCCTCTGGATCAACAAGCCAAGAAGGGGACTACATTATTGTCTGGGGTAATTGACCCTAACTATCAGAAGGAAGTAGGACTGCAACTACATAATGGAGGTAAAAAAGAGTTTTCTTGGCATATAGGAGATCCCCTAGGGCATCTATTAGTACTACCATGTCCTGTGATTAAAATCAATGGAAAACTGCAACAACACAATCCAGGCAGGACTACTAATGGCTCTGAAACTTCAGGAATGAAAGTTTGGGTCACCCCACCAGGCAAAGAACCACGGCCAGCTGAAGTGCTTGCTGAGGGGAAAGGGAACATGGAATGGGTAGTGGAAGAAGGTAGTGATAAATATGAAGTTCGACCACGTGATCAGTTACAGAAACAAGGACTGTAATGCTGTTTTGTTCATGTTATACTGTTTAAGTTGTAAGATATCAAGTTTAAGAATGAATGTTGCCTAAGGATTTGCACCCTATTCTGGAGAGATTTAATGTGTTTCCAGTTATATGCAGGACAGTTGAGTATTGTCAGGTAAAAGAAAAAAAATGTGTGCTTATTTTTTTTCATTTGGAAATTAAGTATGGTTTAAGGTGATATATATAAATATATCATATATATGTATATATATATAGGTGCCAAGTTGACAAGGGGTGGACTGTCATGGTTAGGGACATGTGTCAACTCGGCCAAGTTGTGGTAGCTGTTTATCTGATTGGGCAAGTACTGGCCTGTCTGTTGCAATGAGGACATTTCATAGGATTAGGTCATGATCATGTCAGCTGCATCCACAGCTGATTCCATTTGTAATCAGCCAAAGGGAAGTGTCTTCTACAATCAGTGATGCTAAATCTAATCACGGGAAGCCTTTTAAGGAAGATTCAGAGGAGACAGGCCCCAATTCCTGCTTTGGCTGGTGAACCTCTCCTGTGGAGTTCATCCAGACCCTCCATCGGAGTCATCGGCTTCACAGACTGCCCTGTGGATTTTGGACTCTGTGTTCCCGCAGTCATGTAAGACACTTTTATAAATTTTATATTTGCAAGTGTTCCCTGTTGATTCTGTTTCTCTAGAGAACCCTAACTAATACAGGTTATATGAACACCCTTGAGGTTTGGGGGAGCTTTCCTGCTTGAGATGGGGCACCCGGAAGCTGCAGGAGAAATGATAGACATTTGATAGTACAAAAATTAATTTTTTTTGTATGACAAAAAATAACACCAAGTCAATATATAAACAAGAAATTTGGAACACAGAGGATACTTATAAGAATATGGTTGAATATGCAGAGAGCATGCTCCAATTGACAAGAAGGGACTAAACAACCCAATAAGAAAGGGAAAGAAAAAGAGAAAAGGACTCCAAGAAGCGATTCAGAGTACTAATGTAAATGACTAACAAATTTATGAAAAGACTGTCAAATATCTGGCATGGGGAAAAACAAATTAAGAATAACAAGGTATCATTTAACATCTCTTGCATGGGCAAAAATTAAATCTACAAATCTATTGTTAGCATCTAGGCGAGAAAAGTTTACTCTAGGCACTATTGCTAGAGATGAAAATTATTATCATTTTTACTGAAAGCAATCTGGAAATATTTATTAAGATTAAAAATACATAAAACCCTTTGGCCCAGTAACTCCCTCCTGAGAATCCATTAAAAGAAAATATGCCCATGAGTCATGAGTCATGATAAATGTACAAAGGTATTGCTTATCAACAGGGGAAGGGGACTCAGTAGTGTGTTAGCAAGTGATAGACAAATGGCCTCCAGAAAAGAATGCAAATGTATACACATTTACAATAAAACATTTAATATAAAGGACTTGTGGCACAAAGTTTACAAATAATAATACAATAATCAATGCTCTGTATTATACCTTTCATAATCAATTGATTGTCACAGAATGCTTTTGTTCATTTTTGCCAAACTCTTCTATCTGTGCAAATGATCGAGTTCCAACATGAATGTTCATTGATATTTTCCTTTTTTTTTTGGTTGTTAGACAGTGAGATGAAACTGAACAACAGAGGCATATGTTGGAGTTGGGCTCGTTTATCAACAGCATGGGTGACTGCTTTGCTGAACTAGGTAATAGTTTTCAAATACTGGAAGAACATTTCCTCAAATTACTTGTGCTCTTCACATCACAAAGCAATAGCTACAGACATGACACACTTTAAAGTTGAATTTGCATTATTAACAGTTTCTCCATCACTTTCTTAAGTCTCTTCTAGACAGTGAACAAAACAATAAATCAAGCCCTGATTATGTAGTGTTTGCCAATTTCCATCGAGCCTGTACTTTCACTGTGGCCGATTTTAAACGACCAATGTGACATTTCTGAACACAGAGTTGGGAAGAGATGGAGAGAGAGAGGCACACCATTACCTTGCATTTTACAAGAGATGTAAATCACCTCAAGAATATAGATAATGGGTGAAATTATCTAGGTCTCATAGATAATAGGAAAAAATATAACTACTTATCATTTTAGGTATAATCATTAGGATTTGATGGGGTTTTATTTATTATCTTTGTTTTTAATATAATCATTTCATTATAAGTGTACGTAATTTAATTTTTAATGGCTCTGTTTAACAATCGGCTCATGAAATTCCAGAAGAGTTAATAAGAGGCTCTCATGAGCTAGTATATGCAGATTCCAGCACACCAATAGGATAGGTAGACTAACAGAAAACGGTGTACTGAGGAAAAGTACATAACTATTTAAAAGAACTCATCGGAGCTCTAGGAGGGAAATTGAAAGGATTTTCACAAAGAACTATTGAATAAGAAATGCAAAAAAAGAGTATAATACTGAGCACATTTTTGTAATGCAATGACCCCTTCCCCTCTGAAAACAACTTCCACGTGTGTGCATGTTAAGTGATTGCATGAATATTCAGAAGATTGAGTTAGCCTGAATTGGGGGTATAGGGTGCGATGTGTGAGAAGTAGAAAAGGCAGCCAAGCAAATTGGAAGAAAAAAAATAAAGACCGCCAATAAAATAAACTGGGCATATGTTATCACGTTTTAGCACTTATGTATATGTACATATGCATGTGTTCATGTCATTAAAATGCATTTTTCAGCCAAGCCTTCCGTTGGACTGTCGTTTCTGTTATCTATTGCTGTATAACAAACCATTTACATTTACTAAACTTAGTAGCTTAAAATAACGACCATTTACTATGACAATTCTATGGGGGGAGCCCAGGTTTCTTCTGTTTTCTATGCTGTTGGCTGGGACCCTAGGACGGTCGAAAGGTTATTGAGATCTCCTCACCTGGATGGCTAAAAACTGGGAGCTCAGCGGGGGCTGTCAGGTGGTGACCCAGTTCTCCAGGTGGGCCCTTCTGCGTGGCACCTTGGCCTTCCTCCCATCACGGCAAGCAGGTTCTGAGAAGGAGCATTCCAAGGGGCAGAGGCTGGAGCTGCAGCATTTCTGCCAAATTCTACTGGTCAAAAACAGGTCACAGGATCCGCCCAGGTTCAAGGGGATGAGAAATAGAATCCAGCCTTTGGTGGAGAAGTGGCAAAGCCAGGCTGCGACAGTGCATGTGGAACGGGAAGTGTTGCTGTGGCTATCACGGGAAACACAATAGGCCCCAACAGTGAAGGCCCTTGCCCACCGGGCCTCCATGTGGAATCAAAGGGTTGTGGGTAACTGGAGCTGGAAGGAACATGAGTGAGCACAGATCAAATACCTCATTTCAACAATAGGGAAATTGAGACCCAGAGGGGAGGGTAACATCATCACACAGCTGATCAATAGCTGGGTCTGAGTGCCAGTCACGTCTCCAGGGTCTTCAGGTTTGATGCCAGCCTTGTCACCTACATTTCTCCAGTAACTCCAGCTGTTCAGGCAGACGGGTGAATCCGTCGTTGCCCAGACACCACCTGCATCCATCCATTCACCGATCCACCCACCCACCCATCCATCCACAGCACAGCCATCCATTCATGTGTCTGTCCATCTGACCATCTGTCCATCCATCCTTTTATTCCTGGCTCTAGGACGGGCACTGAAGGCTCATTATCCCAAATTCATAGTATGAGTCCAACCAGCCCCTTCCCCTCACTTCCCTGGGGTGAGGGCTCTGCCAAACCCTTAGTTTCAATGCCTCGGAGGGCCAAGTTGTGACTGTCCCCAGACTGAGCTGTCTGTAGCAATGATTATATTGCAACCTAAAAGTGATGCTTTTTCTCATATTCCACCACAGAACATGCCCCCTTGACTGTAGGAAAGCTCTACCCCTGTTCAGAAAAGCATCACACATTACCAAGCCCACTCTGTACCCAATCTAAGTTGACCATTTTAATTTCAGATTTTTCACCCAATTTCAATGTTAACAATTATGATAACAACAACAGCTACCATTTTCTGTACTTTGTGTGTCCCAAGCACTGTGCTGGACATTCTAATACTTTAGCTTATTTAATCCTCATAACAAACATAAGAGGTGGGCGTGACTATTATTCCCCTTTTACCAGTGACAATGAGAGATTTGCCAATTTGCAAAAGGCACAAAGATGTTACATCTATATGGTCACTGCTCATGACAACTAGAATTGTTGGACACCTGTCACATGCAGGCCCTGGGTCCTACACACACACAGCCATTCATTCATTCAATCTCCAATAAGTATTTATTGAGTGCCTAATGTATGCCCTTGAAGGAGAGTCCATTCTAATACAAGGAGACAGAGGATAAACAATAAACATGATACATGAGTAAACATAGTAGTATGTGGAGGTGGTGAATGCTGTGGGAAAAAGAAAAGGCAGAATGGGGTGGGGTGAGGAGTTTGCAATATGGAAGAAGGTGGTGAGAATGGGTCTCATTGAGAAGGTAAGCAAAGACTTCAAGGAGGTGAGGAGGTAACCCAGAAGATATCTGGAGAAAGAGCCTCTAAGCAGCAGGAACAGCAAGTACAAGGGCCCTGGGGCAGGAGGGTGCCTGGCGTGTTGGAGGAACAGCAAGGAGGGCAGTGTGGCTTGAGCAGAGTGGGCGGTGGGGGGGGATGTGCGAGGCAGCACGGGGAGTCAAATAGTCTGGGACCTTGTAGACCCCTGTAAGGACTGTGGCTTGCATTTTGTGCAAAAGTAGGAGCCTTTGCAAGCTTTTAGCAGAAGCATGCCATGATCTGGCCCAATAGTTTTAAAGAATTATTCTGACCAATGTGCTGGGAATAGATTGCAGGGGGCAAGGATGAAGGCGGCTTGGACAGGATGGAAGCAGGGGGTGGTGGAAGTGGCCAGATTCTGCAGTATTTTGGAGGGAGCGCCGACATCAGCTCCTGACAGATTGGATGTGGGGTGTGAGGGAGAGGGCGGCATCGGGACGGATGCGAGCTTCGTGGCTCAGGCACCTGGAAAGACAGGGCACCGCCCCCCAACACAGTGAGTCTGGGTAGGAGACCCAGAGCTCAAATTAGGACTGTCGGGCTTGAGAAGTCACTCTGACGAGCAAGTAGTGATGTTGCGGAGGCCACCGGAAATGCCGGTGGCATCAAGACAGAAGCGCAGGCTGGAGTGATAAGGAAGGCCGCTTCTTGAGGGTGTTTAAAGCCACCGGACAGGACGAGATCATCGCGGGAGGGAGGGGTTGGTGGAAGCACACGCAGTCCCAGGCAGAGCCAGCCGGGGGCTCTGAGGAGGCTCACCCAGGAATTGGGTGGAGACTCAGCGTGAATGGGTCCTGGAAGCCAGGAGAGGGGAGGGATCCCTGGAGAATAAGATGCCGCGGAAGGTCAGAGGCTCAGGTCTGACAGCTGACATTGGATTTGGGGTCTGCTGACTTCCTTAGGGGCAGTGTCAGAGGGCCCATGAGGTCAGGAACATGTTGGAGGTAGGGGATGGTTCAAGAAAGAGAGGGATGAGTCTGCTCTTTCAAGGAGCCTTCTTCTAAAGGGAGAAGAAACAGGGCAGTGAAGGACTGAAGAAGAGGGGTGTCAATGCTTATTCTGGAGGCGGGAGAGAGAGATGGATGCATGAATACCAATGGAGAAGATTCCGTAGAGCGCTACGAGTTGCTGATGGACAAGTGTTAGCCCAGCACCTGCTCCGAGGCAGTCGGGGTTGGGGACCAAGGGCACGGCAGTGGAGGGAAAAAGTGTGTCCGGCCCTGGACAGAGCCTCCACTTTGATGGGGTCCCTCCCGGCCAGACGGTGCCCACACCCCCCACCCGCTTGTCCTGGGTTCTCCCCCTCGCCGGCCCCCCCGTTCCACAGGGAGGGGAGCAGCTGCAGCCCTACACAGGCGCTCATGGTGGGGCTGTGTCGGGGTCAGCGCAGGTTCTTTTAAAAGAACCTCCTAATGGATGTTGGATGTTCCACGTCCCCATCAATCACCTCAGAAATAACCAAGCGACTGGCAAATATTCAGAACAAACCCAGAAGGGGAGGAAGCAAGACGGGACATGAGCGATGATTCTGCTGCGTGAGCCAGAGAGCCAGGGACAGACGGGCTCTCGGTAGAAATGTCTATTTGTGGCTCCCCAGTCTAATTTCTGAATATGATGACGAATAAATATTGGTCTTTCCTTCTGCAGCTTTTCCATCTGGGCAGTTCGGCCAAATAGATGCTGCCATCGTTTGCTTTCTGGAACTGGGGAAAGATTGGGGCCTAGAGAGTGGGGAAAGGTTTCCCCAACATCCCACAGCAAGATGGTGGCAGAAGAGGGAGGGGAGCACTGGAAGGTCGGGGGCCCTGGGAAGGGATCCACGGTTTCCCTAAGGTTGAGCTCTACTTCTTGCTTTTGTGTTCTCTAATGCACCCTGATGAGTGCTCATCTAACTGCTGCTAAATTACCATCAGTGACGGGGAACTCACTACCACCAAGTAGTCCTTTCTATGATTAGATGGTTTCGAATGTTAGAAAGATCATTCACTTGACAAACTCCTTTTTGAATTCCTAACATATGCTGGGCATTGCTCTAGATATGGGATGCAGTGAACAAGATACACAGCAAACAATAACTTAGTGTTTTAGTTTCCTTGTTGCTATAGCAAATACCATGTGATGGGTCTGCTTAAATAAAGGGAATTTATTAGCTCACATTTTTGAGGCTGGGAGAAAGTCCAAACCCAGGCATTATCAAGGTGATGCTTTCTTCCTGAAGACTGGGATTGGGGCTGGCTGCAGGGACCCCTGGTCCTGGGCTCCTCGGTCGCATGGCAGCCTCTTCTGGCCTCTCCGTTCTCTTCCAGGTTATGGGTTCTGTTGACTTTTAGCGTCTGGCTGTCCCACTGTGACTTTCTGTCTGAATTTCATTCTGCTTATAAAGGGCCCTGTAATAGGATTGAGTCCCTTCCTGATTGAGGTGGGCCACACCTTGACTGAAGGGACCTCATCAGAAGCTCCTACTTAAAATGAGTTCACACCCACAGGAGGGGATTGGGTTTAAGAACATGTTTTCCTGGGGGACACACAGCTCCAGCCCCCTCACCCAGTAACAGACAAAAAATGGAAGGAGGGAGGAGATGCCAGTTAGCCGTAACGGTGTGTGGAGGACATAGGACAGCATGAGCAGAGCGACGGGGTGGCTTCCTGAGGATGGCCAGGGGAAGGCCTCTGGGAGGTGACAGCTAAGTTGAGAGCTGAGAAGAGCCTCTTGGACAAAGGGACAGAAGAGGGGTCCCACTGGTGTCTGAGGATAGGAGGGACAACCCCTGAGATGGGTGGGCATCCTTGGTTCCCCAGTGGGGAAGAGCCAGTCCCAAGAGTGGAGGCCAACCCGGGGCATGTGCTGGGTTGAATAGCATGCCCCCCAAAATCCACGTCCACTGGGACCTCAGACTACGACTGCACGTGGGACTCGGGGCTTTGCAGATGTGATTAGTTAAGATGAGGTCATATGGGATTAGGGTGGGTGCTCAGTCCAGTAAGACTGGTGTCTTAAGAAGAGAGAAGACAGCCCTGTGATAACAGAAGTAGAGGCTGCAAAGCCGAGGGACACCACAGATGGCAGGTGGCCCCCAGAAGGTGGAAGAGACAAGGAAGTGTCTGCCTCTAGCACCTTAAGCGGGAGCACTGCCCTGCCTGTATCTTTATTTTGGACTTTTGGCCTCCAGAACAATGAGAGAAGAAGCTCCCCAGTTTGTGGCCTTTTGTGACAGCAGCCCCAGGACACTGACCTGGGGACCCTGGTAGCAGGGGGCTGCACCTCGTCTCCGAGCCTGGGGCATGGCTGTCTGGGGGAGCTCCACATGGGCCACTCCAGGGCATCTCAAGGCCTCCCCACCTGCCCTGAGCAAGGCTGGGAGGAGGGCGTGGGGGGCTCATGATCCACATTAACCCAAGAGAGACACCCAAGGAGATGGGGCTGAGTCGGGGTACAGGGCCACTGCCCCTGGGCCCCTCCCCTATCCACCACCCCGACCTTGCAGACCCTCAGGTGTGTGGGCTCACCCTATATCCCTCCTTGCATTCAGCCAAACTGACCTCCTTCAGCATCACCCACTGGCCAGTCCTTCCTTCTGGAGTCCACTTGCCCAGGACCAGCCCGGCAGAGACCTGACGATGGCCAATCTCGTCTGTCCTGGGCTGCAGGAGGAGAAACTGCCCAGCTGAGGCGCTGAACGAGCGGATGAGCCGCAGGTCCCGGCAGGGTGGAGCAGCCCGCTCCCAGCGCCTTGTCTTCTCATTGACACGGTGAAACCACCTCTGCCCTGTCTTGCCCTTATCCAACCCCCAGCCTTGGCACTCCCAGAGCTGTCACACCTGAGTGTCCCAGCTTGGCCAGGCTGTGGCTATGTGAGCAAGTAACCAGGCTCTCCGAATTCCCATCAAACGGGAGTACAAGAACTCCCTTTTAGGGTTCTCCTGAGGATTTGACACGTTATTTGTAGAACACACAGCCAGGAGCTGGCACACGCCCACAGGTGCTCAAGATATGTCTGGCTAAGTCCAGGTGGATCGAGGCACCTGCAAGTTCGACAGCAAGTGTTCGTGATGACCTGCACCCGGCGGAGGCTCTTGGCCTGGACTGATGCTTCTTTGGTGTAATGTTATTCTTCTCAGGAGAAGCAGCTGCTAAAACGAGCAGTGAAGTGTGTTTTAGGGATTTTAGAAGTGTCAGATTTTTCTTAAAAACACATGCACGCATGGAGAGGGGGGGTGACCCTTTGTCAGGCCACGTGGTTTAGAAGGGGCTGGAGGAGCCCGTGCACTGCTGCCCCCACCCCACGTTGTCCACGTAGTCCAGCTCCCAGCTCTCTCCTCCCACGGCCAACACTGGGGATCCCTGTTCTATGCCTGGAAGATAAATAGTCCAGCAGCCACCCAAGCCAGCTGCCTTTGCTGCCTTCTCCCTCCCAGCCCCTTCTGGATATGCCCGATTGGCACAGGAGAAGCTCTGAGACAGACGCTGTGCCATTTAGGAAAGCCATCCTTGAAATATACTCTGTCTTCATGCAAGAGAGAACTTGAGTTTTCTACATGGCACCGTAGCCCCCACGGCCCAGCTGCCCCCGGGACCCGCTGGAGGCCTCCTAGTGCAGGGTGGTCACGTGACTGAGCTGACCAATCAAAACATTCTCTAGGACTTTGGCTGGAATCTCAGGACAGAGTCTCTGGATTCAACAACAACTATTTTATTACTATTATTATTCTTTTTATTATATAGAATAATATTGCAAAGATGATGTGTTAGATTTGGGGAGTCAGGGTAAACCATATTTGAGAAATCTTGGTATTATTTTTGCAACTTTTCTGTAAGCCTGAAATTATTTCAAAATAAAGTTAAAAAATAAAAATATCCTACTCTCCAGCCACACAGAGAAAATGGAAATTTGTTTACTCTCATGGAAAGGACTGGGATTTCCTAGGACTCCTGGAAGCCTGCTCACCAGCCCAGAACCAAACACTTTTAGGCAGTCTCACCCTAATGGGGATTTTTCCAGACTTTTTTCAGTTCTCACCCAGAGCACCCAGCTCCACCCAGGGGCAGATTTTCAACATCAATATCTGCCCTCTGTGTGCTTGCAACTTGCTAATTGCCTTTCTCCCAGTCTGCCTGGTGATGCGACAATCTGGGTCCCATCTTATCTCCTTATCAGATTATGTTTTGTTTCTTTTATTAAGCATGTTTTATAGGCACTACCATTACAATAATCCTGCCAGCTGGCAATTAGTGAGCACTTACTATATGCCCAGCAGCATGCCAAGTGGCTTGGCGTGGTCTCACTTAACCCCTGCCACCACCCTTTGAAGGTAGCTGAATTAGTCTTCAGATAAAAAGGGTCCACGTCAACAGCGCAGGCCCAGGTGCTAGGGGACCGAAAGTGGCCACAATTTTGTGTATGATGGGTGTGTTTTAACAAAAGGAACACAGAACTATTTTACTCTTGGAAATCTTATAAAAACATATGATTTTGCAAATACTTTATGAGGCAGGGGCTGTGCCAATAAGTGGCCCTGAAGGCGCTGTTTCACCCACACCTCCCAGCCATCCACCTCTGTCTCCCAAACACCGTGCCACCCTCCCACCCCAGGCCATAAATGTCAGCATGCCTAAGAGTTCATGTCATCATCTAAGCCCCACCTCCTGACTGCACCTCACATCCAGAAAAGTCCCTTGCAGGCTTGCTCCCGCCCATCCTTTGGTCTGGAAGACCTGGCATTTATAAGCAGATGAGGTGGGGGGGTCTTCTGAGGAGTGGGGGCGGTGATCCCACTGGGAGAGTGAGGTCATAGAACCCCAAAAGATGGGGGGCTGAAGCTGAAGGAGGGGAAGGGTCTTGAACCCTGGACTGAGCCCCCCTGAGGGCAGAGGCTGTGTATGTTCACCCAGGTGCCTCTCAATCTTTTGGTTTATGGGATGAATGGGAGGGAGGGGGAGGGGGAGGGGAAGGGAGGGGAGGGGAGGGGAGGACCGTGCAGCAAATCCATGGAGGAGCTAAAAGAGGACATTCAAATAAATCCGTTATAAAATAGTTGTAATTCTGCCATTAAAATAATTTTATAGGGCGGTGCAATGGTGGCTTAGTGGCAAAACTCTCACCTGCCATGCCAGAGACTCATGTTTGATTCCTGGTGCCTGCCCATGCAAATAATAATAATAACAGTAATAATAATAATAATGAGCCTATAATTGACTGTATATTGAAATGAGAATATCCCTGAAGGACAAACAAGTATGTGTAATACAAGTTCAATTTCTGTCCCCCTAAACCGTACATATTTATACATAACTAAGACGGGGCAAGGAGAGGAACACAGTGGTTTGTAGCTTCCCTCTTGCTGGCTCGGGGGACAGCGCTGCCCCTGTGAGTTCCTCACTGTGCTAGGGCCTTGGGGGAAACCGAGCCAGGCTTGAGGACGATGTGACAAGGGCGGATGGGGGGCAGGGTAGGGAGGGGTGAGTAGGCTGGGAAGACAGCATAGGCTAGACAGAAAGTCCTGAGGGGACAGGGGACATGCGCAGAAATAGGCACCTAACGTTTATGCACAAAAAGCATCCAGGCGAAGTCCCTTGGTGGATGGGAGAAAAATTACGGAACTATTAAACTTTACCACCACAGAAACCCCAGATACTGTGCCAGACATTCAGGACCCCCAAACCCATAGGCCAAGCCCTTGATCTTGAGGCTTGCTCTTGTGAAGCTTACATGTAGCAGAGAAGCTTAGCCTACCTATAGGTGTGCTTAAGAGTCACCTCCCGAGGACCTCTTTCATTGCTCAGATGTGGCCTCTCTCTCTAAGCCCAACTCTGCAGGTGAAATCATTTCCCTCCCCTCTATGTGGGACATGACATCCAAGGGTGAAAGTCTCCCTGGCAGCGTGGGAGATGACTCCCAGGGATGAGGCTGGCCCTGACACTGTGGGATCAACAATGCCATTCTGACAAAAAGGAGGAAAAGAACTGTAAGAAATAAGATATCGGTGGCTGAGAGAGTTCAAATAGAGTCGAGCGGCTACTCTGGAGGTCACTCTTACACAAGTTTCAGTTAGACATTGCTACCTATCATAACTTGCCAAACCCCAACCAAAACCATTCCAGCCAATCTTAAAGAACATCTAGGGTGTTATATGAGATTTTACAAAGATTCCATGCACTAGGGTAACTTTCCAGAAACCTACAACCTCCGGTCCCTGGACGAGATAAGTCCTGAAATGCAGAGGGCCCAGCCTCTCCAGAACATCAGCTAGTTCCATCCCCTTATCCCGTATTATCAACGGCTCCCTCTAATATGAAAAAGTTAGAATGGGCGTATCCCAAATACCCCTAAAGAGTAGGAGAAAGATCAAAGATGATGGTGCCGTTATACAAAGAAGATCAGGCTTAACAAATGAGTGTGAGTGCTGAATCATTATACTGATACTTCTTTTAGCCTCTAGTACCTTAGAGTAGCTAAAAATAAAAACCTAAAACTGTGCAGTTGTAACCCATACCAAACTCTGAAATTCGAACTATTAGTTTTACAACCAATAGTTGCAATTTACCTTGAAATTTATTGCTTTTATGTATATATGTTATTTAAAGAGAAGGAGGAGTGTAACAGAGGAGATGAGATTTAACAAATGAGTATTACTGCTGAATCATTATATTGACATTTCTGTTGGTCTCCAGTGTCTTAGAGGAGCTAGAAGAAAAAACGAAAAATTGTGGAACTGTAATCCATAACAAACTTTAAAATTTGTCCTATAATTACTTGTTAAAACGTACTCAGAAATTTATTTATTTGTATATATGTTGTATATTTCACAATTTGAAAAAAAGCGTTATATAAAAAAAAAGCAGCCAGGAAAGAAATCCACCAAAATCTCCCGGGCGGTAGAATTGTGAGTGTGGATCCCCTTTCTGCTTTCCTGAATTTTCTACTTTTTCTACAGTGATCAGGATAACTTAAATAGCAAAGAAATGATCCAGTTCATAAATTGCTAATCCCATACCCCTTAGACAAAGAAGCCCCTGGGTCGTGGGGCTTGGACCTGATATACAGAGCCCTTCTCTGGGGGAATCCTGTCCCCCCAAACGCCATCAAGAAGCTAATTACATTTCCCCAAAGAAGATGAGCAAATGGCCAATCTGCACAGGCAAAATTGCTCAACACCATTGGTCATTAGAGAAACACGAATCAAAATCACAATAAAGTAATGCTAAATATCCGCAAGGATGGCTGGAATACAGTTTTTAAAAAGGAAAGTAACTGCTCTTGAGGCTGTGGAGGAATCGGAACCCTCTTCATTGTCGATGAGCATGTGAAATGGTGCATCCGCTGTAAAAGACAGTTTGGCACTTCCTCAAAAAGTTAAACATAGAGTTAACCAAGGACCCAGCAATTCCCAGTATATCCTAGGTATATATATAACTCCAAAGAATTGAAAACATATGTCCATGCAGAAACTTGTACATAGAATTGTTCACAGTAGCATTTTCCATAATAGCAAAGAAAGTGGAAACAACCCAAATATCCATCAACTGACAATAGATAAACAAAATGTAGTCTACCAATACAATAGAATAAAATTATTCAGCCATAAGGAGTGAAGCTCTGATTCGTCAACATCATGGACCAACCTCAGAAATACAATAAGTAAAAGAAGCCAGCCCCAAAAGACCACATTGTGCAGGGTCCTATTTGCAAGAAATGTCCAGAGCTCCAAACACACCCAAAATCTCTGCAGGTGGCATCAGGCTCAGCAGCTTCTCAAGGGGAATCCCACAGGCAGCCAAGCCTAAGAACCACTGTCCGAAGCCCATGCAGTCCATGGACCCGACTGGGGCTTGTGAGTAACGCAGAGTGCCTAGACCCACCCTGACCAAAGGGGCATTTAATGGGCCCCCGGGTGAGTCACAAGCCTGTCAGGGTTTGAACAGCATCAAAAGAACAGTTGTCTGTCCTTGATATACAACCCAGGGGTCCTGGGCCTGTCCCTTGGCCACTCACTCACTATGTGACTTGTCTGTCCCCATGGGTCCTGAATGGTGGATGAACATCAGCTGGGTGGGCTGCCTGACCCCCACAGCCCAGATCTGATGGCCAGAGCAGACAGCACAGGGCATCGGGGCTGCATGAGCAAAGCATTGGGCCCAAGGGTGCTGCCCTCAACCCACTAGGGGCAGGCTCATCTCACCTTACCTGCTGGGTGGTCCCCATGCAGAATCCTTGAAAGGTGAGTGTCTTGACTCTGCTTGCATACCCCCAGGGACAGGCTTCTCACTACCTCTCCAGCAGAGCATGTGGTCCCTGCATGACCTTGCACCCTGGAAAGCTCTGCCTGGTACTGATTCCTGGCCTGGCCCTGGCACATGGCACCTGGAACCTTCTGCCCAGGACAGCCTGGGGGGCCGTTTCTCCCCTTCAGGCTGTTGGCTACTTGGCAGCTGTTTCTTACCTCCCTTTGGGCCCCGAGGCCCAAATTCCTTCCCTTCAGAACTGCTGCCTAGCCCCACTCTGCACTCAGGCCCTGTCCCCAGGACGGGCTGTTTAGGGGATGTCCATCTCTCCAGCACACCCCACACCAATTTTGTCCTTGGGAAGGAGCCACCGAAGACCTTTTGTTGGTGGAACATAGGGACATGACAGGAGAAGGTTACTTATGGATAAATGTCAAGATCCCCCCTCCATTGGAGGCATGACTAGAGGGATCACGGCACAGTCTCTGGGGAGGACCAAAATGAAGACTGAAAGAGAAAGGGAGTGGGGAGGAGAGGTGGCTGGATTGGGTGCCGGTGGTGGGCTTGATGAGCAGCAGAGAGTGGGAGAGGCTGGATGAAGGGGGGGGGGGGGTGGGGGCAGATGCTCCACATGGAGACTCGGGGAGGGCAGAGATGGAGAGAGAACATTTTAAAGACGCTTTGCAGCAACATAAAAATCTACTATGTGCTACCCCCCATTTCCTACAGTAAGGCAAACTAATTCCCACTGCAAAGCAACCAAAAAATTGTGGGCGTGTGTGTGCATATTTATGTATATTTGTATAAATAAAAATATATATGTATATATGACTATCCATATGTATGTAAATTTATGTACATTATGCATTCAGATGCGCACATATGCACATATATATACATATATGCTATTGTATGTATCAGAATGCATCACACTGAGCTGGTAAGAACAAGGGAAATCCTCACAGGCCAATGAAATAAAAGTGAACTGTGGCAACCCTAAGAGATAAGCAGTTGCTGAAGTTGACTCGGGCCTGGGGGCGTCAGCTAAGACCTGCCGTCCTGATCTTCCTTTTCCATGCCCACCCATGGCTGGGGGGAAGTTGAGGAAAGCGGAGGGCCCTGCCAGGAGAAGTCAGA
Organism: Tamandua tetradactyla; assembly: GCF_023851605.1. Lineage (NCBI taxonomy): Eukaryota > Metazoa > Chordata > Mammalia > Pilosa > Myrmecophagidae > Tamandua > Tamandua tetradactyla. The sequence continues at coordinate 38,438,391 of NC_135333.1, read as the reverse complement.
CGGGAAGCCCTCCATAAAGCTGGGATCCTTAAGGGGCTGCACCCCCAATATTGCAGTACACTGGGGGGGCTGGAAACCTCAAGAGAGGAAAAGCAAGGACACTTGCCTGTATTAATCTCAGAACTAAGGAAAAAGGAAAAAAAAAATCTCTCCTGAAAAAAAAAAAAATCATAACCCTGATGTGAGTTTAACACCAGCTGGGTGGACCACAAATCCTCAGGCTAAGAATTTATTTTAAAAGGAGCCAGCTTGGCAGTGCGTCCAGGCAGCTGGCAGAAGCTGATGTAAATTATATCCGGAGGCCCCCACTTTCAACCCAGGCCTCAAAGAAGAACCAGTCATTGAGGTGAAAAGACCACAGTCAGAATTCACAAGACCCACGAGGGAAAAAGGAAACCACGAGCAAGAGCAGAATCAGATGCAAAACAGGCTTCAGATCCTAGATCCCTGGAGACAAATTAAAGTCGCCTAACGTGTAGAAGAACTAAAAGAAGGGATCAAAAATAAGAGTAAAGAATAAGTTACTATAAAACGACCAAGAAATTTTGACAAAGAAGCAAATAAATCTTTTTGAAATAAAAAATATATAAATAATTGAAATAAACAGATTAAACAGGAGAGTGGACATAGCTGCCTCAGTCAGGAAGAGCTCAGCACTTCCTGCTCGTGTGACGTTCAAAACGGCTGTCACTGAACAATCCTGCAGCTGCGTCCTTCCATCTCGTGGCTCCACCGTCTTTGACACGCGGCTTCCAAGATCACCAGGCTTGTCTTTATCAACTGGACATCACCGAGCCCAGAGGGATAGGCAGGGAGGTTTGGAGAGCAACGCTCACCTCCCCTTCAATCACAGTTCACCGATTAGGCTGGTATGTGGCCACGTCAAATTGCAAAAGGTGGGCGGGCGGCTGGGAAATGGGGTCTAGTTGCCCACCCAACAAGGCGAGGAAGTGGACTTAGGAGCCACCACGACGTCTTGGCTACGGCAGCTGACATGATCTTTCTTAGATGTGTGGTTCACAGGTTAAGTGCTCAGAAGAAAGGTGAGGGTCCAGTAAAGGTCAGCTGTGGAGCCCTGGCTGCTATTCAGCCTACAGCACTGCTCAAAACCCTACCCATCATTCATTCAGTTCACCATTAAAACTCTCATGCTGGGGATTAAGCTAAGCAGGGAGGATGATTCACATTTTACAGATAAGGAAACCGAGGCTCAGAGAGGGCTGGGAACTTGCCTGAGATCACACAGCTGCTAAGAGGCCCAGTTGGGATCAGAACCCAGGACTTCCCAGGACATTACATTGCTGCCTCTCACTCCAGACAACAGGAAGAGGGAGAGGGATCATGGAACTGGGGGCTCTCGACTGACCTGTGTCTTCTGCTGAGCTGGTGAACCCCCCAGGCCAGACAGGGCACTGAGGGAACCAGCTCGTGGTCAGAGCAGTTGATCTCGGTTTGCCTGCCAGTGTCCCGGTGGATTGGGGTGGCTGCCTGGGGCTGGCTGCAAATCAAGCCATAGGGGCTGGTGTCTGCCTCACCAGGAGAGCTAAGAGGTCACGGTCATCTGTCAGCCCACTAGTATTTATCAGTGCCTCAAACGTGCTAGGTGCTTTTGTGCGGCTCCAACAAGCACAGCCTTGGGGCAGGGCCCAGCAGAACCCAGGCAGAGCTGCCCTGTAGCAGGAGCTCATTGGGTTCTAACTCTGAGCTCTGACTATGTGCCCAGCCCCTGGGGCAGCTCACCGGCCCCTCGTCACTGCATCCTCACCTGGACCCAGGGAGAAGATGATTTCAGCCCCGTTTTCACAGATAAAGTGATGACGAGGCTGCTAATATCTAAATGCCATGTGCCCAGCAATGTTCAAGTTCTTTCAAAGATTCTCATCGTTAACTTTCATAGTAACCCTGGAAGACTAGATTCCCTTGGACAAAGGAATTCCACCTCCCTTTGACAAAGAAGGAAACTGAGGCTCGGGTCGGTAAAGTGCTTTACCCAGGCTTCTCCCGGGATTTGTGGCCTGGGATCGGATTTGGGCATCTGCCCCTGACCACTGCACCACCTGCTTCTCCACCCAGCCATGAGCTCCTCTGGGACATCTCTGGATGCCCAGTCCGTGGGGAATGGCTCGTGCATGCGGGCTTGGACAGATTTAAAAACTATTTGCATGTTGAAAACATCACCTTTCCCAGCACTACACAAACCCATCGATGTGAAATGCTCACAGGTAAGTGAACAAATTCATGGAACGGTGGGCCAACCCATGGCAATCTGCCCATTCTTCATAGAAGAATCCTTTCTGGGACAGCCTCATCCTGCATTTTCCAGCCAGTCGGACCTTCCAGAATCTACTGTCCTTCTTCAGCCCAGGCCCCCTTGGCTGAGAGGCCACAGCTGCTCCCTGGGCTAAACCTTTCCCCAAGCTGAATACCCAGGAGCTCAGGCTAGAGAAGCCCCTCTGCCTGCTGCTCACCCCCTCGGGTCTTGCAAAGATGGCAGGGCTGTGGAGGCAGGGACTGGGGGTGGAGGAGGGGTGGGGTAGCTTTGATCCGTTGCCAAAATGAAAAAGAGAGAGGGGGAGAAGCACACTTTTCTCTAGCCAAGCTGTTGGCTTACCAGCTGACTTTGGTAAAAGGAAAAGAAAAAAAATCCCTAGCACCATCTGTTCGCAGCGCGGGGCTGGTGTAGGGCCTGGGGCTTCCTGCAGCTCCGGCGGCCAGACCAGTTTGAGAATCTGCGACAGCTGCCCCCCGGATTATTTTGGGAAGCGGCTCGACTCGGAGGCACCCCGGCCTTCGAGGCATTTCCCATCACTCCGAAGCTGTGGGTACAGCCAGCCCAAGGCTGCCAGCTCTTTCTGGGCCCTGGACGTCTTCCAGTTTAGCCCACTATAATTATCTCGCTTCCAACTTCTGCTGCAACTTCAACTGGAGTCAGATTTCTTGGGATGGAGAGAGAGGTGGCAAGGCTGACGGAAGGTGGGGCGAACCCAGAGAAGACTGCCCGCTCCCCTTCTTCCCAGTCTCCTTTGCGGAAGCTGCTTCCCCCACCCACCCCCAAGCACTGGGACCCCCGTCCCCAGGCCTCCATCTCTGTCCCGCAGCTCATCCCTTCCCCACTGTCCTTGAAGGATCCGGCAGGCTCCCTCTAGCAAAGAAGCTCCCCAGGTGGGTGGGATGAAGGCGCCCAGGTAGGGTCCACAGCATCAGAAAGGCCTCGAAAGGGTGCAGGGATTTTAGGGAGTGACTTGAAAACAGGTCCAAAGTCTGGGTCGGGGGAGAGAACAGGGCGAGCAGGAAACCGCAAACCCAGCAACACCTGGAGGAGCCCCAAGCCTCGGAGCCAGGGAAGGGGCAAGAGCAGGACAGTCACGTGACCAGGCTCCCAGGGCAGAAAAGAAGGCCTGGTTGCTGGTGTGGAATTGGGGCTGGGGGGGCCAGAGGCAGGAAGACTGACTGGGAAGTGAGGGCAGCCATCCCCTCGGATGGTGAGGGCCTGGAAGGGAGGGGCAAAGAGGAGGGGATGAGTCTGAGAGGGGAGCAGGGGCCAGGAAGGCAGGACTCAGTGTCCACAGGGGGGGAAGAGGGAAGGGTCCAGAGTGAGTTACAGGGCCCGGGCTGGGAGACAGGATGCTCAGAGGGCCCGTCAAAGAGATGGAGAATCGGGACAGGGCAAAGTAGGGAGTTCTGACTTCCACCTGGGGGGTTGGGGTGGGTCTGCCCCGAGGGGAGCGGTGCCCTGGGTAGTTAGAAATGTGGGCCTGGAGCTCAGAACTGGAGAAGGTATGCGGTGTGAGAAGGAAAGAGCCCCAGCACCACGTCTCCCAGGAGGCAGAGGAAAAGGAGCCAGAAAAGCCTGAGGTGACAGTGAGCAGAGATCAAGGAATCCTGGAGACCTGGAATCCATGGATAGACCTGGGAGTGCCCACCCGGGATACGCCTAACGGTGCCCAGTGAGCACGAGGCTGAAATGGAGGCCGGGCTCGAGCAGCCAGAGGAGCTCCCCCAGCGCTGGGGAGCTGCAGGGCCCAGGTTACCTTCCTTGAACAACTGGGAGGTCAGACTCCCGAGAATGGACAGCCCAGGAGAGTCATTCCTCAGACAAAGAAAGAAAATCAGAGGAGCCCCTGAGCATTCCCACTCACTGCCTGGAGACAGTTTCCAGGCTGCAGTGCAGCGAGGGGAACCCAAGCACAGCCCAGCATGGAGGGTAGGGGATTTGGATTTCAGGAAAACCAAGGCAACTATAATTTGTGGAACAGAGGGACAGAGTTCCAAAGATCTGATGAAGGACTCACTCAAGTCCACTGAGCTCTGGTTGGCACACCCATGGCAGAAAACTTCCTTGGCATATGAGGCTGGAGAAGAACTGTAAGAATGGAGAAAGGAAAGTGGTCCCCAGTACTCACATAGGGCACAACTTATGATCGCACCCGCTGGAGTGCAAAGACCTCCTAAAGCACAGGACATAGGGAGACTCCTCAGAAAAGCGGTGCCTCGGTGGGGGGATAAAGAAGTCCTAGACTACGTCTGTTCTGGACCCACCTTACAAGCTACAAAAGCAAGCCTCACAGTGAATAAAGGAAAATGTGCAAAGTTCCCTTGGGGGACTGGGGAGAAAGAAGGAAATATACAACTTCCCCATTGTAGAATTCCTGATATTTTTGCAAGCAGTGGGGACAAATAATTCAATAGGTCGAGCCCTTGATCTTGGGATTCACCTCTATTCAACTTATTCCTGCAAAGGATAAGCTAAGCCTATGTTCTAGTTTGCTAGCTGCCAGAATGCAACACACCAGAGACAAATTGGCTTTTAATAAAAGGGGATTTATTTCATTAGCTCTTCAGAGGAAAGGCAGCTAACTTTCACCTGAGGTTTTTTCTTATGCAGGAAAGCACAGGGTGATCTCTGCTGGCCTTCTCTCCAGGCCTCTGGGTTCCAACAACTTTCCCCAGGGTGATTTCTTTCTGCATCTCTAAAGGCCTGGGCTGAGCTGCAAGTGCTGAGATGAGGTAGGCTGAGTTGCTTGGGCTGTCCTATGATGAGCGCTCTCATTTAAGCACCAGCCAATTAAATATCATTCATTGCAGCAGGCACGCCTCCTAGCCCACTGCAGGTGTAATCAGCAACAGATGAGGTTCATGTACCATTGGCTCATGTCCACAGCAACAGAACTAGGTGCCTTCACCTGGCCAAGTTGACACCTGAACCTAATTACCACAGCCTACTTATAAATAGGCCTAAGAGTCACCCCCAGAGAAACTCTTTTGTTGCTCAGATGTGGCCTCTCTAAGCCAACTCATCCGGTGATTTCACTGCCCTCCCTTCTACATGGGACATGACTCCCAGGGGTGCAAATCTCCCTGGAAACATGGGACAGGACTCCCAGGATGAGCCAGGACCCAGCATCATGGGATTGAGAAAACATTCTTGACCAAAAGGGGGAAGAGAAAAATGGGACAAAATAAAGTTTCAGTGACTGAGAAATTTCAAACAGAGTCAAAAGGTTATTGTGAGGTTATTCTTATGCATTATATAAATATCCCTTTTTAGTTTATGGTACACATTGGAGTGGCTGGAGGGAAATACCTGAAACTGTTGAGATGTGTTCTAGTACCCTTTGTTCTGGAAGATGATTGTATGAAGATTTATAATGCAACTGTGTGATTGTGAAAACCTTGTGTCTGTTGCTCCTTTTACCCAGGGTATGGACAGATGAGTAAAAAAATATGGATAAAAAATAAATAAGTAATAGGGGGATAAAGAGTTAAATAAATTGGATAGATAGAAATATAGAGGCCAATGAGAAGGAGAGGCAAGGGGTATCGGATGTTTGAGTTTTTCTTTTTTCTTTTTATTTCATTTTCTGGAGTGATGCAAATGTTCTAAAAAATTGATCATGGGGTTGAATATACAACTACGGGATGATATTGTGAACCACTGATTACACAGCATGCATGGAATGTATGTATGTGAAGAGTTCTCAATAAAAAATCTTTTTTTAAAACAGTAGAAGAAAAAAAGCAAGCCTCAAAAGTATCAAACTGATTCCAAGACATTTAACTGTATCTCAGAGAAAGCCCAACAATAGATAAAAGATGACAAGGAATGAAAACCCAGGCTCAGCAAGTGAAGTCTACGGTGCCTGGCACTCAGGACTATACTTTCAAGGATCATTTCTAAGGTTGGTTGCAATGGCCGGCAACCAATTAAAAATTACAGGACATGCCCCAAATTAGGAAAACATGAATCATAACGAGCAGAAAATTAAAGCAATAGAAACAAACACAGAAGTGACACAGATGATGGAATTAATAGACAGGGATGTTAAAAATATATAAATATACTCCATATGTTCAATGACAGAAGATAGCATGATTGTGATAAAGGGAGAAGGGAAATATTTTTAAAGGCCCAAATTGAATTTATTGATATAAAAAAAAATCCGAAATGAAAAGTACAATGGATGGATTTAACAGCATAATTGACCTTCTTTCCATGCACATATGGAATATTTACAAAGACAGACAACATCCCAGGAGATAAATCAGTAACACAGATGAGTAAAAAATACGGATTGAAAAAGAATAAATAATAAGGGGAAGAAATGTTAAAATAAATTGAGTAGATTGAAATACTAGTGATCAATGAAAGAGAGAGGTAAGGGGTATAGAAAAAAAATAGGGGGAACAAAGGTTAAAATATTTTGGGTAGATGGAAATACTAGTGGTCAATGAGAGGGAGTAAAGGAGCATGGTACGTATGAGTTTTGTCTTTTTGCTATTTATTTCTTTTTCTGGAGTGATGCAAATGTTCTAAGAAATGATCGTGGTGATGAATACACAACTATGTGATGATATTGTGAGCCATTGATTGTACACCAAGTATGCAATATTCATACGTTAACAATGTTAGGGTTTGTATGTTGCTTTGTTTTGTCAATAAAAATTTTTTAAAAATCAGTCACAATACATTGTACAGAATGGAAATCATATAGAAACATGTTCTCTGACCACAAGGGAACTAAACAAGTCATAATACATTGTAAAGGATGGAAATCATATAGAAATATGTTTTTTGACCCCCCAAAAACCTGATTTCTAATTAGTTCTATAAACAAACGATATCTGAAAACAAATCCTAAAGTATTTAGAACTATCTTAACAACCTGTGGTTAAAGAGGACGTCATATGAGAAATTCGAAAATATTTTGAACTAAATGAAAACGAAAACCCAACATATCAAAATTTGAGGAATGCAACTAAAGTCATGCTTGGAGAGAAATTTATAACATGAAATGCTTACTGCAGAAAAGAAGAAAAGTTCTCAAATCCACAATCTTAGCTTCTCGATCTTTTTAAGACATCAATTTTTTCCAATTTGATCTAAAGAACCAAGACAATTCCAATCAAAATTTCAGCAGGCTTTTTTTTTGTAGAAAATAACAAACTGAGGCTAAAATTTTCACAGAAACTAAAAGAATCTAGAATAGCCAAAACAATTTTTTAAAGGAAGAGCAAAATTAGAGGACTTGCGTTACCTAGTTTCAAGACATTATAAAGCTCAAGTAATCAAAACAGTATAGTATTGGCATAAAGATTGATATGTAGATCAATAGAACAGAATAGAAAGTTCAGAAATAGACCCAACGATACAGGGCAAACTGATTTTCGACACAGGTGTTGTGCTGGTTTGAAAGGATGTATGTCCCCTAGAAAAGCCATGTTTTAATCAAAATCCCATTTCATAAAGGCAGAATAATCCCTATTCAATACTGTATGTTTGAAACTGTAATCAGATCATCTCCCTGGAGATGTGATTTAATCAAGAGTGGTTGTTAAGCTGGATTAGATGACGATATGTCTCTACCCATTTGGGTGGGTCTTGATTAGTTTCTGGAGTCCTATAAAAAGAGGAAACATTTTGGAGAATGCGAGCGACTGAGAGAGAGCTGAGCAGAATGACATAGCCATGAGAAGCAGAGTCCACCAGCCAGTGACCTTTGGAGATGAAGATGGAAAATGCCTCCTGGGGAGTTTCATGAAACAGGAAGCCAGGAGGGAAAGCTAGCAGATGATGCCGTGTTCGCCATGTGCCCTTCCAGATGAGAGAGGAACCCTGACTGTGTTCACCATGGGCCTTCTCATTTGAGAGAGAAACCCTGTACTTCATTGTCCTAATCAAACCAAGGTATCTTTCCCTGGATGCCTTATATTGGACATTTCTATAGACTTGCTTTAATTGGGACATTTTCTTGGCCTTAGGACTGTAAACTAGCAACTTATTAAATTCCCTTTTTTAAAAGCCATTCCGTTTCTGGTATCTTGCATTCTGGAAGCTAGCAAACTAGAACAGGTATCAAGGTAATTTAGTGGGAAAAGGATAATCTTTATTACATACAGTTGCTGGAACAATTGAACATCCACACTCAAAAAAAAAAAAAGAACATCAACCTTTACTTCACCCCATATATAGACATTAATTCAAAATGAATCATAAACCTAAATGTAAGGGCTAAAATTATGAAACTTCTTCCAGATCAAAAAATAATGTATAAATGACTTAGCCACACACTTTATCAAAGAAAACAAGTAGATATCAAAAAATCTGAAATGATATTCAATAATATCAGTCATTAGAGAAATACAATTAAAACTACAGTGAGATACCACTACAAACCCTCTAGAATGGTGTGGTGGTTTGGAGCTGTACATACCTCAGAAAACCATGTTTTTACAGTTAATCCATTCCTGTGAGTGTGAACCCATTGTAAGTAGGACTTACTGAGGAGGTTACCTCAGTTAAGGTGTGACCCACCTCATTTAGGATGGAGTCCTTTATAAACGGAAGCACGACAAAGAGAGAAAGCACCAGAAGCAAGAAGCTGAAATCAAAAAACCCAGAAGGAAGGGAGAGACCCAGAGATGCCACCATGTGGCAGAGAAGCCAAGGACTGTCAGAGCTGGTCTGTGGGGAGAAAGCATCGCCTCGATGACACTTTCATTTCAACATTTGCTTGGCCTCAACACTGTAAGCTAATACATTCCCATTGTTTATCTCAACCCATTTTATGGTATTTGCTGGCGCAGTCTAGCAAACTAAAACAAATGGCTAAATGTTAAAACTGACAATCCCAAGTGTTAACAAGATTGTGATCAAATGGAACGTCCAGAGAATGCTGATGGAAACACAAAATGGGACGTCTACTTCAGAAAACACTTCGGCAGCTTCTTATAACATACACTTGGCATATGACCCAGTCATTTCTCCCTTAGGTGTTTATCCAAGAAAAATGAAAACATATGGCCACACAAACACTCAAACGTGAATGTTCACAGCAACGCAATTCATAAAAACTAGAAACTGGAAAGAACCCAAATGTTCGTCAACTGGCGAGTGCATAACCAAAGCCCGTAAAAGGGAGTTCCACTCGGCAATAAAAAGGAATAAGTTACTGACACCAGACATGGTGTGGCTGAATTTCAAAAGCATAGTGCTACGTGAAAGAAGCCAGACACGAGAGACTATTTACTGCAGGATACCATTTATAAAAAATTCTAGAAAAGGCAAAACTCCGGCGATAGAAAGCAGATCAGTGGGGGCTGAAGGAAGGGGCCTGACTATAAGGGGACCGGAGGGAGGAGCTCTGGGGAGTGAAGGAAATATTCTGTCCTGAATGTGGTGGTAGCACAAGGACAGGCATTTGTCAAAACTCATCAAATTGTGCACTTAAAATTGGTAGGTTCTGCTCTTTGTGAAACATTCCTTAATAAAGCTGACCAAGGGCAGTTATCTTAAAGAATTGCTTTTAATTGCAGTCAAGCCAAGTCAGGGTGAAGGTTTGGCGTGTTCAGGGTGGAAGCAAGCCTGGGAAAGTCGGGGGGGGACATGGCTCAGCAGTGGGGTCCTGGCTTCACGGAGCCTGGGTGTGCAGAGGTAAGAGAGGGGCTGGAGGGTGGGCTGTGCCAGACTGCAGTGGCCGGAGCCTAAGTGCCCGCTGGAAGGATCCAGGAGAGAGAAGTTAAGGCACGAGAGGGAATGCCTTGATGAGGGAGGCACATGAGGTGGTAGAAGGTGCTGGGCTCCAAGAGGAAGGAGCAGATGAGGGAACAAAGAAAGGCTCATCGGGTATGGGCCGAGAGCTAAGGGAGAAACCAGTGATGGCTTCGGTTTGCCCTGGGAAGGGGGAGGCCGGGGCAGGTGCTCAAACACCCACTGCCAGGGCTGACCGAGGCCTGGGCCCTGGGCCGGACGCCACTCCGTGCTGGCCGTTCTCCTGGCTCCTCAGTGGGTCTGGCAGAGGTGCCCGAAAGCCGCTCCCCAAAGCCAGCCCTGCCGGTTCTCTCCATGCAGGGGCTACTGGCTCAGGGATGAGGGGGGAGGGGGAGAGGGGGAGGGGTCCTCCCCCATCCGGGCCCTCACCACAGCTTTTCTAGCCTCTCCCTGGCTGGTTTCCAGCAAACATCTGTTCCTGGGTGGGCTCTGCTCCCCTCTGGAAAAGTTCTGGAACTATCACGTTGAATCCTTCCAGAAGGTTCTTTTCCTTTGGCAAAACTTCAGCAGAAAACGCCAAGTCTGACGGCGACGATGGCTCTCTGGGGACAAACTGGGAGGTGATCTGAAACCACTAACGGACCACAAAGATTTATTTTCTGAGACTTCGGGGCAAAACTCACACTGACTGCCGTGACAGCTGCCCTGGGCCGCAGTCCCTTTGGTAAGTAACTGGATTGACTCTGGGGGGGGGGGGGGGGAGAGCCATGGGGACTCGACTGGGGAACCAGGGGTTGGGGGTCCTGCCTTTGGAGGGACCCAAATGAGAGGTAGGTGGGCTGCGGGCGGCTGGTGTGGAGGGGCCTTCAGCCCTGACTCCTGAGAGCCCGTCCTGCTCCCCAAGGCAGACGCCCCAACCCCTGAGTGAAGGTCGGCACCCCTGGACCCGGTGCTGACAAGCTGAGGGGATTTTGCGTCCAGCCCCCTGGGAGGGGGAGGCCACCAAGGCCTGGCTGCAGCAGGGTAGGGCTCATCGTCTCACGTCTTTGAGGGTCCTTCCCAACACCAGCAAGACAGTTGTTACAATAAACTGAACGAGGCCGCAGGTTGGCTCAAAACTGGTCCCAGCCTTGCATGTTCAAAGAACTCAGAGGGAAGGAAACAAGAGGGGGAGACGGGGGAAAAGATGAGGGGCAGACACATAGGGAGGAAGGGGTCCCAGGACTTGGGGGGACTGTGGAGCACCCCTGCTGCGAGGGGTGTCCTCGAGGTGGGCCTGGCATCTAGGCTGAGAGGAGCAGCTTCTCGGCGCAGTGGCAGTTAATTTGGGGTCCCACAGTGCATCCCGCCTGTGTTCTCTTGGAGCCTGTGCTTGCAAAACAGGCTGTAGAGCACCCGCAGCGTGCTTTTGGGGTCCTTGTTCACAATGTCTGTGGGCCAAAGGGGACCGGGGGGTCAGGACCGGGAGGCCAGGCCAGCTACCCCAGGGGTGTCCTGGAACCTGGAACTTCCAATGCTAAAACCGGGAGAATCCGGTCACAAGGACAGCTGCTCACACAAGCCTGTCCCAGGATGCTCTCTTGACCCTGCCTCCCTCCTCCTCCCACCCAGACCTCCCCTGGGTCCCTCTCGTGCCCTCCAACACACAGCTCCTGAAGGTCTGGCTTCTTTGGACAGCCCGTGCCCAGGGACCTCTGTCCCCCACCCCTCTCCCTTGCACCCTGGGGGGTAACTGGGGCATTCCCCCTCCTAGGAAGCTCAGCACAGGCTCACTACCCCACCCTCGCCACGAGGCCACGGTCCCCACCCTGAGTCTGCCCGGGGACTGGGGCCACCACGCCCCCAGCTGACTCACACTGACCCTCAGGGTTGATGGGGTAGCTGAGCAGGCCTTCGTCCCTCAGCAGCTCCAGGGCCAGGGTGACATTGTGCAGCTGCAATGACAATCCCCGCCAGATCCGATGAAGAGGCTCCCGCTGGGCCCAGCCTGTCACCTTTGAACCCCTTCTGCATCAGGGCCCCCAGCTATCAGTCCACATTCCCACCCGAGGCTGGAACCCCTAAGTCCCAACCACAATCCACGATCATCTGTGTTTCCTTACAGACCCCGCTGACGGGGAGCTCACTCACTCACACAGGGGAATCCATGCATCATTCCTCAAAAGCTCCCAGGCCCCACTCAGAGCCAGGCTGGGTGCTGGGTGCCGGGCGTGCACGCATTCACCAAGGAGGTCACCTCTCGTGAGAAAAGCAGGGGAGGTAGAGAGGGTCCACCCAACCTGAGGGTCAGGGCAGGATTCCTGATGGAGGCAACACCTGTACTGTGTCCTGTCAGGCAAGGGGATGTAGCTGGGGAAGGGGTATGTGGGTTTACCTCCACCTCTTCTGATCCTGTGGGTGACAGAGACCCCTGCAGGAGCAGTTGAGTGTCCATGGGGAAAGCACAGATGAAGAGACTGAGGCTCAGAATGGCATGGCTGAGGTTCATCTGAGCTCACACAGACAGAAAGAACTAGAAATGCCCCTTCAATGTCCCATGCCAAAGCAGCCCGGAGGTGGAAGGAACTGCCCAGCCCAGGCGGCCACCCTTTCTGGCACCCCTCAGGCACCCCTCAGCCACACCTCAGCCTGGGCCAGAGCTTCCAGAGAGTGGGGAGCTCCTGGGCACTGGAGTCAGGTCCCCCTGTGTTCCTGTCCTACTCAGTGACTGCATAACCTGGAGAAAGGTGCTGGCCCCCCTAGCCTGCACTTGTCACCTGCAAAGTGGGTTCCCTTGTACCTTGATATGAGATGCTGGACGGGAAGACCCAGGGACCCCTAAAAGTAGCCTACTCATGTCTGCTTTCTTCCTGGGTCTCTAACATGCCAAATTATACCCTCAGCCTTCTCCTTGGGGCTGCAGCCTGAGATGGTAGACCCCTGTCTAAAGCTGGTCTAAAGCTGGCTGAGCCCCCAGTTAGCTGGGTGACCTCCTTCACTGGTCTCAGCACGCATAGGACCACCGTGGGGGCTGGATGTCCCAGACTGGTGGCCGCTGTGCCTGGTTCCCTCCCCTCCATGTCCCTGGCCATCTTAGCCCTGCCACATCTTAGCCCAGGCCAGGTAGCTCCCGTGGCAACCCAGCCAGGGGCCACAAGGGCCGGGTGGGCAGAGCAGCGGGAAAGCAGGCCAAGAAGGACTCACCCAGGCAGCGGCTCCTGCACAGGCTGCTCTTGGGAGGCCCCTCTCTGGTGCAGCCTGACCTCACCTTCCCTTGCAGCTGCCTGACCTCAGCCAGGCCCCATCTCCTGGCCTGACCTCAGCTCCTTCTCTGTTCCGTGGCGATAACGGCATCTGCCAGCCCTCTTCCCCAAAGTCGACATGTGGCTCAGATGTGAGGATGGACACGGGCTTGAAACCACAGAGCAAGATCTAAAGATGAGGATGATGAAGGCACAGCGGATGGGCTGGTGCAAGGGCTGGGAGGTGGCCCTGTGGGGGATGGGTGTGGCAGGGCCTGAAGCCTCCTGAGCGAGCGCTCACCCCAAGGGAGGGAGCACAGCATCCTCCCCCTCCCCCAGGGACTCCTGCCTGCAGCCTGGGGCAAGGAGCTGGAGCCCCAGAAGGTAGACGCTCCTCATGGTCCAGAAGGGAGCCTGGCAGCCTGCTCCTCCACCGTAGGGCAGTGTTGTAGGAGCACCAAAGGTGCAGAGCAGCTGAGCTGGGGCGGGGAGGGCGGGTGCTGGTATGGGAGGGGTGCCCCTCTGCAGTCTGTCAATAGGGAAACAAAGGCTGTCCCGCAGTACTGAGGCTCCCAAGCTGCACAGACCCAGAGGAAGGAAAGCTGGGTGAGCTGACAGAGGCCTCCCTGCTCCACTATCACTGCTTGCAGCCCCTGGCTTCCCCCCAGGTTGGGGTATTCTGCAAAATGAGGGCTGCAATTGTTGTCACTGCAACCGTTCTCATAGTGAACATTATTCACAGATGCCCCAAGGTCACAAAGAGAGGAAACATCAGCATCAGAGTGAGCTACTAGGACTCCCAGCACAGTGCTCTCCAGGCTTGCAGCCCTGCCTTTGGTGTAGCTGGCACTTCCCCAAGCACATCGCAGGATTTAAAGAGAGAAAAATTTCTGTGAGCAAACAGTTTTGGAAAATGTTGGTTAAACAAAGTAATTGAGGCAGTCCTTCCCTGCAGGACTTCTCAGAGCCTTGAGCATGTCAGAGTGTATCATGCACTTTCAAGGCTTCACCAGTTTCCCGAGTTATTGTCATTGAGCATTTCATGGAACCAGAGCTTTGGAAATACTTTGTTCGTTCACTTATTTTTTAAAGTATTTATTTAGCATCTACTATGCACTGGTCATACAAAGGGGCAAAAGACCTCCTCTCTGCCCTCGTGGAAGTTATTCCTTTGGGAATTGCTGTCATAGACACTAAAAATTCTCACAAGTACTTCTATCTGTCACACTCTTCCACAACAATGCTCAGTCTCCACCAGGATGCGATCCCAGGAGGAGCAGTCTCAGACTCCAAAGTCATCAAACCAGGTGCTACCGAAAGTAGCATTTTTCTCCAGTGCACAGTTTGAGACAGTGAAGTTAAAGTCATCAGTTCTGTGGAGTCACAGGACTGTCACGACCCAGGAGGATATCTTTGAATCCTCCTGGGGAGAAATAACTGAATTTGGGAAGAAGCCTCGGCTTCCTGGCTCCAGTGTTTTGATTTCTGCAGGACAGATAATCACCTTTCTCTCTACATCCCTAACTTCCCTATTCCCACAGAGCATGACAATCTCATGCAAACCATTGGCAGAGAATCTCTGATAATGAGAAATCCAACTTTGAGAGGATGCTGTTCCCACCCTCCTCAGCTAATGGCCTCTGCCGGATTTTTATTTTATAGGTCTGCAGCCAGCATTTCCTACAATACAGCTTCAAATATTCATTCTTGGGGGTCTGAGCTGAGAGACCGCTCCTTCCCCAGTCGCACACACATCCAACCTGGCTGATACTCAGAAGCAGGTTCTAAAATGTGTGGATTCAGCAAGCAGGCCAGAAGAGAGGGTTTGGGAAGTCTGACTGGTAACTGGGGCCTGGAAATCTGCAGAATACTGAGCATCAGCCTTGGGGGCCTGTAAGCCTCAACACCCAAGTAACAAAAGGAGACCCCCAGCCCCTGCTGCTCTGAGTCCTGGTTGGGAGACCCTAGCCCCACAGGCTCCTCCACCGGCCCCCTCTCCTGCCCCACTGCCAGCTTCCCGCCTTCTCTCCTCCCAGCTCCCACTTCAGTGGCTGTTCTGTGGCTGCAGAATCAGCAGTAGCATCTCATTGGCCCCTCCTGAACCTTCCAATTACAGTGTCCTAGTGGCTCCGGGCAAGTCTTCTTGACTGTACAGAGGCTCATGACCTCCGTCAGCCCCCCACCCCAACTCCAGGATCCCTGGGCTCACCCCAGAAAGGAAATGGAAAGCAGCTCAGGCTTTGGAGACAGACCAGCCTGCATGCAAACCTGCCCTCTTCCCTCCCACCAGCTGTGTGCCCCTCGCCAAGCTTCTCCAAACTCACTTCCCTCCCATGGAAGACGGAGCTGGGCACGGCTCCTAACTGGACAGCCAACATGGGGTCATTAGCAAGTTCACCTCCAGTCCTGCAGGAGACTGCATCACCAGCCCCAATTCTGCAGCTCTTGCTGTCCCCGCATCCTGGGCTGTGTCACTTTGCTGGACTCTCCCATGACCCCACTGCTCTGGTCAGTGGAAGGAAGTGGAAGTGACAGCCTGGTGGTTCGGAGCCTAGGTTAGACACCTGGCAAGGGCTGGTACGGCTCAGCCGAGGCTGGCCAGGAGAGCCTTGTCCCCGGTGTGCCTCCAGATGGGTAAGGATGAATAGCATGAAGGGCCAGGAGAGGCTGGCGAAGGCTGGTTACTCCTTGGGCATGTGAGAGGAGCCCTGATTAGCTGTGAATAAAGTGCTGAGGGAGTTCAGGGGAGGGGAGGAGGTGGCCATGCAGCTGGGAGCCCTGGCAAGAGGGCAGGCTGGGAGGACAGGACTGGGCCATGTGGCTGGAGCCAGAGCTCAGCGGAACAGAGAGGTGGCTGTGGGGCTGGGGAGTCAGGCTGCCAGCTGACACAGGGAGAGATGCAGCTGGACATGGACGTGGGTGGGCCCAGAAACAGAGTTTGCTGGGGGTCCCGGGGGAGACCCAGCCTGGAATAGCCAGCCAGGCATGGGCCACCTCAAAGGGACAAAAGCCAGAAACAGCCGCAAAGGCTGGCACCAGGAAAGGGTCTTCAGTCCTATCTGGTGTTTCTCATCTTTAGAAAAAGTAGCTGCTGCGGGGAGATAAGGAAGCTGCCTCCTGCCCTGGGCTGAGGCCAAACAGACAGGGTCTGGGGACCCTGAAGCAGACAGAGATAAGCTGGCCTCCCTGGCTCCTGGCCAGGCACCTGAGCCCATCCTCCAGTGTCCCCTCCCAAAGGGCCAGCCTGCGTCCAGACTCCAGGCCAGGTAGGGCGCGGGGCAGGGCCTCCACAGCCAGGGCCTGCCAGGCTCTTTCTATTCATCGGCATGGCCTGAGGGGAGGGCAGGGGAGGGCTGTCAGCCCCTTCCAGAGACGAGAAGCCTGAGGGGCCGGTGGTCAGACGGTGGTGGACAGGGCCAAGGATGCTCCTTTCCTCTGCCAGATGCCAAATGCACAGTCTGGGCTCATCATTCAGCAGCTGTGGGTCAGTCCCATTGACCCCCCCCACCTCACCCCACCCCTGCCAGCCTCAGTTTCTACATTCAGAAAGTAGGGAGAATTCATTCTCTCCACGAGCATGTCTGCTGCGTAGAAAGGGCATTCCAGCCAGGGAAACAGCCTGTGCAAAGCCCAGAGGCAGGAGAGAGTGATGAGTTCAAGGGCCTGTGGGCAGCCAGATCATGGGGTCTGGGGGGCGGGGCTGGGGTGGGGTGGGGAGAGGCTGGGGAGCAGAGGCTAGAGAGGGAGGCTGGAGCCAGCAGGCAGGCATGGAAGAACTCAAGCAGGAAGAGGCAGCCGGGTCTGCATTTTCGAAGGCTCACCCTGTCACTTCTACCTTTCACTCTCTCCAGTTTGTCACTCCTCCCATCCTCTTGTGGCTTGGACTAATGTACCATCTCCCAGCCAGGGCTCAGTCTCCAGGGCCCACAGCGGCCTCCAGAGTACTGGGGGACCCCACTCCGTGCACCCAGCCCCTACCTCCAGCTGGAGCACACCATGGGCCCCTCCCCACATCGATCATGCTTTAGCCCTCCTCTGAGTGCTTGCTGAAGTGCCTCCCTCCATGTGGGGTGCCCTCCCTAGCCAGCTCGGCAAGACCCCAATCAACTTCCTTCCTGACCCTCACAGATTAAATGTATTACTCTTTCTTTCAGGTTCACCATTAACCCATCCACTATGACCCAACACAGTTCATCATGACTGCGGGAGGCTGGAGCACTCTGGGAGACCAGTGGGTATAGACTGGTCCCTGAAAGCAGAGCTGTGTTCCATACAGCATGGGGTCTGTCACCCAGCAAGCCCCTCGGGAAATGATGGGCCAGGTTTGGGGGGGATGGATTGGGTGGGGGGTGGATGGATGCATGAGTGGGTAGATGAATGGACAGATGGACTGACAGCTGAATGAATGGATGGACAGATGGGTGGGCAGTGGGTAGATATGTGGATAAGTGAATGGGTGGGTGGACGGGTGAATAGATGGATGAACGGAAGGAAGGACAGATACATGGATGGGCAGATGGGTGAGTGGTAGGATGAGTGGTAGACAGATGGACATATGGACAAACAAACTTCCTCTCCACCCTTCACTTCATCTGGAAGTGAGTAAATAAAGGCTGTTATACCAGTTCTACCCTAGAGGTAGATCATCAGAGAAAAACTTCAGAAAACTCACCATTTCTGCAGGAGAGCTAGGAGTCAGGTAGAATTCCTTTAAGTGCAAGAAGAAACCTTCCAGTTGTCCAATCAGCAAGAGCAAAATGACACCATCTGCAAACTACAAAGGAAGGAAGCGGACAGCTGGCTGCAGGGGAGCAGGAGTGAAGTCACACTGGGCTGGGGAAGCCTTAACTGCCTTTCACAGACTGTGTGGCCCCAGGGAAGTTGAACAACCTCTCTGAGTCCCCACCTCCTTTTTGAGAAACGGGGTCAATATTCTCAGCCTCACAGGATTGTTGTATACAACAGTTATCAGCTGCTTTGAGCATAGTACATGCTCAATAAACAAAAGCTATTTTTAATATTCCTGTGAAATTGCATCATATCAATTTTTAAACTACATACTGCTCCATAATCTACAGACACAGGAGAAAACAGAGTTAAGTGTAAAATTATCCCTTCAGGAAACGGCAGAGAATAGCACACCGGACCCATTTAGCTGGTTGCCACATTAATATTTCTGCTTGTTCTGTCTGGATGTTCAGAAATAAAGCTCCCTCCCTGCTGCCACGTTTCATATGCTAATATGATCCCACTGAATCTCTTCAAAGATACAAAACACAGGCTTGGAGACTGGAGAAAAGCCACCACTCAAAGTCCTTAATGATATTTCCTCATATTAGATCTGTTCCAATGTTATTAGTTTGAGCCTGAAATTTTTTCGGCTATCAGTCTCTGGTAATACAATCACAATGCTGGGGATTTCCATACACTCTTTTAGATACCAATCTCTAAATACCATCCTTGCACATGCAATTTGTCTCCAAACACCATTATTTTACCAAGAGATAAAAATGAAACAGGTAGAATGTAAACTTATGAAATCGCCCAATTTATATACACATAAAATAAAACGATTAAAACCATCAATCTGTCATTTACTGCATGCTCATGATGTGTCAGGAATATTCTAAATGCTGGATGCCCTTCATCTCATTTATTACTTATAACTCTATGAAGTTTGTATCACTGTACCTACTTTATAAAAAGAGGAGCTTGAGGGCCAGAAAAGCCCAGTAGCTCACCCAAGGTCACACAGCTTATGTGGAGGGGTATCCTCGGAGTCTGGGGCCAAAAGAGGCAGAGGTTGGATGGAAGCATATGCCATCTGGCTTCAGAGGCTGTTGATTCCGCTGTGCCACCTGCCATATCAGATCACACCCAAACCTCTCTCATGGCTGCCCAGGCAACACTCATTAGCACACACTCTGGCCCCAGTTGCTTAGGTTCAAATCCTGGGTCCACCACTTAGTCACTGTATGAGCTTGGATGAGTTCATTAAGTCTCTGTGCCTGCACATCCTCATATGTAAGATGAGATGACGTCAGTTCCCAGTTTCTGGGGTTGGTGGGAGGATTCGATGAGTTAGCATAGGTGGAGAACTTTCCCAGTGAGAGCTTTGCTGGTCCTGGCTAGAGAGCATGAGGATATCAAACCCCCTGCCTCTCCAACACTCAACCCACCCTGGCCAACCCAGGACACCCACCCCCAACCCTGGGCCTGTGGGTGTGAACCCATTATAAACAGGACCCTTGAAGATGTCATTATTTAAGATGAGTCCAAACTTAATGAAGGTGGACCTGAATCCAATACAGCTGAAGTCCTTGTGCCAATTTGAAAATATGTACCCCAGAAAAGACATGTTTTAATCCTGATCCAATCTTGTGGGGGCAGCCATTTATTTTAATCCTGATTCAAAACTGTAGGTTGGAAACTTTTGAGTAGATTATTTCCATGGAGATGTGACGCCCCCAATTGCAGGTGTGATCTTTTGATTAAAGATGTGACTCCACCCATTCCAGGTGGGTCTTGATTAGTTTACCAGAGTCTTTAAGAGGGGAAACATTTTGGAGAAACCTCAGAGGTAACAGAGCCAATGGAAACTATAGAGCAGAACTGACACAGATGCTGACACTTGGAGAACAGAGACACAGATGTTTGGAAATGCTTGGAGCCCAGCAGATGTCCCCATGAGATGTTAAGCAAGCTAGAACCTGGGGAGAGCCAAGGGAAGCCAAGAGATGGAAGCAAAGTGAGGAACCCCCCCAGGAACAGAGGCTGAAAGTAAAGGAGCCTGGGAACAAGGGACCAGCAGATACCAGCCATGTGACTACCCAGCTGACAGAGGTGTTCCTGACCCACCAGCCTTCCTTGAATTAAGGTAACTTTCCCTGGATGCTTTGGTTTGGACATTTTTATAGGCTTAGAACTATAAACTTGCAACTTATTAAATTCCCTTTTTAAAAGCCATTCCATCTGGATATTGCATTCCAGCAGCTTGCACACTAATACAGTCTTCATAAGCAAAGGAAATTCGAGGCAGAAGTCAACAGAACCAAGAAAAGGAAGGAAAAGATGCTGCCATGTGCATTGCCTTGTAGTGGAAAAGTAAAGGAACCCCCAAAACTGCCAGTCAGCCAGAAGATACCGACCCTGGCAGGAAGCCAGCCTTCTGGATGCTAGCCCATGGCATGGTATTTGTTTCAGCAACAGGAGGCTACAGCACTGGCTGATGGCCCGAGCGTGACTGAGAATGCAGCAGCTCTAGGTGAGACTGCAATATGCCCTTCAGCTATCTTGCTCTGGGTGGCCAGTGGGCTCCTCCCCGCCCCGTGGCCCCTCCTGTGTTGAGAGGGGACAGGATGGCACAGCGTACTCGAGGAAGCCGGTGGCAGCCTTCAGGGTGCTGACCACTGAGTGCTCCATTCCTGTGGTTAGGGTGATTAGGTTTAGGTTGCTGCAGTGAGCTGGGTGCTGCAGCTGGGGGCCACGATGGCACCTCCCAAGCACCGGGCACATGGCACACGGCACACACTTAATCTTAATAAATGCTCCCCAGCAAACAGTTACATGGGGAAATCATTTGCTTTGAACCTTGGTATTGGAAGTCTAAGGTTAATTATGAAAAAGTAGCTGAAAAGTGGTTTTTTTACAAGGCAAAGTGTAGCAGTGGCCTAGGTCTCCCCCCCCACTCCCATCCCCCACCCCCACTTTGTGCATTCCCAGGGTCCCCACCCTAAGGAGTACCCACAGAGTCCATTGCCAGCGAGGTGGCCTGTGTGCAGCACCCTCACTGGCTGGGGAGGACCCCGGGTCCCCACAACGTGACCAGCTCCAGGCCACACAGCGTGTCGGGGGTCCCTGGGGGCACACAGGCTCCCGGGCCCTGGTAAGCACCTCCCCGCCTGCACCTTGGTGGTCCTACCTGGGTGTCCGGGCTCTGCACGCTCAGGCCCAGGCGCTCCAGCTTCTGGTTGACGAAGTTGACGATGGCCTGCCCCGGGACAGACAGGGACACGGCCGGGGGCTCTGCTCTGCAGCCTCCACCAGAGAGGTGCAGAGACCCTGCAGGACCCATCCACAGCGGGTGTGGAGCAAGCCCCCATTCCCTTCCCCTGGCAGCACAGCGCGGGTGGGCGGGGCAGGGGGGAGGCGGGCAGTGGGGGTCTGGGGAGCAGCCCTGAGCTTAGGTCTCCCTTACCGCTTTCACCGCGTTCACTTTCTCGGGAGCCAGGTTAAATAATTCATCCACCACGTCCTCTGCAGAGGCAGATCCAACCAACACCTCATTATACGCCTTTATCTTTGTGCCCAACAGGGGATTAATTCCACCCCACACAAAGGTTTCTTAGAGTCCCCAGTACAGAGGGAGATGCCCTTTTATCTAGGAGTTCTTGATTAAAACTGGCCAGGGTTTGAGTCGCTGCTCCCCCCTGCTGTGTGGCCTGGGACAGTCACCTGACCTCTCTGTGCCTCCATTTCTTCATCTGCAAAGTGCAGCTAATCATACCCACTAGGACGGGTCATTGCAAACACCAGATCTGGGAGCAGACACCACAGTTAGCACCCTGAGCGGGAGCACAGCGGTCACCAGCCCTTCCACCACTGCTCCCCACTCTGTCCCTACGCTGCAGTGGGAGCCCCACAGTTGGCTATCCAGCAGCAGGGCCTGACTGAAGCAGAGCCCGTCATCAGGGCGAGGTGCTGGCCCTCTCCACGTGTCTGAACCTGTGGCCCGGAAGATGCTGATACCCTGAGCTGGTCCCAAGTGTGCCAGCGGGCAGAGGGAACATCTCAGAAGCTCGGATCCCCGCTGGTTCCGACCGCTACTGGGGCCAGCCCTGGGGGCCCATGTCCTTCCATGCAAGGCGGGCTCCTGCCGTCTTGGCCCATGCTGCTCCCACGGGCGCCTGCTCCCTGGGCACTGAATGTCTGGACTGTGCATTTGGGGCTGTTCCATGAAAAGGTCGAAGTTCACCCCGATTCTGCCACTTAGCAGCTGTGTGACCCCGAGTGAGCTGCTTTGCCTTCTGTGCCCTGGTTCTCTCACTAGGGAAGTGGGAAAAGTAGCCCCAATTCTATAGCACCCTGCGGGTTAAGATGCCCCTACAGACTGGTGAACCCGATGGGAACCCCACAGTCCCTTCCAGCCTCCCGGCCTGCGCCCAGAGAAACTGTACCACTGGATGAGCCAGGACACGCGAGCAAGTTCGTGCTGTGAGGATGCAGGCCAGGGCTGTGCCAGAAAGTGTATCCAGGTATGTTCCTGCCCCAAATGGTGTGACACGCCCCCCACTCCCCACAAAAGGCCCAGCTCCCTGGTGGGCCCCCCAAGTCCTCAGATTCTTCTCCCCACTCCTCTGGCCCGCCCTCCCCTGCCCCTCCCCTTTGCTTTCTCCCCGCATTTGGCATCCCTCTGCCCCTATTTTCAGAAGTCCCCTAGAGGCCATACATTCTCCTCTGCAGTGGAAAAGCCCCCATGGCACCCCTTGTCCCTACAGCTCTGTGTCCAAGTGGGGAGGGCACAGGGAGGCAAAACAGTGTCCAGAGAAGTGTTTGGAGGAAGAGCTGGCTAGGCCAATGGAGCAGGAAAATGGATGACCAGGAGAAGTAGTGGCTGGATCAATCGGTCAACTGGTGAAGAGCTCTGTCCCAACAGCAGCAGACACAGTAACAGAGTGCTCACGATGCCCTAAGCACAGTTACCAGTTCTCCCCTTTAGCTCTCCCCTCCAGCATAAGAGACGGGTGCTAATACTCTCCCTGTCTTGCAGAGGAAGAAGCGGTGGCACAGACAGGTTAAGACACTTGCCCAGGTTCACACAGCAAATGTGTGGACAATTTGGGTCTGAACCCAGGCCGCCTGCTCCAGAGCTCACGCGCCCACCCCACCATCACCTTTCACGTGGAACAGAAACCTCTCTTCCCACGTGAGCTGCATCAGGAGAGAGCACAGCCAGCTCCACTGACAGACAGACAGGTAGACAGAAGGACAAGCAAATGGGCAAGAATAAGGCTCCAGACAGAAAGAGCAATCCGCAGAGGACATTGGCAAGAGCTCCCATCAGCCTCCGTAGGATTAAGTGTGTTTCAACCCAGATCAGACAGAAAGAGACTTCCTGATGTTAGGAAAATACTCACTTGAAGGTTGGTCTTTGTCCGTACTGAAGGGATAAATTGCAGGGGGAGAAAAGAAAAATAAAAGTCAAAAAATAAACATCTGCAGACCTATACTTTTTTAAAATAACAAAACCCGGGGCTGCCCAGGTTGCAGCGAAGCTGGCGAGCTTGTGTCCTGGCAGCTCTGTAACCGGGCAGGACCCTCACAGGAAGCAAAGGGCAACCCAGAGAAAAGGCAAAAAAGGGATTTGCCCCATGCCCCTGAGATTCCGGGTCTAGAAACACTCATCTTTAATTGTTTGGGTTGTGCTGTTTTATTTTACTGTTTTCGAATGTTTTTTCTTTAATGCGGTTCTATTGCATCTCCACCCTCCCCTCCACTCCCGCCCTGCCGAGGTGAGGGTCTCTGGGCCCAACATAGGCCAAGCTCTCGGGGGGGAGCCAGGCAGCCCCTCTGACCGTGGCCCTTGGGGCCAGGCTTAGCACAAAGCCAGAGAGCCTGAAGAGAAGCTGTGCAGGGGTCTCCGAGCTCCTCGAGGAGGCCAAGGTGGCAATTTCGGGCGAGAAGGGAAGAGCAGCGTGACCTCCACACACACCAACCACAACGGCCCACTCGAGTCCCCAAGTCTCAGAACCTGCCACTGTTATGGGGCAGGGGGTGGGTGGGGCGAGGCCGGCGTCGGTGGATTTGGTTGACAGCCACCGGGCAGCTGAGGGACCGGAGGTCGTGTAAACTCACTGAGTCGAGAGAACAACAAGCCCTCCTGCTGGGGACAGGCTTGGCCCCCTGGCCCAAGGTGACCAGCAACCGTGTAGTTCCTCCAGCCCTTCCTATGCTCAGATTCCACATTTGCCCCATTGTGTTTACTCCGTCACCAACTTTCAGGATTTTGAGGCCCTCCCCCACCCCACCTGTGTCCTTAGATTGGAAGGACCCCAGAGCTGGGGGAGCCCAAGTAGGGGGAAGATAGCTTCACACGTGTCATCTTGAAGCTTCACAAAAGCCTGGAGAAGTAGTAATTTCATAAGAGGAAATAGGCTCAGAGAGGGGAAGTCACTTGCCCAAGGACACACAGCTCATATATGGTGAAATCAAGCTTTAAACCCAGGTTGTGCTGACTGCATAGCCTGTTCTCTTTTCTCCACTCCAGGCTGTGCATGAACACACTGGGCAGTCTCCCAGCTACAGGTGTCCAGGCTGGAGGAGTTGGCACCAGCCTCCATGATGGCCCCAAGCAGTCCCCACCTCTGGAAGAGTCACATCCTTGGGGACCCTCTCACACTGACTCAGGCTGACCTGCATAACCAACAGGGTGCTGAGGAGATGCTAAGGGTAACTTCTGAGGCTGGGTCCTACAAAGCCCCGAGATCCCTGCTCTCTTGGGTCACCCACTCCTGGGGAAGTTGGCCGCCATGTCATGGGGACAGACTGTCCCATGTGGAAGCATTCATGCGGGGAGGAACTGAAGCCTCCTGCCAACAGTCAGCACCAGCCACGGGAGTGAGCCATCTTGGAAGCAGGTTTTCACCTCAGATAACTGCAGCCTCCGCCAACAATTCAAATGCAACCTCCTAAGAGACCTCAAGTCACAGCCTCCCAGATAAACTGCTCCTGAATTCCTCCCCCAGAGAAACCACTGAAAGAATAAAATTCCACTGTTCTTTTAAGCTGCTGAATTTGGGGGTTACGTGTTACACAGCCGTCGGTCACTAACACAGGGATTTGCCCTTCCACACAGCGCCCAGCTGCCTTGCCCGAGCACGTCATGTTGTGGATGAGCTCCCAACTGCACCTTGAGGCTGAGCTTGCCGTCACAGCGAAGCCAGCAAGGTGGACTTGCCACCAGCTCATGTGGCTGGTGAGGGTGCCCCTGGGATCCCCCCAATTCTCAGTGGCGTTTTGACCGAATGCTCTGAGCCGCTCTTGCATGCAAACCTTGGAATTAAGCACAGAGCCCCAGAATCTTCCAGCGGCGGGGGGTGCCTTTGGGCTCAGCCCCTCAGTTATTGGGGAACACTGCGGCTCAGGTCACACCATGTGTGGACAGCCCGCCGTGTGCTGGGCCCAGGGTGAGAGCCCCTGACCACCCAGCAGGAAAGCGCCTCGGCCACACCCTGGGCACGCTGCCTGACCTTGCCCGAGGAGCGAGGGAGCCCGCAGGATGAGGGCAGGCTGGTTAGGGAAACACAGGGGGCTCAGGGGCTGGCCTGGGCCACGGGCCTTCACAGGACAGGGAGGAGGTAGGTGAGGTCAGGACAGCAGGGGGTAGAGACCCCCAGGCCTAAGAGGGGGGTGGGAAAGCGGTGGGGACCAGGAATCAGCAGCTCTTGAACATCGGAGGACTGTTTTCCTCCCAGGTGCCCACTGTGGCTGTGTGGGACCCCCTGTAGCCCCAGTTTTACAAAGACAGGGGATCTTCTTTGCACCAAAGAGAGATTCTCTTCACTGCTCTCAACAGGGAAGAGCTTGTACCGCAGACCCAGGATAGGCCCCACCCCAGGGGACATGGCAGGATGGTGGGAGGGGGCCAGGCAGGGACCCCAGGGGGTGCCGGGAAATGCAAGCCTAGACACAGCAGGTGGGGCCCTGGGGTGGCGCTAATTAATCCCCCCAGCAGAGCGGAATGGCTCGTTCCTGGGAGGGGACACAGCCGCGGGACACTCGTGCAGATGCCCTTTCACCTCTAAAGCAGTCAGGAGTTTTAGCTGCAAACCTTAGGCCCTTCTGAAGCCCTTCCGGGTCTGCAGTTCAGAGATGCGAAGTCCCGGCCCCCTATTGCCCCGTCCTCAGACCCTGAGCCCAGGACCCTGGGATTCTACGGCCACAGGTCCCGTGGTCCACGATTCTGACCTGCATGCTGAGCCTCTCGGTCCCTGATGCTCAGCAGGTGCTGGGCCTGTGGCTTTGGGCACGGCTGGCCAGGACCACAAGGCGGGCCTCGGCCTCCAAGCGAGCAGCGGGAAGGGCCCATTGGCCCAGCTGCCGGGGCTTCGGCTTGCCTGAACCACAGAAAGGCCAACAGTGGGCTTACCGGGACCTTCACGGACAGAGCCCACCCGGTACCCAGCAGGTGCTCAACAAATACTGGTCCTGGACTGCCAGCTTGGTGCCCTTGCCACCTGGGGACTCCCCTTGGGTTCTGCCTCCAGCTCTCACATGACGTGTGGCCTGAGCATCACGCTGCCTGGGTGAGGCCTTCCGACGGCACACGGGTGCCGGGCGTGGCACTGGGCTCTGAAGACTTCCATGCTATCTTTATTCCTGGCCCCTGGCTGGCTGTGCTGGGACCCTGTGACCAAGCGCGAGTCCCCTCTGACCCCAACTCTGCCCACTCAGCTGGGTTTTGCAGAAGGCATAGGAGCTTGTGGAGGGGAGAGCACCTTGTAACCCTGCAGGGCTGCCATGGGCTGCGGTGGCCCAAGGAGCCAGCATGGGTCTCCGGGCTCTGGGAGGAAGCCCACAGAGTGTGTGAGATGTCCCTAAAGGGAGGCAGGCAGTTATGCCCCTGCCCTGTCCCCTGCCACCCATCCCAGCAAATCCACAGCCCGGCTGCGGCCAGAACCTCGTAGGCCCATACCTGCACTCGGTAAGTTGTTCCACCAACTTCTCGGACTTCAGGCCACCCTTGGTGCTCTAAGAAGGAAAAACAGAACAAAATAAAAACAGGAAAGGTCTGTCACTAATACCCACCATTAATCGACACCCCAGTGGCCAACTGCATGCCCCCCGCCCCTCCAGGTGGCTTCTGGAGCACCCCCAATGTGATGTCACCCACTTAAATGCACCCCCAATGAGCCTTGCTATGGGTGTCACTGGCTTCCCCAGTTCCCCAGAAAGACACAGTCAAGTCCTAAGCCCCCGTGCTGAGAGGGTGACCTTAGTTGGAAATAGCTTTTGAAAATGCCCTAAGTTAAAACGAGGTCAAGCTGGAGTAGGGTGGGCCCTGATCCAATGCAATGGGTGTCCCTAGAATAAGTGGAGAGGAGACAGACAGACAGACAGACAGAGGAGAGGCCTTGTGATGACGGAGGCAGAGACTGGAGTGATGCTTCTAAAGCCAGGGAAGCCCGAGAATGGCCGACCAGCAGCAGAGGGGGGATGCCGTCAGGCAGGGCCTCCCTACAGGTCCCACAGGGCGCCTGGCCCGGCCTGCGCCTAGGTTTGGGACGTCTGACCTCCAGAACCGTGTCAGAATCAATGTCTGTTGTTCGGAGCCCCCCAGTTCGTGGTACTTTGTTCGGCGGCCCAAGGACTTTTGGACAAGCCTTGAGCCCCCCAAGTGCAGGGATTGGGTCTGCCTCGTCCCCATGGCATCTCCAGTCTTGCCCAGCTCCTGGCAGGGTGGTCAACAAGCATTTATGAATATGAATGAATGAATGGGAGAATGAATGAATGGGAGAACGAATAGTGTTCATTTGTATAAGAAGTGTGAATGAAGCCACGAAACTGCTCCTTGGAGAATTTTAAACGATAGCTTTGAAAAAAGGAAAAATGTGTTGGACTGAGTTTCTCTGGACATGGCGTACTGCACTGGGGTAAGTCAAAGATGAGCCTTGGATGGGCCTGAAGCCCCTGTCCCCTGGTATCCAGAAGTTGGGGGAGGGAATAATGGGAAATAGACGCAGGGAGGCCCCTCTCCGTGGTGCCCACAATCTGGAGAGAGAAGCTCTGGCTTCCTGGGACATTGACCATGTACTCAGGAGAGCACCCCTACAGTGAGAAATCCCGGAAGGCTTCCAGAGAGAGGCAGCAGGCCACACCACCTTAGTAGGCTAGAGGCCTAGAACCACAGTGGCCAGGGCAGGGGTTCTGACTCAGTGGTGTGGAGGCCCCGAAAGCCATGAACTGACAGTGCTGAGCCAAGTACTGAGGGCCACGCGGCCACCACCGGCCAGGAGCTTGCTCGCACCGTCTGCCATCACCCCTCAGAGGCTGCCTGCTGGGATTCGGCTCTGCCAGCCCCACTGACCCTGGCCCTGTCCCACCCACAGCTGTCCCGGTGGCTGGTGGCATTTCCCACACTCCCTAGAAAGCACCCAATTTAGGCCCCACCCCACGCAGCACCCTCCAACTCTGGCCACGGCACGATGGACCCCAGACTCCGCCCCCAAGTAGGAATCACCTCGATGACTAGCACTTCCACCTGGACGTCGGCTGGGAGGGACAGGTCAGGCTGGAAGTGCTTGGCCAGGGCCACCAGGAGGTGCAAGGTGGCCAGCAGGTCCTTGTTGAAGATGGCTGGGAAGGGAGAGGGGCACACGGTCAGAACCAAGGGGTGGCCAAAGCCCAGGGCTGGGCAGAGGCTCCCATGTCATCAGGGCCCTTTGCAGTCCAAGGAGGGCTACGTCCAGCCTTCCAGAAAGCAGAGATCTGGAGTCAAATGTTCGGAACCTAAAATCAGTCACACGTTGACTGGGTTGCCAATTTCTGTGAACGCACCTGAGGATATAACCCACCATGTGGGCAGGCCATGGAGATATCCCAGCCTGGGGACAACTGTGCAGTGAAAGTGAGAGTGTCCCCTTCCTTCGGGCCACCAGTATGAGCAGCGGCTATGGAAGGAGAGGCTCCAAATGTGGTGGTGAAGGCAGTGGTTTGTAAGTCAACAAAAAACACCTAAGACCTGAGCTCTTTCAGCCTCAGTTTCCTCATCTGGAAAATGGGGAAGACAGAGGGATGGGAATGGAAGGACATGTGTACCAAGCTGTTACGGGGGTGGGGCGGGCACACTGTCATGAACCTGCAGGCACTGCAGATACAATTGCACACCTTAATGAAATGGGACTCTCAGGACCCATCTTATGTGGCTGGGGGTGAGGGGCACCTCCTGGCACTTGGAACTCAGTAAACGGTGGCTGTGGATGTTCACGCGACACTGGGGGCTCTCCAGGAGCAGCTCTGCAGCAGTGAGCCCCACCCTCGGAGTTACCAAAGGGCGGGGCTCTAGTTGATGCGCCAGCTCTGCACCTGTACTCTGGGCTGCCTGAGGCATCCGCTTCCTGCCAGCCCCTGGTTGCCCCCACCTGAGTCGCTGGCGTGTGCCCTCCGGTGTGCCAGGAGCCTGGCGGGGGGCACCCGGCCCTGCCCCTGCCCCTGGCTGAGGCCCCCCCCCCAGGCTAAGGCCCCCGGCTGAGGCCCCCACATACCCTCCACGCTCCACGGGACCTTGCACTCCTCCACCTCCAGGCTCCGGTTCGCCGCCTCCAGGAGCACACCCAGCTTGCGCCTCTGGCTGGCAGCCGTCAAGGCGATCTCCTCCACCTGCAGCTCCAGTGACGCCAACTTCTCTGAGTCGGGGTCAGGGAGGCAGATGGCGGGGGGTGGGTGTCCATGAGGCAGGACAGCTCCTGATCCCCCAGGAGGCCATTCCTAGGGTGCTGCACTGGGAAGACCCCAGTCCACACTACGCGGGGTAAGTGAACGGCCCTCTTCCAGCCAACCTCACCCCCCAATCCCATGCCCCTGTGCCCTCTGCCCGTACACAGATGTGCACTGCGTGTCTGCGGGGCAGTGTGGCCCTGCGGTTAAAGCACGAGCCATGGAGGCAGACTCCTAGGATCCAGACTTCCCTGCGATCTTAACAAATGTTCTTGTCTGTAAAATGGGGACAGTAGTAGGCTCTAGTTTGCTCTGAGGGTTGGAGGCACCTGCCACATCTAAGCGCTCAGGAAGCCTCTGCTGAGGTCAGGCAGGTGGTGCTGTAGCCACCCTACAAATTGCTCAGCAAAGCTCTGACCCAGGCTCCAGGTTCAGTGCAGGGGCCAGGAACCAGGCCCAGCCCTGCCCTCCAGGGACTCAGGGTTTCATGCAGACTTGGGGGCAAAAATGAGCTCAGAAGAGGCAAAGGGAGTAAGTGACTCTGGAATGGGAGGCTGCACGGAGTGGTGAATACACCCTTTGAAGCCCATCAGAGTTTTCTAGGCAGGGGGGTCCCAGGAGGAGCTCTAGCTCTCACCTGGAGCAGTCTCACCCAGGACCCTGTCTCTCCAGCTGTCTGGGGCAGCATGGGGCAGGGGCCATGAATTATTTTGTTATCCCCAGGTGGCCTACAAACAGCTGGCACTCAATAAATGTTTGACAGCAGTGTGGTGCAGCAGATGGTGCATTCCACCAGCGGTTCCGACTCTCTCGGTCATGGGCCGTGGGGCAGCCTGCACACCTCCAGCCTCGGCTCCTCACAGCTGCAGGGACTGAGGGCCCAGGACACAGTGTTTTTGATAAATGGCCCTAAAGTCTCATAATCAGAATAGAAGCTCACTCCAAAAAGGGGTGGAAAAAGGTAGATGTGGGCCACAGACCTGGGTGTCTGGGGGAGAGGCATCGCCTGCCAAGGAGGTAATCTGGGTAGGCTCCCTGAGGGAAGTGAGGCTCGCAGGACCATGTCAGGCACACGTTTGGGAAAAAAGATAAAGGACCCTTCAGGAAAAAGGACAACTAGGGCAAAGTCCGGGAGGTAGGAGAGTATAAGATATGGTAGAGAAAAAGCAGGAACTGTGGCCCCCAGCATTTGACTGGGGGTGGGAGAATGAGGCTAAGGCAGGAGCCCAACTTGGGGGCTGGGTGGAGGGACAGCAGCTTACGGAAAAGGTGATGCAGGATGAGCCCGTCGAAAAGGTCCTCCTCCAGGCTGCGGACGACAATATGCTCTGCCAGGAGTGTGGCGTTGATCCACTCTGTCAGCACCTGCGGGCCCCGAGGAGGCAGCTGACCCCATGGCCATGACTTACCTGCCTGCCCCTCCACCCCCATCCCACCACTGGGCTCAGCACTGCCCTCTGCCTGGAATGTGCTCCTCCCATATGTCAACTCCTATCCATGCCTCACAGATAGGGTAAATGTCACCTCCTCCAGGAAGCCCTCCCTGATTCCCCAGGTACAGTTTGGGGTCTGCAGCAGGCTCCGGTGGCCCTGTGCTTCTCTCTGCCACAGGCCTGAGCACACTGTGGAGCTGTCATTTGTGTGCCTCACAGACGCTGCTGGTGCCCTGGCCCATGCCCCAAACCCTCCACTGTGGTGCCCACAAGCCTGGCTTCCAACTGCATCCTTCTGCCAGAGGACTTCTCCGCTTGGGCTTCACACAGCAGTCCTCGTCTAATGGCTGACAGAAGTTGGGGTACAAGTACTCCCAGTTCCCTCAGGTAGAAACACTCACAGGGGTGAGCTCAGAGCCCCCAGCAGTAATGAGCTCAATCACTCCCCACCTTGACTGCCCCCCTCCCTGCCTCATACCCTCACTTCCCTCCCAACTCAGGTTCCTGCACCAAATCCTTATCTCAGGGTCTGCTTCTAGAGGAACCCAAATTAACAGGATAAATCAGTCCCTTTTCAGAAGGATCTTGGCTGGGGTTTCTCAGCATCCCCAGTGTCCAGAAAAGTAAATGGAGGGAGTGAGGAAATGGGAGAGAGGAAAGGCCAAAGAATGGCCCACACGTGCTCTGGAAGTAGAAACTGGGTAGGCCAGGAGGTCTCCCTGGAGGAAGCAACAAAAAAGTCCAGTGGTGGCTAGGGAAGTAGGGCAGAGACCCAGAAGAGAGTCGTCAACTAGGTGACCCCCACCCACTTGGCCCCCTCAACAGTGCCTTGGCGGTTGCGCTGATGAAGGAGTGCAGGCTCTGGGGCTGATGGCATAGGTGAAACCTCAGCTCTGTCACTGACCAGCCATGTACCCCCTGGGCCTGGCTGTCCCCTCCCCAGGTGGCAAAAGTGATAACAAAGCCCTTGTAGCTGTCCCAAAGCTTGACAGGATTGTGTATACAAAGGTACACAGCCGGTGCTCCATAAATGTCAGTACACACAGCCACTCAACAAGCTTCCCCGGGGTCTGCTGGGGACACCGCCCATCCGCCTGGGGTCAGGTGGGGGAGGGTGTGGCCCACTGTCTCTGGACCACCCCATGGAGGTGGACGCCATCCCACCCAGGAGAAGGGGGCTCCAGCAGAAATCATGCTTGCTGAAGGCAGCCCTGGTACCTTTTGCAGTTCTTCAAACTTGGGGTTCTTCCGGGAAGTGGGAGGCAAGTATTTCTTCTTCTCTCCTGGAAGCAAGGTGAGGACAACGCATGTGTGTGGACCCTACAATTCACCAGGCAGCTCTGTCCTCGCAGCATCCCCTGGGCTAGAGCCCGGCGCTGAGTGCGAGGGGAAGCTGCTTCAGCCACGGCACAGCCCTTCCCTGGCCCCAGCTCTCCCAGCCCGCCTGGACGGTCACGGTCCCACCAGGACAGCACAGTGGCAATAAGCCATGGCCTGGAGTCACAGGGGGCCTGTTGTCCCTACATCATTGCTAATTGTGCCCTTTTTCCCACCCAAAGTCTCCCAGTTTGGACAATGAATCACATGGTCCCTCAGAGGCAAACTGCTCAGGGTCAAGTCCTGGGCTGCCGGGCACTGGGATCTGGGCCAGTGTCCCAACTGCTCTAGGTCTTAGTTAGGATCCCCTCTCTAGGGAGGGGATGATTACCAGGTCCCACCCCACAGGAGAGGTGAGGCCCCGTGGCACATGCAGCACTTGGCACAGCCACCACCCAGCGGGCACCAGCCATGGCCCGACCAGGTCACTGTGATTGCTGGGTCAAAGCCATGACCTTGACCTGGCATTGCAGGCCCTGCAGGACCCAGTCCCACTTGCTTCAGGCATATACACATAGACTCACAGACACAGAGATGCACACTGCCCACAGACATATGGATACACACAAACACACACAACATGGACTTACACACAATACAGACATACACACAGACACACACAGAGACATGTGGACACAGGCAGACACACACAGATGCATGCCCTCACACACGACAGACAGGACATACACACAGATACACAGACAGACATTTACACAAAAGCACACACAGAGTCACACACACAGCCCAGCACCTCAGCTCCACTATATGGCGTCCTGGGGGCCACCAGCCAACCCCACATCCATTCACTATCCTCCAGGGACACATCACGCTCTACCTGTCCCCCAATCACACCATCTGATGAGGATCAGACCTTCACCTGGCCACACGTACTTCGTCCCCGGGGCTGGGTGCCCTGGAGCAAGGATTCTAGGGTCTTTGTGTGCACAGAGGGTTGGGCAAATGGATAAGGAATGAAGAAGAGAAGGGTCCTGTGGGGCTCAGATACTCAGTCATCAGACATGCCCTTGGCCAGGAGTCAGGAGGGGCAGAAGGCTCACTGGGGACGAGATGGGACAGTGAGAAAGTGTGCAAGTACACGAGTGACTAGTGAACCAGTGAGTATGTGAGTGGATGGACATGTGGACGGATGATGGGCGTTTGATGGCTGGCTGGCTGGATGACGAACGGGTGGATGGAAAGATGGATGAATATGGTAATCTAACCCCTTGCTCCTTCCTGTAGCAGATTTCCTGTCACTCTGAATGGTTTCATCTTCCAGCTGTGCTTGCCAGAACTTTATGTGTCTCTAAATCAACTATAAAATACAGAAAAGAACATTGTTCAAATAACTAAGCCTAGCACTTTAACTCAGCAACCTTCCTTGCAATGCTTTCCAATCTTAAACCACGTATAAGCAGGCGGGAACCCAGCCCATCGTGGACTTTGCCCTGCTTCTCCACTCACAGAGGGAGCTTTCACCCACCGCTCCCGGGAGCCCCACTTGGCACTGGGGTTCTGAGCCCACAAAGCCGGTTGAAAAGGGCTACATTCAGAGGACATGGATAATTTTGCATTCTGCTATTTTCACTTAAAATTATTTTACACTTTTTCTTCATCGACATATTGCTTGAATGGTTGCTTAAAATTCTAGTGAGTTCATTTCAACACCCTCCTCCCCACTGGGCCATTTGCATTGCTTCTGATCTGGTTGTGCAGTTGCATGTTTGTTTCTAGATTATGACAACATGATCAACAGCTTTGGGTTCTTGACCCTTTACTTGTTCTGAATCATCTCTCAGGAGAGCAATTCCAACGGCAGTGACCACAAACTCCCTGAACGAGCTCGTAAAACAGAAATTCGCTGAAAGAGCAGCCCCCATTCATTGAATTGCTCCGACCCTATGCCCACTCCACTTTTAAAGAGACCCTCACTTGCAAAGGGAGGAGACTGATGGACCCACCACCGCTGCAAGATGCCAGCTGTCTCGGGAAGTCAATACCACACGGTAGTGGTGGGACCTGAATCCTGGAGCCACACTCCTTGGATATTACTCTCAGTGGCTCAGTTTCCTCATCTGTAAAAGGATGGTGATATCAACACCCCTTGTCACCCCCATGATCTGCTGCATACAAGTAGGCATGCTGAACGATTCAGCTATTCTCAGCAGCAGCTCCAGCACCACCCCTAAGCCGGGGATGTGAGCTTAGGAGAGACGTGGAGATAACCACGGAAGGTTCTGGAGTCAGGGAAGCTGGCGAAGTATGAAGCAAGAGGAGTAGGCAGGGGGTGAACAGGTGTGTGTGTTCAGCAGACTACTGGGAAGGCAGTTATTCCAAGAGGTCTGTTTGGCTATTGGGACGCTGACCCTGCCCCGTGGCCCAGCCTGGGCACCGCACCTTGTAGGAGTTCCTTCTCTGCTGGCGGAGCCACACCTTTAGGGAGCTGCAGCAGGTGGTAGAGGGGGTCTGGTTCCATCTCCTCCTTGCCTGCCCTGGAGGATGCAGGGGACAGAAGGTATCATTGTCCCAGAAACCCCAACTCACACTGTTTGCTTATTTGCTCCAAATCTAGAGACACACAGAGAGGGGTGATAAGTCACTGGGCTCACCCAGGCAAGGGACCAGGGCTGCCTGGTGAGAAGGAGGCACTGAGCCGAACCGTGTAGCATGACCCGGTAGAGAAAGGCAGGCAGGCTGGGGCAGGGGGCAGCCTGAGCAAAGGCTTAGCAGGGAAATGCACTACCCTCCCCCACCACCCAGTGGGTACAAAGCTGCCCTTGTCCAGCATTCTCCTGCAGCAACTGCACTGCCCAGAAACTCACCCTCCTATACCCATCCCAGGCAGTCAGCCCACTCCTCAGAGCCCAGGATTCAGAAAACCCTTGGGCTGAGCTCAAGGGAGAAATCTGGGGCCAGCTTATGCAGGGCTGGCTGAGATGAAAACACTGATCCACGGCATCGGCCAGATTGTGAGCTCCTGGGAGCAGGGACTGGGAAGGGTCACTCTGGCCCCTGAGCCCAGACTGGCCCGTGCAGGGGCCATTGCAGCCTCTGGTGAGTAGTCATCACCCACCACCCATGCAGGCTGGGATCTCAGAGGGAGGCCAGGCCCTGGCCAGGTCCCCCAGTTCTGGGTCTCCTGCAGGAGGTTCTCAATCCTTGTCTCTAAAGTGGGGGGTAGAATTCCCAGTCTTTTGGAACAGATGGGAACAGCCGACACTTACAGAGTGGGCCCAGTTCCTCTCTGTAGCCTCACCGTGGGAGTGCTGAGATTGCCCCATGCCGGGGAGCGCAGCAGATGCAGAAACCAGCCCCAGACCTCTTTCCTGTCCCCTGCCACTTCCTCTCCTGGGAGTGGTTTTGCCTGCTCTGCAGAAGGCTCTGCTCCCCCTCCTTCTCTTCAGCTGCTGGGTCTTTCCCAGCATGACAAGCCCACACAGGCCTTTAGAGTTGGGGGAGGGAGGTTCACATAGCAGAAGCTGGGGGTCAAAGCCTCCTTCCAGCAGTTGCAGCCCCCTGGAGGCCTGGGGACCACCTATGGCTCCATCTTGCTCTGAAGGGAAGAGTGTGGAGAACATGGCTGCTGAGGCTGAGCCCTGCCCCCTCAATCCTCAAGCCTCCTGTTGGACACCAGGGTTCTGGCTCGATGGACATGACCAGAGAAGTAGCAGCGCTGTGGCCTGGAGCTTAGGGGTTTGGGTTCCAGGCCAGCTGGAACCTGGCTGTGTGTCTTTGCATAACCCCCCTCCCCTCTCTGGTCCTGACACAGAGTAGAAACAGAGCTGGGGACTGCCCAGCAACCACAGTTCCGTGCAATCCCTTCCCTGCTCCTGGCCCCAGTGTCTCTATCTGAAGACCGGGGAGACCTTTCTTCCCACGAGTTGCAGAAAACTCAGAGACAATATCGTGGAGTGGGACAATGGTCACCTGGCTGTGCCGTGGGGTAGGACTGTGTCCTTCTACCTGTCGGGTTGGGTCCCTCGTCCGTCAGTGGGGAGGTGGGGAGGAGTGAGCAGCCTCTCTGCTCGGGGTGGTGGGAGGGAACCAGGGGTTCGGGGTGCTGCTCTGCTCTCTGGCCTGTTTCCACCTGGAGTCTTGGACCCTCCCCCAGGGAGCACTGATACCCAGCATCACGGCAGGTGGGGGATGCCCACGGGGGGGCCCAGATGCCAGGACTCACTTGGCTGCTTCCTCCCCCAGAGGAAATGACTTGGCTGCCGTAGCTCAGATGGTGGTCCCAGGGTCTGGGTTTCCAAATGAAAGCAGGTTCCGGGTTCCCAGGTACCCCGGGGGCTGCAGGAGGCGGGCAGGCCAGGGGGCGGGGCGGCCGCTCACTTCCTCCTGGGGCCTGTGGGTGGCTTTGCAGGGCTGGCCCTGGGGAGCTTCCTCCTCCGTGTGGCACAACACTGGGGGAGAGGATGCTTCGACAGGGATGCCACCACAGACTTCCAGAAAATTCTGCGCCACCTTACATCCTGGCCAGTGCATGCTTCTCCACCACCCAGCCCAGGCCCCTATCCCTCTCCCTTGGATCATGCGGAAACCTCCACACAGGACCCCCTGCCACCAGCTCTGCTTACCACTGCATCTCCCACTTGGAGATTTTCTCTACCAATAGCCAAAGCACTTAAAATAAAGCCCCATTGGCCCATTCTAGCCCATAAGCCCCAATTTGGCCCACTGGCTTCATTTCCACCCTCCCCTCCTAACTTCTCCCACCCTCACACCCTCCCAGCCCTGCCCATCTCTTTTCTGTTCCTGGAAAGTACCAGTTCCCTTCCTGCTCCCATTGTCTAGATGCCCCTGCCCCAGCTCTTAGCATGGCTGGATGCACGTCCTTAGCATCAGTTTAAATGCCTCCTCCTTCAGGAAGCCCTCCCAAACTGCCTTATCTAAAGTTGGTCCTCCCTGTGATCCTTTACCACAGTTCCTGAAGGTTCTCTTCATGGCACTTACACCTGTGCTGTTTATGTTAGTTTAGCTAGTTCAGTTAGCTGACATATAGTACCCATCTTCCCCATCAGAACATATGCTCCATGAAGGCAGGGCCCACATCTCACTTGCTCACTGTTGTGTCCCAGCGCCTAGAGGAATCCCCACACAAAGTGACAGCTGTTATTGCCTAGGGGATCAGGAGGGCTTTTCGGAGTGGGCCTTGATGACCACATAGGAGTTTGCCAGGTGAAGAAGAGTGAGCACGTTCGAGGTAGACAGAAGAGCCTGGGCAAAGTCCTGGAGGAGCTTAAGGAAAGACAGATACCAGGAGAGTAAGATAGACAGAGAACACTTCAGACCTGAGCTGGTCACGAGGGCACAAATCTCCATGAATCAGACCGAAATTATGAGTTCCATACCAACAGGTGATAGTGCTGAGTGACCAGGAAGCACTCTGCTGACAGATCGGTCAGAAGAAGGGGCCAGATTAGGTAGCAGGAGGGAACAAGGTTGTGTGAGAGCAAGGTGGGGTTGTGTATGAGAAGTTATTAAAAATGTCAAAAATCACTACTGGTGTTATTGCCAATATTTATCAAGTAGCTTGCTATGAAACAAATTATTTTAAGTGCTTTCATTTTGGTGGTGGTGGTGTGTGGTCCAGGAATCGAACCTGGATCTCCCACATGGAAGGCAAGCATTCTACCACTGAACCACCCGTGCGCCCTTTCAGTACTTTAATTTTAAGCTGGACCTTTAAACTGGAAGGTCAGTACTGTTACCATTCCCACATGACAGACAAAGAAACTGAGACACCTGATTTTGTCTCCACCATCAGATGCACCTGTGTGACTCAGGGATTTGTGCCAGGGTAGGGAGAGAAGCAGATGTGCTTGGGACATCCGTTTTGCTGGTATGGGCAGAGAGGGTGCAGATGGCTTTGGAGCCACTGGTTCCAGGGACAGCTTGGAAAGCCTGGGTGCATCAATCAGGGTGCTGGAAACAAGAGGCGGCTCACTCAAAGCTGTAATTGAAGAGTGCTCATATAGGGATTGTTTGGGGAGGGTGAAAGGAACCCAGAAGTGATGGCACTGCACCCCAAAACTCACAACACAGGGGAGCTGTTACAACTCAGAGCCGTGAGAAGCAAAGGAAGGAGTGAATACCAAAACCCCGAAAGGAAATTAGTGAAGGTCTAAGAAGGGGGCCACCAGATGGGAGCTGGGTCCTCTGATAGGGGGGCATGGCTAACCCGTGGTGACCTGGTGGGGCAGAGGCAGAGACAAGGAATTCCCCGGCCTCACTCTCCTCCCACACTCCTCTCTCCGGCCAGGGACTCTGGCTAGCCAAATCCAGCTGGAAGCCAGAAGCAAGAAAGCCCATTGATGCAGTCCACAGAGGTCAGGACAGGAAACGGTGGATCTGAGGAGGCAAACGGAAGATATTTGGCCCAGAAGTTATAATTCTGGAGCTGGTGGTCAGTGCAGCAGCTTCTTGGCCCCTTCTAGGGCCAGCTCTGCCAGATCATTCGACGACCTGTTCCTGCAGCCTCAGCCCCAGCCCCTCCTGCAGCCCCCAATGGCACCGTGACCATCTCATTTCCCACATTAAGGTCCTTTCTGTTTAAACAACTAAAACAGTTCCAGTTATCTGCAACCAAATCCCCACCAATGTAGGATTTGTTACCAGAAATACTTGCAGGCAGTATATCCTTAAGGATGGGAATCTGGGATGGGTTACTTGTTCTGGTTGCTTTAAAAACAGTGAGGATCCAGTAATTACCATTAGGTAGCAAAATTATAGTAGATCATACAGTGTTCTATATACAGCGGCAAAACAATTACCTGTAATCACCCAGAATTAAACACCTATTAAAGCCCCAGATTTGGCAGACTGACTTGTGGCTTCTCTATAGAGTATGATAAGCCTGCGTTATTCAAGGATTGTGGGGTCAGCTGGCACCTTCTCATCACACCAGAAATAAAAAAAAAAAAAAAAGAAAGGAATAAGACATCCTCAGGGTTTTAAACTCCTGGTTCAAGGTATGTTCAGAGTAAGAGGGCATTCCTAAGATAGCACTGCCTCCAAAGAATCTCCTTTCTCTTGTAGCTGCAGGACTGATCAAGCTGGAATCAGATACAGCATGGGAGCCCGGTGGGAATTCCAACACAGCCTCCCCATGTTTCCGAAGTGAAAGGGAGGGACCCCAAGAACTGAAATAGTCTGATTCTTTCCCAAACCCCAGAAAGAATCCTTGCAGTCACAGCAACCTGACTTCCTGTGTCTGATGGCAAAGACATTTCCTTGCTAAGAAATGCCGTAGTGACCTCACTGTCACTACCACTGTACCCCACACTGTCTCCATATCAATAATTGCAGTCAATTCTAGTCCGTCCTGGGAGAATAAGTACAAAGTCAAACCTGAGAGGAGGGGGCTTATGTACTTTTAAAAATTGCACAACTATGCTCATTTATCAGCAAATAAATGTATGGGGGATGTATAATAATGGTCCTGGGCCAGGAAAGAAGTGATATATTTTTAGATCCAGATGCAGTTATTAATAGAAATGCACATACTGGAGAGTCTAGATTCAGGGACACTAGCAAGAGTAGCTAGACAGGATTCTAAATTGCTTTCTAGAATCATTTGCTGAACATGGAATCAGCAGTGGCCTGCATTGAATGAAAATAGGATGGCAGCCATACCTTGGTATAATGTAGAAGGACATTTGAGTGTCTCTGTCATGTTAACCATGTCCCATGAGAAAAGCCAAAGCACAGTCCCTTTCCAAGTCTTGGAGGATTCACTGAAAAGCACTGGAGCTCAGGAATGACGTTGGAAGATGCTGACGCTGAAAAGGGCTGCCTGATGGCAACGGCATTGATGTCATCCAGAGTGGTAAAGGTCAAGGGCAGTACCCATTCACCTGAAGCAAGGTGGGTGTATCAGTTCGTGGTTGCTGCATAACAAGTCATCCCAAAACTTAGTAGCATAAAACGACCATTGTTTTATTTAGCCTATGATTCTGTGGGTCAGGTTGGGCAAGTCTTCTGATATGGAACAACTTGGGTGATCTCTACTGGGCTCTCTCATGCATCTACGGTCAGCTGCTAACCAG
This sequence comes from Tamandua tetradactyla, assembly GCF_023851605.1. Taxonomy (NCBI): domain Eukaryota; kingdom Metazoa; phylum Chordata; class Mammalia; order Pilosa; family Myrmecophagidae; genus Tamandua; species Tamandua tetradactyla. Next base: position 38,397,887 of record NC_135333.1, on the reverse strand, counting down.
TTATCTAGAATGGACTCCCTCATGTGTCCAGCAACTGCCCATCAGGGTCTGGCTGATTGTTGACTGTGCGGCCTCACATTTCCAATAGGCTAGCTTGGGCTCATTTACACAATGGTTCCAGCACAATAAGGGATGGCAAGCCCTAGTACACAAGCACTTTGCAAATCTCTGCTTGTTTCACATTTGCTATTGTTCCCTTGGCCAAAGAAAATCACATGGCCAGTCTAAGAGTTGGTATGGGAAAGAATGACCTAATAGCTACAGGAAGAGGATTATGGCAGGCAGTCTACCACAGCAAGCATGGAAACCAGAGAAATAAACAGAAAGTTTAACCACAGCAATATTTGACCTTGGATATTTGATCCTGAGGTTCCTAGGATTGAAGTAAATGGATATTTCACTAAGAACTTTGGGTCAGGTCAATGGAAGCCTGAACTGAGTCGCCATAGATGGAAACCCATAGTCCCAAACCAAATTTCAGACCCTGTTCAAATTCCTCAGCTGACAGAATCCCCGTTTGGGTTTTGTCTTAGTTTCCTAGGCTGCTTAAGCAAATGCCATGAAATGGTCAGTTTAAGCAGTGGGGCTTGAATTCATTCACTTATGGTTTGAGACTGGGAAAAAGTTCAAAATAAGGCATCACCAAGATGATGCTTTCTTCCCAAAGATCGGTATTCTGGGACTGGCTGCCACAACCTCTGGTCCTTAGCATCTCTGTCGTGCGACAGTGGGCACAGTGGCCTCTTGTGACCTCTCCATTCTCTTCCAGGTTCCACTGAATTTCAGCTCCAGGCTTCAGTGGCTTTTTCTCTCTGTGTCTAGATTTCGTTCTTCTTACAAGGATGTCAGTAATAAGATTAAGACCCATTCTGACTGAGGCGGGCCACACCTTAATTGAATTATCCTCATCAAAATGTTCTCTTTACCTTGGATTCACCCCTACAGAAATTAATTAAATTTAAGAGCATGTTTTTTTTCTAGGGTATTTATACCATCAATCCACCACAGGCTTGCTGACCTGGTGAGAGAAGGCACATATATAAGAGTCAATTTCTTGAGCTCCCCTGGTCTACCAAAATAGTAAAACCAAACCAAATCATTGTTGATAAGATGCCAATGGTACCTGCTTGCCTGTGCAGAGGGCACACGGCATTTGGAAAATTTAATCAGTGGGGCTTCAATTGTAGCAACTGCTCCAGATGTGATCGCTGTACTGAAGCAAATCAGCAGAGCCCTTGGTTCCTTGCATACAGCTATCAAACTGGCAGATGCATTTTATTCTATCAATATATGCAGAGAAGAAACATTTGCTCTGGCAGGGAAAGCAATGCATGGTCTTGCCTTCAGCTCTGCAATTGTCATGTCCAGCCATGAGCAGCTTTATCTGTTTGTTTCATGTGCCATACAAATTCTATCTACAAATTTCTATATGTGCCATGATGTGGGAAACACTGGCCTAGATGCCTTGTAGGGACACATGCTTGCCAGAATGTGAGAAATGAGCTCTTGAAAATTCAGGGGCTAATGTTTCTTGATGATGATTGTATAATGATAAAGCTTTCACAATGTGACTGTGTGATTGTGAAAACCTTATGTCTGATGCTCCTTTTATCTACCTTGTCAACAGACGAGTAGAACATATGGAATGAAAATAAATAATAGGGTGAACAAATGAAAAAAATATATATAAAGTCTGAAAAGCCTTAAAATCCTCCAATTGGTCCCCATTGCAAATGGAATTAAAAAAAAAAAAATTCAGGGGCTAGCTATATAGTGAACTTTCTGGGGATATAGTTGCCTGGGCATGGAGGGCCAGCTCCTCCAAAATGAAATTGAAGTTGTTATACCTCACACCTGCCAGCACCAGGAAAGAGGCACAATGCTTCATGGGAGAAGCGCTTCAGATTTGAAAGGAGCATACACCACTGACATTGGGTTTGCTCCGATCAATTTACTGAGTAACCTGCACAGTTACCCGCTGCAAGTGGGGCTCAGAGCAAGGGAAGTGCTGCAGCTAGTCCTGATAGCAGTACCCACAGCCCAGCCACTCAGTCCTGGTGACCCAGCAGGTCCAGTGGGACCCACGGTACCCACAGCTCAGCCACTCAGTCCTGGTGACCCAGCAGGTCCAGTGGGACCCACGGTACCCACAGCTCAGCCACTCAGTCCTGGTGACCCAGCAGGTCCAGTGGGACCCATGGTACCCACAGCTCAGCCACTCAGTCCTGGTGACCCAGCAGGTCCAATGGGACCCACGGTACCCACAGCTCAGCCACTCAGTCCTGGTGACCCAGCAGGTCCAATGGGACCCAAGGTGCATGAAACAGACCAGGATGTGTGTGCAGCTGTGGCAAGCACTTCTGGGAGAAACACAGGGCAGGCTCTGGAGCTTCTGAGCAGAGCCATACTTTCTCCCATTAGGACACCCACCCTCCCTTTGAGAAATAACACCTAGCTTGCCACTGGGCCCTGGAAAAGGCTAAACCCCTGACCATCCAATTCTTAGTGACCAGGTGACCCTGAATTGTCCATCAGAAGCTGAGTGTCGTTTGATCTACTAAACTATAAAACTAAGTGTGTCATAGCCCTTTATTACCAAGAGGCAGTGACACGCATGGGGTCAGACGCAAGCAGGCCTGAATGACAGAGGTTAATTGCACTGGCAGCTAGCTGGTACTGCCACCTCTTCCTCAAGTCCCTAGGGCACCTAGGGCACAGTTTTCGTGTCCTGGGCTGCTCAAAGCAATACCAAGAAATAGTTAGCCTTAAGCAATAGGAATTTATCCACCTACAGTGAGTGTCCTAGAAAATGTCCAAATCAAGCATCATCAAAGTAATGCTTCCCTCCCAAAGGCTGGCCACCGGTGATCCTTGGCTCCTCAGCCACACGGCAAGGCAGGTGACCACATCTGCTGCTCTCTTCACTTCTGGGTTTCACTGACTTCAGTTTCCTGCTTCTGTGGCTTTCTTTCTCTCTACGTACGAATTTTATTCTCTTAAAAAAGATTCCATTAAAAGGATTAAGTCCCATCCTGAATGAGGAGGCTCATGCCTTAACTGAAGTCACCTCATCAAAATACCCCACCTACAACGGGTTCACACCCACAGGAACGGATTCAATTTAAGAGCATGTTTCTCTGGGGTACATACAGCTTCAAACCACCACAGGCCCCACGGGGGATTCCCAGTGAGGAAGAAAAATGACCAAGCCTGGTTTACAGGTGGTGCCCACAGCCTGCCAGCAGCAGCCGGAAGCGGATGCTGCATGGTTACAGCTTTACTCGAGGTCAAGCCCTGGAGGGCAGCGGGAAGGTACCGTGGGCTCTGCCTGCCAAGGGGTCTCGGTACCCACAGGCAGATGCTTCTACCAGGGAACAGGCAACAACTGCCTGGCCACGATGCCTTCTCGGCCACTGGACCAACAAGACAAAAGGCAACAGGAGGGTTACCGTGTTGGGTGAGGACACTGAGCTTGACTAGCAAGGGGAAGTAGTTTTACTGCAACACACCGGTGTACAGAGTAGCGCATCCGCGACCCAGGAGAGTGCCTGCCGTGCCTCTAGCACCATCATGTCACGTGGGAGAACGGGGAGCACAGCCACACCACAGGGACGCGGTGAGCAAGGGTTTAGGGTCCAGGCGTCCCCGCGAGATACTGAACAGTAACCAACCGATTGGAAGGTGGGGGCAAAGCAAATGTGCAATGAAAAGTGGAGGAAGGAAGGCAGAAATATAACTATAAGCCACGGACCACTTCAGAAATAAGGACTATAGTCACTGTCCATATGTCCTTCCTCAGTGTGCTGCATATTCACACATATGGACACGTCCGAAAGCAGCTGCATGCAGACGTGAAAATCTCTCAATACCATGTGTTTTTTCTTTCGTCCAAAGTGTATACAGGAAACATTAAATTTACATTCCAAAGGCTCAATACAAGGTGTTTTTTGTCTGTTAATATTTTGCTCTATTTGATTTCTCTTTCACTCTTTTCTGAATCATTTAGAAATAAACTGCAGGCATGACGGACGTCACTTTATCTCTAAATACTTCAGAATCTGTCTCCTAATAACAGGGATAATCTCCTACAAAACCACAGCACCATTATGACACTGAAGAAAATTAGCACCAGCATCATATTATTTTCTAATACTTAGCCCATTTTTAAATTTTCCCAATTGTTCAAAAATGTCTTTTACATTTTTTTTTTTACTCCAAGACCCAATGAGGAATCATATATTGCATTTGGTTGATATGTCTCTTTAGAGTCCTTTAAAATCTAGATGTCTTTAATGTACAACATCTTTTACGACATTAATATCGAAAGAGTTGTGGTTAGTTGTCTTACGGAAGGCTAATTCCACTTCTCTCATTTCTGGGCCTGCTTTACATGGCTGATCTGTTCTCATGGATGTGGGTCACATTTTTCTTCTTCTTTACATATGTAGTAATTTTTATCAAGTGCTGAATTTTGCTGGATTTCTTTAAAGAGTGTTGGGATTTTCTGGCAGCCAGTTGATTGTGGATTATTTTGACTGTTTGCAGTTCGCTTTTCAAGCTTTCCCTTCACATCCTCTGCTCTCTGTCAGTGAGCCCACTGGGCTCTGTGGGCTCATCTCTAGGCAGAAAGTCTCGCCAACGATAGGGCTCGCCTCGTTTGTTTCCCTGTCCTTGGGAATCACAGACCCGCACTGCCTCTTGTCTAATGTCTGGAAATAGTGGTTTCAATAACATGTCCAGTTTTGGAGTTATTTCTGGTGGAAAAATAACTCCAAAAGTAGGAATCCTTTCTCCATGAGATACTTATTAATTACAAGGAATAACTGCATTTTCAGTGGGCATGCCTGGCAAACATCATCTTAACCAAGAAGTAAAATTAACATCACTTGAAAAGAGACAAAACTAGCATGACGTGCTAAAAAGAACAGCACATCACCTGGGTGGTACTCCTGCCCAACACGCAGAGTCTAACTGTGAAGAACTCATGAGACACATTAAAGGGGAGAGACATCCTACAAAAGAAATGGCCTGTATTCTTTGGTCAATGTCATGAAACCTAAAGAAAGACGAAGAACTGTTTCAGATTGATGAAGACTAGAGAAACAAAACAACAGACGGCAAGGCACGACCCACATTTTCTTTTGGTACAAAAGAAGTTATTGAGATTGTTGGCAAAATCTGAATAGATTAGATAATATTATCATATTAGTGTTATTTGCTGATAATGTTGATTGTACTAAGATTAGGTAACAGAATGTCTGCTTTTAGAAAACATATACTAAATTATTTGGAGGTAAATGGGCATAATGTCTGCAACTAACTCAAAAATTCAGTAAAGATGTGTATGTAGTGTGCCTGCATATATACATACACACACATCCATACACGCACATACACACACATACAGGCACGTGTGAGAGAGAGGATAAAGCAGTTGTGGTAAGACGTTAACACTTATGGGATCTGTGTAAATACGGGAACAATTTGTACCATTCTTCCAGCTTCTCTGTAAGTCTGAAGTTATAGAAAAATAAAAAGGCCAAAGAATAAAAAAGGTCCTCACTTTCATCCTTGTTTAGCATCAGTACGAATGCATGGGCCTGTGACAATTTCATGTGTTATACCCCATTATGCTTTCTGATGCTCAGATTGTCTGAAACAGGGCAAGTGGGAGCCCATTTAACACACCTCCTGTGTCCTTCTGGCCTGTCCCCAGGTATACTGACCTGCTTTCTGGAACAAGGTTTTGGGCTTGTCTATCAATACAACATTTAAAAAAACTGATGTGGGGAACAATCTAGAGCTACGTTCTGAGTACACGTGGTAGAACATGAGAATCTTGTAGATATTTTGATAAGTATGCTGCGTGCCAACGAAGGTGACGTAAACTTGAAAAGTTTTGCCTTGTATGGTTTCCACCTCACAGTTGCTCACCAACTTGGCCCCATGCCCCTCCTAAACCCAAGGGGGCCAGGCAAAGTAGGACCATTATGTCTTAGCTCAAACATGCGGCCTCAGAAGCCTCCTCACTCCCATCTTTACTTCACTCTCAAATACATGCCCAGACCTTGCCCTATCTGCATTTATCTTGCTCCACTCGCTGCCCTGCCACAGCCTCTGCCTCCCTTGCCATGCACCCCCTCCTGCCCCCCGGTCCTTGAGGCAGAGGCCACGTCCATCTTATTCCCTACTGTGTCCCCAGGGTCCAGCCTGGCGCCCAGCACGTGGCAGGACCTCAGTGACTATTTACCAAGTGCTCAGTGCGGGTTTCATGGTACTCCCCACACATCTGCCCCATGAAGCCCAGCCTCAGAAGCAGTGATGACAATAATGACTTCCTGAATCACATTTAAACCCCAAAGGGTGGGTAGTTTCCACTCAAAATTTGATTAGGTCAGAGCTTTCCAGATGCAAAATGCTGTCCCTGTAAGAAGAGCAGTGAGTTCCCCATCCCTGGGGTGACCAGTGCCCCTGTGGTAGACGAGATGACCTCAGAAGACCTTTCCTTCTCTAACTTCTCCAAGTCTATGGATTAGAGCTGAGGGCAAGTGGCCGTGGAATGTCACAGCTCCTAAGAAACTGGCTATGAGGAGAGGCCGGGGCCTGGAGACAGAGACAGCCTGTCCCGCCCACCCTCCTATGGCAGAGACCCAGCAGGGAGGCAACGCTGAACTTGGGGAGTTCTCCTGAGCCTATACTGCTCACAGGGGGCTGTCAGCCGGCCAGAGTGGGGACTAAGATGGCTTGAAAAAGACAGAGAATTCAGCAGCCTGCAACAGCCCTCCATTTCTTGTCCGTCTGCTACACTGGACTCTCCTTCCACCTTCTCTGTGTGGCTCCATCACCTTCGCCTCAGGCCTTCATGTCTCTTCCTGGACAGGTCCATCCACTCACTGCCACACTGGCCTTCCATCCTTCATCATAGCCCTGGCTAGCTTTCTGTGTCCACTCGGCCAGGCTAAAGGGCCCAGCTGTCGAGTCAAACACCAGTCCAGGGGCTGCTGTGCAGGTATTTTGTAGACATGGCTCACATCGGCCATCAGCTGGCTTTAAGTAAAAAAGATGGCCCTAGAAAATAGCAGAAGGGAAGCCTCTTCCAACCAGCTGAAGGTCTTAAGAGCAAAAGCTGAGAATTCCTGGAAAAGGAGAAATTCTGCCTCAAAACTGCAGCAACTTCTGCCCAAGATTCCAGCCTGCCAGCCTCCCCTACAGATGTCGGACTTGCCAGCACCCATGAGAGTGTGAGCCAATTCCTTAAAATAAATCTCTTAATAGATGATAGATGATGATACAGATGAGGTATAGATGAGAGATACATGATAGATACATCGATCTATATCTTTGTCTACAGATGCATCTCTGGAGAACCCTGACTGGTTCTCATAATCTACATACTTGTCCCCAGTGGGTTCTGGGTTCTGGCTCCATCTCTGTGTCACCAGCCAGACCACATCCTTGGCAAATGTCTGCTGGTGGTTATGCACCCTTGCTGGCCTCGAAGAACTTAATGTCTATGGGGCAATGTTGATTCTCATCAATATCAATGGATAACCTCCATCCAATAAAAACACAGGTTGAAATTGGAAGCACCCAATATGTCCTACCATAGGTGGATGGATAAACAAACTGTGATCCACCCATACAATGGACTAGTTTTCAGCAATAAGAAGAAATGCACTCTGCATCCGCAGAGAGACAAAGGGGAACCTTAAGTGCATACTGCTAAGTGGAAGAAGCCATTGTATGTTACCAACTCTGTGACATCATGGATGAGGCCAAACTATAGAGGCAGCGGTTGTCATGGGTGGAGGGGTGAGGGTGGGGGTGGGAGTTGGTAAATAGGCAGAGCCCAGGACATTTTCAGAGCAGAGCAATGAACGATTCTGTATGATACACTGACGGTGTACACACTGTGTCATGCATTTGTCAAAACCCACAGAATTGCACTACAGAGAGTATGCCTGTGTTATGTACAGACTTTAGTTACTGAAAATGCTTCATCGGTTATGGCAAAGGTACTACACTAACCCAAGATGCTAATTATAAGGGAGAGTAAGGAGCCAGTGGGGGGTGGGGAAGAACTCTGTACTTTCTGTGCAATTTTTCTGTAAATCTAAAATTGCTCTAAAGTAGATTATTTAAAACACAAGAGTACAGGCTGAGACCGACTGGTTTGGGCAGGGTCAAGGATGTGTCCATGTAGAGTAGGGCCCTGCACTCAGCAGGGCTGCCTTTTAAGGCCAGGTGGCTCTTCGTCAGGAAGTGGGGAGGTCACTGTCCTGCCCCTTGCAGAATACTCTGCAGCACCCCTGGTCTCTCCCCACCCTGTCCAGTAGCACTCAACCAGCACCCCGAGTAGTGACAGCCAGAACTGTCTCCAGACTTTATGGGAGGGCCACATTTGCCAAGGGCTCACGGCACCTCGGCTGACCTGGACTCACCTCCCAGCAGTCCCCCAGGAGCAAAGCAGAATCTGAACTCAGGCCTTTCTCCAAAGCCCATATGTTTTCCTCTAACAGTCTGCAATTTTTAGTTTAGCTTTTTTTTCTTTTAACATAGCATTGTTGCCTTGCTCTCCAGACTATCCATCTTAATTGCAATTTTACCACTATGTAGCAGAGAGAAGCTTGATGCCTCTGCAGCATCCTATAGCTTCTGCTTAGGAGGGTCTTGGGCAGGGCCAGCCTGGAGGGGAAGGGTTAGGCCACTGTCACGGGCCACGCTTGTCCCCTGCCCCGGGCTAAGAGCCGGCTGCTCATTGGGCAGCACACCCTGCTTGGTGCCTGCACAGCCCTGCAAAGGAGAAGCCAGGCGGGGCCATCTCCCTGCAGCTGTATTTCATGAAGCCGGTGACAGCAGTTCACAAGCATCTCCCTCATTCCAGAACCAAAGGCACAGATACGCCCCGATCTGTTCTGTGTTACTCACCCACTTGGGGCTCTGCTACCCCTTTTCACCCCCCCATGGCTCACGCCTACGCCCCTCGCCACCAGCTCCTCTGGAGGAAGTTCCGCGGCCCCCCAGGCCACTCTGGCCACCCCCACCTGGGCTCGGAGCTGGCTTGCTCTCCTGGCCCCCCTGCACCTGGAGGTTCCCTGAGGGCAGGGCGGGGCTGCCCCCCCCCCCCCCCAGGGCCCAGCCCCCAGCCCCAGGCTGGCACGGCCGCGGAGCACAGGAAGAAAATCACCAGCAGCCAAGCAGAGGTGTGGAATGGCACTGTGGTCACCAAGGCTTTATTGGAATACACAGCAGCGCTGTGACACACCACAATTTTCACGCCTGAGAGGCAGCCGGCTTAGGAAACGCTCCATTTGTGACGCAGCACAAAAGGCAGGCCTGAGGACAAACAACCCAGCCGGGCTGTCACAGTAGCTTGTACTTAGCATCCCAAAATCCAAAGTAAACCTGGCTTTAAGGAATTAAAAGACAGTAAAACGCTGGCACACAAAGGGGGGAAATCTCTGTCACATTCAATTAGGACGTTAGGGCACAGCAGGCTCTGGGCTTAGAGTGTGCATCACACAAGAGTCCTTAAAGGGGAACCAGAGCTGCAAGCCTGCTCCAGCCTCTAGAGTGGGGGTGCAAAGACATTCATCCTGAGAAGGGCAAAAGTAAATATTTTAGGGCCCTCCCAGAGGGGTCCTCAGCCTCTGAACTTTCTTGTTCCTGGCTGTCGAGGTTTCTGCCTCTGATGGAAGCAAACGGTCTTGGTTTCATTTCATACCTGTGTCCAAAGGTCCCTCTTCAGAGAAAAGCAGCTGCCTGAATTAAGAACTAAGAAAAAAATGTTTGCATTCTAAGGAGCACCCGGCGAGTGTCAAAGGGAAGCCGCTTCCACTGCCATAGTTACCCCAAATGCTCAGCAAGGCAGAAAGCAGCCCACCCTTTGAAATGAGTGCCCAGGCAACTGTGCTCCCCAAAGTTAAAGGGGTGACTGTGACAAAGGGGCAAGAAGGCCCTACAGCACAGCTCACACTTGATCCTCTTTCGGGACTGGCCCTGGGTGCACCATCCTGGCAGGCCCTGCTCTGAATTCAGATTAGAACTGGACAGCGAAGGAGTGAAAATGAGCTACAGAGAGCCCGAGGTGGCCCCAAACAGGTGTGCCCACCCACATCTCCAGAATAATTTGGAAAAAGAATAACTGGAATGAAAGCTTGCATCCTTCCTGAGAACCACAGCCTTCATCAGCCCCCGTGGGAACAACCAAAGCGCCTGTTTGGGTTTCCCAGATAAATCTTAACATTTCTTTTATCCTTTTAGTTGCAACACAGAGGGTTTGAAGTGGGTCTTGACTCAGGCATGTTCAGCCACATGGGAGCTGCCCAGACTGTGGCTCCCTCCCCGAGCAGGCCAGCGAGGGCATGGCCCGGGCTGGAGCTGCCCACCTGGACGGGAAACCCTGCGCTCTTGCTCTTTTCAAACCGCCCCTTCACAGAGGCAGCAGGTCGGGCCCATCCCCGAGCCCATGCGTGAACTGGGCAGGGAGGTACAGGCTGCTGTGGTCCTTGGCATGGAATGAGGGCTGCACAGAAAGTTCCAGCGTGGATGTTTTGTCAGTGCGGCTCTTTAATGTCATTGCCTCCCGCGGGAGACTCTGTAATGCCGTTTTAATTATTTCTTGGCCCTGCTGGGAAACCACCTCCATCAAAACGGCTATTCTGAACCCATCCCCATTCTGGCAGCAGCGATGCCGAAAACGAATATTAAACTGCTTTGTAAAACTTTAGCGCTGGCATTCAGTTTAATATCGGCAACGCACTCGGCAGCTCTGATCTGCAGCAGAAAAGAAGAAATCAGAGATATAAAGGCCTATCTCGCTGCGGCAAGTGCTGGTGAGGACCCCAGGAAGACGGTTGCTTTGCAGGAAGCTGGCCAAGGGGGCTGGCACATCACAAACTGGAGAGGGGGAGGTTTGGGGACGTGCCTCAGTGAGGACACAACCTGGACACTCTAGCCACCCCAGAAAGTGCAGCCAGTGGATTCCCTGTTTCCCTCCAGAGCCAAGCTGTGCAAGGGGGTGAGTGACACACGATGGGTGGGGAGTGGGGGGAGCAATTTCATTTTCACAGGGCACCCAAAGGGAGGACCCACCAGTGCTGGGCCAGCTGCAGCTCTGGGAGAAGTGAGACGAACACTCCATCGCCCCCACTTTAAAGAAAGTTCTGAATATGCATCCACTCCCAAACAGGGCCTTTGAGATGGAAGATTCCAGCCAAGCAGCCTTGAGCCAGGTACAGCCGGGCTCCTGCATCAGCCCCCTCGGCAGCACAAGAAATAAAGCAGCACCCTCGGTTCGGCGTTCCTTTTAGGACCTTGGCTGTGGAGCTGCCAAGAACCTGGGATGTTTGTGCAAAAACTACATAAAAACAACACTGAGTGGTCGAGAAGCTTCTGAGCCTTTAAAGTGGAGATTGTAAAAGTGCAAAACCCATGATATTAAAAAACCCCAGCTTCCAGGGGTATTTCAAACCCGGGACAATCACACCCGGGTCCTCTCTGAGCTGACAGTTCCTGCAAAGCCCGCGATGTCTGAGCCACATCCCTGGTTGCTAACTGCGCCATCGCACGGATGTGAGGCTGGACCCTCCGGTCGGCCCAGGGCTGGGGGGCTGGGGTTGGGACTTTCGTTTTACATTTTTTCGTCTTTTGATCAAAGCAGAGCACAACAGACTCAGCAACCAGGGAGACGAGGTAAAGCGGCAGTGCAAACACAGAGGCACCGAGTTTTAAAGCTCTGCATTGCCAAAGGACCTGCCCACCGAGGGAGTACAGGGAAGGGAGGTTAAGGACGAGGACCAGACAGAGAGGTAGGGGCAGAGAATAATCACACAGCTCAGGCTGGAAGCCGAAAGCACCTCCCTGGGAAGGCACAGGACCCCCACGCCCATTTTCTTTCCAGAAACTGTCCCCGCCGCTGTCGCTGCCACCGTCCCCGTCACTCGATGTTCTTGTACTTGGTGAACAGGTTGTACAGGACCCTCAGCGTGGATTTGAGATCCACGTTGACCATATCTGCAGAAGGAAATAGAGAAACCCTTGGGCCCTGCCTCCTCTCCCCAGTGATGGGAAAGAAGCCGTACCTCCAGCCCGAGAGCCAGGGAACTGTCCCACCAGCTGCTACCCAGGCTTGCCCTCCTCCCCCAGGGTTCTGTCCTTCTGTAATGGCAACTGGCTTGCCGGAAACTGCTCTCCCGGTCCCCATGCCGACCAGTTGCCTCCACAGCAAAGCACTTCTATTTAAAGGCCAAGCCCCATGGCCAGCTGCGGGAGGGCCCCTGCCCCAGGCTGTCACCCACCCCTACAGGGACAGACGCCTGAGATAGGGATGGCGACCCTCCTTAATCCAATCCAGGATTTGCACCGGGACCAACGGGTTTGCGTGGTGCAGGGGCTTCGCAGCCAGGAGGCGTGTACTGGGGCCAAACATCCACAGACCAGGGGCTGGCCCTGCGGACAGCCAGGGGCAATCAATCCGGCCCAAGCAGGGAAAGTCCCCACAACACTGGGGCGGAATGTCCCCACAAGTTAAACAATAACCAATGTTAGGAAACTGAGGGAACGGGATGTGTTTTGGCAACAGCTAACGGCATTTTTCTGCTTCTATGATACGCTTGCTTGCTAGCAACTGCAAAACCACAACATAATTTTAGCCTTTATAAGCACACCTTGAAAACCTCTGGGGGCTGCTCTCTGAATCTTCCTTCTTGGAAGTTTCTGAGGGAGTCGCCAGTTGGCTAATAAAAACTCCAAATTGGCTTGTAGTTTTGAATTTTGTGGTCTCTCTTTTGGTGCGCCCCACAACAGCCCAACTGTGCAGGACCCCACAGCCAGGCCGGCCTCCTTCCGCCCCCCCCAGCTCAGGCCTGGGCTCCCCGGAGCAGACTGATGCTAGAGCACCTGTAAAACAGGACAGCCCTCCTGGGCCCAGCCAGGCCACCTGGTTCTCCTCACTTGCCCTGTGACCTCAGGTAAGGGACCCCCCTGCTCTGGGGCTCAGCTCCTCCATCTGCAAAGTGGGCTGCTGGACGACCCCCTGCTGAAGGTCCTTGCAGCTCCGGCTGCTTGTGGCTCACCTTGCTTTACCCTGCAGGTAAATAATTAATCACAGAGGGAGGCAAGCAGAGAGGCTGCAGCAAATCCTTTGCCCCAGGGTTCCCAGAATTTCAGTTCATCAGAACTGGATTGCTGGCACAAGTTCTCTGCTTTTCCATCCACTTTGCAAAGGAGACCAAGACATGTGGCAGGGAAATGGCTCACCTTTGAGTGTGCCCAGGTGGCTGTCCCCTTAAAAGATGGGCCTGGGGCTCGGGGACCCTTCAGTATTCTAGGGAAGCACCAGGCACGGGTGGGAAGGACTGCTTTCTGTGTGCCAGGTCCTCATCTACAGGCTTCACCCACGGCCACACACTCGTATCCCCAGTGGCCCTCGAAGGCTGCTGTCACTGTCTCTTCCCTTTATAAAGAGCATATGGGGCACAGAGAGGTGAAACAACTTGCCCAGGGACACACAGCTCATCAGAGGCAGGGCTGGGCTCACAAGGGAGTCAGGGCTCGCACCACCACCTCGCACACTCCCAGCAATGAAGCAGCAGCAACTGTGACACCAGGAGCCACAGGCTGTCCGGGGCTGTCCGTGCAGACTCTCCTCACTCCTTTACTGCCATGCTCTCTGACCAAGGACTCAACAAATGGCATTAGGTGCCAGGCTCTGTCCCGGGTATCTGGCGTTTGGGAGCCAGCCCTGCTTTCTGGGAGCTTCCATTGAGGCAGGGAGTAAAAGACAATACAGAACAAATGACTAAACACGTGATGAGACCGGGGTGGGGGTGGGGCGACGATAATCGTGCACGCCCCACAGCAGAGCTTGGCTTTCGCAGAGCACTGGTTAGGCACCCCCGTGTTTCCCAGGACAGGGGTGGGCAAATGCTGCCCTTGCAGAGTGGGCATTCTCCACATGGGGCCCCCAGGCCAGAGCATCAGTGCCACCTGGAAACTTGGGAGAACTGCAAATTTGCAAAGGAGACCGAGATGTGTGGCGGTCCCTTCCCTTAACACTGAATCAAAAAATCTGAGGGTGGGGGGGACATCTGTGCCCCAGCAAGCCCTCCAGGGGTTCTGGTGAGAAGCCCTAGTGCAGGTCAACTTAAAGTGTGAGCCAGGTGGGGGCAGCGAGGTGAGTCCTCACGCAGGCTCACCTGGTCCCACTGCTGCTCGGGCCCACAGGAGCGCTTGCTGAGCCTGCTCCCGTGCTCAGGTGCAGGGGACAACCACCCCGATGTCTTTAATATGTCTTCAGGCCAAGAAAGAGCATCCACCAGCCAGCATCACCAACTAGAGAGGCACTTAGATGCTAAACATCTGTGGGTGGAGGCTGCATTCTTCAAAGTCAAGTGGTTACTAAAGAGCTGGCGTTGTCAGCTCTGCCAGCTGGTCCTCCAGGCCCCTGAAGTGAGGAGAATGAGGACAGCGGCCGCCAGAGCCTGGCCCGCATTCTGGCTAAAACCAGTGGAATAGGGGCCTAATCGGGAGACAGTTCAGCCCCTTCCAAGGCCTGGTCTTACTTTCCTTACAGGTCCTGGCATTCCATGTGCTGCCTGGGTGTCTCTGAGCTCCACAGGGCCCCCAAAAGCCTGGCCATGGGTTCTCCTCTGCTCTCATCAGACGTTCCCCCCACGCACCCAGCAGGAAGGCTCCCCACCAGCTCCTTCTCCTACCAGCTGCACCCCACCCCATTCTCACCCAACAGGTTCTGCCCCTGCCAGAGCGTGGCATCCCATTGCGTCCTCCCGCAGGAGCCAGGGGACACCTCACCCTCTGGTTACTACAAAGCCTGCCTCCGCCCGCCCCGTTCGCTCATTCTGCTCCAAGTGTGACCCCAGGTGCCTGCGTGGTGGGCAGGGCCCTCCTCTCCTCCCCGGGGCTGGGAGTGTTTGTGACAAATGCACTGCTGTCACGGCATCTGTCCAGCGCTGGCCTCAGGAGCTCAGCCATCTCTATCACCCGAGGGCCACACTCCCTCCCTCACCGTCGGGAAGAGGGGGACTCAGTCAGAACGGTGGCAGGAGGGCGTTACCTTCGGGACGAGCCTTGGGTTTCTTGAGTCCCCCTTCGGTCATCAGCTCAAAGGCGAAAGACACATTATGGACCTGCAGGGAGAAGCGGGAGTGAGCGCTGGGTTGGGGAGAAATCGTGGCTCTGCTGCTGCGATTCTCTCCTTCTGAGGATATGGGCCGACAGCAAGGGTGCAAACTGCCTCTCCCTCTGCAATTACGTCACCGGGGGACCCAGTGCCCAGGGCAGGGCCCAGATGAAGAAATTGCACTGATCAGCTGTTTCTGATCAGTGACCCGGGACTGGGGAGGGGCAAAGGGGACGGAACCCAGCTGCAGGTTTCTGGCTGCAGGGTCCTGCAACCTGGCCCGTGGCCTGCCAAACGCCACAGAAAGATGGACACATCCCCACCTCCATGGGATTTACCCCTGAAGTTAAAGGGACTATGCCACTCCACCAATGAGGATGCTTAAAGCTTTTAGTCTGCTAATGAGTGCTGAAGGGGTTAAATAAAAAAGCATTTGCAAACTCCACTTGGGGGGCTGGGCGGAAAGGAGGAAATATTCAACCTCTCCATCTGGGGAATTCCTAATGTTTTCACAAGCAGTGGGGACAACCAATTCAATAGGCTGAGCCCTAGATCTTGGAGTTCACCCCTATGAAACTTATTTCTACAAAGGACAGGCTAGGCTTACTTAAAATTAGGCTTACAGTCACCCCCAAGAACTTCTTTTGTTGCTCAGGTGTAGCCTCTCTTTCTAAGCCAACTTGGCAGGTGAACTCACTGCCCTCCCCTGCTATGTGGGACATGACTCCCAGGAGTGTAAATCTCCCTGGTACCATGGGACAGGACTCCCGGGATAAGCCAGGACCCAGCATCAAAGGATTGACAAGGCCTTCTTGACCAAAAGGGGGAAGAGAGAAATGAGACAAAATAAAGTGTCAGTCGCTAAGAGATTTCAAACAGAGCTGAAAGGTTATCCTGGAGGTTATTCTTATGCATTATACAGATATCCCCTTTTTAGTTTATGGTGATTGGAATGACTAGAGGGAAGTACCTAAAACTGTCGAGCTGTGTTTCAGTAGCCCTGATTCTTGAAGACGACTGTAAAACTACATAGCTTTTGCAATGTGGCTGTGTGATTGTGAAAACCTTATGTCTGATGCTCCTTTTCCAGGGTATGGACAGATGCGTAAGAAAATACGGATAAAAAATAAATAAATAATGAGGGGGTAAGGGGTAAGAAATAAATTGGGCAGACTGAAATACTAGTGGTCAATGAGAGGGAGGGGTAAGGGGTATGGGATATATGGGTATTTTTTCTTTTTTCTTTAGTTTCTTTTCCTAGAGTGATGCAAATGCTCTAAACATGTCCAGGTGAAGAATATACAACTACGTGATGATATTTTGAGCCACTGATGTATGCTATGGATGGACTGTGTATGTGTGAAGATTTCTCAATAAAAATATTAAAATACAAAACAAAACAAAACTCTCCTGCGTCTACAGCACAGAAGCAGCACGGTACATGGCAGTGAGCCAAGGCCAAGGACCGAGAGCACCTAAAACGTCTAGGCGGCTTCCGAGCTGGAAAGGACGTGGGACTCCTGGTAGTCGAACGCCCTTAGCCAATAATATTTTGATGATTTCAATGTAAATGATTCAGAAACATAAGGAAAGCAAGTTTACCTGCAATGTAGTTTAATAACTAACTTGGAAAAAAAGTGTTTGACAAAATTTCCCTGAGTTAGCCAAACCCACGGCACCGGAAAACACCTCGGGGCACCGCGCAGACGTGTCGTGGCCCAGCCAAGGACACATCCATGGCAGGCCATGCCAGGGGAGGCGCCAAAACCGCCAAACGGAAACAGCAGGCGGGTGGTGGCCGTCTCCACGTGCGGCACCAGGCACAGGCGGGAGGAAGACATGGGGGGTGCAGGGAGGGTGGAGCAAGAACTGGAAATGGAGAAGGCGGCCCACGCGGGGGGCAGAGTGCACGGGGGCCAAGGCAGGGTCAGGGGCGGCTCGTGGTTGCTGGGTGCTCCCACACACCCCTCCCTTCCCCCCATTCCTCTGTAGGGTGGGGCCCTCTCCCCTTTTTATATGGCCTCAGGTGCATCACAACTCCGCTGAGAAAGGCACTGAGCTGGAGGAGAAGAGGGCAGGGCTGAGCTGGCTGGGTCTGGGCTCAGCCTGTGCTTCCTCCAAGGGCCCCCAGCCCCAGCCAGCCCCACAAGTCCCCGTCGGCAGAACAGCGCTCAAATAATCTCATGCACACTCACACCCACACAGGCATACACACTCATTCTTCACACTCACACACATACCTACCCACCCACTCACACCCTCAATACAGTCTTTAGATTCGCATACACTCACTCACGTGCACACATGCACTCATACATATTCATAGACACAGTCTGCACTCACAAACGTGCAATACTCTCACCACATGTTCACACACACCCACATATGTACTCCCACAGTCTTCACACTCACATACACAGTCATTCACTCAGGCGCACTCATGCACACACTCACAACAGGCTTTGAAGTTACATGGAGACCATGACAGCAAAGAGAAAGAAATAAGGGGGGGGAGTCAGGTTTCGAAGAGTCTTCTCTGACTTGGCACTCAATCAGCACCAGAGGGGAGCGTCCTCCCAGCCCCCTACCACGGGGCGCATCTCTCTGGCCCCCCACCATGGGGCGCGCCCTCTCAGGCTGCCCCCGTGTGCCCCTTGAGGTCTGAAGGACCCTCTCCAGCACAGTGAGGTAACCGGGGTAGACACCCAGAGGGGTGTGAGTTGGGGAGAGCAGCTACCCCGGGAGAGCTGATTAAGGGGGAAAGTACCCCATTCTCTTCAGTCACACAGTGCAACAGTAACTGCCTCTGCTTATTCTCACCCTGAGGAAACTCCCAGTAAAGAAACTGCCCCTGTCCTCAGCTCGCCATCCTCAGGGCCACACCTTCACCCAAGCCGCCCTGCACGGCCCAGCAGAGAAGCCCCTCACTGTGAGGCCGAATGAGGGGCCCCGGGAGCTGGGGGAGACCAGGCCCTGCGCTGGGACACCTGGACAAGTCAGGGTTTCAGGACCCCTGGCCAGGTTGAAAAAGGAAAAATAATCAAAAAAAGGAAACAGGAGTCGGCTCCTCTGGCTGTGGGCCCCTCCCAGTCCCCTCTAGTCTCAGGTCAGGCGCGGTCCACAGAGAGGACGCACAGTCCCCACCCGGAAAGGGGACCAGCGTGGAGTCCGCAGCCCTGACAGCGGCGCCGCCACAGGACACGGTGGGCCGAAGCCAGGCGCCCGGGCCCGCCCACAGGCTGCCCTGCGACTGCCACCACCAGCGGGTCCCGGCTCTCCACTGCCGCGTTTACAAAAGACACTGCAGCCCTTTAAAATATGACGAAGCACCCAAATCATGGCTACTCTTGGGTTTTCTCGCTGAACCTCGGTTTCCTCCTCCTGACAAGGCAGAGCCGCTGCGAAGATTCTGGATACCAGTGCACAGCTCCCCGCGGTCTCAGGTCCCAGGAGCCAAGGGGCTAGAGGATGCCTCCACAGCTGGCCGTGGGCACCTCTGCGATGCTAGCAATGGGGTTTGGGTCCACAAAGGTGGTCGCGAGGATGAAGGGGAGATGCTAAATACCACGGGCTTAGGCAGAACTTCCCCACGCCTTCCGCTGCCCGGGTTACCTGAACTCCCCGAGAGGGAGAAGGAGGACAGTCCAGCAGGAGCCAGGAAGAAGCTGCGCTGGAGAAGTAACTACCAGAAACCCTGCATCCTCCCTACTGGGAGGGCTAGAGGGGAGGACGGTGTGCTTCAGGCTCTACCCCAAAACAGCCGCCTCCCCCACCAATCCCAGTCAGCCAGGCCAGGGCATTGAGGGGCAGAGGTATTCGTTCTCGTTTCAAAGAGAAGAGAGCGGGGCTGGGTATTGGTGCAGAGCCTTCGCTTTGAAAGAAACCCGGGTCCGGACCTCCTGGCTAAACCCACCGTTCTGGCCAGCAGACTTAAAGGACTCTGAACAGAGAGAAGAACTTTCCAAACAATGCTTCTGAGACCAGCCGGCCTGGACGGGTATGGACCTCTCCACTAAGATATCTGTCTTATTTCTGGAACAGCCCAGAAAGGAGCATTTCCTGATGGAGCTCCCTCAGCCCTCTCCCCCTCACTCATGCTCACCACTACTCAATATGAGCTCTAACTTGCTGAGACCTTTGTCAGCTGGTCTGATCCCATCTCAGCTGGCAAAGCAGGAATGGCACGCGGCCAGGAGCAGTCAGCCCACCAGGTACCAGCCACAGGCCGGCTGATACACCCTGGCCCTGCTCACCGCTCTCTCCAGCCGCCCCCACCGCTTACACTGCCTGCCTCCCTGACTCCTGGGGTCTAACATTTCGGGAAAATCAAATGGCAGGTGCCCCAGAGTCCAAAGCAATATGGAGAGTCCATACTACGCCAAGTCTCTCGAGGGGATGCATCAAACACCAGCGCCAGAGGCTTGGCTGTGGGAAGCTTTGGGAGGGGGGCAATTCTGAGAAAGAGAGCCACTTCCAAATGCCAGGGGAAAGTGGAGTCGGGTGGAGCACATCCACCTGAATCTAAATGGGAGGCCCTCTGATGTCAACAATCCTATTTTGGGAATTTTCCTAAAATAAAAAAAAATCCAACAGGAAATGGAAAATATACATATATTCAGGAAGCTGCTCTTTTTTTTTTTAATAGGGAAAAAGATGGAAACAAGAGGATTGCCCCTAAGTAGGGACAAGTGAAGACCCAGGGAGCAGATCACTCCGTGGACCTCTGTGCCCAGAAATGCACAGATACTCATGAAAATGGTACTTAGGGAGCTTGTAGAGCAAGACGGAAAATCAGACGTGAGATACATGCGACATGAACGGCCCCTCAACCCTACTGACATTTAACTGTAAGTATGAAAAACCACGTGGTACTCCAGAAAAGAGGTAGACAGGGACATGGCAAGGAAACCTTCGATGTGTTGGGTGATGTGATGGTGTTCTCACTTCTCTTACGTATCGCAGCAGCCTCTGTTCAGTATTTTTTATTTTTTGAGCGCGAGGCACGGCCGCAGGGAGAGCTCCCGGGGGCTGTTCGCCAGCACGGCCCCGCCCCACCCAGAGGCCCTGTACCTTCTGATCGAAGCTGTCCGGGGTCAGGTAGAAGTTGTGGAGAGGAACAAAGTAGCCCTCCAGGAGGCCCATGAGCAGGACAAGGTACACACCATCTGCAAACTGAGGAGAAGCACCTGGTGAGGGCTCTGAGCTGCGTGCGTAGTGGGCGGGCACCGTGCACCTGCTCACAACGAAGAAAAACATTTTCGAGTATAAACCCATAGCTCTTCCCGCTACAGCTGAGAGGGCCCGGACTGAGGTAAAGGGTCTGTGTGCAAGAAGCCAAGTCGGGACCTTGGGGGGACACGACCACCCTCTCCTGGGGTTGTGGTGCGGTGCCAGTAGGAGGGCGGGCAGGCAGGGCCTTGCACGCAGTGGGTGCTCCATCAGTCTCAGCTGCCAAGTGATAAACTGCTGAATGAATGAATAAATGAATGATTACTGCAAGGTGCCCGACACTGCCTGCTCCCTGTGCGGCTGCCCGTAGCTTTCTCACGCTCAGGACAAGACCTGCCTGTGCTCTTGCAGCAGCGGCCAAACCCTCTGTGTCGGTGCCGGCTCACCCTGCCACCCTGAGGTTCCCCAGGGAGCCCCTTTCTGCCTCCCCTACCCCCCAACCTCGGTCAGCACCTCAGCTCCATGCTCCGCCAGCCCTTGGAATTAGGGCACAATTCCAGGCAGGAGAATGTACTCCTGGTCACCCTGCCCAGTAACCCCTGCCCAGCCACACCAGGGGATGGGGAACCTAGAACAAGAACCTCCCTTCTCTGGCAGACTCTCGCTTCCACCTCTACATATCCACGGCAGGCAGAAACGGCTGAGTTCACAGGTAAAGGAGACCGGTGGAGGTGCACAGTCCCCGCCAGGGAAGGCCACACCCGCCTGCCTTACAGATGACATAAATGGGGTCCCAGGACCCCCGCAGCACGAGGCCATGGTGGTCTCTCACTGCGCTGTCACACAGAGCAGGCCAAAGGCAAGGACCCCAGCCTCTGATGTCTAAACTGTGTTCTCCAATACAGCAGCCACTAGCCACGTGCAGCTGCCTAAATTTACATTAAAACCTTAATTAAAATACAAAATCCGGTTCCTCAGTGGCATTGGCCACATTTCAAGTGCTCCAGAGCTTCATGTGGCAGAGGCTAGCGGACTGGAAGAACATGTCTACAGAACACACCCACCGCTAAAGAGAGGGGCACCGGTCAGCGCTGGTCTGGAAGACTCTCACGCAGGATGACTGACAGGATGGGCGGGGGCACCCAGGGGGCTTCAGCTCCCTGAGACTCTCAGCTTGCAATGGACAAGAAAGGAACATGCAAACTTGCAGGCGGGAGGGCGTTTTGTATTAAAACAAACAACAGCAAATCTGTCAAACATCCTGGGCAGGACCCCAGAGGACCCCCCACCGCTGACTGCACTTTCGGGTGAAAAGTCAAAATCACCAAAATCCCAGTATTCCTGAGCCCTGTCCCTCAGGGTCCACACCCTGTCCTTGCTGGGGTCGCCAAAGGTACATGTTAAAGCCCCAGGCTAACCCGTGTCGGCTGCTGGCAGATGACGACGCCATGCCTCCAGGGTCCCATACTGTCATGCCATGAAGAAGCTGCTTACTCTCTCATTAAGGAGCATTTTACTTTTTTTTTTTTTTAATCTCTGGTTTTATGCCAGCAGCTCTCGGCTGCGTGCATGCCCCCCCCACCCCACAGGGACCCCAGCCAGCCAGCTCCAGGCTGTCAGTCCCTGCAGTTCTCTTGGGGTGACAGGTGATGACTGTGGCTGTTTTGCTCGTCTGTGACTCAGTTTCAGGGAATGAGAAGTTCTCAGGTGACTAAGTACCCGGGGGATCCACCCTACAGCCCCTGCTGGTGGGTGCGGCTGGGGAATGTGTTGCCCCCACAAGCCCTGATCTTGGGTGCATGGAAAGAGAAAGCCTTGCAATGGTGGGTGGGGGCCAGGAGCAGATGCGGTCTGGGGTAACTGGGCGGACCCTCCATGCTCACACACCCCCCAGAGCAGGGTCCTGCATGCACCTGGAGACCCCACGGAGGCCCAGGAGACCACCGGTGCCACCGGAGCCCCACGTGTGCCAACTTTAAATGCTTGACCCCTCTTCATCGTCACAGTAACTGCTGGGGACAGAGGCTTGGGGGGCAGAGTAATGGCTCAGGGTTACAGGGCTGGGAAGCCTTCCACAACACAGACGTGATTTTTAAAAGGAGGGGAAATGTAGATACACACAGCTCTGCAGGAGTTCGAACCCGGGTTGCTTTGGCTCCCCAGGCATCCAGACACTAATGCTTCATATATTTATAAAAATACCCAACAAAAGAAAAAAAATACGTGCAATTTCTGTGGCTGGTGGTTAAAAACATTTTTAAACCCCCCTCAGATACTGTGCAGCGAAGGAGGGGAAAATGAAGATGCTGAGGGCTAAAGGTAAATGCAAATCTAAGTTCTGAGTCCCAACCTAAGCTGCTCCGGCCATTCCCACTTGGCATGCAGGTCCTTCCACGATGTGGCAGCCCATGGCCGCAGGGGAGAAACAGGACGCCGCATCTTCACTCACCGCCTGGGGCTGGAACCTTGCTCGGCCCTTAAAGTGTGCACAGCCTCTGCTCCAATGATCTCATTTCTACCATATCCTGAGAAACTATGTGGGCAAGGGCACAAGTAACTGTGCACAAGGGGCTCGTGCTACTGATATTTACAAGAGCAGAAAAATGCACAATACCAAGGGCTTGCTTTAAAGACATGCAATGCAGCCCTAGAACTGGATAGAAGGTAGCTGTCAAAAGTGATAAAAGATAGATGGACGGACAGATTGAGCAACACACAGAGGGCCAAACAGAAATGCATACTACATACCCTTGTCTCCTACAAAAAGATGCCCACAATACAGTGACAAAAAAAACAACATAAAGCCACTGTACAGTATAATCCACTCTCATTTAAAACGATACATGCATGCTTATAAAATATCTGGGAATCTACACACCTGACTTAACCGTATTTTTAATTAGCTCTGGAGGATATGGGGAAGCAGGGGAAGAGATGGGAAGGAAGGAGGAAGGGGAATTTTGACTTTTCAGTTGGTATACTTCTGTTTATATATCAAACAGCTGATAATCAGAGGCCAATAATTAGTAAACTGCTAATAGTAATAAATGTATTTGCAAATAACGAACAAATAAATATACATATTAAAAATGGCCTGTTCATTATATAGATATCCCCTTTCTAGTTGATGGTGTATTGGAGAGGCTGGAGGGAAGTACCTGAAACTGCAGAGCTGTGTTCCAGTAGCCTTGATTCTTGAAGATGATTGTATAATGATAGAGCTTTTGCAATGTGACTGTGTGATTGTGAAAACCTTGTGTATGATGCTCCTTTTATCTACGGTATGGATAGATGAGTAAAAAATATGGATAAGAAATAAATACTAGGGGGAACAAAGGTTATAATAAATTGAGTAGATTGAAATACGAGTGGTCAATGAGAGGGAGGGGTAAGGGATATGGCATGTATGAGTTTTTTCTTTTTTCTTTTTGCTGGAATGATGTAAATGTTCAAAAAAATGATCACGGTGATGAATACACAACTATGTGATGATACTGTGAGCCATTGATTGTACACCATATCAAGAATGTTTGTATGCCAAGAATGTGTGCATGTTTGTTTGTTGTTTACAATAAAAATATAAAAAAGAAAGAAAGAAAGAAAAAATGGATTGTTCAGCTTCCAAATGCAGACCAACATTTTCCACGATTAACCAGAAACATATAGGAAAGGTCTGGAATAAAATGCTCGCTGCAGTTATCTCTGGGTGATGGGATTAAGGATGAGCTTTATTTGTCTTGCTTATCTGTATTTTCAGACATTTCTACGATGAACATGAATTACTTTTTTAATTAGAAAAGCAAATGAGAAAAGTTAAAGAAAGTAAAAGAACAGAATGCAATCACCCAGGGGTTTAAGAAGGATCAGCTGTGCACTAGAGAAATCAGTACCAAGAACTCAAAAGACTCCGATTTCAAGTTCCCAGCTAATCCTGTGAAAATTATATTTTGTCTTTAATGCCTGCCGAGTGCTCAAAAACATATTTCCACAATGCTACTCTAGCTTCAAATAGGGAGGGAAAGTATAATTTATATGCTTGATGCAAAAGGACTTGTGTACGTATCCACTGGATGGGTATTTATTGAGTATCTTCAGGGCTAAGTGTAGGGACTGTGTCGGAGAGCAGAAGCAAAGGGACAGCACATTCTGGCCTGCACATGCAAAGGCCCTTTAGCAGGGAAGGGCGGCACTATGGAGAGTCTGAGAAAAGGCTACCAGGGCTGGGGCTGGGGAGCTGTTAAGATGAATGAAATGGTGCCAACTTCACTGATACATCCTACCTGGAAATCAAAAAAGCTGGCTGCAAACGACACAAGCTGAAGGATCCTTGAAAATGAACCACTCCGTACCTGGCTTTCCAGTTCTGTCACTTCCAGGTTCAGTTTGTTCAGGTGCTTGTTCACAAACGTGATGAGTGACTGTCAAGGCAAAGAGAGACGCAGGGAACAGTCAGGAGCAAGATTCGATTTCCATCTGCTGAAACCAACTCAACATTTGGCAACATTTGGCTCTGCGAAACATTTCCTTAATTTTCTCCATTCGCTAAAATAAAAAGCCCACATTCACAATGAAAAGTTATTACAGTGGCCTTTAGCGGTAATGGGATGATGTTGAAATCCATCCCAGCTGGAGAAGGAAGCACACGTCTCAATTCGCCAATCCACACCCTTATGCGCTTAGCCACATGCACGTGCCATATTTAACAACGACACAGAATGATCGATGTCCTTAAGAAGGATACAACTGTTGGGGGAAGATAATTAAATTTTTCAGCGATGCCTAGAAGTCAGCTCGAACAAGGGAAAAGCTTTCCTTAAGCTGTTTCCATTATAGTAGCCATAAGTTGAGAAAGTCCACCCCGGCCTTATCCCAGAGCAGCAGGAACTTGCTAAGCCCCGATACAAGGTGCCCTGTTTCCTTCTCCATGCCGGCAAGAGTTTAAAACTTGTCACGTTGTCACAAATGACTTTTCTTAACAACTGGACCCAACTTTAATAGAAACACCCCCACCCCCCACCCCTGGACCTGATTTCACGACTTTATTCATTCTTCCCTTATTTATCAAGTATCTATGATGGGCCCGGCCCCCTGCTTGGCGCTGGGAACACAAAGATAGTAAGATGGAGCCCACTCCGAGAGCCTGAGAGCCTGCGGTGTGACCACCTGTGTACACGCCCAGTGTAGGGGACAGATCCAGCAACACAGGTGACACACACAATGGAGGGGAGGTTTGGTGAGCAGCACATGCCGCCTACAAGTAGAGATGGCTTTGCTTTTTCCTTTCCATTGGAGATACCTTTCATTTCTTTTCCTTGTTCACCTGCCCTGGTGTGTGTAACCTAGAAGGCTTTGGAGCTGGGGCCACATGGGAGGTGGGTGGGCCAAGCGGGCACCTGGGCCCAGTGCCCACCTGAGACCCCTCAGAGACCTCAGGAAGGCATGGACAAGAGCAGGCAGAGGTGACCTGGGAGAGACCTGCAGAGGTGGGCAGGGGCCCCCTGCTTTCATTCTGGGGCAGCTGCTTGCAATGTGGGGGTGGGGGCGGGACAGGCTGGAGGCAGCAGCTGTGGGGCAA
Organism: Tamandua tetradactyla; assembly: GCF_023851605.1. Taxonomy (NCBI): domain Eukaryota; kingdom Metazoa; phylum Chordata; class Mammalia; order Pilosa; family Myrmecophagidae; genus Tamandua; species Tamandua tetradactyla. The sequence goes on along the minus strand of NC_135333.1, from coordinate 38,372,001 downwards.
ATGAAAGGATTTTGTCTTGTTCACTGCTGGTGTCTCCAGGACCAGCATTTAGGAGGCGCCCAAAATACAGCTTTTCAAAGGATGAATCATAGCCACTGAAAGGCAAAAGCTAACTGTGCACCAAGATGTTTTCAACAAGATGTAAAGACCAGGGACCATGTGCCGAGGCCCTGCACAGACCCGTTCCCTTCTCACACTCACAACAACCTGGGGAGATAAGAATGTCTCTGACCCCACTTGACAGATGGGGAAACTGAGGCTCTGAGAAATCTGCCTCAGGTTACACAGCTGATAAGTAGAAGAGCAGATTTCAATTTTCTCTCGTGCATCTACTGAGCCAGCTCTGTCTGCAACCCTGAGGGGGATGAGGATGCTAGGAGGCTTACAAGGCGGGTAGTTCATTACCCAAGGAAATCCCAAACACTGCTCAATTCTGAAGGTGCCAAGAAGACTGTCCCAGAAGGACCATTTGAACGACTCCACTGTCATTTGCTTCCAAAAGCCTGGATCAGCATTTGCCTGAGTGGTACTTTCAATGTGTCCTACCCCAAAATAAGCAGACAAATAAACCTTGCTAGCAACAAGCAAGTTGGGGAAACACTTCCTATTAAGCCCTCTTGGAGAACTGTAATGCCTATGAGCAAATAAAGGCTCTGACAAGTCCTGCAACAATAAAGCTCCTTGGGGAAACCATCCTAGACAAAGGAAGATTCTCTTCCCAGGGTTATGGACAGAGATCATGGCTCCTTGGATTTTCCAGGAGGGAGGGGAAAGCCTGGATTTATTGCTCCCCCTTCTCCATAAAAGGGATGTCAGCAGGCCCTTGGGTAACTTTCTGTGGAATAGAGATAAACCTCAGTTCCATAACAAGTCTTCCTGTTGGGTTGCTCTGGAAGCTTCTCATGCCCAGTCCCTGTGCCTCCGGAGCCTTGGGGTTGCACGGATTTCTCTACCCACAGATTTAGCAGCAGGCTGCCTGGGCTGACAAAGTCCTGCCCTTTGTGCTCCTTTCCGGAGGGGAGTCAGGCCAGAGCCGCTCGGCCGGCCAAGGCCCTGCTGGTTCACTGGGCAGGTTGTGATGCAGCTTTGTGGGAGCAAGGCTGGTGGGGGGCCAGCAGGCTGACACTCTTAAAAACATTTCCACACTGAAAAAAAAAACAAACCCCCAAGGCACAATTAACCGCCAAGCCAGAGCGGATTCAGAAATTCACTCAACAGAATTAGAACGGTGGGGGGCAGGGAGATACCTGGGAGCAGAGACGCTGAGTTAAAAGGTGCCAATTTTATGCACCGTACTTACGTTTTTGACTATAATTACATTTCAATCCATGTGGCAAACATTTCACAGATTTTCAAATATTACCCACCTCCTTCCCAGCACGGTACTTGCTGTGAAAAGCCTGAAGAGGAGAGGAAAACAAAATCCAATCCAAAAGGCAGGCTTACCTTTTTCACCAAGCTGAGCTTATCCGGGGCGTGGTCAAAGAGGGTGTCGAAAGCGTCGCGCTCTGTAGGGACACACAAAGACACACAGGGAAGGGAATTTATGGACAGGCCCCGCCTGCTCTGACCCCTCCTCTGGGTGAACCCGCTTCCGATGCTTGTGGATTCTCTGCCGCAACCCTCAGGCCTGCCCAGAATCCTTTTAATTCCTGCCGGAACCGACGGGTTGGAGCGGTTGATGAGTCTTGGCACGGTCAAGGAAGGGCATCACCTTTCATGCCCGTTTTGCCAAGGAAAAGGTTGGCAGATGCTTCCCAGGCTCCCGAGAACTGGGAAATTCATTGCCAGCACTTCCACACACCTGCTGGCACCACATCCCAGGGCCGGAGGCGTTCTGGACAGTGTCCGGTTCTGACACCTTGTCTACAGGTAGACCTCGTGGGTGAATCACCTGGGCACCAGCGGCAGTTCCCTCCCTAACCATCCCCCCCGCCTCTGCTCCTGGCCCTGCCTGTTCAGTCCCCAACAGCACCCTTTGCAAGTGGAACCTGGATCGCGTCGGCCCACTGCTCATCCCCACCCCAACTAAGGGCTCTCTGGAAGCTTCTCATCACTCTCAGTCTAGATGGCATTCTCTCTCCTGCGGATCCGCAGGCCCAGCCAGCCCAGCCCCCTGCCCACCTCCCCTGTGTCGTCTCCCAACACGCCTCCTCCCCATCCGCCCAGCCGGACCCTCGCCGCCTCTCCAGCACAGCCAACACACGCTGCCTCAGGACCTTTGAACGAGCTGCTTCCTTTGCTCTTCCCACCAATGGCCACCCAGCTCAACCCCTCACCACCTCCAGATGGCTCTCAGACGTCCCCTCTGCTGAGACCTTCAGGACTACACTACAGGGGCACCCTCCTACCCCTGTCCTTGTCCCCCACTTTGTCCTCCCACCCGCCCCTGGCTTTCTGTCCTCTCACCCTGCTGCATGTTTTTCATAGCACTTATGACTTCCTGAAATCGTATTTTATCTTTGTGTGTCTGCCTGTGCATTATCTGCTGGACAGCCAGCTCCAGGCGGGCGGGGCCCAACCCCCACTTGTGCCCTGCACTGTCTCCAGCTCCCAGGACACTGAAGGGCCCACAGGCAGCTGCTGAATGAACAAATGAATGGATGGATGAACTGGAAGAGACACCACTCCAGAAGCTCATCCACGGCTACCCTTTCGGGGGCCTCTGCCTATGTGGGAGAACCCACAGGGATGGCCCGTTCATCACTGGCCCTCCATCCTCCCCCCGCCTAGACGAAGTCTGGTCAAACCTGCCCCCAAATGACACAGAATAAATCCCTCCCCTTCACTGTCAGTGGCTCTCCCTCAACAAGAAGGGTGCAGGGCTGGCATGGGGCTGGCACCCAGCTCCACGGTTGGACCCAAGCAGGGGGAGAGGGAGGCAGGGCATCTGGCAAGAGGCCTGAAGCCCCCCCCCCAAACTTCTGTTGTCAAAGAGCCGCCAGCCCCAAGGATTCCTGGGGGCAATATATGCTCACAAGGCCACAGCCAACAGAGAAACCCTCTACAACTGCTGGGGCACAGGCCCAAACCCCAGGGAGCCCTGGGGAGCTGGGGCACTGGCCCCTGGGTGGAGGGAATCTCTTCTCGGATGGCTGAGGGTGACCAGGAGTCCAGAGCCCACCCAGAGCCTCTTCCGGGACCACCCCAGCTTGATCTCACTAGCCAAGGCAGACAGACAGACCCTCACCCCCTACCTCCCCTTCCCTCCTTCCCCCTTTCTTCCTCCACCAAGGGAGAGTGAGAAGGGGCACAAGGAGAGGGCATCACCATTCATGAGTCTTGGGGCCTGCGCCTGGCCCCAAAAGGAAGCCACTCGGCACCCAAAGGCCCAGTCCTGATGCCCTCCAACCTCCACCCCACCTCCAGGCTCCTTAGCCATGGTAGGGAGGGGGAAGAGGGAAGGAGAGAGGCAAAGAGGAGGGCAGAGAAGGAGAGTGTGTGTGTGTGTGTGTGTGTGTACATGAGTGTGTTGTGAGTGTGTGTGCTTGGGGGGGGGTGTTGGGGAAGCCAGCTTCTTTCCCCCACCTAAAGGCCAACAGCGAGCAAAGCCCCAACCTGGCAGGTCACCTCATGACACGCAGCGGCTTTCCTAAAGCAGCAGCTGTAAATTATTTCTAATCATCATTTAAGTCAGATTACACTCAAAGAGACAGTCTGCTTAGGGGCGAAAAAACGGCAAAATCTTGACAAAGCCAATTGTGAACTTGAAGTGCAGCTTAGGAGAAGCCCTGAGAGCAGAGCAGAGTGTGACGTCAGCTGGGTATTTTTAGCCAGGCCACCGCTGGGTCAAGTCCCCCTCCCGGGAAGGCTGGTGGCAGTGAGCCTGTATGCCTCTGGCAGGGCCAGCACGTGTCCTACCCCGGTGCTGGGGGGCCGTCGCTGGATTGGGGGAGCGGTGCAGGGGGCACTAGACCCCAGGCCCCAGGCCCCCGGCGTGCCTCAGCCTTGGGAACAAGCAGAGGTCTGTGTTCGAATCCCAGCTGGCCGACTGACAGCTCCCTGGCGTTAGGAAAGCGGCTGCCTCTGCACCCTCTCCCCTCCATGAAGTGGGAAGGAGAACAGCAGCTGCCTCGGCTGCTGGAGCAAGACCGAGGTGGGACAGTGCACGAAGGACAGGCACGCCTCGGTTCCCTAGCGCTCCTCAGGCCCCACTCCCTGCCACCTGCCCTGGAGGGGCGCCCCTGGGGAGGAAGGCAGGGGAAGGGGGAAGGCGGCCAAGCTCCCAACGCAGGGACGGGCCAGGGCTGCTTGGTGTGGCCTGCATCAAACCGCCTGCTGCTTGTTTGTTGCAGGTCAGCATGTTTTAAGTCGGGAGGTTTATCTAAAAGTTCTGAATTTCAGGTTTCTCTTGAAGAACTGGAGGTCCCATGGAGCGGCCCCCACCTGGCATTGATAAGCTGCCCACCCCAGCAGGGCCACAGGGCTCTGCAGTCGGCCCCAGACCCCACCACTCCCCACTGCCACCCAACACTGCCACTGACTATCTGATATGCCACCCACATCCCCGTCATGTTTTCGGCCCAGAGGCACCTGGGTTTGGGTCCCGGGGACAAGAGGCTGGGGGTCTGAGGAAGGAGCCCTATGGTGGGAGGCAGGCAGGAAGAGGAGGACGGGCATCCAGCAGGGGAACAGAAAGCACAAGCAGAGAGGCACAGAAAACCCGTACAGGTGGTCCGTGGGTCTCGGAGGGGCTGTGTCCTGCAGGGTGGGGGCCACAGCACAGGGAGTGGCGCCAGGAGGCAGGACCAGGGTGGGGTTTTGTAGACGGAGCTTTGCTGGCAGTAAAAGAGAAGATATGTGGAAGGGGAGGATGGGGAGGCAGAGAGATCCTCGAGCAAGGCTCCTCAGCGAGGACTGACTCCCCACCCTACGTCCTCAGGAAGGGGGCTCCGGGCCAAGTGGGAAGCCAGGGAGGGGAATGGCCACCTGCAGAGAGAAGAAAGAGGTAACCAGCAAACCCGTTGCCATGGAGATCAGGCTGAAACCTCCCCGGCTCCCCTGAGACGTGTTTCCATGGGAGAGAAAAGCATCTCACCCACCTTGGCCAGGACATGACGTGTAAGGAGCGGGGGACCCTCAGTTGGCTCGAGACTCCTCCTTACCTGCTGGGCTGATGGAGCCGGGGTGGGCACAGGGGCAGAGTGGAACCCCTCTCCCTCCCTAGCTTAGAGCTCTCAGTAGGAAACTGAGGCCAAAAACCTGGTTCCTTGGGAAGCCAGGCAGGCAGCCATTGGCCAAGGGGTGCCTGTTTGGTGTTCCGGAAGCTCCTGGAACATCTGGGATTTGCTGCGGAACAACTGTGCGGCTGCTGGGGGACATGGAGGGAGAGGAAGAGATACTCCGGACCACAGGACGCTGGCAATTCAAGGAGACATGGGTGAAGGGAAAGAGGGAAGGGCTCTGGGGTGCCCCAAATTGAACTGACACCAACTGAGTGAGCCAGGTGTGGCAGGGGTTTTATGTGTGAAAACACGGGCACAGGGAGAAAAAGCCAAGTACTCCATGTGAGAAGAGAGCACTAGAAGGTGTGCCGGATGATTCATAACTGGGAGGTGGGCAGAGGGGCCCAGAGGACTAGAATCTGGGGCAAGGTGGTCAGAGACGGCCTTGCTGACAGGAGATGAGCTGGAGAAAGGGCACGAGGGAGCCATGGAGTCACCTAGAGGGAAAGCATACTGGGCAGAGGGCACGGTAAGTGGCAGCATCTCAGCCAGCTTTCAGGGCAGCAAGGAGACCACAAGGCTGGGGCCAGACGGGGCAAGAGGGAACCAGTGGGAGAAGGACCAGAGATGGGGCAAGGGAGGGCCGCAGAGGCCACTGCAAGGGCTGCAGCTTCAATTCAAGTCAAGCTGGCGGAGGTGGCGGTGGGGGTGGATAGGAAGAGTGACCTGACAAGGGACTGGAAGGGCACCCCTGGAGCGAGGCAACAAGGGTACAACCTCAGCAAGGCGGGGAGGGGTGGGGGTGGCTGCCGGGGGACTGGAGGTTGGTGCCACGTGGCCAGGAAACCAGGACAAGATGCGGGCCCATGGCTCGGGGTGACAGGGACACCTGGCAGCTTGCGTCGGCAGAAGTGGCAAGGCTGGGGGCGGAGCGAATAGCCTGTCCTGGACGCACAGCCTGTGGTGCTTCTGGACGAGAGAGTCCCTGCACGTGGGGCCCTGAAGGTCGGGGGTGGCCGCGACCCCCAACTCACTCTGCTGAGGAGTCGCGTCCTCGACGCCCCTCGGGGCATCGTCCACAGGGCTGCGGGCGGGTGTTCCCGGCCAGGGGAGGCTGAACGCGTGTCCCCCACAACTGAACTGATGCTCCCTCGATTTCCCAAATCCCCAAACGAGGCCCCTCCCAAACACAGGAGACCAGCTGCAGGTCCCCTGTGGGTCCCAGGCTCTCCTCATCTTTAGGCTTCAACAAACAAACCCGGAGGGGCTGAGCTCCTCCTGCAGAAAGGACAGAGAGGAGGCAGAGGGGTGCACTGTACCCCCAAGCTGAGTCTCCACCCAGAGACAGGGCAAGGAGTGAGGCTGGCCCACGATGCCTGCTGGGTCCATTCTGGGAGCGCCCGCACGTCACTGCAGCCCTGCTCCCCTCGGCAGCTGTACAGGAGGTGTCCATTCCTTCTCTCTCTCTCTCTTTCTTGCTTTTAACAATTAAGACACTAAAAAGAACTGAATTGCTCCTTAAAAAAAAAAATGAAAGACTGAATTTTCCACTCCCCAATTTGAGGTCCACTTAAGAAAGCTTAAGGACATACAATTACTGCATTTTTTCATGTTCAAGACCTTTTAGGATTTAAGGGTGGAATTCCTTTTCAGAGACAAACAGTAGGAGTGTGAGAGTTGGCCCCATTATGACCTTGAAGTTGCCGAAGCCCATGCCAGGACGTCACCCCCTCGCCGTCTGTGAGGCAGGCACCCCCCACACCGTGACGGGGGCACACCCCAAGCTGACATGCTCCCGAGGCACACAGGGAAATGGCTTTTTGATTTCCATGCTTCCTTCTGATATCTGTTCTCGCCTTCTCTCTCGTCCCCACTCACTGGAAAACATGATATTTGGGGAGCGAGTGCTTCCCATTTTGAAATTTCAAAATGTCCCTTCAACAGTAGCGAGCCTGACCCGGGCTGGGCTGAGGGCTGAGGGTTGAAACACAGCTGTGTGCCCCTCTGCCACCATCCCTGAAGTGAAGACATGGGTCACTGGGCTCTAACAGGGAATGCAGAGAGTCCCTTAAAACCAGCAGCCCTGACCACCCCCTTCTTACAGACAGCCGGGCCCAAGCCGAGCAAAGCCCTCTGACCGTCACATTAAATCTTCTCAACAGCCCCCAGTGTAACAACTTGTACTCCCCTGCTTATAAGTGAGGAACCTTGGAGCAGAGGTGGATGCTGCCCACATCTCCACCTCCCAGCACCACCTCCTACCACCACCAGCCTCTCCCGGCTCCAGGGCAGGCTGGGGAGCTGCTTGCCCCATCCAGGACCCCCGAACTCCAGGAACAGGAGACCACCCTGAGCTCCAGCTCCCCACAGGATTGTGTGAGCCCCATGCTTCCCAGGACATCCCCAAAGCACACGGGGACCCCATGCTCTCCCATGCCCATTACTTACCGAACCGGCCCATCATCATCCTGCAAACGAGAAAACAGAGATGCTCGTCAGCGGGTCACTCAAGACACAGCTGGACAAGCAGCAAACTACAGGGATCGAGTCGACAGAAAGCCCGTACTTGCCCAGCTAAAGGGCTATTTGTGAAACAGACATCACCGCTGGATACGTTTTGTCACACTCTAACTCTCAGTGAGGATGCTTATGTGGTTTATTAAATGTTTGCACAAGATCGGCAGCAAACCACCATCCTTACTTGCACATTCGCCACCCCTTCAATGCCATGGCAGGGGAAATTAAATCATGGGAGTTACAGGGAAACTTTCAGCAGAAAAACGGTATTGAATGTCAAACGTTAAAGTACAAGGGTACAGGTTATTCAGGGGTCACATTTCAGCAAGTACGTACAATGACCTTCCACGGACTCATGAAGCTAAAGGACCTAAAGAAACCATGAGGCCAGGACCCTGATTTCAAGCAGGTGCTTCCCAAAGCATAAAGAATGGCAACGACTAATGTCTCCTGGAAGGTTCTGTGTGCCCGAGTACCCAGTCCCCTCCCATATACTCCCTTCCTGAAGGGCGACGAGACCCTCCCTACCCGGCTCAGGACCTCTGGCCAATCTTCTTAGACAAGCACCCACTGGAGCACCTACTATGCCCTGGTCCCCGGGGACACAGGAATTGATAGCCCATGACCTCTGACCTCGAGACACTCACAGCCCAGAAGCAAGAGAGGGCCACAGGCCAGTTCTGCAACACAGCCCATGCATCCTACCATGGAGATGGAAAGAAAGCAGGCTTCCCTCCCGTCACCCCTTGGCTTCCCAGAGGGAGGGCCACCGAGGCAAGACGGGAGGTGGGGAGCGATGTCTTAACCAGGACGCGTGGCCCTTCGGCACCGGGGGTGGGTGATGGGGACAGAGGAGGGCACAAGGGGGCAGGTGGGGTCAGGTCATGGTCAGCCTCTGTGGTGGGTTGCACTGTTTCCCCAAAAGATGCATGCAAGCCCCAGCCCTAGGCACCTATGTCTGTGATTTGGAGTAAGGGTCTCTGCAGGTGGAATCAAGTGACGGCGGGTGGGCCCTGGCAATGAGCAGGGTCCCCGTAAGACTCAGAGAGGAGGCTGGGCACAGACAGTGGGGAGGCGGCCACATGCCCAAGGACACCTGGGGCCCCCAGAAGCTGGGAGAGGCATAGAAGGAGCCCCTTGAGCCTGCAGAGGGAGCAGCCCTGCCCACCACTGGATTTCAGACCTGTGGCCTCCAGAGCTGGGAGAGAATAAACTTTCTTTCAAGTCCCCGCTGTGTGGCACTAGGAAACGCCTCCAGGGCCACTAACGGGCTTTTGGGTGGGAGGCACCAGTACCCCCTGTGCTGTTTAAGACCACTCGGCCCCAGGGAGGGGAGGGCCAGAGAGGGCAAACTTGGAGCCGGACCCAGGCAGGGGCCCGAGGAGGAGCGGCGGGACTCTGGCCCCGGGCAGCAGCACAGACGATGCTGACCTGGGGCCGGAAAATCCCAACCCCTCTGTCACCACGCACAACTGGCCTCCCGCTCCCAGCTGTCAGCTGTCTGCACGGGGTGTCTCTCCCCAGCCCCGATTTGGGGCTTTCCTCTGTCTGAAAATACCCTTCCTGCGTGTTCTCTGGGTGGGATCCTGAATTTCTGAGGACATGTCCTTTCTGGGCAGCTGCACCAGGAACCCTGGAGGAGGGGAAGTGCATGTGACAGGCCTCCCAGGGTCTCTGCTGGGTGCCGCGTATGGCTGGCAAGCTGCTGAGGCCATGCTCCCCGCTGCTGGCTCACCTGTCCACTGGCCCAGGTCGGGTTTTACCCAGGACGACTACAGAGCACCCAGCTCCTCCCTGCCACCCTCGAGGATGTCCTCACCCTGTTCCCACCCCACGGGAGCCTAAACACACGGCCCAGATTCTCCCACTACTGTACACCACTCCTCTGCAATGTGTCCCATGGAAGGGTGAGTCCATCCCTCCACCCGGATCTGGCCTGGCCTCGTGATCATTTTCACCCATGGACTGTGTAACATGGAAAGTGGGATCCCGAGACCAGGTGTCAAGGGGCCAGGGGCCTAAAGACCACAGGGAGACAGGGGTGTAAACCTCCTTGGCAACATGGGACAGAAATCCTGAGATGAGCTGGGATTCAGCCTCAAGGGATTGAGGAAACCTTCTCGACCAAAGGGAAGAAGAGAGAAATGAGACAAAATAAAGTGTCAGTGGCTGAGAGATTTCAAACAGAGTCGAGAGGTTATTCTGGAGGTTATTCTCACGCATTATATAGATATCCCTGTTTAGTTTATGGTGTATTGGAGAGGCTGGAGAGAAGTACCTGAAATTGTAGAGCTGTGTTCCAGTAGCCATGTTTCTTGAAGATGAGTTTATAATGACAAAGCTTTTGCAATGTGGCTGTGTGATTGTGAGAACCTTGTGTCTGATGCTCCTTTTATCTATGGTATGGACAGATAAGTAAAAAATATGGATAAAAAACAAACAAATAATAGGGGGAACAAAGGTTAAAATTATTTGAGTAGACAGAAATACCAGTGGCCAATGAGAGGGAAGGGTAAGGGGTATGACATGTGTGAGTTTTTCTTTTTATACCTTTTGCTGGAGTGATGCAAATGTTTAAAAAAATGATTATGGGGATGAACACACAACTATCTGATGACATTGTGAGCCACTGGTTGTAACCATATCAAGAATGTTTGTATGTCAAGAATGTTTGTACGTATGTTTGTTGTTTACAACAAAAATATTTTTAAAATAAATAAATAAAAAAAAGACCATGGGCAGAGAGAGAAGCCCACAGCCTGCCAGCAGACGTGGGAACGCGGCCGTCCCCGCCTCCCCAGACAGTCACACCAGGATCCCTGGCTCCCTGGTGAGGCGAGCCCAGAACTGCCCAGCTGTGCCCAGCTGACCCCAAAGCCAGCTCAGTTTGGGGCAGTTCATTCCACAATAACATAGTGACAACCCCACGCCAATCCCAGCTGCTCCCACACTGCCCTCCTCCTGCCCTCACCCGTGGGAGGCGTGTGGCAGCTGTGCACACACAGCGTCAGCGCCTCCTCGACTTGTCTGACAGCTCGCACGCCACGGCCAGCTTCCTGTGTCAACTCCAATTTTTGGAAGACCATACACGAATTCACAGAGTAATTAATCACCCTGTGAACCGAGCCGGTGGGTTCGTTGAAAAGATCAATTTTTAAACGTTCTGTTTCCTCTGCAACAGACTTATTCAAGGAGGGACAAATGTGGTGAATTTTAAAAGAACCTTAATGGGGTCTTGAAAGGGCTCCTAAAAACCATGCTCAAAATACGCCACATAATTTGCACTTTTCAATAGGTTTTTTAGACTTCTTAAAAACTGCCCTCTGACTTTCTCTGAGAGACAGGTGATGGCTCGGCAGTGTCTGTCAAAGGAAAGTTCTAGTTTAGCCATGTGGTTGCTTCCCTCTGACTAAGCTACATTAGAAAGACTCTCGCTGACCTGAACAACTTCTCTCTTTCCCTCCTGCCCCTATCCCCGACATTATTTTTTTTTCAATTATGGTGGTTTTATGTGTGTTTGTGTGTGTGTGTGTGTGTGTGTAATTTACCATTTTATCCACTTGAAATGTACCACTCAGTGGCATTAATCAATTATATGATGATGTGCTACCATCTCCATCTCCCATTACTAAAACCTTTTCATCACCCCAATCAGAAACTCTGCCCCCATCAAGCAATAACTCCTTGTCCCCTCCCCTAGCTCCTGCTAACCCCTAATCTCCTTTCTGTCTCTGTGCATCTGTTTATTTCAAGGTGCTTTCAAGGTGCACCAGGCTGCACTCCTTTTCACAGCTGAATAGCATTCCATTATGTGTGGGCACCACATTTTGTTTATCCAGCCATCCGTCGCTGGACACTTGTGTGGCTTCCCCTTTAGGCTACTGTGAGTAATGCTGTGAGGAACAACAGTGTACAAATATCTGTTTGAATCCCTGCTTTCAATTTCTTTGGGGCCCCCAACATTCTTAAAGCTTGCATTCTAAAATAAGGCACGAAAAAAATCCAAGGGGGTTGGAAAATAACTTGGATCTAATATAAACTCTGAAAAAAAGCGCAGGGAGGAAGGGGAGACAAGGCAGCAGCTTGAAGGGTACTCTCCTTCTAAGTAGAGAGGACTCCAACCCAGAGTGGGACCCTACCCCACACAAGCTGTCCCAGGCTTCAGCACGTGCCCGGGTCACTCAGGAAAGCAGGGCCCGGCAAAGAGCAGAGTCCACTTACTCAGTGGTTGTGGTCAGCTCCTCCCTTAAGTGGCTGGAATGCAGCAGGCCTTCCCGCTTCTGAAAACCCAAAAGGTACAAGTAAGCAAACAAATCGAGAACCCGCACCCACTGCAGCAGAGAGGAGAGTGGGAGAAGATGCAATCTGCACAGAAGAGGTCTGCGGCCAGGGACGGGTTAAGATGGACGAAGAGCAGAGCAGAGGGCCATGGAGAAGCCCCTGGCCACTCTTGGGGGACTTCTTCAAATGACCTCTGGTGACCACAGAGGGTTGTCCCTGCACTGGTTGGAGCATGTCTTCAACCACCCTGGGAGTTGGCAGCTATGTGGGACTCAGAGAGAAATGCACCAACTCCCATAGGAATCCTCTATGCCCTGCAGCCGGGAGAGAGAAGGCACATGCTCAAAAAGTGCATAAAAAACTGGGGAAACAGCCAGTGAAATCCCAAGCCAGGCAGGTAGAGGTGGAGTGGGTGGGAGGGATGGGAGGGGTGGAGACGATGATGAGGATGGTAGCCTGCATTGCACCATGACCGCAGGCCTCGACTTAAACTCCTCAAGGGACGGGGAGCTCACTTCCTGACGGGCCAGCCCACTGTGGATGCCTCTCAAGAGCCAAGCGCCCCCTCCCTTTCCCGAGCCCGGCCTTGGGGAACCCTCACTGCTGTTTTTTTGTTAATGATAAAGAACCACTGTCTGGCGGTGTCAACTTTCTCATGGTCTCACCCCCACTGAGTCTCAAACTGACCTCCCTGAAAGGCCTGTAGATGAGTGAGTCACCGATTCACCCATCAGGCATTCATTAGGCACCTACCAGAAGTGGGTCCAGTGCTAGCCACTGAAGATGCAAAGCTGAACGGCTTAAAGATTTTAGCAGAACCTAAATTTCACAGGCAAATAATTGCAACTCAGGGCAGTTATGTGACTTGCCCAAGGCCCTTGACCCCAAACCCCTCCTTCCTTCCATCAGCTCCTTAAGGTTCGCTAACAAGGCATCCGAGCAAGGGCGGAGGAGGTGGGGGGGCAGCAGAATCCCGCAGCGGGGACCGGTGTGCAGGACCACAGTCTGGGGGTTAGGCAGGTTCCTGAGGAAGATGGTGGCCCCTGCACTCCCCATTTCACTCCACTGTGGGTCCAGTCCGGAAGAATCATCCATAAGCCTCGTCGATCGAGGCCAGCAGCAGCCACGAAGCCTGCCCAGGTCAGCAAAACTTTCCACAGACCTAAAAGATTTTCTTGGCCCTGTGTGCAAGCCTGAAAGGAAATACTCCCCCTTACTGAAGCCGCACAGTGCTCACGGGCCCCAATTCTGACACGTGTGGGTTTGGGAAGCACGTTCCCGTGTGACCTTGGGAGGCCTTTCCCGGATGGCCGCCCCTGGAGTGAGCATCCAAGGAAGAGGGGCGGCGAGAAGCAGCTCCCGCCCCCCAACCACAAACATTCCTCCTTAGGAAGGAAATGGGGTGAAAAAGCAAGTGGCTGTGACCAGATGCAGGAAAGGGCATCAGCCCAGCAGGTCGAGATCGGGTCTCTGCGCCAGCCTCGGGCATCAGAACTGGCTACGGGCCACACAGCCTCGACTGCCCAGAGACCCTGGGGCTGATGACCTTAAAAACCCAAAAAGAGAGGGGGAACTGGATGTCCCAAGCAGTATAAACACCCCAGACATCCAGGCTTGAAGTAACCTCAATGCTCTGGCAGCAACAGTTGGCTCCTTGAAGATGCCAAGTAATTTTCTCATTTTAGTATCACTGAAAACCATATGAACAGTTCTGGATACACAGTAGGTGCTTACGACACGTTGGGCGGGACGGGAGTGAGAACGCACACCCAGGGTGGCGTCTCAGCTCAAACGGAAGGGAGATGGCAGGGGAAGGCCACACCGCCTCCGTTTGGAGACCCCGGGTCCTGCTTCCATTTCTCCAACTGAATCAAAAGAAATGAACCCACAAAAGGGATAATGGAGGAAGATGGATATAATACCGAGCAAATGCAGAGGAGCTTAATTTGGGTATCTATTTCATACCACTGGTCTCAACCTCCTCCAGTGAGTAATAAGCACATTCAACCGTATTGAATCCCGACTCGTTGGCTTCAGGGAAAGATGAATGTTCTTTTCAAAAAAAAAAAAAAAATACGTGGGAAATTAAACCTCCACACACTTATGCCTCTGGATCTGCCTTTCTTCAAATCACTGCCATTGTTCCCACTTCGATCGTTTATCTCAATGCCGGGGTCGGGTAGTTGATGCAGTCAGGAGAGAAAGAGGGAAGCTGGAGCCCCCTGGGGGGGAGGGGCAGGAAAACTCTAGTGGGGGAGGGGCGCGGGGTCTCGGCCGCGGTTCCGGGCGGGTGGGCGGCTGGGAGGGCGGGGGCGGAATACTCACCCGCACCACCACCACCTGCACAGAGACGTGCTCGGGGAGCCGGATCGGGGCCCGGAAATGCGTGGCCAGGGCGACGAGGAGGTGCAGGATGGCCACCAGGTTCTTCCCGTGGATGGCTTCGGGGGGAGGGAAGACAGGAGCAGCTCAGACGCGAGTCGCCCGGGCGCCCCGGGCCCACGTGGAAACGGCAGGACCACCTGCGGCGCCCACCGAGTCGGATGCCACAGGCCAGGAGAGACGTTAAGAGGTGATGAGCCTCCTGCCCGTATTTCTAGTTTCTCATTTTTTGCGCATATTTCTAGTTTCTAATTTGTTCATTCCTTTTGGCCTAAGGTTACTTGTGCAACCATATTTAAAAGCATAATGTTTTCGGTTTTGTTTTTCTCTTTAACGGTTTTATCCACACACCATGCAATTCATCCTAAGTGTACGAGCAATGGCTCTTGGTGTCAGCGCATAGTTATGCCATTACCACCACAATCAATAGAGCATTCTCATTTCTACCAGGAAAAAAAATTCCCTACCCCTTCAACCTCCCCTATTATTGACATTTAGCTTTTGGTCTAGTGCCTTTGTTACAATTAAAGAATAATATCACAATGTTACTGTTAACTGCAGACCCCAGTTTGCCTTCATTGAATTTTCACCCATATACCACCCTATTATTAACACCTTGTAATCGTGATCTACATTTTTTCTGGTTCCATAAGGAAAAGGAAGGAGCAGGCTAGTAGAATTAACACAATGGAAGGGAAAAGATCATGGAAAGCAGGTCAGTGTGGCCACTTACCCATCAGAATGATGTAACAAATTATCTTTGGCACATAAAAGTTCTCCCTGCCATGCAATCAACTGTTTAAACAAGGGTAGGCTCTCCAGGGCAAACCCCACTTTGGGGAGCATTAGAAGTTAACTCCTGCCCTGCCAGAGTGGAGCATAAGGGATCTGGCCCTGGCCAAAGTGAGGGCTGCCCTTTGTCCTCAGTTCCTGGGAGGGGATCTCTGAGCCCCCGAATGTCCTGATTGGGGGCGGGGGCGGGGGGCCTTTGGCCATCGGAAAGGCTAACAACGTGCATTGTAACAAGGACTTTGGCTGCACCTTATCAAGCCCCCCCATGACTAAAGGTATCTGCCGACTTCCAGGAAGGGATGGACACTAGTGGGCAGGATGTGATCAAGCCGCAATAAAAACCCCGAACAGTGAGGTGCCAGGGAGCTTCCCTGGTGGGCAATACTCTGTGCGTGATGTCACACCTTGCGGTGGAGAGGAGGTAACGCCGTCTCGGGAAGAGGACAACTGTAAGTTCCCAGAAGTTCCACATTCCACTCTGGCCTCGGCCTTACACATCTCCTTCCTTGGCTGACTATAAATTTGTGTCCTTTCATAAAGATGAACCTAGCACTTTCCTGAGCTCTGCAACTGACAGCTGGGGGCTGCCGTGGGGACCTGAACTGGTAGCTGGGGGCTGTCATGGGGACCTGAACTGGCAGCTGGGGGCTGAAGCAAGGACAGACTCAGCAGCTCGGCAAACTCTTTGTGCTGAGCCCACCCTAGTTCTCTGCTGCCTCTTCCCCTGCACACGGGATCCAGGTTCGGTTATGAGCACAACTTCTGTGATTTTTCCAAAACACCAGACCCCAGCCTGCAGGCCTGAGAACCCAGGGGAGGGCCTGGGGCTGTCTAAGGTCACGACTCCAAGAAACCAGGGGCAGGGCCTAGACCCTGGCCCTTCTTCCAGCCCAAGGCTCATTTCCCCAGAGCCCAGATGCTCTTCACCCACCAAGTTCCTGAAGCTGTGACCGCCCTGAGGGAGGGAGTGGGGAGAGGCAGGCAGGATGGAGAACAACTTTCCAATTTCCTCCGTTTAGGTCTTCACTTTCCAGGTCCACCTCTTGGCTGGAAATGCTGCGATGTCACCAATTCATTCCAGAAGCCAGCGTGAATCACATCCCTTGGCCCCACTTTAGGATTCCACGGTGCCCCCCCCCCCCCGCGCAAAAAAAATTATGTTTGCAGTCCTAATTCCCAATACTTTAGAATGGGACCTTATTTGGAAATAAGGCCTCTGCAGATGGAAATAGTTAAGATGACGCCAAACTGGATTAGAATAGGCCCTGATCCAGCATGACTGGTCTCTGTAAGCAGACAGAGTGGACACACAGATACAGGGGAGATGGCCATGTGACGATGGAGGCAGAGAGTGCTGCAGCCACCAGCCAAGGGACTCCCAGGCGGACACTAGAAGCAGGGAGAAGCCATGCAGGACCCTCCCCTGCAGGCTCAGAGGGAGCCTGGCCAGGCCAGCACCTGCATCTGGGACTGCTGACCTCCAGAAGGAGACAACAGATTTCTGCTGTTTTCCCCTCCTCCGACCCCCAGTGTATGGCGCTGCGTTACGGTAGTCCAGGAAACTAAGGCAGGGGGTTACCAAGAAAATAGCTCATTTGGGGCTGGGGCCATTGGGATTCGGTTGGGTCCTATCTAAGAACCCCAGACAGCTTCTTCTGCCTTTAACCCACGTGTCCATCCTTCTTCTCGAAGCTGTCCTTGGTCCACCCAACCAGAAATGACTCCCTGTACTCTGAAGCACCGGAAAAAACAGAACCACAGGGGTGACTGCTCCTTTATCTAAGACTCCCCAAGAATGGAGATGCCAGCTTCTTCCTCTCCAAAGCAGGAGGGAAAATGTGTTTTTGAAACACAAGGTCTTCGCTCTCTCAGCCAACCTGGCAGGTGAACTCACCGCCCTCCCCACTATGTGGACGTGACTCCCAGAGGTGTAAATCTCCCTGGAAGCATGGGACAGGATTCCTGAGATGAGCCAGGACCCAGCATCACGGGATTGAGAAACCCTTCTTGACCAAAAGGGGAAAGAGAGAAATGAGACAAAATAAAATCTCAGTGGCTGAGAGATTTCAGAGTTGAGAGGTTATGCTGGAGGTTATTCTTATGCATTATATAGATATCCCTTTTTAGTTTATGGTGTATTGGAGAGGCTGGAGGGAAGAACTTGAAATTGCTGAGCTGGGTCTAGTAGCACTGATTCTTGAAGATGATTTATGACGATATAGCTTTTACAGTGTGACTGCGTAACTGGGAAAACCTTGTGTCTGATGCTCCTTTTATCCATGGTATGGACAGATGAGTAAAAAATATGGATAAAAACTAAGTAAGTAATTGGAGGGACAAAGGATAAAATAAATTGGGCAGATGGAAATACTAGTGGTCAATGAGAGGGGAAGAGTAAAGAGTATGGTATGTATGCGCTTTTTCTTTTATCTTTTTGTTTCTTTTTCTGGAGTGATGCAAATGTTCTAAAAAATGATCATAGTGATAAATACACAATTACGTGATGATATTGTGAGCCACTGATTGTATACCATGTATGGAATGTTTGTGTGTTAAGAATTATCAATAAAAATATTTAAAAAAATAAAACAAAACACAGGGCCAAATGAGACAGTGGATGACAACACCACACATCGGGCTCTCTCTGCCCCCCTTGTCCCCAGCACGGACTCACAGTCAACGTTCCACCGGAGCCCCCAGCCATGGGGTCGCAGCAGCTCATGCACGGCTTCCAGAACCGTCTGCAGCTTCTGCTTCTGCCCTATCTCAGACTGTGTCACCTCGGCCACGTTCAGCTTGCAGTCTGCCAGCTTTTCTGTGATGAAAAGGATAAGAGGACACAGCAGAGTGTCAGAAAGAGCCGCAGGGATTTAGAGCCTCCTGACAAGCTGGCCGTACTCAAGTGCCCACGCCCACTCCCAGTCCCCGAAGCGGAGATCAGTGCATGGTGATGGGCCACTTTCAGGATGATAGATCAAAATTTTTTTAACGTTTGGGTCTTACACACACCCTATAAAGTTACTCCAGAAGGTAAAAAAAAAAAAAAAAAAGGAGGCAATTCTAGGATAAAACTACAGGTGTCTCACTTGGGAATATTCTACGCACCTGCAGTAGAAAAAATAATCCACAGCACAGTTCGGAAGCAAAGAAGGCACCTGGACACAGACAGCGGTGGGAGCCAGGGAGTGGGGAGGCTGTGCCAGCCGGCTCCCAGAAGGAAGACAGGAAAGCAAAAGGGTGTGATCTGTCTTCTGCCTCCCTGCACACTCATGTCCCAATTGTTTCTCCTCTAACCCTTTGTCGCCATAGCAGGAAGGATTATAAACTATTCACAGGTAGGTACTCAGCCCCTGTTTTATTACTAGGAGAAAGCAGGAATCAATCTGGAAGGGCTGGGAACTGTCACGTCTGCCTGAGACTTGATTACTGAGACTCGGCCCCAGCAGCGGCCAGCACAAGCCTCCAATTCCCCCCAAAACCGGGCCAAGCAGGGGATAGCAGTGGGGGGGGGGGAGGTGGCAGCTGCAGTCCAGAGCCTGGCCCCCCCACCTGCCAAGGGGTAGCACAGTGGCCAGGTCCCCGGGCGCCCCTCCTATTAATTCATCATAAGACCTGGGCCTTTGCTGATGCATCTCCTCTGCCTGATGACAGATGCGACATCACGGAACATCCAAAGATAATGAACTCAGTGGACGGTGATAAAGTTCCTCACAGCACCTGACATGCTGGAGGCCTCCAGTAATGAGCCAGCGGTGGCACAGATGGGAAATGATAAATGCCATCAGATCTGGGCTAGGCACAAACGGCATCTTCATCTCAGGCGTCATCCCCTGCAGAAGGCAGAGGCCTCTGCAACGGTGGCATTTTCTCCCCACCCCACCTCCATCACAACCAGAATAAACAGTTTTAATCCTCTCTTCTGGACAGTGCACTTATACAGCAACGCCTGCTGGGCTCAGGCCACGCCTTCATTCATTCATTCATTCACTCTCATTCACTTGCAACATGGTTAGTGGCTGCCTCCCACACACCAGGAGCCATCCTGGGTGCTGGGACACGGCACAGATGGACGGTGCCTGGATCGGGGGGTTGGCTAAGGAGCATCACGTGGGTGTTGGTACGTACAATGAGGGGAAAAAGCAGCACCACCAAACGCAATACAAAGGGGGATGGAAATGACTCCCCCTTATCGCACTTTTATTTGCCTCCATCTGTATCTCAGAGAACCTAGCTGAATAATCCCACTCTGGGTCTGTCTGAAAACAATGAAAATACAGGTCCCAACAGATGTGCAATAAGCAGGGACAGTGCAGACGGTGGTCCCTGGGGAAGGCGGGTGAGAGAGGGCATCGGGGGCCAGGGGCTGCAAGAGGCCCCAACATGGACAACTAATTCAATAGTCCGAGCCCTCAATCTTGGGGCTCACCCCTATAAAACTTATTCCTGCAAAGGATAGCCTAAGCCTACTGATAATTATTAACAATCACCCCCAGAGAACCTTTTTTGTTGCTCAGATGTGCCCTCTCTCTCTAAGCCAATGCTGCAGGTGAATTCACTGCCCTCCCACTATTAGACATGACTCCCAGGGTGTAAATCTCCCTGGCAACATGGGACAGAACTCCTGGGATGAGCCAGGACCTGGCATCATGGGACTGAGAAAACCTTCTTGACCAAAGGGGAAAGAGAGAAATGAGACTAAGTTTCAGGGGCTGAGAGATTTCAGACAGAGTCAAGAGGTTATTGTGAAGCTATTCTTATGCATGATTAGATATCCCTTTTAAGTTTATGGTGTATTGGGGTGACTGGAGGGAAGTACCTGAAACTGTTAAATTGTGTTCCAGTAGCCTTGACTCTTGAAAACAATTGTATAACTATACAGCTTTTCAATGTGAGCATGTGATTTTGAAAACCTTGTGTCTGATGCTCCTTTATCCAGGATATAGACAGATGAGTTAAAAAAAAATAAGGATAAAAAAATAAATAAATAATAGGGGAGTAATGGGCAAAAATTAGGTAGACTGAAACACTGTGGCTAATGAGAGGGAGGGGCAAGGCGTATGGGAAGTATGGGCGAGGGGACGTACCTGGGCTGAAGGCAGCTCCAGGACCACTCTGCCCACCAAGGGGGCTGCAGGAGCAGTGCAGGGCTTTGTCCTGGCCAGGGTCCCTGGCTTCCTACCAGGGAAAGGGGCAGGGAGGGTGGGCAGATTCTCAGGGGCAGAGAGTGCGCAGGCAAACGGGGTCGGTGGCCGGATGTGGGGTTCTGAGCTTACTCGACGAGGCAGGGCCTGACCTCTGCAAGGAGTGGGTGGGCCCGTGGGGTAGAAGCAGGTCAGCAGCTGGCCTGGGCACCTCCTTGCCACCCTAGCAAGAGCACCCTCTCTCTGTCCACGCACAGACCACCTCGAGGACCCCTGCAACCACAGAAGAGCAACACCCTGCAAAAGCCGCGGATGTGGCAAAGAACCCACAGCTGCTCCCTGAATCTCCCTCCCAGAAGACAGACTCTTCTGGGTTCTACTGGCAGCTCATGCTTGCTGATCTCCAGCTGGACTAACCCAGAGGTTTGTTCGCTGTCCTCCCCGGGCTCACTCCCGCCTCCTCAAACACCTTCTCTATCCCACCTGCTCACGGGCTGATCCCTCTCATCCTGGCCACCACAGCTCACCACCCACGGTCCAGATGCACAGAAATAGCCTTTGGCCAAAATCTCCTATTTGGCTTTGGCACCCTGGGAAAGGCAAATAGCCAAGCACCTGCACCAATGTCACTCCCAGCATCCCCGGGTCACCTGTGCTCAGTGATCACGTGGTCACACAGGTTACATCACATCTTGTCAGTGAGACACCGTTAATACAACCAGGCGTGACATCCTGACATCCTGTTAGCATCTAGATAATCTCCCCCCTTTGTTCTTTTTCCTAGTCCAGCCACATGACAGACCAGAGAATTCAGGAGTTCCTTGTCAGGGGCTTACATGAGAGATTCAAAAAGATGGAGCAGCAGCTACTCCACGAGGAAAAGGCTGCCTAAGCCAGAGCCAAGCTCACGTTGTACTTTACAGATATCAAATCCGAGGAGCAGGACTCATTAGCAGCTATGGCAGCTTCAGAGCGAGTGCTGCGTTGGTGGAGCCAACTGAAGAAGGAACTAAAAGGATGTGCCTTGAGGGGCAAGAAGATCTTACTGCTATCTGCTTCTCATCACTCTGCTCCAGGGAAGGAACTGACCTTAAGTCATAGGCAACAAGGGCTGAGATGGAGGTGCAAATTTGGAGCCTGAGAGGCTCCATCTAAGGCTTACTGGCAGTTTTCTCCAATGACTGAAACCCACAATCATGCAGAAGAATCAGAAATTTAAAGTGTAAGAGAAGGCATCACTCTTACCTTTCCTTCTCAAAATATTAGAAAGTTTCTCCTTTGGGCAACAAGCAAAGGACCAACTCAAGGACATCTTCATCATCAATCTTCAAGACCAAGAGTTGAACTGTGGCTGAATCCTTATCGTAACCAGTTCTCCTGGAGAGCAAGGAGCTGGTACCCCTGGCGGCAGCTTTGCCACCTCGGACAGCGTCAGCCAAGGATGGACACCCACCCTAGGCTCTCTGCTGAAAGTGAGAATCTATCACCACAAGGCATAGCTTGAAGACCCCACAGCCCCAGAACCAGTGTGCTCGTTTGAAGCTATTATGAACCCCAGAAAAGCTAGGTCCTTTAATCCTCATTCAATATTGCTTGGTGGGACCTTTCTGATTGTTTCCATGGAGATATGACCCCACCTCCAATTGTGGGTGGTAACTTTTGATTAGATGGTTTCCATGGAGATGTGTCTCCACCCATTCAAGGTGGGGTTGTTTATTGGAGTCCCTCCAGAGGGCACCATTTTGGAAAAAGCTTTAGAGCCACCAGAGCCACCAGAGCCACCAGAACCAACAGAGCCCACGCCAGAGACCTTTGGAGATGGAGAAAGAGAACACCCCTGGGGGAGCTTCATGAAACAAGTGGGGAGAGAAAGCTAACAGACATCGCCATGTGCCCTTCCAGCTGAGAGAGAAACTCTGAACTTCATCGGCCTATCCTGAGTGAAGGTAACCTCTTATTGATGCCTTAATTTGGCCATTTTCGGCCTTAGAATTGTAACCTTGCAACTTAACAAAGTCCCCTTTTTAAATGCCGTTCCATTTCTGGTACATAGTGTTCTGGCAGCTTACAAACAAAAACAGCCTGGCTCTGCTGAGACATGACTGGGCTACCCCAACAAGGCAAAACGTTAGCATTCCGACTGCTGATAGTTTTAATAATAAAATTGTAACAGTCATAAAACAACCCTGATAACCTTTCAGAGGTCATCTTCTACTGCAGAAGCTCATTCCAAGATGGTGAATCTTGGCATCAGCCAGATACGGAGGTGAATCCTTCCTTAGCTGTTCGACATTCTGTCGAAGGATGAATCCAGAACACCCTCCCCAGGCAGTCAGAGCCACCTCTGTGCTGCCAAGCTCCGCACTGAGGCTGCAGCCTGGGCCCCGCCTCGAACCCCAGCGGCCGGCTCCTCCGAGTCTGCCTTGGCAGCACCTGCTTCTCAGTCCCCACCCCACCTCCCCTTACACTCCCCCCCAGAGGTCCCCGCTCACAAGCTGCTCAGGCCACAAGCTCAGCCAGCAGACTCAGTTCCTCTGCAAGCTTCACCTCCAAAATCTTTTCCAATGCCCCCCCATGCCCGCCTAGGCTCTCTAGTCCGAGCCCTTCTACCTGATTTCAGCTCTGCCTCCTGACCCTCCCCCCAGTCCATTCGACACCCAGCAGACCTTCAAATATCCAACTCACCATGTCTTGGTCCTGCCTGAACCCACAAAGGCTGCCTGACTTAGCAGAAGAGCCATCGCTACCAGGGCTGCAGTGGCCCTGCCCCACCAGCTTGCCAGCCTCACCTGAGGACTCGCCCTGCCTCACTGCCGCCCAGCCTTTCCACTGCTCCTCAAACACATCCTTCTTCCCGGCTCTCTAGAGGGGACCCCCGGCTGACCCCCAACTGTTCTCTATGATAGTCTCCCTTTGCCTCTCACTCTCTGGAGGTGCCTACTAGTGGCTGAGGTTGGACCACCCCATAATATGCCACCATCTTTCCCCACTCCGCTTCCATGTGTGCTGCGGAATGCATCCCTCTTGTTCCCTCCGCGTCTCCAAGGCCTGGATCCACACCTGGCACACAGTAAGCCAACAAATATTCATTCAACAAGTGGGTGAACGAATGCAAAGTACAAGCACAAAAAGCCTTTCCCTCCAACAACTGCTTTTCTGTGACCCAGCTGACCAGGGACAAAGCACTGAGGAGTCCAGCAATCGCCCCATCCTCAGAGGGAGTTAGTGACTCAATCCCCCAGCCCCCAATGCCCCCAAGTTTCCCTTCAAGATCAGATGGTCCCCAGGTGCCGTTTCTGCTGAGCATGCAAACCCTGCCCAGAGGAGCCTGGGGTCCGAGGAAGGACATGGATGCTGGACAGAAAAAGCAGCCTCAGTCTCCACAGCTGCAGTTCTGTTCTCCTGAGGGCCCATGGTGGCCCTCCTGGGGCAGCGTCCTCTGGTACCCCAGCTCCCGGGGCCTCTCTTCCAGGTGGCACACCTGTCCCTGCTCCCTGGGTATCTCTCTTTCCTGAAAGCACCACCATCCCCTAACCCCAGGGCCCCAACTCAGCTCCCCACCCACTCCACCCCAGCCTTGCATCCCTGTGGCAGCCTCCGCCCCCAGCCTACACGCCCAACTTCCATCTCTAGCCTCTCCTGTGGCTGAGTTGCCTCCTGTCATCACCAACGACTAGCCCAGCTCCAAAGGAGTGAGAGCCTCCAGGTCAGCACCTTGGGGCACGCTCACCAAGCTGGCACTTGCCTAGGGGATCAACCAAACAGCAGGGAGCTCAAGCAGAGACGGAAACCCCAGAGAGTAGATCCATGGAGCCCACCGGATACCACCAAGGCTGGGGGCTCTCCTGTTGACTTTTATGAAGGGAGTTATTGCCTCAAAGGGGGCACTGAGACCTCGAGGAGGTCCTCATTGTGTATTTGGGGTCCTGTAAACACCAGAGCTTCTTGGGGGAGGAGAGACACTCAGCAAAGAGCTCATGCCTTTTGTAGTCTTTGGGTGGTTCTGAGGTCAAACAATCCAGGCAAATACCCACCCAGCCTTCCCCTTTCACTTCCTGGCATCTTTGTAGGTAATGAAATTGCAAGACTCTCCACTGGCCTGAACAACAAATATGTGTTGGGCGCCCAGTTACTTGGAGGGACTCTGGGGACATGAGTGGGAACGAGATGGCAGCAGCCTTGGCCCTCACTTTGCAATGACTGTCCTTCTATTTTAACCACCACTCGTTGATAGCAAACCCTGTGCCAGGCACCGTGTAGGGGTCCTCCACAGACCTGGAGGACACTGGCTGGACGGACCCACCTCTCAGAAAGAGGAAGGAGCTGCTGCCATCAGCCTCTACTCTTGCCTTTCTCTTTCTCTCTCAATTATGGGCCTCGAGTGCACGGTCTTCTCTCTCTGGAGCTGGGCCAATTTGCATCTGCTCCTGTCTGGACCACCAAGGACCATCCCCACCCCCAAACCTGCCAAATCAAATGGTCCACACATTTGTGCAAAAGAGAAAAATGGTGGAGTTACAGGAGGGAGGAATTTTTTTTCCTTTAAGGAAAATATGACAGCACATTTGTACACTGAGGTGAGCAACTCAGGAACAAGAGAAAATAGGTAGGGAGGATAGAAAAGCCAGCTGTGGGGCAGTGGGTCTTGAGGAAGCCTCTCCTCTAAAGGCAGGGCTCAGGGAAGCCTCAGACTCGAAGGCAAGAGTCCAGGTTTCTTTAGCATGTGCACAGGGCTCTTCGTGGAAGCCTTCTGGCAACAGCAAAATCCTGGAAATGCAGAAATGCCCATTCCTGGGAGGGCAGGAGAATCCCTACAGCACACCATTCCAGGGTATTCCAGGTAGCTGTGTCTCACTATTGAGGGAAAACAGCAAGGTGCACACACACAAAAAAACAAAACAAAACAGAGTATGCCACCTTTTGCATAAGAAAGGAAGGGATGTGTGTGTACATGTGGGTGCTTATTTTTGCAAAGAGAGACACAAGAATAAAACAGAGTCCAGTGAAAATGGTTGTCAAGGAGTGTGGAGGACAAAGGGAGAGCAAGGAGACTTTTGTATTTATGTCTTGTTATAATTTTGACTTTTGAACCAGGTAAATGCTTGACATTTTTTAAAATAGAAGGTATTCATAAAAAGCAACAGTAAATCAAAAAAGCATACCCTAAAAATGGAGACAGAAACAAATTAATCTAACTGCATACCAAATTAAAGACATAACTACTTGCAAAACAAAGAATAATTCCAGTACCTTTTGAACATTGTACACAGACTATATATATTTTACAGACAAAAATAACTGCAAAGAAATGTTATACTTTACTTAGCAAGTCTGTAGTTGGAGGAGGTTTTGGTGGAGTAATTCTGGACCTATTTTTGAATGTTATCAGTTGTAACAAGTAATAAATACACTTATATTTTGAGGAACCAAGGTTCTCACTATGGGACAAGGATAAGAAAGGGTGAAAGCAAAGAAGAAACCTGCTGTGTTGTGTTGGAACTGGAGGTATCAGTGTAGACTCATAATTTAAAAAAAAATACATTTCCTAACTCTCTTGAGTGGCAGAACTTAGAAGCAATGGCACCCCAGTAGGCAACCAGCACCCACAGTGCCCAGATTTTGACTTCTAAACACCATAGCCCTCTTTAAAAAGAACAAGTCACAACTCCTTGGGCAAACTGTTGATTCAGAGTGAGGCAAGGAAAGCAAAGTGTGAAACTGGAACTTTTTCTGATGGCAGAAAGGAAGATAAATCAGAAGAACTTCGGCACTGGCTGGAAAGGGCTCCCACTGCCCCAAATTTGGGTCTACTCAAGCATCAAAAAGAATATTAATGGTAAAGGACAACAACACATTGAATTAAAAAGTCCATAGTGCTGTTCAAATGGGAAAGGGGGAGGGAAAGCTGTTCTTTACAGAACAGGTAGCAGCTGATAAATGTGGAAGGGATGACAGATCCAGGGAAATCACGACTTTGTAAACCCTGTGTAGTAACTGATCTTGGCAAGGATCATCAGTGGATGCCCAAAGTACGGGCAAGGGATTGGGGGTGAACAGTACTTACACATCGTCTCAAAGTACTGCCCTCTAGAGACCACTGGTTTATCAAAAGGGTAAAAGGTGCCTTTGGAAGAGAGTGGATAGCACCCTGAGAAATCAAACCTTTTGCCCTGTCAGTCACAGACCTGACTTGTCTGGCCTCCTGACAGGACGCCAGAGGATCCACATTAGCACTGTGCTGCTCTCATCAAAACTGAGCCTGATCCTGAGAAAACCATCAGACAAATCCAGATTATAGGACATTCTATAGGTCCACAGGGCTGGGCCCCTCAAAAACATCACAAAAGAAAGGAAGGAAGGAGGGAAAGAAGGGTGAGAGGGAGGACGAGAGTGAAGGGCAGGGGGGAGAAAAGGAGGAGAAGGTCTGGATTAAAGAAAACCTGAGAAACCAATACAGTATGTGAGCCTGCATTGGTGGTGGAGCAAAGCAAACAATTAAACAAAAGAAAATGCAGTAAAAGAGAACAGCACAGTGCAAACGTGGCCCTGAGCTTCCTGCTCATTCCCAGGTGTTAACTTAGAGCTCCCTTCCCTGGTGAGGCCTTCTGGCCCCAGGCCAGGTGGGGTCCCCCCTCACACCTGCGGCACCCTTGCTGGCCCTGTCATAACCAAACTGAAAAGCGACTGCATCACTGTGTGATAAACATTTGGCTTCCTGTTTCCATGAGCCTGGGGACAAGGTCTATGGCGCAGGTCTCCAGGTCCCCAGCACCCAGCCCATGGTGGCCCCTATTAGAGGTTTGGTGAATACACCATTGAGGTATCCACCTATCAGTCTATCGATCAATCGATCTTAGGAAGATGCCTCAACCATCCTCTGCTGGAAAAAGCAAGCATACCTGCTGCTGTGAAGAATGATGAATTGTGTTCTATCAGCAACACCTTTACACTCAGAGCATCCACAGGTGCATCCACATGGTCGGACGACAGCTCCTGTGCCCCTGCCCCGACATCCTTGTCCCCCCGGCAAGCGCCCCCAGAAGCAGAGCCCAGGGAAGGATCGGCGACGAGCAGACGGGCCTGGCCACTCTCAGCAGGGGCACAGCTGCACACCCCGGGGGTGCAGCTGGGTGGCCGTCCCCGGGAGCGCTGTCACCAGACGGCCCACCCCAGGGCCCGCCCCCCACGCGGCCTTCCGTGCCCAGGTGCCCACTCACCCAGAAGCTTCTGCAGCACCTGGCCGTCATACAGGTCCTCCTCCAGCTGCTTCACGATGATCCTCTCCTCCACCAGGACGTCGTTGATCCAGTCGACCAGAACCTAAGGGAGAGGCATGCGCTGAGCTGCGGCTCCACCGGTGCCAGGCCAGCCAGGGCAAGGGCCGTGGCAAGCACCAGGGCGGACGAGCCGGCACAACAGCCTGGCAAGCCAGGAGGGGAATGCCAGCCTCCTTCGCTTACAGCGCAGGGCAGGGGCCACCCGTGCTCAGCCCGTGCACCCCACCCAGGCTGTCCGAGGGAGAGGGCTTCACAAAAGACCCAGGCTGACCCTGTGATGCCTGCAAATCTCTCAAGAGGTAGAGGATGCCGTCCCCAGGGACCTCTGCTTTGGCAGCCTCCATTCTGGACCACGCAAGAGGACGTGGAAATTTGGGGGGGTGTTCACGTAACCCCAGGGCGACAACCAGGAACCAGGAATTCGTCAGGGTCTGTGACGCCCCACAACCTCACGCTCACCTAAACCATAAACCCAAATCCAAACTGGAAAGCCAACCCCTGAAAGTGAGCTAGCTGGGGAAGTGGGTGGGCGGGGACTCTTTCAGTAGAGGGGGATGATACTGGGGGGTGGGGAGAGGGTGGGGGTAGTCAAGTACATGTAGGGGGCCCTGCCCCACGCAGCTGCTGAGCCACCGGCTGCCTTCACTTTGCCTGTGTCGCAGCCTCTTTCTCAGCCTCCTGTTTCCCGGGCCGAACTCCCCTCTAACACCCGTTGAACAACATGTGCTCATAAATGCACAGTTTAATACAGCAGACCCTGCTTCCAACAAGTACGAGGAAAGACCAGCTTGTCAACCAAAATAGCTAGGGATGGGGTTAGTCGGGTGACTGCACGTCCTGGCTAATTGCCACAGTAATGCCGCCCACTGGTTACCAGATTTGGAGACTAGGATGCCATCGCTGGTTGCCGTCCCCCGCCAGGCTGCATGTCTTTAAGCCACAGACGCTTTGTACTCGTGGGTCCGTGGCCTGGCTCACCCCACCCTCCCTCCCTCACAAAGGGGCCCAGTGGTCAGGCAGGTGTGCTCTGAAGCTGGACCCCTGCTGCCTGTCCCCACCCCTCTGTGCAGGGGGATCTGGGGTGAGGTGAGGCCCCTCTGTTGGGCAGCGAGGATGACACTGGAGAACCCACAGGAGGTTCTCAGGTGGGCCCTGCCCAGGGACGACGACAGTGCAGATGGTGACGAAGGCTTTCCCACCGCATGCTGCCCTCGGAATGCCCCAGACCCTCAGCGGCTCTGCACTCGGAGGACATGCCCATCTGACTCCGCTTGGCACTGCCTACCCCCAGATGGGGAAACTGAGGCAGCAAGTGCCTTAAGCACTCTTCCGAATGATATGCCAGGGGTCGCTCTCCAGGCAACCAGAGAGCCTTCCGGGCTTGTAAGAATGTAAATGGAAGTTTCCTCCTAGACCCAGAGCCCACTCTCTATAAAACAGTGTCCTCACAGAGGTGAGAGTCCCTCTATTTTCCAAAAAGTAAAATGAAGTAACACAAGAAAAATTCATCTTTTTTTTCCTGCTTACTCACTGCAGACACAGGAGTGGTTTTCAAAAGCAAACCACAGTTTGTCAGCAGAAATTTGCGACCCTGGGGATGAGATCCAAACTGCAAGCCCCAAACTCTTCTGCCAAACCTCCCTTCTGCATTCTACTGACTTTTAAAAACAGAAATGCCCCGCAGGAAGCTTTCCACACAGCGGAGGCTGAGCCTGTTTGAGGCTAGATGAAAACCCCAGAGAAAACATAGTGCAGCGGAGAGGCCACCTTATTAATCAGAGTACCCAGGACTAAAAAATACGATGCTGGAAGCTACCACAAACCCCCTGGGAATGGCTGTCTGGGCTCCGGGGCGCCCTGGCCTCGGCAATCAGCTCTGCACCCGGGGGCTCCCGGGGCTCTAGTCCTCTCTTGGATCAGGCCAGTGATACCCAAATCAAAACGCCAGGACAAAAACACAAAGCCCACCCCTGCCCCAAAGCTGCCACCCAGGGGTGTCACCAGGCCACCAGGAGGGAAAGCCCCTCAGTCGCCTGAGACGGGGAGATGTGCTGGTGTGCAGCAGGGGACACTCACCCCTGGGTACCCTCAGGAACATGTCTTCCCTCCTGGCCTGAGCATCCTCACCTGTAAAATGGGGTGACGACCAGCCTCTCCCACATGGGAGGGCCCCAGGCATGTGGACCCCGAAAGCTCTGGGTGTCTGACTTGTAAGAGGCAGGGGATTCGTAAACATGCTGGTACCAGCTCATCAGGTGAAAACTCTGTCCTCCCGGGGGAGGCGTGGGACGTGACTCCCGGGGGTGCAAATCTACCTGGAATGTGGGACAAAAATCTCGGGGTGGAGCTGGGACCGGGCATCCGGGATTGAGAAAGCCTTCTTGACCAAAAGGGGGAAGAGAAAAATGAGACAAAATAAAGTGTCAGTGGCTAAGAGATTCCAAACAGAGTCAAGAGGTTATTCTGGAGTTTATTCTCACGCATTATATAGATGACTCTTTCTAGTTTATGTGTACTGGAGTGACGGGAGAGATTGATTCTTGAAGGAGACTATAACTATACAGCTTTTACAGTGTGACGGTGTGATTGTGAAAACCCTGTGTCTGATGCTCCTTTCATCCAGGGTATGGACAGATGAGAAAAAAACAAAATAAGGATAAAGATAAATAAATAATAGGGAGAGATAAAGGGTAAAACTGGGCAGGTTGAAATACCGTGGGTCAGTGAGAGGGAGGGGTAAGGGGTATGGAAATATGGGTTCTTTTTTTTAACTTTTTCTGTTGTGATGTAAATGTTCTAAAAATGATCGTGGCGAAGAACACACAGTTATATGATGATACTGTAAGCCACTGATTGTATAATATGGTTGGACTTCATGTGTGTGGATAGTTCTCAATAAAAATACTTCTAAAAAATGCTGGCCAAATAAATAAATAAAATATGGGGCGGGCCACGGTGGCTCAGCAGGCAGAGTCCTTGCTCGCCATGCCAGAGACCTGGGTTCGATTCCCGGTGCCTGCCCGTGCAAAAAAAAAATGCTGGCGCTGCTGAGGGGGGTCAGGTGTTCCCTGAGAGAGGACCCGGGTGTGGCCTCCCTGGGGACGGCAGGGGGCCCCGTGTTGCCCTCCCCACAGCCTAGAGGGCCTGGGCTGGCCGGGGCCCCATGGAGAGGGTGGCCTGGCGCTCCTGGACGCCCCCGTGGCCCAGGCGGGATGT
The DNA here is from genome assembly GCF_023851605.1 of Tamandua tetradactyla. NCBI lineage: Eukaryota > Metazoa > Chordata > Mammalia > Pilosa > Myrmecophagidae > Tamandua > Tamandua tetradactyla. The sequence goes on along the minus strand of NC_135333.1, from coordinate 38,341,230 downwards.
TGCGCGCACTGGCCGGGGCCCACAGCCCCGAGGAGGCAGGCAGCCTTGGCGGCCCCAGGTTCTGGCCCGGCCAGGGGGCAAAGGGCAGGACCCACGGGAGGAGCTGCAGCCAGGCTCAGAGGCGCGGGGGGTGGGGGTGGCTCGGTGTCCAGGGGGAGGGGTCTGCCCTGGAATCACAGGCTGGGGGGTAGCCAGCAGACATGGTCCCTCAGGGAAAGGCGCTGACAAATTGGGTGGGAAACCTGGGGCTTGGAGAACAAAGGGTCGCGGCCCCTGAGGCTTAGCCGATGCTCGGCCTTTTCTGTAAGCAGGTCAGCTTTCAGTGCTCCAGCCACCCTCCCTCGCAGGACTGTCTGCACGGGACACTCTCCCTTCCAGCCACCCAGCGAGCCGGTCACAGGCAGCTCCCACAGGGGACACATCTAGGGCTCTGGCCATCTGCTTACAGGACTTCCAGGCCAGGGGAAAAAATGGACATCTGAACAACCAGCAGTAGTATGCAGGTCCTGATTTTTCTACAAGCAAAATTAACAAAACTCTTTAACGGGTCCCAATAACCTCTTGGAAATGGTAGTTTATTGCCCCTCTCAGAGGTGAGCAGAGGTGCGCAGAGCAGAAGACACCGTTGCCGGTTGCTCTTCAGAACAGTCACAACCTGCAAAATAGGCCACAAAGCAAATTCCTGACAAGTGTGTTCCTTTTTACCACTAACTGAGAAATATGAAGTCAGACACACAACCTCCTGAAGAAAAGTAAAAATACATTAAAGGAGGGAGTGTGGGGGAGAAAGAGGTGAGCAGCCCTGGGGCATCTGGGCTGATAAAAGCCATCCCTGTGTGGACAGAAGAGTGAAAAAATAAGGACAAAAAATAAATAACAGTTGGGGGGGCTTGCCCAGTTTCCCCGTAGGCCTTTCTGACCCACTCCAGGGACTCTCTTTGGGGGCCCCCTCCCCACCCCGACCTTCCACAGGCAAGTCCCTGACCCAGCCCTGGGGTGGCTGTTATTGCTCTCCCTTCTCTGTTGAGGCCAGCTCGTGCCCTCGCATAACTTCCAACACTGTCCCTATCACAGAGACCCTTAAATATACACGGGCCCCTCTACACGACCCTCCTGCTTCGGTGCTCCACCACGGGCAGGTCTAACTGAACTCGCCACCCCACCCCCAAACCTGATCCTTTCTAGGAGGAATCTGGACTTGATGCCCTAGGTCTGCTGTCCATATCTTGACAGAGTCCATTTCTCACCATCCCCTTGCCCACCACCCTCAGCCAAATCACCATCCCTCACTAAGCCAGAGCCCTACCAGAGCCCCCTGTCTCTGTGCTGGAGTTCTTCAACTATACCCAGCTCCTCCCTGCCCCAGGGCCTTTGCATGTGCTTCTCTCCTGAAGACTCCTTACCCCCACCCCCACTGCCACCTCCTTCCCTGCTGAAGACTCCCTACCCCCACCCCCACTGCCACCTCCTTCCCTGCCTGGCCAGATCCCACTCATCTTCAGGTCTCAGCCTCGGTACCAACCCCTGTGCAGTCTCACCACCCCCGGGGCCTCCTCCCTCACCACGCCTGCCTCCTTGTAACCTCCCCATCAGACTAGAAGCTCCAAGAGGGCAGGACAATGGCCATGTCATCCAAGACTCTGTCCCAGCACTCACCGCCTGGCACTGGAGCTCAATAAATCTGCATTAAATTCATTAGTTAACTTAATGAGCACTTATTACATGCCAGGCTCTGGGATATTAAGGCCAGCAGGGCCTCTGTCCTTGACAACTTGACCTTTCCACCCGACGTTAAGAGACAAACGAGTGCACACACTTGCAGGCTGAGATCAGGGTGATGGAGAGAACAAGGGCAGGGTGCAGTGGGAGGCCTGACCACCCCTCCCTCAGCCAGGCAGTCGAGGACACACCTGCAGCACTGGGCCACGTGAACAGGCGGTACCTCCACTAGGAAGTGATGAGACAGGCAATGAACTTCTCCGCACTTCCTCCCCAAACCCGCCACCCCTGCCGAGTCGTGTGGAAAACACCAGGTTCAATCCAAAAGAGGGGCCTGCTCCAAGGCACCTGTCCAGTACGCCTGGAAACTGCCAAGGCCATCACAAACAAGGGAAGTCCGAGAAATTGGTGGGGACTAAAGGTAATGTGGGCTCCTGGATGGGGCCCAGGGACAGAGAGAGGGTAGTGTGAGGAAAAAAACAAACAACTAAGGCGATCTGGAGGTATTGGGGATACAAAGAATAGTACCTGGTCTCTGCACCAGGTGAGGGCAATGACGGTGTCACTGATGCTATACTGAGAAGGTGTGGGGGGTGGGCTCAGGAGAAGACAAGGATCCAGGCCCCCAGTTTTCCCATGGCTACTAGAAAGAGACAATCTCCCTCACTGGGAGTCAAAACAAGTCCTCTCAAGGGCCTACAGGGACCACCATCATCATCACGCCTCCGATCATACCTCTGACCACTGGCCGCCTGACTGGTCCTTATATACGCCAGGCTCATGCATGCCACAGGACCTTTGTACTTGCTGCTGCCAGTGCCGAGCCCAGTCACTCCTTCATATCATGCACGTTTGTGCACAGATCCCACCTGTGTGACCACTCTTCCTAAAACGGGGGGCAGGGGGATCACCCATCCTCCTGCCTTAGTTTCCTTCAAGGCTCTCATCACCACTTGATCACATATTCGTGTGTCCTTATTTACAGCTGTCTCCGTGGCTGGACTGTCAGCTCCACAATGTGAAACCTTTGTTTTGCTCAATGCTGTGTGTTTCCAAAGGCTAAAAAAGGAACAGACGCAAAGAAGATGCTCAAACCACAGAACTGCCTAGAGACGCAGCCTTCTAGAAAGGTCTCCCAGGCATAGAGACATTTGGTTCCAGAAGCTGCCTTGCCTAGAGCACAGTTCTATTAAAATAACACACACACACACACACACACACACACACACACACACACACACACGAGATGATGTGTCTGCTCTGCAAAAAAACTAAAAAAATCTGGATCTTGGACCTGGTTCAAGCCCAAACACAAAAACAATTGAAAAGAAGAATTAAAATCAAATTGCATGCGCAGGCCAGGAACACCGGGCCTGAGAAACAAAAACAATCCTCTGCCCGATTTCACCGTGGCCACCAAAGAGGGGCAGCTTGTTCCCAAGACTGAGCACACTGTCACTGAGCTCCTAAGTCATTCGTATTAATCCTGAATCACAAGAGATGTTTTAAAGATAGTGTTCATAATTATTTTTAGGCGCGTCCTCCTTTCCCAATCCCAAATCCTGCAGACAAATGTCAAAGACATATATTAATTATGCCCTTGGCTCAGCACCCTTTGCATCTAAGTTTTACAAGCTTGCTTTATTGAGAATAAAAAAATCACTGTTCCTTTGGTTTCTCCTGAATTACAATCAGGATCTGCAGTGTGTCCGCCCCGGAGCTATGACGGTGAGGTTCTAATCACTTCCAATCAGAGTCCCTGCGGCTGGCCGCACTGAGGACACGGTCAGTGCAGCAGGCGGGGCAGAGCACACTGGCATCTCCCCACAGCCCCGAGAGCGCCATCTTCAGCCCTAGGGCTCGTTATCAAGTAGCTGATATTCTTCATAGGGACCAAAAGAGGAAGAAAACAGAAATCAAAACCCAGGAAGTGCTTTGTTGGATAACCTGGGAAATGAGACATGGCATCTGCTGTGGGAGAAAGCGCAGCCCCCGAGGACGGTGTGGGAACCTGCTCTGCGCCCCGCACTGACCCACGGAAGGCCTGGGCATGGCCGTTCATTCTGCAGAGCCCAGAAACGGTCACCTCCTCTCTCAAGAATCACCCAAAACTACGGCGTACTCATCAACAAACCATGATCTGCCTGGGCAATGTTAGATGCTCACCCAAGTAACTCTCGTCACTTCTGGAAGACGGGGGGGGGGGGGAATGGCTGCGAGAAGAAACAGCAGCACAGAAGACTCAGGGATAAGTCTTCGGGGTGCACCCCGGGGAGGCTGGCATCCACCCCTAAACATGCACTGCATACCTGCCCCTTTACCCCTCCCAGGTCGACTGGGACACTTTCTCAAAGCTCAGCCCCACACCTGTCTACCGGTAATAACATGAAATCTTGCACATTGTCCTCCAACACCCTCACAACAGCACCTTGGGGTGGGTGCTGTCACTCAACCACTGGAATATGAGTGAAGATTGGAATGCAGGAGGCCTGGCTGCAGAGACCCCCATGTCCCACAGCCCTTAAAACCACTTCCTACACAATAGATGTTCAAAGATCATTTCTGAACAAGCAAATGAGTAACTGCATTCAAGCCGAGGATTTTTTTTTAATGGAAGCAGAGGGCAGCTTGCAATACTGGTGGTCCCAGGTAGAGGGGTTAGAGCAGGTAAGTCTAGAAGGGAAGACAGGCCAGGCGGCCTAGCCAAGAGGTAAAAAGCACAGATGATAAAGAAGAAAGAAGGAGAAAACAAGCAGACGGAACCTGCTTCCTTGGAAATGCTCCCCAGCTCCCATGACTGGGACATGGCCACAAGGATAGCCAAGTGCTTATGTCCAGCAGGTGAGGATGTCAGCCATGCTTCGTCCCCTGGGCTCACTCAGGCTACACACTGTCCATATTTTGCCCTAAAAATAACCTTTTCTGGACCAAATCCCTACAAAGTGTCACAGGGAGGTGGCTTTTGTTGAGCCTACTCAGATGGAATCTACCAGAAGCTTGAATAATTACAGTCTCCAGTGCACAGGGGGCAGCCCCGTAAGCGTAAGCAGTTAGGCATGCTGGAGGAGAGGCAGCAGGAGGCCTTTGCCTGCGCCACCAAGACCGGGCTATGCACACTTCTGGTTCCCAAGACGGCTCATGGACCACCTACATCCACATCCCCCCAGCTCACCTCCCAAAGCCTCCTTCCCCAAGACATGGAGCCTGTGGGTCATGGTGGGGCAAAAAAAAAAAATCTGTTTTTTCCTTAAGCCACATTTCTTCTTGAGTGGCTCTGGGGAAACCAGATGTCAATGCTCCTAACACAAAGCTTCCATCCTTCATATGTTCACTTTTCAACAAATACAAACAAACTCTGCCCTGTACCAGCACCCCGCCTTGTACTGGTGATACAGCGGGAAGAAAACGGTCCCTGACCACGTGGGGATGACATTCCACTGGGAGGAGCGAGACCAAAATATAAACTAGTAAATAAACAATGACTCCAGGCAGGGGTGAGACCTGGAAAGAAAACTCTCATGCAGTAAGGACGTAAAGAGTGGTAGAGTGATGACTGGGTTGAGAGAAGCAGACAGAGAATACATCTCAGAGGAGGGGACATCATCAGGAAACTGTAAGTAGTAGAAGAAGAACATGTGCAAAGGCCCAGGGGTAGGCACTTGCATTGCTTGTTCAAGAAACAAGCAGGCCAGGGGGGCAAAAGCCCAGGCAGCCAAGAGGGGAACAGAAGAACACAGGAAGGGTTGCTGGGACCAGAGCATGTCTGGGGCGGGGATGGGTACCCCATGATAATCACAGTGCCCACCTCTGTTTATCCCCCTCCCAGGCTCACTCCCTCACTACACTCATATGCTGCTCTGGCCTTGGCGCCAACAATTCCCAAAGCCAGGATAAAGGAAATGCTGACAACTGGCACATGTGAGCAACCCCCAAGTCGGGGATACGCCCCAGCCTTGCACGCTCCAGTCCCCAGATGCCCGGCAAACAGCAGTAAGCCCGGCACAGCCAACACTCGGTATAAGCAGCTCACACGCTGTCGCCCACACGCTTCTCTGCTTAAAAAGGCTGGAGTTGCTGAGAACTTGTATTTTATGAACATCCCTTCAGCACTGCCAGAATGTTAATTGACAAGACAGAGACACCCTCACAGGAGATGCTGTTCTCCTGTTTTCTGTGTTTGGGCTTATTTTGGGAAGTTCTTGATCAAGAGTGAAAACCATGCAAACATGGTTTTCACAGTCTGCCTGGGAGATGAGATCTAGAGTCTGAGGGTAGGTAGTGCTTTCCAGAATTGTCCGTCTCCAAGTACACAACTCCAGGCTGGCAGGGCAGCTGTGGTATGTCTAAACATTCCCCCCCGCAACCCACCACCCTGCTGCCCATGTGGACAGATGCTCCGGCAGCAGCAGGAAAGGGAGGCAGTGGTTTGGGGAAAGGAGTATCTTCACTTATGCATTGGTTTTCCTATGCATGAAACCATAATCACCAACATAGCAGCTTAAAACACAAATTTATTCCCTTATAGGTCAGAAGTCCAAAACCAGCCTCACCAGGCTAAGGTCAAGGTGCCGGCAGGGCTGGTTCCTTCTGGAGGCTCTAGGAGAATACGTTTCCTTGTTGCTTTCAGCTTCTAGAGACCACCTGCACTCCTTGGCTCACGGCCCCTTCCTCCATCTTCAGAGCCAGCAGTGCAGCATCTTGCTCTCGGCATCACGTTTCCATCTTCTCCTGTAGTCAAATCTCCCTTTCCCGAGACTCTCGTGGTAACACAGGGCCCACCCACATGAGTCACAATCAGCTCCCCATCGCATGGGCCTTAACTTCACACATCTGGAAAGTCCTTTTTGCCCTAGAAGGCAACATATTCACAGTTCCAGGGATGAGGACCCAGACATCTTTGGGGCCACTGTTCAGCCTGCCATACCTGGGCTATCCCCAGAGAGTCAGGGCAGAGTTCACTCACCTGCTAATGTTTTGGGGGAACAGATGGGGAGGGGCACAAGCCCAGACTAGCAATGGGGAAAGAGAAGGGAGGCAAACCCACAACAGAGCTGACTGCAACTTTTAAGAAAACCTAATGGGCTGCCCAGCCACATGGCACAGCTCCTTTCTGGCCGGGTGGCCCCTGGGGTCTCAGAACCGTACATGGGGGAGAAAGGGAAGGTGTTTATCCACCATATGCGCCCTGCCCTTGGTCTTCGTTGGTCCCAAGGGGAGTGAAGTTCGCTGCCCCTCCGGCCCCCACGGCCAGCACAGCCACACAACATGGCCTTTCACCCAAATCCAGAAAAGTCTCCTCAGGGTCCACTGGGCTGGCCCTGGATGCCAAGGACACTGCAGCCTCCCCCAGAGGGGCCGATGAAGGACATGCCATTCACCAGCCTTCACCCCACAGGGGGGATTGGGAGATGAGGTGGCGAAGGCAGGGACGGAGCGTGAAGTGGGTCTTGTACAGAAGGGAGGGCCATTCGTCCTCCCAGCCCCAGGACCCGGCATGGCACCCGACGCCCGGCAGGGGCTCAGTGGAGGTGGCATCAAGTGGACAGACGAATTCACGCTCTGGAAATTTCACTGATGCCCAGTGGATAACCTGAGGGAGTCCCTTCCTCTCTCTGGGTCCCCAACCCCCCTTTTTTAGTTTGTTAAAACTGTCAGAATGCAGTCTACCAGAAATGGAATGGCTTTTAAAAAGGGAGTTTATTAAATTACAGGTTTACAGTTCTAAGGCCACAATAATGTCCAAACTAAGGCATCCAGGGAAGATATTTTGACTCAAGGAAGGCTGATGTCTGTCATATGAGAGGGCATGTGGCCGGCATCTGCTGTTCCTTGATCCCAGTTCCATTGCTTCCAGCTTTTGATGCTGGTGGCTTCCTCTCTAAGTGTCCGTGGCCTTCAATTAGCTCCTCTGGGACCCGACCCTGGGTTCTGGCTTGCTTAGCATCTCATGGGAAGACACATGACAACTTCTTCTGGACTCTGCATCTCCAAACATCCGTGTCCAGGCATCTGTTCTCTCTGTCAGCACTCCAAACATCTCTAAATGTTTGTGTCTCTGTTGGCTCTGAAGCAACTGCTCTCCAAGCATCTGGGCCTCCTCCAAAATGTTTTCCCTTTTAAAGACTCTAGAAAACTAATTAAGACCCATCTTGAACAGGTGGAGTCACATCTTCATCTAATCAAAAGGTCACACCCACAACTGGGTGTGTCTCATCTCTGTGTAAGCAACCCAGTCAAAAGGTTTCCGCCCTGTAACACTGCACCAGGATTAAGAGAAATATGGCTGCCCCACAGGACTGGGTCAGGAAAAATACCTTGCTTTTCTGGGGTATATAACAGCTTCAAACCAGGACACTCCTGTATAAAAGTGAGGGTAGAACCAGCACATTTGGAGTCATTTCTAGGAGTGGTACTTTAAAGGGAGCACTTCAGAAATGCTGAAGATGGAAAACCCAGAAAAAGGCAACCCTCTGCTGCTACCGAAATACCCCCCATGAATAGCACCACAGGGGCTAAACGACAGAGCACTGACATTCTGAATAACAAAAGTGGTGTTGAGGAAAAAAATTTTCTTAATAAAATAAGCTTTAAGCTTATTTTATTAAGCTTTTTCATTTAAGTTGTCAGAAATCAACGTTTTGCAGAGGGCCTTAAAACTGACATTTTCCATCTAAGTTTTAAAAGAGATACAACTTGCAAAGCATTTTATCTCTCCTGCATCAGCCCTGGTGACAGTGTGGCCGTGCACACCAGCGCTGGGTCCAACAGTGGTGGACTGAGAAACTTTTACAAAAGCACTTTTAATAGAAAATGTCAGTTTCTGGCAAGCACCAACACAGACAACACTTTCAAAGCCCCCCCAGCCCGCGTCACCAGAACTGGCCCTGGGTTTCAGAAACAAAGTGTTTGTCCATGGCTGGCTGCCTGCTCTGGAGCCTGCTTCGGGTCTAAGAGGGTGACGCTGTAAGCTCACAGAACAGGACGCTGTCAGGACTCCGTATCCTTTCCTCTTCGGGGGATTAGCTTTTGAAGCTCTTTTGTAGTTGAGATCAGAGTCATCAAAACTGCAGTCCGCGTTTGGACGCAAAGAAGCGTGGCAAATAAAGCCTTGCCGCCAAGCTGGCACTGGAAAGGGCAGAGCGGATCCTTCCACTCCAAAGAGCCGCGGAGCCAGAAGCCACTTCCTCCAATGTTGCCGTCCCCTTGGGGAACGACGCAGCCCTCTTACCCAGCTGGTGTTTGCACATCCAGACTTTGAAAAGAAACTGTGCTCCCTAAATCAAACCTCCCATCCCCTGCTCCTAAGAAGAGTTTAAACTCCATTTGCAATGGACTGCTCTATTTTTACTCCAGCTGCTTGTTCCCAATTCTAAAATCTTTCCTCCCAAGTGCTCTGCCCAATGCAGAGTGAAGGGAGCGGTTGAAAAGCCCCGAGTAGAGCCGGGCACATGGGAGGTGCTTACAGCTCTGACCTTGACATTTCCTCCACTTCCGTCCAATCTTCTCCTCCACCTCCTTTTAGTGTGGCATCTAATGTCCCTTTCACAAGACAACGGTTTTGTTCCCTTTGTCCCCAGCTCCTTGAACCCCAAACGGCCACAGCCGCACCCAAAGATGGACATCCTAACCAAGACCCAACTTCCTACCTTGACCAGTTCCTTGAACCTGGGGTCTTCCTTGGAGGTGGGGTCTATCATTGTCCGCTCCTCATTCTCCTCTGTCAAAGATAAACAGCGTTTGGTTAGCATGGCTAGGGACAGGCAGCGAGGCTGGGGGCACCCCAACTTCCCTCTCACAAATGGGTGGGAGATGGACTGAGAGGATGAGAGCTGAGCCACTTTCTCAGGAGGAAGTGCCACTCATCCTGTACCACAGCACCCGGCCCGAGATGGGGGCAGCCCGACAGGAGGGCGCTGTCTTCCGGAAGACAAGCAGGACATCCTTAAACCTTCACCTCTTCCCTCAAAAGGATGGAGGCAAACTCCGTGGCTCTGTCAGACCTCGCCCCTCACCCACCCCTCCCAACTACAGACAGGCTCCTATTTTTTGGGAGAAACTATATGAGAGGTGACAGTGACGAAGGTGCGAGAAGTGTTCCCTGCCCAGCATCAGGGAGGCGGGAAAAGCTTCCTGCTCCATGAATTTCCCCATGGCAGTTATCCATAAATACAAAGGGAGAGATGGGAGGCTTAGGACACCATGGGAAGTATCTGATATGGGAAGCAGAAAAGAATCAGCCTGCAAAGCCATAGAGGTATGCTCACAGTCCTGCAAAACACCATGTACGAAAAAATAATAGAAAAGAACAGCAAAAAATAAAAGGACACTTCACCGGAAAATGTGCTCCTCCCTGATTCTCTTTCTGTGTATTCATTTGCCTGCTTGTTTTTCCCTACCCTGTTCTCTAAGCAGGCAAAAAGGAAAGCCAGAAAACTGCCTCAGCTGGCAGGGGAAGCCCACCCCTGACTCCCTTGCAGGTCAGGCTCTGCATTGCAAGCCAGCCTTCCGAGCTGGACGGTGCGCAAGGCAAGACTGCAGTGCACATGGGGCATTCCAGGCAATACTGGTACACGCCCCAGAAAAATATGAACACAATACGAAAGCGACCATCCCTCAGTGGGGCCCAGCCAGGTCAGGGGCCCATGTGGGGCACATGAAAGCCTGGGCTTAAAGCCCGGCCCCACCCCTGACCTGCCTGGCTGGGGCCACATCCAGATACATACGAGCCTTCAGCTTTCTGCTCCTGTAAAACCAGACTCCCAATGCACTTCTCAAAGCACCTGCAAGTAAGGTTCTGAAGTTGAGGAGGGGGAGCAGCACCACCCTGCAATAGACTTTGGAAACAATGCTTTTTGGAAACCTCAAAAGCCTCCCAGTGACAGAGGAGAGGCCCGAACCCTGGCAGGCAGGACCTCCAAATGTTTGGGAACCATACAGGGAAATGCCCTGCAGCAAGGGCCTCAGAGGCTCCTGAGGGCTGGAGGATGGCAGCTTGGCCATAGCAGGGTGGACATCCCTCTGCACCAGGGAGAGGGTGGCCATGGGGTCCATCCCGCCAACGTCCCCCTGGGAACCCACTGGTTACTGGGCACCAAGGTCAGTGTAGACACTGCCCCTACACACTGCTGCCTGCAGCCTCCTGGGGGGGGGGGGGGCACACGCTGATCCAACCTGACAGTATGGGTGACCAATTGGTCAAAGGCAGTTGGGAAAGGACATGGTGGTCCTGACCCTACTGGGTGGGTGTCAGAACACGGGGCTCTCCAGAGGTTCCCAATTCCAAAAAGACAGAAAGGGGAACACACATGGAGTAGAGCTCCCAGGGAGCTCATCCTAAATTCAGTCATTGCAAAGTTGAAACCCCAGGGCTGCTTTCACCTGGTGGGAGGCTGGACGATGGGGAGGGGGCCGGGAAGCAGGGAGTGGGGCAGGGGCAAGAAGATGGGGCCTGGGGGCTAGAGCCTCATATTCCAACGTGAGAAGTTAACAGCTTGTGTGGAAATTTGAAACACCCTCCAATGGCAACACAAGCAGGTATTTCAGAGAAAGGATGCAAAATTCCAAAGGAATCCTCCAAAGGAGATTTAAGTCATTGGCTCCAGGGAGAGAGAAATGGGGGTACCTAAAGGGGAAGCTGTTTCCCTAACAAGCCTTACAGAACCCTTTGACTTCTTAATTCAGGTGCAGGTGGATCTTTGAGAGACAGAAACAGATTTTGTTTTTTAATGGAAGGACAGAGGAATCCCTGACCAGTCTAAAATGGAGCTAATAACTAAATAATCAAGTATTTGATCACTGTCATGGTTAGGTCCATGTGTCAACCTTGCCAGGTGGTGGTGCCCAGTTGTCTGGTCGGGCAAGCCCTGGCCTGTCTGTTGCTATGAGGACATTTCATGGACTTAAATCATGATCACGTTGGCTGCATCCACAGTTAGTTACATTTGCAAGCAGCTAAGGGGAATGTCTTCTGCAATGAGTGATGCTTAATCTAATCACCAAAGGCTTTAGATTTCCTGCTTCAGCCAGCCATCCTCTCCTGAGAGTTTGTTGAGGACCTTCATTGAAGCTGCCAGCTCATGGCCTGCCCTACAGACCTTGGACTCTTACCTCCCACAGTTGGGTGAGACACGTTTATCGATTGTATATTTATAGGTATCTCCTGCTGATTCTGCTTCTCTAGAGAACCCTAGCTAATACAATCACTAAATGGGACATCACACACAGGCTCAAGCCAAGTGCTCAACAGACACTGCAGATGTCCATGGAGACTACCATGCCCTGAGAACACAGGAGAAGGACATCGTCCAGCCATGCGAGAGACAGGACCTGGAGCCAGGGCAGCAGGAGTGCCAGCCCCAGGACCCCACCCTTCCCAGGTTAGCCATGTGGGTCTGGGCAATGGACCTCATGACCCTGGCCACTGGGGCTGGGATAGGAATAAAAGTCCCCCCTCCACGCAGCTGTGGTCAGATGAGCCCATTCCTGCCACGCCGGCTTAGGGAAAGCACGTGAATTACATCAGCTATGACTATTCTCATGGGTCTTTCATGGTGGGGTGAATAAGGTCATAGACTCCAAGCCCCTCTTCCAGCTCCCAGCACAGGTCTTGCTGGGCCATTCTGGTGCCCACTTAAGTATCATCAGTGAGGCCATCCCTGGACACCCATCGCCTACCTCCCTGTCTGGTTCTACTCTCCCCACAGCATGGACAAGAGTCTGAGAGTACCTTACAAGTCTGTCTGCTATTGTCTGCCCCAACCAATTTGTGCTCTTGATGACTGGATGCCCAGGGGACAGTCATGGGAACAAAACAGTGATGAGTGACAGGGAAAGAGGAATTACAGGCACATGTGGACAGGGCCCAGCTCTAGGGAGTTCACACCCATCAGCCAAGAGCAGGTGGCTGTGCTGGCGGGGTGGACAGCCCCTGCCGCCTCCTGCAGTGTCGGGCCAGGGGTTGCAGCACATGTGATGCTCTGAGGGACCCGGAGTCTCTGGAAGGTGGGGCTGCGGGGCTCTGAAATGATCAGCCACCTAATCATGCAAGAGCTGGCCTGGCCAGGGACTCCCCCAAATCAGGGGAGGCTCTGGAGTACTTAGAGGCTGCCAAGAATTGCTTTTATCTCTTTGGGATTCTGTAGAATGGATTCCATTTGCTTATTCAGGAAACATGAAGCGTCTGCTGGGGTCTGCCAAGCACTGCCCGAGGGAAAGAAGAAGAGAACTAAATTTCTACAATGTAAGACAAGGTCTCTTATTCTGTGTGTGGGTGCAGAGGAGGGGACAGGGACAGGTGTCAGATTGTTAAAATAACAATCTTGTTATTTTGGTAAATGTTATAAAAGGGAACTGAACAAAGTGCTGTGAGTGACCAGGGATGGAGAATCTGGGGAGTCTGGCAGGCTTCACAGAGGAACTGGCATCTAAGCAGGGCTTTGAAGAGTAAAGAGGAGTTTGCCAGGGGAAGGTTGGGGTGAGAGGAGTGTGCCAGAGCTGCTAAAAAAAGGGAACTGCATGTGCAAAGGCTCAGGGGTTAGAAGTGCAGGGAGTGAGATCTGGGTTCGTGGAGATCTGGTGTGGGGGACAGGGGTGTGGGAAGTGTGGTTCAAGTTTCATGGCTAGGGTCTGACAAGCCCCAACTGCCCAGCTAAGGCAGTTGGCCTTGACCTCATGGTCTTGCACAGCTAATGGGCCTGGCTTTGACCTCGTGGATGCAAGGGAGCCAGCAAACCCATTCAGCTGGAGAGCGACTTGGCAGCAGGGAGGAGGCAGGACTGCAGAGGGAAAGGCAGGCTACAGAAAGAGCCAGAAGCCTGGCACTGTCCAAAGCAAAATGCCCAGCCCCCAGACCAAAGCAAGGGGGCAGGGGACACTCCCCTCCAGCAGGGGAGGAGTTGGGGGAGGCCTGAGGCTGTCTGCGCTGTCTGGCTTCGGTGCCTGGGCAGAGGGGGGAGCCCACAAGGGCCCGGGGCCCGCTCGCTAGTTAGGGCTAGATCTGAAATTAAAGGGAAAGAGAAAAGAAAAGAGACCACAACAGGGGCTGGAGGCAGGAGCCAGGTGCCCACAAAATATGCAGGTGGAGCTGGCCAGGAAGCAGCAGAGACCAAGACTGGGGACCCACACAGGCTCCCCGGAGAGCCGGGGACCCTGGGCTTGTTGGTGGGACTGAAAACTGATTTCAGTGCAACTGGCCAAGCCATTCCCAGGTATGTGATGCAAACTTACAGCAGCAAATTCCTAAAATCTGACAAAGCAGAGGCTATAGTTTTGGAGTCGTGCAGATCTGATGCTGGGGCCAGGGCCCTCCAGGTAATACGCAGGGGGCCACCGGGGAGCTCTGGAGGCGGTTCAGGCTGAGCCGTCGGAGACGCGGTTTTGTCCTCAGTTCCAGACACTCATCTGTACCGTCCACGCACTGGGGGGCTCTGCTAAGGTCAGTGCGGCATCCGAGGGGCTGAGCCAGAAGGCCTAGGGCCCAGGAGACATCTCATCTGACCTCAGCTCTTCCCATTCTCCATCTCCCTCCCCTCCTCCTGCTAAGACGCCTGCCTCCTATATCTACTCACACTAGGGACCTGTGACTTTCTCTCCTTGGGTGGATCTGATGAAGGACAATCTGTCTTTATAACAGCAACTTTGAGTAACTTTATAGGAACAAAATCATGCACTTGATTTTTTAGGTGCAAAATCATGCACCTAAAAAAGAAAAAATGAGCATTCAAGATGGTACTCGGAGGCTGCTAGAGGACAATCTGCCTCCATAATAGCGTCACTTAAAGGTTCATTAGGGCAAAAATGAAGAGAGGAACAGACCCCCGAACCAAACCTGCAGCTACCCCATCTTCCCGCACTCAGCCCTCCCCTCTAGCTGCCCGAACAGCTCCTCTGGACCCCAGCAGGAAAATTATCTAGTTCAGGATCCTTTAAAGACAGAGGCTCGTACGGAACCTGGCTGCCCGCGTGAGCAGAATTCAAACCCAGGACCCTATAATTAAAGACTTTCCCAAATAAGGCCAGCAAGCATTCATAGAAGGACTCAGAATTTTGGTGGGTACATGTGATCCAGGGCTCCCCAACCTGTATCAGCTTGTGCTGATGTCGGCCAGTAGCTCAGATGCTGACTCCTGGATGGCAAAAGCTGTGGGAGTGGCTGGAAAGGCCTTGTGGACCACTCTTCCCACAGTAAATTTGAGAGTCAAACAGGCCTTAGAAATAGAGCAAAGTTTCTCTAAGATTACATGGGAGGACAAAGAAAACCTTAAAAGTCTCTACAAATTACGATGGGAAAGATTTATCCCTCATATTAAATAAATAACCTTAATTTATCCCATCTGCCAAGAGCAAAAAATTCTGACAAAAATGTGAGAGAGGAGCAAGGAGAGAAAGCCAGCTCTTTTATAGTGAGGCTCATATTTCTGTGTTTCTGTGTTTTATGTCTGACTCACTGCTGAAAAATTTTTTAATTGGAGCTATAAAATCTCTATCTGTGTCTATTGTGTTTGACATATTATTTTCCTACCTCTGGATAGAAACCAAAATAATATATAAAGACCCATTAAAGAGCTTTATTCAAATTGCTTAAAAATAAATAAGTGCTTATATACAAATTAATACTCCTAAAGTCCCAGGAATTAAGGAAACCAGACTTCTGCTACTTCCAATGTAAAAAGAATATTCGTAGTACTAAATCCAAATATTTAAAAAATTCAAGTGCAGTCAAACCATGTAGCTGTTGCTGTCACCAATGAGTCCATTTCCTTTTTGGGGAAACCCCTACCCCATGGGAAAAGCCTCTGTTTCCCTGTAGACCATAACTACTGACTATAAGATTTTAACTGTAAATGTAATTCTAGTTCACTTCCACCTCCTTACTTGTAATCTTATGTTTTACAACACTGCTGTTACCTGTAACAATCTACTTGCCCCTGCTGGATTTTTTGTAACCTAATACTTACCTCAGCTCTTGTCAGTCTGACTCACTGACAGTTACACACTTCCAATTAACCATAACCAATCAATCAATTCCTGCCAAAGTCACTAGCTCTCCCTCCCTTTGTGTAAATCCCATAAAATCCCTAAACCCTCTTGACTCGGGGAGATAGACCCAAGCTTGCTTCACTTCTGTCTGCTTACGGGCAGGCGCGTAAGAAACCCCTTTCTCTCTGAAACCCTGTTGTTGCAGAATTGATTCCTGTACACATCAGGCAGTAGGCACATTCTGTCCAGCAACACATATAATTTAGGAAAACTTTTGGCAAATGGACAGGTTTAATATTGTTAAATTAAAACTGTATGTCTTCTGAGTTATATATATTAAGTATAATACAAGCAGAAAAGGTTTTTCTACTCCATATGCTCTTCCTCAATTCATACAGATTTTTACTGATTAAATAAAGTACATTCTATCTACTAGATGTTTAACATGATGAAAAATGTTCATTTGCGTTTGTTCTAGTTTGCTAGCTGCCAGAATGCAACACTCCAGAGATGGATTGGCTTTTAGTAAAAGGGGATTTATTTTGTTAGTTCTTCAGAGGAAAGGCAGCTAACTTTCAACTGAGGTTCTTTCTTACACAGGAATGCACAGGGTAATCTTTGCTGGCCTTCTCTCCAGGCCCCTGGGTTCCAACAACTTTCCCCAGGATGATTTCTTTCTCCATCTCCAAAGGCCTAGGCTGAGCTGTGAGTGCTGAGATGAGGTATGCTGAGCTGCTTGGGCTGTGCTACGTTGCACTCTCTCATTTAAGCACCAGCCAATTAAGTCAAATATCATTCACTGCAGCAGGCATGCCTCCTAGCCGACTGCAGATGTAATCAGCAACAGATGAGTTCACGTACCATTGGCTCATGTTCGCAGCAACAGAACTAGGTGCCTTCACCTGGCCAAGTGGACAACTGAATCTAAGTACCACAGTGTTTAACCAAAATGAGCTATTATTCTGACGTATTTTGTTTCAAGAGTGATTTATTGTGTCTTATAGGATGACGGCTTGGAGAAAATTTCCAACATCTTTTTGGCAACTTAAGAATCTAAGGTGAGCAGGATGCATTGTGTTTCGTCTTAAAGAAAATTGACTGCATGCTGCAGAATGAAAAACAGGTAAGTGTAAAACAAAAACCTAAATGGATATGGAAAGTTGTAGAAGGGTTACGGTAATGAGTTTTATTTGTCATGATCAACAATGACTAACACTTTATAGGCATATTTATAAGATTTTTTAAAGAGCCTTTGTGTCAAACAGTAGATTCATGCAAAACTAGATTTGGTTTTCTCTGTTAAAATGATGAAATTTTCTTGGGTTAGTGGTCTGGTCCTAGTGAGAGTTCATAAAAAGTTTTTCTTAACAATCTAAGTAATCTGTCTAAAAGGCAAAAATCCTATATCATATTAAAATAATATCCTCATTGATACTTATATTGAAATTATCATCTTTACTTATTTAAGAGAAGACCTCTCATTCTTTAAAAAATTAAGCTTTTGCTTTCTTTTTTGAAATATCATGTAACTGCCTCTACGTATTTTTAAAATATTTTACTGTCACTCTGGTTAAGTAGTGGGTAAACAACTATTGTTTATCAGTGACCCATGATCCTATTTAGCCAAATATTCAAACCTCCTGACAGCTTCTGACATCTTGCTTTCTCAAAACCAAACCCTATTTGGAACTGTCTTTGGGATTTCCCAGAGGGCACCTGGAAAATCGCAAAGGATTTGTTGTTTCGCCTTATAAAGAGAGAGGTACTAAAAATAGTTAGGATCATTTGGTATGAGTTGGATGGAAAGTGTTGTCAAATTAAAAGGGATTTTCTAGCCTTCTGTTGTTAAAATTCATATGGGTAAAGTGTACTCATATAAATATTTAGAGATTACATATAATTTCTAGAGATGTGACAATGTTCTCCCTGGCCATGATTTTCCTGACAGTGATTTGCACGCCATTATACAAAAAGAAAGTAACAGTTTTTGGTCATATTAGTTATTCTTTTAAAATGCCACAAAAACAACCACATTTCCTTGTCAGTTATATTGTTTTACTCTGCTGCATCTCTGAAAGTATTTACAATCAGCTACAGGTCAGAGCCTCATCTTCAACAAAAGTAAAAAAATGGGGGTGAGGGCTTTAAATAAGAAGCAAGGCAAGTACATAAATCATGTTCCACCTGTCAATTAGCATAACCCTGGTAAACCCATAAAGGTGGGACAGTTTCAAACTGCTGGCCATCCCTAGAACCCCAAAGATACCCCGTTCTTTCAAGTGTCCTGGCTTCCTTTGCTGCAGCCTGCAGGAAAATCCTGTATACTCTAAACTCAACTCCAATTTGTCTTTGGACACCTTCCATCCCCACTAAGAATTTAAGTGGAAAGGGGGAAGAGAGAAATGAGACAAAATAAAGAGGTAGAGAGATTTCAAATGAGTTGAGCGGTTATCCTGGAGGTTATTCTTATGCATTATATAGACATCCCTTTTTTCAGTCTAAGGTACAGTAGAGTGGCTGGAGGGAAATGTCTGAAAATGTAGAGCTGTGTTCCAGTAGCCATGTTTCTTGAAGATGACTGTATAATGACATAGCTTTTCACAATGTGACTGTGTGATTGTGAAAACCTTGTGTCTGATGCTCCTTCTATCTACAGTATGGAAAGATGATTTAAAAATATGAATAAAAATAAACAAATAATAGGGGGAACAAATATTAAAATAAATTGAGTAGATTGAAGTACTAGTGATCAATGAAAGGGAGTGGTAAGAGGTATAGGAAAAAAATAGGGGGAACAAAGGTTAAACTAAATCGGGTAGATGGAAATACAAGTGGTCAATGAGAGGAAAGGGTAAACAGTATGATATGTATGAGTTTTTTCTTTTTACTTTTTCTGGAGTGAAGCAAACGTTCTAAGAAATGATCATGGTGATGAATATACAACTATGTGATGATATTGTGAGCCATTGATTGTACACCAAGTTAAATGTTCATATTTTAAGAATGTTTGTGTCTGTATGTTGTTTTGTCAACAAAAATAAAAATAAAAATAAAAGAATTTAAGTGCAGACTCTACATCCCACCCTTGGCCCTCTTCTCATGCTGAAGGGAAGAGAAACAAAATTCAAGGTGGTCCCTATTGCATTGACACCCCAATCTCTGAATCCTCTGAAATGACACCCCTGGCAATGCCCACGGCCCTCTCAGATGGGGATGTGGTATCACTAAAAACTTGGCCAGTCTGTGTCCTGAGTTCTGGCGAGATAGTCATTACATCCTTGTAATTTCCGATGAAGGAGCCTCTTAAGTTATTCATGGTGGGTCCAGGGCCACACAGACTGCTGGATAGCTCAGACGCCAAACAGGCGGCTCCGGGTGGGGCAGGCACACCTGAGCCTTAGGGCAGGGACTGGCTGCCCTAGAAAGGCCCACCCTGTGATTAGAGAGTTGGGGCTTTGAGCCTCATCAAGTCAGCCTGACCCCTTGACCTCTGGGAGGGGAGGGGGCTAGAGATGGGGTTCAACCACATGGATGCTGAGCCGACCAATCAAGAAAAGGCATGACCCCCCCCCCCCATAAACTCGGGATATCAAAGCTGCACCGCTCGGGTCTGAGGCCCTCCCAGATCTCACCCTGTGCGTCTCTTTTGGCTCCTTCTTATTTGTATCCATTTCCTATAATAAAGTTTTAACCCTAAGTATAGTACTTTCAGTGAGTTTTGTGAGTCGTTCCAGCGAATTAGGGAACCAAGGGGGGCTGGGAACCCCCAAATTTGTAGCCAGTTGGTCAGAAGCATAGGCAGCCTGGACTCCCGCGCCTGCTTGTGGCTGGTGCCTGCAGGATGATGTCTCAGAGGCTTGCCCTCATCTGTGGGGTCTGGCACAGCTTGGGCAGAGGCAGAATTGAATTGAGCTGAGTTACTGCACTCTGGAGTTGATGTCAGAAGTTGCAGAAGTTTCTGGCACTTAAGTGCTGCCCAGGATCGCAGCTGGAAGCAACAGAGCTCCCCAAATTAGACAAACAAGGGTTTTCTCATCTCCATGGTCCTTAACCACATTTCTCAATGCAGAATAGCATAAAAGTACCCGGGGTCCCCCAACCTCCTTTCATGCATGGTCCTGAAGACGCTGGGGCCCACTGAAAGTCTGGGAAGTGCTGCCGTGGAGCTGGTCTGAGCAGCCGCCAGGAGGCCAGGAGGGCATGGCGAGCCCCCATACCACAGGAGGTTATCTGTCCAGCTCCGGGAGGGCGCTCAGCAGAGGCTGGACTCCCCGGGCCATGGAGGTGCCCTGAGTGTGTGCCTCATCGCCACCAGCATCCCGAGACCAGGGTCTTCTAGTCATCAAATCTACCCTACAGGAAGCTGAACAGCCGGAGGTACATCTGCAGAAGTGTCTGGTAACTCAAAACAGGTGTCACCGTCCTCCTTCACCCTTTAGCAGCTCTGCTGGCCGCTGCTGGCACCCTTCAACAGAAGCAGGGTCCCAAGGAGCCCACAGTCCTGGGGAGCAGGAAGAGTGGGTGCCTCTCCATCTGAGAGGGTCACAGGCATCAGGGAGGGGGACTGGGCATGGTTCAAAGGGTCCAGAGGCCTGGGAGTCAACAGGCACTGGGGCATAGCCCACCTCACTTTCCCTCTGCTCAGCACGAGGAGAAGGGGGAGCAAGAGGCAGAAGGGAGGGTCTCAGCTTAAATTCATGGGGGTACTGAACCCCCACCAATCTGGGCAGGTATGACAAAGGACTTACCACCGGCCATTAAACCATCTGTGTCTACCTCGGTGCCCACTAGGGCAGGACCGGGCCATCTGCCTCCGCCACAAGGATCTAGAGAGGCCTGTGCAGTGGGCACAAGCCCCAACCTGGGAAGCAAAATGCCTGTGTTTAAATTCCAGCTCCTCACTTACTTGTGAGAGGCCTTGGGCTGGTCATTTAACGTCTCTGTGCCTCAGTTTCCTCATCTGTAAAATGGGGGTAATCGGAAACATTGGAAGTAGATTCTCAGGGTTAGCTACGAAACAACTTTTAGGAGCCAAATGAGATTAAACGTACAGAAAAGGCTTTAGAAAGAGTAAAGCACAGTACAGATATTCACTGTTAATTTAATGCTAATGCTGATGTTCTAACTAGTTCTCAGATGAGTGGAGCCTCTGTGTAAAGAAGCCCCCAGGGATCCTGCAGAGCTCACTGCCCTTCCTGCTGGCCATGGCCCAGGAGAGGCAGCTGGGGGCCGCACCACCCAGGCACAAAGGAAAGAGGGCCGCTCCTAGTGGGAGCAATTTCAGAAAGATGACAAGACAAGACTAAGGCCCAAAGGAAGGGCAGGCTAAAGGTATTACTTATGAAGTAATGGCCTGTATTTTGCTTTGTAAAAGCTGCTAGAAGGCAATGTACCAGAAACGGAATGGCTTTTTAAAGGGGGTATTTAATAAGTTGCAAGTGTACAGTTCTAAGGCTGTGAAAATGTCCAAAGTAAGGCATCCAGGGAAAGATGCATTGATTCAAGAAAGGCTGATGGGTTCTGGAACACCTCTTTCAGCTGGAAAGGCACATGGCGACATCTGCAGCTTTCTCTTCTCATTTCCTAAAGCTTCCCTGGAGGCATTCTCCTACATCTCCAAAGGTCTCTGGTTGTGTGCCCTCTGTTGGCACTTGCCAAAATGGTTCCCTCTTAAAGGGCTCCAGTAAGCAACCCCCCCTTGAATGAGTGGAGGCACATCTCCATGGAAACCTTCTACTCAAAACATAACACCCACAACTGGGTGGATCACATCTGTATGGAAACAATAAAAAAGCTCCCACCCAGCAATACTATATGCGGATTAAAGAACAAGGCTTTTCTGGGTTCCATGACAGATTCAAACCAGCACAGCCTGGCATATAAATATGTATAATAATCCTCCAGTTCTCTAAGGTCCTCTTGGTCCAAAGCAGTGGTTCTCAAGCAGGGGCAACTATGCCCTCCTGGGAACAATAGACAATGCCTGGGAACATGGTTGGCTGTCACTACCGGCATCTAGTGGGCAGAGTCCAGGCACGCTGACCTATATCCTCCAGTGCACGAGTCAGCCCCCCACACTAAAGAATTATCCGGCCCCAAATCGTCAACAGGGTCATGGCTGAGAGCCGTTGCTCTGAAGCGTATTAACCGCAGGTGAATGTCCAAACCTTGGGCCAGTCCCCAGTTGACTGTTCCCAGGAGAGAGTCACTTAGGAGCATCTGCCTGGAAAGCAGCTTCAGTCATGCTCAAGACCATTAACAACCACCAAAGAAAAGCTGCGCCCCTCCAAGAAGAAAGAGAGAGCCCCCCATGGCCCTGAGGAACCCTGGGGACACGCCCTGCACTTGGCTCCAACTGGACCGGGCAGAACGTGCGTTTGCATTTCCTCTCTGCCAATTCCTGCTGGTCAGGGGACTGTCCTGGAAACTAGAAGAGAGCGCTCCACCAGGACTTCCCTTTGAGCCAGGGTTTGGAAATAAATGGAATGTTCCAGGTTTGCCTTCCAGATTGATAGGATCCCAAAATACACTTTAAGGAAAATGTGTCCAGGCCGTCACCCCATTAGTGCTGGACTGAGAGGCAACCCCACAGAAATATGAGCAGGGACGCTGACCACAGAGCCAGCCCCACCCTGCAAGACCCAGGCCTCGGAGAGGCCAGAGATGGGGGAACAAAACCTACTAGGGGAGCATCTGCTTTTATCTTACAGACTTTTCTAAATATGACCTTGAGCTATGGCTGGACTTAAATGCTATCCAGTATGATGTCTGATGAAAGGCTGTTAGTTATCATGCTCTCGTCGGCCTTGCTGAGACCAACTGAACACCCTGGAAGCTTGTCTGTCTCATGACAGGGAGCTGGAGGAGGCACATACCTAGCAGGGTGTCATCGGGGTGAACGTCCCCTGAGGCAGGGCACATGGGCAAGTTGATGGCATTCTTGCCTTCTTCCTGAAGGTCACTCACTGTTGAGCAAAAAGAGAAAGGTTAGTATAAACCCGATACCAAGGCCTTGCCTGCTGGCAGTGGACACAGAGGAAAAGCAGCTCCTGTTTTTAAGACATTGCACAAACATTTCTAAATGGCTGGCTGCCCAGAAGGAGCCCAAGGAAAAACACCCTGACCCCAAGAATACATCCTGCAATTCTTCCCCTGTTCCAGAGGTTTCCCGATGCCCGCCAAGCCCTGCCAGCCTGTCTTCACTGCTCCCTGGGGCCCATGACAAAGAAAACACAGGTTCCAGATGTCTCCTGATCATCCTGCAGTTGCTGAGGCAGACAGAGCTTAGACCGCAGCCATGGGGCTGCAGCGCATCCCCTCCCACCACTGGGGAGCTGCGGGCCAGGTCGTGGACAGGGTGTATGACGGCCCTTCCGGGCAGGTGTACAGAGGAGTCCAGCATTTAAAGTGGCGCCACTGTCGACAGCCACCACGTTGATGGACGGCACTCTCACGGAAGGCAATGCCCAGGGTTCAGGCGTGCAATAGAATCCAGCAGAGTGAATCCAGATGCCTAGAACTGGAAACACCATGACGTCCAAGTCCAGGGCTCCAAACTGAGCGTGAGCTGGGGGCGGAGGTGGGGGTAGAGGTGGGGGCGGAGGTGGGGGCAGAGGTGGGTCTACGGTCAGAAGCCTACGTGATTAGAGGACCCCTGGTCTCCCCTCCCTGGAGAGACCCTCCAAGAAGACACCTCGAGTCCTTTAGGCCACATCCACAGGAGAGCAGCCCTGGCCAGGGGAACCCAGGAGAATAACACCCCTACCCTCTAACCTGGTGTTTCCTTCCACCGGCTTCCATCAAATCCCAGGCCCCAGTCCCAGAGATCTAAATTCGGCGGGTGCAGGGTGGGGACAGGCCCCTGTAGGCTTTGACAAGCCCTGGTGGTGATTCTGCAGGCCAGCCCCAGTGGAGACCAGCATTGGAGCCTCCTGTGGTGATGGACCAAACCACGTCTCCCACAAAGACATGTTCAAGTCTGGCCCCATGGGTGTGGGTTCACCCTGAAGATTAGGGGAGGCCAAATGGCACAGGGTGGGCCTCCACCCAGATGGCTGAGTCCTCATGCACAGAGGAGGAGCCAGAGAAAGAGAAAAAGAGCCATATGGCCGAAACAAATGTACAGCCACAAGCCAAGGAATGCCAAGGATTGCAGCAAGCACTATAGACTCCAGGAGAAAGCATGGCCTGGTGACACCCTGATGTCGGACTTTGAGCCTCCAAAACAGTGAGACCATAGATTTGTGATTTGAGCCACCCCTGCCGTGCTATCTGTCACGGCAGCCCTGGCAGACTAAGACATTGGTCCTAAGCCACAACTCCCCCACCCCCAGTGACAACGGCCAAGAACCTTCTCGTCCTCTTGAGATGTTTTTGGGGGGTGAGAACCTATTTCCTTTTTCAACATTGCAGGCACCTCAAACCTTTATCACACCCAAGGGGCAGGTGACAGAGCAGCAAGGGATGCAGCAAAAAGGCTTTGGAGAAGGCAGGACAGGGGTGTCCCATTCTTGCTGACACAGTGACCCCAGCAAGTCCCATTCTCCTCTCTGAGCCCATTTTCTCACATGTCATCTGGGGATAATAGAACAAATATTTCAGGGTCCCACGAAGGACTGAACGAAACAAGGTACAGCAAATTCCCAGCCTGGAGCCTGACGCATAGTGGGCTCTTGGCATATGGCTGTAGCCCCAAATTTGGGGACAGTTCATCCTCCACCCCTTGCAAAGACAAATGGCAGGGCCCCTTCCCCCACCCCTGGCACCAGCGTCCCTAACATCAGTGGAGGTCCTGGAACAAGGCTTTTAAAAAGTGGGCCCTCTCCAGGGAGCTCAAGATTCCAATACGCAGCACACACAGCCTCCTCCCTCCTCCCCCACCCCCCCCAAAATGTGAGAGCATCCTGAGAACAGACCCCAGGAACTACTCATGTTCTTAACCAAACATAATCAGCTTCATTCCATGCAAGAAAGCAGACAAAAGTTAATTTAATGAGAAAAAAAAATTAACGAATTTTTTTAATCCCCTCTGCCCTACTTCCCTAAAAATATTCCAAAGATCCCTATGGATCTCCCAGACTAATTCAGAAAACAGAAGCCAAATCTCATTGATGACTTTTACTAAACAGAGCTGATAGTGGTTATTCAGGGTTATGAACTTGTGAATTTCATCTATTCTCTAAAAAGTATTTGTAACCCCCACATCATTACTTCCCGCACTTTCACAGTCGTCTGCAGACACAAGCAGCGAAAAATCTGAATCTTCCAAGGTGTTGAGGAAAGCAATGCTGGACCTTCTTGTCTCAGCTCTCAGGCTGCCAACAAAGGTCACTTTTGTGGTTATGTTGAAGGCCAGGTTTTTTGCATTTTTGTGCTTTGTTGGGTGGTTCTGCTGTTTAAAATGGACCCCGGGTGCAGTCCCAAACTGCTACCTAGCATCCTGATGCACCTGCCTCTGTCCCTAAGTGCAAGGAGGATGGAACGGGCCTTACAGAGAAAACGCGTGTGTTGTTAAGGCAGCTGGCCATGAGCTCAATGTTGAATGAATTGACGATATACAATGAATACGGTGTCTTTAAACAGAAACACACATAAAAGGAGGTTATGCATTGATTAAAGTATCATTACTAGAGGCGTGCAAAAATCTAAGCCTGTTTTCCCCCCCCCGAGTGATGGTCCTGCAGTTCCTGATTTAGCCTGTGTCATGACTTTATAGAACACAATGACCAAGAATAACGAGAATCAACTGTATCTGCAAAGAGCCTTCAAAGGCAGTAAAATAAAGGAGGTGATTTTTTCACAGAAATCCTCATTCACTATCCTTGGGAACTAGGTATCCTGGGAAGACCGTGGGACTCCCAAGTCCCCTTTCCCAGGTAGACATGACAAAAGGAGGATACAACGAGGCCCAGGGAGCTCCTTTCCAGCTGGGGCCACCAGCAATGGTTGCGTCCACCAACTTAAGCCAAGGAAGGACAAACCCAGGTTCAGGTAAGCAAAAGGTCGAACAGGTTGGCTTCGAGGCACAGGTGAGCTGCACAGGTACGTCATTCACAGTGAGCTCACATCTCCCCCAAGAAAGATGAAGAAATGCCACACACCGCACTGCCTACCTGGACTTCAGACAGAGGCCAGAGGGCCTGGGGGGAAGGAGCGGGGGCAGGTCTGGGAAAGGCCCTGATTTCAAAAACACGGAGGGGGAGGAGAAGGGAATGACATTTTCAAAGCATGGAAACTGGGTCACATAAAAACAGAAATGTCCACACCATATTTGAACATCAAAGATAACATTAAACAGGGACGGGGATCTCACGAACTTAATAAACAGGCGATGCTGGCTCCATTTAACAACACATGTTATGCATAAAGATACCCCCACGCTGAACCCCCCCAAGAGGAGGGAGGAAGGAGAGTAGGGGAAGGAATGGCGGGGGGACAAGCCCAGCGGCACACACAGTACAGGGGTTAGGAGCCCAGATCTAAGGTCTGACTGTCTCAGGTTCAAATCTTGCTTGTCCACTGCTTTACTAAGCCTTAGTTTCCTCTTCGGTATCCCAGGGGTGACAGTGGTACCTACCCAGAGGGAGGGCTGTTCCCAGAAATTAAAAAGTGCTGAGCAGTTGGCTCAAAGCAAATGCTCTATAAGTGGGAGGGACACCGAATGTGGATTAAGAACACCTTCAGATGGGGCTCCAAGAGAGGAAAACTCACGGATGCAGTAGAGGGTGTGGTACCTCACTTCAGGAGGCAGCAGGAAGGCTGCCTGGAGGAGGCAGCAACTGAACTGAAGATGGCAAGAATCAGGAAAAGGACACGGTAGTGTTTGGGGGAAGCCACACCTGCCCATCATGTGGACACAGAAACGCTTGAGGGTAAACTAGATGCTCCTTCTGGGCTCTGCTGTCTGGGGAGTCGTGGGTCTCCAAGGGACATGACCCCTTTGTCAAACAGCTTCTGGTCTACATCTGATTACCATCGTCAGAAGATCAGCCCCATTTTGGGAAGGAGAGGCTCCCCTTGAAGCTACGGCTTTTTCCTGGGGAGCTGAGCCTGCCAGTTTAGTGGCTTTTAGTTAATTCCAGGAATGTTTTGGGTTTTAAAGTATGGGTCCTTTTGCCAAAAAGACAAACACTTCAAAGATGCGAGATGCCGGCTGTGCTGCATCCCAAAGAGAGACGCGCTTGGCCGGAGTGAGCTGGCGCGCTTCCACAGCAGCGTCTGGTCTGCATACTGGGTGTGAGCACTCAAAGGGCGCACAGCTCGATTTCATGAGACCGGTGATGAAGGGAGGGGAAGACAGCCTCTTGCTTGTTTTGAGATGAATGCCTTCGTCCACATGAAACCCAAATGACAAACCATGAGGGAGAGGATGCCAATGTGTCTACACTGTGTGAATGGCTCGCCTTCTAGCAGCCAGCGACTCACCTGGCGGAGCGGGTGAGAGGATGGAGGACCACATGGGAGAGAGATGCGAGGGGATCCGTTTGATCTACAACTTCTCTGTGGGGATAGCCACATCTCAGCTCAGACCTCGGTGTCAGTGGAAAGTGTGGGCTGTAAGCGCTAGATCTGAATTTTCTAGAAAGGCTGGAAATCGGGGAAGTTTGTGGGGAATCTCTTAGTTTATAAATGTGCGCCAGCAAAGGGCCACCAGTTTGCGACCTCTGGGCACAGTAAATTTCTAAGGCCCATGGGAAGAGGGCAGAGGGCCACTAAAATTTCCTGAGCAACTACTACATGCCGGCACTTTCCATACGGTCCTCTAGTTTAACCTCCTAGCAAGCCTGGGAGGCAGTGGCTGGGTCCTAGTTGGGCACTCGTGGATCAACAGGAAGCCCCCTGATCTAAACTGCAGTCAGGATTGAATCCACTTCTACCTGGGTCTTGCAATTCGCTGTGCCCAGCTTATTGGTCACCTCCTTCAGGAAGCCCTCCCTAATTCCCCCAGGGGTTCTCCTCCCACCCCTGGCTCCTCTCTGCCCACAGCTCTGTAACACTCTCCTTCCTGGACCATCTGCCCCCACCAATGCTAATTCAGCTCTGGACACACAGGAGACCTTTAAAAATATTTGTGGCACAGCATGAGGCAGGGCTTAGAACCGTGGTTGTAGATCCTACTCTCCACTCCCAAGCGACATGATCTTGGGCAACCCTCAGTTTCCATGTGTGAAATGGGAATAATACACATCAAAGGGAGCTTTCAAAGGTTAAATGAGAAGAGTCAGCACTCTTGAATGAATGAATAAATGAATGAATAGGTATTCCATGCTTCCACGCTTTTTCCATCACACCACCCAAAGATTGAGCAAGTTAAAAAAAATTCTCCTGATTTGGAATCATGAGAGCATAAAAAGAGGAAAGAGAATTGGAAACGGAAACCCGGGCACTTAAAAGCACTTCATAAAACACCCACCAGTGACACCCCAAGCCAAATTCAAAGGCCGTGGCCTTGATTTTTTTTTTCTTTTTAATCTTTTACTTTGCATGGTTTTAAAAAATTATTATTTATTTAGTTATCCATTTATACATGCATGCATACATACATACCTAGACTTTCTCCAAAAAAAAAAAAAAAGGATTTTAGGTGGCTATTCTTTTTCTTTTGACATTACTTTTAGGAAAACACAATCTTGAAAGCAGGCTGGTTCAAAGAGCAAGGTTAACTTAAGGGAAAGCATAAATCTGCGTTCAAGAAAGGCTTGTGGACTTTAGGAGCTGGGACAGAGGGGACACTCACAGCCCACCCTCCAAAGAACTCGGGGCTGGAAGCTTGGAAGTGCTTTGGGCCAACCAGCAGGTGGTCAGCTGAGGAAATAAAGGCCTGGGGGGGAGGGGCTATGAGGGTGAAGATTTCATTTCCTGACATTTGTCTAAATGTGTCACTTCAACACAGCAGGGAGTCTTCACTACCTATGGAGACTTTTAACACCCTATGTCCACTCCCTGGCTGTCACAGGGAACAAAAGATCAGGGGAGACATCTCAGGGAGCCACGCCTGAGCCAGGATCAAAGAGAAATCAACAACAAAAAAAGCTGCTGTCCTTTACCTGATCCCCACTAAAAATAACTTGAAAACGACTGAAGCTGCCTCAATTTGGGACATTAACCCTCCCTCTTCAAGACATACCCGCTCCTAGGTACGCCGATGGTAACCAGAGAAGGTGCACGGTCTTCCCAGTTGCCAGGAAAAATAAAGCAGGCTGACAAAAGTCACATCTCTGCCAGCCTGCCCCACGCTGGCTCCTCTCCCCGCTGGGGAAGGGAAGAGCCTCAGAATCCAGAGACCGTTAACTGCTATGTGTTTAAAGTAGGACCCCAAAGAGGCCTCTATTAAATAAGGTTTTCCAGGCCTCCTCCAGGGAAATGAGAGCTTTCTATGAATTTTCCAACTTCCATCTGTGCTCAGAAGGGTAGCTTCTTAGCAGAAGATGTAATTTATCAGAATAATTAAATTCATCGGCCGTGAAGGTCTTCGTTAACAGAGCAGCTCTAAAAATAAAGCAAATCGTATTTCACGTGAAGATCTCGCAGCTCAGTCGAGTTAAAATAAGGTCCAAATAAGATCTAAACAAGTACAGAAACGCCACCAGATTCGACAGCTGGGGGGCAGGGCACAGGGTGGGGGGAACAGGTGAGAGAAGATGCCGGACAACCTTTTCTGACAACCAAGGATAAGGAGTTGGCACGAGCTACAGGCACTAATTCAAAGAGGTGAGTTATTTCTGGCTTATGACAAAATAATACACGTAAAGAGCTTGAAATGCGAGGTCCCACCATTCCCAGAGAGGGGAGGGGGGTCAGAAACTCCTGGTTCAATCTCCAGGCTTCCAGGGATTACAAATTGGCTGGATGACAATGTCTTACCCAGGACAAAATGCAATGATTGCTAACCACCTGGGGGGAAGCAACTGCCCTTCCTGACCTGGAGATGGGAAAATATTGAAATTACTTTCACTGATCCATGTAGCAAAACTGAAAAGAAAGAGCCTCTTAACCTTTACAGTGGCAGAGTGGGTTTGTTTTTCCTGAGCTTTGGAGGGATGCATTATGGCCTTGTTGTACAGGATGCAAGCCCAATCTAAGGAGCTCAGGAGATTTATGTCTATTTAATTCACCGGAATGTCGAAGCAGAGGTTACATTTCTGAACTTCACTGGCAAGGACCACGGGAATAAGAGAGCCTAGACCATAACGACTGCTCAGCCTGAAATCTGACTTATGGGGGCGCAAGGTTCATCCCATGTCTCCACATGAATATAAGTTTAGCAGTTAACATGAATGTGGGAGCATTTCAATACAGTAAAATCAAAAGGCAGTCGACGGGTGTTACTGACCCCACGTAAAAAGCTCGCAGCTAGAGATCTGCTCTACTCAGGCAATGGCAAATCGCAGGTTGAACAGTCTGCTGACCGAACAAACATTTAAAGGGGGCCTTGGGGGGGCGTGGATGTGAGGCTGAGGCAGGTGAACATGACCTGCAGGCCCGCCCCCCCTCCCCCAACTGCTGGCGGCTGGCAACCAAAAGTCTAGCACTGCACCTGGCACCCAGAGGTTGGGAAGCAACACATGTACAATTAATTAAATGTAATACATATTATTGTGTTGTTAACACGTGTCAAAACAATCTAACATATTAATGGAAAAAACAGAAAAATTCAACACTATATGTTTCAATGTGTGCATATCTAAATGTACAGAAAAAGGAATGAAAGGATATGCTCCAAAATGACAAGAGTGGCATTGCCCCTTGGAGGGATGAGTGTTTGAAGGAAAGGAGGATGAAGGAGGCTTTGTCACCACACTGTGTTCGGGTGTCACTAGTGAGATAAAACTGTATCTGGGAGGAGGCCTGCAGGAGGATGCAGAGTAGGAAGCTCCAGGAATCAGCCCCTCCACCAAAACAATCATTAAAAAGGCAGACGTGTCTGAATCAACTACTTCAAAACTCCAGAGCCCATCAGAACACTGTAGAGCATCCAGGGAGGAGGGAGAGGAAGAAGCTGGTAAACTATGGTCAAGACCAGTGAATTGCTCTCTCCACAAAGTACCTACCGTCACCAATCCTCCACTAGCACGACAGGCAAAAGCAGCTGGCTGGTGCCAAAAGGGACATAAAAATCCACTATCCCAAGATTTGGAGTGGCTAAAAAGCATATGAGAAGATGCTCAACATCACTAGCTGTTAGGGAAATACAAATCAAAACCACACTGGGATATCTCACACCCACTAGAACGGCTATGAGTAGAAAAACAAAAAATTACAAGTGCTGGAGAGGAGATGGAAAAATAGGAACACTCTTTCATTGCTGGTAGGAATGTAAAATGGTGCAGCCGCTGTGGAAGACAGTTTGGCAGTTCCTCTGAAAATTAAATCTAGAACTGCCATACGACAAAGCAATCCCACTTCTAGGTATACGCCCAAAAGAACTGACAGCGGAGATTCAAACAGGTATTTTCACACTGATGCTCACTGTGGCTTCATTCACAACTGCCAAAAGATGGAAGCAACTCAAGTGTCCATCAACTGATGAATGGATAAGCAAAATGTGTGTCTGCACACACACACACACGCACACGCACACACAAATGGAATTCAGCCATAAAAAGGAACAAAGTTCTGATACATATAACAACACAGATAAAATTGGAAGACATCATGTTTAGTGAAATAGGCCAGGCACAAAAAGACAAGTTTTGTATGATCTCACCGATATGAAATAATTAGAATAAGCAAACTCATAACAATCAGAATCTAGAATATAGGTTACCAGGGGATGGGGAGGAAGTAGGGAATAGGGAATTTAGGCTTAAAATGTAGAGTATCTTTTTTGGATAATAGAAAAATTTTGGTAATGGATGGTGGTGATGGTAACACAACATCCTGAATGTAATTAACAGCACTGAATTATATATTTGAATGTGGCTAAAAGGGGAAATTTCAGGTTGTATATAGGTTAGAAGGATACATTTAAAAAAATGCATGGTACGGCCAAACACAAACAGTGAACTCTGCATTTAAAATAAAAAAGAATTTAATTGATGCAGCAGCCCGTGATTAGTCCCAAATAAAATACAAACTGGTTTTAATTAATGAGTTAACTGGCACTCATTCTCCTTTGGAGTCTTGGCATAGATGTCACCTCCTGCAGGAAGCCCTCCTGGACCATCCATCCCTTTCAAATCTGCATCAGGGAATTCTGATCTGCTTCCCTCCCCTCAGTAAAATTCTAATACTTTACAATAACATTCACTTCCCACAAGCCCCATCGTGATCAGAACCATACACATCTTGCTCACATTTACCTGGCTCCGAGTAGCTGCTCAATAAGTACCTGTTGAATGATCGTGCATGAAACTCTCAAATAATAGGAATCTACTATGTGTCAAGGACCATGCTAAGCATTTTACAGGATTTAGTTTCATCCTTCAAAAGCCCTATGAGGGAGGCAGTCCTAACATTACCCCCATTTTGCCAACAAGAACAGGAGGCCCAGCAGGCTAAGTAAGAACAAATGAGGTCACCAAGAACCTCTGTTTCAAAGAGCAAGTTCCACACCCCAGCATGTGGGTCAAACCACAGCTGGTCTCTCAGCTCCAGGACCCAGGAGGAACTTGGGATTCCCCCAGCAGCACTGTCAGCCACAGGGGACAGGGGAGCAATCCCCAAAGACCAGGAGAGAGAACCACATGCAAGACGACTGTGGAATAATAACCTGATTCCGGGGACATGAATGAAAGCAAAAGGCCCAACACACGTGCAAGTGCAAAAACCACTGTTTCAGTTTCCCTAAGCTGCTGGAATGCAGTGTACCAGAACTGGATGGGCTTTTACAAAGGGGATTTATTAAGTTAAAAGCTACAACTCTAAGGCCATGAAAATGTCCAAATTAAGGTACCAACAAGAGGATGCCTTCTTGGAGGACAGGAAACCCAAGTTTCTCTGTCACACGGGAAGGCACATGGTGATGTCTGCTGTCCCTCTCTCCCAGTTTCAAAAAGCTCTCTCAGCACCTGTGGGTCCTTCCTGCTTCTCTCCAGAGCGTCTTCTTTCTTAGCTTCTCCTGGCTCTCTCTCATAAATGGCGCTAGGAAAGGATTAAGACCCACCTTGAATTGGGTGAGTCACATCTCCATGGAAACAACCTAATCAAATGTCCCACCCAATAGCAGGTCTGATCCCACAAGACTGGATTAAAAGACCATGGCTTTTCTGGGGCACACGACAGCTTCAAAACAGCACAGCTGAGACAGGAACCAAAACACTGGTTCCAGGACCACTCTCCAGAGTCCCACACTGCACGCCCTCCTCCAGGGGGAGCTGGGGGTCCTCTCACAGGCCCTGCCTTGGCCTCTTCCCACTGCAGCCCAGTGTCCCCCTTCTGCAGGTGATCATCCTGCCCTCCTGTTGGTTTTGTTCACCGGCATCCATTTACCTTTCTATGGACCAAACAGGACTCAGCCTTCCCTTGGGGGAACCAGCCCTCCCTTCTCCACTTCCAGGTCTTATATTTGAGGGGGAGCTCTCAGGCTGCCAGTCCAGCATGGAAAGGAATCCCAGGCCAAAGCCTATCAGCACATTGTCACACCCCTAATGCAGGTATCAGTTAAGGGATGGGGTTGGGCCTGTTGGAGCAATGAACTGCAGTGAGGCTCAACCAAGAATGCAGAATGAGACAGGCATTCTTTCCCACTGGACCTGACAGAGAAGATGCAAGCTAAAGTTGATGCATTACCTTGACAACACACAGAATCATGAAATGAAGGCGTGAGTTCACCAGAGCCAAGAGAAGGGAAGAGCCGAGCTTAGAGACAGCCTCAGTGTGCTGGATCAAGCCTTGGCTGAAGCCAACAAACTCTGGACCTTTCTGTCAAATAAACCAATGAATTTCAGTCTGCTCCTAAACTCCTCTGAGGAGGGATTTCCTGTCATTTGCAAACTGAGAGAGTCTTGTCTGACACAGCAATCCTTCCAAGACACAAGGGGACCATGCCATTCCTTTGTGTATAGCACCACCATGCCTCCTCCAAACCCTGAATAGTAGGACCTGAAGGCTCCTGATGAGCTGGCTCCTCCTACCAATCCACTGCAGTGCCCCCTCTTCCACAAGCACCTTCCAACGAGGCCGTTCCAAACCCCCCAAGTTCTGTCGCACCTCTACACCTCTGTCCAACTGCTCCACCTCCTACCTGGCTAACTCCACCCCAGCCCCAAGTTCAAGCCCCAGCTCCTCGGGAGAATGTTCTCTGTCACCCACCTCCAGGCAGGGTCAGGCCCCTCCTCAGAGTCCCCACAACTCCTTGTGCCCTCAACCATGACAAACACTTATGTCCCAGGCACACACTGTGGGGTGTGGCGGCCCGCTGCCCCACACGGAGGAGGGCAGAGAACCCTGTCTTGTCTATGGCCTGAGCCTTGTATCCTGCACAAAACCTGGCACACGAAAAGTTCAATAAATATGTGTAGAATGAATAAATGTGTTCGCCTGGGCAAAATGGATCTAAATAGAGAATTTAGGTAAGAGAAATAAAGTCAGAACTGGGAACAGGCTGTTCTTGTGAGACATTCCCCCTCCAGCCACTCAATTGGGTGGAAAAAAGAGTTTTCCATTAAGGCTGACATTAGCCTGGCAGTCTCGTGTCACCAAGAACCCAATTACCGCGGATGGGAGAGGGAGCTCAGAAGAGGAAGTGTCCTGCTCTCCAGTCAGAGATTGGTGGTCCAAGCAGAGTTTGAACCAATGGTTCCAAAACCTCACTTACTGGTGTGCACTTAGCCCACCCCCACCCCCAACCCCCGCTGTTGCATCCAAAACAGAGACCATCAAGAGGGCAAACATCCATCCATCTCAGGGAAATTGGGTCTTCCACATTCCAAAAGTTGCTTACGTGTATGCATATAAAAAGAAGCTGACGCTCAGAAGCTAAGGTTAAACCGGTAATGCACTTGGCCCAGAAACACAGGCCTTTTCTTCTCTCTTGTTCCCAGAGTGATCAGAAAAACGTTAGAACTATAGAAAAACGAAGTCTCAAGGCGAAGGAGAATAGGAAGAAAGATTTCCAGGTGCACATGAAATGCCAGGTTTACCATTTTCGCGCTCAGGCGAGCAGACACCAGGACACAGGAGGGGCCGACGGCCTTCTGCACAAAGCGCTTCTGGTTCTCGGGGATAAGGACAGTTTGGTCATTTTTTCAGACTGAAAGCCCAAATGGGTCAGCTTATCCAAGCTCCTCCGTCGACGCATCGAGGACAGTCTGCCGAGGCAGAAGGCAGCGGTTAGGCCTGGGGGAGGCCAGCGGCATCCGCGCCCGCCGGCCACTCCACCTCGGGGGCCTGGTCTTCTCCTTCTTCCGAGCCACCCCCACAGCGACCCCCAGGTTACGGCCACACACTGAGCCGGTGCCCCACTGCCTCCGGAGAGCAAGTCTAGACAGCCCCCGGCCGTGGAGGACTGTCTGCCACCCGGCCCAGCCCACCTTTCTAGAACCTTCTCCCACAGCCTCTGGCTGAACTCTGCCCCCACCCCCGGTCCTCCATGGCCTGTACACACTGGGCCTTCTCCAGGAGCATCGACCTACCACCAGGACCAGCGCCCACCCTCTCCAAATCCACAGCAAAAGTCTTCTCTTCCATGTGTTTCCCTAGAATGAATCACTCCCCTCCTCTGAATTCCCCCCAAACCCAGGATGCTGGAGGAGTTCTTCACAGAGGGGCCACAGGACCTTGGCCCTAAATGACCTTTAGCTCCCCAAATCTTCTACAGGTCTCCTCAATGAAGGGGGCATTATGGGTTGAGCTTTGTCCTCCAAAAAGATGTCAATGTCCTCTAATGCCCCCAGAGCTCGTACTGTGGCATCACTTGGAAAGAAGGTCATTGCAAATGGATTAGTTAAGACGAGGTCATACTGGAGTAGGCTGGGTGCTCAGGAGAGGAGAGGACACAGACAAGATACGAGAGAAGAGGACCCAGTGGAGATGGGCCCAGAGGCCGGAGCCGTGCTCCTGCAAGCCAGGAAAAGCCCAGGGCCACCAGAAGCCAGGAGGTAGGGCCCTCCCCTATAGGTTTCAGAGGGTGGGCGGCCCTGCCAAGCCCTTGACTGGGGACTCCTGGCCTCCAGGACCATCAGAGAAGAAGTTCCTGTTGTTTGAAGCCACTAAATTTGTGGTATGGCAGCCCCGGGAAACCAAGATGAGGGGTCATCATTAGACCTCAGTCACAAGGTTGTCATGACAACTAATCTAATAACGTGGTATATGTGGAGAGGTGGTTGCCCAAGCACACAGGCTGTACCTGTGCTGGGGTTCAGGGAGAGGCTCAGTGCCATTCAATGTCACCCATCCTCACAAGTTTGCACAGCACGCTAGGCACGCAGGAGGCCTGGGAGTACAAGGATGAGCGTACAGGTTTGGCCCCTGATTCCACAGAGTTTGTAACCAATTCACTCGGAAGTCTGTCTACTGCTAGAGTATAAACTCCTGGAAGGCAATGACATGTCCTACTCGCTCCTGTACCCCCAAACATAGGCCCAGCACATAGATGAGACCCCGGAAAGCTATGCTCGCCCAGATGGAACAAAATCAAGCCTGAATCCCGAAAGCCTCAGGTATGCATCAGTGCCGAGATGTGGCATAGCTGCAGGAGGGCCATGCTGCCTCCTCCAGGGGCCACCTATGCCAAGGCCACCTGTTCTCCAAGAAGCCACCACCATGACATCCACTAACTGCAAACCGGGCACGCGCTAATCTTGGGGCTCCTGATTTTGCCTCCAAGGTCGCTAGCCATGTAATCCAGATGCTAATGAGGCAGAATTATAACAGAACTTCAGCCTTCCATGAGGCATCAGAATGGCCGACAGCCCGCGCTGGCAGCACAGCTCAACCCCTGCAACACCAATTCGGAAAAATGCACCGTGCCTTTCCAAGTGGTCAGCAGTTAGCCAGAGTCAGATGCAGCTCGCAGAGTCAGATGCAGCTCGCACCTGGAGGAGAGAGCCACACGGCCCTCGGGAGGCTCCGAAGAACTCCAGTAGCAGG
This sequence comes from Tamandua tetradactyla, assembly GCF_023851605.1. Taxonomy (NCBI): domain Eukaryota; kingdom Metazoa; phylum Chordata; class Mammalia; order Pilosa; family Myrmecophagidae; genus Tamandua; species Tamandua tetradactyla. Next base: position 38,304,504 of record NC_135333.1, on the reverse strand, counting down.
GGGTGGAATCAAACTGCAGCAACACGCGAGAGACAGAGGACCCCAGCGCGGCCTGGTTCGGGCAGCTGGGGAGCACCGGCTTCCCTGCAGGCCTCCCAGGGCCGTTGTCATCTAGTGTGAGCCTTCTGGGAGCATTTTACAAAGCATGTCACCTGGTCAGTTCCCAACCTCTGCTGTGAACACATCCCTGATCTGCGCTCCCCTGCCCCACCCCAAAATGACTCCCCTATGTCACCTCCAGTTGTCTCTGTCCCCTACTGTAGTCAAGTGCAGGCTGCCTCCTTTCAAAGTGCCCAGCAATCACAGGACAGTGACTGCACCTGACCTAACACAGCGGCAATTACTTTGCCCTGTGCACTTTGCTTCCTTGGATTTTAGAAGGTGCGTTTATCATATTTCTACCGATTCAATCAGGCTGGGTTTAAGTGAGTACTTTAATCACAGATCATGAAAATCTGTCATCAGGTAATGATAAGGGGGAAAATAAAGCAGCAGAAAGTGGGGGCAGGGAGGAAACCCAAAAGACACTGATAATTATAAAAAATGGCGACCGTGCCACCAAGCCCCCTTGCATTCGTCGGCCGGGGTCTCTGAGCCAAGCCGTTTGTCAGCAAGCTGTGCCCTGGGCCTCGCTTGGACGGGGAGGTAACAAAACTCTCTGATCATTTCCAGCGAGCCTGATCAACTAACATAATATTAAAGAAATGTGCTTAATCAAGAGAAAACAGAAATGAAGGTAGAAAAAACCTACGCCTGGAAAAGCAAGTTGGGCTGGTTCCCGCACATGCCTCATATTAATTAATCTGCTCGGTAATGCCCCATCGTATCTAGGGAAGTGCAAAGTGTGCTCTCCTGAGAAACGCAGAAGATTAAATCATTAAGTCATTAAAAAAAAAATTAACTCTCCTGTGCACCTGCCACAAAACCCTCGGGTGGGGGGGGGGGAGAACCTGGGACGAGGCTAGTGGAAGGCATCGGGGGCACAGCGCCCTCTAGTGCCCCGTCTGCACCCACAGATGAGACAACCTGCAAACGCTTTATTTCAACAAGGGTTTTGGGGCGGGCTGGAGAGGTAGGCACCTTCCAAAGGCAGGTGGGGGTGCTGGGAGCCACCAGCCCCAGGTCCCGGCAGCGCTGTGTCCACCTGAGGTACTCAAAGAGCCAAAGCAACATTTCAGCCCTCTGCAGCGAGGAGGTGGCTCCACCCAACACAGCTCCATCCAAGCCTGAGTCACAACAAAGAGGAAAGAGCCCTCCAAAAGCCAGTGCTCCCAGGGGTCCAGCCTGGAGCCCAGGCTTTGGAGGGAAAACTCCAAATGAGGCGCGCTGTGATTCCCTCTCTACCCCCCCAAACGAGGCCAGGTTCACCTCCCACTCACACGTCCCCACGGCGCCTTGTTCTTTTCTTTGCAAGGCTTTATCACAGTTTGAAAGTGTAGGCGCACAGATGTGTTATTACTGGATTCTGGATTCGCGGCTGCAGGACTGTGCAGGGGCAGTGGTGCGGTTGCATTGCCTCCCCAGCTCCTGGTACAGGGCCTGAGCCCAAAGCAGTCACTGAATTCAATGATGGATGGATGGACGGGGGTGTCAGGACTCTAACACTCCTTCCTGATATTTCTTTTTGCAACTCGTAGGAACTATGTTCTCTTCCTTCCTTTTTGGTCTCTGCAGGAGGCCAAAAAATGGCTCTGCAGAAGGTATCCAAGTCCTTATCCCCAAGACCTGTGGACATGCTGCCTTACAGGGCAAAAGGGACTCTGCAGGTGGGACTACGAGTTAAGGACCTCAGAATGGGGTATCCTGGATCACCCAAGTGGGCCTGATGTCATACAGGGGCCCCCATAAGAGGTGAGGCAGGAGGGCCAGAGGCAGAGGAAAAGGCGATGTGACTGCAGAAGAAAGGGTGCAAGAGGCCTCGAGGCTGGTTTTGAAGCTGGAGAATCGGATCATGAGCCCAGGAACGTGAGTGGTCTCTAGAAGCTAAGGGAAAGACAGAGAAACAGGTTCTCCTCCGGAGCCTGAGGAAAGGAAGGCAGCCCTGGTGCTACCTTCATTTAAGCGCCTCTGCCTTCCAGAACTTTAAGAAAATAAATCTGTGTTGTTTTAAACCTCCATGCTTGTGGCCACAGGAAACAAGTACGGCCTCTAGGCAGCCCCAAATACTCCTCATCATTTCAAAAGCCAGAAACACTGTTTGGCTGCAGCGGTCTTGCTGAGCATCTACCCGCTGCCAGGCACTGGGCTAAGCAACAGCAGCACGAGAGTAAGTGACATGGCCTCGGCCTCCGCCACGTAGGCAGGACATCTGAGCAACACCTGGGTAAAAGCACAGCTCCCGCCAAGGCTGTGCAGGCCGCTGTGTGTCACCGAGGCCCAGAAGGGTCACCGTTTAACAGCACATCCATCAAATGTGCAAAGTGAACATGACAACCCCGTGGTCAACAAGATCGGAAGCCACCCATCCACCTGCAGGTTCTCAGGCACTGAGAAGGGTGCATTGGACCGCCCCCCACCCTCCTCCCTGGCCTGGTTATTTAGTGCGCTCACGGGGAGCCGCCGGGAATGTGCTGATGGCTTGTCCTTTTGGGTTACAGCTGTGTCCCACTAGCCTCTCCCGAACCTTCCCATCACTTCTTTATACCCCAGAGTACCTGATGTCCCCTCAATCCTGCCACATCCTCTGATAGTAGCCCCGACCAGTTCCAAACACTTGCAGGGCCCACTGGCTCTTTCTCCAGGCTGCCCTTTCAGCAAATCCCAGCCTGCATAGCAGAGTTGTCAGCTCCGAGCATGCCTTTCCACAGCACCCCAGTCCCAGGAGTGCCATCGCTAGCCGACAAAGAAAAGGAGGTCATGTTGCAGGACACCGGTAGCCATTTACTGCGTCCAGACACTTCCTCCTGTCCCTCCCTGATGCGTTTCCCAAGGTGATAAGGCTGGCAAGGGAGAGGGGCAGGGTGGCAGGGCGGGAAGGCAGAGGGCTTTAGACCTGGGCAGTTCTGGCCCCAACTGCCCTTCTGGGCGTGTGACCTCAAAGGAGTTAACTTCTGCAAGGCCCAATCTGTCATCAGTAATGGGGACACAACCTCAAGTAAGGAATACTCTGGAAAGAGGGGTGAAGAAAGACACTGCCCAGAGCCGGACCCTGTATTGAGCAGTTTCGATGCAGTATCCCGAGGGAAACAAGGATTCAGAAAGGACGGGGCTTCTAAGGAGACGGGCAAGGGCTTGCCAGGTACTTCTGACTCCAAATCCAGTGCTCCCTCTACCAGTCCCTGCCACACCCGTCCCCTTGTAACGCTGAGCCCTACCAATGAGCGCATATGTCTTTTCCAACTCCTTAACCAGTTGTTTACCCAAGGCAAAAAGTAACTACCACCAGTGTTTTCCCCCCACAGGTAACAGGGTCACCAAACCTCCAGCCAGGTGACCTGGCACACTCGGTGACAGGCACAGCACGCGTGTCACAAAGCCACACGCATGTCCGAGCACTGGGGGAGGCTGGGGAGGGGGCAGAGAAGTGTCTGGCCTCTGGGCTCCTCCCTAAGTAAAAGCTGCTGTGCAGAGGGAGCTGGCATGGACCACCTCCTCCATGGAAGTTGTCTGTGGATGCTTCGGAGCCCAGGTTCTCACCTGGGGAAGAGGGGGACCCCTTGGCACAAACTGACAGCTGGAGTCCTCTCCCTCTGCTTTCTTCTCCCTGTGTGGACCCAGGGACAGGTGAGCTCTGCAGTGCGTCTGTCCATCTATTACACTGGGTGCACCCCACACTCCAGATTCCCACCACCCACCCAGCCACTGGGGTCCTGGGAGGGCAGCCAGGGGAGGACTACTCTCTCCACACCCCACCCTTCCTTCCTCGCAGGCAGGAAGCTGTCAGCATCCTCTGCTTCTGCCTCACAGGCCGACCCTGGCCCTCACCCCCCGGGCTGCAAGAGGCTCGCTTGGGAGCAGCCCGAGACCCTGGCCTCCCGCCTCCCCCTGGGTGACCCTGACAACCCAGGCACCTGCCCTCCCAACAGACACCAGGAAGTGGCAGGGTAACTGTTCGGTACAGCCGGTCCCAGGGGGCTCCCCAACGGCAACAGCTGGGGGCACCAGGTGGGCACGGCTGGCCAGACCAGGCCACTGTGCCACCAGCAGCATACGGCCTGGACAGCTGCTGCTTGGAGGCCCCGCTGACCACAGTCCCAGAAATGCAGTGCTAGGGGAACCTCCTTCTCCAGGCTCCACCCACGCACTCACTTGGGCGGGCCATTGAACGGACGGTGTGGCTCAAAAATATGCCAGTTCTTGTGCCGCCATGGCAAGGCTGCTGGTCCTCTGGGGAAGCCTCAGCCCCAGCTTGACACTGCCACCTCCGAACCAGTTCCCAGGGCTGCAGAACAAAGCTCCCCAAACTGGGTGGCTGACAAAAGACATTTATTGTCTCCCGGCTCTAGAGGCCAGAAGTCCTAAATGGGGGTGTGAGCAGAGCTGCACTCCTTTTGGAAACATCCCGGGGAGAATCCGACCAGGCTCTCTCTTAACTTCTGCTGGTGCTGGCAATCTTTGGTGTTTCTTGGCTTGCAGATGCATCCCTCCGATCTGCCTCTGTCATCATGTAGTCGTCTTCTCGTTGTGTCCCCATCCCTGGGTCCAAATTTCCCCCTCCTTACAAGGACACCGGCCACTGGATTCAGGGTCCCCCTCATCCAGTGTGGCCTCACGTCTGCAAAGGCTCTATTTCCATCGAAGGTCCCATCTGCATGTGCCAGGGCTACAACCTGAGCACTGTTTAAGGGGGATATGATGTGACCCCTCCCGGACCCCTGTCCCATAACCTTCCTGCAGTGGCCGTCACAGCGCCTGGTTTAGTTCCTACCCAGAAAGTGAATAAATCAGGTTCTATTCACCTGTAGTTTTTTTTTTTTTTTTACATGGGCAAGCACCAGGAACCAAACCTGGGTCCTCTGGCATAGCAGGCAAGCATCTTTGCCTGCTGAGCCACCGTGGCCCGCCCTCACCTGTAGTTTTACCAATTGGTGCCAGCTGCAATATGAGCTCCCCAGGTACAGGGACCCTGTGTGTGTCCCTAGAGCCTAGCACAGGTGTGGTACACAGTAGGTCCTCAATAGGTGCTAACCGAACAACTGAACAAAGCAGGTGCCCTAACACTACCTCTTTTGAGGTATGGATTAAATGAGAGAACATGTGAAAACACCTACCCCGGGGTCCTACCAGAGCAGGCCAGTCCCCAAGCTCAGCCGGAGATGCCTGCACCCAGAGGGGGAACAAAGCTGTCCAGGGAAGGCAGGTAATTATCCTGTAGGTTGCTGGTGCCTGCCTGCTTCTCTCCCTTTCAACAGACATGCTCTGCCTTCTACAAGCAGATGAAAGTTTCCATCTAAGCACACCCCCAGTTTCAAAGGCTTGTCCTACTTCCTTGGCTCCTCAGAAATGTTGCTATTGGAGACCACAGCTGCAGGATACATTGTATCTCTGTTCTTTACACCTGTAGTTGGCCTGTGAGATGTTGATGAGTCAGGAGCTGGGAAAATGGACATATGGCTGTATGAATTCACTTTTAACTTTAAATTTATTCCACTTAACAAAAGAAGCCTGTCTTTGAATACTAGTTGTATGGTATAATTAGATGAGATTTGGCCTGGTTTGCATGCATGAATTCATTCAGTCACCAACAGATGTCAACCATGGACTTCTACTTGCATCAGGCCTGGCTGGTATGAGCACAGGGCAGGGACAGGGAGAGTCAGGTGCAGGACCCCCTTCAAGGGTCTCAGCATCCAGGAGATATACAAAAAAAAAAAATTAGATTTGTGGAAAATCTTGTGGGACCTGAGAGGGAATGGATGGTAATCCAGAGAGGCTGCCTGGAAGAGGCAACTTGTAGGAGTCTGGCCTGCAGGGAGGAAAAAGATGGTGCCAATCCTCCATCCCCACATACCCAGCAGGCAGGGGACTTGCTAATGGTAATGGAAGCATGTCCTTTTGCTTTAGGCCATCCTGGAACAGGAAAGATGGTTAAATATGCTAGGAAGAGAGAGGGTGCCTCTGAAGTGCCGACCAGCAAACGTCCGGCTCTTCTTTCTCAGGAAAGACTGTGGGGTGCAAAGGCTGATCAATGGGCTGGGAGTTGGGGGCCTGGGATGGGCGGCTGTGAGCACACCTGGAACCACAAGGACCACAAAGAGAGGAGACTGAGCTCTAGGCCCCGACCCCTCTGAGCATGGGGACCCCCTTCTAACATCCCAGAATTTAACAGCTTTCCTCCTCACACCAGCCACTGCGCTTTGAGACAGAAGCACATCCAGCATGTTCTTTTGTGGGGTTTTTTTGCATGCTGTATGGCGGAGTCACATTTCATTCTTTTTCCATGTGAGTATCCCATTATTGCAGCACCATTTGTTGAATTTTTTATTGTTTGTTTTTGGGAAATGCATGGACCAGGAATCAAACCTGTGTCTCCCGCATGGCAGGTGAGAATCTTAGCACTGAACTACCCACGCGACCCCGCAGCATGGTTTTTACATCACTCTGCATTTTATGAAGTCCAACAGAACCTGAGAAAAACTGAAAAAGCACTTTACATACATGTGCAAGACATCTCACTACAGGGTCTCCGTCGGTATTTCCCAAAGTGAGTCCCATGAACATTCACGGGGCTTACACGAATCGAGCCCAGAGTCAAGTAAGTGAAGAAAATATTGGCTTCAACAAAGTGAAACAGATGTCTTTTCTCTTTCTGCAGGACTCCGCAGAGCCTTGACGGTGCCAATGTATCTTGTGGCAAGGGAGGGGGGTGAAGGGTGCTGAGGGTTTCCCTCCCCAACCCCAACCCAGCACTGGTCCAGATGGTCTCAGGGAAACACTGCTGGGCGTGAGCTGGGCTTACGGACCCCTTCAGTGGCTGCTTCCATCACCCTCAGCTCCTGTACCAGTTGGGGACACTGGCCTGCGCTCTAGGCCAGGCCAGGCTCTAAGCCTGCAGGCCAGAAAGAGCAAGGTAAACACAGGTTCAAGGAAGCTTGAACCTTGATCCCCAATCGAGGGGATCCCCAATCCCCCTTCCTGCTCTTCAGGAGCCACTCTGTCTGATTAGATCACTTTTTTTTTTTTTTTTTGGTCTTTTATGTTAGGTCTGTATCATTTCTGAAGAGCTGCTCAGAGAATGGGTTGCCAGCCTCCCAGCACTGGATTTCCACAAGGTCCTCCTTCCAATGCTGGGGGCTCCTCCAGGAATGCCCCCCAACACTGACAAAAAGCCCACTAAAATAGAACGCCAAGGCTCCAAGGCAAAGTCTGTCTGTGAGCTCCTTGAAGGAAGGGCTTGTCTCTCTTTGTTTGCAGACCTGGGCCCTGGTGTCCCTTTCTCTAAGGACATATAAGGCAGAGCCCAGGAAAAAAAGTATTTTTTATCGCACCAAACAGGGGAAGGAAGTCTGCTGGGAACTTCCTATGCCAAAAAGCACCAGAGCACTGGCAGGACCAGCTCACGGCATGCCCCAGCAGGTCCGGGGAGGCGGCTTCCCCGCAGAGGGGATGAGCACCAGTGGGGGTGCCGGGCTGCTGTTCCCACCCACTGTGTGACCTCTCTGGGCTTTGCTTTCCTCAAACACAAAATAAAGTTATGAGGGCTGCACGAGGCAAAGGGCATTAAGAAGTTGAAACAGCCCCCTGGGACACAGAAACACTGAGTACCTGTTGGTGTTCCCAGGTCACAGGAGAGGAAAACAGACATCTGGGTGATTATGGGAACTGTTAAGACCAGCACTGATAGCGGCAGAGCCCGGCTCACCCCAAGACCTGCCCCCTGCAAAGCTCCTTCCCTGTCTGCTGCCTCCTGAAGACAGAAAGGACAAATCTCTTAACCAGGGGTGACTTCACAAAAGCCAGACACTGGTGAAGAACAGCTAGTTAAAAGGGAGAGAAAGAACCAAAAGACCATTAAAGGGAATCCATTTTATCTGATCCCCGCCCCCCCCCAAAAAAAATCTCAATTACAACTTGACCCTGAAAATGTTCCCTAACCCCATTCTTCGGGGCCCAAAGATACCTATAATCCACCAGAACAGTGGGAAACTTTCCAACACGCTCCATCCCAAAAGTCAGACCCCACACATCCACCTGAGGCACGCGAGATAACAAAGGGCCAGTTTCCCCACTGACCTAATACCACCACTTCTCAACTTCCCGGGAAAGATCAGTCAGCCCAGCCATGGGCCATTCCTTATAAAAACAAGTTACCCATAAAGCAGAAAAGAAACTATGAGCTGATCTTGGTGTAACTTCAGTCAGTAATGGTAAGACAACTCACTGGTGACGAGGGTGGCAGCTGAAGGAAGCGCTGGAAATGCCCCACGCTGCTCCAAGACGCGTGCGAGGTGGGCCAGGCAGTGAGCGGAGACGTGCACATAACACTCATATTTATAGACGCAAGCCAAGTCGCCACCATGACTTGCAATTTGAGGAAACGGCCCCTTTAGGGAATCTTTGAGGAAGGTCCCAGAAGGTCAAGCTGTCAGAAGGACTGAGTTGTTTTTAGACGATAGAACCCTGCTAACCACAAAATATTATTTCCATCTTGACGACCAACAGCTTCATGGGTAACGTACACTGCTCCCCAGAAAAGCAAACCCGCAACACGTAAAGAAGGAAGGAAAGCAGCATGCCCTCCTCTGATGTGACTTAAGGCGCATTTGGGATGGGGACAAAATGAACAGCACGCTGGGCCTCTGATGAGCCTTTGAGCTCCGTCCTGGGCTGTGGACAGCTCACTGTGGAGGAAGGCGGACTGAGGGCAGGTGCTCCGCCCGAGCCCTGAAAGGAATGTGGCAATAACCGCAGGCACATGTCCGCCCTCCAGCTGCATCTCCTAGCTGCCGTTGACGGCAGGGGGTCTGAACACGGACACACCGAACACTTGTCACCCCATTGCCACGACAACAGAAATCAAATACCAGAAGCAGAAAGCCTAAGCAAGAGCCGGGGCTGCACCCACTGAGGCTGGCAGACCAGCTTTCGGAGGCGTTCACCCAAGCGAAGGAACCACAGAAGGTTCTGGAAAGGGTGAGGTCAAGAAATAGAACTACACCCACCTTTGCAACTTCTCCCTTTGCCTCTTGGGTGCAGGGACCAAGGAAGGTTCTAGAAGTTGGGATATCAGGAAGTAGAACTACACCGCCTTCTGCCTGCTCCCCCACCCTCCTTCCTTGGCCACTGGAGCCACCTAGTAGAGACAAAACTGTGTGGCTATGGGCAGGTTACCGGTCTGCGTCTGGTCGCTTGTCTGTAAAATGGGGATAATAACTCATCATCCTCAGTACTGCTATGGAGATCAAATGCATTTATGCAGAGCAGTACATACACACAGACAGCAGTATGAGCTCTTCTTCTGGGAATTACTACCAACCTCCAACTCCCGATGAAAACTCGTTCCCCAAGGCTGACTGCTGGAGTTGTCACTGGGTCACCCCACCAAGTCCCAGGGTGGCTTACATGGGGACGTGATGCGCTGGCCCTGTCCCGCAGCAACGTGTGTGAGGAAAGGACTTTAGGGCAGCCAGTGGGTGGTCACTGGACTGTCGGACTGACTCCCAGAAGCAATTCGACAGCCCCCAGTTCCCTGCCTGAATCACCGCCCAGAAGTAAAATCCAGGGTCACCCCTGCCCCCCCATACTTCACTCCCACTAGAGTTGGTGCAAATCAAGGGCCACCCCAGAAGGTACACATGGGGACCTAATAGCAACTACGTGAAACCCAAGGCAGACTCAGCCCTCACAGCTGCCACCAAGGGTTCTTCCATTTGGGGGACATGTGAGGGAGGCCAAAACCAGGAAAGCAAAGGCAGAGGGGGCACCTGTGGCCCTTGCCCTGCCCGACTTCCTACACTTACCCTCCTGAAAGGCTAAGCTCAGAGAACTTAGGAGAGAGGGCTTTGGTCCACACAGCACCAGGTGACTGCCCACGAGGACAGCCAGGGCAAGAGAAGGGTGGCCACCTGGAAGCAGTGGCATTTCTGCAGCTGCCAAATCAGCCAAGCAGATGCCTAGAGCTGCCACTCGGCTCCTTGGGTGGGGGGTGGGTACAAAAATAACAGGAAGCTTCTGGAGGGCGGGTCCCAAAAGGAGGCACCATCTAACATTTCCTAATTTTCAAAAGGGCAATGGTAGTGCAATGGTAGTTCAGTGGTAGACTTCTCACTTGCCATGTGGGAGACCTGGGTTTGATTCTTGGTCCATGCACTTCCCCCAAAACAAAAGAAACAAAACTAACAAACAATAAAAAATTCAACAAATGGTGCTACAATAACAGGATACTCACATGGAAAAATAATGAAACGTGACCCCCACCACATAGCATGCAAAAAAAAAAAAAAAAAGGAAACATCATGTGCTGGAAAAATCATAAACACATCTGGAGTCCTAGGGTCTCCTAGGACTTGCAGTGGCCAGGCCTGGGGAGCAGCAGGAAAGACCACAAAAGCACTGCCTTCCAGGAGCTCTATCAAAGTGGGAGGAATGTCGATAAATGTGTGTAAAGGAAGGAACTTGGCCTCCGAAAAGAGGTCTAGCCTTTGGACAGGCTGGGGGAAAGGGGGAGGGCACCTCTATATCCTTGGAATGTCCTGAGGGGTTGAGTGATAGGGTGATAGGAGGCTTTTTATTAGTCCTGATGGGTCCCCCCAAAAGCACATGGTTTATGCGAATGAGGTGACTCAGTTTGGGGCCAGCCACACCTGCGGTCTTAGGGTGGGGGCTGGTCACACCAGAAATCCCAACCAGGTGATTAGGGGGCCGCCCATCACCACCTGCCTGGCACAAAGCCTTCAAAAATGCTTGTGGTGTCATGACTTTTATTTCTTTTTCACAACTTTGAAGATCAACAAGAAAACAAAATATCTGCTTCCTTCAGAAAAAAGTGGAGGTTGGGTGCCTGAGGTTCCTAGGGCTTCAGTAACAAAGTACAACAAACCAGGTGGCTTAAAACAAGCCATGCCTCTCTCTCTAAGCCAACTCAGCAGGTGAGCTCACTGTCTTCCCCACCACGTAGGACATGACTCCCAGGATGTAAATCTCCCAGGCAAAGTAGGACATGACTCCCAGGATGAGCTGGGACCCAGCATTGGGGGATTGAGAAAGGCTACTTAACCAAAAGGGGAAGAGAGAAATGAGACAAAATAGTTTTAGTGGCTGAGCAATTTTAAACAGAGTCGAGAGGTTATCCTAGAGGTTATTCTTATGCATTATATGGACATCCCGTTTTTAGTCTATGGTGTATTGGAGTGGCTGGAGGGAAGTACTTGAAACAGATGAACTGTGTTTTAGCAGTCTTGATTCTTGAAGACAATTGTATAACAATATAGCTTTTATGATGTGACCATGTGACTGTGAAAACCTTGTGTCTGATGCTCCTTTTATTCAGGGGTATGGGCAGATGGGTAAAAATAAATAAATAAATAAAGGTTAAAAATAAATAAATAATATGTGGAGATAAAGGGTAAAAATTGGGTAGACTAAAACATTGTGGGTCAATGAGAGGGAGGGGTAAAGGGTATGGAAGTATGAGTTATTTTTTTTCTTTTTCTGGAATGATGTAAATGTTCTAAAAATGACCATGGTGAAGTATACACAACTATGTGATGATATTGTGAGCCACTGATTGTATACTATGGATGAACTTTATATGTGTGGATATTTCTCAATTAAAAAACAAGCAAACATGCATCCTCCCACGGTTCTGGAGACCAGGCAACCAAAATCAAGGTGTCAGCAGGACCCTGCTCCCTCTGAAGCTGTAGGGAAGGAACCTTCCTTGCTTCTAGCTTCTGACAGTTTGTGGACCATGTATGCATTCCTTGGCTCATGGCTGCCTCACTCCAGTCTCTGCCTCCGTCTTGGGGCCTTCTCCCCCAGCCTCTGTGTCTCTTCTCCTCTTCTCATAAGGAGACCAGACATGGGGTGAGGAACCACCTACTCCAGGATGAACTCATCCAAACTTAACTAAATTCCGTCTGCGATGAACCTGCTCCCCAATAAGGTTACCCTCTGAAGTCCTAGGGGGGCACAATTCAAGTCATAAAGAGCTTACTAACAGGTAGTAAAATAGAATCTTCCCCAAAGAGAAGACTTCTAATAAAGCCCCTCATGGGAGCAGCCACAGCTCTAGGAGCAGCCCACAGCTCCAGATGAAGCCCACGGCTCCAGGAGCAGCTCACAGCTCCAGAAGAAGTTCATGGCTCCAGGAGCAGCAGGTACTACAGAACGTAGGCACACGGGTGCCCACACCAAGGAGCCACCGCTTTCTAGAAGACAGATACTTGCCCTTCTGGAGACAAAACAGATGGACAAGATTCCCATCAAAATCCCCCAAATTAGTCTATGAGTAACTTGAGCCTGATTGGGGAGAGAGAACACAGGTTCCGGAGTCTGGGTTAGCCTCTGGGACAAGCTCCCTAGAGCCCCTCATCTCCTTACAACAGCAGGCCCTCACCCAGTACCATAACAGGTCAAAGCCCAGCAAATGCCTCTCTCCTGCCTCCCAAGCACAGTTTGTGAAATTAGGCAAAGCCATGACAATCCACGTAAAAGACAGCTAGCAGTGCTCGCTTCGGCAGCACATATACTAAAAAAAAGACAGCTAGCAAAGGCCCCTCTAGTTCTAAGCACCCTGTTGAGAGCTCTCAGGAGCACTGTTTCCCAGCCAGCGCAACTCAATACTCTAAGCACACCCAGCCCCATCCATGCACATGCCACATTTCAAGTTCACGCTGTAGACCTTCGGGGGCTGCCCATCCCAAAGCCTGAGACTGCTCTCTCTGGGAAACCTGGCTGGACCCTCCAACGAATTCAATTCCCAAATGTTTGCTGCACTCTTTTAGCACATCCTCCATCTGGGTCTTGTCACTTCCAAGTCACGCAGCCCTCTCCACAAAACAGGTCGGTGGAAAGAGGCAGTCAAGGAAACCATGGCTTGCACAGCACAGCTTCCCAGGATGACACATGGAAGCGCTGCAGATCTGGCATCAACTTTGCCCCAGTGACCAGGAAGGTCTGCTCTGCAGGCCTGGGAGCGCGTGGTGTCAGTGGGAAGGAAGCCAAAGACGGAGCCAGGGTCCCGGTTGCGATCCCCATGAACACCAGGGAGCACAGCAGAGAGGGGTGTACTGTCCCCCGGTCGCAGCATCACGCCAGCCCTCTGCCCTTCCACAGTGGCACACGGGCAGGAAGCGGGCAAGAAGCCCACCGACTCCACATAAACCTGGGAGGAAAACCATCCCAGGCTCCCTCTTACCAAAGACGGTGGACACCAGGGAGGGGAACTGGTGTGAAAGGCGGTGGCAGAGAGAAGGCCACTGGAGAACTGAATCTAGGACCTGGGGCTCGCCCTACCCACGACACTTTTTCATATGACCTTGAGCAAGCCACCTCCCAACTCATCTCTACAAGCAGTGGCTGGACTCAAATGCTGCACCCTGGAGGGCAGGGGCTGTGTCCTCTGTGACGGTGCATCCCCAGCCATGGGCGAGACCTGAGTCTGGGCATGGCCGGCCCTGGGAAAGGCTCCTCCAACCAGCGACCACAGAACTGTCACCATCGGCCACTTGTCTCCCACCCTCTAAGCCACAGCTGCTGAGGGCGACGACCAACAGATGAAATTTGCCTCTGCCTCTGGGGCCAGGGGTGCAGGCCTGCAATGGTTCTTGACAAATACTTGTCAGATGGTTTAAGAAGGAACAAGCCCAGTGGTGGCCAGGACTTCAGGGCGAGGGAGGGAAGCCAGGGGCTTTTTAGGGCAGGGACACTCTCCGGAATGACATTTTAACGGTGGACACGTGACATGAGACATTTGTCAAAACCCACAGAACTGTACAGTATGGTTCCTCATGGGAACCACAGACTTTGGTTATTAATAATGGATCAATCATGGGTCATTGGTTGTAGGAAACATCACATATTAATGCAAGATGTCAATAAGAGAGGAAGCTGTGGCAGGGGAGGCAGGGGGAGGGTGGGAATCTGGGAACCCTACTTTATGCATAGCCTGTCTTGTAAACCTAAAAAGTGCTCTAAAAGTTACATCTATTCAAGAAAAAGAAGGAGGAGGGAGCTGTATGGAGCTCTTTCTTTTCCTACGGAAAGAGGTTCCTCTTGCCTCCAATAGGGTGACACAAGATGTGCCCACCCCACCCCACCCCAAGACAATCAGCCACAAAATTCTAGTACATTTCTCAGAACATGAATCAGAACATTTCCTTCGATGACAAGTGGAAAAAGCACCATAGGCAGGGAAAATGAGACCCCGGCATATCATACCCACCCTCCACCAAGCAAGCATACCACCCGAAGAATGACACGTCCTATTTAAACCCAAGTGACAGCAAGCTCTGCCTCTGTTTAATAACACACCCTAGCTTGCCTAGCAAACGAGCTAAGTGAGAGTCTTTAAAGGAAAAGATGCTCGAGGTCTTTTCGTAGCCAATACAAGTGACGCTGGGTATGTGATGCTCGGAATTTATATCCTGCACTCACATTTTGTGATACCCGGTGCCTCTTTTTCCCTAAGAATGAAACTGGGATACAACACCAGCTCATTAAATTTCCCAAGCCTGACACAGTGAGTGGCATTTATTTTAAAGGAGTATATATCAGGAGAACTGCTGTTTTGCTTGACTGAAAAAAAAAAAAAACACATAGAGGGTGGGCCACAGTGGCTCAGCAGGCAGACTTCTTGCCTGCATGCCAGAGACCCAGGTTCGATTCCTGGTGCCTGCCCATGCAAAAAAAAAAAAAAAAAAACCACAAATAGGATAGAATGATAAGCAAAAGTAAGTTTGTAAGCTGTGGGCACTGAGCCAGCACAGTCTTCAGAGCCCCTTTCAAATAAAAAAGAAGGTACCCTGCGTACCAAGGGCTGAGGCACAGGATCCCAGCCCCACTTCAGACAGAGCACACGTTGTAAGCTGCAAAGTGGACAATCTGGATTTATCCACAGGTCTCCTGCGCTTGGCCAAGACAGGCCCACCCCAAGACACAGTCTCCTCTGAGTGCTGACACAGTGAGGCCTCTGAGCCTGTAGGCCACTGCTATGGGTTAAGCTGTGTCCCCCAGAAGGACACGCTGGAGCCCAAACACCCAACACCTGTGAACGTGAGCTTAGGGAAATAGGATCTTTACAGATGAACTCAGGGTGAGATGAGGTCAGGCTGTAGCGGGTGGGCCCTAACTCTAAGGGGACTGGTGTCCTTATAAAAGGAAATTGGGACACACAAGAAGAGCACGTGATGATGGAAGCAGAGACTGCAGTGATGTGTCTACAAGCCAAAGAATTCAAAAACTGCCAGAAAACGCCAGAAGCTAGAAGAGACAACGAAGAATCCTCCCCTAGAGCTTTTGGAGGGAGCAGATCTTGCTCTCTACTTGATATGGGATTTCTAGTTTCACCGAACTGCCAGAAAAGAGAGCTATGGTTCTACGTCACCCAGGTAATGGTATTTTGTTCTGGAACAATCCAGACCAAGGTCACAAATGCCACCCCTGGACACCTCCCAGGAGACAACAGCCAGCTCTCCTCTGATATTGCTCCTGGGTGAAATCCAGTATAAGCCTCCTGTCTTGTCTTTCAATTTTTGCAAGTACAGAGATTATTTTTAGCAGCCATTATTGCTCTATAGTCACTTCATTAGTTTTAGAATAAAATAATCACGTTATTATGAGCTGATTAGCTCATAAGATTATTGTTTGTATTAACAAATATTTACTGAGCATGCCACCATGAGCTGCATCTTGCTTGGTACATTACATTTAAAAAAAACAGTCGACCTAGCTAATGATCACAGATGCTCTAATTTAATTTGCTTTTAAATGTGTTTAATTTTCCCACAAATGGAGATAAAGCTTCCAGACCCAGCGTTTTTTGTCAGGTTGAGCCAAGCAGTAAAATTATAGGAATAAGAGAAACCCATACAAGGACTCTCTTGTCAGTTCTCACCCAACCTCTAATAATGAGGAGGGTGTGGTGACTGGGGCTCCGTACCCCAGAAAAACATGCTCTTAATCTTAATCCATTCCTATGGGGGTGGGCCCATTGCAAATAAGATGTCTTCAAGATGTTACTGCAGTTAAGGTGTGGCCCCATAGAATCAGGTTGGGCTTTAATCCAAATTATGGGAATCCTTTTTAAACAGAGTGAAAGTCAGACAGAAAAAGCCAAAGGGATCAGCCAGAAGCCAGAAATCAACAGAACTGGGAAGCCAGGAGAGGCCACAACGCGCACTGCCATGTGACAGAAAAGCCAAGGTCCAAGGATCACCAGCAGTCAGCCCCAGAACCCCAGTCTGCAGGGAGAAAGCATTACTTTGCTGAAACCTTAACTTTGGACATCTCCTAGCCTCAAAACCATGGGCCAGTGAGTTCCCAATGTTTAAGTCAACCCATTGCATGTTTGCTTTAGCAAGTAAACAGCGTATAGGAGCTACCTTCTGAGCACTTACCAGGTGCCAGTTCTGAACACTTTACATCTTCCCATTCTCTGTCTCTCTGTATCATACCTATCCCCATTACTGGGTTGAGAAGACTGAGGCACAAAGACGTAGAATGACTTATCAATCAGGTCCAAGCTGGTAGGGAGTGATGCAGCCAGAATTTGAACTAGGGCAGCCTGACTTCAGAGTCTAGACTCTTCAACACTTGCTAACCTGCCTCTAAGACATAACTCAATGACAGGTGAATGGAATAACAAAGTGTGGTTCACTCAAATCATGGAAAACCATGGAAAGGAAAGAAGCGCAAATGCCTATTGCAATAGGGATGAGCCTTGAAGACATAATGCTGAGTGAAATAAGCCAGACACAAAAGGATAGATATTATATGATCTCACTGGCATGAAAGACCTAAAACAGACAAATCACATAGACAGAAAGCAGATTAGTGGCTAACAGGAACCATAGGTAGTAGAGATGGGGGTTATTGCTTAATGGGTATAGACTTCTGTTTTGGGTGATAAAACAGTCTTGGTAATGGATGGTGATGATGGTAGCATAACATTGTGAATGTAAATAATGCTACTGAAGAGTGCGCTTGAAAGTGATTAAAATGTGAAATTCTCTGTTATATATGTTATCACGATTAAAAAAAAAAAAGAAACCTTAGCAGGAGGAAATTCACATGCAAAGCAGACACTGAACCACCCTTCTCCTGAGTTTGGAAGTCCTGGTGTGTGGTAGATAGATTCAGTTGTCAACTTGGCCAGGTGAGCATACCTAATTCTGTTGGTGCGGACATGAGCCAATGGTACGTGAACCTCATCTGTTGCTGATGTACATCTGCAGTTGGTTAGGAGGCTTGCCTGCTGCAATGAAGGACATTTGACTTAATTGGCTGGTGTTTAAATGAGAGAGCGCAACGTAGCACAGCCCAAGCAGCTCGGCATTCCTCATCTCAGCACTCGCAGCTCAGCCCAGGCCTTTGGAGATGCAGAAATAAGTCACCGGGGAAAGTTGCTGGAACTCAGGGGCCTGGAGAGAAGACCAGCAGAGATCATCCTGTGCCTTCCACATAAGAAAGAACCTCAGTGGAAAGTTAACTGCCTTTCCTCTGAAGAACTAACAAAATAAATCCCCTTTTATTAAAAGCCAGTCTGTCTCTGGTGTGTTGCATTCTGGCAGCTAGCAAACTAGAACATTGTGCTACCAGGGTGGACTCCTACACAGCAGTGAAAAGGATGACCCCCGGCTCCCACATCAACCCAGCCTCACCCCCAAACCACGACACTAGGTGGCTCACAAATCACGGGTGGGAAGAGACAGCCTGGTTCCACCGGATAAAGTTCAACACCAGGCAAAGCTAACAACCTAAAGGATGCAAATGTGTGTAGGAAAGCCACCAGGAAAAGCAAAGAAACACTAAGCACAAAATTCAAGATGGCGGTGCCGAGGGTGAAGGGCACAGTGGGAGAAAAGTAGAGGCAAAGTTATTTCTTAAACTGGGTACTTTTTTTTAAATTCTTTTTAAAATTACATATATATGTATTATCTTTTGTCTGTGTAATATATTTCATGATGCATTTTTTTTAAGGGCAGGGTTCTCAAGAAGAAGGGAGCTAGGTGAAAAACAAATATATTCAGTACCTCCCAGGTTCCAGGACCTTCACAATCCTCTCTCACGGAAAAAGATTATGGAGACAAGCAAGCCCAATACACGACAAGTCTACCCCCAGTTTTACCCGAATCATTTCAGGGGCTCAACTTACACAGATCGTAATAACAGGGTATTTTAAATGGCCAACACTAAAAGAACATTCCAGAAAGTATAATATGTCATACAAAATATTTATTTTAAGAGTTGGCTTAAACCAGAGGTTGGCAAACTGCAGCCAGTAAACCCAATCTGTTTCTATAAATAAAGTTTTATTGGAACACGGCTATACTTCTTTGTTTACTTACAAATTGGCTGCTTTCACTTATAACGGCAAAGATGAGTAGTTTCTACAAGGACTGTCCGGCTCACCAAGCCTAAAATATTTACTCTTTGGAAATTTACAGAAAGAGTTTGCCAACCCCTGGTTTAAACTTATTTCCAACGATTAACACAATTTCATAATAATTTTTAAAAATATTTTCAAAAAGTGGGTGGGGGGTTAGGACTCAGGTAATATCAGGAATGCAAAACATGCTTCTCAAACTTTTTTTCAGCATTCTTAGATTCAGGTGAGGAAAGTGGAACTAACATCTTCCCATTTCTCCTGGGACTGTGAGACAAAAAAACGCATCCAAGTTCTGCAACCTTCTGTCTGCTTGTGTTTTTCACCCACTCCACCTCAAGGGGGCGTAACTTCCACATAAGCCTTCCCATTTAATCCTTTTACCTCAGGTTCCAATTACAACCTTCGAATTTCACTCTCAACCTCACTTGCTGGAAAACCACCCAAGTCATGGGGTGAACAAAGCTCAGTATCCTCGCTTGGCCCCTTCTTGGACAGCTGGACAACCTAATCCACTGGTTAATACAAGCACAGCACGAGCTGTCTGTGACTTCGTTTATTAAGCAGTGTTGGGGGAGCACTTCTTTCTCTCCCCCTTCCTCTTTGTTGCTAAGCTGGATACCGCCTTACCCCTGCAGGTCCTAACACCTGCTTGTCTCTTCACTGCAACGCCAGATCACTCCCCCAGTGGATGCCAAGCTTCCTTCTGCGTCCCCGGCTAGGCAGTCACCGACGACACGTGGCCACCGCGTCGCCGGCGGGACATTCCCCGCTGGTTATTCATCTCCCCAGGTGCCTATAAACAGGCTGAGAGATCGACCCACACTCCAGGGCCCTTCCTCTCACTTCATGGGAATTAGAGATATTTTGCAGCAGGGAATCTGGGGTCACCAGGCACCCGTCTCCGATTACGCAGCACCTGTCAAATGAGACCTTTTCCCCTCACCAGCAGTGGGGCTTACGCAGCTGCCCTGCTGGGCCGTCCCGGAGGAACCGGGCTGCCCGTCCCCAGGAGCCCCCATGGCCATGACTCACCACACTGGTGTCCCCGGACGGCGACAGCAAGAGACACAGCCATGGCGGGGTGGGGTGGGGTGGCCTTAAGACACAGGGTGTTTTAAAATCTGCAGTCATGTTGATGACAAAGTTCTTTGGGGATTTTGAAGGCTTGATCCTATAAGACACAGGCAGACATGGAGCACCTAAAAGGAGTAGAAGTAAGCTTCCGGCCCAGCCCCGGACGCAGCTTCAACTTTTACTTCTCCGCCCAGTTTTCCCCTCTGATGTGTGAGTCGGTGACAAGCACACATGCGCTCCCGTGACCTTCAACAGCTCACAAGACGCTTTCTCATAGGTCAGCGCATTCAATTCCTAAAGCAGTCCTGTGAGCGAGGTAGGGGAGCTGTTACCATTGTCCCCTTGTCTACAGAAGGGACCAGAATGAGCCCAGCTCAAGGTCACGGAGCTGAAAGAACACAAGGGACGCAAGCGCTGGCCCCCTCAATGGCATTACTGCCCCATCACCCCAAACAGAAAGGCTTTCAAAGTGCACGGTTATACTTGGGGGGTTGGGTTATTGAAATTGATTTAACAACAGTGAAAGAAGACGAAAAGCATACCTTAAACCAACGCCGCCGATCGGGCATCAGCAAACTATGGCTGGGGGCCAAATCTGGCCCACCGAGTTTTTTCTAAATAAAGTTTTATTGGAACACAGCCATGCCCATTCGCTTATGTATTTTTCTATGGCTGCTCTCACACTACAATGGCAGGGTAGAGTAGTCACAAGGAGATTGTATGGCCTGCAAAGCCTTAAAATATTCACTATCTGGACCCCCCTCTGCCCACTCTCAGTGACTCCCCCAAAGGTCATTAAACCTGGTTCTAGGTGACCTCGGGGGCCCCTGGATGCTTTCCTGCAAGCCTCCACAGTACTGTTCCAAGTGGATCTTTCCAATGAGTCTTTGAGGGGGGCAGGGTGGGCCTCCTTGTGCCCTTTTAACAGAGGAGGAAACCGAGGCTGAAAGTGACAGTGACCGCGCAGGGTGACTGGGCAGGAGCACAGCTTGGGCCCAGGCACAATGCAGGTCCCTGCTCCTCAACATACAAACCGTGGGCCCCACCGGGAAATTCTCTCCCATCTGCCCTTGAGTTTCCCTATCTGTAAAATGGGATCCAAATAGAACCGTGCAGGAAGGAATGTGGCCAGGACTAAAGGGAGGTCTGGCCTTTGTCCCAGCTCTGGGGTTATGACCCCTAAGCCCCTGGGATTCCTTAGGTGATGGTAGGCTCTCTGGAATCCTGGGGGGCCCTGGGACCATACCTGATAGGAGATGGCTCAGGGTGGGCGCCCCGGTAGCTGGCTTAGGTGTAAGCTGGTCAGAGCTGGAGGACCAACCAGGTGAGGAGAGGGTTGGGGCTCTGAGCCCAGGAATATCAGCCTGACCTCCAGGGAGGGAGGGGGCTGGAGACAGACTTCAACCAAGTGGGCATGGATTCAAATCCTGCTGGCCCAACGTAATGCCATTCAAAACTCTGGAAATACAAAGCTCAGCTGAGCCTCCTGGGTTGGCAACACATGCTCCATGTGTGCTGCTACCAGCTGATGCCAGAAGGGCAATTCGTCCCTGAGGACAGGCAAGCTTGGGGTCTGGAATCCTCCCAGGCCTGGCCCTATATGTCTCTGCCTTTAATGCTATAATTGCAGCATTATGTAAGCCTGAAAATGGTGTGGGAAACCCCTGAACTCACAGTTGGGGTCAGAAATCTTGGGCAGATTTGGCAGCCTAGAGAATGTGCCCTTGACCTTGATTCTGGCTACCTACAGTTAAGTACTGCCCCCATGGGACTGCTGTGAGGACCAGTGAGTTAACAGGTATGAAACACTGACAATGGTACGAGGGGCAGAGACACTGCTCAATAAATGTCCACCATGGTTAGGAGAAGGGAGAAAAGCAGCAGCTGCTGCCCCCTGGGCCTCCCCACTGGACAGGCTCTGTGCCAAACCCTTCTGCGCAGGACCACATTGAATCTTGCAATCCATCTTCTGATTT
Organism: Tamandua tetradactyla; assembly: GCF_023851605.1. Taxonomy (NCBI): domain Eukaryota; kingdom Metazoa; phylum Chordata; class Mammalia; order Pilosa; family Myrmecophagidae; genus Tamandua; species Tamandua tetradactyla. Next base: position 38,282,967 of record NC_135333.1, on the reverse strand, counting down.
GACTGCTGCTGTCACCCTCAGCCTCCTGATAAGGACTCTGAGGCTCCAGTCAGCAGGCACTGGCCTCCTGCCCCAAGTTCCCGCCCCAGCCTCTTCCCACTACCCCAGGCCTGGGCATGCAGATAAGCTGGTGAGAATGCCCCAAGGTCTCCCTGGGAGTCTACAAGGCATGTCATTCCCACTAACTGTGGAAGGCCACTAAGGGATGACTGAGCACCCTGTGACATCTCTTTTGACCAGACAGACCCAGGGAGGGCTGCAGAGGGAGAGAATGTGGGTGGAAGCCAGCCGGCAAGGCTGGTAAGTGAGTAGCTGGCTCCTTTGTGTCTGGACCCCAGCCTCTGGCTGACACCCCAAGGAGCCACTTGGGGACTGACTTTCCACCCACATGAGGGGCTGTGGGCTCACATCCCTACTGCAATCAGCACCCCCCATGTTGGCCAAGCCCCAGCCAGAGCACGTCCCCCACCCCACATACACTCACATGCACACACACAAGCCCAGGTTGTCAAACCCAGGGACATCCAAACGTGAGGGTGGCAGGGGTCTCCTGGTGCCGAGGCAGAGCTCTGACTCTGGTCCTGGTGAGGAAAAAAGGCAAGAACCAGACAGGTGACAAGAGAGATAGCCCCACAGTGCAGGGCAGATGGCACCACCCAGCCTGCACGCAGCACAGACAACGCTCAGCAAATACAGGGCAACTGGCATCAAAATCAATGAAATGCTCCGGAATGAGCTCAACCATGGAGGTGCAAGACTTGCAGGCTGAAAACTACAAAACTTCTGGAAGAAATTAAAATAAAAGAAAGACATCCTGTGGTCATGGATTGAAAACCTGAACGCCGTGAGGATGGCACTACGTTACGACCCCAGCAATCTACAGACTCCATGCAATTGCCATCAAAATCCCTTGGATCTTTTTTGCAGAAATGGAAAAGCCGATGTCCAAATTCATAGGGAACTGCAAGGGACCCTGAACAGCCAAAACAACTCTGAAAAAGAAAAGGTTGGGGGACTCACACTTCCCAATTTCAAAACTAATTACTAAGATCCAGTAAACAAGATAGTGGGGCCTCGGCATAAGAATAGACACAGAGACCAAAGGAATAGAATTAAGAGTCCAGAAATAAACCCTCACATCTACGGCCAATTGACTTTCAACAACAGTGCCAAGTCCATCAATGGGGAATGAACCCTGGATAGCCATAGCAAGACAAGAGTTGGAAGAGATTCATCAGCCGTCAGCACCAGGAGGCAGGGTCAGCGTCCAGGGAGGGCCAACCCATTGCCCCCAGCCAGCCATGGCCCGGTATGCAGTCTCAGGAGGAGCTCAATGAGTACGCTGAACAAATGACTGTGGGAAGGTCAGTCTCTGTGTCCCCTTGGCTAGGCTACAGTTCCCAGCTATTGAACCAAACACTAGTCTAAGTTTTGCTATGAAGGTATTTGTAGATGTAGTTGACTGCAAGCAAAGGAGTATATCCTCAAAAATCTGGGTTGGCCTTGTCCAATCAGTTGGAAGCCTTAAGAGCAAAAACGGAGGTTTCCTGGAGAAGAAATTCTGCCTCAAGATTGCACCATCAGCTTCTGCCCAATTTTTCACTCTGATAGCCTCCCCCTAAAATTGTGGACTTCCCAGAGGACATAATTGCGCAAGCCAAATACTTAAAATAAATCTCTTGGTATATATACATCTACCTCCTTTTGGTTCTCTCTCTCTGGAGAACCTTGATCGATGTAGACTGGATACCTAGATAACTGAATGATGCATGACTAATGAATAACTGAGTGAACAAGCAGCAGTTCGGAACCCAGATTTGAACATTAGACACCAGACCCAAAATAATATTCACCAAAATTATTTGGGCTCCTTAACATCCACCAACTCAGTTTTCCTCCTTGCATCTCTCAAAGCAATGTTTTACAAATTATCGCCTTGGCTCAACGGGGATCACAAAATCAGTTTGGTAAGGAGTGTCCAGTATGTTTTTAATGAAATGAAACACAATAGAAAAGGTCAGTGTGCATTATACATTGTAAAATATTGTTGCATGAGACTTTCATACATATTTATGGATAGGGAGATGGATAAATGTATGTTTGAACTGGGATTTCCATGCAAAATGTCCTTCTTCCCAAGGTCAAGGTCAAAAACAAAGTTGAATGGTCACTGACTTGCTTCTGAGGTTCTTGACTAATTTTTGCTCCTATAAGAATCTGATCAAACGGCAGGCCAGTGGCTCAGCAGGTAGATTTCTTGCCTGCCACGTGGGAGACCCGGGTTCAATTTCCAGTGCCTGCTCATGCAAAAAAACAAAACCAACAAACAAACAAAAAAAAAATTAGGAAGAATCTGATCAAAGCCTCCCTCCAAAAGGTACAAGATCAGACAAAACTGTACACGCCCTTTTTCGGAGTCCCCCATCCTCACTTGCCCAGTGAAGATGACATCTTAGGGTCATAGTGCTCAATCCAGACCATGTGTGCACAGCCCCCAGCCCAGCCCCTGCCCAGCAGAACCCTGCGGACTGTGAACAGGAGAAAGGAAACGGAGTGGGGGGAGAAGGCAGAGGGAGACTAGACAATCCCATGTCTGGCCTCTTCCCCTCCTCAACCCCCAGGGGAAGGATCCCATCTTGGAAATATAAAAGGAACACCAATTTACAGTTGGAGTAAAAACCAACAAGTCTGAGCTCCAACTCTCAGCAGCATATGATTTAAGAACTCTACCAAGATATAACTCATATACCATACGATTCACCCATGAAGTGTACAATTCTATGTTTTTTAGCTTAGTCACAGAGCTGTGCTAACATCATCACAATCAATTTTAGAGCTTTTTCATTTCCCCCAGTCATTCCCCCTTTCCCCCATGCCCCTCCCTCCACCCACCCCAACCTCTGGAACCTACACATCTTCTTTCTGTCTCCACAGATTTGCCTATTCTTGGCATTTCGTATCAATGCAATCACACAAGACGTGACCTTTTGCAACTGACTTCAATGTTTTCAAGATTCACCCATGTTGTAGTATACGTCAGTTCTTCACTGCCTTTTATGGCCAAATAATATTCCATTGCACAGAGAGACCAGAGCTTGTTTATCTATTCATCAGCTGATGGGTCTCTGGGCTGTTTCCACTTTGTAGCAATTACAGAATGAATAGCAAAGTACCCTGGTAGACCTTAGACAAACACAAGTCATCAAGCCCATTTATGGTTTGCAAAAAAAAAGATAAACCTTTTCCCAAAGGATCTTCTAAATAAGAAAATTAAAAGCCACATAAAAACAAGGCTCTAAGAAAGAAAAACTAAATAATAATTGTAGAAACATGTTCTTGCAATGAGGCCCAGGCAAAAAAAAAAAAAAAATACATAAAACAAAAACAAAGCCAGCTGCACACAATAAAATTGAAATTCTCCTGTGCACTGCTCCAACAAAATTTCAAATCATTAAAATCTCATTATCCTAATAATATGTTTTCTAGACAAATTTAACTAAAGCACTCTCTTCCCCTAACAAAGTGTAAATGTCTTCATAAGAAACAGCTTAAGATGTTTGATGACAATGGCGTAGCTCCCGTCCTATTTTTGCAAATATTTGAAGCCTGTAAACTCTGGGCCACATCAGACCTCAGGCAGAAATTATTATTTCGGGTGGGCCACGGTGGCTCAGTGGCAGAGTTCTCGCCTGCCATGCTGGAGACCCGGGTTCAATTCCCAGTGCCTGCCCCCCCCCCAAAAAAAGAAGAAATTATAATTTACTTAATGGAGGAGACTTTATAGGTCCTGAGCTACAAGTCCATCAGCTGATGAACAGACAAACAGAATCTGGTCTCTCTGTGCAGTGGAATATTATTTGGCCATAAAAGGCAGTGAAGAAGTGACAAATGCTACAACATGGGTGGCCCTTGCCAACATTAAAGCCATGTGCTGAAGGTCACATCCTGTGTGGCTGCATCGATACGAAATGCCAAGAGCACGTACATCCATGGAGATAGAAAGTAGCTGAGTAGGTGCCGGGGGCTGGATAGAAGGAGGGGCATGGGGGAAAAGGGGAATGACTGGGGGAAATGAAGGGGTTCTAAAATTCATTGTTCTTTCTCCCAGGTGTTTTGTTTTGCTTTGTTTAATGGAAAGCAGCTATTCAAATATGTCACAATAGCCTCCTTACACCTCTCATCTTTCTGTCCAGTTATCACTGCCCCACCCACTGCCCCTATCCTGGACCTCTCCCCTACCTTAGGGACAGAGTGGGGATGGGACAGGTGAAGGGTACTGACAGTGAGAAGGAGAATGAAAGGCAACACTTCCCCGGGGCTCATTGCATGCCAAAGCTGGGTGCTTCTCCCCAAAATTTTATTATTAAAATCTTCAAACATATGGAGACATTCAAAGAACTTCACAGGGAACATCTGTCTGTACAGCCACTGCCTGGAGTCCACCACTGACATTTTTCTGTACTCTTTTAATCACACATCCATCCATCTCTCTCTCTCCATCCAGCCATCCAACTGTATCCTACCGCCTCTGGAACAAAGGACCACAAGCTTAGTGATTAAAAACAGGGCAAATTTATCATCGTACCATCTCGGAGGTCAGAAGTCTGAAATGGGTTTCACTGGCTCATATCAAGGTCCTGTTGTGGGCTGTATTCTTTCTGGAAGTTCCAGAAGAAAATGCGTTTCCTGGCCTTTTCTAGCTTCTAGAGCCGCCTGATTTCCTTGGCTCCTGGCCCCACATCACTCCAACCTCTACTTCCTCGTGTCACAAGTCTCTTTCTCTTGCACTGACCCCCTGTTTCCCTTTCGTAAGGACCCCTGTGATTACATCAGTCCTGCCAGGGTAACATCCCATCTCAAACTCCTTCACCTGATCACACCTGCAAAGCCCTTTTATCATATAAGGTGAGTTATCCATAGGTTCTGTGGATTAGGACCTGGGCGTCTTGGGGGGACATTTTTCTGCCTTCTTATTTTTCAAGCATTTCAAAATCAGGTGCAGACATTGGTCCCTTTTCTCCTAAATATATCATCATGCATATCACTAACTAGAGTTCAGTGCTTATTGGTCGTTGTCTTTACTTGTGATAAAATCTGCACACAGAGACTTCCTGGAAGATGGCGGCTTAGTAAGACGCGCGGATCTTAGTTTCTTCTCCAGGACACCTACTAGGGGAGTAGAAACGATACAGAAAGCGCCCAAAGCCACAACAGGGATAAAAAAGACAGCGTACCCCATCCTGGAACGGCTGGCTGGCTGAGAGAAGCAGCTCGGGTGAGATCGCCGAGGCGCGCGGGCCTTACCGGGCGGGGTGGCAAGCGGCCGGAGTTACTCCCTTCCCCCTTCCCGGGCCGGCTGGGAGAATTGGAGAGGTGGTCCCCTGAAACCAAGGCGACTGGCGCCCACACCACGCGCAGCCCCCGGACCAACTGAGAGAATTGGATCGGAAACCCCCAGGCCGCGGAGAACGGTGACGGGTGGGGGAGGCCCCTTCCAAACCCGTGACTCCCGGGGAACGTGCTCTCTCTCGGGCGGGCCGCTGCCGCTGGCGCCCTCCCGCCACGCTTGTTGCCCAGGGCCGACTAGGAAATTCGGACGGGCTCTTTCCCTGGCTGCGGCGACCAGCAACCCTCCCTGCGTTCGGACCCGGGGCCGGCTCAAGCCGTTTCGGCTAGCGAACCCCCAGGACGGCGAGAGTTTTCCAAAGTTTAAGGTCCCACAGCACCTTTTACTGGTGGGACCCGCAGACAAACGGGTGCCACGAGCGCCACCTACTGGGCAGGATAAGAAAAACAGAACCCAGAGATTTCACAGAAAAATATTACAACCTTGCGGGGTCCAACACCAAGAGAAATCTGAATAAATGCCCAGACGCCAGCAGCAGAAGATAACTGTCCACGCTCAAAAGATTGAGAATATGGCTCAGTCAAAGGAACAAACCAATAGCTCAAATGAGACACAAGAGCTGAGACAACTAATGCTGAATATACGAACAGAAATGGAAAACCTCTTCAAAAATGAAATCGATAAATTGAGGGAGGACATGAAGAGGACATGGGCTGAACATAAAGAAGAAATAGAAAAACTGAAAAAACAAATCGCAGAACTTATGGAAGTGAAGGATAAAGTAGCAAACATAGAAAAAATAATGGATACCTACAATGATAGATTTAAAGAGACAGAAGATAGAATTAGTGATTTGGAGGATGGAACATCTGAATTCCAAAAAGAAACAGAAACTATAGGGAAAAGAATGGAAAAATTTGAACAGGGTATCAGGGAACTCAAGGACAATATGAACCGCACAAATATACGTGTTGTGGGTATCCCAGAAGGAGAAGAGAAGGGAAAAGGAGGAGAAAAACTAATGGAAGAAATTATCACTGAAAATTTCCCAACTCTTATGAAAGACCTAAAATTACAGATCCAAGAAGTGCAGCGCACCCCAAAGAGATTAGACCCAAATAGGCATTCTCCAAGACACTTACTAGTTAGAATGTCAGAGGTCAAAGAGAAAGAGAAGATCTTGAAAGCAGCAAGAGAAAAACAATCCATTACATACAAGGGAAACCCAATAAGATTTTGTGTAGATTTCTCAGCAGAAACCATGGAAGCTAGAAGACAGTGGGATGATATATTTAAAATACTAAAAGAGAAAAACTGCCAACCAAGACTCCTATATCCAGCAAAATTATCCTTCAAAAATGAGGGAGAAATTAAAACATTCTCAGACAAAAAGTCACTGAAAGAATTTGTGACCAAGAGACCAGCTCTGCAAGAAATACTAAAGGGAGCACTAGAGTCAGATACAAAAAGACAGAAGAGAGAGATATGGAAAAGAGTGTAGAAAGAAGGAAAATCAGATATGATATATATAATACAAAAGGCAAAATGTTAGAGGAAAATATTATCCAAACAGTAATAACACTAAATGTCAATGGACTGAATTCCCCAATCAAAAGACATAGATTGGCAGAATGGATTAAAAAACAGGATCCTTCTATATGCTGTCTACAGGAAACACATCTTAGACCCAAAGATAAACATAGGTTGAAAGTGAAAGGTTGGGAAAAGATATTTCATGCAAATAACAACCAGAAAAGAGCAGGAGTGGCTATACTAATATCCAACAAATTAGACTTCAAATGTAAAACAGTTAAAAGAGACAAAGAAGGACACTATATACTAATAAAAGGAACAATTAAACAAGAAGACATAACAATCATAAATATTTACGCACCGAATCAGAATGCCCCAAAATACGTGAGGAATATACTGCAAACATTGAAAAGGGAAATAGACTCATATACCATAATAGTTGGAGACTTCAACTCACCACTCTCATCAAGGGACAGAACATCTAGACAGAGGATCAACAAAGAAATAGAGAATCTGAATATTACTATAAATGAACTAGACTTAATAGACATTTATAGGACATTACATCCCACAACAGCAGGATACACCTTTTTCTCAAGTGCTCATGGATCATTCTCAAAGATAGACCATATGCTGGGTCACAAAGCAAGTCTTAACAAATTTAAAAAGATTGAAATCTTACACAACACTTTCTCAGACCATAAAGGAATGATGTTGGAAATCAATAATAGGCAGAGTGCCAGAAAATTCACAAATACGTGGAGGCTCAACAACACACTCCTAAACAACGACTGGGTCAAAGAAGAAATTGCAAGGGAAATTAGCAAATACCTCGAGGCGAATGAAAATGAAAACACAACATATCAAAACTTATGGGACGCAGCAAAGGCAGTGCTAAGAGGGAAATTTATTGCTCTAAATGCCTATATCAGAAAAGAAGAAAAGGCAAAAATTCAGGAATTAACTATCCATTTGGAAGAACTGGAGAAAGAACAGCAAGCTAACCCCAAAGCAAGCAAAAGGAAAGAAATAACAAAGATTAGAGCACAAATAAATGAAATTGAAAACATGAAAACAATAGAGAATATCAATAAGGCCAGAAGTTGGTTCTATGAGAAAATCAATAAGATTGATGGGCCCTTAGCAAGACTGACAAAAAGAAGAAGAGAGAGGATGCAAATAAATAAGATCAGAAATGGAAGAGGAGACATAACTACTGACCTCACAGAAATAAAGGAGGTAATAACAGGATACTATGAACAACTTTACGCTAATAAATACAACAATTTAGATGAAATGGACGGGTTCCTGGAAAGACATGAACAACCAACTTTGACTCAAGAAGACATAGATGACCTCAACAAACCAATCACAAGTAAAGAAATTGAATTAGTCATTCAAAAGCTTCCTAAAAAGAAAAGTCCAGGACCAGATGGCTTCACATGTGAATTCTACCAAACGTTCCAGAAAGAATTAGTACCAATTCTCTTCAAACTCTTCAAAAAAATCGAAGTGGAGGGAAAACTACCTAATTCATTCTATGAAGCCAACATCACCCTCATACCAAAACCAGGCAAAGATATTACAAAAAAAGAAAACTACAGACCAATCTCTCTAATGAATACAGATGCAAAAATCCTCAATAAAATTCTAGCAAATCGTATCCAACAACACATTAAAAGAATTATACATCATGACCAAGTAGGATTCATCCCAGGTATGCAAGGATGGTTCAACATAAGAAAATCAATTAATGTAATACACCATATCAACAAATCAAAGCAGAAAAATCACATGATCATCTCAATTGATGCAGAGAAGGCATTCGACAAGATTCAACATCCTTTCCTGTTGAAAACACTTCAAAAGATAGGAATACAAGGGAACTTCCTTAAAATGATAGAGGGAATATATGAAAAACCCACAGCTAATATCATCCTCAATGGGGAAAAATTGAAAACTTTCCCCCTAAGATCAGGAACAAGACAAGGATGTCCACTATCACCACTATTATTCAACATTGTGTTGGAGGTTCTAGCCAGAGCAATTAGACAAGAAAAAGAAATACAAGGCATCAAAATTGGAAAGGAAGAAGTAAAACTATCACTGTTTGCAGACGATATGATACTATACGTCGAAAACCCGGAAAAATCCACAACAAAACTACTAGAGCTAATAAATGAGTACAGCAAAGTAGCAGGTTACAAGATCAACATTCAAAAATCTGTAGCATTTCTATACACTAGTAATGAACAAGCTGAGGGGGAAATCAAGAAACGAATCCCATTTACAATTGCAACTAAAAGAATAAAATACCTAGGAATAAATTTAACTAAAGAGACAAAAAACCTATATAAAGAAAACTACAAAAAACTGCTAAAAGAAATCACAGAAGACCTAAATAGATGGAAGGGCATACCGTGTTCATGGATTGGAAGACTAAATATAGTTAAGATGTCAATCCTACCTAAATTGATTTACAGATTCAATGCAATACCAATCAAAATCCCAACAACTTATTTTTCAGAAATAGAAAAACCAATAAGCAAATTTATCTGGAAGGGCAGGGTGCCCCGAATTGCTAAAAACATCTTGAGGAAAAAAAACGAAGCTGGAGGTCTCGCGCTGCCTGACTTTAAGGCATATTATGAAGCCACAGTGGTCAAAACAGCATGGTATTGGCATAAAGATAGATATATCGACCAATGGAATCGAATAGAGTGCTCAGATATAGACCCTCTCATCTATGGACATTTGATCTTTGATAAGGCAGTCAAGCCAACTCACCTGGGACAGAGCAGTCTCTTCAATAAATGGTGCCTAGAGAACTGGATATCCATATGCAAAAGAATGAAAGAAGACCCATCTCTCACACCCTATACAAAAGTTAACTCAAAATGGATCAAAGATCTAAACATTAGGTCTAAGACCATAAAACAGTTAGAGGAAAATGTTGGGAGATATCTTATGGATCTTACAACTGGAGGCGGTTTTATGGACCTTAAACCTAAAGCAAGAGCACTGAAGAAGGAAATAAATAAATGGGAACTCCTCAAAATTAAACACTTTTGTGCATCAAAGAACTTCATCAAGAAAGTAGAAAGACAGCCTTCACAATGGGAGACAATATTTGGAAATGATATATCAGATAAAGGTCTAGTATCCAGAATTTATAAAGAGATTGTTCATCTCAACAACAAAAAGACAGCCAACCCAATTACAAAATGGGAAAAAGACTTGAACAGACACCTCTCAGAAGAGGAAATACGGATGGCCAAGAGGCACATGAAGAGATGCTCAATGTCCCTGGCCATTAGAGAAATGCAAATCAAAACCACAATGAGATATCATCTCACACCCACCAGAATGGCCATTATCAACAAAACAGAAAATGACAAATGCTGGAGAGGATGCGGAGAAAGAGGCACACTTATCCACTGTTGGTGGGAATGTCAAAGGGTGCAACCACTGTGGAAGGCAGTTTGGCGGTTCCTCAAAAAGCTGAATATAGAACTGCCATACGACCCAGCAATACCATTGCTAGGTATCTACTCAAAGGACTTAAGGGCAAAGACACAAACGGACATTTGCACACCAATGTTTATAGCAGCATTATTTACAATTGCAAAGAGATGGAAACAGCCAAAATCTCCATCAACAGAAGAGTGGCTAAACAAACTGTGGTATATACATACGATGGAATATTATGCAGCTTTAAGACAAGATAAACTTATGAACCATGTAATAACATGGATGGACCTAGAGAATATTATGCTGAGTGAATCCAGCCAAAAACTAAAGGACAAATACTGTATGGTCCCACTGATGTGAACGGACATTCGAGAATAAACTTGAAATATGTCATTGGTAACAGAGTTCAGCAGGAGTTAGAAACAGGGTAAGACAATGGGTAATTGAAGCTGAAGGGATACAGACTGTGCAACAGGACTAGATACAAAAACTCAAAAATGGACAGCACAATAATACCTAATTGTAAAGTAATCATGTTAAAACACTGAATGAAGCTGCATCTGAGCTATAGGTTTTTGTTTTGTTTTGTGTTGTTTTGTTTTGATTTTACTATTATTACTTTTATTTTTTTCTCTATATTAACATTCTATATCTTTTTCGGTTATGTTGCTAGTTCTTCTAAACCAATGCAAATGTACTAAGAAATGATGATCATGCATCTATGTGATGATGTTAAGAATTAATGATTGCATGTGTAGAATGGTATGATCTCTAAATGTTGGGTTAATTTCTTTTTTTCCGTTAATTAAAAAAAAAAAAAAAAGAGAAGGGATAATTGGAGATGAAGGGATACAGACTGTACAACGGGACTGGATATAAAAACTCAGAAATGGACAGCACAATACTACCCAATTGTAATGCAATTATGTTAAAACACTGAATGAAGCTGCATGTGAGGTATAGGTTTTTTGTTTTTGTTTTTTTTTGTTTTTTTTCTTTCTATTATTGTTTTAATTCTTATTCTGTTGTCTTTTTATTTCTTTTTCTAAATCGATGCAAATGTACTAAGAAATGATGAATATGCAACTATGTGATGTTATTAAGAATTACTGATTGTACATGTAGATTGGAATGATTTCTAATTGTTTTGTTAATTCTTTTTTTAATTAATAAAAAAAATAAAAAAATAAAAATAAAAAGTTAAAAAAGAAAAAAAAAAAAAAAAAAAAAAATCTGCACACAATGAAATGCACAAAATGTAAGTGTATATTCAGTACACAGATCATTTTCATAACAGAAAATTCCCTCCTGCCCCTTTCCAGTCCAGCTCCATCTCCACCTCCATCCACCCCCAGAGGCTACCAGAATAGATTAGTTTTGTCTGTTGTAAAACATCACACAGTGCAGGCTCTTTGGAGCCTGGCTTCCTTGGCTCAGCACAGAGGTTTTGGGAGCCATTGTAATGACGCCATGTGCCGGTGCTTTGTCCCTTGTCATTGCTGAGGAGTATTTCGTCGTCTCAATATAGTACCACCACCCAGTTATCCCTTCTCCTATGATGGACACCCAGGCTGCCCCCAGTGTTTAGCTATTACAAGTCCAGGTGCTCTGAACACCATGCACAGTCTCCTTACGGACATACATTTCCATTTCCCTAAAACTGAAATTGCTGGGTCATGGGGGCGGGGAGGTGGTAGTGTACGTTTTGTTTTTTAAAAAATTACCAACCTGAGTTCCAAAGTGACCGCACCACTTTGCAGTCTCACCAGCATGGATGAGCACCCCGAATGCATCACCTCCTCACCAAGTCTCAGTGTCATCAGCCTTTCTCGTTGGGGTGTCTCTCCCGGGGCTCCGACTTGCATTTCCCTGGTAACGGATGATGCAAAGTGCTTTCTCGTGTATAACTGGCCATTCCGATATTCTCTTTGGGGAAAAGTCCATTCAAACCTTCCTTCAATTCTTTCATTGAATTGTGTGTTTTGTCATTATCAAGCACAGGCATTCTTTTCTCAAACTGGCCACCGGTCCTTAAACAAATATGTGTTTTGTGTATATTTCCTCCCAGACTACAGCTTGAGCAAGCCCTGTTTTAATTATATCATTTCATTTAAAAACTCACTTAATTCCCCCAATGACTTAAGAACTCTTTACAGAAGAGGAAACTGAGGCACAGGGCCAGGAAGTACCTTCCAAGGCACTGTCTGGCCCCCAAATCAGTGTCCCTAACCACTATACAAGACGGCCTTGCCCTCACTAAGCAAACATGTGAAGGACACCTTAGTGACCAAATATTTCTCAGCACCCAGCCCTAGCCTCCCACCCACCAGGCTGGAAACCCAGCACGGAGCCAACAACCTCAAGCAGAATTGTACACGGTGCTACAGGTAGGAAAAGAGGGGCCCCAAACCTGCCTGGAAGCCTGGAGGGCAGAAATGCCCCGGGGCAGCAGAGGGAACAGCATTTGGGAGAAGAGCATGGAATGGGCAAGAAGAGAAGCCCCACAAGCTGAAGCCAGGCAGGCGATGGGGAGCTGGTGAGAAATCTGGCCCCAGAGCATCAGGAAGCTGCTGGAGTTGTGTCTTCTTTCTATAAATGCCAATGAGCCCATTCGGCACAAAATGGGTCTAATTTGTTTCCTCCAGTGCATCATCTTCCCACTGGGGCTGAGTGCATTTCAAACACCAGGAATGATAAAAGCTTTGCAATGAGCCAGCTGGGAAGATGCCTCGCATTAGAATCACCCCTCCAGTTTAGCAAGGCTGCAGGCAGTCAAGTGCCAGAGTGCCTGGGTTTAAAAATCAGGGTCACCACCTGCCACAGATGTCATCCAGGCAACATACCTCACCTCTCTGCGCCTCCGTCTGCTCATCTGTAAAATGGAACAACCACATGATACCCACTTCCCATCTCAGGGAATGGATTAAACAGGTAACAAGAGCCCTGGGCACTGAGCCCGGAAGCTAAGGAATATCAAACAACTCTTCACCGTTGGCATGACAGTTGTAGATGCTATTCCAGTTTTGTTTTTTTTTTTAGTTCTTTTAATATTTTCCCTCGCTTTTCAGATGATCCTCTATTAAGCCCGTATATATCAAGAATGGATTTGTGCAGGTCTCACACCTTTAAAGACAAGCCACATTAATTAAAACAAAAAGAGAGCGAGACTTCAAATTCAGCTTTGGGGAAAATGTTCCCGAAATCCCATCTACACCAAAAATTAACAACCACCACAAGCATGAGAGGCACTGACCCGCCCCGCCTTTCTCCAGAATGTGCAAACACCAGCAGCAAACGGGAGCCCGAGGGAGCTGCGCTGGCGTCTACAGGACTCAGACTCTAGAGCCACACTGTTTAAGTGGCCACCTGGACGTGTCAAGCTCCCTGGAGTCCTCAGTAACCTTATACGTAGCAAATAACATGGGGCAGACGCATTTTCGTCTAAACAGACAGCTTTCCAGATTCAAGCAAGCAGCACAAGTCCTAAGTCTTATGACATTTTCGTACCTCTTTTAATATTCGTAATAACTCTTTTAATAATTTACTATTACAGTAAATGTCATACCTTTGGAATTGTAATATTCCAACTGACAAAGTAGAACTTTTTAAAAGAACTGTCCTCAATGATGAAGATTCAGAGAAACCAACATTGTTGACAGATTCTGCTTGAGTAGCAAATAAGGGCTCAAAATGCAAAGCCAAGAGCAGCCTTTCAAAATGGCTAAGCTCTAAATGAGCTTACATTCAACTCCTACCACACGCGCATAAGAAAACTGCACAGTTTGTCCAATGCTCTCTGATTGCTTAGGTGGGTGAGGAAGCGCCAGGAGAGACTGAGGTGGGTTAGAATGCTGAATATCCCACCAACTCTGGCCCCGAGGCTAGTATCACATTTCCCATATGCAGCCTTCTTGCTGGAAACACTTGCTGCTCTGCAAACACAACCTGTAGCCTTGTGGTTCTCTGCAGTGCACACCTCAAATGAGCATTGGCACTGCTGTTAAAACCCAAGTACTGTAAAAGATTTATGTAACTCTGTTGCCAACAGTCAGCATCATGGAAAAGAAGCAGCTAGGAGTGTTGAGATGAGACAGGACCAGAGTTAGAGAAGGTTTCTGTTCTGGGGTGACAATCATACAGCAACCAGCCCTCCATGCACACTGCAGGCTCAGCTAATTGGTCCTGGAATCCTTTCCCCCTGAGCCCAGACACAGCCTCAGAATCCTTCTTAACACAGGAGCAGAGAGTCACAACTCACACTGCCTTTGTTCTCAGGTCAAAACCTACTTGGCACACCTGCTCAAGCACCGATGGGGATTGGAGCACGTCCCTCACAAAAGACACCTTCAAGTCTTGCTCCACTTCCCTGTGGGTGAGAATCCATTTATTAACGGGCCCTTTGAAGACGTTATCATTGTTATCATTAGTTAAGGAATGAACTTGTTTGTGAATAGCATCTTCAAAGATGGGGTCAAGTGGAACCAGGATAGCCCTACATCCCTATGGCTGAAGTCCTGATAAGCAGAAGAAATGGGACTCAGAAATACAGGCCAGAAGTAAGAGAAGCCAGAGCAAGAGAGAGACAGGGATGGCCATGTGACGGAAGACAGCCAGCATCAGAAACCTACAGACCGTGGAGCAAGCATGGCCTGGCCGGCAGCATCTAGCCTCCAAAACCCTGAGTCAAGCAATGCCTACGGTTTAAGCCCACCAGCCTGTGGAATTTGTCATAGCAGCCCAGCAAACTGACACCCACTCACCACTAACCCGAGTCTGGCGTCAACACTTTTGATCACTAACTTGCTTGTCAACATTATCCATAACTCATCCTAGCCTCACACCACCTCCGCAGGCAAGTGCTAACACGATCCACGGGGGGCTGATCGGGACCAGGGGCTTCGAGAAACTAAGGGACACATCCAGGTCGCCAGCCACCGCGGGGTAAGGACATGGGCCGAGGCTGACCCCACAGTCCTGCCACACGGGCCGCCCAGACAGCAACAGGCTACACTTCTGAGACCCGCCCAAGAGGGACTTATCAGCTCAGAAGCACAGACCTGGGATCCGCCCCATTTCCTCCCACAACTGAAGGGGAAATGAGGTCCCAAAGCTTTAAAACTCAGAAGGTGGAAACACGTGGCCTCAGAAGTGTGTTTGATGCCCCACAGCCCCATCCCTCTCAAAGTGCTGGGGGAGGGAGAAGTCTGCTGGTTTCCGGAGGCTGAGTAAATTATTCCTTGGAGGTCATGAGCCCCAGAAACCAGACGGTGCCAGAGCCTCCTGCTCAATACATTTTCTCTCGTAACTGAAAAAAGTCTCTTGTTTGAAAATGTGATGCTGAGAAGTGTCTCAGTGATGCCAAAGCCACCAAGATTTCCAGAACTGACGGCATCCGTGTTTATATTCTCTTACCCCAACAGCAATTAGTCTATATAAGCAGATTAGTGCCTCTGGACCCGTAGTGTTTATAATATGTTCCTAAACTTACTGCCATGCCATTCCACCTCTTCATAATATAACAAAGAGCAAATACACTCATTAGGAAGCAAACCAATTTTTCACTTAAAACCAAAAAATGAAAGTGTACAGCTAATGCAAAGAGAAAAAACTTGTTATCTTAGGGTACATTTTTTACGTGATGGAGCCATATATTTAAAAACAAGAAACAAGCTAGATGGAGGCGCCTGCCCTTTGCCAACGACGGCAGGGGGAGAAATCAATCAAAAGCACCACTCTGCAACAGCTCACAGCAGGCGCTCACCCGCTTACATCTTCTAAACATGCCTTAATTATTCTGACGGCTGGACAGGGTGCAACAAAGCTAAGCAACGTATGGATGCATGATAAATATTAATTTGTAGGAGTTGAAGCAGGAATTCACATCAGGGTTCTGGGAATGAGTGAAGGGTGGGGGATGCTGCCAAGGCACTTTAACTCTTCTGGGGTCACTGGTGTAACCTGGGGCTGTAGTAACACTGCACCACGAACTGGGGGCTTCAACAATGGACGTTTACTCTCTCGCTGCTCTGGAAGCCAGACATCCAAAATCAAGGAGTCTGAAGGGGGGGCCTGCTCCCTCTGAAGTCTGTAGGGGGGACCCTTCCTTGCTTTGTCCAGATTCTGGCGATTTTGCCGGCAGTGGTCGGCATTTCCCCGCTTCCAGATGTGTCACTCCAATCTCTGCCTCCTCCGCCCCATGCTGTCTCCATCTCCCTGTGTGTCCCTCTGTCCACCTCTCCCTCTTCTTATAAGGACACCATTTGTACTGCGTCAGGGCTCACCCCACTCCAGTTTGGCCTCACAACTCATCAGCTCTTCAAAGACCTTATTTCCAAATAAGGTCGCAGTCACGGACTAAGCCTTGAACATATCTTTTTGGGGGGGACTCAATTCAACCCATGACAGTAAGGTCTATGCAGAATTAGCCGTTCCTCAGAACCGGCTGCTCTGGCACAGAGAGACAATATAAAAGCCCCTGGGTTGTAGATATCACTCTTTGGGGAAAAGCATCACCATTTCTGTTTTCTATTAAAGCAAAGCTTCCAAGAGAGTTTAGTAACCTGCCCAGAAAAAAGGCCCGCGCAGTACAAGCCAATGTGCCTACGTGTGTTTCTGTCTTAAATACACACACACACACACCAGGCTCCTCCTGCACAGATGGAACAAACAATGAGAAATGCCAGATTTAAAGAGTATCGTCAGAATAATAATCAGAGGAAATCTGACTCAGGCACCATAGGCTCTGCTTGCAAGCCACTTCCTCACAACCAGAAAGAGGAAAAACAGAACAGCCATTTCCAGGCCCACCTCCCCAAGGAGAGTCTTACAACTTAGGGGCTGGATGGCATCACAGATGCCCCCGCTGTCCCTTTTCCCCCATCAAATGCCATCCCCAGAACCGAGAAGGCCCCTGCTCAAAATAGAGGGGCTTGGGTTTGGAGAAGGGTACAGAACCGGTTTCTCTTCCATGGCAGAGTCTGTAGAGAACTCCTCCACCCGGTGGCTCCAAACAGGACTCTCTTACAATAGAACCTTCTGGAAAACATAGTGGCATGACCCCAATCCCTTGCCTGCTGACATCTCTCCACTTCTTACCTGCCACCCTCTTTCTCTTCTGGTCCAGAGTCCACCCAACCTTAACCACATCTGGAATTCCTTTGGAAGGCTCCTGCATTTCATCAAAGGTACCATGCGGACAAGGGTGTCAGGAAATACAAAGCATTAAAAAAAAATCCTATCTCCCTGGCCAAAGGAGGCCAAATTCATTTGCAAATCCTTTTCTTATATGTCGACCCAAAGAAAAACAGCATTCACTTTTTCTCCTTAAAAATATATCAGGGTGGTGCAATGATGGCTCAGTGGCAGAATTTTCACCTGCCATGCCAGAGACCTGGGTTCAATTCCTGGAGCCTGCCTATGCCCCCCAAAAAGGTTTATCTGTGACTGTGGGATGGTGAAAATCTTGTGTCTGATGCTCCTTATATCCAGGGTATGGACAGATGAGTAAAAAATATGGATTAAATAAATAATAGGGGGAACAAAGGGTAAGATACATTGGGTCGATGGAAACACTAATGGTAATGAAAGGGAGGGGTAAGGTGTATGATATGTATGAGTTTTTTTCTTTTTTACTTCTCTTTCCGGAGTTATGCAAATGATCTGAAAAATGATTATGTGATGAATACACAACTATGTGATGATATTGTGAGCCACTGTTTGTACATAATGTATGGATGGATGTGTGTGATGTCTCAATTTTTAAAAATAAATAAATAAAATTTAAAAAATAAAAAATTTAAAAAAAGGTATATCACAGAAGACCTAAATAGATGGAAGGGCATACCGTGTTCATGGATTGGAAGACTAAATATAGTTAAGATGTCAATCCTACCTAAATTGATTTACAGATTCAATGCAATACTAATCAAAATCCCAACAACTTATTTTTCAGAAATAGAAAAACCAATAAGCAAATTTATCTGGAAGGGCAGGGTGCCCCGAATTGCTAAAAACATCTTGAGGAAAAAAAACGAAGCTGGAGGTCTCGCGCTGCCTGACTTTAAGGCATACTATGAAGCCACAGTGGTCAAAACAGCATGGTATTGGCATAAAGATAGATATATCGACCAATGGAATCGAATAGAGTGCTCAGATATAGACCCTCTCATCTATGGACATTTGATCTTTGATAAGGCAGTCAAGCCAACTCACCTGGGACAGAGCAGTCTCTTCAATAAATGGTGCCTAGAGAACTGGATATCCATATGCAAAAGAATGAAAAAAGACCCATCTCTCACACCCTATACAAAAGTTAACTCAAAATGGATCAAAGATCTAAACATTAGGTCTAAGACCATAAAACAGATAGAGGAAAATGTTGGGAGATATCTTATGGATCTTACAACTGGAGGTGGTTTTATGGACCTTAAACCTAAAGCAAGAACACTGAAGAAGGAAATAAATAAATGGGAGCTCCTCAAAATTAAACACTTTTGTGCATCAGAGAACTTCATCAAGAAAGTAGAAAGACAGCCTACACAATGGGAGACAATATTTGGAAACGACATATCAGATAAAGGTCTAGTATCCAGAATTTATAAAGAGATTATTCAACTCAACAACAAAAAGACAGCCAACCCAATTACAAAATGGGAAAAAGACTTAAACAGACACCTACCAGAAGAAGAAATACGGATGGCCAAGAGGCACATGAAGAGATGCTCAATGTCCCTGGCCATTAGAGAAATGCAAATCAAAACCACAATGAGATATCATCTCACACCCACCAGAATGGCCATTATCAACAAAAGAGAAAATGACAAGTGCTGGAGAGGATGCGGAGAAAGAGGCACACTTATCCACTGTTGGTGGGAATGTCAAAGGGTGCAACCACTGTGGAAGGCAGTTTGGCGGTTCCTCAAAAAGCTGAATATAGAATTGCCATACGACCCAGCAATACCATTGCTAGGTATCTACTCAAAGGACTTAAGGGCAAAGACACAAACGGACATTTGCACACCAATGTTTATAGCAGCGTTGTTTGCAATTGCAAAGAGATGGAAACAGCCAAAATCTCCATCAACAGAAGAGTGGCTAAACAAACTGTGGTATATACATACGATGGAATATTATGCAGCTTTAAGACAAGATAAACTTATGAACCATGTAATAACATGGATGGACCTAGAGAATATTATGCTGAGTGAATCCAGCCAAAAACTAAAGGACAAATACTGTATGGTCCCACTGATGTGAACAGACATTCGAGAATAAACTTGAAATATGTCATTGGTAACAGAGTTCAGCAGGAGTTAGAAACAGGGTAAGACAATGGGTAATTGAAGCTGAAGGGATACAGACTGTGCAACAGGACTAGATACAAAAACTCAAAAATGGACAGCACAATAATACCTAATTGTAAAGTAATCATGTTAAAATACTGAATGAAGCTGCATCTGAGCTATAGGGTTTTTTTTGTTTTTGTTTGCTTGTTGGTTTGTTTGTTGTTGTTGTTTTTTACTATTACTACTACTTTTATTTCTTTTCTTTATATTAACATTTTATATCTTTTTCTGTTGTGTTGCTAGTTCCTCTAAACCGATGCAAATGTATTAAGAAACAATGATCATGCATCTATGTGATGATGTTAAGAATTACTGAGTGCATATGTAGAATGGTATGATTTCTAAATGTTGTGTTAACTTCTTTTTTTTTTTTTTCCGTTAATAAAAAATAAAAAAAAAAAAAAAAAAAAAAGGTATATCAGAGGAGCTTGTTCTCAAATCTGCGGAAATCACTTCAAAGTCAGTATTTGTCCCAATCAGTTCTCCAAGCAAAAATGTTCCAAACACTGCCAGGCACTGGGCCATGTGGTGAATGGGATTAGGGAGGAGCAGGGCGCAGGGGCACAGAGGGCTGGCCCAGCATGTCCCATCTAAGGGCCATAGCCCCTCCTGAGCCTAAAGAAATGCTGCCACAGTCCAGAGTTGCTGGAAATGTACTTTTATGTATATTTTCTTAATTTTCAGAACAGTCTTCTGGGATCCTGTGCTGGGTTGAACAGTGCCCGGAGTCCTACCTACTGTGAACCTGGCACTATGACCCTCTTTGGAAATAGGGTCTTTGCAGACAAGATCAAGTTAAGACAAGGCCATCCTGGAGCAGGGTGGGCCCCAAATCCTATGACGGGGTCCTTGTAAGGACAGGGAAATCTGGACAGAGAGAGACACGAGGAGAGAAGCCCAGGTGAAAACGGAGGCAGAGGCTGGAGGGGTATGTCGACAAGCCGGGGGGCACTGAAGGCTGCGGCTGCCCCAGCAGCCAGGAGAGGGCAGGGAGGGCATGGTACAGGGGCACCTAACATCAGACCTCTGGCCTCCAGAGCTGTGAGAGCACAGGTCTGCTGTTTGAGCCAATTGTGGTGCTTTGCGCAGCAGCCCCAGTTACTCTCTATCCACCCTGCAGCCTCCCCTTTTTACTGGGTCTTGGAAATGCCCATTTCTCTCCTCCCCCGCTGCCACTGCACCAGGTAAAGCCGATCTTGGCCTGCGCCAAAGTTTTATGTCTCCTCCCTCCCAGATCACTCCATTCCCAGCCTTCTCCACAATGCAGTCTCTGGAATTTTCTAAAGCATGTAACCAATCCATCAGAACTCTTGCTCAACACCCCACTGGGCTCCTGCTACTTTCATGGGGCTGACAGTCCAAACTTGCCACTTACACAGGCCACGCCCCCATCAAGGCCACGCCCTTGTCATAGGCCACGCCCCCACCCAAGGTCACATCACCACCCACAGGCCACACACCCCCAGGCCACAATGCTGGTCACCACCACTTACCACAGCCCACAGGCCACACCACTACCCAGCCCCTCTCAAGAAACTGAACCCCATGTCCCCAGGCAGGGCCCATGTGCCCAGTGAGCAGCATCAGCCTCAGCTGAGAACCACTTCCTGAAGCTACCGGGGAACCTCGTGTCCCCTTGGCCATCAAATGGGAAGTAACTCCTACCTTGCAGGTAACAGTGGGCACAAAATTAAACTGCATTTGCATCCACGTGCTCTCAGCCCACAAAAGTGTCTCTGCCTGCCCGTGTCTAGGGACAACGTGGCATCCACACACCCACTGTGAGGAGGAGCCTGAAGGGATCTTGCTGGACGTAGTGGCTGGTGATTTAAGCCTTTGGGATTTTCCTCCTGGAAAGTGACTTAGAAAACACAGAAGAAGCCACGCTTCAGCCTTCAGCTCCCGGCCACAGGCAGCTGGTGGTGTCCTTAGCTCTAGTTTCCGGGGCCTGGGGCATCTGGTTCACTCCTCACTGCCTGGCCCACCAGCCCTCATCCCAGAAGACAACTCGGGCACAGGAACTTCTTTAATGGTCTCTTCAGAAAAGAACCAGGGAACTAGTTCCGGATTTGGCCTCTCAGACTGCTGGCTTCGACCCATAGTTGGGCCGTTGCCGAGAAATTCTGGTGCCGCGGGTGCCGTCTAATATCCCGAGTGCGGCAGCGCGAGGCGGGGTGGGGACGGCGCCAAGTGCGTGGCCCAGGGCTCCTCATGGCAAAGCCGCAGGCCGGACTCTCCCCAGCTCCCTCCCAGAGCGTGAAGCCCCAGAGGGCCTCACGCGGCCTGAGCTGGCCGCCTGCCTCCAGAGACCTTCAACGGCAGCCGCCGCCATCTGCAGGGTGCCCCCGGCCTCCTGGCCCCCTGGACAGCTGGGCCTCCCCGCCCCCGGCCAGCAGGCCCTAGTGAGGGGTCTACCCCTGAGCCTGCTCTTTCTTGCTCCAGTAAAAACAAACCTGGGTTTCTAAGTGGCCTTTTGAAGTCCCGAGGCCTTCCACGGGCAGCTCTGGGGTTTTCTTCTAAATGTTCCTTTCTATGTTCCTAATGCCCACATCGCCTCATAGTTGCTTTTCCTAAACCAAGCACCATAGGACACAGTTGGGTTATCCATCCCCTAGAACCTAAGCCTTCATCACGCCAGGAAGTGTCCGTTCAGACCCTCTTTACACTGGTTCTTCCAAAACCCACTATAGCACATTTCCTAAAATCCCCTCTTCCGGAAAATAACAGGGCCTTTATCGTGGGTGGGGTCACAGGCCCACAGCCTCCTCCAGAACCTCTAATTTCATGGGCCATCCCCCAGACGTCCCCTCCCTTACAGGGGTCCTGGTCTCAATGGAAGCTGCTAGAAATACATCAACTCTCCTGAATTCACAGCCAACTTTCTAACAAAGAAGGAAATGAAACAGGCTGTGCAGCTGGCAGTACTGCAGGACAGAAGGCCGTGGAAACCCTCCTAAGCACCCTCTTTCTGATCATTTCCTGTTAGGCAAATTAGTGCCATCCACAACACAAGAGGCCCCCAGCTTTGTCACCTGGGTCAAGAGTGGCAAGGAGGGCAGGTTGCCAAGGCAACTGGCCTTCTTCAGAAATAATGGCAACTCTCAGTCATTCAAGAGCTCATCAGGCAGCCTCCCACTTCTGGGTCCTTCTCTTCCCAGAAGACCGCATAGAAGCCACCAAGCCTCTCCAAATCCAGGCTTGACCTTGGCGGTGATCCTGGGAGAGTCCCCCACTGTCAGCTCCCAGCTCAATTAGGGTTTGTGGCCTTCCGCATGTAGGAGGGGTCCCTCAGGGTACCGGGAACCCCCAGCCCTGAGAACCCAGGCAGGTGGCCCCAGTAATTCACACATGAAAGCACCAGCCCTGCCAGCATCTCATTCCTGCCACCATTTTCCTGTTCCCTTCCCCTCACCCCAGCGGGCTCTGGATGACTGTGATCCTTGGCACATTCAAACTACACCTGTGCAACCCTCGATTCGGAGGCATGCACTAGTTCATAAAAGCGAGGATGAGATGCGCGTCACTTTGGAACCTGGGCCCAGTCCCCAACCTGGGCATGAGTTCTTCATATTACAGGAGCATACCTGTCACCTGTAAACTGCTTCCGTTGTCCCCAGCCTTCTATCTTCTTTCATTCTATGAAAGATAACTTCATTCGTAGCTCCTGAGGGCCTCACCCCGAGCGAGCGTGACCTCCTCAGACAGGCCTGCCCTGGTGATGCTCCCCTAAGCAACAGTTTGTCTTTCTTTTCTTCTCTAGATCCCTAAGGCCACCCCCACCTCAGCAGGCCGGCAACAGCCTGCCAAATGCAAAGGCCATTTGGAGGAGGGGGAATGTCTCTCTGGTATAGAATGGCTTTTATGGCATAATGAGGATTTTTGGTGAAGCTGATGACTGCATCTGGGGTCACATCCCAGAGAGGCAGCAGGGAGGCTAAAGAGATGAGTTTAGAGTTTCATTTATCCATCTCCTTCATGGGAGGTAACCTAATAGAGATGAATACCAAAAGTTCGGGTCCCCAAGTATAAGGCTTGAAAGAAGAGTGAATGATTTGCTTGGAAATTCAGAGACCAGACGGAGGTGTCACGGCCTAGGGGCTGCACTGAGTAATCTAATAAAAAACAATCTAGTAAAAGTATCCCTGTGGGGAAATGCTTGGGGACTGTACCCAAACCCCTGCAGGTCCAGGTCCAGCCCCCCTGGGGGTACATGTGTTCTAAGGGGTAAACACCTCTGGGGATGCACACATCTTCCTGGGGGTACAACCAGCTGTGGGGGTATGGGAAGAATTTCTAGGGTCAAATCATTAGAGGAAATCACTCTCCAGTCTCCACCCCTGACTGTCCCTTCCTAATGACCTGCCTGAGGGCAGCCCCTAAGGCCTCTCCTCCCTCACCTGCCTTCTTCCGGTCTTTCCCAGCACAACCCCCAGCTCACCCAGTCTCACTCAGAGGTCCTGCCCCAGGGGAACCAATAAAGGAAGAATTCACAAACTCAGATTCCAGGGATAGGCCTTTGGAACAGCAGTTTAGGCTCATCATCCCCTCAAGCAGCCACAAGTTGCATCTCTTGCCATTCTAAAAATCTTTAGTTGGAAGAGGAGTAGGTGGTTTTTTTTCAGAATGATTTTCGTGGGCACGGAGTGAGTGACACTTTGGAGACCTCCAGGGTGGCGGTGGGCAGGCCTCTGGGGCCCCTGGCCACTGTGTCCTGAGCCCCGTTCCTTCCTCCAGCACCCACACGACCACCGTGCTGAAGCTCCGGCGGGTCCTAGCCCGGAGTTGCTGGGGGATGTGGTGCGCACCGCCAGCGAGCAAGAAAGGCTCGCGGCCGAGCGGATGGCCACGGCGCCCGAGTGACCCCTGAGCCTGCACTCGGCGCTGCCCACGGACGCCGTGGCAGCTAACCAAGTGACGGCTCCATCGCGGCTGGAGGACGGCGATGAACCGCCCAGAGCCCCGAAGGGCCCGAGGGACCCGGCGGTGAGCAGGCAGGCGGCGGGGCGCACGCGGCCTCCCGGCCACTGCCGAAGGAGCCGGGGGAGGAGCCAGGGCGTGAGGGTCAAGGCCCGTCCCCAAGGTCGCAGCCGGGCGCGGAGCGGGGGCGTGGGCATACGCGGGCACGGAGCGGAGCGCGCGCGCGGGCGCGTGGGTACGGCGAGAGTGCGGGTGGGTGTGCGCGGGCCCGCGGCCTCAGGGGTGCCGGGGAGCCGGCGGGGCGGGGTGCGCGTGCGCGGCGGGGCGGCCGGGCACTCACCCTCCTTGGCCTTCTTCTTCCTGGCCAGCGTGCCGCCCAACTTGCCCAGGAACGACTCGTCCTTCTTCATCCTGGGGGCCCGCGGGACGGACGAGCGCAGCGGCGCGGACGACATGGGCGCGGGCGCAGGGCGTGGGTTGCCGCCGCCGCCGCCGCCACCCACTCGGCCTGGGGAGTGGCGGCCCGAAGGGCGCGGCCCCGCCTCAGGCCCCCGCCCCCGCGCTACTGCCCGGAGCCGCCCCAGCTCCCCACCGGCCCTCCTGGGCGGCCACTCCGTGCTGCCGAGCCCCCCAGCGCACTTCCCACGCCGCGCCCCAGCCCCCTCTCCAAGACGTTAAGGGCGGGCCGTGGCCGGGGCGGAGGGCTCGGCTGTCCGCTTCAGGATACCCTTTCCATCACGTTGGTGCAGGGACATAGTGGGGGGCTCAGCCATACAGACTCCCCCCACCCCCCTACCCCCCCACCCGCGGGGGCTCCAGCCACTCTCTGGAGGCCCACGTTAGTCACATAACTACACGGATCATCATCTCATTGGTGGAGCTTATACCAAAAAGCGCGCCTGGGCCTTGGGGCTCCCTTGCGAGCATGGAACTACCCCCCACCCTGAGGAAGCCTAGAGCGTGGGGGGCAGGGTCAGCAGTCAGGTCACTCGGATATGTGGCAAGCCCAGGAACATCTTGACAGTGTCCAGGGGACACTCAAGGACTTCTGGAAAGGGGATTGCTAAGCCCTAAGTGCTGGCTGGTGGGGTCAGGTCAAGCTCCCAGGTTTTCAGGGAAGAGACTGGGTGGAGAGGAGAGTGGGGCTCCCGTGTGCGGGTGGGAAGGCAGAGGGAAAGAGAGGAAGGTGGGTCTTTGTGAGGATGGGAAGCTGAGGAAATTGGGCTTCAGCCTGGGGGAAGCTGGCAATGGCAGGATTGGATTTGGGTTCTACAGAGTTGGCTGTGGTTGTTGGGTGCTGGAAAAGGGGGAAGACAGAGGCGGGTAGACCAGCCAGGAACTCCCCAATGTAACCCCGGTGTGATATGGGGCATCCTGAGCATAGGAGAGAAGTGGGTATCTTAGTTTCCCAGGGGTTGCTGCAGCAAAGCACCACAAACAGAATGGCGTAGAACAGAGGCTGGAAGTCTAAAATCGGCGTATGGGCAGGGCTGGGCATCCCCGGGGAGTCTGTAGGGGAGAATCTGGTCCCCGCCTCTCTCCTGGCTCATGAAGTTTTGCGGGTCAGCCTTGGGCTCCGATCTCTCAGCCATCGCCTCGTCTTCCCCTCTCCGTCTTGTAAGGACACCCTCCTCCAGTGTCACCTCATTTTAGCTCTCCCAGTTCCATCTTGCACAACCCTATTTCCAAATGAGGCCACTTTCTGAGGCCCTGAAGAAGCCCCGTCTTAAGGGAGTGGAAAGAGCTGGCCTTTTGGGGGTCAGAATGAGGGCTAGGGCCACTTGCCCACATATAGGAAATCTAAGGAAGTCCGATCTGGGGAGAAATCCAAAGTGTTGAGGTCAGGATGTGTGCGTTGGGGTGGTTTTCCATCTCCCTGTGCCCGGCCCCCCTGGGCGCACGTCGTAGACTCCTCCAGTTCAGCCTGGAAAACGCTGGCGTTGGCATGATGGGGGGGTGCCAGTCCCGCCCTCCAGCTGGGGGTTTTCAGATAAAGTCGAGGAGGACACAGCCTCACCCTGCGGGGAGTTGTAATCTAGGAGAACTCTTAGGACCAGCAGCAAAAATCAACACAGAACAGACGGACAGTCGGAGCACAGAGGTTTGAGGGGAGAGGAAGCTTGGCAGTGAAGACCTGGCCAAGAAAAGGGACATTTGACTGGGACAAGAATGAAATCCCCCACCTTCATCAGTTCAGGAAGAGTCTTGGGGGCAGAAAGAACAGGGAGGCGAAACGAATGTAAGGAAAGACCCACACAGCCAGGAGCCAGGAATGGGCCAGGCCAGAAAGGTGGGGAGGTGGGGGAGGGGAGTGGGGGTGTTTGGTGAGGACAATGAAGATGATGGCGTGGGATTGGCCTTGAAGGCCGAGGTGAGGAGTGGGACTTGATCCTGTGCAAGGAAAGAAGGAAACATGGGGGATTGGAGCTGAGGCCTGATTTGCTGAATCCTTAGAGACCGAAGCAAAACCCAGGGCCTGACCCCATTAGGAAATGACTGAGATAGGCCAGGTGAGAGTTGCTGGGTCGTGTCCAAGATAGTGGCAGAGAAAAGAGACAGAAGGGGACAGATGCAAATGGCTTTTCGGAGCTGGGAATCACACAACTTGGAGAATCATTGGGTGCAGGGCTTAGGGGCAGCAAAGAGTCAGAGACATCTCCAAGGCTGCTTACTGATTTGGGGCGTCATTAACCCAAGCTGGACAAAATGCAGAAAGAGCATGCATTTGGTTGTTGAGGTCCCAAAGGGACCATGAGAGAGGGTGGGCTGTTCAGATGGAGACTGAACCGCTGTCCAGGGCAGGGGACTCAACCTCTTGGGATTTTGGTCTCTTCAAGAATGGGGTACACAGCAGGGACCCTTTCCCCTAGAGAACCGCACGTGGCCTACTGGTGGGGATTGGATCGTGTCCCCGACAAAGACATTGCTTAAGTCCTAACCTCCAGTCCTGCCAGTGCAACTCCACCTGTGAACAGAACCTCTGATGATATTATTAGTCAAGGTGAAGCCAAGTTGAATCAGGGGTGCCTGGAGTCCTTACACTCAGAGGAAATTGGAATGCAGTCTGGTAGAAGAAACCTAAGGAAGAGACAGAGAGAGAGAGACCACCAGGATGGAGGACGGTGGTCACCAGCACCAGACTTTGGAGCAAGCATGTTGTTTCCGACACCCTAAGGTCGGATTTGCAGCCTCTGAACTGTGAGATCATAAATCCCTGCTTTTCAAGCCAGCCAGGTTATATGGCATTTGTCATAGCAGCCCTGGCAAACTAAAGCACCTACTATTCTAGGGGTCACAGACTCCCCCACCCTCTCACTGCCCTTGGTCAGCCCACAAGCCCAGGTAGAGACCCTCAGGCTAGGAGAGGGGGAGGGCGAAGAAACCCCGGGGCCCAAGAACCAGGAAAAATGCTGGGGCTCTCGCTGCGAGGAAGCCAGTGGCAAGGTCTGTGCAGTGCTGAGGGCCAGGTGTGACTAATCGATCATTTGACTATTTCATCAGTGGCCCCAGCTTCCCAGTGGACAGGCGGAATTTACAATTTTCATTTGGTAATTGCTAATTTGTACAGTGCAGGGACGGGTCGAATCCTACTTTTTAAAAATGCCATTGTATCTTGAGAGAATTCCTCTGAAGGTGATACCCAAAGCCCTGACAATGGCCCACCCATTTCCAATAGCAACAGAAGCAAGAACCCAGCACAATCAGGGAGTCTTCTCTGTTAGAGGTGTTTGCTTAGACTTTCCATGATAGGACCCAATTTATATAAAAATGGAATCATATTTTAAATGCAATTGTGGTACTTATTATTTAGAAATCCCATGTAAATTCATAGTCATTGCTTTCCA
This sequence comes from Tamandua tetradactyla, assembly GCF_023851605.1. Classification (NCBI taxonomy): domain Eukaryota; kingdom Metazoa; phylum Chordata; class Mammalia; order Pilosa; family Myrmecophagidae; genus Tamandua; species Tamandua tetradactyla. Next base: position 38,254,510 of record NC_135333.1, on the reverse strand, counting down.
TAGGATGAGAACTTTTGCACAGTGAGGACTAAAAGTGCTGTATGCATATACTTTATGTTCCTTGTCCCTCTTGAGCTGAGAATAGGATGATTTCTTATTAAATGTACTTTGGAAGATTTTTTTAATTATTGCAGTCACTGAAATGTTTTTTTTTTGTTTGTTTGTTTGTTTTGTTTTGTCTTGCATGTGCCTCAGATGGCAATCAAGAATGTACTTGATGACGGTGAATTAACTTGTTTTGTTTTTTCAGGGCTGGAAGAAAACGAGACAAAGATTCAAACTTTCCGCTCCCCGTTAGCCTGGCTCCTGGGGAATTCACCTAGTGTCCTCTCCAGGGCAGTCTAACTGCAACTACTCTCCAAATTGCTTTACAGAGCAGTAAACATAAATATTAACTTGGAGGTTGGAAAGTGTTGGCTTTTAATAAAAAGAGAGAATTTAATGAGCAGCAGAAAATGTGAACCCAGCCCACGTGCCATCAACTCCAACTGCTTCTTAGAATGCTGCACACCCTCATTCACGCCACTGCTTTGCACACATTTTGCACTTCAAGAAGAATCATGAAAACCAGATTAGACACGGCAGACCCCATTAAAGGAAACCATTTGATGTTCTTTTGAACCGTGGCTTCTAAAGAGGCCAGTTCCTAATAAGCGTCGATAAGGACCAGGGAACACACATTTCATGAATGCGTGGTGGACTCGTTCCAGGCCCGGTGTTAGTTCCCGCACATGTGGCATCTAGCCCAACCTCAGGTACACAGATTCTTGCCATCTTCCCCGTAAACTGAGAGTTGCCAAGCGATGGAACCCATAGATCAAGTCCTGGTGCATTTGAATAGAGAAGTTACTTCCATATAAGTGGTATCCAAGCGTTGCAATTCTGTAAAAATAGAAAACCTAGTATGGCGACATTAAAAATATTAGGACAGGATAATTGAAAGCATGGACTGGAACAGATACTTGTACGCCAAAATTGAGAGCAGCACTGTTCATAACTGCCCAGAGGTGGAAGCAACCCAAGTAGCCATCCACAGATGAATGGATCAACAAAATGTGACATATACATACAATGAAATATTACACAGCCGGAAAAAATGAATGAAGTTCTGGTGCATGCCACAATGAGGCTGAACCTTGAAGACATCATGTTGAATGAAGCCAGACATAAAAAGATAAATATTGTGTGATCTCACTTATATGAAATACCTAGAAGTAAACTTCATAGAGACTGAGAGTAGATTGTAGGTTACCCAGAGTTTCAGAATTCTGAAAACCTGACGCTGAGTGTGTTAAGGCAACAGAACGGCCACCTGTGCTGGACTTTGCCCAGAGAAGACCCTTTCCCAAGACAGTTGTGTCCAGAAGACAAAAGCAATTGACCTGCAGGACTTTTCCCAGCAAATGAAGCATACCCTACAGAGTTGTGGATAAGCGACACCTAATGATAAAATGAGTCCAGTAGAGACAACTCATCAGAATGAACAAGCATACTACACTAATCAATGTGTCTTCCCCTCACCTTGTAAGACCCCTGCATATATAAAATGGAAACTTAATGTCAACCAATCAGGCATTTCCTCACTTGTTTCCACCCTGTTTCAGCTTCCCTTTTCTGAATGGGATTCTGCCTGATTCATGAATCACTCAATAAAGCTGTGAGCTCCTAAATGCATGAAAAGTTTCTCTCTTATCAAGTAAAAGAAGCCAGTCAGACCCAGAAGAGTACATACTGGACCAATCCACTTACTTGAATTCAAGAACCCTTCCTGTGTCAAAACTTAACAATGCCACTTGAGTTTATGCTTTATAATGTGCTATAACACTCTGCTGCACCGTACCAGTTGAAAAATGGCATTTATGTTACATGGATTGTTACCGTGAACTTTGGAAATGTAAAATTTGATTAAAGAAAAAAAAGAAGACGACCAGGCTAGGGTGAGCGTGTTCCCCTGGGCCCGGGGCACTGACCAGATATGGGCACTGAGAACCTCTGGATGATGAAAATGTCCCACACATTGGCCTGGGTAGTTGTCACATAGCGGTAAAAAGTCATCTGACTGCACGCTAAAGATCTGTATGTCTTACTGCCTATAAATTTACCGCAATAAAGTCTTGTGGAAAAAGAAAGGAAATAAGGGACACCTGTATGCAGGGAAATTTGGGGCTTTACCTTACATGTGTTTAGGTTTCATTCTTTATCAGTTTGTCTTTTATGTGAACGTAGCAGCATTCTAAGGGCTTAAAGAGAGTTTTAAATACTGTGTGCTTTACCTCATTTTCCTTTAATAGAATTAAAAAGTTGATATCTTTCAAGAAAATGAAAATTAAAACAGCACTTAGGCTTCCGGGACAGGAAAAGGAACTCATTCAAGGGAGTGCTGGGGCTGCAAAAATGTTTTCTTGTGTTGCTCATTTTCAAACCTCCAAGCAATTTTCAGAGAGTTAGATGTGTGTAGAGAAGTGATGAAAATATGTAATTGATTCAGTAATGGTGAAAATATCTTATTTCCCCCAGGTTGTACTTTTGATACATTCTTACTGCACCTTGGGGTAGCATTTTCAGGTATGTTGTAGTCATAATTGCCAAAGTAATAACGGCGTTATTTAATCAGTTTGCTAATTTAGTGATCTGGCAAGAGAATAACCTGTGAACCTGTTAAAGTGGCTTGAAGCTGTATGTACCCCAGAAAAGTACATTCCTTAAGTTAATCCATTCCTGTCGGTGTAGACCCATTGTAAGTAGAGTCTTGTGGTGAAGCTACTTCAACCAAGGTGTGACTCCTCTTACTGGAGTCCTTTATAAAAAAGTGAAATTCAAAACAAAGAGAGAGGAAAGCCATGGAAGCAAGAAGCTGAAGGCAAGGAAACCCAGAAGAGAAGGGAGAGACCAGCAGACCTGGCGGAGGAGTCCAGGACTGCTGGCAGCTGGTCTTCAAGAAGAAGATATTGTCTTGATGATGCCTTGGTTTGGACATTTTCACGACCTCCAAACCGTAAGCTTGGAAGCTAATAAATTCCCATTGTTAAAAGCCAACCCATTTTATGGTAGCAGATTTTGGCAGCAAAGCAAACTAAGACACCTGTGAAAACACATAAAGTGTGGAAACACTTTCCATGTTAGTGTTACCAGACCAAAGCCTGTGGATTCTTTTGCCGCACATGCTCAATAACCAATTCCTGAGACACCAGGGTTTCAAGGGAGAAAGAGTTTATTACAAGACGCATAGGAGGAGAGCAGATGGCCTAGCGGCCTAAAATCCATCTCCCTGAACTGCAGTAATTCTGATAGTTTTATTAAAGAAAAAAATGGGGCAGGGTTTAGGATGATGAGCACAGTGGCCCCAAATGATGTAATTTGAGGTGATCTAATTATTGAGCATGTGCAGACGAATTCCATGCTTAGTCACAGAACATAAGAAAATGGCGGAATGAGGTAGAGGTGACTTGTAGGTTAGTCTAAGCTGCTGCGCATGTCAGGTGGGCCCACTTTGGTTAGGCCCAGCCTCGGTATCAAATAACTTTGAACTTGGGGTGGGTTAATTCTGGGCTGACCCAAGACCCTTCATTAATAAACATTAGGGGCTGTTTTTCGTGATCACAAGACTCTAGAGTTGAAAAGCTGGATAACTGGGTAGAAATAAAGGTTAGTCACAAGGTTTTTACAATCATGGGCAGAAGATAAGGGCTATACAATCATCAGAGATCAAGGCAGCTGGATTATAATTTAGAGATTTCAGGAATTTTCCTCTGTCTACTCCAATATACGAGAAAGCGTAAAGAAATATCTATATAATGATTCACTAATCAAAATCATCCCTTAAATTCTGATTTCTCTTACACGAGGAGTATAAAAGATGACCAAATGTGCCCAGAATTTTAGAACTGTGGTGGTGACACATTTCCCTATGCCACATGTGAACAATACATGACTCACTTACTGCAGTTGATTAAAAGCCTTTTACTCAAATGATTTTGGAAGTATCAGCAAACTTTGAGACAAGGGAAGTTGGATTTCCATACTCTAGCAAATCCTCTGGGTTTACTTTTTGCATAATAGGCAAATTACACTACATATGCACTTCATCCCTTAAATATTTTATATAAATGAAGACTGAGTGAAAGGTTAGCATCAAGTTGTTGATTTCTTCTCTTCCTTGGAAGGGGGACAGGGGAAGGGTAGAGAAAAGTTAAAGCCCCCTAAAAGACTTATGTTCCCTTCAAAAAGTATCTCCCATGAGCTTTCTAGCTATGAGAGAATAGGGGACAAGCAAGCTCCTTAAAAATGCCAAGACCTCTTTGAGAATGAGAACAAAAGCCTAACCTATCAGACATTCACACTTTATTCTAAATCTCTTTCATCGTTCATTTTCATATTATGTATCACTTGCCTGCAAAATAAAGGAAGCTACTTTTGTCCGTGTGCCTAACTTGAACACTGAGGGGATGAGACTTTGCTTTGGGTGGAGAAGAGGAATGACAAAGGGAGGGTAGCTGAAGGGCGGGGCACTTTGGGACAGCAAGTTCCCGGGGTGCTGGCATGGGTCCATTGTGAGAACATGGCTGGGCCAGGGAGGATACCATGGCCTAGGGACAGGAATTTGCTAAGGACCAGGCAGTAAATATTTTCAGTTTCACAGGCCACATGGTCTTGGTCCCAAGTACTGAAGCTCTGCTCTGGTAGCACAAAAGCAGCTGTAGGCAATTCAGAAACGAATAAGTGAGGCTGTGTTCCAATAAAACTTGAGCGACGCTGAGACCTGAATTTCATCTAGTTTTCACATATCGTGAAATATTCTTCTTTTGATTTTTTCAACCTCTAAGAATGTGTAAACCATTCTTAGCTCACAGCTCGTATAAAAATAGGCATTGGGCTGGATTTGCCCCCCAGGTTGTTGCTCACTGACCTCTGGTCTAGGGAACAGATAGTGCCAAAACTGAAGTTCACTTACAGCACCATTTTGCCCTGAAGCCCTAATAGCAGCAACCATGATGGTTACACACATACACACACACACACGCGTGCACACACACACACGCGTGCACAAAATCAATGTTTGAAAGATAGCAGTGATACAGATTCTTTTTGTTTTGAACTCCGAGGGACTCTACTCAGCCTTTCATTGCATTTGAAATGTATTATTTACACAGCACCTCCAAGAGTGGGTTAGCAACAATTCCAATTCTTACTTGTTCTGTAAAACTTTCGGCACAATTATACAAAAGTAGTATATTGCAGCATTGCTTGTCGTATTGGTAAAATGGAAACCACCTACGTGTCCATCTTTGATTATATAAATGATGGCTCAGTTCAGCTACACTGGGGAATGGAGTAAGGCGGCTGTTAAAGGAACAGGGTGGAGCTGTCTTTATAGGCAGCTGACACTACCCACGACACAGTGTTAAGTGGAACAAATAAGTTGTGGCTTCATTCTGCAAGCATTTATTGAGTTCCAATATACCTGCCAGGTGTGATTTCAGGTATTTGGGATATACCGTGAAGAAAACAGACTAAAAAGACTGGCCTTGTGGCGCTTATGTTCTAATGGCAAGGGAATTAAATCTGCAGTTAAAAGAAACCATATGTGCTCATGAAATTGCTGAAGTCTGCAAATTTATAGAGACAGAGAGGACAGTGCAGTGGGGAGGGGGGGGCAGCGAGTGAGTACACAAAGCACGCAGAGTTTCCGTGTCGGGTGAGGGCAGCGCTCACTGTAAGCATACTCATCCCACTGAATGGTGTGCGGGGAGGGCTTGGGGCCAGGAAGTGTACGTCGGGAATCCGTTACTGTTCTGGATGTTACGTGAAGGTTCTTTGGGTGAGGCGGTGCGAACACAGACAACCAGCCTGAGGAGAATGCACGGAAGGACAGCTTTATTAGATTAAAGAACCTGGAGGAGGAGAGGGAGACAGAGGGCGGTGCAGAGGTCCTGGCTCACAGAACCCGTGAGGGACCTGCAGGAGCTGGGGGCGGGGGGTGGGGGGGTGGGGGGTGGGGGGAGGGTCTGCAGCTCTTGCCTGTTTGGTGACCCAAAGGGGAGGGGTAGAATTTTTCCACCGTACAGGAATACCTTGTTTTATAACGCTTTGCTTTCTTGGGCTTCTCAGATGTTACCCGATTGAGGGTTTGTGGCAACCCTACGTCGAGAAAGTATATGGGCGTCACTTTTTCTAAAGCTTGTGCTCACTTCACATCTCTGGCCACGTTTTAGTTAGGTGTGTGCAGTGCTTATGTAGACATAATGCCATTGCACACCTACTAGACTACAGTATAGTGCAAACATAACTTGCATATGCACTGGGAAACCAAAAACTTCACTGGCTCACTCTATGGTGATACTCACTTTACTGCGGTGTAGTGGAACCGAACCCCCAGTGTCTCCGACGTCTGCCTGTACCCGGGACTGGAGCTAAAGGCAGAAGCGGCGAGGGCCATTTGGAGAAGCCGAGGGCAGCTTCTTCTCATCCACACCACGCGAGCACCTGCCCTGCTAGTAAAGGATGCGGACAAAAGGGTGGAAGCCCCCGGGGCCTTATCATCCCAGGCCTTATCGAGGTGCAGACCTTGCTCACCGCGGTTATGCCCAGGGCAGGGCCAACTGGGGTGGTCTTAAATTATTTCAAGGTAAAAAAATAAATAAATAACTGTGTGTGTGTCCCTTTTACGTATATGTCCGTGTACTTGTGTAGGTGTGTGGATATGTATGTGTACTTGTATACAGGCTTTTTACATGCATACGTAAACCTTTCTGGAGGCTCAACTCTTAACCTCTAAATGCTTTGCAAAGAAGAAAACAGCTGATTCGAACTTTGCCTTTTTGTCCTTCATGAAGAAAAATAAGGAATTGATGTTTAGCACAAGTAGGACTGATTTCAAAACTAACTAGAATACATCTTGATTGAGAAAATGAATAACTCAATTAGACAGGCAGAGTGTGCTCATCAGTTATCAGAAATTCATGACATGAGTGGTAGAAATTTTCATTCTTTCGGGTTTACAACTCATAAATTAAAACATGCCCCATCATTAGCCACCTAACACACCCACTGTTGTTATTAGTAATAGACCAGAACACTGAGCAGGTGGAAGCCAATTATACCCTTGAGTCAGGAAGCTGAAAATATGAGACTCAACTCTGTATGTTAAATTATCTTAAGATAATTTAAAAATTTCAAATTTGCAAGGAAATCAAAAGAATGCATGGCTTGATAGAAGACTCTTCAAACATCAGTGCTATTTAAATATTTATTATAAAGCACTATTAAAATACAGAGTTTTGTGTTTTGTTTTGTTTTTCCAAGAAGCGCTATGACAGCTCTTGGGGCTGTAGACCTTGCCTCTGGATTAAGACAATCTGCAAAGTGCTGTAAACGTCAGCCAAAATTGAGTATGCCATCCCTAAGAAAACTTTTCTTTTCTATGACCAAAAATTGCAGTTCTTATGTGATCTGAGAGAAAAATGCTAAACTGGAGTTTCTTTTTCCTAGACGCCTTATGCCTTGCACCTTGAAAAGAAGGTATTCAGTACTTACCTGGTGACTTATAAAAGCTGGGTACATCAGAAATACATCGATTCTGAAATTAAAGGTAATTTAGTAAACTTTGGAAAAGACTTCATTGGGGTGTTGGAAAATACTTTAAGATTTTCCTAAGAAGGAGAATTATCAAGAAAGGGGAGATAAAGAATAGAGCTGCTGGTGAATGGGGCAAAGGAGAGAACAGGGAATAATCTCAAATGCACAAAGAGCTAAATAGAGAATAAATGATTGAAATTCACGTAAATCTTAGAACTCCAATGTGGGAGTGCAAAGCAGCTAAACCTCAAAGCTAAGAGGAGGTCATGGGTTTCCCAGAAGAGACCCTCTGCAAACGGACCCTTTGCCTGAGGCCTGCCACTGGTCCCCTCCACCGGCTTTGCCCAAAGCCTCCCCCTCTGCCCTTAAGCTGAACTGGGGCGCTCTTTCCTCCAGCTTTCCCACAGCATCCTGTGCAGACCCAATGCTGTTGACAAGGCAACTTGTCTGTTTTCCCCACTGGACAGGCAATATTGGCCCTAACTTGGCACCAACCAAGAGCTTGGTGAATTAATAAAAGGCAAATGACAGGGCAGGCCACAGTGGCTCAGCAGGCAAGAATGCTTGCCTGCCATGCCAGGGGACCTGGGTTCGATTCCCGGTGCCCGCCCATGTAAAAAGAATAAAATATAAATAAATAAAAATAAAAAGCTGTCAGACTCTGGTAGCTCAATCTTTTAAAAAGAAAAAAAAAAAGGCAAATGACAGATGAGAGTGGACTGATGAGTTATGGCCTGAGATTACTACAGCCACAAGGAATTACTGTGATGTTTGCATCCAAGCCAAGCCCTGTTTATCGATGTATGAAAATCACCTGTGGTGCCCTCGCAGCTGCTGGGGCCCAGGTGAAAGGGTTTGCAATGAAGAGGACTTGCTTTGCAGAGTGGGTGAGAGAGGAAATGTGACATGCAAATGTTAGGAAACAGCTTCTTTGGCTTTCTGGCTGTGGGTCCAAGAGATTCGTGGTGTCCCAGGAGGGAAAAGGAGGAGGTAGTCGTAGCCTGGACTTGTCCGGGTCCGGTTCTAGTACTAGGGGAGGGGAGAGGGTGGGAGGGAGGAAGGGCCATCAAGTTCCAATGCACACGCCAGCCCTGCATGACCATCACCACACGCGCAGCTCTGCGGGGCTCCCAGGACAGAGCGGCCTCTGGTGCAGGAGGGCTGGCGCGGCCTGGGACTCTGCATTTCCAGAGTGGTTTCAGGTGCTCCTGCTGCTGCATGGCTTTCAGGTTCAGACACCAGACTTGGAGTGGTCAGAGATTATGTGACTCTTTTATAAAAGTGTCTCCATGGGCTCTGGGATAAGAAATTGCCATGCCATTTCCTCAGGGATGCTGCAGCGTATGATCCTAAGAAGCTTCAACTTTAAAACATCAGACGTCTTCAAAAGATACCCAATATAGAGCCTACAAGAAGAAAAAGCAAAAGAACGCAACAAAGATCCAAGCAATGGCGTTTGTGCCATGGAGCTTGCTGGCATTCATATATATTTATACACAACATTTTTTATTGTGAAATATAAGTACAAAAAAGCGAAAAATTTTAATGTGCATTTTAACAAGTAGTTATGGAACAAATTTCAAAGTATGGAATTCCACAATTCTAGCTATTTCCTTCTAGCTGCTCTAAGACACTGGAGACTAAAAAGAAATACCAATATAGTGATTCAGCAGTCATACTCGTATGTCAAATTCCATTTTCTCTCTTATAAGTCCTTGTTCTGCATTGATCCTTCTCCCTATCTTTAGGGTTATCAGGGCAATGACCATTCTAACTTCTTCATGTTGCCAAGGGGTGTTGACATAATGAGATAGGGGGATGCAACTTGTGGATGCCCTTGGAAAGACTGGCAACTCTGGGTTTCAGGGTTTATCTGGCCTAGGAACCAGCTGGAAGTTTTAGGTTTCTGAAAAATAAACTTAATGAGTGAACTTTTAGAGTCTCAGAAAGGGCACAGGGTATTCTTCAGGGTTTACAGGAACAGTGTTAGTTGGGCCTTGGCATACCATGGCAATTTGTACTAGCTGAAGTTGTATGAGTCACCTCCAAAATAACCTCTCAACTCTATTTGAAATTCTTAGCCACTGATACCTCATTTTGGTACATTTCTTTTTCCCCTTTTGGTCAGGCAGGATTTCTCAATCGCTCAGTGCCAGGGCCAGGCTCATCCCTGGGAATCATGTCCCATACTGCCAGGGAGATTTTCACCCCCGGATTTCATGTCCCATGTGTGGGGGAGGGTAATGATTTTCCTTGCACAGTTGGGCTTAGAGAGAGAGGGAGAGAGGGGACATTTGAGCAACAAAAGAGGTTCTCTCTGGAAGTAACTCTTAGGCATAATTATAGGTAGGCTTAGCTTTGAATAAGCTTCAGAATAATAATAATAAGCTTCAGAATAAGCTTACAGAAATAAGCTTCATTAGAGCAAGCCTCAAGATCAAGGGCTTGGTCTATTAACTTGGGAGTCCTTAACATTTGAGAGAGAATCAGGGATCTGCCAGGTGGGAAAGTTTACTAGGTCTATATTTTTTCTCCAGTCCCTCAAGGGACTTTGCCAATACTTTTTAATTATCTGTCCAACATACTCTGGAATGCAACTGGGTATTAAATTAAATTATACAGACTTGTAAGACCTCGATCCCAATTCTAGTTTCCATGTGTTTAGGTCAACTGAACTGGCCAGAGAGGTTAAGTTAGATTGTGTGCCACAGAAAATTTAGATTTTGGACAAAATAAACTTCTCTTCCCTTGGCCTCATAAAGTAGGTGAAGTTCTAAAATACAGACAATATCATTCTTTACTCTATATTTTGATTTATCTTAGTCCCAACCAGGTCAGCTTCATTCTTATCTCTAATTGAAACCCGATTTTTTTTTTGGCATTTTTTAACAGTTGCTGTATGTAGGAATGCTGACTGTCAGAGCTACAAAACTCCAACTCTGAGTCTTTGATGTCACACAGGTACCCAAAGTTCCAGGGAAATACTGGGTTATACACATATAGCACAGCATCTTAGAATTTAGAAATAACACTTAAATATTTATAAGAAAATTAGGCCCCAATTTTCTTATAAATATTTCCTTTTGTTTCTGGTTTCTTCTGGTCAACATAAGGTCCTCATGGTTGACTCACCTCTTTGCATGCCTCCTGACTTCTTTCCTTTCTGTAGCATAATATTCCATCATATGGATACACCACCGTTCACCCTACTGCTTCCCAGTCACTGTACCCTTTAGCCACCTCTATCTATTGGGCATCATGGATAATGCTGCCATAAACATCAAGGCATACTCATATATTTTTAAAATGACCTAATGACTTATAAACAGTTATGGCCATTTTTAAAACATGTGTCTGTCACACCGCATGCTTACCCTCTTTGCTCAAAGGAATGTTTGGTGGAAGGCAGCAGCAGCAGGTCAAGGGGGTGGCAGTCCCCTAAAGAGAGAAGAGGGCACAGTGGGGCACTTACTGGTGAAAGTATATGGCACAGAAGAACCATTATAAGCGGCGAGTTGCTTACACACTCCACCGGTTAAAAATCTCCCTGAGAACGCCAACTGTTGGTTTTAGAAAGGGAATCATAATCCTAATGAGGGTTCCAAAGGCCAGGGAAAGACGCTCCCCCACCCTCACCCCTTCGCATCCTTGGGGCCTGCCCTCTAGCCTCCCCCTTTCCTTTTCAGTCGCCCTTCTGTTCTCCTGACTCCATCCCTCTACTCCTCCATCTGCTCCTGACCGTCTTCTCCCCAGTGCCCACTGAAACTGCTTTCTCAGCCACTAATCCTCCTGGGGCCAATGCAGCAGCCAAGGGTCCTCCCCTTTTGACCTGTCCCCCTTTGCCTCCCTTCTCCTACCACCATCACCACCACAATTCACAGTTATCCCAAACCAGCCGCCTTGTGTGATGTCTCCCCCTTGGTGGTCTCTCCCTGACCCTAAGCATTCTCCTGTCCTCGGGACAGCTCCACCCAGGGTGAGCTGGTCATTTGCTCCTCGAGACAAGCTTCCAGTAGAGCATTTACATAGCAACTGTTTGCTTACCTCGTTTACTTGCTCATTCATTCATTCATTTAACAAACATATCAAGTGTCTATATGAACACATTCTAGGGGACTAGACAGATCAAATAGACCCATGCATATACACACACACACACAATTAACACAGTTGTAAATTGTCAAAGTGAAGAGCAGTCCACATGGATTTAAATACTATGATGATGTTGAAGGTTCCATGCTTTATGTCTACTGTCCTGGGCTCCTGATCCATGGAACTCAGGGGTCGGCAAACCACAGCCCATCGATGGACGTGGACGGGCCCACTGCCTGTGTTTATATGGCCCAAAAGCTGACAATGGTTTTTACGTTTTTAAATGGCTGGGGAAAAAAACAACAACAGTAGAAGGTATTTCCTGGCAATTTTCTGCTCTTTCAGCAAATTCTTGGCAGCTAGTACACATTTTAGCATAAGAAGAGTCATTCTCCTTGGAGAAATAAAAATATTTTTTAAAGGCTTGACTTTAATTCTGCTACCAATTAGTTTGGAAATACTAACCCAAAGTATCTTGACCGGATTGTTTTAAATAGAAGTTTAGAATCTATAGAATTTAAGACTATACAGTTGTTGCTGGATTTTAAACGGGGGTACTTGTATATAACTTGAAATACTCTTTATCCTGAAGGTTTTGCCTAGTTGTGCCACATTGATTTTGAAGGTACATTTGTTTTGAAACTTTTTTTATTGTATAGTACAACACATATACAAAGCAAAGAAACAAAAAAGCAATAATTTTCAAAGCACTCTTCAACAAGTAGTTACAGGACAGATCCCAGAAGTTTGTCATGGACTACCATATTATTCTCTCGTATTTTTCCTTCTAGCTGCTCCAGAATACAGGAGGCTAGAGGGCTTAAATACTTTTTTATCATCATAATCGACTTTTTCCCTTCTTTTTTTGTGAAAAATAACATATATACAGCAAAGCTATAAATTTCAAAGCATAGCACCATAATTAGTTGTAGAACATATTTCAGAGTTTGACATGGGTTACAATTCCACAATTTTCGGTTTTTACTTCTAGCTGCTCTAAAATACTGGAGACTAAAAGAGATATCAATTTAATGATTCAGCATTCATATTCATTTGTTAAACCTAACTTCTGTGTATAACTCCACCATCACCTTTGAGCTTTCCATCCCTCTCTTTAGGGGTGTTTGGACTATGGCAATTCTAAATTTTTTATATTGGAAGGGTCTGTCACTAATATGGGGTAGGGAGATGGAACTATCTGCTGTTGTGGAGAGACTGGGCCCTCTAGGTTTCAGTACTTATATGGACCAGGGACCCATTTGGAGGCCATGGATTCTGGAAAGTCACTCTCCAGTACATGGAACCGTTGTGGAATCTTATACATTGTCCTAGGTGTTCTTTAGGATTGGCTGGGGGTTGGCAGGTTATGATAGGTAGCAAGGTTTACCTGAAGCTTGTATAAGAGCAACCTCCAGAGTAGCCTCTCGACTTTATTTGAACTCTCTCTGCCACTGATACTTTATTAGTTACACTTATTTTCCCCTTTTGGTCAGAATGGAATTGTTGATCCCACGGTGCCAGGGCTGGATTCATCCCTGGGAGTCATCTCCACGTTGCCAGGGAGACTTTCACCCCTGGATGTCATGTCCCATGTAGGGGGGAAGGCAATGATTTCACATTCAGAGTTGGGCTTGGAGAGACTGAGGCCACATCTGAGCAGGGCTAATCTCAAGTTTGCATCATTGATTTTTAAAGAGCTGTTGTATTTTTTCCAACTTTATTGAAAAACGAAGATATTCAAAGTTTTTAAGGTTCATGAGAAGGTCAGCTGGGGACTCTGTAAGCAACCTCTCTGAAGAAACTTGGAAAATCAATCATCTTTCCTTAGAATCTCTTTGGACTAATCTTTTGGAACTCTTTGGTTGCCAATTTTCCTTAAAAGTTATTGCAGGCGCTTAACCCTTTGTCTGCTCTGGCTTAGTACTGAGTCGCACTTAGCACGTGGAGTCGCAAAAGGGACGTGTAGGCCTCAGCGAGCTGCCAGGCCAAGGCCCAGCAACTTGATGATATGAGCTGCAGTGCCTGCCCCTGTGTCACTGGCAAGGATGGTGAAGTCACAGGGTGAAGTCTGCTGCCACCATCCACTGACCAGGCCGCTCAGCAATGATATCACTTGAGCTTTTTATTTTAATTTGGTTACTCAAGCCCAGAAGCAGTAGAACTTATTTTCTCTGGTAAGACAGTGACCCCACAAACAGCTGAGCCCCTTTCCAGAGCTCTAGAGTCTCTCTATAGGGTCCTTTGTACCTCCCCAGATCCTAGGTCAGGGGACCTTTGAAGACAGGGAAGGTGGGGCTCTTCAAAGAGGGGTGTCTGCTGGCCATCTCTGTTTCCCTCGTCTCTCCATTTTGGTCATGCATTCACTCCGTGGGTCAACTACCCAGGGCCAAGTGCTAGGACACAGCCAGGAAAGGCAGGCTCTGCCCTCTGGACCCAGGGTCAGTGGGCAGCTCCACCAATCCCACCCACCACAAGGCAAGGCACCATAACCTGCTAGACTGGGCAGACAAGGCCTGAATGCCACCCTTATCTCCCTCCCTCTCAGGACTCCCCACCCCTCTCCCTTGGGCTACTGCAGGTGTCTCACAACCTCTACCCTTGGCTGTCCCTGGGCCCTGGCCAGTGCAGGCCCATCAGCAGTCCAAACAAGCTTTTAAAAACACTACCATAGCATATCAGCATGCTTGGAATCCTTCAGTGGTCCCCAAAGTCCTAACTCCGTGACAGGAGGAGACTTGCCCATGCCGGATTCTCAGCCTTATCTTACTGACCTTCTTTCAGTTCCAGGAAAAAGTCCAGCTCCTTCCAGTAGGAGGACTCTGCTTTACAGATGTGAATTCGCTGCTCCTGTCTAGAACACTGCTCCCTTCACCTTCTCACCCCCTGGCTTACTCCTCCTTATTTTTCAGGCTCTCCAGCTTAGGTATGCCTTCTTCAGAGAAGCCTTTTCTGCCACCCCAGACTAGGGTCAACATATTCCCCCCAGCTCCGAGCTGGTTCTCTGAGTCTCCCTGCCCCTGGTAACCTGTATTTTAGTTTCTAACTGAGAGGTTAGTTTCAGCCTTTATTAGAAATAGTGATACCCCGGAAAATCCCATCCCATTGATTTCAACACTTCCTCTTGGAAAGGGCAGGATGTCAATTTTTATTGGAGAATCAGCTCATGCACAGAGTAGGACCTGAAGCTGATGAAGGGGGTGTCAGGCGGGGGCTAGGGGGTTGTGCACTCCTGCAGAAGCAAGGTCAGCAGCAGGTAACTAAAGGTCATTGGAATGGCTGGAGGAAAGGGCGCATCTGAGGGTGAGGCCAAGGGCAGATCTAATGAGGAGTGGCTTTTTGGGCTAAATGAGGGCAAGGGCAGATCTAATGAGGAGTGGCTTTTTGGGCTAAATAAAATTATGGGGAGAGGCATGCACAGGGCGCCAGCCAGTGTCTTGGCACGTGACTACTGAATGGGTGAATAAAGGAACAAAGGAAGTGAGAATTCCCAGCGAGTGGTGACTCCAGAGCATGGGCTCTTTCCAGTAGGAGGCTCCTTTCCTGTTCCCCACCCTCCCGGAACTGCTGGGAGGAGGCTGTTTTGGAGAGTCAGGAAATGGTGAGGCCCTGGACTAGGGCTGAGGTTGTAGACATGGAAAGAAGGGGTCAGATTGGAGTGTTTCAGTACTGGTCTGGCTGCCGCGATGGCTCTGCATCTGTGCTGAATTCATTCCTCTTTGTTAAAGTTTAGTGATAAAAATAATTTTAAAAAATCAATTATTAAAGCAGCTCTAGGTTTATAAAAAAAATCTCGCAGAAAGCTGAGTTCCCATATACCCGACCTTATTTTGCACTAGTGTGGTAACTCTGTTACAATTAATGAAACAGTATTGTCATACTATGAACTATAGTCATAGTTTACATTAGGGCTCACTGTTTGTTTTGTACAGTCCTGTTCTGGTGACAGACACAAAATCTAAAATTAATCATTTCAGCCCCTTTCAAGCATATAATCAGTGGTGTTAATTACATTCACAATGTATTGCCACCACTATCATCATCATCAAAGATTTCTCAGACCTCCCCCAAAAGAAACTGTACCAACGGGGCACATTCCCACCCAACCCTCCCTGCCCCTGGTAACCTGTATTCTAGTTTCTAACTGAGAGGTTAGTTTCAGCTTTTATTAGAAATAGTGATACCCCGGAAAATTCCATCCCATTGATTTCAACACTTCTTCTTGGAAAGGGCAGGATGTCAATGTTTATTTCTATGTGTTCAATGCCAAGGCCATAACATTGTCTCTTTATGTTCTTGAATTTCTAGCAGTAGCCCTGGCTGTTTAGTATTTAAGGGAAATTACATTTCCATGAGCTGCAGTTTCTGGGTCTGATAATAGGATCGAAGCCACTGTATTTGGGTCTCTGGCTCAATATGGGAAGGTCACCTTCTCTTTCACAGGGATTGAAGGACCCAGATTTGTTACTCTCTCAATCCCCGCGAAGTTAGAATATTTTAATTGATCAGCACAACTCTCCAATGATAAGTGGAGGAAATGCTTCCTCTATTAGAACTGACTGATTGAAAAGGGAAAAAAAGCTGGGGAGAGGGCTGTACTTTGCACAGTTGGTCAAAATTCATAGACTATATCTCTTTTAAGAAAATGATTGCTATTTATTTTTCTGGCAAGACAGTGCTGAATCTCCTTCCACATGAAGTTCTTTGTTCTTAAAAGTTATCTAATGATTTGGCAAAGGAATCCAGTAATTTGCTTGTCAGGAAAATGCCATGTATAAAGTCACAGCTTGGCCATGGGGGCCCCTGTCTGGCAGGCCGCTGTAACTTCTGAAAACCAGACGGCTGGTCTGACCCCAACCCAGCAGCGTTGTGACAGCCTCCCACAGTTCACTTCTCAAACTGAAATCTGTAAATGGAAATGTAAAAACACGGCTTACATTTAATTCAAAATGTAATAACACTCTTTTCTTTTCACGGTATTTTCAATAAAAAGAGGCTTTTTGTTTCCCAGATCATCCCTCAGCAAAGAGGGAGTCCCTCCTTATTCAGCTCCATACAAAGACCCTCCTCTTACCAGGCACGTTCATAATGACTTCAATTGCAAACAGCAAATTCTATCTGGGATCTCCAGAGCCTGAAATAACTAGGGGATGACAGATTGATCAGTGGTTCTCAAAGTGTGGCTGATGAAGTCCTGGGGTCCCCTGAGATGTTGTCAGGGGCCCATGAAGTCAAAACTATTTTCATCATAATACTAAGATGGTTACTTAGTTCATTGTGTTGATATTTGCTTCATGAGGCAAAAGAAATGGTCACGGATGGTTCAGTGGTAGAATGCTTGTCTGCCTTGTGGGAGTCCATGGTTCAATTTTGGCCCGTGCACCACTGCCACCACCCCAAAATAGCAATGGTTTGCAAAACTGCTGGCACGTTAGCGTGGATCAAGAGAGCAGCACCAAATTGTACTAGTAATTTTATTCTGTACTGCCATGCGCACAGAATAAACTAAAAATGCCATTTTCACCTAAGAATGTCCTTGATGAAACAGTAAAAATGATCAATTTTATTAAATCTCAACCCTTGAGTACCCATCTTTTTGATATTCTGCATGATGAGCAGTGCAGAGAAGGCACTTCTGCCATCTCCTGAGGCCCATCTTCTGCTTCGAGAAAAAGCACTTGTGTGATTGAGTTCTGAGCTGAACACGCCACTCTCTTCATGAAATATCATTTTCACTAGAAAGAACGTCTGACAAATCATGGTTATTTAGACGTGGGTATTTGGCTGACATTTTCTTAAGAATGAATGAAGTGAGCTTCAAGGAAAGCAACTGACAGTACTAGCTGCCAATGATAAAATGTCAACTTTCAAGTAAAATTTAGAATTTTGGAAAACTTGCATCCACCACCATAAGTTTGGCAGTTTCCCAATATTAAAGATTTTTCTGATGAGACTGGTGGTGATATTAATGAAAGTGATTTTTTTAAAGTTGTGTAACCAAGAAATGTGTCAGCATTTAGAAGATTTGCACAACTCAGTGAACAAGTGTTTTCCAAATGACCAGTGCACAACGTTACAAAATCACACGGGCCAAGACCCATTCGCAGAAACAGCTGGACAGACTGATTTCAATGCAACTGAGTGTGAAAAACTGATTGTATGGTCTCAAATTCCATGCTAAAACTAACTTTTAAAAAACCATTACTGGTTGAGTTTTAGTGATGCATCAGAGAATATCCAGTTATTACAAAAGACTATTAAAAGAATCTCCATTTTTCAAATTTAGTTTGAAACGCTAGTGATCAATGAAAGCAAGGGGTAAGGGGAATGGTAGGTATAATCTTTTTCTTTTTTTCCTTTCCTGGGTTCATTTTATTTCTTTTTCTATTGTCTTCTTATTTCTTTTTCTGAATTAATGCAAATGTTCTAAGAAATGATAAATATGCAACTAAGTGATGAATTACTGATTATATATGTTGATTTATTTTGGTTTCTTAATTTTTAAATTAATAAATAAATTAAAAAAAAGAATCTCCATTTTTCCAAATACATATTTACTTAATGATGGATTTTCTTCATATACTTCAAACTTCAACTGCAAAAAACTGAATGCAGAAGCAGACAAATATGAGAATCTACTTGTTTCTAAAGACAGATAGAAAAGATTTACAAACTTGCAAAACAATGCCACTCTTCCCACCAGTTTTTTATTTGGAATATATGTTTTCCATAATTTTTTATGTTAACATGCAATGAATTTGTTATTTTAAAATGAATTAATTAACAAATATTTTTCAAATTTCTCAGTTTTAATTTCTAATACAGCAAGTATCAAGATCAGCTCATGTAAACAAAAGCTATTTGGTGTCCTTAATAATTTTTGACAGTGCAAAGGAATCCTGAGACCAAAAAGTTTGAGAATTGTCATTAAATGTAGTCATCAGATGAAGCCAGTTAATAAAAAAATGGAAGCAAAGAAAAGTTTATTTAGTTATTATTCCAGAGTTTCAAATGTTGGCTGCTGGAAACCAGTTAAAAAGCCATCTAGCAAGCAGTTACGTTGAAGATGGAGATTATCAACTTTAATAATTTGTGAATGAGTCCTGGTGGTTTGAGAGAAAATTTCTGGGGACAGCATTCTAAGGGGATTCAGAAAATGCCGCATCTCAGATAACTCAGGCAGAAGTGAAGACGCCCATGTTTTTCTGCTAACTGCTGGGTATGACAACCCTGATGATGATGATGCAAGTGGAGAATCAGAATGTGATGACAGCAGTGAACACCAGCCTTCCAAAATCATGTTCTTGTATACACGTGGTAGGGAAATATGTGACATTTAATAAGTAAACATCTATATTTCTACAGTTTATACAACGAATTGTTAAGTTACACAATTTTAAGTTTATAGAACTTGCACATGTAAGTTTATATACTCAGCCCCCACACCCACCCTGCCTTGTTCATTGTTATTGGGACAACAGAGGATGGGGTGTCCTATTCAGAGTTGCCTGTCCTTTGAACAAACAACATAATTTGTACAATGTCATATAGTTGGAGCTGGGATCCAAATCTGGTCTAAATCACAAAGAAGTAATATTTCAAGTAAGGCAAGGGACTCTGTAACAAGACAGCCTTCCATCAAATTGCAAGAGGTTCAACAGACCAAAGAATGACTTGGACAAGCTCAACTTGGCGAGCAAGATTGAGTCTTTATTGGGGGCCTACATGGGGTCATCGTCCTTGGTGGTGGGAGGAGAGATAGCAATTCCTTGCCATGATGTCCTCCCTCACCAGAGGACAGGTGATGCTTTATAAAATTTGAACAAAGGGAGGTGGGGTGGAAGCACTGGTGAAGTGGGGTTGGCTGTGTACACATTCAAATTACGGATTACAAATTGGCCTATTAAGCTGCTATTATACTTTGTTTTCCTCTTGGACATAACTTCTGATGATGGTGCTATTCATCTTTCTGGGCATAGTTTCTGACAACAGTGCTGTTTTCCTCAAGTTAAAAATTTACCGATTTTCTGATAGGGGACATCTATTCTCTAGGGTCCATGAGAAAGGAGAGTTGGGGGTAAAACAAAAGTTCATGTATGTTACAAATTGCTACTGTTTGACTACATGTTCACAAAAAAGGCAAAACTATTCTATAGTGTCAGAAATCAGCTAGCATTTACCTTGGGGAACAGAAGCCTTAGGAAACCCCAGAGCAGGTGGGTGGCTCCACAATGATGCTGAAAGGTGCTGTACTCAAACCCCCTCCTTTGGTAGAGAGAAACCTGTGACCTAGAGGAAAGAAGTGACTGGATTTGATAAACAAATCTCATCCCAGGCAGATGAAGACAAGAGCCAGGCTCTGAACTCCCGGCTCATTGCTCATCTGCTTTCTGACAGAAGTTGGCCAAAGACTGGACCAGGCAAGGAATGTAGATGAATGAAAGAGCTAGGGGGCCCGTGAGTGTCTGGGCTAAAGGGGCACAAATGCCCCTGCCCCAGCCTGCGATTATGGGTGGAAATGTTTTTTTTTTTTTTACATGGGCAGGCACCGGGAATCAAACCCGGGTCCTCTGGCATGGCAGGCAAGCATTCCTGCCTGCTAAGCCACCGTGGCCCGCCCAGTACCAACTTTTTAAAAGAAGCTAGAAATTTGAATTTTTGAGTGCAATCTCCTAATTTTAAACACTGTTCATTTAATGAAAATGCAATTCACTAGTTCCTGTCCTCTGGTCTAAGGAAGACCCTTTTCTGTCCTCTGCGGTGATCGTTAAACACAAAGTGAGTTTCAGTGCATTGCACTGGCCCATAGGTAAGTTTACCTGTTGTTTTGTGATTTTTCTTTTTTTAAATGAAATTACAACTTACAGAGTCTTTAGACTAAAGAGTTGTAGTGTATGGGGTGGTTGTCAAAGCAAAGGGTCTTTGTAGGATCAAATCCAAAAGGGGACATGTGGCAATGGGGCCTGTGGCATGCATCACTGCTGGGTTCAGCCAATTTGACCGTGCTTTGTCCCAAGAGCTTAGCACTTGGCAGCACACTCTGCTCCTGAACGATCTCAAGACTTGTAGATAGCAGATGGCACACGCATGGTGTAGGGCATACTGTCAATAGACACCATTTGTAAAGGTCATGGTGTATAGGCTAGAACACCACAATGCATGACAATGGAAGACATGATCCATCCCAGGAGAGTTTTCTTTTTTTTTTTTTTTTTAAAGAGAGAGGGAGGAAAGGAAGGAAAGAAAGACAGAGAAGGAAGGAAGGATGGAAGGAAGGAAGGGAGGAAGAAAGGGAAACATTTTCTTATTTTATTATATTTTGTTTGTTTGTTTGTTTTTTACATGGGCTGGGGCCGGGAATCGAACCGGGGTCCTCCGGCATGGCAGGCAAGCACTCTTGCCCGCTGAGCCACCGCGGCCCGCCCGAGAGTTTTCTTACATAAGCATCGTGATGACTAGGCTCCCTAAAATCCATGCCCTTATGATGAATGGAAGATTACTGAGCCAGCAGGTTACCAACAGATGAAACAGCAGCATTCTCCATCACAGCAAACAATGTGGCTTTGTGGCCCATCTCTTGCAGAGTAAAGCAAAGGTTAAACACATATAAAACTCTTTTCCAGTCTAGAACATTCAGGTGGATAAGAAATGGAGTAAAATCAAGATGCAAAAATTAGAGGGAAGGAGGTATTTTGTGTAGGATTATATTGTATTGTTTCTTTTCTATCACATCTGAGCTCTCTAAAATAGCAGCTATGAAAAATGATTTCCTACAAGGAACTTCCCTTGTTTCTAGTGGTTCTTGCAAAGCACTTTGGGAAGTGCTCTGGCCTTATGCTCTTGTCTGCCCATGTCACCACCTAAGGATGAACCGAATGCTAATTTTTACCCAAAGCTTCCACTGTTTTCATTTCACCTTGAAATGAAGAAGCAGCCTGTGGCCCACACTTGCAAATTAAACACATCACAGCCACCCTGCAGACACCTGGTCCTGGTGGATTTTTTCTTTTCTTTTTTTTTTTTTTTGCATGGGCAGGCACCAGGAAACAAACCAGGGTCTCCGGTATGGCAGGTGAGAAGCCTGCCTGCTGAGCCACCATGGTCCACCCCTGGTGGGTTTTAATTAAGAAGTCTGCTCCAGCCACTCAGGGCAACTCAGCCTTGCTTGATGAGGCACGAACCTTTTCAAAACGGACTTCTCTGGATTCTCTACTGATGAATGGATTCTCAAAGGTCATAGTGTCTGAGAGTGTTTGTATTATTTGGATTTTACTGTTAATTTGCAGAATCTGAAAATGACAGTGTTGTAACATGGGTTTCATATTTTGCCAAAGGCACAATAAACAACAAAACGTCAAATCTAGAAGGAAGCATATTTTCTCAAGTGTTAAAAGAAAGGCACGAGTGTGTTTCTCCTTGCATATTCTCTGCAAAATCCCTGTATCCCACGCATGCAGCAAGGGAGATGGTCATGGAAGAGGCTGGGGCCCAGCCCAGAGAAGACTCAGGTAGCTGAACTTGGGCTGTTCTCCAAAACCCAACCTTGCTTGGCAAGGCCGTAGTGACTGATCGTGGGGAGGCCTCAAGAGGATGGGGACTCAGCCTCAGCTTGGAGAGGAGAAAAAGTCTTATTGTGAATCATTCTAGCCAAGGTCCCTCAGACCATCACCTGCAACCCTGGACATTTTTCTATGTCACCATTCTTTGAAGAATTCAAAGGGTTTAAGTCGACTAAGAATATTCCCAAAATATTACCGTATGAAATACTAGTTGTGGTAGACAGAATATTGACCACCCCTGCCCCCACTCCTGCCCCCTAAGACATCCATGTCCTAATCCCTGGAATTTGAATATGTTGTGCCACATGGCAAGGGGAGCGGGTGGAGATTAAGCCTGCAGATGGAATGAGGTGGTTAATTAGCTGAATTTAAAACAAGGAGATTATTCTGGATTATTTGAGAGGGTCTAATGTAATCACAAGGGTCCTTAAAAGATGGAATAGGGAGGCAGAAGAGTCAGAGTCAGAGACAGACTGAAGAAGTTGCACTGCTGCCTGTGAAGATAGAAGAAGGGGCCATAAGGCAAGGAATGTGCGCAATCCCTAGAAAGTAGAAAAGGGAAGGAGACTGATTTTCTTAAGACCTCAAGAACTAACATAGCCCTGCCCACACCTGCCCAGTGAGATCCATTTTAGCTTCTGACCTCTAGTCTGAAAGATAATAAATTTGTTCTGTTTTAAGCCACTAGGTTTGGGGTAATTTGTTAGAACAGCCAAGGGAAACTAGCACACTAGCCTCATCAATACTGCTGTCACTCTCGAAGGAGTACCCTGTTCCCTCATTGCCTCAGTGTCCCCAATGCTACAGAATATAACCATTTCTTCCATACCATTCACACACATTTAAATGATGAAAACACTGGGGATGGCAACTCCAGGCAGTGACACTCACCAGCCTGGGTTTCCCTGTGTACCCTCCTCCAGACGAGGGGCTGGGTCTCCTCTGGACACCGCCCAGGTCTCTGGGGACCCCAGTCTCTGTCTGTGCTCTGGCCTGGCTCAATATTTCTGCAATGTGGGGAAGCAAGCCCAAGACATAGCATCTGGGATGAAAAGGACTGCAGTACCTGCCTATGTGGCCCTTCCATCTGGGAGGGTATATGTGAAAGGACACATGGCAACTTGCACTGCTTCAGGCTTCTTTACATGGTCCCCAGGGAAGGCTGGTGTGGGGCACACTGGTTGGTGAAAGGAAATCATATTCACGAAACATCTGTATAGTTGTCTTTAAAATTTATTGGCTTGGTTCCCCATAAGGACTGTGGTTAAAGAATCACTCAAATGCATTTATTCTGAGAGCAAGTGAGTAGTTCTGAGTAACTCACTGCTGCCCATATACCCGAGCTTCTCCTGGAAGGTGCTGAAGGTCACTCTGCTTCCACTATAGGAACCTTATCCCAGCACCAAACTGGACACCATCACAGATCCTAAAATAAAAATTAAAAAAAAAAAATAAATAAGTAAAGAATGAAATACTGTGGTCTTCTCTGCTTCCCTCCCCCTATCCCCCAGCCACGTTCAAAATTCACTAAATGTGCATCTCTCAGCAGCAAGGCCCAGCTCTCTAGCAGAACTTTCCATCCCTGGACTTGCCTCTCTCTCCCTGGGGGAGGGCTGGGCAGCAGTCACAGCTCAGCTCTCCTCCCTGCTCTTGCATCTCTCTCTGGCCTCACCCTTGGCTAGCTCCTGCTGCTTCTCTCCTTTGTGGCTTTAAGCATCAGCCTTCAGAGATAAGGATGGGAAAAGGGAAAGAAATGGAGAAACAAATCCCTTTACTGTTGCTCCTCGTCTCCTTTGTGTTCCTTCGATTCTGACCCCAATTCTGATCCATGTAGCAAGAGAGAAAAGGGAACTCGAAGAGAAATAAATAACACCCTTCAAAACAAAACAAAAACCACTGCTTTTAGTTTCCAGTGTCTTGGAGCAGCTAGAAGAAATAATGAAAAATCAAGGAACTGTAATCTAAACTAAACTTTAAAATCTGTCATATAACTACTAGTTGAAGTGTATATGGAAATTTGTTGCTTTTTTTGTATATATGTTGTTTTTCACAGGCACCCAAAAAAGTTAAAAAAAATAAATAAATAAAGCTTATTTTCTAAGGCTACCCAGCAAGGGGAAGGCTGTGAAACACCTTTCGGTCATAGAACAGGGTGGTGAAGAAAGAAGCTTCCCAACTGGAAGCCACAGGCAGGGACTGTGGAAAGGGCCCCAAGCTGAGTTGCAGGATGCAGGGAGGAGGCGGGGGCGGGGGGGCAGAGAGGATGCAGAGACTGGGGGCGGGCCCAGACCCTAGCAGGTCTCGAAGGCTTCAGGTGGGAACCAACCCTGACAACTCTTACAGCCATCTCCTGACCCAGGAAAGGAAGGATGGAAATGGGACACATCGGTTGCGGCATCCGCTATAAGCAGATGCTCTGCAGATGCTGTTACCTGTAGTGCTGATGGCTCTGCCAACAGACCTCTAACCCATTTTCAGACAAGGGAACGGGTCGAGATCTTGGGAGTCTGCTCCAGTCCCTCGGCTGAGAAGCAGCAGAGCTGGAAACTGAGCACGACCTCAGGCGCACCTGGGCCCCACTGAAGACATGGCCCAAGGCTGAGAGGTGCAGCCGGCAGTAAGGCGGGGTGGACCCCCACTTTGGACACTGGCACGGGTGAGACAAAGCAGGCACATCCTGGGAGCCTGGCCACCAGGCAGCATAAACACCCCAGGGAAATGGCCTTTAGAACCCCAACAGCACAGAACCATGAGCTTATGGGACAGCCTTTCTGCAGATCGTGGTTAATTTCTAGAAAAGACAGGGCATCAAGAAGGTCTGACCAGAGGACAGCTGCTATTTCTCTTCCTACCTCACATGTCCTCACCCAGCCTGAGGACACAGAACATGAAAACTGGGATGGAAACATTTCTTTTTCCATGTGTCCCTGATCGTGGAAAGAAAATGCCTATTCTATTAAGAGAGGCCTGAGAGAGAACCCTGGAGTTTCTCCTACCCTCTTGCAACAGTAGCAGAGATTAACAGTTCAGAGAGGATATCTGCATTTCACTTGTGATCTATGGCAGACTGTATACCAACATCCTTCAAAGCCAAAGACTTAAAATCAAACCCTGCGTTTCTTTTTTTTTTGGGTGCATGGTTTGGGAATCGAACCTGGGTCTCCTGCATGGAAGGTGGGCATTCTAACCACTGAACTACCCGTGCACCCGTCCCTAACTGTGTTTTAAAACATAATTTGTTCAGAGTGAAAGGATCTGTTTTTGTATTTGTCACCATTA
This sequence comes from Tamandua tetradactyla, assembly GCF_023851605.1. Lineage (NCBI taxonomy): Eukaryota > Metazoa > Chordata > Mammalia > Pilosa > Myrmecophagidae > Tamandua > Tamandua tetradactyla. The sequence goes on along the minus strand of NC_135333.1, from coordinate 38,229,008 downwards.
GGCTCATAACTGTGGCCATGGAAAAACTTTAGGATAAGCCATAAGGTGAAAAGTTAGTTAAGTTGGTCAAGTCCTTGGCTCACACAATCCAGACAATGAATAGAAATTCCAAAAAAGGCTTGTATACTCACCTACAAACAGACCGAACAACTTCTAAACACAGGATGATGATCAGAGACCATATAAACATGTCACAAAAAAAAATACGCACCACATATTCAAATCAGTGCCCAAAAGTTACACAAGCGTAATGGAGCCCTCCACAGCTTCAACAGAACACCCACCATTCTGCTGTGTATCTCCTGGCTCAATCATGTAACTCAGCTCAGTGAGGGTCTCACAAAAAGGTTCTCCACATTTGCCAAGTCTCTCTCCCTTCTCCTCGCTGTCTTAGTTCAGGCCCCATTGGCTGCACATGCACCAGGGCCTCCCTGCCTTCCTGCTCTAACCCAGATCCCCACTGTGGATCAAAGAACACTCCTCCTCCTAACCCTGCAGTGCCCCACGTATGGTTTCCTCATGTGCCAGGAGGAGGGCGACTTCATAAGGTTCTCATTTTTGCATTCAACAATCACCTGTCAACACCAAGCACTGTTCCAGGCACTGGGAATACAGCAGTGAGCAAGAGAAATTGGCCCCTGAACTCAGAGACCTTGTCAGGTACAAGAGGAAAAAGGGCCTTGCAGCTGGAAGGGAGGTAGGGACAGATGAGGGCTCCCTGGCCCCACTGCCTGTCCAGCCACCTCCCCCACATCCACTCCTGCTCCTGCCCCCACTGGTACCTCACTGATGCCCATGGAGCCTGCACGGGCCCACACTCTGTCCCAGCTGTCCCTACAGCCTGAGATGCTGTCCCTGGAGTGTTCTTTCTTCTTCAAGAAGGTTCAGTTCAGGCCTCACCTCCTCAAAGAGGTCCTTCTCAACATTTACCTCAACTGAAATGATCCCCTTTCATGTCTTTCTCCTCTACTAACCATGAGCGATTCTCCCAAATGAGCCCACTCTATCACCATATCTCCAGAGACTGTTAAGATCTCTGAATACTGTTCAGATCTGAGAGAGCAGAGTACATAAATCACTTCCAATATAAAATTCAGCAAACATTTCAAAACTGTTTCTATTTTTATAAAGGTCTGGAATCCTAACTACAGAGCACCTGCACTGACGAGGGGAGAGAGTCTGTGGATACAGACTGGCAATATCCCACTAGCTGCCTACTTTCAGAAATTTAAATTCTGGCAACATCACCAAACCTCACAAAATTCCAATTCTCATGCTAAAACTTCAAACAAAGCTACACACTAGGTGACGGCAACTGCTGAAATTAAGGATCCGGAGATGGTAGGCTAACCCACCTGGGACATCACCAATAAACATTTGCTACAACCATATCTGATGGGAAAACAGAGCTGTGCACACCTGGGGGTAAGAGAGCTCCCTGAGGCTCTGATCTCTAAATACCAGTTTCTTCCTTCCAGAGGAAATCACATTTTGAAATTAGTCCCTGAAATATATCTGTCAAATTCAGCCTGAAAAGAAAGGCAATGCTTACAGGTGAACGTGCTCATTCTCTGTAATAATTATTCAGGCATTAATAAGCACGGCTCCTCCAGGCTGCATTATGGACTTCTCAGCACACACTGACACCCAGTGGCCTCGAAAAGCACTACAGTGACAGTGACAGCAGCAGGGCTGTGGAGACTGCTTGGCTGGACTCCATCAATCGCTGCTCGGGACAGGGCCCAGAGTTGGGCAAGCTTGCCTATAGCCAGTGAGTGAGCTGAACAGGGGCCAGCCAGCCATGAATCACAATCTACTGATGTCTCAAAGCTTTCAGAGTGCAGTGGTCAGTTCTCAGGGATTGTCATTAATAGGAAGACAGACAATAAAGCTACAGCTAAAATACCACATGTACTTCCAGTTTTCTTTGCTATAAAAATACTTAAATTTACTTTATATAATTTGGACTAATATTAAACAAAATTAATATATGTCACCTGTAAGTAATGGAAGCAGCCTGTACTTGTGTTCTCTGAGACAGGAAGTTGACATAGAATTAAAGTTTAAACAAAACGTTCTCTCCACAGTTCATCTTCCCTGTGTGAGGCTGAAAGCAGCAACACACTAACACCTTCAGCATCTTTGAGAGTGAAGGCGACGGTAGTGGGATTTCATGGCTGTTTGCTTTTTGGTGGAGTAGAAAAAGGACAACCTCTGGCATTAGCCAGCCTGGGTCTAAATCCTGGCTGTGCTACCGATAAGCTGTTAACTGTCAGGCTGACTCTTTAGACTGCTTAGTCTCGCTTTCCTCATCTGGCCAAAGGGGTAGCATTCTCAAGGCTGTTATGAGACCAATAATAAAATTAAGTGCTTTGCTTAAATACGAGTCACCTCCTTCCCTCCCTCAACCATTATTAGGGCTCCCAGGAGGGAGAGGAGCAGCACACAGTCGTTGGAAGGTGTGTTTCCACAGACCGGCAGGACATCATCGGGGAGCTGGTTAGAAAGGCAGCACCTGCGGCCCAGCCAGATGGAAGGAATAGGAACCTGCCTCAACAAGATCCCCAGGCAAGCCAGACACACATTACAGCTTGAGAAGTGCTGCCTTAGATGGCCTTTCTGATGCAGTCAGGGTGCTGGGGCAGGCTTGACACCTGCACTTCTGGGACTATCCGCAAGGATTCAAAGAAGCACCTGGATGTTATGCCAGGGATGCCAAGTTCCCATCTGTGATGGGAATAAAAGCTTTGCAGAAAGCAATCTGAGGAACTCTGTTACAAAACCTGCCCCATTTACTGAAGACTAAAGGTCTGTGGAATCTTCACTAAGAAGTCATCTAAGGCACAAACCATGTTCTAGTACATCAGTTCTAAGTGCCCATTTTTTGAAATTTCTACAGTCTTTCAAAACAGGAGGTACCGCCGTCCCCTTTTCGGCACATGACCAATACTGTCAGCCAAGTGGCAGCTACACAATCCTGATGCGTGGGGGGAGGGGAAAGGTCTCCTAAAGGAACCAGGACTGCTGCTGGCTGCCCAGGGCAGAGCTGACTGTCTAAGCATGTTGCATCATGTGACCGAGCAGGATCTGCCACTAGAGAGAGAAGTGACACTTAAGAACCTCAAGCCATGCACGGCTCTCAGTGCTCAAAGCTGCAAATGGTCAGTGGTCATCGTCCCCTACCACACTCTGGACCTGAACACTGAGACCCAGGGAGCTCAACTCACCCAGATCACATGCCCAGAGGGGCCACAGTGGGCTCCAGGGCATGAAGGCACCATCAGCCAGCCTATGTGACCAAACACTTTCCTGCTTTGGCTTGGTAGGGAGCACAGGTACAGGGTAGGATGAGGTAATCTGTAGGAAGGGCTCTAATGTCACCTGAGAGCCATGGAAGTCTGCCACCCCTGCAGTGATCACGGTGTAGAATGGATGCCACATCTGCCTTCCCGTGAGATTGTAGGCAAAAGCAGGGTCCCTATTGCAATGACAAGAACTGAAAGATGGGGAACTGCAAGGAATGCTGTATTAAAAGCATGCTAACGTGGCTATCCTTTAAAAACCACTGTCACCTTCTTAACTGAAGTAGAAGACTCAGTGGGAGTAAAAATGATATAGTATTTCCTTACACTACACACTAGTAAATCCTACATCACATTTGAAACCTCGGGATATGATTCAGACAGCACCACCATTTGGTAGCAACAGAAATGTAGACAGAAAACCAAAGCGAAAAAAATATAATCTGGGATACTGAATGCGTAAGCATGGAAATAATAAGAGATGATAAAAACATTACAATGACAATTTTTGATTTCTTAAAATTCACATAATACAAGAAACAGAATTAATTTCTTCAACTATAAATGGCTTCATACTATGTTCATCCATGTAATACTTTGCAAATCTTTTCGCAATAAAATGATGGGTGGAAAAAGGCTAGGATAACGGGATGCAGAAGGGCAGATATTCTCCATAGCTGAAGTTCTCCATAGCTGAAAGCAAATGTCACCCACTCCATCTTGAGTCCCTGGCCTACAAAGTAAGCCACTAGAAACACCTCTTCCCATTTCCAGCAAACAGGATCCATATGCCTTATAATTCCTCTAGCCAGACCTTCAAAGAAGCTCCTAATACAGTGAGCAGAAATAGTGGACGGTAGAGGAAAGAAATACAAGGTATTTTTTTTTTTCAAATTGGATGGAGAAAAACTCAAGGGAGGAAAAATACATTTATTTTCATTATTTTACATGGAATATTCAATTTTGCCTAAAATTTTGATCCCTAAAGATCACTGATGAAATGATTTGCCATGTCCAAATCAGATCAAGTTCCCAGAAAGCGCAATGGAACTGTGGACCGAAACTACTGGCACATACCTGTCACCCCTCAGCGCTCCCATAGGGATGCAGTAATTAAGTTCCAACCGAGCAATGTTGCCAAGCCTAAGAACAACTCCGGCACCATAAGACCAGCGAATGCATTCAGCCAGCTTACGAATATGGGCTTTGGGACCCTCCCCTAAAAAAGAGAAGAGGGTGTATGAACAAATAGTGTGTAACCCCTGTCCTTTGAAAATTGTCCTCGGACAAGCCCTGGCTCTCTCCCTTGCTGCTGCCCTTCAGTCATTTTTGAAGTCAAGCTGAGTATTCATGGAACATACATGAAGTGTTATGGGGACGAAAACCAAGAGAGGGTTTGGGACTATCTTCACTCACTGCCCCAGAATAAACGGAGCTCTCTCCATTCTTTGGACTCTACCCATTCTGTGCTTGGCCTAAAATGGCTTTTCTCCATCCCATGATCCCCAGGAAGCTCCTCCCCAGACCTCAGCTTGAGGGCTTTATGGTTTCCAGGCAACTCTTCACATCCCACTAGCTGGATAAGCCTGCTGTGAGCCTCTTCTGGACAGAGGCTCCTTGAGAAAGGGACCATATCAAACTCAGCTCTGAATCCATGATGACTAGTATAAAGTAAATGTTTAAAATAGGTTTGTTAGATAAATGAATCAGTAGATTTGTCTTTGTAAGATAGCATTTGATGACTATTTTCCATACATGCTTCATTCAATCAATCGATAACTTTGTCGCAGGCACTGTACCAGCCGTTGTAGGACTTTTTTTAAAGTAAAGCACAGTTCTGAAATTGAAAGACAATGTAATCTAAAAGTAGAAAGACACCTTTTTGTGTATTCTGCTTTATAAATATAAAGTAAGCTATATGAGAATGGTTTCCTTTAGTAGCCCAAGTTTTACCATAGTTGAGGTTGCAGAGATTTCCTGCGTTGAGAAAAAAGTGTGTTCTGAAAAGTTCTCCAAAGCCGCCCTGGCCTGGCCGGAAAGGTAACGGGGTGTATAGGTGTAGGCCACCAGCCCAGTATGCTTCTCCACCCAAGTAGTCTCCTAATCAAGGAAAGGCACAGAACAAAAGCAAGGTCCAACAAATTTAAAATCACATTAACTTTCCACAATCTGTATGTGTAAGTCATGTCACAGACAACACCACACAGCACATAAGCTCTGTGAACAGCTGGCCTTACAACTCCTAACATTGCTGCCTCATTTTAAATGATCTTTCTTTTCCTCTTAGTGTGCTTTATAATTTGCTGTAACTGAAAAAAAAAAAGCCTACGTTGTTTAAGAAAGAATAGAATTAGTAATTTATCATCTCTGCAAAATGTCTGGAATAAAATAATAACTCTCATGAAAACCATTAATCCACAACTGCAGATTATCAGATTGCTTCTACTTCTATCTGGCAAATGAAATGTAGTAGAAGTTCGTAAAGACCACAATGCAGAGAGACAATATGAAGAAAAAACCTTTGCCATTTCTGAAAATGGCTTAACACACCATTAATCAAAAGGCCCAGAAAGCCCACTTCTCACTGCACGACAACTGCATGTTCAAGTGCCTGCAGATAAGAGGTGAGTTGTCCTCCTGCCACCACATATGACCCCATTCTCAACACTTTGTAACAGTGACATACATTTGTTCTAGTTCATGTAAAATCTTTCTTATATTTGTACTAGTAACCATCATAATCATCATAATCTGGAAGATGAGTGATACAACTTTTCACTAAGTCATACATCCCAGTTTTTATCCTTTAGCTTACTTTCTGGTGACATGTGCAATCCTAATACTCCTCTTTCAACCATACTCACACTGTTTTGCTAATTACATTTAAATATTGTGCTAAAGAGGTGAGTTTTAAAGGTTCATGACCAGTCGGAAGTTTTGTTTGAACAAAAGTTTTCTTTGGAAGTTTACTTTTGCAAAAATTCAGGACTATCCACTGAGAGTACACACTTGTATTATTTCTAAAAATACTCTGTCCTCTCCATTCCATTTTAACTATAAATTGTTACTAAGGGATAAATTAAATGAAACAAAAACCTGAAATGTTTATACTTTGTGGTAAAATATTATTTATAAAAGGTTTCAGTCCACGACAAAGAAAAAATATTGATGCATTAGGGAAAGAACTGTGCACACAAAGTACACAGCATTTAATGTACACAGTACATTCATCAGCTTCTTAATTCCTTGTTTGAGGAAACAAAGAATGGACAAAAAACAGGAGGTCAACTCTGTTTTTTATGGCTGATTAATCACCTAGATACACCATCATTTAATTATCTATTCCTCTTCTATTAACACAACACTTCCTACTTTTCTGATAGTGGACATTTACCTGTGATAAGAACCCTTGTATTCACACATATATTTAAAACTTACATTGAAATATAATATACACACAGACAACTACATGCATTCTAATACAGCTCAATGAATTTCTGCAACAAACACACCCACAGAACATGCCCAGCACCCTGGAAGGCCCTCCTCTGCTTTCTGATCACTATTCACCACTCACATCAAGCGCAACCACTATCCTGCCACACAGCATGGATTAGCTTAGTCTGTTTCCAAACTTCATATAAATGGAATCATTTATATAAAGTATGCATTTTTTTTTCTCTGGGCCTCGGACTTTCAGGCATAACATGCTTCCGGGGCTCACACTCATGCCCTTGCTCAGTCAGTGCTTCTCCTTAATTTATCCCCATTCCTACAGATTATCTTACAGAGGGAAGATATCACTATTATCTGCTCGTTCTACTGTGGGTGGACAACTGGGTATCTTCTAGTTGTGGGCTATCATAAATAGTTCTCGCACATAGATTTTTTTATAGCTTCTCTGATTATTTCTCTTGGAAAGATTCCTAGAATGGTACTACTGGTTCAAACAGAAAAACATTTTTAAGGCTCTTGATATATACCGTCAAATTACTTTCCTGAAAAGCTATGGCAATTTACATCCTTGTTGCAGAATCTCATTAATTACCTGTCTGATAGGTAGTAAAGGAAATACCATTGTGTTTTAATTTTCAAGAAAGTAGAGGCTCCTAAACTTCCAGTCACCATATCGCACTTGCTTATAATAAAAAAGGACAAAAATCAAACCATCTAAAAATTATAATGTTATTTTTCTAAAAAATATGACACTCTAATAAAGCATTCTAAAAACTAGAGGGAAGGAATAAATTATATTTTCAATATAGGAACAAATTATATTTTGTACAAAAATTTAAGTACAGTGCAGCCATTACTTTTAATGATATAAGCAAAGATGTTAAAAAATCAGTTAAAGAAGCAGCAAAGATGTTAAAAAAATAGTTAAGAATATTAAGGTAGTGCATTTAAAAATGAAACAATACGCATTCATTTAAAATTACGTTTTTGAAGTTTTTAGCAACATGTGGAGATACCTTTGATAAAATGGCAAGTGTTGAAGAGGGTTCTAGAAAACAGGAATTCTCACACTAGGAGTGTAACTGATAACACTTTTGTTTAAATTGCTAGAAGGATATTCTGATACATTGTTTGAACATCATGAAGAAGAAAAAAGAAACAGTTAAATATCCTAAGCTTGTGATTTAGTTAAAAATTACATATGTTGATATGTTTCTGAAATATGCCATTAAAAATAATAAATTATTTATTACCAGAAAAATATTCTTGATATATTGTTAAAAGGGGGGAAGTGAGTTAAAAATAATATGTAAATGAAACAAAATAAGAATGTGAACATATGCATATTAAAAGCCTGGAAAGAATATACAACAAAACACTCTTAATGTCATCTCTGGATGGTGGGATTATAGGTCATTTTCATATATTTTTTGCTTAGATATATTTCCTGGGTTTTCTACAATCCATTCAACATCTGTTCCATGCCTGCTGTGTGGCAGATGCTGTGTTAAATGCTAATTCCATAGCAGTGAAATATGAACATCTATTACTATCATGATACAAAAAAACAAATAAATAAATACATGCTTTCAAAATTTAAATGTGACCATGATTTAGATCTGGAAATATCACAGGAAAAAAGACCTTCACTTTGTGGTCCAATACTGTGCATACTGAAGCCACGAACACTCGTCGGTCCACCAAGGTAAAATCTAAAACAGAATTTTCAACATCAGAGGAAAGTCATTAGGTGAAAACCTAGATAAAACCCTGAAAGCACAGAAAGCATGCAAGTTAGAGTCATATTTGGTGTTGGACTCTCAATACCATTTTAACTTGGCAAAACATTTAAGAAAGGTTAAAAAGAGGCACAGACACGTATTAAATTTCATAAAAATCTACACTTAAAGAGATACTTCCAACTGTTGGGAGGTAAGAGAGAGAGAGAAAGCACAAATACCAGCCCTTTACAAAATGGGCTTCTTAAATGCTCAATACTAAATTTCAAAATAGCAGGATATAAATTGTATAGCAGTAACCCAGTATCATAGGGAGGGGGGAAATAATACTAGGAGTAATACACTAAAATAGAATGGACATTTTAAGTATTGTGGGCTTTTTTGTATTTTCAATGTGATTTTTAATTAGGAAAAAAAAAGTATATTTTTAAAAAAATGAATTCCTTTTGGGTTCCTTAACATAATGGGTTATTGTACACTGTTCAATCATATCTGAATAAAATGAAAACATAAATTAAAAATTAATTACTTAGTCTTAAAATGGGTAGAATACAATACTCGTGGTCAATAAGAGGGAGTAAGGGTTATGGGCTGTATGGTGTTTTACTTTTTTTTTTAATTTCCTTTTCTGGAGTAATGCAGATGTTCTAAAAATATGGTGATGAATACAAAACTATGTGATGACATTGTGAACGACTGATTGTATAATATGGATGGATTACATGATGTATGAAGATATTTCAATAAAAATAAAAATTAAAACAAAAATTAATTACTTAGAAATCCCACCCACTTCCTATAAAATTAAACAGCTTACTGGAACCCAATTTTAGACAATGATGATTACTAAAAGTGAATTGAAATGAGAGGACAAGTTGTGTACAACCTTTCCAGCTCGGCTGTCAAAGAGGCAACAACCAGTCAAGGCCCTTAGGTCCCACATTTCACCACTGAGAGCATTAACTATTTCTGAAATAACACAAAGGGACCAGGGCAGAATTTTTCTGATTTCCTTGCCAGTTAAAAGTCTTTATGAATTTATTCATTTACACTTGAGTTTAAAAGTGTACATGTGTGTTTTTAGTGTTTGGGATTTCTAAGCAAAGCTATTCTGATACCCCCATTAACATTAATTACAGAAAACATACAGCAACTCCTTTTAAAAAAAAAAACATAAATCACACGTTCTTTTGAAATACTTCGAATAATCCAGGAAGCACATAATGTAAACAGTGAAAAGGTACCCACCCCCGCCCGCTTTCTGCCCACTGCACCCCTGTCCCCAAGGCGGAATGCTGCCTGTGGTGTGTCGGAAAGCCTTCCAGACCTTGGCACCACACCTGCAAACAGATACCTGCATGCACAGCAGAAATTTTATCCCTAACCAAGGAGGGATCAACTACACATATGACAGGCAAAATTTTAACTAACATACATCTACCTCATTTTCTTTTGGGGGGGGTGGGGTACACAGTCTAGGAATTGAACACGGTTCTCCTGCATAGAAGGCGAGCATTCTACCACTGAACCACCTAGCTCATTCTTTTTTTAAATTTTTTTTTAGCATTTCAAACTAAATTTATTTTAACATTTGTTCCCCTTATTATTTATTTTTATTCCATATGTTCTACTTGTCTGTTGACTAGGTAGATAAAAGGAGCATCAGATACAAGGTTTTCACAATCACACAGTCACACTGTGAAAACTATGTCATTATACAATTATCTTTAAGAAACATGGCTACTGGAACACAGCTCTACATTTTCAGGCCATTCCCTCCAGCCTCTCCATTACATCTTGACTAACAAGGTGACATCTATTTAATGGGTAAGAATAACCTCCAGGATAACCTTTCAACTCTGTTTGGAATCTCTCAGCCATTGACACTTAGCTCATTCTTTTTAATAATTACATAGTCTTCCTTAGAATGGTTTTGGTTTCCTACTGGTAGACTTCTACAAGACAACTTAGAAACCATTGCTATTATCAACAATGCTATCATGGACACTCTTGTTTTTTTGCATACTTATAAAAGTATTTCTGTAGATCAGTTGCATGGAGGTAAACTGTAGGTCCTGGAGTTTACAAATCTAAAATGTTTATACTTCCAATACTACCATCCAAGAAGGCTGAATCAATTTAAGCTAAAAAACCAAAAATGGTTTAACTAATATTTGATTCAAGGAAAAGTTTCCCTTCAGGATAATGTATTAGTATGTAAAAGCAATATGTACAAAGTCATCCCCTTGCCAGTAAGAATCTAAATGGATATAAGCTTTCTAAAAAGTAGGATCCAGCAATATTTTTTACAAGCTTCTAAAATGTTTATGTTCTGAAAGACAGTAGTTTCACATTTAAGTATCCCCTATCAGAAAGAAAAAGAATGACAAATTAATTACAAAGTAATTCTTCACAGTATTATTTAAATAAACCACAAATATAGAAATAAATGAAATATCCAAAAATAGGGGGTAAGCTAAAAAGTCATTGTCCATGCAAATAATGAAATACTACCTGTTATAAAATGCTGCTAATGAAGAATTGTTCATGACTTGGTAAATGGTTACTCTATAATTTCTTAAAAATGTTTTTAAAAGCAGAGAGGATACAAAATATCAACAATATAATACACACACACACATATATACACAAACACACATCTACTTAAAAGGCAATAGTTTCAATTGTCAACTCTGCTTATCACTGAGTATAACTGAGTCTTTTTTCTTTCTTAAACTTCTTCATTTCGCTATTTTTGCAATGAGTATGAACTATACTCTTTTAGAATAAAAAAGTAACAATATAAATTTATTTTTAATATAATGAAATAAGTAGCCCTCACTTCCCCCAAGCCCTGCACTCTCTCAAAAGAAATCAGCCAAAAATATCAAGTATGAGGTAAACTGGGTATTCTGAAGTTAACTGAAAAATAAAAACTAACTTAAAAATTTAGATATATCTTTCCTAAACATTTAAGTTCTCTAAACTATTTTATTAAAAATCAACTAGGGCGCATGGGTGGTTCAGTGGTAGAATGTTCGCCTTTCATACGGGAGACTCGAGTTCGATTCTCAGACCACACACTGCCCGCACCCTCCCCCTCAAAAAAAATCAACTAAAAAGATCCAAAAGAAGGTCACATGCAAATGACCTATTGTCCTTTACCTGTCAGCGATGCTTGATGGTTTATCACCAATGGGTACCAACATTCCACCCCAGAGAGATGCTGAAACAACCTATGGAAATATAAACAACAGCTATTTCCTTCCAGCCTTTCTTTCACCCTAAATCAATACTTTCAGATTTCAAGAACCCGCTCAAATTCAGTTTTTGGCCCTCTGCCAAATGCCTGCAGTATGCCAATTTCTGTGTTTGGGCAGTGAGAGTTACAGGCTTGTGCATTATGGTTCTATCTGTTTAGTGGACTTTCGAAACATGCCACCTCAAATTTCAAAGACATGTAACACATAAGCACAAAACAAGCCCATCTTCAAGCAGGCCTTGGCTTCTATTCTCAGCTGAGGCCTGAGGGATGAGGGATGAGGGAGAGCAGACCCGGGACAAGGGATCCTGCAGCCAGTCCTGGCTCTTTGACCCAGGAGAATTAAAGGCACAGGGCATTGCTGCTGGGAGAAGGTGTAGAATACGACACCCTTGCAATTATGAAGTCCATCCTGCAGGAACAGAACCTACAACTAACAGGCCAAAGAGCAGCGACCTCCTCTTCAATCCCATCCAAGGACTCTACTCCCAAAGCCTCCTCCATTTGGTCCCAAACCACAGGGGAGGCTCTGAGGCTCACCTGCATCTTACGTGTTCCTCACCTTGGCCCATCCAACATCTCCTGAGCACACCTCTGTTTTCTGCTAATCTTGCTTTCTGTCAGGAACATCTATATGCCTTACAAATTCCTATGTCCTTCAAAACTGCTTAGACATCTTTGCTACGAAGTTTTAGTAGGAAGTACTATAGGTGAAAATGGAATAGAGTTGGCAGGGCAGGCCAAGTTAAGCAGCTCTTCTGATAAAGTCAACATTTGCTCAACCAACACTTATGAAAACATCTCTGAGCCTGCCATTATCAATGGCATCTATCAGATGCTACAGAATAAAGTGAAGCACCTCAGAGCTCATGGGGCTCTAGGAAGTAGCTCCCCTCACCAGCCTCAACATGGCTCTGGAGAGCAGCCAAGACAGATTCACCAAAAAGGAGTGTGTTCGCAGGTTGCCCTGCCCTGGCTCTGACCACCTCTTGGGCCCACAGGGCTCGTTGCTTATGGTAGGATGGTAGGCAGGCAGGCCTGGACACTCCCTCAGCAGGGCAGAAGACAGGGCGTACGAGTTCTTGGGGCTCCTCCTCCACGTCCCCCTGCCTAACCACAAAAATATGCCCAAAAGAACAGACCTGACAGGGAGGCTGAAATTAGAACTGCTGCTCCACTTTCCCCTCCAAACCAGCTAGGGATATTCTATTGTGCCTCAATTCATTTACTTTGGTAACCACAAGACACAAAGATCCTGGGACTCCCTAGCCATCACCAGCTACCACCTGTCTTGCCAGAGAACTCCCTCTAGTGTCTGATTTCCTAGTTCTTCAACACCAATAGGACCTATGAACCTACCACCTCTACTCTATCCCTCTCCCTCAATCTTTCCCTCCTGACCCATCTAAAATTCCCTGGCCCATCATGAAAATTCACCAGCTTGTATTCAATTTCACTCTGGTTCCCTCACTTGGCAAAACCCCAAGCCTGGGCCACCTAATTCTCCATACTTACCCAGCTTGTGGGGAGAAGGGGAACAAAAACTAATTAGACAGCTACTTAAAAGACACAGGGGAGAAAGTGCAGCAGGGGCTGAGGAACACTGAGGGGTGGAAGAGCCAGGATCTGGTGCTTGGCTGACTTGGAAGAAGAGTCAGAAAAAAGTTCATGGGAAGCTGAGCAGATAGCTGTGCAAGTCAATGAAATCAGAATCTGGGCAGAGGGGTTAGACTTGGGAAAAAGAGATAATTAATTCACTTTAGACACACTGAAGTTGAAGGACCTGTGACATATGAAGTCAAGATATCCAGGAGCACATGGGTCTGAGACCCCCAAAGAGAGAGCAAAGCTCTAAGGGAGCTTGCAGAGCGAGCTGGCCTCTAAGCAGGTCTGGAAGATGCCCCGCTTACTAGGAAGAAGGACAGCAAGTCATAACAGGCCCTGAGGAGAAACTGAACTAATAGAAGGAGGACATGGCAACAGCGGAGTCAAAGAGGAGTAGACCCCCACTGTCAAGTGTTGGGGAGAGGGCACAGGAAACAGACCCAAGAGCTCAGTGGATTGAACAGTCCCCAGACTTGGAGTCCTCTGCAAGACCAGTGGCAGGCAAAAGGCAGGAACCAAATTCAAACCACAATGAATCAAGGGCTGAGCAGGAAGAGTCATAAATTATTTAAAAATAAAATAGATTAGCATACTACTTCATTCAAACCACACTTCTCACCCCAAGTTTTCAGGTAGATGAGGAAAAAGGGCTATCTACAGTCACTATGCTGCTGGAAGACAAGAAATAAGCCAGGAATTCTCCCTGCCTGAGCGCCACTTCCTAGGTTAGAAAAAGTCACACACGCCTCACTTCCTGAGTGAATCAAAAGAAATTAAACCAAATTGGACTGAAGATTTGAAAAAAAAAAAAGAAATTCCTAGAATTACACAGAACCCTGCAGACCCAGCAAAATGAAGTGGAGACTCTGAATTTCCATGGAAGTGACATTACAAGGGAAGAAGTTACCCTGGAAGGCCCTGAAATAAATGAAAAGGTGCTCTTTTACAGTGCCATGTGATGACAGACTTGACTTTTTTTTTTACATGGGCTGGCACTGGGAATTGAACCTGGGTCAGACAGAGTTGATTTTAAAAGAGAATAATTATCACTTCTTCCTCAAGTATCTTCAATTCTGCCTAAATTAACAAGGGCAGGATTTCAGTTTACAGCACTAAATGCTCAGGACTTCTGCCTTAGTGCTCTACATACTCAGGAACTTAGCTTTTCTATTCCAAAAATGAGGGACAAAAAATACAGGTGACTCCATTTTAGATACTCACTGAATCCAACATGAGTTGTTTATTCAACTGAAGCTCAAAATCTTCTTTTATGAAACTCACATCTCCTCCAGTGTAGCCAGCCAGTTCCTGTAGGAAGAAAGAGGTCAAAATGAAGTCAACAGACTTATTACAGGGGTCGCTAGACAGTGCTTTTCCAATTACTACTTAATTTTGTTGTTTCGTATTTTTTTTAAAAAGGCAACAGACCACTTCTGTCTCCTAGAAGCTAAATCCTAACCATTAAAGACAGTAACAGGTTAAAAACAACGAGATACAGGATCAGTAAAAAAGCTGTAATCTGAGAGTATATTATTCTTTATGTATGAGAGAAAAACACTGGCAACATGGACATTTTATTATAGTTTGCAGTGGATATGGATCGAATGGCCTAATTGGTGTTTGAAAAAAAAAATAGCTGACCTTTTACAATTAGGAACACTTCATATAAAAATCTGGGTTGCTAGCTGCTCCTCTGAAACTGAAGATTAGGCAATCCTGTGTGACAGCGACTGGCTGGGGAGAGAGCAGCTGCCCACGGTGGAGGCCACAGCAGCCGCATAAGCCACTGTCTCTCCCTACTGACTGCCTGATGCTGCTAAGAGTCAGTTTCCACTCATTTTGAGCTTGCTCCATTATTTATCTTATAATGCAGAATTATTTCTCTGTCCCTCATCTATAACCAAAGAGGAGAAATGAAGACAGACCGAGGGAACCCATGTTGCCAAATCCTGAGGTGTGCAATTCTTTACAGCAGCAGAGTCCATTCCTCCACATGCACCAGGCAAACTGCCTCAGGGTCTCACCGCCAGCCGACTTCTCTCTGGCAGGCATACGAGTTACAACCTGTGTCTGAAAAGTTTTTCAACAGGGAAGCAAGGAACTCCCTCACCCCAATTCACGATTTTCTTCCTGACCATTGAGAATGTCAGAATCCACCCCCACTCTGGGTTCTGTGAAGGCAAAGGACCATTCTGATTGCAGGGAACAATTCCGGGGCCAGGAGCCTGCAAGTAGAGCTGACAGCTCCTGAAAACATCTCTAGCGGGGTTGCACCAATTACAGGAAAAAGCTTAATATCATGATTGTGAATGCCTGTGGCTCCCCATTCCCCATGGTCACCTGACTTCAGAAACTTTACTTAATGTCAGAAGCTCAGGAACCCCCAACCTGACAAAGATTCTAAGTGAATGAACACTACCTGGTTAATTTTCAGCAAAGCACCTCGTCTTGGTAAGATTGAAGAATTCCGAGAATCGATCACCATGGCATGCTGAAAGAAATTCGTATGTTGCATGTTTTAACTTCAACCAATTCTCTGAAATATTAGCTAACACTTATTGGGCAGTAACTGTACGCCAGGCACTGCTGTAAGCATTTCACAGATAAATAAATACGAATCTTTATAAGAACACCACGATGAAGCTAGTCTCCTTTTCCTTGTTTTATATATGAGGAAACTGAGGCACCAAGAGGGTAAGATTTTGAGCTTCAAGTGAACAAAACATCAGTTTAATCAGGTGGGGGGTCATGACCGAGTCACTGGGCTCATTCTCTCAAGGAGTTTGACAATTAAATCTCCTCAGTCAGCTTTCTAATTATTTTTGAAAACTTTTTATTTACTAGTAAGTTCTTCAACATACCTTGTCCAATTACCACAGATGTTATTTGGAAAAGATAACAGGAGGGAATGTACTGTAAATTCACAGAGGGCCCAGCAGCCACTGCTTATATCTTTCCTTACCGAGAGAGATGATTTAAGTGAATGTCCACTTTCTTTTCGAACTGCAAAAGACGCGGTTCTCGCCAGGCACCCCAGCTCTCGCCACACACCTTCCCACTTGATGGCATGGCTTGTCTTCCATATAGGAAACTACAGGCAGTAGGATGAAAACACAGGGTCTGCTTTTTTTAAATTTTTAAAAAATTTTTTTAGGGACTGCTCTTAAAATCTCTCTGGTCTGAGTATGCTTTGGGAAGTTGTCCCAAATCATTTTTTGGAACGAGGCATCACTAAAAAATTAACTAATTAAATATCTACTCTTTTTAAAGGAAAAGAGGGAGGGAGAAAGAGAGGGAAGGAAAGAAAGAGAGGAAAGGAAACAAGGGCATAGAGGGAGGAAGATGAAAGGGAGAAAGCTGATAACACATTAAACGAAATAGCGCCCCGAAGGAAGACGACTGCGTTCTGGGAAGGGACAGGTCTACTCCGGAAGCTGTGGGCACTTCATAATCACTAGGCATCTTTTCTTTCCACTCTCTTTATAAAGGATCAGAAATCAAAGACGACTTGACACACACCCCAGCTGGCACTGGCCCCTGGCTGAAGCCAGGCTCGGTGACCCAGACAGCCCATGTCAGCCCGAGAGGACGTAGGAGAGCAGGTGACCTGAGTTCAAAGATCCTCTCCGCAGACAGAGTGTGGGCCCTGGGTCCAGGAAGAGGGGTGGGTCTTAGGGCTTGACACTCTCTCCAGGAAGCTACAACAGCCCATCATAGGTCCCTGTCTCAGAGAAATGCCCACACTCTCTCTGAGAAGTCAACAGTGTTAGCTGAAGGCCTCATGCTCCCCAGACTGAGAGACACCGTACGTTCCTTCCTTGTAGCCCGCAGGCAAGAGAACTCAGAGCCTTTAGGGGTAGGGTACAGTTACGAGCCCAGAACACCCCAGATTCCCAGGTGCTGGGGAACCAGAAGATGGCTCAGGACGGGCAGCCTTGCTCACCTGCCATTTTGACACTTAAGGCCACCTGAGATTCAGCAACATCCCCCAATGCCCAAGGGAGGTGTGGAGCTGACATAAATAATTTCTTCATTCCTTACACACAGCTCTTAACAAGAAACACATTATCATTCAGAGAAGAAACATTTTATGTCTCTGGAGGGGGGCAAGGTAGGGTCCAGACAGTACCAATCTCATTTTATGTGTGTAAAGTAACCTCGTTTCTCTTTTGTCACCAGACAAAATCCTGCTCTCCCTTCAAGGTCCACCTCAAAGGTCATTTCTTCAGGGACTCCCCCTCAGTCAGAATTCTTCCCCCCTTGGCTCCCGTAAGCCTTCTGACTATTCCTCTCTCCACTCTGGCCTGCATCCTACCCCACTGAGGTATCTCCACGTCAGCTCCATCACACCCCACTGGGGTACCTCCACGTATATGTCTCCTGTGCTAAACTCTGCCTGCACGTCCTTCCCATACCTCCCATTTCCCTCCTTCCCCTCCCCTCTTCCCTAGACAGTACTCACACAGAGTAGGACCCAATGATGGCCCTGATAAATGGCTGACTAAATCAGTCTTGCCAGAGCAGCCACTGGCAAAACTGAAGTCTCTAGCACTCACTTATCTCTCATCACCCATGCGTTCACTCAGTTACCCACGTCGTTAGTGAGTCTCAACTTGGTGAAAGCAGCGAGGATACAAAAACAAGCATAAGAATGTCCTTGTCTCTAGGACAAGGACCCATCTCTTTTAGCATCTAGGACTACAGCTGCTGCCCCATCCCTTTTTCCTCCACAATGCAGTGGCCCCACTGCCCACTCTAATACCTTGATGTTTTCCATCTCTGCTGTTCTGTGTAGGTAAATAACATGTTTCTACCCTCCTAGAATCTCTACTCTTTTAAAAAGACTTAGAGATGGCGGGTGGGGGGAGGTGATAGGGACAGGGGAGAAAGATGGGGTGAACACTCCCAGGAGCTTTACCCTGCTGGCCTCATTGTTGGTGACCACAGCCCAACAGGGGAGAGAGGGCTGAGAGAACAGCAGTTACCCATCCATTCCCCTCCCAGTGGGCCTACAAGGACTACTTCAGAGCAGCAAAGTATCTGAGGGGAAGGCTGCCTCTTGGAGAAAAGAAAATGGAAGCACCAATCACCTGGGATGTTCATGTCTATATCTTGAACCTGGTGTCCAACCTGGTCTACCTGTACTTCAGACAAGTCAGGCTGCTTACGTTTTATAACCTTTGGCTGCAAGGATCAGAAGCAACAGGTCTCATATGCTTGCAAGGTGCCAAGCACTACAGTGGGAGCTCACCCTCTTCTCTCAAGACACTTGGAGACTTTGCCCAAAGGCACACACCATCAGCAACATAGTGGGGTTTAGGCACAGACATCTGACTACAGAGCCTCAGTTTCACCACAGTAGTGCCTAGGACCTTAAGACACAGAAGGACCCCCAGGAGCAGGTAGATGGACCATGGTCCCCAGATCAGCAGGTCAAGATGTGACGTATGAATCTGCCTTTCTAATGAGACTGCTGGTTTGCACGCTACACCTGGGGGGCCCCCTATAGTACTGTATTTCCAGGCCCTTGGGGAGCATTCCCATGGCAGCATGTCTCAGCCTTTCCTCAAGAATTAAAGCCGAGAATAGGAGGGGAGGAATGAGGGAAAGAGTACAAAGGAATAAAAGAACAGGGTTCACCATTCTAAGTGGAAAAATGGTCACATACTATCAATTCCATTTTGGCATTTAATCACCTCCTTCTATAAGTAAACTTAAGGGTGAACCAATAAGTGAAATTTTTTAGTGATCTGAAGTGACTTTACTTGTCAGAAACCAGAGATTGTAACCCACAGGAGGAAGGACAAACAGAAGATGGCATAGGTAGTCGGGGGCACAGACGGGTTGTGATCAGGCTGGAGGAGACACCACTGTGCACATCAGCCACTCTCTGGCAGGTGGGGCAAAAAACAGAGGGTGACGCCAAGAACACTGCTGGCCATTCCAAGCTCAGACCACTGATTAACCTGTGCTCTCTCTGCCTGGCCTCCCTATGCAGGGAGTCTTAGGGAATCAATTAAAAAGATACTCTGTTTTCATCCAATTCCACAAAGAGAAATGACTGAAATGCTACTTACACTATACTCGGCTGATACTCCTCTGTCTGTCTCCCGAAGTGAACTCCAAGGGAACTGTCCAGTAACTTTATATAAGTTTACAGAGAAACTAGGAGACAATGGGACAGAGCTTTAAAAGCAGAAACAGTGACTATAACTTGTAAACATTTAAATTATTTAAAAAACACACTTCTGGGGTTCATCTTCATGAGGAAATATATAGCATGTTGTAATACAGTAGAAGTATCAGCTGATTCTGTATAGTTTCTTTTCACAAACAAGCCATCTATTTTAACTTTTAAACCAGGCCACTGACTCAATGATCTGTTTGGCTTCCTACTTTCTTTCGAAGTTTCCAGGCTGTGGTTTGAAGAAGGACAAGCCATACGAAGTTTCTTTTGTTCCATAGGAAAACTGAAAAGTCACCTTTTCTGCACGTCCTAGAAGGTTAGGGAGTTTGAGGCCAAGTACCTAGAAGGAAAAGAAAAACAGCAGTGGTCTAAATGGAAAGAATGATAAATTTTGATAAAAATTATGCTAGCTAAGGAATTCTCATTAAAAAAATATAGTTACAGATCTGACATTCCATTTGTAATTGCTTTTATTCTTTAAGATGTGCCTCTGCCGAGTACACATGCTGCATACAAACCTGACTTCTGCAAGGGGCAGGCTAAGACTACCAGCTGTAGAGATAAGGGAAATAAATTCTACCACTCAGGAGTTTAAGGGAATCTGAACAAGAGACTAGTAACACAAACATTCCCCAAATCACTCCTAATTAATTATTATTATTATTTTAATTTTTGCCACTGAGACTTTGTCTCATTTCTCTCTTCCCCTCTTTGGTCAAGAAGGTTTTCTCATTTTCATGACGCCAGGTTCCAGCTCATCCCCAGGAATCAGGTTCCATGTTGCCAGGGAGATTTACACCTCTGGGAGTCATGTCCCATGTTGGGGGTAGGGCAGTAAGTTCACCTATGCCATGTTTGCTTAGAAAGAGAGGTTATATCTGAGTAACAAAAGAGGGCTCTCCAGGGTGACTCTTAGGCATAATTATTAGTAGGCTTAGCTTCTCCTTTGCAAGAATAAGCATTATACCTATGAAACAGGAATTTGGGTACCTAATCCTCCTCCAAATAAATATCCTTACTAGTCTTTCCTCCTAGTAAAGTAAGTTTTATGTTACTTGACTATAATAAGGTACTCAGTAGCATTTACATTGTTAAAAGGATGGCTTTTAACTATAGTAGATATGACCCCCATTTTTTTGTCTGTGCCATTCAGTCACCCAGATCCTTAAAGTTAACTATGGTACATAATATACGTGCTTAGAACTAGGTGTTTTTCCTCAGTCCTTTTTAGGATTTAAATTGGAAAGTTCTTTTCCTGCTCTATCCCTGCTTTAACTGAAGTTGAACAATTCTAGCTCATTTGAAATGTGTTAGGGATAAGCACACTTTAAGTGATGGTTTCTAGCTCTGAATTTTGGTATTGGGTACTTAAATTTGGAGTACACTGGCTATGAGGAACAAAATTTGGGGTTGAGGAGAGGGATGGTTAAGGCCATTATAAAATGGGAGAATCAGCATTTTTAAACACTGTAAACATAAAAGAACACTTTCTTCTGCCTGCTGTTTGTAAAAGCTCTTTGGGAAGGTCTTTTCCGAAGACCAATTTTTTTTATATGTAACTTATCTACCTAGTATAAGTGTCCTAAGACATGTATGTAAACTTCCAAAACTGTTTTGCCTGTGTATTTAGAAAATACACAAGAATCTTTATCAAACCTAAAAATATTAACTTGTGAGCACTAAATTGCTTCTGGCTTTGTGAATTTTATTGACTCTGACATTTAATTCAGATTCTTTGAATTTCAAGTAAGTGTACCACTTTAGACTAATTGGGGTAGAGGGAATACCTTTGTAAATTTTGACTTATGTGTAATCCAGATATCTTTGTATACAAAGTTTACAAGTTTGAATTATATAAGGGTTTTTAAATTTGTTTGTATGTGAAATTCATAAATGACAAACTACCTCCTAGTAATCCTTGGAGAGCTGCTTTAATTAATAGTAATGATTTATAATCAGTATATCATTTATCCTTCATATTTATTTAATTTTAAGATTCTCTGCAGGTTTTGGAAAACGTTTAAAAAAACTCCCATAATTTATACCTGTGCATAATCTTGGAAATGGGTTGAAAAACAAAGGTAAGGTACTGCTGCATCCCATATTTTCTGTATATAAATGGATCGATGGATTACAAGTAAAAATACAGTGTTCTAAATTACAAGTCTTTGATACTTACTATTTATTAATAAAGAGAAAATACAATTAAAAAAAAAAAAGAATAAGCATTATAGGCGTGAGCCTCAAGCTTGAGGGCTTAGCCTATCAAAGCAATTGTCCCCACTGCTTGAGAGAATATCAGGAATTCCCCAGATGGGAAGTTTAATATTCCCTCCTTTCTCCCCAGGCCCCTAGGAGGACTTTACAAATGCTTTTTTATTCTCTGCCCAAATTACTCTGGGATATATCGGGACATCACACTAACCTATACAAACCAACAAAAGTCTTGCACAATTCAAGAGCCCACGTAACTATGGTGTTCAAATAAACTGACCACAGAGGTTAAATTAAACAACTTGTTAGCCAAAATATAAATTTTGCATCAAATAAATATCTGTCCCTTTGGTCTTGCACAGAGGTTAAAGTCTGAAAATATGGGCCATATCATCCTTTACCCAGTATTCTGATTTACCTTAATCTTATCCAGATCAGCTTCACTCATGTATCTAGATGAAGTCTGATCACTTTTTCAGTTTTTTTAACAGTTACTGAATGGGGTAATGCTGACTTTCATAGCTTCAGCGCTCTAACTCTGAGTCTCAGATGTCATATATATATCCAAAGTCTCATAGAACAACCAAGTTATATAAAAATTGCTCAGTGTCTCAGAATTTAGAAATATCAGTTATGACTCCTAAATATTATGTGACTCCTATAAGACCCTACAATCTAGAAACCTTTGTAATAGGCCCCAACCTGATAACCCCTCTTGACTTCAATTCTAAGTTTGTATGTTAAAGTCAATTCGTATGAGTGAGGCACGGTAATATCTGCCTTTCTGTTTCTGACATTTTATTCAATATACTGTCCGTAAGTTCATTTACCTTGCTGCATGCCTCACAATGCAGATTAATTATTGATATTTGTATTACCATTGCTATGAAACCATCCAAATAGTTTATCAATTCTAGAAAGACTAAAGAAAAACTACAAACAACTAGTTATCTTACAAATCAAGACTAGGGTGCATGAAATGAGGAAGAGTTATCAGCTTTCAGAGTGCAGGCACACTTTAAAAACTCCTAATTCAAAGTTCCAATATTAAGCAGGAAAAAACCTATAACATACCATACTGCCTTCATTGTTCCCAACCATGGTGTTATAACTGCCTGTTAATCTCCTTAATTCAGTTACTTCAAATGTAACATCCAAACCATTTGGAAGTGCATCGTCACCTAAATAAACAGAAAATATTAAACAATAAAATAATTGGAATATGTAACTTTATTTTAGGTCCCATTGCTAAAAAAAGACAAAAAGTAATCAAAAGCTAAGTATATTGTTTGTTTTCTTAAATAAAAAATATGGAAAATATACCATCTATTGTTTTTTAATCTTTTTGAGTTATCTTCATACACATACATTCCATACATTGGTAACAATCAGTGACTCACAATATCATCACATAGTTGTGTATTCATCACCATGATCATTTTTTAGAACATCTGCATCACTCCAGAAAAAGAAATAAAAAGAAAGAAAACTCATACATCCCATACACCTTACCCTCCCTCTCATTGACCACTAGTATTTCCATCTACCCAATTTATTTCACCTTTTGTGCCTCCTATTATTTATTTATTTTAATCCATACATATTTTTTATTCACCTGTCCATACCCTGGGTAAAAGGAGCATCAGACACAAGGTTTTTACAACCACACAGTCACATAATATACCTTACATCTTTAAACAATCATCTTCAAGAATCAAGGCTACTGGAATACAACTCAACAGCTTCAGGTACTTCCCTCCAGTCACTCCAACACACCATAAACTAAAAAGGGATATCTATATAATACATAAGAATAACCTCCAGGATAACCTTTTGACTCTGTTGGAATCTCTAAGTCACTGAAACTTTATTTTGCCTCACATTCTCTTTCCCCTTTTGGTCAAGAAGGCTTTCTCAGTCCCTTGATGCCGGGTCTTGGCTCATTGTGGGATTTCTGTCCAACACTATCAGGGAGATTTAGACCCCTGGGAGTCATGACCCATGTTTAGAAGACAAAAGCTGCAAAGTTTGCCATTCTTCCTTCAGCCCAATATGAAAATCTACTTTCTTCCCTGACATTGCTAACTATCAAGTCTTTTCTGTTTGATAAACCTCCAGGCTCTTTATCTGGATAAATATCCAGTTTCTCTGTGATCCTGGAGGACGGCTGGAAAGGGACATTGTAGAGATACTACACCACGATACAAACCTTGGCATGTATCAATCAAAACATCCACTTGTCTAAAAATTCCCAGACGAAGCAATTTTTCACGGGCTTCATGAGATTTCCGCATTACCTGTAAGAGGGGAGAAAATAGAGAATGTACTCTTCTAAGATTAGAAACATAAATGGTGGCCACCTGAGCAGGCTAGCAATTTACCCCCTGGTGCTAAGTTGCTGGTCACTGAGAGGAGAGTTCTACCAAGATCAGACACATGAAAGATACCAAAGCACTTTAACCAAGCAACAGCAACAACAATCTACCTGAAAGGGCAAAAACACAAATTCCCAGATATAGAGAACAGATCAGAGGCTACCAGGGGCAGGGAGTGGGGACAGAGAGTTGCTGTAAAGGGTATGCAGCTTCTGGCTGGGTTGAGGAAAAAGGCTTGGTGGTGGATGGGGGTGATGGCTGCACGATATTGTGAATGTAATGCCACTGAATTGTTCATTTAAAAAAGATTAAAATGAGACATTTAATGCTACATATATGAAATGATAAACATTTTTTTTCAACAAGAGAGGGGGGTAAGCCAAAACTAAGTCATAAAGCTGTTGCATAAACATTTTTTCACAAACAGCAATAAAAAAAAACTGACTCAAATACACACACACACACACACAAATACACAAATACATTATGTTTTTCTGGAAGGGATCATAACCAATTCTTAACAGTGGTTATATTTGTGACAGGGAGATTTTTATTTTTTTTATTTTGTGCCTTATTGGGTCATTTGAATTTTCTAACAATAAATATTTCCTGCTTTTCTTTCTTTAATGTCAACAATAATCCACTCTAAGGCTAGCAGTTCATTCTGATACTGGAAGTCCTTTCTTGTTGGAGGAAAAAGAAGGGGTGAGGCAGGAAAGGGCGTCTGGAAGTCCCGAGGTAAAAGGAAGTCACCTGAGAGCTCTCAGCAATGGGGACAAGATTTAGTGTGCCTCCTGAGAGAGAAGATCACGTGAATGAATGTGAATTTTTGCCTAAGAGGGAAGAAAATTGAAGACAGTCCCCAAATAGACAAAACTATAAGGAGACTATAGCAACAGACCTGGGAGATGCAATGGAGGCTGATCAAGCACTGGTCGTGGTGTTGGGGGGCAGACTCCAGAGACATGTGACAGACAGAAGCCAGAGGATGCAGCCATTGGTTAGATTCAGTACATGAGGAAGAGGGAGGAGGCCATGACAACTTCCACTCTGAGATTAGCACCTACTAGCAGGTTAGTGCCATGAGAGAAGTAAGGGACAGAGATGGAATAGCAGATAGGGGTGGGGTAAAAAGAGACCACAAGTTCAGATTTTAGCCACACAGCACTGGAGATGTTAAAGCAATTCCATGAGGAAATGCTTAATAGGCAGTTGCACGTTCAGAGCTAAAGCTCAACAAAGAGGAAATGGCAAGAAGTGGAGATTGGGGAGTCTAAAACTAAAGCTGTAGCTGAAACCAGGTATATGGATGAGGTCATCAAGAATATGTGAACGGATTAAGACTGACCCTCATGGAAAACCCATAGGGAAAGAAGCTGACAGTGGAGCCTAAAAATGAATGTGCCACGAGGTGGAAAGCAACCCAGGAGAATGGGCTTTCATAGAAATTAAGGGCAGGGAAAACGTTAAGAAAGGAGTATGTAAACAAATTTAAAAGACAAATAACAAAGCAGGAAAAAACATATATATCACATGCGACAAAGTGATCACTTCTTTAATATGCAAGGGCCTTCTATGAATTAACAGAAGTCTAACAATCTAACAGAAAACAAAGAGAGCAATAAGTAACTCACAAGAGAAATATAAATGGCCAAAAACATGAAAAAAACCCTCAATCTCATTCACAATTAAATAAATGCAAATTAAAACAATGAGATAATATTTTCACCTAACAGACTGGCAAGGATTAAAAAAAGTTTGCTGACACCCAATACTGGGAAACAGATACTTCACTACACTGCTAGCAGGAGTGTAAATCAGTGTGATCTCTCTGGAGAGTAATATGATGGTATCTGTTAAAATGATAACCAGTGACTTAGTAATACCATTTCTAGGAATTTATCCTACAGACATTCTCTCATATTATAAACAAAAATATATGAAGATGTTTATTGTAGCACTACCTGTAAAATGAAAACAATTAATTCTCCCATCCATTAGTAGGGAACTATCTGCAATAAATGAAAGTCCATTCAAAGAGATACCATACAGCCATCAGTAGGGTGGTATATGCTGATGTGAAAAGATCTCCATGATAACTGAAAGTGAAATGTACAGAAAAAAAATGGGCACTGGGATTATTTTTAAAGGTTGCATGTATTTATACACATGTACTAAATATCTGGAAGGATGCATAAGAAACTGTCAGCCCTGGTTATCTCTGGAGGGTGGACTGAGGACTGGCCAGAAGAGGAACATGCACATTTTATTTCAGACCCTTCTATGCCATCCGATTTTTTTTTTCAAGGTCTGGATGGTTTAATTGGTAAAACACCAGACATTTAAAGCTCATCAGTTAAGGCTCGGTTCCTTATCTGGATAAGTCCAACTGGGGGGCATGGGAAGAAATGGCAATACCACATGAGAGTAGGTCTGAAAAGTCTTCAGAAAAAAGATCCCCAAGCCTAGTCTTGAAAGATGCACAAGTGTTGGTCATCTGGACAGGGTGGAGGAAGGCATTTCAGACTGAAAAGCAGATTCAGTGGAAGCAAAAGGTAGGAACCAGCCTGTGTGCTTTCGGAACTGTAGGTGGCTGAACTTGTGGCAGGAAGGGATGAGGGTGGAGTCAGCCCGAAGCACTGCAGGACATTTTCCTTTCACTCTTCTTCTGGACCCTTCCTTGTAATGAGTCTTTGGTAGAATCGTCTTCAGCTGTTTGGAATCCACAGGCTCTTGCAGGGCAGGGTAAAAGTTGCTGGGTCGTGCACTGTGCTCAGAATGACTTTCTTGCTTAGCCCTTATCCTCAGGTAACTAGTAGGCAGGATCCTCGGTTGTGAGTACCAGTATATAACTCTGTTAGAGGCATAAACAAACTATGAAATTTATTCAAAGATAACCAATGTGTGTTCATAGCAGCATTATTCACAATTGCCAAAAGATGGAAACCACCCAACTGTCCATCAACAGATGACTGGATAAACAAAATGTGGTATGTACATACGATATTATTTATTATAGCGTATGAATATTATTTTGCAATAACAAGGAATGAGTCCTGAAGCATGCGACAAGATGTATGAACCTAAATAAGAGATCAGCATCTTGATCCTCTTCTTTCAAGAGGTTCCTTGGACCTGATGCTAATATGTTAATTTCTTTGGCAGCCACCTTTGAAGGCTATATACAAATAGTTCTCAGGGTCGAGTCCCTGGACCTGCAAAATCACCATCACCTGAGACATCTGTCGCTCACAGGCTGCATGGCTTTGGGCAAGTCACTTTCTCAATCCGGCTCTGGGTTCCTCCTAGTCTCGTAGCCAACAGAATCCCAAGGGTGTAATTAAGGCCCTGGGCACAGCTGTGCCTATGGCACCAGCCCAGCTGTCAGGGTGGGGTGGATTTGAGGAAGAATCTGGGTAGTGGTAGGTGACCTTGGAGCCAGGAGTTGAAGCCCACCAGCCCTGAGCCCCATTGCATGGACAGACACGCTGGCTGCATAGCACCCCCTCCTCATTGGCAGTGAATGGGAGCAGTTGAGACCCAGATGGATGAGGTCCCCTTTTCTTTTTTACCATGCTTAGTCTTCAGTTTTGGAGGCAAAAAGTCCAAAATCAATGTATTAGCAGGATGTGGTTTCTCCAAAGGTCTGTAGCCTTCTGGGAATGGCTCAAGTCCTGCCTTTGTCTCATGGCAATCTGTCTCTTTCTGTCTCCTCCTCTGGCTTCTTTATGCCATGTGATTTTACATACTTCTTTTTTTAAAACTGTGCTTACATATTACTTTAATCTTTTAAAATATACACCCTTTTTTAAAGTGAGAATGGTCAATAGCACCAAACACTTCTGCAAGATCAAGTGAAAGGTACTGAAAGGTGTCAACGGGAGCTGGCCACAGGAAATTGTTGGTGACCTATTTGCAGGAATGTCCAATGTGGTTCCAAGGGCAGAAGGATAGAAGGAACTCACAAATAAGAGAATGGAGAGCAATGACGACAATCCAGCAGAAAGGCTAGTGGAAAATGGAGCAGGGGCCTTGTAGAGATAGGAGACAGGTTGGTGCAGCCCTGAAGGTGAGACCTTGGGTAGAATCCTGGGCATGAAGATGGGTAAGGGGTCCACATTTGATGCTGTCAGTGCCTAGCATAGTGCCAGGAACAGTTCTGAATAACAAAGGGAGGGGCTGGCCCAGAAAAGAGGGTGGACACTTTCTCCTCCAAGACAACGAGGAGGGAAGGGTAGATGCAAACATGTCTGCATCCA
The DNA here is from genome assembly GCF_023851605.1 of Tamandua tetradactyla. NCBI lineage: Eukaryota > Metazoa > Chordata > Mammalia > Pilosa > Myrmecophagidae > Tamandua > Tamandua tetradactyla. The sequence goes on along the minus strand of NC_135333.1, from coordinate 38,200,609 downwards.
TGACAGGAGGTTCCCACAAGGGGAACTGAGGGGGTCAGACTGGTAGGGACAGAACTCCCTGAGGTAGGAGACAAGGCCATCAGTATAGGCTGGGATGGGTGCTCAGTGGCTTGAGGAGATGGGAGGTTTACAGGCATTTCAGAAGAGAATGAAAAAGACTGTCATGTAGAGATTATACTTACATCAATAAGGTTTTTAGCCTTAAAAACATCTCCAATTTCACACATGATGATATCATCTTTAGTCCTTCCCAGTCCATCAAAATGAACATGTTGAACAACCACCTAAACGTGAAAAAGGCACTGATTATTAAATGTGATACAGGGTGAGAGACGAGGCAGCAAGGGTAAATACAAACACCTGAAATTAATTTTAATTTATTTTTTTCAAGTTTAATGACCCATATTTTTTTGTTTCTGAACATTCTTCTATTCACTTTCCACCCCTTTGCAAAATACTGATGATGTGGCCCTCCCTTTGTTAGGTCCATCCTTCTTGTGAAGGAAATCAACAAGGTCTCCAGTCACATAAGCAAGGACCATCTCAGCCCTAACCCGGCAGTCCTCCAAAGGCATCCGCTCTGGAACACTGATATGGGGACAAGCACCATCTGACTATAGCACCCACTTAAGTCACTGCATGCACCTTTCTTAATATTGCCCATAGATTCCAATACAGGATGGTACATGCTTATTCAAAGAGCCTCTTGCTGCTCTATCCCCTCACCAGAAGGTCAGTTCTTTAAAAGTAGAAACTGCTTCTCACTCATCATTGTTTTCATAAAAGCTGCTTAGCACAGAGTAAATGTTTCAATAAATGTCCAATTAATTAATCCATTCAATAAAAGTGTGCTGAGACAGGACTTGTTTTACGTACTGAGGAAATGGCAATGAATAAAACATAAAACTTCCCAAAGGAGAACAAGGTGATATATGTAGTAGAGTAGTTGGTAATAGATTTTACAGAGAAAAATAAAGCAGGAATAGAGAGGGTAGGGTATAGAAGGGGAATTTATCATTATAATTTAGAAATTACATTATAATTTAGAAATTGACATTATCAGAGAAAGCGCCACTTTAAATTAAAGAATTGCTGAAAATGTTCTTACATTGTTTCAGGCATATTTAAAATTCAAATAAAATCAAATTTAGGAAAAGTTTTGGGAGCAGGAAGCAGAAGTATAAACTACATAATTCGAGCTTGTCCTTGAAACTTCAGAGATTTTTTTTTTAAACCATAAACGCAAAGTTGTGTTTGTCTAAACTTTCACTAAAGAACAACTATTTCTCTAAACCTAGAAACTATTTTTCTAAAAGTCATCAATCTTTCTAAAATTAGTTTTTTATAAACTATTCTTTGTTAGGAATAAGGAAACAGATTAATCCATTAACATTTCTCTGGTGGTTGAGAAAAGTGAATGCTTCTAGTAACAATTACAGCAAGTCCTTTGACAGAATACTCACATCTTTGTTTTCAAGAATTTCCTGTTTAGCTTCCGGTTCAACTTCAACAAATTCAGCTTCTTCTCCCAGTGCTCCAAAATCAGGTCCACCTACTGGCAGAGGCTCCAAACTCTGAAAGGGAGAGAGGAACCACAGATGAATGAACTCGTCACATATAAAAATCAGAATCTTTCAGCTTTGTTTCCAAATGGTCCTTCAGAAACCCCAGTACAGGGAGGCAGGGTGACAGGATGGAGAGTGGCAGCGCAAGGGCAGATGTAAGCTACTATTCTAATCTTAAGTTATTGGATTGGAGGCAAACTCATAAGCGTTTGTTACATTAATAAATAAAGATATAAAAATTAATTAACTAAAAAGGTCATGTATAACTTTTAACAGTACATCAGGGACAAGGGTTATGACTAACCTAATCTGGTATACCTAGGGACTATGTAAAAAAAATCATTATAAAACAAGATGCCTCAAAAATTCACTTACTCCTGTTTACTTCCACATTGGCATGACAGGAATGGGATGTTTGCGTAACCCCAGGGATTCCCAGGCACCGTCTGGAGATAGGGCCAGGTCTAGTGTGACACCAGATGATTGTTACAAAATAGGAAAGTTTGAGGAAAAGTGTGCTAATCAATATCTGGCTGTTTCCTTGCTCCACTAATTCTCTGCAATCTGGCACTTTCCAAGTGCACAGATGTGTTCTAGCCGTGGCCTCGCACAGCACCCTGAGGCAGATCAAAGTCTGGCTGGTGAAGACAGAGGAATGGTGCCCGGTGGCTGAACAGCAGGTCAACGCAGTTTCCACAAGCACGTGGAGGTAACACACTGGGGTGGCCAACATGCCAAAAGAATTTCAAAAAGACTTCTCAGACTGGCATCCAGAATTGGACTGAAATCCTATTCATCTGGCTTTCCTTCAAGTCAAACGCCATGGGATTTGTACAACATTGTTTTTGCTCAATGCAATCTTAAATAACAAAAAGCATAGCCATGAAATAGAGTAGGTAAAATGTTACTGCTTTAATTTGTTCTTACTTTTGAGTAGCAGAATAATGATTCCCCTTTTTTAAAATATCACACAACAAAAATGAAAGGATGAGTAGTAGAATAATGATTCCGGTTTTTAAAATATCACACAACAAAAATGAAAGGATGGTGTGAAATTTTAGATTCTTTGCCAGCATTATCTTCCCTTTATACATAATGTAAATATTCAGCTCCATCCACTGTTAAAGGCAAGGACTTGGTCTTGTTCAGTGCCATATCCTTGCTCTTAGCCCAGAGTAGGCACTCAGTAAACACTTGTTAAAACAGAAGAACAAAAAGAAAAAAATTAATTCATTCACTCATTTTTCACAAATAATTGAGGATTTCTGATGTGCCAAGGCAGATAAAAATAAGAAAAGGAAAGGTTATGTGAAAAGGATCAAGAGGTGCCCCCTTATGAAAAAGGGACTAATTCTTCCTTAAAAAGACACCTCAGGGTCTAGAATTAGACCCCAGGAATGGGTCATAGAGGAGACGACATTTAAGGTGGTTCTTTAACCTATGCAGGGGAAAGGCAGAGGGAACAAGGCGTGCAAAAGCATGAACATGAAGGTGGGAGGAGTAGTGGAGACAAAGTGAAGAAGCAGTTTAAAGTAGCCTTAAGGTGAAGTTTCTTGGGTGTATTGCTGAGGAATTTAGTTGGATTCTATCTTTGGAGATGCTTTTGAGGGCCACCAGAGTCTTTTAGGGCAGGGATGGGAAAAGGAGACATGAGTCTGTCAGGTCAGAGTTTCCTTTCCAAAGAACCAGTGATACTGGGAAGATGTATTTAAAGGAGATTGTGGAGTATTCTGGAAAGGTGATGGTGACCCAAGAGTCACCATTACTTCACATGGAGGTGTCCTTTGCTGGGCAAACACAGATTCAGAAATTCATTAAATATTATCAAGAATCTACTAGGGGATCCTCTAACCCTCACAGAACTTATATTACAGTGTCTGGAACAGCAAGCATGGGATAAGCATTTGGCAAAATGAATTAAAATAAATCTTCAGATCTACCCTTAGATAAGTCTACCAGGCAAGTGTTTTTTGAGCACCCTGGGCCAGGCACTCTGCAGGACAGTGGGGAGAGGACATAAATTCAATTTAAAGAGTCATGATCAGTATTTTTTAAGTAACGTAGACTAGGATCATAACAGAAATTAATGGCAAACATTGTTTCACAAAACTTTTTGGTTTCACATATGCATGAGAGTATTAGGTGGTAAGTGTAAAATTCTTTCTTATTATGAGTCTTGGTCAAACAAAAATTGAACAACATTGGTGAGTGGGGTGTAAAGGTCAAATCAAAGAACTGAAAACATTTCCTGTCAAAACATCAATCAAGAGTACATTTTTTTAAGAGTTAAAGGAGTGCATAAAAAGAGGGACTTTTTTTTCTATATCCCAAGCACCTACAACAGTGCCACACACACACACAGTAGGCCCTTAGCAAGTATCAGTTGAATAAATGAGTAAGTTCTTACTTTGCTTACCATGTCACAAGGGATGCAAGCCAAGTAAGGCAAGTACCTACTGTAACATCTAGAATCTTAAGAGTCTAATATGGTAAGTGTAGAAACGCAAACAAAATAAAACAAGGCAGAACATAAATGGCATGGGGGGAAAATATCCAAGAAACTTGGTAGCACACCCAAATGAGGGGGAAACAAAGAGGTTTACGTAGGAAGTGACTTGAACTGAGTCCTAAAAGACGGGAATATTTTTATAGCTAAAAATGTACGTGGGTTGGATGGTGGACGAAGGGTCTGTCTGTGCTATAGCACAGCCCAGAGGGCATGCCAAAAAGCAATGGTGTTTGACTTGAAGGAAAGCCAGATGAATAGGACTTAAGTCTAATTCCGGATGCCTGTCTGAGAAGTCTTTTTTTTGAAATTCTTTTGGAATTAAAGGGTCCTTCTGGCTCTGGGAGTCTACCACGACTCGAGCAGTGGCTGAGCAGGATGACTGGGAAAAGCCACCAGTTAAGGTGAAAACGCTCCAAACAACTGAGGGTGAAGTCAAGTCACACACAAAGAACTTAGTGCACTCTGCTCCAGGACAACTCAGAAAGTTCATCAGACTTTTTTAGGCCACTGACTTGCTCAGTGACCTTGAGCAAGTCATATTCCCGCTCTGAGCACAGGTGACGCAAGCCGCGGCCCCGACCACTCGGGCCTCCGAGCCCCACCGCCCCCTCACCAAGGGAACCCCAGGCGTAGCCCCAAGAGCGTCTCTACACGCCGCCCGCCCCGCCCAAAGGTCACTCAACCCACGGGTCGCTACGCCTCTTACCCGGGCGTGCACAGTCCCCATGGCTTCCTTTCCAGCCGCTGCCTCGCACAACGCCCTAAGCCACACCAAGGCTCGGCTGGTGAGGGCAGAGGGATGGTACCCAGTGGCTGAACAGCGGGTCAACCTACTTCCCACAAGTCCCTGGAGGCGGTGCACTGGGGGCGGCCATGATGTCCCACCCCCGTCCCGCCCCCCGGCAAAGGGCACCTCCGCCCATTGGTGCCTATGAAACTGTGACCCGGATGTTCAAATGGACGCCGGGATGTCACGCGCTCTAGAGATGTCGCAAGTGCAGAGCTTCCAATAACGTTAGTGTTGCTGACACACGGAGGAACTCCGGATGTTGTGCTTGGGAGTGATCAGACCAGCTGACGGGTGTTCTAGCCTTCATAGGGGTCTCGTACTGAACCCGCCGACCTCCTGGGTGCTGTGTTTTTCTCCATGCTCAGGTGAGGCACCGAGGCTCAGCGGGGAGACGCTAAGACTCGCCACTTCCCGCCAGAAGCAGCCGGCCTCGCATCCGGAGCTGCCCAAATCCGGATTGGTGCCCCTGCTCCTCTCCCCTGGGCCGCATGGACCGTCCCGAGTCATCGAGAGCCTTTCGGGTTCAGTGACCTCATTCATAAAATTACGAGTGGTGGTCAAAACCACTTAATAGGGTTGAATTAAAAGGGCTCACGTATGAGAGACGGAATGTAAAAGCACCTGGCCCAGTGCATGGCGGGGAATAAATGACTTGAACCAGCTTCTACCAACAGATATTAGTAAACATTATCGGAGTGTTTGAATGGGGCCTAGACATATCGGTGAATCAGACAGCCAAGGGCTTTCGTTTTGGAGGGGAAAACAGCCTCCACCACCTCCACCCCAAATACATATAACACGTTGCCATAAGTGCAATGAAAGAAGGAAAAGAGAATGAGAGATGAGTTATGTCGAGTCCCGTTACAGCCATCTGATAAACCGAACCCTCGTTATTTCACTTCCTTTTCATCTCTCCTCTGTTCTGCTCCCCCTCTCCACCAGATTGTGACAAGGTTCTCTATTTAAATAGCGGCACCCTAAGTGCCCAGCATCCCTGGGGTAAGCAGTGGAAGTATACCTTCCCGTTCTCCGCTGGTAAGAAGTAGAATCCAGCCTGTCAGGTCTCTGTCCTTTTCTCATTGTGCACCCCTTGCCGGTTAACTTGTCTTTCCAGCTAGGTTGTCAGCCCCATGAAGGCAGGACTGAAGTGATCTAGTTCACTGCCCTGAGCCCAGAGCCTAGCACAGTGCCTGGCAGGATACAGAAACTCCCCTGCCAAAGCAAATGGGAACCCATCAAATGATGACCGCCAGAGTCACCAACCCAGTAGCTTGGAAACACCTGGTCGGCTTGGGCTCCGTGGGCCCTCTGCCCTTGATTCTTTCTATGTCCCCATTGCAGAGGATTAGCATCCTGATCATTGGTATCTCTCTGCCCAGTGCCTGAGGTCTGAGGAGCATTTGATGAAGCAGAGGTAGCAATCTCAGAGGCCCAGGGAACTGGAGGAGGAGCCTTGAAGCACTGGTGAGACTGGCAAGAGGGACAGAGTAAGTACACTTCCCAGGAAGGCAGGAGGGAGCCCACACCTGTGGCAGGAAGGCAGGCTTGTGCTGAGAGCATGACATGAGCAGGCCAGGTGCCACTTTAGGACATCTCACAGCAGTGTGGCCAGTGGGAAGTGGTAAACAGATAGAAAGTATGGGGTCTGGACTAGATCAAGGACTGGAATAAGAGGCTGGATTCTACTTAAATGGAGGCGGACCTGGCAGGACTTGGGGCCCAGCTGGAAGAGGGGGTGAGAAAAGTCAGAGTTCCTGGTTTGATGACTTGGTATCACCCACATCCAATGTGGCAGCACTTCAAAATGGATCTCTCTAGAGCTCCTCTCTGTGCTGTCTGTGGCTGGTGGGTAGGTAGGTAGTGAGGGCAATCTTCCTCAACTGCTGGCTGCAGCCTCAGATGGGAGCAGGTCTCCCCAGTCCCATAGGAAGGAGGGAGATTCAAGGAGGGTCTGGTCCAGTGTCCAGCCCCAAGAGGGCCCTGGTACTGTACCACAGAGGGTGACAATAACCTGAGAGCATCTTCATGAGTCCCAAGCGAAAGCCACACTGCTGAAGGGAGAGCAGTTAGCAATTAGCAGAAGTGAGACTGAAAACCCACCAAGGGAAATGTTTTTAAAGGGGCTTGCCTGTTATGGAAGAAAAGCAAAATGGGGGTTCCTTGGTATATAGATATGTGCCAGTTGGGCTGGGCTCTGTTGTCCACTTGCTGTGCAGGCTTTCTGGAGATGGGATTAGCATCTGCAATCAGTTCACTCAGGAGACTTAATAATGTTGGTGGGTCCCATCCAATCAGTTGATGCTTAAAGAAAAAAGAATGGGTTTTCCAATAGAAGAAGAAATTATGTCTCAACACTTGCATATCCACACTTGCTCTTGTTTCCAGGCTGCTGACCTACCTTACAAACTGCAGACTTGCCAGCCCTACAATTGTATAAGCCAATTTCCTAAAATAAATCTCAATAAATATATACATATGTCCTATTTGGCTATGTTTCCCTGGAGAATCCTGGCTAGCACTTGGAAAAGATAGACACAAGGGAAAGCTTTTAAAAAATAACATTTATTTTGAGTTAAATTCTCATTATAAAAATTATACATGTTCATCATAGAAATCTAGAAAATATATAATCATAGTGCGTAATTATAAATACTAATGTAATGATAACCACAGTAACTATTCTGGAATATATCCTTTCAGTCTTTTTTCTGTCTAGACACCCAGATACATAGAAAAACCCATGCATATATTATTTTATTTATTATTATTAATATTTTTATTGATAAATCTTAACACACAAATATTCCATACATGGTATACAATCAGTGGCTCACAATGTCAGCATGTAGTTTTGTGTTCATCACCATGATCATTTTTTAGAACATTTGCATCACTCCAGAAAAATAAATAAAAAGAAAAACTCATACATACCATACCCCTTGCCCCTCCCTCTCATTGACCACTAGTATTTCCGCCTACCCAATTTATATTAACCGTTGTCCCCCCCATTATTTATTTATTTTTATCCATATTTTTTTACTCAACTGTTCATACCCTAGATAAAAGGAGCATCAGACACAAGGTTTTCACAATCAGTCCCACTGTAAAAGCTAAATCATACAATCATTTTTAAGAATGATGTATTCTTTACATCAGTTTAAAAATGATATATTCCAGGCTACTGGAACTCAACTCAACAGTTTCAGGTACCTCCTTCCAGCTATTCCATTACACCAGAAACTAAAAAGGGATATTTAGATAATGCATAAGAATAACCTTCAGGGTAACCTCTTGATTCTGCTGAAATTTTATTTTGTCTCATTTCTCTCTTCCCCCTTTTAGTCAAAAAGGCTTTTTTATTCCCATGATGCTGAGTCCCGGCTCATCCCAGGAGTCCTGTCCCACATTGTCAGGGAGATTTACACCCCTGGGAGTCATGTTGCACGTAGTGGGTGGGGGTGGGGGGGGCAGGGAGTTCATTTAGAGTTCTCTCTCTAAGCCACATCTGAGCAACAAAGAGGGTCTCTGGAGGTACTCTTAGGCCTAATTTTAAGTAGGCTTAGCCTCTCCTTTGCAGGAATAAGTTTTATAGATGTGAACAAACCTGAAGATTTAGGGCTTGGCCTATTGATTTGATTGTCTCCAGTGTTTTTGAGAATATCAGAAATTCTCCAAATGGCAAAGCTGAATAGTTCCTCCTTTTTCCCCTGTACCCCAAGAGGACCTAGCAAATACTTCTTTATTCACTGCCTAAATTACTCTGGGATATATTGGGGGATCATACTAACCTGGACAAACCAACAAAGTCTCACTCCCTATTCAAAATTCCATATACTTACGGTGTTCAACTAAACTGATAATACAAGTTAAATTAGGAGATGTATAACCCAAAGTATAAATTTTGCACCAAATAAATATCTCTCCCTTTCTCTCACACAGAAGTTGAAGTTTTAAAATATGGACAATATCATCCTTTACTCTGTATTCTGATTTACCTTAGTCCTATCCATATCAGCTATATTCATATCTCTACTCGAAGTCAGATCCCTTTTTCAACTTTTTAAACAGTTCCTGTATAGTGTGCTGCTGACTTTCATAGCTTCAGAGCTCTAATTCTGAGTATCAGGTGTCACATAAATGCCCAAAGTTTCTGGGAATGATCAGGTTATAAACAATAGCTCAGTATCTCAGAATTTAGAAATAACAGTTACATCTCCTGAATATGTGTGACTGCTGTAAGAGTTTATAATCTAGGACCCTAAGTAGGCCCCAGCCTGATAACCCATGCTCTTGACTTCAAGTCACCAAGTTTTTATAGTTAGTCCAAATAAGTGAGCCATGATAATATTTGTCTTTCTGTTTCTGACATTTCATTCAACATACAGTCCTTAAGGTTCATTAACCTAGGCCCATGCCTCACAATTTCATCCCTTCGTGCTGCCACTCAGTAGTCTGTTGTATATATAAGCATAGGTTCCCCTTCCATTCCTCAGTTGTATGCTTAGGCTGCCTCTGTCCATTATGGATTGTGATCCCTGCCACCATAGACACCAGTGTGCAAATGTCCATTCATGTCCCCACAACAAAACTGGGCCAAAACTCTGCTTCAAGATTTGCAATCTGTTTTATTTACCGAAAACTATTGATCCCTGATTTTTTGGTTTGCAAAAGCTGCCAGAATGCAATATATCAAAAATAGGTTGGCTTTTACAATGGGGATTTATTGACTTACAATTTATAGTTTGTAGGCCATGAAAGTGTCCAAATTAAGGCATCAACCAGATGATAACTGAACTCTGAAGAAAAGGCTGCTGGCATCCAGGACATCTCTGTCACATGGGAAGGCACATGGCCAGTGTCTGCTAGTCCTTCCTTCCTGGGTTTCCTTACTTTCAGCTTCTGGTTCCTGTTGCCTCCTCTCCAAGCTTCTGTGGGTCCTTTCTTAACTTCTCCAGGGCTTTTCTCTCTCTAAGCTCTCTCAGCTTTTTCTGTCCTTTATCCTCTCATAAAGGACTCCAAAAAAGGATGAAGACGCACCTATTTGTCTGGGCCACATCTCAGTTGAAACAACCTAATCAATAGACCCATCCACAATAGGTCTGCACCCACAGGAATGAATTAAAGGAACATGGCCTTTACTGGGGCGCATAACAGCTTCAAACCACCACACCTGACATCAAATATAGTAGAAGTTGATTATTCTTGAGTGGAATATTCCAAAGCATAAACATACCATAAACTAGAAGGAGGGTTTCTTTGGGAAGGTAGGAGAAATCTAAGAATGTTTGTATGGGCTAATGAAAGATGCCCTCAGTCCAGGAGAGGTAGAGGTGGCAGGAGGGAAAAGCCTTGTGGTGTCTGGCTGGAGAAAGTGGGAAAAGGTAGCATTTAAGGTATAGGTGGAGAGGGAACTCTTGGTCATTTCTAAATAGTATGATAAATCATACGCTTATAATAAAGAACATTTTAAAAAGCAGAAAGAAAATAAGTTCCATGTAGTTCTATCAGCTGTTTGATATCTTTCCTGAGAACCTTTACAAAGCTAGATATATATATAAGTATTTACTTATATATATATGTAAGTATTTTGGCTACTATAAAATACTGTTAAATTTTAGTTATACCTGCTACTTACCTATGATGAGGTTCTGGTAAAGGTATGAGGATGAAGTAAAAGTGCTTAGGCCGAAGGTGTCCACAGGTACCAGTGCAGTTCAGAAAGGGTCAAGTGCTTTGTTCTGAAGCCCAGTAGCTGGGAGAGCCCAGCCACTCCTTCAGACTCACAAGAAATAGGAGCCAGGGCTCAAACTGAGACTTCTGCCCTGGAGGGGAAGCTTCCATGAACTAAGCTCTGATTCCTATTCCACAAGTAGCCCCTGCATCCAAGGAGTCCAAAACTTAATCTCAGCCAAAGAGGATGTGTCCTCAAGAGTTTCCCCTGGCATCACTTTCACTTGTAAAACCTGTCGCTTCTCGAAGGGCTTTCTCAGAACCTGCTGCTTTTTCAACGCTGAGATTCTTATTCAGTATGTGAGTTGTGACTTTCTTTGCCAGTGACAAGGAGGTTGAGTATATCCTTTTATAACTGTCATACTCAAATGCATAAATAAGAAAAAATACACCTTGAGTAATATTACCTTAGTTTGCCAATAAATCACTACACCTGAGGCAAAGGAGGTCCCCTGTCTCAAGTCTATTTTCCAATAAACCTGGGGGAGTAGAGTGGACATAGAGAAGACAGGGTGATTATGGCATGGGATGATGGGGAGGGGGAAAGAACACAGGTCAGAAGTCAGGGGAAAATAAACCAAGTTCACATTGCAAGGGTCCAGTGGAAATATTTTGCTTAAGTTTCAGGTGCCAAGATGACTGTCTGCTCAGTAGGGTTTTTCTAAGTTTCATTCTATTAACATTTCACTAATCACGTAATATAAACTCCAACAGATAAAATTTCCTTACATTTTTATCCAAAATAGTTTAATATTTTAGCTAGGTCAAAACAGATGTTCTCAAATGTGAATAATTTCTCTCTAATAACATCTGACCAGCAGGACAACTACTCGCAGGCTGCCCTTCTTGAAGAAGGATCACAACCCCTCATGCTGCACAGAACTCCTATCTGGGGAGGGAGAATCATGCTATTCTCTTCCTTTCAACCTCAAGAGTGCAAAAGGCCAAGGCTAGCCCAGTTCCCAGCCGCAAGGACCCCATCTGTCCAATCACTGGCTGTTCTAGGGCCTTCATACTGGACAGTCCATTAAGATGATTGTGAAATTATTTTGCCAGCAACCCAAATGAGCAGAAAATGGATTCTCCTCTAAAACCTCCAGAGGGGAATGCAGCTTGTCAGCAACTTGATTTTGGCCCATTGAGGCCTGTGTAGGACTTCAGATCCACACAACCACACCCAATAAATTCGTATTGTTTTAAGCCACTAAAAAAAAAAAAAAAAAAAATAGTTCTGAAATTGAGCCAGCAGTGGAGCCTGCTTGCTTGGCTTCCCAGATGCCTTGTTCCAAACAACTGAGGCAACTGATCCTTATATTTAACATGTTAGGTTTCCAGAGAAGTTGGATTTCCACTTTTAACAAAATTGTCATTCTAGCTTTTTGTAAAAACAGCTCCATTATGTGTCTTCAATAAACAATAAATTGAGTGCAGATACTAGCATTTTGTATTTCTGAAACATCAGCTTATTCAGAGACAGAGGAGGGGAAAGCTCAGAAAGTAGGGAAGGTTTTGCATCCTTCCAAAGATTTCCTAAACTCATCTCCTGAAATGAGAAACCCTTTTCTAGCTGTCCCACCCAGGCAGCTACTGTGCTGCCTGAGAAAACATTACACCAAACTGGAAACTGGATCACTGGGCGGCCTCAGCTTCGGGCCCTACTGGACAATCCATAGATTGGACATCTGGGCTCATGGCAGTCGGGGGAAGCCTGCAGCATCGGTCATGTTTTGGTTCATATGTGAAAGCTCCTGGCTTTGGAGTTTGGGATCTGAAACGTAGGAAGAAAGGTAGCTTAGCTGCTGTTCCTCACTGGCCCTTTTTGTTCTTTCCCAGTCATTGTAGTAGCCTTCTTGCTGGGGACCCTCTGTTGCCAGGCAGGCCCTGTAATCCACCCTCCAGTTCCCAGTGCAAACCGAATCCTCATGCTCACTATTGTAAACCCTGCCATGCCTGAAAATAATACCAAAAATGACAACAATAAAGTCTCATTTCCTGAGTGCCCACAGTATGTCAGATCCTGGGCTGGGGCTCTTAAAAACTGTACCTGTGATGGGGGCTCTTAAAAACCTACAAGAGGATGAAGATCCTTCCCATTGAAGAGGCCAGTGACAGATGCCCAGGATTTTTACAGTACGGTTCAGTCCCTGAACCACCACAAGAGCCTTCCTGTCCCATATCAGCAGTTTTCTGAATTCACAAAGGGGCAGAATTAGTGTTGCAGAGTGCCAGGTCCACCCCCAAAGGGGGTGTCCACATTTGCTGGCTCCTCCTGGCCCATGCTGAGAAGCCCAGCATGGCCCCTACCACACCTCCCTACCTGGGCTGCAGGTATGCAGGGCTGCTTCCTATAAGCAAAGCACAGGCTATCTGTCATGCCCTGGCCTTCATCCTGCTCCCTCTGCCTGAGATGCCCTTCCCCTGCTTTATCATCCAGCTCTGTCTGACTCTGCCATCAAGACTGAGCTCAAAAAGACTCCTCCTAAGGGAAGGCTTCCCACATCTCTCTGTGGGACTCCTGGGCACTCTTTGCAGTCCTGATTATCATTTTCAGTACCATGACCTGATTTACTCAGCTGCCACCCCAAGACAGAGGCTCCCTTCGCTAGAGGACAAGGTCCTCCTTGCTGACAGTTAGGCACTTATCAGTAGGTACTGGATATCACTGTGGCCTGACCAGATGATAAGGGTGCTTATGTAGAATCCGTATTCACAGCCAAATGATTTACCTGGAAGTGTGGAACAGAGAAGACATCATGTGAGAATAAATCTGGCAGACTGCCCACTGCAGCCACTGGATATCATCAGGAATATCCGGGAACCACATCACCAACCTGTGGAAATAAACCCAAAGCCCCAAAGGAAGGTTTATGGGAAGATGGCAAAGTAGACAGCTCCAGCAGTCAATCCTTTCACCAAAACAGCTATTAAACAGGCAGGACCTGTCTGAAACAAGTATTTGGAAACTGTGGACACCAGAAGAACACTGTACAGCATCCAAGGAAGAGGCTAATAAATTATGGTGCCCATCCCCTACTTTTGCAGCAGACCACCTTGGATTTCAGTCTCTGCCTAGCATGCTGGTAGCATTAAAAGGATGTAAATATTTTCTTCCTCAAGAACAGGGGTGGACCCAGCAGATCACTGATCACAGTTTTTCATTAGCAAATTCAGATCCCTGGGGACCAGTTTTAAGGGCAGCTATTGTTTTACCTGCCTCAGACAAAGGCTGCACAGTCAGTGTTTCAACCTGCCCTGGCTAGGGGCTGGGGTGGTAGAGTCTGCAGAAGCTGCATTTCCACGGGGCTGCAGAGTGCAGTTAGTTGAATGGCTGCATTTGCTGGACATGCTAGGAAAGTTCAGCTTTGGGGAGTGGTTGGAGAAGCTGTTGGCACCCATCCTGGTTCCCTCCCCTGGGCTTCTGGAGCTGGTCTATACCCCTGTTGGGGGTCCCTGGCCTTGATTTGCCTGGGAAAGACTGACTTGGAAAGTCTTCTCCATTGTGGCCTCCTCTCAGAATTTGGCCTCCAGGCAAAAGCAGATTGAGACAATTAAAAGAGTGTTAAAAACGACAGAGATGGATAGTCTGGGGCAAAGTCTTACTTTGAACATGCAGGAAGGGGAAGTCTGTTTCCTGGGAAACAGCAGAACTCTAAAACAAACAAGCAAAATCCCAGGACAAGACACAGGCCCAGAAAGACAGAGAAAACACTGCACACTGCATTTGTCTTGGGTAGACTTTCCTGACAAGAATGCAGATGGTCAAGAAAAATCCCTGTCTTATCACCAGTTGGCTACAAAACCAAGAAACAGACATCTCAGGGAATAATTCCCAAAGTAAACATTTTGAAGTATTAAAATGTACAGTGTGCAACAGAAGAGTACGAACAATGACACAGGAAATGACATGTCCAGATACCATCAAGCACACCAATATATACATAATGGGAGTCCAAGTAGGGGAAGAAAGAGAGAAAGGGCAGGAAGGAATATTCAAAGAAATAATGACAGAGAACTTCCCATCGTAGCAAAAGATGTGAATATGCATATCCAAGAAGCACAGATAACACCAAAAGGGATAAACATGAAGAAAATTACATGCTGCCATGTATTAATCATGCTGTCAAATGCAAAAGACAAGGAGATAGTTCTTGAAAGCTCCAAGAAAAAAGCAACAAGGGCATCGCATTTAGATTAAGGTCCAATTTCTCACCAGAAACCACAGAGGCAAGAAGGCAGTGGGTTGAAAGTGCTGAATGAAAACTTTCAACCCAGAATTTTATATCCAGCAAGACTATCGTTCAAAAATGAGGGAGAGATGGGCAGGCCACAGTGGCTCAGCAGGCCAGGTTCTTGCCTGCCATGCCGGAGACCTGGGTTTGATTCCTGGTGCCTGCCCATGTAAAATAAAAGGGAGAGATTAATACATTCTCAGGTAAAAAAAGCTGAGGGAATTCATCACCACTAGACATGCCTTATAAGCAATACTAAAGGGAGTTCTTCAGTCTAAAAGGAAAAGATACTAGACAGCAGTCCAAAGTGGCATTAAAAAAAAAAAAAAAGACTAGCAGTAAAGGTAACCATTTGGGTCATTATAAATGCTGGTATCATCGTATGGTGTTGTTTGTATATAAGTCCATTTCTTATTTCCTACCTGGGCTTAAATGCAAATTCATAAACAGCAATGATAAAACTATGTTTGGGGACATTTGGTGTGCAAGGATATAAGTGGTAACAAGTACAAAAATATGGTGGGGGATAGAGGGATGTGGTGGTTTGAAGCTGTTATGTACTGCAGAAAGGGCCATGTTCTTTCATTCCATCCCTATGGGTACAGACCTGTTGTGGATAGGACCTTTTGGTTAGATTATTTCAATTGAGATGTGTCCCCACCCATTCAACATGGGTCTTTATCCTTGTACTTTATGAGAGGATAAAGGACAGAAAAAGCCAAGAGAGTTGAGAGAAAAAAGCCTTGGAGAAGCAAGCAAGGACCCATGGAAGCTGAAAGAGCCAGTGATGCTAGAAGCTGAAAGCACTAAAACCCAGGAGAAAAGGACCAGCAGACCCTAGCCATGTGCCTTCCAATGTGACAGAGGTATCACAGATGCCAGCATCCTTTGTTCAGAGAAGGTATCCTCCTGTTGATACCTTGTTTGAACATTTTCCTGCCTTTAGAATTGTAACTTGTAAGCTAATAAATTCCTATTATTAAAAGCTAGTCTACTTCTGGCATATTGCATTTTGGCAGCTTTAGCAATCCGAAACCAAACTTTCCTATACCGAAATGGGGTATAGGAAAAGTATGTGTATGCTATTGAATTTGAGTTGGTATCAAACTAAATATGCTTGTTATATATTTAGGATGTTAAATTTTAACCCCATGGATACACAAAGAAAGTACATGTAAAATATAGCCAGATAGAAATGAGAAGGCACTCAATACAATTCAACACACACCAAAAAATAAATATAAAAGTAGGCATTATGGAAGTGAGGGACAAAATAGGTATAAGATTTACAAAGGGTAGATAACCAAATGGTAGAAGAAAGTCCTGCATTATCTGCAGTGACTTTAAATGTACATGGACTGAACTCACCACTCAAAAGGCAGAGATTGGAAGAATGGATAAAAAGTATGACACAATTATATGCTGTCTGCAAGAGACCCATCTTGAAGTCAAAGATACAAGTGGGGTGATGGTGAAAGGATAGAAAAAAAATACACCGTGCAAGCAGTAAACCAAAGAGAGCTGGGGTGGTTCTACTATTAGATATAAATAGACTTTAAGTCAAAAGCTATTTGTTATGCAGGTCAAAGATGGTCAAAGAGGGTCATTATATACTGATAAGGGAACAATTCAACAGGAAGATATAACAATTATGAATATATGCACCTAAGAGCAGGGCCCCAACATATATGAAGTAAATAGTGACAGATTTAAAGGGAGAAATGAGCGGTTCTACATTAATTGTAGGAGACTTTAATCCACCACTTTCAATAATGGGTAGAACATCTAGTCAGAAGATCAATAAGGAAGTACAAGACTTGAATGATACTCAAAAATCAACTAGCCCTATCAAACATATATAGAACACTTCACCCAACAAAAACAGAATACAAATTCTTCTCAAGGGCACGTGGATCCTTCTCCAGAATAGATCATACGTTGGGTCATGAAATAAATCTCAAGAAATTAAAAATTATTGGAATCATTCATGTATATTTTCCAACAACAGTGGAATGAGCTGAAAACCAATAAAACAGGGAGAAATTGAAAATTCACAAATATGTGGAAATTAAACAACATACTTCTAAAAGAGTAAAAAGGAAATCAGAAGAGAAATTAGGAAGTATCTTGAGGCAAATGAAAATGAAGATATAACATACTAAAACTGATGGGACATAGCAAAGGCACTGCTGAGTAGGTCATTTATAGTTCTAAATGCTTACATTAAAAAAGAAGAAAGACTGCAAATCAGAGACCTAACCTTAACACTGGAAGAACCAGAAAAAGAAGAGCAGACTAAACCTGAAGTGAGAGGAAGGAAAAAACAAAGATTACAATGGAAATAAATGAAATAAAAAACAAAAAGACAATAGAGACAATCAACAAAACCAAAAGTTGGCTCCTTGAAAATACTGATAAAATCAACAAACGTTTAGCTAGACTTACAAAGAAAAAAAAAAGAGGGAGGATACAAAATAAAGAAAATCAGAAATAAAAAGGGGATATTATTACCAAACCTGCTGAAATAAAGACTAAAAGAGGATACTATGAACACCTGTATGCCAATAAATTAGATAACCTAGATGAAGTGGAAATTCTTAGAAACACATACAAACTACATTGACTCAAGAAGAAGTACAAAGGGGTGCACAGTAGTTTGGTGGTAGAATGCTCACCTGCCATATAGGACAGCTGGATTTGATTCCCAGCTCATGAACCCCCCTCTAAAAAAAGAAAAAGAATAGATCTCAACAAACCAATTACTACAGAGATTAAATCAGTAATCAAAACCTCCCAACAACAACAAAAAACCCAGGACCATGTGGATCCACAGGGGAATTCTACCAAACATTTGAAAAAGACTTAACTCCAATTCTGTTCCAGCTCTTCCAAAAAACTGAGGAGGAAGGAGCACTCATAATTCATTCCAGGAGGCCAACAACATCACTTTCATACCAAAGCCAGATAAGGATACCACAAGAAAAGAAATCAACAGACTAATATCTCTTTTGAAAATATATGCAAAAATCCTCAACAAAATACCAGGAAACTGAGTGCAAGAGCACATTAAAAGAATAATAAACCATGATCAAGGGGGGATTTATCCCTGGTATGCAAGGGAGTTCAGCACAAGAAAACAATATAATACACGGCATTAACAAAATGAAAGGAAAAAACCCACATGATCATTTCAGTTGATGCAAAAAAGGCATTTGACAACATCCAGCACCCCATCGTGATAAAAACACTTTGACACTATAAATAGAAGGAAATTTCCTCAGTATGATAAAAGGCATATATGAAAGCCCAGAGCTAACATCATACTCAATGACAAAAGACTGAATGCTTTCCTCATAATATCAGGAATAAGACAAGATGTGCACTGTCCAGTCAACATTGTATTGGAAGTTTTTGCCAGAGCATATAGGCAAGAAAAAGAAAGAAAAGGCATCAAAATTAGAAAGGAAGGAGTAAAACTTTCCTTATTTGCAGACAATATGATCCTATATATAGGAAATACTGAAAAATCCACAGCAAAGCTCCTAGAGGTAATAAATGAATTCAGCAAAGTGGTGGGGTACAAGATCAATACCCAAAAATCAGTAGTGTTTGTAAATGTAAGCAATGAAAACCTGGAGGAAGAAGTCATGAAAAGAATTCCATTCACAATAGCAACTACAAGAATCAAATGCCTAGGAATAAATCTAACCAAGGATGTAAAGGATTTGTACATAGAAAACTACAAAACATTGCTAGAAGAAATCAAAGAAAGCCTAAATAAATGGAAGGACATTCTGTGTAGATGGATTGGAAGACCATATATTGCTAAGATGTTGATACAACCCAAAGCAGTTTATAGATTCAATGCAGTCCCAATCAAAATTCTAACAACCTTCTTTGCAGAAACAGGAAAGTGAATCATCAAATTTATATGGAAGTGTAAGGAGCTCCGAATAGGTAAGCCCATCTTGCAAAAGAAGAAAGAATTGGGTTTACTCATACTTCCTGATCTAAAAACTCATTACAAAGCCACAGTAATCAAAACAGCATGTACTGGTACGAGGACAGACATACAGACCAACTGAATCAAATTGAGTCCTCAGAAATCAATTCTCACATTTATGGCCAACTAATTTTTTGGGCCAATTATTTTTGACAAGATGACAAAGAGCAATCAATTGAGAAAGAAAAGTGTCTTCAACAAATGGTTTTGGGAAAACAGAATCTCCATTTGCCAAAGAAAGGAGGACTCTTACCTCACACCATATCCAAAATTCAACTAAAAATGGATCAAAGACCTAAATGTAGGAGCTATACCTATCAAACTCCTAGAAGAAAATGTAGGAAATTTCAGGACCCTGTGATAGCATTGATTTCTTAGCACAAACAACAAAAGGCAAAATAGATAAATCGAACCTCATCAAAATTAAACACTTTTGAGCCTTAAGCACCTTTATCATGAAAGTAAAATAAAAACTTACACAACAGGAGAAAATATTTTGAAACCTCCTATCTGATAAAAATTTAATATCCTGAATTTATAAGAAAATCCTTCAAGTTAACAACACAGACAAACAACTCAATTTAAAAATGGGCAAAAGACTTGAATAGATATCTCTGCAAAGAAGATATACAGTGGCTAGAAAGCACACAAAAGATGGTGAGCATCATTAGCCATCAGTCAAAACCATAATGAGATTCCATTTCACACCCTTTACAATGGCTGCTATTTAAAAAAAAACAAAAAAGGAAAATAAGTGTTGGAGAGGATGAGGATAAATAGAAACACTCATTTATTGCTGATGCCAATGTAAAATGATGTAGCCACTATGGAAGACAGTTTGGTAGTTCCTCAGAAACCCAAGTGTAGAACTGTCATATGACCTGGCAATCCCATTACTGGGTATATACCCAAAAGAACTGAAAGCAGGGACCTGAACAGATGTATTCACAGTGATGTTCCTAGCAGCATTATTCATAATTGCTAAAAGATGGAAGGAACCAAGTGTCCAGCAATGATGAATGGATAAATAAAATGTGATATATAAATCCAATGGAATATTATTCAGCCATGTACATAAAGTCTTTGAAGACATCATGTTGTCAAAGAAGCCAGGACAAAGGACAAATATTGTACGATTTCACTGATTCGTAACAATTAGAATGAGTGAACTAAATAGAGTCAGAATACAGATTATCAGGGGACAGGGTTGGGATAGGGAATAGGGATTTAAGGCTTAAAATGAACAGAGTTCCTATTTGGAATGATGGAAATGTTTCAGAAATGGACGGAGGTGATTATACCACAACATTGTCAATGTAATTAACAGCACTGATATATATATATATATCTGGATATGATAAAAGGGGAAATGTTTGATTATATATATGGTAAAAGATTAAACATTAAAAAAAAACCCATGGAACTACACTACACTGTGAACCCTGTGTTAACCCATGGATTTTTACTAATACTACAATTCTAAAAACGTGGTATCATCAATTTTAACAGATGTTCCACACCAACGCAAGGTATTGGTGGTAGTGTATGGGAATCCTACATTTATGCATGACTGTTCTGTAAACAAACAAATTTCTCTAAAAAAATAAAAATTAAAAAAGCTACAACCCAAACCACCACCAGCATGCTCACTCACACACGTATGCATTCAACGCATATAAATGTACAACCCTATCACTGCTGTGTTGGAATAAATCTAAAACCACCACCAGCACACTCACACTTGTACACACAAATGCACATACACATGAGAAGTTCATGGTATTAACATGCCTACAAGATAAAAAAAAAAAAAAAAAGAAAAAACCCCAACTCAAATGCAGATATATTACAACAGTACCCTCAGTCTTCATAACTGCCATAATCACCCCTAGTCCCAATTTGATGGAATTCAAGAAGATGAATTTGCAATTTCATGCCAAACAGAAAGCCCTAAAACAAAGTTAGCTCACGTTGATACAGGGAAGCTCAAATAATGTACATGGAAATGAAAGAAATTCTCTTCATTTTTTGAAGAGAAGTATAGCAAGATAGCAGCTGATGGAAAGTACCCCGTGGTCAAGATACCTCCACATTCTTCAAACCCTAGTTGGCCATGTGAGCCCAACAAGAGAAGCCTATGCGAAGCCCTAACCCATTTTTGCACAGGGCACAAACTTCCATGTAGTCCTCAAAATCCTGCTGATGGGTCAGGTTATTCACTCTTTCAGGAGCATTTTCCCAGGAATCTGTATCCCCACTCCTTGAGGATCCCTGAGTCTGAGATTTTAACAGCTTACATGTTGGTTGCCTAAAGGGAAAATCAACTGGTGGCTCGGAGGCCTGGCAGGCTCTGCCCAGGAGGTGGTCAGCACTTGTGTCTCCTCAAACTTTTAGGCTCTTTGGCTCCTGGTTTAATGGACTCCCGCCATTCCACACCAAATTCCTGCTATTTTTTAAGGTCAAATTCTAGAGTTTTTTTTTTTTAAATAAGTGCTTTCCATATTCTAGCAACCCATTGTGGTAGGGTTTCGAATCCAGCTCTCACAGATGAGGGAACAGCTATTTGAAAGGTAGGTTAATTTGCCTGAGCTCACACAACTTAGAAACTGCAGCTCCCTGATCTGTCTATTTCTAAAGCTGGTACTCTTTTTGTCTATCACCTACTTGTTGCTATCATTACTATTATCTGGAAATAAAAATCAACTATAACAGCACAACTTCACACACCCTTACTATTTTTTCTCTTGACCAACCTTGGTCTAGGGGAGTTCTCTTATCACCCGTTTTCTAGTCATAGAAACTGCAGCACAGAGAGAGAAATTCACCTGTTCCAGATCACACAGCTATGATCAGTGGTGCAAACAGGATTTGAACCAGAGCCATCTGGCCCCTTAGCTACGGCCCTGACCACTCTGCTCCCCTATCCTAGTGGGAGCCCAAGCAATGACTCCTGGGAACATCTTCCATTAACCTTTGCATTTTCCTTCCTGACTCTGAATCACATAAATTATAGCTATAATGAAAAGAGGGATTGCCTATACTCTTATGATGTTAATGTGATTTAACATTCTAGTCAGCTCTGTGACTTCACAGCTCTGACCCCAATCCCAGGGCTTCAGTTTCCCCAGGTGGTAATGAGGGGCTGGAACAGATGCTGCATGAGCCTGCAGCCAGTTCTGTCGAGTTTCCAGTCTGGTTTCTGAGCTTGTGCTGGGTGCCTGGGTGCTCATGAGGATAGGCTCACAGGAGGATAGGCAGACTCGTTTCTGGGGCCTTCCAAAAAGACTACGAGCTCCCCTCGGCAGGGACTCTGTCCACCCTGCTGGACCAGGCGCCTTGCCCTGGTGAAGGGCTTGACCTGTATTATCTCATTTCATCTTCTCATCACCCTGAGGAAGACACAGAGCACATGAAATTCTCACCTCTGGACAAGAGCAATCGCAGACTCCACAGGCAGTGTGCAGGGCAGCATCACATAGGACATTATCCTCAGGGGGAAGAAGTTCATCATTTTGCTCATGTAGCCACTTCTGTCTTTTATTGCTTCACGCAGTGCTGAAAAAGTAATTGGGTCACTTTAGGTATGATATGACCCCCCAGCTTAAAATTTAAACCATTTTACCCAGCTAGTGCTGGAAATTTCTATGAAATAGTCCTGGCAGCCTGTCAGGCATTGAATCGTGTCCCCTACAAAAGCCATGTTCAAGTTCTAACCCCTGGTACTGTGTGTGCAAAGATGCTGTTACTAATTAAGGTGCCTAAAGTGAGTGAGGGCCACCTTAATCCAATAAAGCTGAAGTCCTTATGAGCAAGGAAAACTGGACACGGAAGTAGAAGGCAGAAGTCAGTGGAAGCAAAGGGGCCGACACAAGGAGAGAGAGATTGCTAATGACAGAGGATTGCAGGAATACTGTAGACCCCAGGGGAGAAAGCACGCCCTGGCAGAACCTTGACGTCATACTTCTAGCCTCCAAACCACAAGACAAGAAGTCTTGATGAAGTCAACCAGTTTGTAGGATCTGTCATAGCACCCCTCACAAGCTTAGTCAGAGCCTGAGAGTCAGAAGCATTTCACAATGAGAAATGGGCTGGTCCCTTCCACAGCAAGGGCTGGTCGAGATGAAATGGGAACACAGCTAGAATAGCCCATAGATGGCCTCCAGGTTTCCAACGAACAATTCTCTCTCTCTCTCTTTTTTTTTGTATGCTGTATGGCAGGCCACATTTCATTATTTTTCCATGTGAGTTATTCTGTTATTGCAGCACCATTTGTTGAATTTTTGTTTGTCTGTTTTGTGTGTGTGTGTATGTGTGTATGTGTTTGGGGGGGAAGGGGAGTGCGTGGACCGGGATTTGAACCTGGGTCTCCCACATGGCAGGTGGGAATTCTACCACTGAACTACTCATGCACCCCCGAACAACTCTCTTTTACACTCACAAATATTTATGGAGGAATACATGAACTTCTGTCTCTACTACCCCCTCCTTTATGAGCTTCTCCTTGCACCCCTCACCTGGATTCATCTCTTTCATCCCAGAGCCTCACAGATTTTTATTTCTAATGATGGCTTCACAGTACCTCAAATCATATTACCTTGGACAGATGATGTCTCCCATCTATTAGATCATTAGTGCCTCAAGGGCAAGGAATTGTACCTGATGCATCCTTGATTTTCTCCAGGTGCCTTGGAAACTGGTTTGTACATCCAGCTTCCTGTCTGTGCAACAATTGTTGACATTATAAAGCATATCACTTTTCCCAGGGAGGTTCAAATTTTGGATTTGGGGGAAGAAGGATAAGGACAGCCATATTGAGGAAGGAGGCTTTGGGATGGGTCACTGGGCAGAAAGCAGTGACTGGAATTACCCTGTGCAAGAATGAGCCTGGCCCAAAGGCAGAATACCCATGGGTGCAGAACAGCTGGAGCTTAGGAAATGCTGGCAGAAGCAGCAGGAAGGGGAACAGAGGGCCTTGGAGGAGTGTGCGCCTTATCAAATGAACTGAAAATGGGCTCAACCAGAGTTTATTTTCTCTGGTCATCACCCCTTGATAAGTGAGACTCAGCCAGATAACTGGACAGGTGGGAGGCCTTTGGGTGTGGGAGGTGGTTGCCCCATGCTCAGCCTTTCCTTGGTTGCTCTGGCTCATCTCTTCCCAAATCAACTGCATGACCATCTCCAGCGTACATAGGAAAGAAACTCTTTTCTCCTTCACATATCCTCGGAAAACAGCATCCTTTGCCTGTCCCTACCCCATGAATAGTTGGTACCTATAATGAGCTTGGGGCAGAGGGTCTCTAACAGCTCATCTCCCTCGGGCCACGTCTCCAAGGTAGCTGTCTCCCAGGGAGCCTCCAGGCTTATGTTTTCCCAGCAGGGAGCAGTGACGTCCAACTCTCTCTCTGCTGAGTATAAATTCAGGCTCAGCACTGGTCTGGTACCGATGCCTACAAAGGGCATGAGAAAACAAATTCATCAGGGTAATCTGGGAAATAGAGACCATTACTTACCTCCCCACCCATTGAACTAGAGAGTAGGCATGCAAGCACAGGACAAAGTAATTAGCTGAAATCCAAGGAGGGACAGGCATTTGTAATAAAAATAAGTGGGGGGGTCTTTGAAGCCAGACAGGTGAATTCAGCCCCTGGCTGTACTTTTGATCATGTCTTCTTTGTCTTGGCCAAAGTAAATCAAGCCATAATCCAACAACTTTGAGTATTCAAGAAAAGTAGCTCCAAAGACATCTAATACTTGCCTCCACTCTAATGCTTCCAGACACTGAAAGAGCTGGGATGACTCATAGGTGCCATCCTGCCTAGGTAGGAGAAGTAGTTTACCAGGCATGATCCCCACCTGGCTGGAGATAACCATTCTGATTACATCATTCTGGCAATAGTCCAGAAACTCTGTTCTAAGTCATCACCTGTTAGATGAAAGGTTTGCTATTTTTCAAGCAGCAAAGAAAAGCAAACATAAATGCCTCATAGGTAACCCTATGAGAAGGGGATGAGGTGATCCTGTGAGAGGAGAAAAAGCCCTGGGGTCATAAGTTCCCAGGGTTAAATCCCAACTCTGCCCCTCAGGGTCAGGTGCCCTATGCTAAATCCTCTAAATTTCCATTTTCTCATCTATAAAGTGGGGGAAAGGATTTCATATCTCACAGGGCTATACATGGATTGCCCAAGACTGGCATCAAAGTACTGAGCCCTGGGTGATGTAACTGAGGTTCAGTCTCTTTCCAAAGATTGCCAGCAAGAGATCCAGCTAACAGGGCTCATCTGACCTCCCATCCCATACATACCCTGCTCTTCCAAGAATCTTAGAGTGTCCAAATATCCTCGGAGGCATATATCACCAGCTTCCTGGGAGCAAATCAAATAAGGTAACTGCAGAGAAGAATCTGTAAATGCCATTTATTTAAACATCATCTGAAGACTGCAGAGCTGTAGTGAAGGAGCCTTCAAATCCCGAGGCCCTCCATCTGACTGACAGGGCCACCACGAAGCCAAACAAAGGGCCTTGTGCTTCTGGGAGACAGCACTCAGATATCACCTGCTCCATGGAGTCTTTGGTGGAAACCCAGGCAGGACAGGTGCTTGTTTCTCTGGGCTCCTTTGTCCCCGGGACAAGTCTTCCTTCTGACACGTCAGACCCTGTAGTTATCACTAGTCCAACAGTAGCTGTCTCTTCTGCTAACGAGTATATGGCCTGCCCCCATGCTCCCAGCAGCCAAGGCAGAGTGGGGTACAATTAATGACTGATCTCTATAAATGACACATGAAAACGTTCTGTAGTATAGCCTTTCCACTCTCCAGGAGTGTCAGCTGTTGATACACATTGTATTACACAACCTATTTCTCTCTGGGGACAACTACTGTCAGGAAACCCAGTTACCCATTGTTCAATGTCCGAGTAGAAGGCACACTAAAAACGGTCCAAAGAGGGTAAACCATCTAATGCTGAGGTTCTTGATCATGGGTGTGAATAATAATTTTCTGGGTAACTTAAACATTCTAACACATAGGCTTCACTGCTGACCAATTAAATCACAACCTCTAGGAGTGAGGTCTGAGCTTCAGTTGTGTTTAAATGTTTCCAGGAGATTCCAAGGGCAGCAAGATGGAGAATTACTGAGTTTCTGGGACAAGCCAATCTTTTTCTACTTCATCTTTTCAATGACTGTTTCTGTTCATTTATACATAGAACAACTGGTATCTCCTGGGAAACAGGAGGACAAAAGAACTGCACGTGTGCACACACAGAGACACACGTGCACACACACCACTTACCTTAACATCTGGGGGGACTAACGCTCTGAATAAAAGGTGGGCATTCTCTGAACAGAGACGTAGACTGAGCTTGTTGATGTTCACGTGAAGAAAGTTTGTGGACTTGGCCTTGGGGCAGATATCGTGCTCCCCATAGAAGGGGGACACAGTGATGGTTGTGTTGGCATCAGTGAAGGGCATATTGTCACTCCCACCGCCATCCACATATCGCTGTTAAAGGAGAAAATCAGGACACATATTGTCAGAAGTTCTGACCTAGAGTTGCATGTGTTTTTCTGGCTATGGGTAGATGCTTCTCAGCTTGCCAGCAGGCTGATGTGGCAGACCAGGGTCTTTAGAATGACATTTAGTCAATCTTTTAGTAAATCCTTACTGAGTACTTCTGTGCAGATACTCAGGGCAGCCTTGAGCTGTTGTGCAGTTTGTGTGACGCAGAAACATGCTTGGACGAGAGGCAAGATGGAGGCTGGAGTTCAGCCCATCACTTCCTAGCCAAGTCCTATGCCCAGGTGGGTGCCCACATGAGTGCTTTCTGTTATGTGCATAGAGGCAGCATGTAAATGAGGGCCTCAGTGGTCACCTGAGAGAGAGCCGATGGAGACCCAGCCACTCCCCTAGAGGAGAGGGGATCACAGGTTCAAATCCAATCGCCCTGGTGCTTGGGAAATCTTGTAAAGGATACTTAACCTCTGTGGGTCATCTCTTTCCAAACCTTGAAAATGCAAATAACCATCATCTTGAAAGACTCCAAGACTTAAATGAAATAGTGAAACCACAGTCCAGATGCTCCCCAGATGATGTCTTCTTATCCTCGAACTATATCCTTAAAGAATATAATTGTCCACAGGCAGGCTGAAATATACAGTTGTTCCAATAATTTGGACAGAGTTTTCACCTATGGAATCGGTTGTCCAGAATGATTCGCAAACCACAACCAGCCCACCTAGTTGTCAGGATGCCCCCAGAAGTATTCTTTCACACACTCAAAATGGAACATGTTCCTCAGCTGGTCCTTCCAAGTAGAGAAATAACAGGGTAGAGGTTGACTGAAAAGAAATACAGTAAAGAACTTGCCATGATTCGCCATGTTTGGGCCATTAAGGGAGACTTGTCTTGAGTCCAGAAATGATCACACAGAGGCACAGTAACATCTTTCCAATCATAGCAACCCAGTTTCTATGGAAGATGGATCAAGGTACCAAAACCTCACTGGCATAAAGGAACATGGAACCAAATGTCAGAACTTTGCAGTTAAGACCGAAGAGGGAGGAGACCACGTTGACTGTTTTTTGTTTAAGGGATATACCAAAGTCCAGTTGTTCCTTTACCAGACACAATTTTTCCTTCCATTTTGAAGTTTTCTAGAGTAATGTCCTGAGTTTGCTCAATGGATTCTCAAGAATGATCCATTGTGCTTTGAGCAGGGCTTAAGTGAGTTTACTGAATAGATGACTGTGTATCAGCTGAGGCCAGGTGGCCTTGGGGAAGGGAAAGGTAATAAACATCACAGCCTGCATTACCAAATACCTACATATGCCAGGCTTTGTACAAAGCATTTTGCCTGCCTTATTGCCTTCAATTCCAAAACGACTCTATGGTGTTGTGTTACTGTGAACCCACACCTTGCAAGTCAATCTCAGAAAGATAAGAAAGTTGTTCAAAGTGGTCCAGCTCATAAATGGGAGAACAGGGATTCAATTCTAGGTTTGTGTGTCATGCAGAGGCTGTGAAGATTTGGGACAGCCACTTCCTCATGCTAGGCCTCAGTTTCCCTGCCTGTAAAAGGGGATGACAGTGCATCTGGGCCATGAGTGAAGTTATGAGTGTGTAAATAAATGCCTCTGTTCTTCAGACATATGGCCTGTACCTAGTGTGAACCGAGAGGGTCTCTAAAGTGCTTTCCTGCTCGGAGACAGGGGGATTTCATGACCTCCCTCCCTAGCACACAGGATTAACAGGTTTTCTCCAACTTGGCACTATGGCCATTTAGGTCAGATCATTGGGGTTGGCGGCTGTTCTGTGCATTACAGAATGTTAAACAGCATTCTTAGCTCTACTCACTAGATGCTAGTAGCACTCCCCAGTTGTGATATCCCACTGAGAGTTGTGGTGGTACTGGGGGATACAGTTACCTCTCATGGACAACCACTTCCTAGAAGAATGCTGCCAGGTACCCCAGCACAGACCCAGTGCATACTCCACAGCCTAGAGATCACCTCAACTGTTGTTTCCTCATCCCCAGCATGGCCCAGCTATCAGCCAGTGCACCTATTTGTTGAATTGAACCAAATTCCAACACTACCAGCAGCTTCTGACCAAAGCCCTGGGCTGAAAAGGACAGAGCCCAACTCTAAAGGGACTGAAGCCCTCAACCAGGAGGAAGAGTCACAACTGAGCACTTGGCAGTCAGGAGCCATCAGCAGGAGGCTTTTGGGTGCCCTGGTGCCTAGCTGTGGGAAAGAACAAAACCTCTGTGTGCAGTCACTGACAGGATGAGGGGCTCTGCCTGGACTAGGGCAAGTCATGGCAATAGCACCATCCAAACCATGCTTTGGGCACTCAGGGGCCGGGTCAGTGGCCCGGTGGAGCCCTGTGATTGGTGGGATGGGGAAAGGAGAAGTTGAGATGCCCTCCAGTTAGACTAATCCAGGCCTCATCTTGTGGGAATGAGGCATAGCTCCAACCTTCCTGATTGGGCCCTGATGCTGGGGCACTCACTGCATGTCCCTGGTTCTCAGTTTCCTCCAGTCACGTGGGAAGAATAATCACATTCCTCTTTAATGGCAAGCACTGAATATGACAATACCTATGAAACACAGTCAATCCTCATTATTCATGGATTCCTTCTCTCGGTGTTTTTGTGGTCATTTGTAGATGGGCACAAAGTGGGTGAAATGTCTCATTCCCAGCTGAGATCATGAAGGCAGCACCTGGCCTTCCTGTCTCAGCTCTGATACTATAAACAAGTGTCCTTTACATCATATATTTAGCATCATAGTTTTTGCATTTTTTTTGCGTTATGTGGGTGATTAATCTGTTTAAAAGACCACCCAGCATAGTGCTGAAGTGCTGTCTAGGGTCCCTGAGCACACGAAAGCTATACTATGCCTTTCAGAGAATATATGTACATTCAAGAAGCTCTGTTCTGACTTAGAGTTCTAGTCCTGTTGGCTATTAATGAACTCCAATTACCTGCCTCCCCAATGGGACTGAGATTAAATTTGCTTAGATTTTCATTCAGCAGCCTTGTTCAAATATTGCTCTAAATTATCCTGAAGGCAATGATACGATTTGTAAATGGGATTCAGGGCGGGGGGGGGGGGGGGCAGTCTCTAAAAGAACTTTTCTAGAAGAGACAAAGAACTTCCTAAGGAACTATTGTTATCAAAATTTAAGGAGGAAGCAAAATATATAACCAATGTCCTCAAACAGAAAGACACATAAAACAACGTTAAAGTTGAGGGACTGTTATGACCAACATCTCCCAAGAACCTAATCCTCCATTTCCTCTAGGGTCAGTGGTTCAGCATTGGCCACTTCTTTTTCTGGAGACCTCAGAAAACATAAGTACTGTGACCATTGAGAATCAACTATATTTGACTGGTATTATGTGGTTGATAAATGTGAGTTCTCTCTGCGAGTTGGTTCTGCTTATTCTACAAACAAGATTTTATCAAATATTCTGCTACTCTTCTCATAGATCTAGAAGTGTCCATAAATGCTAACATTTTAGAGACTAGACACAATGTGGCCAAACAAAGTAAGACAAAAACTGTATGAGGCCAGAGGCACAGACTTTTTGGTTAAGAAAACATATTACTGTTCTATTTCCCCTAGGAATCAAGCTCCCCTTACACGTGTAACACATTGGAAAGCGTCTTATATTTTAACTAATATACACCTATTGCCACCAAGAAACTAGGATTTAAGGGATTATTTTGATTATTAAATCATTACATAGCTATTCCTTTTTGCTTTCTGGTATATTGCAGTTAACAGAGGGACACTCCGGAAATCTCTAAATTGTAATCCAGCTGCCTTCATCTCTGATAACGATTGTATAGCCCTTATCTTCTGCCCCTGTGATTGTAAAAACCTGGTGACTAACCTTCATTTCTACCCAGTTATCCAGTTTTCAACTTTAGAGTCTTGTAATCACTAAAGACAGCCCCTAATGTCTATTAATGAAGGGTCCTGGGTCAGCCCAGAACTAACCCACCCCAAGTCCAAAGTTATCTTGATAACTGAGACTGGATCTAACCAAAGTGGGCCTGCCTGACATGCACAGTAGCTTAGACTTTAACCTACAAATCACTTACACCTCATCCCACTCTTTTCTTAATTACTAAGCATGTAATTAATCTGCGCATGCTTAATAATCAGATCACCTCTAATTACATCATCTGAGGACTGTGCTCATTATCCTAAACCCTGGCCATCTTTTCTCTAATAAAAATACCCAAGTGACTGCAGTTGGAGGAGACAGATTTTGGGCCGCTAGGCCATCTGCTCTCCTACTATGCACCTAGAGACAAACTCTTTCTTTGAAACCCCGGGGTCTCAGGAATTGGTTATTGAGTGCATCAGGCAAAATAATCCACTAGCATTGGCGCTTGGGTGAGGATGAAGTAAACCAGCCAGCTTACCTGACAGGTTTCCCAGTAATTAATTATAAACAAAGTTGATTTTGCTGCTGAGGTGGATTGGAAGGGGGACACCTTTGGCTTCTCCTCTGAAAGGCCAAGAAGCACAAGGCTCCACATTTGGGGACTGGGGAGGCATTGAGCCTGGTGCTTGCAGGAAGGAGCTGGGCAATTGCACCTTTAAAGGAAAGACCCACGGATCCTGGACACATCACTAGGAACCACCACAATGCAGACTTACCACACCTCTGAAGGAAGGAGGGATTAAACCACAGTAGAAGGGGATGAAACTGGAACAAATCAAGACCTGTGAAGACACAAGGGAGTGAAGTCACTGGCCGGAACACAGTGTGCCTGCCTTTAATTCCTCTTTAAGGCCTCTTCTCAGCCTTATCCAATCAAACAGGCAACAAAGCTGAAAATCCACATTGCACAGAGGAGGTGCTTTGGTCAGTGAGTTGAGTGAAGGATGAACCAAAAACGTAAGTGCACGGTTTTTCCCTACAGCATAAGTTCCTAAAGCATCTGTTCTGGACATAACCTTCCAGCCCCTGTTCCCCACAACAGAGCTGTGCTAGACCTGCGTAGACAGGCCCAAGAGTGACTGGCTCACTTATGATTGGGAAGGGGCTAGACTGGGGGTTTCTTAAATGTTGATGTTCACCAGAATCATCTGGGGAGCCTGTTGAAACCCAGATTCTAGGCTCATCCCATAAGATTCTGATACCGTTGGCTGGGGTGGGTGCCTGAGAGTGCATTTCTAACAACTCCCAAGTCTTGCTGCCATTACAAGGATCAGACTTTGAGTCATACCATGCTAGAGAGCTTTAAGGAAGATGGGGCACTGATTTGTGACATACTAGCCATATGGGCATGACAGGTGCTGGCTGCCTAGGAAAAGCTTCTGGAAATGAGAGGACAAAACCAGCTGCTGAGATGTGCTGGGCTGTTGGTTATGTGGGCAAGGCTGCTGTCTTGAACAAACCTGTGATTAGCATCAGCCAAATTAAATGGTATTTTGATATTGCAGGTGATCTTCTCTGTGCTGGGCCCTGGGGACAGAGGCAAAGAAGACATGCTCTCATACCTGTGGGGACTCACACTAGAAGGCCTTGTGATGGAGCATGTGTAGAACATGTCATGGTGAGAGAACACTGGAAAGGTTTCCTGGAGGAGGTGGTCATGATTCAAGTCTCAAAGGATGGACAGGGATAGCTTAAAAGTTAAACTTTACTGGAATATTCAGGGTTTTCTAATGCTTCCGAGCAGACCACCCAACGCACACTGAGTTTATGCTGCTCTGGGGCCCACAGCAAAACAGTATCACACGAAGCCAAGTTCCTTTGCATCTCATGAGATGGGGCAGGTAACCTAGGACACTCCTCTCTGTGTTGCTTCTGAAACCAAACTTCACAACACCTAGAGAAGTAAACAGCTTACATCCACGACTTCCTCTTTGGACTTGAAATCAGACACCAGTACGTTTTTCCCATCAGATACTCTGGTTAGCGAGACACACATTTTGCCGGAGACGAGCTGGTGGATGTTGTCTGGTAAATGTTTGTTGAGTTTCTCTCGAAAGTAATTGCTCACGTTGAAGGACGGGTGCAGAATGCCAATATTCCGTTTCCTGGCTTCCCGGACAAGGCCCATGAGGACCTGTAAGGTCAGGTCTGTTGGCGGGAGACAAATATACAGAGGAATGTACCACACTGAAGACACTGAATGCTTTATGGCAAGGCCAGATGAAGCCAGACACCCTGGAGGCTGCCTGCCTTTCTCTCCACCTGCACTGTCCAATACAGTAGCCAGTATTGAGCCCTTGAAATGTGGCTAGTGAAAACTGTATGTGCTAAACACATACCTGATTTTGAAACCTTCGCACACACACAAAGAATGTGAACTATGTAATTAATCATGTTATAAGTTGATTGTATATGAAAATGATGCTATTTTGCGTATGTATTTGGCTAAACAAACTATATTATTAAATTTAATCCCACTTGAGTCTTTTACTTCTGTCAATGTGACCACTAGAAAATGTACAATTATCCATCTGGTGTGTACTATATTTCTATTGAAAAGAACTGCTCTAGTTTTTGCCACAGGAACAATCCCTCGCTTCTAGAGGCCCAGGTCAACTGACCCCATCTCCACTCCCCACAAGCTAGAAGCCAGGAACCCATTGGCACCAGAGATTTATTTAGCTCCAAAGGGTGCGGGAGAAAGCACACAGACTTGGATCTGAGTTTGAATACCGGTTCCACCAACTTACTACCTGAGTGGCCTCAGCAAAACAACAGCTCCACTTTTCTAAGTTTCACACAGCCTCTTTAAGATGGAACATTATTTATCTACCATTTGGAGTCAGAAGGGATTATTAGATAAGATGCTCTCTGTGAGGTGCAGCAGAGCAGCATCCTGTCTCGCAGCAGCCTGTCGAGTGGGCATGGGACACCTTCCGGCTCCCACTAACCTTCCTCACTGGCCCATCTGCCTGAGGCCCATTCTTCTAGACTGAGACCTGACCAACTATAAATCTTAGGCTGCACAAGGACAGATCTCACCTCCTTCTTATCCTGACTCAATTCTGACCTCCTCTCAGCTCTCCCTCCATGTTTGTCCGGGCTGAGCCCGGCAGAAACACAGAATTGCACATGGCTGGTTCTGCCTATCACTCCTGATCAAGTCAGCACAGCTCAGGTGCACTCTAGGTCATAGCCCCTAGGAAATCCTCCTCAGTGGCACCCTGGAGCCACCTGTGCACAGCCCCCTCTGAGACAGGGGGTCAAGTCCAGGGACTCCCAGAGCACCTGGAGCCTCTCCTGCCAAAACCTCTGCATCCACTCTTCAGGACTTGGTTGTCCCAAGCCTCTCCCTGGCCCTGCTAGGCACAGCCTGAGCCCACACCAGTCCTCTGCCCAGTTAGGAGCCCCCCAAACTGGAGGGGACCCTGGGAGCAGTGTCTTCCTGGCTCCCGGGGTCAGCCAGCACATCAGAACCTTGTCCTAATTAAACACTGGTCTGTGTGGGTGCCGGCAGGTCACCTTGGGATACAAGGGCGGCTATTATTGTTGCTAAAGCCCATGGCATGCTCACTGACTTTGAGGCGAGGTTAATCCTCCCCAGAGGTCATAATTCCTGCTCTTTGCCCCTTTCCTCTTGGCTGGGGAAGACCAACAGCCAGGGCAGCCTCTCTTCTAATCCCCATCTCTGGGTCAGCCCAGAGTCTACTCACTGCTCTCGCCCAATGGCAAGACTTCACCTCCCACCAGGGGCTTACAGAGAACAAAGTCTCTCCCTGCTGGCTGTGCCTTCCTCCAACACAAGCAGTCACCAGGCTGATCAAAGAGCAAACTGTGAAGGAAGCCCAGATAAACGGGGGCTAAAAAGCAGCATTATCTTCCAGCCTGGGGACCTTTGGGTGCCAACAGCTCCGCCCTGCCACTGGCCCCAGGCGTTGCTCCCAGTTACTGTGCAGGCCTGTGGCACATCCCCACATGTTGGCTGGGGGTGGTTTCCCTCTAGAAGTGAGGGCCAGCCAGGCACAACTCCCCACTCGGGTCAGTGGAGATTACAGGAGACAATGGAGGATGTCCAGGGACCCACTCCAGTCCCCAGGAAGGGTCCTTCAAACTGTTGAAGGAGGGAGAGGAGTCAACTCTCTGTCCCACTTCCCCAACTCTTCCACCAGACCACAACTCCCTGGTGGCTACAGCTCCATGACCCAACGGTGGCCCGCACCCAGCGGTTGCTGGGCTCCCATAGCGCTTCCTCACGACGACCCCATGTTGCGGTCCCCCGGAGGGAAGAAGGTGCCCACCCTGGAACCCGGGACAAACTCCCCTCCTAGTGGGAGCCAGGGCTAAACTGCCTTTTGGCAGCTCAGCTGGCCAGGCTTCCGGGTGGTTCCGGGGCATCTCCAGTCCTGAGGCTCACATCCTCTTTCCTCGGGGAAAACCCGGATTTCGATCCTGGGATAAATGCCGGGGTATAGCGTGAGCTAGCCTGACTCTGCTAGCCCTCACTCCCGCCCCGACCGCAGGGGACCCCGGACTCAGAAGAATCGAACCCCGCGAGCGCCCCTCCTGGGCGGGGACAGAGCGCCAACGCGAGGCGACAGTACGCCGCTGAGGATAGCCTGTCCGGGAAGGGCAGCCTTAGGATGCACCCCCAGTGCCCTCCTCCAATCCCGGCCCCACAGGGAGTCCCAGTCCCGGGAGTGCCCCCTTCCCGTGGGAGCTACGGCGGCGGCCCAGGCGCACCCAGCGAGATCCCGGCGAGGAAGGCGGCGCAGTGCAGCGCCCCGGACGAGCAGCCGAAGAACGTGCGGGCGTCGCGGAGGAGGTGCGGGGCGCGCTCGCTCAGGCAGCGGGTCACCCCGATGTGG
Source organism: Tamandua tetradactyla (assembly GCF_023851605.1). Lineage (NCBI taxonomy): Eukaryota > Metazoa > Chordata > Mammalia > Pilosa > Myrmecophagidae > Tamandua > Tamandua tetradactyla. The sequence continues at coordinate 38,165,461 of NC_135333.1, read as the reverse complement.
TAGAAGCCCAGGAAGCCGCAGCCGGCGAAGGACAAGCTCCAGCCGCGCTCGGGGTCGTACATGTCTGCGGCAATTCGGGGCCGGGGTCGGGATCCGCAACTGCTCTACCGGGAGCCCGCGTGCTCTGAGCCCGGCTTCCCGGTCGCCGCCCAGGGACTCTTAGGGTGAGCCCCGCCCCCGCCGGCCCCGCGGGATCGGGACGCGCATCTAGAGGGGCGGACCTGCCGGAGGGAGTGTCAGCCCGAGGCTCCCGGGTCCCACCCCCAAGCCGGGAGAGAGTTTCCTAACTCCAAAGGAGGAGGAAGGTCCTGGAGAGAAATGCGCCCCCCTTTCATCCCTTAAGTGCGTGAGAAAGTGTCGCTTTGCGCCACCGGATCCTTAAGGTCTTTTTGACACTTCACCTCCCTGAAAAAGGCGTAGGCTTCTAAATAGAATTTAAAGTCTTTGCTTTGCTCCTTTGTAGTTTTTATGATTGTCTCGGATTCATGGCAAGCAGTAAGACTTTTTCATTTATGATCGTGACAAGGAAGTTTCCATTTTAGCGATTCACTTGTAAGCAAGCATTGTGAATTTCACGTGCTGGGGTGTGTGTGAGACAGGTATGGAGTTTGGGAGACTCGGGACTAGTTGCACCGGGTGCCCTTATCATGTACCTACATGCCACTCGCCCTCTGTGTCCACACTCTCTGTTGTGACCCGTTCAGCACCCACGCAGAAACGTCACTCTTTGATCGGAATTTGTAAGCAGTGAGTGCAGGACTGGCAGCTAGCACATTGTATGGTCCCCCAGCTCCAACCCCCACCCCCCACCCCCGTCCGCCTCCGCCCCCTGAGTCTTTGTATCTCTCTCTTATACACTAATGCCCCAGGCATGACATTTTATGAAGTCACCTGAGTACTGCTGGTGGTGGGGTCCAACCCTCAGTATCGTCGCTGTGAAACCTAAGCATCCTTTTTGGTTTTTTTTTTTTTTTTGAACTTTTTTATTGTATAGTATAACATATATACAGAGCAATGAAATAAAAAAGCAATAGTTTTCAGAGCACACTTCAACAAGTAGTTGCAGGACAGATCCGAGTTTGTCATGGGCTACCATACGATCCTCTCGTATTTTTCCTTCTAGCTGCTCCAGAATATAGGAGGCTAGAAGGCTTAAACATTTTTATATCACCAAAATCGACTTTTTTCTTTCCTTTATTTTTGTGAAAAATAGCATATATACAAATAACCGATAAATTTGAAAGCACAGCACACCAATTAAATGTAGAACATATTTCAGACTTTGACAAGGGTTACAATTCCACAATTTTAGGTTTTTACTTCTAGCTGCTCTAAGATACTGAAGACTCTTAAAAGAGAAATCAGTGTAATGATTCAGCAATCACATTCATTTGTTAAAGTCTATCTTCTCTGTAAAGCTCCACCATCACCTTTGATCTTTCTGTCCCTCTATTTAGGGGTGTTTGGGCTATGGCCATTCTAACTTTATCATGTTAGAAGCATCTGTCACTAATATGGGGTATGGAGATGGAACTATCCGATATTCTGGAGAGGCTGGGCCCTCTAGGTTTTAGAACCTACCTGGTCCAGGGACCCACCAGGAACCCTTGTGGAATCTTTCTCATTGCTCTAGGTGTTCTTTAGGATTGGCTGGAATGGTCCTGGTTGGGATTTGGCAGGTTATGATAGGTAGCAGTGTCTAACTGAAGCTTGTGTAAGAGCAACCTCCAGAGCAGTCTCTCAACTCTATTTTAAACTCTCTCTACCACTTATTAGTTACACTCTTTTACCACTTTTGGTCAGGATGGAATTGTTGATCCCACATGCCAGTGCCGGATTCATCCCTGGGTGTCACCTCCCACACTGCCAGGGAGACATTCACCCCTTGATGTCATGTTCCACATAGGAGGGAGGGCAATGATTTCACTTGCAGAGTTGGGTGTACAGAGTGAGGCCACATCTGAGCAACAAAAGAAGTCCTCCAGAAGTAACTCTTAGGCATACCTATACGTAGTCTAAGCTTCTTCACTACCTACATAAGCTTCACAAGTATAAGAGCCAAGATCAAGGGCTTGGCCTTTTGATTTGGGTGTTCCTAAAGTTTGGTACAGTATCAGGGGATTTCCTGATGGTGAAGTTTAATAGTTCCATATTTTTTCTCCCATCCCTCAAGGGACTTTGTGAAAACTTTTTTATTATCTCATTAATATACTCTAGGATGTCTCCAGGCATTACACTAAGCTATACAGGATTAAAGGATCTCTTTCTTATTCTGGGCACCCTGTGTTTCAGTTGTTCAAATGAGCAATACAGATAGGTTGAGTTAGATTATGTCCTACAGAAAATTTCAGTTCCAGATCAAATTTCTTCCATTGGTCTCAAAGAGTATGTGTGGTTCTAAAATACAGGCTTCCTTACCACTGTGTTCTGAATTATTTTAACCCCAACTTGATGAGCTTCGTTCTTATCTCTAAATATCAGGTGTATATGTATATAAAGCAGCCTCTCAATATCCAGAAATAATAATTACCACTCTGGACTAAATATGTCTGCGATAAAAGCTTACAATCTAGGCCCCTGTTTTCTTGTAAGCGTTTTCTAAAGGAGACCATACCATTGTTGTTCTTTTGTTTCTGGCTTATTTTGCCTCACCAAGTGTCCCACATGTCCATTCACCTCGTTGGTTAACTCGTGACTTTGCTTCTTTTCTGTAGCAGCACAACCTTCATTCATAAATATACACCATCATTCACCAATCTATTTCTCAGTCAATGCATCCTTCAGCCATCTGCATTCATCAGGCATCATGTATAGTGCCCAGAGTCCACTGTCTAACAACGTCCTCAATTTTAGATAATTTCATTGTTCCTAAAAGAAAGAAAACCAATAAATACACCCTTGTCAAATAGGAAATCTAAACCTCCTCTTAACTCTTGTCCGTCCCCCTACTATTTACCTTTGCTGTTGCTGTGGTAATGCTGATGTTTTCCTTTTAAACATAGCCCATAGCATGCAACAGTAGTTTTCCCCCTGTACCTTGGACTTAAACACTCTTTGTACATGAATCGAACCTTTGAAGTAGTTCTTCCAATAACTTATTTATATTTCTAGTGTTAATCAGTGGGACACGAAGGTCTATGTAACACCTTTCAATCTTATTCATCTTCAGTATGGTAATATTACTTGTAGACCCCACTAGAGAACTGCCTTCACATCTATCTATTCCCTTACATTGGAGTTCACCCTCATTAGCTAAATGTTGACCCATCTCTAGCTTCTATGTATCTCTAAGTCCCCTATACTCTGTATTATAAGCCTCTGATTTTACCTTTACCGTGGCCATAAAAGTGGAGTCATACAGTATCTATCCTTTTGTATCTGGCATATTTCACTCAGCTTTATGTCCTCAAGGCTCATCCATCTTGTCATGTGCTTCAGGATGTCATTTTGTCTTATTGCTGCATAATATTCCATTGTATGTATATACCACGTTTTGTTCATCCACTTGTATGTTGATGGGCATTTGCTTTGTTTCCATCCTTTTGCGACTGTAAATAATGCTGCTATGAACATCGGTGTGCAAATGTCTGTGTCATTGCTTTCAGCTCTTCTGGGTATATAACAAATAGTGCTATTGCTGGGTCAGAGGGCAACTTCCTTTTCAGCTTCCTTGGCAACCACTAAACAGTCTTCCATATTGGCTGCACCGTTATACATTCCCACCTGCAGTACGTGTCCCGATTTCTCCACATTCTCTCCACCATTTATAGTTTAGTGTTTGTTTAATAGCAGCCATTCTTGTAGGTGTGAGGTGGTATCTCATTGTAGTCTTAAGCTGCATTTCCCCTATAGGCAATGAAAATGAGCATCTCTTCATGTGTTTTTTTTTTTTTTTTGCATGGACAGGCACCAGGAATCAAACCTGGGTCTCCGGCATGGCAGGTGAGCACTCTGCCTCCTGAGCAGCTGTAGCCCACCCTTTACATGTGCTTTTGAAACATTTATATTTGCTTTTCAGAAAATGCCTATTCATGTCTTTAACCCATCTTATAATTGAATTGTTTGTTCTTTTGTTGTAGAGTTGTATGATTTCTCTCTGTAACATTGTCTGATATGTGATTTCCAAATATTTTCTCCCATTGAGTTGGCTGCCTCTTCACCTTTTTACAAAGTCTTTTGAAGTGCAGAAACATTTGATTTTGAGGAGTTCCTATTTATCTATTTTTTCTTTTGCTTATGTTTTGGGTGTAAAGTTTAGGAAGCTAAACCCAATTACTAGGTCTTCAAGATGTTTCCCTATATTTTCTTCTAGAACCTTTATGGTGCTGGTTCTTATATTTAGGTGCTTGATTCACTTTGAGCTAATTTTTGTATAGGGTGTAAGATAGGGATTGTCTTTCATTCTTTTGGCTATTGGTATCCAGTTCTTCCATGCCCATGTATTGAAGAGACTATTTGGTCCCAGTTCAGAGGATTTGGGGGCTTTGTCAAAAATCTGTTGACCATGGTCTATTTGTGCACTCTTGATTTGATTCCATTCATCAGTGTTTCTATCTCTGTGCCAATACCATACTGTTTTGACCACTGTGGTTTTATAATAGGTTTTAAAGTCAGGGAATGTTAATCCTCCCACTTCATTCTTCTTTTTTTAGGATGCTTTTAGCTATTTGGATCTCTTTCACTTACAGATGAATTTGGTAACTAGCTTTTCCAAGTCTTCAAAGTAGGTTGTTGGAATTTTGATTGGTACTGTGTTGAATCTGTAGATTATTTGAGGTAGAGTTGACATCATAACTATATTTAGCCTTTCTATCCATGAGCAGGAAATGTCTTTCCACCTATTTATATCTTTGATTTCTTTTGGCAATGTTGTATAGTTTTCTGAGTACAAGTCCTATACATTCCTAGGTAAGTTCATTCCTACTTGATTCTTTTAGTTGCTATTTTGAATGGAATTTTTTTCCTTAACTGACCCCTCAGTTAGGTCATTGCTTATGTATAGAAATGTTACTGCTTTTTGCACATTAATTTCATATCCTGCTACCCTACTGAAATTGTTTATAAACTCAAGTTACTTTGCCGTAGATTACTCAGGATCTTCTAAGTATAGTATCATGTCATCTGCAAATAATGAAAGTTTTACTTCTTCCTTTCCAATTTGGATGCTTTTTATTTCTTTTTCCTGCCTGATTGCTCTAGCTGGAATTTCTAGCATAATGTTGAATAATAGAAGTGAGAGGGGGCATCCTTGTCACATTCCTCATTTTAGAGGGAAAGCTTTCAGTCTCTCTCCATTGAGTATGATGCTGGCTGTTGGTTTTTTATATATTCTCTTTATCACATTGAGGTAGTTACTTTGATTCTTATCTTTTGGAGTGTTTTTATCAGAAAACGATGTTGAATTTTGTTAAAGGCTTTTTCAGCACCAATCGAGATGATGATGTGATTTTTCCCTTTCATTTTGTTAATGTGCTGTATGACATTAATTGATATTCTTGTGTTGAACCATCCTTGCAATCCTGGTATAAATCCCACTTGGTTGTGGTGTATAGTTCTTCTAATGTGTTGTTGGATTTGATTTGCTAATATTTTATTGAGAATTTTTGCATCTGTGTTCATTAGAGAGATTAGCCTGTAGCTTTCTTTCTTATAGCATCGTTACGGTTTTGGTATTAGAATGATATTAGCTTCATAAAATGAATTAGGTAGAGTTCCTTTTCCCTCAATTTTTGGGAAAGTTTGAGCAGGATTGGTGTTAGTTCTTTTTGAATTGTTTGATAAAATTCCCTGTGAAGCTGTCTGGCCCTGCACTTTTCTTTGTAGGAAGATTTTTCATGACTGATTGAATCTCTTTACTTGTGATTGGTTTGTTGAGATCTTCTGTTTCTTCCTGAGTCCATGTAACCTGTTTGTTTTTCCAGGAACTTGTCCATTTCATCTAAATTGTCTAGTTTGTTGGCATATAATTGTTCATAGTATCATCTTATGATTTCTTTTATTTCTTCAGCGTCTGTGGTAATGACCCCCCTCTCATTTCTGATTTTATTTGCATCCTCTCTCTTTTTTTTTTCTTTATCAGTCTTGCTAGTGGCCCATCAATTTTATTGATTTTCTCAAAGAACCAACTTTTGGTTCATTGATTTTTTTCCATTGTTCTTTTGTTCTCCCATTCATTTAACTCTGCTTTGATCTTTGTTATTTCTCTTCTTCTGTTTGCTTTGGGGTTAGTTTGCTGTTCTTTCTCAAGTTCCTCCAGGTGAGCAGTTAAGTTCTCAATGTTCACTCTTTCTTGTTTTTAAATATAGGTATTTAGGGCAATAAATTTCCCTCTCAGCACAGTCTTTGCCACATCCCATAAGTGCTGTAAGTTGTATTTTCATTTTCAGTCATCTCCAGATAGCTATTGATTTCTCTAGCAATTTCTTCTTTGACCCACTGGTTGTTTAAGAGTATGTCATTTAATCTCCATATATTTGTGAATGTTTTCATTCTTTGGTGGTTATTGATATCCAGCTTCATTCCCTTGTGATCAGAGCAAGTGCTTTGAATAATTTCAAAGTTTTTAAATTTATAAAGACCTGTTTTTTCCCCCCAAAAAAGAGAAAGAGGGGAAGATATGTTCTATTCTGAGAATGTTCCATGAACACTAGAGAAGAATTATATCCTTCTGTTTTGGGGTGCAATAACCTATATATGTCTGTTAGGTCTAATTCTTTAATCAAGTTGTTTAATTTCTCTGTTTCCTTGTTGATCTTCTATATGAGTGTTCTATCTATAGAGGAGTGTGGTGTATTGAAATCTGCTACTATTATTGTTGAAACATCTGTTGCTCCCTGCAGCTTTGCCAATGTTTGTCTCATGTACTTTGGAACTCCTTGATAGAGAGCATATACATTTATGATTGTGATATCTTCTTGTGAATTGACCCTTTAATTAATATATAGTGTCCTTCTTTGACTCTTATGATGTCTTTACATTTAAAGCCTATTTTGTCCAATATTAGTGTAGCTACTCCTACTTTCTTTTGGTTACAACTTGCATGGAAAATCATTTTTCCATCCTTTTACTTTGAATCTATTTGCATCCTTGTGTCTAAAATGAGTCTCTTGTAAGCAGCATATAGCTGGATTATATTTCTTAATCCATTCTGCCCATCTGTATCTTTTAACTGGTAAGTTTAGTTCATTAACATTCAAAGTTATTCCTGAAAAGGCTTTTCTTGAATCCACCATCTTATCTTTTTATTTTATTTATCAGATCTATATATTCTTTCCCCTCTTTCTCTTTTTATCCTTTAAGTTACCCTTACTGATACTCTTCAATTCTGTGCCCTCCTCCGGACCTCCCTCTCCTGCCTTGTTTTTTTATTATTTTTTTAAATTTGTATTACAACTGGCAGAACTCCCCTTAGTATTTCTAGTAGGGCTGCTCTCTTGTTGACATATTCTTTCAGGATTTGTTTGTCTGTGAAAATTGAAGATCTCCCTGAGTTTTGAAGGACAATTTGGCTGGGCACAGAATTCTTGGGTGGAAGTCTTTCTCTTTCAAGATCTTAAATGTATCATACTAATGCTTTCTCACCTCCATGGTGCCAGTTGAGTAGTCTGAACTTAGTCTTATGTGGTTTCCCTTGTGTGTAGTAAATTGTTTTTCTCTTGCTGCTTTCAGAATTTTCTGCTTCTCTTCAAAATTTGTTGGAATGATTAGTATGTGTCTTGGAGAAGGCTTATTTGGATTTATTCTGTTTGGATTTTGTTGCCCTTCTTTGACTTGTATATTTGTGTCCTTTATAAGGGTTGGGAAGCTTTCCCCCATTATATCCTCAACTACTCTTCCTAACCCTTTACTCCGCTCTTCTCCTTCTGGGACATCAGTGATTCTTATATTTGCGCACTTTGTTTTGTCTATCATTTCCCTGAGATCCAATTCAAAATTTTCCATCTTTTTTGCCATTTGCTGTTTTGAGTGTTCAAAATCAATTATCTTGACCTCTGTATCACTTATTCTTTCTTCTGTCTCTTCAGATCTTCTGTTGTGTGCCTCTAGTGTGTTTTTATTTGGTCAACAGAGACTTTAATCTCTGTGATATCTGCTATTTTTCTATTTATTTTCTCAAATTCCTCTTTATGCTCTTCTAGTGTCTTCTTGATCTCCTTTATGTCATTAGCCATCCTAATTATTTTACTAAGAAGAGTTATATGAACATCTTTGATTGGTTGTTCCAATGTCTGTGTCTCCTCTGGTGTTTTAATTTGGTCATTAGGCAGGGCTATCTCTGTCTGCATTGTAATATGCTTTGTGATCCTCTGTTGTTTTAATAGCATGTGATTGATTTACTTTGGGAGTTGATTTCCTTCAGTAGTCTAAAGACTTGTGCTTGCAGGGTGGAACTGTAGCAGGATGCAGAGAATACCGTGGGGTACAACAGTGCAGTGATGCATTGCAGAGAAGGTATGGGTATAGGCTGGGGATGTTACGCTGGTGCTTATGAACGTGGTGCCCAGAGGCCAGGGAGGATGTAGCTGTGTGGGTGCACTGGTCTGGGGGTGTGATCCTGGCGTGCATTGTTCTAAGGCATGGAACTCTTTGTGTGCATGCAAAGAGCTATGGCTGCATGTCCACATTATGCCTTAATGGGCTGGAGGCAGATGTGACCAGGCTGTGCACGTCAGTGCTTTCTCAGAGCTTGGAAGACCATGCATGTGTGCAGGTCTAGGAGTGCCGTAAACTGATGCATAGAACTGGTGGGGGGAGGGAGGAGGCTGTGTGACACTATGGCTGGGGGCAGGTGTAGCCTGGGTATGGGATAAGTGCCTGAAGTTTTTATAGGCTGATGGCAGCCTGAAAGGAGCAGGGAGGGAGAAGTAGTGCTCAGGAGGGGTGCAGGAAAGCTGGGTTGGGCTGCACTTGGGGTGTGGGTGTGGGATGGGCATATGCTCTGGGTGTTGGTGACACAGGGGTGCTTGGAGTGCGGGGAGTGGGAGCAGGTCACGGGGCTGCCTTGGATGTGGTGCATTCAAGGAATGTGGCTTGGTTTACTTCCGAGTCCCTGTCTTCACCACCGCGCACCCCTGTGGGCTCTGTGCTTCTACATCAGGCTCCAGTTTTCTGCTTCTCAGATCCTCAGCCCCCACAACCAGTCCCTAAACATCCCCACATCTTTTGAACTTTTGCCTCAAAAGAAAAGGTGACAGATGGTGTCATAAGCCATCCCTCTGGAATGTTTTCCCTCAGAATCAACAACTAAAAGGTTAAATTCCACTTGATTAGAACTGGGAAGATTATAGAACTCAAGAAGGACTCCACAAATGCTGAAACAAAGAAAAAGAACAATTATCTCCAAGATCAAGAAAGGGATTTTTCTTTGGACTCACGGTTGGGCCCCTCCCCCTCACTTTGTTCTGCACTGCTTGGGAGTCTTGCAGAGGCAGCAAGGCTCAGGCCTGTCCTGCCCAAGATGCAGACTATAGAGCCACTCACAGAAGGGAGTTAGAACTCCACATGTGTCCAGGCACAAGGACCCAAGTCCACAGAGACCCAGGGTGGAACACAAACCTCTGAGGTGGGCTGCATATAAAAGGGCCCTCAGGGGGAAAAACAGAGAAAAACTGCCCCTGAAATGTTGGTAAGAGATGTACACACTCAATGTAGTCTCTATTCTCTGGACCACCTAAATGCAAAACAGACCTTTTGTGCTTGACCCACTTTTCTGGATTGACCCCCTCTAGGTCTGAAGGGCAGGATCCCCTAATGAGGAAGAAACCAGAGGCAGAAAAGCCTCAAAAAAGGCAGTGGGGGCAAACTGAGCTGCTGTAAGATATGACAAGGCTCAGAACTGAAAAGTGTAAGGAAAAGGAGGGCACTGAGTGGGAGAGAGAATGTAAACAAATGATAGGTGCAGGGAGAAAATCAGCACAAGAACAAACAGAACAGATCAAGATTCTTGGAGAAGCAACAGAGGAAAGGAAACTTTCTCCTGGATGTGAAACAATTTCATAAACAGAGAAATCTTGAAAATTGTACCACATATCCAGAATAAAAATACGATGAAGAAGAACTTAGAAACTCTGAACCATTGAACATGGGCTACTGGAAAGGTCCAGAATAAGTTGGACCAACTGTCAAATAAAAGCCTTAACAAAAGCCAATCAACAATAAAATTCTAGACAAGAGGGACAAATTGACCTTTAGAGTTAACACATCAAAATAACCAAATGCCCAGACATCAGCAAAAATTTACAAGTGATACTAAGAAAAAGGAAGATATGGATCAGTCAAGAGAACAATTGAAAATTTCAGAGGAGACACCGAATTTGGAACAACTAAACAAAGATGTTCAAACAAATCTCCACAATCAATTCAAGAAGATGGAGGAAAATATGGATAGCAAGCTAAAGGTCATTAAGAAGACAATGTATGAGCATAAAGAAGAATTTGGATGTTTAAAATGAATTATAACAGAAATTAGGGGTTTTGAAGGCATAAGAATAGAGATTAAAATACACTAGAGGCATGTAACAGCAGATTTGAACAGGCAGAAGAAAGAATCAGTGAACTAGAAGGTAGGAAATTCACAATCATATAGTCAGAGGCATAGATAGAAAAAAATAACAGAAAAAAATTGATCAGTGTCTCAGGGATTTGAGGGACAGCATGAAATGTACAAAATATGCATTATGAATGTTCCAAAAGAAAAACAGAAGGGGAAAAGGGTAGAAAGAATATTTGAGGAGAAAATGGCTCAAATTTTCCCAACCCTTATGAAAGATGTAAATACATATGTCCATATATAAATCCATAATAAAAGGGGATTTATTAACTTACAAGTTTACACTTTTAAGGCTTTAAAAATGTCCAAACTAAAGCATCCAGATAAAGATAGCTTGACTCCAAAGAAAAAGCCAGATGGTGTCTGGGTTTCCTCTGTCACAATGGAAGGTATATGGCTGGCACCTTCTGGTCCATTCTTAGCTTCTCTGGGGTAGGACTCTGGGTTCTGACTTGCTTAGCATCTCATGTGAAAGCACATGGCAATGTCTACTGGGCCCCTCTCCCAGCTTCTGGTTTCAAATTACTCTCACAGATCCTGGGGGTCCTTCTGGTATTTTCCTCTGTAGCTCCAAATGTCTGCATGTGAGCTCTGTGTCAGCTCTTTTATGGACTCCAATAAATTAATCAAGACCTACCTTGAACAGGTGGAGTCACATCTCCATCTAATCAAAAGATCACAACCACAACTGGATGTGTAACATATCCATGGAAACAACCTAATAAAACAGATCCCACCCTACAATACTGAATCAGGATTAATGAACATGCCTTTTCTGGGGGTACGCAGAAGTTTCAAACCAGTGCAGTAGGTAAAATGGTAGATGCAAAACCAAATAGTACTGTATCCTCAATATATAACTCTACACTCCAATTCCCATGAAGGCCAGAATACAATTGAACAAGAAAATGGCATATTTCCTGATAATGGACATGGAAAACATAAAGAGATAATATGGGGCAAAAACTGTAAACAGGGGAAACAGGGATATGGGACCAGAGAACATGTATTGAAGCTAAGTTGGTCTCTTTTTAAGTTATATACTTAGGGATATAATACAAGCCCCAGTATAACAACAAAGAAAGTATTTTTTAAATATACAGAGAAATATGAGAAAGGGATCAGTAAGATACATTGCAAAATATCAACTATACAAAAAAAAAATAAGTTGGAGTAAAGGAAAAGAGAAACAAACAACCAACAAATATATGACATATAAATGCTAAAGGACAAGATGGCTGAAATAAGTTCTGGATTTACAGTAATAGCACTAAATATTAATTGATTAAACTCCCCAATCAAAAGACACAGATCAACAGAAAGGATTAAAAAGTATGATCCAACTATTTGTTGTTTACAAGAGACTTATCTTAGACACAATGGCACAGATAGATTGAAAATGAAAGGATGGAAAAAGATATTCCATGAAAATAGTAACCCCAGAAGACCTAATATCAGACAATAGACTTCAAGTCAAAAGTTGTTACAAATGGTCCCACCCTTAGTGTTGTCACAGTGAACCATAAATATCCCCTTACTTTACTGTCACCCAGTGAAATGCTTCTCCATATATCCTGAACTTTTTCCTTAAAAGAAAGATGACAGGGTGGGCCGCGGTGGCTCAGCGGGCAAAGTGCTTGCCTGCTATGCCGGAGGACCTCGGTTCGATTCCCGGCCCCAGCCCATGTAATAAAAACGGAGAAACAGAATACAATAAAAACAAGAAAATGTTTAAAAATGTTTCCCTTTCTTCCTTCCTTCCTTCCTTCTATCCTTCCTTCCTTCTCTCTGTCTTTCCTAAAAAAAAAAAAAAAAAAAAAAAAAAAAAAAAAAAAAAAAAAAAGAAAGATGACAGGTAGTGAAAAGAGATGTGATTTTTTTTTTACACTGCTCACATCAGACAGATATTTCTTTGAAGAATGGGGAGGACTGGCAGCAGAGGCATTTAAGAAAAAGCAAAGTCACATTTACTTGTGAAATTATCAGAGAGAATAGATGCAATTGATTCTTCTACAATGTGGTGTTGTTTCCCAGGCATGCCGAATGTCTTTCATGTTCTAAATTGTGGAACTGAAAGAACCCATGATATGTTGTGATGTTAGCAACAACTGTATATGATAAGTGAGGAATATTTTGCAATATTAAACAAGATATATCACTATTTCAAATTTATTTTGTTCAATAAAATTTTATTCACATACCATAAAATCATTTGTGCTGCTTTGAAACTGTTTTGTTCCCCAGAAAAGCCATGTTTTTTAATCCTGATTCAATATTTCTGGGTGGGATCTTTTTATTTTTTCCATGGAGATGTGAACCACCTAATTATGGGTGGGACCTTTTGATTAGGTGGTTTTCCTGTAGATGCATCTCCACCCATTCAAGTGGTTTGCTTACTAGAGTCTTTTAAGAGGGAACAATTTTGGAAAAAGCTTCAGAGTCCATGCAGCAAGAGATCATTGGGGATGCAGAAAGAAAATGCCTCTGAGGAAGCTGTTTGAAGAAGTCAGTAGAGAAAGTCAGAAGATGTCACCATGTACCTTCCCAGCTGAGAGAGAAATGCCCAACATCCTGGTCCCATTCTTGAGTGAAGGTGTATTTCCCTGGATGCCTTAGTTTGGACATTTTATAGCCTTAGAACTGTAAACTTGCAACTTAATAAATTTCCTTTATAAAAGCCAGCCCATTTATGGTATATTCCATCCTGGCAGCATTTATTTTTAAATTTTTTAAAAATATTTTTTATCGTAAAACCTTAACAAACAAACATACAAACATTCCTGACATACAATCATTCTATACAGGGTGTACAATCAGTGGCTCACAATATCATCACATAGTTGTGTATTCATCACCATGATCATTTTTTTGAACATTTGCATCACTCCAGCAAAAGAAATAGAAAAAAGAAAAAAGAAAAAACTTATATGTACCATACTCCTTACCCCTCCCTCCTACTGACCACTAGTATTTCAATCTACTCAACAAATCTACTTTGTTCACCCTATTATTTATTTTTCATCCATAATTTTTACTCATCTGTCTATATCCTGAATAAAAGGAGCATCAGACTCAAGGTTTTCACAATTACACAGTCATGTTGTAAAAGCTGTATCCTTATACAATCAACTTTAAGAAACATGGCAACAGGAGCACAGCTCTATGGTTTCAGGTACTTTCTCTAGTCACTCCAATACACCATAAACTAAAAAGGGGATATTTATATAATGCTGAAGAACAACCTCTAGGATAACTTTTTGATGCTCTTTAAAATATCTCAGCCACTGATGTTTTATTTTGTCTCATTTCTCTTTTCTCCTTTTTGGTCAAGAAGTTTTTCTCAATCCCTTGCTGCTGGGTCCTGGCTCATCCCAGGGTTTCTGCCTCACATTGCCAGGGAGACGTACACCCCTGGGAGTCATGTCCCATGTAAGAGGGGGAGGTCTGGCAGCATTTAACAAACCAAAACATTGTCCAGCTGTTCAATCATTGGCTTTCAGTATAATCACTGAGCTGTGCTTACATTGCCAAAATCAATTTTAGAAAATTTTCAATGCTTCGAAAAGAAAAACCCCATACAAATTAATCTCCCCAGTTAGCTTTGGTGTGGTTCCCTTTTTGCACTTGATGGAAATTCATTCATATAGTTCCATTAACTGTAGTCCATGGTTTGCATACATGTTTTACCCTGCCATACACACCCCTATTACTAATACCTTGCAATTGTGACATACAGTTCTTCTAATTCATGGAAGAACATTCTTGTATTTGTACTATTAAACAACTTCACCATCCACCACAGGGTTCACCATGTTATACAGTCCCTTATTTCATTCTGTAGCTTTCCTTCTGAGAGTATACATGACCCTAAGCTTCCCCTATGAACCACAATCACATGCACAACTCAGAGCCTATTTATATAAATGATATTGTGCTATCATCACCTCTATCCTTTTCCAAACATTTACAATCAAATTTATTTTAAACTTTATTTTAAAAGCTAACTTTCCACTGAGATTCTTTCTTACGTGGAAGGCACAGGATGGTCTCTGCTGTTCCTCTCTCCAGGCCCCTGGGTTCCAACAACTTTCCCAGGGGTGACTTCTTTCTGCATCTCCAAAGGCCTGGGCTGAGCTGCGAGTGTTGAAATGAGGAAGGCCAAGCTGCTTAGGCTGTGCTACCTTGTGCTCTCTCATTTAAGCACCAACCAATTAAGTCAAATGTCACTCATTGCTGCAGACACGCCTCCTAGCCGACTGCTGATGTAATTAGTAACCTGTGAGGTTCACTTACCATTGGCTCATGTCCGCAGCAACAAAACTAGGTACATTCACCTGGCCAAGTTGACAACTGAATCTAACTAACACATGTCCGCCCCTTGTCAACTTGGCAACTTCAAGCATCACCTTAAACAGGTGCAAAAAATTCTGTTCTTGCTGTGGACCTGTGAATCTCAAAACAAGTTATCTGATGCCAATATGCAAAGGAGGATATTCACAGGATATAGGTTTTCATTTCCATAGGGAGAATTGGAAGAATACAGATGTAAAACCTGCAGGGCAAACACCATTGGATTTCGAAGTTTGAAAGTCATTCATCCTTGGCTGTAGAAAGTGGCAGTCCCACCCCTTCCAAGGGCCTATGCAGTGGCCGGCCTCTTTCCAAATCAACCTCGGGGAACATCGAGGAGACCACCTCTCAGCCCCACTCTCTCCAGGCATCAGGGCCACCCCTGGGCTCTCTGCCATTTCTGGGGCACATGCTCAACCCCTCCACATGGTGGCAGCCAGGCTCTCCCAGTCCCCCAAGGAGTGTGCCACACGTTTTCCAAGGTCCGAGGCTACACAACTCTTACACTGCAATGAGAGGGGAGACTCATCTTTGCCCTTCAGGGTAAACTCACCCTCTCCATGTATATGGGTGGGTCCACTCTCCTGGCCGAGGTTTCTTGGCTTCAGACCTGAGCTTCCATGCTTCTCACTCTGCAAACTTCATTTTTTTCCCTTTTGTCTCCTCCTTTGTCAAAATTGGCAGTGGTTCCATTTACACCAACAGTCTCTTCAAGCACTTCAGGACTCCTCCATCATTCTCTTTCACTTCCTCCAAAGTCTTCCCCTTAGCCATCCAAAACACAGTTCCAACAGATCTGGTATTTGCAAACAGCAGCAGCACCCCACTCTTGGTATCAAATCTGTTCCAGTTTGCTAGCTGCCAGAATGCAACACACCAGAGATGGATTGGCTTTTAATAAAAGGGGATTTATTTTGTTAGTTCTTCAGAGGAAAGGCAGCTAACTTTCCACTGAGGTTCTTTCTTACGTGGAAGGCACAGGATGGTCTCTGCTGGTCTTCTCTCCAGGCCCCTGGGTTCCAACAACTTTCCCAGGGGTGACTTCTTTCTGCATCTCCAAAGGCCTGGGCTGAGCTGCAAGTGCTGAGATGAGGAATGCCAAGCTGCTTAGGCTGTACTACGTTGTGCTCTCTCATTTAAGCACCAACCAATTAAGTCAAATGTCACTCAGTGCTGCAGACATGCCTCCTAGCCGACTGCTGATGTAATTAGCAACCGGTGAGGTTCACGTACCATTGGCTCATGTCCGCAGCAACAAAACTAGGTAAGTTCACCTGGCCAAGTTGACAACTGAATCTAACTAACACAGTCTTTCATGACATTGACAGTTTTGAAGAGTACAGTTCAGTTTGATAATTGTCTGTCAATTTATGTTTTTATTTGTACCCCAGTATTAGATTCAGGACAAACATCATACTGTGTCCTTCTCAGTTCACCATATCACGAGGTATACAATGCAACTTTACCACCTTATAGGTGTCATTTCTTTGGATCACTTGGTTAAGACAGTGTGTTGGTTTGAAGTTGTTATGTACCCCAGAAAAGCCATCTTCTTTTAGTCCAATCTTGTGGGGGCAGACCTATTGTTGGGTAGGACCTCTTGATTACATTGATTCCATGGAGATGTGACCTCGCCCACTGTGGTAGTTAGATTCAGTTGTCAGCTTGGCCAGATGAAGGCACCGATTCTGTTGCTGTGGACATGAGCCAATGGTACGTGAACCTCATCTGTTGCTGATTACATCTGCAGTCGGCTAGGAGGCGTGCCTGCTGCAATGAATGGTGTTTGTTAATTGGCTGGTGCTTAAATGAGAGCGCTCAACATAGCACAGCCCAAGCAGCTCAGCATACCTCATCTCAGTACTCGCAGCTCAGCCCAGGCCTTTGGAGATGCAGAAAGGAATCACTCCAGGGAAAGTTGCTGGAAACCAGGGGCCTGGAGAGAAGGGCAGCAGAGATTATCCTGTGCCTTCCCACGTAAGAAAGAACCTCAGTGGAAAGTTAGCTGCCTTTCCTCTGAAGAACTACCAAAATAAATCACCTTTTATTAAAAGCCAATCCGTCTGGTGTGTTGCATTCGGGCAGCTCGCAAACTAGAACACCAACTTAGGTGGATCTTAATCCACTTACTAGAGTCCTTTAAGAGGCATGCATTTTGGAGATCAGAAACAGACGTTTGGAGATGAAACACACCCTAGCAGAAGAAGCCAGAAGGACCCCCAGATACTGAGAGACCCATTTTTAAACCAATCCAGGAAAGAAGGGCCAGGAGATGTTGCTATGATCCATCCCATGTAACAAGAATCCGGACACAATCAGCCTTTCTTCAGTGAAGGTATACTCTTGTTGATGCCTTAATTTGGATATTTTTGTAGCCTTAAAATTATAGCTTATAACTAAATAGATCCCATTTGTCAAAGCCAATTCATATCTGGTATATTGCATTCCAGAAGCTTTAGCAAACTGAAACAGATGATGTCTGCTGGATTTCTCTTCTTTAAAGATATCCTTCCTCTTATGTAACTGTTAACTAATTTATGGGTAGATGTATTGAAACTGAAAAAAATTATTTTCTCTGAGAAGTCTTCACCCAATGTTTTTAACATTCAATAATATAGCTACCTGAATTAATTATTACAGTGATGACTAAAAATTGGTGATTTAAGAACTCCATAATTTGATTTATATTGATTAGCTTCCATTATTCATCCATTCATTCATTTTTCTTAGTTTCTAATGGAATCATGGATTTTTTTATCCATTCCTTTCCTAATTTGTCTTAATGTGCCTACTTAATACTTTTATTAATGCATAACATTCATACATACAGTAAATTTTTATGTAGGTGTAACATGCATATACAAACCTCTAGCATATATCTAAAAAATTATATATATATGTATCTATCCATGACTAGCTACATAATTTGTGGGACATGGTACGAAGTTAAAATGTGGGGTCTGTTGTTTAAAAGCTGGGGGAAATGCCATTAAAGTTGGTCAAATATAAAGCTTTTCCTTTTCCCCATGGTTTCTTTATCAACAATCATTTTGATTTTTATTTACAATTTAAGGTCACATTCTCTGGAACACTGGGCTGTTGATGGGACAAGTATAGACCCTTACTGGAGACTAAGGAATTGTGCTGGTTTTAAAGGATTATATACCCTAGAGAAGCCATGTTTCAATCCTGATCCAATCTTGTGGGAACAACTATTTCTTTTCATCCTTGTTCAGTAACATATGTTGGAAACTTGATTAGATTATCTCCACAGAGATGTGACTTACCCAATTGTGGAGGTTAACCTTGCTTAGATGGAGGTGTGACTCTGCTCATCTAGGTGGGTCTTGATTACTTTACTAGAATCCTTTAAAAGAGGAAGCATTTTGGAAAAGGCTTGAGCCACAACAAAGCCACGAGAACTACAGAGCCCAGGTAGCCAGAGATCTTTGGAGATAAAGAAGAAAAATGCCCTTAGGGGAGCTTCATGAAACAGGAAGCCTTGAGAAAGCTAGCAGATGCTGTCATGTTTGCCACATGCCTTTCCAGTTGAGAGAGAATCCCTGAATGTCATCGGCCTTTCCTGAGTGAAGGTAACTTATTGTTGGTGCCTTAATTTGGAAATTTTTATAGACTTGCTTTAATTGGGACCTTTTCACAGCTTTAGAACTGTTAACTAGCAACTTATTAAATTTCCCTTTTTAAAAACCATTCCATTTCTGGTATATTTCATTCCAGCAGCTAGCCAACAGGGACCTTCCCTGCACCTTGGTGAACAGCCTGTAGGCTGCCCATTTTCCCTCTTGTCAGCCAGGAAATGGGCACATCTTGCTCTGGGAAGGATCATGGAAATCAAGCCTTGTATTTCTCCTTTCCACAGGCCCACTGCCCCTACAGTACTGTGACCTCCAGATCAGGATGCATTAGGTATATGAATCGGTTGGGGGCCAGAGTTCTTCCTTTGCTAATTCACATGCCAAATTCTGAGTGGTGCTGCCAGCCTGGGAAAGTGACAGCTACTGCCATGCCTCATCCTGAGATACCAGGGGGCATGAGTGTTTGGACTGACTCTCTGCCTGTGCCCAGGTTCCCAGGGTTGCTGATCAGGGATGAAAATGGTGAGGGTGGGCAGGGCCAGGCACCAGAAGATGGGGGAGTGGGCAGCTAGAACCTTGTCCTAGAGAGGTAGCATCAATTATGAGCTGAAGTTCTAAGTCCCAGGTGTGTGTTCCATTGTCTCATCTGACTTCACTCACAAAATACAAATTGAAAAATAAAATTATGAAGATTTCAGGGTGGAGCCCGCTGAGAATTAAACCTCAAGTGTGAAGCCCTGTGTGACTACCCATTTGCTTACCCATGAAGGTGGCCCTGATCTGTATCTGCATCTCCATCTTTATCTATATCATCAATAACTATTCTGTATCATATATATCTTTATACTCTATAAGTATAAAGCTATAAGTATTGATAACTGTCTATGTCATATAACCACCATAAGAACAATATATAATATTTCCGACACTCTGGAGGTGTTGTACTTGTGTCTACTCGAAGTCAACCCCCCCTCTGAAATTCATCAATATTCTGACCCCTATAGATTAGTTTTGCTTGTCCTTGAACTTTACATAAATGGAATCACGCAACATATTGCCTGTTGTGTTTGGCTGTTTTTGCATATCATTTTGACTGTGAAATTCATCCATGTTGTTGCACGTAGTAGTAACTGTTTTTCATTGTTATGTAGCAAGTAATCCGTTGTATGACTGCATCCAAATGTGTCCATTCTAATGCTGATGGACATTTGGTTTGTTTCCAATTATGCTGATTTGGCCAGTAGGAACTCTTTCAAGTTGGTTCCTGTGTCCTTTTCACCTGTCCCCATCATTTTTAAAAATTTTTTTATTAATTAAAAAAAATTAACAAACAAAACATTAAGATATCATTCCATTCTACATATACAATCAGTAATTCTTAATATCATCAAATAGTTGCATATTCATCATTTCTAGAACATTTGCATCGATTTAGAAAAAAATAAAAAAGACAACAGAAAAAGAAATAAAACGATAACAGACAAAAAAAGATTATACGTGCCATACCCCTTACCCCTCGCTTTCATTTACCACTAGCACTTCAAACTACATTTATTTTTCACTTTTGTTCCCCCTATTATTTATTTATTTATTTATTAAAAAAATTAACACAACATTTAGAAATCATTCCATTCTACATATGCAATCAGTAATTCTTAATATCATCACATAGATGTATGGTCATCATTTCTTAGTACATTTGCATTGATTTAGGAAAAGAACTAGCAAAACAACAGAAAAAGATATAGAATGATAATATAGAGGAAAAAATTAAAAAAAAAATATATATATAAAAAAAGGAAAAAAAAACACAAACAAACAAAACTATAGCTCAGATGCAGCTTCATTCAGTGTTTTAACAAAATTACATTACAATTAGGTAATATTGTGCTGTCCATTTTTGAGTTTTTGTATCTAGTCCTGTTGCACAGTCTGTATCCCTTCAGCTCCAATTACCCATTATCTTACCCTGTTTCTAACTCCTGCTGGTTTCTGTTACCAATGACATATTCGAAGTTTATTCTCGAATGTCGGTTCACATCAGTGGGACCATACAGTATTTGTCCTTTAGTTTTTGGCTAGACTCACTCAGCATAATGTTCTCTAGGTCCATCCATGTCATTACATGCTTCATAAGTTTATCCTGTCTTAAAGCTGCATAATATTCCATCGTATGTATATACCACAGTTTGTTTAGCCACACGTCTGTTGATGGACATTTTGGCTGTTTCCATCTCTTTGCAATTGTAAATAATGCTGCTATAAACGTTAGTGTGCAAATGTCCGTTTGTGTCCTTAAGTCCTTTGAGTAGATACCTAGCAATGGTATTGCTGGGTCGTATGGCAATTCTATATTCAGTTTTTTGAGGAGCCGCCAAACTGCCTTCCACAGTGGTTGCACCATTTGACATTCCCACCAACAGTGGATAAGTGTGCCTCTTTCTCCGCATCCTCTCCAGCACTTGTCATTTTCTGTTTGTTGATAATGGCCATTCTGGTGGGTGTGAGATGATATCTCATTGTGGTTTTGATTTGCATTTCTCTAATGGCCAGGGACATTGAGCATCTCTTCATGTGCCTTTTGGCCATTTGTATTTCCTCTTCTGATAGGTGTCTGTTCAAGTCTTTTTCCCATTTTGTAATTGGGTTGGCTATCTTTTTGTTGTTGAGTTGAACAATCTCTTTATAAATTCTGGATACTAGACCTTTATCTGATATGTCGTTTCCAAATATTGTCTCCCATCGTGTAGGCTGTCTTTCTACTTTCTTGATGAAGTTCTTTGATGCACAAAAGTGTTTAATTTTGAGGAGCTCCCATTTATTTATTTCCTTCTTCAGTGCTCTTGCTTTGGGTTTAAGGTCCATAAAACCACCTTCAATTGTAAGTTTCATAAGATATCTCCCTACATTTTCCTCTAACTGTTTTATGGTCTTAGACCTAATGTTTAGATCTTTGATCCATTTTGAGTTAACTTTTGTATAGGGTGTGAGATACGGATCCTCTTTCATTCTTTTGCATATGGATATCCAGTTCTCTAGGCACCATTTATTGAAGAGACTGTTCTGTCCCAGGTGAGATGGCTTGACTGCCTTATCAAAGATCAAATGTCCATAGAAGAGAGGGTCTATATCTGAGCACTCTATTTGATTCCATTGGTCGATATATCTATCATTATGCCAATACCATGCTGTTTTGACCACTGTGGCTTCATAATATGCCTTTAAAGTCAGGCAGCGCGAGACCTCCAGCTTCGTTTTTTTTCCCTCAAGATACTTTTAGCAATTCGGGGCACCCTGCCCTTCCAGATAAATTTGCTTATTGGTTTTTCTATTTCTCAAAAATAAGTTGTTGGGATTTTGATTGGTATTGCATTGAATTTGTAAATCAATTTAGGTAGAATTGACATCTTAACTATATTTAGTCTTCCAATCCGTGAACACGGTATGCCCTTCCATCTATTTAGGTCTTCTGTGATTTCTTTTAACAGTTTTTTGTAGTTTTTTTGCATAGGTTTTTTGTCTCTTTAGTTAAATTTATTCCTAGGTATTTTATTCTTTTAGTTGCAATTGTAAATGGAATTCGTTTGTTGATTTCCCCCCAGCTTGTTCATTGCTTGTGTATAGAAATGCTACAGATTTTTGAATGTTGATCTTGTAACCTGCTACTTTGCTGTACTCATTTATTAGCTCTAGTAGTTTTGTGGTGGATTTTTCAGGGTTTTTGATGTATAGTATCATATCGTCTGCAAACAGTGATAGTGTTACTTCTTCCTTTCCAATTTTGATGCCTTGTATTTCTTTTTCTTGTCTAATTGCTCTGGCTAGAACCTCCAATACGATGTTGAATAATAGTGGTGATAATGGACATCTTTGTCTTGTTCCTATCTTAGGGAGAAAGTTTTCAATTTTTCCCCATTGAGGATGATATTAGCTGTGGGTTTTTCATATATTCCCTGTATCATTTTAAGGGAGTTCCCTTGTATTCCTATCTTTTGAACTGTTTTCAACAGGAAAGGATGTTGAATCTTGTCAAATGCCTTCTCTGCATCAATTGAGATGATCATGTGATTTTTCTGCTTTGATTTGTCGGTGTGGTGTATTACATTAATTGATTTTCTTACGTTGAACCATCCTTGCATACCTGGGATGAATCCTACTTGGTCATGATGTATAATTCTTTTAATGTGTTGTTGGATTCAATTTGCTAGAATTTTGTTGAGGATTTTTGTATCTATATTCATTAGAGAGATTGGTCTGTAGTTTTCTTTTTTGTAATATCTTTGCCTGGTTTTGGTATGAGGGTGATGTTGGCTTCGTAGAATGAATTAGGTAGCTTTCCCTCCACTTCAATTTTTTTGAAGAGTTTGAGGAGAGTTGGTACTAATTCTTTGTGGAATGTTTGGTAGAATTCACATGTGAAGCCATCTAGTCCTGGACTTTTCTTTTTAGGAAGCTTTTGAATGACTGATTCAATTTCTTTACTTGTGATTGGTTTGTTGAGGTCATCTATTTCTTCTTGAGTCAAAGTTGGTTGTTCATGCCTTTCCAGGAACCCGTCCATTTCATCTAAATTGTTGTATTTATTAGCGTAAAGTTATTCATAGTATCCTGTTATTACCTCCTTTATTTCTGTGAGGTCAGTGGTTATGTCTCCTCTTCCATTTCTGATCTTATTTATTTGTGTCCTCTCTCTTCTTCTTTTTGTCAATCTTGCTAAGGGCCCATCAATCTTGTTGATTTTCTCATAGAACCAACTTCTGGTCTTATTTATTTTCTCTATTGTTTTCAATTTCATTTATTTCTGCTCTAATCTTTGTTATTTCTTTCTTTTTACTTGCTTTGGGGTTAGTTTGCTGTTCTTTCTCCAGTTCTTCCAAGTGGACAGTTAATTCCTGCATTTTTGCCTTTTCTTCTTTTCTGATATAGGCATTTAGGGCAATAAATTTCCCTCTTAGCACTGCCTTTGCTGCATCCCATAGGTTTTGATATGTTGTGTTTTCATTTTCATTCGCCTCGAGATATTTACTAATTTCTCTTGCAATTTCTTCCTTGACCCACTCATTGTTTAAGAGTGTGTTGTTGAGCCTCCACGTATTTGTGAATTTTCTGGCACTCCGCCTATTATTGATTTTCATCTTCATTCCTTTATGATCCGAGAAAGTGTTGTGTATGATTTCAATCTTTTTAAATTTGTTAAGACTTGCTTTGTGACCCAGCATATGGTCTATCTTTGAGAATGATCCATGAGCACTTGAGAAAAAGGTGTATCCTGCTGTTGTGGGATGTAATGTCCTTTAAATATCTGTTAAGTCTAGCTCATTTATTGTAATATTCAAATTCTCTGTTTCTTTATTGATCCTCTTTCTAGATGTTCTGTCCATTGATGAGAGTGGTGAATTGAAGTCTCCAGCTATTATGGTATATGTGTCTATTTCCCTTTTCAGTGTTTGCAGTGTTTTCCTCACATATTTTGAGGCATTCTGGTTCAGTGCATAAATATTTATGATTGTTATGTCTTCTTGTTTAACAATTAAATTAGTTGATAGTGTCCTTCTTTGTCTCTTTTAACTGTTTTACATTTGAAGTCTAATTTGTTGCATATTAGTATAGCTACTCCTGCTCTTTTCTGGTTGTTATTTGCATGAAATATCTTTTCCCAACATTTCAATTTCCACCTATGTTTATCTTTGGGTATAAGATGTGTTTCCTGTAGACAGCATATAGAAGGATCCTGTTTTTTAATTCATTTTGCCAGTGTATGCCTTTTGATTGGGGAATTCAGTCCATTAACATTTAGTGTTATTACTGTTTGGATAATATTTTCCTCTACCATTTTGCCTTTTGTATTATATATATCATATCTGATTTTCCTTCTTTCTACACTCTTCTCCATACCTCTCTCTTCTGTTTTTTCGTATCTGACTGTAGTGCTCCCTTTAGTATTTCTTGCAGAGCTGGTCTCTTGGTCACAAATTCTCTCAGTGACTTTTTGTCTGAAAATGTTTTAATTTCTCCTTCATTTTTGAAGGACAATTTTGCTGGATATAGGAGTCTTGGTTGGCAGTTTTTCTCTTTTAGTAATTTAAATATATCATCCCACTGTCTTCTAGCTTCCATGGTTTCTGCTGAGAAATCTACACATAGTTTTATTGGGTTTCCCTTGTATGTGATGGATTGTTTTTCTCTTGCTGCTTTCAAGATCCTCTCTTTCTCTTTGATCTCTGACATTTTAACTAGTAAGTGTCTTGGAGAATACCTATTTGGGTCTATTCTCTTTGGGGTGCGCTGTACTTCTTGGATCTGTAATTTTAGGTCTTTCATAAGAGTTGGGAAATTTTCAGTGATAATTTCTTCCATTAGTTTTTCTCCTCCTTTTCCCTTCTCTTCTCCTTCTGGGACACCCACAACATGTATATTTGTGCGGTTCATATTGTACTTGAGTTCCCTGATCCCCTGTTCAAATTTTTCCATTCTTTTCTGGATAGTTTCTGTTTCTTTTTGGAATTCAGATGTTCCATCCTCCAGTTCACTAATTCTAGCTTCTGTCTCTTTAAATCTACCATTGTAGGTATCCATTGTTTTTTACATCTTTTCTACTTTGTCCTTCAATCCCATAAGTTCTGTGATTTGTTTTTTCAGACTTTCTATTTCTTCTTTTTGTTCAGCCCATGTCTTTTTCACGTCCTCCCTCAATTTATTGATTCGGTTTTTGAAGAGGTTTTCCATTTCTGTTTGTATATTCAGCATTAGTTGTCTCAGCTCCTGTATCTCATTTGAACTATTGGTTTGTTTGTTTGACTGGGCCATATCTTCAATTTTCCTATCGTGATCCATTATTTTCTGCTGGTGTCTGGGCATTTAATCAGATTTCCCTGGGTGTGGGACCCAGCAGGTTGAAAGATTTTCCTGTGATATCTCTGGGTTCTGTTTTTCTTATCCTGCTCAGTATGTGGCGCTCGTGGCGCTTGTCTGTCTGCGGGTCCCACCTGTAAAAGATGCTGTGGCTCCTTTAACTTTGGAAACCTCTCGCTGTGGGGGAAGGTCACCAGCCGAAGCGGCTTGGGGGAATTCCGATTCAAATCTCCCAGCCGGCCTGGAAGTCCACGTGTGGCGGGGGGGGCACTGGCCTCCGCGGCTTGGTGGAGTGCCGGTCCAAATCTCCCAGCCGGCCCGGGAAGCCAAGCGTGGTGGGGGGCACCAGTCGCTGCGGCTTGGGAGAGTGCTGATCCAACGTTCCCAGCCGGACCGGGAAGCCACATGTGTTGAAGGGACCCTGTTCGCCGACCTCCGCAGCTTGGGGGACCTCCTATCCAATTCTCCCAGCCAGCCCAGGAGGCCGCGTGTGGGGGGGGGGCACCGGCTGCCGCAGCTTGCGGGGACCACCTGTCCAATTCTCCCAGCCAGCCCGGGAAAGAGGGAGGGAGGGACTCGGGCCACCAGCTGTCCCGGCCTGGGGAAGCGCGCGCCCCTTGGGTATCTCATCGCAGCGGATTCTCCCTGCCGGTTCAGCTGTTCCAGAATGGGGTACACTGTCTTTTTGGTCTCTGTCGTGGCTCCAGGAGCTGTTCTGTACTGTTTCTATTTCTTTAGTAGCTGTTCTGGAGGAGGAACTAAGACCCGCATGTCTTACTAAGCTGTCGTCTTCTCCGGAAACCTGTCCCCATCATTTTTGAGCAGTTCCTTCCTTTTTGGCCGAAGAAGATATTTTAGGTTCCTCTTACATTTTCCCTGCTCAACCCTGTAATCAGCATTTTTCCTCAAGAAGTCCTGGTTTGTTTTGGTGGGAAAATATTTAGAAACCAAAGTCTGGATGCTAGCTGTGCCTAGTACTCTTGGGATATCATTGCCTAGAGACTTTTCCAGCTAAAATAAGAAAGTAATAATTTCAAAATCATGAATTCACCCTGATGTCTCTAATTACAGGGCTCTTCCTTGCTTTCTCCTGTAATTGGAACCCTCACTGGAACCATCAGTGTATACATTCATTTGTCTGATCTCTATAGCTTTTTGCTAGAGGTGGTTGTGCCATTACCCTAATTGTTCTTAATAATATCTTGGTTCTTGAAATGCCCTCTGCCCACGCTCCAATTTTGTTAAGACATAAGGAGCATCCTGAGTCAGGGTTCAGTGCTTTCTTTCTTCTCTCTGCACATGGCGGACATGTAGCCGAAGCCTCTCAGTCCAACTGTCTACCTTGGCAAATTGCAAGAGTCTGATCTAGAGCAAGTAAGACAGAGAGCAAATAGGTCCTGTTCACCTGCTTTGCTCCAGATTCTCACTTGTGTGGTTATCTCCTTCCATTCTTTCAACTCTAGCACTTTGACATAGAGACTATTGTTCTTAGTCTCTTAATCAGAGATTAAGACTAGGACCATATCTGTTTCATCATTGGGTTCTCCCAGCCCCAGGCATGTAGTAGGTGCTTAATACACAATTGTTGAGTGAATGATTGGATGAGTAGTTCTCCTAAAATCGCTTTCAAATTTGGTTGTTCTAAATCATAGTGTGCATAAGCTGTACAAAATTAAATACAAATTTCTGGGCCCTGTCCCGAGATAGTCTGCCTCTAGTGCAGGGTTGGCCCCAGCATCTGCAATTCTAACGTCCCCCCTACTCATGATCCTCAGTTTTCATAGCACTGATTACGACGTAAAATTATCTCAATTATTTGTCATTTGTTTGCTCCAGTCAAATGTAAGCTCCAAGAGGGCCAGGCTTCTTCTTCCAGGTTGCATGTTAGGAGCAGAATTCAGATCAGACACTCCACAAATATTGTTGAATGTAAGGTTGAATTAAGGTTGTTGAATGTAAGGCTAGTTTTTGTTGGAAAATTCCATGAGTTTGAATTGAGCACTGACAAATTCGGAAACAGTGAATTGAAGGAATAAACGTGTGAATGGGGAAACAGAGGTCTATAGGCTTGGAGGAACTTGGGTGGGTGGGGGTTGAGAGCGGGATGGGGAGCTTGGGGCTGCCTTTAGGGAGGGTATTAATGGTGCTCGAGTGTGGGACGGGGTTTCCGGCGTAGTGACATCATGTTTACGGAAAGCAGCCACTTCCTGTAGGGTGGTGCCATGACCTCATTCCTTCCGAAGCATACCGGAAGGAACTCTGGCTCTGGGAGGTGGGGGCTGGGCATCCCTCTGATGTCATGCCAGCCAAAGTCTGAGGTGCAAATCTCTAAACACCAACCCGCGCCCCAGGCTCCGGGTGAGGCGCTACCCCAGGTGCGCCTGGTTCTCGGCGCCACGTTGGACCTAGAGGCCTGAGGGGCGGCGGGGGCAGCCTGGAAGAGAGAGACCCAGACCCGAGCACTCCTTGTGAGTTCGGAAGCAAGTTCTTCCAGTTCCAGGGCGTGCAGCCTCTGCCCTCTGTGGTGGAAAGATGGAGGAGATCACCAGCCTCGTGGTGCGGCCCAGCGGCGAGTGAATCATCACCTGCCCCAAGTCCGGTGAGCTCTGAGGCAGCCGCATAGGTGCTAAGTCTCTCGATTTCTCGGAGCCCCAATTTTCTCATGACGAAAAAGGGATTGTACCCAATTGCCCCATTTAAATTAAATTTTAAGACAGTCCTCGGGTAGGCAGGCGGTGGGGAGAATGATGTCTCCGTTTTCTTTGTCTGTGAGGGTCCCCACTTGGGGAGTGCTGTGAACTAGGTGACACTGCCTTCAAGGCGATGCAGTGACACTGGGGAAGCCAGGCTGAAAAGCCAACTGAGGAGTGAAGGAGGACATTCTCAGGGTTAGTTCGCGGCCCTGGAATGAGGATCCAGATGAGGAAGGAAGTCAGGGAGACAGCCTGGAAGAGGAGGTTGGGGCCTGGACGTTGAGACTGGTCAGGCTTCCAAGGCTGGGCTTTCGGGGTCGTGGGTGTGGGTGGCTCCCAGCCACTTCCTGTCTCTTGGTTTCACCGTTGCTCAATCCCAACTGGGAAGTAGTGGGGTTTGCATGGTAGGAGCCTTTGCCTGGACGTGAGAACAAGGTGCTGTGCCCTTGGCTTTGTCACTCACTTTCTTTGTGAACTGAGTGTGTGTGTGTGTGTGTGTGTGTGCGCGCGCATGTAGTAAAGCAGCTGGACTAAGTTTTGGGCCCTGGGTTCATTGCCCAGTAGCTTTGTAGACATGGACAGTTAATCCCTGAGCCTATCTTCATGTGTTTTGTGGAATGATAATAGTAGCTACCCAGGATTTTTTGGTGAATAAAGTGAGAAAATCATTTAATAAGTTCACATTACATTGTCTGGACCACAGTAAGCATTTTCCAAATGCTGAATATTGAGAAATGTTTATTTGGGAAACTTTGTGTGAGTAGCTTGTAAAGGTGGGGCTGAGAAAGCTGGGATCCTCAACTTCGTTCTCCTGTCCATTTA
This sequence comes from Tamandua tetradactyla, assembly GCF_023851605.1. Taxonomy (NCBI): domain Eukaryota; kingdom Metazoa; phylum Chordata; class Mammalia; order Pilosa; family Myrmecophagidae; genus Tamandua; species Tamandua tetradactyla. Next base: position 38,136,599 of record NC_135333.1, on the reverse strand, counting down.
CCAGTGTGTGACTGTAAATTCCCCCCTTTCCTCTTTGAGCTCCCATCTCCTTATCTGAATCATGGGAATTATTGTGAGAAATGGAAGATAGTGTATGTGACAATACCTGGAATGGAGGACTGCTACAGGAAGCACTCAATACGAGATGTCTTCCCTGTTCTTTATCGAATACAGTACTACAGACCAATATCTTTTTTTTTTATTTTAACATTTGTTCCCTCTTTTATTTATTTTTATTCCATATGTTCTACTCGTCTGTTGACAAGGTAGATAAAAGGAGCATCAGACACAAGGTTTTCACAATCACACAGTCACTTGAAAGCAGTATCATTATACAATCATCATCAAGAAACATGGCTACTGGAACAGCTCTACATTTTCAGGCAGTTCTCTCCATTACATCTTAGATAACAAGGTGATATCTACTTAATGTGTAAGAATAACTTCCAGGATAACTTCTCGACTCTGTTTGGAATTTCTCAGCCATTGACACTTTGTCTCATTTCACTCTTCCCATTTTTGGTCAAGAAGGTTTTCTCAATCCCTTGATGCTGAGTCTCAGCCAATTCTAGAGCTTTTTTTCAATCCCTTGATGCTGAGTTTCAGCTCATTCTAGGATTTCTGTCCCCCATTGCCAGGAAGGTCCACTCCTGGGAGTCATCTCCCACATAGACGGGGGAGGGTGGTGAGTTTGCTTGTTGTATTGGCTGGAGAGAGAGGCCACATCTGAGCAACAAAAGAGGTTCTCTTGGGGGTGGCTCTTAGGTCTGATTTTAAGTAGGCTTGACCTATCCTTTGTGGGGTTAATTTTCCTATGAACAAACCCCAAGACTGGGGGCTCAGCCTATAGCTTTGGTTGTCCACACTGCTTGTGAGAATATCAAGAATTCAACTTAGGGAGGTTGAATTTTCCCCTGTTCTCACCATTCCCTGAATGGTGACTTTGCAAATACTTTTCTACTCACTGATCAAATCACTCTGGGATTCATCGGGGCATCACTCTGGACAAACCAACAAAATCTCATGTCCTACCCAAGGTTCCATGTACTTCATGTAGATAGTTCAACCAACTAACTGCATAAGTTATATTAGGAGATACACTAGTCAAAATATAGATTTTGTATCAAATAAACATTTTTTGCTTTAATCTCACACATAACTTGAAATTTTACAATATTAATTACCATCTATTTTCAGTACCCTGCAGTAATGACATTCCTTTGTTCTTCCTCATGCAAAAACATTTAGTCACTATCATTATACACTCTAGGCATTCCTAGATTATACAATCTCAGTCTTTATCATCTATCTTTCTTTGTGATTTCATTTATGCCCCCAGCCCTCCTCCCTCTATCATTCACACATTTAGCTTCATTCAGTGTTTTAACATAATTGTATTACAGTTAGGTAGTATTGTGCTGTCCATTTCTGAGTTTTTATATTCAGTCCTGTTGCACCATCTGTATCCTATCAGGTCCAGTTACCCAATATCTTACCCTATTTCTATCTCCTGATGGTCTCTGTTACCAATGAAATATTCCAAGTTTATTCATTAATGTCAGTTCATATCAGTGAGACCATACAGTGTTTGTCCTTTTTTTTTTTTTTTAGCTAATCTCACTCAGCATAATGTCCTTAAAGTCCATCCATGTTGTTGCATATTTCATAACTTTATCCTGTCTTAGGGCTGCATAATATTCCGTTGTATGTTGTATTAGTTAGGGTTCTCTAGAGAAACAGAACCAACAGGGAACACTTGCAAATATAAAATTTATGAAAGTGTCTCACGTGACTGTAGGAACGCAGAGTCCAAAATCCACAGGGCAGGCTGCGAAACCGATGACTCCAATGGATGGCCTGGATGAACTCCACAGGAGAGGCTCACCAGCCAAAGCAGGAATGGAACCTGTCTCCTCTGAGTCCTCCTTAAAAGGCTTCCCATGATTGGATTTAACATCACTAATTACAGAAGACACTCCCCTTTGGCTGATTACAAATGGAATCAGCTGTGGATGTAGCTGACGTGATCATGACCTAATCCTATGAAATGTCCTCATTGCAACAGACAGGCCAGCGCTTGCCCAATCAGATGAACAGGTACCACAACCTGGCCAAGTTGACACCTGTCCCTAACCATGACAGTCCACCCCTTGTCAACTTGGCACCTATATATATATATCACCTTAGACCATACTTAATTTCCAAATGAAAACAAATAAGCACACATTTTTTTCTTTTACCTGACAATACTCAACTGTCCTGCATATAACTGGAAACACATTAAATCTCTCCATAATAGGGTGCAAATCCTTGGGGGCAACATTCATTCTTAAACTTGGTATCTTACAACTTAAATAGTATAACACGAACAAAACAGCATTACAGTCCTCGTTTCTGTAACTGATCACGTGGTCGAAGTTCATATTTATCACTACCTTCTTCCACTACCCATTCCATGTTCCCTTTCCCCTCAGCAAGCACTTCAGCTGGCCGTGGTTCTTTGCCTGGTGGGGTGACCCAAACCTTCATTCCTGAAGTCTCAGAGCCATTAGTGGTCCTGCCTGGATTGTGTTGTTGCAGTTTTCCATTGATTTTAATCACAGGGCATGGTAGTACTAATAGACGCCCCAGGGGATCTCCTATATTCCAAGAAAACTCTTCTTTACTTCCATTATGTAGTTGCAGTCCTACTTCCTTCTGATAGTCAGGGTCAGTTACCCCAGACAATAATGTAATCCCCTTCTTGGTGTGTTGATCCAGAGGCATAAGTAGCCCAAAGTGGCCAGGTGGCAATCTTAACTTCCAGTTCAGTGGTATCACTGTTGTTTCTCCTGGAGAAAGCACACCCCGTTTTGGAACTAAAACCTGTAGACCAGCAGAACTCAGGGTAGCAGGGACAGGAAGCAAAAATTTTCCTAGTGGATCACTAGGAGTAATAGTGAGTGGCACCGTAATTGAGTTTTCAAAAGGCCGTTCCACCGTTCTATCAATCCAGCTGCTTCTGGATGATGGGGAACATGGTAAGACCAGAGAATTCCATGAGCATGTGCCCATTCCCGCACTTCATTTGCTGTGAAGTGTGTTCCTTGATCCGAAGCAATGCTATATGGAATATCATGACGATGGATAAGGCATTCTGTAAGCCCACGGATAGTAGTTTTGGCAGAAGCAGTGCGTGCAGGGAAAGCAAACCCATATCCAGAGTATGTGTCTATTCCAGTTAGAACAAATCGCTGCCCCTTCCATGAAGGGAGTGGTCCAATGTAATCAACCTGCCACCATGTAGCTGGCTGGTCACCTCGGGGAATGGTGCCATATCGGGGGCTGAGTGTGGGTCTCTGCTGCTGGCAGATTGGGCACTCAGCAGTGGCTGTAGCCAGGTCAGCCTTGGTGAGTGGAAGTCCATGTTGCTGAGCCCATGCATAACCTCCATCCCTACCACCATGACCACTTTGTTCATGAGCCCATTGGGCAATAACAGGAGTTGCTGGGGAAAGAGGCTGACTGGTATCCATAGAACGGGTCATCTTATCCACTTGATTATTAAAATCTTCCTCTGCTGAAGTCATCCTCTGGTGTGCATTCACATGGGACACAAATATCTTCATGTTTTTAGCCCACTCAGAAAGGTCTATCCACATACTTCTTCCCCAGACCTCTTTGTCACCAATTTTCCAATTATGGTCTTTCCAAGTCCCTGACCATCCAGCCAAACCATTAGCAACAGCCCATGAGTCAGTATACAAATGCACCTCTGGCAAGTTTTCCTTCCAAGCAAAATGAACAACCAGGTGCACTGCTGAAAGTTCTGCCCACTGGGAGGGTTTGCCCTCACCACTGTCCTTCAAGGACACCCCAGAAATGGGTTGTAATGCTGCAGCTGTCCACTTTCGGGTGGTACCTGCATATCGTGCTGAACCATCTGTAAACCAGGCCCGAGTTTTCTCTTCCTCAGTCAATTCACTGTAAGGAACTCCCCAAGAGGCCATAGCTCTGGTCTGGGAAAGAGAAGGTAATGTGGCAGCAGGAGTGGAAACCATGGGCATTTGTACCACTTCTTCATGTAACTTACTTGTGCCTTCAGGACCTGCTCTGGCTCTATCTCGTATATACCATTTCCACTTTACAATAGAGTGCTGCTGTGCACGCCCAACTTTATGGCTTGGTGGGTCAGACAACACCCAACTCATGATAGGCAACTCAGGTCTCATGGTAACTTGGTGGCCCATGGTTAAGCGTTCAGTCTCTACTAAGGCCCAGTAGCAGGCCAAAAGCTGTTTCTCAAAAGGAGAGTAGTTACCTGCAGCAGATGGTAAGGCTTTGCTCCAAAATCCTAAGGGTCTGCATTGTGATTCTCCTATAGGGGCCTGCCAAAGGCTCCAGACAGCATCTCTATTTGCCACTGACACTTCCAGCACCATTGGATCTGCTGGATCATATGGCCCAAGTGGCAGAGCAGCTTGCACAGCAGCCTGGACCTGTCACAGAGCCTCCTCTTGTTCAGGTCCCCACTCAAAATTAGCAGCTTTTCTGGTCACTCGATAAATGGGCTGGAGTAGCACACCCAAACGAGGAATATGTTGTCGCCAAAATCCAAAAAGACCCACTAGGCATTGTGCCTCTTTTTTGGTTGTGGGAGGGGCCAGATGCAGCAATTTATCCTTCACCTTAGAAGGGATATCTCGACATGCCCCACACCACTGGACACCTAGAAATTTTACTGAGGTGGAAGGCCCCTGTATTTTTGTTGGATTTATCTCCCATCCTCTGACACGCAAATGCCTTACCAGTAAATCTAGAGTAGTTGCTACTTCTTGCTCACTAGGTCCAATCAACATGATATCATCAATATAATGGACCAGTGTGATGTCTTGTGGGAGGCAGAAATGATCAAGGTCTCTGCGAACAAGATTATGACATAGGGCTGGAGAGTTGATATACCCCTGAGGTAGGACAGTGAAAGTGTATTGCTGACCTTGCCAGCTGAAAGCAAACTGTGTCTGGTGGTCCTTAGTAATAGCTATTGAGAAAAAAGCATTTGCCAGATCAATAGCTGCATACCAGGTACCAGGGGATGTATTGATTTGCTCAAGCAATGATACTACATCTGGAACAGCAGCTGCAATTGGAGTTACCACCTGGTTGAGTTTACGATAATCCACTGTCATTCTCCAAGACCCATCTGTTTTCTGTACAGGCCAAATAGGAGAGTTGAATGGGGATGTGGTGGGAATCACCACCCCTGCATCTTTCAAGTCCTTAAGAGTGGCAGTAATCTCTGCAATCCCTCCAGGAATACGGTATTGCTTTTGATTTACTATTTTGCTTGGTAGGGGCAGTTCTAGTGGCTTCCACTTGGCCTTTCCCACCATAATAGCCCTCACTGCACGAGTTAGAGAACCAACATGGGGATTCTGCCAGTTGCTCAGTATGTCTATGCCAATTATACATTCTGGAACTGGGGAAATAACTACAGGATGGGTCCGGGGGCCCACTGGACCCACTGTGAGATGGACCTGAGCTAAAACTCCATTGATCACCTGGCCTCCATAAGCCCCCACTCTGACTGGTGGTCCAGAGTGACGTTTTGGGTCCCCTGGAATTAATGTCACTTCTGAACCAGTGTCTAATAATCCCCGAAATATCTGATCATTTCCTTTTCCCCAATGCACAGTTACCCTGGTAAAAGGCCGTTGGTCTCCTTGGGGAAGACTTAGAGGAAGGTTAACAGTATAAATTTGTGGCAGTGTAACAGGTTTCTTCCCCATAGGGACCTGGCCTCCCCTTCATTCAAGGGGCTCAGGGTCTGTAAACTGTTTCAAGTCTGGAAATTGGTTAAGGGGCCGTGACTCTGTGTTTTTGTAATTCAGGTTAGACTTCTGTTCCCTTGACCTAGAACTCTTTTGTTTATACAGCTCCAACAAGAATTTAGTAGACTGCCCTTCTATTGTATTTCTAGGCACCCCATGATTTACTAGCCAATGCCACAAATCTCTGCGTGTCATATAATTTTGATGCCTCCTTTGAGTTTGTTGTCTATTATAATACCCACGTCTACCCTGTCTTTGGTGATTAAGTGCTGCCACCTGGCTTCTGCCAACTCGGGATCCTGTCATCCCCATTGTGTTTAAGGATTCCAGCTCAGTGACAGCAGTTCCTACAGTAATATCTGACCTACAGAGAAGTGCAACCACAGAGCTCTTGAGGGATGATGGTGCTAGTCTCACAAATTTATTTCTCACTGTTCTGGTAAAAGGTGCATCCTCTGGACATTCCTGGGGTGTAAGAGCAGGCTTTGCATGATAAATCCACTCTAACATCCCAATCTCTCTAAGCCTCTGGATCCCCTCATCTACATTATACCAGGGCAGTTCTGGCATTTCAACCTCAGGTAATGTTGGCCACCTTTTGATCCATGTTTCAACCAACCACCCAAACAAGCTGTTAACACCTTTTCTAACTGCTCGAGCTATAACATTGAATGCAGAATCTCTGCTTAGTGGGCCCATATCAATAAATTCAGCCTGATCCAGCCTTATATTCCTCCCACCATTATCCCACACTCTTAAAATCCATTGCCACACATATTCCCCTGATTTCTGTCTATATAAATTGGAAAACTCACACAGTTCTTTTGGAGTATAACGTACCTCCTCATGTGTGATACTTTGTACCTCACCTTTAGGGGCCTGTTGGGACTTTAGTCTAGTTATAGGTCTAGAAGAAATGACGGGTGGTGGGAGTGGGTCATGAAAAGAATTAGAAATATCTTCCAAGCCATTTGCTTCAGGGCTTTCATTTGCAGTTTCATCTGGTGAAACAGGATTAATAACTCTAGGGCTAATCCCTTCAGGAGGAGGTTGGGTGGCCAATTCCTCAAGGCAGGCTGGAGGTGGGGCAGCTATGTCCTCAGGGAAGACTATTACAGGGTTATCTAAAGAAGGCTCAGCATGGTCTAGGGTTTCAACCTCACCTCCAACATCATTATCAATCCATATGTCACCATCCCATTTTTCAGGGTCCCACTCCTTTCCAATCAATGCCCTCACTTTAACAGCAGACACCGTGCAAGACTGAGATTTCAGTTTACGTTGTAAAGTTGCTACTCTAACAATAAGATTCTGAGTCTGATTTTCAGAGATCTCAAGTCTACGGCTACAGGAAATAAAATTTTCCTTCAGGATACTCATAGAAACCTCTACATCTTTCAGACGGCACTTAAGCTTCTTGTTTGAAGCCTTAAGCCCATCCCTTTCACCCTTTAATGTAGACAGTGTATCTAACAACAACCAACCAACATCTCTATAACTCTTATTTCTACAAAACTCTGTAAAGGTGTCAAAAACATTATCCCCCAGAGTCTGGCTTCGTACAAGCGAAGCATTAGGAGAATCGAATGATGATATTTTGACTATCTCCTTTGCCAACTCAGTGCATGGATTGGGAGTGTCATTCTGATTACGGGAATCAGAGTCCTTAGTGTCTCTGAGCCCAGTCAGAGTAGAAAACCATTCATAAAAACCCATTTTTAAGATTCTGTTCCTTAAGAACCACTCCCGGTACTAAGATGTATTAGTTAGGGTTCTCTAGAGAAACAGAACCAACAGGGAACACTTGCAAATATAAAATTTATGAAAGTGTCTCACGTGACCATAGGAACGCAGAGTCCAAAATCCACAGGGCAGGCTGCGAAGCCGATGACTCCAATGGATGGCCTGGATGAACTCCACAGGAGAGGCTCACCAGCCAAAGCAGGAATGGAACCTGTCTCCTCTGAGTCCTCCTTAAAAGGCTTCCCATGATTGGATTTAGCATCACTAATTGCAGAAGACACTCCCCTTTGGCTGATTAAAATGGAATCAGCTGTGGATGTAGTTGACGTGATCATGACCTAATCCTATGAAATGTCCTCATTGCAACAGACAGGCCAGCGCTTGCCCAAGCAGATGAACAGGTACCACAACCTGGCCAAGTTGACACCTGTCCCTAACCATGACATATGTATATACCACAGTTTGTTTCGCCGCTTGTCTGTTGATGGACATTTTGGCTGTTTCCATCTCTTGGTAATTGTAAATAATGCTGCTATAAACATTGGTGTGCAAACGTCCGTATGTGTCCTTGCTCTCATGTCTTTTGTGTAGAGACAGCATATAGATGGGTTCTGTTTTTTAATCCATTCTGCCAGTCTGTGTCTTTTGATTGGGGAGTTTAATCCATTAACATTTAGTGTTATTACTGTACAGGTAGTACTTTCTTCTACCATTTTGCCTTTTGGATTTTGTATGTCATATCTAATTTTCCTTCTTTTTACCTTTACTCATAGTCTTCCTTTCTATACTTTTCTCCACACCTCTCTTTTCTGTCTTTTCGTATCTGTCTCTAGTGCTCTCTTTAGTATTTCTTTCAGAGCTGGTCTATTGGTCACAAATTCTCTCAGTGATTTTTTTGTCTGAAAATGTTTTAATTTCTCCCTCATTTTTGGAGGACAATTTTGCTGGATATAGAATTCTTGGTTGGCAGTTTTTCTCTTTTAATAATTTAAATATATCATCCCACTGTCTTTTTGCCTCCATGGTTTCTGCTAAGAAATCTATGCATAGTCTTATTAGGCTTCCCTTGTATGTGATGGATTGCTTTTCTCTTGCTGCTTTCAAGATTCTTTCTCTTTGACCTCTGACATTCTGATTAGTAAATATCTTGGAGTGCGTCTATTTGGATCTATTCTCTTTGTGGTATGCTGCACTTCTTGGATCTGTAATTTTAAGTCTTTCATAAGAGTTGTGAAATTTTCAGTCATAATTTCCTTCATTAGTTTTTCTCCTCCTTTTCCCTTCTCTTCTCCTTCTGTGACACCCACAGCATGTATATTTGTGCGCTTCATATTGTCATTCAGTTTCCTGAGTCCCTGCTCATATTTTTGAATTTTTTCCCTATATTTTCTTTTTCTTGTCAGATTTCAGATGTTCTGTCCTCCAGTTCACTAATCCTATCTTCTGCCTCTCGAAATCTACCATTGTAGGTTTCCATTTTTTTTTCATCTCTTCTACCATACCTTTCATTCCCATAAGTTCTGTGATTTGTTTTTTCAGACTTTCAATTTCTTCTTTTTGCTCATTCCTTGCCTTCTTTATATCCTCCCTCAATTCATTGATTTGGTTTTTGATGAGGCTTTCCATGTCTCTTCGTATATTCTGAATTAATTGTTTCAACTCCTGGATCTCATTTGAATTGTTAGTTTATTCCTTTGACTGGGCCATATCTTCAATTTTCCTAGTGTGATTTGTTATTTTTTGCTAGTGTCTAGGCATTTAATTACCTTAATTAGTTTATTCTGGAGATTGCTTTCACTTCTTTTACCTAGGGTTTTCTTGCTAAATGAATTTGTTGCCTATCTGTTCTTTGACATTCAGTTCATCTTTTTCTGGACCTCTAGCGTAGGTTTTGTTTAACAAAGGAGAATTTTTCAGTTCTTGTTTTCTTGTTTCTTGCCCTGCTTGTATGGTGCCTCCCCGCCACCCCCTTAGGAGGGTATCCATAGGTATTATGGTCTCCAGTCAGATTTTCCCAGACCAAACTGGCCTCCTATCAGGAGGAACGAGTCACCTGCATTGGTTTTTCCTGAGGGTGAGACCCAGCAGGTTGAAAGACTTTCCTGTGAAGTCTCTGGACACTGTTTTTCTTGTCCTGCCCAGTATGAGGTGCTTGTCTGCCTGTAGGTCCCACCAGCATAAGATGATGCGGTACCTTTAACTTTGGTGGACTCTTCCTGAGGGGGACCTGGTGGAGACAGAGGAGAGATTGTAGGCTGGTTTTAATGGCTTCCAATTACCAAGCCATTGTCAAAATTCCTTGAGGGATCGATTCTACCTGAGTTGGGCTTCACCTCTCCCCTGGGGAAAGCACAGTCTCCAGACAAGCCCTCAGTCGAGCTTGTTTCTGCCTATGCCCGGGGCAGTTGCAGCATGAGAAGCCCTGCTGCTGTATCCAAAGGCAGTCAAGCCTTTGTAGAAATATAGCCACAAAAACCTGTTTCTTTTTTCTTTTTCTTTTTCCATCAGCCCTCCCCCCTTGGTGCCAGGGCAAAAATCAGCAACCTCTGCTTTGACCAGTTTCACCCGAGCTGGGGGCCTAATTTTAGTTGTCAGAATGTGTTAATTAATTCCACAATTGGCGTTTGGTTGGGTCCAGCCCCTGCTGCTGGTAAAGTCCCTTTCCTTTCCCCTCTGGAAAGCAGCCTGTGGGGGAGGGGCGCCGGCTGCCCCGGCTTTGGGAACTCACGGTTCTGGGGGAGCTCGCATCCTGTCCAGCTGGTCCAGACTGGGGTACGCTGTGTGTCCGGTCACTGACATGGCCCCAGGAGCTGTTCTGTACTGTTTCTGGTTATTTAGTAGTTGTTCTGGACGACCAACTAAAACGCGCACATTGTTAAGCTGCCATCTTGGCCTGGAAGTCCAGACCAACATCTTTTATGAATGTAGATGCAAAAATCCTCAACAAAATACTAGCAAACTGAATCCAACCACTTATTTAAATAATTATGCACCATGATCAAGTGAGATATGCTCTGGTATGCAAAGTTGTTTCAACATAAGAAAATCAATTAATGTAATAGAGTATATTAACAGAATGAAAGGAGAAAATCACATGATCATCTCAATTGATTCAGAAAATGCATTTGACAAAATACAGCAACGTTTCATGATAAAAACGCTAGGAATAGAAGGAAATTTCCTCAACATGATTAAGGGTATATATGAAAAGACCACAGTTAATATCTCACTTAGTGGTGAAGAACTGAAATCTTTCCCTCTAATATCAAGAATAAAACAAGGATGTCAGTTGTCACCACTGTTTTTCAACATATAGTGGAATTCTAGCCAGGGCAATTATGCAATAAAAATAAAATTGAAAGACACCCAAATTATAAAGGAAGAAGTAAAACTTTTACTATTTTCAGATGAAATGATGCTATATAGAGAGTGTTCTGAAAAATCTATAACAAAGCTACTAGAGCTAATAAATTAATTAGCCACGTAGAGGTGAACAAGGTCAGCTCCCCCAAATCAGTGGTGTTTCTATATACAAGCGATTGAACCATCAGAGGAGGAAATCAAGAAAAAAATTCTATTCACCATAGCAACTAAAAGAAGAAAATATCTGGGAATAAATCTAAGCAAGGATGTAAAGGACTTGTACATAGAAAATTTCAAATCATTGCTAAAATCGATTTTGAAAGACCTAAATAAATGGAAGGATGCTCCATGTTCATGGATTGGAAGACTAAAGATTGCTAAGATGTCAGTAGTACCCAAAGCCATTTATAGATTCAATGCAATCCCAGTCAAAATCCCAATAGCCTTCACAGAAATGGAAAAGTCAGTCATCAAATTTATATGAAAATGTAAGGGACTCCAAATAGTCAAAGCCAACTTGAAAAAGAAGAATGAAGTTGGAGGCGTCAGACTTCCTGATCTTAAAACTTATTACGGACCACAATAATCAAAACTGCATGGTACTGGTGAAAGCTACATAAATCAATGGAATAGAATTAAGAGCTCACAAATCAACCCTCACACTTATGGCCAATTGATTTTCTTTCTTTGGGTGCATGATCCAGGAATTGAACCTGGGTCTCCTGCATGGAAGGCAAGCATTCTACCACTGAACCACCCATGTACCCGCCAATTGATTTTTGACTAGGTGGCAAAGACCACTCAATTGGGAAGGAATAATCTCTTCAACAAATGGTTCTCAGAAAACTGGATCTACATTTGAAGGGGGACCTCTACCTGACATCATATATAAAAGTCAACTCAAAATGATTAAAGATCTTATCCTGGAACTCTCAAACCTCTAGAAGGAAACTTAGAGAATATTTTCAGGACCTCAGGGAATGATTTTTTAGACTTAGTAAAGTCTTGCAAAGCCCAAGCAATGAAAAAAAAAACATAGATAAGTGGAATCTCATCTAAATTAGAAACTTTTGTTTTCAAAGAACTTTATCAAGAAAGTAAAATGACAGCCTACATGTTGGGAGAAAATATTTGGAAACAAAATATGTGATAAAGGCTATTTTTTTACTTTAAAAGACAATTTATTAGAATAAATTACAATACCGAGAAATGTTTTAATATCCAGAACATATAAAGAAATCCTTGAACTTAAAAAGATGAAAAACCCAATTAAAAATGGATAAAAGACTTGAATAAACATCTCTTCAAAGAAGATATATAAATAGCCAGAAAGCGTATGAAAAGATGTTCAACATTAGTAGCCATCAGGGAAATAAAAATCAAAGCCACAATGAAATACTATTTCACACCAATTAGAATGGCTGCTATTAAAAAAAAAAAAACAAAAATGGCAAATAACCAGAATTAGAGAGAATTTGGAGAAAAAGGAACACTCATTCATTTCTGTTGACAAGAGAAAATGGTGCTGTTACTGTGGAAGAGTTGGTGGTTCTTCAGAAAGCTAGATAAAGAATTACCATATGACCCAGCATTCCCACTACTAGGCATGTACCCAAGAGACTTGAAAGCAGGTACTTGAGCAGATATTTGCACAGTGATGTTCATAATGGCATTATTCAGAATTGCCAAAAAAAAAAATAGAAGTATCTCAAATATTCACCAACCAGTGAATGGATAAATAAAATGTGATGTGATTTGTAGCTACAATGGAATATTATTTAGCCATAAAAAGAATGAAGTCCTGATACATGAAGCAATGTAGGTAAGCCTTGAAGACTTCATATAGAATGATATAAGCCAGACAGAAAAGTACAAATATTATATGCTCTCATTGCTTTAAAACAATTAGAATAAGCAAACTCATAGAGTCAGAACTTAGAATATAGGTTACCAGGGGATGAGGGTTGGAGGCATAGGAAATGGGAAGTTAAGGCTGGAAATGTACAGGTTTCCTATTTGGAATAATGGAAATGTTTAAGTAATGGATGATGGTGATGGTAGCATAACCATTATCCATTATGATTGCAGTTAACAGCACTAAAATATATGTGTGAATATGATTAAAAGGGGAATTGTAATATTGCATATATGGTAACAGAATAAAATCTTTAAAAAAATCCATGGGACTACACTACACAGTGAACCCCAAGTTAAACCATGGACTTTTTTTTTTTTTTACTTTTTTTATTGTATAGTATAACAAATATACAAAGCAAAGAAATAAATAGTTTTCAAAGCACTCTTCAACAAGTAGTTACAGGACAGATCCCAGAGTTTGGCTACCATATGATCCTCTCATATTTTTTTCCTTCTAGCTGTTCCAGAATATAGGAGGCTAGAAGGCTTAAATATATATATTTTTTATCATCACAATAGACTTTTTTCCTTTTTTTGTGAAAAATAGTATGTATACAAAAAAGCAATAAATTTCAAAGCACAGCACCACAATTAGTTGTAGAACATATTTCAGAGTTTGACATGGGTTACAATTCCATAATTTTAGGTTTATACTTCTAGCTGCTCTAAGATCCTGGAGACTAAAAGAGATATCAATTTAATGATTCGGCATTCATATTCATTTGTTAAATTATATCTTCACTGTATAACTCCACCATCACCATTGATCTTTCCATCCTCTTTTTAGGGGTTTTGGGCTATGGCCATTCTAATTTTTTCATATTGGAAGGGTCTGTCACTAATATGGGGTGGGGAGATGGAACTATATGATGTTCTGGAGAGGCTAGGCCCCCTAAGTTTCAGGACTTATCTGGGCCAGGGACCATCTGGAGGTTGTAGGTTTCTGAAAAGTTACTGTAGTACATGGAACCTTTCTGGAATCTTATATATTGCCCTACATGTTCTTTAAGATTGGCTGGAATGGTCCTGGTTGGGGTTTGGCAGGTTATGATAGGTAGCAAGGTCTTACTGAAGCTTGTGTAAGAGCAGCCTCCAGAGTAGCCTCTCAACTCTATTTGAACTCTCTCTGCCACTGATACTTTATTAGTTACACTTCTTTTCCCCTTTTTGGTCTGGATGAAATTGTTGATCCCACATGCCAGGGCCAGATTGATGCCTGGGAATCATCTCCCATGTCACCAGGGAGACTTTCACCCCAGGATGTCATGTCCCACGTAGGCGGGGGAGGCAATGATTTCAATTGTAGAGTTAGGCCTAGAGAGAGTGAAACCACATCTGAGCAACAATAGAGGTCCTCCAGAAGTAACTCTTAGGCATGCTTATAGGAAGTCTAAGCTTCTCCACTACCTACATAAGCTTCACAAGAGTAAGCCTCAGTATTAAGGGCATGCCTATTGATTTTGGTGTCCTTAAAGTTTGACACAGTATCAGGGGATACCTTGATGGTGAAAACCATGGATTTTAAATTAGTAGTGCAGATATAATACTGTGCTATCATCAGATGTAACAAATGTTCCATAAAATGCAAAGCCTCCCGTGAATGGAGAAAGGTATGCAGGGCCAGCCCTGGAGAACAGGCTGCAGAGATTGGGCGTGGCTAGTGTTGTGGTTTGGGTTCATGTGTCAGCTTATCCAAGTGATGGTGTCCAGCTGTCTGGTAAGCAAGCACAGGGCCTAACCATTACTATAAGGACACTTCATAGCTGGGTAAAAAACCAGAAGACTAGTTTATCAAATCATCAGCATGTTGATTGCACCCATGACTAATTACACTTGCAGTTGGCCAAGGGGAGTGTCTCCTGCAGTTAGTGATGTTTAATGTAATTAGCTGAAGGCTTTACAGGAGAAGTTGGAAAAGAGAATCTCTCTCTCCACTTCAGCCAGCCTGCCTCTCCTGGGGGATTCATTGAAGACCTTCATTGGAGCTGTCAGCTTGCAGCCTGCCGTATGGAATCTGGACTTGTACATCTCCACAGTTGTGTGTGACACCTTTATAAAATTTCATATTCACAGATATTCCTGTTGGTTCTGTTTCCCTAGAGAACCTTGACTAATACAGCTAGAGAAGAAGGTGGCAGTAACGTGCACTGTGAGAAAGTAGAACTGGGCCAGCGATTAGCTATGGGAGCACAGGTGTGTGACACCCTCTCTGAGTGTCAGTGTTCTCCCCAGCAAAATGATGGAACAGGATTGCTAAGGTGTCGGCCAGTTCTACCACGATTAAAAAAAAATCTGATTATATTTCACAATATCAAGTAATAGGTTCTGAGCATCTGTAGGGTTTTATCACATACTGTATAGTCAATTGTCAGGGTAGTGGGAGATGAGTTCCCATTGAGTAGTTATGAAAATGGGCTTTACAGATCGATCTATGAATTTCAGTCGGGGTTTTAACATTTCTAAGCTGTGTGGCTTTGGGCAAGGCTTGCAACTTTCTGGGCTGATTTCCTTTGCATAAAATGAAGGTAGTGACAGTCTCTGCCTCATGGATTTGCTTGTAAGATCATTGAGTTAATATATGAAAAGTTGTGCCAGGCTCCGAGAGAACCTGGGCATTGCTATACCTGGAACTGTGAGTAGGAACCGTGCTAAGTGCTTTTCATAAATGGTCTCATTTACCCATCACAGTAAAGAGGAAACTGTTACTGCCAGCCTTTCATAGGAGATGAAATTGAGGCTCAGAGAGAGAGGAAAGGATTCATCCTAAGTCCCACAGCTTGCAGGTGAGGTGATACCCGAGCCTAGGAGTGTCTGACACACACTACATTCATCATCATCTCCAAATGCTGCTCACATTTCACAGGGATTGGGCAGAGGGCTAAAGTGGGTGATGTCTCAGAAGCCTCCCCATTCTGGATTCCCTTCTTCAGGTGCTTTTTAAAGGAGCGGAGAGTGAGGATCTGGCATGCACAAGAGGCTTCAGCTGCCATATATATGCCTGAAGGGAGTTCAGACGCTGCCCTGCTGGCAGGATCCTCTGCTTTGTTTATGAGCAGTTCCACAACCAGGAACTTTGCCAGCCATCCCGTGCCTGGCTTAGTACCCACATGCCCAGCTTCTGGGACCCAGGACATATTCCCCTGACCACCAGAGTAGGGCTTTTGTGTTCTCACTGGTCCCCGCTCATACTCAAAGGCGATTTTAGGTTTGAAAACTTTGGCAGGGATTTCCAAAGAATATGTAGATTGACAAATTTTAAGCACAAGTCAAATAAGCTGGACGATTATTCAGAATTCATTCCTGAGTCTCAGTTTCGCAGTCTGTGAAGCAGGGAAGACAGGAGGTCTTAAGGCAGAACGTTACACTGAGGATTGAATGAGATAAAGTGTGGGGCCCAGCACACCATGATCACAGAACAAGCAGATTTTCTTTCCCCAAATAATCATCTTTTTGCTCTTGTCTCTTTATTCTTAGGTCAAGTATACCTCTTCTAAAATTCAGCCGTGAGGTTGTCCTGCAGATCACGACAAGAGCATGAGCCAAATGTGTGAGAGTCCACTGTGTGCCAGTCACCAGGCCCAAGTGGGAGAGGACATCAGCAAAACAAAATCATAGGCTTTACCCCCAAGTGAACACTGTCTCTGAGGGTGACAGTGTACATCAGTATATTAAAGGCTCTGAGAAGCCCTGCAGTAGATATCTCTGTTGAATTTGCCTTAACTTGTATTTCTTGGGTTTATTACATCTTGGAGGCTTTTCTTATTTCTAATTTTGAGGCTAGCTGTGGCCTTCAATGGTTCTGTTCACCAGTAGTTGTTTCTTCTATTTTGGACCCAAGGTAGAATTACATTTTCCTGACCCTGGTTATGTGACTTGCTCTGGTGGACAGATCATGAGCAGAAGGGATATATGTGACTTCTGGTGAAAACCTTTAAGAATTGTACCCTCTTTATACCACCGTGGTGATCCATGATCCCCACAAATGGTAGATCTGGGTATGAAGACAATTTAAAGTAGGTCTAATGGACATGGAGCATGAGTGAGAAGTAAACCTTCTGGAGTTTTTCATTAACAAAGTAGAATCTAGCTTATCCTAACTGATAAAGCCACCTAGTAACATCCGTAGGAATACCAGTATTCCTGAGGATGTGGTTTATGGAGAGTGCTAATCTGGTCCAATCAGAGGTGGAAATGCAGTTTCAGTATTGACCAGGGTTCCCTTAATGAAGTTGAACCCCGAGTCTTGGTGGCCATGGGAGGGGTGGCTTAATCTCCTGTCCCTTCCTCTGTTCTGCTCTGACTTCACCTGTTCCCCAAGGATCCCTTCACCATTCCTGCTGCCTCCCATGCCGGCCTCAGGGCTGTCACCCCTTCACCCTCTGGTTTGAGTTTGGTGTTGGGCCTCATGTTTATGATAGCACCTTTGGGCACGCTCTGTCCATCTCTGCCCATGGATGTCTTCTCTCCACATGGCCAACCCTACATCCATGCTCAGAATGGTCTGCCCATGTGCTCCCATTTCTTGGAAAGTGCCCATTCTTGCTCTCCTAATTCCAACCCCTCCCCAACACATGGGGTCCTCCTTGACCACAATTGACTTTTCCACTGGTTAACTTCTTAAAAGTTGGGCCAACATATCCCTTCCTATCATTAAAATGTGGCTCTAGAGAAAGTCATTACTGCCTCCTCCCCAAGTACAGAAAAACAGATGGCTGTAAGAAAAATAACCAAGGTGCTAATAACGATAACAATGATAGCTAAAGCTATCGAGCACTTCCTCTGTGCTGGCGTCTGTGCCAAACAGCTTCCATGTGTTAACTTATTTCATCCTGTAGGTTTCACCTTCCAAGTATATCCCAGCCCTGCCACTCCCACCCCTCCGCTCCTATCCCCCCACCCCCAGCTCCAAGACACCGTTTTCCTCACCTGAAGACAGCAGGAGCCCCAAAGGACTCCTGGCATGGGTCCAGCAACCAGGCTGCTTACTTTCTCCCTGACTCCAGAGTATGTGCTGAAGTCTGCAGCTGACCAATCTCGGGAGGAAGTAGCCATGGTGCTGTCCTGGGGAAATGCCTCTCCCAGACCCAGCTCTGCCAGGGTCCCTCGTGCCTCATTCATCTTCTGTATTGAGCACAGCACCTCCCATTAGGGCTACTTGGCCCTAACCTAGCCTTGGGTTTCACTTTATCTTCTGGGTCCTGAGTCAGCTCACTGGTACCCAGAATTCATGTGTTGGTTCATCATTTCCACATCCAGCACTTATTTATTGCACACCTACCTTTTGTCAGGGTTCTAGCTGCATTCAAGACAAAGGAGTTTATATTCTCTTTCCTCACAAGACTGAATGCTGTCCCCAGACAAAAGACATGTTCTTAATCTTAATCTGTGCCCTCTGCCTTTGGTTCTTTGTCTCCCTTCCCAGAGGATGAATATCCTGGTTGCTGCCACCTCCATCCCCAAAACCTCAGGAGTACACAGAGGCAAAGGCCATCTCAGTCCCCAGCCAGGAGAACCCCAGCTGTCCAAACACTAGTCATTTTAGTGCCCTCACACTGGACAGTCCATTAAGATGGCTGTGAAACAGAGTGTGTTGGTTCGAAAGTATTGTGTACACCAGAAAAGCTATGTTCTTTAATCACCATTCAATGTTGTTGGGTGTGATCTCTTTGATTAAGTTGTTTTCATGGAAATGTGGCCCACCCAGTTGTGGGTGGGACCTTTTTATTAGGTGGTTTCCATGGAGATGTGTCTCCACCCATTCAAGGTGGGGTCACTTACTGGGGCCCTTTAAGAAGGAACTGCTTTGGAAAAAAATTTCAGTGCCGACAGAGCCAACATGAGATCCAGACATTTGGAGATGAAGGAAGAAGATGCCCCGAGGGAAGCCATATGAAATGAAAAGCCAAAGACCCCAGCCAGCACCAGTCATGTGCCTTCCCAGCTGACAAAGGTGTTCTGGACCCATCAGCCTTTCTTGAATCAAGGTGTCTTTCTTTAGATGCCTTAGTTTGGGAATTTTAATGGTCTTAGAATTATAAATGTGCAACTTACTAACTTCCTTTTATCAAAGCCAATGCATTTCTGGTACATTGCATTCTGGCAGCTTTTGCAAACTAAAGCACAGAGCCAACAATGCACCATTCTTCCTTGACTTTCCCGGATGCCTTGTTCCAAGCAACTGATCCAGCTGACCCAGACACTTAGATACTCAATTTTCAGAAAAGGTAGATTTTGTAAAAAAAAGTGTCTTCCTAGATTTTTAGAAAAACAATTCTATAACACGTTTTTTTTTAAAAATAAATTATAAATTTAGTACAGATATTAGAGTTCTATGTATCTGAAGCATCACTCATTAAAAGGCAGAAGAGAGGAAACTTCACAAAGGTTGGGAAGGTTTTAGCACCTAAACTCATCTCTCCAAATGACTCAGACACTCTTTTCCAGCCCTCCTACACTGGCAGTATGCTGTCTGAGAAGATGATTATGCCAGACTGGAGGATGGATCACTGGGCAGCCTCAGCTTTGGGCCCTAGTGGACAGTCCACAGAGTGGACATCCAGACCCAGAGGGGCATGGGGAGGCCAGCAGCATCGATCATGTTCTGGTTCATGTGCAACCTGATGGCCTGGTGCTGGAGTTTAGGATCTGAAACATAGGAAGAAAGCTAGTTTAGCCCTATTCCTGCAGCTCTGACATCTTCCATCACAAAGTTCGCTGACCTGCTGGGAACTCAGTGCCCTGCCATGCACACTTTGGGCAATGAAGGGAGGGCAGTCCCCACCCAGAGCTCCTACCACCACCTATGTGCCAGAATAATGGCACCATCGCCATTCTTCCAGCCTCTTAGACATTGCCCACTGGACATCCACAGGTATCCCCATCAAGTGATAGGGTCCATCCATAATCTCCACACAAACCAGTTCACGACCAGGGACCCCATTGCATCCTACCATCACCTGCCCAGATGACTCCTGCTGTCTAGCTGTTCCCACACCCTCAGAATGCAATGACCCAAGGCCAGCAGCTGATACCATCTTCTGTCCCTGAAGTCTATAAGCCTCCCCAGGCCTGTAAATTCTGTTTAGTTGCCCAGCCATTACAATAGCCCTCTTGCTGGGACTCCTACTACTAGGCAGACCCCCTGTAGTCCACCCTCCATTTCCCAACGCAAACTAAATCCTCATACTCCCCTGTTGTGAACCCTCCCATGCCTGAAAATAATACCGAAAACAATGATGACAGCAACAAAGTCTCATTTCCTGATTTTTAAAAGATTCTGTCCCTAAACCATCACAGGGGCCTTCCTGCCATGTATAACAGTTGTCTGAATTTAGAAAGTGGCAGCATTCATGATGTAATTTGCCAGGTTCTACCCCCACAGGGGAATCCACATTTGCTGCTTTCCCCTGGCCCATGCTGAGAAACCCTGCCTGGCCCCTGCCACACCTTCCTCCCTGAGTTGCAGGTATCCAGGGCTGCTTCCTGTAAGGAAATCTCAGTCTATCTGACACTCCCTGACTTTCATCCTGCTTCCTCTGTCTGAGATGCCCTTCCCTTGCTTTATCATCCTACTTTGCTGTCAAGACTGGGCTAAGAGGGATTCCTCCTATGGAAGGTTTCCCACATCTCTCTCTGGGTGCTCTGTGCAGTGCTGATTACCATTTTCAGCACCATGACCTAATTTACTCAGCTGTCATCCCAAGACAGAGGTTCCTTCCACTAAAGGACAAGGTCCTCTCTGCCATTTAGGTGCTCAACAAATGGTTTCTAAAATATCATGGTGTCTTGATAAGAAGAAAGTGGTGCCTGTGTGGTCCCAACAATCACAGTCAGGTGATTTACCTGGAAGTGGGAAGCAGAGGAGCCCTCACTTGAGAATAAACCTGAGTGGTTGCCCACTGCATACCATCAAGAATATACAGAAAGTACATCATCAGCCTGTGGAAATAAAACCCAAAGCACCATTAGCACACTCACATGTGAACACACACACAGAAGCATGCCCATACACATGAGGACATCACCAGCCTGAAGGAATAAAAGCAAGACCATTAGCAACATGCTCACACATGGGTGAGCAGTTCATTCTGTTGACAGGAAAACAAGCCAAGAAACAAAAAGAATAAAATAACAACCCCAAATTAAATGCAGATGTCTTATAACAGTACCCTTAGTGTAGGTAAATTGTCAGAGTTACCTCCTACCCTAATCTGATGATTTCCCAGAAGGTGAATTTGCAATTTCATACCAAACATAAGCCTAACAGAAAGCCCTAAAGCAAAGTTAGACACTTTGATGCAGGGAAGCTCAAGGGATTTACATGGAAATCAAGGAAAAAGTCCTGAGCTTTTCTGGTTTCTACCTGTCTTAAAGAGAAGTGTTGTAAGATGGCAGCAGATGGAAAGCATCTTGTGGTCAAGATATCTACCCTGTCTTCAAACCCTAATTGGTCATGTGTGAGCCCAGCAAGAGAAGGTATCGGGAAGGCCTGATCCCTGCCCTGCACAGACTCTCAACACCCAGTGGGAAAAAGGCTACACATGACAGGTTTCAGTAAATGCCTGACCTTCCCCTGGGAAGTGGATTGTGGGGCAGAGGCAGCTAAGTCTGTGGTAATGAAATTCACCAAGGGGAGGAGACTAAAAGAAATATCAGTATAATGATTCAGCAGTCATACTCATTTGTTAAGTCCTATCTTCTCTGTTGTAACTCTACCTTCTCCTTTGAGCTTACATTCCTGAAAACCTAAAGAACACCTAGGGCTTTATCTAAGATTCTGCAAAGGTTCCATGCACTATGGCTACATTCCAGAAATCTACAACCTCCATAAAGGTTCTTAGGCCAGGTAAAGGATGAAACCCGGAGGGGCCAGACTCTCCAGAACATCATCTAGTTCTGTACCTCTATCCCATATTATTGACAGCCCTTTCTAACATGAAAAGGTTAGAATGGGTATAGCCTACATACCCCTAAAGAGTGGGAGAACACCTCTGTTTTCTAGTTGGAGAAACTAGCACAGAGAGGAAAATTCAGATATCCTGGGTTACATAGTGATCAAACCAGTATTTGAAGCAGGACAAACTGACCCCTGACCATTCGGCCACCCTGTTCTTGAGGGATCTGAAATTATGAGTTCTAAGAACTTCTTACTTTAATCTTTTCATTACTCTTGCTGATTATGAATCACATGAACAAATTATTAGAAGGGATTGTCTGCACTCTATCACATTAATGTGATTTAATGTTCTAGTTAGCTCTGTGCCCTTGTAGCTCTGTTACCTCACTGGGCCTCAGTTTCCCCAGATGATAATGAGGGGCTGGAGCAGATGCTGCCTGAAGCTATGGCCAGTTCCGCGAGTCTCCAGTTCAGTTTCTGAACTTGTGCCAGGTGACATGGTGCTCATGGTTGCCAGGAGGACAGGCAGTTTCCTTTTTGGGGCCTTCCATATACACTGCTAACTCCTATCAGTGGGGACTCTGTCTGTTCTTCTGGGCCAGGAGCCATGACCTGGCTAAGGGCCTGATCTGTATTATCTCATTTCATCTTCTCATCACGCTGAGGAAGACACAGAGCACATGAAATTCTCCCTCTGGACAAGAGCAATCACACACTCCACAGGCAGCGTGCAGGGCAGCATCACATGGGACATTTTCCTCAGGTGGAAGAAGTCCCACATCTTGCTCATGTAGCCGCCTCTGTCTTTCATTGTTTCATGCAGAGCTGAAAAAGTAATTGGCTCTCTTTATGTAAGATATGACCCCCCAGTGTAAAAACCCTTTTACCCTAGTAGTACATGAAATTGTTCCAGCAGCCTATTGGGGATTGAATGGTGTCCCCCACAAAGCCATGTTCAAGTCCTAAACCCCAGTACTGTGGGTGTGAAGATGCTGTTACTAGTTAAGGTGCCCAAAGTAAGTGAGGGCCACCTTAATCCAATAAAACTGAAGTCCTTAAGAGTCAGGAAAACTGGATATGGAAGTAGAAGGCAAAGGGACCGACACAAGGAGAGAGAGATTGCTAATAACAGAGGATTGCAGGAATGCTACAGAACCTGGGGGAGAAAGGAAGGCCTGCCAGAACTCTGATGTCAGACTTCTAGCTTGAGAATCGTGAGACAACAAATTCCTGTTGATGAAGGCAACTAGTTTGTAGTGTCTCAGCTAGAAGCCCTGGTGAGCTAAGTCAGAGCCAAAAGGGTCAGAAGCATTCTGCTATAAGAAATAGGCTGGTCTCTCCCACAGCAAGGTCTGGTCAAGATCAAACTGGAACACAGGCAGAACAGCGTGAAAATGGCTGCCAAGTTTCCAATGACCAATTCTCTTTTACACTGACAAATAGTTATGGAGGAATATGTGAACGTCTTTCTCATATACCCTTTTCCTTGCATCCACATCTAGATTGATCTCCTTCCTAGAGCCTCATAGCTTTTTGTGTGTGTGTGGGCAGGCACTGGGAAATGAACCTGGGTCTCTGGCATGGCAGGCGAGAACTCTGCCTGCTGAGTCACTGTGGCCCACCCAGCCTCATAGCTTTTATTTCCAATGGTCACCTCACAGTACCTCAAATCCTACTATCCTGGACAGATGCTCACATCTATTTGATGCTTAGTGCCTCAAGGGCAAAGAATTTTGCCTGATGTATCCTTGACTTCCTCCAGGTACCTGATTTGGAAGCTGGTTTGTACATCCAGCTTCCTGTTTCTGCAGTATTTGGTGACATTATAAGATACATCATCTTTCCATGGAGGTTCAAAATTTGGATTTGGAGGGAGGGGGATAAGGAGAGTCATCTCGAGGAAGGAGGCTTTGGGTCACTGGGCAGAGAGCAATATCTGGAATTGCCCTCTGAAAGAATGAACCTGGCCCAAAGGCAGAACACCCTTAGGTGATGCCAGAGGTGCAGACGGGAAGGAGACCAGAGGGCCTTGGAGGAGTGAGGGCCTTATCAGGTGAACTGAAAATGGGCTCTGCTGGAGTTTATTTTCCTTCTGGTCATGACCCCATCATAAGTGAAACTCAGCCAGATACCTGGACAGGTGAGAGACCTATGTCTATGGTAGTGGTGGCCTGGGACCCTGCCTGTGCCTGTGGGAAGTGGAGGCCATGAGCTCGGCCAATCTCTGGTTTCTCCAACCCATCTGTTCCTGACTTGGCAGTATCACCTTTGTTCTAGTTTTCTAGCTGCTGGAATGCAACACAGCAGAGACGGATTGGCTTTTAATAAAAGGGGATTTATTTAGTTAACATGCAGTTCTTCAGAGGAAAGGCAGCTAACTTTCAACTGAGGTTCTTTCTTACATGGGAAGGCACAGGGCGATCTCCGCTAGCCTTTCCTCCAGGCCTCTGGGTTCCAACAACTTTTCCCGGGGTGGTTCCTTTCTTCATCTCCAAAGGCCTGGGCTGAGCTGCGAGTGCTGAGATGAGGTATGCTGAGCTGCTTTGGCTGTGCTACGTTGAGTCTCTCATTTAAGCACCAGCCAATTAAATCAAACATCATTCATTGCAGCAGGCACGCCTCCTAGCCAACTGCAGATGTAATCAGCAGCAGATGAGGTTCACATGCCATTGGCTCATGTCCGCAGCAATAGAACTAGGCACCTTCACCTAGCCAAGTTGACACCTGAACCTAGCTACCACATGCCCACCCTTTGTCAACTGGGCAACTACATGCATCACCTTAAACAATATTAAAGTGCAAAAAATTCTTTTCTGGCTGTGGATCTATGAATCTCAAAACAAGTTAACTGGTCCAATATGCAAAGGAGGGACAATCACAGGATCAATAGGAAGAAATTGGAAGGAAAACCTGCAGGGCAAACACTATTGGATTTCAAAGTCTGAAAGTCATTTATCCTTCAGCTGTAGAAAGTGGCAGTCCCACCCTTTCCAAGGGCCTATGCAGTGGCCCTCCTCTTTCCAAATCAACCTTGGGAGATATTGAGGAGATCACCTTTTTCTCAGCTCCACCCTCTCTAGGTATCGGGGCCACCCCTGGGCTCTCTGCCATTTCTGGGGCACATGCTCAGTCCCTCCATCTGGTGGAAGCCAGGCTCTCCCCAGTTCCCAAGGAGTGTGCTGTACTTTTTCCAAGGCCTGAGGTGGCACAACTCTTCCACTGCAATGAGGTGGGAGACTTATTCTCTCCATGTATATGGGTGGAGCCACTCTCCTGGCTGAGGTTTCTTGGCTTCAGACCTGAGCTTCCATGGTTCTCACTCTGCAAACTCCAATTTGTCCCTTTTGTGTCCCCCGTTGTCCAGATTGGCATTTACAACAACAGTCTCTTCAAGCACTCCAGGACTTCCCCATCATTCTCTTCTCAGTTCCTCCAAAATCTTCCCCTTATCCATCCAATAAACCCATTCCAGCATATCTGGTATTTGCAAACCACAGCAGCACCCCACTTCTCAGGTACCAAATCTGTTCTAGTTTGCTAGCTGCCAGAATGCAGTATACCAGAAACGGAATAGCTTTTAAAAAGGAGAATTTAATAAGTTGCTAGTTTATAGTTCTAAGGCCGAGAAAATGTCCCAATTAAAGAAAGTCTATAGAAATGTCCCATTAAGGCATCTAGGAAAAGATACCTTGGTTCAAGAAGGCTGATGAAGTTCAGGGTTTCTCTCTCAAGTGGAAGGGCACATGGGAAACACAGTCAGAGTTCCTCTCTCATCTGGAAGGGCACATGGTGAACATGGTGTTGTCTGCTAGCTTCTTCTCCTGACTTCCTGTTTTATGAAGCTCCCTGGGAGGCATTTTCTTCTTCATCTCCAAAGGTTGCTGGCTGGTGGACTCTGCTTCTCATGGCTGTGTTGTTCTGCTCTGCTCTCTCTGAATCGCTCTCATTCTCAAAAATGTTTCCTCTTTTATAGTACTTCAGAAACTAATCAAGGCCCACCCGAATGGGTGGCGACATGTCGTCACCTAAATCAATTTAACAACCACTCTTGATTGGGTTAATCTCCAGGGAGATGATCTAATTACAGATTCAAACATACGGTATTGAATATGGATTATTATTCTGCCTTTATGAAATGGGATTTTGATTAAAACATGGCTTTTCTAGGGTACATACATCCTTTCAAACCAGCACAACCTTCCCTCTACAACACACAGGAAGGAAACCATTTTCTTCTCTAAACATCCACAGAAAACAACATTCTTAGCCTGTTGCCACCCCTGAACAGTTGGTACCTATAATGAGCTTGCATCAGAGTGCCTCCAGCAGCTCATCTCCGATAAACCATGTCTCCAATGCAGCTGCCTCCCAGGAAACCTCCAGGCTCATGTTTTTCCAGCAGGGAGCAGTGATCTCTGACTTTCTCTCTTCTGAAGATAAATCCAGGCTCGTCCCTGGCCTGGTACAGATGCCTATGAGGGAATAGGTAAACAAACCCATCAGGCTGATTTGGAAAAGAGACCATTAGTTACCTACCAGCCTACCAACTGAACTCAAGGGTAGGCAAAACACAAGCGAAACTGTTATTAGCTGAAATCCAAGGATGGGCAGGCATTTGTAATAAAAAGAAGTGAAGGTTTTTAAAATGGGCAGATGTGAGTTCAGCTCCTGGTTTGCTCACTCACCAGCTGTGTGTGTTCCATAACCACACTTGGATTCATGAAGTTGAAAGATAAGTGTTATAACTAATTTCTAATCACTGACCACTCATTAGACTGTTAAAGGCCCTGAGCTCGGAACATCAGAGTCAGGCTTGACAGCAGCCATTTGACCACTATCATTATCATCATCTCCAGTTGTCAGCTGAGGAATCACGCACAGAGAGGGTAAGTGACTTGACCAAGGCCACACAGCTATTATGTGATAGAGCTGGGACTTGAACCCAGGACTGACATCCAGGATGGTACTCATTTCTGCCTTACCACTCAGAACCACCTACTGGTGAAATGAAGGAGCACTAAGTAAGGGAGCAGCATGTAGACCAGGCACTGACCTGGGTGTTAGGACCCAGTAGCCAACACCAGGAAGTAGTCCCTGACAGGTAGTTAGACATGGCCAGGGTTACACCTGGTTCAACTCTCCACTCCATCCCTAGGGTACAAAGACCAGGGGCTGCTCCTGAATGCCTATAGCTTGCTCCCCAAGGTACATGCCATGTGTGTGCTTTTTGTTACTCATAGTATGTCGGTTCTATAATGTTGCCACCAACAGTGAATTAGCAAACACTAAAACATTGCTTTTGGAGAAATACAGGCTTAGGTTCTTGTAAGCCTTCACAACATTTTCATCAACAGATCAATCCATAACTTTGTTTTGTTTCTGTTTAAAGATACCTTATTTAATATTTTTCACATTTTTATTGTAAAATGTAACATATATGCAAAGCAAAGAAGGAAAAGCAATAATTTTCAAAGCACACTTCAAATAAGTAGTTACAGAAGATATCCCAGAGTTTGTCATGTGTTACCATTCTGCTGTCTCAGATTTTTCCTTCTGGTTACTCCAAAACACTGAAGGCTAGAATGAATATTAATACAGTGATTCAGCAGTCATAATCATTTGTTAAATCCTGTTTTTTCTGTTATACCTCCTCCTTCTCCTTTTATCCCTCCCCCAATCTATAGGGGTTTTTAGGCAATGCTCATTGTGACTTTTTCGTGTTGAGAATGGGTGTTGACACTGAAGGGCTAAGGGGATGTAATCAATTTGATAATCTTGGGGGACTGGTCCTTCAGGGTTTCAGGATTTATCTGACATAGGAATCCTCTGGCAATTATAGGTTCCAGAAAAGAAAATTTAGTGCATGAAGCCTTTAGAGAGTTTCAGTTTGAACCATAGGTATTAAGAGTCTACTGGACTGATGATGGTTGGGGTTTAGCAGACCATGGCAATTAGCAGTAACTGAAGCTTGCATAAGAGTAGCCTCCAGAGTAGTCTCTTGACTGTTTGATCTCTCTTGGCCATTGATACCTTATTTTATTATACTTCTTTCCCCCCTTTTGGTCAGGAAGGCATTGTATTCCCACAGTGCCAAGACTAGACTCATTCCCAGATGTCACTCCCCACGCTGTAAGGGAGATTTTCATCCCTGAATGTCAAGTCTCACGTAGGGTGAAGCGTAAAGATTTTCCTTGCTGAGTTGGGCTTAGAGAGAGAGCAGTGAAAGAGGCTTTCTGGAAACATCTCTTAGGCCTGGTTCTCAGTGGTCTTAGCTTCTCCCCTACAGAAACAGGTCTCATATGGGCAAGACTCAAAATCAAGCTTGGCCCATTTTCTTGGAAGTCCCCAGTGGTTGAGAAGGTACCTGGGGTTTCCCCCTTCAGACTCAAGGGACTCTACCAATACTTTTTAATTATCAGCCCACCACAGTCTGAGATGTATCCTGGTATTACATTAAACTATACAGAATTACAAGGTCTCATTCCTGTTCTGGACTCCAGGATTTTGAGTTATTTAAATGAGATATCCAGACAAGTTAATTTAGATTATGTGTTACTGAAAATTTAGGTTCTAGACATAAAATAACTTTTCTGCCTTTGGTCTCATATAGTAGGTGAAGGTCTAGATGGCATAGTGGGGTGAATTGAGTTCACCCCTGCTCCATGGGACAAGACAGGGGATGGGAAGAGAATGACTGGGACTGTGGTCCCAATGGGGTGAGTGATCAGTGATTCTTGGGGAGGAGAGACACTGGGGGATTGGAGTGGGGAGAGTGAGATGGATTGGATTGGCTGTGATTCCTGCTATGGGCGAGTAGTGGCGTGTAGGGAGGTATGGATGGTAGGGAGCTGACTTCCCTCTGGTCCAGCCTGCCCCAGCTGCTGGCTGGAGAAACTGCTCCCGGTGGTCCTGTGGCCAGAGCAGCGTCTGTGGGGAGCCTGGAGGTGGGCCCAGCCATCCATAGTTACCTCTGGGCACTGGGGGTGGTTTGTTTGGCCCATGTCGTGAATAGCCAGCCTGTTGGGCGCAGTATGTGGCAGATTTGCTGGGCTCTGTGGGTTGGCTCATCCACTGTCTTACTGCCATGGCTGGGTGCAGCCCCCACTCCGCATGCACTGGCCTCCAACTTCGCAGCTAAGGTCTGAGCCTAGCGGGCCTGAGGAGGGGAGTAGGTGCCTCAGGATCACCACCTGCTGGTGAGAAACAATAAGTGCAGGCCAGCAAATGCCCTATCTGCCTAGCTTTTTTTCTATTTTTTTCTGCTTTTTAAAATACATATTTTCTCTCTGTTTATTTTTTATTCATAGTATTGTTATTTTTATTTTGATAAATATATTGATATTTTTATTGATTTTTAAATTTTTAAATTTTATATTATTAGTATTATTTTAAAATTTTCTCTCCCATCTGTGGGTACCAGTCTGAGTTCATCCCAGTATATCTTGGGGTGCCTTGATGTTGAGCTGTGTTTTTTTCATATTTTAATTTAATTACTATTATTTATTTTTATTTTATTTTATTTTTGGGTGTGCATAGGTCGGGAATTGAGCCCCAGTCTTCCATGCAGTGGGCAGGCATTCTGTCACTGAAATGCCTGTACACCCCTACCTAGCTGTTAATAGACTCTCGGTAGAACTATGCCTCCTAAATGAGATCCAGGCCCTGGTTTGGCAGAGAATTGCTGATAAACCAAGTGCAAAAGGAAACCTTCAAAACAAAATTTTAGATGAGTGAAGAAAATCAACTTGCGAGATAATCACATGCCCTGAAAATGACAGAAAACCGCAACACATGTGACGATCTAAGCAGAAAGGAAATAAAGGATATCAGGAAGACACTAGAAGAGCATAAAGAAGGATTTGAAAGAAAATAGAAAGATTAAGTAGAAAACAGAGATTAAAGATACAGTAGACCAAATTAGAAATATACTAGAGACACACAATAGCAGATTCGAAGAAGCAGAAGGAAGAATAAGTGAGCTAGAAGCCAGAACAGCTGAACTAGAGTATACCTTACTTATGTCGTTGACTTGCTAACATAAATCTCGTGGTCAAGTGCACAAGAACTCGTGCCTGAGAGAAGCTCATCTACCATGCATATTTTCTCTGTAAGGCTCATCATAGCCTTCTCACACTCAGGAATACTAAATAGCTTTTCGGTTCTGCACTTGGGGGATATTTTAAAAGTGAAATCTCTGAAAATAGGCATAAAAATTCAAAAGACATGGCACTAAATAGAAGGTGAAAAGAACACTTGTTTGCAGTATGACGGCTGAGACAAGGGCCCCAAGTGCCTCCTTGCTTGACCTCAGCTGGGAACTTGTATGTTGGGCTCCTCAAATCTTTCACCTCTCTGTGCATGGCCGTGCATGACTGCAAAAGTCTTGCTAGTATTGCTTTTGGAGTTACCAAGCACATTTTAGAGAGTAGACAAATTTGCAAACAGAATCTGTGAGCAGTGTGGATAGGCTATATGTCCTTTTAATCTCACTGCCTTTATTTACCCAAAAAGTGATCCAGAAGACCAATAAATCAAGCCATAGTCCAACCAACTTTTAGTATTCAAGAAAAATAGCTCCAAATATATATATCTACTATTTGCTTCTGTTCTAATGCTTCTAGAGCCTGGAAGAGCTGGGATGACTTGTAGGTGTCATCTTGCCCCAGATAGGACTAATTTACGAGGAGTGACCCCCCACCTGGTGGGGAGACAACCATTTTTATTACATCATCCTGGCAACAGTTCAGAAACTCTGTTCAACTTCATGCTCTGTTAAATGAAAGGTCCACTATGGTTCAAGCAGAAAAGAAAGACGGGCATAAATGCCTACAGACAAGGTAACCCTATGAGAGGAAGAAGAGCCCTAGGGCCATTAAATTCCTGGGGTAGATACCAGCCCTGCCTCACAGGGCCACGTGGTCCTTGCTTACATCTCCATGCTTCCGTTTCCTCATCTATAAAGCTGGACAAGGATTTCCTCGTGGGGTTAATGCATGGATTGAGCAAGACAGGTGTGAAAGTGCTGAGCCCTGGGTGATGTGACTGAGGTTCAGTCTTCTGTTTCTAAGGACTAGTTAACAGGGCTCATCTGAACAGAATGTACTCTGTTCTTCCAAGAATCTGAGGGCATCCAAATATCTTCGGCGGTATAACTCTCCAGGTGCCTGTGAGAAAATCAAATAAGGTACTGAAGAGAGGAATCTGTAAATGCCGTTTATTTAAACATCATCTGAATACTGCAGAGATGTAGTGAAGGAACGTTCAAATCCCGAGGCCCTCCATCTGACTGGCAGGGCCACAGTGAAGTCAAACAAAGGGCCTTGTGCTTCTGGGAGACAGCACTCTCTCTAGTCTATGGGACTTAACTCAGATGTTGCCTCCTCCATGAAGCCTTTGGTAGAAGCCCAGGCAGGACAGGTGCTTGTTTCTCTGGGCTCCTTTGTCCCCAGGACATGTCTTCCATCTGGCATATGTCAAACTCCGTCCCAGTTATCACTGCAGTAGCTATCTCCTTTTGTAACCAGTATATGACCCACACCCTGCTTCCTGGAGCCAAGGGTGACAGTTGTGGGGTGGGATCTCATTAATGACTGATTTATGTAAACTACAGGTGAAAACTAGTTCAGCTGTACAGCCTTTCCTCTTTATTAGGTGTGGGTATACAATGCATTGTACAACCTCTTTCTCTAGGAGCACCAGCCATCATGAACTCAGTCTACACATTGTCCTGCCACATCTGAATGGAAGGCACACTAAAAACAAAGTGATCCAAAGAGGGCAAACCACCAAATGCTGTGGTTCTTGACCATGGTTGCAAATGATTATCTGGGTAACTTACAGAAAGTTTCACTGCTGGTCAATTAAATTATAATCTCTAGGAGTGGGGTCTGACCTTCAGTTGTTTAAATGTTTCCAGGTGATTCCAAAGGGCAGCAGGATGGAGAGTCACTGAACTTCTGGAACAAGCTACTCATTTTTCACTTCATCTTATCAATTACTGTTTCTGTGTATTTGTATATAGAACAATTAGTATCTCCTGGCAAACAGGAAGGCAGAAGAACTGCACGTGCACACACGCACCCAGAAAAACATGCACATACTCACATATATCACTTATCTTTTTGTTTGTTTGTTTTACATGGGCAGGCACTGGGAAATGAACCCGGGTCTTCTGGCATGGCAGGCGAGCATTCTTGCCTGCTGAGCCACCGTGGCCTGCCCAATATATATCACTTATCTTGACATCTGGGGGGAATAATACTCTGAATACAAGGTAGGCATTTTCTGAGCAGAGACACAGATTGAACTTGCTGATGTTCACATGAAGAAAGTTTGTGGACTTGACCTTGGGGCAGATATCATGTTTCACACAGAAGGGGGACACAGTGATGGTTGTTTTGGCATCAGCAAAGGGCACATTGTTACTCAAAGCTCCATCCATGTATGGCTGTTAAGGAAGGAAATCAGTACACATATGGTCAGACATTCTGGGGTACTGTTTTGTGTGTTTTCCTGGCTATGAGTAGAGACTTCTCAGAGTTGCCAGCAGGCTGATGCAGTGGGAGACCAAGGACTTTTGAATTCCCTAGTCAATCTTTCAACAAATCCTTTCTGAGTACTTCTGTGCCAGGCACTCAGGGCAGCAATGCACAGCCGTGCTTGACTAAGGCAAGATGGAGGTTGGAGGCCAGCCCATCACCTCATAGCCAAGTCCTGTGCCCAGGTGGGTGCCCATGAAAGTTCCTTTTCTAATGTGCATAGAGACAGCATGCAATAGAGAGGCCCTGTGGGAACTAGAGAGACAGTTGATGGAGACCTGGCCTAGAGGAGACAGGTGGTCATAGGATCAAATCAGAATCCCCTTGGCACTTGGAAAATCTTAGACAAGATAACCCACAGAGGTTGAATCTCTTCCCTCCACACTGAAAATGCAGATAACCATCCTTGAGAGACTTTCAGATTTAAATGTAATAGAGAGCTTGGGGCCTAGATGGCCATTAGAAGATGTCCTCAACCTCCAACTATGCAAAAATTATACTGAGTATGAGTTTTCCTTCATCTCTATCCTTAAACAATCTTATTGCCCATGGACAAACTGGGATAGGCAGGTGTTGCTATAATTTGGACAGTTTCAACCTTGGAATTGATGTCTAGAATGATTCACAAATCACAACCAGCCCACCTAGTTCTCAGGAAGCCCCCAGAAGAATTCTTTCAAACACTAAAAATGGAATATGTTGGTCTTTCCATGGAGAAATGTCAGGTGGAGCTTGGCTGCAAAGTCCGGAAAAGAGCTTGCCATAGTATTGGCCATTAAAGGAGATTTCTCTTGAGTCCAGAAATTATCAGATAGGGGCACAGTAACATCTTCAAAATCCGAGCCACCCAATTTCTGTGGAAGATGGAGGAAGGTACCAAACCTCATTGGCATAAAGGAACATGAAACCAAATGTTCAAAATCTCTAGTTAAGGCTGAAGAGGGAGGAGGCCATGTGGACTATTTTTCATGTAAGGGATATTCCAAAGTCCAGTTGTTCCTCTAGCAGATAGTTTTTCTTTCAGTTTTAAAGTTTAGTACAGTATTGTCCTGAGTTTGCTCAGTGGATTCTCAAGTATGATCCATTGTGCTTTTCAGCAGGGTTTAAGTGAGTTTACTGAATGGATGATTGTATATCAGCTGTGGCCGGGTGGCCTTGGGGAAGGGAAATGTAATAAACATCACACCCTGCATTATCAAATACCTGCATATGCCAGGCTCTGTACAAAGCTCTTTACCTGCCTTATTGCCTCTAATTCCAAAACAACTCTGTGGTATTGTGCTATTGTGAACCCACATCTTGCAAGTCCATCTCAGAGAGGTTAAGAAAGTCCTTCAAAGTGGTCCAGCTCATAAGTGGAAAGGCAGGGATTCAATTCTAGGTGTGTCATTCAGAGGCCGTGAAGATTTGGGACAGCTACTTCCTCATGCTAGGCCTCAGTTTCCCTGCCTGTAAAAGGGGATGACAGTGCATCCGGACCATGAGTGAAGTTATGAGAGTGTAAATAAATGCCTCTGTTCTTCAGACATATGGCCTATACCTAGTGTGAACCGAGAGGGTCTCTAAAGTGCTTTCCTGCTCTGAGAGAGGGGGATTTCATGACTTCCCTACCTGTACAGAGTTAACAGGGTTTCTCCACCTTGGCACTACGGCCATTTGGGTCAGATGAGTTGTGGTTGGGGCTATTCTGTGCTCTAAAAATGTTAAGCAGCATTCTTGGGCTCTACTCACTAGATGCTGGTAGCACTCCCCAGTTGTGACTTCCCACTGGCAGCTGTGGTGGTAGTTGGGGTTAGAGAATCCTTTTCACTTGACAGCCACCAACTAAAGAAATGCTGCGAAGTATCCCAGCACAAACCCAATGCATACTCCACAGCCTGGAGATCACCTCGACTCTTGTTTCCTCAACTCCAGCATGGCCTAGCAACCAAGCAGTGTACCTATTTGTTGAATTGAACCAAATCCCAGCACTACTAGCAGCTTCTGACCAAACCCTTGGGCTGAAAAGGACAGCGCCAAACTCTAAAGTAACTGAAACCCTCAAACAGAAGAAAGAGCCACAACTGAGCACTGGGCAGTCAGGGCCATCCACAGGAAGCTTCTGGGTGCCCTGGTGCCCAGCTGTGGGAAAGAACAAAACCTCTGTGTGCAGTCACTGACAGGATGAGGGGCTCTGCCTGGACTAAGTCAAGTCATGGCAATAGCAGGATCCAAACCATGCTTTGGGCACTCAGTGGACGGGTCAGTGGCCCTGTGGAGCCCTGTGCGTCTTGGGACTGGGAGCAAAGGAGACAAGCTGCCTTCCAGATGGAGTAATTTAGGCCTCATTTTTGGGGGGGGTGGGCATAGGCTCCAGTCTTCCTAACTGTGGGTCAGTCCCTGGGAGTCCCTGATCCTTGGTCACCCCCCCCACCGTCACATGGTATAAATAATCACATTTCCCTTTGGTCAGGAGGACTGAATAAGATAATGCCAATGAAAACAGTCAATTCTTATTATTCAGGGATTCCTGTTCCCCGTGTTTTTGTAGTCATTTGTGGATATCGGCGAAGCAGACGAGATGATCTACACATTTTCCCAGCTGAGGTCCAGGAGGCCATACCTGGCCTTGTCTCAGTTCTCATACTGTAAACAAGTGTCCTTTTCAAGACATATTTAGAACCTTTTTTTTTTTTTTTCATTTTTGTGTATTTTGCTGGTGAGTGTGCTGCTTAAAATGCCCCCCCCCAACTCCCCTAGCATAATGCTGAAGTGCTGTCTAGTGTCCCTGGGAACAAGAAAGCTGCGATGTGACTTTTGGAGAAAATGTGTGTTCTGGAAGCTTTGTTAAGGCCTGACTGAGTTCCATTGTTGTTGGCTATGAGTTCAGCCTTAATGAAACACCTAATTTAATGAATTCCAATTACCTGCCTCCCCAGTGGGATTGAGAGTAAACTTGCTTAAATTTTCATTTAGCGGTCTGGTTTACATATTGCTCTAAAATGTTCTGAAGGCAATGATACTGTTTGTAGATTGGATTCAAGGGGGGCAGCCTCTAAAAGGCAGTGAAAGAAAGAGCTTCCTAGGGAACTGCTATATCAAAATTTAAGGAGGAGGCAAAATATATAACATATCTTCAAACAGGAAGACACATAACACAGGGTTAAGGTTGAGGGACTGCTGTGACCAAAAGCTCCCAGGAACTTAACCCTCCAGTTCCCCTAGGGTCAACTGGTTCAACTTTGACCATTCAGTGTTCTGGAGACTTTGTAGAACAAAGAATATTGAGAATATTGAATATTCATTAACACTGTGAATATTGAGAATTGACTATGCTTGGCTCATAGTAGGTAGTTTACACATGTGAATTCCTTCTGCAACTTGGTTCTGCTTATGCTACAAACAGGATTTTATCAAATATTCTGCTACTCTTCTCATAGGTTTAGAAATATCTGTAAAATGCTAACATTTTAGAGACCAGACACAAAGTGGCCGAACAAAATAAGGCAAAAATAAGGCAGACTTTTTGGCTTAAAAAATGTATTACTGTTATATTTTCCCTAGAAATCAAGCTCCCCCTTACAGGTGTCACACATTGGAAAGCGTCTTATACTTTAGGACATTGAGGACCTATCTTTGGCACTTGGATGAAGATGAAGTGAACCAGCTGGCTTACCTGACAGGTAGCCAGGAACTGATTATACACAAAGTTGGTTTTGCTGCCGAGGTGGCTTGGAAGGGGGCCAGTGTTGGCTTCTCCTTTGAAAGGCCAAGAAGCACAAGGCTCCATATTTGGGGACTGGGGGTGGGGATAGGGGCAGGCATTGAGCTTGGTGCCTTGCAGGAAGGAGCTGTGCAATCGCACCTTTAAGGGAAAGCCCCCGGGATCCAGCACTCAACACTAGCAACTACCAAAAAGCAGACTTACCACACATCTGAAGGAAGGAAGGATTAAGGCACAGTAGAAGGGGATGAAACAGGAACAAACCAAGACCTGTGAAGACACAAGGGAGTGAAATCACTGGCCAGAACAGAGTCTGCCTGCCTTTTATAAGCCTTCTACAAACATGCAGGCAACCAAGCTGAAAATCCTCTTTGCACAGAGGAGGTGCTTTGGTCAGTTGTTGAGTGAATGATGAACCAATAAAGGAGGACTTGGACTTCAGATATATGGGTTTTCCCTACAGTATGCGCTCCTTAGTAACAGCATCTGTGCTGAACGTAGCCTTCCAGCCCCTGTTCCTCACAACAGAGCCATGCTGGGCCCCTGCAGACAGGAAAAGAGTGACTGGCTCATTGATGATTTGGGAGGGGGCTAGACTGGGGGATTTTCAAATGCTGATATTCGTTAGGATCATCCGGAGAGCTTATTGACACCTAGATTCTGGGCTAGACCCCAAAATTCTGATATAGTGGGTCTGCGGTGGGTGCTGGAGAGTCTTAATTTCTAATTACTCCCAGGTGATGCTGGTACTCCAAGGACTAGACTTTAAGTCCTACCTTACTGGAGACAATTAAGCAAGACAGCACACTGATTGTTGGAAAGCTAGCCATATGGGCATGGACAGGTGTTGGCTGCCTTGCAAAACTTGTGTAAACAAAAAAGAACAGAACAGGCTGCTGAGATGCTGCTGGGCTGCTGGTTAGGTGGGCAAGGCTGCTGTCTTGAACAAACCTGTGATTAGCATCAGCCAAATTAAATGGTATTTTGATATTACCAGTGGTCTTCTCTGTGCTGGGCCCTGGGGACAGAGGCAAAGAAGATACGTTCCCACCCTTGTGGGACCTCAGTCTAGAAGGCCTCCTTGTGATGAGCCTGTGTAGAACATGTCAAGGTGAGGGACACATGCTGCAAAATTTTCCCTGAGGAGGTGGTCATGATATGAGTCTTAAAGGATAGGAAGGGATTACTTGAAAGTTAAACTTTCCTGGAATATACAGGGTTTACAGATATTGCAGACCAGACCACATGATTCACAGTAAATTTATGCTAATCTGGGGCACACAGCAAACCAGCATCACATGCAGCGAAGTTCCTTTGCATCTCATGAGACGGGGCAGATAACCTAGGACATCCCTCTCTGTGTTACTTCAAAAACCAAACTTCACCACACCTAGAGCAGTAAACAGCTTATATCCATGACTTCCTCTTTGGACTGAAAATCAGACACCATCACGTTTTTCCCATCAGACACTGTGGTAAGGGAGATACACATTTTGCTGGAGATGACCTGGTGGATGTTGGCAGGGAGGTGTTTGCTGAAGTTCTCTAGAATGTATTTGCTCAATGTGCTGGTTTGAAAGGAAGTATGCCCCCTATGAAAAGCCATGTTTTTATATAAATCCCATTTCATAAAGATAGAATAATCCCTATTCAATACTGTATGTTTGAAACTGTAATCAGATAGTCTCCCTGGATGATGTGATATAGTCAAGAGTGGTGTAAAACTGGATTAAGGGATGACATGTCTCTACCCATTTGGGTTGGTCTTGATTGGTTTATTGGAGTCCTATAAAAGGGGAATAAGAGATTCAGAGAGAGCAGAGAATGCTGCAGCACCATGAACCAGAGAGTCCGTGAGCCAGCAACCTTTGGAGGTGAAGAAGGAAAACGCCTCCCAGGGAGCTTCATGAAACCGGAAGCCAGGAGAGAAAGCCAGCGGATGACTCTGTGTTCGCCATATGCCCGTCCAGCCGAGAAAGAAGCCCTGACTGTGTTCACCATGTGCCTTCTCACTTGAGAGAGAAACCCTGAACTTCATTGGCCTTCTTGAACCAAGATATCTTTTCCTGGATGCCTTTGATTGGGCATTTCTATAAACTTGTTTTGATTGGGACATTTTCTCGGCCTTAGAACTGTAAACTAGCAACTCATTAAATTCCCCTTTTTAAAAGCCATTCTGTTTCTAGTAATAGTGCATTCCAGCAGCTAGCAAACTAGAACACTCAAGTTGAAGGTTGGGGTTAAAATGCCAAAGTTCCATTTCCTGGTAGTCTCGGTGAGATCCACGAGGATCTGTATAGTCCTATCTGATGGCAGGAGACAAATTTACAGAAGAATAGACCACATTGAAGATGTTAAATGCTTTTTGGCAAGGGCAGATGAAGCCACACAGCCTGGAGGCTGCCTGCTTTTCTCTCTACCTACACTGTCTAATACAATAGCTAATGTTGAGCTCTTGAAATGTGACTAGTGCAGACTGAGATGTGTGGAACACACTGATTTCAAAGCCTTAGCACACACACAAAAGAATGTGCAATATCATTAATTACATTTTGTTGATTATGTATGAAAATGATAAGAGTTTAGATATATTGGGTTAAACAGAACAGTAATTCCACTTGTTCTTCTTATGTTTGGCAATGTGGCCACTTAAAGCGTGTAATTATCCATGTGTTGTGCACTATATTTCTGTTGGACAGAGCTGCTCTAGCTTTTGCCACAGGAATAAGCCCCTGTTCCAGGGCCCAGGTAAGCTGTACCCATCCCCACTCCCCACAGAGCCAGAAGCCAGGAACTTATCAGCACCAGAGCTTCGCTTAGCACTGGAGGGTGCAGGAGGCAGAATGCAGGCTTGAATCTGAGTTTGAATTCCCGTTTCAGTTTACTAGCTGAGTGGCCTTCACCATCTTTCTAAGGTTCAGATGGCCTCTTTTAGATAGGTCAATATTGATGTATCTTTTGGAGTTAGAAAGGATTAGATAAGATGCTGTCTGTAAGATGCTTGACCCACAGGAGGCTCCTTGTCAATAACTGGGATTCACCGGGAGCCTCTGATGCCAGAACCACCAGCCTGTCAAGTGGGCATGGGGCACATTCAGGCTTCCCCTGACTTCGCTTGTTCTCTTAGACCTGTCTGACCTGGCTTGCAGGGCTACTGTCCCAGCCTGAGACCTGACCAGCCATCAATCCTGGGTTACAGAGGGATAGACCTTGCCTCCTCCTTGTCCTGACTCAACTCTGAGAGCTCTGGCTCCATTGATGTCCCCACCGAGGCCAGCAGAGGAAACAGAATTGCACAGAGCTGGTTCTGCCCATCCTTCTGAGCCAAGTCAGCACAGCACAGTTTCGCTCCTGGTCAGGACCCGTGGGAAATGCTCCTTAGTAGCACCCAGGAGCCATGGGGGCACAGTCCTTTTTGAGATAAAGGGGCGAAGTTGGGAACCTGGGGCTCTCCCAAAGCACAGGGAGCAGCTTCTGCCCAAACCTCCAGATACAGTTTCCAGGATTTGGTGGTCCTGAGCCTCATCCTGACCCTGGCAGGCTTGGCCCCAGGTCACACTATCAGCCCTCTTGCACAATCTGTATTACTTCAGCTCCAATGACCCAATTTCTACCCTAATTCTATCTCCTGATAACCTCTGTTCTTAACTGAGATTGCTCAGGTTCACTCACTAATATCAGTTCATATCAGTAAGACCGTATAGTCTTTGTCGTTTTGTTTCTGGTTAATTTCACTCAACATCCTCAAGGTCCATCCACATTGTTACATGCTTCATGACATTATTCTGTCTTACAGCTGCATAAAATTCCATTGTATGTATATACCACAGCTTGTTTAGCCACTCATCTGTTGATAGACATTTGGGCTGTTTCCATCTCTTGGCAATTGTAAATAATGCCACTATAAACATTGGTGTGTAAATGTCCGTTTGTGTTCTGGTCCGCATATCCTCTGAGTAGATACCTAGCAATGGTATTGCTGGATCATATGGCAATTCTATACTCAGCTTCTTGAGGAAATGCCAGATGCCTTCCACAGTGGTTGTACCGTTTGACATTCCCACCAACAGTGGATAAGTGTGCCTCTTTCTCCACATCTTCTCCAGGACTTGTCATTTTCTATTTTTTTGGTAATGGCCACTCTGGGGGGTGTGAGATGATATCTCATCGTGGTTTTGATTTGCATTTCCCTAATAGCCAGGGAAGTTGAGCATCTTTTCATGTGCCTTTTAGCCATTTGTATTTCCTCTTCTGAGAAGTGTTTTCAGACTCTTTTGGCAGAAAAATTGCAGTTTCCAATTTAAAAATAGAGGCGTCATTTTGTTGCTTTGTTGTCTTTCAAAATAAAATTTTTTTTGTTCCCCTTCTGCATAAACCTCAGTACCCACTCCTGAGAGATGGGTGGAGGCATTGATTCCTGCTCCACTGGCTTTTTAGCAGCAAGGCTTGAATAGGTGTGTGTCAATGAGGACTTCCCCCAAATAACCTTTATAGATAATCCCACAGCATATTTTCTGTCTTTTCCAGTATAGGAGATCTAAAAAGGAAGAGACTGGTGTTCTATTAGAGCTAGAAGCCATCTCGGTACCTGAGCCATCATCTGACTGGTTACTTGTAACAAGGGGATTGGGCTGGGGATGCCCTTGAGGTGGTACTGTGAGTAGCAGAATTATGACATTTAAATTCTTTCAGCAGTTTGCTAATCTGGTTGCTTTTTATCCTGTTTCCAGACAGAGTTTTCACTTTCTTTGGTTTCAGTGTGGGCTCTAGACCAGGTCCTGCCCTTGCATCTACCATATGATTCCAGTTTTTTGTTTTGATCCTGCTGGCAGCTTCTTCCATCTTTTCACAAGCAAGACACAGGCATTGCAGATATCTCCTGAATGAGTCTCATGCAACTCAAAACAGCTCTGGAAGTCCCTTTCACAGTGTTTGCTGTCAGTGAATCGAGAACTGGAGGAGTTAGCCCAGCAAATACAGCAGCCCTCTATTTTTCAGGAAATCTTTGGCTTGTGAAAATCAAACATCTTTTTGTCTGAAATCAAAGCCAGTTTTGCGTCAGAGTGTTGCTCGGAATCACTCACCTTCCAAAAATCTCTCCACATCTCTTGGGTTTTTGCCACAAAAGAAAAGGTGACAGGTGATGTCATTGACATGGCAATTTAAGACATTCCCTGGAAAAGCGTCCACTCAGAATTAACAAATAAAAGGATTAATACCACTTGATTACAACTTGGTTGAGGGTGGGGAACCATGGAACTGGGCCTTGGCCTGTTTTCCTGAGAGCCCCTAATGATTGAGAGGGTACCCGGGGTTTCTCAGATGGGAAAGTTAGTTCTATATTTTGTTTTTTTTCCTTTGAACCCTCACTGGTCCCTACTGATACTATTATCAGCTCACCATAATGTGAGATGTATCCTTGTATTACTCTAAGCTGTATGGAATTACAAGACCTCTTTCCTCTTCTGGGTTTTTTAGATGAGCAATCCAGACAGGTTAATGTAGGTCGTGTGTTACAGAAACTAGGTTCTAGACACAGTAAACCATTCTGCCTTTGTTTCATATAGTATTTGAAGGTCTCAAGTATATACACTATCATCTTGGACCCTGTGTATTCTGATTTACCTTAGTCCCAACTGGACTAGCTTTATTTTTACATCTAATTGAGGCCTGATCTCATTTTGGGTTACTTTGACTGTTATTACATGTACCCATGTTAACTTTTAGGGCTGCAGCACTCTATTTCTGGATCTTAGGTGTCAAAGAGTTACTCAGAGTTCCAGGAAAATACCAGTCGATACACACATGGCTCAGTGTCTCAGAATCTAGAAATACACATAAACTTCAGACTAAGTGTGGCTGCTATAAGGACTTACAATCTAAGCTCCAATTTTCCTTTAAGTATTTTATGAAAGAGACCTTAGCATATTTGTTCTTTTGTTTCAGGCTTGTTTTGCACAACACATTATCCCCAACATTTATTCAGTTCATTGCAAGCCTCTTGACGTCCTTTTTGTTACCGCACCATTATCCCATCATATAAACGTATCACAGCTCACCATTCTACTTCTCAGTCATTGTACCGTAGGCTCCCTCCATCTATTGGACATCATGGATAATATCCCAAATCAACAAACCATGTTTTACAATATCCTTACTTGGTTGTACAATCAGCAGCACTCTCAAGTTTAGAAAGTTTTCTGTGGTCCATAGTGACAATGAGCCAGCAAACTCAGTGTCACCAAATATCAAATCAAAACTACCCCTTATCTCTTGTCCCTTCTCCCTAATTAGTTGCCTTGGTAGTGCAGTGCACTGTTGATGTCTTACTGTTAACTGTTGGCCACAGCATGCAATTTTAGTTTCCCCCCTATACCCCTGTACAATTGATTTTTTGGACAATATCAAACCTTTGAAATAATTCATGTGAGAATTTAAAATAATTGTAGATTTAATTCGTGAGATACACACGACACTAACCGTTCCCTTTCAATTATGTTTATGTTCAATATGGCAGTATTATTTATAATCCCGCTAATTATTTACCATCACTTCTATCCCTGCCCTTGCATTTAAGTTCAACCTCTTTGGGTAGCCTTTCTCCCATCTCTAGTTTCTTTGTACCTCTAAGTCTGCTATATTCTATAGTGTAACCTCTGAGATTACCTTTGCCAGAGTCCTAATGGTGAAATCATACAGTATCTGCCCTTTTGTGTCTGATTTATGTCACTCAGAATCCTGTCCTCAAGTGTCATCCAGGTTGTCATATGTTTCGGAACTTCATTTCATTTTACTGCTGTATAATATTCCATCGTTATGTATATAACACATTTTGTTTAAACACTCGTCTGTTGATGGGCACTTGGATTGTTTCCATCTTTTGGCAATTGCGAGTAGTGCCGCTATGAACATTGGGGTGAAAATGACTGTTGCTGTCCTTGCTTTCAGCTCTTCTGTGTATATACTGAGTATTGCTATTGCCAAGTTATAGGGCAACTTGATATTGAGTTTTCTGAGGAATCGCCGAACTGTCTTCCACAGCCGCCGCACCATTATATGTTCCCACCAACAGTGAATAGTGTTTGAATTTCTCCACATCGTCTCCAATGTTTGTAGTTTTCTGTTTGTTTTAATAGCAGCCATCTTATAGGTTGTGAGATGGTATCTCATTGTTGTCTTGTTTTGCATTTCCTTTATAGTGAATGAAAATTGAGCATCTCTTCATGTGCTTTTTAGACATCTGTATTTGCTCTTCAGAAAAGTGTCTGTTCATATCCCCTGCCCATTTTATGTTTGGGTTGTTTGTTCTTTTGTTGTTGAACTGTATAATTTCTTTGTCTACACAAGATATCAAACGTTTATCTGATTTGTGGTTTCAAATATTTTCTCCCATTGAGTTGGCTGCCTCTTCACTTTTTTGACAAAGTCCTTTGAGGCACAGAAGCTCTTGATCTTAAGGAGTTCCCATTTATCTATTTTTTTTCTTTTGTTGCTTGTGCTTTAGGTGTAAAGCTTAAGAAGCTACTTCCTATTTCTAGGTCTTGAAGAATTTTCCCTACATTTTCTTCCATAAGTTTTATGGTAGTGACTCTTACATTTTTAATTATTTTTGTATAGGGTGTAAGGTAGTGATCCTCTTTCATTCTTTTGGCTATTGATATTCAAATCTTCTATTTGTTTTTGTTTTTTTAAAGGTTTTATTTATTATTGTTTTAAAAGTATTTTTATTGTATAACATATATACAAAGCAAAGAAAGAAAAAAGCAATAGTTTTCAAAGCACTCTTCAGCAAGTAGTAATAGGACAGATCCCAGATTTTGTCGTAGGCTACCATACCATCGTCTCAGATTTTTCCTTCCAACTGCTCCATAGTATTGGAGGCTAAAGGCTAGAAGGAATATATATATATATAATTTTTTTTTTCTTTCTTTCTTTCTCTTTTGGCCTGGGCAGGCTCCGGGTAATGAACCCGGGTCTCTGGCATGGCAGGCAGAACTCTGCACTGAGCCACCATTGCCTGCCTGAATATGTGTATTTTTTCATCACTTTTTTTCTTTTTTTGTGAAAAAATATGTATATACAGAAAAAGCAATATATGTCAAAGCACAGCACAACCATAATTGTAGAACAGATTTCAGAATTTGGTATGGGTTATAATTCCACAATTTTAGGTTTTCGCTTCCAGATGCTCTAAGATACTGGAGACTAAAAGAAATATCAATACAGTGATTCAGCAATCATATTTGTTTGTTTATCCTTATGTTCTCTGTATAACTCCACCATCACCTTTGATCTTTCTCCCACTCTTTAGGGGTATTTGACTTATGCCCATTCTAACTTTTTCGTGTTGGAAGGGCTGTCAGTAGTAAGGTGTAGGGAGATGAAACTAGATGATGTTCTGGAAAGGCTGGTCCCTCTAAGTTTCAGAACTTAACTGGTCCAGGGACCCATCTGGAGGTTATATGTTTCTGGAAAGTTACCCTAGGGTATGTAACCTTTGTAGAATCTTATATGTTGCCCTAGGTGTTTTTTAGGATTGGCTGGAATGGTTTTGGTTGGGATTTGGCAAGTTATGATAAGTAGCAATGTCTAACTGAAGTTTGTGTAAGAGTGACCTCCGGTAGCCTCTTGACCCTATTTGAACCCTCTCTGCCACTGATATCTTATTACTGTTCTTTTTCCCCCTTTAATCATGATGGCATTGTTGATCCCTCACTGCCAGGGCCGGACTCATCCCTGGGAGTCATCTCCCACGCTGCCAGGGAGACTTTCACTCCTGGATGTCATGTCCCATGTAGTGGGGAGGGCAATGATTTCACTTGCAGAGTTGGGCTTAGAGAGAGTGAGGCCACATCTGAGCA
Source organism: Tamandua tetradactyla (assembly GCF_023851605.1). Taxonomy (NCBI): domain Eukaryota; kingdom Metazoa; phylum Chordata; class Mammalia; order Pilosa; family Myrmecophagidae; genus Tamandua; species Tamandua tetradactyla. The sequence continues at coordinate 38,091,768 of NC_135333.1, read as the reverse complement.
ACAAAAAAGGTCCTCCGGAGGTGACTCTTAGTTACATCTATAGGTAGGCCAAGCTTTTCTGCTACCAACATAAGCTTCACAAGAGCAAGCCTCAAGATCAAGGGCTTGGCCTTTTGATTTGGGTGTCCCTAATGGTTGACACAGTATCAGGGGTTTCCCCGGTGGTAAAGTTTAGTAGTTCCATACTTTTTCTCCCAACCTTCAAGGAACTTTGCCAATACTTTTTGATTATCTGCTTAATATATTCTGGGATGTATCCAGGCATTTACACTATGCTGTCCAGGATTAAAGGCCCTGATTTTTATTCCTGTCTCCCTGTGTTTTGATTGTTTAAATGAGCTACCTATACAAGTTGAGTTAGATTATGTGCTACAGAAAATTTAGGTTCTGGCCAAAATAAACTATTCTTCCTATGGTCTCAAAGAGTAGGTGAGGTTCTAAAATACAGGCAATGTCTTCCTTACCCCTGTATTCTGAATTACCTTAATCATGACTGGATCGCATTCGTTCTTATTTCTGAATACCAGGTTACGCATAATAAAACAGACTCTAAAAATCCAGAAATAATAATTACCACTACAGACAAAATGTGACTGCTATAGAAACTTACAATCTAGGCCCCTGTTTTCTTATAAGCGTTTTCTAAATGAGACCATACAATGATTGCTCTTTTGCTTCTGGCTTATTTTTGTCTTACCAAATGTCCCACAGGTTCATTCACAATGTTACATGCCTCACAACTTAATATTCAATCGTATGTATGCACCATCATTTGCCAGTCTACTTCTCAATCTGTGCCTCCTTCAGGCACCTGCATTCATTAGGCATCATCTATAATGTCCAAAGTCCACAGTGCATCAGCACTCTCAATTTAGATTTGATTGTTCCCAAGAGAAAGATAAGCAATAAACATACCCTCTCTAAATAGGAAATCTAAATCTCCCCTTAACTGCTGTTCCTCTCCCCATTATTTACCCCTGGTGTTATTGTGGTACAACAGATGTTTTCCTACTAAGCATATCCCATAGCATACAATAGCAGTTTTCCCCCATTACCCTGAACTTAAATACTCTTTGTACAAGAATCATACCTTTGAAATAGTTTATGCAAGAACTTATTTATATTTGTAGTGTTAATCAGTGGGACCCATAAGTCTATACAATTCCTTTTAATCATGTTTACCTTCAATATGGAAATATTACTTATAGACCCACTAGTGAACCACATTCACTTCTACTTTATTCCCTTACATTTGAGTTCAACCTCATTAGCTAACCATTCACTCATGTCTACCTTCTATGTATCTCTAAATTCCCTATATTCTGTATTATAAGCCTCTGATTTTGCCTTTACCATGATCATAAAAGTGGAGTCATACAGTATCTATCCTTTTGTGACTGGCTTATTTCATTCAGCATTGTGTCCTCAAGGCTCATCCATCTTGTCATGTGCTTCAGGACATCGTCTTACTGCTGCATAATATTCCATCATATATATATAGTATTTTGTTAATCTACTCATCTGTTGATGGGCACTTGGATTGTTTCCATCTTTTGGCAGTTGTGAATAATGCTGCTATAAACATCGGTGTGCAAATGTCTGCTTGTGTCACTGCTTTCAGCTCTTCTATGTATATATCAAATAGTGCTATTGCCGGGTCATAGGGCAACTCAATTTTTAGTTTCCTAAGGAACCACCAAACTGTCTTCCATAGTGGCTGCACTATTATACATTGCTGCCAGTAGTGCATAGGTGTCCCAATTTCTCCACATCCTCTCCAACATTTGTAGTTTCCTGTTTGCTTAATAGCAGCAATTCTTATAGGTGTGAGGTTGTATCTCATTGTAGACTTGATCTGCATTTCCCTTAGCTAATGAAAATGAGCATCTCTTCATCATGTGCTGTTGAGCCATCTGTATTTGCTCTCCAGAAAAAAACCTATTCATATCTTTAGCCCATTTTATAATTGGGTTGTTTGTTCTTTTACTGTTGAGTTGTATGATTTCTTTGTGTATACGGGATATCAAACCTTTGCCCGATGTGTGATTTCCAAGTATTTTCTCCCATTGAGTTGGCTGCCTCTTCACCTTTTTGACAGTCTTTTGGTGCAGAAGCATTTGATTTTGAAGAGTTCCCATTTAACTGTTTTTTCTTTTGCTGCTTCTGCTTTGGGTATAAAGTTTAAGAAGCTGCCTCCTATTACTAGGTCTTGAAGATTTTTCCCTGCATTTTCTTTTAGATGCTTTATGGTACTAATTCTTATATTTAAGTGTTTGATCCATTTTGAGTTAATTTCTGTATAGGGTGTGAGGTAAGGGTCCTCTTTCATTCTTTTGGCTATTGATATCCAGTTTCCCCCATGCCCATTTATTGAAGAGACTGTATTGTTCCTGCTCAGTGGATTTGGGGGCCTTGTGAAAAATCAGTTGACCATAGATTGGTCAAATACACTCATAGATTGGTCAACTGTGGTCTATTTTTGCACTCTTGATTCAATTCCATTGTTAATATTTCTGTCTTTGTGCCAGTACCAGGCTGTTTTGACCACTGTAGCTTTATATGAATTTTTAAAATCAGAAAGTTTTAATCCTCCTACTTCATTCTTCTTTTTTAGGACACTTTTAGCTATTTTGGGGTCTCTTTCCCTTCCAGATGAATTTGGTAACTAGCTTTTCCAAGTCTTCAAAGTAGGTTGTTGAATTTTGATTGGTACCACATTGATTCTGTAAATTTATGTAGAATTGACATCTGTACTATATTTAACCTACCTATCCATGAGCAGAGAATGACTTTCTACCTATTTAGATCTTCTTTGATTTCTTTTAACAATGTTATATAGTTTTCTGTGTATAAATCCTTTACATCCCTAGTTAAGTTCATTCCTCGATACTTGATTCTTTTAGTTGCTATTTTGAGTGGAATTTTTTCCCTTAATTAACTCCTCAGATCATTGCTTGTGTATAGAAATGTTACTGATTTTTGCACATTAATTTTATATCCCTCCACCTTGCTAAATTTATTAATCAAGTAACTGTTCTGGATTTCTCAGGAGTTTCTAAGGATAATATCATGTCATCTGCAAATAAAGTTTTGCTCCTTCCTTTACAATTTGGATGCCTTTTGTCTTTACCCTGCCTCATCGCTCTAGCTAGAACTTCTAGTACAGTGTTGAAAACAGTTGCGACAGAGGGCAGCCTTGTCTCATTCTAGATCTTAGGAGGAAAGCTTTCATTCTCTCTCCATTGATAAAGGACATACATGAAAAACCCATATAAAAAGCCAAAACAATGCTGACTATGGGTTTTTCATATATGCCCTTTATCGTATTGAGGAAGTTACCTTTCATTCCTCTCTTTTGAAGTGTTTTTATCAGAAAACGATGTCGAATTTTGTCGAATGCTTTTGCAGCAGCAGTCGAGATGATCATGTGATTTTTCCCTTTCAATTTGTTAATGTGCTGTATTACATTGATTTTCTTGTGTTGAACCAACCTTATGTGTCTGGTATAAATCCCACTTGGTTATGGTGTATAGTTCTTTTAATGTGTTGTTGGATTTGATTTGCTAGTATTTTGTTGAGAATTTTTGCATCTATGTTCATTAGGGAGATTGACCTGTAATTTTCCTTTCTTATAGCATCTTTACCTGGTTTTGGTATTAAAATGCTATTAGCTTCATAAAATGAGTTAGGTAGAGTTCCTTTTTTCCTCAATTTTTTGGAAAAGTTTGAGGAAGATTGGTGTAAGTTCTTTTGGAATATTTGATAAAATTCCCCTGTGAAGCCGTCTGGTCCTGGGCTTTTCTTTGTAGGAAGATTTTTGATGACTGATTGAATCTCTTTACTTGTGATTGGTTTTTGAGATCTTCTCTTCCTTCCTTAGTCAGGGTAGCTTGTTTGTGTGTTTCCTGGAATTTGATGAAATTCCATTTCATCTAAATTGTCTAGTTTGTTGACATATAGTTGTTCATAGTATCCTCTTATGATTTCTTTTTTTTCTTCAGGGTCTGATGTAATGACCCCCCCCCCCCATTTCTGATTTTATTTGCCTACTCTCTCTTTTTTTCTATGTCAGCCTTGCTAGTGGTCCATCGATTTAACTGATTTTCTCAAAGAACCAACTTTTGGTTTTATTGATTCTTTCTATTGTTCCTTGATCTCTCATTCATTTAACTCTTCTTTAATCTTTGTTATTTCTGTCCTTCTGTTTGCTTTGGGGTTAGTTTGCTGTTCCTTATTAAGTTTCTCCAGGTGAGCAGTTAAGTCTTGGATTTTGCTCTTCCTTGTTTTTCTAATGTAGGCATTTAGGGCAATAAATTTACCCTCTCAGTGAAGCCTTTGCTGCATCCCATAAGTTCTGATATGTTGTATTTTTGTTTTCATTCGTCTCCAGATAGCTGCTGATTTCTCTAGCAATTTCTTCTTTGACCCACTGTTTTTTTAAGAGTGTGTTGTTTAATCTCCATATATTTGTGAAAATTCTCATTCTTTGGTGGTTATTGATATCCAGCTTCATTCCATTTTGATCATAGGAAGTGCTTTCAATAATTTCAATGTTTTTAAATGTATAAAGTCCTGTTTTGTGTCCTAGCATATGATCTGTACTGGAGAATGTTCCATGAGCACTAGAGAAGAATGTGTATCCTGGTGTTTTGGGATGTAATGACCTATATATGTGTGTTAGGTCTAATTCATTTATCAAGCTGTTTAACTTCTCTATTTCCTTATTAATCCTCTGTCTGGTTGTTCTGTCTGTAGAGGAGAGTGGTATATTGAAATCTCCTACTACTGTTGTTGAAACATCTATCCCTCTCTTTAGTTTTGCCAATGTCTGTCTCTTGTACTTTGGAGCTCCTTGATTTGTAGCATAAACGTTTATGATGATTCTTTCTTCTTGGTGAGTTGTCCCTTTTATTAATATATAGTGTCCTCCTTTGTCTCTTATGATGTCTTTACATTAAAATCTATTTTGTCTGATATTAGTATAGTACTTGTTCTAGTTTGCCAACTGCCAGAATGTAATATACCAGAAATGCAATGGCTTTTAAAATGGGAAATTTAATAAGTTGCAAATTAACAGTTTTTAGGCTATGGAAATGCCCCAGATAAAGCAAGACTGTAGAAATGCCTAATCTGAGGCATCCAGGGAAAGATACCTTAATTCAAGAAATTCAGGGTTTCTCTCTCAAATGGAAAGGCACATGGTGAACATGGTCAGGGTTTCTTTCTTGGATGGAAAGGGCACATGTGAACATGGTGTCATCTGCTAGTTTCCTCTCCAGCTCCCTGGGAGGCACTTTCCTTCTTCATCTCCAGAAATCAGTGGCTGGTGTCTCTCTGCTTCATGGTTCTGTGGCATTCACGGTTTTGGCTTTCTCGTTACTCTGTTGTTCTTCTATGCTCTCTCCAAATCCCCAGCTTTCTCCAAAATGTTGCCTCTTTTATAGGAGTCCAGTAAAGTAATCAAGGCCCACCAGTGTAACACCCACCTTGAGTGAGTCACATCTCCATCAAGATAATCTAATTAAAGTTTCGAACATATGATACTGAATAAGGATTAGAAGAAATACCTGCCTTTACAAAATAGGATTAGGATTAAAACATGGCTTTTCTAGGGTACATTGAGCCTTTCAAATTGGCACAATACTCCTGCTTTCTTTTGGTCATAGTTTGTGTGGAACGTCTTTTTCCATCCTTTCACTTTCAATCTATGTGTATCCTTGTGTCTAAGATGAGTCTCTTGTAAGCAGCGTATATTTGAATTATATTTCTTAATCCAGTCTGCCAATCTGTATCTTTTAATTCATAAATTTAGTCCATTAACATTCAGAGTTATTACTGAAAAGGCTTTTCTTGAATCCAGCATCTTAGCCTTTGGATTTGGTTCGTCAGGTCTCTCTCTCTATTTTTTCTGTCTCTCTTTTGTATCCTTTAAGTTACCTTACTGGTACTCTTCAGTTCTGTGCTCTCCTCCATACCTCCTTCTCCTGATTCTTTTTTTCAACTGGCAGAACTCCCTTTAGTGTTTCTTGTACAGCCTGTCTCTTGTTGACAAATTCTTTCAGGATTTGTCTGTGAAAATTTTAATCTCTCCCTCGGTTTTGAAGAACAATTTGGCTGGGTAAAGAATTCTTGGCTAGAAGTCTTTCTTTTTCAGGATCTTAAATACATCATACCATTGCCTTTTCATCTCCATAGTGCCAGTTGAGTGGTCTGAACTCAGTCTTATATTGTTTCCCTTGTATGTAGTAGATTGTTTTTCTCTTGTCACTTTCAGGATTTTCTACTTCTCTTCAACATTTGCCAGGCTGATTAGTATGGGTCTTGGGGAAGGCCTATTTGGAGTTCATTCGGCTCCTTTCATTTGAATATTAATGTCCTTTATAAGGGTTGGGAAGTTTTCCCCCATTATATCCTCAACTAATCTTCCTAACCCTTTACTCTTCTCTTCTCCTTCTGGAACATGAGTGATTCTTATATTTGTGCTCTTTGTTTTGTCCATCATTTCCCTGGGATCAAATTCAAATTTTTCCATCTTTTTTGCCATTTGCTGTTTTAAGTGTCCAGAATCAGTTGTCTGTCCTCTAGTTCACTTATTCTTTCTTCTGCCTCTTCAAATCTGCTGTTGTATGTCTCAAGTATATTTTTGATTTTGTGTACGGTATCTTTTATCTCTGTGATATCTGCTATTTTCCCATTTATCCTTTGAAATTCCTCTTTATGCCCTTATAACGTCTTCTTGATCTCCTTTATGCCATCAGCCATCCCACTGATTTCATTTAGTAGAGTTGTATGAACATCTTTGATTATTTGTTCCAAAGTCTGTGTCTCCTCCAGGGTTTTAGTTTGGTCATTAGGCTGCACTATGTCTGTCTGCATCTTGGTATGCTTAGATTGTCTTTGTGGCATGTAAATATCTTGATTGGTTTACTTTGTAAGTTGATTTCCTTCAGTAGTCTAAAGCTTTGTATTTGCCAGATGGATGTGAAGCAGGATGCAGGGTGTGGGGCGGGACATAACAGTGTGGTGATGCATTACAGCACAGGTATAGGCAGAGATTGGGGTTGTTACTTTGGTGCCTGTGAGTGTGGGGTGCATGTCATGGGGTCGTAGAGGTGCAGTGCAGGGGCCACAGGTATATGGTGCAGCTCGCACAGACCTTGGCACGCAAGAGCAGGGTATGGTGTAGGGGGACACAGAGGTAGAGCATTCCTTCTCCCAGTCTCCCCATCATGCACTCTTGAGGGCTCTGGGCTTCCATTTGGAAAGGGTCACGGTAGGCTGTTTGCACCAGCTGGATGGTCTCCTGTTCTCTGCATCTCAGTTCTTCAGCTTTTGTAACCAGGGCCTCCCTAAGTGGTGTAGAAGACCCTCCTGGGTCACTTACATCCTGAAATTGCTGTCTCATGTCACCTTCCTGTCCCTTTTCTAGCTGTTCCTTGGAGCAAGGGTGAACTCAGCCTACCCTATTCTGCCATTTTCCAGGAACCCTGAGACCAGCCCTTCTGCAGTATTTGTGCTGTCTGATTCAAAAAGTCTCAAGTCCCCCCCCCCCCCCCCCCGCCATCAACCCTGCCCTCTCTCTGCTGGGGCAAAATTCCTAGTACCTTTAATGCTTACTCCAGGCTTCTCTGTGCTGTGGGCCTATTTTCAGTAGTCAGAATTTGTTAATTAATTCCCCAAGTGAAGCTTGGTTGAGCTAAGCCTTTTCTGCTGGTAAAATCTGTTTTCTTTCCCCTCAAGGAACCAGCCTGCCATGCCTGTGGTGGAGGGGTGCCAGCCTCTATGGCTTGGGAGACTTTAGTTCAGTGTGGGGTCTCAGCCAGTCCAGCTTGTCCAGACTGACTTATGCTGTGTGTCTGGTCACTAATGTAGCCCCAGCAGTTGTTCTCTCCTGTTCCTGGCTATTTACTAGCTGCTCTGGAGGATGAACTAAATTCCACACTTCACTAAGCCACCATCTTGCCCCCTCGTGCCCTCTTATTAAAAAGACGATTCTGTCCCAGTTCAGCAGATTCGGGGGCCTTATTGAAGATTACTTGTCCATAGATTTTGTGGTCCATCTCTGCACTCTTGATTAAATTCCATTGACCCATACGTCTATCTTTGTGCAAGTACCATGCTATTTTGACCACTGTGACTTTATGGTAAGCTTTAAATGCAGAAAGTGTTAGACCTCCCACTTTGGTATTCTTTTTAGAATACCTTTAGCTATTCAGGGTCTTTTTCACTTCTAAATAAATTTGGCTCTTAGCTTTTCCAAGTCTTCAAATTAATTGTTTGGATTAATTGTTGGAATTTTGATTGTTATTGCATTGAATCTGTAGTTCAATTGGGTAGAATTGACATCTTAATGATATTCAACCTTCCTATCCACAAGTATTGAATAATTTTCCATCTATTTAGGTCTTTTTAAAATTTCTTTTAGCAATGTTTCGTAGTTTTCTATGTACAAGTCCTTGAGATTCCTGGTTAGGCTTATTCCTAGATACCTGGTTCTTTTGATTGCCATTTTGGATGGAATTTTTTCCTTAATTTTCTCCTCAGATAAGTCATTGCTTGTATATAGAACATTACTGATTTTTGTGCATGTCTTTTATCCCTCCACTTTGCTGAATTTGTTTATTAGCTCAAGTAGCTTTGTTGTACATTTTCTCAGGGTTTACCAAGTATAGGTTCATGTCCTCTGCAAATAATGAAAAATTTTCTTCTTCCTTCCCTATTTGGATGCCTTTTATTTCTTTCTCCTGCTAGGACTGTTAGTACAATGTTGAAGAATGGTGGTGACAGTGGTCATCCTTGTCTTGTTCCTGATCTTAGGGGGATTGCTTTCAATCTGTCACCGTTAAGTATGATAAGGGCTATGGGTTTTTCATATATTCCCTTTATATTTAAGGAGTTTTCTTGAATTCCTACCTTTTGAAGTGTTTTTATCAGGAAAGAGTGCTGAATTTTGTTGAATACTTTTTCAGCATCAATCAGTATTATCATATGATTTTTCCCCCTTTGATTTTTTAATGTGCAGTATTACATTGATTTTCTTGTGTTGAACCACTCTTGAATTCCTTGTATAAACCCCACTTGTTCAGATTGTATAATTCTTTTAATGTGCCATTGAATTCAATTTGCTAGTATTTTAAAAATTTTTGCATCAATATTAATTAGAGAGATTGGTCTATAATTTTCCTTTCTTGGAGCATCTTTATCTGGTTTTGGTATTAGAGTGATGTTAGCTTCATAAAATGATTTAGGTAGCATTCCTTTTTCCTCAGTTTCTTGGAAGAGTTTGAGAAGGATTGGTGTTCATTTTTTTTGGAATGTTTAATAAAATTCCTCTGTGAAGCCATCTGGTCCTGGGATTTTCTTTGTAGGAAGATCAGACCAGATCCAAAGGCCCTTTGGTATGTATCAGAAAAGACACCAAAAAAACTTTCTTGTTTTTTTCTCCCCAAAGCTGCACTTTCCTGGCCTGCCCAGTAGATGACCCTCTTTCACAAATTATTCCCCACAGCTCTAAAGAGGGAATGTATTTTTTTAACCTCTGTTGGCCCAACTCCTGTCAGGCACAGTGTTGAATCTGGTGTTTGCTGGTGAACCCATTTGGGGCAGGCTGGAATCACGATCCAGAGCCTGGACCCAGCTTTCCAAATGCCTTGATCAGAAGGCACTCTGCTTTACTACCCCCTGTTCCTAGGGAGGAAGCCCTCCCTTTCCCTCTCTGTCTTCAATAGCCAGCCATAGTGCATACCAAGGATGCTTGCCTTGAAGATGAAGGATGGGTGCCATCCACTGCCGTGGTACAATTCACTCACATTTTCTTTGCTGCAGCTTCTGTCTGTCGATCCTACTGTTTCCTGGATGCTGTACAGTGTTCCCCTGGCCTCTGGAACTCCGAAACTGTTGTTTCACACAATTTCTGCCTGTCCGCTATCTATCTTTGGAGGAGGAGTGTGTCTTGTAGCTCCCGTCTTCCCTGGTAATTCCCCCTTTCTCTTTCTTCTTCTGTCAGATATGGCAATTTGTATGTTTCTATGAATTGGACCATTTCACTTAAGTTTCCTAATTTTTGGCATAGAATTGCTTATATTATATTTTATTACATATAATTTATATTATATTATATAAATGAGGCTCCCCATTTTAATTTTTGATTTTAGTTGTTTGTGGTCTCTTTTTCCTTATAAGTCTGGCTAAAAGTTTGTCAATTTTATTGTCCATTTTAAAGAACCAACTTTTGTTTTGTTGGTTCTCTCTATTCCTTTTCCATTCTCTGTTTCGTTTATCTCAGCTGTAAACTTTACCATTTTCTTCCTTCTAGAAACATTGGATTTAGTTTGCTCTCATTCTAGATTCTTTGGGGAGTAAATTTAGGTTATTGACTTGTAATCTTTCTTTTTTAAAATATAGGCTATAAATTACCCTCTGAGCAGTGATTTTACTTTGTCTCATAAGTTTCAGTGTATTGTATTTTTATTTTTGCTTGCCTCAGATGTTCTTTTAATTTCCTTGCAATTTCTTCTTTTATTTAATAGTTTGTCACTTAACTTCCAAATATTTTTAAATTTTCCAGTTTTCCTTCTATTTTGATACTAGTTTTATTGCTTGGTGGTCCAACAAGATATTGTGTATGATTTCAACATTTTAAAATTTATTAAGATTTTATTTGTGGCCCAACCTATGTTCCAGGTGCAGTTCAGAAGAATGTGTATTCCATTGTTGTTGGGCAGAGTATTCTCTTTATGTCCATTAGATCTAATTTGTTTCATAGTGAAGCTCAAGTCTTCCTTTCCTTGCTATCTTCTGCTTAGAAGTTCTTTCAGTTATTGGCATGGGTACATTGAAGTGTTCAACTATTATTGTTGAACTCTCTGTTTTTCACTTCAGTTCTGTCAATTTATGCTTCATCTATTTTGGGGCTTCATTGTGTTCTTCATATATGTTTGGCATCACTTTATCTTCTTGCTGACTCAAACCTTTTATCAATATATAATACCATTCTTTGCCTCTTGTAGTACTTTTTACTTAAAGTCTTTTTTCTTTTGAGATAGTATGACCACTCTGGCTTGCTTTTATTTTACGTTTTTTCTTTAACTTTGTTAATTATATAATATAACATATATGCAAAGCAAAGAAAGAAAAACGCAGTAGTTTTCAAAGCACTCTTCAACAAGTAGTTACAGGACAAGCCCCAGAGTTTGTCATGGGCTACCATACTATCGTCTGGATTTTTCCTTCTAGCTGCTGTAGAATATAGGAGGGTACAAAGCTTAAATATTTTTTTTATCATCACAATTGACTTTTTTTCCTTCTTTTTTTGGTGAAAAATACATGTCTACAAAAAAAAAAAGGAATAAATTTCAAAGTACAGAAAGATAATTAGTTGTGAAACATATTTCAGGGTTTGACATGGTTTACAATTCCACAATTTTAGGTTTTTACTTCTAGCTGCTCTAAGAAACTGGAGACTAAAAGAGATATCAATTTAATGATTCAGCATTCATATTCATTTGTTAAATCCTGTCTTCACTGTATAGCTCCATCATCACCTTTGATCTTTCCATCCCTCTCTTTAGGGGTTTTAGGGCTATGACCATTCTAATTTTTCTTATTGTGAAGGTCTGTTACTAATATGGGGTAGGGAGATGGAACTATCTGATGTTCTGGAGAGGCTGGGCCCTCTAGGTTTCAGGACTTATCTGGACCAGAGTCCCATTTGGAGGTTGGAGGTTTCTGGAAAGTTACCCTAGTGCATGGAACTTTTATATGATCTTATATGTTGTCCTAGGTGTTTTTTAGGATTGGCTGAAATGGTTTTGGTTAGGGTTTGGCAAGCTATGATAGGTAGCAATGTCTAACTGAAGTTTGCATAAGTATGACCTCCAGAGTAGCCTCTCACTTCTGTTAGAACTTTCTCAGCCACTGATACTTTATTAGTTACACTTCTTTTCCCCCTTTTGGTCAGGATGGAATTGTTGATCTCACGGTACCAGGGCCAAACTCATCCCAGGGAATCATCTCCCACACCGCCAGGGAAATTTTTACTCCCAGATGTCATGTCCCACATAGAGGGAAGGACAATGATTTCACTTACAGAGTTGGTCTGTTTGCTTTGATTGCTATTTACATGTAATATCTTCTTCCACACTTTTCATTTTAATTTTTTTGTGTCTTTCTTTGTTCCTAAAGTGGGTTTCTTGTAGACAGCATATAGATGGATCAAGCTTTTTCATCCAATATGTGAACATCTGCCTTTTAATAGGGGGAGTTTAATTCATTCATGTTTATGGCAATACCTGAGAAGAAAGAATTTACTTCTGCCATTTAGCTATTTGTTTTCTCTATGTCTTTTACATTTTTTTAAGCCTCATTACACCATGATTGCCTTTTTTTTTTGTATTTGGTTGCCTTTTGTGGTGTACTATTTTGATTCCCTTCTTCTTTCCTTTATATTTTTAGTTATTTTCTTAGTGTTACCTTTATAAATATGATGGGCATCTTAAACTAAACAAATTAGTTTGACTGGTACCAACCTAGTTTGTAGTATTACATTCTCTGTTCCTGTGAATAGTTTGGTAGTATTACATTCTCTATTCTCTGTCCCTCCCTAATGATATTGTTATTGTCTAAGCGTTCATCTTTATGTGTTGGTTTCCCATTAACATAGATTTGTAATGTTATTTTATGTATTTCCCTGTTCGGTCAAATGGGGGTGTGGGTGATTCATTACAAACCAAAAGTATGGTAATACCAGATTTTCTATTTACCTATGTAGTTATCTTTATCAATGTTCTTTATTTCTTCTTATGGATTCAAGTTATTGTGTAGTGTCATTTTATTTCACCCTGAAGGAATCCCTTTCAGATATCTTGAAGGACAGACTTATGTTTATGAATTCTTAGAGCTTCTGTCTGTCTGTAAATGTCTGAATTTCTTCTTCATTTTTTTTGAAAGATAATTTTGCAAGATATGGAAATCTTGCTTGACATTTTTTTTTTTAATCTAAGGACTTAAAACATACCATCTCACTATCTTCAGGCCTACATGGTTTTTGAAGAGAAATTCACAGTTAATCTTATTTACAATCTTTTGTAATGTGACACGTGTCTTCTATCTTTTTGCTTTGAAAGTCGTTTCTTTGTTTTTTATTTTGATAATTTCACTATCATGTGTCTTTAGTGATATCTGTTGAAGTCTATCCTATTTGGAGTTTGTTGAGCTTTCTGAATGTAAATGTTCATGTCATTCACAAGATTGGGGATGTTTTCAGCCATTATTTCCTCAAATGCTTTTTCTGCACCTTTCTCTCTCTCTTGTATTTCTGGAACTCCAGTGATGTGTATTTCGTATGCTTGATGGTGTCCCACTGGTCCTTCAGGCTGTGTTCACTTTTCTTCATTAATTTTTTTGCTTCTCGAACTGGATACGTTTTGTTGTCTCATCATCAGGCTCCCTGATCCTTTCGTCTGCCTGTTCAAATCTTCTGTTGAATCCCTATCTTGAGTTTCTCATTTCAATTACTATGCTATATAGCACAAAGATTGCTGTTTTGTTCCCTTTACAAATTTCCATCTCTTTTTTTTTTGTTCAGCCATTTTTCTAATTTCTTTTAGTTCTTTGTATATGGATTCCTTTAGCTCATTGAACATATTTAGAACAATATATTTGATAACTTTGACTAGTAGTTTTAATTATTAGCTTCCTCAGTGATGATTTCTGGCAATTTCTTATTTCATGTGAATGGGCCATACTCCATACTTCTCTGTGTGTTTCATAAATTTTTTGTTGAATATTGGACATTATGAGTTTTATGTTGTTGTAACTCTGGAAATCTAGTTCTTCCACATCTCTGGGAGCTACAAGTGATTTTTGTGCTATTGAGGGTTGGGACCATCAATTCATGACTTTTACACACTATTTTTGCTCCCATATGGGACTGGAAGCTGTGAAGTGGCGGGAAAAGAACCAGATCCTGCCTTCTTAAGAATTCTCTGCCACTTTTCCCTAGGGCTGGGGTTGTGACAGTAGCAACCCTCAGAGCCAGCTATCTAGCGATATGAAGAAGCAAATATAAAGCAGAGATCAATGATTAGACTGCACTCCCTGAGATTTTGGAGAACTGTGCTCCTCTTCTTTTTTTTTAACATTTATTTTTATTATAAAATATAACATACATGCATAAAAGTGATAAATTTCAAAGTAGAATTTCAGAAATAGTTACAGAGCAAATTTCAAAGTATGGTATGGATCACAGCTTCACAGATTCAGAAATTTCCTTCTAGATGTTGACATAATGGGGTAGGGGGATGAAAGCAGTTGGTGTTCTTGGAGAGACTGGTACCTCTGGGTTTTAGGGCTTATCTGGCATAGGAACTGTTCTAGTTTGCTAGCTGCCAAAATGCAATATACCAGAAACGGAATGGCTTTTAAAAAGGGAAATTTATTAAGTTGCTAGTTTACAGTTCTAAGGCTAAGAAATGTCCCAATTAAAATAAGTCTATAGAAATGTCCAATCAAAGGCATCCAGGGAAAGATACCTTGGTTCAAGAAGGCTAACAAAGTTCAGGGTTTCTCAAGTTGGAAGGGCACATGGTGAACACAGTCAGAGTTTCTCTCTCATCTGGAATGACATGTGGTGAACATCATCATATGGTGAACATGGCATCATCTGCTAGCTTCTTCTACTGGCCTCCTCTTTCATGAAGCTCCCTGGGAGGCATTTCCCTTCTTCATCTCCAAAGGTTGCTGGCTGGCGGATTCTGCTTCTCGGGGCTATGCCATTCTGCTCTGCTCTCTCTGAATCTCCTTCATTCTCCAAAATGTTTCCTCTTTTATAGGACTCCAGAAACTAATCAAGACTCACCCAAAATGGGTGGAGACATGTCATCACCTAATCCAGTTTAACAACCACTCTTGATTAAATCACATCTCCAGGGAGATGATCTGATTCCAGTTTCAAACATACAGTATTGAATAGGGATTCTTCTGCCTTTATGAAATGGGATTTTGATTAAAACATGGCTTTTCTAGGGTCCATACATCCTTTCAAAGCAGCACATTCCACCCTCTGGACCCTGAAAAAGACATGTTTTCCCCATATACAAAATACATTAATTTCATTAATGTTTCAGAAATCCTTAACCATTTCAGTAGCAATATACATGAAATACAAGTTAGAAATGTACAGACTCCTATCAAAGTTAGTTACGGGCATGATCTGTTTTAAGGCAAAATTATCCTCTGACTTTGAACCTTTGAAAACTCATAACAGGTCATTTGCTGCCAACATACAAAGGAGGAACAGTCATAGGATACATTTACGCATTTCCATAGGGAGGAAGGAACACAGGGGTCACTGGACCCATGAAGTTTTGAAAACCCGCAGGGCAAAGTCCATTAGACTTCAAAGTCTGAGAACCATTTATCTTCGTGACCTCTGAAAGCAGCAGTCCCACCCTTTCCAAAGGCCTACGCAGAAGCTTGCCTCTGTCTGAACGCAACCTTGGAGGACACCGGGGAGACCACCTTTTTCTTGGCTCCACCTTCTCCAAGCATTGGGGCTGCACCCAGGTACAGCCTTCTCTGGGGTACACACTCAACCCCTCCACGTGGTGGCAGCCAGGCTTTCCCAAAACCCCAAGGAATGTGCTTCACCCTCTCCAAAGCCTGAAGCGGCATGACTCATCCACTGCAATGAGGTGGAAGGCCCATCTTCTGCCTTCTGGGTAAACTCACCCTTTCCATGGGCTTGGGTAGGTCCGATCACCTGGCCTGTGACTTCTTGACTTCAGACCTCAGCTTTCATGGCTTTGCCTCTGAAGTTATTTTTCCTCCAATGTGTCCTTTCTCTGTCCCTCTCAGTCTTGACTGGCAGTGGTTCTTTTTATACAAGTTCCACAACACTCTGGTTGGCTTTCTATTCAGGAGCCCTGGATCATGCCCATGAGACATAAAGAGTTTCCACAAATTCTTCCTGGATAACTCCATGTCCAGTCTTGGCTTTCTCTGAAATGACTGATTGGTTCCACATTTGGTCAAGTCCTCATGTGGGGCACTGTTCTCTGGTGTCTCCCCCTCCAGGAAGCCCAAAATTCTCCAGAACAATAACTTCTGGTTTCATTGTACCCACGAGTTCAGTTCTCAACTTATCTCGTTCCTGTTGCATTTCACTATAAGCTGCGAGGGGAAACCAGGCTGCACTTTCCACATTTAATTTGGAGATCTCTTCGGCTAAATATCCAAGTTCATGGCTTTTAAAATCTGCCTTCCAGCCAAAGCCACTAGTCAACTTTGCCAGATCATCTGCCATTTTAAAACAAGGCTCACTTTCCTTCCGGTCTATAATAACACATACCTCATTTCTGTCTAAGACTTTATCAGAAGTGTCTTTGAAGTCCACATTTCTGCCAACCATCTCTTTAAAGCATTCTAGGCCTTCTCTATCAAGCTTCTCACAACTCTTCCAGAATATTCCCATTATCCATTTAAAAAGCCGTTCCGACTTGGTTGGTATTTGCAAACTGCAGCAACCCACTCCTGGTACCAAAATCTGTTCTAGTTTGCCAGCTGCCAGAATGCAATATTCTAGAAATGGAATGGCTTTTAAAAAGGGGAATTTATTAAGTTGCTAATTTACAGTTCTAAGGCCAAGAAAATGTCCCAATTAAAACTCTATAGAAAAGTCCAATCATAGGCATCCAGGGAAAGATACCTTGGTTCAAGAAGGCTGACGAAGTTCAGGGTTTCTCAAGTTGGAAGGGCACCTGGCAAACACAGTCAGAGTTTCTCTCTCATCTGGAAAAGCACATGGTGAACATGGAGTCATCTGCTAGCTTCTTCTACTGGTTTCCTGTTTTATGAAGCTCCCTGGGAGGCATTTCCCTTCTTCATCTCCAAAGGTTGCTGGCTGGCGGATTCTGCTTCTCGGGGCTACGCCATTCTGCTCTGCCCTCTCTGAATCTCCCTCATTCTCCAAAATGTTTCCTCTTTTATAGGACTTCAGAAACTTATCAAGACTCACCCAAATGGGTGGAGACATATCATCACCTAATCCAGCTTAACAACCACTCTTGATTAAATCACATCTCCAGGGAGATGATCTGATTCCAGTTTCAAACATACAGTATTGAATAGGGATTCTTCTGCCTTTATGAAAAGGGATTTTGATTAAAACATGGCTTTTCTAGGATCCATACATCCTTTCAAACCAGCACAGGAACATTTTGGAAGTTTTAAGTTTCTGAAAAAGAAACTTAGTGAATGAAATTTTACAGCACCTCAGATAAGGCCCTGGGTTTTCTTTAGGGTTTTCAGGAATATTGTTAGTTGGGTTTTGGCATACCATGGCAATTAACAATATCTAGCTGATGCTTGTATAAGAGTAACCTCTAGAATAGCTTCTCAAATCTATTTGAAATCTCTTAGCCATTGAAACTTTATTTTGTTAAGTTTCTTTTCCCCCTTTTGGTCAGGTATTTATTGTTGATCCCACAATGCCAGGGCCAGGCTCATCCCTGGGAGTCATGTTCCATGTTACCTGGGAGATTTACACCCCTGGATGTCATATGCTACATGGGAGGGAAGGTAATGAGTTTACTTACAGAGTTGGGCTTAGAGAGAAAGAGGCCACATAAGAGCAACAAAAGAGGCTCTCTGGAACTGACTCTTAGGCATAATTATAGGTAGGCTTACCTTCCCTGTTACAGAAATAAGATTCATAAGAGCAAACCTCAAGATAAAGGGTTGGCCTGTTAACTTAGGAGTCCCTAATGTTTGAGAGAGTATCAGATGGGGAGATTTAATAGTTCCATATTTTTTTCTCCATTCCTTCAAGGGACTTTACCAATAGTTTTTTCTTTTTAATTAAGATATATTATTTATTCACATACCATACAATCATCCAAATCTACAATTCGTCATTCACTTATCATCATATAGCTATGCTATATCGTAACAGTCTATTTTTGGACATTTCCATTACTCCAAAACAATTAAAAAAATAAAAATAAAGGCAAAAGGAACACCTAGAACATACCATCCCCCACCCCCATTGTTTATTTGTTTGTTAATTTATTTATTCTTACTCATCTGTCCATACACTGGATAAAGGAAGTGTCCGTCACAAGGTTTTTGCAATCACATATGTTCTAGTTGCTAGATGGTAGAATGCACACACCAGAGATGGATTGGCTTTTAATAAAAGGGGATTTATTTTGTTAGTTCTTCAGAGGAAAGGCAACTAACTTTCAACTGAGGTTCTTTCTTAGGCTGGAAGGCACAGGGTGATCTCTGTTGGCCTTATCTCCAGGCCTCTGGGTTCCAGCAACTTTCCCTGGGGTGATTCTTAATCCCCATTCTTGTGGGTATAAACCCATTGTAGATAGGGTCTCTTGAAGATGAGGTCAGGCCTTATTTAGGATTACTAGAGTTCTTTGTAGACAGGGAAAATTCAGACATAGTGAGACAAAGCTGCAGGAAGTAGATGGAAGCCAGTGTCTGCAGGAAAAGTCAGAAGAGAAAGGAGAGGCCATCACCATGTGACAGCAAAGCCAAAGAACTTACCAGAACTTTACCAACTCCAGGAGGAAGCAAGCCTTTCTGCCTCCAAGACTTTAAACCAATAAATTCCTGTTGTTTAAGCCAACCTATTGCACAGTTTTTGGCATAAGAACCGGGAAACCAAGACATGGGGGATGATACAAGCAAATGGCTAAGCATGAGAATGTGTTGGAAGGATGGCTGCGGCTGTAGCAGCTATGGCTTGGGTGGCCAGAGAGGGCTCCTTGGAGTGTGACCTTGGAGTTGAGAACTGCAGGGTCAGAAGGAGGAGAATCACAGAGCAAGCCAGTCAGAAAGACACAGATATGAGCCAGATTCAGGACCAAATAAGATTGGCAAGTTCAAGGATGCAAAGAAAGACTCAGGGGACTGGAAGATGGAGAGAGGAGGGGAAGATGAAGGGAGCATGTAAGGAGAGGGGCAGAGTAAGGTCCCAGAGACTTGGGAGGGTGTCCTAAGGAGTCTAACTTTATTGTATTTGCAATGGGAAGTCCTGTAGAGTTTAGGTGGGGGTGAGCCATTGTCTTATTTACATATTAGAAAGATCTGGACTCCAAAAGAATTTAACATGCCCAGGAATTTGGTTGGAAAAAGAATGATGTTCTGGTTTGGTAACTGTCAGAATGTGATACACCAGAAACAGACTGGCTTTTAAAAGGAGGAATTTGTTAAGTTGCAAGTCCACAGTTCTAAGGCTGTGAAAATGTGGCAGCTAAAGCAAGGCTATAGAAATGTCCAATCTAAGGCATCCAGGGAAAGATACCTTGGTTCAATAAGGCCAATGACTTTCAGGGTTTCTCTCTCAACTGGAAAGGCATATGGTGAACATGGTGGTGTCAGCTCACTTTCTCTACAGGCTTCTTGTTTCATGAAGCTCCCCTGGGTTCAGTTTCCTTCTTCATCTCCAAAGGTCACTGACTCCGAGATCTCTAAAGCTTTTTCCAAAATGGTTCTCTCTTAAAGGGCTCCAGTAAGCAATCCCACTTTGGGTAGGTGGAGACACACCTCCATGGCAATCATTTAATCAAAAGTTACCCCCTACAATCAGGTGGGTCACATCTCCATGGGAACATTCAAAAAGCTCCCTGCCAGCAATATTGAATGAGAATTAAAGGTCACGGTGTTTCTGGGGTCCACCAGAGATTCAAACTGGCACAAATGACATCTTCGTTTTCCTGGAACCTACCTGAAAGTTAGTATTTCCTGCAAATATAAATGCAGGCAACAAAGTAAAGTGGTATGAGCAGCATCTGTGACTTGTTATTAGAGCTCACAGGAATGCTTATATCACCTTACAGTTGTTGTAGACCCCGAAATGTTTTCTGTGCTTATTCCTTTGAAATTATGGTGTCATCTTATATATACTGCTGTATCTTTTTCCCCCCAATTTTTAAAGCCTCTTTATTGTGGAGAAAATATCAACCATCATAAAAATAAAAAGAATAGAATTATAATTCTCTTTAAATAAAATTCTATGAATTTCATTTGGTGCATTTAAAAACATAGAGTCAACACTATCCATACTTTGACAATCTTATATTACCTATCTTCCCCAACTACTTCTTTTGCTTGAATATTTAAAAGTAAATCTCATATGTCATATCATAGTGTGTACATATATTTTGGTATTTAATCCAGAAGCAAAATCTTAAGTTGCTCTGTCTTTTATTGATTGATCTATTCATTTATTTACTGCCTCATATAATAAACATTTGTTGAGTGTCCAACATATTCTAGACATTGTATTAATTCCTGGAAAATGATTGGGTGAGGAAGGTCATTAAGACTCTTTCTAAGAAGTTCTCTTTTGATTAGAAATGTGAACTGTTAACAGATAGGATCTTATCACTCAACTGCTGTCACTCCTTGTTGACTTTTCATAAGCTCCTGGACAATGCTTAGTATGGCATATGAGCTCCCTTAAGATCCCCCACTATAACCATATACCCCACATCTCCAGCTTTACCCACGGAAACACAAGCATCCTAAATTCCTCCTAAATGGAAATATTTAGTGTTCCAAATATGCTTTTCTTTTGCACACATGTTGGTCCCTCTTTCTGGAAGCTTTGTCTCCCAACCAGTGATACATTTCCCATGTACTTTTTAAAAAATATATAGAGTGCCTCGCCATGTAACCTTCTCTGTATTGTTCCAATTTTAGTGTATGTACTGCTGAAGTGAGCACCAGATCTTATTTAATACATAAACAAAGGAGCCTATCTACTATTGTATTACAATGATAAAATTTTGATAACTGAATGAAAAATAAATGGTTTCCTTGTAGTTCTATGAATTTCATTTGATGCACTTCAAAACATTATCCTTAGAAGAGGGCCATCAGGTCTGCCAAATTCTAGCCAAAATAGGGTACAAAACCCTGCCACCTCCTTGTGGAGAACAAACCCTAGAGAAGGTGAAAGTGGAAGCAGAATCAGCTTCATTTACGAGGTACTGCAGTCTCCCAGAAGATGATGGTGGTTTGGACTATGGACAGAACCTGGAGATGGTGAGAAGTGGAATATTTGAGATATATTTTGAGGTAGAGAGATTGGATTTCCTGACGGACTAGCAGCAAGGATGAAGGAAAGAAAGAACCCAAGGATACTGGTTCCATTTAATGCAATGGGGAAAGTTTGAGAGGAGCAGATTTACAGAGGGACATTGCAGTCTTCTTTGACCACACTGAGTGTGAAACTCCTGTTAGACAAGCAGGTGGAAGTAGGAGGTGGAGAGATGGGTGTACAAGTCCAGAGCCCAGGGAGAGAGGTCATGCAGGTGATAGAGAGTTACTGGATATTTTAAAACATGGGACTAGAGAACTATAGGGCAGAGAGAGCAGAGCTTAGGCTGTATCCATATGTGGAGGTCAGAAGGGGAGCTAGCAATGGAGGTTGAGGAGATGCCAGGGACGAAGAGAATGGAGTGGGTGAGTATCACAGCTACCCCCAGAAGAACAGCAAGTGCAGGCAAAAGGATATGTCAGTATGGACAAGAATATCTCAGGGAGTGGGGGGATGAAATCTAGATTGGAGTGGGTTAATCAGAGATTGGGGTCTGTGGGTGGAATCAGCTCTTTGGAGCGATTTGCTGTGAGCTGGAACAGAGAATGGAGACAAAGATGGAGGGAGAGGCATAATCAAGAAAAGGCTTTCCAAAAGATGGTGACATCTGAGAGCATTTGCACACAGACAGGAAAGATGAAGGAGGGAGAGGGAAATGGATGGTGCAGAAGAGAAAGGACATATGCTGGAGTAAGTCCTTTGAATAGGATAGAGGGGAAGAGGGGCACTCAAGGGAGGCAGCTGGCCTGGAACAGCAGCTGGAAGCGTTCAGCCTTTGAGACAGGAGAGAAGGCAGATGCGCAGGTGCAGCTGCAAGGGGGTGGAATTTCAAGGAGAGTAAAGGAAGCAGGTCTCCTCTGCATCTGCTTTCTCTGTAAAGCATGTGGTGTGAACCCCCCTGGAGACCACAGAGGGAACTGTGGGGATTGGAAGAAGATGAGAGAAGGAGAGAGGATGTCATAGGGTTGTCTGGGATGTTAAGTGGTCTGTGTGAGAACTGTGGTCATGAATGCAAATGAGCCCACCAAGAACATGTTATTTTTTTTCCAATAACTTTCACCCTATTCTGGTGAAAGAATGGAGAGGGTTAGGGTTTCTGTGGGTGGCATGACGAGGGAGAGAGGGGCAGGAGAGTAGAAGGGGTTTGCAATGCTGAGGGTGTAACAATGGGCTCTGTGGTGTCAGGCGGGGAAGGAGGGTACGAAAGCCTGAAAGGGGTGTTGGGCAGTGGAAAAACTGAGGGGACAGTGGTTTGGGGACTAGAGTGGGTCTGAATCATCCCTGGAATGGGGAAGCAGCTGTGGGTGTCAAAGTGAGGGTGTGCCATGGCAGGGGTGCAGTGGAGGACAAGGTCATTCCAGGTACTCTGGGACTGAGAGGCGAGGAAGGCAGATGGATCCTTTATGTGGAATCTGATATCTCTCGATAGAGACAGAAGATGGGTGGGGAGAAAGGCAGTGGGCCAAGAGATGAGGCCATCAAAAGATGTTGATGACCACAGGACATGTATGGGAACATGACGTGGGCATGTGAGACAAAGCAGCGGGGTGGGGGAGGGTTTGAAGCCTGCGGGAGGAGAGGCTGCCCACAGCCTCCTCCCCAAGCTGGGATCCAGCCCAGCCTCAGCTGAACTGCTGACTCCACAACCCAGCTGTGGCCTGGGCCAGCCCTGTAACCTTGTGGAGTTTCCACATATGTTAAATGAAGATGTGCTGAGTGTCTAAATGGATCCTGGAGTATCCATCTCAGCACAAATGTGGAGTTCAGTAGGAAAATGTTGGTGATCTGGAACTATTGTATCTGTACTGGGAAGTACAGATCTGAGGGAATGGACCATTCCTCCAATCCAACCTGCCCCAGCTGCTGCTAGGTAGAACTTATTTTAAAAGACTTATTTTAAAAGCACAATGGTGAGGGTAGGCTGGATTCATCCCTGCTTTGTAGAATAAGATATAGGATAGGGAGAAAATGTCCGGACTGCAGTTGGGGGAGGTGAGTGACTGAAGATGGTCTTCAGTATTTTTTAGGGAAGAGAGGAGTGGGGAGATTGGGATGGAGAGAGCAAGGTGGGTCTGGTTGTCTGTGACCCCCACTGCAGTGGGCGGCAGCACACGGGGAAGTACAGATCTGAGGGAATGGACCATTCCTCCAATCCAACCTGCCCCAGCTGCTGCTAGGTAGAACTCCCTGTGTGGCACTGCAACTGGCAGCTTGCATGGTGAACTCAGAGGCATGCCTAGCCATCCACTGTGAAAAGATACACCCCTGGACATTGGGATCAGTCACCCAGCTAGGTGCTGCAGATAGCCATCCTGATGGACATATAGAACGGTGTATCCACAGGGCACCAGGTGCTGCTATCAGCTGTTTTACCTGTTGCTGTGATCAGCTCCTCATCCTGTGTGTCAGGACCAGCCATCCCACCACCATGCTCTAGGGGCAGGCCTGCTCCAGACATGCCATCTTCCCAGCCAGGCACTATACTCAGGGAAGAGCAGGTCTTAGGGGGTAAATGCCTCACCTGCTGGGAGCAGTAAGTGTAGCCTGGCAAACTCCATATTTGCCTAGTTTTTTGTTGTTAATGTATTTTTTCTGTATTTACTATTATTATTTTTAACTCACATTTATATATATTTTTATATATTTATATGCTGTTTATTTTCTCTGTCTTCTGTGAGCACCAGTTTGAGTTCATTCCCAATACATTTTGGCGTGTCTCTTTCTGACTTTGGGGCCTATAATTGCTGAAATGTGCTTTTTAAATTTTTTATTCTTTTTTAATTTGGGGGGTGGTACATGGACTGGGAGTTGAGCCCAGGTCTCCTGCTTGGCAAGCAGGTATTCTGTTACTGAAGTACCCGCCAATCCCTACCTAGCTTTCAAAAGACCCTGAAGTAGAAATGTACTCCCTACATGAGATCTGGACATTGGTTTGATGGGGAACTACTGAAAAACTAAGTGCACAAGGGAACCTTCAATGCAAAACCAAGTAAATACAAAACTTTAGATGAGTGATAGAAACCAAATAATCTCATTAAGATTATCAGGTATCCCAACACAACAGAAAAATCACAAAGCACGTGAAGATCCAGGCAGAAATGGTCCAGTCAAATGCAAATAAAATAACAGAGGGGGCACAGAATACGGAACAACTGCTCAAGGATATTTATAAAGAAATACAGGATATCAGGGAGACACTAGAAGGACATAAAGAAGAACTTTTAAGATTAAATAGGAACATAGGAGATCTCACAAAGATGAAAGATACACTAGACCAAGTTAGATATATACTAGAGACACACGACAGTAGAGTCAAAGAGGCAGAACGAAGAATAAGTGAGTTAGAAGACAGAGCAGTTAAGCTAGAACACACAAAAGAACAAATGAAAAAAAATGAAACTGGATCAAAAGGAAATTATGGACAACAAAATGTCCATAAATATAAGAATCATTGGTGTCCTAGAAGGAGAAGACGAGAGTAAAGAGCTGGGAAGGTTGGCTGAAGTATAATTGGCAAAAACTTCCCAACCCTTATAAAAAACATATGTATGCAAATCAAAGATACCTAATGAGCCCCACATAGGATAAATCCATATAGGCCTACGCCAAGACACATACTAAACTGTCAAATGTTGAAAAGAAGCAGAAAGTCCTGAAAGCAGCACAAGAAAAAGAATCGCTACATACAAGGGAAAAAATAGAAGACTGAGTTTGGACTACTCAACAGGCACCATGGAGGAGAGAGGGCAGTGGTATGATATATTTAAGGTCCTGAATGAGAAAGGCTTCCAACCAAGAATTCAACATCCAGCCAAGTTGTCCTTCAAAATTGAGGGAGAGGGCAGTGCAATGGTGGCTCAGTGGCAGAATTCTTGCCTGCCATGCCAGAGACCTGGGTTCAATTCCCAGAGCCTGCCCACTCAAAAAAAAAAAAAAATGAGGGAGAGATTAAAATCCTCAAAGACATGCAACAACTGAGAGAACTAGTCAACAAAAGCTCTGCCCTACAAGAAATACTAAATGGTGTCCTGTCAGCTGAATGAAAAAGGACAGAAGAGGGAGGCCTGGAGGGGGGCATAGAATTGAAGAGCACCAGTAAGGATAACTTGAAGAATAAAAAGAGAGAGAGGGAAGATAATACATAGAATATAAAAGCTAAAGGATAAGGTGGTATGTTCAAGAACTGCTTTTACTATAATAACTTTGAATGTTAATGAATTGAAAGACACAGATTGGCAGAGTGGATTTAACAACATAATTCTTTTATGTGCTGTTTACAAGAGGCACATCTAGAGCCAAGGACACAAATAGATAAAAAATGAAAGGATGGAAAAAGATATTCTATGCAAGCTGTAACCAAAAGGAAAGCAGGAGTAGCTATACTAATATCAGATAAAATAGCCTTTAAACATAAAGACATAATAAGAGACAAGGACAAACACTACATATTAATAAAAGAGACAATTCACCAAGAGGAAAAACAGTAAAATGTTTATGTTCTAATCAAGAAGCTCCAAAGTTCATGAGGCAATCACTGGCAAAAGTTAAGTGAGCTATAGATGTTTCAACAGTAATAATGGGAGACCTCAATACATCACTCTCCACTACAGACACAACAAACAGACAGAAGATAAACAAGTGAATAGAGAACCTAAACAATGGGATAAATGAATTAGATCTAATAGACAGATGTAGTCATTACACCCCCCAAACCAGGATATACATTTTTCTCTACTGCACATGGAATGTTCTCCAGGATAGATCATATACTGGGATGGGAAATAAGACTTTATAAATTTAATAAGATTAAAATGATTCAAAACACTTTTTCTGACCACAACAGAATGAAGCTGGAAATTAATAATCACCAAAGAACCAGAGCTTTCACAAATATATAGATATAAACAACACACTTTTAAATAATCAGTAGATCAAAGAAGAAATTGCTAGAGAACTCAGTAAGTATCTGTAGACAAAGGATAATGACAATACAAAATATCAGAACTTATGGGATATGGCAAAGGCAGTAGTGTTCAGAGGAAAATTTATTGCCCTAAATGCCTATATTAAAAAAGAAGAAAGAGAAAAAATTGAGGACTTAACTGCTTACCTCAAGGAAGTAGAGAAGAAACAGCAAGCTAATCCCAAAGCAAACAAAAGAACAAAAAACAATTGAAAGAATCAGCAAAACCAAAAGTTGTTTCTTTAAGGAAATCAATAAAATTCATGGACCATTAGTAAGACAGGCAAAGAAAAAAGGAGGGAGAACACAAATAAAATCAGAAATGAGAGGGGGCTCATTTCCATGGACGCTGAAGAAATTTTAAAAATCATTAGAGAATACTATGAACTAATATATGCCAACAAACTAGACAACTTAAATGAAATGGACAGATTCCTAGAAACACACGAACTATCTATACTGACTTGTGAAGAAATAGCTCTCAGTAAACCAATTCTAAGAGATTCAATCAATCAGCAAAAATAGTCCTTCAAAGGAAAGCCCAGGACCAGATGGCTCCCCAGGGGAATTTAATCAAAACTTCCAAAAACAACTAACACCAATCTGGATAAAACTCTTTCAAAAATTTGAGGAAACAGAAAT
Source organism: Tamandua tetradactyla (assembly GCF_023851605.1). Lineage (NCBI taxonomy): Eukaryota > Metazoa > Chordata > Mammalia > Pilosa > Myrmecophagidae > Tamandua > Tamandua tetradactyla. Next base: position 38,065,048 of record NC_135333.1, on the reverse strand, counting down.
GCCACCTAACTCATTTTATGAAGGTTAACATCACTCTAATACCAAAACTAGATACGGATGCTATAAGAAAGGAAAACTACAGACCAATCTCCCTAATGACTACAGATGGAAAAATTATCAACAAAATAATAGCAAATCGAATTCAATGATACATTAAAAGAATTATACAATCTGTAGTGCGGCTTATACCAGAAATGCAAGGGTGGTTCCACACACACACAAAAAATCAATCAACTTAATACAGCAGATTAACAAATCCAAAGGTAAAAATCACATGATCATATTGATTGATGCTGAAAAGCATTCAACAAAATTCAGCATTGTTTCCTGTTAAAACACTTCAAAAGGAATTGAAGGACTCTTCCTCAGTATCATAAAGGGCACAAATGAAAAACCCATAGCCAGCATACTTAACACTGAGGGATTGAAAGCTTTCCCCCTAAGATCAGGAACGAGACATGGGTGCCCATTGTCACCACTATTATTCAACATTGTACTAGAAATCCTAGTTGGAGTGATTAGACAGGAGAAGCAAATAAATCCAAATCAGAAAGGAAGATGTAAAACTTTCATTATTTTCCGATGACATGATCCTATATTTGGAAAACTCTGAGAAAACTGTGATGAAGCTACTTGAGCTAATAAACAAATTCAGCAAAGTCCCAGGATACAAGATTAATGTACAAATATCAGTAATGTTCCTATCACAAGTATTGACCTATCTGAGGAGACAATTAAGGAAAAAAATCCATTTAAAATAGCAAACAAAAAATCAGATATCTAGGAAGAAGCCTATTCTAGTTTGTAAATTGCCAGAAAGCAATATAGCTGAAACAGAATGACTTTTAAAAAGAGAAATTTATTAAGTTGCAACTTTAGAGTTCTAAAGCTGCGAAAATGTTCAAATTAAGGCAAGGATATAAAAATGTCCAAATTAAGGCATCCAGGGAAAGCAGTTCAAGAAAGCTGATGATGTTCAGAGTTTGTCACTCAGATAGAAAAGTGCATGGCAACATCTGCTAGTTTTCTCTCCTGGCTTCTAGTTTCATAAGGATGTCCTGGGAGCATTTTCCTTCAGCATCTCCAAAGGCCTCTGGCTGTATGGGCTCTGTCAGCCCTAAAGCTTTTCCCAAAATGGTTCCCTCTTAAAGGTTCCAGTAAGCAATCCAACCTTGAATGGGTAGAGACACATTCCCGTGGAAACCGTCTAATTAAATGTACCACCCACATTTGAATGGATTACATCTCCATGGAAACAATAAAAAAGATTCCACCCAGCAATATTGAATGAGGGCTAAAGAACTTGGCCTTTCTGGGGTACACAACAGATTCAAACCAGCACAGTGCCTAACTAAGGGTGTCAAGGACTTGTACACAGAAAAGTACAAAACATTGCTAAAAGAAATAAAAAATTACCTAAACAGATGGAAAGATATTCAGTGCTCATAAAGTTAAATGTAGTTAACATGTCAGTACTACTCAAATGAATCTATGGATTCAATACAATGCCAATCAATATCCCAACAACCTACTTGGAAGACTTGGAAAAGCTAGTTGTCAAATTTATTTGGAATCGAAAGAGACCTTGAATAGTTAAAGATATCGTAAAAAAGAAAAGCGAAGTAGGAGGACTTATACTTCCTGACTTTAAAGCTTTCTATAAAGCCATAGTGGACAAAACTATTTTTTTTGATCTTCAATAAGGCCCCCAAATCCACTGAACTGGGACAGAATAGTCTTTTCAATAAATAGGCATGTGAGAATTGGATATCAATAGCCAAAAGAATGAAAGAGGACCCCTACCTGATACCCTATACAAAAAATAATTAAAAATGTAAGCCTAAAATTTCCAGAATTAAATGTAGGGAAACATTGTCAACATCTAGTAATAGGAGGTAGCTTCTTAAACTTTACACTTAAAGCACAACCAGCAAAAATATATAGAAAAGTGGGAACTCCTTAAGATCAAGAGCTCCTGTGCCTCAAAGGACTTTGTCAAAAAGGTGATGAGGCAGCCAACTCAATGGGAGAAAAATTTGGAAGCCACATATCAGATAAAGCCTTGATATTCTATGTGCATAAAGAAATTACACAGCTCAACAATAAAGGAACAAACAATCCAATTATAAAATGGGCAGAGGATATGCATAGACGTTTTTCTGAAGAGCAAATGCAGATGTCTAAAAAGCACTGGAAGAGGGCGCACGGGTGGTTCAGTGTTAGAATGCTTGCCTTCCATGTGGGAAACTCTAGTTCGGTTCCTGGACCATGCACCCCCCCCCCCCCAAAGAAAAAGAGCATGAAAAGATACTCATTCTCATTAGCTATAAGGGAAATGCAAGGCAAGATGATAATGAGATATCACCTCACACCTATAAAATGGCTGCTACTGAAACAAACAGAAAACTACAAATGTTGGAGAGTCTGTGGAGAAATGGAAACATTTATTCACTGTTGGGAATGTATAATGATATAGCTGCTGTGGAAAATAGTTTGGCGATTCCTCAGAAAACTCAATATTGAGTTGCCCTATGACCTGGCAATACCAGTGCTCAGTATGTACCCAAAAGAGCTGAAAGCAGTGACTTGAACAGTCATTTTCACACTGATGTTCATAGTGACACTATTCATAGTTGCCAAAAGACAAAACAGTCCTAGTGTCCATCAACAAAGGAGTGTTCAAACAAAATTTGTTATACATATGATGGATATTATGCAGCAGGACGATGAAATCAGGTCCCCAACCATGTGACAGTGTGAACAAACCTTGAAGACATAATGCTGAGTTAAATAAGTGAGATATAAAAGGACAGATACTGGTTTTTTTCACTATAATGACTCTGGTTAAGTTAATCTCCAAGGTCACAGTGTAGGGTAGAGCAGACCTAGAGGTACAAAGAAGCTAGAGATAGGGGAAAGGCTATCAGTGAAGGTACCTACAAGGGAACAGATGGAAGTGATGGTAACAAATTAGTGGGGTTATAAGTAACGTTGCCATATTGAACGTGAACATGATTGAAAGGGGATGTTTATTGCCATATATCCCACTGATAAAATCTACAATTGTTTTAAGTTCTCACGTTAACTGTTTCAAAGGTTTGATATTGGATAAATAGTCCTAACAGCTAAAATTACATGCTATGGCCAATAGTTAACAGGAAGACATCAACAGTACCACAGCACTACCAAGGGCAACTAATGGGGGGGAGGGGCAAGTGATAAGGGGTAGTTTAGATTTGATATTTGGTGAAGCTGTCACCTGGCTAGGTTCCACGAATGGCCTTTCATTGGTCTCACTGAGCAGTGGCTCCACCAGGTGCTGGGCGCTGCAGATCAGCTGCTCCCCTCAACTCTGTGGTCAGCTTCCCATCCCACGTGCTTAGGACCTGCTGTTCCCGCTGCCTTGGGCTGGGAACAAACCCCCACTGCAAGCATCTTCTCGGAGGGCTGCTGCAGTTGGGGAGTGGGGGGCCTGAGGGAGGAGGTGCCTCATGAGTGCCATCTGGTGGGCAAAAGCTATAAGCGCTGTCTGGCAAACAGCCAGTAAGAGCTGTCTGGTTAAAAAAAAAAAAGCTATCTGCATAGGTTTTACTTTTAATATATTTTTTCTACATATTTTTATTAGTAGTGAAAGGTTTTGGAGGCGAAAGAGAGAAGAGGCAGACCAAGAAACCGTAGAGTGAGCAAGTTTATTCCTGCGCCCCCGGGCAGAGCTTACAGAACTCAAGTAGGGAGTTGTGAGTTCGCCCTGGGTCCTGGTGCGGGTGGTTTTTAAGCAAGGGGGTTAGGTGACATCTAGAAGGGGTGGCACATTTTACACAGCTCGAGTCATGGTGACCTTCCCTGTTCCACCGACCTAACATTCCAGCCTTTTTGTGATAATAGGGGGCCGAGATCTTTCTGGTTATTTCCTGCTGCATTGGGGCGGCGTGGGGTTCTAGGCTGGAACCGTCATAGTCAGGAGAGTGGGGAGGTTGGCTATAGGAATCTGGTGAGGAAGGCAGGCGGTGATAATGGTGTAGGAGCATTTGGTTGATTGCCACCCGTGACAGTTCTTTCATGTGTGCTTGAAGGAAGTTGAGGAGACAGGGAGCTAGGAGAAAGAAAAGAGATTAGGATAATTGGTCCTAGTAGCAGGAGGAGCCATGTCGCCAGGGGTGAAGAGAACCAGGTTAGGGCAGAGTTGGTTCCCTGTTTTCTATGGTAGAGATCTCTTTTAGTTTGTTTAGGGTGTGAGCATTTTGTTTTATCAGACCCGACCCGTTGACGTAATGGCAGCTTTCTTCTTGGAGGAATATGCACGTCCCTCCTGTTTTCGGCTGTTAGCAGTTCCGAGGCCCATCAATTTTGAAGAGTTACCTGGGCCAGTGAGGTAAGTTGACGTTGCAGAGAAGGTAGGGATTCTGATGTTGATTTCAGGGCCACCTGTAGTTGAGTCTTGAAGTTTTGAGAGGTTAAAATACCGTGTCCTAGCGCGCCTCCCGCTGCTGCTGAGGCTGCGACTGAGGCAGCCAGGTTGACGCCTACCAGGATAGGAAGGAAGGCAGCCGTTTTGGAGCGAAGGTGGGGGCAGTAGCCAAGTTAGCTCAGATTCACCAAAGAGGGTTAATTGAGGAATTATGGTTACCAGGAAGCATGGTTCTGGGGTAGTGGGGTTGAGGCACTTGGTAAGAGTCCCATTACACCAGAAATATTGTCCTTTAGGGGCGTGGGTGAAGTTGTGGATGGTGACATTAGCTTGGCATTTTCCGTGGAGCTCTGCTTGGCTCACGGTTGTGTGGGTGAGGTAGCAGAGCCTAAGGGGGTAGGGAAGGTTATTGGGCTCTGGTTCCCATAGGAGGATGTTTTTTAGGGTGGTATGGCAGGAATCAGGGTTATGATTGTGTACTTGGGTAAGACTTATAGGGACAGCTGTTAATAGGGTCCTTCCCAACGAAGCACAAAGGAAACAGTAGGTTATGTTGGGAAGTATTTGTGTTTGGTTGAGGAATTGTAAGGTGTGTTGGAGGATTTGGAGCCACGTCTAAGGGGCTGTTGGGGCAGAGCGTTTGGTTGGAGAGGTTCTGCTCTGCTTGTAAAATGTTGATAGACACCTGGGTATGAGTATTATTCACGAGGATATACTCGTGATGTACCCCATCACCCCCATCACCCATCTAGTGTCCCAGGGATCTGTAATATTCATGTAAAATTGTTTGGAACTGATGTAGAAGAGTCTTGTCCCATCATCAGCATCATGGACTCTGCATGACCAATAGGGGCATCCCTCATATATGTCCTTATAATTGTCCTGGTTGCAGTAAGTTTCAGTTTGATCATATGGAAAGCAGGCATATGGCCTCCAGTTGCTAGCGACTGATGTAGGAGTTATGGGGATGGTTAAAGACTGGCTACAGCCTGTGAGAAGGCGGTCTCCTGTACCAATTATATGGCTGGTTGACTTGCCGTTTTGGTTAAAGGTTTCCCAGATTTTGAATATCTATATATATGAAGTGCCCTCAATCGGGGTTAGGAGGGTGAATAGTGCGAGTGAGGCAGATGTGAGTGGGCCCCAGCGGGTCACAGGTATATGGGCTTTCATTCTGTTTGTATGGCTTGACCCGTGACAGGTGGTGCCAAGAGGGGTCGTCCAGAAGTTTTACCACCGTAGGAGTGGTAAGAATCACCATGTGTGGGCCAGTCCACCACGGTTGGAGTGGTCCGGGCTGGAACTGTTTAAGGTATATCTCATCTCTTGGCTTGAGACTGTGGGGAGGATCGGCGGGATCAGTTTCCCCGGGTTGTGGCAGGAATCAATCGGCATGTTCCTGCAGCAAATGCCTGATTAAGGAGAGATATGGTAAGTAAGAAGCCAGAGGAGGAGGCTACACCAGCAGATGGTGATTGAGTACAAACGGGCGGCCGAACATGAGCTCAAAGGGCTTAAGAAAGTAGGTGCTTGTGGAGCAGCACGTAGTTGGGCAAGGGCCAGCAGAAGGAGGTCAACTAGGACTGTCGTAATTCAATGGCTAGTTCGGTTAATTGCGTCTTGATAAGACTGTTAGTTTGTTCCACCTTACTCGAAGATTGGAGTCTGTATGGGATATGTAGTTTCCAGTCTATTCCCAAGGCAGACGAGGCCTGCTGGGCCACCTGAGAAATAAAAGCTGGGCCATTATCGGATTGGATGGAGGTAGGTAGTCTGAAGCGGGGAATGATTTGTTTTAGGAGGATGTCAGCCACCACATCAGCAGTTTCCCATGTAGTAGGGAAAGCCTTTATCCATCCTGTTAAGGTGTCAATTATAGTTAGTAGGTATCAGAATTTTTTGAGTGGGCATGTGTGTCAAATTAATTTGCCAATCCTGCCCCGGAAGATGGCCCCTTAGTTGATGGGTTGGGAAAGTGGGGCACAACCCTCCTTGAGGGTTTTTTACTTGGCAAGTGGGGCAGGAGGAACAGACCAACCTTATGAAGTGAGTTAGGGATGGGTGATGGAATAAGGGCTGGAGGAACCGTGTGAGGGCCCTGGTTCCAACATGAAGTGACGAGTGTACCTGAGAAAGAACATTGGGAGCCTGTTTGGTTGGGAGAGCCACCTTGTTATCGAGGAAGATCCAGCCTTCCGGTGTAGTAGAGCCTCCCTGTGCAAGGAGGTTTTCACGTTCCCTGGAAGAATAGGCGGGTTGAAGGGAGGGAAGAGTAAAGAAAAGTATTGGTGCTGGAGGGTTTAAAGGTGAGGGTTCTTTGGTCAGTTGCCCATGCAACAGCATCGGCCCAGTTATTTCCATGGGTGATTTCGGATTGATCTGTCTGGTGTCCTTTGCGATGGATGATGGCCACCTGTGATGGTAACTGAAGTGCTTGAAGCAGGTGTTGGATAAGCTTAGGGTTAATCACGGGTGAGCCTTTGGTGGTCAGGAACCCTCGCTCCTTCCAGATGGCTAAGTGGCAGTGTGCAACCAGAAAAGCATATTTGGAGTCTGTGTAGATGTTGGCGGATTTATTTTTGGCTGGGTGTAAGGTTCTGGTGAGAGCAATTAGTTTAGACTTTTAGGATGTGGTTCCCTCTGAGAGCCATACCACTTCAAGTATTTTGGTGGGTGAAACTATAGCGTATGAAGCCCTGCGCTTTCCCCGTTGGTCTATTATTGAGCTGGTATCAATAAAGAGGGTGAGGTCTGCCTGTGACAGGGGTGTGTCTGAGAGGCCCTGGCATGGGAGGCAACTCTTCCATGATTTCGGTGCAAAGGTGAATGGGCTGTGGAGAGGGATTTGATAGGGGACTGTGAGGGAGAAGAGTAGCAGGGTTGAGGCCAGGCGAGACAGAGAGTGTGATATCTGAGTTTTCTAGGAAGAGTAAGTGAAATTCCTGGAGACAAGAAGGAGTGAGCAGAGAGAGAGATTTATGGGATAAGTGGTCTTGTAAACGGTGGGGCGACAGTACTTGGAGAGGCCTACCCAGATTAAGTTTAAGAGCTTTACGAGTTAGGGTGGTGGCCTCAGCCAGCGCTTGGAGACAGGAAGGCCACCCACGGGCTGTGGGTCCATTTGCTTAGAGAGGTAGGCCACTGGAATATAAGTTGGTCCCAGAGGTTGGGTTAAGACTCCCACCGCTATTCCTTGTTTTTCATCAGTGAAAAGGAAGAAGGGCTTGTCAGCATTTGGAAGAAGGAGCGGGGGGACCAAAGGAAGGCATTACGGAGAACTGAGAAGGCTTTGGCTATAGTAGAGGGGTCGTTCAGGGGTCCCATGGCCGTCAGCTTGGCTGCTTCATAAAGAGGCTTTGCTAGGAGGGAAAAGCCGGGGACCCAGTGTCGGAAGAACCCCACAGAACCTAGGAAGGATAAAATCGGTTCAGCATTTTCTGGAGGTTGGGGTTCTCGGAGGGCTTGCTGTCTGTCTACTGTTAGGTGTCGGGATGTGGGAGGGAGGCGGAGCCCCAGGGAGGTGATGGTGGAGGAAGAGAGTTGAGCTTTGGTGGGGAGAATCAATATCCTTTGTTAGCTAAAAAATTTAATAGGGTGGCTGTAGCCTTTGTGGAAGTTTCCTCAGAAGGGCTGCAAACTAATAGGTCATCTCCGTATTGGAGAATGATACTGGGAGCTAGATTGCACCCTTTTAGGTCCCTGGCTAGGTCTTGGCCAAAGATATGGGGACTGTCGCAAAACCCCTGAGGTAATACCGTCCATGTGAGTTATTGGGCAGCCGAAGTGTCCGGGTCTTCCCAGGTAAAGGCAAATAAATCGTAACAGGCAGGGTCTAGAGGGATTGTAAAGAAGGCATCTTTGAGGTCTAGGACAGAATAATGAGTGGTGTGAGGGGGGATGTGTGAAAGAAGAGTATATGGGTTGGGAACTACTGGGTGGATGGGGATGACAGCTTCATTAATTAGTCACAGGTCTTGGACTAGACGATAAGAACCATCAGGTTTTTTGACAGGCAAAATAGGCGTGTTATATGGTGAGTTAGTGGGTATGAGGAGTCCCTTTCCCTTGAGCCTGTTAATGATGGGTTGGAGTCCTTTTCGATGGGTTATGGAGATGGGAAATTATGGCCGAGATGGGAAGAGGAGGGGTCCTTTAGCTGGATTAGAACCGGTTTATGATGGGAAGCTATTAGGGGAGTTGAGGTATCCTATACCTCTGGGTTCACTAGGTGAGGCGGTAGAGGAGGTGAGGGAAGGGTGAAACCCTGGGTGGAGGTGGAGCCACACCCAAGTGTAATAGTAAATTCGTTTGAAGTTTTTGTATCCAGTGAAGTAAGGCTCCTAACTTGGTGAGAAGATCCCGCCCCATTAGTGGGCTGGGACAAGAAGGCATCATTAAGAAAGAGTGTGTAATGGGGTAGCCTTCTATTAAACATGTAAGTGGTCCGGTAGTTAAGGGGCGCGAAGGACGGCCATCTATGCCCATAACTGTGACCTGGGAAGGGAGAAGTTGACCTGAGTAAGAGGGGAGGATGGAGAAGGTAGCCCCCGTGTTCACTAAAAAAGATGTGGACTTACCCGCTACCTTGATTGTTACCCTGGGCTCGACGAGGGTGATCGGGGTCACTGAGGCTGGGTGTCAACAGCTGTCGGTGGCCAGGCCCAGGACTGCCAGCGTGGGTCAGGGGTTCGCAGGACGGCCCCTCCATGGCTAGGCACCGAGGGGCAGTCACTTTTCCAATGTCCCTTTTTCCCACAGAGAGGGCATGGTCCCTTGGGTGGTCGAGGATTGGGGCACTGGCGGGACCAGTGTCCGTTTAGGCCACATTTGAAGCATTTTCCTGGCAGCAGATTAGTTGTAGCTGGCTTTTTGTTAGTTGAAGTGGGCCGCAGGGCCGCATCAGGGATTGGGTTTGTAGATCTGCCCTTTGGCGGTCCCGGGACTCCTTTTTAGCCCTCTCCAACTCATCACGAGTATTAAAAATTTTAAAGGCCATATTTACCAGCCTGAGGAGCATCCTCAATTTTTTTAAGTTTATGCCTTATATCTGGATAAATCATATGCCTATAATAAAGAACATTTTTTTTTTTTTTTTTTTTTTTTTTTTTTTTTAGAAAGAGGGAGGAAGGGAAGGAAAGACAGAGAAAGAAGGAAGGATGGAAGGAAGGAAGTGAGGAAGAAAGGGAAACATTTTTAAACATTTTCTTGTTTTATTATATTTTGTTTGTTTGTTTGTTTTTTACATGGGCTGGGGCCGGGAATCGAACCGGGGTCCTCCGGCACGGCAGGCAAGCACTCCTGCCCGCTGAGCCACCGCGGCCCGCCCAATAAAGAACATTTTAAAAAGCAGAAAGAAAATAAGTTCCATATAGTTCTATCAGCTGTTTGATATCTTTCCTGAGAAACTTGACAAAGCTAGTGTGTGTGTGTATATATATATATATATATATGTATGTATGTATGTATGTATGTAAGTATTTTGGCTACTATAAAATACTGTTAAATTTTAGTTATACCTGCTACTTACCTATGATGAGATTCTGATAAAGGTATGAGGATGAGTTAAAAATGCTTAGGCTGAAGGTGTCCACAGGTACCAGTGCAGTTCAGAAAGGGTCAAGTGCTTTGTTCTGAAGCCCAGTAGCTGGGAGAGCCCAGCCACTCCTTCAGACTCACAAGAAATAGGAGCCAGGGCTCAAACTGAGACTTCTGCCCTGGAGGGGAAGCTTCCATGAACTAAGCTCTGATTCCTATTCCACAAGTAGCCCCTGCATCCAAGGAGTCCAAAACTTAATCTCAGCCAAAGAGGATGTGTCCTCAAGAGTTTCCCCTGGCATCACTTTCACTTGTAAAACCTGTCGCTTCTCAAAGGGCTTTCTCAGAACCTGCTGCTTTTTCAATGCCGAGATACTTATTCAATATGTGAGTTGTGACTTTCTTTGCCAGTGACAAGGAGGTTGAGTATATCCTTTTATAACTGTCATACTCAAATGCATAAATAAGAAAAAATACACCTTGAGTAATATTACCTTAGTTTGCCAGTAAATCACTACACCTGAAGCAAAGGAGGTCTCCTGTCTCAAGTCTTTTTTGCCAATAAACCTGGGGGAGTAGAGTGGACATAGAGAAGACAGGGTGATTATGGCATGGGATTGCGGGGAGAGGTGGGACTCCGCCGAGTCCGGTTCCGCGAGGCTAGCGAGGGTGCACTCTTCCTGCTGAGGGGGTCCAGGGAGTAGAACCGCCAGGCGCAGAGGGGGCTCGAGCTCGAGGGTCTGGGCCAGAGGCGCGCGCGCAGGGGACTACTGCGGGTCTGAAGGACTGGAGGCCGAGTCAATTAAGGCATGAAGCGAGGTAGCTTTATTGTTGGTAGAAGCTTATGCCAGGGCCGCCAGTAGCTAAAGACCTCGAGGCTCAGTGAGCCCCGGACTATATACAGTTTGAGGAGAGGTGGAGTTAGGGCGTGGACTCCAGGGGAGGGTAGCCAATCACACAGGGAGGACGGATGGGGTGACTGTGACGTCTGTAGGCACTAGGGAGATGTTGTTTTTGAGTGTGCTTGTAGCAGCGGATGTTGGGCGGGTGGAGGGATAAGGAGGAGGCCAACAGGGGTAGAGAGACAAGGCTGCGTCACTAGTCGCCGGGTGAGGCTTGTAATTCAGAGGTCTAGAAGAACCGGACGTGCCAAAATGGCGAGGGAGGGAATGAAAAAGACTAAGCCATCAGGCCAAGAATAAAGTTATGCCACATGGGATGATGGGGAGGGGGAAAGAACACAGGTCAGAAGTCAGGGGAAAATAAACCAAGTTCACATTGCAAGGGTCCAGTGGAAATATTTTGCTTAAGTTTCAGGTGCCAAGATGACTGTCTGCTCAGTAGGGTTTTTCTAAGTTTCATTCTATTAACATTTCACTAATCACGTAATATAAACTCCAACAGATAAAATTTCCTTACATTTTTATCCAAAATAGTTTAATATTTTAGCTAGGTCAAAACAGATGTTCTCAAATGTGAATAATTTCTCTCTAATAACATCTGACCAGCAGGACAACTACTCGCAGGCTGCCCTTCTTGGAGAAGCATCACAACCCCTCATGCTGTACAGAACTCCTATCTGGGGAGGGAGAATCATGCTATTCTCTTCCTTTCAACCTCAAGAGTGCAAAAGGCCAAGGAGAGCCCTGTTCCCAGCCGCAAGGACCCCATCTGTCCAATCACTGGCTGTTCTAGGGCCTTCATACTGGACAGTCCATTAAGATGATTGTGAAATTATTTTGCCAGCAACCCAAATGAGCAGAAAATGGATTCTCCTCTAAAACCTCCAGAAGGGAATGCAGCTTGTCAGCAACTTGATTTTGGCCCATTGAGGCCTGTGTAGGACTTCAGACCCACATAACCACACCCAATAAATTCGTATTGTTCTAGCCACTAAAAAAAAAAGATGGTTGTGAAATTGAGCCAGCAGTGGAGCCTGCTTGCTTGGCTTCCCAGATGCCTTGTTCCAAACAACTGAGGCAACTGATCCTTATATTTAACATGTTAGGTTTCCAGAGAAGTTGGATTTCCACTTTTAACAAAAGTATCATTCTAGCTTTTTGTAAAAACAGCTCCATTATGTGTCTTCGATAAACAATAAATTGAGTGCAAATACTAGCATTTTGTATTTCTGAAACATCAGCTTATTCAGAGACAGAGGAGGGGAAAGCTCAGAAAGTAGGGAAGGTTTTACATCCTTGCAAAGATTTCCTAAACTCATCTCCTGAAATGAGAAACCCTTTTCTAGCTGTCCCACCCTGGCAGCTACTGTGCTGCCTGAGAAAACATTACACCAGACTGGAAACTGGATCACTGGGTGGCCTCAGCTTCAGGCCCTACTGGACAATCCATAGATTGGACATTTGGGCTCACGGCAGTCGGGGGAAGCCTGCAGCATCGGTCATGTTTTGGTTCATATGTGAAAGCTCCTGACTTTGGAGTTTGGGATCTGAAACGTAGGAAGAAAGGTAGCTTAGCTGCTGTTCCTCACTGGCCCTTTTTGTTCTTTCCCAGTCATTGTAGTAGCCTTCTTGCTGGGGACCCCCTGTTGCCAGGCAGGCCCTGTAATCCACCCTCCAGTTCCCAGTGCAAACCGAATCCTCATGCTCACTATTGTAAACCCTGCCATGCCTGAATATAATACCAAAAATGACAACAATAAAGTCTCATTTCCTGAGTGCCCACAGTATGTCAGATCCTGGGCTGGGGCTCTTAAAAACTGTACCTGTGCTGGGGGCTCTTAAAAACCTACAAGAGGATGAAGATCCTTCCCATTGAAGAGGCCAGTGACAGATGCCCAGGATTTTTACGGTACGGTTCAGTCCCTGAACCACCACAAGAGCCTTCCTGCCCCATATCAGCAGTTTTCTGAATTCACAAAGGGGCAGAATTAGTGTTGCAGAGTGCCAGGTCCACCCCCAAAGGGGGTGTCCACATTTACTGGCTCCTCCTGGCCCATACTGAGAAGCCCAGCATGGCCCCTACCACACCTCCCTACCTGGGCTGCAGGTATGCAGGGCTGCTTCCTATAAGCAAAGCACAGGCTATCTGTCATGCCCTGGCCTTCATCCTGCTCCCTCTGCCTGAGATGCCCTTCCCCTGCTTTATCATCCAGCTCTGTCTGACTCTGCCATCAAGACTGAGCTCAAAAGGACTTCTCCTAAGGGAAGGTTTTCCACATCTCTCTGTGGGACTCCTGGGCACTCTTTGCAGTCCTGATTACCATTTTCAGTACCGTGACCTGATTTACTCAGCTGCCACCCCAAGACAGAGGCTCCCTTCCCTAGAGGACAAGGTCCTTGCTGACAGTCAGGCACTTATCAGTAGGTTCTGGATATCACTGTGGCCTGACCAGATGATAAGAGTGCTTATATAGAATCTATATTCATAGCCAAATGATTTACCTTGAAGTGTGGAACAGAGAAGCCATCATGTGAGAATAAATCTGGCAGACTGCCCACTGCAGCCACGATATCATCAGGAATATCTGGGAACCACATCACCAACCTGTGGGAATAAACCCAAAGCCCCAAAGGAAGGTTTATGGGAAGATGGCAAAGTAGACAGCTCCAGCAGTCAATCCTTTCACCAAAACAGCTATTAAACAGGCAGGACCTGTCTGAAACAAGTATTTGGAAACTGTGGACACCAGAAGAATACTGTATAGCATCCAAGGAAGAGGCTAATAAATTATGGTGCCCATCCCCTACTCTTGCAGCAGACCACCTTGGAGTTCGGTCTCTGCCTAGCATACTGGTAACATAAAAGGATGTAAATATTTTCTTTCTCAAGAACAGGGGTGGACCCAGCAGATCACTGATCACAGTTTTTCATTAGCAAATTCAGATCCCTGGGGACCAGTTTTAAGGGCAGCTGTTGTCTTACCTGCCTCAGACAAAGGCTGCACAGTCATTGTTTCAACCTGCCCTGGATAGGGGCTGGGGTGGTAGAGTCTGCAGAAGCTGCATTTCCACGGGGCTGCAGAGTGCAGTTAGTTGAATGGCTGCATTTGCTGGACATGCTAGGAAAGTTCAGCTTTGGGGAGTGGTTGGAGAAGCTGTTGGCACCCTTCCTGGTTCCCTCCCCGGTTCCCTCCCCAGGGCATCTGGAGCTGGTCTGTACCCCTGTTGGGGGTCCCTGGCCCTGATTTGGCTGGAAAAGACTGACTTGGAAAGTCTTCTCCATTGTGGCCTCCTCTCAGAATTTGGCCTCCAGGCAAAAGCAGATTGAGACAAACAAAGGAGTGTGAAAAAGACAGAGATGGACAGTCTGGGGCAAAGTCTTGCTTTGAACATCCAGGAAGGGGATGTTTGTTTCCTGGAAAACTGCAGAACTCTAAAACAAACAAGCAAACTCCCAGGACAAGACACAGGCCCAGAAAGACAGAGAAAACACTGCACACTGCATTTGCCTTGGGTAGACTTTCCTGATAGGAATGCCGATGCTCAAGAAAAATCCCTGTCTTATCACCAGCTGGCTGCAAAACCAAGAAACAGACATCTCAGGGAATAAATCCCAAAGTAAACATTTTAAAGTATTAAAATGTACAGTGTGCAGCAAAAGAGTACGAACAATGACACAGGAAATGACATGTCCAGATACCATCAAGCACACCAATATATATATAATGGGAGTCCAAGTAGGGAAAGAAAGAGAAAAAGGGGAGGAAGGAATATTCAAAGAAATAATGACAAAGAACTTCCCAAACATAGCAAAAGATGTGAATATGCATGTCCAAGAAGCCCAGATAATAGCAAAAGGGATAAACATGAAATAAATTATGTACTACCATATATTAATTATGCTGTCAAATGCAAAAGACAAGGAGAGAGTTCTTGAAAGCAACATGTTATGTACAAGGGTATCACAATTAGATTAAGGTCCAGTTTGTCACCAGAAACCATAGAGGCAAGAAGGCAGTGTGGGTTGAAAGTGCTGAATGAAAACAATTGACAACCAAGAATTTTATATCCAGCAAGACTATCGTTCAAAAATGAGGGAGAAATGGGCAGGCCATGGTGGCTCAGCAGGCTGAGTTCTTGCCTGCCATGCCGGAGACCTGGGTTTGATTCCTGGTGCCCCCATTAATACATTCTCAGATAAAAAAAAGATGAGGGAATTCATCACCACTAGATGTGCCTTATAAGCAATATTAGAGGGAGTTCTTTAGACTATCAGGAAAAGATACTAGACAGCAGTCCAAAGTGGCATTAAAAAAAAAAAAGACTAGCAGTAAAGGTAACCATTTGGGTCATTATAAATGCTGGTATCATCGTAGTGTGTTGTTTGTATATAAGTCCATTTCTTATTTCCTACCTGGGCTTAAATGCAAATTCATAAACAGCAATGATAAAACTATGTTTGGGGACATTTGGTGTGCAAGGATATAAGTGGTAACAAGTACAAAAATATGGTGGGGGATAGAGGGATGTGGTGGTTTGAAGCTGTTATGTACTGCAGAAAGGGCCATGTTCTTTCATTCCATCCCTATGGGTACAGACCTGTTGTGGATAGGACCTTTTGGTTAGATTATTTCAATTGAGATGTGTCCCCACCCATTCAACATGGGTCTTTATCCTTGTACTTTATGAGAGGATAAAGGACAGAAAAAGCCAAGAGAGTTGAGAGAAAAAAGCCTTGGAGAAGCAAGCAAGGACCCATGGAAGCTGAAAGAGCCAGTGATGCCAGAAGCTGAAAGCACTAAAACCCAGGATAAAAGGACCAGCAGACCCTAGCCATGTGCCTTCCAATGTGACAGAGGTATCACAGATGCCAGCATCCTTTGTTCAGAGAAGGTATCCTCCTGTTGATACCTTGATTTGAACATTTTCCTGCCTTTAGAATTGTGACTTGTAAGCTAATAAATTCCTATTATTTAAAGCTAGTCTACTTCTGGTATATTGCATTTCGGCAGCTTTTGCAATCTGAAACCAAACTTTCCTATACCGAAAATGGGGTATAGGAAAAGTATGTGTATGCTATTGAATTTGAGTTGGTATCAAACTAAATATGCTTGTTATATATTTAGGATGTTAAATTTTAACCCCATGGATACACAAAGAAAGTACATGTAAAATATAGCCAGATAGAAATGAGAAGGCACTCAATACAATTCAACACACACAAAAAAATAAATATAAAAGTAGACATTATGGAAGTGAGGGACAAAATAGGTATAAGATTTACAAAGGGTACATAACCAAATGGTAGAAGAAAGTCCTGCATTTTCTGCAGTGACTTTAAATGTACATGGACTGAACTCACCACTCAAAAGGCAGAGATTGGAAGAATGGATAAAAAGTATGACACAATTATATGCTGTCTGCAAGAGACCCATCTTGAAGTCAAAGATACAAGTGGGGTGATGGTGAAAGGATAGAAAAAAATACACCGTGCAAGCAGTAAACCAAAGAGAGCTGGGGTGGCTCTACTATTAGATATAAATAGACTTTAAGTCAAAAGCTATTTGTTATGCAGGCCAAAGATGGTCATTATATACTGATAAGGGAACAATTCAACAGGAAGATATAACAATTATGAATATATGCACCTAAGAGCAGGGCCCCAATATATATGAAGCAAATAGTGACAGATTTAAAGGGAGAAATGAGCGGTTCTACATTAATTGTAGGAGACTTTAATCCACCACTTTCAATAATGGGTAGAACATCTAGTCAGAAGATCAATAAGGAAGTACAAGACTTGAATGATACTCAAAAATCAACTAGCTCTATCAAACATATATAGAACACTTCACCCAACAAAAACAGAATACAAATTCTTCTCAAGGGCACATGGATCCTTCTCCAGAATAGATCATACGTTGGGTCATGAAATAAGTCTCAAGAAATTAAAAATTATTGGAATCATTCATGTATATTTTTCAACCACAGTGGAATGAGCTGAAAACCAATAAAACAGGGAGAAATTGAAAATTCACAAATATATGGAAATTAAACAACATACTTCTAAAAGAGTAAAAAGGAAATCAGAAGAGAAATTAGGAAGTATCTTGAGGCAAATGAAAATGAAGATATAACATACTAAAACTGATGGGACATAGCAAAGGCACTGCTGAGTAGGTCATTTATAGTTCTAAATGCTTACATTAAAAAAGAAGAAAGACTGCAAATCAGAGACCTAACCTTAACACTGGAAGAACCAGAAAAAGAAGAGCAGACTAAAACTGAAGTGAGAGGAAGGAAAAAACAAAGATTACAATGGAAATAAATGAAATAGAAAACAAAAAGACAATAGAGACAATCAACAAAACCAAAAGTTGGCTCCTTGAAAGTACTCATAAAATCAACAAACCTTTAGCTAGACTGGCAAAGAGAAAAAAAGAGGGAAGATACAAAATAAAGAAAATCAGAAATAAAAAGGGGATATTATTACCAAACCTGCTGAAATAAAGACTAAAAGAGGATACTATGAACACCTGTATGCCAATAAATTAGATAACCTAGATGAAGTGGAAAATTCTTAGAAACACATACAAACTACATTGACTCAAGAAGAAGTACAAAGGGGTGCACAGTAGTTTGGTGGTAGAATGCTCACCTGCCATATAGGACAGCTGGATTTGATTCCCAGCTCATGAACCCCCCTCTAAAAAAAGAAAAAGAATAGATCTCAACAAACCAATTACTACAGAGATTAAATCAGTAATCAAAACCTCCCAACAACAACAAAAAACCCAGGACCATGTGGATCCACAGGGGAATTCTACCAAACATTTGAAAAAGACTTAACTCCAATTCTGTTCCAGCTCTTCCAAAAAACTGAGGAGGAAGGAGCACTCATAATTCATTCCAGGAGGCCAACAACATCACTTTCATACCAAAGCCAGATAAGGATACCACAAGAAAAAAAAGCAACAGACTGATATCTCTTTTGAATATAGATGCAAAAATCCTCAACAAAATACCAGGAAACTGAGTGCAAGAGCACATTAAAAGAAAATACACCATGATCAAGGGGGATTTATCCCTGGTATGCAAGGGAGTTCAGCACAAGAAAACCAATTAATATAATACATGGTATTAACAAAATGAAAGGAAAAAACCCACATAATCATTTCAGTTGATGCAAGAAAGGCATTTGACAACATCCAGCACCCCTTCATGATAAAAACACTTTGAACACTATAAATAGAAGGAAATTTCCTCAGTATGATAAAAGGCATATATGAAAAGCCCAGAGCTAACATCATACTCAATGACAAAAGACTGAATGCTTTCCTCATAATATCAGGAATAAGACAAGATGTCCACTGTCCAATCAACATTGTACTGGAAGTTTTTGCCAGAGCAAATAGGCAAGAAAAAGAAAGAAAAGGCATCAAAATTAGAAAGGAAGGAGTAAAACTTTCCTTATTTACAGACGATATGATCCTATATAGAGAAAATACTGAAAAATCCACAGCAAAGCTCCTAGAGGTAATAAATGAATTCAGCAAAGTGGTGGGGTAAAGATCAATACCCAAAAATCAGTAGTGTTTGTAAATATAAGCAATGAAAACCTGGAAGAAGAAATCATGAAAAGAATTCCATTCACAATAGCAACTACAAGAATCAAATGCCTAGGAATAAATCTAACCAAGGATGTTAAGGATTTGTACATAGAAGACTACAAAGCTTGCTAGAAGAAATCAAAGAAAGCCTAAATAAATGGAAGGACATTCTGTGTAGATGGATTGGAAGACCATATATTGCTGAGATGTTGATACAACCTAAAGTAGTTTATAGATTCAATGTAATCCCAATCAAAATTCTAACAACCTTATGCAGAAACAGGAAAGCCAATCATCAAATTTACATGGAAGTGTAAGGAGCTCCAAATAGGTAAGCCCATCTTGCAAAAGAAGAAAGAAGTGGGTTTACTCACACTTCCTGATCTGAAAACTCATTACAAAGCCACAGTAATCAAAACAGCATTGTACTGGCACAAGGACAGACATACAGACCAACTGAATCAAATTGAGTACTCAGAAATCAATTCTCACATTTATGGCCAACTAATTTTTTGGGCCAATTATTTTTGACAAGATGACAAAGAGCAATCAATTGAAAAAGAAAAGTGTCTTCAACAAATGGTTTTGGGAAAACAGAATCTACATTTGCCAAAGAAAGGAGGACTCTTACCTCACACCATATCCAAAATTCAACTAAAAATGGATCAAAGACCTAAATGTAGGAGCTATACCTATCAAACTCCTAGAAGAAAATGTAGGTTATTTCAGGACCCTGTGATATCATTGATTTCTTAGCACAAACACAAAAGACAAAATAGATAAATGGAACTTCATCAAAATTAAACACTTTTGAGCCTTAAGCACCTTTATCATGAAAGTAATACAAAAACTTACAAAACAGGAGGAAATATTTGGAAACCTCATATCTGATAAAAATTTAATATCCAGAATTTATAAAGAGATCCTTCAAGTTAACAACAAAAAGACAAACAACTCAATTTAAAAATGGGCAAAACACTTGAATAGATATCTCTGCAAAGAAGATATACAGTGGCTAGAAAGCACACAAAAGATGGTGAGCATCATTAGCAATTAGTTAAAACCACAATGAGATTTCATTTCACACGCTTTAGAATGTCTGCTATTTAAAAAAAAAAAAAAGGAAAATACCAAGTGTTGGAGAGGATGAGGATAAATAGAAACACTCATTTATTGCTGATGGCAACATAAAATGGTGTAGCCACTATGGAAGACAGTTTGGCAGTTCCTCAGAAATCCAAGTGTAGAACTGTCATATGACCTGGCAATCCCATTACTGGGTATATACCCAACAGAACTGAAAGCAGGGACCTGAACAGATATATTCACACTGATCTTCCTAGCAGCGTTATTCATAATTGTTAAAAGGTGGAAGGAACCAAATGTCCAACAATGATGAATGGATAAATAAAATGTGATATATAAATCCAATGGAATATTATTCAGCCATGTAAATAAAGTCTGTGAAGACATCATGTTGTCAAAGAAGCCAGGACAAAGGACAAATATTGTACAATTTCACTGATTTGTAACAATCAGAATGAGTGAACTAAATAGAGTCAGAACACAGATTACCAGGGGACAGGGTTGGGATAGGGAATAGGGATTTAAGTCTTAAAATGAACAGAATTCCTATTTGGAATGATGGAAATGTTTCAGAAATGGACGGAGGTGATTATACCACAACATTGACAACATAATTAAAAGCACTGAAATATATACATATATATCTGGATATGATAAAAACAGAAATGTTAGATTATATATATGGTAAAAGACTAAACATTAAAAAAAAAACCCATGGAACTACACTACACTGTGAACCCTGTGTTAGCCATGGACTTTTACTAATACTACAATTCTAAAAACATGGTATCATCAGTTTTAACAGATGTTCCACACCAACGCAAGGGATTGGTGGTAGTGTATGGGAATCCTACATTTATGCGTGACTGTTCTGTACACAACAAATTTCTCTAAAAAAACAAAAAAGCAACAACCCAAACAACCACCAGCACAGTCATTCACACACATGCACACATTCAATGCATATAAATGCACAACCATATCACTGGTCTGTGGGAATAAATCTAAAACCACCACCAGCACACTCACACTTGTACACACATATGCACATACACATGAGAAGTTCATGGTATTAACATGACTACAAGCTAAAAAAGAAAAAAAAAAACAAATCAAATGCAGATATCTCACAACAGTACCCTCATCTTCATAACTGCCATAGTCACCTCTAGTCCCAATTTGATGGAATTCAAGAAGATGAATTTGCAATTTCATGCCAAACAGAAAGCCCTAAAACAAAGTTAGCTCACGTTGGTACAGGGAAGCTCAAATGATTTACATGGAAATAAAAGAAATCCTCTTCATTTTTTGAAGAGAAGTATAGCACGATAGCAGCTGATGGAAAGTACCCCGTGGTCAAGATACCTCCACATTCTTCAAACCCTAGTTGGTCATGTGAGCCCAACAAGAGAAGCCTATGCGAAGCCCTAACCCATTTTTGCACAGGGCACAAACTTCCATGTAGTCCTCAAAATCCTGCTGATAGGTCAGGTTATTCACTCTTTCAGGAGCATTTTCCCAGGAATCTGTATCCCCACTCCTTGAGGATCCCTGAGTCTGAGATTTTAACAGCTTACATGTTGGTTGCCTAAAGGGAAAATCAACTGGTGGCTCGGAGGCCTGGCAGGCTCTGCCCAGGAGGTGGTCAGCACTTGTGTCTCCTCAAACTTTTAGGCTCTTTGGCTCCTGGTTTAATGGACTCCCGCCATTCCATACCAAATTCCTGCTATTTTTAAGGTCAATTTCTAGAGTTTTTTTTTTTAAATCAAGTGCTTTCCATATTCTAGCAACCCATTGTGGTAGGGTTTCGAATCCAGCTCTCACAGATGAGGGAACAGCTATTTGAAAGGTAGGTTAATTTGCCTGAGCTCACACAACTTAGAAACTGCAGCTCCCTGATCTGTCTATTTCTAAAGCCAATACTGTTTTTGTCTATCACCTACTTGTTGCTATCATTACTATTACCTGAAAATAAAAATCAACTACAACAGCACAACTTCACACACCCTACACTATTTTTTCTCTTGACCACCCTTGGTCTAGGGGAGTTCTCTTATCACCCCTGTTTTCTAGTCAGAGAAACTGCAGTACAGAGAGGGAAATTCACCAATCCCAGATCACACAGCTATGGTCAGTGGTGGCAACAGGATTTGAACCAGAGCCATCCGGCCCCTTAGCTACGGCCCTGACCACTCTGCTCCCCTATCCTTGTGGGAGCCCAAGCAATGACTCCTGGGAACATCTTCCTTTAACCTTTGCATTTTCCTTCCTGACTCTGAATCACATAAATTATAGCTATAATGAAAAGAGGGATTGCCTATACTCTTATGATGTTAATGTGATTTAACATTCTAGTCAGCTCTGTGACTTCACAGCTCTGACCCCAATCCCGGGGCCTCAGTTTCCCCAGGTGGTAATGAGGGACTGGAACAGATGCTGCATGAGCCTGCAGCCAGTTCTGTCGAGTTTCCAGTCTGGTTTCTGAGCTTGTGCTGGGTGCCTGGGTGCTCATGAGGACAGGCTCACAGGAGGATAGGCAGACTCGTTTCTGGGGCCTTCCAAAAAGACTGCGAGCTCCCCTCGGCAGGGACTCTGTCCACCCTGCTGGACCAGGCGCCTTGCCCTGGTGAAGGGCTTGACCTGTATTATCTCATTTCATCTTCTCATCACCCTGAGGAAGACACAGAGCACATGAAGTTCTCACCTCTGGACAAGAGCAATCGCAGACTCCACAGGCAGTGTGCAGGGCAGCATCACATAGGACATTATCCTCAGGGGGAAGAAGTTCATCATTTTGCTCATGTAGCCACTTCTGTCTTTTATTGCTTCACGCAGTGCTGAAAAAGTAATTGGGTCACTTTAGGTATGATATGACCCCCCAGCTTAAAATTTAAACCATTTTACCCAGCTAGTGCTGGAAATTTCTATGAAATAGTCCTGGCAGCCTGTCAGGCATTGAATCGTCTCCCCTACAAAAGCCATATTCAAGTTCTAACCCCTGGTACTGTGTGTGCAAAGATGCTGTTACTAATTAAGGTGCCTAAAGTGAGTGAGGGCCACCTTAATCCAATAAAGCTGAAGTCCTTATGAGCCAGGAAAACTGGACACGGAAGTAGAAGGCAGAAGTCAGTGGAAGCAAAGGGGCCGACACAAGGAGAGAGAGATTGCTAATGACAGAGGATTGCAGGAATGCTGTAGACCCCAGGGGAGAAAGCACGCCCTGGCAGAACCTTGACGTCATACTTCTAGCCTCCAAACCACAAGACAAGAAGTCTTGATGAAGTCAACCAGTTTGTAGGATCTGTCATAGCACCCCTCACAAGCTTAGTCAGAGCCTGAGAGTCAGAAGCATTTCACAATGAGAAATGGGCTGGTCCCTTCCACAGCAAGGGCTGGTCGAGATGAAATGGGAACACAGCTAGAATAGCCCATAGATGGCCTCCAGGTTTCCAAAGAACAATTCTCTCTCTCTCTCTCTTTTTTTTTGTATGCTGTATGGCAGGCCACATTTCATTATTTTTCCATGTGAGTTATTCTGTTTTTGCAGCACCATTTGTTGAATTTTTGTTTGTCTGTTTTGTGTGTGTGTGTATGTGTGTATGTGTTTGGGGGGGAAGGGGAGTGCGTGGACCGGGATTTGAACCTGGGTCTCCCACATGGCAGGCGGGAATTCTACCACTGAACTACTCATGCACCCCCGAACAACTCTCTTTTACACTCACAAATATTTATGGAGGAATACATGAACTTCTGTCTCTAATACCCCCTCCTTTATGAGCTTCTCCTTGCACCCCTCACCTGGATTCATCTCTTTCATCCCAGAGCCTCATAGCTTTTTATTTCTAATGATGGCCTCACAGTACCTCAAATCATATTACCTTGGACAGATGATGTCTCCCATCTATTAGATCATTAGTGCCTCAAGGGCAAGGAATTGTACCTGATGCATCCTTAATTTTCTCCAGGTGCCTTGGAAACTGGTTTGTACATCCAGCTTCCTGTCTGTGCAACAATTGTTGACATTATAAAGCATATCACCTTTCCCAGGGAGGTTCAAATTTTGGATTTGGGGGAAGAAGGATAAGGACAGCCATATTGAGGAAGGAGGCTTTGGGATGGGTCACTGGGCAGAGAGCAGTGACTGGAATTACCCTGTGCAAGAATGAGCCTGGCCCAAAGGCAGAATACCCATGGGTGCAGAACAGCTGGAGCGTAGGAAATGCTGGCAGAAGCAGCAGGAAGGGGAACAGAGGGCCTTGGAGGAGTGTGTGCCTTATCAAATGAACTGAAAATGGGCTCAACCAGAGTTTATTTTCTCTGGTCATCACCCCTTGATAAGGGAGACTCAGCCAGATAACTGGACAGGTGGGAGGCCTTTGGGTGTGGGAGGTGGTTGCCCCATGCTCAGCCTTTCCTTGGTTGCTCTGGCTCATCTCTTCCCAAATCAACTGCATGACCGTCTCCAGCATACATAGGAAAGAAACTCTTTTCTCCTTCACATATCCTCGGAAAACAGCATCCTTTGCCTGTCCCTACCCCATGAATAGTCGGTACCTATAATGAGCTTGGGGCAGAGGGTCTCTAACAGCTCATCTCCCTCGGGCCACGTCTCCAAGGTAGCTGTCTCCCAGGGAGCCTCCAGGCTTATGTTTTCCCAGCAGGGAGCAGTGACGTCCAACTCTCTCTCTGCTGAGTATAAATTCAGGCTCAGCACTGGTCTGGTACCGATGCCTACAAAGGGCATGAGAAAACAAATTCATCAGGGTAATCTGGGAAATAGAGACCATTACTTACCTCCCCACCCATTGAACTAGAGAGTAGGCATGCAAGCACAGGGCAAAGTGATTAGCTGAAATCCAAGGAGGGACAGGCATTTGTAATAAAAATAAGTGGGGGGGTCTTTGAAGCCAGAGAGGTGAATTCAGCCCCTGGCTGTACTTTTGATCATGTCTTCTTTGTCTTGGCCAAAGTAAATCAAGCATAATCCAACAACTTTGAGTATTCAAGAAAAGTAGCTCCAAAGACATCTAATACTTGCCTCCACTCTAATGCTTCCAGACACTGAAAGAGCTGGGATGACTCATAGGTGCCATCCTGCCTAGGTAGAAGTAGTTTACCAGGCATGATCCCCACCTGGCTGGAGATAACCATTCTGATTACATCATTCTGGCAATAGTCCAGAAACTCTGTTCTAAGTCATCACCTGTTAGATGAAAGGTTTGATATTTTTCAAGCAGGAAAGAAAAGCAAACATAAATGCCTCATAGGTAACCCTATGAGAAGGGGATGAGGTGATCCTGTGAGAGGAGAAAAAGCCCTGGGGTCATAAGTTCCCAGGGTTAAATCCCAACTCTGCCCCTCAGGGTCAGGTGCCCTATGCTAAATCCTCTAAATTTCCATTTTCTCATTTATAAAGTGGGGGAAAGGATTTCATATCTCACAGGGCTATACATGGATTGCCCAAGACTGGCATCAAAGTACTGAGCCCTGGGTGATGTAACAGAGGTTCAGTCTCTTTCCAAAGATTGCCAGCAAGAGATTCAGCTAACAGGGCTCATCTGACCTCCCATCCCATACATACCCTGCTCTTCCAAGAATCTTAGAGTGTCCAAATATCCTCGGAGGCATATATCACCAGCTTCCTGGGAGCAAATCAAATAAGGTAACTGCAGAGAAGAATCTGTAAATGCCATTTATTTAAACATCATCTGAAGACTGCAGAGCTGTAGTGAAGGAGCCTTCAAATCCCGAGGCCCTCCATCTGACTGACAGGGCCACCACGAAGCCAAACAAAGGGCCTTGTGCTTCTGGGAGACAGCACTCAGATATCACCTGCTCCATGGAGTCTTTGGTGGAAACCCAGGCAGGACAGGTACTTGTTTCTCTGGGCTCCTTTGTCCCCGGGACAAGTCTTCCTTCTGAAACATGTCAGACCCTGTAGTTATCACTAGTCCAACAGTAGCTGTCTCTTCTGCTAACCAGTATATGACCTGCCCCCATGCTCCCAGCAGCCAAGGCAGAGTGGGGTACAATTAATGACTGATCTCTATAAATGACACATGAAAACCCGTTCTGTAGTATAGCCTTTCC
This sequence comes from Tamandua tetradactyla, assembly GCF_023851605.1. NCBI lineage: Eukaryota > Metazoa > Chordata > Mammalia > Pilosa > Myrmecophagidae > Tamandua > Tamandua tetradactyla. The sequence goes on along the minus strand of NC_135333.1, from coordinate 38,039,417 downwards.
ACTCTCCAGGAGTGTCAGCTATTGATACACATTGTATTGCACAACCTATTTCTCTTTGGGAACACCAACTGTCAGGGAACCCAGTTACCCATTGTTCAATGTCCAAGTAGAAGGCACACTAAAAACGGTCCAAAGAGGGTAAACCATCTAATGCTGAGGTTCTTCATCATGGGTGTGAATAATAATTTTCTGGGTAACTTAAACAAACAATCTAACACATAGGCTTCACTGCTGACCAATTAAATCACAACCTCTAGGAGTGAGGTCTGAGCTTCAGTTGTGTTTAAATGTTTCCAGGAGATTCCAAGGGCAGCAGGATGGAGAATTACTGAGTTTCTGGGACAAGCCAATCTTTTTCTACTTCATCTTTTCAATGACTGCTTCTGTTCATTTATATATAGAACAACTGGTATCTCCTGGGAAACAGGAGGACAAAAGAACTGCACGTGTGCACACACATAGACACACGTGCACACACACCACTTACCTTAACATCTGGGGGGACTAACACTCTGAATAAAAGGTGGGCATTCTCTGAACAGAGACGTAGACTGAGCTTGTTGATGTTCACGTGAAGAAAGTTTGTGGACTTGGCCTTGGGGCAGATATCGTGCTCCCCATAGAAGGGGGACACAGTGATGGTTGTGTTGGCATCAGTGAAGGGCATATTGTCACTCCCACAGCCATCCACATATCGCTGTTAAGGAGAAAATCAGGACACATATTGTCAAAAGTTCTGACCTAGAGTTGCATGTGTTTTTCTGGCTATGGGTAGAGGCTTCTCAGCTTGCCAGCAGGCTGATGTGGCAGACCAGGGTCTTTAGAATGACATTTAGTCAATCTTTCAGTAAATCCTTACTGAGTCCTTCTGTGCAGACACTCAGGGCAACGTTGAGCTGTTGTGTAGTTTGTGTGATGCACAAACATGCTTGGACGAGAGGCAAGATGGAGGCTGGAGTTCAGCCCATCACCTCCTAGCCTAGTCCTATGCCCAGGTGGGTGCCCACGTGAGTGCTTTCTGTTATGTGCATAGAGACAGTATATAAATGAGGGCCTCAGTGGTCCCCTGAGAGACAGCCGATGGAGACCCAGCCACTCCCCTAGAGGAGAGAGGTGATCACAGGTTCAAATCCAAACGCCGTGGTGTTTGGGAAATCTTGGAAAGAATAACTTCCAAACCTTGAAAATGCAAATAAACATCATCTTGAAAGACTCCAAGACTAAAATGAAATAGTGAAACTACAGTCCAGATGCCCCCCAGAGATGTCCTCTTATCCTCCAGCTATATCCTTAAATAATATAATTGTCCACAGGCAGGCTGGGATACACAGTTGTTCCTATAAGTTGGACAGAGTTTTCACCTATGGAATCGGTTGTCCAGAATGATTTGTAAACCACAACCAGCCCACCTAGTTGTCAGGATGCCCCCAGAAGTATTCTTTCACACACTCAAAATGGAACATGTTCCTCAGCTGGTCCTTCCAAGTAGAGAAATAACAGAGTAGAGGTTGACTGAAAAGAAATACAGTAAAGAACTTGCCGTGATTCGCCATGTTTTGGCCATTAAGGGAGACTTGTCTTGAGTCCAGAAATGATCACACAGAGGCACAGTAACATCTTTCCAATCATAGCAACCCAGTTTCTATGGAAGATGGATCAAGGTACCAAAACCTCACTGGCATAAAGGAACATGGAACCAAATGTCAGAACTTTGCAGTTAAGACCGAAGAGGGAGGAGACCACGTTGACTATGTTTTGTTTAAGGGATATACCAATGTCCAGTTGTTCCTTTACCAGACACAATGTTTCCTTCCATTTTGAAGTTTTCTAGAGTAATGTCCTGAGTTTGCTCAATGGATTCTCAAGAATGATCCATTGTGCTTTGAGCAGGGCTTAAGTGAGTTTACTGAATAGATGACTGTGTATCAGCTGAGGCCAGGTGGCCTTGGGGAAGGGAAAGGTAATAAACATCACAAACCTGCGTTACCAAATACCTACATATGCCAGGCTTTGTGCAAAGCATTTTGCCTGCCTTATTGCCTTCAATTCCAAAACGACTCTATGGTGTTGTGTTACTGTGAACCCACACCTTGCAAGTCAATCTCAGAAAGAGAAGAAAGTTGTTCAAAGTGGTCCAGCTCATAAATGGGAGAACAGGGATTCAATTCTAGGTTTGTGTGTCATGCAGAGGCTGTGAAGATTTGGGACAGCCACTTCCTCATGCTAGGCCTCAGTTTCCCTGCCTGTAAAAGGGGATGACAGTGCATCTGGGCCATGAGTGAAGTTATGAGTGTGTAAATAAATGCCTCTGTTCTTCAGACATATGGCCTGTACCTAGTGTGAACCGAGAGGGTCTCTAAAGTGCTTTCCTGCTCGGAGACAGGGGGATTTCATGACCTCCCTCCCTAGCACACAGGATTAACAGGTTTTCTCCAACTTGGCACTATGGCCATTTAGGTCAGATCATTGGGGTTGGCGGCTGTTCTGTGCATTACAGAATGTTAAACAGCATTCTTAGCTCTACTCACTAGATGCTAGTAGCACTCCCCAGTTGTGATATCCCACTGACAGTTGTGGTGGTACTGGGGGATACAGTTACCTCTCATGGACAACCACTTCCTAGAAGAATGCTGCCAGGTACCCCAGCACAGACCCAGTGCATACTCCACAGCCTAGAGATCACCTCAACTGTTGTTTCCTCATCCCCAGCATGGCCCAGCTATCAGCCAGTGCACCTATTTGTTGAATTGAACCAAATTCCAACACTACCAGCAGCTTCTGACCAAAGCCCTGGGCTGAAAAGGACAGAGCCCAACTCTAAAGGGACTGAAGCCCTCAACCAGGAGGAAGAGTCACAACTGAGCACTTGGCAGTCAGGGGCCATCAGCAGGAGGCTTTTGGGTGCCCTGGTGCCTAGCTGTGGGAAAGAACAAAACCTCTGTGTGCAGTCACTGACAGGATGAGGGGCTCTGCCTGGACTAGGCCAAGTCATGGCATTAGCACCATCCAAACCATGCTTTGGGCACTCAGGGGCCGGGTCAGTGGCCCAGTGGAGCCCTGTGATTGGTGGGATGGGGAAAGGAGAAGTTGAGATGCCCTCCAGTTAGACTAATCCAGGCCTCATCTTGTGGGAATGAGGCATAGCTCCAGCCTTCCTGATTGGGCCCTGATGCTGGGGCACTCACTGCATGTCCCTGGTTCTCAGTTTCCTCCAGTCACATGGGAAGGATAATAACATTTCTCTTTAATGGCAAGCACTGACTATGACAATACCTATGAAACACAGTCAATCCTCATTATTCATGGATTCCTTCTCTCGGTGTTTTTGTGGTCATTTGTAGATGGGCACAAAGTGGGTGAAATGTCTCATTCCCAGCTGAGATCATGAAGGCAGCACCTGGCCTTCCTGTCTCAGCTCTGATACTATAAACAAGTGTCCTTTACATCATATATTTAGCATCATAGTTTTTGCATTTTTTTTGCATTATGTGGGTGATTAATCTGTTTAAAAGACCACCCAGCATAGTGCTGAAGTGCTGTCTAGGGTCCCTGAGCACACGAAAGCTGTACTATGCCTTTCAGAGAATATATGTACATTCAAGAAGCTCTGTTCTGACTTAGAGTTCTAGTCCTGTTGGCTATTAATGAACTCCAATTACCTGCCTCCCCAATGGGACTGAGATTAAATTTGCTTAAATTTTCATTCAGCAGCCTTGTTCAAATATTGCTCTAAATTATCCTGAAGGCAATGATACGATTTGTAAATGGGATTCAGGGCGGGGGGGGGGGGGGCAGTCTCTAAAAGAACTTTTCTAGAAGAGACGAAGAACTTCCTAAGGAACTATTGTTATCAAAATTTAAGGAGGAAGCAAAATATGTAACCAATGTCCTCAAACAGAAAGACACATAAAACAAGGTTAAAGTTGAGGGACTGTTATGACCAACATCTCCGAAGAACCTAATCCTCCATTTCCTCTAGGGTCAGTGGTTCAGCACTGGCCACTTCTTTTTCTGGAGACCTCAGAAAACATAAGTACTGTGACCATTGAGAAACAACTATACTTGACTGGTATTATGTGGTTGATAAATGTGAGTTCTCTCTGCAAGTTGGTTCTGCTTATTCTACAAACAAGATTTTATCAAATATTCTGCTACTCTTCTCATAGATCTAGAAGTGTCCATAAATGCTAACATTTTAGAGACTAGACACAATGTGGCCAAACAAAGTAAGACAAAAACTGTATGAGGCCAGAGGCACAGACTTTTTGGTTAAGAAAACATATTACTGTTATATTTCCCCTAGGAATCAAGCTCCCCTTACACGTGTAACACATTGGAAAGCGTCTTATATTTTAACTAATATACACCTATTGTCACCAAGAAACTAGGATTTAAGGGATTATTTTGATTATTAAATCATTACATAGCTATTCCTTTTTGCTTTCTGGTATATTGGAGTTAACAGAGGGACACTCCGGAAATCTCTAAATTGTAATCCAGCTGCCTTCATCTCTGATAACGATTGTATAGCCCTTATCTTCTGCCCCTGTGATTGTAAAAACCTGGTGACTAACCTTCATTTCTACCCAGTTATCCAGTTTTCAACTTTAGAGTCTTGTAATCACTAAAGACAGCCCCTAATGTCTATTAATGAAGGGTCCTGGGTCAGCCCAGAACTAACCCACCCCAAGTCCAAAGTTATCTTGATAACTGAGACTGGATCTAACCAAAGTGGGCCTGCCTGACATGCACAGTAGCTTAGACTTTAACCTACAAGTCACTTACACCTCATCCCACTATTTTCTTAATTGCTAAGCATGTAATTAATCTGCGCATGCTTAATAATCAGATCACCTCTAACTACATCATCTGAGGACTGTGCTCATTATCCTAAACCCAGGCCATCTTTTCTGTAATAAAAATACCCAAGTGACTGCAGTTGGAGGAGACAGATTTTGGGCCGCTAGGCCATCTGCTCTCCTACTATGCACCTAAAGACAAACTCTTTCTCTCTTTGAAACCCCGGGGTCTCAGGAATTGGTTATTGAGTGCATCAGGCAAAATAATCCACTAGCATTGGCGCTTGGGTGAGGATGAAGTAAACCAGCCAGCTTACCTGACAGGTTTCCCAGTAATTAATTATAAACAAAGTTGATTTTGCTGCTGAGGTGGATTGGAAGGGGGACACCTTTGGCTTCTCCTCTGAAAGGCCAAGAAGCACAAGGCTCCACATTTGGGGACTGGGGAGGCATTGAGCCTGGTGCTTGCAGGAAGGAGCTGGGCAATTGCACCTTTAAAGGAAAGACCCAGGACACAGGATCCAGGACACAGCACTAGGAACCACCACAATGCAGACTTACCACACCTCTGAAGGAAGGAGGGATTAAACCACAGTAGAAGGGGATGAAACTGGAACAAATCAAGACCTGTGAAGACACAAGGGAGTGAAGTCACTGGCCGGAACACAGTGTGCCTGCCTTTAATTCCTCTTTAAGGCCTCTTCTCAGCCTTATCCAATCAAACAGGCAACAAAGCTGAAAATCCACATTGCACAGAGGAGGTGCTTTGGTCAGTGAGTTGAGTGAAGGATGAACCAAAAACGTAAGTGCACGGTTTTTCCCTACAGCATAAGTTCCTAAAGCATCTGTTCTGGACTTAACCTTCCAGTCCCTGTTCCCCACAACAGAGCTGTGCTAGACCTGCGTAGACAGGCCCAAGAGTGACTGGCTCACTTATGATTAGGAAGGGGCTAGACTGGGGGTTTCTTAAATGTTGATGTTCACCAGAATCATCTGGGGACCCTGTTGAAACCCAGATTCTAGGCTCATCCCATAAGATTCTGATACCGTTGGTCTGGGGTGGGTGCCTGAGAGTGCATTTCTAACAACTCCCAAGTCTTGCTGCCATTACAAGGATCAGACTTTGAGTCATACCATGCTAGAGAGCTTTAAGGAAGATGGGGCACTGATTTGTGACATACTAGCCATATGGGCATGACAGGTGCTGGCTGCCTAGGAAAAGCTTCTGGAAATGAGAGGACAAAACCAGCTGCTGAGATGTACTGGGCTGTTGGTTATGTGGGCAAGGCTGCTGTCTTGAACAAACCTGTGATTAGCATCAGCCAAATTAAATGGTATTTTGATATTGCAGGTGATCTTCTCTGTGCTGGGCCCTGGGGACAGAGGCAAAGAAGACATGCTCTCATACCTGTGGGGACTCACACTAGAAGGCCTTGTGATGGAGCATGTGTAGAACATGTCATGGTGAGAGAACACTGGAAAGGTTTCCTGGAGGAGGTGGTCATGATTCAAGTCTCAAAGGATGGACAGGGATAGCTTAAAAGTTAAACTTTACTGGAATATTCAGGGTTTTCTAATGCTTCCGAGCAGACCACCCAACGCACACTGAGTTTATGCTGCTCTGGGGCCCACAGCAAAACAGTATCACACGAAGCCAAGTTCCTTTGCATCTCATGAGATGGGGCAGGTAACCTAGGACACTCCTCTCTGTGTTGCTTCTGAAACCAAACTTCACAACACCTAGAGAAGTAAACAGCTTACATCCACGACTTCCTCTTTGGACTTGAAATCAGACACCAGTACGTTTTTCCCATCAGATACTCTGGTTAGCGAGACACACATTTTGCCGGAGACGAGCTGGTGGATGTTGTCTGGTAAATGTTTGTTGAGTTTCTCTCGAAAGTAATTGCTCACGTTGAAGGACGGGTGCAGAATGCCAATATTCCGTTCCCTGGCTTCCCGGACAAGGCCCATGAGGACCTGTAAGGTCAGGTCTGTTGGCGGGAGACAAATATACAGAGGAATGTACCACACTGAAGACACTGAATGCTTTATGGCAAGGCCAGATGAAGCCAGACACCCTGGAGGCTGCCTGCCTTTCTCTCCACCTGCACTGTCCAATACAGTAGCCAGTATTGAGCCCTTGAAATGTGGCTAGTGAAAACTGTATGTGCTAAACACATACCTGATTTTGAAACCTTCGCACACACACAAAAGAATGTGAACTATGTAATTAATCATGTTATAAGTTGATTGTATATGAAAATGATGCTATTTTGCGTATGTATTTGGCTAAACAAACTATATTATTAAATTTAATCCCACTTGAGTCTTTTACTTCTGTCAATGTGACCACTAGAAAATGTACAATTATCCATCTGGTGTGTACTATATTTCTATTGAAAAGAACTGCTCTAGTTTTTGCCACAGGAACAATCCCTCGCTTCTAGAGGCCCAGGTCAACTGACCCCATCTCCACTCCCCACAAGCTAGAAGCCAGGAACTCACTGGCACCAGAGATTTATTTAGCTCCAAAGGGTGCAGGAGAAAGCACACAGACTTGGATCTGAGTTTGAATACTGGTTCCACCAACTCACTAGCTGAGCGGCCTCAGCAAAACAACAGCTCCACTTTTCTAAGTTTCAGACAGCCTCTTTAAGATGGAACATTATTTATCTACCATTTGGAGTCAGAAAGGATTAGATAAGATGCTGTCTGTGAGGTGCTTGACCCAGAGGAGGCTCCCCATCAATACCTGGGGCACAGTGTATGCCTCTGATGCCAGACGCAGCAGCCTGTTGAGTGGGCATGGGACACCTTCCGGCTCCCACTAACCTTCCTCGCTGGCCCATCTGCCTGAGGCCCATTCTTCTAGACTGAGACCTGACCAACTATAAATCTTAGGCTGCACAAGGACAGATCTCACCTCCTTCTTATCCTGACTCAATTCTGACCTCCTCTCAGCTCTCCCTCCATGTTTGTCCAGGCTGAGCACGGCAGAAACACAGAATTGCGCACGGCTGGTTCTGCCTATCCCTCCTGATCAAGTCAGCACAGCTCAGGTGCACTCTAGGTCATAGCCCCTAGGAAATCCTCCTCAGTGGCACCCTGGAGCCACCTGTGCACAGCCCCCTCTGAGACAGGGGGTCAAGTCCAGGGACTCCCAGAGCACCTGGAGCCTCTCCTGCCAAAACCTCTGCATCCACTGTTCAGGACTTGGTTGTCCTAAGCCTCCCCCTGGCCCTGCTAGGCACAGCCTGAGCCCACACCAGTCCTCTGCCCAGTTAGGAGTCCCCCAAACTGGAGGGGACCCTGGGAGCAGTGTCTTCCTGGCTCCCGGGGTCAGCCAGCACATCAGAGCCTTGTCCTAATTAAACACTGGTCTGCGTGGGTGCCGGCAGGTCACCTTGGGATACAAGGGCGGCTATTATTGTTGCTAAAGCCCATGGCATGCTCACTGACTTTGAGGCGAGGTTAATCCTCCCCAGAGGTCATAATTCCTGCTCTTTGCCCCGTTCCTCTTGGCTGGGGAAGACCAACAGCCAGGGCAGCCTCTCTTCTAATCCCCATCTCTGGGTCAGCCCAGAGTCTACTCACTGCTCTCGCCCAATGGCAAGACTTCACCTCCCACCAGGGGCTTCCAGAGAACAAAGTCCCTCCCTGCTGGCTGTGCCTTCCTCCAACACAAGCAGTCACCAGGCTGAGCAAAGAGTAAACTGTGAAGGAAGCCCAGATAAATGGGGCCTAAAAAGCAGCATTATCTTTCAGCCTGGGGACCTTCGGGTGCCAACAGCTCCACCCTGCCACTGGCCCCAGGCGCTGCTCCCAGTTATTGCGCAGGCCTGTGGCACGTCCCCACATGTTGGCTGGGGGTGGTTTCCCTCTAGAAGTGAGGACCAGCCAGGCACAACTTCCCACTCGGGTCAGTGGAGATTACAGGAGACAATGGAGAATGTCCAGGGACCCACTCCAGTCCCCAGGAAGGGTCCTTCAAACTGTTGAAGGAGGGAGAGGAGTCAACTCTCAGTCCCACTTCCCCAACTCTTCCACCAGACCACAACTCCCTGGTGGCTACAGCTCCATGACCCAACGGTGGCCCGCACCCAGCGGTTGCTGGGCTCCCAGAGGGCTTCCTCACGACGACCGCATGGTGCGGTCCCCCGGAGGGAAGAAGGTGCCCACCCTGGAACCCGGGACAAACTCCCCTCCTAGTGGGAGCCAGGGCTAAACTGCCTTTTGGCAGCTCAGCTGGCCAGGCTTCCGGGTGGTTCCGGGGCATCTCCAGTCCTGAGGCTCACATCCTCTTTCCTCGGGGAAAACCCGGATTTCGATCCTGGGATAAATGCCGGGGTATAGCGTGAGCGACCCTGACTCTGCTAGCCCTCACTCCCGTCCCGACCGCAGGGGACCCCGGACTCAGAAGAATCGAACCCCGCGAGCGCCCCTCCTGGGCGGGGACAGAGCGCCAACGCGAGGCGACAGTACGCCGCTGAGGATACCCTGTCCGGTGCAGCCTTAGGATGCACCCCCAGTGCCCTCCTCCAATCCCGGCCCCACAGGGAGTCCCAGTTCCGGGAGTGCCCCCTTCCCGTGGGAGCTACGGCGGCGGCCCAGGCGCACCCAGCGAGATCCCGGCGAGGAAGGCGGCGCAGTGCAGCGCCCCGGACGAGCAGCCGAAGAACGTGCGGGCGTCGCGGAGGAGGTGCGGGGCGCGCTCGCTCAGGCAGCGGGTCACCCCGATGTGGTAGAAGCCCAGGAAGCCGCAGCCGGCGAAGGACAAGCTCCAGCCGCGCTCGGGGTCGTACATGTCTGCGGCAAGTCGGGGCCGGGGTCGGTGTCCGCAACTGCTCTACCGGGAGCCCGCGTGCTCTGAGCCCGGCTTCCCGGTCGCCGCCCAGGGACTCTTAGGGTGAGCCCCGCCCCCGCCGGTCCCGCGGGATCGGGACGCGCATCTAGAGGGGCGGACCTGCCGGAGGGAGTGTCAGCCCGAGTCTCCCGGGTCCCACCCCCAAGCCGGGAGAGAGTTTCCTAACTCCAAAGGAGGAGGAAGGTCCTGGAGAGAAATGGCGCCCCCATTTCATCCCTTAAGTGAGTGAGAAAGTGTCGCTTTGCGCCACCGGATCCTTAAGGTCTTTTTGACACTTAACCTCCCTGAAAAAGGCGTAGGCATCTAAATAGAATTTAAAGTCTTTGCCTTGTTCCTTTGTAGTTTTCATGATTGTCTTGGATTCATGACAAGCAGTAAGACTTTTTCATTTATGATCGTGACAAGGAAGTTTCCATTTTAGCGATTCACTTGTAAGCAAGCATTGTGAATTTCACGTGCTGGGGTGTGTGTGAGACAGGTATGGAGTTTGGGAGACTCGGGACTAGTTGCACCGGGTGCCCTTATCATGTACCTACATGCCACTCGTCCTCTGTGTCCACACTCTCTGCTGTGACCCGTTCAGCACCCACGCAGAAACGTCACTCTTTGATCGGAATTTGTAAGCAGTGGGTGCAGGATTGGCAGCCAGCACACTGCATGGTCCCCCAGCTCTACCCCTCCCCGCCCCCGCCCCCTGAGTCTTTGTCTCTCTTTCTTATACACTAAGCACCAGGCATGAAATTTTATGAAGTCACCTGGGCACTGCTGGTGATGAGGTCAGTATAGTCACTGTGAAACCTAAACATCCTTTCTTTTTCTTTTTTTTTTTTTTCAACTTTTTATACTATATAGTATAACATATATACAGAACAAAGAAATAAAAAAGCAATAGTTTTCAAAGCACACTTCAACAAGTAGTTGCAGGATAGATCCAAGTTTGTCACGGGCTGCCATGCGATCCTCTCATATTTTTCCTTCTAGCTGCTCCAGAATATACATTTTTGTATCACATTTTAAACATTTTTATATCAAAAAATCGACTTTTTTCTTTCCTTTATTTTTGTGAAAAATAGCATATATACAAAAAAAACGATAAATTTGAAAGCACAACACAGCAATTAGATTTAGAACATATTTCAGACTTCGACAAGGGTTACAATTCCACAATTTTAGGCTTTTACTTCTAACTGCTCTAAGATACTGAAGACTAAAAGAGAAATCAATGTAATGATTCAGCAATCATATTCATTTGCTAAATCCTATCTTCTCTGTGTAACTCCACCATCACCTTTGATCTTTCTGTCCCTCTATTTAGGGGTGTTTGGGCTATGACCATTCTAACTTTTTCATGTTAGAAGCATCTGTCACTAATATGGGGTATGGAGATGGAACTATCCGATGTTCTGGAGAGGCTGGGCCCTCTAGGTTTTAGAACTTACCTGGTCCAGTGACCCTCCTGGAACCCTTGTGGAATCTTATATATTGCCCTAAGTGTTCTTTAGGATTGGCTGGAATGGCCCTGGTTGGGGTTTGGAAAGTTATGGTAGGTAGCGATGTCTAACTGAAGCTTAGGTAAGAGCAACCTCCTAGAGTAGCCTCTCAACTCTATTTGAACTCTCTCTGCCACTGATACTTTATTAGTTACACTTCTATTCCCTCTTTTGGTCAGGTTATTGATCCCATGGTGCCAGGGCCAGACTCATTCATCCCTAGGGGTCATCACCCACATTGCCAGGGAGACTTTCACCTCTGGTTGTCATGTCCATTGTAGCAGGGAGGGCAATGATTTCACTTGCAGAGTTGAGCTTAGAGAGAGTGAGATCACATCTGAGCAACAAAAGAGGTCTTCCAGAAGTGACTCTTAGGCATACCTATACGTAGTCTAAGCTTCTTCACTACCTACATAAGCTTCACAAGAGTAAGCATCAAGATCAAGGGCTTGGCCTATTGATTTGGGCATCCCTAAAGTTTGGTACAGTATCAGGGTATTTCCTGATGGTGAAGTTTAATAGTTCCATATTTTTTCTTCCATTCCTCAAGGGACTTTGCGAAAACTTTTTTATTATCTCCTTAATATACTCGAGGATGTCTCCAGGCATTACACTAAGCTATACAGGATTAAAGGATCTCTTTCTTTTTCTGGGCACCCTGTGTTTCAGTTGTTCAAATGAGCAATACAGACAAGTTGAGTTAGATTATGTCCTACAGAAAATTTCAGTTCCAGATCAAATTTCTTCCTTTGGTCTCAGAGAGTATGTGTGGTTCTAAAATACAGGCTTCCTTACTGCTGTGTTCTGAATTACTTTAACCCCAACTTGATCAGCTTCGTTCTTATCTCTAAATATCAGGTGTATATGTATATAAAACAGCCTCTCAATATCCAGAAATAATAATTACTACTCTGGACTAAATATGTCTGTGATAAAAGCTTATAATCTAGGCCCCTGTTTTCTCATAAGCATTTTCTAAAGGAGACCATACCATTGTTGTTCTTTTGTTTCTGGTTTATTTTGCCTCACTGAATGTCCCACATGTCCATTCACCTCGTTGGTTAACTCGTGACTTTGCTTCTTTTCTGTAGCAGCACAACCTTTGTTCATAAATATACACCATCATTCACCAATCTATTTCTCAGTCAATGCATCCTTCAGCCACCTGCATTCATCAGGCATCATGTATAGTGCCCAGAGTCCACTGTCCAACAACGTTCTCAATTTTAGATAATTTCATTGTTCCCAAAAGAAAGAAAACCAATAAATACACCCTTGTCAAATAGGAAATCTAAAGCTCCTCTTAATTCTTGTCCCTCCCCCTACTATTTACCTTTGCTGTTGCTGTGGTAATGCTGATGTTTTCCTTTTAAACATAGCCCATAGCATGCAACAGCAGTTTTCCCCCTGTACCTTGGACTTAAACACTACTTTGTACATGAATCGAAACTTTGAAGTAGTTCTTCCAATAACTTATTTATATTTCTAGTGTTGATCAATTGGACACGAAGGTCTATAGAACACCTTTCAATCTTATTCATCTTCAATATGGTAATATTACTTGTAGACCCCACTAGAGAACCGCCTTCACATCTGTCTATTCCCTTACATTGGAGTTCACCCTCATTAGCTAACTGTTGACCCATCTCTAGTTTCTATGTATCTCTAAGTCCCCTATATTCTGTATTATAAGCCTCTGATTTTACCTTTACCGTGGCCATAAAAGTGGAGTCATACAGTATCTATCCTTTTGTATCTGGCATATTTCACTCAGCTTTATGTCCTCAAGGTTCATCCATCTTGTCATGTGCTTCAGGATGTCATTTTGTCTTATTGCTGCATAATATTCCATCATATGTATATACCACGTTTTGTTCATCCACTTGTATGTTGAGGGGTATTTGCTTTGTTTCCATCTTTTTGCGACTGTGAATAATGCTGCTATGAACATCGGTGTGCAAATGTCTGTGTCATTGCTTTCAGCTCTTCTGGGTATATAACAAATAGTGCTATTGCTGGGTCATAGGGCAACTTCCTTTTCAGTTTTCTTGGCAACCACTAACAGTCTTCCACATTGGCTGCACCGTTATACATTCCCACCCGCAGTACGTATCCTGATTTCTCCACATTCTCTCCACCATTTATACTTTACTGTTTGTTTAATAGCAGCCATTCTTATAGGTTTGAGGTGGTATCTCATTGTAGTCTTAAGCTGCATTTCCCTTATAGCCAATGAAAATGAGCATCTCTTAATGTTTTTTTTTTTTGCATGGACAGGCACCAGGAATCAAACCTGGGTCTCCAGCATGGCAGGTGAGCACTCTGCCTGCTGAGCAGCTGTAGCCCACCCTTTACATGTGCTTTTGAACCATCTCTATTTGCTCTTCAGAAAATGCCTATTCTTGTCTTTAGCCCATCTTATAATTGGATTGTTTGTTCTTTTGTTGTAGAGTTGTATGATTTGTTTCTGTATACAGGATATGAAACCCATATGGTGTCTGGGTTTCCTCTGTCACAATGGAAGGTACATGGCTGGCACCTTCTGGTCAATTCTTAGCTTCTCTGGGGTAGGACTCTGGTTCTGACTTGCTTAGCATCTCATGTGAAAGCACATGGCAATGTCTACTGGGCCCCTCTCTCAGCTTCTGGTTTCAAATTACTCTCACAGATCCTGGGGGTCCTTCTGGTACTTTCCTCTGCAGCTCCAAATGTCTGCATGTGAGCTCTGTGTCAGCTCTTTTATGAACTCCAATAAGTTAATCAAGACGTACCTCGAATAGGTGGAGTCACGTCTCCATCTAATCAAAAGATCACAACCACAACTGATGTGTAACATATCCATGGAAACAACCTAATAAAACAGATCCCATCCTACAATACTGAATCAGAATTAATGAACATGCCTTTTCTGGGGGTACCCAGAAGTTTCAAACCAGTGCAATAGCTAAAATGGTAGATGCAAAACCAAATAGTACTGTATCCTCAATATGTAACTCTATGCTCCAATTCCCATGAAGGCCAGAATACAATTGAACAAGAAAATGGCATATTTCCTGATAATGGACATGGAAAACATAAAGAGATAATATGGGGCAAAAACTATGTAAACAGGGGAAACAGGGATATGGGAGCAGAGAACATGTATTGAAGCTAAGTTGGTATCTTTTGAAGTTATATACTTAGGGATATAATACAAGCCCCAGTATAACAACAAAGAAAGTATTTTTTAAATATACAGAGAAATATGAGAAAGGGATCAGTAAGATACATTGCAAAATGTCAACTATACAAAAAAAATAAGTTGGGGTAAAGGAAAAGAGAAACAAACAACCAACAAATATATGACATATAAATGCTAAAAGACAAAATGGCTGAAATAAGTTCTGGATTTATAGTAATAGCACTAAATATTAATGGATTAAACTCCCCAATCAAAAGACACAGATCAACAGAAAAGATTAAAAAGCATGATCCAACTATTTGTTGTTTACAAGAGACTTATCTTAGACACAATAGCACAGATAGATTGAAAATGAAAGGATGGAAAAAGATATTCCATGAAAATAGTAACCCCAGAAGACCTAATATCAGACAATAGACTTCAAGTCAAAAGTTGTTACAAATGGTCCCACCCTTAGTGTTGTCACAGTGAACCATAAATATCCCCTTACTTTACTGTCACCCAGTGAATTGCTTCTCCATATAGCCTGAACTTTTTCCTTAAAAGAAAGATGACAGGTAGTGAAAAGAGGCATGTTTTTTTTTTTTGGCGTGTTTTTTTTTACACTGCTCACATCAGGCAGATATTTCTTTGAAGAATGGGGAGGACTGGCAGCAGAGGCATTTAAGAAAAAGCAAAGTCACATTTACTTCTGAAATTATCAGAGAGAATAGATGCAATTGATTCTTCTACAACGTGGTGTTGTTTCCCAGGCATGCCGAATGTCTTTCATGTTCTAAATTGTGGAACTGAAAGAACCCATGATATGTTGTGATGTTAGCAACAACTGTATATGGTAGGTGAGGAATATTTTGCAATATTAAACAAGATATATCACTATTTCAAATTTATGTTGTTGAATAAAACTTTATTCACATACCATAAAATCATTTGTGCTGCTTTGAAACTGTTTCATTCCCCAGAAAAGCATGTTCTTTAATCCTGATTCAATATTTCTGGGTGGGATCTTTTTATTTTTTCCATGTAAATGTGAACTACCTAATTATGGGTGGGACCTTTTGATTAGGTGGTTTTCCTGTAGATGCATCTCCACCCGTTCAAGTGGGTTGCTTACTAGGGTTTTTTAAGAGGGAACAGTTTTGGAAAAAGCTTCAGAGTCCATGCAGCCAGAGATCATTGGGGATGTGGAAAGAAAATGCCTCTGAGGAAGCTGTTTGAAGAAGTCAGGAGAGAAAGCCAGCAGATGTCACCATGTACCTTTCCGCTGAGAGAGAAATGCCCAACATCATGGTCCCATTCTTTTTTTTTTATTATTAATTATTGGAAAAAAAGAAATTAACCCAACATTTAGAAATCATACCATTCTACATATGCAATCAGTAATTCTTAACATCATCACATAGATGCATGATCATCGTTTCTTAGTACATTTGCATCGATTTAGAAGAACTAGCAACACAACAGAAAAAGATAGAATGTTAATATAGAGAAAAGAAATAAAAGTAATAATAATAGTAAAAAAAAAAAAACCTATACCTCAGATGCAATTCATTCAGTGTTTTAACATGATTACTTTACAATTAGGTATTATTGTGCTGTCCATTTTTGAGTTTTTGTATCTAGTCCTGTTGCACAGTCTGTATCCCTTCAGCTCCAATTACCCATTATCTTACCCTGTTTCTAACTCCTGCTGGACTCTGTTACCAATGACATATTCCAAGTTTATTCTCGAATGTCCGTTCACATCAGTGGGACCATACAGTATTTGTCCTTTAGTTTTTGGCTAGACTCACTCAGCATAATGTTCTCTAGGTCCATCCATGTTATTACATGCTTCATAAGTTTATTCTGTCTTAAAGCTGCATAATATTCCATCGTATGTATATACCACAGTTTGTTTAGCCACTCTTCTGTTGATGGACATTTTGGCTGTTTCCATCTCTTTGCAATTGTAAATAACACTGCTATAAGCATTGGTGTGCAAATGTCCGTTTGTGTCTTTGCCCTTAAGTCCTTTGAGTAGATACCCAGCAATGGTATTGCTGGGTCGTATGGCAATTCTATATTCAGCTTTTTGAGGAACCGCCAAACTGCCTTCCACAGTGGTTGCACCATTTGACATTCCCACCAACAGTGGATAAGTGTGCCTCTTTCTCCGCATCCTCTCCAGCACTTGTCATTTTCTGTTTTGTTGATAATGGCCATTCTGGTGGGTGTGAGAAGATATCTCATTGTGGTTTTGATTTGCATTTCTCTAATGGCCAGGGACATTGAGCATCTCTTCATGTGCCTTTTGGCCATTTGTATTTCCTCTTCTGATAGGTGTCTGTTCAAGTCTTTTTTCCATTTTGTTATTGGGTTGGCTGTCTTTTTGTTGTTGAGTTGGACAATCTCTTTATAAATTCTGGATACTAGACCTTTATCTGATATGTCATTTCCAAATATTGTCTCCCATTGTGTAGGCTGTCTTTCTACTTTCTTTTTTTTTTTTTTATTTTTTATTATTTTTTTTATTAATTAAAAAAAGAATTAACAAAACAATTAGAAATCATTCCAATCTACATGTACAATCAGTAATTCTTAATAGCATCACATAGTTGCATATTCATCATTTCTTAGTACATTTGCATCGATTTAGAAAAAGAAATAAAAAGACAACAGAATAAGAATTAAAACAATAATAGAAAGAAAAAAAAACAAAAAAAAAACCTATACCTCACATGCAGCTTCATTCAGTGTTTTAACATAATTGCATTACAATTGGGTAGTATTGTGCTGTCCATTTCTGAGTTTTTATATCCAGTCCCGTTGTACAGTCTGTATCCCTTCAGCTCCAATTATCCCTTCTCTTTTTTTTTTTTTTTAATTAACGGAAAAAAAGAAATTAACCCAACATTTAGAGATCATACCATTCTACATATGCAATCATTAATTCTTAACATCATCACATAGATGCATGATCATCATTTCTTAGTACATTTGCATTGGTTTAGAAGAACTAGCAACATAACCGAAAAAGATATAGAATGTTAATATAGAGAAAAAAATAAAAGTAATAATAGTAAAATCAAAACAGTACAAAACAAAAACCTATAGCTCAGATGCAGCTTCATTCAGTGTTTTAACATGATTACTTTACAATTAGGTATTATTGTGCTGTCCATTTTTGAGTTTTTGTATCTAGTCCTGTTGCACAGTCTGTATCCCTTCAGCTTCAATTACCCATTGTCTTACCCTGTTTCTAACTCCTGCTGAACTCTGTTACCAATGACATATTTCAAGTTTATTCTCGAATGTCCGTTCACATCAGTGGGACCATACAGTATTTGTCCTTTAGTTTTTGGCTGGATTCACTCAGCATAATATTCTCTAGGTCCATCCATGTTATTACATGGTTCATAAGTTTATCTTGTCTTAAAGCTGCATAATATTCCATCGTATGTATATACCACAGTTTGTTTAGCCACTCTTCTGTTGATGGAGATTTTGGCTGTTTCCATCTCTTTGCAATTGTAAATAATGCTGCTATAAACATTGGTGTGCAAATGTCCGTTTGTGTCTTTGCCCTTAAGTCCTTTGAGTAGATACCCAGCAATGGTATTGCTGGGTCGTATGGCAATTCTATATTCAGCTTTTTGAGGAACCGCCAAACTGCCTTCCACAGTGGTTGCACCCTTTGACATTCCCACCAACAGTGGATAAGTGTGCCTCTTTCTCCGCATCCTCTCCAGCACTTGTCATTTTCTGTTTTGTTGATAATGGCCATTCTGGTGGGTGTGAGATGATATCTCATTGTGGTTTGATTTGCATTTCTCTAATGGCCAGGGACATTGAGCATCTCTTCATGTGCCTCTTGGCCATCCGTATTTCCTCTTCTGAGAGGTGTCTGTTCAAGTCTTTTTCCCATTTTGTAATTGGGTTGGCTGTCTTTTTGTTGTTGAGATGAACAATCTCTTTATAAATTCTGGATACTAGACCTTTATCTGATATATCATTTCCAAATATTGTCTCCCATTGTGAAGGCTGTCTTTCTACTTTCTTGATGAAGTTCTTTGATGCACAAAAGTGTTTAATTTTGAGGAGTTCCCATTTATTTATTTCCTTCTTCAGTGCTCTTGCTTTAGGTTTAAGGTCCATAAAACCGCCTCCAGTTGTAAGATCCATAAGATATCTCCCAACATTTTCCTCTAACTGTTGTATGGTCTTAGACCTAATGTTTAGATCTTTGATCCATTTTGAGTTAACTTTTGTATAGGGTGTGAGAGATGGGTCTTCTTTCATTCTTTTGCATATGGATATCCAGTTCTCTAGGCACCATTTATTGAAGAGACTGCTCTGTCCCAGGTGAGTTGGCTTGACTGCCTTATCAAAGATCAAATGTCCATAGATGAGAGGGTCTATATCTGAGCACTCTATTCGATTCCATTGGTCGATATATCTGTCTTTATGCCAATACCATGCTGTTTTGACCACTGTGGCTTCATAATATGCCTTAAAGTCAGGCAGCGCGAGACCTCCAGCTTCGTTTTTTTCCCTCAAGATGTTTTTAGCAATTCGTGGCACCCTGCCCTTCCAGATAAATTTGCTTATTGGTTTTTCTATTTCTGAAAAATAAGTTGTTGGGATTTTGATTGGTATTGCATTGAATCTGTAAATCAATTTAGGTAGGATTGACATCTTAGCTATATTTAGTCTTCCAATCCATGAACACGGTATGCCCTTCCATCTATTTAGGTCTTCTGTGATTTCTTTTAGCAGTTTTTTGTAGTTTTCTTTATAGAGGATTTTTGTCTCTTTAGTTAAATTTATTCCTAGGTATTTTATTCTTTTAGTTGCAATTGTAAATGGGATTCGTTTCTTGATTTCCCCCTCAGCTTGTTCATTACTAGTGTATAGAAATGCTACAGATTTTTGAATGTTGATCTTGTAACCTGCTACTTTGCTGTACTCATTTATTAGCTCTAGTAGTTTTGTTGTGGATTTTTCCGGGTTTTCGACGTATAGTATCATATCGTCTGCAAACAGTGATAGTTTTACTTCTTCCTTTCCAATTTTGATGCCTTGTATTTCTTTTTCTTGTCTAATTGCTCTGGCTAGAACCTCCAACACAATGTTGAATAATAGTGGTGATAGTGGACATCCTTGTCTTGTTCCTGATCTTAGGGGGAAAGTTTTCAATTTTTCCCCATTGAGGATGATATTAGCTGTGGGTTTTTCATATATTCCCTCTATCATTTTAAGGAAGTTCCCTTGTATTCCTATCTTTTGAAGTGTTTTCAACAGGAAAGGATGTTGAATCTTGTCGAATGCCTTCTCTGCATCAATTGAGATGATCTTGTGATTCTTCTGCTTTGATTTGTTGATATGGTGTATTACATTAATTGATTTTCTTATGTTGAACCATCCTTGCATACCTGGGATGAATCCTACTTGGTCATGATGTATAATTCTTTTAATGTATGTTGGATACGATTTGCTAGAATTTTATTGAGGATTTTTGCATCTGTATTCATTTGAGAGATTGGTCTGTAGTTTTCTTTTTTTGTAATATCTTTGCCTGGTTTTGGTATGAGGGTGATGTTGGCTTCATAGAATGAATTAGGTAGTTTTCCCTCCACTTCGATTTTTTTGAAGAGTTTGAAGAGAATTGGTACTAATTCTTTCTGGAACGTTTGGTAGAATTCACATGTGAAGCCATCTGGTCCTGGACTTTTCTTTTTAGGAAGCTTTTGAATGACTAATTCAATTTCTTTACTTGTGATTGGTTTGTTGAGGTCATCTATGTCTTCTTGAGTCAAAGTTGGTTGTTCATGTCTTTCCAGGAACCCGTCCATTTCCTCTAAATTGTTGTATTTATTAGCGTAAAGTTGTTCATAGTATCCTGTTATTACCTCCTTTATTTCTGTGAGGTCAGTAGTTATGTCTCCTCTTCCATTTCTGATCTTATTTATTTGCATCCTCTCTCTTCTTCTTTTTGTCAATCTTGCTAAGGGCCCATCAATCTTATTGATTTTCTCATAGAACCAACTTCTGGCCTTATTGATTTTCTCTATTGTTTTCATGTTTTCAATTTCATTTATTTGTGCTCTAATCTTTGTTATTTCTTTCCTTTTGCTTGCTTTGGGGTTAGCTTGCTGTTCTTTCTCCAGTTCTTCCAAATGGATAGTTAATTCCTGAATTTTTGCCTTTTCTTCTTTTCTGATATAGGCATTTAGAGCAATAAATTTCCCTCTTAGCACTGCCTTTGCTGCGTCCCATAAGTTTTGATATGTTGTGTTTTCATTTTCATTCGCCTCGAGGTATTTGCTAATTTCTCTTGCAATTTCTTCTTTGACCCAGTCGTTGTTTAGGAGTGTGTTGTTGAGCCTCCACGTATTTGTGAATTTTCTGGCACTCTGTTTATTATTGATTTCCAACATCATTCCTTTATGGTCCGAGAAAGTGTTGTGTAAGATTTCAATCTTTTTAAATTTGTTAAGACTTGCTTTGTGACCCAGCATATGGTCTATCTTTGAGAATGATCCATGAGCACTTGAGAAAAAGGTGTATCCTGTTGTTGTGGGATGTAATGTCCTATAAATGTCTGTTAAGTCTAGCTCATTTATAGTAATATTCAGATTCTCTATTTCTTTATTGATCCTCTGTCTAGATGTTCTGTCCATTGATGAGAGTGGTGAATTGAAGTCTCCAACTATTATGGTATATGTGTCTATTTCCCTTTTCAGTGTTTGCAGTGTATTCCTCACGTATTTTGGGGCATTCTGGTTCGGTGCGTAAATATTTATGATTGTTATGTCTTCTTGTTTAATTGTTCCTTTTATTAGTATATAGTGTCCTTCTTTGTCTCTTTTAACTGGTTTACATTTGAAGTCTAATTTGTTGGTTATTAGTATAGCCACTCCTGCTCTTTTCTGGTTGTTATTTGCATGAAATATCTTTTCCCAACCTTTCACTTTCAACCTATGTTTATCTTTGGGTCTAAGATGTGTTTCTTGTAGACAGCATATAGAAGGATCCTGCTTTTTAATCCATTCTGCCAGTCTATGTCTTTTAATTGGGGAATTCAGTCCATTAACATTTAGTGTTATTACTGTTTGGATAATATTTTCCTCTACCATTTTTCCTTTTGTATTATATATATCATATCTGACTTTCCTTCTTTCTACACTCTTCTCCATACCTCTCTCTTCTGTCTTTTCGGTTCTGACTCTAGTGCTCCCTTTAGTATTTCTTGCAGAGCTGGTCTCTTGGTCACAAATTCTCTCAGTAACTTTTTGTCTGAGAATGTTTTAATTTCTCCCTCATTTTTGAAGGACAATTTTGCTGGATATAGGAGTCTTGGTTGGCAGTTTTTCTCTTTTAGTAATTTAAATATATCATCCCACTGTCTTCTAGCTTCCATGGTTTCTGCTGAGAAATCTACACATAGTCTTATTGGGTTTCCCTTGTATGTGATGGATTGTTTTTCTCTTGCTGCTTTCAAGATCCTCTCTTTCTCTTTGAACTCTGACATTCTAACTAGTAAGTGTCTTGGAGAATGCCTATTTGGGTCTAATCTCTTTGGGGTGCGCTACACTTCTTGAATCTGTAATTTTAGGTCTTTCATAAGAGTTGGGAAATTTTCAGTGATAATTTCTTCCATTAGTTTTTCTCCTCCTTTTCCCTTCTCTTCTCCTTCTGGGACACCCACAACATGTATATTTGTGCACTTCATATTGTCCTTGAGTTCCCTGATACCCTGTTCAAACTTTTCCATTTTTTTCCCGATAGTTTCTGTTTGTTTTTGGAATTCAGATGTTCCATCCTCCAAATCACTAATTCTATCTTGTGTCTCTTTGAATCTATCATTGTAGGTATCGCTTGTTTTTTCCATCTTTTCTACTTTGTCCTTCACTTCCATAAGTTCTGTGATTTGTTTTTTCAGTTTTTCTATTTCTTCTTTTTGTTCCGCCCATGTCTTCTTCATGTCCTCCCTCAATTTATCGATTTCGTTTTTGAAGAGGTTTTCCATTTCTGTTCATATTTTCAGCATTAGTTGCCTCAGCTCCTGTATCTCATTTGAGCTATTGGTTTATTCCTTTGACTGGGACATATTTTCAATTTTCTGAGCGTGATCTGTTATCTTCTGCTGGCATCTGGGCATTTAGACAGATTTCCCTGGGTGTTGGACCCAACAGGTTGAAAAATTTTTCTGTGAAATCTCTGGGTTCTGTTTTTCTTATCCTGCCCAGTAGGTGGCGCTTGTGGCACACGTTTGTCTGCGGGTCCCACCCGTAAAAGGTGCTTTGGGTCCTTTAACTTTGGAAAACTCTCACTGTGGGGGAGATTCGCCAGCTGAAGCGGCTTGGAAGAGTGCCAGCCGGCCCGGGGGTCTGAATGTGGGGAGCGTTGCCAGCTGCCACAGCCCGGGAGAGCACCCATCCGAATTTCCTAGTCGGCCCGGGGTGCCAAGCGTGGCGGGAGGGCGCCAGCCGCCACAGCCCAGGAGAGTGCACCATTCCCAGCTGAACCGGGGAGTCACATGTTTGGAAGGGACCCCCCCGGTCACCGTTCTCCGCGGTCTGGGGATTTCCAATCTAATTCTCTCAGTTGGTCTGGGGA
The DNA here is from genome assembly GCF_023851605.1 of Tamandua tetradactyla. Taxonomy (NCBI): domain Eukaryota; kingdom Metazoa; phylum Chordata; class Mammalia; order Pilosa; family Myrmecophagidae; genus Tamandua; species Tamandua tetradactyla. The sequence continues at coordinate 38,016,479 of NC_135333.1, read as the reverse complement.
GCCTCATGTGGTGGGGGCGTCAACCGCCGTGGCTTGAGGGGACCGCCTGCCCAATTCTGCCAGCTGGTCCAGGAAGGAGGAAGGGAGGGACTCCGGCTGCTTGCCATCCTGCCCGGGAAAGCCCGCGCCCCTCGGTGATCTCACCGGAGCTGGTTCTCCCAGACAGTCAGCCGTTCCAGGATGGGGTACGCTGTTTTTTTGATCACTGTCATGGCTCTGGGAGCTGTTCTATATCGTTTCTACTCCCCTAGTAGCTGTTCTGGAGGAGGAAAGGTGAGGGTGGCAAGGCTGTCAAGGATGGTGGCGGAGGAGCCGGTGAAGGCGGAAGAGGGCACGGTGTTGGTTGGAGAGCTGCTGGAGTAGGAGGAGAAAGGGAAAGATAAGATGGCGGATGGAGCGCCGCTGGAGCAGAAGGGGAAAGAGAAGGGCAAGATGACGGCGGGAGCGCCGCCGGCAGAGAAAGAGGAAGAGGAGGGCTAGATGGCAGCGGGAGCACTGGCGGAGAAAGAGCCATGGTCCCATTCTTGAGTGAAGGTATATTTCCCTGGATGCCTTAGTTTGGATATTTTCATAGCCTTAAAACTGTAAGCTTGCAACTTAATAAATTTTCTTTATAAAAGCCAGCCCATTTATGGTATATTGCATCCTGGCAGCATTTATTTTTAAATTTTTTAAAAATATTTTTATCGTAAAACCTTAACAAAGAAACATACAAACATTCCTGACATACAATCATTCTACACAGGGTGTACAATCAGTGGCTCACATTATCATCACACAGTTGTGTATTCATCACCATGATCATTTTTTTGAACATTTTCATCACTCCAGCAAAATAAATAAAAAAGAAAAAAGAAAAAACTTATATGTACCATATTCCTTACCCCTCCCTCCTACTGACCACTAGTATTTCAATCTACTCAAATTCTTTTAACCTTTGTTCACCCTATTATTTATTTTTTATCCATATTTTTTACTCATCTGTCTATATCCTGAATAAAAGGAGCATCAGACTCAAGGTTTTCACAATTACAGTCATGTTGTAAAAGCTATATCCTTATACAATCAACTTTAAGAAACATGGCAACTGGAGCACAGCTCTATGGCTTCAGGTACTTTCTCTAGTCACTCCAATACACCATAAACTAAGAAGGGGATATCTATATAATGCTTAAAAACAACCTCTAGGATAACTTTTTGACGCTCTTTAAAATCTCTCAGCCACTGACATTTTATTTTTTCTCATTTTTTCTTTTCTCCCTTTGGTCAAGAAGTTTTTCTCAATCCCTTGCTGCTGGGTCCTGGTTCATCCCAGGATTTCTGCCCCACATTGCCAGGGGGGGCAATTGTATTTGTACTATTAAACAACTTCACCATCCACCACAGGGTTCACCATGTTATACCGTCCCTTATTTCATTCTGTAGCTTTCCTTCTGAGAGTATACATGACCCTAAGCTTCCCCTATGAACCACAATCACATGCACAACTCAGAGCCTATTTATATAAATGATATTGTGCTATCATCACCTCTATCCTTTTCCAAACATTTACAATCAAATTTATTTTAAAATTCTGCACAAATTAAGTATCAGTTACCCATTTTCTACCTTCATCCTTTCTTCTGATAATCTATATTCTAGGTAATAACTCCTTGAATTTGCCCATTATATTTAGTTCATATTAGTGAGAACATACAATATTTATCCTTTAGTGTCTGGTTTATTTCACTCAAGATTCACCCATGTTGTCACAAGCATCAAGATTCATTCCTTCTTACAGCCGAATAATATTCCATTGGATGTATACACCACATTTTGTTTATCTATTCATCGATTGATGGACACTTGGGTTTCTCCCATCTTTTGGAACTTCTGAATCATACCACTATGAATATCAGTGTGAAAATGTCTCTTTTCCCTGATTTCCATTCTTCTGGGTGTATTCCTACTGGTGGGATTGCTGGTTCATGTGCACTTCTATACTTAGCTACCTGAGGAACTATCAAACCATTCTCCACAGTGGCTGTACCATTTACATTCCTGCCAATCAGTGCTCCTATTTTCTGCATCCTCTCCAACACTTATTTGGAAGGGTTAAGTGCCCCAAATAGCCAAAAACAACTTGAAAAAGAAGAACAAGTTTGGAGGATACACACTTCCTGACTTTAAAGCATATTACAAAACTACAGTGATCAAGACAGCAAGGTCCTGGAATAAAGAGATCTATTGATCAATGGAATTGAATTGAGAGACCAGAAATAGATCCTCACATCTATGGCCAATAGATATGAGCCTAGTTTAACAAGGTTGCCAAGTCCATTCAATAGTCTCTTCACTAAATGGTGCTGGGAGAACTGGGTATCCATATCCAAAATAATAAAAGAGGACCCCTACCTCACACCTTATGTAAAAATTAACTCAAAATGGATTAAAGACCTAAATATAACAACCAGGACCATAAAAATCCTCAAAGAAAATGTAGGAAAGCATCCTCAAGATCTTGTGCTAAGCAATGCTTTTTTAGACTTTACACTCACAGCACAAGCAAGGAGAGAGAAAAATAGATAAATGTGACCTCAAAATTAAACACTTCTGTGCTTCAAGTACTTTGTTAAGAAAGTAAGACAGCAGCCTATGCAATAGGAGAAAATTTTTGGAAATCACATCTGATAGAAGCTTAATATCCAGAATTTATAAAGAAATCCTACAATTCAACAATAAAAAGACAAACAACCCAATTTAAATGTGGGCCAAAGTTGGACTGTACATATGTGGATATTTCTCAATAAAAATATTAAAGATAAGAATAAATGGGCAAAAGACTAAAATGGACATTTTTCCAAAGAGGAAATATAGATGGCTAAAAATCATATGAAAAGTTACTCAGCTTCAGTAGTTATTAGGGAAATGCAAATCAAAACCGTGATGACAGCGAGCGGCCCAGATGTAGGCCATCAAATGTGTGATGGTGGGAGTATGGAACTGTAGATAAAACTTGCCCACCGATCAATTACACAACCAATGCATTTCCTGGAGAATATATTCCCACTGTCTTTGACAACTGTTCTGCCAATGTTATGGCAGATAGAAAACTGGTGAGTCTGGGTTCATGGGATACAGCTGGACAAGAAGATTATGATTGATTAAGTCCCCTCTCCTAACCGCAAACAATTTGCTTTTCCCCTGTGAGTCCTTCATCTTTTGAAAATGTTCATGCAACGTGGTATCCTGAGGTGTGGTACCATTGTCCCAACACTCCCATCATTCTAGTGGGAACTATACTTGATATTAGGGATAATAAAGACATGACTGAAAATCTGAAGGAGAAGAAGTGATTGCCATCACCTATCCCCAGGGTTTAGCCATGGCAAAGGAAGCTGGTGCTGTAAAATACCTGGAGTGCCTTGGGGCCTCAAGGCAGTTTTAGATGAAACTATTATGGCAGCCCTCTGCCCACCCCCTGTCAGGAGGGGAAAGGGAAAATGTCTGCTGTTGTAAATGTAAGAGCCCCTCGTTCTTTTCTCTGTCCCACTTGGAACATTGCATGCTTTGCTCAGAAACAGTGGAGCCTTTGCACTCGATGCCAAGTTTTTATTATGGATTAGTTTTTGCATAAGACCATTTGGAACCAATCAGTAACTTCAAGGTTTTGTTTGTTTAAAGCGTAAGATCTCAGAAGTTCACGTTCTATTAAAATTTATTCCAAAAAGACAAGCCTTCTTAAAGCTTTATTTTTCAAAAAGCCCCTCTTCTTGCTCAGATTAGGAGTTGCCAAAATACCCTTTGAGCTAAACTGCATTGTTGTGTTGCAAACATTAAGCACTAAATTGTTTTAAAGACCTTTGTCTTCAGGAAGACTGTAGCTTCTGATATTAGAAAATGCAGACACTTTTTAACTAGTTTTCAGGTATGTAAAGCCTGAGAAAGCAGCCTCCTCAATGAAATGTTGCCATTTAATGCATTCAATAATTTATCAATCCATGTTTATTACATAGCATTGTACTGTATGCTATAATGGAATGAGTAGAACAACTCAACTCTTTGGATCAATTTTTTTATTTCATAGTAATTTTTAAGTTAGTTTATTAGCTTTTGCTGAGATTTTGAACAGAAATTTGTTTCCTCTAATGAAGTCTTCTGCTCTTCATGGTGGGTGTACTGGGTTGGAATGTGTACAGCACTGGAGGTGATCAAAGGCTGAAGACAGTATTTTGACAAAATATGAAGTGGAGATTAATTCACACTACCTGTACAACAGAATAAATAAGTTGAATAAAAGTAAAAAAAAAATAGTGAAATATCATTTCACATCTACTTGAATGGCCACTATTAAACAAAGAGAAAACTGCAAGTGTTGTAGAGGATGCGGAAAAATAGGAACACTGATTCATTCCTGGTGGGAATGTAAATGGTACATTCTTCTTTCAAATAAATTTCACAACTGGTTTTTCAAATTCTGCAAGGTAGTCTGTCAGAATTTTTATTGTGATTGCATTGAATCTGTCAATGAATTTGGGTAGAATTGATATCTAAATGATATTTAGTTTTCCAATCTTTGAGCAAGAAATACACTTTCATTTATTTAGATCTTCTACAATTTCTTAAAGCAATGTTTTCTAGTTTTTTTGTGTGCAGGTCCTTTATATACTTGGGTAAATTTATTCTTACATATTTGATTGCTTTAGTTGCTAGTTCCTCCTCAGATGGCTTATTACTAGTGAATAGAAACACTACTGATTTTTGCATAATGATCTTGTACCCTGTCAATTTGCTGAACTAATGTATTAGCTCTAGTGCCTTAGTGAGATATTTTTCAGACTTTCTACAAAAAGGATCCTGTCATCAGCCTATAGTGAAAGTTTTCTTCATTTCCATTTTGTAAGCCTATATTTCCTTTTCTTACATAACTGCTTGTCAGAAATTTTATCACAATGCTGAGTAACTGCTGACAGTGGGCATTCTCTTGTTATTCCAGGGAAACTTTTTTGTCTTTCACCATTTATATGATGTTAGCTGTGGGCTTTTCAGATATGCCCTTCATCATGTCAAAGAAGCTTCCTTCTATTCTTATATTTCAAAGGGTTTTTATCAAGAAGGGATTCTGGATTTTCTCAAATGCTTGTCTGCATCAATCTTGATGATCATGTGTTTTTTTCCCTTCAGTCTGCTAAATTGGTTTATTACATTAATTGATTTTCTTGTGTTGAACCCTGACTAATACAGCTTGGTCCCAGGAGTGGTTCTTAAGAAACAGAATCTTAAAAATGGGTTTTTACAGTTAGTTTTCTACTCTGATTAGACTCACACTAATGACTTTGTTTCAAATAATCAAGATAGCACTGACAGTCCATGGGGTGAGCTGGCAAAAGAGATACTCGACATATCACTATTAGAATCTGCAAACTGTATACTTATACAAGCAAGGCTCTGGATGAAAGTATTTTTGACACCTTTACACAGTTTTGTGGAATTAAGAGGTATAATGATGTTGGTTGGTTGTTGGTCGATGCGCTGTATACAGTGATGAGGGGAACACATGAGCTGAAGGATTCAAATTTGCACCTTAAGTGCTGTATGAACGATGTGAAAGTTTCTATGTGTGGCCTACAAGAAAGTCTTATTTCCTGTGGCAGCAGACTTGAGATCTCTGAATAACCAGACATAGAGCCTCATTGTGTAAATAGCAGATTTACAATGCATACTAAAGTCTCAACCTTGCAGGGTATCTACTGTTAAATAATGGCTTTGAATGGAAAAGGATGGGATCCTGAAACATGAGATGATGATATATGGTTTGATAATGATGGCAGTGGGGAGATAGGATCCCTGGAACCTGCTGTGCCTTTGCTAGATAGACCTACAATGGACTGCCCTAAGAGTTTCCTGACCTCCAGCCTGCCTTGAGGAAACAGCTTCCTGGCCTCTTCCGGTTACCCCAGAGGAGTCTGCCATCCAACCTCTACCTAATGATATTAACACTTCAGTGCCTGTGAACCCTGTCACTACCTCCCCTGAGGAAACAGCCCTCACGCTTCTGTCTGGAGCGACTAATCCTATTTTACCAGATGAAACTGCAGTGGAATGCCCTGAGGTAATTGGCTTGAAAGACACTTCTATTTCTTTTCATGACCCACCCCACCACCCCTCTTTCTCTCAAGACCTATAACTAAAGTCCCAAAAGGCCCTGTAAGGTGAGATACAAAATGTGACCCATGAGGAGCTATGCTATACTCCGAAAGAACTGTATGAGTTTTCCAATCTATATAAACAGAAATCAGTGAAATATGTGTGGGAATGGATATTAAGGGTGTGGGATAATGGTGGAAGGAAGATAAAGTTGGATCAAGCTGAATTTATTGAAAAGGGCCCACTAAGCAGAGATTCTGTATTCAATGTTGTAGCTCAAGGGATTGGAAAGGACATTAAGAGTTTGTTTGGATGGTTGACTGAAACATGGATCAAAAGGTGTCAAACATTACCTGAAGTCAAAATGCCAGAACTGCCCTGGTATAATGTAGATGAGGGGATTACATTAGAGAGATGGGAATGTTAGAGTGGATTTATCATGGAAGAGCTGTTCACACATCCCAGGAATGTCCAGAGGACATATCTTTCACCAAGACCTTGAGAATTAAATTTATAGGACTAGCTCTATCGTCCCTGAAAAGCTCTAGTCACCCTTCTCTGTGGGTCAGATATCACTATGGGAACAGCTGTCACTATGCTGGAATCCTTAAACACAGTAGGGATGATCAGATCCTAGTTGGCAGAAGCCAGGTGGCAATAGTTAATTACCATAGACAAGGTGGGCATGGCCACCATAATGGATAGCAGACTCAAGGCAGGAGTCAAAATAATCTGACTTGCAGAGATATGGCATTGGCTAGTAAATCACAGGGCTCCAAGAATTATAATAGATGGGCAGTCAACTAAATTCTTGTTTGAGCTGTATAAGTGGAAGAATTCTTTGTCAAGTGAACAGAAGTCTAAATTAAATTTCAAAAACAGAGAGCCACAGCCCCTTAATCAATTCCAGAGTTGAGACAGTTTACAGAACCTCAAATGAGGGGAGGGCTGGGCACCCTTGGGAAAGGACCCTTTTATACTGCCCAAAATTTACACTGTTAACCTTCTTCCAAGTTTTCCTCAAGGAGATCTACAGTCTTTTACCAAGGTGACTGTGGAAAAGGAAATTATCAGATGTTTCTGGGATTATTGGACACTGGCTCAGAAGTGACACTAATTCCAGAAGACCCAAAATGACACTCTGTCTGCCAGTCAGAGTAGGGGCCGATGGAGGTCAGGTGATTGATGAAGTTTGCTCAGGTTTATCTCACAGTGAGTCCAGTGAGTCCCCAGGCCCATTCTGTGGTCATTTCTCCAGTTCTAGAATGCATAATTGGAATTGACATACTCAGCAACTGGCAGAATTCCCACATTGGTTCTCTGACTCATAGAATGAGGGCTATTATGGTAGGAAAGGCTAAATGGAAGCCACTAGAACTTCCCCTATTTTGAAAAATATTGAATCAGAAGCAAAGTCATATTCCTGGAGGGATTGCAGGTATTACTGCCACTCTTAAGGACTCGAAGGATGCAGGGGTGGTGATTCCCTCCACATTCACATTCAACTCTCCTCTTTGGCCTGTGCAGAAAACAGATGGGACTTGGAAAATGACAGTGGATCATTGTAAACTTAACCAGGTGGTGACCAATTGCAGCTGCTGTTCCAGACATGGTATCACTGCTTGAGTAAATCAACACATCGCCTGGTACCTGGTATGCAGCTATTGATCTCGCAAGTGCTTTTTTTTCAATAGCTGTCAGTAAAGACCACCAGAAACAGTTTGTGCTCAGCTGGCAAGGCCAGAAATATACCTTCATTGTCCTGCCTCAGGGGTATATCAACTCTCCAGCCCTATGTCACAACCTTTTCTGTGGGACCTTGATGGTTCCTCCCACAAGACATCACACTGGTCCATTATATTGATGATATTAGGCTAATTGAACCTAGTGAGCAAGAAGTAGCAGCTACTCTATACTTATTGGTAAGGCATTTGTGTGTCAGAGGAATAGTAGACAAATCCAACAAAAATACAGGGGCCTTCTATCTCAGTTAAATTTATAGGTGTCCGGTGGTGTGGAGCATGTCTACACATCTCTTCTAAGGTGAAGGATAAGCTGTTGCATCTGGCCCCTCCTACACCAAGAAAGAGGCACAATGTCCAGTTGGTCTCTTTGGATTCTGGAGACAACATATTCCTCACTTGGGTTACTACTATGGCCCATTTACTGAGTGACCAGAGAAGCTGCTAGTTTTGAGTGGAGACTGGAACAAGAGGAGGTCCTGCTGTTCTGCAAGCTGCTCTAGCATTTGGGTCATATGATCCAGCAGATCCAAGGGTGCCAGAAGTGTCAGTGGCAAACAGGAATGCTTTCTGGAGCCTTTGGCAGAATCACAACACATACCCTTAGGATTTGGGAGCAAAACCTTATCACTGGCTGCAGATAACTACTCTTCTTTGGAGAAACAGCTTTTATCTTGCTACTGGGCCTTAGTAGAGACTGAATAACCATGGGCCACCAAGTTACGATGAGACCTGAGTTTCTTGTCATGAGCTGGGTGTTGTTTGACCCACCAAGCCATAAGTCTGGGCATGCACACAGCACTCCATTATTAAGTGGAAATGGTATATTAGAGTTAGTGCTTGAGCAGGTTCTGAAGGCACAAGTAAGTTACATGATGAAGTGGCCCAGATGCCCATGGCTCCCACTCCTCTCTCATCACATTCTCTTTCCTGGCCCAGAGCTATGGCCTTATGGAGAGTACCTTACAGTCAGTTGACTGAGGAAGAGAAAGCTCAGGCCTAGTTTAAAGATGTTTCTGCCTGATATGCAAGGACCACACAAAAGTGGACAGCTGCAGCACTATAACCGCATTCTGAGATGTCCTTGAAGGACAGTGGTGATGGGAAAATCCTCCTAGTGGGTGTAACTTTGAACAGTGCATCTGTTTGTTCATTTTTCTTGGAAGGAGAACTGGCCAGAGATGCATTTGTATACTGACTCATGGGCTGTTGCTAATGGTTTGGCTGGATGGTCAGGGACTTGGAAGGAGCATGATTAGAAAATTGGTGACAGAGATCTGGGGAAGAAGTATGTGGATAGACCTTTCCAAGTGGACTAAAAACATGAAGACATTTGTGTTACATGTGAATGCTCACCAGAGGATGACTTCAGCAGAGGAAGGTTTTCATAATCAGGTGGATAAAATGACCTGTTCTATGGCTACAAGTCATCCTCTTTCCTCAGCCACTCCTACCATTGCTCAATGAGCTCATGAACAAAGTGGCTGTGGTGGTAAAGATGGAGGTTATGTATGGGCTCAGAAACATGGACTTCCATCCGCCAAGTCTGACCCAATCTGCCAGCAGGAGAGACCCACACCCAGTATCCGATATGGCCCCATTCCCCAAGGTGACCAGCCAGCTACCTGGTGGCAGGTTGATTACATTGGACCACTTCCATCATGGAAGCGGCAACAATTTGTTCTAACTGGAAGAGACGTATACTCTAGATATGGGTTTGCATTCCCTGCAAGCAATACTTCTGCAAATATTACCAGCTGTGGACTTACAGAATGCCTTATCCACCATCATGGTATTCCACACAACATTGATTCTGATCAAGGTACCTCCTTCGCAGCAAATGAAGTGCAGGAATGGACACAAGCTCATGGAATTCTCTGGTTTTGCCATGTTCCCCATCATCCAGAGGCAGCTGGGTTGATAGAATGGTGGAATGGCCTTTTGAAGACCCAATTACAGTGCCAACTAGGTGGCAATACCCTGCAGGGCTGGGGCAGCACGCTCCATAAGGCTGTGTATGCTGTGAATTAGCATCCACTCTATGATGCTGTTTCTCCCATAGCCAGGATTCATGGGTACAGGAATCAAGGGTGGAAATGGGGGTGGCACCACTCACTATCATCCCTAGTGATCCACTAGGAAAATTTTTGCTTCTAGTCCCTGAAACCTTAAGCTCTACTGGTCTACAGGTCTTCATTCCTAAAGGAGGAGTGATCTTACCAGAAGACAAAACAATGAGTCCATTGAACTGGAAGTTAAGACTGCCACCTGGCCATTTTGGGCTTCTCATGCTACTGAATCAACAGGCACAAAAGGGGTTCTTGTTTTGTCTGGGGTGATTAATCCTAACTATCAAGGAGAAAAAGGACTGCAACTACACAATGGAGGTAAAGGAGAGTTTTTCTGGAATACAGGAGATCCTTAGGGCATCTCTTAGTACTACCATGCCCTGTGATTAAAGTCAATGGGAAACTGCAACAACTCAATCCAGGCAGGACTACCAATGGCCCAGATACTTCAGGAATGAAGGTTTGAGTCACCCCACCTGCCAAAGAACCATGGCCAGCTAAAGTGCTTGCTGAGGATAAAGGGAACATATTACAGTAGAAGAAGGTAGTGATAAATATAAACAAGGATCACGTGCCCAGGTACAGAAAAAAGGACTGTGATTGTATGAATATTTCCTCCCTGTGTTGTTATGGGTATGTTTACATTTGTACATAAACAAATAATTTGTTTTCTTCTTATCATATGACTTAAGTTGTATTGTTGATGTTATAGTATTTAAGTCGTCAGGTATGAAGTTTAAGAGTGAATGTTACTTGCACCCTATTCTAGAGAGATATAGTGCATTTCTGGTTGTATGCACAACAGTTGAATATTGTTAGGTGAAACATGTCTGTTATTGTGTTCTATTTGGAAATTAAGCATGTTTCAAGGACATGTGTATAGCTGCCATGTTGACAAGGGGTGGGCTGTGCTGTTTAGGTTTTGGTGTCAACTTGGCCAAGTGATTATGCTCAGCTGTCTGGTCAGGCAAGTACTAGCCTGACCATTGCTGCAAGGATATTTTGTGCCTGGTTGATAAACTGGAAGACTGATGCATTAAGTCAGTTGACTGCATCTGTAGCTGATTACATCTGTGAGCAACTAAAGCAGGTCTCCTACAATGAGATAATCCAATCAGTCAGAGGCTTTTAAGAAAGAAGAGAGTATTTTCACTGCTTCTTAAGCCAGTGAACCTCTTCTGTGCAGTTCGTTTGGACCCTTCATCCGAACCATGAGCTTCACAGCCTGCCCTACGGATTTTGGTTTCTTCTATTCCCATGGTTGCATGAGACACCTTTATAAATCTCATATTTACAGATATCTCCTATTGGTTCTGTTTCTCTAGAGAATCCTGACTAATACAGGTATTAAAAATATTATCCTTGTTCTAGTTTGCTAGCTGCCGGAATGCAACACACCAGAGATGGATTGGCTTTTCATTAAAGGGGATTTATTTTGTTAGTTCTTCAGAGGGAAGGCTCTTTCTCCACTGAGGTTCTTTCTTACGTGGGAAGGCACAGGATGGTCTCTGCTGGCCTTCTCTCCAGGTCTCTGGGTTCCAACAAAGTTCCCCAGGGTGACTTCTTTCTGCATCTCTAAAGGTCTGGGCTGAGCTCCGAGTACTGAGATGAGGTATGGTGAGCTGCTTGGGCTGTGCTATGTTGAGCTCTCTCATTTAAGCACCGGTCAATTAACTCAAACATCATTCATTACAGCAAGTACACCTCTTAGCTCACTGCAGATGTAATCAGTAACAGATGAGGTTCATGTACCATTGGCTCTTGTCCACAGCAAAAGAACTAGGTGCCTTCACCTGGCCAAGTTGACAACTGAATCTAACTACCACAGTCCTGATAATCCCAGATTATCCTGAATATAAGACAAATTCAAGTTTGATGATCCACTAGCAAGATGTTGAATAACTTTGCACCTCTATTATTTTGGATCCCTTGACATCTTGTTATGTCTTCCATCATTTGTCACAAGCATTAGTCCAGCTTCCTGAAACATTTGAAAAATTTGCTGAATAACTCAAAACACTCCAGATTTTTAACAGTGAAGAATGTTACTTGTGCAAGACAGAATCTGATACCAATTAAATGGTGAAAGCTTTGCCAATAAATAAAAACATACTCTTCCTTAGCTAGAATGACCTCTAATATATTTTTAATCTCTTCAATTGTGTCTTTCATTCACCCAAGTTCTGACATTTCTCTTTCCATGCTTTCAAATTCTTCTTTATGTGCACCCAGTATCTTCTCAATATCTCTTTAACCATAATTTCTTTGATCTTCTTGAATTGAATTAGGATATTTGTTTGAATATCTTTGATTAGTTGTTGCAAATGCTGCATCTTCTCCAACTTCTTAATTTGTTCCTTGACTGGGCCATAGTTTCCTATTTCTTGGTATGGTTTGTAATGTTTTTCTGATGTTCAGACACCTGATTATCTTGATGAATTTACTCTGATGGTCACTTTCCCTCTCTTGCATAGGATTTTGTCATTGATTGATGTATTAGTTAGGGTTCTCTAGAGAAACAGAATCAACAGTAAATATTTATAAATAAAAAATTTATAAAAGTGGCTCATGAAACTGTGGAATATAGAGTCCAAAATCTGTAGGGCAGGCTGTGAAGCTGACGATTCCGAGGGAGTGTCTGGATGTACTCCACATGAGAGGTTCACTGGCTAAAGCAGGAAGAGAGACTGCCTCTTCTGAATCCTCCTTAAAAGGTTTCCAGTGATTAGATTAAGCATCACTCATTAAAGAAGACACTCCCCTTGGCTGATTACAAATGGAATCAGCTGTGGATGTAGCCTACGTGATCATGATTTAATTCTATGAAATGTCTTGATAGCAACAGACAGGCCAGCACTTGCCCAACCAGACAAACATGTACCACCACCTGGCCAAGCTGACACATGAACCTGACCATGACAATGGACTTTTTGTTAAGTCTCTTCTTTGACAAATGGTTCAATTTATTCTAGTTCTTTAGAATTGCTTTTGTTTAATTAAACAGAACAGGTCCTGGGTCCACAAAGGGGCACAAAGCAGTTCCAAAGAGCCCTGGGGAGAGTCTGTAAAGATGCCCACAGCTTTTATTTTCCCCAGTTTCCCAAAGCTGTACTTTCCTGGTCTACTCAGCAGATGGTCCTCTCTGGCTAACTATTCCCCACAGCCCTAGAGAGGGGGTATATATTTTCCAACATCTGGAGTCTCTAATCCTGGCAAGATGGTGTTGAAACAATATCAGCAGGTGGAACCTGCCAGGATACACTAGAACCATGATTCAGAGCCAAGACTCAGCATTCCAAATTCACTGATCAGAAGCCACACTTGGCACTTGGCCTACTAATAAGAATTAATACTACTGCTGCTCAAACTCTTCCAAAAAATGAAGAAGAGGGAACACTACCTGACTCATTCTATAAAGTCAAAGCATCACCCTAATAACAAAGCCAGATAAAGATACTAAAAGAAAAAAAATTTCAGACCAATCTCTTTAACAAATATAGATGCAAAAATCCACAAGAACTTACTTGCAAATTGAATCCAACAACACATTAAAATAATTATATACCATGACCAAGTGGGATTTTACTCCAGGTAAACAAGGCTGGTTCAACACCAGAAAATAAATTAATGTAATACACTACTGTATTAGTTAGGGTTCTCTAGAGAAACAGAATCAACAGAGAACCCTCACAAATATAAAATTTATAAAAGTGTCTTATGTGACCATGGGAAGGCAGAGTCCAAAATCCACAGGGCAGACCGTGAACCCAACGATTCTGATGGAGGGTCTAAATGAACTCCACAGGAGAGGCTCACCAGCTGAAGCAGGAAGAGAGCCTACCTCTTCTGAATCCTCCTTAAAAGGCTTCCAGTGATTAGATTGAGCATCACTCATTGCAGAAGACACTCCCCTTGGCTGATTGCAAATGGAATCAGCTGTGTATTCAGCTGACAGGATCATGATCTAATTCTATGAAATGTCCTCATTGCAACAGACAGGCCAGCACTTGCCCAATCAGACAAACAGGTACACCACTTGTTCAAGTTGACACAGGAACCTGACCATGACAGTCCACCCCTTCCTTGTCAACTTGGCAGCTATAGATATCACCTTAAACGATACTTAATTTCTAAATAAAAAAGCATTAAAACACACATTTTTTTCTTTCACCTAACGATACTGAACTGTTCTGCGTATAACTGGAAACACATTAACTCTCTCCAGAATAGGGTGCAACTCCTTGGGTAGTATTCATTCTTAAACTTGGTATCTTACAACTTAAATAGCATAGGAGGAACAAAACAGTATCACAGTCCTTGTTTCTGTAACTGATCATGTGGTTATAGTTCATATTTATCACTACCTTCTTCTACTACCCATTCAATGTTCCCTTCACCCTCAGCAAGCACTTCAGCTTTCCATGGTTCTTTGTCTGGTAGGGTGACCAAAACCTTCATTCCTGAAGTTACAGCCCCATTAGTAGTCCTGCCTGGATTGGGCTGTTGCAATTTTCCATTGATTTTAATCACAGGACATGGTGGTACTAAAAGATGCCCTAGGGGATCTCTTCTATTCCAAGAAGACTCTTCTTTATCTGCATTGTGTAGTTGCAGTCCTATTTCCTTCTAATTGTCAGGGTCAATCACCCCAGACAATGAAGCAATCCCCTTCTTGGCTTGTTGATCCAGGGGCATGAGTAGCCCAAAGTGACCAGGGCAGTCTTAGATTCCAGTTCAATGGAATCATTAGTTGTTTCTCCTGGTGGAAGCACTCCCCTGTTTGGAACTAAAACCTGTAGACCAGCAGAGCTCAGGGTCGCAAGGATAGGAAGCAAAAATTGTCCTAGTGTATCACTAGTGGTAATAGTGAGTGATGCCACTCCCATTTCCACCCCTTGGTTCCTGGACCCATGGATCCTGGCTATGGGAGAAACAGCACCATACAGCAGACGCTGATTCAGAGCATATACAGTTTCCTGGAAAACAATACTCCAGCCCTTCAAGGTATTGCCACCTAGTTGGCACCGTAATTGAGTTTTCAAAAGGCCGTTCAACCATTCTATCAATCCAGCTGCTTCTGGATGATGGGGAACATGGTAAGACCAGAGAATTCCATGAGCATGTGCCCATTCCTGCACTTCATTTGCTATGAAGTGTGTTCCTTGATCAGAAGCAATGCTATGTGGTATATCATGACGATGGATAAGGCATTCTGTAAGCCCATGGATGGTAGGTCTGGCAGAAACATTGCATGCAGGGAAAACAAACCCATATCCAGAGTATGTGTCTATTCCAGTTAGAACAAATTGCTGCCCCTTTCATGAAGGGAGTGGTTCAATGTAATCAACCTGCCACCATGTAGCTGGCTGGTCACCTCGGGGAATGGTCCCAGATCAAGGGCAGAGTGTGGGTCTCTGCTGCTGGCAGATTAGGCACTCAGTAGTGGCTGTAGCCAAGTTAGCCTTGGTGAGTGGAAGTCCATGTTGCTGAGCCCATGCATAACCTCCATCCCTACCACCATGACCACTTAGTTCATGAGCCCATTGGGCAATGACAGGAGTTGCTGTGGAAAGAGGCTGACTGGTATCCAAAATGGGTCATCTTATCCACTTGATTATTAAAACCTTCCTCTGCTAAAGTCAATCTCTGGTGTGCATTCACATGGGACACAAATATGTTCATGTTGTTAGCCCACTCAGAAAGGTCTATCCACATATTTCTTCCCCAGATCTCTTTGTCACCAATTTTCCAATTATGGTCTTTCCAAGTCCCTGACCATCTAGCCAAACCATTAGCAACATCCCATGAGTCAGTATACAAACGCACCTCTGTCCAGTTCTCCTTCCAAGCAAAATAAACAACCAGGTGGACTGCTCGAAGTTCTGCCCACTGAGGATTTCCCCTCACCACTGTCCTTCTAGGATACCCCAGAAAGGGGTTGTAGCACTGCAGCTGTCCACTTTTGGGTGGTACCTGCATATTGTGCTGAACCATCTGTAAACCAGGCTCGAATTTTCTCTTGCTCAGTCAATTCACTGTAAGGAACTCCTCAAAAGGCCATAGCTCTGGTCTGGGAAAGAGAAGGTAATATGGCAGGAGTGGAGATCACGGGCATTTGTGCCGCTTCTTCATGTAACTTACTTGTGTCTTCAGGACCTGCTCTGGCCCTATCTTGTATATACCATTTCCATTTTACAATAGAGTGCTGCTGTGCATGCCCAACTTTGTGGCTTGGTGGGTCAGACAACACCCAGCTCATGATAGACAACTCAAGTCTCATGGTAACTTGGTGGCCCATGGTTAAGCATTTAGTCTCTACTAAGGCCCAGTAGCAGGCCAAAAGCTGTTTCTCAAAAGGAGAGTAGTTATCTGCAGCAGATGGTAAGGCTTTGCTCCAAAATCCTAAGGGTCTGCATTGTGATTCTCCTATAGGGGCCTGCCAAAGGCTCCAGACAGTATCTCTATTTGCCACTGACACTTCCAGCACCATTGGATCTGCTGGATCATATGGCCTAAGTGGCAGAGCTGCTTGTATAGCAGCCTGGACCTGTCACAGAGCCATCTGTTGTTCAGGTCCCCACTCAAAATTAGCAGCTTTTCTGGTCACTCGATAAGTGGGCCAGAGTAGCACATCCAAATGAGGAGTATGTTATCACCAAAATCCAAAAGGACCAACTAAGCATTGTGCCTCTTTCTTGGCTTTAGGAGGGTCCAGATGCAGCAACTTATACTTCACCTTATAAAGGATATGTTGACATGCCCTACACCACTGGACACCTAGAAATTTCACTGAGGTCGAAGGCCCCTGTATTTTTGTTGGCTTTATCTCCCATCCTCTGACTTGCAAATGCCTTACCCATAAGTCTAGAGTAGTTGCTACTTCTTGGTCACTAGGTCCAAACAATATGATATGATTAATATAATGGACTAGTGTGATGTCTTGTGGGAGGGAGTAATGATCAAGGTCCCTGTGGACAAGACTATGACATATGGCTGGAGAGTTGATATACCCCTGAGGTAGGGCAGTGAAAGTATATTGCTGATCTTACCAGCTGGAAGCAAACTGTTTCTGGTGGTCCTTACTAATAGCTATTGAGAAAAGAACATTTCCAGATCAATAGCTGCATACCACATACCAGCTGATGTATTGATTTGCTCAAGCAATGATATCACATCTGGAATAGCAGCTGCAATTGGAGTTACCACCTGGTTGAGCTAACGTTAATCCACTGTCATCCTCCAAGACCCATCTGTTTTCTGCACAGGCCAAATAGGAGAGTTGAGTGGGGATGATGTGGGAATCACCACCCCTGCATCCTTCAAGTCCTTAAAACTTGCAGTAATCTCTGCAATCTTCCAGGAATCTGGTATTGCTTCTGATTTACTATTTTATAAGTCAATACGGGCAGTTCTAGTGGCATCCACTTGACCTTTCCCACCATAATAGCCCTCACTGCATGAGTTAGAGAGTCAATGTGGAGGATTCTGCCAGTTGCTCAGTATGTCTATACCAATTATACATTCTGGAATTGGGGAAATAACTACAGAATTGGTCCGGGGCCTCACTGGACCCACTGTGAGACAGACCTAAGCTAAAATTCCATTGATCCCCTGGCCTCTATAAGCCCCTACTCTGACTGGTGGACCAGAGTGATGTTTTGGGTCCCCTGGAATTAGCATCACTTCTGAACCAGTGTCTAATTCTGAAAATATCTGATCATTTCCTTTTCCCCACTGCTCAGTTACACTGGTAAAAGGCCATTGGTCTCCTTGGGGAAGACTTAGAGGAAGATTAACAGTATAAATTTGTGGTGTGTGACAGGGTTCTCCCCAAAAGGGACCTGGCCTCCCTTCATTCAAGGGGCTCTGGGTCTTAAACTGTTTCAATTCTGGAAATTGATTAAGGGGCCATGACTCTGTGTTTTTGTAATTCAGGTTAGACTTCTGTTCAATTGACCTAGAATTCTTTTTTTTATACCGCTCAAACAAGAATTTAGTAGACTGCCCTTCTATTGTATTTCTAGGTGCCCCATGATTTACTAACCAATAGCACAAATCTCTGCGAGTCATATAATTCTGATGCCTGCTTTGAGTTTGCTGTCTATTATATAGCCACATCTACCCTGTCTTTGGCGATTAAATGTTGCCACCTGGCTTCTGCCAACTTGGGATCCTGTCATCCCCATTGTGTTTAAGGATTTCAGCTCAGTGACAGCAGTTCCTACTGTAATATCTGACCTACAGAGAAGGGCAACCACAGAGCTCTTCAGAGATGATGGTGCTAGTCTCACAAATTTATTTCTCACTGTTCTGGTAAAAGGTGCATCCTCTGGACATTCCTGGGGTGTAAGAGTAGGCTTTGCATGATGACTCCACTCTAACATTCCAATATCTCTAAGCCTCTGGATCCTCTTATCTACATTATACCAGGGCAGTTCTGGCATTTCAGCCTCAGGTAATGTCAGCCACCTTTTGATCCATGTTTCAACCAACCATCCAAACAAACTGTTAATACCTTTTCTAACCCCTCCAGCTATAACATTGAATGCAGAATCTCTGCTTTGGGCCCATATCAATAAATTCAGCCTGATCCAGCTTTATATTCCTCCCACCATTATCCCACCACCTTAAAATCCATTGTCACACATATTCCCCTGATTTCTGTCTTTCCAAATTTGAAAACTCACATAGTTCTTTTTGAATGTAACATACCTCCTCATGGGTGATAATTTGTACCTCACCTTTTGAGGCTTGTTGGGACTTTAGTCTAGTTATAGGTCCGGAAGAAATGAGGTGTGGTGAAGGTGGGTCATGAAAATAATTAGAAATATCTTCAAAACCATTTGCTTCAGGGCATTCATTTGCAGTTTCATCTGGTAAAACAGGATAAATCACTCTGGGGCCAATCCCTTCAGGTGGAAGTTGGGTGACCAAACCCTCAGGGCAGACTCGAGGTGGGGCAGCTATGTCCTCATGGCAGACTATCACAGAGTTATCTAGTGAAGACTCAGCATGACTTAGAGTTTCAACCTCTCCACCAACATCACTATCAGTCTATATATTGCCGTCATTTTTTTCAGTGTCCCACTCCTTTCCAATCAATGCCCTCACTTTAATGGCAGACACCATGCAAGACTGAGATTTCAGTTATGTTGTACAGTTGCTACTCTAACAATAAGATTCTGAGTCTGATTTTCAGAGATCTTAAGTCTATGGCTATAGGAATAAGATTTTCCTTCAGGACACTCATAGAAGCTTCTACATCTGTCAGACGGCACTTAAGCTTACCATTTGAAGCCTTAAGCCCATCCTTTTCACTCCTTAATGTAGCCAGTGTATCTAACAACAAGCAGTCAACATCTCTATACCTCTTATTTCCACAAAACTCTGTAAAGGTGTCAAAAACATTATCCCCCAGAGCCTGGGTTCGTACAAATGAAACGTTAGGAGAATTGAACGGTGATATTTTGACTATCTCTTTTGCCAATTCCCTCCATGGATTGGGAGTGTCACTCTGATTATGGGAATCAGAGTCCTTAGTGCCTTTGAGTCCAGTCAGAGTAGAAAACCATTCATTTTCAAGACTCTGTTTCTTAAGAACCACTCCTGGTACCAAGATGTATTAGTTAGGGTTCTCTAGAGAAACAGAATCAGCAGGGAACACTCACAAATATAAAATTTATAAAAGTGGCTCATGTGACCACAGGGACGCACAGTCCAAAATTCGCTGGGCAGGCTGTGAAGCCGATGATTCAGATGCAGGTTCTGGACGAACTCCACCGCAGTGTCTCACCAGCCAAAATGGGAAGAGAGCCTGTCTCTTCTGAATCTTCCTTAAAAGGCTTCCAGTGATTAAATTGAACATCACTCATTGCAGAAGACACTCCCCTTGGTTGATTACAAATGGAATCAGCTGTGAATGCAGCTGACATGATCTTGATCTAATTCTATGAAGTCCTCATTGCAACAGACAGGCCAACACTTGCCCAACTAGACAAACAGGTATCACCACTTGGCCAAGTTGACACATGAACCTGATCATGGCCACTAGATTAATTAATCAAGAAGGAAAAACACATAATGTCTATAATCTTTTATGTTTCATATTCCTCAATTACTCCATTACTGCCTTTTTTTGTATGTAGTTGCTTTTTTTGTAGTGTACTATTTTGATTCCCATCTTCTTTCCTTTTCTGTATATATTTTTTAGTTATTTTCTTCGTGGTTACCTTTGTAAACATAATGGACATCTTAAACTAAAGCGAACTGGTTTGATTGGTGCCAATCTAGTTTTAGTAGTATTTCAATTCTGTATTCCTGTATATCTCTGTCCCTTCCCAATTATATTGTTATTGTCTCAGAGTACATCTTTGACCTTGTCTTCTCATTAGCATAGATTTATTGTTATTTTACATATTTTACTGATAAATCAAATGGGGGAAGTTAAGGAGCTACAAACCAAAAGTATAATAATACAGGATTTTATATTTACTCATGAAGTTATCTTAATCAATATTCTTCATTTCTTTTTATAGCTTCAAGTTACTATCTAGTGTCATTTTGTTTCAGCCTAATGGGCTTCCTTTCACCTTTTTTGTAGGGCAGGTCTTATTGTAAAGAATTCCTTCAGTTTTTGGTTTTCTGTAAATGTCTGAATTTCTTCTTAATTTTATGACAGATGGTTTTGCCAGCTATGGAATTCTTGTTGGCAAATTTTTTCTAAGGACTTTAAATATGCCATCCCACTGTTTCCTGGCCTACATAGTTTCTGATGAGAAATCTGTAGTTTATCTTATTCGGTATTCCTTCTATATGCACAAGTTGCTTCTCTTGTTGCTTTGAAAACCCACCTCCCCCTCTTTTTTTTGCTTTGGATTTTGGCAGTTTATCTGTTATGTGTCTTTGTGAGATCTCTTAGAGTCTATCTTGCCTGGAGTTTGTTGAGATTTCTGTGTGTATATATTAATGTCATTCACTAGATTGGGGAGGTTTTAACCATTATTTCCACACATGCTTTTTCTGCACATTTGTCCCTCTCTCTTGTCCTTCTAGGACACCAGTGATGTACATTATGTTGGCATGCTGATGGTGTCTCACAGGTCCCTTAGGCTGTCCTCATTAAAAAAATATATTTTTATTTATAACATACATGTTTATATGTTTATATAAATATACAAACATTCTTGACATACAAACATCTTGACATGGTTACAATCAATGGCTCACAATATCATCACATAGTTGTGTATTCATCACCATGATCATTTTTTTTGAACATTTGCATCCCTCCAGCAAAAAAAATAAAAAAGGAAAAACTCATTCATGCCATACTCTTTACTACTCCCTTTCATTGACCACTAGTATTTCAATCTACTCAATTTCTTTTTACTTTTGTTCTCCCTATTGTTTATTTCTTATCCATATTTTTTATTCATCTGTCCATGCTGTATATGAAAGGAGCACCAGACACAAGGTTTTCACAATCACACAGTCACATTGCAAAAGCTATATCATTATACAATCATCTTCAAGAAACATGGCTACTGGAACACAACTCTATAGTTTCAGGTACTCCCCTCTAGCCACTCTAATATGACATAAACTAGAAAGGGTATATCTATATAATGTGTAAAAGTAACCTCCAGGATAACCTCTTGACTCTATTTGAAATCTTAGCCACTGACACTTTGTTTTGTCTCATTTCTCTCTTCCCCTTTTTGGTTAGGCTGTGCTCATTTTTCTTTATTATTTTCTTTTTGCTCCACACTAAGATAATTTCTGTTGCCTCATGTTCAAGTTCCCTAATCCTTTCTTCTGGTTTTTCAAATCTTCTGTTAAGTCCATCTAATGAATTTTTCATTTCAACTACTATAGTTTTCATCTCCAGAAATTTGTTGGATTCCTTTTTTTTTGTTTCCATTGAGCCAAAATTGCTCAGCCATTTTCCTAATTTCCTTTAGTTCTTTGTACATGGATTCCATTAGCTCACTGAAAATACTGAAGACTATGTATTTGAGATCTTTGACTAATGGTTCTAATGTATGAACTTCAGGGATGATTTCTGTCAATTTCTGACTTCATGTGAATGGGGCATTTTGTATGAATGGGCTACACTTCCCTATTTCTTTTTGTAATTTTTTTGTTGACTCCTGGGTATTCAGAGTTTAATGCTGCTGTAACACTGGAAATCTACCTCTTCCTCATCTCTGTGATTGCAAGTGTTTTTTTGTTGTTATTGATACCAGACAATATCCGTGGATTCTTCTGCCCAATGTGCTCAACAACCAATTCCTGAGAGACCAAGGTTTCAAAAAGAGAAAGAGTTTATTACCACGTGTGCAACAGGAGAGCAACAGCCTAAGGACCCAAAATCTGTTTCCCGTGAAAAAAGGGAATTTGAGGTTTTTAAGGATTCTAATAAGGGGAGATGAGGTAATTTCAGATAGTAAATTCAAAGCAGACAAGAAAATAGTGTTAATAGTAAATTCAAAGCAGAAAAGAAAACATTGTTAAAGTTAATATAAGTTGAAAGGAACTATCTGTTCTTCAATGCTAGTGGAGCCAAAAAGAAAACATTGTGAGCATGGGTTAACATAAGACAGCAAATCTATCTATCTCTTAATGGCAGAGCCTATGGATATGATTTGCAAATGTATAGGCTAGTTTAATGCCTATAAGAGAATAACCAGATAAAGGGCATTACAGCTTTCACAGCCACACAGGCACTAGATAAAGATAAGGCCCTTCCAGATGTCCAAACAGCTTAATTACAGTTCAGGGCTTCCAGGTACTCTCCCTTGTCCATTCCCAACCCCCCAAAAGCAATGATTCAGTAATTAAAATCATCCCTTAAATCCTGATTTCTCGGTTATATTATTGAGGGCTGGAGAAGGCAATTTGTGACTTTTGCAAACTCTTTTAGCTCTTAAATGGGAAATGGAAGGTGTGAAGTGGAGAAAAAAAATAGATATTGCCTCCTTAAGAATTGTCTTCTACTTTTCTCTGGGGGTGGAGGTTGGAACATTTGCCACTGTCAGAGCCAGCCCCTCAGGGATCTGAAGAAGCAGAACCAAAGCAGAAATCAACGACCAGACCACACTCCCTCTGATTTGGGGGACTGCATCCTTATATGAAGGCCTGACCTGGCACCAGCAATCTGCACCGTGAGTCCAGGCTGCAGTCCCTTTGCTGCCTGCCATGCAGTTGGGGTATAGGGAATTGTAACCACTACATGGAGGGTAAAATTCACTGGTAAATTATTTATCTCAGTTTCAGTTCACCAGACTCTTCTTCCTGCTCTTCCATGGATGCAGCACAATGTTCCACTAGATTCCACAATTCCAAAACATTTGATTTAGACAGTCCTGTCAGTTCAATAGCTGTTTTGGCAGAGGGACTGAGTCCTGGAGCTTCCTATTTTGCCATCTTTCCACAACCCTCTCCTATTTATATCCCTTTAAATCTATATTTGCAGGGCTGGCCATAACGTATGGAACTTGATACTCCTTCTTTACCCTGGCTAGAAGACACTTAACGAATGGTAGAATCATGAATAATTTTATTTTGATAAAAACCTTTAATAAGATTTTAATTGCCAGTTATATTAAATAATTTAGATTGAACGTTTTTCACTATTTAGACAACTCCCATCTAGGGGGACCAACTTATCCCAGATTGCCCAGGACTTTCCAGGTTTTGGCACTGAAAATTGTGCCTTCTGGGAAATCCCTCATTCTCTGAATGTACCTGTTTGGACTCTTGCCCTGAGCCCTGCAAATCTCAAAGGTAACCTACTCACATAAGTCTTCAATAAATGCTAGCAGCTATTGATGTTAGGGGACAGGAGACTGCTACACGCTGGTCCCCAAACCCATGAAGAGACAGAGAAAATGAAAGGCAGTCTCTGAATAGAACAAACATGTGCAACCACGACTTTCACAAAGAGGAGCAGGGGGATGCCATGAATCTTGGGTGCATGGGCACGAATGGTGTATTAGTTTGAAAGCT
This sequence comes from Tamandua tetradactyla, assembly GCF_023851605.1. NCBI lineage: Eukaryota > Metazoa > Chordata > Mammalia > Pilosa > Myrmecophagidae > Tamandua > Tamandua tetradactyla. The sequence continues at coordinate 37,992,535 of NC_135333.1, read as the reverse complement.
GCCAGAATGCAGTATACCAGAAATGAAACAGCTTTTATAAAGGTGAATTTAATAAGTTATTAGTTTAAAGTTTTAAGGAAGCGAAAGTGCCCAAATTAAGGCACCCATAAGAGGTTACCTTCACTCAAGAAAGGCTGATGGGTCAGGAACACTCTGTCAGCTGGATAGTTATGTGGCTGGCATCTACTGGTCCCTTGCTCCTGGGCTCTGTTGCTTTCAGCCTCTGTTCCTGTGGAGGTTCCTCACTTTGCTTCTCTGGAACTGGCTTTCATCTCTTGGCTTCCCTTGGCTCACTCCAGGTTCTGGCTTGCTTAACATCTGTTGGCAATGTCTGCTGGGCTCCAAGAATCTCCAAACATCTGTGTCTCTGTTCTCCACACGTGCGCATCTGTGTCATCTCTGCTGAAGTTTCTGTAGGCTCTAAGGCATCTGTTATTTCTGTTAGCTCTGAAGTTTCTCTCCAATATGTTTCCTCTTTTAAAGGATTACAGTAAACCAATCAAGACCTACCTGGAATGGGTGGTGTCACAGCTCCATATAATCAAAAAATCACACCCACAATTGGGTCTGTCACATCTCCATAGAGATAATTCATCAAAAGTTTCCAACCCACAGTATTGAATCAGGATTAAAAGAAATGGTTGCTTCCACAAGATTGAATCAGATTAAAACATGGCTTTTTGGGGTACATAATACTTTCAAACCGGCACACCTGGTCTAGACAGAGGTAGACCTGTTCCACCTGCTCCTTCCAGTACTGGGCAAAAGGAAAGCTGGAAACTTCCACCCTGTTCCAAATCCCAACCCTGCAGGGACTGACTGTATTGGCTTTACCTTCTCTCTCCACCTACCAGCATCTTGAATTTTTCATAACAAAACAAGTCTGTGAAAAGGAGAAGTAACTAATGTCAGTGGTCTGTGAAAAGGGAGTCAAATTGAGATTCAGTGCAGGTGGGACAGAGCTCATGCACGCACAGCCCCTTGGTCACTGTCCCCCCATAGTGCTCCAGCCTCTATTCTGAACCTTTCACCTCCTCCTTGCCTGACATTTCCTAATGAGCACTGACTGCCTCAGCTCAGGGTTGCCAATCAGTACAGTTTTCAGCCTACCTCACACCTTCAGCCTCATCCTTTGCCAGTTCCTCACCTCTGTGATTCACCCTTGTACCTTTACAATACCTCTCTTGCTCATCCATGCCTCAGAACTCCACCCTTTGACTCTCATCCTCAGGACTGAGATCCTTCTCAGATTTTCTGTGCCCCCAAATAGGACCCAGGATGTCTCCTGTCATTCACACATTTCCTCTCATTATCCCAGTTACTTGGATACATATATTCTGTTGGTTCTGTTTTTCTGGAGAGCCCTGACTGATACAGATGGTTGTCTTTTATTTTCAGTTATTATCGGGGGTTCCAATGAGATCCTGTCTGCACTGCCTATGGCCACAGACCCCAGCCCTGGACCAGGTATGGTACCTTGGAGGCCCCCTGTGCCCTCTGCTCATGGCTTGTAAAGTCCAGGTCAAAATGGTGAGTCAGCAACAGGCCTGAACTCTGATCTCTTTGCATTGAAGTCTTTACTGTTTTATTCTCTGGTACCCATGTATTATTATTGGTCTCCAGTTGTTTCAGATTGTTGGGGAAATCACGCCATCCCATTCATCCCTCTTTGCCATCTTTTGTGTTACTGTTTTGCGTTCTGCTGCCTGAAAGTGTTTGTGTTAGGAAGAAGAGTCAGAGGGTAGCACACAGACCCAGGGCCTCTAAGCCTGTTGTTTGAGTTGACTTCACAGACCAAGGAATCTGCAGTTCTCATTAGACAGAAGTCCACACAGACAAACTATGCTCTGGGTCACCAATAAAATTGGATGAGGTTCTCCTTTGGTCCCAATTGTCTCAATATGTCATTCTGAGTGCTTTGCATTGATCCTAAGGAAGTGTTCTCTCTGGTTTGTTGTCTGCCAGAGGGTGCAGTATTTTGGGGTTGGTTTGCAGAGGTGTCCAAACCAAATTATGGATGAAAAATTGCTTCCCTAAAGAATCTTTAGCCAAGGTTAATCAAATTTTACAAACATAAGAAATGCAGATTAATTTTCCTAAAATATCCTTCCTTCTTTGTCCTCCAATTGTCTCTCTCTCTACCCAGTTCTCTCCCTTCTCCTCTGACTTCTCTCTTTCTGCACCTCCATCAGGTCCTCCCTCCTTTCGCTTCATGCTGATCCCCTACCATTTCCCATTAGCACTTCTCAAACCCCCAAATGCCAGTTGTTTCTAAAGAGGCATCTCTCCCATGAGCCAAGTATGCAGGCAACAATAGAATGAAACCTCAGAGCAGAGCTGAAGTAAGAGCCATAATTAAAGGTTTCCCTAAGCCCCAAACAAAGATCAGCAAATATCCATAGGAGATTTTAGAATTCTTTGGTTTTGTATGACCCGGAGTTACCTGATATATATCAAATCATAGACATGTTGGATGGAGCCACAATTGCTAAATTCTGGATGACAAAAGGTGGCCTTTCAGGTGCCTACAAGATCTTTCTTTCCACCGTAACCCAGAGGGTGAAAAGTAATGCCAGAAAAGTAGTGGAAAATCTAAAAGCTAAACCACAAACATTTCCAATAAAACAGATTGAACCATAATTCAATCAGGCAAATAGAGAAAAGGTGAAAATAGATATTCAAGTTACGTAGAAAATACCTTCTGACAACATTTGGGAGTTCATGAAGGTGCTGACATAATAGTAGCCCTTACACCTCATTTTGCCAATGGAGTGAAACCTGAAATTCGAAATTCGAACAGGAAATAGCTCTTTTATCTGAACTATAACACCTGGCAGAACATTTTGAAAGAGCTTTGAAACAAAAACAAGACAGGAGCCAAAGTAAATCTGTGGCCCTGAAGATTGAACAGCTGGGTAGCCCATTTCCCAACCAGCCACCTACTAACAAAGACACTTGTAGATATTGTGAGCAGAAGAGACACTGGGGAAAAAAATTGTCCCATCTTATGAAAGGACAATCAAGGCAAAGAAAAGTCCCTCAATTTGGATCAATGACAATACTTTGGGGAAGAAAAGAGAGAAAAAAGTGTTCCATACTTTGAGGAAGGAGGGATAGTGTTACTATCCTGCCTTAGCTGTAAACATTCAAATGAATTAAGTATAAATATAGGTGGTCAACCTCATCCATTCCTGGTAGATACCAATGCTCCTCATTCTACATTAAACACCACCACCTTCATTCAACCTCTTTTAGGGAGAAAACGTACCACACAGAGTGGTAAGTATTTCACTTAACCCACAGATTTTTCTGATGTCCTAGCCTTCAACTTTGACCCTTGGGCCTTTGGATGAAAAATATTCCTTCCTGCTCTGGGATGCCATCCCTGCAAATTTAATAGGCATGGAAAAATAGTACAAAGGACTTATACTATACCCAGTTTTATCACCAACAAGTTAAGGCTGCCTTCCCACAACATCTTCTACAGAGCCTATTCATGACCCTCAGTTAAGAAATATCATCTATTAGAAGAGACATCAGAGAAAAACTGCTGTAGAGCCTTGTTGGAAAGGACATTCCCAGGAATAGATAACTCCAAATACAGCAGTGCAAATCCAGGGAGCAAATTTGTGGTTTCATGTTTCACAAGTAAAGAAGCAATTCAGAATTCCTATAATTACAAAGCTGCCCCATGAGGGGACCTCAAACTGAGAATTCTTGGAGTTTTTGTAGATGCATCCGATCATTGAAAGCAGACAGCTGACCCAAAATTCCAGAACAAAAGGATGATCTCAGATGGTGTCAGCTTCCACCCAAAATGTCAGGCCCGAGAACCCTATCTAATTCTTGTTTTGTTTTTTCATCTGCTTGCTTGTCATCATTCTTCTTCTCATTCTCTGTAGACATTTTCATTTCCTAGCTGCTAAAATAAATACCATAAGATGGGTTGGCTTCAACAATGGAAATGTATTGGCTTATGTTTTTGAGGCTTGATGTCCAAATTCAAGGCATCAACAAGGCATTGCTTTCTTCCTGAAGACAGTGGCATTCTGGAGCTGGCTACCACTGATCCTTGGTCCTTGACTTTCCCATCACATGACAATGCACATGGTGGCATCTTTTGCTTCTATTCCAGATCCCTTTGAGTTCCAGCTTCTTGCTTCCCATGGCGTCTCTCTATGTGACCTTCTTTATGAGGCCTTCAGTAATTGGATTAAATCTTGTCCTGATTCAGCTGGGCCAGGTTTTAGGAACCTCATCAAAAGGTCCTATTTACAATGGATTCACACATAAGAATAGACTGAGTTTTGGAACATCTTTTTCTTTGGGTACATAAGTTCAAGCCACCACAGTAGACCTCTGTTGCTGCCACCCATAATGGCTCTTCTTCTCTTTTCTTCTTTCATTATTATAATTTTAAGAACAGAACATATTCATTCTAACACCATTCCTAGATTATTCCAAACACTAGCCACTGTTCTCAGTCTTACTTGTTGTTTTATAGGTCATCCATCACTAGACACTGCTCCCTGCCAGGATAAAAATTTGTGGGCAATTCCGGTTTCATCAAATGAGCCCATAAGGAATTACAGCTAATGGTGGTGTTGCACTTGCACTTACATGGACAGATGATCTTTAAAATATCAACCTGACACTTTATTAGAGTCGTCTCCCTAGAAAAAGCTAATTATTGAGGGGCCAAGATGGCGGCTTAGCAATGTGTGCATTTTAGTTCGTCCTCCAGAACAACTACTAAATAACCAGAAATAGTACAGAACAGCTCCTGGAGCCATGTCAGTGACCAGACACACAGTGTACCCTAGTCGGGACCAGTTGGACCAGCTGAAAGCCCCCCCAAAACCGTGAGTTCCCCAAGCCACGGTGCCCGGTGCCCGGCACCCCTCCCCCACAGGCGGCTTCCCAGAGGGAAAGGAAAGAGACTCTAAACCTGGTCAAGGCAGAGGTCGCTCATTGGGCTCACAGAAAAAAAGGAAAGGGGAGAAAACGGAGGCTTTAGTGGCTGTGTCTCTATGGAGACTTGGCAGCCTCTGGATTCAGCAGCGGGACTTCTCAGGCTGCAACTTCCCCATGCATAGGCAGAAACGGGCTGCATTCTGGGCTGTCTCCCACCTGTGCCTTCCCTAGGAGAGGGGTGAAGCCCAACTCAGGTGGAACCCCTCCTTCAAGAAATTCAGACCCCAGGGCTTGGCAATTTGAAGCCATTAAAACCAGCCTACAACCTCTTCTCCATCTCCACCACGCCCCCAGCAGGGAGAGTCTTCCAAAGTTAAAAGTGCCGCAACATCTTTTGCTGGTGCGACCCGCAGGCAGACGAGCCACATACTGGGCAGGATAAGAAAAAGAGAGCCCAGAGACTTCACAGGAAAGTCTTTTACCTGCTGGGTCTCACCCTCAAGGAAAACTGAAGCAGGTGACTCCTTGCCCCTGATAGGAGGGCAGTTTAGTCCGGGAAAACCCGGCTGGAGTCTATAATACCTACGTAGACCCTCCTAAGGGTGGGGAGGGAAAAGGCACCATACAAACAGGGCAAGAAACAAGAAAACAAGAACTGAAAAATTATCCTCTGTTAAACAAAACCTAAGCTAGAGGTCCAGAAAAAGCTGAACTGAAGGTCAAAGAACAGATAGACAACAAATTCATCTAGCAAGAAAACCCTAGGTAAGAGAAGTGAAAGCAATCACCAGAATAAACTAATTAAGGTAATTAAATGTCTAGACACCAGCAAAAAATAACAAATCACAGCAGGAAAATTAAAGATATGGCCCAGCCAAAGGAACAAACCAATAGTTCAAATGAAATAGAAGAGCTGAAACAACTAATTCAAAATATACGAACAGACATGGAAAACCTCATCAAAAACCAAATCAATGAATTGAGGGAGGATATGAAGAAGGCAAGGAATGAAAAAAAGAAGAAATGGAAAGTCTGAAAAAACAAATCATGGAACTTATGGGGATGAAAAGTACAGTAGAAGAGATGAAAAAAACAAATGGAAACCTACAATGGTAGATTTCAAGAGACAGAGGTTAGGATTAGTGAACTGGAGGATGGAACATCTGAAATCTGACAAGATACAGAAACTATAGGGGAAGAAAATGGAAAAATATGAGCAGGGACTCAGGGAATTGAATGATAATATGAAGCGCACAAATATACGTGTTGTGGGTGTCCCGGAAGGAGAAGAGAAGGGAAAAGAAGGAGAAAAACTAATGAAAGATATTATCACTGAAAATTTCCCAACTCTTATGAAAGACCTAAAATTACAGATCCAAGAAGTGCAGTGTACCCCAAAGAGAATAGATCCAAATAGACATTCTCCAAGACACTTACAAGTCAGAATGTAAGAGGGCAAAGAGAAAGAGAGGATCTTGAAACCAGCAAGAGAAAAGCAATCCATTACATAAAAGAGAAACCCAATAAGACTATGTGTAGATTTCTTAGTAGAAACCATGGAGGCGAGAAGACAGTGGGATGATATATTTAAATTACTAAAAGAGAAAAAATGCCAACCAAGAATTCTATACCCAGCAAACTTGTCCTCCAAAAATGAGGGAGAAATTAAAACATTTTCAGACAAAAAATCACTGAGAGAATTTGTGACCAAGAGACCAGCTCTGCAAGAAATACTAATGGGAGCACTAGAGACAAATACAAAAAGACAGAAGAGGGAGGTGTAGAGAAGAGTGTAGAAAGAAGGAAAATTAGATAGGACATACAAAATATAAAAGGCAAAATGGTAGAGGAAAGTACTACCCAAATAGTAATAACACTAAATGTTAATGGATTGAACTCCTCAATCAAAAGACATAGACTGGCAGAATGGATTAAAAAACAAGATCCTTCTATATGCTATCTACAGGAAACACATCTTAGACCCAAAGATAAACATAGGTTGAAAGTGAAAGGTTGGGAAAAGATATTTTATGCAAATAACAACCAGAAAAGAGCAGGAGTAGCTATACTAATATCCAACAAATTAGACTTCAAATGTAAAACAGTTAAAAGAGACAAAGAAGGATACTGTGTACTAATAAAAGGAACAATTCAGCATGAATGTTGCCTCCTGGCCAGAGGGACATCTGTGCCTGGGAATAAAGTAATTCCCCTATTTCCCCTATCAGTGAGAAGTTGCAGGCATTTATGAGGTTAATATTGGGCAAGCTCTTTTACAAGCTCTTTTACAAGCTCTGTTGAGCAAGCAGCTAACAGATGTCCCAGTTGATTTACAATTATTTACCCTCGGGCCCGAGGGAGTAGAACTTCCTGGATCATTGCATGCAGAAGTTTCTGAAAACAATGCCCCCTGTAAGGGGGGTAGAGAAGAAGCGGGTATGACCTGGGGGAAATGACCCACTAGAGATAGTACTACAAGGTTCCTGCCGGGACCTTCCGGCCGGCGTGAACTCCCCACCAATTATGTAACCAGCCCTTCCTGCTGGCGCGAACTCCCTCCTATAAGGGAAGTTCTGAGGATATAAAAGGGAGGCAAGAAAACATAAGACTACTACTAAGATGGGGAACTACTAAGAAAGAACTAATAAAGGACTCACTTCCAAGAAGCAGGGGGCCTGAGTGATGGAACCATACTTGTCTCCTGAGTGCTGATTTCTTAAATCAACCTCAATGCCCCTCTCCTGACTCGGCTTCAAGAGCCGGACGCAGCACATGAAGACATAACAATCATAAATATTTATGCACTGAACCAGAATGCCTCAAAATACATGAGGCAAACACTGCAAACACTGAAAAGGGAAATAGACACATCTACCATAATAGTTGGAGACTTCAATTCCCCACTCTCATCAATGGACAGAACAACTAGAAAGAGGATCAATAAAGAAACAGAGAATCTGAATATTATAATAAATGAGCTAGACTTAACAGACATTTATAGGACATTACACCCCACAACAGCAGGATGCACCTTTTTCTCAAGTGCTCATGGATCATTCTCAGAGATAGACCATATGCTGGGTCACAAAGCAAGTCTTAACAAATTTAAAAAGATTGAAATCATACACAACACTTTCTCAGATCATAAGGGAATGAAGTTGGAAATAAATAATAGGCAAAGCACCAGAAAATTCACAAATATGTGGAGGCTCAAAAACACACTCTTAAACAACCAGTGAGTCAAGGAAGAAATTGCAAGAGAAATCAGTAAATATCACGAGGCAAATGAAAATGAAAACACAACATATCAAAACTTATGGGATGCAGCAAAGGCAGTGCTAAGAGGGAAATTTAGTGCCCTAAATGCCTATATCAAAAAAGAAGAAAGGGAAAAAATACAGGAATTAACTGTCCACTTGGAAGAACTGGAGAAAGAACAGCAAACCAACCCCAAAGCAAGCAAAAGGAAAGAAATAACAAAGATTAGAGCAGAAATAAATGAAATTGAGAACATGAAAACAATAGAGAAAATCAATAAGACCAGAAGTTGGTTCTATGAGAAAATCAATAAGATTGATGGACCCTTAGCAAGATTGACAAAAAGAAGAAGAGAGAAGATGCAAATAAATAAGATCAGAAATGGAAGAGAAGACATAACTACTGACCTCACAGAAATAAAGGAGGTAATAACAGGATACTATCAACAACTTTATGCTAATAAATACAACAATGTAGATGAAATGGACAAATTCCTAGAAAGGCATGAACAACCAACTTTGACTCAAGAAGAAATAGATGACCTCAACAAACCAATCACAAGTAAAGAAATTGAATCAGTCATTCAAAAGCTTCCCAAAAAGAAAAGTCCAGGACCAGACGGCTTCACATGTGAATTCTACCAAACATTCCAGAAAGAATTAGTACCAACCCTGCTCAAACTCTTCAAAAAATTTGAAGCGAAGGGAAAGCTACCTAATTCATTCTATGAAGCCAACATCACCCTCATACCAAAACCAGGCAAAGATATTACAAAAAAAAAAGAAAACTACAGACCAGTCTCTCTAATGAATATAGATGCAAAAACCCTCAACAAAATTCTAGCAAATCGAATCCAGCAACACATTAAAAGAATTATGCATCATGACCAAGTAGGATTCATCCCAGGTATGCAAGGATGGTTCAACATAAGAAAATCAATTAATGTAATACACCATACCAACAAATCAAAGCAGAAAAATCACATGATCATCTCAATTGATGCAGAGAAGGCATTTGACAAAATTCAACATCCTTTCCTGTTGAAAACACTTCAAAGGATAGGAATAGAAGGGAACCTCCTCAAAATGATAAAGGGAATATATGAAAAACCCACAGCTAATATCATCCTCAATGGGAAAAAACTGAAAACTTTCCCCCCAAGATCAGGAACAAGACAAGGATGTCCACTATCACCACTGTTATTCAACATTGTGTTGGAAGTTCTAGGCAGAGCAATTAGACAAGAAAAAGAAATACAAGGCATCAAAATTGGAAAGGAAGAAGTGAAACTATCACTGTTTGCAAATGATATGATACTATATGTCGAAAACCCTGAAAAATCCACAACAAAACTACTAGAGCTAATAAACGAGTACAGCAAAGTGGCAGGTTACAAGATCAACATTCAGAAATCTGTAGTGTTTCTATACACTAGTAATGAACTATCTGAGGGGGAAATCAAGAAACAAATTCCATGTACAATTGCAAATACTTAGGAATAAATTTAACTAAAGAGACAAAAGACCTATACAAAGAAAACTACAAGAGACTGTTAAAAGAAATCACAGAAGACCTAAATAGATGGAAGGGCATACCGTGTTCATGGATTGGAAGACTAAATATAGTTAAGATGTCAATTCTACCTAAATTGATTTACAGATTCAATGCAATACCAATCAAAATCACAACAACTTACTTTTCAGAAATAGAAAAACCAATAAGCAAATTTATCTGGAAGGGCAGGGTGCCCTGAATTGCTAAAAGTATCTTGAGGAAAAAAAATGAAGCTGGAGGTCTCACACTGCCTGACTTTAAGGCATATTATGAAGCCACAGTGGTCAAAACAGCATTGTACTGGCATAAAGACAGATATATATATAATGATCAATGGAATCGAATAGAGTCTTCAGATATAGACCCTCTCATCTATGGACATTTGATCTTTGATAAGGCAGTAAAGCCAACTCAAGTGGGACAGAACATCTCTTCAATAAAGGGTTCCTAGAGAACTGGATATCCATACGCAAATGCATGAAAGAGAACCCGTATCTGACACCCTATACAAAAATTATCTCAAAATGGGTCAAAGATCTAAACATCCGGTCTAAGACCATAAAACAGTTAGAGGAAAATGTAGGGAAATATCTTATAAATCTTATAATTGGAGGCAGTTTTGTAGACCTTACACCTAAAGCAAGAACACTGAAGAAAGAAAGAAAGAAATGGGAGCTCCTCAAAATTAAACACTTTTGTGCATCAAAGAACTTCATCAAGAAAGTAAAAAGACAGCCTACACAATGGGAGACAATATTTGGAAATGGCATATCAGATAAAGGTCTAGTATCCAGAATTTATAAAGAGATTGTTCAACTCAACAACAAAAGGACAGCTAATCCAATTACAAAATGGGAAAAAGACTGAATAGACAACTCGCAGAAGAGGAAATACAAATGGCCAAAAGGTTCATGAAGAGATGTTCAACGTCCCTGGCCATTAGAGAAATGCAAATCAAAACCACAATTAGATATCATCTCACACCCACCAGAATGGCCATTATCAACAAAACAGAAAATGACAAGTGCTGGAGAGGATGTGGAGAAAGAGGCACACTTATCCACTGTTGGTGGGAATGTCAAATGGTGCAACCACTGTGGAAGGCAGTTTGGCGGTTCCTCAAAAAACTGAATATAGAATTGCCATATGACCCAGCAATACCACTGCTAGGTATCTACTCAGAGGACATAAGGGCAAAGACAGAAACGGACATTTGCACACCAATGTTTATAGCAGCATTATTTACAATTGCAAGGAGAGGGAAACAGCCAAAATGTCCCTCAACAGATGAGTGGCTAAAGAAACTATGGTATATACATACAATGGAATATTATGCAGCTCTAAGACAGAATAAACTTATGAAGTATGTAACAATATGGATGGACCTTGAGAACATTATGCTGAGTGAGACTAGCCAAAAACTAAAGGACAAATACTGTATGGTCTCACTGATATGAACTGACATTAGTGAATAAACTTGGAATATGTCATTGGCAACAGAGACCATCAGGAGATAGAAATAGGGTAAGATATTGGGTAATTGGAGCTGAAGGGATACAGACTGTGCAACAGGACTGGATACAAAAACTCAGAAATGGACAGCACAATACTACCTAACTGTAATGTAATTATGTTAAAACACTGAATGAAGCTGCATGTGAGAATGATAGAAGGAGGAGGGCTGTGGGCATATTGAAATCAGAAAGAAAGATAGATGTTAAAGATTGAGATGGTATAATCTAGGAATGCCTAGAGTGTATAATAATAGTGAAATGTACAATGTACAAATTTTAAAAATGTTTTTGCGTGAGGAAGAACAAAGGAATGGCATTATTGCTGGGTACTGAAAACAGATGGTAATTAATATTTTAAAATGTCACCTTCTGTGTGAGACCAAAGCAAAAAATGTTTATTTGGTAGAAAATTAATATTTTAACTAGTGCATTTCCTAATATAACTTATGTAGATAGTTTGATTGAACATCATAAGTACTTGGAATCTCAGGTAGGACATGAGATTTTGCTGGTTTGTCCAGAGTGATGCCCCGATGAATCCCAGAGTGATTCGATCAGTGAGTGGAAAAGTATCTGCAAAGCCCCCTTTGGGGAGTGGTGAGAATGGGGAGAAATTCAACTTCCCCAAGTTGAATTCTTGATATTCTCACAAGCAGTGTGGACAACCAAAGCTATAGGCAGAGCCCCACGTCTTGGGGTTTGTTCATATGAAACTTAACCCCACAGGGGATAGGTCAAGCCTACTTAATATCAGGCCTAAGAGTCACCCCCAAGAGAGCCTCTTTTGTTGCTCAGATGTGGCCCCTCTCTCCAGCCAACACGAGCAGTCTCACCACCCTCCCCCTCTCTACGTGGGAAGAGGGAAGAGGGAAATGAGACTAAGTGTCAATGGCGGAGAGATTCCACACAGAGTCGAGAGGTTATCCTGGAGGTTATTCTTATGCATCAAGGAGATATCATCTTGTTATTCAAGATGTAATGGAGAGGCTGGAGGGAACTGCCTGAAAATGTAGAGCTGTGTTCCAGTAGCCATGTTTTTGAGGATGATTGAATAATGATACAGCTGTAGCAATGTGACTGTGTGATTGTGAAAACCTTGTGTCTGATGCTCCTTTTATCTACCTTGTCAACAGGCGAGTAGAACATATGGAATAAAAATAAATAATAGAGGGAAGAAATGTTAAAATAAATTTAGTTTGAAATGCTAGTGATCAATGAAGGCAAGGGGTAAGGGGTATGATAGGTATAATCTTTTTTTTTTCTTTCCTGTGTTCATTTCATTTCTTTTTCTATTTTTTTTGTTTCTTTTTCTGAATTAATGCAAATGTTCTAAGAAATGATGAATATGCAACTAGGTGATGATATTGTGAATTACTGATTATGTATGTTTTATTTTGTTTCTTTTTTTTAATTAATAAATTTTTAAAAAAAGAAAAAAGAAAAAGCTAATTATTGCATTTTATTGTTCAGAACCTAGGTGTTCTAGTTTGCTAGTTGCCAGAATGCAATATAGCAGAGACTCAATGGTTTTTAAACAGGGGAATTTAATAAGTTGCAAGTTAACAGTTTTTAGGCCATGGAAATGTCCCAGTTAAAGCAAGCCTATAGAAATGTCCAATCCAAGGCACCCAGGGAAAGATAATGGCTGCCTTTATAAAATGGGATTAGGATTAAAACATGGCTTTTCTAGGGTACATAAACCTTTCCAAACGAGCACATTTCACCCTCTGGACCCTAAAAAAGACATGTTTTCCTCACATACAGAATACATTCATTCCATAACAATATCAGAGGACCTTAAGCCATTTCAGTAACACTACAAATACAATACAGGGTTAAAACCAGTACAAAACCTCATCAGAGTCAGTTACAGGCATGATCTGTTCTAAGGCAAAATTCTCCTCAGGCTCTGGACCTGTAAAACTCAAACAAGTTATTTATTATCAACATACAAGGGAGGGACAGTCATAGGATATGTAGAACCATATCCATAGGAAGGAAGGAACACAGGGATTACCAGACTCTTACAGTTTTGAAGACCTGCAGGGCAAAGTCTCTTAGATTTCAAAGTCTGAGAGTAATTCATCTTCAGGGCTTTTGAAAGCAGCAGTCCTACCCTTTCCAAGGGCCTACGCAGGCCCACCTCTCTCTGAATGCAAACTTGGGGGACATTGGGAAGACCACCTTCTTCTTGGCTCCATCCTCTCCAAATATCAGGGCTGCACATGGGCTCTCTGCCATCTCTGGGGCACATGCTCAACCCCTCCATGTGGTGGCACCCAGGCTCTCCCCAAACCCCAAGGAATGTGCTTCACCCTCTCCAGAGCCTGAAATGACATGACTCTCCCATTGCAGCAAGGTGGAAGGCCAATCCTCTGCCGTCAGGGAAAACTCACCCTATGTACACCAGGTGGGTCCACTCTCCTGGCCCAAGGCTTTTTGACTTCAGACCCTAGCCTCCATGGCTTTGCCTCTGAAGTTATTTTTCCTCCAATGTGTCCCTTCTCTGTCCCGCTTAGTCCCAATTGTTAGTGAGTCTCTTTATACAGATCCCACGACCCTCTTATTGGCTTCCTTACAGTAAGTAGCTTTGGATCATGCCCATCAGACATAAGGAGTTTCCACAAATCCTTCCTGGATAACTCCATGTCTGATCCTAGCTTTCTCTGAAATGGCTGGCTGGTTCCACATTTGCTTAAATCCTCATGCAGGGCACTATTCTCTGGGGTCTCTTTTTCTGGAGGCCCAGAATATTTCAGAACTTCGATTTCTGTTTTCTTTGTACCCAAGAGTTCAATTCTCAGCTTATCTCTTTCCTGTTGCATTTTACTATAACCTGTGAGGAGAAATCAGCCTTCACTTTCCACATTTAATTTGGAAATCTCTTCTGCTAAATATCCAAGTTCATGGCTTTTAAAATCTGCCTTCCAGCCAAAGCTACTAATCAACTTTGCCAGATTATCTGCCATTTTAAAACCAGGCTCACTTTCCTTCCAGTCTACAGTAATGTGTGTCTCATCTCTGTTTAAAGCCTGGTCAGAGGTATCGGTCCACATTTCTACCAACAGTCTCTTCAAAGCATTCTAGGCCTTCTCTATCAAGCTTCTCGCAACTCCTCCAGAATCTTCCCTTTATCCATTTAAAAAGCCTTTCCAGCTTGTTTGGTATTTGCAAACTGCAGCAGCACCCTACTCCTGGTACCAAAATCTATTCTAGTTTGCTAGCTGCCAAAATGCAATATGCCAGAGACTCAATGATTTTTAAAAGGGGAAATTTAATAACTTTCAAGTTAACAGTTTTTAGGCCGTGGAAATGTCCCAATTAAAGCAAGTCTATAGAAATGTCCAATCTAAGGCATCCAGGGAAAGGTAATGGCTGCTTTTATAAAATGGGATTAGGATTAGAACATGGCTTTTCTAAGGTATATAAACCTTTTCAAACTGGCACACTAGGGGAATCCAAATATGAATTCAATAACTTTGAAGGGTGAGGGGCCAAGTACTTGCCCCCTGGAAGAGACTAATTGAGATCCAAATATAAAACTCAGTTAACATAAGGCCTTTCTTCTGACCTCTCATGAGCAACTCCTTTTTCTTGATCTCCATATGACTCCACTGGGTACTACTGGCTATAATATCTGGTCTGAATTTGCCCCAGACCAACACAGTATGCAATGTAAGAATAATATTCTGAGAGTTATCTGTACACAGAGACCTTAACTCTATAAATAACCAAACCTGGAAATTCTGACTCAGACTCAATCTCCAAATTGAAGCAACTCTTGATTACTCAGGCCTACTACCAAGGGGAATCACTTGACTGACTGTTTATGTGAACACTCAGAGCTATGTTCCCGTCAGTGGGAATCACACAAATAGAAAAGATTGAAAGAGCCCTATCAATAACTCTGATAGAAGTTGTTAATGATACTGCCTCTGTCCCAGATGGAATAGAGGTCAGCTTCAACTCACAGGCATAAGTAATGATGGGCAATCATATTGCTCTAGATTTCATGTTGGCTGCTCATGGCGGCACCTGTGTCATTACTAATAATTCCTGTTGTGCTATGAGCAATGAAATAGGCAACATGGAGAAGCCTTAAGATGAAAGTTATTTGGCTCAAATGAGGGCTGATCCTCATGGCCAATGGGATTTGTTTTCCTGGTCTGTATTAGGCAATTGGAGTTTCTGGTTCTCTAGCATGGTATAGAGACGATTTCACTGTTCTTGCTTTTGCTGTAGTGTTCATGATTCTGGTGCATTGCATTCTATCCAGAATTTTCAGCACTTCTGCACAGAGGTTTGCCACAATGATACCGACAACAAATGGTCAAGAAGATTTTGCAGTAAGGTAGGCTAGGAGGACAAATGAGGAATCTCAGTAGTAAAGATGCTTATATCTAGCTTTCCTTGAATTGGAAAACTTCTTGCAAGTGAGAACATGATAAAAGGTGGGTACTGTATGTACAAATAGGATAGCAGTCAGATGATATAAAAAAATAAATTCTCTGACCCAAATCCTGCAGCAACTTTTCCAATAAGCCAAACCAGAACCTCTGTAGCAATTGGCCCCAAGCAGTCAGGACTTAGCCAATGCCAACTTCCCTAAATTTTGTCACCACTTCTAATTTAAGAACAACCAAAGAGCCCCAATTATGCCCCTCTTCACAATCACATAGGATACTTCTAGTTAGCCCACCTCCAGTTCCCCATTGCTATTGGAGCATACCAGAAGCCTTCCTGTTCTCCATTATAAAGCTTTTATACTCCTCTGCCTGCCTTTGACTCTCTGCCAAACACCTCTGATGGTGGTTGACTCCCTTGCTATAGCAATCACTGAATATATAGCTTTTGTTTGTACTCATTTGCACGGTCTTCCTTTATTTCCACCCTGGTCTGGATCAGTCTTCCAACATTTTTCTCGTGAACCACAAAAGTATCTTGAAGAGCTGTGTCTCCTATGATGATAAAGTTTGTATGTCCACTTGGACAGGTTATGGTGCTGGGTGTTTGGTCACACAAGCACTGGCCTGATTGTTACTGTGGGAATATTTCATAGATGGATTTGCATCTACAGTAAGCTGATTGCATCTATTGCTGAGTGCATCCTTAATCAACAAAGGATATTGCCCCTAGCAATATGGAGATTCTCCTCATCCAATCAGTTGGAGGTCTTAACAGCCAGAAAGCCAGAACGGGGAATTTCAGAAGTCAAAAAGGAGAATTTCTACCTCGTTTTCATCCAGCCAGCTTCTCCTGTGGAATTCAGTTTCACCTTCATTGCAGTTTGTAGCTCCCAGCTTGCCCTTCAGAACTTGGACTTTGTAATCCCCATGGTCACGTGAGCCAGTTCCTATGAAAAACTTTACCTCCATCTCCATCTCTATCTCTGTTTCTGCGCTTGTCTCTATCTTTATCGCAATCTCTCTCATTTCTGTCTACCCTTACCTCTATCACTATAGAGATCTACATATCTATCTACACAGAACTTGTCAGTTCTAACTAAAAATAATCTTTGCATATTTTTAAGTCAATATCCAAAAATTTCCTTTATGATTAAATGTATATAATCACTTTTTTGTAGGTGGGGCTGCATGGTCCAGGAAACAAATATAATCATTTTTAAAATATGTGCAATGAATCTAATTCTCAGTGATTTTAAATCTCATTATTATGCATTTAAAAAGACCCAAATAGGCTCATCTTTAACAATAAAAAGAATCTTGCATTATAGTTTTTATCCCTGAACACATTTTGCCATCCTACTTCTATCACGGATGTTTATATCAATGTGATATATTTTTTTGCTTGAAAATGTTTCATGGCTCACTTCTGTGCAACAAAAATTAGTAGAAAAATTGTAATTTTTTTCTGTGACCATAAGGCTCTGCAATGATTAGTTTTATATGCCAATTTGACTAAGGGACTCTGGTGTCTAGTTGTTTTGTCAACTCTGTCTAGATGTGGCTGTGAAGGTATTTTATAGATGGGATTAGCATCTATAGTCAGTCTTCAAAAGCATCTCAACCTCCAAGCTCTGCCTGCCTCTGGCATTCTGATCCCCTCACTTGAATTCTGTACCTCTGGGTCTCATGCTGCCACTCAATTGTCATTTCCTCTGGGAAGCTGTCGTGACAACCAGTCTCCATTAGAGTTTGGGTTAGGGTTAGGGTTAGGGTTAGTGGGTAGGGTTAGGGTTTGGGTTAGGGTTAGGGTTAGGGCTAGGCTTATTCCTAGTGGACCTCAGCACACACCTGATAGTTTATGCTAAAGAGATGACTCAGAGTTGGGTCGGCCACTTAAGGGTGGGGGGCTTGGCCACACAGGAATCCAACCATGCATTTGGGGCTTGGGCTCTTGAGACTTATCTTGTCAGCCTGACCTCCAGGGAGGAGAGGGTTGGAGATTGAGTTCAGCCACGTAGGCATGGATTCTGTGTATCATGTGAATAATGAAACCCCATAAATCTCTGGATGTCTGAAGCTCAGGTGAGCTTCCATGATTGATAATATACACTGATCTGTCGGGAAGGCAATGCGTTCCAAATCCATGCAGAGAGGATACAGAACTTTGAGTTAAAACCTTTTCAGAGATCACCTTACGCATCTCTTCTTGTGGCTTCTTCTGATTTGTATCCTTTTTTTCTATAATAAAAATATAATATTAGGTATAGCACTTTCTTCACTTCTGTAAATTGTTCTGAAGAATTATCGAACTTGAGGAGGTGGTGGTGGCTCCCAAATTTGTAGCCAGTTGGTCAGAAATGAGGGTGACCCTAGGAACTCCTGAAATAACAGCAGTCTTGTGGGGACTGTGCTTTTAATCTGTGTAGTCTGGCCTAACTCTGGCTAGGGTCAGAACCGTATTAGAGTTGGTGTGCCAGCTTGAATCTGTGGTGGACCCCAGAAGAGCCATGTCCTTTAGTCCTCATTCAATATTGCTGACTAGGAGCTTTTTGATAGTTCTCATGGAGATGTGACTCCCCCAATTGTGGGTGGTAGCTTTTGATTAGATAATTTCCATGGAGGTGTGTCTCCATCTATTGAAGGTGGAGTTGCTTACTGGAATCCTTTAAAAGAGGAAATATTTGGGAGAGAGTCCCTTTTGTAGAGCCATGAGAAGGCCAGCAGATGCTGCCATGTTCACCATGTGCCCATCCAGCTGTGAGAGAAACATTGAACATCATCCGCCTTCTTGAACCAAGGTATCTTTCCCCGGATGCCTTAAATTGGACACTTCTACAGACTTGTTTTAATTAGGACATTTTTTTCAACCTTAGAAGTGTAAACCTGTACCTTATTAAATTCCCCTTTTTAAAAGCCATTCCATTTCTGGTATATCCATTTCTGGTAGCTAGCAAACTAGAACAGTCGATGTCATAAATTCTTCCACTGAGGGAAGCACAGTGGCCAGTTTCTTAATCTTAATCCCCATTCTTGTGGATATGAACCCATTGAAGATGGTGTCTCTTAGTGATGAAGATGGGCCTTTATCCAGATTATTGGAGTCCTTTGTAACCAGGATAAATTCAGACAGAGAGAGACAAAGCTGTGAGGACAAGCTGGAAGCCAGAAGTCAGCAAGGACCCAGAAGAGAGAGAAGAGGACATCGCCATGTGATGGCAAGGCCAAGGAACCCACCAGAACCTTACCAACTCCAGGAGGAAGCAAGCCTTTCTACCTCCAAAACCTTGTACCAACAGGTTCCCATTGTTTAAGACAACCCATTTCGTAGTGTTTGGCATAGCAGTCAAGAAACTAAGACATGGGGGAAATTATATGCAAAAGACAAACCAAGAAAGTGTGGTGGAAGGACACTGGGCTGCAGCTAAGGACTGCTTGAAGTTGAGAACTTCAGGGTCACAAGGAGGAGTATTGCAGAATGAGCCAGTCAGAAGGAAGCAGATACGAGCTGGACTCCAAAAGAGTGAATAGAATTCAGCACGTCCAGGACTAGGATGGAAAAGAATGACATCTTCATTTCACGGCCTTCAAATACAAATACTTTCTCAAAACAATTCTCAAAGCATTTGCTTCTCAAAACAGTTGCTTGCATTCTCTAAACAGTGTCTTCTTGAAAATTAACTGCTTACAGTCAGGGAGCCCTCAAAGTTCTGAGCCCTGCCACTAATTCTTAGTTAAAGGCCATGTTTCAGAACACCTCGTGGTAGTCCTGCTGGAAGCCACCATGTTTCTTGCAAACTTATCTCATTTTTCCTTTTATCTATCACCCTTAGTTCAGAGAAAAGAAAAAATAACCCCCCATCAAACCCTCATTGAGCATCTGCAGCATATGGAAGGCAGATGGCAGGGTGACCATTCGCTCCAGCCTCGGGGTCAGGCCAGAGTTCAGGTCAGCTGTTGGCAGGCCCTGTGACCTTGGTGGGGCTGAGAATGGGGACGAGGCATCCTCCCTGCAAGGATCACTGTGACAAATGAGCACCCACACGGGTACCTGAAGTGGCTGCT
Source organism: Tamandua tetradactyla (assembly GCF_023851605.1). NCBI lineage: Eukaryota > Metazoa > Chordata > Mammalia > Pilosa > Myrmecophagidae > Tamandua > Tamandua tetradactyla. The sequence continues at coordinate 37,972,827 of NC_135333.1, read as the reverse complement.
GGTTGGTGTGGAGTAGATGCTCAAGAAACCAGCTGCTAGTTTGACTATTATTAGTATTAATCATTCATATTAACACTGTTACTCCTGAAAGTTTGCTGCGGATATAGAGGTGAAGGCTTTGTGGTCTCAACCTCCTGGAAGCTTATAGCAAGGAGGCCAAGACACGTTTATTTATAATCCAGAATCAGGAAATGCTATAATACAGAGAACTACAGAGCTCCAGGGACTTTAATAATAATAATTACTGGTAGCAAACACTGTGGAGAATGTGTTTAACTCTGTGAACTAAGGAGTGATATGACCCCGCTTTTGCAGAGGAGGGAGCTGAGGCTCAGGAGTGAAGTCACAACCCTAAGACACACAGCCAGCGTGGGGAGGGGTGCAGCGTCTGCTTGCCTTTACATTGAGGGAACGGACGGACGAGGACGTCTTAGTTGGGGAGGCAGGAAAGGTTATCAGGGAGGGCTTCTTGGAGAAGGTGACAGTTACATAGACGTGCATATGCACATCTTAATTACCCACTTGCCTCGGAAGGTAGCAGGTGGGCTCGATCCACAACTCTGTCCCCAGGTCCCAGGTAGGGCCTGGAGCAGGCCAGGGCACTCGGTCCACGTCTGATGAATGACTGTGAGAGTAGAACTCCTGTCCGGCCCGCCCTCATTCTCACCAATTTCCAAATGTCTGCTACTGCCCGCCGCACCCCGTCTCGCTCACCAGGATGACTCTCCGCCCGATGCCTCGCCTGTGGGTGGGGATGAGGTGGACTCCACAAAGGGCAGGATGCCCACTGGCCAGTATGTGGTCCTCGGCCAGAGAAGCCAGCTCTGTGTGCTGGGTGGCTTCGCTCTGGGGCCATGTGAGAAGGGACCAGAAATGCCTTTTCCTAACAGCAGTTGCTCAGCCTGGAAGAGCAGCTTCCTCTGTCCAGCAGCCATCCCTGCCCTAGGAGACCTCACGGTGGCCCCAGCTCCATGCCACTCCTGCCCCAGCCAGGCCGCCATTACTGCTTGCTCTTGTTTTCCTCACTAAATCTCTAGACACACTTGTCTTGGGGCCTGGTACCCCCTCTTCTACCCCATGGGTTGCGGGTCAGGAGGGCTCCCTTTGGAGGAGATCACCAGCCTAGCAGGGCCAGGGGATGGGCTTTCAGGATCTCTGTGTTGATAAGGCAAGAGCACCGCAGATGGTCCTGAGCCCCTCCTACTCCCCCCAGCTGAAATCTACTGTTTAAAAATTGAGACAGTTTAAGATTGACCCAAAAGACAAATTCGTGTCTCAAAAATGTGGTTCGATAGGTATCTCTACATGATTAAACATTTTGAAAAGTTCCATATCTATTGAAGGGTCCTGGAGTCATTGGTGACTGAGGAAACAGGCTCTCCTGGAAGGAGCTGGAAAGAGGCTGCAGAGGGAGGTGCAGTCACAATCAAAAAGGGGGGAAGAACAGGAGGCCTGACCTCGGGTGCCCCCTGGAACAGCAACTGCGTGCTGGCTGATGGAGAAAGGGAAAAGGCCTTGACAGTCACAGGGCATCTTGCAGAAGGGGCAAAGCTGAGAAGGAACAGCTGAGCCACTTTCTGGAAGAAAAGGTAAGCTGAGCTCATGTGGGAGATGGGGCGCAGGTAGGTGGTAGTGGATCATCTGATCCGGGGCTCAAATAGCTGCCCCCAAAATAAACTGTGATGAGAGTAACAGGAGCTGGCTGGGACGGAGTCTCTGGCTGGACTCTAGAAATAGCCCTGAGAAGGGGTGCGCTGTGCTGTCACCGGGACATGGGAGGACGAGAGTTGCAGAGATGGGGCCCTTCCCGTGTGCTGCGCTCGGAGCTCAGAGAGCTCCCTGCAAATGCCTGGGAGCTGGGGTGGGGTCTGGGCTTATTGCAGGTCACTGGGGGAAGCCAGAGGCCAGGCGGAGATGGGCACCCGGGTCTGTGTGACCCCACAGCTCAGTACCAGACACAGGAGAACCCACCAATGCATTTATTTCCCAAGAGCCAGAGACTGCAGGGAGCCCACGAGACCCCACGAAGGGCTCCTAAACAACCCCCAAAACATACAGACAAACAAGCATGGGGATACACGGAAGATGCAGGTTGTCCTCTGGGGAAATGGGAGAAGGGGTGAGGGCACACCAACTCAGAAGCTATAGCAAAGTTGCCTGGAAGAGGAGAGGAACTGGGCTGGGAGAGAAAGGGACCGAGTCAAGAAAGATTTTGGAGGGAATCAGTGGGAAGTGGAGACCAGCTGGATGGGGTCTGGGGGTTTGGTGGGCCGCTCTTAGGGTCTGGCTTGGCCAGAGGTGAAGCAGCCCTGCTTCCTGCCCTGCTGTGCAGCTTTCCCTTTCTGTCCCCCAGGAGGCCACCCCGGGGCCTGAGCAGCACACCTTCTCAACTGTGCCAGTGGGCTGTGGCCAGAGCCAGGGTGGGACCACTGGACTCTCACCACGGGATGATAAAAGGTGGGTTATGCTCAGGATAACCATGGCCCAAGCTCATTCCTTCCCAAGGGCAGGGTGCCACTCCCCCTAGTCTCACTGTCATCTGTCACTTTCCAGGCTCGGAGACTGTGGGTTCACTGACCTCCTGCCCCCTTGCCAGCGGGCCAAGGCTACTCAGTGGAGGAGACCCACATGGGGTCATGGGCCCTGACCTGGTAAGAAACTGGCCCCGGGGTAAAAGGAGGCCTATAGTGGGGCAGGAGACACCAAAGAGTCCACCCCCCTCCCCAGCACCATCTCCTGAGCCTGTCACTGCCTCCTCCCACCCTGAGGCCCCTCCCAGCTCTGCCTCTACTTTGGCCTTGGCATGGTTGCTTGCCCTCTCTGGGCCTCGACCTTCTTGTTATACAAGGATGGGATGCAGTGACTGCTAAGGGTCCCTCATGCTGTGACATCCTCTTGCCAGTGAAGCTGAGGTCAGATTCCCTCTCCGGGGCTTCTTGTTCACCTGGGCTAGCAGGAAGGGAATCTCAAGCAGGTGGTGGAGGACAAGGATCAAATCTTCCCCATTTAAGTTTTCCTGGAAATTGTGATGAACTGGAGTCCTGGAGAAGCTCTGACGGGAGAAAGTGAACTTAATGCTGTAAGCGAGTGGCTCTGAATGGGGCAGGCATGGACCACAGGGGTTTCAGAGGCTCTGGGACCCGTCACAGGCTGGTGCAATCACACATCGCTAATGTGTTGGCTGCCAGTGGCTCCCCTACCCCAGCTCTCAGGAACTACTGTTGACTGCATGGAAGCCACTTACCCCGAAGGTTGTAGATGCACACTCTCTGGAAGCCAACAGCCGATGTCTGCCCAGGTCCAGAGCCTCATCTTCTTGCTCCCCCTGGATGCAGTTATTCCTGTCCAAGAGCTCCCTGTGGGATCAGGGTGACCTTTGTCTCCTGCTGAGACCCCTCCCTGCTTAGTTCCTTCCTACCCCATCCTGATTTTCTGACTCCCCTTTGCCAGAGAGTGTTCCCTCAGTAAATGCCTGCATGAGAACCCCTGTCCCGGGCTCTCCTTCTCACCACCATAACTGTTATTTCTGATGCTCAAATTATACCAGATTCAGCCATGATGGCACCTTCAGCATGGCTTCTCTGTCCTTTAGATATGACCCCATCCAGCCTTGACCAATTCCTGGGTTTTGGACACCACAAGATGTCCCAGGCTCCTGTTGTCCTGTCCCTGCTCCCCGAATTGTTTCCTCAAGGAGCCCTGTTCCTATTATTGGTATGCTGTCTATTTTCTTGAGATGAAGAATCTGAGGCTCAGAGAAGTTAAGTGACTTGCCCTCAGTTACACAGGTTGGTAAGTGGTAGAGCTAGGATTTGAGCCTATGCTTGCCTGATTGCAAAGCTCATGGCCCTTCTTGTTTGGAAGTGAATAGATGCATGGCCTGGACAAAGGAAGTGAGGACAAGAGGAACTGAGTGCAAGGCTTGGGGATGTTTCCAGCCCAATCCAGCAGGCAAGCCCCCGGGCATGATTTCTATGGGGGAAGCTTGCCCAGCAGCAGGGTCCAGTCACTTCTTTGGGGTGTTCATCCTTCACTCACAGAGAGCTGCCTTGGGACATTTTGTGAGTGACCTCCAGCTGTAGGCTGACCTATTCCATACCAGAACCAGGATTTGTCCTCACCATGTACCCCGTGGCCAGGCCTGGTCAGGTAGAGCCATGCTTATCTGTGAATCATAGAGGAGAAAGGTTCTTATCCCAAGGAGGATGTTTGAAAAAGAGATTCAGTAGGCATGGTTTTGCAAGACGATGTGGGAGAAGTTGGACAGAGTGTGGGGACAGATGGGTCATTCTCACCATAAAACCGGGGTATGGGGTGGTTATTGCCTGCTTCCGCATTGACATGTTGGTCATAAACCTGTCAACGTGGTGCAGTGTCAGGGACACTGGGAAACCCACACATGGGATGAGTTCATGCAACTCAACCAGCTTGGGCTGAGTAAGGGTCAGGCCTGGGGCAGGGCCATGCTTGAGGCACCAAGGGAACTGGGACATGGGCCCTGCCCTCAGAAGCTGCCAGTGTGAAGGAGAGACCCATGTGGACACAGATGCTAATGGCCCCTTGCAAACAATACTGGCGTGAGGGAAACCCAAGGGGAAGTGGAAGGTCCTAGGAGGCAATTTACTCAGCCTGGAAGGCTTCCCAAAGGAGATAAAAACCTCAGCTAAGACCCAAAGGACTTTACCTACTCATCCATCCATCCATCTACCCAACTGCTCTCTTTCTCATCCATTTGTCCATCCATTTCTTCACCCGTCTACTCATCCACCCAGACCTCCAGATGTTCATCCATCATTTATGATCCCTGGGCTGGATGCAGGGGGTGCACTGATAGATTAGTAATAGTTCCTGCCCTGAGTGTGTGATGAGGACACAACTATTCTCATGGGAGCAGGACGGACTCACTATCCTTGTGACTGCTGGTAGACTCAGTCCTGATTAAAGAGGACACACTTACAGCAAATTAAGGCCTGTGGAGGCAGAAAAGCAAAGATTCAAGCTTGTGGCTGGGGAATGGCAGTGCACAGGGCTGCCCTGCAGGACTCTGACTTGACACCACCCTGTCCCTCATCCTGCAGTGCCATCCTGCTGGGCTGGCCCCACGCCTACCCTGGCCTGGAGGAATGTTCTCCGAATTAGTATCAGGCCATGACATTCTCCTGCCCAAAACTCCTTGCATGGTCCTGAGATCCCCAGCCTGGCATTCCAAGCCTCGGGGGTTTTGTGATCTGCACCCGCCCACCTTTCCAACCTCCATGTCTCTGCCCAAAACTTCCCCTTCTTCACCCAGAGGTTCCTTGTCCACCTGCCAGGGCCAGCTGTAGCATCTGGTTCCTTAGGTCACTCTCTGCGTCCACACTGACGAGCTCCACACCTGACTGTCAGACCTGGTGGTCTCCAGGATGACTGGGTTACAATTCCCCACTGAGCGTGGAGTGTCAATTTCCTCTCGCAATTGATTCTACCAAGGCCTGGCTTAGATGCTCTAAGGCTCTGCTGTTGGGGCCTACGAATTCAAGAAGTCCCGTGGAACTAGGCCTTCCATCATTAAGAACTGACCATTTAAAAATATCCCCAATAATACTTTTGGACCCCCAAATGTGTTTTGTCTGATATTAATCAGCAGCCTTTTCCGGGGGTAGGCAGAGAGACTGGCTTTTGCCTGGTAGTTCTTTTTTCCATCCTTTCATTTTTATTTTTATGTTTAGAAAACTGTGCATTCACATTCACTGTAAAAGACAAAACAGAGAGACCCCAGGCACCCCTTACCCAGTGTCTTCCTCTGCACTGGTGACACCTGACAGTTCCCATTTAACAGATGGGGAAACTGACTCAGAACAATGAGGGACCTGTCCAGGCCACCCAGTGCCTGTGGCCCTCCTGCCCTGGCCTCAGTCCATTGCTCACTGGCCCAGGGGGCTGGGAGATGCAGGATTCTGGCCAGGGTGCCGAGGAAGGTGCCTTAGTGTACTGAGCTCTTCCAGGTGCCCAGAGCTGGGTCTCGGCCCCTGTCACGGGTAGCACTGGCCAAACTGGTTACTTGCACTGGTCTCCGGGAATTGAAGAGAGCTCCTCCAGAGCTGGGATTGCATCTCATTTACACAAATTCCCCAGACTCCGACCAGTGTAGGACTCTACCTTATATGACAGGGATGTTTTAAAACTTTTTTTTTATTGTCTAATATAACATGTCTACAAAGCAAAGAAAGAAAAAAGCAATAGTTTTCAAAGCACTCTTCAACAAGTAGTTATAGGACAGATCCCAGAGTTTGTCATGGGCTACCATACCATCCTGTCAGGTTTTTCCTTCTAGCTGCTACAGAATATAGGAGGCTAGATGGTATAAATATTTTTTTTTATTATCACAATCAACTGTTTTTTCCTTTTTTTGTAAAAGATAACATACATGCAAAAAACCAATAAATTTGAAAGCACAGCACAACAATTAGTTGTAGAACAGATTTCAGAGTTTGGCGTGGGTTAAAATTCCACAATTTTAAGTTTTTATTTCTAGCTGCTCTAAGATACTGGAGACTAAAAGAAATATCAATGTAGTGATTCAGCAATCATATTCGTTTGTTAAACCCTACTGTCTCTGTATAACTCCACTATCACCTTTGATCTTTCTATCCCTCTCATGAGGGGTATTTGGTCAATGGTCATTTGAACTTTTTCTTGTTGGAATATGACAGGGATTTTGAAAGATGAAATGGTAAATAGCATACCCTAGGGGCCCTGACATGTGCTTGACAAATGTCTTCCTTTTCTTTGCCCACACTAACTCTGTGGAGGATGTACTGTCTGTATCCCCATTTCCAAATGAGGAAACAGAGGCCTTTGACATCCAGTGACACCCAGTGTCTTAGCTGGGGCCACTCGGGAAGCAGCTGGTGAAGGCAGGCTGGGAGCCCAGGCCATCTGACCCCAGAGTGACATGCGGGTCGCAGAGCCCTGCTGGCTTCTGACCAGCAACCTCGAGGTGCGGTGCAGGCTAATGGATCCCAGGTACACGGCTCCACCCAGGAAGACGGTGGGGTCCCCCTGGGAAAAAAGGCAGGGTCCAGGGGGCTGAGAAAGGGGTTTGGAAGGAGCAATCCAAGCCAGGTGGTTGGAGGGAGAGATTACTTTTCTTTTTAATTGAGTTATGACATATAGACAGTCACATGCACAGATTAGAGGCACACAGCTTGGCAAGTTTTTTTTTTTTAAACTTTTTTTAATTAATTAAAAAAATTAACAAACAAAACATTTAGATATCATTCCATTCTACATATACAATCAGTAATTCTTAATATCATCACATAGTTGCATATTCATCATTTCTTAGTACATTTGCATCGATTTAGAAAAAGAAATAAAAAGACAACAGAAAAAGAAATAAAATGATAGTAGAGAAAAAAAGACTATACATACCATACCCCTTACCCCTCACTTTCATTTACCACTAGCATTTCAAACTGAATTTATTTTAACATTTGTTCCCCCTATTATTTATTTTTATTCCATATGTTCTACTCTTCTGTTGATATAGTAGCTAAAAGGAGTATCAGACATAAGGTTTTCACATTCACAGAGTCTCATTGTGAAAGCTATATCATTGTTCAATCATCAAGAAACATGGCTACTGGAACACAGCACTACATTTTCAGGCAATTCCCTCCAGCCTCTCTGCTACATCTTGAACAACAAGGTGATATCTACTTAATGCATAAGAATAACCTCCAGGATAACCTCTCGACTCTGTTTGGAATCTCTCAGCCATTGACACTTTGTCTCATTTTACTCTTCCCCCTTTTAGTCAGGAAGTTTCTCTCAATCCCTTGATGTTAATTCTCAGCTCATTCTAGGGCTTTTCTCAGTCCCTTGATGCTGAGTCTCAGCTCATTCCAGGATCTCTGTCCCATGTTGCCAGGAAGGTCCACACCCCTGGGAGTCATGTCCCATGTAGAGAGGGGGAGGGTGGTGAGACTGCTTGTCGTGTTGGCTGGAGAGAGAGGCCACATCTGAGCAACAAAAGAGGCTCTCTTGGGGGTGACTCTTAGGCCTAAATTTTAAGTAAACTTGACTTATCCTTTGTGGGGTTAAGTTTCATGTGAACAAACCCCAAGCCTGGGGGCTCAGCCTATAGCTTTGGTTGTCCACACTGCTTGTGAGAATATCAAGAATTCAACTTGGGGAAGTTGAATTTCTCCCCACTCTCACCATTCCTCGAAGGGGGCTTGCAAATACTTTTCCAGTCACTGATCAAATCATTCTGGGATTCATCGGGGGATCACTCTGGACAAACCAACAAAATCTCATGTGCTGCCTGAGATTCCAAGTACTTATGACATTCAATCAAACTATTTACATGAGTTATATTAGGAAATGCTCTAGTCAAAATCTAAATTTTGTAACAAATAAACATTTTTTGCTTTAGTCTCACACATAAGGTGACATTTTAAAGTATTAATTATCATCTATTTTCAGCACCCTGCAATAATGACATTCCTTTGTTCTTCCTCAAATCCTTATAAGATTTATAAGATATCTCCCTACATTTTCCTCTAACTGTTTTATGGTCTTAGACCTGATGTTTAGATCTTTGATCCATTTTGAGTTAACTTTTGTATAGGGTGTGAGAGATGGGTCTTCTTTCATTCTTTTGCATATGGATATCCAGTTCTCTAGGCACCATTTATTGAAGAGACTGTTCTGTCCCAGGTGAGTTGGCTTGACTGTCTTATCAAAGATCAAATGTCCATAGATGAGAGGGTCTATATCTGAACACTCTATTCAATTCCATTGGTCAATATATCTATCTTTATGCCAGTACCATGCTGTTTTGACCACTGTGGCTTCATAATATGCCTTAAAGTCAGGCAGTGTGAGACCTACAGCTTCGTTTTTTCCCTCAAGATACTTTTAGCAATTCGGGGTACCCTGCCCTTCCAGATAAATTTGCTTATTGGTTTTTCTATTTCTGAAAAGTAAGTTGTTGTGATTTTGATTGGTATTGCGTTGAATCTGTAAATCAATTTAGGTAGAATTGACATCTTAACTATATTTAGTCTTCCAATCCATGAGCACGGTATGCCCTTCCATCTATTTAGGTCTTCTGTGATTTCTTTTAACAGTCTCTTGTAGTTTTCTTTGTATAGGTCTTTTGTCTCTTTAGTTAAATTTATTCCTAAGTATTTTATTCTTTCAGTTGCAATTGTAAATGGAATTTGTTTCTTGATTTCCCCCTCAGATAGTTCATTACTAGTGTATAGAAACACTATAGATTTTTGAATGTTGATCTTGTAACCTGCCACTTTGCTGTACTCATTTATTAGCTCTAGTAGTTTTGCTGTGGATTTTTCAGGGTTTTCAACGTATAGTATCATATCATCTGCAAACAGTGATAGTTTCACTTCTTCCTTTCCAATTTTGATGCCTTGTATTTCTTTTTCTTGTCTAATTTCTCTGCCTAGAACTTCCAACACAATGTTGAATAACAGTGGTGATAGTGGACATCCTTGTCTTATTCTTGATCTTAGGGGAAAAGTTTTCAGTTTTTCCCCATTGAGGATGATATTAGCTGTGGGTTTTTCATATATTCCCTTTATCATTTTGAGGAGGTTCCCTTCTATTCCTATCCTTTGAAGTGTTTTCAACAGGAAAGGATGTTGAATTTTGTCAAATGCCTTCTCTGCATCAATTGAGATGATCATGTGATTTTTCTGCTTTGATTTGTTGGTATGGTGTATTACATTAATTGATTTTCTTATGTTGAACCATCCTTGCATATCTGGGATGAATCTTACTTGGTCATGATGCATAATTCTTTTAATGTGTTGCTGGATTCGATTTGCTAGAATTTTGTTGAGGATTTTTGCATCTATATTCATTAGAGAGATTGGTGTGTAGTTTTCTTTTTTTGTAATATCTTTGCCTGGTTTTGGTATGAGGGTGATGTTGGCTTCATAGAATGAATTAGGTAGCTTTCCCTCCACTTAGAAATTACAACTGGTGTGAGCAAGCCAGGCTGCAATGACTCCATAGGCTGAACCACAGTATCAACTTTTATCAAATCAGTCAACTTTCTCCATTTCCCTGACCTCCCTCCTGCAATAAATATTGGAGAATTCCAAGAACCACAAGACTTCTCTAAACATCCTGCTCCGAACTGTTCCCAAATCAACCGAGTCAGAGCCTCAAACCTCTCTATAGATAAGGGCCACTGCTCAACCCACAAAGGCCCACCTGTAGTATTTGTAGTGGATGTCCCTGGAGCATCTCCTCACTTTATGCTTTAGGAGTTCCCTTATTAGATCCCTGTTTGGGAACCAGTTGCCGAGTCCAGCTCAAGCAACTGTCCAAACAGGGTAAGAAGGGGTAGTGGGAGATTGAGAAGAAACACAACTTAGAGTTTAAGACAAAGCATGAGCCAGGTAGTTCATTGCCTGACTGAACACAATAACCAAATAGAAACAGGAATATTTTCCCTGTTTTGTTATGTTCACTGCAAAACCTTCATAACCAATTTCCATTATTTAAGATTTAAAACATTAGGGCCTTAAGGCTGAAACCAAAAACAATGTTTTTGAATGAGATCAAATAAGCTTCATAATTCAGATGTTTTAACAGGCACGTCAGTAGCTTTAACACACACACATACTCCTCCAGCAGCCTATTATAATTACCCATTACCTGATGATCCAAGGAAAATGCTTACTTTACCAATATGACTCGAGTCCTCTTCTGTCGTCTGGACTTACGTGCCTCTAATGAGACATTTCCTTGGTTCCTTAATATTGATTTGGAGTCTTCTTCTTCGAGCCCCACGTTGGGCGCCAAATGTTGCTTCCTATTGAAACGGAGCTCGAAGGATATTAAGGAATGATGAGAAAAAAGAAAGGGAGGAAGGAAAGGAGGGAGGGAGGGAGGGAGGGAGGAAAGGAAGGGAGGGAGGGAGGGAGGGAGGGAGGGAGGGATGCCACCAGCCGGGATCGTTTCCCCATGGAGGCCACCCACCTGCAAGCCCCATGCTGCCCACAAGCCCCAAAACTTGCAAACAATTCCTGAGCACAAAATAAATGCACAGAAACGTCGCCTGGCTCCAGCCCTTCACCCACCTATCCTTGCTCTCCTGCTTCACTGGATCTGCTTCCTGCTCCTCCTTCCTCTGAGCTGGTGCTCACACCATTCCCAGCAGCCTCGGAGTCTGCTCTTCTCGTCTTCTTGAACCCTCACCTACCCTCTGAAGCTGGCTGGAATGCGGCTTTTCCACTGGACAGCCGCGCCCTGCACCCCACCCTCCGTATGAGCTTGCCCTTGCCCTGTGGTCTGCCATCCCAGCCTGTCTCAGCCTGCTGTGGGTCAGTCCTTCATGGGTGGGGCCCCTCTTAGCAGGCAGTGGGCATCCCAGGGGCAGTAACTTCATCTCCCAGCTCCCAGAAGCACCCAGGATCTGGGAGGGAGTGGGTGCCCTAGGGATGTTGTTTCTCTGGATGTTCTCATCCAGAACAACAACCACTAGTCACTGTGGCCTTCAAGCACTTGAAATTTTGAAATGTGGCTGCTGCTCCCAAGCAACTGCCTTGGATTTATTTTGTTTTAATTAATTCGAATTAAAATGCAAAAACCGAAGCAGTGTGAGATTTTTTTTCCTGTTAAACACAACTTTCTTCTTTTGGTAGAATTCCATTTTTAAAAAAATGTTTTTATTGTAAACCACAAACAAACATACAACATTCTTGACATACAGACATGCTTGATGTGGTTACAATCAATGGCTCACAATATCATCACATAGTTGTGTATTCATCATCATGACCATTTTTTTTGAACATGTGCAAATCCCCAGCAAAAGAAAGAAAAAAGAAAAAACCTCATACATGCCATACCCTTTTCCCCTCCCTCTTATTGGCCACTAGTATTTCCATCTACCCAATTTATTTTAACCTTTGTTTCTCCTATTATTTGTTTATTTTTTTTCCATATTTTTTACTCATCTGTCCATACCATAGATAAAAGGGGCATCAAACACAAGGTTTTCACAATCACACAGTCACAATGCGAAAGCTTTATCATTATACAATCATCTTCAAGAAACAAGGCTACTGGGACACTTCCCTCTGGCCACTCTAATATACCATAAACTCAAAAGGAAATATGTATATAATGTGTAAAAATAACCTCCAGGATAACCTCTTGACTCTGTTTGAAATCTCTCTGCCACTGACACTTTATTTTGTCTCATTTCTCTCTTCCCCCTTTTGGTTGAGAATGTTTTCTCAATCCCTTGATGCTGAGTCCCAGCTCATCCTGGGCTTTCTGTCCCACATTGCCTGGGAAGTATATACACCCCTGGGAGTCATGTCCCTTATAGAGGGGATGGGCAGTGATTTCACTTGCCATGTTGGCTTAGAAAAAGAGGCTATATCTGAGCAACAAAAGAGATTCTCTGGGGTGACTCTTAAGCCTAATTTTAAGTAGGTTTAGCCCATCCTTTGCAGGGATAAGTTTCATCGGGACAAACCCCAAGATTGAGGGCTTGGCTTATTGATTTGGTTGTCCCTACTGCCTGCAAGAATATCAGGAATTTTCCAAATGGGGAAGTTGAATTTTTTCCCCTTTCTGCCCATTCCCCCAAGGGGACTTCGCAAATACTTCTTTATTTACTGTTCAATCACTCTGGGATTTATTGGGGCATCACACTAAGCTGTACAAACCAACAGAATCTCATGCTCTATTCAAGGGTCCATGTACTTATGGTGTTCAATTAAACTGATCATATAAGTTAAATTAGGAAGTGCACTAGTCAAAATATAAATTTTGCACCACATAAACACTTCTCGCTTTAGTCTTACGCAGAAGTTGAAGTTTTAAATTATAAATGACCATCTATTTTCAACACACTGCAGCACTGATATTCCTTTGTTCTTCTTCATGCAAAACATATTTTAATTTGTACATTTAGTCACTATCACTGCACATTCTAGGCATTCCTAAATTGTACCATCTCAGTCTTTATCGTTTATCTTTCTTTCTGGTTTCATATGTGTTCCCATCCTTTCTCCCTCTATCATACTCACATTCAGCTTAATTCCTGTACTTACATCATTGTGCTACAGTTAGGTAGTACTGTGCTATCATTTCTGAATTTTTACAGTCAGCCCTGTTGCACAATCTTCAGCTCTAATTACCCAATCTTGGTAGAATTCCGTTTTTTTCATAACTGTTGAAAAATTAATGTCCAGATCGAAATGTATCCTATGAGCAAAATTAGAAGATTGTGGAATGAAAGAGCATAAAACATCATATTTGTACTTTTTTATATAGGTTGCAAGTTGAAGTAATCTTTGGGAGACACTGGGTGAAATAAAATGGATTTATTGAAAGAACGATCTTGTTTCTTTCTTTTTGCTTGTTCGGTGTGGTCAGGTAATTTAAAATAAAATGGCTTGTATAATATTTCTATGGAACTGTATTCTAAACTTAAGGTAAAAAGAAAAAAAAAAAAAAGAGTTGCCCAGGCCAGAGATGTAGGAAGTACGGTTTAAGAGCAGCCTCCCGAAAAGGATCTGGTTTATGAAAATGTGGAGGTGGCTGGAAACTCCCTGTAGGATCACAGCACAGCAGGGCTCACTTCGCAGGCTCCTGAGCATCTTGGCCACATCCACAGAAGCTGAGTGCCCTGAAGAAGGAGGGAAACTCAGCTCAGTTCCTACCCCAGGAGAGGGAGGATTTCAGTGCTGGGACTCACGTCTCAGAGTGACACTGACCACGTGGAACAGGTTCAGAGGAACTCCCTAGACATGGGGCCGCCGAGGTACTTGGACCTGTCTGAGGTCCTGTCTGCGAGTCGTGGCAGGGCTGTCCTATGCAAGGGGAGCAGGTTTGTCCTTGGGCTGCAGAAGGCCGAGCTGGAACCAGCAGTGGAAGACCCAGGAGTAGCTTCTAAAGACCAGACCTGTGTCATGGGAAGGGGGGACTCCCTCCCAGGAGGGAAGTTCCTTGTTGATAGAGATATTCAAGCCAGGCTGGAGGACCATTTGGTGGTGGTCAAAGGGACTTGAGAGCAAGTTGGGTGCCTGGATGTCCCCAGGGTCCTTCAGGTTGAGGCTTAGCCCCGATGCCCCTGCAGGGTGAAGGGATTGTTGCCTCCACCAGCCTGAGCCCTGTTTCTCCCCCCAGATCCCAGAATTGGCTGTGACCTCAGGAGTGCCCCTCACCCAGCCCCAGACTTCCCACCAGCTGGTGCTCTGTCCTGTCCCTGGGTTGCCCTGCCATCAAGCATGGGTGAAGCAGTGCAGGACATGACCTCACCCTATGTCCTCTGAGGCCAGGATGCTGTTGACCAGGTTTCCCAAGCCAGCATGGCTCCTGAGCAGGACAAACTGCCCATGAAACTCTGAGTCCAGCCACAGGGCAGAGACCATGCCAAGATTCCACTGGGGCAAAGGAAAGCATATCTGTTCACACATAGGAAATGTCTGGACGGAACTTTCTATCATGGGAAATTTTCAAAGGTGGCTCTGAGTAGAGATTGTGTCTGAAATCCCACACACTCGGCCTGACCTGAAGCCACACACATGGCCAGCCTGGGATGATGGCGGCCTCTGGGAAGCTGCTTAGGGAAGCAGGGACGGGGGCTTATGAAACCATGCTGCTTTGTCTGACTTATCAGCCCCCGCAATGATAGGGAGGGAGTGGGGTAGAAAAGGGTCCTGGCATCGCAAAGCCCTTGCTGTGAGGGGCAAGTCGCTGGCCTCAGCGGTGAAATAAGAGGTTCGACCTAGTTGCTTTCCAGGACCCACAGGCCTGACATGTCTGAAGCTGAGTTTGTCACCTCCCTTCAGACTTGCTCTGTCTGCCAGCTCCCCATCTTGGGCAATGCATTGCCAAACACCCAGCCACCCAGCCCAGAAACCTGGGTGTTGTGTGGGTCCCTCTTTCCCCTTCACCCCCTGCAACTCCCTCCTAAAGTATCTTCCCAGCCTGTCCTGTTTCCTCATTCCTATAGCCACCATCTTAATCCCAGCCCCACTGCCATCCCTTGTTGTCTACTGCACCAGTCTCAGCTCCTAGCTGTGCACCAGCTCTCCTTCTTCCACACGGGCCCCAAACCCAGTGGTGGTGGGGGGGTCACACATTAAAAACTGACTCTTGATGCTCAATCCTCCATTTGCTCCACTTATGGGACCTTTAGTTAGTGGCAGGCTCTGTTTCCCCAAATATTTGTCAGGTTCTCTGTGGGTGTTTATAAGGCAAACACACCCCTCAAAACCAGTCCCCAACACCATTGTCCCCTGGCATCCCCGTTGAGGGACAGATGTGATTGTGAGCCCTGCACCTGCTGGTCTCACTGGTTTAAGTGTGGAGATCATGTGGGAGATGAAGTGGGGGTCTCTGCTGCCTCAGTCTCCATCCTCACAGAGCTACGGTGGCTACTCAGTCTTCTTGAATAGAAGAGAGGGTGAACACATTCTTTTGCTCCCTTGTTCCTTGTTATACTTTGCCCAGGGGTCAGGCTGCCAAACTGCTGGGCCCTAGGGACACGTTCCTTCCATTCTCAGCTACATCCATCCTCCCCAGCGCTCTCTAGGACAGCCCATCTCCCAGACTCACACCTGGATGCCAGCTCTCTGCAGTACATCTTGGTGGGGGTTCTTTCTCAGGAGCCCCCTTTTCTTGCCTAGCACACAGATTCTATTGGGGACCCCCACCTGTCTATTTGTGTGCAGTTGAGCACTGAACCCCAGGACCCTCCTGGGACCTCTGCTAATCAATGAAGGGGGCAAGGGTGATGTCTGGCTCCTTGCCCTAGAATCACTGTGCCAGGGCTTCTATGCAGACACTTGCAAAGGTGAAAGCTGCTCAGCAGGTGTCTGGGTCTGTACCTCCCCCATACTGTACCTCTGGGGCACAGGTAGGTCACCCTCTGCTCTGTGGGCTTGTACTTTTGTTGGTCACAGAGGCAGTGCCAGTGACTCCCTGCCACAACTGGAAGTCCTCACCTGCAGATGTCAGGTACTTGAAATTCCATGGCTTCTGTTCTGCTGAGGTTAAGCTTAAGCGAAGAGGGATTCTTTTCCAGATGCCCAGGCATGGGATTGGAAAACTGGGCACCACCTGCCTCTGTGGGAGGGGAAGGAGGGCTGGCAGCTCACAGCCCATGACAGGGCATGAGATGTGTGCCACATAATTAAAATAATAATAGTGACAGTAACCATATTAATCATTGATTGTGTGCTTATCATCTGCAAGGTGTTGTTCCAAAGCCTTTACCTTTATTAGCTCATTCAATGCTCGTGACAGGACTAGCAGGTAGTATTATTTCCCTCATTTGATGTAGACAGAAACTGAGGCATGGATTAATTAAATTACCAAGGTCGCCAGCCAATATGTGATGGAACCAGAATTTGAACCCAGATAGATTGGCTTGGGAATCTAACTGTTAATCCTTACAAACCCAGATACATAGTCTTACAGTTTATAAAGCACTTTTGGTTCTTTAGGTTCTCTCCATCTTCTCAGCAAATCTCATGTAATCCCACAGTTCTGAGAAAACGGTTCTATTCTTTTAAAATGTGTGTTTTAATTTTATGAAGTTGATTAATACATACACAGGATAAAATAAAAGGGTGCAGAATGAAATCTACACCTCCCAGCGTGTCCCGTGGTCTCTGCTTCACAGGGGTACCAGTGTTATAGCTCCTTGTGGATCTTTCCAGAGATATGCTGTCCTCATCTCTCAGGTATTTATATTCTGCATAATCTCCGTTTAAAAAACACACATAATGCATGGTTTGGCACTTTGTTGTTTTTCCCTATCTAGCAAGTCATCCTTGCCAATGCACGTGGATCTGCTTCCCATTTCAGCAGCTGAAGAGTCTTTTGGCCTTTTGCACCAGAGTCAGTCCCATTCAGGTTTGTGGATCTGTCAGATAATTTTGGTTTCCATTCGTGCAACTTTTTGTTTGCAGTGTTTCTTTTTCTAAGTGTTTCCCTTCGTGATCTGAATTTTTCTTTGCTTAAAGTACGTGCATCTCTCCTGATAATTTGCAGGGCCCGCTATCATCAGTTTTTGCAGTGGTGAGGTGAACAGGTATTGTCAGCTCCCATCTGTGGAAACAGGCTCAGAGGGGCAGTGGCTTGTCTAAGTCTATGCAGCTTGGGAAGGGTGAGTTGGGGTCAAGCTCAGGTGTGCCTGCCCCACTCTCCAGTCCAATCCTTCTCACAGAGTCAGAGAGCAAGAGTTACTGGCAAGGGTAGGGGAATCTGGTTTACACATGCATCAGCAGGACAGTGAGGATAGGGGGCAGGTTTACGAGCAGGGGACAAGACCCACCTTGCGGGGCATTGGGGAGGGACAGTGTTGGGTGGCAGGTTATAGGAGGCTGCAGCTGATGAGGTGAGTGGTGATGGCGCCAAGAGAGGAGAGAAAAGGCAAAATATTTGAGGAGGCACTAGGAGTGGGTCGAGTGAGTGATGGCATGACCAGTGAGGCCAAGGGGAAAGATTCAGTGATGCTGGGACTTCCAACTGGGGACAGGATGGGGTGACTGGGGCGGGGTGGGATGGGGGAGCATGTCTGTTGGTGATGGAAAGTTCCAGGCTGGGAGTTTGAGGGACAAGGCTGGAGGTGCATACTCAAGAGAGGTGGTACAAAAGTGTTAGGAAGTGAAGGTGCCATGGTGGAGGGCTACCCCCTCCAGGGAGAGAGAAAGGAAGAGTGCAGGGATGAGGATGTGGGTCAGTAGAAGGACATGCCTCTTGGTTGGGGCCCACTTTTCCTGGGTCCTGGGCTGGGAACATGTGCTTAGTCCAGTGCCCCAGCCACTTAATTCTTCATCGGGAATTTGGTGGCTATTGACCATGGAGAGGGGTGATCAGTGGGCAGGCAGACCACAAAGATAGGGGCCCTCTACCATGATCTCCAGTGGGGCCTTTCCAGTGGTCCTTGCTGCCATGGACTAAATGCCCACCCAGCCCCCTCCACCACTCCTGCCACCAATGCAGAAAGACGGCCTTGCTTCAGCTACATTTGCTCCTTAGAAGCAGGTTGCCTTGGCCTTGATGACTGGTGAGCTGAGGCCTCTGTCCCATCTCTTTCTCTTCTTCCATCCTTGAAGCCTTTAGCCAGACTCCCCATCATAGCGAGAAGTAGTGGGGTGGAAGTGACGCCACCCCTCAAAGACATGCCAGTGAGAGGTAGAACCTCATTGCCGTTTCACAGCTGGGGAAAGACACTTTTCCGTAGGAAAAGGATGCTGGTTCTGGGGCCAGCCCGAGCCCCCCCAGGAGCCTGGTAGCACCCTAAACAAACATGGCAGAGTTCTTACCTGTGGGCTTCTGTCCTCTGGATTCTACCCGAAACACTTCTCCCCCCACCTCACCCCTGCTTAATCTTGCAGTCCTCAGAACACAACTCAGACACCTCCTCTACCAGACACTTTCTTCTAGTGCAGGGCTAAGTCCAACCCTCTACCGCAATCTCATTGATCTAACAGTACTTCCCCACTTGTCCACATCTCTTTCCTCATTAAAAACAAATCACCTGGAGAATGTATGTGGTTAAGTCCTCTAGAGTTCTTTTAATTTCAAAATAGGGTGTAAATAAAGGATGGAAGGAATCAACCTTGGCATTTTGATCTGTAAAATGGAAAGATTAGGCATAAAATAGGTCTTTATAAATTTAAAAACATTGAAATTATTCAAAGCACTTTCTCTGATCACAATGGAATGAAGCTGGATATCACTAACCACAAAAGAATGAAAAGTTTCACAAAGATATGGAGATTAAATAACACACTCTTAAACAACCAGTGGGTCAAAGAAGAAATTGCTAGAGAAATCACTAGCTATCTGGAGATGAATGAAAGTGAGAAGACCACATATCAGAACTTATGGGATGCAGCAAAGACTGTGCTGAGAGGGAAATTTATTGCCCCCAAATGCCTATTTAAAGAAAGAGCAAAATTGGGGACTTAACTTCACCTGGAGAAACTTGAGAAAGAACCATAAACTAACCCCAAAGCAAATAGAAGAAGAGAAATAACAAAGATCAAAGCAAAGTTAAATGAATGGGAGAACAAAAGAACAATAGAAAGAGTCAATAAAAACAAAAGTTGGTTCTCTGAGAAAATCAATAAAACTGATGGGCCACTAGCAAGACTGACAAAGAAAAAAAGAGAGGATGCAAATAAACAAAATCAGAAATGAAAAGGGGTGCTTTACCACAGACCCTGAAGAAATAAAAGAAATCATAAGAGGATACTATGAACAACTGAAATTATCTAAAATTGAGAATGTTGATGGACTGTGGACTTTGGGCATTATACATAATGCCTAATGAGTGCAGGTGGCTGAAGGATGCACTGACTGAGAAGTAGACTGGCGAACAATGATGTACAGCTATGATCAAATATTGTGCTGCTGCAAAAGGAACGAAGTCGTGAGGCATGCAATGATGTGAATGAACCTGTGGGACATTTGGTGAAGCAAAATAAGCCAGAAACAAAAGATCAATTATTGTATGGTCTCCTTTAGAAAATGCTTATAAGAAAACAGGGGCCTAGATTGTAAGCTCTTATAGCAGACACATTTACTCCAGAGTGGTAATTATTATTTCTAGATTTTGAGAGGCTCTTTTATGTATGTATAACCTGATATTTAGAGACAAGAATGAGACTGATCAGGTCGGGATTAAGGTAATTCAGAACACAGGGGTAAAGAAGACATTGTCTATATTTTAGAACTGTACCTCCTCCTTAAGACCAAAGAAAGAAAGGTTTATTTTGTCTGCAACCTAAATTTTCTGTAGTACATAATTTAACTCAAATTGATTGCACAGCTCAGGAGATAATAATAAAAAAAAAGAACTGGAAAAGTCCCCTGAGAGATGGGAGAAAAAATATGGGACTATTAAGCTTTACCACCAGGGAATCCCCTGATACTGTGTCTAAAATTAGGGACACCCGAATCAATAGGCCAAGCCCTTGATCTTGAGGCTTACTCTTGTGAAGCTTATGTAGGTAGCAGGAAAGCTTAGCCTACCTATAGGTATGCCTAAGAGTCACTTCTGGAGAATCTCTTTTGTTGCTCAGATGTGGCCTCACTCTCTCTAAGCCCAACTCTGCAAGTGAAATCATTGTCATCCCCACTACGTTGGACCTGATATCCAGGGGTGAAAGTCTCCCTGGCAGCGTGGGAGATGAGTCCCAGGGATGAGTCCGGCCCTGGCACTGTCAGATCAACAATTCCATCCTGACCAAAAGGTGGAAAAGAAGTGTAATTAATATATTATTAGTGGCTGAGATAGTTCAAATAGAGTTGCGAGGCTACTCTGGAGGTCACTCTCATGCAAGCTTCAGTTAGACATCGCTACCTACCATAGCTTGCCAAACCCCAACCAAAACCATTCCAGCCAATCCTAAAGAACACCTAGGGCAATGTATAAGATATTACAAAGGTTCCATACACCAGGTAACTTTCCAGAAGCCTCTAACCTTCAGATGAGTCCCTGGACAAGTTAAGTCCTAAAGCCTAGAAGGCCCAGCCTCTCCAGAACATCAGATAGTTCCATCTCCTACCCCACATTATTGACAGCCTCTTCTAATATGAAAAATTTCGAACGGCCATGGCCCAAATACCCTTAAAGGGTGGGATAGAATGGTCACAGGTGATAGTGGAGTTATACAAAGAAGGTAGGGTTTAACAAATGAATTTGAATGCTGAATCATTAAATTGATATTTCTTTTAGTCTCCAGTATCTTACAGCAGCTAGAAGTAAAAACCTAAAATTGTGGAACTGTAACCCATACCAAATTCTGAAATCTATTCTACAACTAATTGTGGTGCTGCGCTTTGAAATTTATAGTTTTTTTTTGTATATATGTTATTGTTCACAAAAAAAGAAGGAAAAATAAGTCGATTGTGATGATAAAAAGTATTTAAGCCCTCTAGCCTCTTATATTCTGGAGCAGCTAGAAGGAAAAATCTGAGAGGATGGTATAGTAGCCCATGACAAACTCTGGGATTTGTCCTGTAACTACTTTGAAAACTATTGCTTTTTTTCTATCTTTGCTTTGTACATGTTATATTATATAATAAAAAAAAACGTTAAAAAAAAAAGAAAGGTTACTCTTCTCCCAGTCCCCAGCTCTGGTGTCAGGGATTCCAAGGACCAGGGTGCCCCTTTTTCATGTCTTGGTCAGGTGGTGGCTCATGTCCTCTTCTCAGGACTGGGGCTGGGATACAGGTCAGCAACCCAGCTGTGGAAAAGGAAGGGGGCAGCAGCTGGTGCTACACAGGTAGGAGTGAAAGTGAAGGCTGAAGGCTCCCACAGCATCTGGGCAGCCATCATGCCCTTTCTCTTCCTTAAGGACCCACCCCACCCACTTGGATGTTTCCCAGGTCTTAAGCAGGACTTGCCAAACTACAACTGACATGGCTCATCGTGGTGTTAGTACAGTCACCAAGGGCTGTACCCTCCTCTTGGGGATTGAGTCTTGGACTCACTGTGAAGAGTAGGTTTGTCTTTCCTTGCAGCACTGAATCTGCATTCTGGGGGCACCAGGCCTGGCACCCCATCTCAACGAGGCCTCACCAGCTGGGCGACTTGGGCAAGCCACTTGGCATCCCTTGGTTCCAGTTCCCTCATGCGGGAGATGGGATAATAGTCCTGCTTCTTGGAGCTGCTGGGGGTTCCATGTGCTTCCATGGAAAGGTGCAGCTCCTGGCCCTCGAAAGGTACCTAACAGGGGTTCACTACCTCCCACCCTCTGCTTTCTCTTCGGGACAAAAAGTGGACCTCTCACCTTCCCAGCAGCTCAAGTAGCCTGCTGGTCCAATCTCTGGGCCAGCAATCCTGACATACTGCAACTGCTGGGTCCCTGCCTCCTGTATCCCCACTCAGCCTTCCAAAAGGTCTCTGAAAAGCTCGACTCTGCCCTGATTCCTGCAGACAGACCTCCACTCTGTGCTGTCTTCCTTGACCTTCAGGGCCGCACACCTTCCAGCCTGGCCCTCTGGGCTCCTCTAGCCTGGAACATCTGCTCCCCCTCCCTGCCTCCTGACTCCACCCCTTCTCTCCAGGCAAAGAAGCAAGGAGGCCTGCAGAGGCCCAGCTTGGCCGCTTGTTGCTGGATTGCTCTTGGATTTCCGGTTCATGTCTCAGATCCTTTGACTGTGAACTGTGGTTAGGAAGCCCACATGTCCCGCAGGGCTGTGGTGAAGATTAAATGAGGTGATCTAGGAAAAGGGCTGAGTCCAGTGCCAGGGAGGAGGAAAAGACTTGCACAGGGGAGTTCTCAACAGTTAGGGCCCCTCACAAAGCCTCTCCTCACCCCCTACCCCCTGCTACCATAGAAAGGGGACCCCAGGCAGTGGAGGAGGATCCCTGAGGGTCTGGCCCAGTTGTCTGCTCCTTCCTCTGGCCTGGGGCTGACCTGGGTTCAAGTCCAGTGCATCAGCTTCTTCCCAGCCTTGTTGCCACCCCCACCCGACCCCCACCCCTGCATTTTGGTCCTAGGGTGCACACGCACATCGTCTTCTATTTCATTCATCGCCCCTTCCTCACCCATCTCTGCTTCCCTTGCCTTCACTCCATAGACCTGCTCCCCAGAGTTTCTAATGTCTGAAATTCCAATCACCTTCCCAGCCAGTTACCGACATGACTGAAAATACGTATATATAGTAACGCTTTGGGAGTGTCTTTAAATGTTTGCATAAACAGCATCATGCAATAAATCTCATTTTCCTTTTCCCCACCACTTCCAAGCTGTATTTCTCAGAGTGCCCCATTATGTGAGGCTCACCCAGTCCCCAGCCAGGGACACCTGTGAGGGTTGGGGGGCACAGAAGGAATCAAGTCGTCCCTGTCCCACTGCAGACAACTGTCATCAGTGCCATCCTCTGTACCACCCTCTGAATGCACAGGTGGATTTCTCTGGGGGATTTAATTTCTCTCAGTGCCCTTGGCTTGGTTTCCAGAACCTCTGCCCAGCTTACAGGGTTGCAGGCAAGTTATTTGGCCTCTCAGAGTTTCTTCCTAGATGTATCAGTGCCCTGGTTGCCAGTGGGTGTGGTGACCCGTATACCCACAGCTGTGTGAGCTCAGCTGGCAGCTGCAAACAAAGCCCTTAGCACATACGTTTCCCTTCATGCTGCTGGCCCCTGACAAACACTGCTGCCACGGCTGGCAGCTGATGGTGGCTGGGGTGTCTGTGCTTGGGAGTGTGGCAATCAGGTGTAATGGCTCTGTGGGTCCTTTTATGGAAGTCTTCTCACATTATACTGAAAATCTGCAGTGTAGAGAGGGTGAGTTTTAGGAAGTCACTCAGGTGTGGGGGTGCTGCCTGGACCCCAGACCTGCCTGTCACATTTCTGCCTGGTCCCAGCATGAGCACAGCTGCAGAATTGGCTAGACTGACCCTGAAGGGGAGGTGAGGTGGCTCCAGTGATGCTACATCTTGGCTGTCACTTTCCCCAGTGCCCCAAATTCTCATTGTAAACGGGTGCAGGAATGATGTGTTTGCCAAGACTTGCAGACATCAGAGCAAGATTAGACCCCTCGCCAGGAGTCCAGCCACCTGGAAATCGGGGACTGCCATCTGGAGATGGGTCCCGGCCACCCACAACCTGCAGCCACACCTGGGGCTGGAGTGGGATGGTGTCCTGGGGCCTCATTGGCTGGGGCAGCAGGTGACGCAGCCCGGGGCGAGGCAGGGCAGGGGTTACCTGGGCCTTGCCTGGGTCTCCCTCCCTGGAGCCACACCCTGGCCCAGCCCTGGCTCTAAACCCTTGGGGATCTCTGAGGCCCCATCACAGCCCTTTCTGGACCGCTCCCCCTTCTTGGCCTGGTGTGGCCTCACCCGCCATGGGCCGCTTCTTGGAGGAGGAGGGCAGCTGGAGCTTGTCCTTCTCCGGCTCCGGCTTCCTGGGTCTCTACCACGTGGGCGTGACCCAGTGCCTGCGCGAGCGCGCCCCGCGCCTCCTCCAGGGCGCCCTCCGCTTCTACGGCTCCTCCTCAGGAGCACTCAACGCCGTCGCCATCGTCTGCGGCAAGTCGGCAGGTGCATTCCGGGCTTCTGCGGGCGCGGAGGGGCTGGGAACCGGGGGACAGACCCTAACAGGAAGCTGATTAGGGACGGGAGGAGGGTGGGTGCGCAGGGGCCGTGGGTTTTCACAACTCCTTCCTGGAACTTTGTCCTGTCGTCCTTATAACCGGCTTGTCCTCCTTGGCCCCTTATGAGAAGCTGTGGGCTCGGGACTGTGGTTCCCCCATGGAGCCGAGGAGAGAGTTGAGACCCAGAACCAGGAAGTCTGATCCCAGGGCCAGCTGGGGGTAAAGGCGGACAGAGGGTTTGAACACAGATCTGGGCACAGACATCCTGCGCTGGAAAGGCGAGGGCCCTGGGTCCCCATTGCACCCCTGGGGGGCACAGGAGGTCTCCTCCCACCCCTCAGACTTCTGCTGCTCCCACCTCCTGGGCTTGGTCAAGCACGTGCAGCAGCTGAGCCTGGGTGTTTTCCACCCGGCCTTCATGCCCGTGGGGCACATCAAGCAGCAGCTAGAAGAGAAACTGCCCGGCAACGCTCACGTCCTGGCCTCCCAGCGCCTGGGCATCTCGCTGACCCACTGGCCTGATGGACGCAACGTCATAGTCACCGACTTTGCCACCCGTGCTGAGCTCATCCAGGTGAGCAGGTGCTCATCCAGGCCCGGCAGGCAGGGGATGGCTCCCTTGCTCACTGAAGTGATTTCCAGTTGCTTCTCTGGTGCAGACATGTCCTCAGGAGGTGGGGAGGGGAGGCAGGAACTTGTGTTTCCTGGGTTTGTTTAGAAATGAGGAAAGCGAGGTGCAGAAACAGTGGTGATGTGCTCCAGTCATGCAGGGAGGAAGGGGTGGGCTTAGCTTGGGGTGAGGAAGCCCCTGGTGGCACAGGGAAGGACAGGGCGGAGGGCCAGGGGCAGGCAGTCTTCAACCTGCTCTTTCCAGAGTGATGCCTGCCCAGCCCCCACCCCATACAGCCCCTGGAGGCCCTTTCTGGCCTGTGGGCAAACATTTGTGGACTGTGTATTATGTGCCGGTCAGTGGTATAGGCGCAAAACAGTCAAAATCCCCTTCCTCATAGAGCTCATCTTCTAATGGGTAGAGGAGGACTAGAGGGGACAGAGTCACCGCATCTCTGGGTAATGGATCAAGAACTAATGCAACCCTGAAATAAAGCGGAGAGCATGACAGAGAGTGCCCAGGAAGGGAAAGAGAGGCCCTGCCCTCCCTACCTGTAAGGTACCCACTGTGGGGATGGTCAAGAGGGCCCAGTAGGGACCCAGTCCCTGGAGAGCTCAGATGGAGGGGGACAGGTCTCTACCCCATGTGGCCTCAGCTGGAGGTGGGAGTCCTGTGCTGTCCCATCTCAGCTCTGCTCCCTTTGCCACTGGGGTCTGTGACTTCTACCCAGATGGGGTCCCTGGCCCAGAGTCTGACTCATCTCATGCCCCAGCACAGTGCAGGGGGCCTGGCACCAAGGACTTGACCTGAGTCTGTGCCAACCAGGACACGGGTGTCGGATTCTGAATGTGGGTTGGGGAAGGAGGGGTCCCTCACTGTGGGCTGATGTCCCAGGACCCCTGAGGATTCCTAAATCCTGAAGTCTGTTCCAGCATCCTTGTCGTGTAGGGCGCACAGTGCAGGGCCCGGCTCATAGTAGGTTCTGGAACCCTGGGCTGCTGTTACTGTTATTACTCAGTGGGACTGAGGCTCTCAACAGCATTTCCTTCAAATTAGGGCCAGGACAGGTTCTGAATCTCCCGAGGGCATCTGAGGGATGTCTCCAGGTGTTCCGTGAGGAAAGATTTTGTGTTCTATGAGTTTGGTAACCTCTAGTCTGGTGGTTCTCCACTGGGGACAATTTGGTCCCCCAGGGGACATTTGTCAATGTCGATGATCACGAATGTGGGGTGTGCTGCTGCTGGAACCTAACAGGCAGAGGCCAGAGAGGCTGCCCAACATCCCCCAGTGTACAGATCGGCCCCCACCATCTAGCCCTGAAGTCAGTGGTGCCTAGAGAGGTGGAGAGACCCTGCTTGATGTTAAGTGTCTTTTTCACTGTAGAACTCATCAGGACCTTCATGGGCTGCATGGACAGGGTTTCTCAAATGGGTAGAGAACACAGGGTCTCTTGTTTGAGGTGCATGTGAACGGATCCTTGTCCAGGGAACACACTTTGGCAAATAGCCTCAATTGTTGATGGAGAATCCCTGCAGAAAGAATGAGGGAGAAACAGTACTTGCTGCCTCTGTTGACTCTTAGTTCACAACCCAAAAGGAAAGAAAACCTGCAGCAGGCCCGAGGCACCCAGAGTCCAGTCCACAGATGCTTCTTCTCTGGCCTCAGGCCCCTCTACCCTCAGGGCTGGCCACACATGCTGGGAGGCCATACTGGGAAACCACATCCAGGGAGGGTCAGAACCCAAGGGCACATGAACACTGGAATTCTTCCCACTTTTTCCTCTTGCCAGGCCTTGATCTGTTCCTTATATTTTCCTTTCTACTGCGGGGTGATTCCCCCTGAATTCAGAGGGGAGGTAAGTGCCCTCAAGAGGTTTGACTACTGAGCCCCTGCCCTGTGCTCTGCGCGGCCCCTGAACATGCAGTTGGTGGGTAGAGAGTGGGAAACCTGCATTTCTTGAGCACCTACTGTGTACTAGGTCCTCCCCACTCTCCTGTGGGGATTAAGAAGAGTCCTGGGCCAGAGTGGTCCCTGACCCTCAGGGGAGCCAGAAGTCACCTGCTGTAGCTTGTTCTCAGCTGACGGCTCCGTGGCAGCACGGTGGGAGGGCAGGTGTCCCAAGGGGCAGTGACGCCCACCCGCCCACCCACACTGCAGCGCTACATCGATGGGGCTCTGAGCAACAACATACCCTTCGAGGACCCTAACTCCACCATCACAGTGTCTCCCTACCATGGGACCGTGGACATCTGTCCCCAGAGCACGTCGGCCAGCCTACATGAGCTGAATGCCTTCAACGCCAGCTTCCAGGTCTCCACAAAAAACTTCTACCTAGGGTTCATCTCCCTCTTCCCCCCAAAGCCCGAGGTAAGTCTGGTAGCCCCTCACAGGGCATGGGGTCTTGGCCATGATCAAGAGCTCCGAGCATCAGGTTCTTGTGTCCCTGGGACCTCCATACCAGCCTTAGGGCAGTGAGGCCTCTTGCAGTGATTTGCACAGCCAAGGAGAGCCCAAACAGGACTGGCCTCCAAAGTCTGGGCGGAGCCATGTCCTGTGTCTTCTTTGCCTCCCTGGGAAGGTGTTGACTTACGACCAGCACCTCCAGCAAGACAGCAGACCAAAGCTGCCTCTGCCAGCTTGACTTCCAGCCCTCACTTTCCCTGTGCCCCTTGTGACAGGCCAATGAGAAGGTACTGCTGTCATCCCCATTTCTCAGGGGCAGGGGGACACCAGGGATCAGAGAGGTTCAGCCGCTTGTTCAAAGTCACACAGCCTGCAAATGTTAAACCCAGAACTCAACCCCCACCTGCTCCAGTCCTGTGCTCTACCCTGCTGCCCTTTGAATGGGGTCAATTGACCCAGCATTGTGGAGGCAAGGTTGAAGCTCAGAAAAAGATGAGTGAGAGCATCTCACTCTGGTGTTTCTGGAAGATGGACACTTTAACACAAACAAATTGTCATACCATACTTCCCCACTCCACCTGTGCCCTGGCCTCCCCCATCTCTTCACACCTCTTGTGTTTGCATAGTACTTTATAACTGAAAGAAGAAGGTCGTGGTCACTTTCTCTGAGCCTCCCAACAGCTCCTAGGTTAGCAGAAAGCAACTGCATTTTACAGATAAAGAAACAGAGGTTCCCAGGGAAGTGGCAGGGCCATCCTGAGGTCACACAGTGAGGGGACGCAGAGCCTTCTGGGACCCCCTCTAGAAGAATTCCTACACAGAAGGGCAGTTGTGGCTTCTCTGAGTTCCTCTGCCCATCACAAGCTGGATCCGTAAATGAACATCAAAGGGGCAAAGGGACCCTCTGACCTAAGAGTGCCAGGTGATGTCCCAGCCACCCCAGGCCAGGGGAGGGAACTGAGGTGGTGGGGGGCAATAGTCTGGACCAAGAGCCCCCAGCGAGAGCATCTCTGAAGAAGGAAGGAAAGAGGGGGGGAAGCAGCAGGGGTGGTCAGTCTGCCTGCACACCTCTTGCCTTCCTGGCCAGCACTGGCCTCCCCAGGGTCCCTGAGCCTTGCCGACTGGGTCACATGGAGAGTGCAGGCTGGGATGGTCACCTCCAGTTGAAGGCAAGTCTCTGGCCTGGTCCCATTGGCTTGGGGGACAGATTTGGGCCTGTGCACCCCCACTTGCCCTGTGTGTTGGCAGATTGTGGCTGACTACTGCAGACAAGGCTACCTGGATGCCCTGCGATTCCTGGAGAGGCGTGGTAGGTGTCATACCCCTACACAGCTGACTAAAAGAGGGGGATCCTACTCCCATGAGTCCCAGGTGGATGCTGCCTCCAGGGCATTTGCACATTAGGAACCTGAGCCCACCATTCTATTCCTCAGCTTCGCTCTGGGCTTGGCCTGACCAGGTGACCCAAGGAGGAATGACACAGAGGCCCCGCTCTGT
This sequence comes from Tamandua tetradactyla, assembly GCF_023851605.1. Classification (NCBI taxonomy): domain Eukaryota; kingdom Metazoa; phylum Chordata; class Mammalia; order Pilosa; family Myrmecophagidae; genus Tamandua; species Tamandua tetradactyla. The sequence goes on along the minus strand of NC_135333.1, from coordinate 37,944,217 downwards.
CCACAGGGAGCTGGGGGCCCTGAGGGGGAACGGCCTGGGCTGTGGGAGCCCAGAGAGGGCACTAGCCCAGCCTGGGGGACAAGAAAGTCTTCCTGGAAGTGGTGACAGATGATCTGTGCTTTGATTGGTTATGAAAAGTGTGAAGGTTGTAGACAGTAGAGGAGAGGGCATCCTAGGCAGAGAGCACAAGAGCACAGGTACAGAGGCAGGTACCTTGAGGGAACAATAGCTCAGAGTGGCAGGAGGTGTGTGTGTTTGAGTGTGTGCATGTTCATGGGTGGTGAGTTGGCCAGAGAAGTCTTCTGACTGGCAAAGCTTGGAGGTGATCCCAGAGGTTCACATTTCAAGGTGCTTTTTCAGGCATCTGGCTTTAGACCCATGTCCTCGATCCCCTGAGCTGGAGCCCAAAGCCACCAGAACAGGAGGAAGCATTGGCCGAGCACTTGATGCATACCCAGCTCTGGGCCCAGCTTTACATATTTATCTCGGTTAATTGTCAGAATAATCACATGAAGTAGGTCTTAAGTTGCACATAAAGGGAAACTGAGGCACAGAGTGATAAGGTCACCTAGCTTGCAGGAGCCAGGATTTGAGCTCTGGACTATGTCCTCAGGGTCTGGCCTTTGATTGGCCCCTGGACAGTGGACAGAAACAGAAAGTAGGGCAGGGCTGGGGAATGCAGGATGGCGTGATTTGGGTTGAGCCCAGAATCCATCCCACAGCAGGTCACCAGGGCTCCCACAGCAGGTTACCCAAGCCACCTGGGGGGTGGGGTTGGCTTGGGCAGGGTGGAGAGCCAGAGGGAGTCATTTTTACTGTGAGGTTCCAGGCAGGCTGACCTGTCATATCTTCCCCCACCCCCGCTGCCTCAGGACTCACCAAGGAGCCGATTCTGTGGACTTTGGTGTCTCAGGAGCCCCCTGTCCCAGCCAATAGGGCCTGGGATGCCAGCTGTGACCGAGGCGAGGAGGCAGGCCTGGCTGTGGACTGGGCAGTGCCCAACGTGGTGGTCAAGGATGTGCCCAGTTTTGAGCAGCTTTCCCCGGAGTTGGAGGCCGGTACTGCCCCTCCCTTCCTGTGCTTGCTCTCCTACTAGGTGCCCTCCACTCGGGGCCGGAAGTCATGGCCTCACCTTAAGGTGCTCCCCACCCAGAGGAGGACAGGATTCTTCCATTACTAGGTACCCTACTTCCCAGGTGCCACTAAGGGCTTCTTGCATGTTGTGCCATCCAGCCCTCACCACACCCAGGTGTAATTCACTGATGGGGAAACTGAAGTTTGGAGAGAGAGTACAAGGGACTCATGTAAGTGTCAGACCTGCAATGACATGGATTCAAACCCATGTGAACCCAAGAAAGCCAGGCCTTTGCTCACTGCCCTAAAAAAGGTCAGGAGGGGCTGAAGAAGATAGAAGTAACCCATGCAGAGGTTTCTGGACTTCCCAGATAGAGATGGACTCGTTTCATCTTCCCTAAAACACCCCAAGGCTGGTAGTGAATTATCCACATTGTACAGATGAGGAAAGTGCAGCACAGAGAGGCTAAGTGACTTGTTTAAGGTCACACAGCTAGCAAGTGGCAGAAGCAGGAGTTTTCTCTGAACCATCAGCCTGTTGTCCTGTTTGGTGACACAGATGTCACAGGTATAACAACAGGAAAGAACAGGGTTCCACAGGCACATGTAATGGTGGTGGAGGTAGGTTTGAGCAGTGTGTAAGTGAAACTTGAAAGGACTTGACCAAGCAAAGGGAGGAGGAAGACCAGCCTGTGGGAAAAGTATGCAGCATGTGCAAAGGCCCTGGGGAAGAGAGAGGAGAGCTGGGAATCCGTAGAGCTCTTGTACAGAGGCTGAGGGGCAGGGTAGCAGAAGTGAACTCGGGTGTGGGGGCCTCGGAAGCCTGGGTAGGTGGCCTTGAAAGGTTCAGGAGAGAGGTGGGGAACCGCTGAGGGAGTGTATTCGGAGTGAGGGTGGCCCTTCCTTTCCAGAGCTCTCTTCCTGACTTGTAGGCCTGCAGTTTTCTGTGCTGAGATGGGAGGGAGAAACCAGGAAGGTGGGGGACTGGGAGGAAAAGAGATGCAACCAAAGGCAGAGTAGCTACACTGGAGGTGGGTGACAGGAGGGGGGATATGGCTGGCGCCTTTCCAGGACTGCAGACCCTGTGATGGCCTGATCTGCACTGAGCCTCTGAGATCCCAGCTCAGGGCTCTGGAGCCCTGGATGCATCCCTGCAGCCACCTGGGGGTACCAGAGAGCCTCTTCCAGCCAGCCCTTCTCTGGGATGGGACTTGGTATCTGGCTGGGACTGCCCTTTACAGGTCTCTTTTCATCCTTACACCTGTCCAGGTAGGTTGGTCCTACAAGTACCTCCATTTTACAGGGGAGGCAGCCTGGGTGCCTGGAAAGGACTTGTCTTCAGACACGTGGCAGGTTTGGGTGAAACCAGATCTATAGTCTGTGTCTTGGCAGCAGGGGCTGGGGCCGGGGCTGTGTTTGCTGGTGTGAGCTGTGGCCTGAACCATGGTTAGAGGTCGGATTTTGGTTCCTTGTGCCCCCCACCCTGCCCTCCATGGCTCATGTTCCCACAGGCTGGTCTCTTCTACTCTGATCAGTTCCGTAAACAGGCACTTGGGAAATGATCACTGTGGTCACAATTGCAGCTGTTGTTAATGACAACCACTATTGGTACTATTATCAGGGAGGTGTGGTGGGGGCACATGTTCCATTCTGGGGGCCATGACAGACTTACCAGGGGGCAGGAGGTGTAGAAAAGTCTCAGAATCTGACAGGTCTTGAGTCCATCCTGGCAATGGTCCTTACACGAGTGAGTTCTTCACTCTGAATCTCAGTCTCTTCATCTGTGTAAAGGGCACACCACGCACCTCTCATGAACAGTTGTGAAGTCCCTGTGCTGATGGCCTAGCTCCCTACTGGCACATGGTAGGGACTTGACCAATGATTACTTCCTCTGCAGAAGGGGTCACCATGTGGAGACTGCATGAGATGGGGACAGGCCCTGACTGCCTGTCCTCAGGGTGACATTGAAAGGAGCTGGCTGGAGGGTTGGGTGGTCTCCCCTCCATGGCCACCAAGTAGACTGGGACATACTGGGCTTCTTTTGTAGCACTGAAGAGAGCGTGTAAGAGGGACCCCAGCATCTGGGTCCGCTTGTCCCAGATGGGGCCTGGGTGGGCTCTGAAATACCTGCTGCTACTCTGCACGCTGCCCTTTGAGTATGTCTACTTCCAGAGCAAAAGGTAAGGCCAGGCTGGGGGTCCCAAGAAGAGGCTGCTTTGTGGTCAGGGTTCAGGTGGAAACAGCACCATGGCTGGAATGTCGGTGGCAACCTAGTGTGCAGAGCTGGGTGGGGGCAGAGCCTGGCTGCCCTCCCCCACTTCCCAGAATTGGCTCTGTGACCTGGAGCCCTGCTGCTCTCCTCTGCAATGTGGGCCCTAAGGGGAGGCCATGGGGTACCACGAATGGAAATTTGGGGAAGCCTGGCCCTGCCCTTTGTCCCATCCCTCCATTTCTCAGAGCCTCAGAGGCAATGTGCCTTTCTTAGGAGTGGGTCTGGCCCTGTTTTGCTGTGTGGCTAAGGTCAGTTCTCTTGACCTCTCTGTTCCTTGCATAACTTTTCCCATTAAATGATACCCTATAGTCAGATATATGTTTTAGGAGAACCCCTGACTGCCACGAGGAGAGTGGATGAAAGGGTGCAGATGGGGGCGGGGGTTGACCTGGGGAAGAAACACTGAACTAAGTTGGGACAAGGAGAGCAGGGGAAGGTAGGACTGGGATCCAGAGGAGGTCAGAACTGTGGTGGAGGTGTCTTTGAGTGAGCGGGGAGGGGTGGGAGGTGGGAATCTGAAATTATGTCCCAACATGACACATGATGAAATTGAGCTCATGGCCTGCCCACGCCATATTGCTAAAGATCAGGGGAGCAGTTTCACCCCCAGGCTTTCCCTTTTGGCCAGCATTCCACTGTCTGTGCCCTGTGGAGTTGAAGAACCTAAGGGCTCAGCTGCTTCCACCAAGTTCAAGTCCATCAAGGATCATCTCTGACCTCTCAAGCCACCACAGGCACCTCTGTGGTCCCAAGCTTCTCTGTGGTGGTGGGCAGCACTACTTATGCCCTCCTGACCCCTGCCCCACTGCCTGTGGGCCTAGTGTCCTGGCTTGGGGACCCTGGGACTCTTCTCTGGGCCTTGGGGATGATGGTGGATGTCAGGGTGCACCCGGGAGGAGCTGAGTCTGTTCTGTTCTCCAGGGTGGTGGCTTGGCTGCCTGAGATGCCTGCAGACCTCAGCTGGATGCAGGGCCTGCTGAGAAGCTGGACCCTCAAGGTCTGTTCCAGGGTGAAGGCCCAGCTCAGGCCAGTCAGGTGAGATGGGAAGAAGGGCCTGTGGGCATGGACCTTGGGTCCCATAACGTGGAGCACAGGGTCTGTGCTCAGTGGGGAGAAGCACCCATGGCTTCCCTGGACGCTGGGTCGGGTATTCACACCCATGTTCTTCTGTCCATCTGTCCATGCAGCCATTTGCACATGTGTTTTGTGCCCTGCTGGTTGCTGGACGTGGTGGCTGACTATCTACCTAGTTCAGTCTGCATGAGCTGCCTGATGGCCTCACTAAGGCAAAGGTCCACAGAAGGCCAGTTCCCTGCCTTCTGGGTCACTCCTTCCAGACAGCCCCTTGACAGCCCAGGCCAGGCTGGTTCCTCTCCTTGGACCTGTCCCTTCCACTAGCTGGAGATCTGTCAGTCCTCCTACACCCACTATCAAAATTCTTTTTTATTTAATTAAAGAAATCAGTACAGCCCCCAGGAAGTGAACACACCCAGAAACTTTCTGTCCTCCCAGCTCAGCCAGAATTCCTGAGAAAGGTGATTCAGGGCTGACCATGTGTAGGGGACAGGATGGCCCATGCTGGCTTCACTTGCCCTTCAGGAACCCCGAGACTTTCAAAATTTACACTAATGAGTTTTGGCTGCTCTGCAGTGTTCCTGTCCCAAGGCCCCTGGAAGCGGGCCCCCTCCAGCCTGGACCAGCTCATCCTGCAGAGTCAACCCTGGAGCCTCTGATCACACATCAGACTTGAGGGCACTGGGGTTGGCCAGCCTGGGGACTGGCCTCTCCTGCCCCTGTTCCAGCCCTCACCCTTTGTGGTCACATCTGCCCTCTAGGCTACAAGTGATTCAGATATAAGGGTGCAGCCTGCTTTTGACTTGTGTTCTGGAGCTCAGAGACCAGGGGGGAGGGTCCCCTTTTCTTTCTGCAGAGCAGAAACATCTGCAGAGCAAAATTGGTCCCACCAGTCCCACTGGAGCCCCCCCAACCCTATTCTCTGGGGCTCATGTCCTTCTCTTTGGATTGAGGCTTGGCTTGCTGATGTGTCCCTGGGATACAATATGCTTGGTTCACCTTGCACACACAATTATGGTTCCATAATTTTTTTATTGGGGAGGTTTGAAGGCAGCATTTGCTGGGAAGAGGGCCTAGGGCCCTGTCGTGGAGTTATGTTTGCAGGGCCCTTTACAGAAGATGAGAAAAGGCCAAATGCCCAGATGAGAAGTCAGAGAGCCAATGGGAATGATGGAGACAAGTCTTCCCAACTTTGGATTTTTCCCTGCCTTTCTCTGTTCTGCCCTGACCCCCAAGGGGTCTACCCCCCCCCATCTTTCCCCTTTGGGCAGTCTTGATCTCTGATTTCCTATTGGATCCATCCAATGGGAGACACCAGTAGGAGACAGGAAGGTGGGAGGAATGCAAGCTGCATTTGATTTTGTGGGGCCACACCAGAACCCCTGCCTCCCCCACCACAGCCCCTCCCCTATATTCCTTAGGAGTGTTTATGATCTTGCAATTGCCTTCTGCCCTTCCCCATTTACCTCTCTCTCTCTCTTATGCAGAGAGGATGCTCCAGACAGCCGATCTCCCCCGGCTGCTCCTGAGAGTCACTGGTCTTCCTGACCTCAGAGTAGAATCTACTGTCTCTGACCAGGTGCTTAGGAGATGCCAAATCCAAGTAGAGATGGGAAGGGTAGAAAAATAGAGGTGTGAGCAAGGGAAAAAGGGAACAAATGAATAAATATGAGAACAAAAGAGATAATGAGTCATCATTCATCTATTTATTCGCTGTGCTTATACTTAAGGTGTTACAAGGTCTGGGGACAAAGTTGTAAACAAAACTTTCATTTTGGGTTGGGGGTATGGGAAATGGGAAATGGCAAACAATAAGTTTGTCTCAAGAAGTGATAGTGCAATAAGGGAAATAAACCAAGGGGAGAGTGACGGTGGGGATGGAGGGGGCAAAATTGGACCGGGTGGTCTGAAAGGCCTCTCTGAAGAGATGATATTTAAGCTGTGATCTGAGGATGAGTGGCAAGGAACTGATAGAAGAGGATTACAGTCACAGAACAGCATGTGCAAAGGCCCTGACAAGAATGGAGTTGTTGTGTCCAAGAAATAAGAGGCAGTCCAGTCACATCAATGAGGGAGTACACTAGAGGGAAGGTGCATGGGCAGGACAGTAGCTGGCTTGTGGAGGGCAGATGCTGCACAGCTCCTGGAGTCCTCAGAGAAATCAAGACTTCAGCCAAGGGCTGGCAGCAAGAAGTTTCTTGACTAAGTCACAGGAAAGAATTCAGGGACTACAGTGTGCACAGCTAAATAGATTAATAAGCTCTATGTCAGAGTGCCCCAGGAGATTTTGACTGGATGCTGGAAAGCCCTGGCAATTCTCTGAGAAGTTGAGACCTTGCCCATGGGCTGACACTGCGAAAGTTCTTGACTGAGCTGCAGGAAAAAAGTGAGGACTAGTCAGTGTTGTACAGCCCAAAACCTTAATGTGTAGCAAAAGTACAATCTCAAAGTGGGTGAGCCTGGACATTATTCAAAGGAGAAGAAGCCTTCTGACGTCAGGATCCTTGCATTATAAGGATTTGGAAGGGCTCTTCTTCCTCCAGTTATGCTAATAAAAGATTGATGAGCTGAACTTTAAATTGGTTCTTTCAGGGGCTGACATGAGTGAGGAACTTCATTATGGGTCTTAGGGTCATTTTCCCCTGTCTCCTTCCCTGTCTAACCTGCCTCAGCACTATGAGCCATGAAGAGCAGTTGGGATTGGGGCAGCCATGGGAGGGTTGAGAGCAGGGGAGGGAAGGAATGAGTGAAGACTGAGTCAGTGTGTGGAGTTAGGGAGAATCTATGGGCTGGGGAATGGAAAAAGGTAGAAGAAAGGGACAGAGAGTGAGGGGCTGAAAGAGTTTCTCTATCCCTCAACTCATGTTCATGAGCCACTGAGCCTGAGTTGGTCTCTGCTGCCTCTCACCTAGGGGAACATTTATTGGAGAAAATGAAATGTTTCCTACAGGCTGCACCAAACATCAAATGATAGGGAATATGGCTCAGAAAAGAGGGAGCATGAAGGGTCCAGACAGAACACAGAGGAGTTGTGCTAATGATCTGGGTCGACTACCCTCCCCTTTCTCCCAGCATCCAAGCCAGGGCCATTTCTGGGTCTTGGGAACAGGGACAAATCAATTTACTTCTATGGCCCTCAATTTCCTTGGTTTCATTTACCATGGGCCACCTCCATTCTGTCTGTGCACCTTCTGTGCCCCTTCCTGGAATAACTTCCCAGACAAACTAAATTTTAAGTATCCATAAAGACCGAATTCAGACACCAGTTCTTATGTGGCTATCACCCTCCTGAAATCACCTTTACACCCTATGAACTCTGTGGCATCAACTGTCTGTATTACAGCATCAGAGCAGAGCTGGAGGACACTTAGAAACTAACTGGTCCAAACTCCTGATTTTAAAACAAGAAAATGGAGGAAGTGATTTAGGAAAGGACTTTCCCAGTGTCACAGATTAGGGGCAGAAAGAAGTGGTTGTAGGCTAGGGCTCTTTCTGCTGCTTGAAGCACATACTTGGGTATTTGTATCTCAAATACTCATCAAGTAATATAACACCCCTGATCTTCAGTTTCCTCACCGATGAAATGGGGAGAATATTACCAACCTCCCCACGGTAGCTGTGAGGATTAAATGTGACAATGGGCTTTGTAAACTGTGAGGGAATGTGAACTTGTGAGAGTTAGGTTCACTGTTACCCTCAAGGAAATTGAAATAGAAGCATGTGAACCTCTTTGGACAAGGATCTGCTTCAGACATCAAGAAACACTAGTAGAAAATTGCTACCCAAAAAGCCAGGGTAGGAAACTTGCAGCCAGCCAAAGAATGTGGCCTGAGAATGTGAAACAAATGGGCACCACCACCTGGTCAAGTTGGCACATGAACCTGATCATGACAGGTCCCAACCTGATAACCCATGCTCTTGAATTCAATTCTCCAAGTTTGTATATTATAGTTAGTCCATATAAGTGAGACATGATAATATTTGTCTTTTTGTTTCTGACATTTCATTCAGCATACTGTCCTTAAGGTTCATTCATCTAATTGTAGCACCATGACATTTTATGGAGAGTCACCTGGGCACTGCTGGTGGCGGGGTCCCTCCCTTGGTGATGTCACAGTGAACCCTAAACATCCCCTCTTTTACCTCACTTTCACCCAAAAACACTTCCTTAAATCTCTTGAACTTTTTCCTCAGAAGAAAAGGTGACAGTCAGTGAGAAGTTGAGTGGGTTGTGCCAGGGGTCACATGAGACAGACATTGCTTTGAATATGGGAGGGGTGGGCTAGCAGCCAATGTGCTTAGGAAAGAGAAAGTCAAATTAACTCATTAAATCCTTATCAGAGAGCACAGCTACAATTGATTCCTATATATTGTAGTATTGTTTCCCAGTCCTGCCAAGTGTGCTTCTTGGTCTTATTCATGGAACTGGAGGAGCCATGATATATTGTGGTATAAATGACAGCTATACACAGAAGCTAAGGATCATTTTACACAATTAAAGAATTTATATCACTTTTTAAAATTTATTTTTTAAATTGGGTTATAAATAGAAAACATAGATATTGCTTAATCATTTTAAATGGACAATTCTGTGACATGAGGTACATTGACAATATTGTGTAACTTTCACCACTATTTCCAGATTATTTTCATCACCCTAAACCCAAAATCATACTCATTTAGCAATAATTCTCCATTCACCCGCCCTTCCCCCTTGTAAACACTGTTCTGTGCTCTTTCTTTATCAGTTTGCTTATTCTACTTATTTTATAAAAGTGATATCAGGCCATATTTGTCCTTTGGTGTCTGGTTTATTTCACTCCACATGATTGTCTTTCATGTTCATCCATGTTGTAACATGTACTAGCACCTCATTTCTTTCGATGGCTGAATAATATTCCACTGTGTAGATACACAACATTATGTTTAGATTTTCTCAGCTTTGCCCTTGCCAAGCTTTGGGGCAGCATCTGGGATCTCTGCTATCTCTAAGATAGATACTCAACCCCTCCAGAACATTGGGGTGACAGCCAGGCCCCCCCTAATCCTCAGTTTTTATGCTCAGTTTTGCAGAAGTCCCACCCCCACCCCGCTCCCAGGACAAACTCACCCTGTCCACATATATGGGTGGGTCTGCTCTCTTAGCCTGAGGATTCTTTGCTTCAGATCTTAGCTTCCATGGTTCTCTCTCTGCAAAATCTGGTTTGTCCCTTTTCTGTTCTTTTTAATCCATAGTAACAGTGGTTCTGTTTATACCAACAGTCTCTTCAAAGCACTCTAGGCCTTCTCTATCAACCCCGTCACAATTCTTCCAAAATCTTTCTCTTTTCTAAAAAAAACCATTCCAACATGTTTGGTATTTGCAAACTGAAGCAGCACTCCACCTCTCTGGTACCAAAATCTGTTTTAGTTTGCTAAAGCTGCCAGAATGCAATACAACAGAGATGGATCAGCTTCTAATAAGGGGATTTATTTAGTTGAAAATTCATAGTTCTTCAGAGTAAAGGCAGCCAACTTTCATTTGAGTTTCTCTGTCACATGGGGAGGCACACAGGGACATCTGCTGGCCCTCTCTCCCAGCTTCTGGGTTCCAGTGGCTTTCCCTGGGGTGATCCCTTTCTGCATATTCAAACATCTTGGCCAAACCGCAAGTGATGAGATGAGGTATGCTGAGCTCTTCTGACCTCTCTCTTTTAAGCATCTCTTTTAAGCTTTAATTTAATTAAACCTCACTTATTAGATGACTTCAAATGTAATCAGCCACAGATGAATTTCACATACTGATGACTTAAGTCCACAGAAAGAGAACAACAGGGCATCATCATATGGCCAAGTTGACACCTAAACCTAACTACCACAAAGAGACTATTCTTTTTCTCATTGAATAGACTTGGCATCCTTGTCGAAAATCAGCTGGGCATACATATGTTGCTTCTCTGGAGTTTCAATTCTGTTCCACTGGTCTATATGTCTATCCTCACATCAGTCTCACCCTGTTTTAATTACTGTAGCTTTGTAGTAAGTTTTGAAATCAAGAAGTGAGAATTGTCCAACTTTTTTCTTTTTCCTGATTGCTTTTGCCATTTGTGGTCCCTTGAAATTCCATATGAATTTGGAGATCAGCGTTTTGATTTCTGCAAAAAAAGGGGGGGGGGGAGGGGCTGGTGTAATTTTGATGGATATACATTTGTAAATTTCTTTAGGAAAAATTGATATCTGAAAAATATTAAGTCTTCCAGTCTATGAACATAGGATATCTTTCCATTTAATTAGGTCTTTAAATTCTTTCTGAATATTTTGTAGTTTTCAATGTAAAATTCATTCACATCCTAGTTTAAATTTATCCTCAGACATTTTATACTTTCAGATGCTATTGTAAACGGGATTTTTTAAACAAAATTCTTTTCCAGATTATTCATTACTGACTATAGGAATCCAACTGACTTCTGTGTGTTTATCTTCTGTCCTGCCACTTTGCTGAATTCATTTACTCATTCTCATAGCCTTCTTCTGCATTCTTTGGGATTTTAGGATCTTGTCATCTGTGAATAAGTGTAATTTTACTTCTTCCTTTCCAATTTGGATGCCTTTTATTTCTTTCTATTGCCTGAGTGATGTGGCTAGAACTTCTAGTACAATGTTGAATAACAATGATGACAGCAGGTATCCTTGTCTTTTTCCTGATCTTAGGGAGAAAGCTTTTAGTCTTTCGTCATTGAATATGATATTAGCTGTGTGTGTTTTTTAAAATAAATTCTCTTTATCATATTGAGAATGTTCCCTTCTACTTCTAATTTTCTGATTTTTTTTATGAAAAGATTTTGGATTTTGTCAAGTGCTTTTTTGGATGGCCATGTAGGTTTTTTTTTCATCATTCCATTAATGTGGTGCATTACATTGATTAATTTTCTTATCAATCTTTGCATTCCTGGAATATATCCCTCTTGGTCATGGTGTATAAACTTTTTTTTTTTTTTTTGGTATGCTATATGCCCAGGGTCACATTTCATTCTTTTTCCATGTGAGTATCCCATTATTGCAGCACCATTTGTTAAATTTTTATTGTTGTTGTTTTCTTTCTTTCTTTGCTGGTTTGTTTTTTTGGGGGGAAGTGCATGGGCTGGGAATCAAATCTGGGTCTCCCACATGGCAGGCGAGAATTCTACCACTGAACTATCCTTGCAACCCTGGTATATACACTTTTAAATATACTTTTAGGTTCTGCTTTCAAGGATTCTTTGGAGGATTTTTGCATCTATATTCAGAAGGGATATTGAGTTGTATTTCTTTTTAGGGCTGTCTTTAGCTGGTGTTCTATCAGGGTAATGTTGGCCTCATAGAATGAATTAGGCAGTGATCACTCCTCTTCTATTTTGTGGAAGAATTTAAGAAGGATTTGTGCTAAATCTTTAAATATTTAGTGGACTTTAGCAGTGAAACCACCTGAGGCTGACCTTTTTTTCTTGGGAGATTTTGATTACTGATACAACCTTGTTACTTTTATAGGTCTTTGCAATTTTCTATTTCTTCTTGTTTCAGATTTAGTAATTATGTATTTCTACAAACTAACCATTTCATCTAGATTTTCTAATATTTGGCATAGTATGTTCACAATACATTCTCATAATCCTTTTTATTTCTGTCAGGTTAGTAGTAATGTACCCACTTTCATTCCTTATTTTAGTTATTCGTGTCCTTAGTTTTTATTTGTTAGTCAGGTAAAAAGTATGCTGATTTTATTGATCTTTCCAAAGAACCAACTTTTGGCTTGCTGATTCTCTCTATTCTTTTTCTCATCTATATTTTATCTGTCTCTGCTCTAATCTATACCATTTCATTCCTTCTACTAATTTAGGGTTTAATTTGCTCTTCTTGTTCTAGTTTCCCTAGGTGTGAAGTTAGATTAGAGATTTGTGATCTTTCTTCTTTTTTTTTCATTTAGGCATTTAGAGGTATACATTTCCCTCTGAGTACTGATTTTGCTGCATCCCATAGTTTTGGTATGCTTTTTGTTTGTTTGTTTGCTTGTCTCAGTTATTACCTACTTTCCCTTTTGATTTCTTCTTTGAAAAATTGGTTGTTTAATAGTGTGTTCTAAATTTCCATATATTTAATAACTTTCTAGTTTTCCTTCTGTTGATTTCTAGCTTCATTCCATTGTGGTCTGAGAAGAGACTTTGTATTATTTCAATATTTAAAAATTTGTTAAGAACCTAATTTATGGTCTATTCTGAGAAATGTTCCATGTTCAATTTCAGAAATATGTGTATTGTGCTGTTGTTTGGTGTAGTGTTCTATATATGTCCATTAGGTCTAACTGCTTTACAGTGAAGTTCAAGTATTCTATTTCCTTCCTGATCTTATGCTTAAATGTTTATCAGTTATTGAAATGGGTGTGTTGAAATGTTCAACTATTATTATAGAAGTTTCTGTTTCTCCCATCAGTTCTGTCAATTTTTGCTTCATATATTTGGGGCTCTGTTGTGCAATGCATATATGTTTATGATAGTTATACCTTCTTTCTGACTTGAACCTTTTATCAATATGTTATATCCTTCTTTGTCTCTTGTAATCTTTTTTGTCTCAAAGTCTATTTTGTCTAAGAATATTATACACAGTGTGTCTCTCTTTTGATTACTGTTTACATAGAATATATTTTTCTACACATTTACTTGTGTCTTTATAACTGAAGTGTCTCTTTTAGGTAGCATATAGATGGCTCATCTTTTTCATCCAGTCTGCTAATCTCTGCCTTTTAATAGGGGAGTTTAATCCATTGACATTTCTCTGAGGAGAAAGAATTTCCTTCTGCCATTTAGCTATTTGTTTTCTGTATGTTTTTCATGTTTTTTCTTCCTCAATTACTCCATTACTGCCTTTCTTAATAGTTAATTGCTTTTTTGTAGTGTGCTATTTTGATTTCCTTCTTCTTCCCTTTTATCTATATAATTTCCATTACTGCCTTTCTTGATAGTTTTTTTTTGTAGTGTACTATTTTGATTTCCTTCTTCTTTCCTTTTATCTATATAATTTAGTTATGTTCTTAGTGGTTACCTTTGTAAATACAATGAACATCTTAAAGGTTGATAGTACCAACATAGTTGTAGTAACATTCAAATTCTTTATTCCTATAAATCTCCATCCCTACTTTATTATATTGTTAGGCTTTTTTTAAATTGTGAAATATAACATATATGCAAAAAAGCAATAAATTTCCAAGTACATTTTTTTTTTTTTTATTTATTTTTTTTTTTTAAAGGAAAGACAGAGAGAAGGAAGGAAGGATAGAAGGTAGAAGGAAGGAAGGGAGGAAGAAAGGGAAACATCTTTTAAACATTTTCTTGTTTTATTGTATTTTGTTTCTCCGTTTTTGTTACATGGGCTGGGGCCGGGAATCGAACCGAGGTCCTCCGGCATAGCAGGCAAGCACTTTGCCCGCTGAGCCACCGCGGCCCGCCCTCCAAGTACATTTTAATAAGTAGTTATAGAACAGATTTTAAAGTTTGGTATGGGTTACAGTTCCACGATTTTTCATTTTTTCTTCTAGCTGCTCCAAGACACTGGAGACCAACAGAAATATTGATATAATGATTCAGCAGTCATACTCATTCATTGAATCCTATCTTCTCTGTTACACTCCTCCATCTGTTTAAATAGTTTATTTACATAAAAGCAATAAAATTCAATGTACATCACAACAATTAGTTGTAGAACAGATTTCTGAGTTTGATATGGGTTACAATTCCACAATTTTTGGTTTTTATTTCTAACTGCTCTATGTTATTAGAGACTAAAAGAAATATCGTGTACTGATTCAGCACTCACACTCATTTGTTAAACTCAACCTTTTCTGTATAATTCCACCATCAACTTTGATCTTTCTTCTATTCTTTAGGGGTATTTAGGCTATGCCCATTCAACTTTTTCATGTGGGAAGGGGCTGTTAATAATATGGGATAGGGTGATGGAACTAGTTGATGTTCTGGAAGGGCTGGTCTTTCTGCATTTCAGAACTTATCTGGTCCAGGGACCCATCTGGAGGTTGTAGGTTTCAGAGAATTACCCTAGTGCATGGAACCTTTGTAGAATCTTATATAATACCCTATGTATTCTTTAGGATTGGCAGGAATGGTTTCAGTTGAGGTTTCGCAAGTTATGATAGGTTGCAATGTCTAACATAGGCATACATAAACATGCATGAGAGTAACCTCCAGTGTAGCCTCGTGACACTATTTGAACTCTCTTCAGCCACTGATACTTTATTTGTTCCACTTTCCCCCCACTTTTTGTTATGATGGTATTCTTGATCCCATGGTGTCAGGGCCAGGCTCATCCCTGGGGATCATTTCCCACACTGCCAGGAAGACTCTCATCCCTGGATGTCATGTCCCACATAGGGGAGAGGGCAATGGTTTCACTTGCAGAGTTGGGCTTCGAGAGAGGAAGGCCACATTTGAGCAACAAAAGAGGTCCTCTGGAGGTGATGCTTAGGCATACCTATAGGAAGGCTAAGATTCTCCACTATATACATAAGCTTCACAAGAGGAAGTCTCACAATGAAGGGCTTGGCCTATTGATTTGGGTGTCTCTAATGTTTGACACAGTATCAGGGGTCTCCCTAGTGGTAAAGTTTAATAGTTCCATACTTTTTCTCCCAATACTCAAGGTACTTTGCCAATACTTTTTTGATTATCTGCTTAATATATTCTGGGATATATCCAGGCATTACATTAAACTATACAGGATTAAAGGCTCTCATTCTTATTCTGGGCTCCCTCTGTTTGGATAGTTTTCATGATCTATTTAGACAGGTTGAATTAGATTATATGCTGCAGAAAACCTAGGTTCTGGACATAATCAAACTTTCTTCCTTGGTTTCAAAGAGTAGGTGAAATTCTAAAACACAGGCAATGTTTTCCTTACCCCTATATTCTGAATTTCAGAGTAAATTTTTATCCATTGTCTTCGATTAACACAGATTTATAACTTTTGAAAACATATGTGGTAGTTAGATTCAGTTGTCAACTTGGCCAGTTGAAGGCACCTAGTTCTGTTGCTGTGGACATGAGCCAATGGTACATGAACCTCATCCATTGCTGATTACATCTGCAGTCAGCTAAGAGGCATGTCTGCTGTAATGAATGGTGTTTGATTTAATTGGCTGGTGCTTAAATGAGAGAGCTCAATGTAGCACAGCCCAAGCAGCTCAGTATACCTCATCTCAGCACTCGCAGATCAGGCCAAGCCTTTGGAGATGCAGAAAGGAATTACCCCAGGAAAAGTTGTTGGAACCCAGAGGCCTGTAGAGAAGGTCAGCAGAGATCACCCTGTGCCTTCCTATGTAAGAAAGAATCTCAGATGAAAGTTAGCTGCTTTTCCTCTGAAGAACTAATGAAATAAACCCCCTTTTATGAAGAGCCAATCTGTCTCTTGTGTGTTGCATTTCGGCAGCTAGCAAACTAGAACAACATATTTTCCTGTTAAATCATATACAGAAGAAGACAGTCACAATCAAAATTATAATAATAGTAGGGAGGAGCCAAGATGGCAACTTAGCAAGGTGTGGGATTTAGTTCATCCTCCAAAACAGCTACTAAATAACCAAAAACAGTACAGAACAGCTCCTGGGGCCACATCAGTGACCAGACACACAGTGTAACCCCAGTCTGGACCAGCCGGATGGGCTGCAAGCCCCCTCAGCACTGTGAGCTCCCCAAGCCATGGTGGCCGGTGCCCCTCCCCACAGGTTGCTTCCCAGGGGGGAAAGGAAAGGGACTTTACCAGCAGCAGGGGCTGAGCACAACTAAGCTTCAGTTGTGGAATTAATTCACAAATTCTGACTAAAATAGGGCCCCAGCTCAGGTGAACCTGGTCAAAGCGGAGGTCACTGATTTTTGCCCCGGGGCTAAGGGGACAAGGCTAATGAAAAAGAAAAAAAGAGAGAGAGAGAGAGAGAGAGAGGTTTTTGTGGCTGTGTTTCTACTGAAGCTTGGCCGCCCTTGGATATAGCGGCAGGGCTTCTCAGGTTACAACTACCCCAGGCATAGGCAGAAACAAGCTTCTTTGAGAGCTTGTCTGGAGCCAGTGCCTTCCCCAGGGGAGGGGTGAGGCCCAACTCAGGTGGAATCCCTCCCTCAAGGAATTCAGACCCCAGGGCTTGGTAATTGGAAGTGATTAAAACTAGCCTACAACCTCTCGTCTATCTCTACCACACCGCCAGCAGGAGAGTGTGCCAAAGTTAAAGGTACCACAACATCTTATGCTGGTGGGACCTACAAGCAGACAAGTGCCACATACTAGGCAGGATAAGAAAAACAGAGTCCAGAGACTTCACAGGAAATTCTTTCAACCTGCTGTGTCTCACCCTCAGGGAAAACTGACACAGTGACTCTTTCCTCCTGACAGGAGGCCAGTTTGGTCTCAGAAAATCTGGCTGTGGTCTATTATGCCTAAGTGGATCCTCCTAAGGGTGGGGGGTGGGGAGAGGTACCATTAGGCAGGGCAAGAAACAAGAAAACAAGAACTGAAAATTTCTCCTCTGTTAAACAAAACCTAAGCTAGTGGTCCAGAAAAACTGTAACTGAATGTCAAAGAACAGACAACAACAAAATCATACAAAAAGAAAACCCTAGGTAAAAGAAGTGAAAAAAATCTCCAGAATAAACTAATTAAGGTAATTAAATGCCTAGACACCAGCAAAAAGTAACAAATCTCATTAGGAAAATTGAAGATATGGCCCAACCAAAGGAAGAAACCAACAGTTCAAATGAGATGCAGGAGTTTAAATGATTAATTCAGAAGATACAAATAGACATGAAAACCTCATCAAAAACCAAATCAATGAATTGAGGGAGGATATAAAGAAGGCAAGGAATGAACAAAAAGAAGAAATTGAAAGTCTGAGAAAACAAATCACAGAACTTATGGTAATGAAAGGCACAGTAGAAGAGATGAAAAAAACAATGGAAACCTACAATGGTAGATTTCGAGAGGCAGAAAATAGGATTAGTGAACTAGGGGGCCAGAACATCTGTTCTGACAAGCAAAAGAAAATGTAGGAAAAAGAATGGAAAAATGTGAGCAGGGACTCAGGGAGTTGAATGACAATATGAAGCACATGAAAATACATGTCATGGGTGTCCCATAAGGAGAAGAGAAGGGAAAAGGAGGAGAAAAACTAATGGAGGAAATTATCACTAAAAACTTCCCAACTCTTATGAAAGACTTAAAATTCATATCCAAGAAGTGCAGCATACCCCAAACAGAATAGATGCAAACAGACATACTCCAAGACACTTACTAATCAGAATGTCAGAGGTCAAAGGACAGAGAGAGGATCTTGAAAGCAGCAAGAGAAAAGCCATCCATAACATACAAGGGAAGCCCAATAAGTGTATGCATAGATTTCTCAGAAGAAACCATAAGGTGAGAAAACAGTGGGATGATATATTTAAATTACTAAAAGAGAAAAACAGCCAACCAGGAATTCTATATCCAGCAAAATTGTCCTTCAAAAGTGAGGGAGAAATTAAAACATTTTCAAACAAAAAATCACTGCGAGAATTTGTGACCAAGAGACTGGCTCAACAAGAAATACTAAAGGGAGTACTAGAGGCAGATATGAAAAGATAGAAGAGAGAGGTGTGGAAAAGAGTGTAGAAAGGAAGACTATCAATAAATGTAAAAAGAAGAAAAATTAGATATAACATATAAAACCAAAAAGGTAAAATGGTATAAGAAAGTACTACCCGTACAGTAATAACACTAAATGTTAATGGATTAAACTCCCCAATAAAAAGACATAGACTGGCAGAATGGATTAAAAAACAGGACCCATCTATATGCTGTCTACAGGAAACACATCTTAGACCCAAGGATAAACATAGGTTGAAAGTGAAAGGTTGGGAAAAGATATTTCATGCAAATTACAATCAGAAAAGAGCAGGAGTAGTTATATTAATATCCAACGAGGTAGACTTCAAATGTAAAACAGTTCAAAGAAACAAAGAAGGACACTATGTATTAATAAAAGGAATAATTCAACAAGAAGATATAGAAATCATAAATATTTATGCACCAAGCGAGAATGCTCAAAAATACATGAAGCAAACACCGAAAACACTGAAAAGAGAAATTGTCACATCTATCATAATAGTCAGAGACTTCAATTCCCCACTCTCATCAATGGAAAGAACATCTAGACAGAGGATCAGTAAAGAAACAGAGAATTTGAATAATACAAAAAATGAACTAGACTTAACAGACATTTATAGAACATAACACCCCACAACAGCAGGATACACCTTTTTCTCAAGTACTCATGGATCATTCTCAAGGATAGACCATATACCGGGTCACAAAGAAAGTCTCAATAAATTTTTAAAAATTGAAATTATACAAAACACTTTCTCAGATCATAAAAAATGAAGTTGGAAATCAATAATAAGCAGAGTGCCAGAAAATTCACAAATATGTGGAGGCTCAACAACACACTCAAATAACCAGTGGGTCAAGGAAGAAATTTCAAGAGAAATCAGTAAATATCTTGAGGCAAATGAAAATGAAAACACAACATATCAAAACTTATGGGATGCAGCAAAGGCAGTGCTAAGAGGGAAATGTATTGCCCTAAATGCCTGTATCAAAAGAGAAGAAAGGGCAAAAATTGAGGAATTAAATGTCCACTTGGAAGAAGTAGAGAAAAAATAGCAAACTAACCTCAAAGCAAGCAAAAGGAAAGAAATAAGATTAGAGCAGGAAAAACATGAAAACAATTGAGAAAATCAACAAAACCAGAAGCTGGTTCTGTGAGAAAATGAGTTAGATTGATTGACCCTTAGCAAGGTTGTCAAAAAGAAGAAGAGAGGGTTGCAAATAAATAAGATCAGAAATGGAAGAGGAGACATAATCACTGGCCCCACAGAAATAAAGGAAGTAATGACAGGATACTATGAACAACTTTATGCTAATAAACACGACAATGTAGATGAAATGGACAACTTCTAGAAAGGCATGAACAACCAACTTTGACTCGAGAAGAAACAGACGACCTCAGCAAACCAATCACAAGTAAAGACATTGAATCAGTCATTAAGAAACTCCCCCAAAAGAAAAGTCCAGGATCAGATGGCTTCACAGGTGAATTCTACCAAACATCCCAGAAAGAATTAGTACCAATCCTTCTCAAACTCTTCAAAAAATTTGAAGAGAAGAGAAAGCTACCTAACTAATTTTACAAAGCCAACATTGCCCTCATATCAGGGACAAAGATATTATAAAATAGGAAAACTACAGACCAATCTCTCTAATGAATATAGATGCAAAAATCCTCAACAAAATTCTAGCAAATCAATTCCAGCAATACATTAAAAGAATTATACATCATGACCAAGTAGGATTCATTCCAGGTATGCAAGGATGGTTCAACATAAGAAAATCAATTAGTGTAATACACCATATCAACAAATCATAGCAGGAAAGTCACATGATCATCTTGATTGATGCAGAAAAGGCACTTGACAAAATTCAACATCCTTTCCTGTTGAAAACACTTCAAAGGATAGGAATAGAAGGGAACCTCCTCAAAATGGTAAAGGGAATATATGAAAAACCCACAGCTAACATCATCCTCAATGGGGTAAAACTGACAACTTTCCCCCTAAGATCAGAAAGAGGACAAGGATGTCCACTATCACCCCTGTTATTCAACATTGTGTTGGGAGTTCTAGCCAGAGCAATCAGACAAGAAAAAGAAATACAAAGCATCAAAATTGGAAAGGAAGAAGAAAAACTACCACTGTTTGCAGATGATGTGATACCATATGTTGAAAACCCCGAAAAACCCACAGCAAAACTACCAGAGCTAATAAACGTTTACAGCAAAGTGGCAGGTTACAAGATCAACATTCAAAAATCTGTAGTGTTTCTATACACTAGTAATGAACAATCTGAGGGGGAAATCAAGAAAAGAATTCCATTTGCAATTGCAACCAAAACAATGAAATATTTAGGCATAAATTTAACTACAGAGACAAAAAAAAACCTATACAAACAAAACTGCAAGAAATTGTTAAAAGAAATCACAGAAGACCTAAATAGATGGAAGGGCATACTGTGTTCATGGATTGGAAGACTAAATATAGTTAAGATGTCAATTCTACCTAAATTGATTTACAGATTCAATGCAATACCAATTAAAATCCCAACAACTTACTTTTCAGAAATAGAAAAACCAATAAGCAAATTTATCTGGAAGGGCAGGGTGTCCCGAATAGCTAAAACTATCCTGAGAAAAAAAAAATGAAGTTGGAGGTCTCATGCTAACTTACTTTAAGGCATGTTATGAAGCTACAGTGGTCAAAACAGCATGGTACTGGCATAAAGCTAGATATACTGACCAATGGAATCGAATACAGTGTTCAGATATAGACCATCTCATCTATGGATAAGTGATCTTTGATAAGGCAGTCAAGCCAACTCACCTGGGACAGAACAGTCACTTCAATAAGTGGTGCCCAGAGAACTGGATATCCATCACAACAGAATGAAAGAGGACCCATATGTCACATGCTATACGAAAATTAACTCAAAATGGACCAAAGACCTAAACATTAGATCTAAGACCATAAAACTGTTAGAAGAAAATGTAGGAAAATATCTTATAAATCTTATACTAGAGGCAGTTTCCTAGACCTTACACCCAAATCACAAGCATTGAAGAAATAAATAAATAAATGGAAATCCCTCAAAATTAAACACTTTTGCACATCAAAGAACTTCATGAAGAAAACAAAAGACAGCCTACACAATGGGAAGCAATATTTAGAAATGACATATCAGATAAAGGTTTAGTATCCAGAATTCATAAAGAGATTGTTCAACTCAAGAACAAAAAGACAGCCAACCCAATTACAAAATGGGCAAAAGACTTGAACAGACACTTCTCAGAAGAGGAAATATAAATGGCCAAAAGGCTCATGAAGAGATGCTCAATGTCCCTGGCCATTAGAGAAACGCAAATCAAGACCACAATGAGATATCATCTCACACCCACCAGAATGGCCATTATCAATAAAACAGAAAATGACAAGTGCTGGAGAGGATGTGGAGAAAGAGGCACACTTATCCACTGTCGGTGGGAATGTCAAATGGTGCAACCACTGTGGAAGGCAGTTTGGCAGCTCCTCAAAAAGCTAAATATAGAATTGCCATATGACGTGGAAATACCAGGCAATATGACCTGGCAATACCTCTACTCAGAGGACATGAGGACAAGGACAGAAACAGACATTTGCACACCAATGCTTATAGCAGCATTATTTACAATTGTGAAAAGATGAAAACAGCGAAAATGTCCATCAACAGACAAGTGGCTAAACAAACTGTGGTATATACATACAATGGAATATTATGCAGCCATAAACAGATAAAGTTATGAAATATGTAACCACATGGATGGACCTTAAGGACATTATGCTGAGTGAGATTAGCCAGAAACAAAAGGACAAATACTGTATGGTCTCACTGATATGAACTGATATTAGTGAATAAACTTGGAGAATTTCATTGGTAACAGAGACCATCAGGAGATAGAAATAGGGTAAGATATTGGGTAATTGGAGCTGAAGGGATACAGACTGTGCAACAGGACTGAATGTAAAAACTCAGAAATGGACAGCACAATACTACCTAACTGTAATACAATGATGTTGAAACACTGAATGAAGCTGCATTTGAGAATGATAGAAGGAGAAGGGCTGGGGGCACAAATGAAATCAGAAGGAAAGATAGATGATTAAGACTGTGATGGTATTTCTAGGAATTCCTAGAGTGTATAATGATAGTGACTAAATGTATAAATTTTAAAAATGTTTTTGCATGAGGAAGAACACAGAAGGGTGCTGAAAATAGATGGTAATTGATATTTTAAAATTTTAACTTATGTGTGACACTAAAGCAAAAAATGTTTATCTGATACAAAATTTATATTTTTACTAGTACATTTCCTAATATAACTTATGTAGACAGCTTAATTGAACACCATAAGTACATGGAACTTTGAGTAGGACATGAGATTTTGTTGGTTTGTTCAGAGTGATGCCCTGATAAATCCCAGAGTGTTTTGAACAGTGAATAAGAAAGTATTTGCAAAGTCCCCTTTGGGGAATGGTGAGAACGGGGGGAAATTCAGCTTCCCCAAGCTGAATTCTTGATATTCTCACAAGCAATGTGGACAACGAAAGCTATAGGCTGAGCCCCCCATTTTGGGGGTTGTTCATATGAAACTTGACCCCACAAAGGATAGGTCAAGCCTACTTAAAATTAGGTCTAATAGTCACCCCCAAGAGAACCTCTTTTGTTGCTCAGATGTGGCCTCTCTCTCCAGCCAACACAACAAGCAAACTCACCACTCTCCCCCTGTCTACATGGGACATGACTCCCAGGAGTGTGGACCTTCCTGGCAATGTGGGACAGAAATCCTGGAATGAGCTGAGACTCAGCATCAAGGGATTGAGAAAACCCCTAGTAAAAGCTGAGACTCAGCATCAGGGGATTGAGAAAACCTTCTTGACCAAAAGGGGGAAGAGTGAAATGAGGCAAAATAAAGTGTCAATGGCTGAGAGTTCCAAACAGAGTCAAGAGGTTATCCTGGAGGTTATTCTTATGCATTAAATAGATATCACCTTCTTAGTCAAGATGAAGTGGAGAGGCTGGAGGGAAGTGCCTGAAAATGTGGAGCTGTGTTCCAGGAGCCATGTTTCTTAAAGATGATTGTATAATGATATAGCTTTCACAATGTGACTGTGTGATTGTGAAAACCTTGTGTCTGATGCTCCTTTTATTTACCTTATCAACAGATGAGTAAAACATATGGAATAAAGATGAATAAAAGGAGGAACAAATGTTAAAATAAATTTAGAGTGAAATGCTGGTGATCAGTGAGGGGGAGGGGTGGGGTGTATGGTATGTATGAATTTTTTTCTGTTTTCTTTTTATTTCTTTTTCTGAATAGATGCAAATGTTCCAAGAAATGATCATGATGATGAATATGCAACTATGTGATGATATTGTGAATTACTGATTATATATGTAGAATGGAATGATTAAAAAATTATAATGATACAGGATTTTAGATTTATTCATGTATTTACCTGTATCAATGTGTTTTATTTCTTCTTATGACTTCAAGTTATTATCTGTTCATTTTGTTTCAGCTTGAAGGACTCCCTTTTATGATTTCTTGTAGGACAGGATTATGATAATGAACTCTTTCAACTTTTATTTACTTCCAAATGTCTGAACTTCTTCATTTTGAAAGATATTTTGACAGATATAAAACTCTTAGTTGAGAGTTCTTTTTATCTAAGGGTTTAAATATGCTGTCCCACTTTCTACTGGTCTCATGGTTTAATAAATCTGTTGTTAATATTATTTGGGATTTCTTGCATGTTAACAAGTTGCTTCTCTCGCTGCTTTCAAAATCCCTTCTTTGCTTTGGATTTTGACAATTTCACTATAATATGCCGTATTAGTGATCTCTTAGAGTATATACTGCTTGGAGTTGATTGAATTTTCTTGATATGAATGTCTGTCATCAGATTGGGCAGCTTTCAGCCATTATATCTTCAAATGCTTTTTCTGTGTCTTTTTCTCTCTCTTGTCCTTCTGGGACTCCAGTGGCGTTTGTGTTGCTAAGATTGATGATGTTGCAATGGTCCCTCAGGCTCTGTTAAATCTCTTCATTATTTATTCATTCTACTCCTCACACTAGATCATTTCTATTGTCTTATCTTCATGTTCATTGATTGGTTTTTCTGCCTATTTACATCTGCTGTTGAATTCATGAATTGAATTGGGTTTTTTTTTCAATTACTCTATTTTGTACTTTGCAGCTTCAAAATTTTGTTTGGTTCCTTTTTGCAAAATTCACCTGTTTATTTTATTCAGATAACATTTTCCCAATTTCCTTTAGTTCCTTGTAAGTGGATTCCTTTCCATCATTAAACACATTTAAGACAGTTTATTTGAAGTCTCTGACTAATAATTTGTGGTATGAGCTCCCTAGATTTGGTTATTGGCAAATTCCTGTTTTCCTGTGAACAGGCCATACTTCTCTGTTTCTTGGTGTGTTTTACAAGTTTTGATTTCTGGACATTTGTGTATTATGTTGTTATAACTCTGGAAATCTAATTCTTCCTGTCTTCTGGGATTCCAACTGTTATTTCTGTTGTTGTTGATGTTGATGGCTAGAACCATTAATTTACAACATTTCCAAATACTTCTCCTGCCAAATGGAGAATAGAAAGTGTGAAGAAGAGAAAAAAAATTAAAACAGGTACTGTCTCTATAAAATTTTCTGCCACCTTTTCCTGAGTGGGTTTGGAATAATAGTCACTCTTAGAGCTGGCCCCACATCTATCTGAAAAAGCTGATCCAAGGCAGTGATCACCAATCAAAACATGCTCCCCCAGGTTTTGGAGGACTCTATCCTTATAGCCTACTCAGGAATGAGCAAGCCCAAGAAGCTCAGGCTGCAGTCCCTACTGTTCCTACTGTGTGGTTGGGGTGTGGGGGATCATAATTGCTGCAAGGAGGGTGAAATGACTGGTAAAATATTTACATCAACTTACAAGCCTCTTGCTCCTGCTCTTTTCTGGATAGTGTTCTAGCTGCACAGTATTCTACTAGGTTCCAGAGTTCCAAAGTAGTTGGTTCCCAGAGTTCCTGCCAGATTCATAGTTGTTTTAATAAAGGAACTGATTCCTGGAGCTTCCTACTCTGCCAACTTCCCACAGTCCTGTGTAACTTACATAGTTTTTAAATCTATATATGTATTTGTGGATCTTGCCATAACATGTAGAACTTGATATCCCTTCTTTATCTTGGCAAGCAGATACCAGTATGGAATGGTAGAGGCAGTGAGTAGATTTATTTTCATAAAAATAAACATTTAATAATATTTTGAATGTTCAGTTATTTTTAAATAATTGATATTTGAAATTTTTCACCATTTAGACAAATCCCATCTAGGTTTACCAATTCACCCCAGTTTTCCTGGGACATTCTTGGTTTTGGCTCTGAAATAACTACATCCTGGGAAACACCTCAGTCTGAGACACACTTAATGGACCTCCATTTGTAGTCTTACCCTAAGCTCCTTGCAGATGTCAGAGGTAGACTCCCGGGCCCTCAGTGGCTGTTGATATTGTTGTACAGGAAATGGCAAAACACTAGCCCAGAGATCTATGAGACACAAAAAATTAGAGATGGTCTCTGAACAGAACAAATGTGTGTTACCCCGATTTTCATGAAGGTAACAGGTGGATATCCTGAATCTGGAGTTTGCTTCCTGTGTGGAACTGGAAATACAGAGAGCAGCTAGCTCATTGGTCCAGGCAGCAATGGGTCTGTCTCACCTGCTCCGTCCAGTACTGGGCAGGAGGAGGGCCATGAACTTTCATCTAGTTCCCAAATCCCAGTCTCTCAGAGGCTGCCTATGTGGGGCCTTACCGCTTCTATTTACCTACCAGCATCTTAAATCTTTCACAGCAAAATAAGTCTGTGGACAGGAAAAGTGGCTAATGTCAGCCGTGGGTAAAAAGTAAGTTGAATTGAGATTCAGAGTAATGGAGCTCATGTGAACATAGCTCCTTGCCCACTATCACCCCACAGTACTCCAGCCTCTTTTCTGAATCTTCCACCTTTTCTTTGCCAGATATTTCCTAATAAGCACTGTTTGCCTCAGCTCAGGGAATCTGTTCAGTCCAGTTTTCGACTGATCTCTCCCCCTCAGCCCCATCCTTGGCCCAGTTTCTCACCTCTGAGATTCACCCTTGCGTCTTTTCAACACCTCTGTTGGTTACCCAGGCCTCAGAACTCTACCCTTTGGCCCAGGTACCCAGGACTAGGAGCCTTCTCAGGTTTCCCGTACCCCAGAAACAAGACCTAGATGTCCCCTGTCCTTCACACATTTCCTCGGATTATCCTAGTTCCTTGGATACTAGCAGGTAGCTTGTGGAACATGGAGGCAGGACTTGATGGGTTACTCATGGAGCAGTGGAAAAATCAGATGCACACTCCCTGCTGCAGGCCAGAGGCCACTTAGCTGCCAAAGATGCTAGACTCTCCCCTACTTGTGCAACTTTCTCCCTACTATGCCCTGTCTGTTTCACTGCCCCATTAAACTCATTGTAGACACTGTCCTTTCACTGACCCAGGTGGCTTGGATATTGCTAGCAGAGGTCTGGCTTCCAAGCTCCCCATCCATTGTCCAGAGACCCTCTGACTTATATATATATAATTTTTTTTTTTTTTTTGCATGGGCAGGCACCAGGAATCAAACCTGGGTCTCCAGCATAGCAGGCAAGAACTCTGCCTGCTGGACCCTCTGACTATAAACTAAAATAGCTACATCAGCTATGCTTTTAATGAACATATCCACTGAATATTTTTTTTTCCATGCTTTAACCTGCTTAATAGATTCCACTGCACTTTATGTCTCTTTCTGGATGTCTTGTGGACACCTCCAGGTCAGTATATGCAGAACCATAATCAATACCTTTCAACCTCTTCCTATATCCAAACTTGCTTCTCCCTATTGTGGGAATATTGGGAATATTTTCCTCTTCTGCAGTCCTACCTAAAAGTCTTGGGTCTGTGGATACCTGAAGATGGGAGTATAAGAAAATGAGATGAGAAGAAAACTACGGAGATGCTCCTAGGAGTAACAGTAAGGTGTTTCAGGAGAAGGGAAGGTCTTTGAGGGGGCATTTAAGGACTACAAATTTTGCTGAATGTCTCCTGGGAAGAATGGAATCCCAGAGCCAAGGAAGCTGAGAGGGTCAGAAAAGAAACTGGCCACAAGATCAAACATGGCAGAAAGGCTGGGAGTATCGCTGACACCCCCTAAGCTTGGGAACGCCAGGCACACAGATGAATGAGAGCCGCAAGCAGGGCAGTTTGAAGAAGGATGGTCTTTCTTCTCTGACTCTCCATCCCATCTTCCCCATCTCAGTGGCCCCTACCACCACCCACCCATTTCCTTAGGCTGGAACCTAGTGTCCTTTCATCTCCCTGAGCTGCACCTGCCTTATCTATAACTCACCATTAAGCCCTGGAGATTCATCCTCCTGAAAAGCCCTCCCTGCATCTACTTCTCTCTATCTCCCCTGCCTCCATCATAGTGAGAGTCTGAATATTCAAAGAGAGAACAGTCACGCCATATGTAAAAGTTAGAACTTTGACCCACAATCTATAGCAGCCTGTCCAAGATGGCAAACAACTTCTGTGGCAACTGCACCAAATGGTCAGCAATTAGTAACTGCCAGCTTCCCTAATTTTTGCCACCATTTCCAAGTTAGGACCACAAAGAGTCAAATATAGTCCCCTAACCAATCACATAGGATGTCTCACTTCTACTTCGCCTACCTACAGCTTCCCCCTGCCAAGAACCTCCCATCAGGGCAGACCTAAAGCCTTCCTTTTCTTCCACTCTAAAGCTTTAACATTCCTCTGTCTTTGATTTTCTGCCAAATGCCAGAGATGGTGGTTTACTCCCTTGCTCTGAATAAATACCCTTTGCTCAAGTGCATTTTCATGATAGGATGATTATATTTTTATGTATTAATTTGGCAATGTTATGGTGTCCAGTTGTTTGGTCACATACTGGCCTAGTTATTTCTGTGGGAGTGTTTTGTAGATATGAATAGGATCTATTATTAGCAAAAGAGATTACATTCAATAATGTGGGTAACTTGATAATCATGCAATCAGTTGAAGGTCTTATAAGTTAGAATTGTAGGTTACATGAATCACAAGGAATTCTGTTTGAAGCCTATACCCTCCAATCCTTACTGAATTTAGACAGAAGACTTTCACATCGCTCTCACTGGAATTTCTTGCTTCTTTTGTTCTGCCCTATGAATTTTGGACTTTTCAGTCCTACAATTTGTATTAGCCAATTATATGAGCCAAATCCTTATATCTCTTTATATATGTACACACACAAATATATAAATATATGTCTGTACATACTCACACACACATATCTCTATGTATATATTCTGTGGGTCTAGTTTCTCTGGAGATCCCTGACTGATACAGCTAGTCCTCATTTATTTCCACAGGTATCCAGAGGTTCCAATAAGATTGAGCCACAGGGCCGGCCACCACGGACCCCAGCCCTGGACCAGGTGTGGTACCTTGGAGGCTCCCTGTGCCCTCTGCTTATGGTTTGTCAAGTCTGGGCCAAAGTGGTGAGTCAGGAACAGGCTTGAACTCTGCTCTCTTCACATTGATTCCGTGTTTGTTATTGTTCTCCAATTGTTTGGCATCCTTGGGGAAATCATGTCATTCTTTTCATCCCTCTTTGCTGTCTTTTGTTTTGCTATTTTGTGTTCTGCTGCCTAAAAGTACTGTTTGTGGTAAGAAGGAAAGTCATTGCGTAGCACACAGACCCAGGACCTCTAAGTCTGTTGTTTGAACTGACCTCACAGATGAGTGAGTTTGCCATTCTCAACAGACAGAAGTCCATGCAGACAAACTTTGCTGTGGGCCACCAGTAAAACTAGATGAGGTTGTCCTTTGGTCTTAGTTTTTGTTCTGAATGCTTGTCTGTGACCAGAAGGAGTGTTGTGTCAGGTTTTCTTCCTGCTGGGGGGTACAGACTCTCAGGTTTATGTTCAGAGGCAACTAGATTTTAGGGTAGGGTCCCAAGACATGAGGTGTACAAACTTACAATCCTACAAACCATTGCCAGTTCTCATGGAGCCACCTAAGTATTAACCCTCTCCTACAGGAAAAACTCTAGCTTCTTATGCGCCCTCTCATTACAACCCTAATTCTTGTGCCTCTCTTTCTACATGGCATAACTTCACCAAGATGATTTGGGCTTTCAGTGGCCAGTTTCAGAAACATTTGACTTGAACAAAATTATTCATTTTAGAAGACCCTTGGAATCCTAAGAGAGTAAGATTCCTCAGGCCCAGTGGGCAACATTTTTGGGTTGGTTTGCAAGGGCAACCAAACCACATTATGAATCAAATAGCACTTCCCTACAAGATCATCATTTGGCCATGGTAAATGAGCAGTTTGACACACTTAAGGAAAAAATAACTATTTTCCCTAGTAAGTCTTGCCCTTCTTTGTCCTCCATTTGCCTCCCTCTATCCAGTTCTCCTGCTTCCTCCTCCTCCACCTCCAACAGCTCCTCCCTCGCTTTCCCTCCTGCTGATCCCCTACCATTCCCCATTAGCACTCCTCAAACTCCCAAATGCCAGTTGTCTCTAAAGAGGCATCCCTCCCATGAGCCAAGTGTGCAGGCAACAATAAAATAAAACCTCGAAACAGAGCTGAAGTAAGAGCTATATTTAAAGACTTCCCTAAGTCCACACAAGACCAGTAAATATTCATAGACGATTTTAGAATTCTTTGGCTTATTATGACCCAGCATTACCTGATATATAAGAACTCATAGACATATTGGTAGGAGCCACATTTATTAATCCTGGATGGCAAAAAGTAAGTGGACTCACCTGGAAAGGAACCTACAGGATCCCTCTTTTCACAGTAACCCAGAGGGATTAAAAATTCCTCAAAATGTAGAAGAAAATCTCCTAAAAACCATTCTCCAAATATTTATAATTTACGAAAAAGATTGTACCATGATCTCATGACGCAAGCAAAGAAAAGATGAAACAATGGAAGATTTTCAAGATAGACTAGAAAATACCATCTGACACCATTTGGGAGTACAAGAAGTTGCTGAGGTAAGCCCTTTCATCTCATTTTGTCAATGGAGTGAAAGCTGAAATTTGAAACAGAATTAGAATGAAATATAGCTCCCTTACCTGAACTACAACACCTGGCAGCACATTTTGAAAGCCTTTGAAACAAAACCAAGACAAGATTCAAAATAAACCTGTGGCCCTGCAGAACAAATAGGTAGATAGTCCATTTCGCAACCATCCACCTACTGACACTTGCAGATATTATACGCAGAAGGGACACTGGGGAAAAAATAACACAATTGTCTTATCTTATGAAAGAAAAACCAAGGCAAAGAAAATCCCTCAATTCTGAATGATGACAGTATTCTGATGAAGAAAAAAACACCCTGTCTTAGCCTTAAAATGAATTAACTGTAAATATATTTTCTCATCCATTCCTGGTAGTTACAAGTGCTCCTCTTTGTATGTTAAATACTGCCACCTTTCCTCAATCGTTTCCAGGGATTAAATATACCACACAAGGTGGTAGGTGTTTCATTTAATCCACAGATTTTTTCCTTTTACCTCGCCGATAACTGTGGCCCTTGGGCCTTTGTATGAAAAACATTCCTCCTGCTCTGGGATACCACCTCTGCTAATTTAATAGATATGGCAAACTATTGTAAAGGACTTGTATGATACCCAATTATATCACCAACAGGTTAAGGCTGACTACCCACAACATCTTCTAAACGGGCCTCTTCGTGAACCTCAACCAAGAGATTTCATTATTAGAAAACACATAGAGAAAAAAAACGCCCTTCAGCCTTGTTGGAAAGGACCTTCACAGGTACTCCTAGGGAAATCCTAGAGAGAAAATCTTAGGATTCATGTTGCACAACTAAAAAGCAATTCAGAATTCCATATAATTAGAAGGCTACTGCAATAAAAGACCTCAAATTGAGAATTCTTTTAGATCTTGCAAATGTATCCGATCATGGAAAGCAGACAGCTGAACTAAAACCTTCAGAACAAGGGGAGGACCCCACATAGTGGACAGCTTCCACCCAAGAAGTCAGCCCCAAGACCTCTAATTCTTGTTTTGTTTTTTATCTGATTGCTTATCATCATTCTTCTTATTTTCTATAGGTATCTTAGTTTCCTAGATGCTAAAATAAATACCCGTACAGTGGGTTTTCTTTGACAATGGGAATTTATTGGCTCATGCTAACAAATTGAGGCTAAGAGATGTGCAAAATAAAGAAGTCAGCAAGGCGATGCTTTCTCCCCAAAGACTGGTGTTCCGGGGCTGGCAGGTGGTGATCCTTGGTCCTTAACCTTTCCATCACATGACAATACACATAGTGGCATCTTCTGCTTCTATTTCAGATCCTGTTGATTTCCAACTTCTTGCTTCCCATGGCTTCTGTGTCCTTCTTTATGTGGACTTCAGTAATCAGATAAAGTCCCATCCTAATTCAGCTGGGCTATATTTAAGCAACCTCATCAAAATGTCCTATTTACAATGAGTTCATGAACACACGAATAGATTGAGATCAAGAACATCCCTTTCCTGGGGTACATAACTTCAAGCCACCACAGTAGATCTCTGATTTTTGCCACTCATAATGGCTCTTTTTCTCTTTTCTTATTTCCTTATTATAATTGTTAGGAAAGAACATATTCATTCGAACACTATTTCTAGATTACCTAAAACAGTAGCCTTTGTCCTCTCTCCTACTGGTTGCTTAATAGGCCATAAATTGCCAACACTCCCCCAACAACTCTGGTTTCATCAAAGGAGACCAAAAGGAATTACAGCCAAGGGTGGTTGCACTTGCACCTTTGTGGGCAAATGACATTAAACAAATCAACCTGACACTTTATTAGGGTCCTTCTCTCCTAGAAAAAGAACCAGTTATTAAATTTTATGGCTCAGAATCTAGGTGATACCAAACTTGAATTCAGTAACCTTTGAAGGACAATGAACAAAATATTTGTCACTTGGAGGAGACTAATCGAGGTCTGATTATATAACCCAGTTAATGTCTTTGTTCTGACCTCTTGTGTGAAACTCCTTCCCCCCTAGATCTCCCTGTAACTGCACTGGACACTACTTATTTGGTGTCAGAACGCCTGGTCTGGTTTGACTCAGACTACACCTATACCTCACACATTGTAAGAATAATATTCTGAGACTTGTCTGTACAGAGACCCTAATTTTATAAACAACCGAGGCTGAAAACTCTGACTCAGACTCAAGCTCCAAATTGTGACCATTCTTGGCTACTCAGGCCCACTGCCCTGGAAAATCACCGACTGACAGTTATGTCAACACTCAGAGTTGTGTTCTCATCAGTGGGACTCATGAAAATAGAGAAGACTGTGAGAGCTCTATCACTAACTCTGGAGGAATTTATTAATTATACCACCCCTGGCTCAGATGGAACAGAAATCAGTCTGAACTCACTGGCACACATAGTGATGGACAATCACATTGCTTTAAATTTCTTGTTGGCTGGTCATGGTGGCATCTGTGTCATTGCTAATAATTACTGTTGTGCTGTGAGCAATGAAAGAAGCAGTGTGAAACAGCCTGTGCTGGTTTGAAATGATGTATGTACCCTAGAAAAGCCATGTTTTAATCTGAATCCCATTTTGTAAAGGCAGCCATTTCTTCTAATGCTTATTCAGTATGTATGTTTGAAACTAATTAGATCATCTCCCTGGAGATGTGATTTGATCAAGAGTGGTTGTTAAGCTGGATTAAGTCGAGGCATGTCTCCACCCTACATGGAGACATAGATTAAAAGAGTACCAGACACAAGGTTTTCACAATCACACAGTCACATTGCAAAAGCTATATCATTATACAATCATCTTCAAGAAATATGACTAGAACACAGCTCTACAGTTTCAGATACTTCCTTCTAGCCACTCTAATACACCATGAAATAAAAAGGGGATATCTATATAACGTGTAGGAATAATCTCCAGGATAACTTCTTGAATCTGTTTGAAATCTCTCAGCCACTGACACTTTATTTTATCTCATTTTTCTCTTCCTCCTTTTGATCGAGAAGGTTTTCTCAATCCATTGATGCCGAGTCCCAGCTCATCCCAGGATTTCTGTCCCATGTTGCTAGGGAGGTTTATACCCTTGGGAGTCATGTCCCACACAGAGAGGGGAGGGCAGTGAGTTCGCTTGCCATGTCGGCTTAGAGAGAGAGAGGCCACATCTGAGCAACAAAGGAGGTTCTCTGGGGGTGACTCTTAGACATAATTTTAAGTAGACTTAGCCTATCCTTTGCAGGGATAAGTTTCATAAGGACAAAATCCAAGACTGAAGGCTCAGCCTATTGATTTTGCTTGTAAGAATATCAGGAATTCTCCAAATGGGGAAGTTGAATTTTCCCCCCTTTCTCCCATTGACCCAAGGGGACTTTGCAAATACTTCTTTTTTTTTTGAAAAACAAAAGTTGACAAAGATTCATCTTCTGTCAACCTATTTTTTTTAATTAATTAAAAAAAGAATTAACAAAACAATTAGAAATCATTCCAATCTACATGTACAATCAGTAATTCTTAATAACATCACATAGTTGCATATTCATCATTTCTTAGTACATTTGCATCGATTTAGAAAAAGAAATAAAAAGACAACAGAATAAGAATTAAAACAATAATAGAAAGAAAAAAAAACAAAAACAAAAAACCTATACCTCACATGCAGCTTCATTCAGTGTTTTAACATAATTGCATTACAATTGGGTAGTATTGTGCTGTCCATTTCTGAGTTTTTATATCCAGTCCTGTTGTACAGTCTGTATCCCTTCATCTCCAATTATCCCTTCTCTTTTTTCTTTTTTTTTTTTAATTAACGGAAAAAAAGAAATTAACCCAACATTTAGAGATCATACCATTCTACACATGCAATCATTAATTCTTAACATCATCACATAGATGCATGATCATCATTTCTTAGTACATTTGCATTGGTTTAGAAGAACTAGCAACATAACCGAAAAAGATATAGAATGTTAATATAGAGAAAAAAATAAAAGTAATAATAGTAAAATCAAAACAAAACAAAACAAAACAAAACAAAAACCTATAGCTCAGATGCAGCTTCATTCAGTGTTTTAACATGATTACTTTACAATTAGGTATTATTGTGCTGTCCATTTTTGAGTTTTTGTATCTAGTCCTGTTGCACAGTCTGTATCCCTTCAGCTTCAATTACCCATTGTCTTACCCTGTTTCTAACTCCTGCTGAACTCTGTTACCAATGACATATTTCAAGTTTATTCTCGAATGACCGTTCACATCAGTGGGACCATACAGTATTTGTCCTTTAGTTTTTGGCTGGATTCACTCAGCATAATATTCTCTAGGTCCATCCATGTTATTACATGGTTCATAAGTTTATCTTGTCTTAAAGCTGCATAATATTCCATCGTATGTATATACCACAGTTTGTTTAGCCACTCTTCTGTTGATGGAGATTTTGGCTGTTTCCATCTCTTTGCAATTGTAAATAATGCTGCTATAAACACTGGTGTGCAAATGTCCGTTTGTGTCTTTGCCCTTAAGTCCTTTGAGTAGATACCTAGCAATGGTATTGCTGGGTCGTATGGCAATTCTATATTCAGCTTTTTGAGGAA
Organism: Tamandua tetradactyla; assembly: GCF_023851605.1. Classification (NCBI taxonomy): domain Eukaryota; kingdom Metazoa; phylum Chordata; class Mammalia; order Pilosa; family Myrmecophagidae; genus Tamandua; species Tamandua tetradactyla. Next base: position 37,909,427 of record NC_135333.1, on the reverse strand, counting down.
CCGCCAAACTGCCTTCCACAGTGGTTGCACCCTTTGACATTCCCACCAACAGTGGATAAGTGTGCCTCTTTCTCCGCATCCTCTCGAGCACTTGTCATTTTCTGTTTTGTTGATAATGGCCATTCTGGTGGGTGTGAGATGATATCTCATTGTGGTTTTGATTTGCATTTCTCTAATGGCCAGGGACATTGAGCATCTCTTCATGTGCCTCTTGGCCATCCGTATTTCCTCTTCTGAGAGGTGTCTGTTCAAGTCTTTTTCCCATTTTGTAATTGGGTTGGCTGTCTTTTTGTTGTTGAGATGAACAATCTCTTTATAAATTCTGGATACTAGACCTTTATCTGATATATCATTTCCAAATATTGTCTCCCATTGTGAAGGCTGTCTTTCTACTTTCTTGATGAAGTTCTTTGATGCACAAAAGTGTTTAATTTTGAGGAGTTCCCATTTATTTATTTCCTTCTTCAGTGCTCCTGCTTTAGGTTTAAGGTCCTTAAAACCGCCTCCAGTTGTAAGATCCATAAGATATCTCCCAACATTTTCCTCTAACTGTTTTATGGTCTTAGACCTAATGTTTAGATCTTTGATCCATTTTGAGTTAACTTTTGTATAGGGTGTGAGAGATGGGTCTTCTTTCATTCTTTTGCATATGGATATCCAGTTCTCTAGGCACCATTTATTGAAGAGACTGCTCTGTCCCAGGTGAGTTGGCTTGACTGCCTTATCAAAGATCAAATGTCCATAGATGAGAGGGTCTATATCTGAGCACTCTATTTGATTCCATTGGTCGATATATCTATCTTTATGCCAATACCATGCTGTTTTGACCACTGTGGCTTCATAATATGCCTTAAAGTCAGGCAGCACGAGACCTCCAGCTTCGTTTTTTTTCCTCAAGATGTTTTTAGCAATTCGGGGCACCCTGCCCTTCCAGATAAATTTGCTTATTGGTTTTTCTATTTCTGAAAAATAAGTTGTTGGGATTTTGATTGGTATTGCATTGAATCTGTAAATCAATTTAGGTAGGATTGACATCTTAACTATATTTAGTCTTCCAATCCATGAACACGATATGCCCTTCCATCTATTTAGGTCTTCTGTGATTTCTTTTAACAGTTTTTTGTAGTTTTCTTTATATAGGTTTTTTGTCTCTTTAGTTAAATTTATTCCTAGGTATTTTATTCTTTTAGTTGCAATTGTAAATGGGATTTGTTTCTTGATTTCCCCCTCAGCTTGTTCATTACTAGTGTATAGAAATGCTACAGATTTTTGAATGTTGATCTTGTAACCTGCTACTTTGCTGTACTCATTTATTAGCTCTAGTAGTTTTGTTGTGGATTTTTCCGGGTTTTCGACGTATAGTATCATATCGTCTGCAAACAGTGATAGTTTTACTTCTTCCTTTCCAATTTTGATGCCTTGTATTTCTTTTTCTTGTCTAATTGCTCTGGCTAGAACCTCCAACACAATGTTGAATAATAGTGGTGATAGTGGACATCCTTGTCTTGTTCCTGATCTTAGGGGGAAAGTTTTCAATTTTTCCCCATTGAGGATGATATTAGCTGTGGGTTTTTCATATATTCCCTCTATCATTTTAAGGAAGTTCCCTTGTATTCCTATCTTTTGAAGTGTTTTCAACAGGAAAGGATGTTGAATCTTGTCGAATGCCTTCTCTGCATCAATTGAGATGATCATGTGATTTTTCTGCTTTGATTTGTTGATATGGTGTATTACATTAATTGATTTTCTTATGTTGAACCATCCTTGCATACCTGGGATGAATCCTACTTGGTCATGATGTATAATTCTTTTAATGTGTTGTTGGATACGATTTGCTAGAATTTTATTGAGGATTTTTGCATCTGTATTCATTAGAGAGATTGGTCTGTAGTTTTCTTTTTTTGTAATATCTTTGCCTGGTTTTGGTATGAGGGTGATGTTGGCTTCATAGAATGAATTAGGTAGTTTTCCCTCCACTTCGATTTTTTTGAAGAGTTTGAAGAGAATTGGTACTAATTCTTTCTGGAACGTTTGGTAGAATTCACATGTGAAGCCATCTGGTCCTGGACTTTTCTTTTTAGGAAGCTTTTGAATGACTAATTCAATTTCTTTACTTGTGATTGGTTTGTTGAGGTCATCTATGTCTTCTTGAGTCAAAGTTGGTTGTTCATGTCTTTCCAGGAACCCGTCCATTTCCTCTAAATTGTTGTATTTATTAGCGTAAAGTTGTTCATAGTATCCTGTTACCTCCTTTATTTCTGTGAGGTCAGTAGTTATGTCTCCTCTTCCATTTCTGATCTTATTTATTTGCATCCTCTCTCTTCTTCTTTTTGTCAATCTTGCTAAGGGCCCATCAATCTTATTGATTTTCTCATAGAACCAACTTCTGGCCTTATTGATTTTCTCTATTGTTTTCATGTTTTCAATTTCATTTATTTGTGCTCTAATCTTTGTTATTTCTTTCCTTTTGCTTGCTTTGGGGTTAGCTTGCTGTTCTTTCTCCAGTTCTTCCAAATGGATAGTTAATTCCTGAATTTTTGCCTTTTCTTCTTTTCTGATATAGGCATTTAGAGCAATAAATTTCCCTCTTAGCACTGCCTTTGCTGCGTCCCATAAGTTTTGATATGTTGTGTTTTCATTTTCATTCGCCTCGAGGTATTTGCTAATTTCTCTTGCAATTTCTTCTTTGACCCAGTCGTTGTTTAGGAGTGTGTTGTGGAGCCTCCACGTATTTGTGAATTTTCTGGCACTCTGCCTATTATTGAGTTCCAACATCATTCCTTTATGGTCCGAGAAAGTGTTGTGTAAGATTTCAATCTTTTTAAATTTGTTAAGACTTGCTTTGTGACCCAGCATATGGTCTATCTTTGAGAATGATCCATGAGCACTTGAGAAAAAGGTGTATCCTGCTGTTGTGGGATGTAATGTCCTATAAATGTCGCTTAAGTCTAGTTCATTTATAGTAATATTCAGATTCTCTATTTCTTTGTTGATCCTCTGTCTAGATGTTCTGTCCCTTGATGAGAGTGGTGAGTTGAAGTCTCCAACTATTATGGTATATGAGTCTATTTCCCTTTTCAGTGTTTGCAGTATATTCCTCACGTATTTTGGGGCATTCTGATTCGGTGCGTAAATATTTATGATTGTTATGTCTTCTTGTTTAATTGTTCCTTTTATTAGTATATAGTGTCCTTCTTTGTCTCTTTTAACTGTTTTACATTTGAAGTCTAATTTGTTGGATATTAGTATAGCCACTCCTGCTCTTTTCTGGTTGTTATTTGCATGAAATATCTTTTCCCAACCTTTCACTTTCAACCTATGTTTATCTTTGGGTCTAAGATGTGTTTCCTGTAGACAGCATATCGAAGGATCCTGTTTTTTAATCCATTCTGCCAATCTATGTCTTTTGATTGGGGAATTCAGTCCATTGACATTTAGTGTTATTACTGTTTGGATAATATTTTCCTCTACCATTTTGCCTTTTGTATTATATATATCATATCTGATTTTCCTTCTTTCTACACTCTTTTCCATATCTCTCTCTTCTGTCTTTTTGTATCTGACTCTAGTGCTCCCTTTAGTATTTCTTGCAGAGCTGGTCTCTTGGTCACAAATTCTTTCAGTGACTTTTTGTCTGAGAATGTTTTAATTTCTCCCTCATTTTTGAAGGATAATTTTGCTGGATATAGGAGTCTTGGTTGGCAGTTTTTCTCTTTTAGTATTTTAAATATATCATCCCACTGTCTTCTAGCTTCCATGGTTTCTGCTGAGAAATCTACACAAAGTCTTATTGGGTTTCCCTTGTATGTAATGGATTGTTTTTCTCTTGCTGCTTTCAAGATCTTCTCTTTCTCTTTGACCTCTGACATTCTAACTAGTAAGTGTCTTGGAGAACGCCTATTTGGGTCTAATCTCTTTGGGGTGCGCTGCACTTCTTGGATCTGTAATTTTAGGTCTTTCATAAGAGTTGGGAAATTTTCAGTGATAATTTCTTCCATTAGTTTTTCTCCTCCTTTTCCCTTCTCTTCTCCTTCTGGGACACCCACAACACGTATATTTGTGCGGTTCATATTGTCCTTGAGTTCCCTGATACCCTGTTCAAATTTTTCCATTCTTTTCCTGATAGTTTCTGTTTCTTTTTGGAATTCAGATGTTCCATCCTCCAAATCACTAATTCTATCTTCTGTCTCTTTAAATCTATCATTGTAGCTATCCATTATTTTTTCTATGTTTGCTACTTTATCCTTCACTTCCATAAGTTCTGCGATTTGTTTTTTCAGTTTTTCTATTTCTTCTTTATGTTCAGCCCATGTCCTCTTCATGTCCTCCCTCAATTTATCGATTTCATTTTTGAAGAGGTTTTCCATTTCTGTTCGTATATTCAGCATTAGTTGTCTCAGCTCTTGTGTCTCATTTGAGCTATTGGTTTGTTCCTTTGACTGAGCCATATTCTCAATCTTTTGAGCGTGGACAGTTATCTTCTGCTGCTGGCGTCTGGGCATTTATTCAGATTTCTCTTGGTGTTGGACCCAGCAAGGTTGTAATATTTTTCTGTGAAATCTCTGGGTTCTGTTTTTCTTATCCTGCCCAGTAGGTGGCGCTCGTGGCACACGTTTGTCTGCGGGTCCCACCAGTAAAAGGTGCTGTGGGACCTTAAACTTTGGAAAACTCTCGCCGTCCTGGGGGTTCGCTAGCCGAAGCGGCTTGAGCCGGCCGGGGTCCGAACGCAGGGAGGGTTGCTGGTCGCCGCAGCCAGGGAAAGAGTCCGTCCGAATTTCCTAGTCGGCCCTGGGCAACAAGCGTGGCGGGAGGGCGCCAGCGGCAGCGGCCCGCCCGAGAGAGTGCACGTTCCCCGGGAGTCACGGGTTTGGAAGGGGCCTCCCCCACCCGTCACCGTTCTCCGCGGCCTGGGGGTTTCCGATCCAATTCTCTCAGTTGGTCCGGGGGCTGCGCGTGGTGTGGGCGCCAGCCGCGGCGGTTTCAGGGGACCGCCTCTCCAATTCTCCCAGCCGGCCCGGGAAGGGGGAAGGGAGTAACTCCGGCCGCTTGCCACCCCGCCCGGTAAGGCCCGCGCGCCTCAGCGATCTCACCCGAGCTGCTTCTCTCAGCCAGCCAGCCGTTCCAGGATGGGGTACGCTGTCTTTTTTATCTCTGTTGTGGCTTTGGGCGCTTTCTGTATTGTTTCTACTCCCCTAGTAGGTGTCCTGGAGAAGAAACTAAGATCCGCGCGTCTTACTAAGCCGCCATCTTCCAGGAAGTCCTGCAAATACTTCTTTATTCACTGCCAATTGATATGTTTTAAGGTAAAATTTTAAAATATTAATTACCATTTACTTTCAGCACCCTGAAGTAATGACATTCCTTTGTTCTTCCTCATGTATAAAACATTTTTTAAATTTGTACATTTAGTCACTATCATTATACACTCTGGGCATTCCTAGATTATACCATCTCAGTCTTTATCATCCATCTTTCTTTCTGATTTCATTTGTGCCCCCGACCCTCCTTCCTCTATCATTTTCATATTCAGCTTCATTTAGTGTTTTAACATAATTGCATTACAATTGGGTAGTATTGTGCTGTCCATTTCTGAGTTTTTACACTCAGTCCTGTTGTACAGTCTGTATCCCTTCAGTTCCAATTACCCAGTATCATACCCTATTTCTATCTCCTGATGGTCTCTGTTACCACTGAAATTCTCCAAGTTTATTCACTAATGTCAGTTCATATCAGTGAGACCATAAAGTATTTGTCCTTTTGTTTCTGGCTAATCGCACTCAGCAAAATGTCCTCAAGGTCCATCCATGTTGTTATATACTTCATAAGTTTATTCTGTCTCACAGCTGCATAATATTCCATTGTATGTATGGACCACAGTTTGTTTAGCCACTTCTCTGTTGATGGACATTTTGGCTGTTTCCATTGCTTCGCAATTGTGAACAATGCTGCTATAAATATTGGTGTGCAAATGTCTGTTTGTGTCCTTGTCCTCATGTCCTCTGAGTAGACACCTAGCAATGGTATGGCCATGTCATATGGCAATTCTATATTTAGCTTTTTGAGGAGCTGCCAAACTGCCTTCCACAGCGGTTTGTACCATTTGACATTCTCATCAACAGTGGATAAGTGTGCCTCTTTCTCCACATCCTCTCCAGCACTTATCATTTTCTGTTTTATTGATAATGGCCATTCTGGTGGGTGTGAGATGATATCTCATTGTGGTGTTGATTTGCATTTCTCTAATAGCCAGGGAAGTTGAGTATCTCTTCATGAGCCTTTTGGCCATTTGTATTTCCTCTTCTGAGAAGTGTTTGTTCAAGTCTTTTGCCCATTTTGTAATTGGGTTGGCTGTCTTTTTGTTGTTGAGTTGAACAATCTCTTTATAAATTCTGGATACTAGACCTTTATCTGATATATCATTTCCAAATATTGTTTCCCATTGTGTTGGCTGTCTTTTTACTTTCTTGATGAAATTCTTTGACATGAAAAAGTGTTTAATTTTGAGGAGTTCCCATTTATTTATTTATTTCTTCAGTGCTTGTGCTTTGGGTGTAAGGTCTAGGAAACTGCCTCCTAGTATAAGATTTATAATATATTTTCCTACATTTTCTTCCAACAGTTTTATGGTCTTAGATCTAATGTTTAGGTCTTTGATCCATTTTGAGTTAATTTCTGTGTAGAGTGTGAGATATGGGTCCTCTTTCATTCTATTGCGTATGGATATCCAGTTCTCTGGGCACCACTTATTGAAGAGACTGTTCTTCATATAACAGGTGAGTTGGCTTGACTGCCTTATCAAAGATCAAATGTCCATAGATGAGATGGTCTATATCTGAACACTCTATTCAATTCCATTGGTCAGTATATCTATCTTTATGCCAGTACCATGCTGTTTTGACCACTGTAGTTTCATAACATGCCTTAAAGTAAGGTAGCATGAGACCTCCAACTTCATTTTTTTCCTTAGGATAACTTTTAGCTATTCAGGGCACCCTGCCCTTCCAGATAAATTTGCTTATTGCTTTTTCTATTTCTGAAAAGTAAGTTGTTGGATTTTAATTGGCATTGCATTGAATCTGTAAATCAATTTAGGTAGAATGACATTTTAACTATATTTAGTCTTCCAATTCATGAACACAGCATGCCCTTCCATCTATTTAGGTCTTCTGTGATTTCTTTTAACAATTTCTTGTAGTTTTCTTTGTACAGTTTTTTTGTCTCTTTAGTTAAATTTATTCCTAAATATTTTATTGTTTTGGTTGCAATTGTAAATGGAATTCTTTTCTTGATTTCCCCCTCAGATTGCTCATTGCTAGTGTATAGAAACACCACAGATTTTTGAATGTTGATCTTGTAACCTGTCACTTTGCTGTACTCATTTATTAGCTCTGGTAGTTTTGTTGTGAATTTTTTGGGGTTTTCAATGTATATTATCATATCATCTTCAAACAGTGATAGTTTTACTTCTTCCTTTCCAATTTTGATGCTTTATATTTCTTTTTCTTGTCTAATTGCTCTGGCTAGAACATCCAACACAATGTTGAATAACAGGGGTGATAGTGGACATCCTTGTCTTGTTCCTGATCTTAGGGGGAAAGTTTTCAGCTTTTCCCCATTGAGGATGATGCTAGCTGTGGGTATTTCATATATTCCCTTTACCATTTTGAGGAGGTTCCCTTCTATTCCTATCCTTTGAAGTGTTTTCAACAGGAAAGGATGTTGAATTTTGTCAAGTGCCTTTTCTGCATCAATCAAGATGATCATGTGGCTTTCCTGCTTTGATTTGTTGATATGGTGTATTACACTAATTGATTTTCTTATGTTGAACCGTCCTTGCATACCTGGAATGAATCCTACTTGGTCATGAGGATCCTACTTGTTGAGGATTTTTGCATCTATATTCATTAGAGAGATTGGTCTGTAGTTTTCCTATTTTGTAATATCTTTGTCTGGCTTTGGTATGAGGGTGATGTTGGCTTCGTAAAGTTAGTTAGGTAGCTTTCCCTCCTCTTCAAATTTTTTGAAGAGTTTGATAAGGATTGGTACTAATTCTTTCTGGGATGTTTGGTAGAATTCACCTGTGAAGCCATCTGGTCCTGGACTTTTCTTTTGGGGGAGCTTCTTAATGACTGATTCAATTTCTTTACTTGTGATTGGTTTGCTGAGGTTGTCTGTTTCTTCTCGAGTCAAAGTTGGTTGTTCATGCCTTTCTAGAAAGTTGTCCATTTCATCTACATTGTCATGTTTATTAGCATAAAGTTGTTCATAGTATCCTGTCATTACTTCCTTTATTTCTGTGGGGCCAGTGGTTATGTCTCCTCTTCCATATCTGATCTTATTTATTTGCAACCTCTCTCTTCTTCTTTTTGTCTATCTTGCTAAGGGTCCATCAATCTTACTGATTTTCTCATAGTACAGCTTCTGGTTTTGTTGATTTTCTCAATGGTTTTCATGTTCTCAATTTCATTTATTTCTGCTCTAATCTTCATTATTTCCTTCCTTTTACTTGCTTTGGGGTTAGTTTGATATTTTTTCTCTACTTCTTCCAAGTGGACATTTAATTCCTCAATTTTTGCCCTTTCTTCTTTTTTGATACAGGCATTTAGGGCAATGCATTCCCTCTTAGTACTATCTTTGCTGCATCCCATGAATTTTGATATGTTGTGTTTTCATTTTCATTTGCCTCGAGATATTTACTGATTTCTCTTGTAATTTCTTCCTTGACCCACTGGTTGTTTAAGAGTGTGTTGTTGAGCCTCCACATATTTGTGAATTTTCTGGCACTCTACTTATTATTGATTTCCAACTTCATTACTTCATAATCTGAGAAAGTGTTTTGTATGATTTCAATCTTTTTTATTTTATTGAGACTTGCTTTGTGACCCAGCATATGGTCTATCCTTGAGAATGATCCATGAGTATTTGAGAAAAAGGTGTATCCTGCTGTTGTGGGGTGTAATGTTCTATAAATGTATGTTAAGTCTAATTCATTTATTGTATTATTCAAATTCTCTGTTTCTTTATTGATCCTCTGTCTAGATGTTCTTTCCATTGATGAGAGTGAGGAATTGAACTCTGCAACTATTATGGCAGATGTGTCTATTTCTCTTTTCAGTGTTTTTGGTGTTTGCTTCATGTATTTTCGAGCATTCTCGCTTGGTGCATAAATATTTATGATTGCTATATCTTCTTGTTGAATTGTTCCATTTATTAATACATAGTGTCCTTCTTTGTCTCTTTGAACTGTTTTACATTTGAAGTCTACTTCGTTGGATATTAATATAGCTACTCCTGCTCTTTTCTGATTGTAATTTGCATGAAATATCTTTTCCTAACCTTTCACTTTCAACCTATGTTTATCCTTGGGTCTAAGATGTGTTTCCTGTAGACAGCATATAGATGGGTTCTGTTTTTTAATCCATTCTGCAAGTCTATGTCTTTTGATTGGGGAATTCAGTTCAATAACATTTAGTGTTATTACTGTTTGGATAATATTTTCCTCTACCATTTTGCCTTTTGTATTATATGTATCATATCTGACTTTCCTTCTTTCTACACTCTTCTCCATACCTCTCTCTTCTGTCTTTTCGTATCTGACTCTAGTGCTCCCATTAGTATTTCTTGCAGATCTGGTCTCTTGGTCACAAATTCTCTCAGTGACTTTTTGTCTGAGAATGTTTTAATTTCTCCCTCATTTTTGAAGGACAATTTTGCTGGATATAGGAGTCTTGGTTGGCAGTTTTTCTCTTTTAGTAACTTAAATATATCATCCCACTGTCTTCTAGCTTCCATGGTTTCTGCTGAGAAATCTACACATAGTCTTATTGGGTTTCCCTTGTATGTGATGGATTGTTTTTCTCTTGCTGCTTTCAAGATCCTCTCTTTCTCTTTGACCTCTGACATTCTAACTAGTAAGTGTCTTGGAGAACGCCTATTTGGGTCTAATCTCTTTGGGGTGTGCTGCACTTCTTGGATCTGTAATTTCAGGTCTTTCATAAGAGTTGGGAAATTTTCAGTGATAATTTCTTCCATTAGTTTTTCTCCTCCTTTTCCCTTCTCTTCTCCTTCTGGGACACCCACAACACGTATATTTGTGCGGTTCATATTGTCCTTGAGTTCCCTGATATCCTGTTCAAATTTTTCCATTCTTTTCCCGATGGTTTCTGTTCGTTTTTGGAATTCAGATGTTCCATCCTCCAAATCACTATTTCTATCTTGTGTCTCTTTGAATCTATCATTGTAGGTATCGCTTGTTTTTTCCATCTTTTCTACTTTGTCCTTCACTTCCATAAGTTCTGTGATTTGTTTTTCAGTTTTTCTATTTCTTATTTATGTTCAGCCCAGGTCTTCTTCATGTCTTCCCTCAATTTATCGATTTCGTTTTTGAAGAGGTTTTCCATTTCTGTTTGTATATTCAGCATTAGTTATCTCAGCTCCTGTATCTCATTTGAACTATTGGTTTGTTCCTTTGACTGGGTCATATTTTCAATTTTTTGAGCGTGATCCGTTATCTTCTGCTGGCATCTGCGCATTTAGACAGATTTCCCTGGGTGTTGGATCCAAAAGTTTGGAAGATTTTTCTGTGAAATCTCTGGGTTCTGTTTTTCTTATCGTGCCCAGTAGGTGGCACTCGTGGCACACGTTTGTCTGCGGGTCCCACCAGTAAAAGGTGCTGTGGGTCCTTTAACTTTGGAAAACTCTCGCCGTCCGGGAGATTTGCTAGCTGAAGCGGCTTGGAAGAGTGCCAGCCGGCCCGGGGATCCGAACGCGGGAAGGGTCGCCGGCCACCGCAGCCCGGGAGAGCGCCCGTCAAAATCTCCTAGTCAGCCTGGGGTGCCAAGTGTGGCAGGAGGGCGCCAGCCGCCGTGGCCCAGGAGAGTGCACCATTCCCAGCCGGACCGGGAACTCACGTGTTTGGAAGGGACCCCGGTCACCGTTCTCCGTGGCCTGGGGATCTCCGATCCAATTCTCCCAGTTGGTCCGGGGGGCTACGCGTTGGGGGGGCGCCAGCCGCCGTGGCTTGAGGGGACCGCCTGTCCAATTGTCCCAGCTGGCCCGGGAAGGAGGAAGGCAGGGACTCTGGCCGCTTGCCGCCCTGGCCCGGGGAAGCCCGCGCCCCTTGGCAATCTCACCGGAGCGGGTTCTCTCAGCCAGTCAGCCATTCCAGGATGGGGTACGCTGTCTTTTTGATCTCTGTCGTGCATCCGGGAGCTGTTCTGTATCGTTTCTACTCCCCTAGTAGCTGTTCTGGAGGAGGAACTAAGATCCACACATCTTACTAAGCTGCCATCTTCTCTGGAAGTCCCTTCCCTATATTTTCTTTTGCTTGTCAGATCAGATGTTCCATCCTCTAGTTCACTAATCCTACCTTCTGCCTCTCAAAACCTACCATTGTAGGTTTCCATTGTTTTTTCATCTCTTCTACCATACCTTTCATTCCCATAAGTTGCGTGATTTGTTTTTTCAGACTTTCAATTTCTTCTTTTTGTTCATTCCTTGCCTTCTTTATATCCTCACTCAATTCATTGATTTGGTTTTTGATGAGGTTTTCCATGTCTGTTTGTATATTCTGAATTAATTGTTTCAACTCCTGTATCTCATTTGAATTGTTGGTTTGTTCTTTTGACTGAGCCATATCTTCAATTTTCCTAGTGTGATTTGTTATTTCTTCCTGGTGTCTAAGCATTTAATTACCTTAATTAGTTTATTCTGGAGATTGTTTTCACTTCCTTTATCTAGGGTTTTCTTGCTGTATGAATTTGTTGTCTGTCTATTCTTTGACATTCAGTTCAGCTTTTTCTGGACCACTAGCTTAGGTTTTGTTTAACAGAGGAGAATTTTTCAGTTTTTGTTTTCTTGTTTCTTGCCCTGCCTGTATGGTGCCTTTTTCTCCCCACCCTTAGGAGGGATAACTTAGGTATTATAGACCCCAGCTGGATTTTCCCAGGCCAAACTGGCCTCCTCTCAGGTAGAAAGAGTCACCTGTGTCAGTTTTCCCTGAGGTTGAGACCCAGCAGGTTAAAAGACTTTCCTGTGAAGTCTCTGAACTCTGTTTTTCTTATCTTGCCCAGTATGTGGCACTTGTCTGCCTGCAGGTCCCACCAGCAGAAGATGATGTGGTACCTTTAACTTTGGCAGACTCTCCCTGCTGGGGGCATGGTGGAGACAGAGAAGAGGTTGTAGGCTGGTTTTAATGGCTTCAAATTACCAAGCCCTGGGGTCTGAATTCCTTGAGGGAGGGATTCCACCTGAGTTGGGTCTCACCCCTCCCCTGGGGAAGGCACTGGCTCCAGACAAGCTCTCAAAGAAGCTTGTTTCTGCCTATGCCTGGGCAGTTGTAGCCTGAGAAGCCCTGCTGCTGTATCTAAAGGCAACCAAGCCTTTGTAGAAACACAGCCAAAAAAACCACTGTTCCTTTTTTTTTCTTTTTCCATCAGCCTTGGGCACCCTTAGCAGCAGGGCAAAAATCAGTGACCTCCGCTTTGACCAGGCTCACCTCAGCTGGGGACCTATTTTTAGTAGTCAGAATTTGTGAACTAATTCCACACTTGATGCTGAGTTGTGCTCAGCCCCTGTTGCTGGTAAAGTCTCTTTCCTTTACCCTGGAAGCAGTTTGTGGGGGAGGGGCACCGGTCGCCATGGCTTGGGGAACTCATGGTTCTGAGGGTGCTCGCAGCCAGTCCAGCTGGTCCAGACTGGGGTACGCTGTGTGTTCAGCCACTGACATGGCCCCAGGAACTGTTCTGTACTGTTTCTGGTTATTTAGTAGCTGTTCTGGAGGACGAACTAAATCCCACACCCTGCTAAGCCACCATCTTGGCTCCTCCATCCTACCAATTGATTTTTGATGAGGCTTCGAAGTCCACACAATTGGTAAAGAATAGTCTGTTCAATAAATGATGCTGGAAGAACTAGATATTCATATGCAAAAGAATGAAAGAAGTACCCCTGTCTCACACCATATATAAATATTAACTCAAAATGGATCAAAGACCTAAATGTTAAGAGACAAGACTACAACTCCTAGGAGAAAATGTGGTGTAGCACATTCAGCATCTTGTGTTAGACAGGGGTTTCTTAGACTTTACACTGAAAGCACAAGCAACAAAGTTAAAAATAGGTAAATGGAACACCCTCAAAAGTAAAAACTTTCATGCACCGAAGGACCATGTCACAAAAGTGAAGAGACACACTACTCAGTGAGAGAAAATATCTGAAGACTGAATATTTGATAAGGACTTTTATACTGCATATATAAAGAAATTCTAAAACTCAGCAATAAAAAAAAAACAAAAAAAAACTCACTTAAAAGTTGGCAAAAATCCTGGATAGACAGTTCTCCAAAGTGGATATATGTCAGTATAAAGTACATGGAAATTGCTCAACATCATTAGTTATTAAGTAAATGGAAATCAAAACCACAGTGAGATATCATTTCACACTCAATAGAATAACTATTATAAAACTATAAGTGTTGAAGAAGATGTGGAGAAATAGCAATTCTCATTCATTGCTGGTTGTGCAGTAGCTGTGGAAGACAGTTTAGCAGTTCCTCAGGAAGCTAAATCTAGAAGTACTGTAGGATCTGGCAGTCCTTCTAGTAGGTATACAGCCAGAAGAATTGAAAGTTGGAATTTGGACAGATATTTGCACACCAATGTTTGTAGCGTCATTATTTACAATTGTCAAAAGATGGAAACAACCCAAGTGCTCATCCAGTCGATAAATGGATGAAAATAGTGTGGTATATACATCAATGGAATATTACCCAGCTGTAAAAAGGAATGAAGTTCTGGTGCATGCAACAACATGAATAAACCTTGAGGATATTATGTTGTATGGAATAGGCCAGATAAAAAAGAACAAATATGGTACGACTACATTGATATGAACTAATTATAGAAAGCAAACTGATAAGGGTGCATGGGTGGTTCAGTGGTAGAATGTCCACCTTTCATGCGGGAGACTCAGGTTCGATTCCTGGACCATGTACCCCCCCCAAAAAAAGCAAACTGATAGAATCTAGAATATTGGTTACCAGGGAATAGACAAGGGGGAGAGAATAGGTAGCTGATGCTTAATTTGTGTGAACTTTTTATTTATGTTGATTATAATGATTTGGCACGGATGGTGATGATGGTACCACATTACTGTGAGTGTAAATAACCGCACTGAATTATATGTGTGAATGTGGTTGAAAGGGGAACTTTTGGATCATGTATGAAACTAAAATGAAAGCTAGTGGGTAGAACATGGATTATATAACATAGTGAACCCTGTTGTGGTGAAGGACCGGGGTTAATAGTATGAGAATATTCTTTCATGAATTACAACAAATGTACGACACTAATACAAGGTGTTAATAAATGGATGGAATATGGAAAAATACGCTTAATGTAAACTGTGGACTATACTTATTAGTACTATTTTAATATTCTTCACTGTTTGTAACAAATATACCACACTATGCAAAGAGTCAATAATAGGGGAATAAAAGGGAATGCTGTATTTTTTACATGACTTTACTGTAAACCTACGTCTTCTCACTAAAAATAATAATAATAATAATTCAAAATCCCCCTGACATATTACCCTATGTCTCTCTTCATTTAGCTTCTTCATATTTACATCCCTTTTCTTGCTATAATAAAAATATAATAGTAAGTAGAGCACTTATATGATGTGTTCTGAAGAATTATCAAATCAGAAGTGGTGGTGGGGACTCCCAAATTTGTAGCCAGATGGTCAGAAGTGAGGTGGCCCTAAGAACCCCAGAAGTGAACATAGTCTCGTGGGGACTGTACTTTTAATCTATACAGTCTGCCCTAACTCTGGGTAGAGTTGGAATAATATTAGAGTCGGCATTATAAATTATTCCACTGATGAAGCCCAGTGGTAGGGTGTAAGGAGGGACTGACCCCGGGTCAAGGTCAACATAGCTGGGAATCTTGGAAGGCTGAATGGATTCAATCAGGGAACGAAGAATTATTTATTGACCATCCACATATCTCTACTCGGATGCCAGGTTCAGCGGCTCAGCAGTGAACAAGACTAACATGACTTAGGAAGGCTACTGTCTTATGGAGGGAGACAGTCAAACTACATGCCAGCAATAAATAAATAATGTCAGGGTATGTTAGGTTGAATTGTGTATGTTGATTTACATAAGTTCTTACTTTTAGTTCCCATTCTTGTGGGTATGAACCCATTGTGGATAGAGCCTCTTGAAGATGAGGTTGGGCCTTAACCCAGATTCCTGGAGTCTTTTGTAAGCAGGAGAAAGTCAGACAGAGAGAGAGAAAACCATGGCAAGGAGTTGGAAGCCAGAAGTCAGTGGGACCCCGGAAGAGAAAGAAGTGGTCTTTCCCATATGACAGCAAAGCCAAGGAAATCATCAGAATGGTACCAGCTCCAGGAGGAAGTAAGCAGTTCTGCCTCCAAAACTGTGAGTCAATAAATTCCCATCATTTGAGTATATAACCCATTTTGTAGTAGTTGGCATAGCAGCCAAGAAACTAAGACACAGGGGAAGTCAGATGCAGAAGATAAACCAAGAGAATGCAGCTGTAGCAGCTCTGGCCTGGGTGGCCAGTGAGGGCTCCTTGGAGTGTCCGACCTTGGAGCTGAGAACTGCAGGGTCAGAAGGAGGAAGTGAGCCAGTCAGAAGGAAGCAGATACGAGCTGGAGGCAGGACCAGATAAGATTGGCCAGTTCAAGGACCAGAAGAAAGGCCCAGGGGACTTAAAGATGGAGAGAGGAGGGAAAGAAGGAGGGAATGTGTAAGGAGAGGTGCTGTGCGAGGGCCCCAGGGGCTTGGGAGGGTGTCCTAAGGAGTCTAGCTTTATTCTGGTTACAGAGGGAAGCCCTGGAGAGTTTAGGCAGGGGAGTCACGTGGTCAGTCTTATTTAAAAATTAGAAAGATCTGGACTCCAAAAGCGTGAATAGAATTCAGCAAGACCAGGACTTGGATGGAAAAGAATGTCATCTTCATTTCAAAAGCACCTACCTGAAATTTAGTATTTCTTTCAGATACAAATGCAGACACCAAAGTACAGTAGCATTAGCAGCACCTGTGACTTTGTTATTAATAGAAATCATAGGCATGTTTATATCACCTTACAGTTGTTGTAGACAGTGAGGTGTTTTCTATGCTTATTCCTTTGAAATTATGGTATCATCTTAGCCACGCAGCTAGATCTAATTTAACACATAAATAAAGAAGCACATCTACAGTGTTACAATAAAAAATATGCTGCCTATGAAAATAAGTAAATGGAGTTTTTAAAAATTAAAAGTAGCAGATGAATGAATATTTTCTTCTTTGTCCCCATTTCTTATGTAATAGGTAACCTCTTACAGTTACAGTCTGTTGTTCCTTGTATTTGTCACTTAACCATGAACTTGGACATGACAGCACTTCAGTTCATAGGGTGCTTCCTCATTCTACCATCTTTTCTTTATGTACATGTTCTTCTGGGGCAGCTCAGTGACCACTGTAACCGCCCCCGAATGCTGGTTGATCCAGCTGGTCCCACCTGCTGCCTGGGTTCTCCCTATGTGTCCAGTTCGCTATTAGCTCCCTGCATCTTAGATGCCTCTAGCTGGAGTCCCACAGATCCATCAATCCTAACGTGACCCAAATGGAAATCACCACCCTCCAACCAGCTCGAGTAGCCGCCTGGTTCGTCCTCTGGGCCAGCAGGCCTGTCTTACTGCACCTGTTGGGCCCCTGCCCTCGGCCTCCTCTGCAAGGTGACATGCATGGCCCCCTGTGGGCTTCTCCATTCTGGAATATCTGCTTATCCTCCCCACCCCTGTACCTTCTCTCCTGTCAAGGAAGCAAGGAGGCCCGCAGAGGCCCAGCTTAGCTGCTTGCTGCTTGAGTGTTCTTGGGTTTCTGGTTCATGTCTCAGTTCCTTTCTCTGTGAAATGAGGTTAGGAAGCCTATATATCTCACTGAGCTGTTGTGAGGATTAAGTGATCTATTCTAGGAAAAGTGCTGAGCCTAGTGCCAGGGAGGAAGAAAAGACTTGCAAAGTGACTTGTCAACCTTCAGGGCCTCCCACAAAACCTCTCTTCACCCCCCATTCCTTGTTGCCATACATAGAAAGGGGCCCCCAGGTACTCTGTACTGTGCAGTGGAGGAGGATCCCTGGGCAAGTTTGGGGAATGAAGACCAAGGCAGGCTGACCTAGGTTCCAATCCAGTGCTGCCACTTCTTCCAAGCCTTGTTGCTCTTACCACTCCCCCTTCCCTTTGGTCCATCAGGTATACATTGTTTTATTTCATCCATTGCCTCTTCCACCCATCTCTCCTTCCCTTGCCTTCACTCCCCACACACCTGCTCCCTATAATATCTAATGTCTGACCTTCCAACCACTTTCCCAGCCAGTTACCCTTATTATAAATATATATATACATATATATATTTATATATATATATGTTTTATACTATATATATACATATAGTAGTGCTTTGGGAGCATTTTCCTAATGTTTGCATAAATGGTTTCATGCAATAAACTTCATTCTGCTTTTTCCCATCATTTCCAAGGCTGCACTTCCAAGTGCCCCATTGTATCTGGCTTATCCATTTCCACAGCCAGGGACACCCAAGAGGTTTTGGGGCCACAGGCAGGCATCAGGTCGTCTGTCCCACTGCCAGCAGCTGTGTCATCAGCATCCTCCTCTGAACCACCCTTTGGATGCACAGGGGGTATTTCACTGGGGGATTTAATTTCTCTCTGTGACCCTGCCTTGGTTTCTATAACCTCTACCTTGTATACAGAGTTGTGGGCAAGTTATTGGTCTCTCAGAGCTTCTTCATGGCAGGGTAGGTGCCTGAGCCTCTCCAGGCTGGGTCTCCCGGCTGCAGGTAGACTTTGTGAGCCCTAAACCCACAGCTGTGTGAGCTCAGCTGGGAGCTGAAAGAAAACCCTTAACACCTGCCTTTACCCTGATACTGCTGGCCCCTGACAAACCCTGCTGCCATGGCTGGCAGTTGATAGTGGGTCTGTGCTTGGGGGTGCAGCAATCAGGAATAATGGCTCTGTGAATCCTTGCATCCAAGGCCCTCACATTATACTGAAAATCTTTGAGAGGGTGAGGAGTTTTGCAGAAGTCACCCAGGTGTGGGGATGCTGCCTGGATTCCAGACCTCCTGCTCCCACATCTGTTGTGTTTTGATGTTCGTCACAGAGCAAGGATGAGACCAGCGAGATGGATGCATAAAAGGAGTACAGAGGGCTACTGCTCCCTCAGATAGCAGCCTCACTGTTAACTCCATGACCTTTCATTTTAGTTCCTTACACAAACAACAGCTGTGAGTAGGAGCACAAAAACAGGTGCGCCTTGAGACTTGTTTTGTTACATTCTTTAAGCAAGATGGCCAGCTTTATTTACAGCCCAGTATGCAGAACTCCCTATTCTCAAGCAGTTCAAGGAACTGTTTGCAGTTCCTTTGCCTGAGGCACCCACTTGCAGGTCATCCTCAGGTCAAGTTTGTCCTACTCTTAATTCCTTAACCCTTCATTTCCCCCTTCTTTGAATAACATGAAGCATAACTGAGAAGACAGGGGCTCTAGCAGAATTTACTTGTTGCTGGCGTTTGTCAGCAGGCTAAATATAAAAGAAAGCAGAGTACAATGACAATTAGCATAAGTCCTGTGATCGATCCCAATAACCCCTTAATATGTTCTATAGGATTTAATTTAACAACCCTTCCATCAATTCCTTTAAGATTTTAGGCCCTTTAAGTTTTTCTAACTGTTGTTCAAAAGTGGCATGAATTTTAGTCTGTAAATCAATAATTTGTGCAGTTATTATGATTTAGCAAGTGTTGACGTATTCTATCCCAAGGGAATTCAGTTTTATTATATGGTACTGGAGTAATACAATAAGAAGATTGATTCTAATCACATCGTAAATTTAGTCTATTTTTAACACTTTGTAGTTGGTCGCCTAATAACACCACTGCTTGATTTAGAGCCGCTATCTCAGCTTGCATTTCAGCGTCAATTTGTCGTTGTGCAGTCCGTAGTTGCTCAGACTGTTGATGCCATGTCCATACAAAATTTGCAGTTTGAATACTCTGACGCAGGGCGACCCCAGCGGCTGCAGCTGTAGCTGTAATAGCTATAAGTTCCATTATTACTGCAATAATCAGTCCAATAAATCTTTTTGTTAGATATGATAACTGTTCAGTTATATCTTGTAATAGTCTGATAGCAGGGCTGTCCTGCCAAGGCTGTGACATCTGCGCTGGCATCCATATTCCAGTGCGAGCAAGTAACAAATAGAGACTTTCAGAGGTCAAATTAATATTTATAGAAGCATTTATACAAGTAAATAAAGAACAGTAGTCTGATTCCAATCAATTTTTCCTTTAAGTATCAAACATGGTATTCTAACACATGCCTGTACATAATGCGTAAGATTTCTTGTAAATTTTAATGTGTAATTTCCAGATGCATTTGTTATACTACCAGTCCAAGAGCTCATGGTTGCTAATGCAGCCCCTAACTTCCAAATATGTGGCTGATTGGGAAACCCTACAATAAATGGATTAGGACTAGAAAACCCTCCACTGTGCCATACTAATGGATCCATTAGCAGTGGTGGAAATAGAGTTCTTTTCCTTATGCCATCTTAAATCACTTCCTGATTCTTTCGAGCAGGCAGAACCATGAGGGCTCCAATCATTGATGCTTCCATAGGAAGTATTAACAAGAACCCACTGAAATTCCCCTCAACATCTCACCCAGGGAACCCATTCTGACATCTGGGAGAAGGTAGGAATATGGCATGGGGGCAAATCTGGTGGACCAGTTGTTAGATTTGTGAGATTCCCATGAAAACCCTTGGCTGATAAAATAAAAATGTGCCTGATCGAATTATGTTTCGTAGAATTTCTCTGAATAGCTAACCATGCTTGGTATTCGGGTTTTAAACAATGTGCAACAGATCCTATACATATGGGAGGTCCAGTAACCCCTGTAGTGTAATTTGTTACATTCATCCCTTCTTCACTCGGCTTTAAAGGCCCTCGAGTGTCATAAGGGCCTGGCATTCAACCAGTTTCATTTGTATAAACTATTATAGTAATGTCAAACCAAGAAATTCCCCTCATTAAGGGAGGGTTAGCAACATAAGACTAATAAGTGTAATTTTCAGCACAGCAGAGATTTACCTGTACAGAAACTATAGCAAGCACAGCTAGAAATAAAGACAAAGCCATCAAGGGAACTCCCTGATGTTTAACCATCTGTTCTCCTTTTTGGGTAAGCTTTCTCAGCTGCCCCCAAGTAGGTGGAGAAGCTCTAGTTGTTTGAGGCAATGGAAACCGAAATGTTGTGCCTTTTTCAGTCATTCTCAGCTTTGCAGTTCTGTGCTGAAGATTCACCATTGGTTCCTTTCGCTCTCTCTTCTGAGTCATGTGTTAATTTCACTCATTTATCTGGGACCCACAACCTTTTTGTTCCTGTGGAAATATAAGCATAGCCTCGTCCCCAGCGAATGATAGTAGCTGGAGTCCAAGTATTGGTTAGCACATTAAAATATAAGATTGGTTGTTGGAAACTTTTAGGTTTTTCTCTTACCCAGTGTCTTTGTGCAGGTGTTAACCTATCAGTATTTTTTGTGAGAAAATTTAATGTAAAAAGGGCATTCAGCAATCTTTTCCTAGGAGAGTCTAACATATCTCCCCCTTTTTGTTTAAACGTCATTTCTTTTAGAGTATGATGTTGTCTTTTAATTTGGCTTGGCCGGTACTATTATAAGGAATTCCGGTAACATGAGTGATATTATATGTATTTTAAAAAGTTGGAACTTCTGAGATAAATATGCAGGGCCATTGTCAGTTTTGACAGTATGCGGTTTACTGAGTACTGCAAAGGCTTCTAAAAGATGGGTAATAGCAGCATCGGCCTTTTCTGAAGTTAATACGGTAGCCTAGGAATACTGAGAATATGTATCAATAGAGTGATGTACATATTTCTGTTTTCCAAATTCAGGAACAATGGTAACATCCATTTGCCAAATATCAATGGGCTGATCCCCACGAGGATTAATTCCAGGGGGGAGAGAAGGCAGCATAATTTGCTGGCAAGTGACACATGAACGAACGATGTGTCTGGCTTGTGCCCAAGTAAGAGTGTGAGAAGCTCGTAGAGAACGAGCATTGGTGTGATATAAAGTGTGTTTTTCAGAAGCCGATTGCACAGATCCTACAAGAGTGTCAATATGAGACTTACCTGCCATTAGCGGTCCAGGGAGGTTGGTATGGGCCCTAATATGAGTAATAAAGACAGAATGAGTCCGGTTTCGCATTAAATATTGCAGTTGAGTAAAGAGAATAATTAATTCTTCTGTAGAAAATGGTAACATCACCGTTTCAATCATTTGAACAGTATAGGCAGTATATTCAGAATCTGTAACAATGTTGATGGGACAAGAATTGACATCAGTTAATAAAAGGATAACAGCAAATAATTCTGCTTTTTGAACTGAACCATAAGAGCTTTGTACCACGCGGGAATGCACAAAATTAGAATAACCAGCCATCCCTGTTTTATTGGCATTTGTAAAATAAGTATTAGCATCAGGAATCAGTTGGGGAGAAATAGTTTTTGGTAATATCCATTGAGTTAATTTTAAGAATTGTAGTAATTTATTTTTTGGATATATGTTATGAATTTTTTCAATATAATCACTGAGACAATTTTGTCATTGTTCATTAAGTGTCCAGTGCTGAGTGATTTTTTTTTTGCGGAAAATGGCACAGCTATGGTTTTAGGATTTTGGCCACATAATTGTCGTAAACGTACACGCCCTTTGATAATGATTTGAATTATTTGATTTAAATAAGTTTCTAATTTTTTTACTTGTTTGTTAGGTAAAAATAACCATTCAATAATAGTTTCATTCTGCAATAGCAATCCAGTAGGAGAATGAGGCATGTGAAAGACAACAAGAGTTAAATTAGTATAATCATCTATACGATCCAGCTGTGCATCATTTTTATGTTTTTCAATTCATTGTAATTCAACCTCTGCTTTAGGAGATCGATAATTCCCTAAGGCTATCCAACCGATTGGATTGTCGCCCTCTTATGGTGGCAGCTAATAAACTAGCATTAAAAGTGCCAGACCCCACATCTCTACAGATTTTAATATAATCCTCAATAGTCCCTCCCTTTTGTTTCAATGGTAATAAGGCTTTCTGGCAGTTTGCATTAGCATTTCCGAAGCCTAAGGTAAGTAACAAAATACTTTGGGCTTTGGTACTCTCTATAACTTTGCGAATGGCATCATGCAATCCGGAAAAAAAATCAGTATAAGGCTCATTGGGACCTTGTAAAATTTTTGTAAAGGAATTTTCAACCTGACCAGAGGCTTGCAACTTCTGCCACGCACGCACACAGATGTTGGGGATCTGGGTTAGAGCATCATCACCTAACTGACGTTGATTCCGCAAAGACGCTGTTTCTCCAATACTGGTCAGTTGCTCAAAAGTAGCACCAGGGGGATTGCGAGTTGCATTCAACCAACTCACTCGTTTAGCTTCATTTCGCCACCATGATTTAAATTGCAAATATTGTCTTGGATCTAAAACAGTCTTAGCCAATGTTTGCCAATCTTGAGGAATTAAAAGATTATCCTTAGCATAGATGCCAAGCAAACCATGGACATAGGGAGAATTAGGACCATAGTTAGTCACAGAAGTTTTTAACAATTGCAGAAATTGAAAATCAATGTTCTGATGTGCAACTTGAAAAAAACCTTGAGGAAACTGAGCATTAGGGGGTTGGTGCACCCATTGAACTGGAAAAACAGATAATGGTGAAAAGATAGAGTCAGGCACCACTAAAAGGTTCGAGGAGCTATCCGCATCTAAAAGAATCCTTTGTAAATCCGAAGACAAAGGAAAACAAAACTTATGTCCTGCAGAGTTTGTTTGAAAAGGAGAAACACAACGAGCGTCAGGATGTGGCGCAGATGGCTTAAACTGGGCAGGGAAAGCAACAGAAGGACGTAAAAGTAGAGACTGCAATTGTGAAAGCAATGTAGAAAGCTGCGATATATCAGAACCAGCAGGCTCCTTAGGCTGTTTAAAGGCTCTAAGTTGGGATAAAGTTTACAGAAACCTGGCTCCGGAAATTTAGGAAATTCTTTTTCAGTTTCACCCGGAGTCTCTTCCTCTGAGCTATGTGACAGGGATAGGATTCTCATAAGCATGAGAAGAACGGCGTTGCTCATGGATTAAAGAACGAGTTTCAGAATCAGACTGAAAAGGCTGCAAAGCTAATGCCACCGAATTGTACACAGCCCAAACCTCTGCACTGATAAGATCACCTGCCCGATGGGCTCTACATAATGCCTTATTAACCTGTCTCCAAACTTTTAGATTTAATTGATTACGTTTAGCCGGCACAAACCAATAACAATGTTTAGCAACTTGGGCCAATAAGTTCCTAAGAACATGTTCTTTCATTTTCGCTCCCGAACTACGCAGCAAAGATTTCAAGACAGCAACATAATCATCAACCAAAGAAGGAGAATTTCCCATGACTCTGACTCCAAAGTTTCCCGAAAGATTTGCGTATTATCGTGCAATTCAATTTTCCTTTTGGTCCAGCTCATTCCCAGTACCCACGAACCCACGTTGGGCGCCAGTTGTTGTGTTTTGATGTTCGTCACAGAGCATGGATGAGACCAGCGAGATGGATGCATAAAAGGAGTACAGAGGGCTACTGCTCGCTCAGGCAAATAGCAGCCTCACTGTTAACTCCATGACCTTTCATTTTAGTTTCTTACATAAACGACAGCTGTGAGTACAAGCACAAAAACAGGCATGCCTTGAGACTTGTTTTGTTACATTCTTTAAGCAAGATGGCCAGCTTTATTTACAGCCCAGTATGCAGAACTCCCTATTCTCAAGCAGTTCAAGGAACTGTTTGCAGTTCCTTCTCCTGAGGCACCCACTTGCAGGTCATCCCTCAGGTCGAGTTTGTCCTACTCTTAATTCCTTAACCCTTCACACATCTCTCTGCCTGGTCCCTGAACTAGCATAGCTGCAGAATCAAGACTAGATTAATCCTGAACGGAAGGTGAAGTGGGTCCAGCAATGCCACTTCTTGGCTGTCATTTCCCCCCTACACCTCAGATCCTCCCTGGGCTGTAAACGGTTGTAGGAATGATGTTTTTGCCAAGACTAACCAGAAATCAAACCAAGATTAGACCCCTCACCCAGGGGTCGAGCCACGTGGAAATCAGGGACTGCCACCTGGAGATGGGTCCCGGCGGCCCACAACCTGCAGCCACACCTGCACACCTCAGAGACACACCTCAGAGGGTGGAGTGGGGATCGCGTCCCGGGGCCTCATTGGCTGGGCAGCAGGTGACGCAGCCCGGGGCGGGGCAGGGTTATCTGGGCCTTACCTGGGGCTCCCTCACTGGAGCCGCACCCTGGTCCAGCCCTCATTTTGCTCTAAACCCTTCGAGATCTCCGGGGCCCCATCACAGCCCTTTCGGGACCGTTCCCCCTTCCTGGGCTGGCCCAGCCCCATCCACCATGGGCCGCTTCTTGGAGGAGGAGGGTAGCTGAAGCCTGTCCTTCTCCGGCTCCGGCTTCCTGGGTCTCTACCACGGGGGCGTGACCCAGTGCCTGCGCGAGCGCGCCCCGCGCCTCCTCCAGGGCGCCCTTCGCTTCTACGGCTCCTCCTCGGGAGCACTCAACGCCGTCGCCATCGTCTGCAGCAAGTCGAGCCCGCCCCTGGCTTCTGCGGGCGCCAAGGGGCTGGGAACAGGCGGACAGACCCTAACAGGAAGCTGATTAGGGACGGGAGGAGGGTGGGTGCGCAGGAACAGTGGGTTTTCACAACTCCTTCGGTGCTTTGCCTTGTAGTCCTTACAACCGGCTTGTCCTCCTTGGCCCCTTATGAGAAGCTGTGGGCTCAGAACTGTGTTTCCCCATCTAGTAGAGGAGAGAGTTGAGACCCAGAGCCAGGAAGTCTGATCCCACGGCCAGCTTGGGGTAAAGCTGGACAGAGAGTTTGAACCCAGATCTGAGCACAGACATCCTGCGCCTCCGGCAAGGGCCCTGGGTCCCCATTGCACCGGGGGACACAGGAGGTCTCCTCCCACCCCTCAGACTTCTGCTGCTCCCACCTCCTGGGCTTGGTCAAGCACGTGCAGCAGCTGAGCCTGGGTGTTTTCCACCCGGCCTTCATGCCCGTGGGGCACATCAAGCAGCAGCTAGAAGAGAAACTGCCCGGCAACGCTCACGTCCTGGCCTCCCAGCGCCTGGGCATCTCGCTGACCCACTGGCCTGATGGACGCAACGTCATAGTCACCAACTTTGCCACCCGTGCTGAGCTCATTCAGGTGAGCAGGTGCTCATCCAGGCCCGGCAGGCAGGGGATGGCTCCCTTGCTCACTGAAGTGATTTCCAGTTGCTTCTCTGGTGCAGACATGTCCTCAGGAGGTGGGGAGGGGAGGCAGGAACTTGTGTTTCCTGGGTTTGTTTAGAAATGAGGAAAGCGAGGTGCAGAAACAGTGGTGATGTGCTCCAGTCATGCAGGGAGGAAGGGGTGGGCTTAGCTTGGGGTGAGGAAGCCCCTGGTGGCACAGGGAAGGACAGGGTGGAGGGCCAGGGGCAGGCAGTCTTCAACCTGCTCTTTCCAGAGTGATGCCTGCCCAGCCCCCACCCCATACAGCCCCTGGAGGCCCTTTCTGGCCTGTGGGCAAACATTTGTGGACTGTGCATTATGTGCCGGTCAGTGGTGTAGGCACAAAACAGTCAAAATCCCCTTCCTCATGGGGCTCATCCTCTAATGGGTGGGGCAGGATTACTGGGGGAAGAGAATGACCACATCTCCAAGTAATGAATGAAGAACTAATGCAACCCTGAAATAAAGCAGAGAGCATGACAGAGAGTGCCCAGGGAGGGAAAGAGAGGCCCTGCCCTCCCTACCTGTAAGGTACCCACTGTGGGGATGGTCAAGAGGGCCCAGTAGGGACCCAGTCCCTGGAGAGCTCAGATGGAGAGGGGCAGGTCTCTACCCCATGCGGCCTCAGCTGGAGGTGGGAGTCCTGTGCTGCCCCATCTCAGCTCTGCTCCCTTTGCCATTGGGGTCTGTGACTTCTACCCAGATGGGGTCCCTGGCCCAGAGTCTGACTCATCTCATGCCCCAGCACATTGCAGGGGGCCTGGCACCAAGGAGGTGACCTGAGTCTGTGATGACCAGAACATAGCTGTCGGATTCTGAATGTGAGCTTGGGAGGGTGGGGTCCCTCACTGTGGGCCGATGCCCAGGGACCCCTGAGGAAGCCAGCTGGGAACCTCGAAGTGTGTTCCAGCATCCTTGCTATAGGGCACTCAGTACAGGGCCCGGGTCATAATAGGTTCTGGGACCCTGGGCTGCTGTTACTGTTATTACTCGGCTGGACAAGGCTCTCACCTTTATCTCCATTGGGTTAGGGCCAGGAGAGGTTCTGCATCTCCTGAGAGGGTTTGAGGGATGTCTCCAGGTATTCCGTGATAAAAGGTTTTATGTTCCATGAGGTTGGTAACCTCTAGTCTGGTGCTTCTCTACCAGGAGCACTTTGGTCCCCCAGGGGACATTTGTCAATGTTGATGATCATGAATGTGGGGTGTGCTGCTCCTGGAACCTAACAGGCAGAGGCCAAGGATGCTGCTCAACATCCCCCAGTGTGTGAATCGGCCCCCACCATCCAGCCCTGATGCCAGTAGTGCTGCGGTGGAGAGACCCTGCTCAGAGTTAAGTGTCTTGTGTGTGTGCGTGTGTGTTTGTGTGTGATTTGCTGAACATTAGGTTTTTTTTCCTCTCAATGCAATTTTATTGATATATTCACATAGCATGTAATCATCCAAAGTATATAATCTGTGGTTCACAGTGTCATCATATAGTTGTGCATTCATCACCATAGATTTTTTAACATTTTCATTTCCCCAAAGACGATAAAGAATAAAAATCTTTAAAAAAGTAAAAAAAGAAAACCCCAAGCATCCCATACTGCCTATACCCCCTATTGTATATTAATTTATTTTTGGTCTTTATTTTCTTATTCACTGTCCATACACTGGATAAAGTGAGTGCCAGTCAAAAAATTTTCACAATCACACAGTCACATTGTAAAAGCTATATAGATATACAATCATCTCCAAGAATTAAGGCTACTGGATTACTGTTCAAAAGTTTCAGGTATTTCCCTTTAGTTACTCCAATACACCAAAAACTGAAAAGGGATATGTGTATAATGTGTAAGAATAACCTCCAGAATGACTTTTTGACTCTATTTGAAATCTTTCAGCCTCTGAAACTTAGTTTTGTTTCATTTTTCTTCCCCCTTTTGGTCAAGAAGGCTTTCTCAATCCCACAATGCTGGGACCAGGCTTATCCCCAGGAGTCATGTCTCGCATTGCCAGGGAGATTTATAGCCCTGGGAGTCATGTCCCATATAGTGGGGAGGGCACTGAGTTCACCTTCAGAATTGGCTTAGAGAAAGAGTTCACATCTGAGCAGCAAAAGAGGTTCTCTAGAGGGTGACTCTTGGGCATTATAAGTAGTCTTAGCTTTTCCTGTGCAGGATTGAGTTTTATAGGGCAAGCCCCAAGATCGAGGATCTGGTCTTTTAATTGGTAGTCCCCAATGCTTGTGAGAATATCAGGTCTTCCCCAAGTAGGGAAGTTTAATATTGCCTTACTTTTCCCTAGTCCATCAGGGGGTCTTTACAAATACATTTTTTTATCTTATGCCCAGATTACTCTGGGATGTATTGAGGCATCATGCTAACTAGTCCAAACCAACAAGTTTTCACTCCCTATTCAAGATTCCATGTAATTATGGTGTTTGAATAAACTGATC
The DNA here is from genome assembly GCF_023851605.1 of Tamandua tetradactyla. NCBI lineage: Eukaryota > Metazoa > Chordata > Mammalia > Pilosa > Myrmecophagidae > Tamandua > Tamandua tetradactyla. Next base: position 37,881,541 of record NC_135333.1, on the reverse strand, counting down.
TTACAAGTTAAATTAGATAGTGTGCTACAGAAAATATAAAATTTACACCAAAAAAACATCTGTTGCTGGTCTCATACAGAAGTTTTAAAATTCAATCAATATCGTCCTTTACCATTTAGTCTGATTTACCTTAATCCTAACCAGATCAGCCTCATTCATGTCTCTATGGTCTCTTTTTTCAGTTTTTTTAAAGTATTGCTATATGGGGTAATGCTGAACTGCATAACTCTAGCTCTGAATCTCTAGGATCACACAGATACCCAAAGACCCAGGGAACAATCATGTTATACACAAAAGAGCTCAGCATCTCAGAATTCAGAAATAACTGTTTTGATTTAAGAACAGATGTGACTGCTGTAAGAGCTTACAATCTAGGAAACTGTGCAGTAAGTTTACAGTAAGTTTTCCCCTGATCACCTATGTTCTTGGGTGCATATTATAGTTGGTCCATATTGGTGAGGCATTTTAATATCTGTCTTTTCAGGTCCGGTTTATCTCCCTGAAGATATGGTCCTTAAGGTTCATTCACCTAGTTGCATGCCATTTCTTCTTGCAGCCACTCAGTCTTCCATTTTATGTATAGACCACAGTTTACCTTTCCAATTATCAGTCAAGCACCCTTAGGCAACCTCTATCCATTGCAAATAGGGAATGCTTCCACCATAAACACCAGTGTGCAAACGTTTGTTCCTGTCCTTGCTTTCAGTTCTTCCCAATATATACCTAATAATAGGGTTGCAGGATATCATGGCCATCCTATATTTAGCCTCCTGCAGAGCCACTGCACTGCCCTCCAGAGTGCCTGTGCACCATTGTACTTCCCTAGCAACAGTGGATAGGCATATCTCTCTGTCCACATTTTCTCCAGGGCTTGTATGTTTCTGTTTATTTTAAAACAGTTTTATTCTCACCATACAATCCATCCTAAGTAAGCAATCAGTGGTTCCCGGTACAATCACATAATTAAGCATTCACTACCACAATCTATATGAAGAGATTTCCATTTCTTACTCAAAGAATGAAGAGTGAGAAATGAAGAATAAAAAATAAAAATTAAATTAAAAGGAGAAACAATACTACCACCAAGAATCCCATACCCCTCCCCTATATTTGCCTCTTATTGACATTTAGCTTTGGATATTGCCTTTGTTACATTTATTGGAAACATATTACAATGCTACTGTTAACTACAGTCCCTAGTTTGCATTGATTGTATTTTTCCATATTCCATCCCATTTTCAACCTTTCACTGTTTACGTTGTTTTGTTCTCGCTCATGTAAAAGCATTCATCTATTTGTACATTTAATCACCATCATTGTCCACTCTAGGTTTCACTACGTTATACGGTCCTGGTCTTTATTGTCTCCCTTTCTGTCTGCTATCATACATGACCCTTGCCTTACTCTTTCAACTGTACTCACATTCAGTTTTGTTAAGTGTACTTACAATATTGTGCTACCATCGTGTACTATTGTACTATCCATTTCTGGATATTTGCAATCAATCGTGTTAAGCATTCTGTACTCCTTCAGCATCAAATGTCCTATGTCTACTCTCTTCCTATCTCCTGACAACCTGTTTTTCCAACTTTAACTTTCAAAGTTCACTCATTCATGTTAGTTCCTATTAATGAGACTATACAGCATTTATCTTTTTATTTCTGGCTAATTTCACTGAGCATGATGTCCTCAAGGTTCATCCATGTTGTTGAATGCATCATGACTTTATTCTAATATATCATGTTTTATTTTTCTCTTTTTACTCTTACTGATAGTCTTTGTTTCTACATTCTTCTCTAGACCTCTCACTCCTGATTTTTCCCATATGTCTGTAATGCTCCCTGTAGTATTTCTTGTAGAGCAAGTCTCTTGTTCACAAACTCTCTCAGTGTCTGTTTGTGTGAAAATTTTTAAACTCTCCCTCATTTAAAAAAAAAAAAACCAAACTTCTTTCATTTTGTTTAAAGTAGAAATAAACATAGAATTATGAAAATATAGGTTTACTATTTCCACCACATAAGTGGATGCTGCTGTTGAAAAGCTTACAAATCGTTTTTTAAGTTTTTAAAGCTCTTCTCGATCTCTCAATAATGTGTATGCCTATATTCGCTGGGTGCTAGTTTCTGGAAGGAGCTCTTGGGTAGACTTCTTGCTACATCCTGGACTTGCTGTCCTGGGGCTATATCAGTTGGGTCAGGTCCGTGATGAAATTCTCTGTATAGTTTTCCAGAACGTAAGTCAAAAACAAACTGCTTGAGTTTTCCAGGAATTAGTACATCCCTGAAGGCTCCAAACACATGCATATTCCTAAAGCTGTCAGTAGTTATTACAGGGCAATCTGCTGGAGTTTTCTGTATGTGCAAAAGAGGATGTTTAAATTTGTCACAGTCAGCATGTAAAAAGTTTATTGTACCTTTTTCCCTTATTAATTGCCAGGCTACTTTATTCTGGAATATTTTAAAACTTTCAGTATCTTCTTTCTTGTGGAAGAGTATGAGAAAAGGCAGTCCTTCTTTAGTCAGTTCTTCTCCATTTTCAAATGTTATTTCTCAGACAAGAGGAATACATTTATCTTGAATAAAAATTTTTCATAAATCCCAAGTATACCATATCTGGAGCAGAACGCCCTGGTGATTTGTAGATTATATTGTCTCTATTTCTTTCTGGCTTTCAAATAAACTCAAATGCAGCAAGGAAGGCACAATCATAACAAATATTTGCTGCTCTTTCAAAAACTCTATAGTTTTCTGAATCCTCTTTCTCAAAATATCCAATGATATTTCTTTTGCTGCAATCAAGAGTGGTGATTTCTGCTAAGTCATGAAGTTCTTGAACAGGGTCACTTTTTGTTGCCTTATGTAATCTGCAAGTGCTTTCACTGATTGCTGACCCCTGTATCTCTCTTCATTATCATCCCATTATGAAACAATTCAAGGGTTGGGTATTGGCTTATCCTCTCATCCTCTCAACCCGGAGCTCCAGGGGTGAACACCCCGGACAACAACTTCCAGAGAGGCCCCACAAACCTCTCTCCCTCTATCTCTCTCTTTTTTTATGGCATGAGCAGGCTCTGGGAATCAAACCCAGATCTCAGGCATGGCAGATGAGAATTCTGCCACTGAGCCACCATTGCACTGCCCTCTCCCTCATTTTTTTTTTTTATTAATTAAAAAAAGAATTAACAAAAGAATTAGAAATCATTCCATTCTACATGTACAATCAGTAATTCTTAATAACATCACATAGTTGCATATTCATCATTTCTTAGTACATTTGCATCGATTTAGAAAAAGAAATAAAAAGACAACAGAATAAGAATTAAAACAATAATAGAAAGAAAAAAAAAAACCTATACCTCACATGCAGCTTCATTCAGTGTTTTAACATAATTGCATTACAATTGGGTAGTATTGTGCTGTCCATTTCTGAGTTTTTATATCCAGTCCCGTTGTACAGTATGTATCCCTTCAGCTCCAATTACCCCTTCTCTTTTTTTTTTTAATTAACGGAAAAAAAGAAATTAACCCAACATTAAGAAATCATACCATTCTACATATGCAATCAGTAATTCTTAACATCCTCACATAGATGCATGATCATAATTTCTTAGTACATTTGCATCGGTTTAGAAGAACTAGGAACATAACCGAAAAAGATATAGAATGTTAATATAGAGAAAAAATAAAAGTAATAATAGTAAAATCAAAACAAAACAAAACAAAACAAAAACCTATAGCTCAGATGCAGCTTCATTCAGTGTTTTAACATGATTACTTTACAATTAGGTATTATTGTGCTGTCCATTTTTGAGTTTTTGTATCTAGTCCTGTTACACCGTCTGTATCCCCTCAACTCCAATGGCCCATTATCTTACCCTGTTTCTACCTCCTGCTGGACTCTGTTACCAATGACATATTCCAAATTTATTCTCGAATGTCTGTTCACATCAGTGGGACCATACAGTATTTCTCCTTTAGTTTTTGGCTAGACTCACTCAGCATAATGTTCTCTAGGTCCATCCATGTTATTACATGCTTCATAAGTTTATCCTGTCTTAAAGCTGCATAGTATTCCATCGTATGTATATACCACAGTTTGTTTAGCCACTCTTCTGTTGATGGAGATTTCGGCTGTTTCCATCTCTTTGCAATTGTAAATAACGCTGCTATAAACACTGGTGTGCAAATGTCCGTTTGTGTCTTTGCCCTTAAGTCCTTTGAGTAGATAACCAGCAATGGTATTGCTGGGTCGTATGGCAATTCTATATTCAGCTTTTTGAGGAACCACCAAACTGTCTTCCACAGTGGTTGCACCATTTGACATTCCCACCAACAGTGGATAAGTGTGCCTCTTTCTCCGCATCCTCTCCAGCACTTGTCATTTTCTGTTTTGTTGATAATGGCCATTCTGGTGGGTGTGAGATGATAACTCATTGTGGTTTTGATTTGCATTTCTCTAATGGCCAGGGACATTGAGCATCTCTTCATGTGCCTTTTGGCCATTTGTATTTCCTCTTCTAATAGGTGTCTGTTCAAGTCTTTTTCCCATTTTCTAATTGGGTTGGCTGTCTTTTTGTTGTTGAGATGAACAATCTCTTTATAAATTCTGGATACTAGACCTTTATCTGATATATCATTTCCAAATATTGTCTCCCATTGTGTAGGCTGTCTTTCTACTTTCTTGATGAAGTTCTTTGATGCACAAAAATGTTTAATTTTGAGGAGCTCCCATTTATTTATTTCCTTCTTCAGTGTTCTTGCTTTAGGTTTAAGGTCCATAAAACCGCCTCCAGTTGTAAGATCCATAAGATATCTCCCAATATTTTCCTCTAACTGTTTTATGGTCTTAGACCTAATGTTTAGATCTTTGATCCATTTTGAGTTAACTTTTGTATAGGGTGTGAGAGATGGGTCTTCTTCATTCTTTTGCATATGGATATCCAGTTCTCTAGGCACCATTTATTGAAGAGACTGTTCTGTCCCAGGTGAGTTGGCTTGACTGCCTTATCAAAGATCAAATGTCCATAGATGAGAGGGTCTATATCTGAGCACTCTATTCGATTCCATTGGTCAATATATCTATCTTTATGCCAATACCATGCTGTTTTGACCACTGTGGCTTCATAACATGCCTTAAAGTCCGGCATCGCTAGACCTTCAGCTTCGTTTTTTTTCCCTCAAGATGTTTTTAGCAATTCGGGGCAACCTGCCCTTCCAGATAAATTTGCTTATTGGTTTTTCTATTTCTGAAAAATAAGTTGTTGGGATTTTGATTGGTATTGCATTGAATCTGTAGATCAGTTTAGGTAGGATTGACATCTTAACTATATTTAGTCTTCCAATCCATGAACACGGTATGCCCTTCCATCTATTTAGGTCTTCTGTGATTTCTTTTAGCAGTTTTTTGTAGTTTTCTTTATATAGGTTTTTTGTCTCTTTAGTTAAATTTATTCCTAGGTATTTTATTCTTTTAGTTGCAGTTGTAAATGGGATTCGTTTCTTGATTTCCCCCTCAGCTTGTTCATTACTAGTGTATAGAAATGCTACAGATTTTTGAATGTTGATCTTGTAACCTGCTACTTTGCTGTACTCATTTATTAGCTCTAGTAGTTTTGTTGTGGATTTTTCCGGGTTTTCGACGTATAGTATCATATCGTCTGCAAACAGTGATAGTTTTACTTCTTCCTTTCCAATTTTGATGCCTTGTATTTCTTTTTCTTGTCTAGTTGCTCTGGCTAGACCCTCCAACACAATGTTGAATAATAGTGGTAATAGTGGACATCCTTGTCTTGTTCCTGATCTTAGGGGGAAAGTTTTCAATTTTTCCCCACTGAGGATGATATTAGCTGTGGGTTTTTCATATATTCCCTCTATCATTTTAAGGAAGTTCCCTTGTATTCCTATCTTTTGAAGTGTTTTCAACAGGAAAGGATGTTGAATCTTGTCAAATGCCTTCTCTGCATCAATTGAGATGATCATGTGATTTTTCTGCTTTGATTTGTTGATATGGTGTATTACATTAATTGATTTTCTTATGTTGAACCATCCTTGCATACCTGGGATGAATCCTACTTGGTCATGATGTATAATACTTTTAATGTGTTGTTGGATATGATTTGCTAGAATTTTCTTTAGGATTTTTGCATCTATATTCATTAGAGAGATTGGTCTGTAGTTTTCTTTTTTTGTAATATCTTTGCCTGGTTTTGGTATGAGGGTGATGTTGGCTTCATAGAATGAATTAGGTAGTTTTCCCTCCAATTAGATTTTTTTGAAGAGTTTGAAGAGTTCCAGAATTCTTTCTGGAATGTTTGGTAGAATTCACATGTGAAGCCATCTGGTCCTGGACTTTTCTTTTTAGGAAGATTTTGAATGACTAATTCAATTTCTTTACTTGTGATTGGTTTGTTGAGGTCATCTGTGTCTTCTTGAGTCAAAGTTGGTTGTTCATGTCTTTCCAGGAACCCGTCCATTTCATCTACATTGTTGTATTTATTAGCGTAAAGTTGTTCATAGTATCCTGTTATTACCTCCTTTATTTCTGTGAGGTCAGTAGTTATGTCTCCTCTTCCATTTCTGATCTTATTTATTTGCATCCTCTCTCTCCTTCTTTTTGTCAATCTTGATAAGGGCCCATCAATCTTATTGATTTTCTCATAGAACCAACTTCTGGTCTTATTGATTTTCTCTACTGTTTTCATATTTTCAATTTCATTTATTTCTGCTCTGATCTTTGTTATTTCTTTCCTTTTGCTTGCTTTGGGATTAGTTTGCTGTTCTTTCTCCAGTTCTTCCAAGTGAACAGTTAATTTCTGCATTTTTGCCTTTTCTTCTTTTCTGATATAGGCATTTAGGGCAATAAATTTCCCTCTTAGCACTGCCTTTGCTGCATCCCATAAGTTTTGATATGTTGTGTTTTCATTTTCATTTGCCTCGAGGTATTTACTAATTTCTCTTGCAATTTCTTCTTTGACCCACTCGTTGTTTAAGAGTGTGTTGTTGAGCCTCCACGTATTTGTGAATTTTCTGGCATTCTGCCTATTATTGATTTCCAACTTCATTCCTTTATGATCCAATAAAGTGTTGTGTATGATTTCAATCTTTTTAAATTTGTTAAGACTTGCTTTGTGACCCAGCATATGGTCTATCTTTGAGAATGATCCATGAGCACTTGAGAAAAAGGTGTATCCTGCTGTTGTGGGATTTAATGTCCTATAAATGTCTGTTAAGTCTAGCTCATTTATAGCAATATTCAGATTCTCTATTTCTTTATTGATCCTCTGTCTAGATGTTCTGTCCATTGATGAGAGTGGGGAATTGAAGTCTCCAACTATTATGGTATTTGTGTCTATTTCCCTTTTCAGTGTTTGCGGTGTATTCCTCACGTATTTTGGGGCATTCTGGTTCAGTGCGTAAATATTTATGATTATTATGTCTTCTTGTTTAATTGTTCCTTTTATTAGTATATAGTGTCCTTCTTTGTCTCTTTTAACTGTTTTACATTTGAAGTCTAACTTGTTGGATATTAGTATAGCCACTCCTGCTATTTTCTGGTTGTTATTTGCATGAAATATCTTTTCCCAACCTTTCACTTTCAACCTATGTTTATCTTTGGGTCTAAGATGTGTTTCCTGTAGACAACACATAGAAGGATCCTGTTTTTTAATCCATTCTGCCATTCTGTGTCTTTTGATTGGGGAATTCAGTCCATTAACATTTAGTGTTATTACTGTTTGGATAATATTTTCCTCTACCATTTTGCCTTTTGTATTATATATATCATATCTGACTTTCCTTCTTTCTACACTCTTCTCCATACCTCTCTCTTCTGTCTTTTTGGTTCTGACTCTAGTGCTCCCTTTAGTATTTCTTGCAGAGCTGGTCTCTTGGTCACAAATTCTCTCAGTGACTTTTTGTCTGAGAATGTTTTAATTTCTCCCTCTTTTTTGAAGGACAATTTTGCTGGATATAGGAGTCTTGGTTGGCAGTTTTTCTCTTTTAGTAATTTAAATATATCATCCCACTGTCTTCTAGCCTCCATGGTTTCTGCTGAGAAATCTACACATAGTCTTATTGGGTTTCCCTTGTATGTGATGGATTGTTTTTCTCTTGCTGCTTTCAAGATCCTCTCTTTCTCTTTGACCTCTGACATTCTAACTAGTAAGTGTCTTGGGGAACGCCTATTTGGGTCTAATCTCTTTGGGGTGCGCTGCCCTTCTTGGATCTGTAATTTTAGGTCTTTCATAAGAGTTGGGAAATTTTCAGTGATAATTTCTTCCATTAGTTTTTCTCCTCCTTTTCTGTTCTCTTCTCCTTCTGGGACACCCAGAACACGTATATTTGTGCGCTTCATATTGTCCTTGAGTTCCCTGATACCCTGTTCAAACTTTTCCATTCTTTTCCCGATAGTTTCTGTTTGTTTTTGGAATTCAGATGTTCCATCCTCCAAATCACTAATTCTATCTTCTGTCTCTTTGAATCTATCATTGTAGGTATCCATTGTTTTTTCTATCTTTTCTACTTTGTCCTTCACTTCCATAAGTTCTGTGATTTGTTTTTTCAGTTTTTCTATTTCTTCTCTATGTTCAGCCCATGTCTTCTTCATGTCCTCCCTCAATTTATCGATTTCGTTTTTGAAGAGGTTTTCCATTTCTGTTCGTATCTTCAGCATTAGTTGTCTCAGCTCCTGTATCTCATTTGAACTATTGGTTTGTTCCTTTGACTGGGCCATGTTTTCAATTATTTGAGCGTGATCCGTTATCTTCTGTTGGCGTCTGCGCATTTAGACAGATTCCCCTGGGTATTGGATCCAAAAGTTTGGAAGATTTTTCTGTGAAATCTCTGGGTTCTGTTTTTCCTATCCTGCCCAGTAGGTGGCGCTCGTGGCACACGTTTGTCTGCGGGTCCCACCAGTAAATGGTGCTGTGGGACCTTTAACTTTGGAAAACTCTCGCTGTCCGGGAGGTTCACTAGCCAAAGCGGCTTGAAAGACTGCGAGCCGGCCCGGGGTCCGAACGTGGGGAGGGTTGCTGGCCGCCGCAGCCCGGGAAAGCACCCGTCCGAATTTCCTAGTTGGCCCGGGGCGACAAGCGTGGTGGGAGGGCGCCAGCGGCAGCGGCCCGCCCGGGAGAGTGCACGTTCCCGGGGAGTCACGGGTTTGGAAGGGGCCTCCCCCACCCGTCACCGTTCTCCACGGCCTGGGGATTTCCGATCCAATTCTCTCAGTTGGTCCGGGGGGCCGCGCGTTGTGTGGGCGCCAGCCGCCGCGGTTTCACGGGACTGCCTCTCCAATTCTCCCAGCCGGCCCGGGAAGGGGGAAGGGAGTGACTCCGGCCGCTTGCCACCCCGCCCGGTGAAGCCCGCGCGCCTCGGCGATCTCACCCGCGTGGCTTCTCTCAGCCAGCCAGCCGTTCCAGGATGGGGTACGCTGTCTTTTTTATCTCTGTTGTGGCTTTGGGAGCTGTTCTGTATTGTTTCTACTCCCCTAGTAGCTGTCCTGGAGAAGAAACTAAGATCCACGCGTCTTACTAAGCCGCCATCTTCTCCGGAAATCTCTCCCTCATTTTTGATGGACAGTTTTGCTGGATATAGAATTCTTTGTTGCCAGTTTTTCTCTTTCAGTATCTTAAATATATCATGCCATTGTCTTCTCACCTCCATGGTTTCTGCTTAGAAATACACATATAGTGATATCGAGCTTCCCTTGTATGTGATGGATCACTTTTCTCTTGCTGCTTTCAGAATTCTGTTGTCTTTGAAATTTGACAATATGATTAGTAAATGTCCTGGTGTAGGTGTATTCAGATCTATTCTGTTTGGTATGCTGCATTTCTTGTATCTTTAATTTTATGTCTTTATAAGAGATGGGAAATTTTCAGTTCTTATTTCCTCCATTATTCTTTTTGCCCCTTTCCCCTTCTCTTCTCCTTGTAGGACACTCATAATATATATATTTGTGAGCATCATGTTGTCACTCAATTCCCTGAGACCCTCATCATATTTTCTCTTTCCTTTCCATATCTGTTCTTTTGTGTGTAGGTTTTCAGATGTCTTATCCTCTAGTTCACTAATCCCTTCTTCTTACCTCTTCAAATATGCTGTTGTAGATCTCCAATGTGTTTTCATCTCTTGTGTTGTAACTTTCATTCCCATAAGTTCTGCCATTTGTGTTTTCAAACTTTCAAGTTCTTTATAGTCACCCAATGTATTCCTTGTATACTTCATCTCATGCCATATCTTCCCACAACTCATTGATTTAATTTTTGAATTGATTTAGCATACTTGTTTGAACATCTTTAACTAGTTGTTTCAATTCGTGTATCTCATTTAAAGTTTAGTTTGTTCCTTTGATTAGGCCATACTTTCAGTTTTCCTAATATGCCTCATAATTGTTTGCTGGTGTCTAGGTGTTCTAGTTTGCTAGCTACCAGAATGCAATATACCAGTAATGGAATGGCTTTTTAAAAGGGGAATTTAATATGTTGCTAGTTTACAGTTCTAAGGCCAAGAAAATGTCCCAATTAAAACAAGTCTATAGAAATGTCCAATCAAAGGCATCCAGAGAAAGTCACCTTGATTCAAGAAGGCCAATGAAGTTCAGGGTCTCTGTCTCTCAAGTGAGAAGGCACATGGCAAACACAGTCAGGGTTTCCCTCTCAGCTGGAAGGGCACATGCTGAACAAGACATCATCTGCTAGTTTTCTCTCCTGGCTTGTTTCATGAAGCTCCCCAGAAGGCATTTTCCTTCATCTCCAAAGGTCACTGGCTGGTAGACTCTCTGCTTCTCATGGCTATGTCATTCTCTTACCTCAGAATCTCCAAAATGTTTCCTGTTTTATAGGATTCCAGTAAATTAATTAAGACCCACCCAAATGGGTGGAGACATGCCTCCACCTAACCCAGCTTAGCAACCACTCTTGATTAAATCACATCTCCAGGGGGATGATCTAATTACAGTTTCAAACATCCAATACTGAATAAGGATTAGAAGAAACGGCTGCCTTTACAAAATGGGATTCAGATTAAAACATGGCTTTTCTAGGGTACATGCATCATTTCAAACAGGCACACAAGGCATCTGATTTCCTTGATTACTTTATTCTGGAGGTCATTTTCACTCTTTTTACCTAGGGTTTTCTTGTTTTTTGGCTTTGTTCTCTAGCTGTTCTTTGCCATTCACTTCAACTTATTCTAGATGTGTGTCATAGCTTCTGTTTACTGATCAGAATTTTTCTCCCAATAGGGAGCTTGAGGAGAGCTTCCCCAGATATGATCGACCCAAATTGGATTTTCCCAGACAAGACAGGCTCAGGTCTCAGGAGGAGGGTGCATTGAGTATCAAGTTTCCTGAGGATGAGATACAGAGATTATCCGACTTTCTTTTGGAGCCTCTAGACCCTGTGCTTTTCCTATCCGGCCCAGCGGGGGACACTTGTCAGCCCACAGCCCCCCACCAGCATAGAGTTTTGTGGGGCCTTTAATTTTCAGCCTTCCAAGGGCATGGTTGAGACAGAGGCTGAGGTGGAAGGCAAGATTAAGCTGCTTCTGAGTCCCAGTCCTTGAAGTCTGAATTCTCTGAAAGTGGGCTGCCATTTGAACTGGGTCCCACCCCCTTCTTTTCTTGAGGAAGATACACCCTTTAGGACATTATCCCCTTCACTTGGTTGTTACTTTGTCTCTCAGACTTTAACTCATCCCTTGCCTGAATCAAAGCTGACAATTGAATATGGCTGAGGCTTTCTCTAATGAACTGCTTAAGATAATTTTTAAAAAGAAGAAAAAGAAAGAGACAGAGAAAATAATTTCTTTTCATAGCCATTCCCCAGGCCCCAATGTTCAGCATTCAAGTGCCTGAGTGGGTACCCAGCTCTATGTGCCCCTTTTCTTGAGGTATAGCACTTTTCTAGTATTCTGTGTTCACCTGCTGCAAAAGCCTTCTTTTATTTTTTCCTTCATCAGCCATGTCTTTTCTCTGTTGGGAAAGATCTCAGGGTTCCTTTTCTCCTTGCTTTGGCTATATCTGTGCTCAGAGGTTGTATTTAGCAGTCAAAATTTGTTAATTAAAACCACAATTGGAGCTTGGCTGAACTACCTTCCCTTGCTCCTATTAGAGACTGCTTGGCCTGACCAGAGGACCCAGAAAGGGATGACAAACACCCTGCTCTGACTGCAGAGAGATGGGGGCCCTTACTGTGAACTGCTGTGGAAGCCCAGAAGGGGCACTAGGCCTAACTTAGAGGGCAAGGAACACTTCCTGGATGCAGTGGAAGATGAGATGGGTTTTGACTGCTTATGAAGAGTGTGGCAAGGTTGCAGACAGAAAAGAAGAGAGCATTCTAGGCAGAGAGAACAAGAGCGCAGGTACAGAGGCAGGTACCTTGAGGGAACATAACTGAGTATGGCAGGTAGTGTGTGTATGTGTGTGTGTGTGTATGTGTGTGTGTGTGTGTGCATGTGTGATCATCAGCGGTGGATAGGCCAGAAAGCTTTTCTGGGCTAGAGGCCTTAGAGGTGATCCCACAGGTTCATCATTTGTCCATTCATTCCACCAAGAGTTATTGAGTATATCAGTGGTCAAGCTCTGGCTGGGGTCTAGGGAGGCAGCATAGACCCAGACCCTGTCACTGGCCTTACAGGCCCTTATGTCCACAAAGCATCACACATACACCTTTGCCTTCATACCTCTGAGTAGAGCTCCCAGGAGAAGTCTGCACTGGCTATGAGATGGGACAGTTCACAATAGGAACTATAGGTCAGGAAGGCTAACAGAGGAGGTGACTTTTAAGCAAAAATCTGAAGGATGGTAAGAATTCACTAGGCGTAAAAGGAAAGGACAAGTCTACCAAGAAGTGGAATAGTGTGTGTGTGCAAAGGTCCTGGAGCAGGAAGGAGTAAGGCTCCAATCACAGATCAGAAAGGGAGGCTGTTGTCCCTGGAGCCATGAGCTGGAGTGTTCTGTGAGATGGGGCTGGGGAGACTGGCAAGGCCAGGAAGCTTCAGGAGGGTTTTGAATAGAGAGGTCTGCAGTCAGATGTATGTTTTAGGAGAGCCCCTGACTGCCGAGAGGAAAGTGGATGAAAGGGTGCAGGTGGGAGTGAGGTGTGACCCGGGGAAGAAACACTGAGCTGAGTTGGGGCCAGGAGGAGAGCATGGGAAGGAAGAGCCAGGGACCTGGAGGAGGCCAGGAACTGCTGTGGAGGTGGTTATGAGTGGGCAGGGAGGGGTGGGAGGTGGGATCCATGGAGTTATGTCCCAACATGACAAGTGATGAAACTGCATCTCTCAGGGGTTCCATGACCTGCCCAGGCCACAAGGTTGAAAAGCAGGGGAGCCAGGCTGAACCTCAAAACTGTCCTTCTGACCGCTGGCTTCCCACTTTCTGTATCCAGTGTAGTAGATGACCCCAAGGGCCCAGCTGCTTCCACCAAGTTCAAGTCCATCATGGATCTGTGGTCCCAAGCTACTCTGTGGTGGTGGGCAGCGCTGCTTGTGTGTTTCTGACGACTTCCTCATGGCCTGTGGGCCCAGTATCCTGGCTCAGGGGCCCCAGTACTCTGCTCTGGGCCCTGGGGATGGTGGTCATGGCCAGCTGCATGCCAGGCTGTACCCAGGAGGAGCTGGGGCTGGTCCATCATCCAGGGTGGTGGCCCGGCTGCCTGAGGTGCCTGTGGACCTTGGCTGGCTACAGGCCTGCAGAGGAGCTGGGCCCTTGAAGTCTATTCCTGGATGATGGCCCAGCTCAGGCCAGTCAGGTGAGGTGAGCAGAAGGACCTGCAGGCCTGGACCTCGGGTCCTACAGCCTGGAGAAGGAGGGGCTCTTCTTGGTGGGGGGAAGTACCTGTGGCTTCCCTGGACTGGGCCAGACATTCACACCCATGTCCCTCTGTCCATCTGTCCATGCAGCCATCTGCACATGTATTTTTTGCCCTGCTGGGTGCTGGATGTGGGGGCTGACCACCTGCCTAGTTCAGTCTGCATGAGCTACCTGTTGGTCTCACTAGGGCGGAGCCCACAGAGAGCTGGTACCCTGCTTTGCCGAGTCCCTCCTTTCAGGCTGACCCCTCTACCTCCACCTGCCTCTCACCAGCCTCTCTCACTGGTTGGAGGACAGTCAGTCCTCCCCCACCAACCCAACAGGCATTTTAAAAAAAGCTTCATTTTATTTCTTTCTAGAGCTTCTTTAAGCACAATCAGGCAAATGTGAGATTATGTTCTTATTTTACTTTTTTTAATGCAGAAGGTAACATATTATACACATTGTTTTTTTTTCTTTTTGTGAAAAATAACATATACAAAAAAGCTAGTTCAAAGCACATCACAATAATTAGTTATAGAACAGATTTGAGAGTTTGTTATGGGTTAAAATAACACAATTTTAGGTTTTTACTTCTAGCTGCTCTAAGGTACTAGAGAATAAAAAAAATTATCAATATACTGATTCAGCACTCATACTCATTTGTTAAACCCTACCTTCTCTGTATGACTCCACCAGTCACCTTTGATCTTTCTCCCATTCTTCAGGGTGATTTGGGCTGTGCCCATTCTAACTTTTTCATGTTGGAAGAGGCTGTTGATAATATGGGATAGGGGGATGGAACTAGTTGATGTTCTGGAGGGGCTGGTCACTCAACTTTTCATTATTAATCTGGACCAGGGACCCATCTGGAGGTTGTAGGTTTCTAGAATGTTACCCTAGTGCATGGGATCTTTGTAGAATCTTACATAATGCCCTAGGTGTTCTTTAGGATTGGCTGGAATGGTTTTGATTGGAATTTGGCAAGTTATGGTAGATAGCAATGTCTAACAGAAGAGTAACCTCCAGAGTAGCCTTTTGACTCTATTTGAACTCTTTGAGCCACTGATACCTTATTTGTCACACCTCTTTTCCCCCTTTTGGTCAGATTGTTGTTTCTACAGTGCCAGAGCCAGGCTCATCCCTAGGAGTCATCTCCCACCCTGCCACAGTGACTTTCACCTGTGCATGTCATGTCCCACTTAGGGGGAAGGACAATGGTTTCACTTGCAGAGTTGGGCTTAGAGAGAGAAAGGCCTCATCTGAGCAACAGAGGAAGTCCTCCAGAAGTATCTCTGAGCCATACCTAGGGGTAGGCTAAGCTTCTTTGCTACATATATAAGCTTCATAAGAGCAAGCCTCAATATCAAGGGCTTGGCCTATTAATTTGGGTGTCCCTAATGTTTGACACAGTATCAGGGATCTCCCTGGTGGTAAAGTTCAATAGTTCCATAGCTTTTCTCCCATCCCTCAAGGGACTTTGCCAATACTTTTTGATTATCTGCTTAATATACTCTGGGATGTATTCAGGCATTACGTTAAGTAATACAGGATTAATGGTCCTCACTCATATTCTCACTCCCCGTGTTTAGGCTGTTTAAATGATTTATCCAGACAAGTTGAATTAAATTTTGTGCTACAGAAAATTTAGGTTCGGGACCAAATTAAATTAACCTTTGTTCTTTTGGCCACAAAGAGTAGATGATGTTTTAAAATAAAGACAATGTCTCCCTTACCCCTGTGTTCTGACTTACTTTAATCCTGACCTGATCAGCTTCATTCTTAACTCTAAATACCAGGTTATACATATATAAAACAGCCTCTCAGAATCCAGCTATAACAATTAGCCAGTCCAGACTAAATGTGACGGCTTTAAGAGCTTACAATCTAGGCCCCTGTTTTCTTGTAAGTATTTTCTAAATGAGACCATACAATAATTGCTCTTTTGTTTCTGACTTATTTTACCTTACCAAGTGTCCCACAGGTTCATTCACAATGTTTCATGCCTCACAACTTCGTTCCTTTTTGGAGCAGCACAATATTCAATCATATGTATGCACCATCATTCACCAATCTAGTTCTTAGTCAGTGCATCCTTCAGCCATCTCTATTCATTTAGCATCATGTATAATGTTCAAAGTCAACAGCCCATCAACATTCTCAAGTTTAGATAATTTCATTGTTCCCAAGAGAAAGATAACCAGTAAACACACCCTCACCAAATAGAAAATTTAAACCTCCCCTTAACTTTCATCCCCCCCCCCCATTTTTATGCCTGGTATTGCTGCAGTACTGTTGATATTTTCCTGTTAAATATAACCCATAGCATGTCCCCCATACCCCAAACTTATTCACTCTTTGTACAAGATTCATACCTTTGCAGTAGTTCATGCAAGAACTTATTTACATTTGTAGTATTAATTGGTGGGACACATAGACTGGTCTATAAGACCCCTTTCAATCATGTTCACCTTCAATATGTCTATATTACATATCGACCCACTAGTGAATCGCCTTCACTTTTATCTCTTCCCTTACATTTGAGTTCAAACTCTTTAGTTAACCTTTCACCCACCTCTAGCTTCCGAACACACATTGTCTTTTATTTAACATTTTCATTATAAAATATAACATAGAAAAAATGATAAATTTCGAAGTCCCTTTTAACAAGAAGTTATAGAACCAATTTCAAAGTATGGTATGTTACAGTTCCACAATTTCAGGTTTTTCCTTCCAGCTGCTCCACGACACTTGAGACTAAAAAGAAATATAAATATAATGATTCAGAAGTCATACTCATTTCTTGAATCCTAATTTCTCTAATATAACTCCTCCTTCTCCTTCGATCCTCCTCCCAATCTTTAGGGATATCTGGGTAATGACCATTCTGACTTCTTCATGTTGAAAAAGAGTGTCTAGGAACCATCTGGATGTTTTAGGTTTCTGAAAAATAAACTCAGTGACTTAAATTTTCATAGAGTCTCAGATAGAGTCCTGGGCATTCTTTAAGGTTTACAGGAATAGTGTTGGTTGGGGCTTAGCATACTGTGACAATTAGTAATATGTAGGTGAAGCTTGCATAAAAGTAACCCCCAAGATAGCCACTCAACTTTATTTGGGATGTCTTAGCCACTGATACCTTATTTTGTTACATTTCTTTCCCTCTTTTTGTCAGATAGGCTTTGTGGATCCCACGGTGTGAGGGCCAGGCTCATCCCTGAGAGTCATGTCTCTCATTGCCAAGGAAACTTACACCTCTGGACATCATGTTCACATGGTGAGGAGAGTACTGACTTTATTTGCAGAGTTGGGCTTAGAGAGAAAAAGGCCACATCTGAGCAACAAAAGAGGTTCTGTGGAAGTAACTCTTAGGCATAATTATAGATAGGCTTAGCTTCTCTGTTACAGAAATAATTCTCTTAAGATCAAGCTTCAAGATCAAGGGCTTGGTCTATTGACTTTGGAGACCCTAGTGTTTGAGACAGTATTTGGGGTTTCCCAGGTGAGAAAGTTTAATAGATCTATATTTTGTCTCCAGTCCCTCAAGGAACTTTGCCAATACTTTTAAATTATCTGTTCAACATGCTCTGGGATATATCCAGGAATTACTTTAAGCTATACAGAATTACAAACCTTTGTTCCCATTCTGAACTCTTATGTGTTTGGGTTGCATAAATAAACTATCCAGACAGGCTGAATTAGATTGTGTGATTCAGAAACTTTAGGTTTTGGACAGACTAAACTTCTCTTCCTTTAGTCTCAGATAGTAGGTGAAGTGCTAAAATACAAAAAAAATCATCCTTTACCCTGTATGCTGATTTACATTAGTCCCAACCAGATCAACTTTGTACTTACCTCTAATTGAAGCCTGATCCCTTTTTCAGTTTCTTTAATAGTTACTGTAAGTAGCAATGCTTACTTTCAGAGCTGCAGAAATCCAATTCTGAGTCTTAGGTGTCACACAGGTTCCAGAGAAATACCAGGTTATACCCACATAGCACAGCATCTCAGGATCTAGATCTCATGATACTTAAAGCTCAGGAATAAAAGTGTCTACTGTAAGAGCTTACAATCTAGGTCCAACTTTTCTTATAAATATTTTCTAAAAGAGAGGTTACAGTAATTACACTTTTGTTTCTGGATTATTTTGCACAACAAAATGTTCTCAAGGTTCATTCACCTCATTACTTCATTACTTTCTGTAGCGGCACAATATTTCAATATTTGTGTACATCATAGTTCACCCTTCTGCTTCTCAGTCCTTGTACCCTTCGGCCACCTCTATCCTTTGGGCATCATGGGTAATTGCCAAAATAAGCAATCCATGCCCCCCAGTATCCTCACTTAGTTGTACAATATCTCACTCTCAGTTTTAGACAATTTCCATTGCTCCAAAGAGAAAAAGAACAAACAACCTCACCAAAGAGAAAATCCAAACTCCCCTTAATTCTTGACCCTCCCCCTCAATTATTTACCCTGGTATTGCTGTGGTGCTGGTGATGTCTTCCTGTTAAATACAAGCCATATGCAATAGTAGTTTCCCCCTATATCCCTGAATTGTTGACTCTGTACAAAATCCATACCTTTGAAGTAGTTCATGCAAACACTTACGTATATTTGTAGTGTTGATTGGTGAGATACAATCTATACAATCCCTTTCAATAATATTCACTTTCAGTATGGAAGTATTACTTATAAACCCACTAATGAGCTATCATCACTTCTATCCATTTCCATACATTTAAGTTCAACCTCATTAGGTGACCCTTCAACTATCTCTAACTTCTGTGTATCTCTAGGCTCCCTATATTCTACATTATAAGACTGAATTTACCTTCACTCGGGTCATATTAGCAAAACCATACAGTATTTATCCTTTTCAGTCTGACTTATTTCACTCAGCATTATGTCCTCAAGGTTTACCCATGTTGTCATCTGCTTTAGGATCTCATTTCTTCTTACTGCTGCTTAATATTCCATTGTGTGTATATACCACAGTTTGTTTTTCCATTGTTCTGTTGATGGGTACTTAGATTCTTTCCAATTTTTGGCACTTGTGAATGATACTGCCATTGGTGGGCAAATGTCTTCAATAGGCATTTTTTAAAGCAATAAAATGTGTGCCCCTTCAGGAAGTGCCCACCCTCTGAAGTTTTCTGCACTCACAGCATAGCTAGAATTTGGAAGAAGTGTTACTCAGGACTGACCATGTGGGTGGAATGGTCCAATCTGACCAATCTTGGCTTCACTTGCTCTTCGAGGAACCCTGAGGCTTTCCAAATTTGCAGTAGTGGGTTTTGGCTGCTCTGTAGCCTTCTGGTTTGCAGGCACATGGAATTGGGCCCCTTCCAGCCTGGAACAGTTCCTCCTGCAGAGTCAATACTGGAGCCTCTGACTGCTGACTGGGCCTGAGGGGACTAGGGTTGGCCAACCTGGGGACTGGCCTCTCCTGCTCCTGTCCCAGCCTTCATCCTTTGTGCTCGCATCTTTTTAGACTGCAGGTGATTCAGGTATAATTGTCCAGCCTACCACTGACTCATGTCATGGATCTGAGATTGCATGAGAAGGCCCCTCTTCAATCAGAGTCTCATCCTGTGCCATTTTTGTAGTAGAAGTAGTCCCACCAGCTCTGCTGGAGCCCCCTTTTCTCTGAGGCTTAGGTAATTCCCTTTGGGTAGAGGTCTGGCCCACCACTGTGTCCCTGGGATACTTTATGCCTGAGTCCCCTTGCACAAATATTGGCCCCATAATTTTCATATTGGGGAGGATTGGGGGTAGCATCTCCTGAGAAGAGGGTATGGGACAATGTCAAAGAAGTATGTATGCAGAGCCCTTTACAGAAGAAGAGAAAAATCCAGATGCCCAGATCAGAGATCAGGGAGTCAGTGGGAATGATGGGGCAGAGGCTTCACATCCTTGGATCTTTCTCTGCCTTTCTCTGTCCTGCACTGGCCCTCCAAGGGTGACCCCACCATCTGCCCGCTTTGGAAGACTTGGTCTCATATTTCCTATTGGGTCCATCCAAAGGGATGCATCAGCAGGAGATGGAAAGTAGGAGCTGCATGTAAGTTCTGTTGGGGTGCCCCAAGAACTCAAATGCCTCCATATAGCATCTTCCCCTATACCTTAGCAATATTTATGACCTGACAGCTGCCTCCACCTCCTCTCCATTTTCCTCTGTCTCTTAAGTAGAGAGGATGCTGGGTACACCTCCTGGTCCCTCCTGGGAGACAACTTGTCTGTCTGACTTCAGAGCAGAATCCACAGTATTCCTTGCCAAGCACTTAGGAGATGCCAAATCCAAGTAGACTGTGGAGCATAGAGAAATGGAAGTGTAAGTGAGGGAAAAGAGGAACAAAATAATAAATATGTGAACAAAAAAGATAATGAATCATTATTCATTCATTCATTCATTCATTCATTCATTCAGTGGACTTATACTTAAGGAGTTATAGGCTCTTGAGATACAGCTGTGACCAAAAATCATTTCAGTGGCAGTGTGGGAGATGCCTCTGCGGCCCTTGCACCTCGGTCACCCATTAGCTATGCTCATGTCTTAGGTCTACCACCCTCTCCTTTTCTCCCATCACACCAGCCAGGACCATTTCTGGATCTTGGGAACAAGGAACAGTTGTGTCTCACATTCTCAGGCCACATTCCTCGGCTGGCTTTATGAGTAGCAATTGTCTGTGGTGTTTCCTGATGCCTGAGGTAGATCCCTGCTCAAAGAGGTTCACATGCTTCTATTCCAATTTCCTTGAAGGTAACAGTGAAAATAATTCTCACAAGTTCACAACTCTTCACAGTTTACAAAGCCCATTATCTCATTTAATTTGCACAGCAACCCTGGGAAGTAGGCATTATTCTACTCATTTTATTGTTGAGGAAACTGAGGTTCAGAGAGGTTATGTTAACTGATGATTGTTAGAGCTGGAAATGCCCAAGTATGTTCTTCAGGCAGCAGGAAGAGCTGTAGAGTAGGTACTCTTCCTGTACCTACTCTGTGACACTGGGCAAATACTTTTCTCAGTCACTTCTTCCATTTCATTGTCATATAATCAGTGGTGGAACCAGGTGGTTTTCCAAGTGTCCTCCAGCTCTGCTCTGATGCCATAACAGAGACAATTGATGTCTCAGAATTCAGAGAAGAAATAGTTGATTTCAGGAGGCGGATAGCCACTGAGGAACTGGTTTCTGAACTGAGTCTTTATGGATATTTATAATTCAAGTTTGCTGGAAAGTCATTCCAGGAGGGGCAATGAAGGTGCAGAGGTAGGATGGCAGTGGCCCATGGTCAATTAAGTTAAGGAATCTGAGGCTCAGAGAGGTGAAGTGATTTGTCTTAGGTCACACAGCCAGTCAGAGGTCAAGCTATCTTTCAAGCTCAGGTCAGACTGTGGTTCAACCTTGACTCTCACTGGAATGCTAGGTATAAGTACTGATACTTGAGACTCTCCTGTAGAGATTCTGATTTAACTATTCTTGGCCCAGACCCTTCTAGGCAGGAGCATATTTGGAGGCTGTAGTTCCTGGGCTCCACTGTCCTCGAGTGTTGCCTCGTGGGTGTGTTCATCTGTCTGAGTCTGAACCCCATGCCTAAGGCTTTCTCAATGTCCTCTGTGACAAGGAGGACTGTATGTGCCAAGCTGGGGCTGGGGCTCCCTGATGCTAGAGGGATGACCTCTACCCTTGCATGAAGTCTTGATTCTCTAGGCATCCCCCGACAGCTTCCTCAACCCCTCTGAACTTTGCATTCCATGCAGAAACCTGATCACATACACAAACTAGATATGTGGGGATGTGCAGGAATAATCATTATGTGTCAAGTATTTTAATGTATTTTGATTGTGTTTTCAGAGAATCCTCATCTTTTAGAAGTCCGTACAGAAATATTTATGACAGATGATATCATATCTGGGATTTGCTTCAAAATAATCTGGGTGAGGAGGATTGGTTGGTAGTTGATAAAACATGAGTTGATAAGTTTACGTTGAATGATGGATACATAGAAGTTCATTACATTTTCTATCTTTGAATATGTTTGCTGTATTCCATAATGAACAAATACTTCAAATTAAAATTTTTATAGTTCAAAGTGAAAAAAACTCATCAATATAGAAAAGAAAACAAAGTCAAACTAGGAGTACGGGGGGTTGTGGTTCCAGTTGTACAGTTGGGAGACACCCAAGGAGTACCAAACTGTACGCATTCAGCACCGCGGACAGCTCCCAGAGAGCTGCCTGGGTTCTGCACAAGGGACAGATGCCCAAGGCTAAGTCCTTGAGTATCAGAAGCCCTGTCGATCTTAGAGGGCAGAGAACATGCAGGTCTTCGAGAATCACTTTATTTAGGAAGTTTGCACGTTTTCCAAACAAATGGTCTTCCACCCTGTTCTTACATACCTTTAGTCACAGCTTGTTCCCTACCCAAGGATAAGCCCAGGCATTGTGGATTTTACCTCATAAGAAGGCTTATAAGTTTATAAGTAAAACTCATAAGTTTTACCTCATAAGAAGGTTTTTTTATTCTCTGATCCTTAAGGCTACCTTGACCATCTATGTTTGTGTATATTTCTGGGAACTCGATGCTCTTCCATTCATCTATATGTCTTTGCTCATGCAAATTCATCACTGTCTTGATTTATAGCTTCAAAGTAGATAGTTTTATAGTATGTCTTGAAATAAAGTAGTGTAAGTGAGTACTCCAACTTTTAAATTCTTTTTCAAAATTGTTTTGACTTTTATGGCTTCTTTGCATTTCCGTATAAATTTTAGAACCAATTTGTTAATTTCTACAAAAACCTTTCTAGGATTTTGTTTGGGGTTATTTTGACTATGTAGATGAATTTGAAGATCAAGGACAACTTCACAATGTTGTTCTTCCATTCCATTAACCGGGTCAATTTCTCCATTTCTTTAGATTTTCCTTAATTTGTCTCATCAAAGTTGTGTAGTTTTTGGTGTACAAATCATGCACTTATTTTGTGAGATTTATTCCTAAGCATTTCAGGGATTTTTTTTATTGTATTGCAAATGGTATTTTTAAAATGTCAGTATCTCAATCTTTGTTGCTAGTATATAAATATAATTGATCTTCGTTGACATCATGTTGTGTGACCTTGCTTAACTCACTTAATAGCATTAGTACTTATTTTGTAGATTCCTTGTGGTTTTCTATGTATGTGATTGTGGTAAGAGATTTTTCTTTAGGTTTTATTATGACCAAATGGAAACCTATAGAAGAGTTACAAGAAGTAATACAACTGTGGTAGGAAAAATAAAATTCCTTCAGTGATGTCCAAACCTAATCTCCAAAGCTTGTGAGTATGTTGGAAATATGAATAAGGAAAATAAAGGATGGAGATGGAATTACATTTGCTAATCAGCTGACCTTATGGGAAGATTTTCCTGGATTATCTGGGTGCACCTAATGTAATAACAAATATCCTTAAAGTAGAAGAAGTGATGTGAGAAAGATTGACTGGTTACTGCTAACTTTGAATAGGGATCGGTTAATGCTCCAAGGAATGCAGGCAGCCTCTAGAAGCTGGAAAAAAAAAGGCAAGGAAATATATTCTCTCCTAGAGCATCTAGAAATGAATGCAGTCCTGAGGGCAGCTTGATTTAAATTTGTGACATCTGCATCAGATTTTTTTACTTGCAAAATGTAGGCGTTAAAAGGCTATTGTTTAACCTAAAGCTTGCAGACACAAGTCTGTGAGGAAATGCAAATTTGAGCTTTCAGGATCTGGAACTTCAATAGAAGCTGAGATATGCAGATAAAGCATAATGAGGTGTGGAAGAAACTTGCTTAAGGGAAATTAACATCCTAGCCTTAGAAGTATTTGCTTCCTGGAACTTGTTTTTGCATTGTTTAGCTTTTGCATGCAAACAACCTTTATCACCTTTCTTGCTAGTATATAATTTTGTACTTGGCTGGAAATAAACTTGTCTGAAGACTGATGTCTCCGGATCCCCTGATCCCTTTCTCTCTCTCGTTTTATTTTAACACTCCTTAGGGTCATAGCTGCAGCCAATAGCTAAAGTGTAATATAATAAATTTGTGTTGTTTCAAATCAGAGTTTGAGGTACCTTGCTACAGCAGCAATGGAAAACAAATACAACAAAGAATGTATACAATCATGTACATCCACCATTCCTGACTTTCATTACATTTTCTTTCTCTCTCTCTAAGTTCATATACACATGCTTGGCAATTAGTGTTATAATTGTTTTTTTAGAAACATTTGAAAATAAGTGGCAGAAATCATGATTCTTTACTTCTAAAGACTTTAGGGGTACCTACAAAGAAAAGTGATATTTTAATATAACCACTATGCAATTTTCAAATTCAGGAAACTTAATATTCATACAATATCATATCATATCTAATATCATATCAAATTTTCTCAATTGTCCCAATATCTCTTATGACATTGAAAAATGAGCCAATACCCAATCTAAAATCACATTTTGCATTTAATCATCAAATTTCTTTATTGTATTTTAATCTGAAATTGTTCTTTCAGCTTCTTTTAAAAAATATTTTTATCGACAAATAAAATATGGATAAAAATAAATAAATAATAGGGGAGTAAAGGGTAAAATAAATTGGGTTGATGGAAATACCAGTGGCCAACTTCTTTTTTGTGTGTCTTTCATGACTTGACATTTTTGAAGAGTACAGTTCAATTGTTTTATAGAGTGTTTATCAATTTAGGTGTTTAACTTGTTCCCCATTATTAGATTCAGGACATGAATTTTTAGTTTTGGTAGAAGAACCACAGACATAATCCTCTGTCCATCTCAGTTCACCACATTAGGAGGCTCATGATTTTGGTTTGCCACCTTATTGATGCCATTTATTTTGATCACTAGGTTAAAATGTTGTCTGTTAGATTTGTCTACTATAAAGTTACCTTTCTCTTTTGTAATTGATAAGTAATCTGTGGGTAGATACACTGAAACTGAAAAAAAAGATTTTTTCCTTGAGAAAACTTCACCCAATGTGTTTAGCATCCAATGATATAGTTACCTTAATGAATTATTACAATGACGACTGCAAAATGGTGATTTAATAGCTCCATAATTCCTTTTATATTTGGGAACTTCTGTTTTACTGGAAAGAAAAGCATTCTCTTCTCTCTATTATTCATTCATGCATTGTTCATTTTTCTTAGTTTCTGAATGGAATCATAGGTTCTTTTTTTCACAGAACCTTTCCTAATTCATGTCTTAATATATCAACTTAAATATTTTTATTAAGGCATAATATGCATCTGTACAGTAAATTGATATTTAGGTATAGCATACATATACAAATGTTGAGTGTATAACAATAATATTTTTGGATATATCTATACATGACTAGCTACATAATTTGTGGGTCATAGCACATAATTAAAATGTGGGGTCCCTTGTTAAAAAATCAGGGAAAAAATGCCATTGAAGGTATTCAAATATAAAGCTTTTCTGTTTTCCCCATATCCACATCTCAACAGTCTTGGAGTATTTTATTTATCATTTAAGAACACATTCTCCTGAACATTGGGATGCTCATGGGATGAGTGCAAACCATCCCAGGAGACTAGGGGACCTTCTCTGTAACTCTGTGAGCAGCCCAGAGGCTGCTTGCTTCCCCTCCTGCCAGCTGTGAGATGGACACATCATGCTCCATCTAGGAATGGTAACATTAAGTCAGGTGTCTCCCCTATCCATGGGTCATCTGCCCCTATGTGATTATGACCTCCACATCTGAACGTACAAGGTACATGAATTGGTGGTGGGCCATAGGTCTGCCTTTGCAGATTCACATGCAGCATGTACTATGGTACTGCCAGCCTGGGACAAGGATGGCTACCACCAAGCCCCACTCTGAAATGCCATGGCTAATGAGTGTCTGGACTGATTCACTTTGTACCTGTCTCCAGGTCCCCAGGGTCGCTGATCAGGTATGAGAATGTGGAGATCAGGCAGGCCGGGTATCAGAGGATGGGGGAGTGAATAGCCAGAGTGTTGTCCGAGGGAAATGCATGAGGTGGGCTCAGTCATGAGTTGAAGCTCCAAGCCCCAGGTGTGTGCCCCATTGTCCCATCTGTCTTCACTCGCAAAATACAAATTGAAAGATAAAATCAGTAAGAATTTCAAATGATGCCCACTGAATATTAAACCCCAAGTGTGATACCCTGTGTGACTGCCCTTTTGCACACCCATGAAGTTGAACCTGCATCTGTATCTGTATCTGCATCTATATGTATATTATATATAACTGTATCTTTATCATCTACATCTATGTCATGTAACTACCATCAAGAACAAGATACATTTTTTCCAACATCCTGGAGTGTATCTTGTGTCTACCCCCAGTCAACCTTCCCACTTCCTGGAATTCATCACTATCCTAAACAATATCTGAATAAATTAGTTTTGCTTGTCTTTGACCTTTATATAAGTGAAATGACACAGCATTTAGTCTGTTGTGTTTGGCTGGTTTTGCTCTTCATTTTGACTGTGAAATTCATGCACACAGTTGCATCTAGCAGTAATTCTTTTTTATTGCTGTGAGTAATAATCCATTGTATGAA
This sequence comes from Tamandua tetradactyla, assembly GCF_023851605.1. NCBI lineage: Eukaryota > Metazoa > Chordata > Mammalia > Pilosa > Myrmecophagidae > Tamandua > Tamandua tetradactyla. The sequence goes on along the minus strand of NC_135333.1, from coordinate 37,855,167 downwards.
TGCCTTCCAATTTATCTATTCTACTGCTCATGGACTTCTGTTTTTTTTTCTGGTTATGCTGATTTGGCCTGAGAGAACCCCTTTTAAGCTGTCATCTCTTTCCTTTTAACTACTGCAATCATTTTTTTATACGTTTGTTATTGTAAAATATATATACAAAGCAAAGAAAGAAAAGGCAATAATTTTCAAAGCACACTTCAAGAAGTAGTTACAAAATAGATCCCAGAGTTTGTCATGGGCTACTATTCCACCATCTCCTGATGCTGGAAAACACTGGAATACCTCCACCTTCTCTTTTGATTCTTCTCCCAGTCTATCGGGATCTTTAGGCAATGCCTGTTCTGATTTTTTTCATGTTGAGAAGGGGTGTCGATACTAAAGGATAAGGGGATGTAATTGAACAATAATCTTAGAGAGGATCGTGCCTTTGGGTTTCAGGATTTATATGACCTAGGAACCCTCCAGGAAGCATGATTAGTGCATGAAACTTTTATAGATTCTCAGTTCAAGTGCTAAATGTTCTTAAGAGCTAACAGGAATGTTGTTGGTTGGGGTTAAGCAAACTATGGCAATTAGCACTATCTAACTGAAGTTTGCTTAAGAGTAGCCTCCAGAATAGCCTCTTGACTCTATTTGATCTCTCTTAGCCACTGATATCTTATTACACTTCTTTTCCCCCTTTTGGTCAGAAAGGCATAGTTGATCCCAGAGTGCCAATCCCAAACTAATCCCTTGGATCCATGCCCCATGAGATAATCCCATGGAAAATCTCTCCATAGGGAGATTTTCACCCCTGAATGTCAAGTCCCACGTAGAAGGGAAGGCAAAGATTCCCTTGGCAGAGTTGGGCTTAGAGAGAAAGAGAGAAGCCACATCTGAGCAACAAAGAGGTCTCCTGAAAGTCACTCTTAGGCTTCCTTGTGGGTAGTCTTAGCTTCTCCACTACAGAAATAAGTTTCATAAGGGCAAGCCTAAAAATCTAGGGCTTGGCCTATTTTCTTGGGAATTCCAATGCTTAAGAGTGTACCTGGGGTTTCCCAGATGGGAAAATTTAATGGTTCCATATATACATATGCTTTTCTCCCTTCAGACCATCAAAGAACTCTACAAATAGTTTTTAATTATCAGCCCACCATAGTCTGAGATGTATACTGGTATTATGTTAAGATATACCGAATTACAAAGCCTTGTTCCTGTTCTGGACTCCAGGAGTTTGGGTTGTTTAAATGATCTATCTAGAAAGGTTGATTTAGATTATGTTATGGAAAATTTATGTTCTAGACATAATAAACTTCTCTGCCTCTGGACTCATATAATAGCTGAAAGTCCAGAGTACACACACTTTCATCTTTTACCCTGCATTCTAATTTAAGTTAGACCCAGCCAGATTTGCATTGCTTTAAACTCTAACTGAGGGCTGATCTTTTTTTCAGTTACTTTAACTGTTATATATAGCAATGCTAACTTTCAGGGCTGCGGCACTTCATTTCTGGGTCTTAGATGTCACAGAGTTATTCCAAATTCCAGGGAAATACCAGCTGATACACATATAGCTCAGTGTCTCAGAATCTAGAAAAACATTTACAACTTCAAACTAAGTGTGGCTGCTATAAGGGCTTATAAACTAGGCTCCAATTTTCTTATAAGTATTTTCTTATAAATAAGAAGGTTGAGCAGGATTGATGTTAGGTCTTTTTGCGTATTTATTCTTTTGTTTCTTGCTTAATATACACCACACATTATCCCCAAGTTTTATTCAATTTGCTGTGTCCTTCTCGACATCCTTTTTGTCAACATGCTCTATTCCATCACATAAGTGTATCACAGTTCGCTATTCTGCACAATTTGGCTCCCTCTAACTCTTGGGTATCATGGATAAGATCAAAATAAAGAAGCCATGTCTCTTATAGTTTCCTCATTTGGTTGAACAATCAGCAGCACTCTCATTTTTACACAATTTTCCTTGGTCCATAGCGATAAAGAGCTGACAAACACAACATTACCAACTGTCAAACAAAACTACCCCTTATCACTTGTTCCTCCCCCTCAAGTAGTTGCCCTGGTAGTGCTGTGGTACTATTAATGTCTTCCTATCAAAAGAAAAAACAACCCAATTATAAAATGGGTGAAGGATATAGATCTTTATCCTTTTCTGAAAAGTAAATACAGATGGCTAAAAAGCACATGAAGAGAGGCTCATTTTCATTAGCCTTAAGGGAAACGCAAATCAAGGCGACAATGTGATATCACTTCACACCTATAAGAATGGCTGCTATTGAAACAAACAGAAAACTACAAATGTTGGAGAGGATGTGGAGAAATTGGAACTCTTATTCACTTTGGTGGGAAGGTACAAAGGTGCAACTGCTGTGGAAAACAGCATGCTTTTCTAGTCCCCCTGCCCCATGCCCCTCTGCTATTCACAGTCTTAATATTGAAACTTTGAAATCATTTATAATTGTAGATTTAATCAGTAGGATTCATGGCACTATACATCCCTTTCAATCATATGCACTTTCAATATGGCAGTGTTACTTATAACCTGCTAATTAGTTACTATCCCTTCTATCAGTTCCTTTACATTTAGGTTCAACTTCATTGGGTAGCCTTTCCTCCATCTCTAACTTCTGTGCACCTCTAGGTCTGCTCTTTTCTATAGTGTAACCTCTGAGATTACCTCTACCAGAGTCATAATTATCAAATCATACAGTATCTGTCCCTTTGTGTTTGATTTATTTCACTCAGCATTATGTCCTCAAGTTTCATTCACATTCTTATATGCTTCTGGACCTAATTTCTTCTTACTGCTGCATGATATTCCACTGTATGTATATATCACCTATTCTTTATCCACTCATCTGTTGATGGACACTTGGATTGTTTCCATCTTTTGGCAATTGTGAATAATGCCACTGTGAACATCGATGTGGTAAAGTCACTGCCCTCAGCTCTTCTGGGTATATAGCAAGTGTCGGTATTGCTAGGTCATAAGGCAACTCAATATTGAGTTTTCTGAGGAATTGCCAAACTGTTTTCCCCAGCAGCTGCACCTTTGTACCTTCCCACCAAAGTGAATAAGTGTTCCAATTTCTCCACATCCTCTCCAACATTTGTAGTTTCCTGTTTGTTTCAATAGCAGCCATTCTTATAGGTGTGAAGTGATATCTCATTGTCACCTTGATTTGCATTTCCCTTAAGGCTAATGAAAATGAGCCTCTCTTCATGTGCTTTTTAGCCATCTGTATTTGTTCTTCCGAAAAGAAGGATATAGATCTATATTCTTCGCCCATTTTATAATTGGGTTGTTTGTTCTTTTGATATTGAGTTGTATAATTTCTCTATGTACACTGGATATCAAACCTTTATCCGATATGTAGTTTCAAAATATTTTCTCCCATTGAACTGGCTGCCTCTTCACCTCTTTGATAAAGTCCTTTGAGGTACAGAAGCTATTGTCTTAAGGATTTCCCATTTATCTACTTTTTTCTTTCACTGTTTGTGCTTTAGGTGTAAAATTTAAGAAGCTACCTTTTATTATTAGATCTTGAACACATTTCCCTGCATTTTCTTCTAGAAGTTTTATGACACTGGCTCTTATATTTAGGTCTTTAATCCATTTTGAATTAAATTTTATATAAGGTAAAATGTAGGGGTCCTCTTTCATTCTTTTGACTAATGATAACCAGTTCTGCCATGGCCACTTATATAAATGAGTATTCTGTCCCAGTTCAGTGGATTTGGGGGACTTATTCAATATGAACTGTCCATAGATTTGGTTGTCTACCTCTGCACTCTGGATTCAATTCCATTGGTCAATACGTCTGTCATTGTGCCAGTACCACACTGTATTGACCACTGTGCCTTTATTGTAAGCTTTAAAGTCAGGCAGTGAGAGTCCTCCAACTTTACCCTTCTTTTTTAGTATGTCTTTAGCTATTCAGGGTCTGTTTCCAAATAAATTTGATAATTTATTAGCTTTTCCAAGTCTTCAAAGTAGGTTGTTCAGATTTTGATTGGTATTGCCTTGAATCTGTAGATCAATTTGAGTAGAATTGACATCTTAAGGACATTTAATTTTCTATCCATGAGCATGGGAAGTCTTTCCATCTATTTTGGTAACTTTTTATTTCTTTTAACAATGTTTTGTAGTTTTCTGTGTACAAGTCATTGACATCCATGATTAGGCTTATTCCTAGATTCCCGATTCTTTTGGCTACTATTTCAAATGGATTTCTTTCCCTCAATTGTCTCCTCGGTTAGGTCATTGCTTCTGTATAGAAACATTACTGATTTTTGTGCATTAATCTTGTATCCCACCACCTTGCTGAATTTGTTTATTAGCTCAAGTAGCTTGATCATATTGTAGGGTGCACCAAAAGAGAGACCACACAATTCAGAGAAATCTGCAAGCCAATTTGGAGTCTTTATTAGCTGGCTGGCAACTGCCTCCGAAACCCCCAAGAAGGAAGATTCAGAGAGCAGCCCCGAGAGGTTCTCAAGGGGGGCTTATAGAGGCAAACACCGCAAGCTTATCCACAGAAGCAGGAAAGGGGCATTATCTTTTTAGAACCACATCTTGGTTTGCAGCTGTAAGCAAGCAAGCTTATCTACAGAAGCAGGAAAATGCCATTAGTTCTTGCACATTACATACCATTCTTTTAGTTTCTTAACAATGATTATTGTTCAATTTTTAACTCTTGGGAACTTTCCGCCCTGGATCTTGTGACTCCGGATACCTTCTTCTTGCTAGGGCCTGATTTATTGCTCCTGACCCCCCACAGTCATAGATTTTTCAGGGTTTTCTAAGTTAGGATCATGTCATCTGCAAATAATGAAAGTTTTATTTCTTCCTTTCCTGTATGGATGCCTTTTGTTTATTTGTCCTGTTTAATCACTCCGGTTAGTACTTGCACTACAATATTGAATAATAGTGGTGACAATGGGCACGCTTATCTCATTCTCGATCTTAGGGGGAGTGGTTTCAGTCTCTCATTCTTAAACATGATGTTGGCTCTGGGTTTTTCATATATGCCCTTTATGATATTGAAAAAGTTTCTTTCAATTCCTACCTTTTGAAGTGTTTTTATCAGGAAAGTATGGTGGATTTTGTTGAATCCTTTTTCAGCATCAATCTATATGATCATGTGATTTTGTCCTTTCAATTTGTTAATGTGCTATATTTCATTGATTATTTTTCTTGTGTTGGACCACCATTGTGTTCCTGATAAACTACACTTGGTTGTGTTGCATGATTCTTTTAATGCGTCATTGGATTCTATTTGTTATTCTTTTCTTGAAAATTTTTGCATCTAAGTTCACTATGGAGATTTATCTGTAGTTTTCCTTTCTTGTAGCATCTTTTTCCAGTTTTGGCATTAGGGTGATCTTAGCTTCATAACATGAGTTAGGTAGCCTTCCTTTTTCCTTAAATTTTTGGAAGAGTTTGAGCAGAATTGGTGTTAGGTCCTTTGAGAATGTTTGATAAAATTCCCCTGTAAAGATATCTGGTCCTGGGCTTTTCTTTGTGGGAAGATTTTCAATGACTGATTGAATCTCTTTACTTGTAGTTGGTTTGCTGAGATCTCTTTCTTCTGGAGTTAGTGTAGGCAGTCTGTATGCTTCTAGGAATTTGTCCATTTCTTCTAAGTTGTCTAGTTTGTCTAAGTTGTCATATCATAATATTCTCTTATGATTTTTTAAATTTCTTCAGGATCTATGGTAATGAACCCCCTCTCATTTCTGATTTTGTTTATCTGCATCCTCTCTTTTTCTTTGTCAGTCTAGCTAGGGATCCATCAATTTTATTGATTTTATCAAAGAACCAAAATTTGGTTTTATTGATTCTTTCTGTTCACCAGCATGTTTATTTCTGCTTTAGTCTTTGTTATTTCTCTTCTTTTATTTTCTTTGGGGTAAGTTTGCTATTCTTTCTCTAAGTTTTCCAGATAAGCAGTTAAGTCCTCAAGTTTTGCTCATTCTTGTTTTTTAATATAAGCATTTAGTGCAATAAATTTCCCTCTCAGCAATGCCTTTGTCACATCCCATAAGTTTTGATATACTGCATTCTCATTATCATTCATCTTTAGATATTTACCAATTTCTCTAGCATTTTCTTCTGTGACCACTGGTGATTTAAGTGTATTTTGCTTCATCTCCATATATTTGTGAAAGCTCTGGTTCTTTGGTAATTATTAATTTCCAGCTTCATTCCATTGTGATCAAAGTGCTTCAGATAATTTCAATTTTATTAAATTTATACTCAGTTTGTGTCCCAGCATATATTCTATCCTGGATAATGTTCCATGTTTGCTGGAGAAGAATGTTCATCCTGGTGTCTGAAGTGTAATGATCTAGATATGTCTGTTAGGTTTAATTCGATAATCCCATTGTTTACATTCTCTATTTCTTAGCTGATCCTCTGTCTGGTTGTTCTATCTATAGATAGAGACCCTCTTTGATTACTCACACCTTGAGTCCACAGTCCCCATGATTATCTCCTGTCCCCTATTTTGTTCCACAGTGTAGGAGTGAATTCAACCCACTTCACACTGTCATCTTCCCAGACATTTTTTTCCTGATCATTTTTGAGCAGTTCTTTCCTTTTTTGGCTGAACAAGATATTTTAGGTTCCTCCTGTACTTTTCTTGCTCAGCCCTGGAATCAACCTTTTCTACCAAGATGTCCTGGTTTCTTTTTGTGGGAAAGTGTTTAGAAACCAAGGTCTGGATGTTAGCTGTGCCTAGTACTTCTGGGATATCAGTACCTAGAGTCTTTTCCATAATTTAAAAATCATTAATTCATCCTGATGTCTCTAATTACAGTCGAGAACCACAGGGCTCTTTGTGGCTTTCTCCCATAAATAGAACCCTCACTGCAACAGTCCAGGTCTACAGCAAGAATGACTGAAAGCAAATAGGTTCTGTCCACTTGATTTGCTCCAAATTCTTGCTGGTGTGGTTATTTCCTTGCACACTTCCAAATCTAGCAAGTTGAGGTAAAGTTTATTATTCTTAGTCGATTAATCAGAGATTAAGACCAGGGCTGTATTTCTTTCATCACTGCATTCCCCCAACCCCAGACACATAGTAGATGCTTAATACGTGTTTGCTGAGTGAATGATTGGATGAGAGTCTGTACTAAAATCTCTTTGTATTTTGTTGTTCTGAAATAGTAATGTGCATAAGAAGAACCATATTAGATGCAAATTTCTGCACCCTATCTTGAGATAATCTGTTTCTAAAGAATGTGGGGTTGGCCCCAGAATCTGCAGGTCAAACGTCCACCTACCAATGATCCTTGCAATTGTGAAGCATCATTTTCATCCCACAGATCAGGACCTGAAATCATCTTTGTTATTCGTCCTCTCTCTGCTCCAGTGGAATGTGAGCTGCAAGAGGGCCAAGCTTCTGCCTGTCTTTCTCTTGGATGCATTTCAGGAGTCACTTTTAGATCAGGTGCTGCACGAATATTTGTTAAATTAATGAATGACTGATTACCTTCACTTCTAGTTGCAATATTCCAGGAATTTCTGTTGAGTACTTGCTGAAATTTGGAAGCTGTGAATTGAATGAATGAACTCGTGAATGAAAGACCTACTGTTAGAGAGCAGGGAGGAGCTACCTGGCCTGGGAGTGTCCTTGCACGCGGCCTTCATGGTGTTCACTTTTATTGTGGGATGTGTGGCGCCAGTGACGTCATATCTACGGAGAGCAACTGCCTTCGGTTGGGCGGTGCCATGACGTCATTCCTGAGGCGCTCAGGCCCTGCGCTCTGGCTCGGAGCAGGGCTTGGCCAGGGGAGGGGTACCCTGACATCGCGCCGGCAGAGGTCTGAGGGGCGCAGCTTCCAAGCAGCAACCCCAGTGGGCGGCGCCATGACTTCGCGCCTGAGGCGCTTGTCCCTGACTGGAGGTGGGGCGTACCTGGGCGCTGCATGACGTCATACCAGAGGGGGTCTGCTTCCTCCCGCAACACGCAAGTCATGGGCGCCTGTTGTCACATGGAAGAGGCTTGAGGGGCGGTGGGGTGGGGGCGGCCTGGTGGAGAGAGACCCAGACCCCATACCCCTGGCGAGATGGAGAGCGAGTCCTCTGAGTTCCAGGGCGTGTGGCCTCCGCCCTCTGTGGTGGGAAGATGGAGGAGATTGCCAGCCGCGCAGTGTGACCAGCCCCAAGTCCGGTGAGCTCTGAGGCGGCCGCGTAGATGCTGAGTCACTAGATTTCTAGAACCTCAGTTTTCTCATGACATTTAAGTCCAGTTTTCAGACAATCCTTGGGTAGGCAGGTGGTGGGGAGACTGATGTATTAGTTTTCTTTGTCTATGAGGGGCCCCACTTGGGGAATGTTGTGAACCAAGGTAACACTGCCTTCAAGGTGATGCAGTGACACTGGGGAAGCCAGGTTGAAAAGCCAACTGAAGAGCCAAGGAGGACATTCTTAGGGTCAGGTCCTGGCTCTGGAATGAGGGTCCAGATGAGGAAAGAAGTCAGGGAGACAGCCTGGGGGAGGTGGTTGGGGCCTGGACGTTGAGGGCTGGTCAGACTACCGAGGCTGAGCTCGCATGGTGGTGGGTGAGGGTGGCTCCCAGCCACTTCCTGCCTCTTGGTGTCAGAAGTGGTGGGTTTATGGAGAGAACCTTCTACTGGAAGTGAGAAAAGGGCTGCTGTCCCCTTGGCAAAGTTGGGGCTTGGAAAGCTGCAACTCTCACCTAGGTTTTCCCATCCATTTACCAGTGCATGGCCATGAACTGCCGCTTTTCCTCTTGGAACTTCCATCACCTCATCTGAATCATGGGATTATCTGAGACACCAAAGACATTGTATGTGAACCCATGTGGGATGGGGTACTGCTTTAGGAGGCACTCAGCTCGAGGTGGCCTATGTGTCCTATATCCTTTCTATGGGAGTGATACATCCTAGGGACTTTCTCAGTGTCTTTGGAAGAGCACATTCAATCTTGATGTGTCCTACATGGAGCCCCCAAGTTCTATACAGTGGGTCCTGCTCTGTTGCATTGCACTTTCAAAAGTTATGTTGTTGCTGTTTCAGATAGAGCTCAGCAGATTTCTGGCTGTAAAATATTGATATCTTGTGGCTCTAGAATCCTGGTGGGGGACATTTGCTTCACTGCGGCAGGTCAAACTCATATGTTTATCTCTGCTTCCTCTTGAAACCTCACTAAAATGAAAATAAAGAAGTAGAAAGCTCCGACTATGAAAATGGGAGAGTTGGCAATGGAGGATCAGAATTGTGGAAGATCCCTTGTGTGTAGATGAGTGGTAACTAACCCAGCAGTGCCATCCCCTACAGGCCTACAGAGGGGTAGGGTGGCAGCCAGGTGGAGGCAACTCCAGCTGCACAACTGTAGAAAGGCAGTAACTAGATGCATCTAGTACCTGAGAAGATGGCAACTGATGTGTGGGATTGAGACAGTATGCTTTTGCAAGGATAGATTTCTTCTTTGGCGAAGTTGATCCAGAGAGGCACTGTGAACTTGGGGATTAGAGTCCAGCTGAAAGGAAGAATCAAGTGTATTATTGCAAGGGCATCATGTGAAAGCAGCACATTGAAAAGTGAGATTTGCATCTGTTTAAGTTTGCTAAAGCTGCCAGAATGCAATGTACCAGAAATGGGTTGACTTTATAAAGGGAATTTATTAAGTTATAAGTTTACATTTTTAAGGCTGTAAATATGTTCTAACTAAGGCATACAGAGCAAGATGCCTTGACTTAAGAAAGGCCAATATGAAAAGGCACATGGCTGGCATTTTCTAGTCCTTTGGCTTCTGGTTTCAAGCAACTTCCCTGGTGGTGTTTTCTTTTTGCATCTCCAAATGTCTCTATGTTGGCTCTAAGCTTTTTCCAAAATGGCTCCCTCTCAAAGGACTACAGTAACCTGATTATGACGCACCTTGAATGGGCAGAGATACATCTCCATGGAAACCACCTAATGAAAAGCTCCCACCCACAATTGGGGGGGGTCACATCCCTAAGAAAACAACTTAACTGAAAAGTCCCACCCTAAACAATAGATCTGCCTCCACAAGATTGGATTAGGAAAAAGAACATGGCTTTTCTGGGCTACATAACAGTCTCAAGCCAGCCCATATTACAGTTCCTAGGCAGGAGATCAGAGGCTCCACTCTGGAGAAATCGATGCATAGAAAAGACCTACAGATATTTATATTGAGGAGTCTCCCATGGAAATGCCTGGAATGGCCCTGAGAAAGTACCTAGGATGGGTGCCTTCACACACCCGTGCAGCCCTCTGGTCAGCAAGCCCCATCCACCCACTGAGGCTGCTGCTGGTGTCCATTGTTACATGTGAATAGACATTCAAGCACCATCAGGTATTAAAGTCTCCAACAGGAAGGAGAGAGACCCATCCAAACAAAACAAAGCAAAATAGCAGGAATATAAGCAATCAAAGAGTGTCAGGAGAAGAAGAAAACCTAAGAAACCAGAATGACAATTTAAAAAACTATACCCACTTGTAACTCTCAGTAGTATCCTCAAACGAGTTGAGACAATTGATGCTTTCACCAAAAGGAAGACCAATTTTTAATTCCCTGAGCTCTTGGGAATTAAAAATATAGTGAAATTACAGAGTTAATACCCTTTCTCAACATGAAAAATTCAGAATTGGTATTGCCCAGGGATCCCTATAGTTTGGGAGAGGGATCAAGGGGGAAGGTGAAGGTATAACAGAGAATAGGATTTAACAAACAACTATAATTGCTGGATCACTATGTTAGTATTCCATCTAACCTCCAGTGTTTAGGAGCAGCTAGAAAGAAAAACCTGAAATGGTAGAATAGTAGCCCTTGACAAACTCTGAGATCTGTTCTGTAAATACTTGTTGAAGCGTGCTTTGAAAATTACTGCTTTTTTCTTTCTTTGCTTTGTACATACGTTACATTTTACAACAAAAAATGTAAAAAAATGTAGTGAAATTATTAAAATCTCAGTTGTAAGATTTTGATCAAGCTGAAGAAATGTCCTAAGAGGTAGAGAAAAACGACAACATGATGGACACGTAGGAGCAAAAAGATAAGAAAATTAGATTGATCTGGGAGTTCCAGAAAGAACAGAGAAAACAGAAGAGAGAATATTACTGAAATAAAAATTCTCAGAACTCAAAAACATGACTTAAAAGGCTTTTCCAGGTGTCTTGTAGTGAAAAAGTAAAAGAATACACTGAAACATGTTGTGAAATTTCCAAACTGAGAATAAAGAGAAGATTTCTTATAAGAAACAGATGAAAATGGGTTACACTTAACGGAGTGACAACCAACAAGAGTTCTCAACAGCAAAATGGGCAGCTGGAAGACAGGAGCAGTGACTTCAGCATGATCTTCAGCCTGGTATATGATAGCCAGCCACATGCAGTCAAGAGGAAGGAGGAAATAGACAATTGGAATCATACAAGGTCTCGAAGCAGTAGGTTCTCATACTCCTTCTTCAGAGACACTTGGAGGACAGACTTCCCAGAGCAGATGAGGATGCAGCATCTAGGAAGGCACAAATAAAGAACACTGACCACCTGCCTGGAGTGAGGCAGAGGGGACCCCAGGAAACTGTGCAGCACACTCAGCTGCAGCTTCTCCAGGCAGGAGTGTGGGAGCAGGCGTGCAAGGAGCCATATCTCCGAACAAACAGCTGGAATTGAGAGGTCACCCTATGTATTTGGCTATACTGAGAGGATGTTTTGCAGAGCTGGGGAATGAATTATTAATAGCCACAGAGTAGACAAAGATGCTTATTCAATCTAGAAAAAAAAAAAAGCAAAATGTTGTACAAGAAAGGAAATGTTACCACTAAATGGTGAATCTTACATGAAAAACTAACTTGAACTCTGCATTATGTCAAAACATGTGTTGCTGCTGTTGTGGGAGCTACTTGGGGAGATGCGGGCATGGGAGACGTGAAGCTGAAGAAGCAGTGAAAGTTCTCTCTTCTCCCTTAAGCCTTCAAGTGATCTAATCAAATCAGGATGATTGGATTATCTCATTTTTCAGAGGCATTTCCTTAGTTGATCATAGATTTGATCAGCCTCAGATGCAATCAACTAATTGATGATTTAATAAACCAGCCTTCTGGTTTATCAACCAGCCACTCAATATCCTTACAATAATGGTTAGGTCTGTGCTTTCCTGACCAGACTACTGGGCACCATCACCTGACCAGGACGATACCAGAACCTAAGCATCACACTGGTGTAATTACATTATTCAGAAATTTTGAGGGTATACATCAGAAGAATTGGCAGAGGGTTTGCCAGGGTCTCTATAAGATGTTAGTTAAAAATTGCTGAGGGTACTGATTGCATATGTAGAATGGAATGATTTCTAAATGTTGTGTTAGTTAATTTTTTTTAATTAATAAAAAAAAAGAATGAAAGAGGACCCGTATCTCACACCCTATACAAAAGTTAACTCAAAATGGATCAAAGATCTAAACATTAGGTCTAAGACCATAAAACAGTTAGAGGAAAATGTAGGGAGATATCTTATGAATCTTACAATTGGAGGTGGTTTTATGGACCTTAAACCTAAAGCAAGAGCACTGAAGAAAGAAAGAAAGAAATGGGAGATCCTCAAAATTAAACACTTTTGTGCATCAAAGAACTTCATCAAGAAAGTAGAAAGACAGCCTACACAATGGGAGATAATATTTGGAAATGACATATCAGATAAAGGTCTAGTATCCAGAATTTATAAAGAAATTGTTCAACTCAACAACAAAAAGACAGCCAACCCAATTACAAAATGGGAAAAAGACTTGAACAGACACCTCTCAGAAGAGGAAATACAAATGGCCAAAAGGCACATGAAGAGATGCTCAATGTCCCTGGCCATTAGAGAAATGCAAATCAAAACCACAATGAGATATCATCTCACACCCACCAGAATGGCCATTATCAACAAAACAAAAAATGACAAGTGCTGGAGAGGTTGCGGAGAAAGAGGCACACTCATCCACTGTTGGTGGGAATGTCAAATGGTGCAACCACTGTGGAAGGCAGTTTGGCGGTTCCTCAAAAAACTGAATATAGAATTGCCATACGACCCAGCAATACCATTGCTAGATATCTACTCAGAGGACTTAAGGGCAAAGACACAAACGAACATTTGCACACCAATGTTTATAGCAGCATTATTTACAATTGTGAAGAGATGGAAACAGCCAAAATGTCCATCAACAGACGAGTGGCTAAACAAACTGTGGTATATACATACGATGGAATATTATGCAGCTTTAAGACAGAATAAACTTATGAAGCATGTAATAACATGGATGGACCTAGAGAACATTATGCTGAGTGAGACTAGCCAAAAACTAAAGGACAAATACTGTATGGTCCCACTGATGTGAACCGACATTAGAGAATAAACTTGGAATATGTCATTGGTAACAGAGACCATCAGGAGTTAGAAACAGGGTAAGATAATAGGTAATTGGAGCTGCAGGGATACAGACTGTGCAACAGGACTAGATACAAAGACTCAAAAGTGGACAGCACAATACTACCTAATTGTAATGTAATTATATTAAAACACTGAATGAAGCTGCATTTGTGCTATAGTTTTTTTTGTTTGTTTTTTTATATATATTTTTTCTCTATATTATCATTTTATCTCTTTTTCTGTTGTCTTGCTATTTCTTTTTCTAAATCGATGCAAATGTACTAAGAAATGATGATCATACATCTATGTGATGATATTAAGAATTAATGATTGCATATGTAGAATGGAATGATTTCTAAATGTTGTGTTAGTTAATTTTTTTTTAATTAACAAAAAAAAAAAAACTTCTTACAAAGAAAAGCCCAGGGCCAGATGGCTTGACAGGGGAATTTTATCAAACATTCTGAAAATAACTAACAACAACCCTGCTCAAACTCTTCAAAAAAATTGAGGGAAAAGGAACACTATCTAACTCATTTTATGCTAACATCCATCTAACCAAAGCCAGGTAAAGATGCTATCAGAAAGGAAAATTACAGGCTAATCTCACTAATGTATAGATGGAAAAATTCTCAACAAAGTGCTAGCAAATTGAATCCAAAGGTATGCAATGAATTATATACCATTACCAAGTGGGGTTTATACCAGCAGTGCAAGAGTGGAGAGTGCAAGAATAGAAACTCTATCAATGTAATACAGTGTATTAACAAATTGAAAGGGAAAAATCATATGATCATCTCGATTGATGCTGAAAAAGGATTTGACAAAATTCAACATCTTTTTCTGATAAAAACACTTCAAAGGTAGGACTCAAAGGTAATTTCCTCAAATGATGAAGGGCATATATGAAAAACCCATAGCCAGCATCGTATTCAATAGTGAGAGACTGAAAGCCTACTTCCTTAAGTTCAGGAAAGAGGCAAGAATGCACTCTGTCACCGCTATTATTCAGCATTGTATAAGAGCAATCAGGCAGGAAAAAGAAATAAAAGACATCCAAATCAGAAAGGAAGAGGTAAAACTTGCATTATTTTCAGATGACATGATACTATATTTGTAAAATCCTGAGAAATCGATGACAAAGCTTCTTGAGCTTCTCAGCAAATTCAGCAATGTGGTAGGACATAAGATTAATGTGCAAAAATCAATAGTATTCTCTACACAAGCAATGACCTAACTGAAGAGACAACTAAGGAAAAAATTCCATTAAAAATAGCAACTAAAAGAATCAAGCATCTAGGAATAAACCTAACTAAGGATGTGAAGGACTTGTACACAGAAAACTACATTACACTGCTAAAAGAAGTCAAAGAAGATCTAAATAGGTGGAAAGACATTCCCTGCTCATGGATAGGAAGGTTAAATGTAGTTATTATGTCAGTTCTACCCAAAATGACCTATAAATTCAATGCAATACCAATCAAAATCCCAATAACCTACATTGAAGACTTGGAAAAGCTAGTTATCAAATTCATTTGGATGGGAAACATAACTTAAATATCTAAAAATATTCTAAAAAAGAAGAATGAAGTGGGAGGATTCACACTTTCTGATCTTAAAGCTCATTATAAAGCCACAGTAGTCAAAACAGCATGGGACTGGCACAAAGAAAGATAGAAGTATTGGCCAATGGAATTGAATTAAGAGTATGGAAATAGACCACCAAATCTGTGGTCAATTGATCTTCAATAAGATCCCCAAATGCACTGAACTGTGACAAAAAATCTTTTCAGTAAATGGGCTTGGGAGAACTGGATATTAATAGCCAAAAGAAAGAGGATCTTTACATCACACCCTCCTCAAAAATTAACTCAAAGTTGATCAAAGACCTAAATATAAGAACCAGTATCATAAAACTCCTAAAAGAAAATACAGGGAAATATCTTTGAGACCTAGTAATAGAAAGTAGTTTCCTGAACTTTACACCAAAAGCACAAGCCACAAAAAAGAAAAAAAAAATAGATAAATAAGAACTCTTTAAAATCAAATGGTTTTGTGCCTCAAAGGACTTTGTCTAAAAGGTGAAGAGGCAGCACACTCAATGGGGGAAAATATTCAGAAATCATGTATCAGATAAAGGATTGATATCCTATAACATAAAGAAGACACAACTCCACAACCAAAGAACAAATAACCAAATTATAAAATGGGCTAAAGATATGAATAGGCATTTTTCCAGGAAACAAATACAGAGGGCTAGAAAGCACATGAAGAGATGCTCATTTTCATTAGCTAAAAGAGAAATACAGCTGAAGACTACAATGCGATACCATCTCACAGCTATAAGAATGGCTGCTATTAAACAAACAGGAAGCCACAAATGTTGGAGAAGATGTGGAGAAATTGTGACATTTATGCACCGCTGGTGGGAATGTATAATGGTATAGCCCCTGCGGAAGACAGTTTGGTGGTTCCTTAGGAAACTAAATATTGAGTTCCCCTATGACCCGGCAATACTATTAATTGTATACACCCAGAAAATCTGAAAGCAGTGACACAAACATTTACACACCTGTGTTCATAGCAGCTTTATTCACAATCGCCAAAAGATGGAAACAATCCAAGTGCCTGTCAACAGACAAGTAGATTAACAAAATGAGGTATATACATATGATGGAATATTATGTGGCAGTAAAACAAAATGACATCCTGAAGCATATGATAAGATGGATGAACCTTGAGGACATAATGCTGAGTGAAATAAGAGACACAAAAGGATACTGTATGATTTCACTTTTATGACTTTGGTAAAGATCTACTCAGAGGCTTATCATACAGAATATAGGGACCTAAAGATACATGGAAGCTAGAAATGGGTGTTCGGTGAGCAAATGAGTTTGAACTTAAATGTAAGGGAATGGATTGAAGTACAGGCAGTTCATTAGTGGGTCTATAAGTAAAATTGCCATACTGAAAGTGAACATGATTGAAAATAGTTGTATAGAGTCATGTATCCCACCAATTAATACTACAAATATAAATACATTCTTGCATGAACTACTTCAAAGGTATGAATCTTGTACAAAGAGTTTATAATATTGGGGTAAAGGAGGAAAACTACTCTCACATGCTATGGGCTATATTTAACCAGAAGACATCAACAGTAACACAGCATTACCAAGGGTAAGTAGTTGCGAGTGGTGAAGACAGGAGTTGATGGGGATGTTTGGATTTTCTTTTTGGTGACAGTGTGTTTGCCAGTTATTTCTCTCTTTGGAGCAATGAAAATTGTCTAAAATTGGGAGAGTTTGTGATTATACCACATAGTGAGGATAATGTGAGACATGGACTATTGACTTTGGACATTATACTTGATGCCCAATGGATGGAAGTAGCTGAAGGATACACTGAGAAGTAGAATGGCAAACTGTGGTGTATACATATGATTGAATATTGTGCTGCTACAAAAAAGAATGAAGTTGTGTAGGTGCAAGGGTAGTTCAGTGATAGAATACTCACCTGCCATGCAGGAGGCCCAGGTTCAATTTTGGGCCCATGCACTCCCCAAAAACAAACAAACAAAGAAAGAAAGAAAACAATAGCAATGAGAAAAATTTTCAGCAACTGGTACTGCAATAATAGGATATTCACATGGAAAAAGAATGAAATGTGACCTTGGGCATATAGCATACAAAAAAACAAAAACAAAACCAAACATGAGTGAGGTTGTGAGGCTTGCAATGTTGCGAATTACTTGATGCAAAATAAGCCAGAAACGAAAGAGCAAATATTGTATGGCCTCATTTAGAAAACACTTACAAGAAAATTGGGGCCTAGATTGTAAGATCTTGTAGCAATCACATTTGGTCCTGAGTTGTAATTGTAATTTCTAGATCTTGAGAGGCTGTGCTATGTATATGTACAACCTGTTATTCAACTGGAATTTGGATACCTGTGTGTCACCTAAGACTCAGTTGGAGTTCTGCAGTTCTGCAGGTGGTCAACATTGCCACATTCAACAACTATTAAAGAAATTGAAAAAGACATCAGGTTTCCATTAGAAAGAAGAATGAACTGATTAGGATTAAGTTAAATAAGAATACGGGGAAAAGGAGGACATTGTCTGTATTTTAGAACTTCACCTCCTCTTTGAGACCAAAGGAAGAGGATTTTATTGTCTAAAACCTAAAGTTTTTGTAGCGTGTAGTCTAACTCAATCAATCTGGACAGATCATTTAAAGAACCCAAACACAGGGAGCCCAGAATGGGAATGAAGGCTTGTAATTCTGTCTAACTTAATATAATGCCTGGATATCTTCCACAGTATGTTGAGCAGATAACTAAAAAGCATTGGCAAAGTTCCTTGAGGTACAGGAGAAGAAATATGGAGCTATTGAATTTTCCCACTGGGGAAACCCCTGATACTGTCTCAAACACTAGGGACTCTCAACTCAATAGGCTAAGCCCTCAATCTTGAGGCTTGCTATTATGAAGCTTATTTATTAAGCAGAGAAACTAAGCCTACCTATAGTTATACCTAAGTGTTACTTCCAGAAATCCTCTTTTGTTGCTCAAATGTGGACTCTCTCTCTCTCTAAACCAACTCTATAAGTAAAATTATTATCCTCCCCCTTACATGGGCCATGTCGTCTAAGGATGAAGCTCTCCCTGGCAACGTGGGATGTGACTGCCAGGTATGAGCCTGGCCCTGGCACTGGGGGATTGACAATGCCTTCCTGACCCAAAGGGGAGAGGAATTTTAACTAATAAGGTATGAGTGGCTGAAAGTGTTCAAGTAGAGTCGAAAGGCTACTCTGGAAGCTACTCTTACACAAGCTTCAGTTAACATATTGCTATTTATAACGGTTTGCCAAACCCAAATCAAAACCATCCTGCCAACCCTAAAGAACACCTAGGACTTTATCTGAGATTATACAAAGTTTCCAGAATCCTACAACCTCCAGATGGTTCTTAGACTAGATAAGTCCTGAAACCCAGAGAGGCCAGCCTCTGCATAACATCAACTAGTTCTGTCCCCCTATCCCATATTATCAACAGCTCTTTTGAGCATGAAAAACTTAGAATGGACATAGCCCACTGTCCAAGTTTACTAGCTGCTGGAATGCAATATACCATAAACAGAATGGCTTTTAAAAGGGGAATGTAATAACTTGATAGTTAACAATTCTAAGATCGAGAAAATGTCCTAATTAAAGCAAGTCTATAAAAATGTCCAAATTAAGGCACCAACTAGAGGTTACCTTCACTCAAGAAAGGCTGATGATGTTCAGGGTTTCTCTCTCAACTGGAAAGGCATGTGGTAAACTTGGTGACATCTTCTATCTTCCTCTCCAGGACTCTTGCTTCATGAAGCTCCCCAAGGGGTGTTCTCTTTCATCTCCAAAGGTCATTGGCTAGTAGTCTCTGTAGTTCTCATGTCTCAGCTGGTCTAATCATTCTCATCACCCTGTCATGGCTCTGCTCTCTTAGAATCTCATCATTCTGAAGTTTTATCAAAAGTACTTTCTCTTTTAAAGGATTCCAGTAAACTAATCAAGCCCCACCTGTAATGGATGGAGTCACATCTCCCTCTAATCTAAGATTAATACCCACAATTGGGTGAGTCTTGTCTCCATGGGGATAATCTAATCAAAAGATCCCAACCTAAATTGTATTATGCTCCCACAAGATTGGATTAGCTCCCACAAGATTGAATGGCTTTTCTAGGGTACATAAATCTTTTCAAACTGGCACACCCACATACCCCTGAAAATTGTGAGAAGGATCAATTATAAGACAGAAAATAGGAGCAACAAATGAATATGACTGCTGAATCATTTGATTGATATTTCTTTTAGTCTCCAGTGTCTTGGAGCATCCAGAAGGAGAAACCTGAAATTGTGGAATTGTAACCCATATCAAACTCAAAAATCTGATCTATAACTGATTGTTGTGGTGTGCTTTGAAATTTATTGCTTTTTTGTATACATGTTAATTTCATAATAAAATAAATAAATAAAATATATAACATAAAAATCAAAGGACAAAATAGCTGACGTAAATACTGTCTTTACAGTAATGTTTTAGCTTGGCAATGCTGCAGGAATTCAACACTTCAGAAATGGACTGGCTTTTATAAAGGGGCATTTGTTTATTTAAAAACTTACAGTTCTTCCCTGCCAGTTCTGTTCAAATGGCTTTCCCCAGGGCAATTCCTTTCTGCTTTGCCAAACATCTGAGTCCTTGAGCTCCCTCTTTCTCTCTGACTTCTTTTAAGCCTCACTCATTGTGAAAGGCTCTCTCCTTAGCCAACCAAGATGTTATCAGCCATAAATGAATTTCACATGCTGATGATTTAAACCCACTGTAACAGTACAACTGAGCACCATCACTTGGCCAACTTGACACTTGAACCTAACTATCTCAAATGATAAACCTGAATGTTAATGGTAATCTATGGATACAATTAGCAGAATGATTAAAAAAGCATGTTCTAACTGTGTTTTTGCATGAGACTCATCTTAGACACAGACACAACTCCGTTGAAAGTGAAAGGATGAAAAAAACATTGCATCAAACAGTAATTAAGAAAGAGCTGGGATAGCTATACTAGTATGGAATAAAAATACTTTAAGTCAGAAAGTGTTATAAGAAGCAAAAAATGACACTATATGTTAACAAAAGTCCACCAAGAAGAAATAACAATAATTAATTTTTATACATCTATCCACAGTGCTCCAAAAATATATGAAGTAAACACTGGCAAAATTGAAGGGAGAAACAGACTCTTCTACAATATCAGTTGGAAACTTTAATAGTCCATTCTCATCAATAGATTGGCTATTGATACAGAAGGTCAATAAGGAAACAGAGAACTTGAATAATATGACAAATGAACTAGTCCTGACATGTATATGCAAAACACTGTACCCCCAGTCAGCAAGATATACATTCTTCTCAGTGCACATGAATTATTCTCCAGGTTAGACCACAAGTTGGATCACAAAACAACTCTCAATAAATTTTAAAAGATTAATACTATACAAAGCATCTTCTCTAGCCATAATGGAATAAAGCTGGAACCCAATAACTGGCAGAGAACTGGAAAATCCATAAATATATGGAAGTTAAATAATGCAGTCTTTAGAAATCCTTGAGTCAAAGAATAACTCATAAGGGAATTCAGTAAGTATCTTCTGACAAGTGAAAACAGTAACACAAGATATTAACACTGGATGCAGCAAAGGCAGTGCAGAGGTGGAAATTTAAAGCCCTAAATACATTTTAAAAGAAGAAAGAGCTAAAGTGAAAGACATAACTGCACACCTGAAGGAAATAGAAAAAAAAACACTAGGAAATTAAACCCAATACAAGCAGAAGGAAAGAAATAACAAAAATTACAGCAGAAATAAATGAAATCGAGAATAAAAAAATAGAGAGCAATTCAAAACTAAATGTTGGCTCTTTAAAGAGAGCAATAAGATTGACAATCCCTTAGCTAGACTGACAAAGGAAAAAAGAGAGAAGACAGAAATAAATAAAATCAGAAAAGAGAGAGGGGACATTACTACTGAGCACACAGAAATAAAAGGGATCATAAAAGGAGACTATAAACAACTGTAAGCCAACAAAAAGACTATCTAGATGAATTCTGAGAAACACATGAACAACCTACACTGACTTGAGAAGAAATAAAAGACCTCTACAAAAGAATTACAAGTAGAGAGATTAAATCAGTCATCAAAAACTTTCCAACAGACAGAAAGATCAAAAGTGATGGTGGAGTTATACAGAGAAGGTAAGATTTAACAAATGAATATGATTGCTGAATCATTAAATTGATATTTCTTTTAGTCTCCAGGATCTTAAAGCAGCTAGAAGTAAAAACCTAAAATTGTGGAATTGCAACCCATACCAAATTTTGAAATCTGTTCTGCAACTAATTGTTGGCTATGCTCTGAAATTTATTGCTTTTTTCTATATATGTTATTTCACAAATGCAAAAAAAAAAAAGGAAAAAAAAGTCAATTTGATGAAAAAAATGTATTCCTTCTGGCCTCCTATGTTCCAGAGCAGCAAGAAGGAAAAATCTGAGATGATGGTATGATGGTCCCATGACAAATTCTGGGATCTGTCCTGTAATTACTTGTTGGAGAGTGCTTTGAAAACTATTTCTTTATTCTTTCTTTGCTTCGTATATATGTTATATTATACAATTTTTTAAAGTTAAAATAAATAAATCTAAAATTAAGAAAAAACTTCCCAATAAACAAAAGCTTAGAACCCATTTGGCTTCACAGGTGAATTTTACCAAACTTTCCAAAAACAAACTCATCCAAAAAAATTGATAGGAGAGAGTATTACCTAACTCATTCTATCAGGCCAACATCACCCTAATACAAAAGCCAGATAAAGATACAAGAAAGGAAAGTTACAGATCAATTTCTCTTACAAATACAAAGGCAAAAATCTTCAACAAAATACTTGCAACTCGAATCCAACAAAATATTCAAAGAATTATACAGCATGATCAAATGGATTTTATCCCAGGCATTTCAGGGTGGTTCAACATAAGAACATCAATTAATGTAATATAGTACATTACCAGAACAAATGGAAAAAATACACATGATCATCTCAATTTATAGAAAAGACACTTGACAAAATTCAGCATCCTTTCTTGGTGAAAACACATAGTAAAATAGGAATAGAAGGAAACTTCCTCAATATGATAAACAGCTTATATAAAAAATCTACAAGTAACTCATACTCAATGATGAAAGACAGAAAGCTTTCCCTCTATTACATGAACAAGGCAAGGATGCTCATTGTCACCACTGTTATGCAACATCATATTGGCAGTTCTAGGCAGAGCAGTTATGCAAGAAAAAGAAATAAAGGATATCTAAATAGGAAAGGAACAATTACAATTTTCACTATTTGCAGATAACATGTTCCTACTTTTAGAAAGTCTGAAAAATTTACCACAAAGTAGTAGAGCTCATAAATGAATTCAGGAGAGTGTCAACCTACAAGATTAACACAAGATAATCAGTAGTGTTTCTATACTGGTAAAGAGATCTGAGGAGCAAATGATAAACCAAGTTCCATGAAAGAACCTAACACCTAGGAATAAATTGAACCAAAGACATAAAGGGTTTTTACACAGAATACTTCCAAATATTGCTATAAGGAATCAAAGACCTAAATAAATGGAAGGTCTTTTTCCATTTATTGCTATAAGGAATCAAAGACCTAAATAAATGGAAGGTGTCAGGGTCAGGGTCATGTGTCAACTTGGCCAAGTGGTGGTACCTGTTTGTCAGGTTGGGCAAGTGCTGGCCTGTCTTTTACTATGAGGACATTTCATAGAATTAAATCATGATCATGTCGGCTACATCCACAGCTGATTCCATTTGTAATCAGGCAAGGGGAGTGTCATCTTTAATGAGTGATGCTTAATCTAATCACTGAAGACTTTTAAGGAGGATTCAGAAGAGATAGGTTCTCTTCTGGCTTCGGCCAGCGAGCCTCTCCTGTGAAGTTCGTCCAGACCCTCCATTGGAATCATCAGCTTCACAGCCTACCCTACAGATTTTGTACTCTGCATTCCCATGTGAGAGTACATGTGAGACACTTTTATACATTTTATATTTACAAATATTTTCCTGTTGATTCTGTTTCCCTAGAGGACCCTAACTAATACAACTTGATACCAGGAGTGGTTCTTAAAAAAAAGAGTATTAAAATGGGTTTTTATGAATGGTTTTTTACTCTGACTGGACTCAGTGGCACTAAGGACTCTGATTCCCATAATCAGAATGACATTGTCAATCGAAGGAGTGGGTTGGCAAAAGAGATAGTCAAAATATCATCATTTGATTCTTCTAATGCTCCGCTTATACTAAGCCAAGCTCTGGGGGATAATGTTTTTGACACTTTTATGGAGTTTTGTGGAAATAGGAAGTATAAAGAAGTTGGCTGGTAGTTGTTAGATACACTGTATACGTTAACGAGTGAAAGGGATGGGTTTAAGTCTTCAAATAAGATGCTTACGCACCGTCTGACAGGTGTAGAAGTTTCTGTGAGTGTCCTGAAGGAAAATCTTATTTCCTGTAGCCGTAGACTTGAGATCTCTGAAAATCAGACTCAGAATGTTATTATTTGAGTAGCAACTTTACAACCTAAGATGAAATCTCAATCTTGCATGGTGTCTGCCGTTAAAGTGAGGGCACTGATTGGAAAGGAATGGGACCCTGAAAAATGGAATAGTGACATATGGATTGATAATGATGTGGGTGGAGAGGTTGAAACCCTAAGTCATGCTGAATCTTCTCTAGATAACCCTATAATAGTCTGCCTTGAAGATATAGCTGCCCCACCTTCAGCCTGCCTTGAGGAGTTGGCCACCCAACCTCCACCTGAAAGGATTAGCCCTAGAGTGATTAATCCTGTTTCACCAGATGAAACTACAAATGAAGGCCCTGAAGTAAATGGCTTGGAAGATATTTCTAATTCTTTTCATGACCCATCCCCACCACCCCTCATTTCTTCCAGACCTATAACTAGACTAAAGTCCCCACACATCCCTAAAGATGAGGTACAAAGTATCACACATGAAGAGGTACATTATACTCCAAAAGAACTGTGTGAGTTTTCCAATTTATATAGATAGAAATCAGGGGAATATGTGTGGCGATGGAGTATCAGGGTGTGGGATAATGGTGGGAGTATTATAAGGCTGGATCAGGCTGAATTTATTGATAGGGGCCCACTAAGCAGAGATTCTACATTCAATGTTATAGCTTAAGGCGTTAGAAAAGGCATTAACAGTTGGTTTGGATGGTTGGCTGAAATATGGATCAAAAGGTGACTGACATTAACTGAGGTTGAAATTCCAGAACTGCCCTGGTATAATGTAGATGAGGGGATCCAGAGGCTTAGAAAGATTGGAATGTTAGAGTGGATTTACGTGCAAAGTTTGCACTTACACCCAGGAATGTCCAGAGAATGCATCTTTTACCAGAACAATGAGAAATAGATTTGTGAGATTAGCACCATCATGCCTGAAAAGCTCTGTAGTTGCCCTTATGTGTAGGTCAGATATTACTTGGGAACTGCTGTCACTGATCTGGAGTCCTTAAATACAATGGGGATGATCAGATCCCAAGTTGGCAGAAGCCAGGTGGCAGAACTTAATCACCGAAGATAGGGTAGACGTGGCTATTATAATAGACAGCAAACTCAAAGAGGAGTCAAAATAATCTGACTCATGGAGATTTGTGGTGTTGGCTAGTAAATCATGGGGTACCTAGAAATACAATAGATGGGCAGTCTTCTAAATTCTTGTTTGAGCTATACAAACAAAAGAGTTCTAGGTCAAGTGAACAGAAGTCTAACTTGAATTACAAAAACACAGTCACAGCCCCTTAATCAATTTCCAGACTTGAGACAAGTTATAGACCCGGAACCCCTAGAATGAAGGGGAGGCAAGGCCCCTTTGGGGAAGAACCCTGTTACACTGCCACAAGTCTATACTGTTAATATTCCTCCAAGCCTTCCCCAAGAAGACCAATGGCCTTTTATCAGGGTAACTGTGCACTGGGGAAAAGGAAATGATCAGATATTTCGGGGATTATTAGACACTGGTTCAGAAGTGACATTAATTCCAGGGGAAACAAAACGTCACTCTGGTCCACCAGTGGGGACTTATGGAGTCAGGTGATCAGTGGAATTTTAGGTCCATCTCACAGTGGGTCCAGTGGGTTCTGTAGTTATTTCCCCAGTTCCAGAATGCATAATCGGAATAGACATACTGAGCAACTGGTGGAATCCCCACATTGGCTCTCAAACTCTTGCAGTGAGGGCTATTATAGTGGGAAAGGCCAAGTGGAAGCCTCTAGAACTGCCCTTACCTGGCAAAATGGTAAATCAGAAGCAATATTGGATTCCTGAAGGTATTGCAGAGATTACTGCCACTCCTAAGGACTTGAAGGATGCAGGGGTGGTGATTCCTGCTTCAGCCAGCGAGCATCTCCTGTGGAGTTCATCCAGATCCTCCATTGGAATCGTCAACTTCATGCCCTGCCCTACAGATTTTGGACTCTACATTCCCACAGTTATGGGAGACACATTTATAAATTTTATATTTATGAATATTTCCTGTTGATTCTTTTTCTCTACAGAACCCTAACTAATACAGAAGGACACCCACATTTGTGTACTGGAAGACTAAATATCGTTACAATGTCAATTCTACCCAAAATGATTTAAGATTAATCACAATCTCAATCAAACTTCCAAAAGCCTATTTTGTAGAAATGGAAAGACCAGTTATCAAATATATTTGAAAGGGTAAGGGGCCTTGAATAAACAAAATCATCTTGAAGAAGAGCAAATCTGGAGGTATTACACTTTGTGTCTTTAAAGATTTTAGAGTTAGATCTAGAATGTAGGTGTATTAGCTAGGATTCTCTACAGAAACAGAATCAGCAAGAGATATCCATAGATATAAAATTTATAAAAGTGTTTCACATGACCATAGGAATGTAGAGTCCAAAGTCTTTAGAGCAAGCCACAAGCTGGTAACTCCAATGAAGGTACTCAACAAACTCTCAGGAGAGGCTGGCTGGGCAACCATGGGAATGGAAGAGACCAAAATCCATAGGGCAGGCTGTGAAGCTGGGGACTCCAATGAAGGGTCTGGATGAACTCCACAGGAGAGGCTTGTCAGCTGAAGCAGGAAGAGTGATTGGTTCTTCTAAATCCTCCTTAAAATTCTTCCAGTAATTACATTGTGTCACTCATTGCAGAAGTCACCCCCCTTAGCTGATTACAAACACAGTCAGCTCTGGATGCAGTCAACATAATCATGATTTAAATCCATGAAATTTCCTCATAGCAACAGACAGGCTAGGTGCCTACAAATGACCAGGCACCACCACCTGGCCAAATTGACACATGAACCTGACCATGACAGTTCATGCCTTGTCAACTTGGCAGCTATAGATATCACCTTAAATCGTACTTAATCTCTAAAATAGAAAACAATAACAGACAAATTTTTTCCCTCACCTAACAATACTAAACTGTCCCACGTACAACCAGAAACACATTAAATCTCCACAGAATAGGGTGCAAATCCTTGTGTAACATTCACTCTTAAGCTTGATATCTTGCAACTTAAATATTATAACATGAACAAAACAGCATTACAGTCCTCATTTCTGTAGTGATCATATGACCGTAGTCCATATTTATCACTACCATTTTCAACTACCTATTCCATGTTCCCTTTACCCTCGGCAAGCACTCAGCTGGCTGTGATTCTTTGCCTGGTGGGGTGACTGAAACCTTCATTCCTGAATTTGAGAGCCATTGTTAGTCCTGCCTGGATTGGGTTGTTGCAGTTTTCCATTGATTTTAATCACAGGGCATAGTAGCACTAAAAGATGCCCTAGGGAATCTCTTATAATCCAGGAAAACCCTTCTTTACCTCCACTGTGTAGATGCAGTCCTATTTCCCCTTGATAGTCAGGGTCAAAAATCACCCCAGCCAGGAGAGTAATCCCTTTCTTGACTTATTGATCCAAGGGCATGAGTAGCCCAAAGTGACTAGGCGGCAGTCTTAGATTCCAATTCAATGGAATCATTGTTGTTTCTCCTGGTGGAAGCACTACCCCTTCTGGAACTAAAGCTTGTAGGCCAGCAGAGCTCAAGGTCACAGAGACAGGAAGCAAAAATTTTCCTAGTGGATTGCTAGGGGTAATAGTGAGTGGTGCCATTCCCATTTCCACCCCTTGATTCCTGAACCCATGGATCCTCGCTATGGGAGAAACAGCACCATACAGTGGATGCCGATTCAGAGCCTACACAGCCTCCTAGAGAAAATCACCCCAGCCCTGCAAGATATTGCCACCTAGTTGGCACTGTAATTGAGTTTTCAAAAGGCCATTCCACCGTTCTAGCAATCCAACTGCCTCTGGATGATGGGGAACATGGTAAGACCAAGAATTCCATGAGCATGTGCCCATTCCTGCACTTCATTTGCTATGATGTGGGTTCCTTTATCAGAAACAATGCTGTGTCGAATACCATGACAATGGATAAGGTATTCTGTAAGCCCACAAATGGTAGTTTTGGCAGATGCATTGCATGCAGGGAAAGAAAACCCATATCCAGAGTATTGTCTATTCCAGTTAGAACAAATTGCTGTTCCTTCCATGATGGGAGTGGTCCAGTGTAATCAACCTGCCACCATGTAGCCAGCTGATCACCTCAGGGAATGGTGCCATATTGGAGGCTGAGTGTGGGTCTATGCTGGTGGCAGATTGGGCACTCAGCAGTGGCTGTGGCCAGGTCAACCTTGGTGAGTGGAAGTCCATGTTGCTGAGCCCATGCATAACCTCCATCCCTTCCACCATGACCACTTTGTTCATGAGCCCATTGGGCAATGACAGGAGTTGCTGGGGAAAGAGGCTGACTGATATCCACAGAATGGGTCATCTCATCCACTAGATTATTAAAACCTTCCTCTGCTGAAGTCACCCTCTGGTGCACATTCACATGAGACACAAATGTCTTCATGTTTTTAGCCCACTCAGAAAGGCCTATCCACATACTTCTTCCACAGACCTCTTTGTCACCAGTTTTCCAATCATGCTCTTTCCAAGTCCCTGACCATCCAGCCAAACCATTAGCAATAGCCCATGAGTCAGTATACAAATGCATGTCTGGCCAGTTCTCCTTCCAAGCAAAATGAACAACCAGTTGCACTGCTCGAAGTTCGGCCCACTGGGAAGATTTCCCCTCACCACTGTCCTTCAGGGACATCCTGGAAAGGGGTTGTAGTGCTGTAGCCGTCCACTTTCAGGTTGTACCTGCATATCATGCAGAACCATCTGTAAACCAGGCCCGAGTTTTCTTTTCCTCAGTCAATTCACTGTAAGGAACCCTCCAAGAGATCATAGCTCAGGTCTGGGAAAGAGATGGTAATGTGGCAGGAGTACAGACCATGGGCATTTGGGCCACTTCCTCATGTAATTTCCTTGTGCCTTTAGGACGTGCTCTGGCATTATTTTGTATATACCATTTCCATTTTATTATGGAGTGCTGTTGCAGAAGCCCAACTTTATGGCTTGGTGGGTCAGACAACACCCAGCTCATGATAGGCAACCCAGGTCTCATGGTAACTTGGTGGCCCATGGTTAAATGTTCAGTCACTACTAAAGCCCAGTAGCAGGCCAAAAGCTGTTTCTCAAAAGGAGAGTAGTTATCTGCAGCGATGGTAAGATTTTGCTCCTAAATCCTAAGGGTCTGCATTGTGATTCTCCTATCGGGGCCCACCAAAAGCTCCAGACAGCATTTCTATTTGCCACTGACTCTTCCAGCAACATTGGATGTGCTGGATCATATGGTCCAAGTGGCAGAGCAACTTGAACAGCAGCCTGGACCTGTCACAGAGCCTCCTCTTGTTCAGGTCCCCACTCAAAATTAGCTGCTTTTCTGGTCACTCAATAAATGGACCAGAGTAGCACACCCAAATGAGGAATATGTTGTCACCAAAATCCAAAGAGACCAACTAGGCATTGTACCTTTCTTTTGGTCGTAGGAGAGGCCAGGTGCAGCAACTTATCCTTCACTTTAGAAGGGATATTTCAACATACCCTACATCACTGGACACCTAGAAATTTCACTGAGGTGGAAGGCCCCTGTACTTTTGTTGGATTTATCTCCCATCCTCTGACACAAAAATGCCTTACTAATAAGTCTAGAGTAGTTGCCACTTCTTACTCAGTAGGTCCAGTCAGCATGATATCATCAATATAATGGACCAGTGTGATGTCTTATGGGAGGGAGAAACGATCAAGGTCCCTGTGGACGAGATTATGATATAGGGCTGGAGAGTTGATAAACTCCGGAGGTAGGACAGTGAAAGTATATCACTGACCTTGACAGCTGAAAGCAAACTGTTTCTGGTGGTCCTTACTAATAGCTATTGAGAAAAAAGCATTTGCCAGATCAATAGCTGCATACCAGGTACCAGGGGATGTATTGATTTGCTCAACCAGTGATAACACATCTGGAACAGCAGTGGCAATTGGAGTTACCACCTAGTTGAGTTTATGATAATCCGCTGTCATCCTCCAAGACCCATCTGTTTTCTGCACAGGTCAAATAGGAAAGTTGACTGGGGATGTGGTGAGAATCACCACCCCTGTATCCTTCAAGTCTTTAAGAGTGGCAGTAATCTCTGCACTCCCTCCAGGAATCCAGTATTACTTCTGATTTACTATTTTGCTAGGTAGGGGCAGTTCTAGTGGCTTCCACTTAGGCTTTCCTACCAAAATAGCCCTCACTCTATGAGTTAGAGATGCAATGTGGGGATTTGCCAGTTGCTCAGTCTATCTGTTCCAATTATGCATTCTGGAACTGGGGAAAGAACTACAGAATGGGTCTGGGGGCCCATTGGACCCTCTGTGAGTTGGACCTGAGCTAAAACTCCATCCATCACCGAACTTCCATAACCCGCCCCCCCCCACCCCGACTGGTGGACCAGAGTGATGTTTTGGGTCCCCTGGAATTAATGTCACTTCTGAACCAGTGTCTAATAATCACCAAAATATCCAGTCATTTCCTTTCCCCCAATGCACAGTTACCCTGGTAAAAGGTGAGTTCTCTGGACATTCCTGAGGTGTATGAGAAGACTTTCTATGATGAATCCATTCTAACATGCCAGTCTCTCTAAGCCTCTGAATCCCTTCATCTACATTATACCAGGGCAGTTCTGGCACTTCAACCTCAGCTAATGTCAGCCACCTTTTGATCCATGTTTTAGCCAACCATCCAAACAAACTGTTAATGCCTTTTCTTACTCCTCAAGTTATAACATTGAATGCAGAATCTCTGCTTTGTGGGCCAATATCAATAAATTCAGCCTGATCCAGCTTTATATTCCTCCAACCGTTATCCCATGCTCTCATAATCCATTGCCACTCATATTTCCCTGATGTTTATCTATATAAATTGGAAAACTCATGTAGTTCTTTTGGATTATAGTGTACCTCATCATGGGTGACCCTTTGTACCTCACCTTTTGGGGCCTGTGGGGACTTTAGTTATAGATCTTGAAGAAAATAGGGGTGGTGGGAATGGGTCATGAAAAGAACTAGAAGTATCTTCCAAGCCAGTTGCCTCAGGGCATTCGTTTCCAGTTTCATCTGGTGAAACAGGTTTAAGCAGTCCAGGCAGAGAAGCATGTTTCACCATGGGAAGTAATTACATGCTTCACAGGCACTGAAGGGTAGTCCATTCAGATGGAGGTTGGGTGGTCAGCTTCTCACAGCAGGCTGGAGGTGGGGCAGCTATATCCTTAGGGCAGACTATTACCGGGTTATTTAGAAAAGACTCAGGATGACCTAGAATTTCAGTATCTCTACAGCCATCATTACCAATCCATATGTCATCATCCATAAAAATGGGACCCTGAAAACAGAGTTCCACTCCTTTCCAATCACGGCCCTCACTTTAACAGCAGACAGCATGCAACATTGAGATTTCAGCTACATGAAATAAGATTTTCCTTCAGGGCACTCAAAGAAACTTTTTCATCTGTCATATTGAGAGTAAGCTCCTCATTTGAAGCCTTCAGCTCATCCCTTTCTCTCATCAATGTATATAGAATATCTAACAACAACCAGCCAACATCTCTATACCTCTTAATCCACAAAACTCCATAAAGATGTCAAAAACATTATCACCCAGAGCTTGGCTTCAGATAAGCAAAACATTAGCAAAATTGAACGGTGATATTTTGACTATCTCTTTTGTCAGCTCACCCCATGGATTAGCAGTGTCATTCTGATTACAGGAAAGAGAGTCATTAGGGCCTTTGCATCTAGTCAGAGTAGAAAACTAATCATAAAAACCCATTTTGGGGTGGTACAACAGTGGCTTAGTGGCAGAATTCTCACCTGCCATGCTGGAGACCCAGGCTTGATTCCCTGTACCTGCCCATGCAAAAAAAAAGGAAAAACAAAAAACATTTTTAAGATTCTGTTTCTTAAGACCCACTCCTGGTAGCAAGCTGTATTAGTTAAGGTTTTCTAGAGAAGCAGCATCAGCAGGAGATATCTGTAAATATGAAATTTATAAAAGTGTCTTATGTAACTGTGGGGATGTAGAGTCTGAGGTTTGTAAGGCAGGCCACAAGCTGGCAGCTCCAATGAAGGTCCTCAATGAATTCTCAGGAGAGGCTGGATGGCTGAAGCAGGAAGAGTGATTGTCTCTTCTGAATCCTTCTTGAAAACCTTTTGGTGATTAAATTAAGCATCACTCATTGCAGAAGACACTCCTCTTAGCAATGCAATCAGCTGTGAATGCCAACAATGTGGTCATGATTTAAGTCCATGAAATGTCCTCATAGCAACAGACAGTCTAGCGCTTGCCAGACCAGACAAATGGGCACCACCACCTGGCCAAGTTGACACATGAACCTGACCCTGACAAGATCCATATAGAAATATTTATTAATGCAAAGATATATCTTGGATTTGCTTCAAAGTAATCCAGATGAGGAGGGGTGGTTGGCAATTGATAAATCATGAGTAGATAAGTTTCTACTGAATGATGTAGGTACATAGTAGTTCATTATACTTTCTAATTTTGAATATTTTTATTATATTCCATAGTAAAAAATACTTTACGTTAATATTTTTATGGTTCAAACTGAAAAGCATTCATCAATATAGAAAAGGAAACAAAGCCAAACTAGGAGCACCAGGAGTTGTGGTTCCAGTGGTCCAGATGGGAGACACCCAAGATGTAACCAACTACACAATTCAGCACCATGGACAGCTCTCAGCGTGCTGCTCTGTTTTCTGGGCAAGGGACAGATGCACAAGCCTGAGTCCTTGGGTATCAGCAGCCCTGGCGATCTTAGAGGGCAGAGAACATGCATATCTTTGAGAATTACTTTATTTAGGGAGACTGTTTCTGAACAAAGGGTCTTCCACCCTGCTTTTATATACCTTCAATCATAGTTTGTTCCCTACACAAGGGTAGGACCAGAACTTGTGGATAGTTTTACCTCATGAGATGGTTTTTATTCTCTGATCTTTAAGGCTACCTTGGTCAAAAGTCAACTGACCGTCTATGTTTGTGTGTATTTCTGGGATCGCTATGCTCTTCCATTTATGTATGTCTTTGCTTATGCAAATTTCTCACTGTCTTGATTTATAGCTTCAAAGTAGGTAGCTTTATAGTAAGTCTTGAAATAAAGTAGTGTGAGTGAGTATGCCAGCTTTTAAATTCCTTTTCAAAATTGTTTTGACTTTTCTGGTTTCTTTGCATTCGCATATAAATTCTAGAGCCAATGTGTTTATTTCTACAAAAAAACTTTCTAGGATTTTGTTTGGGATTGTGTTGACTGTATAGATGAATTTGAAGAAAGATGGCATTTTAACAACATTATTCTCCCAATCCATCAACCAGGTCTATTTCTCCATTTCTTTAGATTTTCCTTAATTCTTCTCATCAAAGTTTGTAGCTTTTG
Source organism: Tamandua tetradactyla (assembly GCF_023851605.1). Lineage (NCBI taxonomy): Eukaryota > Metazoa > Chordata > Mammalia > Pilosa > Myrmecophagidae > Tamandua > Tamandua tetradactyla. Next base: position 37,822,213 of record NC_135333.1, on the reverse strand, counting down.
GTGTACAAATCCTGCACATATTTTGTGAGATTATTCTTAAGTATTTCATGTTTTTTTTAAATTGTATTGTGAAGGTATTTTTAAAATGTCAATATCTCAATCTTTGTAGTTAGTATATAAAATATAATTGACCTTTGTTGATCTTGCTTAACTCACTTATTAGCACTAGTAGTTATTTTGTAAATTCCTTGGAGTTTTCTATGAATGTGATCACATTAATAGAGATTTTTCTTTAGGTTTTACTGTGACAAAATGGAAACCTATAGAAGAGTTACAAGAAGTAATACAACTGTGTTAGGGAAAGTAAAATTCCGCCAGTGATATCCAAACCCTAATCCCCAGAACCTGTGAATATGGTGGAATATGAATATGGAAAATAAAGGATAGAGATGGAATTACGTTTGCTAATCAGCTGACCACATGGGAAGATTTTCCTGGATTATCTCCTTGCACCTAATGTGATAATGAATGTCTTTAAAGTAAAAGAGGTGATGTGAGAAAGATTGACCCATTACTGCTAACTTTGAATGGGAAAGGGTTCATGGTCCAAGGAATGTGCATAGCCTCTAGAAGCTAGAAAAGGCAAGGAAATCTATTTTTTCCTAGTGCATCCAGAAAGGAATGCAGCACTGAGGGCACCTTGATTTAAATTAATGACATCTGCATCATATTTTTCACTTACAAAGCAGTAAGATAATAAATTTGTGTTGTTTTTTAAGTCAGAGTTTGAGGTAACCTGCTTCAGCAGCAATGGAAAACAAATGCACCATCGCATACATCCACCAATCCTGACTTTGTCACATTTTCTTTCTCTTTATGTTCATATGCACATTCTTGGGCACTAGTGTTGTAATTATTTTTTCAGAAACATTTGAAAATAAGTGGCAGAAATCATGATTCTTTACCCCTAAATACTTTAAGGGTACCTACGAAGAAAAGTGATATTTTAATATAATCACAATGCAATTTTCAAATTCAGAAAATCAAATATTCATACAATATTATTATCTAATATTCAAATTTTCTCAATTGTCCCAATAATATCACTTATGGCATTGAAAAAAAATGACCCATACCCAATCCAGAATCATACTTTGTATTTAATAATCAAATCTCTTTGTTTTCTTTTAACCTGAAACTGTTCTTTCAGCTTTCTTTTTTAAAAAAATATTTTATTGCCAAATCCTCACATACATACATTCCATACATGTTGTAAAAAATATGGGCTAAAAAATAAATAATAGAGGGGATAAAAGGTAAAATAAATTGGGTTGATGGAAATACTAATTGTCAGCTTATTTTTTATGTGTCTTTTATGACATTGACATTTTTGAAGAGTACAGTTCAGTTGTTTTATAGAATATCTATAGGTTTTTAACTGTTCTTCATTATTAGATTCAGGACATGAATTTTTAGTTTTGGTAGAAGTACACAGATGTGAGCCTCTGTCCTTCTCAGTTCACCACATCAGGAGGCACATAATTTTGGTTTGCCAGCTTATTGGAGCCATTTTGATCACTTGGTTAAAATGTTGTCCATTATATTTCTCTACTATAAAGTTATCTTTCTCTTTTGTAATTGATAAGTAATCTGTGGGTAGATATACCACAACTGGAAAAAAATAGTTTTCCTTGAGAAAACTTCACCCAGTGTGTTTAGCATCTAATGATGTAGTTACCTGGAAGAATTATTACAATGATGACTACAAAATGATTTAACAACTCCATAATTTTTTTTATATTTGTTAGCTTCTGTTTTACTTGAAAGAGAGCATTCTCTTCTCTCTATTATTCATTCATCCATTTGTTCATTTTTCTTAGTTTCTAAATGGAATCATGGGTTCTGTTTTTCATCAATTCCTTTCGAAATTCATTTCTTAATATATCAATTTAAATATTTTTATTTAAACATACATCTATAGAGTAAATTTAACATACATCTATAGAGTAAATTATTTAGGTACAGCATACGTACACAAATGTTAAGTGTGTAACAACAATAATTTCGGATTTATCTATACTTGACTAGCTATATAATTTGTGAAGCATAGTACATAATTAAAATGTGGGGTCCCTTGTTTAAAAATCAGGAAAAAATGCCATTAAAGGTACTTGAATATAAAGCTTTTCTGTTTTCCCCTTGGTCCATATCTCAACAGTCTTGGTGTATTTTATTTACCATTTAAGGACACATTCTTCTGAACATTGGGATGCTCATGGGATAAGTGCAGACTATCACAGAAGACTAGGGGACCTTCTCTGTAACTCTGTGAGCAGCCAAGAGGCTGCTTGTTTCCCCTCCTGCCAGCCATGAGATGGACACATCACACTCCAACTGGGAGTGGGAAAGTCAAGTCAGGTATCTCCCCTAACCACAAGCCTGCTGCCCCTGTGTGATTACAACCTCGACATCTGGATGTACAAGGTACGTGAATCAGTGGTGGGCCAGAGGTCTGCCTTTGCGGATTCACATGCAGCATGCGCTGTGGTGCTGCCAGTCTGCAACAGGGATGGCTACCACCATGCCCCACTCTGAGAGCCATGAAGCATGAATAACTCATTTTGTACCTGTATCCAGGTCCCCAGGGTCACTGATCAGGTACAAGAATGTGAAGGTCAGGCAGGGCCAGGCATCAGGGGATGGGGGAGTGAATAGTTAGATTTTTCTTATCCTAGGGAGATGCACAAGCTGAAGCTCCAAGCCCAAGGTGTGTGCTCCATCATCCCATCTGACTTCACTCACAAAATTAAATTGAAAGATACAATTATTATTAGAATTTCAAATGATGCCTACTGAGTATTAAACAATCTTGAGGCCCTGTGCAGCTGCCATTTTGCACGCCCATGAAGCTGAACCTGCATCTGTATCTGTATCTGCATCTTATCTATATCCATATCATATATAACTAAATTTATATCATCAATATCTATACTTATGCGAGTGTCTATTCCAATTTCTATGTCATGTAACCACCATCAGGAACAAGATACAGTTTTCCCAACACCCTGGAGGGTGTCTTGTGTCTATTCTCAGTCACCTTCCTACTTTCTGGAATTCATCGCTATTGTAAATGATATCTGAATAAATTAATTTTGCTTGTCCTTGACTTTTATATAAGTGGAATCACACAACATATAGTCTGTTGTGTCAGGCTGCTTTTGCTCTTCATTTTGACTGTGAAATTCATGCACACAGGTGCATGTAGGAACAATTCTTTTTTTATTGCTGTGAGTAAGGAATCCATTGTATGAATGCATTCAAATTATTTATCTATTCTACTGCTCATGGATTTTTGGTTTATTTTTGGTTATGCTGATTTGGCCTGAGAGAACCCTTTTAAGCTGTCATGTGTTTCCTTTTAACTACCCCAATCAATTTTTAATGTTTTCATTATAGAATATAACATATACACAAAGCAAAGAAAGAAAAAGCAATAATTTTCAAAGCATACTTCAATAAGTAGATACAGAACAGATCCCAGAATTTGTCCCAGGCTACTATTCCACCATCTCCTGCTGATCAAAGACATTGGAATACCTCCACCTTCTCCTTTGATTCTTCTCCCAATCTATAGGGATCTTTAGGCAATGCCTGTTCTGACGTTTTCATGTTGAGAAGGGGTATAGATATTAAAGGATAGGGGGACATGATTGATTGATAATCTTAGAAGGGTTGGTGCCTCTGGGTTTCAGGATTTTTATGACCTAGGAACCCTCCAGAAATTATAGGATCCAGGAAAGCAGACTTAGTGCATGGAATTTTTATAGATTCTCAGTTCAAAATCTAGGGCTTGGCCTATTTTGGGGGGAGTCCCCAATGGTCAAGAGTGTACCTGGGATTTCCCAGATGGGAAACTTTAATAGTTCCACATGTAAATATATTTTCCTCACTTCAGACCTTCAAGGGACTCTACCAATAGTTTTTAATCATCAGTCCACCATAGTCAGAGATGTACCCTGGTATTACATTAAGCTATACAGAATTAGAAGGCCTCATTCCCATTCTAGACTCCAGGAGTTTGGATTGTTTAAATGAGCTATTTAGACAGTTTGATTTAGAATATGTGTTACAGAAAGTTTAGGTTCTAGACAGAATAAACCTCTCACCTTTGGTCTCATAAAGAAGGTGAAGGTGTAGAGTACATATGCTATCATTTTTACCCTGTCTTCTAATTTACCTTAGACCCAGCCAGATTGGCTTAGTTTTTAACTTAAATTGCAGCCTAATCTTTTTTTCGGTTACTTTAACTATTACATATAGTTATATTAACTTTCGCGACTTCAGCATTCTGTTTCTGGATTCGAGGTCTCACTGAGTTACAAAGATTTCAAGGCAAATGCCAGCTGATACACATATAGCTCAGTGTCTCAGAATCTAGAAAAACAGTTACAACTTCAGACTAAGTGTGGCTCGAGAAAGGCTTACAATCTAGGCTCCAATTTTCTTATAAGTATTTTCTGGAAGAGATCCTGCATATTTATTCCTTTGTTTCTGGATTATTATGCACCACACATTATCCCCAAGGTTTCTTCAGTTTGTTGTGTCCTTCTCAACATCTTTCCTTTTTGTCGCAATGCCATATTTAATCATATAAATATATCACAGTTCGCTAATCTGCTTCTCAGTCATTGTACCCTTCGGTTCTCTTCATCTATTGGGTATCATAAATAATAATAAATAAATATTCATTTCAAACTTCCGGAGAAGATGGCGGCTTAGTAAGATGCGTGGGTCTTAGTTCCTCCTCCAGAACAGCTACTAAAGAAATAGAAATGGTACAGAAGAGCTCCCGGAGCCACAACAGAGACCAAAAAGACAGAGTAACCCATTCTGGAACGGCTGAACCGGCAGGGAGAATCCACTGCGGTGAGATCACTGAGGGGCGTGTGCTTCCCCGGGCTGGGGCGGCTGGCGGCCGGAGTCCCTCCTCACTCCTTCCCGGGCCAGCGGGGAGAATTGGACAGGCAGTCTCCTCAAGCCATGGTGGCTGGAGTCCCCCGCCCCACGTGCGGCCCCCCCGGACCAGCTGGGAGAATTGGATTGGAGGTCCCCCAAGCCGCAGAGACCAGCAAACAGGGTCCCTTCCACACATGTGGCTTCCCAGTCCAGCTGGGAACGTTGGATAAGTACTCCCCCAAGCCACGGCGGCCGGCGCCCACCCACCACGCTTGGTGTCCTGGGCCAGCTGGGAGATTTGGACTGGCACTCCCCCAAGCCGCAGAGGCCGGCAACCCTCCCCATGCGTGGATTCCCGGGCCGGCTGGGAGATTCGGATCGGCACTCCCCAAAGCCGCTTCGGCTGGTGACCCTCCCCCACAGCGAGAGTTTTCCAAGGTTAGAGGAGCCACAGCATCTTTTACTGGTGGGAAGCGCAGACAGACGAGTGCCATGAGCGCCACCTACTGGGCAGGATAAGAAAAACAGAACCCAGAGATTTCACGGAAAAATCTTTCAACCTGTTGGGTCCCACACCCAGGGAAATCTGATTAAATGCCCAGACGCCAGCAGAAAATAACAGATCATGCACGGAAAATTGAAGATATGGCCCAGTCAAAGGAACAAACCAATAGTTCAAATGAGATACAGGAGCTGAGACAACTAATGCTGAATATATGAACAGAAATGGAAAACCTCTTCAAAAACGAAATCAATAAATTGAGGGAGGACATGAAGAAGACATGGGCTGAACAAAAATAAGAAATAGAAAATCTGAAAAAACAAATCACAGAACTTATGGGAGTAAAGGATAAAGTAGAAAAGTTGGAAAAAACAATGGATACCTACAATGGTAGATTTAAAGAGACAGAAGCTAGAATTAGTGATTTGGAGGATGGAACATCTGAATTCCAAAAACAAACAGAAACCATCGGGAAAAGAATGGAAAAATTTGAACAGGGTATCAGGGAACTCAAGGACAATATGAACCGCACAAATATACGTGTTGTGGGTGTCCCAGAAGGAGGAGAGAAGGGAAAAGGAGGAGAAAAACTAATGGAAGAAATTATCACTGAAAATTCCCCAACTCTTATGAAAGACCTAAAATTACAGATTCAAGAAGTGCAGCGCACCCCAAAGAGATTAGACCCAAATAGGCGTTCTCTAAGACACTTACTAGTTAGAATGTCAGAGGTCAAAGAGAAAGAGAGGATCTTGAAAGCAGCAAGAGAAAAACAATCCATCACATACAAGGGAAACCCAATAAGACTATGTGTAGATTTCTCAGCAGAAACCATGGAAGCTACAAGACAGTGGGATGATATATTTAAATTACTAAAAGAGAAAAACTGCCAACCAAGACTCCTATATCCAGCAAAATTGTCCTTCAAAAATGAGGGGGAAATTAGAACATTTTCAGACAAAAAGTCACTGAGAGAATTTGTGACCAAGAGAGCAGCTCTGCAAGAAATACTAAAGGGAGCACTAGAGTCAGAACCAAAAAGACAGAAGAGAGAGGTATGGAGAAGAGTGTAGAAAGAAGGAAAATCAGATATGATATATATAATACAAAAGGAAAAATGGTAGAGGAAAATATTATCCAAACAGTAATAACACTAAATGTTAATGGACTGAATTCCCCAATCAAAAGAGATAGACTGACAGAATGGATTAAAACACAGGATCCTTCTATGTGCTGTCTACAGGAAACACATCTTAGACACAAAGACAAACATAGGTTGAAAGTGAAAGGTTGGGAAAAGATATTTCATGCAAATAACAACCAGAAAAGAGCAGGAGTAGCTATACAAATATGCAACAAATTAGACTTCAAATGTAAAACAGTTAAAAGAGACAAAGAAGGACACTATATACTAATAAAAGGAACAATTCAACAAGAAGACATAACAATCATAAATATTTATGCACCGAACCAGAATGCCCCAAAATATGTAAGGAATACACTGCAAACACTGAAAAAGGAAATAGACACATATACCATAATAGTTGGAGACTTCAATTCACCACTCTCATCAATGGACAGAACATCTAGAGAGGGGATCAATAAAGAAATAGAGATTTGAATATTACAATAAATGAGCTAGACTTAACAGACATTTATAGGACATTACATCCCACAACAGCAGGATACACCTTTTTCTCAAGTGCTCATGGATCATTCTCAAAGATAGACCATATGCTGGGTCACAAAGCAAGTCTTAACAAATTTAAAAAGATTGAAATCATACACAACACTTTTTCGGATCATAAAGGAATGAAGTTGGAAATCAATAATAGGCGGAGTGCCAGAAAATTCACAAATACGTGGAGGCTCAACAACACACTCTTAAACAATGAGTGGGTCAAGGAAGAAATTGCAAGAGAAATTAGTAAATATCTCGAGGTGAATGAAAATGAAAACACAACATATCAAAACCTATGGGACGCAGCAAAGGCAGTGCTAAGAGAGAAATTTATTGCCCTAAATGCCTATATCAGAAAAGAAGAAAAGGCAAAAATTCAGGAATTAACAGTCCACTTGGAATAACTGGAGAAAGAACAGCAAACTAACCCAAAAGCAAGCAAAAGGAAAGAAATAACAAAGATTAGAGCAGAAATAAATGAAATTGAAAACATGAAAACAATAGAGAAAATCAATAAGACCAGAAGTTGGTTCTATGAGAAAATCAATAAGATTGATGGGCCCTTAGCAAGATTGACAAAAAGAAGAAGAGAGAGGACGCAAATAAATAAGATCAGAAATGGAAGAGGAGACATAACCACTGACCTCACAGAAATAAAGGAGGTAATAACAGGATACTATGAACAACTTTACGCTAATAAATACAACAATGTAGATGAAATGGACGGGATCCTGGAAAGGCATGAACAACCAACTTTGACTCAAGAAGAAATAGATGACCTCAACAAACCAATCACAAGTAAAGAAATTGAATTAGTCATTTAAAATCTTCCAAAAAGAAAAGTCCAGGACCAGATGGCTTCACATGTGAATTCTACCAAACATTCCAGAAAGAATTAGTACCAACTCTCCTCAATCTCTTCAAAAAAATCGAAGTGGAGGGAAAGCTACCTAATTCATTCTATTAAGCCAACATCACCCTCATACCAAAGCCAGGAAAAGACATTACAAAAAAAGAAAACTACAGACCAATCTCTCTAATGAATATAGATGCAAAAATCCTCAACAAAATTCTAGCAAATTGAATCCAACAACACATTAAAAGAATTATACATCATGACCAAGTAGGAGTCATCCCAGGTATGCAAGGATGGTTCAACATAAGAAAATCAATTAATGTAATACACCATATTAACAAATCAAAGCAGAAAAATCATATGATCATCTCAATTGATGCAGAGAAGTCATTTGACAAGATTCAACATTCTTTCCTGTTGAAAACACTTCAAAAGATAGGAATACAAGGGAACTTCCTTAAAATGATAGAGGGAATATATGAAAAACCCACAGCTAATATCATCCTCAATGGGGAAAAATTGAAAACTTTCCCCCTAAGATCAGGAACAAGACAAGAATGTCCATTATCACCACTATTATTCAACATCGTGTTGGAGGTTCTAGCCAGAGCAATTAGACAAGAAAAAGAAATACAAGGCATCAAAATTGGAAAGGAAGAAGTAAAACTATCACTGTTCGCAGATGTTATGATACTATACGTCAAAAACCTGGAAAAATCCACAACAAAACTACTAGAGCTAATAAATGAGTACAGCAAAGTAGCAGGTTACAAGATCAACATTCAAAAATCTGTAGCATTTCTATACATGAGCAATGAACAAGCTGAGGGGGAAATCAAGAAACGAATTCCATTTACAATTGCAACTAAAAGAATAAAATGCCTAGGAATAAATTTAACTAAAGAGACAAAAAACCTATACAAAGAAAACTACAAAAAACTGTTAAAAGAAATCACAGAAGACCTAAATAGATGGAAGGGCATACCGTGTTCATGGATTGGAAGACTAAATATAGTTAAGATGTCAATCCTACCTAAATTGATTTACAGATTCAATGCAATACCAATCAGAATCCCAACAACTTATTTTTCAGTAATAGAAAAACCAAAAACCAATAAGCAAATTTATCTGGAAGGGCAGGGTGCCCCGAATTGCTAAAAGTATCTTGAGGAAAAAAAACGAAGCTGGAGGTCTCACGCTGCCTGACTTTAAGGCATATTATGAAGCCACAGTGGTCAAAACAGCATGGTATTGGCATAAAGATAGATATATCAACCAATGGAATCGAATAGAGTGCTCAGATATAGACCCTCTCATCTATGGACATTTGATCTTTGATAAGGCAGTCAAGCCAACTCACCTGGGGCAGAACCGTCTCTTCAATAAATGGTGCCTAGAGAACTGGATATCCATATGCAAAAGAATGAAAGAGGACCCGTATCTCACACCTTATACAAAAGTTAACTCAAAATGGATCAAAGATCTAAACATTAGGTCTAAGACCATAAAACAGTTAGAGGAAAATGTAGGGAGATATCTTATGAAACTTACATTGGAGGTGGTTTTATGGGCCTTAAACCTAAAGCAAGAGCACTGAAGAAAGAAAGAAAGAAATGGGAGCTCCTCAAAATTAAACACTTTTGTGCGTCAAAGAACTTCATCAAGAAAGTAGAAAGACAGCCTACACAATGGGAGACAATATTTGTAAACGACATATCAGCTAAAGGTCTAGTATCCAGAATTTATAAAGAGATTGTTCATCTCAACAACAAAAAGACAGCCAACCCAATTACAAAATGGGAAAAATACTTGAACAGACACCTCTCAGAAGAGGAAATACAAATGGCCAAAAGGCACATGAAGAGATGCTCAATGTCCCTGGCCATTAGAGAAATGCAAATCAAAACCACAATGAGATATCATCTCACACCCACCAGAATGGCCATTATCAGCAAAACAGAAAATGACAAGTGCTGGAGAGGATGTGGAGAAAGAGGCACACTTATCCACTGTTGGTGGGAATGTCAAATGGTGCAACCACTGTGGAAGGCAGTTTGGCGGTTCCTCAAAAAACTGAATATAGAATTGCCATATGACCCAGCAATACCATTGCTAGGTATCTACTCAGAGGACTTAAGGGCGATGACACAAACGGACATTTGCACACCAATTTTTATAGCAGCATTATTTACAATTGTAAAGAGATGGAAACAGCCAAAATGTCCATCAACAGACGAGTGGTTAAACAAACTGTGGTATATACATACGATGGAATATTATGCAGCTTTAAGACAGAATAAACTTATGAAGCATGTAATAACATGGATGGACCTAGAGAACATTATGCTGAGTGAGTCCAGCCAAAAACTAAAGGACAAATACTGTATGGTCCCACTGATGTGAACCGACATTCGAGAATAAACTTGGAAGATGTCATTGGTAACAGAGACCAGCAGGAGTTAGAAACAGGGTAAGATAATGGGTAATTGGAGCTGAAGGGATGCGGACTGTGCAACAGGACTAGATACAAAAACTCAAAAATGGACAGCACAATAATACCTAATTGTAATGTAATTATGTTAAAACACTGAATGAAGCTGCATCTGAGCTATGGTTTTTTGTTTGTTTGTTTGTTTGTGTCTTTTGTTTTTTTCTTTTTCCTTTTTTTATACATATATATTTTTATTTTTTATTGTTATTATTATTTTTATTTTTTTCTCTATATTGACATTCTATATCTTTTTCTGTTGTTTTGCTAGTTCTTTTCCTAAATCGATGCAAATGTACTAAGAAATGATGATCATACATCTATGTGATGATATTAAGAATTACTGATTACGGAACCGCCAAACTGCCTTCCACAGTGGTTGCACCATTTGACATTCCCACCAACAGTGGATAAGTGTGCCTCTTTCTCCGCATCCTCTCCAGCACTTGTCATTTTCTGTTTTGTTGATAATGGCCATTCTGGTGGGTGTGAGATGATATCTCATTGTGGTTTTGATTTGCATTTCTCTAATGGCCAGGGACATTGAGCATTTCTTCATGTGCCTCTTGGCCATCCGTATTTCCTCTTGAAACTCAGGGTAAGATAATGGGTAATTGGAGCAGAAGGGATACAGACTGTGCAACAGGACTAGATACAAAAACTCAAAAATGGACAGCACAATAATACCTAATTGTAAAGTAATCATGTTAAAACACTGAATGAAGCTGCATCTGAGCTATAGGGTTTTTTGTTGTTGTTTTTTACTATTATTACTACTTTTATTTCTTTTCTCTATATTAACATTTTATATCTTTTTCTGTTGTGTTGCTAGTTCCTCTAAACCGATGCAAATGTACTAAGAAACGATGATCATGCATCTATGTGATGATGTTAAGAATTACTCAGTGCATATGTAGAACGGTATGATTTCTAAATGTTGTGTTAATTTCTTTTTTGTGTGTTTTTTTTCTTTCTTTCTGTTAATAAAAAAAATAAAAAATAAATTAAAAAAAAAGAATTACTGATTGCATATGTAGAATGGAATGATTTCTAAATGTTGTGTTAATTTCTTTTTTTTAATTAATAAAAAAAAGGCATTTGCAAAGTCTCCTTGGTGGACTGGGGAGAAAGGAGGAAATATTAAATTTCACCATCTGAGGATTTCCTGACACTCTTGCAAGGAGGGGGAACAACAAATTCAATAGGCTGAGCCCTCTATCTTGGAGCTTACCTCTATGAAACTTATTCCTGCAAAGGAGAAGCTAAGCTTACTTATTATTATGCCTAAGGATCACCCCCAGAGAACTTCTTTTGTTTCTTAGATGTAGGCTCTCTAAGCCAACTCAGCAGGTGAACTCACTGCCCTCTCCCCTACATGGGACATGACTCCCAGGGGTGTAAATCTCCCTGGCAATGTGGGACATGACTCCTGGTGATGAACAGAGACCCATCACTATAGGATTCAGAAAGCCTTCTTGACCAAAAGAGAGAAATGAAACCAAAAAAAAAAGCTTCACTGTTTTATAGATTTCAAACAGAATTGAGAGATTATCCTGGTGGTTATTCTTATGCATTATATAGATATCCCTTTTTAGTTTATGATGTATCTGAGTGGCTAGAGTGAAGTACCTGAAGCTGTTGAACTGTATTCCAGTAGCTTTGATTTCTGAAGATTATTGTATAACTTACAGCTTTTAAAATATGACCATATAATTGTGATAGCCTTGTGGCTGACACACCCTTTATTCAAGGAATGGATAGATGGGTTAAAAAAGAAGCACAAATAAATAAATAAATAATAGGATGGGGATACAGGGTAAAAAAAATGGGTAGATTGAAATGCTAGTGGTCAATGAGAGGGAAGAGTAAGGGATATGGGATGCATGATTTTTTTTTAATTTCTTTTTCTTAAGTGATGCAAATGTTCTAAAAATGATCATGGTGTTGAATACACAACTATGTGATTATATTGTCAGTCATTGATTGGATACTTTGAATGGACTGTATGTGCATGAAGATACTGCAATAAAAATATTTAAAAAATATTCATTTCAAAATAAGGAAACTATTTCTTACAGTATCCTCATTTGGTAGGACAATCAGCAGCACTCACATTTTTAGACAATTTTCATTGGTCCATAGCGATAAAGAATTGACAAACGCAGCATTACCAACTGTCAAATCAAAACTACCCCTTGAGATGACGCCGTGTTCACCATGTGCACTTCCAGCGAAGAGAGAAACCCTGAATATGTTCGCCATGTGCCTTCTCACTTGAGAGAGAAACCCTAAACTTCATTGGCCTTCTTGAACCAAGGTATCTTTCCCTAGATGACTTTGATTGGAAATTTCTTTAGACTTGTTTTAATTGGGACATTTTCTCGGCCTTAGAACTGTAAACTAGCAACTCATTAAATCCCCCTTTTTGAAAGCCATTCCGTTTCTGGTGTATTGCATTCCAGCAGCTAGCAAACTAGAACACTTGATTTCTTCCTGACCTTAGGGAGAAAGTACTCACAATTTCACTATTTTTAGTATTGATAGCTGTAGATTTTTTCATAACTGCAGTTCATTGAACTGGAAAAGTTCTCTTTTCTTCCTTGTCTGTTGAAAACTTTTAAAAATCATGAATGGGTATGAAAACTTAGAGGACTTTTCTTCCTCTACAGAGAAAATCATAATTTTTTTCAACTTCAGTGAATGTCATGATTAAATGATTGATTTTTCAAATATGAAACCAACTTTGCATTTTGCTACATTTGATTTGCTAATATCTTGCTTAAAAACTGCATGTATAAAGTCATACAATTTATTTATGGGAACTTTAAAAAAAAAAAACTACCCCTTATCACTTGCTCCTCCCCCAATTAGTTGCCCCTGGTAGTGCTGTGGTACTGCTGATGTCCTCCTGTTAACTATTGACCATAGCATGCTTTTTTTTACTTTTCCCCCATGCCCCTCTACTATTGACTGTTTAATATTGAACCTTTGAAATCGTTCAGGAGTACTATTTATAATTGTAGATTAATTATTAATTAGTGGGATTCATGGCACTATACATCCCCTTTCAATCATATTCACCTTCAAAATGGCAATGTTACTTATAACCTTGCTAATTAGTTACCATCACTTCTATCCATTCCCTTGCATTTAGGTTCAACTTTATTGGGTAGCCTTTCCTCTGTCTTGAGCTTCTGTGCATCTCCAGGTCTGCTCTATTCTACAGTATATAATCTGAGATTACCTTTACCAGAATCATAATTGTGAAATCATACAGTAGCTGTCCTTTTATGTCTGACTTATTTCACTCAGCATTATGTCCTCAAGTTTTATTCACATTGTCCTATGTTTCAGGACCTCATTTCTTCTTACCGCTGCATAATATTCCATTGTATATATATATATACCACATTTTGTTTATCCACTTATCTGTTGATGGGCACTTTCCATCTTTTTGCAATTGTAAGTAATGCTGCTATGAACATCAATGTGGTAATGTCTTCACAAGTCACTGCCCTCAGCAGTTTGGTTATGTACCCAGTGTTGGTATTACTGGGTCATAGGGCAACTCAATATTGAGTTTTCTGAGTAATTGCCAAACTGTTTTCCACAGCAACTGCACCTTTATACCTTCCCACCAACAGTGAATGTGTCCCAGTTTCTCCACATCCTCTCCAATACTTGTAGTTTTTTGTATGTTTCAATAGCAGCCACTCTTATAGGTGTGAAGGGATATCTCATTGTCACCTTGATTTGCATTTCTCTTAAGGCTAGTGAAAATGAGCATCTCTTCATGTACTTTTTAGCCATCTGTATTTGCTCTTCAGCAAAGTGTCTATCTGTATCTTTTGCCCATTTTATAATTGGACTGTTTGTCCTTTTGATTTTGAGTTCCAAAATTTTTCTATGTACACTGGATATCAAGCCTTTATCTGATATGCGGTTTCAAAATATTTTCTCCTATTGAATAGGCTGCCTCTTTACCTTTTTGACAAAGTCCTTTGAGGCACAGAAGCTATTTTCTTAAGGATTTCCCATTTATTTTTTCTTTTGCTGCTTGTGCTTTATATGTAAAGTTTTAAAAAGTACTTTCTATTACTAGGTTTTAAAGATGTTTCCCAGCATTTTCTTCTATAAGTTTTATGACACTGGCTCTTGCATTTAGATTTTTAATCCATTTTGAATTAACTTTTTTTTTTGCATGGGGAGGCACCAGGAATCGAACCTGGGTCTCCGGCATGGCAGGTGACAACTCTGCCTGCTGAACCACCATGGCCCACCCTGAATTAACTTTTATATAGGGTGAAAGGTAGAGGTCCTCTTTCATTCTTTTGGTTAATGATAACCAGTTCTCCCATGCCCACTTATTTAAAAGAGTATTCTGTCCCAGTTCAGTGGATTTGGGGGCTTTATTAAAGAGCAGTTGTCCATAGATTTGGTTGTCTATCTCTGCACTCTGGACTCAATTTCATTGGTTGATACTCTGTCTTTGTACCAGTACCATGCTGTACTGACCACTGTGGCTTTATAGTAAGCTTTAAAGCCAGGAAGTGATAGTCCTCCCACTTTGCCCTTCTTTTTTAGTATGTCTTTAGCTATTCAGTGTCTCTTTCCCTTCCAAATAAATTTGATAACTAGCTTTTCCAAGTCTTCAAAGTAGGTTGTTGGGATTTTGATTGGTATTGCATTGAATTTATAGATCAATTTGTGTAGAAATGACATCTTAAGGACATTTAACATGGAGAGTCTTTCCATCAGCTTAGGTCATTTTTTATTTCTTTTTACAATGCTTTGTAGTTTTCTGTGTACAAGTCATTTATATCCTTTGTTAGGCTTATTCCTAGATTCTTGATTCTTTTGGCCACTATTTTAAATAGCTCTTTTCTGTTAATTGTCTCCGCGGTTAGGCCATTGCTTTTGTATAGAAACATTACTGATTTTTGTAGATTAATCTTGTATCCCGCCACCTTGCTGAATTTGTTTATTAGCTCAAGTAGCTTGGTCATAGATTTCTCAGGGTTTTCTAAGTATAGAATCATTTCATCTGTAAATGTTGAAAGTTTTCCTTCTTCCTTTCCTATATGGGTACCTTTTATTTATTTCTCCTGTTTAACTGTGCCAGCTAGTACTTCCAGCACAATGTTGGATAATAATGGTGACAATGTGCATCTTTGTCTCATTCCTAATCTTAAGGGGAATGGTTTCAGTCTCTCACTGTTAAGTATGATGCTGGCTATGGTTTTTCATATATGCCCTTTATGATATTGAGAAAGTTTCCTTCTATTCCTAACTTTTGAAGTGTTTTTATCAGGAATGTATGGTGGATTTTGTCAAATCCTTTTTCAACATCAATCTATTTAATCCTGTGATTTTACCCTTTCAATCTGTTAATGTGCTGTATTCCACTGATTGATGAACCACCCTTGTGTTCCTGACATATACCGCGCTTGGTCGTATTGCATGATTCTTTTAATGTGTCAGTGGATTTGATTTGTTATATTTTCTTAAGAATTTTTGTATCCTATGTTCACTAGGGAGATTTATCTGTGGTTTTCCTTTCTTGTAGTGTCTTTTTCTGGTTTTGGTATTAGAGTGATGTTAGCTCATAAAATGAGTTAGGTAGCATTCCTTTTTCCTCAGTGTTTTGGAAGAGTTGAGCAGGAGTGGTGTTAGGTCTTTTTGGAATGGTTGACAAAATTCCCCTGTGAAGCAGTCTGGTCCTGGCCTTTTCTTTGTGGGAAGATTTTCAGTGACTGATTGAATCTCTTTACTTGGATTGGTTGAGATCTATTACTGAGATCTATTTCTTCTCAGGTTAGTATAGGTAGTTTGTGTGTTTCTAGGAATTTGTCTATTTCTTCTAAGTTGTCTAGTTTGTTGGCATATAGTTGTTCATAACATTTTCTTATGATTTTTTAAAATTCCTTCAGGATCCATGGTAATGACCCCTCTATCATGTCTGATTTGGTTTATCTACATCCCCTCTCTTGTTTTCTTTGTCAGTCTAGCTAGGGGTCCATCAATTTTATTGATTTTCTCAAAGAACCATCTTTTGGTTTTGTTGGTTCTTTCTATTGTTTTATTGTTCTCCAGTTTGTTTATTTCTGTTTTAGTCTTTGCTATTTCTCTTCCTTTATTTGCTTTGGGGTTAGTTTGCTCTTCTTTCTCTAAATCTTCCAGGTAAGCAGTTAAGTCCTCAAGTTTTGCTCATTCTTGTTTTTTAATATAAGCATTTAGTGCAATAAATTTCCCTCTCAGCACTGCCTTTGCCACATTCCATAAGTTTCGATACATTGTATTCTCATTATCATTCATCTCCAGATATTTACCAATATCTCTAGCAATTTTTTCTTTGACCACTGGTTATTTAAGTGTATGTTGTTCAATCTCCATATATTTGTGAAAGCTCCGGTTCTTTGGTGATTATTAATTTCCAGCTTCATTTCATTGTGATCAAAGTGCTTGGGATAAAATCAATCTTATTAAATTTATAAATACTCAGTTTGTGTCCCAGCATATGTTCTATCCTGGATAACGTTCCATGTTTGCTGGAGAAGAATGTTTATCTTGGTATTTTGGAGTGTCATGATCTAAATATGTCTGTTAGGTCTGATTCATTTATCCCACTGTTTATGTTGTCTATTTCCTTGTTGATCCTCTCTCTGGTTGTTCTGTCTATAGATAGAGACCGTCTTTGATTACTCACACCCCGGGTCCACAGTCCCCATCATTACCTCCCAACCCCTATCATGTTCCACAGTGCAGGAGTGCACTCAATTCACTTTGCCCCATCATCTTCCCAGATGTTTTTATCCCTATTATGTTTGAGCAGTTCTTTCCTTTTTAGCCAAACAAGATATTTTAGGCTCCTCCTGTACTTTCCTTGCTCAGCCCTTGAATCAACCTTCCCCACCAAGATCCTGGTTTCTTTTGGTGGGAAAGTATTTAGAAACAAAGTTCTGGATGCCAGGTGTGCCTAATACTGGGATATCAGCACCTGGAGACTTTTCCAGCCAAGATAAAACATAAATAATTTAAAAATCACTAATTCATCCTGATGTCTCTAATTACAGTCCAATAGCACAGGGCTCTTTCTTGCTTTCTCCCATAATTAGAATCCTCACTGGAACCATCAGTACATACATTCATTGTCTGATCTCTTTAACCTTCACTAGATGCCTTTGTGCCATTATGCTAGTTGTTCTTAATAACGTTTGGGTGCTTGATATACCCTTTGCCCATATTTTAGTTTTAATACATTAATAGCACTCTGAAACAAGAGTCAGTTCTCTTCTTCATCTCTCTGCTCAGGATGGATAGACAGGCCAAGCCTCTAAGTACATCTCTATCTCCCTTACCAAATTGCAACAGTCTAAGTTTAGAGCAAGAATGATTGAAAGCGTATAAGTCCTGTCCACCTGCTTTGCTCCAAAATCTTTCTGGTGGGGTTATCCCTCGCACACTTCTGAATGTAGTAATTTGAGGCAAAGTTTATTATTCTTAGTTGATTAATCAGAGATTAAGACCAAAGCTGTATTTCTTTCATCACTGGGGTTCCCCAACCCCAGACACATGTATATGTATTTAATACACATTTGTTGAGTGAATGACTGGGTGAGAGGCTGTACTAAAATCTCTTTTGCATGTTGTTCTCAAATAATAGTTTGCATAAGAAGAACCATATTAGATGCAAATTTCTGCACCCTATCCCAAGATAGTCTGACTCTGAAGCGTGTGGGGTTGGCCACAGAATCTGCAGGTCAAACAGCCCCTTCAATTGTGAAGGATCATTTTCATCACACAGATCAGGACCTGAAATCATCTTGGTTAGTTATTTGTCATCTCTCTGCTCCAGTGGAATATAAAGCAAGAAGGCCAATTTTTTGCCTGTCTTCATCTTGGATGCATTTCAGGAATCACTTTGAGATCAAGTGCTGCACAAATATTTGTCGAATTGATGAATGACTGTTTACGGTCACCTCTAGTTGCAATATTCCAGGAATATCTGTTGAGCCTTTGCTGAAATTTGGAAACAGTGAATGAATGAACTCGTGAGTGGAAGACCTGCTGTCAGAGAGCAGAGGGGAGGAGAAGGCTACCTGGCCTGGGCGTGTCCTTGTGTGTGGCCTTAATGGGGTTAGCTTTCATGGTGGGGTTTGCGGCGCCAGTGACATGTATCTACGGAGAGCAACCACTTCGGGTTGGGCAATGCCATGACGTCATTCCTGAGGAGCTCAGCCCTGTGCTCTGGCTCGCCGCAGGGCTTGGCTGGGGGAGGGGTGCCCTGACTTCACACCGACAGAGGCCTGAGGGGTACAGCTTCCAAGCAGCAACTCGGGTGGGGGGTGCCATGATTTCCTGCTTGAGGAGCTTCACCCTGACAGGAGGTGGGGCGCTACCTGGGCGCTGCATGACGTCATGCTTGAGGGTGCAGCTTCTTTCCACTGGTTGGGGTCCCCTACGCTGTGTTGTCCTGGCCGAAGAGGCCTGAGGGGTGTGGGGGTGGGGTGCAGCCTGGGGGAGAGAGACCCAGACCCCAGTTCCCCGGCGAGATGAAGAGCGAGTCCTTCGAGTTCCAGGGCGTGCTGCCTCTACCTTCTGTGGTGGGGAGATGGAGGAGATCCCCAGCCTCCTGGTGCGGCCCAGCAACGTGTGAATGGTCACCTGCTCCGGGTCCGGTGAGCTGTGAGGCAGCTGCGTAGATACCGAGTTTCTAGATTTCTCATGAAAGATGAAGAGATTGCACCTGTTTCATTCATTTAAGTCCAATTTTAAGACAGTCCTTGGGGAAGGAGATGGTAGGGAGACTGATGTCTTAGTGTTGTGAATGAGGTAACACTGCCTTCAAGGCGAACCAGTGACACCGGGGAAGCCAGTCTCCCATGGAGATGCCTGGAATGGCCCTGAGAAGGCCAAGGAGGGCCCAGGAATGAGGGTTCAAATGAGGAAGGAAGTCAGGGATATAGCCTGGAGGAGGTGGTTGGGGCCTAGACGTTGAGGCTGGTGGGACAACCAAGGCTGAGCTGTTGTGGTCATGGCTGTGAGTGGGTCCCAGCCACTTCCTGCCTCTGGGTTTAATCCGTGATGGATCCGCAGCTGGGAAGTGGTGGGGTTTGTGGAGGGAGCCTTCTCCTGGAAGTGAGAACAGTGCTACTGTGCCCTTGGCAAAGCTGGGGCTTGGAAAGCTGCAATTCTCACCTAGGTTTCCTCACCTGTTTACTAGTGTATGACTATGAACTGCTCCTTTTCCTCTTGGAGCTTACATCTCCTCATCTGAATCATGGGGATTATCTGAGAAATTGAAGACACTGTCTGTGAACCCATGTGAAATGGAGGAACCACTCTAGAAGGCACTCAGCTCTAGGTGGCTTCCATGTCCTATATCCTTTCTGCAGAGAGAGACCCATCCTAGGAGCTTTCTAAGTGTCTCTTGGGAGAGCACATCTAAACCCTGATGTGGCTGGAGCTGCAGTTAGGCAGTGGTCCTACCTGGAGCTCCCAAGTCCAGTACAGTGGGGTTCCTGCTCTGTTGAGTTGCACTTTCAAAAGTTATGTTGTTGCTGTTTCAGATCTCAGCAGATTTCTGGCTACAAAATATTGATATCCTTGGCTCTAGAATCCTGGTGGGAGACAATTGCATCTCTGAGGCAGGTCGAACTCATGTGTTTATCTCTGCTTCCTCTTAAAACCTCACTAAAATGAAAATAAAGTAACAGAAAACTCTGAGTCTGAGAATGGGAGAATTGACGATTGAAGATCCCTTATGCATAGATGAGTGGTAACTGATCAAGCAGTGTCAGCACTTAAAGGCCTACAGAGGGGTAGGGTGGCAGCCAGGTGGAGGCAACTCCAGCTGCACAACTGTGGAAAGGCAGGAAGTGATGCATCTGGTACCTGAAAGGTGGCAACTGATGTATGCGGTTGAGAACAGGAGGCTTTTGCAAGGACACATTTCTTCTTTGGGGAAGTTTATCTGGAGAAGCTGTGGGTTTGGGGATTTGAGCCCAGCTAAAGGGAGGAATCAAGTGCATTATTACAAGGGGGTCATGTGAAAGCAGCACACTGAAAGGTGAGATTTGAGTCTGTTTTAGTTTGCTAAAGTTGGCAGAATGCAATATACCAGAAATGGGTTAGCTTTTATAAAGGGAATTTATTAAATTACAAGTTTACATTTCTAAGGCTGTAAAAATGTCCTAACTAAGAAATACAGAAAAAGATTCCTTGACTTAAGAAAGGCATATGGCTGACATCTACTGGTCCTTTGGCTTCTGATTTCAACCAGCTTCCCTGGGGGTGATTTCTTTTTGCACCTCCAATGTCTCTATGTTGACTCTAAGCTACTTCCAAAATGGTTCCCCCTAAGGAATCCAGTAAGCTGATTAAGATCACCTTGAATGGGTGGAGACGCATCTCCTTGGAAACCACCTAATCAAAAGCTCTCATCCACAATTGGGGCTGGGGGAGTCACATCTCCATGGAAACAACCTCATCAAAAGGTCCCACCCTAAACAATAGGTCTGCCTCCACAAGATTGGATTAGGAAAAAGAACGTGGCTTTTCTGGGGTACATATCTGTCTCAAGTCAGCCCATATTAAAGCTCCCAGGCAGGAGATCAGAGGCATCCTCTCTGGAGAAATTGATCCATAGAAAAGACCTCCTGATATTTACATTGGGAGTCTCCCATGGAAATGCCTGGAATGGCCCTGAGAAAGCACCTAGGATGGGTGCCTTCACACACCCATGCAGCCCTCCAGTCAGCAGCCCCCATCCGTCCACTGAGGCTGCTGCTGGTGTTCATTGTTACCTGTTGTGCTGGTTTGAAAGGATGTACGTCCCTTAGAAAAGCCATGTTTCAATCTAATCCTATTTTGTAAAGTCGGAATAATCCTCATTCAATACTGTATGTTTGAATCTGTAGTTAGATCATCTCCCTGGAGATGTGATTTAATCAAGACTGGTTATTAAACTAGATTAGGTGGTGACATGTCTCCACCCATTTGGGTGGGTCTTGATAAGTTTCTGGAGTCCATAAAAAAGGAAACAGGAGTGGACTTCCGGAGAAGATGGTGGCTTAGTAAGATGCGCGGATCTTAGTTTCTCCTCCAGGACAGCTACTAGGGGAGTAGAAACGATACAGAACAGCTCCCAAAGTCACGACAGAGATAAAAAAGACAGCGTACCCCATCCTGGAACAGTTGGCTGGCTGAGAGAACCCGCTCTGGTGAGATCGCCGAGGGGCGCGGGCTTCACCGGGCGGGGCAGCAAGCGGCCGGAGTCACTACCTTCCCCCTTCCCGGGCCGGCTGGGAGAATTGGACAGGTGGTCCCCTCAAACCGCGGCAGCTGGCGCCCACACCACGTGCAGCCCCCCGGACCAACTGAGAGAATTGGATCGGAAATCCCCAGGCTGCGGAGAATGGTGACGGGGGGGCCCTTCCAAAACCATGACTCCCAGGGAATGCGCACTCTCCCGGGCGGGCCGCTGTGGCTGGCGCCCTCCCACCACGCTTGGCGCCCCGGGCTGACTAAGAAATTCAGACGGGCGCTTTCCCAGGCTGCGGCGGCCAGCGACCCTCCCCGCATTCGGACCCCGGGCCAGCTGGCACTCTTCCAAGCCACTTCAGCTAGCGAATCTCCCGGACGGCGAGAGTTTTCCAAAGTTAAAGGACACACAGCACCTTTTACTGGTGGGACCCGCAGACAAACGTGTGCCACGAGTGCCACCTACTGGGCAGGATAAGAAAAACAGAACCCAGAGATTTCACAGAAAAATCTTCCAAACTTTTGGATCCAACACCCAGGGAAATCTGTCTAAATGCGCAGATGCCAGCAGAAGATAATGGATCATGCTCAAAAAATTGAAAATATGACCCAGTCAAAGGAACAAACCAATAGTTCAAATGAGATACAGGAGCTGAGATAACTAATGCTGAATATACGAACAGAAATGGAAAACCTCTTCAAAAACGAAATCGATAAATTGAGGGAAGACATGAAGAAGACATGGGCTGAACATAAAGAAGAAATAGAAAAACTGAAAAAACAAATCACAGAACTTATGGAAGTGAAGGACAAAGTAGAAAAGATGGAAAAAACAAGCGATACCTACAATGATAGATTCAAAGAGACAGAAGATAGAATTAGTGATTTGGAGGATGGAACATCTGAATTCCAAAAACAAACAGAAACCATCGGGAAAAGAATGGAAAAATTTGAACAGGGTATCAGGGAACTCAAGGACAATATGAAGCGCACAAATATACGTGTTGTGGGTGTCCCAGAAGGAGAAGAGAAGGGAAAAGGAGGAGAAAAACTAATGGAAGAAATTATCACTGAAAATTTCCCAACTCTTATGAAAGACCTGAAATTACAGATCCAAGAAGTGCAGCGCACCCCAGAGAGATTAGACCCAAATAGGCATTCTCCAAGACACTTACTAGTTAGAATGTCAGAGGTCAAAGAGAAAGAGAGGATCTTGAAAGCAGCAAGAGAAAAACAATCCATCACATACAAGGGAAACCCAATAAGACTATGTGTAGATTTCTCAGCAGAAACCATGGAGGCTAGAAGACAGTGGGATGATATATTTAAATTACTAAAAGAGAAAAACTGCCAACCAAGACTCCTATATCCAGCAAAATTGTCCTTCAAAAATGAGGGAGAAATTAAAACATTCTCAGACAAAAAGTCACTGAGAGAATTTGTGACCAAGAGACCAGCTCTGCAAGAAATACTAAAGGGAGCACTAGAGTCAGAAACAAAAAGACAGAAGAGAGAGGTATGGAGAAGAGTGTAGAAAGAAGGAAAGTCAGATATGATATATATAAATACAAAAGGCAAAATGGTAGAGGAAAATATTATCCAAACAGTAATAACACTAAATGTTAATGGACTGAATTCCCCAATCAAAAAACATAGACTGGCAGAATGGATTAAAAAATAGGATCCTTCTATATGCTGTCTACAGGAAACACATCTTAGACCCAAAGATAAACATAGGTTGAAAGTGAAAGGTTGGGAAAAGATATTTCATGCAAATAACAACCAGAAAAGAGCAGGAGTGGCTATACTAATATCCAACAAGTTAGACTTCAATTGTAAAACAGTTAAAAGAGACAAAGAAGGACACTATATACTAATAAAAGGAACAATTAAACAAGAAGACATAACAATCATAAATATTTACGCACCGAACCAGAATGCCCCAAAATACGTGAGGAATACACTGCAAACACTGAAAAGGGAAATAGACACAAATACCATAATAGTTGGAGACTTCAATTCCCCACTCTCATCAATGGACAGAACATCTAGACAGAGGATCAATAAAGAAATGGAGAATCTGAATATTACTATAAATGAGCTAGACTTAACAGACATTTATAGGACATTACATCCCACAACAGCAGGATACACCTTTTTCTCAAGTGCTCATGGATCATTCTCAAAGATAGACCATATGCTGGGTCACAAAGCAAGTCTTAACAAATTTTAAAAGATTGAAATCATACACAACACTTTCTCGGATCATAAAGGAATGAAGTTGGAAATCAATAATAGGCGGAGTGCCAGAAAAT
Organism: Tamandua tetradactyla; assembly: GCF_023851605.1. NCBI lineage: Eukaryota > Metazoa > Chordata > Mammalia > Pilosa > Myrmecophagidae > Tamandua > Tamandua tetradactyla. The sequence goes on along the minus strand of NC_135333.1, from coordinate 37,798,213 downwards.
TCACAAATACGTGGAGGCTCAACAACACACTCTTAAACGAGTGGGTCAAAGAAGAAATTGCAAGAGAAATTAGTAAATACCTCGAGGCGAATGAAAATGAAAACACAACATATCAAAACTTATGGGACGCAGGAAAGGCAGTGCTAAGAGGGAAATTTATTGCCCTAAATGCCTATATCAGAAAAGAAGAAAAGGCAAAAATGCAGGAATTAACAGTCCACTTGGAAGAACTGGGGAAAGAACAGCAAACTAATCCCAAAGCATGCAAAAGGAAAGAAATAACAAAGATTAGAGCAGAAATAAATGAAATTGAAAACATGAAAACAATAGAGAAAATCAATAAGGCCAGAAGTTGGTTCTATGAGAAAATCAATAAGATTGATGGGCCCTTAGCAAGATTGACAAAAAGAAGAAGAGAGAGGATGCAAATAAATAAGATCAGAAATGGAAGAGGAGACATAACTTCTGACCTCACAGAAATAAAGGAGGTAATAACAGGATACTATGAACAACTTTACGCTAATAAATACAACAATTTAGATGAAATGGACGGGTTCCTGGAAAGACATGAACAACCAACTTTGACTCAAGAAGAAATAGACGACCTCAACAAACCAATCACAAGTAAAGAAATGGAATTACTCATTCAAAATCTTCCTAAAAAGAAAAGTCCAGGACCAGATGGCTTCACATGTGAATTCTACCAAACATTCCAGAAAGAATTAGTACCAACTCTCCTCAAACTCTTCAAAAAAATTGAAGTGGAGGGAAAACTACCTAATTCATTCTATGAAGCCAACATCACCCTCATACCAAAACCAGGCAAAGATATTACAAAAAAAGAAAACTACAGACCAATCTCTCTAATGAATATAGATGCAAAAATCCTCAATAAAATTCTAGCAAATCGTATCCAACAACACATTAAAAGAATTATACATCATGACCAAGTAGGATTCATCCCAGGTATGCAAGGATGGTTCAACATAAGAAAATCAATTAATGTAATACACCATATCAACAAATCAAAGCAGAAAAATCACATGATCATCTCAATTGATGCAGAGAAGGCATTTGACAAGATTCAACATCCTTTCCTGTTGAAACACTTCAAAAGATAGGAATACAAGGGAGCTTCCTTAAAATGATAGAGGGAATATATGAAAAACCCACAGCTAATATCATCCTCAATGGGGAAAAATTGAAAACTTTCCCCCTAAGATCAGGAACAAAACAAGGATGTTCACTATCACCACTATTATTCGACATTGTGCTGGAGGTTCTAGCCAGAGCAATTAGACAAGAAAAAGAAATACAAGGCATCAGAATTGGAAAGGAAGAAGTAAAACTATCACTGTTTGCAGACGATATGATACCATACGTCGAAAACCCGGAAAAATCCACAACAAAACTACTAGAGCTAATAAATGAGTACAGCAAAGTAGCAGGTTACAAGATCAACATTCAAAAATCTGTAGCATTTCTATACACTAGTAATGAACAAGCTGAGGGGGAAATCAAGAAACGAATCCCATTTACAATTGCAACTAAAAGAATAAAATACCTAGGAATAAATTTAACTAAAGAGACAAAAAACCTATATAAAGAAAACTACAAAAAACTGTTAAAAGAAATCACAGAAGACCTAAATAGATGGAAGGGCATACCGTGTTCATGGATCGGAAGACTAAATATAGTTAAGATGTCAATCCTACCTAAATTGATTTACAGATTCAATGCAATACCAATCAAAATCCCAACAACTTATTTTTCAGAAATAGAAAAACCAATAAGCAAATTTATCTGGAAGGGCAGGGTGCCCCGAATTGCTAAAAACATCTTGAGGAAAAAAAACGAAGCTGGAGATCTCGCGCTGCCTGACTTTAAGGCATATTATGAAGCCACAGTGGTCAAAACAGCATGGTATTGGCATAAAGATAGATATATCAACCAATGGAATCGAATAGAGTGCTCGGATATAGACCCTCTCATCTATGGACATTTGATCTTTGATAAGGCAGTCAAGCCAACTCACCTGGGACAGAACAGTCTCTTCAATAAATGGTGCCTAGAGAACTGGATATCCATATGCAAAAGAATGAAAGAAGACCCATGTCTCACACCCTATACAAAAGTTAACTCCAAATGGATCAAAGATCTAAACATTAGGTCTAAGACCATAAAACAGTTAGAGGAAAATGTAGGGAGATATCTTATGAATCTTACAACTGGAGGCGGTTTTATGGACCTTAAACATAAAGCAAGAACACTGAAGAAGGAAATAAATAAATGGGAGCTCCTCAAAATGAAACACTTTTGTGCATCAAAGAACTTCATCAAGAAAGTAGAAAGACAGCCTAGACAATGGGAGACAATATTTGGAAATGACATATCAGATAAAGGTCTAGTATCCAGAATTTATAAAGAGATTGTTCAACTCAACAACAAAAAGACAGCCAACCCAATTACAAAATGGGAAAAAGACTTGAACAGACACCTCTCAGAAGAGGAAATACAAATGGCCAAAAGGCACATGAAGAGATGCTCAATGTCCCTGGCCATTAGAGAAATGCAAATCAAAACCACAATGAGATATCATCTCACACCCACCAGAATGGCCATTATCAACAAAACAGAAAATGACAAGTGCTGGAGAGGATGCGGAGAAAGAGGCACACTTATCCACTGTTGGTGGGAATGTCAAATGGTGCAACCACTGTGGAAGGCAGTTTGGCGGTTCCTCAAAAAGCTGAATATAGAATTGCCATACGACCCAGCAATACCATTGCTAGATATCTACTCAGAGGACTTAAGGGCAAAGACACAAACGGACATTTGCACACCAATGTTTACAGCAGCGTTATTTACAATTGCAAAGAGATGGAAACAGCCAAAATGTCCATCAACAGAAGAATGGCTAAACAAACTGTGGTATATACATACGATGGAATATTATGCAGCTTTAAGACAGGATAAACTTATGAAGCATGTAATAACATGGATGGACCTAGAGAACATTATGCTGAGTGAGTCCAGCCAAAAACTAAAGGACAAATACTGTATGGTCCCACTGATGTGAACGGACATTCGAGAATAAATTTGGAATATGTCATTGGTAACAGAGTCCAGCAGGAGGTAGAAACAGGGTAAGATGATGGGCAATTGGAGCTGAAGGGATACAGACTGTGCAACAGGACTAGATACAAAAACTCAAAAATGGACAGCACAATAATACCTAATTGTAAAGTAATCATGTTAAAACACTGAATGAAGCTGCATCTGAGCTATAGGTTTTTGTTTTGTTTTGTTTTGTTTTGTTTTTACTATTATTACTTTTATTTTTTTCTCTATATTAACATTCTATATCTTTTTTGGTTGTGTTGCTAGTTCTTCTAAACCGATGCAAATGTACTAAGAAACGATGATCATGCATCTATGTGATGATGTTAAGAATTACTGATTGCATATGTAGAATGGTATGATTTCTAAATGTTGGGTTAATTTCATTTTTTCCGTTAATTAAAAAAAAAAAAAAAGAGAAGGGGTAATTCGAGCTGAAGGGATACAGACTGTGCAACAGGACTGGATATAAAAACTCAGAAATGGACAGCACAATACTACCTAATTGTAATGCAATTATGTTAAAACATTGAATGAAGCTGCATGTGAGGTATAGGTTTTTTTTTTCTCTCTATTATCGCTTTAATTCTTATTCTGTTGTCTTTTTATTTCTTTTTCTAAATCGATGCAAACGTACTAAGAAATGATGAATATGCAACTATGTGATGATATTAAGAATTACTGATTGTACATGTAGAATGGAATGATTTCTAAATGTTTTGTTAATTTTTTTTAATTAATAAAAAAAAAAGAGGAAACATTTCAGAGAATGAAGGAGATTCAGAGAGAGCAGAGAAGAAAAACATAGCCACAAGAAGCAGAGAGCCCACAAGACAGTGACCTTTGGAGATGAGGAAGGAAAACACCTCTCGGGGAGCTTCATGAAGCAGGAAGCCAGGAGAGAAAGCTAGCAGATGACGCTGGGCTCACCATGTGCCCTTCCAACTGAGGGAGAAACCGTGACTGTGTTCACCATGTGTCTTCTCGAATGAGAGAGAGACCCTGAACTTCATCAGCCTTCTTGAACCAAGGTATCTTTCCCTGGATGCCTTTGATTGAACATTTCTATAGACATGTTGTAATTGGGACATTTTCTCGACCTTAGAACTGTAAACTAGCAACATATTAAATTCCCCTTTTTAAAAGCCATTCCATTTTTGATATATTGCATTCCGGCAGCTAGCAAACAGAACACCTGTGAATAGACATTCAGGCACCACCAGGTATTACAGACTTCAACAGAAAGGAAAGGGACCCATCCAAACAAAGCAAAGCAAAATAACAGGAACAGGAACTCAGGAATCAAAGAATGTCAGTAGAAGAAGAAAACCTAAGAAACCAGAATGACAACTAGAAAAGCTATACCCACTCATAAGTTTCAGTAATGTCCTCAGAGAGTTGAGGCAGATGATGCGTTCATGAAAAAGGGGGCCAATAAAAGAATTGAGCTCTTGGGGATTAAAAATATAGTGAAATTATAGTGATACCCCTTCTCAACATGAAAAAGTCCCCAGGGATCCCTATAGATTGGGAGAGGGATCAAGTGAGAAGGAGAAGGTATAACAGAGAATAAGATTTAAGAAACAAGTATGACTGTGAATCATTATATTAATATTCCGTCTAACCTCTGGTGTTTAGGAGCAGCTAGAAAGAAAAATTTGAAATTACAAACTCTGAGATCTGTTCTGTAATTACTTGATGAAGTCTGTTTTGAAAATTACTGCTTTTTTCTTTCTTTTCTTTGTATATATGTTACATTTTACAATAAAAAATGTAAAAATAAATAAATAAATAAAAATTTTAAAATATATAGTGAAGTTATTAAAATCTCATTTGTAAGATTTTGATCAAGCTGAATAAATGTCCTGGGAAGTAGAACAAAAAGACAGCATGAGGACAAATAAGAGCAAGAAGATAAGAAATTAAACTGATCTGGGAGTTCCAGAAAGAACAGAGAGAACAGAAGAGAGAAAATTATTGAAATCAAAATACCAGAACTCAAGAACATGACTTAAAAGGCCTCTCCAAGTATCTCACACAGTGAAAAAGTAAAAGAACACACTGAAGCCTGTTGGGAAATTTCAAAACTGAGAATAAAGAGAAGAGCCCCAAGAAACAGATGAAAATGGGTCACATTCAAAGGAGTGACAACCAGGACCTTGGAATTCTCAAAGCAAAATGGGCAGCTGGAAGACAAGATTAGTGACTTCAGAATTCTGAGGGACCATAATCTCCAGCCTGGTGTATTACAGTCAGTCACATGACCAGTCAAGGGTGAAGTGGAAATAGATCAATGGAATCATACAAGGTCTCTAAACAGTAGGTTCTCATATTCTTTCTTCAGAAGAACTTGGAGGACAGACTCCCCCTAGCAGGCCAGCAGTAGCATCTAGGAGGGCACAGAGACAGGACATGGGACACCCGCCTAGAGCGAGGCAGAGGGGACCCCAGGAAGCTGTGGAGCACACTCAGTCAGGGGCAGCTTGTCCAGGCAGGAGTGTGGGAGCAGTGGTGCAAGGAGCCATATCTCCAAAAAAATAACTGGAATTGAGAGGTCACTGTATGTGTCTGGCTATACTAAGAGGATGTTTTACAGAGTTGGGGAATGAATTACTAACAGCCACCAAGAAAACCACAGAAGCAGACAAAGGCACGTATTCACTGTAAAAAAATGAACTGTTGTACAAGAAAGGAAGTGGAACCACTACACAGTGAACCTTACAGGTAAAACTCACGTGAACTCGGCAATATATCAGAATGTGTGCTGCTGCTGTCATGGGCTCTGGGGAGACGCAGCCCTGGAAGACTTGTGTGGTGAGGGAGCAAGACCAAAGCCTCATGGGAAATCAGTTGACCATTTAAAATGTACAGATCAGGCAATAACGGATGTATTAATCAGGGTGCTCTGAAGAAACCGAACCAGCAGGGGGTATTTGTAAATACAGGATTTATAAAAGTGTCTCACAACCTTGGGAATGAAAAGTCCAGAATACTTAGGGCAGGCTGTGAGGCTGACTACTCCTATGAAGGGGCTGGATGAACCCCACAGGAGAGGCTCGCTAGCTGAAGAAGGAGTGAAAGGTCTTTCTTTTCCCTTAAAAGTCTTCAACTAATTGGAACAGATTGAGCTGAGTAGATAATCTCATTTTCAGGAGATGTTCCCTAAGCTGATCGTGGACTTGATAAGCCACGGATGCAATCAAATGACTGATGATTTAATAAACCAGCCTTCTGGTTTATCAACCAGCCACTCAATATCCTTGCAGCAATGGTAGGCCAGTGTTTTTCTGACCAGACAACTGGGCTCCATCACCTGGCCAAGTTGACACCAGAACTTAACCATCACAATGGTGTAAGCATATTATTTAGGAATTTTGAAGGTATACATCAGAAGAATTGGCAGCAGGTTTGCCAGAGTCTCTGTGAGGTGTTAGTTAAAATTTCCTGAGAGGAAGATGACAACAGAGTGAGTTCCAGGATTTAGTCCTTCCACCAAAGCAATCTTAAACAGGCAGAAGTTATCTAAAATACTATTTTGTAATTCCAGAGATAGAAGAAAACCATTCAGGGAAGAGCGAGAGGAAAAGGCAGTAAAATTATGGTGAAGAACAGTAAATTGTTCTCTCTGCATGGCAGCAACTGGCACCCAACCCCACTCTTGTGGCAAGCCACCATGGGGCCAGTCCCTGGCTAGCTGCTGGAGACAGAAAAGAACTTAAAGATGTTCTTCTCCAAAAACAACAGCTTTTGATTAGCAGATCATTGGGTCCAGGCTCTGACAGCAGCTATCATTTCAATCCACTTTAGACAAACGTGGTCGCAGCCATTGTTTCAACCCTCCCTGGACAGAAGTAGAAGTGGTGGAGATTTAAGGATGCAAAGCTTCCTCAGAGCTGTAGGGGAAAATTAGCTGAAGGGCTACATTTGCTGGGCAGGCCAGGAGAGCTCAGCATTGGGGAGCCCTTGGGGAAGCTTTTGGTGCCCTTCCTGTCCCCTCCCAAGGGCACTCTGGAACTAGTCCCTATCCCCTTCGTGGGTCCCTACCCCTGTTTTGGTTGGGAAAGACTAAGTTGGGCATGTGTTCACCATTGTGCCCTCCTCCCAGAATTTGCCATCTAGGCAAAAGTAGCTGGAGTCAATTCAAGGAGGTAGACAGTCTGGGACAAAGGCTTGCTTCATAGGCAGAGGATAATGTATATGATGGTGGAGAATCCTCCCCATCCTGAATTCCCCACTTTGGGCAGTTATAAAGGAGTGGAAAGTGGGGTGAGGAACTGGGCAAAGAAAAGGCATCAGCTGCCAGATATCCCCGGAAAGGAAGCTCAGTTGCTTCCCTGCCACTCCCTGATGAGACTCTGTGGTTTTTTTATAAGCAATTTCTCAGGTTAGAACTTTGAAAAGACACCCAGTGCCGGGCCCTGTGCCCACATGCACAGCTCCTGGTTACCAAAGTGGGGCCTCTGTATTCCTGGTGATCACTGCTCATGCTCAAAAGGCAATCTTAAGTGTGAAAAGTTTGCCAGAGATTTCCAAAGAATATCTAGAGGCTGACAAATTTTAAGCACAAGTCAAGCAAGCTGGATATTTATTTGAAATTCATTCCTAATCCTCAATAGCCTGGTCTGTGAAACAAGAATGATAGCAGTTCCTAAGACACAATGTTATATTACGGATTAAATGAGGAAAAGCATGGTGTGCAGCACACCGTGAACACAGACCAAGCAGATTTTATTACCCCAGATAATCTTCTTGTTGCTCGTCTCATCATTGTGTTGAACATGTGCTCCTCAAATTCAGCCATGAGGTTGCCCTGTAGGTTGCAATGAGAGCCTGAGCCAAGTGTGTGAGAGTCCACTGTGTGTCAGACACCAGGCCAGGGTAGGAGAGGACATCGACAAAACAAAGTCACAGGTCTTACCCCCAAGTGAACACTGTCTCTGCGGGTCACAGTATATATCAGCACATTAAAGGCTCTGAGAGGTCTTGCTGTAGCTATCCCTGTTTAACTTGACTTAACTTGGTATTTCCTTGATTTATTGGCTCCTAGAAGCATTCCTTGTTTCTCTTTTCAAGGCTGTCTGTGGCCTTCAGTGGTGCTGTTCATCAATATTTCTGGCGCTTCTCTCTTGGGCACATGATAGAAAGAACTGCATTTCCCTCACCCTATTCCTGTGATTTGCTCTGGTGAACAAACAGTGGGCAGAAGGGATATGTGTCACTTCTGGGTGAAAACTTTTAAGAACCATATTCCCTTCATGCCACCTGTGTTCTGTTATCCTCTAAATGGTGATCTGGGAGTAAAGACAACTTAAAGTAGGGCCTTAGCCAGGTTTGATCGACATGGAGTGTGAGCGAGAAGTAAACTTCCTGGAGTTTCTCATTAATACAGCAGAATGCAGCCTAATATAACTGATAAATCTACCTATTGACTTCTGCAGGGACAGCAGTATTCCTGAGGATGTGGTTTATGGATTGCTGGCCTGGTCCAGTCAGAAGTGGAAAGACAGTTTCAGTGCTGACTCTGGTTTTCCTAATGAACTTGAACTCCAAGTTCAGAGGCCCTGGGGAAGATAGGCTGGGTCTCCTGGCCCTTCCTCTGTCCTGCTCTGACTTCACCTGTGCCCCAAGGAATCCCCCAACAGTCCTGCTGCCTCCCACACCAGCCTCAGGGGTGTCATCACTTCCCCCTCTGGCCTGAGATTGGTATTATGCCTGGAGTCTGTGTCAGCACCTTCAGGCACTGTGCCAGTTTGAATCTGTGGTGGACCCCAGAAAAGCCACGTCCTTTAATCTTCATTCAATATTGCTGAGTGAGAGCATTTTGATTGTTTCCATGGAGATGTGACCCACTCAATTGTGGGTGGTAACTTTTGATTAGATGATGTCCATGGAGGTGTGTCTCCACCCGTTGAAGATGGAGTTGCTTACTGGAATCCTTTAAAAAAGGAAACATTTTGGAGAGAGTCCTTTTGTAGAGCCACGAGAAAGCCAGAAGACGCTGCCATGTTCACCATGTGCCCTTCCAGCTGAGAGAGAAATGTTGAATATCATCGGCCTTCTTGAACCATGGTATCTTTCTCTGGATGCCTTAATTTGGACAATTTCTATAGATTTGTTTTAATTGGAACTTTTTTTGGCCTTAGAACTGTAAACAAGCAACTCATTAAATTCCCCTTTTTAAAAGCCATTCCATTTCTGGCATATTGCATTCTGGCAGCTAGCAAACTAGAACAGGCACCATCTGTCCAGTTCTGCCTATGATGTCCTCTGTCCACATAGCTAACCCCATGTCCATACTCAGAATGACCTACCCATGGGCTCCCAATTCTTGGAATGCACCTGTCCCTTCTTTCCTACCTCCAGCCCCTCCCCATCACATGGGTCCTCCTTGGCCACAACAGACTAGTCCACTGGCTGGCTTCATACAAGCTGGGCTAACAGAACCCCTCCTATCGTTAAAATGTGGTTCCAGAGAGAGTCGTTACTCCTCTTCCCCATGTAGAGAAAGTTGGATGACAGCAAGAGATATAACCAAGGTGCTGACAGTGATATCAATGATAGCTAAAGCTACTGAATACTTTCTTTGTACCGAGTTCTGTGCCAAACAGCTGATATGCATTAACTTATTTCATCCTATTTGCTTCAATCTCCAAGTATAGTCTAATCCTGGCCACTTCTACTCCTCCACTCATATCCCCCTGACCCCACCTCCAAGACACCATCAACCCAACCAGAAGACTGCAGCAGCCCCAAAGGACACCTAGTATTAGCCCAGGTACCAGGCTGCTTATCGTTTACTGGCTCCGAGCCCATGCTTAAATCTGACACTCAGCAGTTTCCAGGAGGAGGTAGCCATGTTGTTGCCCTGTGGCAATGCCTTCCCCAGACTCAGCTCTGCCTGATCAGCTTGCTCCTTCCTCCATCTGCTGTGCTGAGTACAGTGCCTACCACTTTAGGGCTACTTGGCCCATTCCTTATCTCCTGGGCTCTGATGCAGCTCACTCGTACCTAGAATTCATGTGTTGGTTCATCATTTCTGCATCCAGCACTTCTACATTGGGTACTTACCTTGCGTCAGGGTTCCAGCCACACCCAACACAAAGGAGCGTGCATTCTCCTTTCTTACAAGATTGAATGATGTCCCCTGACTAAAGGGAACATGTCCCCTGACATGTTCTTAATTTTAATCTGTTCCCTCTTGTCTTTGGTTCTTTGTCCCTTCCCAGACGATGAGCATCCTGGTCCCTTTCCCCTCTTTCCCCAGTGCCTGAGGTCTGAGGAGCATTTGATGAGGGAGAGATAACAATCCCAGATGCCCAGAAAACTGGAGGCAGAGGCCCTGAAGTGCTAGTGGGATTTCAGGAGGGATGTGGTGAGGACCCAGCCCAAGGAGGTGGAAGGGAAGACAGTTGTGGCAGGAAGGCAGGCCAGGGGTGCTGGGAGCATGGGGTGAGTGAGCAGGCTGGGTTGGGCTTAGGATGCCCCCACAGCAACATGAAGTGGGAAGCTACAATAGTGACCCAGGTAGAAAATATGAGGTCCTGACCAGAACATGGGCTGGATCAAGATGCCAGATTCCAATTAAATGGAGGTGAACCGAGCAGAATTTGGGGGCCAGCTGGAAGTAGGGGTGAAGGGAGACTTGGGGAGTCCCTGTTCCTGGTTTGGTGACTTGGTTACTGACACAGGGCACAGAATAGGATTGCAGTCTTGAGGAGCTCTGTTCTGGAGAGGTCCACTTTGAGATGCTACTGAGGGACATCATCGTGGACATGGCTGGGGGCTAGTTGGGTATGTGATGACATCCTCCTCCTAAAGTGCTGGCTGCAGCCTCGGGTGGGAATGGCGTCTCCCCAGCAGTGGTGACCATGGTCAGCAGAGCCTTGGGGGAGCAGCCTCGGAGATAGAGCAGCATGAGAATGAGGTCTCAGAGGAAGGAAATTCTAGGAGGGTGTGGTCCAGTGTCCAGCCCAGGCCACCCCATGAGGCAAGAAGACCCTGACCTTGTACCATGGTGTCTGAGGATGACCAGGGGAGAGGGCTCTCAGGGGGTCCTCAGCAGAACCTGGGCTGCCATGGGAGAGAGCAAACAGTAGGAGGGAAATGGGAAATTCACCAAGAGAAATGATTTTAAAGGATCTTGGCTGTGATGGAAGAAAAAGAACATGGGGTTTCCTTAGTATAAAGGGTAATTTTATGTGTCATCTGGGCTGGGCTCTGGTGTCCAGTTGCTATGGAGGCGTTCTAGAGATGGGATTAAAGCCTGCCATTATCAGTTGACTTTTGGTCGATAATGTGGGTGGGCCTCAGCTAATCCTTAAAGAGCAAAAGAACTGAGGTTTCCCAGAGCAGAAGAAATTCTGCCTCAAGACTACCCTATCAGCCCCTGCCTGCATTTCCAGCCTGCTGGCAAGAGTTATAAACCTGACAGCATGCACGATGACATCCACCAATTTCCTAAAATAAATTTCTAAATATATACACACAGATATCCTACTGGTTCTTTTCCCTGGAGAACCCTGACTAGCACTTGGAGAGGATACAGACAAGAAAAATCTTTTTCAAAGTAATATTTATTACAAGTTATATTCTGATTATAAAATAATATATGTTCATGATAGACATCTAGAAATCACATAAACACAATGAATAAAATATAATTATGAATTATTTAAAAATGATACCCACTATAAATATTCTAGAATATATCCTTTCAGTCTCCTTTATGGCCTATATACCTTATACATACAGACACCAACATACATTTTATTTTATTTTTGACAAAACTGGGCCAAAACGCTGCTTCAAGTTTACTGTTTGTTAACTTCAAGTTAAAATCTGCTTGTTAACTGAAAAACATTATTGATTCCTAACATCAACTATAGTAGAAGTTGATTATTCTTTGTTTTTTTACATTTTATTTCTACATGCTGACATCTTTATTAATACAGTTTAATCTGACAAAGTCTGACCATGAACATGTTGGTTATTTCCCTTTAGAATTGGTGAAATCAGAAAAAAATAAGAATTTTGAATATAGAACATAAAAATATTCATTTAATGTAGTCTTATCTGTTTATGATATCAAGTTTTTCTTCTCCCAAATTAAAGGTACTGAGATAAATTCGAGATTCCTTAGAGTAAAAAAATAATATGCCTTCTAAGGCCATGAGCTTGCAAAATGATGCATCAGACTGCCAGGTACATTTAGTGTAACAGGAACTTAATGGTCACTGAAAAAGAAATTGGAACTCTGACCATAAACCTTTATGAAAATGTATAACAAGCCTTTACCTAATTTACTTTTTTTTAATTGTGAAAAATAACATATATACAAAACAGCAATAAATTTCAAAGCATACTGCAGCAATTAATTGTAGAACAGATTTCAGTGCAGGAGAAGTGGGGGTGGCAGGAGGAAGGAGCTTTGTGGGGTCTAGTCAAAGAAGGCGGGATGGGGTAGCATATAAGGCACAAAATGAGAGCGAAGTCTTGGCCACTTCTAAAAGAACATGAGACTTCTTTGTCTTAGTGCACATATTAAAAAAAACAAACATAAATTATGTGATTGTTGTAAAGAACATTTAAAAAAACAGAAAGAAAATAAGTCCATGTAGTCCTATCTGCCAATAATCTTTCTTTCCTGAGAACTTTCACAAAGCAAGTGTTTCTTTCCTGAGAAGTTTCAGAAAGCAAGTGTTTCTCTCTGTCTGTACATATATAGTTTGGTTACTATGAAATGCTGTTAAAATTTAGTTATACCTGCTAGCAACCTATAATGAGGTCCTGACAGAAGAAAACTGGTTGGAAAATTCTGGAGTAAGAAGTTCAGGTGAAGATGTGAGCAAGTTTACAAGTGCTTAGGCTGAAGGGGTCCAGGAGGTGCCAGGTATAGTTAACTCCCATCCCTAGTCCCGCTCAGACAGAGGACAAGTGATTTGTTCTGGGGCCTAGATTGCCAGCAGAGCCCGGCCACTCACTCAGACCCTCAAGAAATAAGGAAGCAGAGTTCAAACGGAGACTTCTGCTCTGAAAGGGAGACTACTGTGAACTAGGCTCTGATTCCTGTTTTCACAAGTAGCCCCTGCATGCAAGGATTCCAAAACCTAATCACAGCCAAACAGGATGTGCTCTTATGAGTTTCTCCTGGAATCACTTTCACTTTTAAAGCTGTGGTTTCTCGATGAAGCACTTTGTCAGAACTTACTGTTCTTCGACATCAGGATACTTATACAATATGTGAGAGCTTTGCATTTCTTTGCCTATGCCTAGGAGTTTGAGTGTATCCTTTATTTCACTTGTCATACTCAAATGCGTAAGTAAGGAAAAACACACCCACTTCACCTTAATATTAACTTAAGTTTGGTAATATATTACTACACTTGGGACAAAGGTAGGTTCTCTGTCTCAAGTATTGCCAATCCTGGAAGAGTAGAGAGGACAGAGAGGATACAGGAAATAATTCAGGGGAGCATAAGCCAAGTTCATATCACAGAGGACCAGTGGAAAGGAGAGTTGATGCTTTGTTTGTATTTGGCTTAAGCTTGGGGTGCCAAGAATACTGTCTGCTCACTAGGGTTTTCCTAAATCTTATTCTGTTAACATTACATTGCTTCATGCAATCCAGCAGATGATACATTTTCCTTGTATTTTTATACAAAATCCTTTATCTAATATTTTAGCTAGGTCAAAATAGGTATTCTCAAATGTAAATAATTTATCTCTGAAATTTAGGTGGAATCCACCTGACGCAGGACTCATAATTGCAGGCTGCACTTCTTGGAGAAAGTTCACACCCCCTCGTGCTGCACAGAACCTCTCCTATATGGGGAGGTAGAATCATGTCAATGTCTTCCTTCCAACCCCAAGAATACACAATGGCCAAGCCCCATGCAGTTTCCAGTCAAGAGGACCCTGCCTCTCAAAACACTGGCCATTCTGTAACTGAGAAGCTGATGATTGTGATTGTTGAAGTGTGCAGATATTCCTTTTTACTTTCTGGTATATTGAAGTAGACAGAGGGAAATACCTGAAGTCTTTGAATTGTAACCCAGCTGTCTTGTTCTCTGATAATGATTGTATAGCCTTTATCTTGTGCCCTTGTGATTGTCAAAACCTTATAACTAACCTTCACTTGTACTCATTTATCCATTTTTTTTTACCTTAGAGTCCTGTGATCATTATAAACAGCCCCTACTGTGTAGGAGCCAGGGTTAATGGAAAACCTGCGGAATTTGTTGGGAGCAACTGGCTTCAGAGTGGCGTCGGCAGTAAACTGTGGAGACTACTATCTGCTTAATTGGAGGACAGTCTGAGGGGGAGAGAATGGTTGTTTTTTCTTAAGCCCCAAGGTCTTGTTAGCTATCTCTTGTATATAGAGAGTAATATACTGATAAGTAGGCACTCTGTTTTTTCACGAAATGTATGCCTGCTTTTAGTCACCTAAACCCTGCAGTATATAAGCAGGAACTAGTTAAGAATAAAGCTGTCTGTTGTCTGTTATGGCTAAGCTTCAGACCCCCTGAACCTGTCTGTCTCTTTCTTTCTTTCTGGCTTTCTTTCTTTCTTTCTTTCTCATCATTCCTTAATATCGTTCGAGCTCCGTCTCATAGGAAGCAACACTACTGTTTATTAATGAAGAGTCTTTTTTATATGCTTATTGAGAAATCTTCACACACATACAGTCCATACATGGTATACAAACAGTAACTCCCAATATCATCACATAGTTATATATTCATCACCGAGATCATTTTTAGAACATTTGTATCACTCCAGAAAAAGAAAAAACACATATATCTCATAACCCTTACCTCTCCCTCACATTGACTACTAGTATTTCAATCTACCCAATTTTTTACCCTTTATCCCCCCATTATTTATCTATTTTTTACCCTTATTTTTTTACTCATGTGTCCATACCCCAGATAAAAGGAGCATCAGATACAAAGTTTTCACAAATACATGGTCACATCGTAAAAGCTATATTGTTATAAATCATCTTCAAGAGTCAAGGCTACTAGAGCACAGCTCAACAGGTATATGTACTTCCCTTCAGCCACTCCAATACACCATAAACTAAAAAGGGATAGCTATAGAATGGATAAGAATAACCTCCAGGATAACCTCTCAACTCTGTTTAAAATCTCTCAGCCACTGAAACTTTATTTTGTCTAATTTCTCTCTTCCCCATTTTGGTCAAGAAGGCTTTGTCAGTCTCATGATGTCAGGTCCCAGCTCATCCCAGGAGTCCTGTCCCATGTTGCAAGGGAGATTTATACCTCTGGGAGTCATGTCCCACATAGAGGGGAGGGCAGTGAGTTCACCTGCCAAGTTGGCGTAGAGAGAGAGCTGACATCTGAGCAACCAAAAGAGGTTCTCTAGGTGTGACTCTTAGTCATAATTATGAGTACGCTTAGTTTTTCCTTTGCCAGAATAAATTTCAAGGGGACAAGATCTAAAGTTATTTTGATAAATGAAACTGGATCTAACCAAAATAGGCTGCTTGACATGTGCAGTAGCTTAGACTTTAACGTATACGTATCTATACCTCATTACAATACTAAAAATCGTGCAATTGTCATATTAAGGCTGTCATTTTCTTATTTAACTTTCTTTGACTAAGCATGTAACCAATCATGTGCAATAATCAGATCACCTCTAATTACATCATCTGGCACCATTTTGTTCATTATCCTAAAACCTGCCCTTCTTCCAATACTATAAATATATCATAACTACTGCAGTTTGGGGAGACAGATTTTTGGGCCAATAGGCCATCTGTTCTCCTGCTTCATGCCTAACAATAAATTTTTCTGTCTTTGAAACCCTGTTCTCTCAAGAATTGGTCATTTGAGTATATGAGCAAAAGAATTGCTTGCCTTTGTCCAGTAACAATTCTGGGAACCTCACACTGTACAGTCCATTAAGATGGTTGTAAAACAGAACCAGCAATCGATCCTCTTTTCTTGGTTTCTCAGGTGCCATGTTCCGAACAACTGAAACAACAGACCCATACACTTACATATTAGATTTGCAGAGAAGTTAGACTTCCGCTTATGGCAAAACTATCTTCCTAGCTTTTCTTTTAAAAATATCCATTAAATATGTCTTTGATAAAGTATAAATTGAGTGCAGAGGCCAGCACTCTGTGTTTCTGAAGCATCAGTTTATTAAAAGGCAGAGAGGAGATAAGCTCACAAAGGTTGGGTAGGTTTAGCACCCTAAAAAAGATTTCCTTAAGTTTTCTCCCCAAATAACTCAGAAACTCTTTTCCGGGCCTCCCACACTTGCAGCTACTTTGCTGCCTGAGAAAAGGTCAGGCCAGACTGGAGGCTGGATCACTGGGCAGACTCAGCTTTGGACTCTACTGAACAGTCCATTGATGGGGCATCCAGGCTCATGGCAGCATGGGGAGGCCAGCAGCATCGGTCGTGTTCTGGTTCATCATGCAAAAGCCTGATGGCCTGGCACTGGGGTTTGGCATCTTAAACACAGGAAGAAATGGAGCTTAGCCCTGTGTCTGTAGCTCTGACATCTTCCACACAGAGTTGGCTGACTTAGGAGCTGAGCGCTCTGCCGTACACTCTGGGCACTGGAGGGAGGCCCAGTCCCCACCCAGAGCTACCACCACCACCCATGTGCTGGGGTCACAGTGCCATCCCTATTCTCTCAGCCCCCTGGACGTACCCACTGGACATCCACAGGCATCCACTCCAATTGACAGGATACATCTGTTGTGTTCACACAAACAAAATTACCACAAGGTGCCACATTACAGGCTGCCAACCCAGCAGTTCAGCAACCCAGACTTCTGCTGGCTGACTGTCCCCACCCCCTCAGAATGCAACCCCAAGACTTGCTGTGACAGCACCTTCTGTCCCTAAAGCCTACCACAGCCCCCCCAGTCAGACCAGGCCCTGCTTGTCCTAGCCCCGACATAGTAGTAGCCCTCTTGATGGGGCCTCTGCTGTGAGGAAGCCTTCTAATCGACCCTCCACTTCCTAATGTAAACCAAATCCTCAAGGTCCCTTACTGTAAACACTCCTATGCCTGAAAATGATACTAAAAAATGACAATAATAACAACAAGGCCCCATTTCCTGAGATGACAATCCTCCTAGTGTACAGGTGAGGAAGAGTGGCTCACGATTTTCATGATAATGTTCAGTCCCTGAACTGCCACAAGGGCCTTTATGCCCCGTACCAGCAGTTTTCTGAATTCAGAAAGTGGCAGCATTGCTCAGGCAGGCCATTTGTTTATGATGCACATTGCCAGGTTCCGCTCCGGCGGGGAGTCCACATTTGCTGGCTCCCCCTGGCCCATGCTGAGAAGCCCAGCCTGGTCCCTGCCACACCTTCCTCCCTAGAGTACGGGTATCCAGGGCTGCTTACTGTAAGCAATGCACAGGCTATCTGTCATTCCCCAAACTTCATCCTGCTCCCTATGCCTGATATGCCCATCACCTGCTTTGTCACCCAGCTCTGTCCTACTCTGCATATATAAGGGACTCAAAAGGATTTCTCCTGTGAGAAAGCTTCCCACATCTCTCTGTGGGAATCCTGGGCTCTCTACGCAGAACTAATTACACTTTTCATTACCATGACCTTTGATTTACTCAGCTGCCACCTCAAGACAGAGGTTCCCTCCATGAGATGACAAAGTCCTTGCCTTCAGGTGCTCAGCAAAAGATTTCTGGAATATCAGGATGACCAGGTCAGAAGTAAGAAGTGTCTGTGTAGCCCCCATGCTCAAAGTCAGATGATTTACCTGGAAGTGGGGTGCAGAGAAGCCATCACTTGAGAATAAATCTGTGTGATTGCCCACTGCAGCCATTGGATGTCATCAAAAATATATCAGAAGCATATCACGAGCCTGCAGAAATAAAACCCAAAGCACCACTAGCATGCTCACATGCACACACACACACACACACACACAGACACATACATGACCATATCACAAACCTCTAGGAATAATACCGAAACTATCAACAGCATGCTTACACAGGCACACACCCATGCACGCAGACAGGCACAAGCAGTTCCTGCTGCTGGGAAGAAAATAAACCAAGAAACAGGAAGAATAAAACAACAACTCCAAGTCAGTTGCAGATATCAGAGCCTTTTGTGTGGATAAATTTCCAGAGACACCTCTAACCCTAATCTCATGAGTTCCCAGAAGGTGAATTTGCAATTTCATGCCAAAGATAAGCCTAACAGAAAGCTCTAAAGCAACCTTAGGCCACTTTGATACAAGGAACCTCAAGGGATTTACATGGAAATAAAAGAAAATGGCCTGGGCTTACCTGGTTTCTACTTACTTGACAAAAAGTGTTGCAAGGTAGCAGTGATGAAAAGTATATTGTGGCCTTGTTTCTTCAAACCCCTATTGGTCATGTGTGAGTCCAGCAAGGGAAGCCAATGGGAAGGCCTGACCCCTACCCTCCAAAGACCCCCAACCCCAGATGCAAAAAGGCTACACATGGCAGGCTTCAATCAATGTCTGAACTTGCCCCCATGCCCATCTCCCAGAAAGCAGATTGTATGGCAGGGGCAATTGATTCTTGGGGAATAGGGGAGGGATTGGGGAGCTTCTTCAAGCAGAGGGAACTGAGCTGAATTTTGAAGTGGAGTTTGACTCTAAAGGATGGACTGAAGGATGTGCCAGACTACCCAGCTTGCTAAAAAGAAAACCAGCACCAATGTAAATCTGAAGAAAGCTGAAGCAAAATGAATTCTCAGGTTCCAAAACATGCATACAAATATATTTTGCCTTATGTCTCTCACAATATATGATGAGCTAAATCAGGAAATTAAAATGCTGATGCAAAAGCAGTGATAAATCTATAAATAGCAATGAAAAGGGAAGTGGGAGTGGGTTGAGCGGTGTTCCTCCTATGAGCAAAAAAACACCATATATTACTGGAATTCTGCCAGATGACACTGTATCTCTTCTCACACATCTGGGAAGAGTCCTGGCTAGAAACCATACTGACTCTCATGACAGCAATGGAAATCTCACCCCACAGTCCTTGTATCTATATGTGAAGTGAGTATCACTAACATATATTGAAACAAGAAGCATGAAAGAGAACAGTGAATAGAAGCAAAACAATGAATCCAAGAAGAAAAAGAGAAGGGATAACTCAGAGACCAGCAGGGAGGCTCCAGGTGAATTTTACATCCATAAACAAGAACAGAATGCTACATAAAAGAACAAGTAGAGACCAAGAGAAGGGGCTCCTAAGGACTAAATTCTGCTTCCTGAAATTAAAATTTATAAGAGTGGAAGATCAAATTTGAGAAAATCTGCCAGAACAAAGGCAAAAAAACAGAGAGGTGAACTATATGGAAAACAGAGAGTCAAACAGAGAGACAGGAATCTAACACAGGAGGTCAAACATCTCAGTCATAAGAGCCCCAGAAAGAGAAATGTTAGAAAATAGAAGGTAGGGCATTAGAGCAATAACAGAATTTCCAAGAATTGAAGAAAAGGCAGAAGACTGTAGATGGAAAGAGTCAACAGTGATTATACAGCTGAATGAATGAAAAAAGATCCCCATTAAGAAACATTTAATGACATTTCAGATTCTAAAGGATAAAAGTCCTAAAATCAGACTCCTCATTACCAATTCTGTGTGGCACAGTGTCTCAATATTCTGAGAGGAAATTATTTTCAGCATAAAAATGGATACCCAGCCAAACGATCAGTGAAATGTGATGGCAAATGAATACATTTCCTGATGTACACAATTTCAAAATATTTACTTGTTTGGACATTTGCTTGAGTACCCACATCAGAAAAACCAGGGACTAGTCCTAGAGAAAGGATCCCTGAAACAGCGGGTTCAAACCAGTTGAGGCCATGATGAGGCTGTGTGGCAGACCCAGGGCGTCCTACCCAGATTGAAGCCGGAGGTCACAGAATGCTGAGAGAGAAGTGCCAGGTCAAATGGGAGAATCAGAACTTCCAGGTGGTCCTCAAAATCCTGCTAATGTGTCAGTTCATTCTCTCTTCCAGGACTATTTTCCAAAGAACCCAAGTTCCCACTCCTTGAGGGGCCCAGAGTCTGAGTTTTTTTTTTTTGGGGGGGGGGGGCATGGGCAGGCTCCAGGAATTGAACCCGGGTCTCCAGCATGGCAGGCGAAAACTCTGCCACTGAGCCACCATTGCACCATCCTCGAGTCTGAGATTTTAATAACTTAAAAATTAGATGTCTAAAGGGCAAGTGTTCTAGTTTGCTAGCTGCCAGAATGCAGCACACCAGAGATGGATTGGCTTTTAATAAAAGGGGATTTATTTCATTAGTTTTTCAGAGGAAAGGCAGCTAACTTTCATCTGAGGTTCTTTCTTACGTGGGAAGGCTCAAGGTGATCTCTGATGGCCTTCTCTTCAGGCCTCTGGGTTCCAACAACTTTCCCCAGGGTGATTTCTTTCTTCATCTCCAAGCGCCTGGGCTGAGCTGCAAGTGCTGAGATGAGGTATGCTGAGCTGCTTCGGCTGTGCTACATTGACCTCTTCCATTTAAGTACCAGCCAATTAAATCAAACATCATTCATTGCAGCAGGCATGCCTCCTAGCTGACCACAGATGTAATGAGCAACAGATGAGGCTCACGTATCATTGGTTCATATCCACAGCAACATAACTAGGCACCTTCACCTAGCCAAGTTGACAACTGAATCTAACTACCACAGCAAGTCAACTGGAGGCTCAGTGGTTGGGCAGGCTCTGCCCAGGAGGTGGTCAGCATTTGTGTCTCCTCAAACTTTTAGGCTCTTTGGCCCCCTGTTTTCTGGATTTCCAGTAGCCTCCCTCCTCCACATGCCTATACCCTCCATCCTGTGCAATTCATACTAGTTCTAAGCTGAAACTGAAATTTTTCAGTCAGTCAGGGCATTTTATTTTCCTCAATCAAGTGTCTTCCATTTTCTAGCAACCCATGGAAGTATGGTTTCTTATCCAGTTATCACAGATGACAGGATTGATATTTGAGACTGATTAACTTGCCTGACGTCACACATCTTAGCAACTGTTTGCACCATGGTCTAATTCTAAAACCCATATTCTTTTGTCTAGTACCTACCCTTTGCTATCATTACTTTTATCTAAAAATAAAAATCAGGGTGCATGGGTAGTTCAGTGGTAGAATGCTTGCCTTCCATGCAGGAGACCCCAGTTCGATTCCTGGACAATGTACCTCCCCCCCAAAAAAAATTGACTGCAGAAGCACAACCCACTAATTCTCTAGACCACCCTTGATCTAGGAGAATTCGCTTATCACTCATGCTTTCCAGTTGGAGAAACTGTAGCAAAGAGAGGGAAATTCAGCTGTCTCAGATTAGGCATGGTGAGTGGTAGAGCCAGGATTTGAAGCAGGGCCATCTGACCCCGAGCCATGTGCCTGACCACTCTGCCACCCTATTCCTGAGGGAGCCCAAGCAGCGACTCCTGGGAATATCTTCCTTTAATCTTTTCATTTCCCTTCTTTTCTATGAATTACATAAACAAATTATGGCTAGAAAGAAAGATTGGATTTACTACACTTGACTACTTTACCATGATTTAACTTTCTAGTCCACACTAAATATTTAGATATGTAAATCTAAATATTTACATATTTAGACAGACTTCACAACTCTGACCATAACCTCTCTGGGCCTCAGTTTCTCTGGTGGTAATACCAGGCTGGAGCAGATGGTGCATGAGGCTGCGGACAGCTCTGTGAGTCTCCAGGCCAGTTTCTGAGCTTGTGCCATGTGACAGGGTGCTCATGGCTCCCAGGAGGACAGACAGTCTCCTTTCCAGGTTTACCATACAGACTGTGAGTCCCCATCAGCAGGAACTTTATCCATCTTGTTGGGCCATGGGCCATGACCTGGCAAAGGGCCTAAACTGTATTATCTCATTTCATCCTCACATCACCCTGAGTTAGACTTAGAGAACATTTAATTCTCACCTCTGGACAAAATCAACTGCACACTCCACAGGCAGCATGCAGGGCAGCATCACATGGGACATTACCCTCAGGGGGAAAAAGTTCCTCATCTTATTCATGTAGCCACCTCTGTCTTTTATTGCTGCACTCAGTGCTGAAAATGTAATTGTGTCTCTCTATGTAAGATATGACCCTCTCCCACCCCTCAGTTTAAAAACCAAATCATTTTACCCTTGTAGTGCTTGAAATTTCTATGAAACAGTCCTGGCAGGCTGTTGGGGATTGAGTCATTCTCCCACAAGAGCCATGTTCAAGTCCTAACTCCTGATACTGTGGGTGTGAAGATGCTGTTACCAGTTAAGGTGCCCAAAGTGAATGACAGTCACCTTAATCCAACCAAGTGGAAGTCCTTATGAGCCAGGGAAATTGGATATGGATGTAGAAGACAGAAGTCAGTGGAAGCAGAGGGACTGATACAAGGAGAGAGAGATCGCCAATGACGAAGGATTGTCAGAATGCTACAGACTCTGAAGGAGTAAACTAATCCCGTCAAAACGTTGGTGCCAAACTTCTTGCCTTCAAAATCGTGAGACAACAAATTCCTGTTAAAGAAGGCGACCGATTTGTGTGATCTCTCATAGCACCTGGCAAGGTAAGTCAGAGCCAAAGAGTCAGAATCGTTCTACACTGAGAAATGGGCTGGTCCCCTCCACAGCAAGGACTGGTCAAGGTAAAACAGGAACACAGCCAGAATAGCCTATAGATAGCCTCCAGGTTTCCAACAAACAGTTGCCTTTTACACTGACAATACTTATGGAGGAATACATGAACTTCTCTCTCAAGTACCCCTTGCTTTATAAGCTCCTTACACCCCTCACATGGATTGATTTCCTTCCCAGAGCCTCATGGCTTCTGTTTCCAATGATCACTTCATAGTACCTCAAATCATATTACCCTGGACAGATGCTGTCTCTCATCTATTTGATCCTTAGTGTCTCAAGGGCAATGAATTGTGCCTGATGCATCCTGGCCTTTCTCCAGGTACTTGACATGGAAGCCGGTTTCTATATTCAGCTACTTGTCCATGCAATATTTGGTGACATTATAAAATATATCACCTTCCCAAGGAGTTATATAGACTCATGTGTCCCACCAATTACACTATAAATATAAATAAGGTCTTGCATGAACTACTGCAAAGGTATGAATCTTGTACAAAGAGTGTATATTTGGGGACTGTTCTAGTTTGCTGGCTGCCGGAATGCAACACACCAGAGACGAACTGGCTTTTAATAAAAGAGGATTTATTTTGTTGGTTCTTCAGAGGAAAGGCAGCTAACTTTCCACTGAGGTTCTTTCTTATGTGGAAGGCATAGGATGGTCTCTGCTGGTCTTCTCTCCAGGCCCCTGGGTCCCAACAACTTTCCCCGGGGTGACTTCTTTCTGCATCTCCAAAGGCCTGGGCTGAGCTGCTTAACTGAGATGAGGAATGCCGAGCTGCTTAGGCTGTGCTACATTGCGTTCTCTCATTTAAGCACCAGCCAATTAAGTCAAACGTCACTGGTTGCAGCAGACACACCTCCTAGCTGACTGCAGATGTAATTGGCAACAGATGAGGTTCACGTACCGTTGGCTTATGTCCGCAGCAACAAGATTAGGTATGCTCACCTGGCCAAGTTGACAACTGAATCTAACTAACACAGGGACTATGGGGGAAAACTGCTATTGCATGCTATGGACTATATTTAACAGGAAAACATCAACAGTACTGCAGCAATATCAGGGCTACATAATGGGGAGAGGGAAAAGAGTTAGGGGGAGGTTTGGATTTTCTTTGGTGAGGGTGTCTTTTGGCTATCATTCTATTGGGAACAATAAAATTATCTAAAATTGAGAGTATTGATGGATTGTTGACTTTGGACATTATGCATGAGGCCTATGATACATGAGCTGAAAGATGCACCGACTGAGAAGTAGATTGGTGAACGATGGTGTAAAAATATGATTAAACATGGTGTTGGTACAAATAAGAATGAAGTTGTGCGGCATGCAAAGATGTGAATGAACCCGTGGGACATTTGGTAAGGCAAAATAAGTCAGAAACAAAAGAGCAAATATTGTATGATCCCAGGTAGAAAATATAAGAAAATCGGGGCCTAGGTTGTAAGCTCGTATAGGAGTCACATTTATCTCAGAGTGGTAATCGTTATTTCTAAATTTTGAGGGGCTGTTTTATGTACGTATAACCTGGTATTTGATGTAAGAATGAAACCATTTGGGTCAGGATTAAGGTAATTCAGAATGCAGGGGTAAGGAAGACATTGCATATATTTTAGAACTTCACCTACTCTTTGGGACCAAAGGAAGAAAGTTTTATTATGTCCAGAAACTAGATTTTCTGTAGCACATAATCTAACTCAACTTGTCTGGATAGATCATTTAAACAATCCAGACACAGGGTGCCCAGAATAAGAATGAGAGCCTTTAATCGTGTATAAGTTAACGTAATGCCTGGATATATCCTAGAGTATAATAAGCAGATAACTAAAAAGTATTGGTAATGTCCCTCGAGGGATAAGAGAAAAATTATGGAACTATTTAATTTTACCATCAGGGAAACCCAGATACTGTGCCAAACATTAGGGACACCCAAATCAATAGGCCAAGTCCTTGATCTTGATGCTTGCTTATGTATGTAGTAAAGAAGCTTAGTCTATCTATAGCCATGCCTAAGAGTCACTTCCAGAAGACCTCTATTGTTGCTCAGATGTAGCCTGTCTCTCTCTAAGCCCAACTCTGCAAGTGAAATCATTTCCCTCCCTTCTACATGGGACATGACATCCAGGGGTGAAAGTCTCCCTGGTGATGCGGGAGATGACTCCCAGGAATGAATCTGGCCCTGGCACCATGGGATCAACAATTCCATCCTGACCAAAAGGGGGAAAAGAAGTCCAACAAATACGGTATCAGTAGCTGAGAGAGTTCCAATAGATTAGAAAGGCTACACTGGAGGTCACTCTTATGCATGCTTCAGTTAGACATTACTACCTATCATAATTTGCCAAACCTCAACCAAACCAATTCCTTCCAATCTTAAAGAATACCTAGGGCATTATATAAGATCCTACAAAGATTCCACGTACTAGGGTAACTCTCCAAAATCTACACCGTCCAGATGGGTCCCTGAAGCAGATAAGTCCTGAAATGCAGAGGGACCAGCCTCTTCAGAACATCAACTAGTTGTATCCCCCTATCTCATATTATCGACAGCCCCTTTCAACATGAAAATGTTATAATGGGCATAGTCCAAATACCCCTAAAGAGTGGGAGAAAGATCAAAGGTGATGGTGGAGTTATATAAAGAAGGTTGAATTTAACAAGTGAGTATGCATTCTGAATCATTTTGCTGTTATTTCCTTTGGTCTCCAGTACCTTAGAGCAGCTGGAAATAAAAACCTAAAATTGTGGAGTTGTAACCCATACCAAACCCTTGAAATCTGTTCTACTACTGATTGTTGTGATGTACTTTGAAATATATTGCTTTTATGTACATATGTTATTTAAAGAGAAGGAAGGGTTTAACAGAAAAGATGGGATTTAACAAATGCATATGACTGCTGAATCATTATATCAATATTTCTTTCGTTCTCCAATGCCTTGGAGCAGCTAGAGGTAAAAAACAAAAATTCATGGAAATGTAATCCATACCAAACTTTAAAATCTGTTGTATAAACTACTTGTTAAAATGTACTTGGAAATTTATTGCTTTTTAAATGTATGTTATATTTCACATTTAAAATGTTAAAAATATATATCACCTTCCCACAGAGGTTCAAGATTATAGATTTGGGAGCAGGGAAAATTAGGAGAGTCATTTCAAGGAAGGAAGCTTTAATACAGGTCTAAGGGCAGAGAACAGTGACCAGAGCAGTCCTCTAAGAATGACCCAGTTCCCAACGTAGAGCACCCATGGGTGCGGAACAGCTGGAGGTTGGGAGATGCCATGATGCACAGGCAGGAAGGGGAGCTGAGGGCCTGGGAGGTGGGATGACCCCATTTGGTGAACTGAAATGGGCTGAAATAGAGGTTTTTTCCTTTCTAATCATGACCCCATGGAAAGGGACACTCAGCCAGGAATCTGGAGAGGTAGGAGGCTTGTGACTATAGGAGTAGGAACCTGTTCCTTTGGGAAGTGGCAGTCCAGGTTCTGGCCTGTTCCTGTGGGAAGTGGTGGTTCTAAGCTCAGCCTGTGACTGTGGGAGATCATGGCCCAGGACCTGCCCTGTGCCTGTGGTAGGTGGTGACTCGAGCTTGGCCTGTCCTGGTTGCTTTGTCCCATCTCTTCCCAACTTGGTAGCATCACCTTCCTCCCCAAAACACAAGAAAGAAACTCTTTTCTCCTCTATACATCGTTTGCCTGTCTCTGACCCCTGAACAGTTGGTACCTATAGTGAGCCTGGGGCTGATGGTCTTCCAGAGCTCATCTTCCTCAGACCAAGTCTCCAAGGTTGTTGCTTCCCATGGAGCTTCCAGGCTCATGTGTTCCATGTAGGGGTCAGTAACCTCCAGCTCTCTTTCTTCCACGGATAAATTCAGGCTTGACTTTGGCCTGGTACAGATGCCTATGAAGGGAGTGAGAAAACAAGCCCATCAGGTTAATTTGGGAAACAGAGATCATTATGTGCCTACTCACCCACCCAGATAACCAGGTAAGTCAACACAGGGGAAACTGGAGGCCTGTTATTAGCTGAAATAGTAGTAAGGGCAGGCATTTATAATAAGGAGAAAGCATGGGGGTGCTTGAAGCCAAACAGAGGTGTAGCCAGCTGTGTGGGCTCCATATCCACACCTGGATCCATGAAGTTGAAAGGCCATGGACTTTCTCTCTTCAGAGGATAAATTCAGCTTTGGCCCTGGCCTGATACAAATGTCTATGAAATACGTGGGAAAACAAACTCATCAGCGTAATTTGGGAAACACAGTATTACTTATTGTCATGGTCAGGTTCATGTGTCAACTTTGGCCAAGTGGTGGTACCCATTTGTCTGGTTGGGCAAGTGCTGGTCTGTCTGTTGCAATGAGGACATTTCATAGAATTAAATCATGATCACGTCAGCTGCATCCACAGCTGATTCCATTTGAAATCAGCCAAAGGGAGTGTCTTCTGCAGTGAGTGATGCTTATTCTAATCACTGGAAGCCTTTTAAGGAGGATTCAGAAGAGACAGGATCTCTTCCTGCTTCGGCTGGTGAGCCTCTCCTGTGGAGTTCAGTCAGACCCTCCATCAGAATCATCGACTTCACAGCCTTCCTTGCGGATTTTGGACTCTGTGTTCCCATGGTCACGTGAGACTTTTATAAATTTTATATTTGCGAGTGTTCCCTGTTGATTCTGTTTCTCTAGAGAACCCTAACTAATACACTTATCTACCCATCCACCCACTGTGCTAGAGCATAGGCGAGCAAACACAAGGTAAACTGCTGTCATGTTATTAGCTGAAATCTAAGAAGCAACAGGCAGTTATAATGAGAAAGTAGTGAGGGTCTGTGAAGCCAGACAGATGTGAGATATGCCCCTGGCTTTCACATTCACCTGGTGTGTGAGCTCTGTATCCACACCTGGATTTGTGCAGTTGAAGGATATAGGTTATAATTAACTTTTAATAACTGACCCACTCATTAAGCTGTTCCTTGCCCTGAGCTAAGACTATCATTGTCAGACTTGATAGCACCCTTTTGACTGCTATCATTATAATCATCTCCATTTGTCAGCCAAGAACTCAGAAGCACAGAGAGTTTAAGTGACTTGCCCAAGGTCAGACAACTAGTAGGTGACAGAGCCAGAAAATGAACCTAGGACTGACATCCATGATGGCACTGTTTTCTGTCACACTGCATTGCCATTCAGAGTCACCTATTGGTGAAATAAAGTGAAGGAGCATCAGGTAAGGGGGCAGTGTGCAGGCCAGGCACTGTTGTAGGTACTGGGACCCAGTAGTCAACACTGGGACGTGGTCCCCTGACAGGTAATTAGAGATGTCCAGGGCTGCACCTGGTTCAACTCTCTAGTCCAACCTTAGGGTAAAAAAGAGTAGGGGCTGCTCCTGAGTGCCTGCACCTTATTCCTCAAGTTACACCTCACCTGTGTGCTTCCACCTAGGTATTTGTGGGCCACTGCTAGCCACACTCCACACCCTATGAGATGTCACTTTCCTCCAGGTATATTTCAAAGAGTCCATTCCCAGAGGGAGGGAATGTCAGAACAGCAGCCCTTTGTCTTCTGCAGAGCACCATGAAGGCCAGCCCAGTCAGGAATCTTGCTTCAATCTTTAAACCCAAACCTAGTTCAGACACTATATGGACTTGGTCCCCCATCAGTCTCTACAATTATTAGGAATCACCTAGACATCCTTTAATCCAAACTCCCCTTGCAATTATGTAGACCCCAAAGCCCAGGGAGGGAAAGGATTGTCCAAAGTCACCAAGTTAGGAAATGGCAGAGCTGAAACCAAAAGTTATGCCTGCTGAGTCCACTTGCAGTTTCCTGCTAATTTCATCCCCAGCCTTGACTGCCTTCCTGAAATTCAGACCCCAATAGTAGCCACTCAAGAAGGCCTCTGGGCAACTCCCATCCTGTGCATCCTACAGGGAACATACCAACATTCCTGCAAAACTCCTCCCTCCTGAGACACCTACAGCTGCTGGGCCCAGAACTCAGGACTTCACCCTCGAGGCTCCCCTTTCTTGAGCCTCTGGATGTCTGCAAGTCCTGTTGCTCCGGCCTCTTTGAACCTGTCTCCATCTTGCTGTCTTTGCTACCAACCCTCATGAAGACTCAGGCCTCCCCTCTGACCTGCTGGATGCCCATCTCACCCTCTCCCATCGTTCTCTACGCCATAGCAGAGGTGCATTCCAAATCTCTCATCTGACCTTCTCACTCCTTCTTGAGCAACCCCATTGTTCTGGGATGCAAACCCCTCTCCATGTCCATGGGCCCTGCCCTGCCCTCTAATTCTACTCATCACCATTCTGTCCATCTGCCCTCTGTCCCCTAGACCCTGCCAATCCAGCTTCACAGGCCTTCTTTCCTCCCCTCCATCAGGCCCACTCTGTTGCCAACAGGCCTCACTCTCAGATCCTTAATTAGCAAATGCTGAACCACTTCTTCCATGGAAATAAAGGCTTAAGTTCCTGCAAGCATCTAGTTACAACAATTTCATCAAGAGATCAATCCCTAACCTTGTTTTATGTGTGATCTTGTTTATAGATACCTTATTTAATATATATTTGTTTTGTTTCTTTTTGTTATATATTGGTTTTTTCTCTAACATTGAGCTTACAGCTAATGACACAAGAATTGTTCCCTAAACGAAGCTGATCTAATGCATGTATTTTCTCTGTAAGGGCCAACCGAGCTTTCTCACCATCAGAGGCACTAGATAGCTCTTTGACAATATGCTGGGGCCATTTTAACAGTGACGTCTCCAAAAGACCCACAAAAATGTAATGCACATGGAACTAAATAGACTGTGAAAATCATATTTGTTTGCAGTATGACTGCTGAGAGAAGACTGAGCAACCTGCCTTGCTCAATCTCAGCTGCAAATGGGTGCTTTGAGCCACTCAAATCTTTTGCCTTTCTGCACATGGCTGTGCATGACCACAAAGGTGCTGCAAGCATTTATTTTGTGGTAACAGGCTTATTTTAGTGAGTAGTCAAAGTTTCCTTGAAGAATGAGCATTGGATATTTGTCGTTTTTATCATACTGTCTTCTTTATATTGATCAAAAAACGAATCCAGACAAGCAATAAATCAACCCGTAATGCAACCAACTTCCAGTATTCAAGAAATGTAGCTCCAAGGACATCTAATATTCACCTCTGCTCCAGTGTTTCTAGAGCCTGAAAGAGCTGGGATGACTCACAGGTGCCATCCTGCCCCAGGGAGGAGAACTAGTTTACCAGGCATGATCCCCACCTGACTGGAGATAACCATTCTGATAACATCATTCTAGGCAACAGTCTAGAAACTCTGTTCTAAGTCATCCCCTGTTAAATGAAAGGTTTGCTATGGTTCAAGCTGGAAAGAAAAACAAGCACAAATGGCTGCAGAGGAGGTGACTCTGTGAAAGGAGGTCATAAATTCCTGGAGTCAAATTCCAGCCCTGCCCCTCAGAGCCATATATGGTCTTTGTTCAGCTATCCATGCCTCTGTTTCCTCATCTGTAAAGCAGTGAAAGAACCTCTTAACTCACAGGGTAATGCATGGATTAAACAACACCAGTGTGAAAGCACTGAGACTCATGATATGTAACTGAGGTTCCATTTTCTGTTTCCAAAGACTGCCAGAACAAACACCTGCTAAAAGGACTTATCTGACTGTCAGCTAGCCCCATATGTACCTTGTTCTTCGAAGAATCTGAGGGTGTCCAAATATCCTTGGAGGCCTAGCTTTCCAAGTACCTGTAAGACAATCAAATAAGGTAACTGCAGAGAGGAATTCATAAGTGCCATTTATTTAAACATCATCTGAAGACTGCAGAGATGCACTTAAGGACCCTTCAAATCCTGATCCTGTCCGTGAACCTGAAAGGACCACAACAAAACCAAACAAAGAGTTTTGTGGTCCTGGGAGACAGTCCTCCCTCTAATCCGTGAGACTTGGCTCAGATGTTGCCACCTCCTTAGAGTCATTGGTGGAAGCATATAAAGGACAAGGACTTAGTTTTCTGGACTTCCTGTAGCCCTGGGACAAGCCTTCCATCTGACTCATATCATACCCTGTGCTAGTTATCACTGGTCCAACAGTAGCTGTCTCTTCTGCTAAATGGATGACCCTCTATCCTTTTCCCCATAGCCAAGGGCAGCAATTGTGGTATGTGGTATGTGGTCCATTAATGACTACCCCAGTCCAGGGGTGGCTACACAGGTGGGGGGGTCTATTAATGACTAATTTCTATATATTACTCAAGAAAACCAATTCTATTGTAATGCCATACCACTCTCTAGGAGTGTCAGCTGGTGGTATAGATTGTATTACACAATCCTCTTTCTGGAAGCACCAACAGTTAATAATCACAGTCTATCCATTGGCCTATTATAGCCAATTTTGTGTTTTGTCACACAAAAACAAAAATATTCAAAGAGGGTAAACTACCAAATGCTGTCATTCTGACCATGGTCACAAATAACAATCATCTGAGTAACTTAAAAGAAGATTGTAATGTCCAGGTTTTACCACTAGCCAATTAAATCGCAATCTCTAGAAGTGGAATCTGAGCTTCAGTTGCATTGAAATGTTTTCAGGGGACTCCAATGGGCAGCAAGATTGAGAATCACTGAGCTTCTGGGAAAACCTACTCTTCATTTCATCTTTTCAATAACTATTCCTGCTTATTGTGTATAGAACAACCGGTATCTTATGACAACAGAAGGGCAATAAACTGTTCACTTGCACACATACACTCACATACACCACTCACCTTGACATCTGGGGGAATAACGCTCTGAATGCAAGGTAGGCATTTTCTGAGCAGAGAGACAGACTGAGCTTGCTGATGTTTACCTGAGAAAAATTTGTGAATTTGACCTTGGGGCAGATGTCGTGCTTCTCATAGAAGAGGACATGGTGATGATTGTTTTGGCATCAGTGAAGGGCACATTATCAGTTATACCTCCATCTATGTATTGCTGCTAAGGGAGGAAATCAGGGCACATATCGTGAGAAATACTGGGCTAGAGATTCATATGTTTTCCTAAGTATTGGTAAAGCCTTCTAAAAATTGTGGTGGGTGACCAGGAATCACACTTAGTCAATCTTTCAGTAAATCCTTACTGAGCACTTCTGTGCCAGGCACTCACTGCAGCCTTGAACTGTTGTATGATTTGTGCAATGCACAACAGCTTTTTGGCCAAGAGGCAAAATGGAGGCTGGAGGCCAACCCACCACCTCCTAACCAAGTCCTGTGCCCAGGTGGGCACCCATTCAAGTGCCTTTGTAATGTACATAAAAGAAGCATGTAAATGAGGGGCTTTGTGGGCACTGGGGAGAGAGCTGATGGAGACCTGGCTGCTGCCCTAGAGGAGACAAGTGGTTTTGGTGCCTGCCTACAACTTCCAAGAAATTGGGTGGCTGTGATTTTGAAGATGTTACTGTGTTTATATCTGATGATTTCTGGACTCAAGAGAAGTCACTGAATATATGACCAAAACATGGTTTAATCATTCAGCCAACCTCTACCCTGGCATTTCTCTATCTGGAAGGACCAGCTGAGGAACATGTTCCATTTTTAGCGTGTGGTTTAAATCCAAACCTCCCTGGTGCTTGGGAAATTTTGGATACGAGACTTAACCTCTATAGGTCTTCTTCCTCCACACCTTGAAAATGAAGATAAACATCACCTTGAGAGACATTTGAGACTTAAATGAAATAGTGAACCCACTGCCAGTGGGCCCCCAGAATATATCCTCTTATCCTCCAACTTCAAAAGCGCCATTAAAAAAAAAAAAGGTGGCATTTTGTACAAATTATGCTAGGGACGTGTTTTCCTGCATCTATACCCTTAAACAATTTTATTGCCCACAGCCAGTCTGGACAGGCTGGTGTTGCTAAAATTTGGACAGAGTTTCTACCCAGGAATTGGGATCCAGAATGATTTGCAAACCACAGCAAGCCCACCTAGTTGTCAGGATGCTGCCAGAAGAATGCTTTCACATGCTAAAAATGGAACATGTTCCTCAGCTGGTCCTTCCAGATAGAGAAATGCCAGGGTAGAGCTTGGCTGAATGATTAGCCATGTTTTGGTCATATATTCAGTGACTTCTCTTGAGTCCAGAAATCATCAGCTATATACACAGTAACATCTCCAAAATCACAGCTACCCAATTTCTGTGGAAGTTGTAGGCAGGCACCAAAACCTCGCTGGCCTAAAGGAACATGGAACCAAATGTCAGAGATTTCTAGTTAAGACTGAGATTGTAAGTCTTATCTAGCACACATATTTTCTCCAAAAGGGACATCATTTTCTTGTAGCACTAAATATATTATCATAAAGCCACTTTTGATTATTTTTCATTTAAACTATATTCTAACATCCAGTTGTTCCTCTGCCGTATAAAATATTCCTTCCATTTTGAAGTTTTCTACAGTAATATTCTGAGTTTTCTCTATGAACAGATGTGCTCTACAGCAGGGTTTAAGTGAGTATGCTGAATGGGTGATTGTATATCAGCTATAGCCAAGGTGGCCTCGGGAAACAGGACCACTTCCTACAGAATGCTGCCAAGTAGCCCAGCACAGACCCAGGGCATAGTCCACAGCCTGGAGATCACCTTGACTCCTGTTTTCTCACCCCTTATAAGGCCCAAGAATCAGCCATTGCAGGTATTTGTTCAGTTGAACCAAATCTTGACACTACCAGAAGCTTCTGACCAAAACCTTGGTTTTAAAAGGACAGAATTAGGCCCAAAGGGACTGAAACTGTCAATGAGTAGGAAGAGTCAGAATTGATCACTGGAGACTCAGGGACCATCAGCAGGAAGCTCTGCCCTGGTGCCTAGTTCTCGGGGAGATAAAAAACCTCTATATGCAGCCACTGGCAGGACATGGATCTGTGCCTGGGCCAGGTCGAGTCATGGTTATACCAGGATCCAAACCATGTTTTGGGCACTTAGTGTCTCAGTCATTGTCCCTGTGTAGCCTTGTACTTATTGGGACTGGGAGCAGAGGAGATGAGCTGCCCTATGCGTGTACTGATTCAGGCCTCATCTCGTCTGAGGGTGGGATACAGGTTCCAGCTTTCCTGACTGGGCCCTGATAGTGGGGCAGTCCCTGGGTGTCCCTGATTCTTGGTTTCCCCACCAGTCACATGGAGTGAACAACTGCATTTCCCTTCAGATGAGAGGAATGAGTAAGATAATGCCAATGAAGTAAGTTGAACCTCATTAGTGAGGGATTCCTTTTTGTGATCATGGTCATTTGTGGATATGCGAGAGCAGGGTCAAGGTCTAATGCACTTGTTCCCAGGTGAGGGCAAAGAATCTCATACGTAAATGAGTGTCCTTTTGACAATATATTTAGCACCACAAGAAAGCTGTGATGTGCCTTTTGGAGAAAATATGAGTGTTAGATAAGCTTCCTTTAGGCCTATGCTCTAGCACTGTTTGCTGTGAGTTTTATGTTAATGAATTAACATCTAATTTAACAAATTCCAATTACCAGACACCTTCAATGCAACTGATGATTAAACTAAATTTATAGTCAGAGGCTTTCTCACATGTTGCTGTAAATATCCTGAAGGGAAGGTGGTGAAGTAGGATAGGGTGCATTCGCCCCTGCTCCATGGAGCAATTAGAAAAGTGACAGAAAAATGACCAAGACAGCAGTTCCAGGGTACAAGTGACCAGAGACAGACTTCTGTGTTATACAGGGAGGACCTAGATGGAAATGCTGAGAAATTAAGGTTGAGAGGATGGAGTGAGTTTATCTGAACCTGGAACGGACTGCAACACACAGGCTGGAGTGGGAGCTGTCTTCTAGAAAATACTTATAAGAGAATTGGGGCCTAGATGGTAAACTCTTATAGCAGTCACATTTATTCCTGAGCTTTAGATGTTATTTCTAGATTCTGAGATGCTGTGCTATACAGTATAATCTGATATTTTCCTGGAACTTTGGGTCCCAAGACTCAGAGTAAAATTCTTACATACAACAACTGTAAAAGAATCTCAAACAGAGATCAGACTTCATTAGAGATAAGAATCACATCAATCTGGTTGGGACTAAGGTAAATTAGAATACAGGGGAAGGGATGATATTGTCTGTATTTTAGAACTTTACCTACTATATGAGACCGAAGAATGTGAGGTTTATTTTCTCCAAAACCTAAATTTTCTGTAGCATGCAATCTAACTTTACTTGTCTGGCTAGTTCAATTAAGTTAAACACATGGAGCTCAGAATGGAAATGAGGGCTTTTAATTCTATATGGCTTAAGTGTAATTCCTGGATACATCCAAGAGTATGTTGAGCAGATAATTAAAAAGTATTGGCAAAGTCCTTTGAGGGACTGGAGAATAAATATGAAACTAGCTTAATGGTGGATCTCAGTGCTGGGGGAGGAAGGGTATGTACAGAGGATCAGCAAGGAAATGAAGAACTTAGACAATCTGATAAACAAATTAGACCTGACAGACATAGATAGGTTTTTACATGCCAAGACACCAGGATATACATTCTTGTCTAGTGCTCATGGAATGTTCTCTAGGATAGATCATATGCTGGGGAACAAAATAAACAGGTCGTTATAAATTTAAAAACATTGAAATTATTCAAAGCACTTTCTCTGATCTCAATGGAATGAAGCTAGAAATCAATAAGCACTAAAGAATGAGAACTTTCACAAATATATGAAATAATATGGAGATTAAATAACATGCTCTTAAACAACCAGTGGGTTAAAGAAGAAATTGCTGGAGAAATCGGTAGTTATCTGGAGATGAATGAAAATGAGAGTACAACATATCAGGACTTATGGGATGCGGTAATAGCTGTGCTGAGAGGGAAATGTATTGCCCTAAATGCCTGTATTAAAAAACAAGAAAGAGCAAGAATCAAGGGCTTAACTGCTCACCTAGAGGAACTTCAGAAAGAACAGCAAACTAACCCCTAAGCAAACAGAAGAAGAGAAATAACAAAGATTGAAGCAGAGTTAAATGAATGGGAGAACAAAAGAACAATAAGAAGAATCAATAAAACCAAAAGTTGGTTCTTTGAGAAAATCACCAAAATCAATGGACTACTAGCAAGGCTGACAAAGAGAAAAAGAGAGAGGCTACAAATGAACAGAATCAGAAATGAGAAGAGGTACGTTACCACAGACCCTGAAGAAATAAAAGAAATCATAAGAGGATACTATGAACAACTGTATGCCAACAGACAACTTGGATGAAATGGACATATTCCTGGAAACACATGAACAAGCTACACTGACTCAAGAAGAAATAGAAGATCTCAACAAACCAGTCACAAATAAAGAGACTCAATCAGACATCAAAAATCTTCCTACAAAGAAAAGCCCAGGGCTATGTTTAACAGGAAGACATCAGCAGTACCACAGAAATAGCAGGGGTAAAATATGGGGTGAGGGACAAGAGTTAAGGGGAGGTTTAGATTTCCTGTTGGGTGAGGGTGTGTTTATCAGTTATCTTTCTCTTAGGAACAATGAAATTACCTAAAATTGAGATTGTTGATGGATTGTGGACTTCGAGCATTACACATGATCAATGAAATCAGGCAGCTGAAGGATGCACCGACTGAGAAGTAGATTGGTGAACGATAGTGTAGACATATGTTTGAATATGGCACTGCTACTAAAAGGAACGAAGCTGTAAGGCATGCAACGAGGTGAATGAACCTGTGGGACATTTGGTGAGGCAAAATAAGTCATAATCAAGAGAACAATCATTGTATGGTCTCCTTTTGAAAATGCTTATAAGAAACCAGGGGCCTAGATTGTAAACTCTTATAATAGATACATTTAGTCTAGAGTGGTAATTATTATTCCTAGACTTCAATTTAATTATTATTTCTGGATTTTGAGAGAATATTTTATATATGTTTAACCTGGTATTAAGAGATAAGAATGAAGCCAATCAGGTCGGGATTAAGGTAATTCAGAACACGGGTAAGGAACTTGTTCTAGTTTGCTAGCTGCCAGAATGCAATACACCAGAGATGGATTGGCTTTCAATAAAAGGGGATTTATTTAGTGTATAGTCCCTCAGAGGAAAGGAAGCTAACTTTCAACTGAGGTTCTTTCTTATGTGGGAAGGCACAGGGCAATCTCTGCTGGCCTTCTCTCCAGGCCTCTGGGTTCCAACAACTTTCCCCAGGGTGATTTCTTTCTTCATCTCCAAGGACCTGGGCTGAGCAGTGAGTGCTGAGCTGTAAGTGTTGAGATGTGTTATGCTGAGCTGCTTTGGCTGTGCCACATTGAGCTCTCTCATTTAAGCACCAGCCAATTAAATCAAACGTCATTCATTGCAGCAGGCATGCCTCCTAGCTGACTGCAGATGTAATCAGCAACAGATGAGCTTCACATGCCATTGGCTCATGTCCACAGCAATAGAACTAGGCACCTTCACCTAGCCAAGTTGACACCTGAATCTAACCACCACAGAAGTCATTGTCTATATTTTAAAACTTCACATACTCTTTGAGACCAGAGGAAGAAAGGTTTATTTTGTCCAGAACCTAAATTTTCTGAAGCACATAATCTAACTCAACCTGCACAGATAGCTCATCTGAACAACTGAAACACAGGGAGCCCTGAATAAGAACAAGAGCCTTTAATCCTGTATAACTTAATGTAATGCCTGGATACATCCTAGAATACATTAAGCAGATAATCAAAAAGTATTGCAAAGTCCCTTGAGTGATGGGAGAAAAAATATGGAACTATTAAACTTTACCATCAGGGAATCCCCTGATACTGTGTCAAACATTAGGGATACCCAAATCAATAGGCCATGCCCTCAGTCATGAGGCTTACTCTTGTGAAGCTTATTAGGTAGCAAAGAAGCTTAGACTATCTATAGGCATGCCTAAGAGTTACTTCTGGAGGACCTCTGTTGTTGCTCAGATGTGGCCTCACTCTCTCTAAGCCCAATTCTATAAGTGAAATCATTGCCCTCCCCGCTACATGGGACATGACATCCATGGGTGAAAGTCTCCCTGGCGACATGGGAGATGACTTCCAAGGATGGTTCTGGCCCTGGCACCATGGGATCAACCATTCCATCCTGACCAAAAAGGGGTAAAGAAGTGTAACTAATAAATTATTAGTGGCAGAGAGAGTTCAAATAAAGTTGAGAGGCTACTCTGGAGGTCATTCTTGTAAAAGCTTCAGTTAGATATTACTACCTATTATAGCTTGCCAAACCTCAACCAAAACCATTCCTGCCAATCTGAAAGAACACTTAGGATAATATATAAGATCCTACGAAGGTTCCATACACTAGGTTAATTTTCCAGAAACCTACAACCTCCAGGTAGGTGCCTGGACCGGATAAGTCCTGAAACCTAGAGGGCCCAGCCTCTCCAGAACATCAGCTAGTTCCATCTCCCAACCCCATATTATTGACAGCCCCTTCCAACATGAAAAGTTTAGAATGGCCATGGGCCAAATACCCCTAAAGATTGGGACAGAACGATCAAAGGTGATGGTGGAGTTATACAGAGAAGGTAGGGTTTAACATATGAATATGACTGCTGAATCATTAAATTGATATTTCTTTTAGTAGCCAGTATCTTATAGGAGCTAGAAGTAAAAACTCAAATTGTGGAATTGTAATGTATATCAAACTCTGAAATCTGTTCTACAACTAATTGCTGTACTGTGCTTTGAAATTTATTGCTTTTTTGTATATAGGATATTTTTCACAAAAAAAGAGAAAAAATGTTGATTGTGATGATAAAAAGGTATTTATTTCTTTAAGTCTCCTAAATTCTGGAGCAGCTAGAAAGAAAAATCTGAGATGATGATATGATAGCTGATGACAAATTCTGGGATCTGTTCTGTAACTACTTGTAAAAGTGTGCTTTGAAAACTATTGCTTTGTTCTTTCTTTGATTTGTAGATATGTGATATTATACAGTAAAAAAAGAAAAGGGCAATGCAACAGTGGCTCAGTGGCAGAATTCTTGCCTGCCATGCCGGAGACCCAGGTTCGATTCCCAGAGCCTGCCCATGCCAGAAAAGCCCAGGGTCAGATGGCTTCACAGGGGAATTTTATCAAACATTCCAAAAAGAACTAACACCAATCCTGCTCAAAGTTTTCCAGAAAACTGAGGAAAAAGGAACACTACTTAACTCAGTTTATGATGCTAACATTACTTTAATACCTGTTCTAGTTTGCTAGCTGCCAGAATGCAACACACCAGAGATGGATTGGCTTTTAATAAAAGGGGATTTATTTCATTAGTTCTTCAGAGGAAAGGCAGCTAACTTTTCACTGAGGTTCTTTCTTATGTAGGAAGGCACAGGATGGTGTCTGCTGGCCTTCTCTCCAGGCCTCTGGGTTCCAACAGCTTTCCTTAGGGTGATTTCTTTCTGCACCTCCAAAGGCCTGGGCTGAGCTGCAAGTTCTGAGATGAGGTATGCTGAGCTGCTTGGGCTGTGCTATGTTGAGCTCTCTCATTTAAGCATCAGCCAATTAAATCAAACATCATTCATTACAGCAGTCACGCCTCTAAGCTGACTGCAGATGTAATGAGCAACAGATGAGGTTCATGTACCATTGGCTCATGGCCACAGCAACAAGTACCTTCACCTGGCCAAGTTGACAACTGAATCTAACTACCACAATACCAAAACCAGGTAAAGATGCTACAAAAAGGGAAAACTACAGACCAATCACCCTAATGAACATAGATGCAAAAATTCTCAACAAAATATTAGCAAGTGGAATAAAACAGCAATTAAAAGAATTACACATCACAATCAGGTGGAGGTTATATCAGGAACATAAGGATAATTCAACATAAGAAAATCAATTAATGTAATACAGCACATTAACAAATTGAAAAGGAAAAATCACATGATCATCTCGATTGATGCTGAAAAAGCATTCGAAAAAATTAAACATCATTTTCTGATAAAAACACTTCAAAAAGTAGGAATCAAAAGTAACTTTCTCAATATGATAAAGGGCAAATATGAAAAACCCATAGTCAGCATTATATTTGATGGTGAGAGACTGAAAGCTTTCCCCCTTAGATTAGGAACGAGACAGGGATACCCTTTGTCATCACTATCATTCAACTAGAATTTGTACTAGAATTTGTAGCTAGAGTAATTAGGCAGGAAAAGGAAATAAAAGGTACCCAAGTTGGAAAGGAAGAAGTAAAACTTTCATTATTTGTAGATAACATGATACTATACTTGGAAAATCCTGAAAAATCTACAGCAAAGTTACTTGAGCCACTAAACAAATTTAGTGAGGTGGCAGGTTATAAAATTAATGCGCAAAAATCTATATTGTTTCTATATACAAGCAATGATCAAACTGGGGAGTCAATTAAGGAAAAAATTCCATTCAAAATAGCAACTAAAAGAATCAAATATCTAGGAATGAAATTAACTAGGAATAAAGGAATTATGCAAAGAAAGCTATATAACATGCTAAAAGAAATCAAGGAAGATCTAAATAAGTGGAAAGACATTTGCTGCCCATGGATAGGAAGGTTAAATATAGTTAAGGTGTCAGTTCTACCAAAATTGATCTATAGATTCAATGCAGAGCCAATAAAAATTCCAACAATCTACTTTGAAGACCTGGAAAAGCTAGTTACAAATTCATCTGGAAGGGAAAGAGATCCTGAATAGCTACAAGTATCCTAAAAAAAAAGAAAAAAGTAGGAAGGTTAACACCTTCTGAATTTAAAACTTATTTTAAACCTACAGTAGTCAAAAGAGCATGGTACTGAGCAATAGATGTTTCAACAATAACAGTAGGAGACTTCAATACACCACTCTCCTCTACAGATAGAACAACCAGACAGAAGATCAACAAGGAAATTGAGAAGTTAAATAACTTGATAAATGAATTAGACCTAACAGACATATATATAGGTGTTTGCACCCCAAAGTACAAGGTTATACATGCTTCTCTAGTGCTCATGGAACATTCTCCAGGATAGATTATATGCTGGGGCACAAAACAGGTCTTTATAAATTCAAAAATATTGAAATTATTCAAATCACTTTCTCTGATCACAGTGGGATGAAACTGGATCTCAATAACCACCAAAGTATGAGAACATTCACATATATATGGAGATTAAATAACACACTCTTAAACAACCAATGGGTCAAAGAAGAAATTGCCAGAGAAATCAGCAGTAATCTAGAGATGAACGAAAATGAGACTACAACTTAACAGAACTTATGGGATGTGGTAAAGGCTGTGTTGAGAGAGAAATTTATTGCCCTAAATGCCTATATTAAAAAACAAGAAAGAGCAAAAATTGAGTTCTTAACAGCAAACCTGGAGGAACTTGAGAAAGAACAGCAAACTAACCCCAAAGCAAATAGGAGAAGAGAAACAACAAAGATTAAAGTGGAATTAAATGAATGGGAGAACAAAAGAATGATAGAAAGAATCTATAAAACCAAAAGTTGGTTCTTTGAGAAAATCAATAAAATTGATGGGCCACTAGCAAGACTGACAGAGAAAAAAAGAGAGAGGATGCAAATAAAATCAGAAATGAGAAGAGGTGTGGTAGAGACCCTGAAGAAATAAAAGAAACCATAAGAGGATACTATGAATAACTATACAGCAACACACTAGACAACTTAGATGAAATGAACAAATTCCTGGAGACACACAATCAAGCTATACTGACTCAGGAAGAAACAGAAGATCGCAACAAACCAATTACAAGTAAAGAGATTCAATCAGTCTTCAAAAATCTTCCTACAAAGAAATGCCCAGGGCCAGAAGGCTTCACAGGGGAATTTTATCAAACATTCCAGAAAGAACTAACACCAATCCTGCTCAAACTTTTCCAAAAACTTGAGGAAAAAGGAACTCTACCTAACTCATTTTATGAAGCTAATATCATTTTAATACCAAAACTGGGTAAAGATGCTATTAAAAAAAAGGAAGACTACAGGCCAATCTCCCTAATGAACATAGATGCAAAAATTCTCAATAAAATACTAGCAAATCAAATCCAATAACACATTAAAAGAGTTACACACCATGACCAAGTGGAGTTTATACCAGGAATGCAAGGATGGTTCAATGCAAGAAAATCAATTAATGTAATACAGCACATTAACAAATCAAAAGGGAAAAATCACATGATCATCTTGATTGATACTGAAAAAGCAGCAACAAAAGAATGTACAATGGTGCAGCCACTATGGAAGTCTGTTTGGCAGTTCCTTAGGAAACCAATATTGAGTTGCCCTATGACCCAGCAATAGAATTACTTGATGTATACCCAGAAGAGCTGAAAGCAATGACACAGACATTTGCACACCAGTGTTCATAGCAGCATTATTCACAATCGCCAAAAGATGGAAACAAACCAAATGCCCATCAACAGATGAGTGGAACAACAAAAAGTGGTATATACATATGATGGAAGATTATGTAGCAGTAAGACAAATAATGTCCTGAAGCACATGACAAGATGGATGAACCTTGAGGACACAATTGTGAGCGAAATTAGTCAGACACAAAAGGACAGATATTGAATGATTCCAGTCTTATGACCAGCATAAAGGTATAATCAGAGGCTTAAATAGAGAATGCAGGGGATTTAGAAATACACAGAAGCTAGAAATGGGTGAACCCGTTAGCTAATGAGGTTGAACCCCAATGTAAGGGAGTAGATAGGAGCAAAGGTGATTCTCTAGTGGGTCTAGAAGTAATATTACCATATTGAAGATGAACACGATTGAAGGGGGTTGTATAGACCTGTGTGTCCCACTGACTCACACTAGAAATGTGAATGAGTTCTTGTCACAATTACTTCAAAGATATGATTCTCGTATAAAGAGTGTTTAAGTCCAGGGTAAAGGGAGAAAACAGCTATTGCATGCTATGAGCTATATTCAAAAGGAAACCATCAGCACTACCACAGAAACAGCAGAGGTAAATAATGGGGGGAGGGACAAGAGTTAAGAGGAGGTTTAGATTTCCTATTTGGTGAGGGTGTGTTTATCGGTTTTCTATCTTGGGAACAATGAAATTGAGAATGTTGATGGACTGTGGACTTTGGGTCTTCTACATGATGCCTGATGAATGCAGGTGGCTTAAGGATGCACTAACAGAGAAGTAGATTAATGAATGATGGTGTATACTTATGAAGGAAGGCTGTGCTGCTACAAAAAGGAACAATGTTGTGAGACATGCAACAATGTGAATGAACATGTGGGACATTTGGTGAGACAAAATAACCCAGAAACAAAAAAAACAACA
The DNA here is from genome assembly GCF_023851605.1 of Tamandua tetradactyla. Taxonomy (NCBI): domain Eukaryota; kingdom Metazoa; phylum Chordata; class Mammalia; order Pilosa; family Myrmecophagidae; genus Tamandua; species Tamandua tetradactyla. The sequence continues at coordinate 37,755,164 of NC_135333.1, read as the reverse complement.
ATTCTATGGTCACCTTTAGAAAATGCTTATAAGAAAACAGGAGCCTAGATTGTAAGCTTTTAGAGCAGGCACATTAAGTCCGGAGTGGTGATTATTATTTCTGGATTTTGAGAGGCTTTTTAATATATATAACCTGATATTTAGAGATGAGAACAAAGCCGAACAGGTTGGGGTTAAAGTTATTCAGAATATAGGGGTAAGGAAGACAGTATCTATATTTTAGAACCATACATACTCTCTGAGACCAATGGAAGAAAGGTTTATTTGATCTGGAACTGAAATTTTCTGTAGTGTATAATCTAATTCAGCCTATCAATATAGCTTATTTGAGCAACTGAAACAGAAAGCATGGAATAAGAAAGAGGTCCTTTAATCGTGTATAGATTATTGTAATGCCTGGAAACATCCTAGAGTATATGAAGCAGATAATCAAAAAGTATTGGCAAAGTTCCCTGAGGGAGGGGAGAAAGAATATGGAACTATTACACCTTACCATCAGGAAATCCCCTGATATTGTGTCAAACTTTAGGGACACCAAAATCAATAGGCCATGCCCTTGATCATGAGGCTTCTTCTTGTGAAACTTATGTAGGTAGCATAGACGCTTAGACTACCTATAAGCATGCCTAAGAGTTACTTCTGGAGGACCTCTGTTGTGGCTCAGATGTGGCCTCAGTCTTTCTAAGCCCAGCTCTGCAAGTAAAATCATTGCCCTCCCCCCTGTGTGGGACATGACATCCAGGGGTGAAAGTCTCCCTGGCGACGTGGGAAAGGACTCCCAGGGATGAATCCAGACCTGGCACCCTGGGCTCAACAATTATATCCTGACCAAAAGGGGGAAAAGAAGTGTAATTAATAAAGTATCAGTGGCAGAGAGAGTTCAAATAGAGTCGAGAGGCTACTCTGGAGGTTGCTCTTATGCAAGCTCATAACCTGTCAACGCCCAACCAAGGCCACTCCAGCCAATCCTAAAGAACACCTGGGGCAATATATAAGAGTCCACAAGGGTTCCAGGCACTAGAGTAACCTACCAGAAACCTACAACCTCCAGATGGGTCCCTGGTCCAGATAATTACTGAAACCAAGCCCAGCCTCTCCAGAACATCAGATAGTTCCATCTCCCTGCCCCATATTAGTGACAGACCCTTACAATAAGAAAAATTTAGACTTGCCATAAGCCAAAGAACCACAGTGAGAGGTATGGAAAGATCAAAGGTGATGGTGGAATTATACATAGAAGATAGGGCTTAGCAAATGAATATGAATGCTGAGTCATTAAATTGATATCTTTTTTAGTCTCCAATATTTTAAAGCAGCTAGAAGTAAAAACCTAAAATCGTGAAATTGTAACCCACATCAAAGTTTGAAATATGCTCTACAACTAACTGTGGTGCTGTGCTTGGAAATGTACAGCTTTTTTGTATATATGTTATTGTTCACAAAAAAGAAGGAAAAAAAGTCGATTGTGATAATAAAACAGTATTCAAGTCCTCTAGCCTCTTCTATTCTGGAGCAGGCTATTCTGGAGTAGTTAGAAAGAAAAATATGAGAGGATCGTATGGTATGGCCCATGATAAACTCTGGGATCTATCCTGTAACCTCTTTTTGAAGAGTGCTTAGAAAATTATTGCTCTTTTATTTCTTTGCTTTGTATATATGTCACACTACACAATAAAAAAAGGTTTTAAAAAAAAGAGCATGGTACTGGCACAGATATAGAAGTACTGACCAATGGAATTTAATTGAGAATGCAGAAATAGACTACAATGAGATACCACCTGACACCTATAAGAATGGCTGCTATTAAACAAACAGAGCAGGGAACTACAAATGTTGGAGAGGATGTGGAGAAATTGGGACACTTATGCACTGCTTTTGGGAGTATATAATGGTACAGCCGCTATGGAAGACAGTTTCCTAAGAAACTACCCTCTGACCCAGCAGTACCACTACTTGTATATATCCAGAAGAGCTGAGAGGATTGACACAAACAGACATTTGCACACCAATGTTCATAGCAGCATCGTTCAGAATCACCAAAAGATGGAAACAAACCAAGTGCCCATCAACAGATGAATGGAGTAACAAAATGTGGGATACACACACACACACACACATACACACACACACACACACACACAATGGAATATTATGCAGTAGTAAGATGAAATGAAGTCCTGAAGCACATGACAAGATGGATGAGCCTTGAGGACATAATGCTGAGTGAAATAAGCCAGACACAAAAGGATAGATACTGTATCATTCCACTTTTATGTTGATAGTAAAGGTAAAATCAGAGGCTTATCACACAGAATATAGGGGACCTAGAGATACCCAGAAGCCACAGATAGGTGAATGGTTAGCTAATAAGGTTGGACTCAAATGTAAGAAAATAGAAGCAAAGGGGGTTCTCTAGTGGGTCTATAAGTAATACTATTTTGAAGGTGAACATGATTGACAGAAGATGTATAGACCCATATGTCCCACCGATTACACTACAAATATAAATAAGTTCTTGCATGAACTACTTTGAAGGTATGAATCTTGTACAAAGAGTGTATAAGTTCAGAGGATGGGGGAAAGCTGCTATTGCCTACTATGGGATATGTTAAACAGGAAAACATCAACAGTACCACAGGAACAGCAGGGTTAAATAATGGGGGGAGGGAAAAGAATAAAGGGGAGATCTAGATGTTCTATTTTGGTGAGGGTTGTTGTTTATTGATTATCTTTCTCTTGGGGACAATGAAATTATATAAAATTGAGAGTGCTGATGGACTGTTGACTTTGAACATTATACATGATGCCTAATGAATGGAAGTGGCTGAAGGATACACTGACTGAAAACTAAATTGGTGAACGATGGTGTATACACATCATCAAATGCTGTGCTGCTACAAAAAGGAACAAAGTCATGAGGCATGCAAAATGGTGAATGAACCTGTGGGACATTTGGTGAGGCAAAATAAGCCAGAAACAAAAGAGCAATTATTGTATGGTCTCATTGGAAAATACTTATAAGAAAACAGGGGCCGAGATTGTAAGCTCTTATAGCAGTCCCATTTAGCCGGGAGTGGTAATTATTACTTCTGGATTTTGAGAGGTGTTTTATATATGTACCACCTGGTATTTAGAATGAAGCATGGAGCCCATCAGGTCAGGATTAAGGTAATTCAGAATACAGGGGTAAGAAAGACATTGTCTATATTTTAGAACCTCATCTACTCTTTGAGATCCAAGGAAGAAAAGTTTATTTTGTCCAGAACCTAAATTTTCTGAAGCACATAATCTATCTCAACCTGTCTGGATTGATAATTTAAACACAGGGAGCCCAGAACTAGAATGAGGGCATTTAATCCTGTATAGGTTAATGTAATACCTGGATGCATCCCAGAGTAAGGCAAAGTCCCCTGAGGGATGGGAGAAAAAATATGGAACTATTAAACTTTACTACCAGGGAAACCCATAATACTGTGTCAAACATTAGGGACACCAAATCAATAGGCCAAGCCCTCAATCTTGATGCTTGCTCTTGTAAAGTTTATGTATGCAGTGGAGAAGTTTTGCCTACCTAAGAGTTACTTCCAGAGACCCCTTCTATTGCTCAGATATGGCCCCCCCCCTTTCTCTTTCTCTCTCTCTCTCTCTCTCTCTCTCTCTCTCTCTCTCTCTCTCTCTCTCTCTCTCTCTCTCTCTCTCTCTGTCCAATTCTGTAAGTGAAATCATTTCCTTCCCCCCTATGTGGGACATGACAACCAGGGGTGAGAGACTCCCTGGCAGCATGGGAGATGACTCCCACGAATGAATCTGAACCTGGCACTAAGGGATCAACAATGCCATCCTGACCGAAAGAGGGAAAAGAATAGTAACAAAGGTATCAGTGTCTGAGAGAGTTCAAATACAGTTGAGAGGCTACTCTGGAGGTCACTCTTACACAAGCTTCAGTTAGACATGGCTGCCTACTTTAACTTACCAAACCCTAATCAAAACCATTCCAGCCAATCCTAAAGAACACCTAGGGCATTGTATAAGATTCTACAAAGGTTCCATGCACTAGGATAACTTTCCAGAAACCTACAACCTCCAGATGGGTTTCTGCTCCAGATGAGTCCTGAAACCAAGCCCAGACTGTCCAGAACATCAGATAGTTCCATCTCTCTATCCCATAAGTGTCAGACCCTTCCAATGTGAAAAATTTAGAATTGCCATAGCCCAAACATCCCTAAAGAGAGGGATGGAAAGATCAAAGGTGATAGTGGAGTTACACAGTGAAGACAGGATTTAACAAATGAATATGAATGCTGAATCTTTAAATTGCTATCTCTTTTAGTTTCCAGCATTTTAGAACAGCTAGAAGTAAAAACCTAAAATCGTGAAATTGTAACCCATGACAAACTCTGGGATCTGTCCTGTAACTACTTGTTGAAGAGTACTTTGAAAACTATTGTTTTTTAAATTTCTTTGCTTTGTATGCTGTACTATACAATAAAAAAGTTAAAATTAAAAAAAGAGAGAGAAGTTAGGATTTAACAAATGAGTATGACTACTAAATCATTCTATTGATATTTCTTTTTAGTCTTCAGTGTAGAGCACCTAGTAGGAAAAACCTGAAATTGTGGAACTGTAACTGATACCATACTTTGCCATTTGTTCTACAAAATTTGTTCATTAAAATGTACTTTGAAATTTATTGCCTTGTTTTACATATATTTCACAATATAAAAATGTTTTAAAAAAATTAAAAGACAAAAAATTCCTGGAGTCGATTATACTGTTTCTAGATGTGGTTTTAGGGGTCCAGTGTCTGAAAAGGCAGTGAAAGAAAGGACTGCCTAGGGAATCATGATATGGAAATTTAAGGAGGAAGTAAACAACAACACACATAAAAACAAGTAGAAGGTATAATAAACATAAAACAAATAAAGGTTATACATACATAAAACAGGGTTAAGGTTGAGGGAATGTTGTGACCAAAGGCTCCCAGGAACCTAATCCTCCATTTCTCCCAGGGTCAGTGGTTCAGTATGAGCCAGTTCAGTGTTCTAGAGGCTTCATAGAACAGAACTATTGTGAATACTGAAAATCAGCTATACTTAGCTCATACTAGCTGGTTCATAAATGGGAGTTCTCTCTGCAAAGTGGCATTGTTTTTCAATATACATACCAACAGGATTGTACCTAATGTTCTGGTACTACTCTCATAAGTTCATAAATGTCCCCAAAGTGCTAAGATTTTAGAGCTTAAACTTTGTCTTACACCACAATATAGAGAAACAAAATAAGACAAAAAGCTGTAAGAGGCCAGAATTACAGTTGTTTTGGTTTAGAAAACATGTTCCTAATATGTTTTATTTCCCCCCAAGAATCAAGCTCCACCTTACAGGTGTAACACATTGGAAAGCATCTTATACTTTAGGTTACTTGGAGCCTATCATTGGCACTGGGGCGAAGATGAATTAAACCAGCCACCTTACTGACAGATAACCAGGTGATAAATTACACACAGTGTTGGTTTTGCTCCCCAGGTGACCTAGAAGGGGCCAGCTGTGGCTTCTCCTCTGAAAGACTGAGAAGCACAAGCTCTGCATTTGGGGATTGGGTGAGGGAAAGCTATTAAGTCTGGTGCCTTTGTACCTTTAAAGGACAGCAACTGGGACCCAGGACACAGTACTAGCAAGCACCAAAATGCAGACTTACCACCCCTCTGAAGGAAGGAGGGATTAAGCCACAGTAGAAGGGAATACCACAGGCACAAATCAAGACTTGTGAAAACACAAGGGAGTGAAACTACTGGTTAGAACAAAGTCTGCCTGCCTTTAATTCTCCTGGCCTCTTATAATAAGCCTTCTCCAAACAAGCAACAAAGCTGAAAATCCCCTTTGCACGAAGAAGGTGCTTTGGTGAGCAGATTCAGTGAATGATCAACCAATATAGGACTTGAACTTCAGAATCTGTAAGCTTCTTAGCAACAGTGTCTATATTGAACTTAAACTTCCAGCCCTTGTCCCCACAACAGAGCCATGCTAACCAGTGCAGACAAGACCAAGATTTACTGGCTCATTGACGGATTGGGAAGGGAACAGAGTAGGGGCTTCTCAATCACTGATGTTTATCAGAATCATCTGGGAAGCTTGTTGACACCAGGATTCTAGGCCCCACCCCTGAGATTGTGATACAGTGGGTCTGGGGTGGGTGCCGGAGAGTCTACATTTCTAACAACTCCCAAGCTACAGCTACAAGGACCACACTTTCAGTTGTACCCTGTAGAGACAATTAACCAAGATTGGAACACTGATCGTGGAGAGCTAGCCCCGTGGGGATGTTTGCTGCCTAGCAAAAGCTTCTGGAAACAAGAGAGGACAAAATGGGTTGCTGAGATGCTGCTGGGCTGCAGGTTAGCTGGGCAAGGCTGCTGTCTTGAACAGACCTGTGTTAAGCATCAGCCAAATTAAACGGTATTTTATTATTGCAGGTCATCTTCTCTTTGCTGGGCCCTCAGAACAGAGACAAAGAAGTTATTCTCCCACTCTTGGGGGCCTCACTCTAGAAGTCTCCTTGTGATGGAGCATGTGTAGGATATGTTGGGGTGAGGGACTCACGCTGGAAAGGTTTCCTGGAGGAGGTGGTCATAAGCCAAGTCTTGAAGGATGAGCAGGGATTGCTTGAAAGTTAAACTTTCCTGGAATATTTACAGATGCTACAGACCAGACCACCCAATGCACACTGAGTTTATGCTATGCTAGGACTCACAGCAAACCAGTAGTATACACAGCCAAGTTCCTACGACATCCTTCTCTGTATTGCTTCCAAAAGTAAACTTGACAATACCCAGAGAAGTAAACAACTTACGTCCACGACTTCCTCTTTGGACTGAAAATCAGACACCAGCACATTTTCCATGTTGGATATTCTGGTAAGTGAGATGCACATTTTGCCAGAGACAAGCTGGTGGACATTAATTAGGAGGTGTTTCTGAAGCTCTTGTCAAAGATTCTTGTTCAGATTAAAGGATGGGTGCAGAATGCCAAGTTTCCATTTCCTGACTCTCTGGGCAAGGTCCACAAGGATCTCTGCAATCTGCTCTGCTCACAGGAAACAGTAGACAAAAGAGCATACCAGAGATGAAGCCATACAGTAAAGGGCTGCCTGCCTTTCTCACTGCCTGAACTATCCAATACAGTAGCCCATATTGAGCCCTTGAAATGTAGCTAGTCTTTCCTGAGATGTGTAAAACACACTCAATTTCAGAGGCTTGGTGCACACATTACAGAATGTGAAATATCTCATTAGTTATGTTTCATATGGATTACATATGAAAATGAGAATATTTTGGATATATTGGATTAAACAAAATACGGCATTAAAATTAATTCCACTCGTTTCTTTTACTTTTGCCAATGTGGCCACTAGAAAATGTATAAATATCCATGTAGTATGCTCTGTATTTCTACTGGATAGAGCCATACTTGCTGTTGCACAGAAACGAGTCCCCACTTCCAGGGACCCGGTAAGCTGACCCCATCCCGATTCCTCACAAGCTAGAAGCCAGGAACTATCAACATCAGGGCTTCATTTTGTACCAGAGGGTGCAGGAGAAAGATCTTAGATCTGAGTTTGAATCTGGGTTCTACCAGCTCACTAGCTGAGTAGCCTCAGCAAGTGATGTCACTTATCTTTCTAAGCCTCAGGTGGTCTCTTTTTTTTAACCGTTGTTCTCCCTATTATTTATTTTTTATCCATATTTTTTACTCATCTGTCCATACCCTAGTTAAAAGGAGCATCAGACACAAGGTTTTCACAATCACACAGTCACATTGTAAAAGCTATATCATTATACAGTCATCTTCAAGAAATAAGGCTATTGGAACACAGCTCTATAGTTCAGGTACTTCCCTCCAGCCACTCCAATACACCATAAACTAAAAAGGGGATATCTATATAATGTAAGAATAACCTCCAGGATAACGTCTCAACTCTGTTTGAAATCTCTCAGCCACTGATACTTTGTCTCATTTCTCTCTTCCCTTTTTGGTCAAGAAGGTTTTCTCAATCCCTTGATACCAAGTCCCAGTTCATCCTGGGATTTTGGTCCCATGTTGCCAGGGAGGTTTACCCCCCTGGGAGTCACATGTAGAGAGGGAGGGCAGTAAATTCACTTGCCGTGTTGGCTTAGAGAGAGAGAGGACACATCTGAGCAACAAAAGAGGTTTTCTTGGGATGACTCTTAGGCCTAATTTTAGGTAGGCTTAGCCTATCTCTTGCAGGAATAAATTTCATAGGGGCAACTCCCAAAGATTGAGGGCTTGGCCTATTGATTTGGTTGTACCCACTGCTTGCAAGAATATCAGAAATCCTCCAAATGGGGAAGTTGAATATTTCCTCCTTTTTCCCCATTCCCCCAAGGGGACTTTGCAAATTCTTCTTTATTCACTGCCCAAATCTCTCTGGGATTTATCAGGACATCACACTAACCTGGACAAATTAACAAAATCTCATGGCCAATTCAAGATTCCATGTACTTATGGTGCTAACTAAACTGACCAAGCAAGTCAAATTAGGAAATGCACTACCCAAAATATAAATTTTGCACCAAATAAACATCTCTCCTTTTAGTTTCACACAGAAGTTGAAGTTTTAAAGCATGCATGATATCATCCTTTACCCTGTCTTCTGATACACCTTAGTCCTATATAGATCAGCTTCATTCATATCTTACTCAATCTCTTACCACTTTTCTGACTTTTTAAACAGTTTCTGTATGAGATAGTGCTGATTTTCATAGCTTCACAGCTCTGAGTCTCTGTTAGAGACTTACGTGAGCTCTTATCACGTAAGTACCCGAAGGCTCTGGGAAAGACCATGTTATATACAAACATTAGTATCTCAGAATTTAGAATTAATAGTTATACCCCCTGAAGACCTGACTGCTGTAAGAGCTTACACTCTAAGACCCCTTACAATAAGCTTCAGCCTAATAACCCATGCTCTTGACTTTGGTTCACCGAGTTTTTATATTATAGTTAGTCTATATGATTGAGGCATGATAATATTGTCTTTTTGTTCCTGACATTTCATTCAACATACAACTCTTAAGGTTCATTCAGGTGGCCTCTTTTAGGATGTGACAATATTTACCTACTGTTTGGAGTCAGAAAGGATTAGTTAAGATGCTGTCTGCGAGGTGCTTGATCCAGAAGACCCTCCTCATGAATAACTGGGGCTCACTGTAAGCCTCTGATGCCAGACCACCAGCCTGTCTAGTGGGCATGGGGCATATTCCGGCTTTCTCTCACTCCCTTGCCAGCCTGCTTGGTCTGTAGGGCCCGTCTCCGAGACTGAGAACTGGCCAGCCATAACTCCTGGGTTGCAGAAGGACAGACTTTGCCTCCTCCCTGTCCTGACTCATCTCTGACCTCCTCTCACAGCCCTCCCTCCAGGTATGGCCCGGCACAGGAGATAGAATTGCACAAAGCTGGTTTTATCTGTGCCTCTGAGCCAAGTCAACACCACTCAGGTACGCTCTAGATCACAGTTTCTGGGAAATGCTTCTCAGCGGCACCCAGGAGTCACTGGCACACAACCCTGTTTGAAAAGGTGGTGGTGGGGGGGAGGGCGGTGAGGTTGGGAATCTGGGACTCCCAGAACACAGGAATCAGCTCCTGGTAAATCCTGCAGATCCACTCTCCAGGGACTTGATGGATCTGAGCCTTCCCCAGGCACTACCAAGCTCGCCCCAGCCTACACTTGTTCTCTGCCTAGGTAGGAGTTCCCCTAAAGTCCAGGGCATGCAGACATTCCTTGAGGCCCTTGCTCCTCTCCCTATGGAAGACGCTAAATAGTGGCTCACTCCAAGTGCGTGCTGTGTTCTTAGAGGGATGGTTCATGACAACCATGCTGGGCAGAGATGACTCTAGTCCTCAGTCCCTAAATGGGCAGAAGACGCCCACCCTGGGACCTGGGCCTACTTCCCTGCCTGTGGGAGCCAGGGCAAAAAGGGCCTTTCAGCATCTCAGCCTGCCCAGCGCTTCCTGAGTGGATGTTGGTGGCTGCTGAGACCTCAGGACTGACTCCCAGTCCCCACTCCCTCCTCCCTATCATTTCCTGAAAGATCTGACTCTTGAGGCTGTGTTAGGGCTTAGGTGTGAGCGCCCCTAGCTGGGAAGACCACGCTCAGTCCCCAACTGCGCGCGGGGTTCCGGACCCAGAAGATCTGACCCCTAGGTGCGCTGCCTTCCTGGTCCTCCGACGGAGCGCCTGGTGCGAGGCTTACGGACACCGCAGGATGGTCTGTTCCGGAGCGGCAGCCCGAGACATGCCCGCAGCGCCCTTCTCCGATCCCATCCTTACCCGGCGTCCGGGTCCCGGGAGTGCCCCCTTTCGGTTGGAGCCACGGCGGCGGCCCAGGCGCACCCAGCAGGATCCCGGCGAGGAAGGCAGCGCCATGCAGAGCCCCGGACGAGGAGCCAAAGAACATTCGGGCGTTGCGGAAGAGGTGCGGGTCACCCCCGCTCAGGCAGCGTGTCCCCCCGATATGGTAAAAGCCTAGGAAGCTGCAGCGGGTGAAGGACAAGCTCTAGCCGCGCTCGGGGTCTTACATAGCGGTGGACGTCAGGGCGGAGTTCAGGACCCCGGGTCGGCGTCGCGGCTGCTCGGTTGGGCGCCAGCGCGCTCTGAGCCGGGAGTCACTGCCAAGGCCAGGGGGCGCCAGGGGGCTCCAGGGGTGAGCCCCGCCCCGGGCAGTCCTCCCCTTGCCTTGCCCATGTAATTGAGCCCCGTCCAGCCCCAAGGTCAGAAGTGCATTTCCCTAAGTCCAAAGGACAAGGAGGGGCCTGGAGAGAAATGCATTCCTTTTTGTTGCCTAAGTCAGTGACAAAGTCTCAGTTGGTGCCACTGGGTCCTTAGTATCTCTTTGACACTTAACCTCCCTTAAATAGACACCAGTATGGAAATGTAATTCAAGATTTTGCTTGCTTCCCTGTATTTTTTTTTTTTTGTATGATTGTCTTGAATTCTTCATGGCACGCATTAAGATTTCTTCATTTATAATAGGGACCAGAAATTTCCGTTTTAGTGATTCAGTTGTAAGAAGCCCTGTGTGTGCTAGGTGTGAGGCAGGTGGGGAGTTTGGGAGCCTCAGGACTAGTTGACCCGGGTGCCCTTAGCAGGTGCTACATGCCACCTGACCTGCTGTGACCTGCAGAGCACCCACATGGGGAGGTTAGTCTTTGATTGGAATGTGTAAGCAGTGGGTGCAGGGTTGGAACCCAACAGAGTGCCTGGGTCCCCAACTCTCTCTCTCTCTCTCTCCTGTCCCCTGCCTCTCTGTCCTTCTCCGAGTCTTTGTTTCTCTCTCGCACATTCATGCACCTGCTATGACAATTTATGAGGAGTCACCTGGGCACTGCTGGTGATGGGGTCCCACCCTCAGTGCTGTCACAATGGACCCTAAACATCCCTCTTTTACCTCCCTGTCACCCTGTGAAACGCCTCTCCAGCCAGTGAAACATTTCTCCACATCTCTTAAACTTTTTCCTAGAAGGAAAAGTGGTATCAGTGAGATGTTGAGTGCATTGTGCCACTGCTCACATGAGACAGACATGGCTTTGAAGACGGGGGAGGACTGGCAGCCACACACTTAAGGAAGAGAAAAGTCAAATTAACTTATCAAATCCTTTTCAGAGAGCAAGGATACAGTTGGTTCTTGCACAATGCAGTTTTGTTGCCCAGGCCTGCCAAGTGTTCTTTGTGTTCTATTTTATGCAACTGGAGGAACCCATGATATGTTGTGGTATTGACAACTGCTGTACATGGAGGCGGAAGATCATTTTGCAATACTTAACTATTTATTTCACTTTTTTACAATTGTAGTTAAATATATGCAACCTAAATATAATTTTATCCATGTCAAATGGAGGATTCTTTCACATGAAGTACTTTGACAATACCGTGTAACTTTCATCACTATTTCCAGAGTATTTTTATGATCTTAAACTCAAACTCATAACTCAGCCATAACCTCCATTCCCCGTCCCCTCACCCTTATAACCACTATTGTGTATTCTGTATTTATGAATTTGCTTATTCTAGTTATTTTGTATCAGTGAGATCATGCCATATTTGTCCTTTGGTGTGTGGCTTATTTCAGTCATGATGACGCCTTCCAGATTCATTCATGTTGCAGCAGGTACCAACATTTCACTTAATTTTTTTTAACTTTTTCATTGTAAAATTTAACATATATACGAAGCAAAGAAAGAAAAAAGCAATAATTTTTAAAGCACACTTCAATAAGTAGTTACAATACAGATCCCAGAGTTTGTCATGGGCTACAAGTCCATCATCTCAGATTTTTCCTTCTAGCTGCTCCAAAACACTGGAGGCTAGAAAGAATAATAATATAGTGATTCAGCAGGTATACTTGTTTTTTAAATCCCATTTTTCTCTGTAATACCTCCTCCTCCTTCAATCTTCCTCCCAATCTATGGGAATCTTTGGACAATGCCTCTTCTGACTGTTTTAGGTTTAGAAGGGGTATCAACACTAGGATAAGAGGAAGTAATTAATTTATAATCTTGGAAAGGCTGGGTTTCAGGATTTATCTGACCTAGGAACTCTCTGGGAATTATATATTCCAGGAAGGCAAACCTAGTGCAGTTTGAGCCCTAGGTGTTCTTGAGAGTCAACACAAGTGATGCTGATTGGGGGTTTAGCAGAACATGGCAATTAGCACTATCTAACTGAAGCTTGCATAAGAGTAGCCTCCAGAATAGCCTCTTGACTCCACTTGATCTCTCTTGGTCACTGATGTCTTATTTTGTTACACTTCTTTTTCCCCTTTTGGTTAGGAAGGCGTTGTTGATCCCACAATGCTAGAGCCGGACTCATTCCCAGGAGTCATGCTCCATGTAGTCAGGGAGATTTTCACACCTGAATGTCATGTTCCATGCAAGGGGGTGGGCAACAATTTTCCTTGCAGAGTTGGGCTTAGAGAGAGGGAGGCCACATCTGAGCCACAAGGAGGCTTCCTGGTGGCAACTGTTATGACTCATTGTGGGTAGTCTTGGCTTCTCCCCTACAGAAATAAGTTTCATAAGGGCATGCCTCAAAATCCAGGGCTCAACTTATTTTCTTTGGATTCCCCAATGTTTGAGAGGGTACATGGGTTTCTCAGATGGGAGAGTTTAATAGTTCCATATATATATATATATTTCCCCTGCTTCAGACCCTCAAGGGACTCTACTAATAGTTTTTAATTATCAGCCCACCATACTGTAAGATGTATACTGGTATTATATTAAGCTATACAGAATGACAAGGTCTCATTCCTGTTCTGGACCCCAGGAGTTTGGGTTGTTTAAATGAGCTATCCAGAAAGGGTGATTTAGATTATGTGTTACAGAAAATTTAGGTTCTAGACATAATAAACCTCTCTGCCACTGGACTCATATAGTAGCTGAAGGTCTAGAGTACACACCATCATCTTTTACCCTGCATTCTAATTTACCTTAGACCCAGCCAGGTAGGCTTTGTTTTAAACTCTAATTGTGTCATGATCTCTTTTTTGGTTACTTTAACTGCTATAAATAGTTATGCTAACTTTCAGAGCTGCAGCACTCCATTTCCGGGTATTAGGTGTCACAGAGTCAATCAAAGTTCCAGGGAAATACCAGCTGATACGCATATAGCTCAGTGTCTCAGAATGTAGAAATGCATTTACAACTTCAGACTAAATGCAGGGTTTATAATTTTCTGTTAAGCATTTTCTGAGGAAGATCTTAGCATATTTTCTCTTTTGCTTCTCACTTATTTTACAAACACATTGTCCCCAGGGTTTAGTCAGTTCGTTTTGGGCCTCTCAACATCTTTCCTTTCTGGAGGCCACACCGTATTCTGTCATATAAATTTATCACCATTCACCATTGTGCTTTGCAGCCAATGTATTCTTTGGCTCACTCCATCTATTGGGCATCATAGATAATGTCCAAAATAAACAAACCATGTCCTACAGTGTCCTCACATGGTTGTACAATCAGCAGCACTCTCAATTTTAAGCAATTTTCATTTGTCCATAATGACAGAGAACTAGCAAACACAATGTTGCCAACTATAAAATCAAAACTACCCCTTATCACTTGTACCTTCCTCCAATTAGTTGCCCTGGTAATGCTGTGGTACTGTTGATGTCTTCCTGTTAACTATTCTAGCTGCAGCACTCCATTCAGCTATAGCTAGATTTTTAGTTTTTCCCCTGTATCTTTCTACTGTTGACTCTTTGTCCTCTGTCAAACCATCGAAATAGTTCATGCGAGAACTTGTTTATAACTGTAGATTTAATCAGTGGGATACATGGCACTATACATATATATATATCCCCTTTCAATCATATTCACCTTCAATATGGTAATGTTACTTTTAAACCTACTAATTAGTTGCCATCACTTCTATCCATTCCCTTGCATTTAGATTCAACCTCTTTGGGTAGCCTTTCCTCCATCTCTAACTTCTGTGTACCTCTCGGTTTGCTATATTCTACAGTGTAACCTCTGAGATTACCTTTGCCAGAATCATAGTAGTGAAATCATATGGTGTCTGTCCTTTTGTATTTGACCTATTTCACTCGGCATTATGTCCTCAAGTTTCATCCATGTTGTCAAATGCTTCTGGACCTCAGTCTGTCTTATGCTGCATAATATACGGTCGTTGTATATACCACATTTTATTTATGCACTCGTCTGTTGATGGGCACTTGGATTGTTTCCATCTTTAGGCAATTGTGAACAGTGCTGCTATGAGCATCAGTGTGCAAATGTCTGTTCATGTCACTGCCCTTAGCTTTTCTGGGTATATTCCAAGTATTGGTATTACCAGGTCATAGAACAACCCGATATTTACTTTTCCTTTTTTTTTTTTTTGTATGCTGTATGGCAGAGGTCACATTTCATTCTTTTACCATATAACTATCTGATTATTGCAGCACTTGCTGAAATTTTTTGTTCATTTGTTTATTTTTGGGAAGTGCACGGGTTGGGAATCGAACCCATGTCTCTCACATGGCAGGTGAGAATTCTACCACTGAACTACCCTCGCACCCCTTCAACATTTAGTTTTGTGAGGAGTTGCCAAGCTGTATTCCACAGCAGCTACACAATTATACATTCCCATCAACAGTGAATAATTATTCCAATTTCTCCATATCCTCTCCAACATTTGCAGTTTTCTGTTTGTTTAATAGCAGCTATTCTAACAGGTGTGAAGTGATAGCTCATTGTCTTAATTTGCATTTCTATCATAGCTAATAAAACTGAGCATCTCTTCATATGCTTTTTAGCAATCTGTATTTGCTCTTCAGAAAAGTATCTATTTATATCCTCTGCCCATTTTGTAATTGGGTTGTTTGTTCTTTTCTTGTTGAGCTGTATAATTTATTTATGTATACAGGATATCAAGCCTTTACCCCATGTATGGTTCTCAAATATTTTCTCCTATTCAGTTGGCTGACTCTTCATTCCAGGAAGATGGTTGAGTGAGGTGAATTAGTTCACTCCTGCTCATGGAACAAGTTAGGGGAGAGGGAGAAAATTACCAGGACTGCAGTCCTGGGGTGTGAGTAAACAAACAGGGTCTCTAGGGCATTTTGGGGAGGAGAGATTTTGATTGCTATTGCATTAAATATGTAGATCAATTTGGGTAAAATTGACATCTTAATGATATTCAACCTTCTTAGCATGGAATGTCTTTCCATCTATTTAGGTCAATTTTAATTTCTTCTAGAAATGTTTTGTAGTTTTCTGTTTACAAGTCTTTGATATCCTCGGGTAGGCTTATTCCTAGATACCTGATTCTTTTCTCTTTTTTGTGTGTGTTGTATGGCAGGGTCACATCTTATTATTTTTTCATGCAAGTATCCCATTATTGGAGCACTAATTGTTGAATTGTTGAATTTTTGTTTGTTTGGTTGGTTGGTTGGTTTTTGTTTGTTTTGCTGTTTGTTTTTTTGAGAAGTGTATGGACAAGGAATCAAACCCGGGTCTCCCGTATGGCAGGCAAAAATTCTACTACTGAACTAGGCTTGCATCCCCAATATCTGATTCTTTTGGTTGCTATTTTGAGTGGAATTTTTTCCATAATTGTCTCCTCAGATAGGTCATTGCTTTTGTATAAAAATATTACTGATTTTTGTCATTAATCTTCTATCCCACCACTTTACTGAATTTATTTATTAGCTCAAGTAGCTTTGTCCTAGATTTCTCAGGGTTTTCTAAGTATAGGGTCATGCCATTTGCAAATAATGAAAGTCTTTTTTCTTCCCTTCCTATATGGATGCATTTTATTTTTTCTCCTGTCTAATTGCTCCAGCTAGTACCTCTAGTACAATGTTGAACAATAGTGGTGGCAATGGACATCCTCATCTCATTCCCAATCTTAGGGGGAATGGTTTCAGTCTCTCACTTTGAAGTATGATGCTGGCTATGGATTTTTCTTATATGCCCTTTATGACATTGAGAAAACTTCCTTCAATTCCTACCTTTAGAAATGTTTTTATCAGGAAGGGATGGTGGAGTTTTTCGAGTGTTTTTCAATGTCAATCTATATGTCATGTAATTTTTCACTTTCAAGTTGTTAATGTGCTTTATTATGTTGATTGATGTTCTTGTGTTGAACTACCCTTGCATCCCTAGTATAAGCCCCACTTGGTCATGATATATAATTCTTTTAATATGTCATTGTATTCGATTTGCTAATGTTTTGTGAAGAATTTTTGCATCTGTGTTCATTAGGGAGCTTGGTCTGTAGTTTTCCTTTCTTCCAGGTCTTTATCTGGTTTTGGTGTTAAAGTGATATTAGCTTCACAAAATGAGCTAAGTAGCATTCCTTTTTCCTCAGTTTTTTGAAAGAGTTTGAGCTGGATTGGAGTTAGTTATTTTTAGAATGCTTGATAAAATTCCCCTGTGAAGTTATCTGGTCCTGGGATTTTCTTTGTTGGGAGATTTTTGATGACTGATTTAATCTCTTTACTGGCTTGTTGAGTTCTTTTATTTCTTCTCAAGTCAGTATATGTCATTTGTGTTTTTCTAGAAATTTTTCCATTTCATTTAAGTTGACTAGTTTGTCAGTGTATAAGGTGTTCATAATATTCTTTTATGATTTTTAAAATTTTTTAAATTTTCTTCAGGATCTGTGGTGTGGTAACGACCTTCCTCATATTTCTGATTTGTTTATTGCATTCTCTCTCTTTTTTTTCTTTGTTAAGTGTAGATAGGGGTCCATTATCTTATTGATTTTCTCAAATAACCAACTTTTTGTTTTGTTGATTCTTTCTATTGTTTTATTGTTCTCTAATGTTTTTGTTTCTACTTTATGTTATTTCTCTTCTTTTATTTGCCTTGGGGTTAGTTTGCTGTTCTTTCTCTAAATTCTCCAGGTGAGCAGTTAAGTCCTCAAGTTTTGCTCATTCTTGTTTTTATTATAGGCATTTAGTGCAGTAATTTTCCACTCAGCACTGTCATTGTCGCATTTAGTAAGTTTTGATATGTTATATTCTCATTATCATTCTTCTCCAGATATTTACTGATTTCTCTAGTAATTTCTT
Source organism: Tamandua tetradactyla (assembly GCF_023851605.1). NCBI lineage: Eukaryota > Metazoa > Chordata > Mammalia > Pilosa > Myrmecophagidae > Tamandua > Tamandua tetradactyla. The sequence continues at coordinate 37,737,574 of NC_135333.1, read as the reverse complement.
CTTTGACCCACTGATTATTTACGACTATGTTGTTTAATTTCCATATAGTTGTGAAAGCTCTGTTTCTTTGGTGATTATTAATTTCTAGCTTAATTCCATCATGCTCAGATAAAGTGCTTTGACAATTTCAGTCTTACTAAATTTATAAAGACTCAGCATATGTCCCAGCATAATATGATCTATCCTAGAGAATGTTCCATGTGTTTTAAAGAAGAATGTATATCCTGGTGTTTTGGGGTGTAATGAGCTATATGTCTGTTAGGCCTATTCATTTATCCCAGTGTTCAGTTCTCTCTTTCCTTACAGATCCTCTGTATAGTTGCTCTATCTACCATGGAGAGTGGTGCATTGAAGCCTCCCCCTATTACTGCTGAAATCCATATAGCTCCCTTCAGTTTTGCCAGTGTATGCCTCATGTTCTTTGGAGCTACTTGATTGGGAGCATAAACATTTATGATTGGTATTTCCTCTTGATTATTGTAACCGATTGTTATTTCCTGCCACTGATGTACCTGTACACCCTTGCCTAGCTTTGAATAGACCCTCAAGTTTAATTTTACCCCCTACATGAGATCTCAGCTTCTGTTTGATGGGGAATTATTGACAAACCAATTGTAAAAGAGAACAGTCAACAAAACCAAGTAAATACAAAACTTTAGATGAGTAAAGGAAACCAACTGCAAAATAACCTTATTAAGATAATCAAGTGCATTGAACACAAGAAAATCAGAAAGCATGTGAAGATCCATGCAGAAAGGGCCCAGCCAAATAACTAAATCAAAACTCCAGAGGGGACATAGAATATGGATCAACTATTCAAAGATATTATAATAAGTGATATCAGGAAGACACTAGAAGAGCATAAAGACGAATTAGAATAAACAGAAAAGTAGAAGATATCACAGAAATACAGCAGACCAAATTGGAAATATACTAGAGACACACAATAGCAGATTTGAAAAACCTGAAGGAAGAATAAATGAGCTAGATACCAGAACAATTCAACTAGAGCACAGAAAAGAATAAATGGCAAGGAGGATGGAAAAAATGGAACTGGATCTTAGGGAAATGATAGACAACAGGAGGCACAGAAATATAAGAATCAGTGTCATCCCAAAAGAAGAGAAGAGTAAAGGGCTGGGAAAGTTAGTTGAAGATACAATCAGGTAAAACTTCCCAACCTTTATAAAAGACAAAAATACACAAGTCAAAGAGGCCCAATGAAGTCTAAAGAGAAGAGATCCACAATATCCCTACTCCAAAAAACATACTGATCAAATTATCAAATGTTGAAGAAAAACAGAAATTCCTGAAAACAGCATGAGAAAAGTGATCTACTCCATATAAGGGAAAACACACAAGACTGACTTCAGACTACTCCAGAGGCACCATGGAAGCATGAAGGCAGTGGTATGAAATATTTAAGATCCTGAACAGGAAAGGCTTTCAGCCAAGAATTCTTCATCCAGCCAAGTTATTCATCACAATTGAGGGAGAGATTAAAATTTTCAAATACAAACAATGACTGAGAGAACTAATCAACAAGAGACCTTCCCTACAGGAACCACTAAAGGGAGTCCTTTAGTTTTTTTCTACTGTGTACCCTGACAAATACATAATCCTTTACATACTTCTAAGTAAATACCCAAAAATTTTCTCTATGTATATAAGCACTTTTAAAATTATGTCAAATGGAATCTAATTCCACAAAGATTTGAAACTATCATATATTTAAAAACATTCAAGGAAACTCATTGTTAATAGTAAATGGAATTTTGCATTATATTTTTGTTCTTAAATACATTTTGCCACCCACTTATATGAAAGAATTGTCATACGTGTATATATATATATATGAATTGTCATGAAGTCATATATATACTGAGAGCAGCCGCCTTGGGTAGGGCAGTGTTATGACGTCATTCCGGAGGCGCTCAGGCCCTGCGCTCTGGATCGCAGGGATCGGCCAGGGGAGGGGTGTTTTGACATCAGGTCAGCGGAGGGTTGAAGGGCACAGCTTCAGAGCAGCAACCCAGTGGGCGGCGCCATGACTTCGCGCCTGTGGAACTTGACGCTGGCTGGAGGTGGGGCGCTACCTGGGCGCTGCATGACGTCATGCCTGAGGGGCACTGCTTCCTCCTGCCGGTTTGGGTACCTGGCGCGGCCCTGTCCAGCCCAAGGAGGAGGCCTAAGGGGCAGCGGGGGTGTGGGGGTGGGGGCCTGGCGGAGAGAGGCCCAGGTCCCAGCACCCCGTGACGAGTTCAAGAGCTAGTCCTTCGAGTTCCAGGGCATGCGGCCTCCGCACTCTGTGGTGGGAAGATGGAGGAGATCGCCAGCCTCGCGGTGTGGCCCAGCGGTGAGTGAATCATCACCTGCCCCAAGTCCGGTGAGCTCTGAGGCGGCCACATAGATGCCGAGTGTCTAGATTTCCCCGAGCCTCAGTTTTCTCACAACAAATGGGGATTGCACCTGAATTTAAGTCCAGTTTTAAGACAATCCTCGGGTAGGCAGGCGGTGGGGAGACTGATGTCTCAGTTTTCTTTGTCTCTGAGTGTCCCCGCTTTGGGAGTGCTGTGAACCAAGTGACACTACCTTCAAGGCGATGCAGTGACACCAGGGAAGCCAGGCTGAAAAGCCAACTGAGGAGTAAAGGAGGACATTCTCAGGGTCAGGTGGCAGCCCTGGAATCAGGGTTGAGAAGAGGAAGTCAGGTAGACAGCCTGGAGGAAGTGGCTGGGGCCTGGACCTTAAGGGCTGGTTGGACTCCCAAGGCTGAGCTTATGTGGATGTAGGTGCTGGTGGGTCCCAACCACTTCTTATTTCTCTGTTTCACCCGTGCTCTACCCACAGCTGGAAGGTGGTAGGGTTTATGGAGAGAGTCTTATTCTGGAAGTGAGAAAAGAGCTGTGACCTTGGTTCTGTCAATCAATTGCTTTGTGAACTGAGTGTGTGTGTGTGTGTGTGCATGTTGTAAAGCGCATTTGTGCAGTAGGACAATGTTTGGGGCCCTGAATTCATGGCTCACTCGCCTTGTTGGACTTGGACAGCTAATCCCTGAGCCTTTTCTTCATGTGTTTAAGTGAGATGATAGTAGTGCTACTTAGGGTTTTCTGAGAAACAAGTGAAGAAGTCATCAAAGAAGTTCACATTACATTGCATGGACCACAATAAGCATTTTATAAACATTGACTGTTCATTTTTGAATCTTTGTGTGAGCAGCTGTCAAAGATGTGTCTCCAAAAGCTGGGATTCTCACCTTGGTTTCACCATCCTTTTACCAGTGTGTGAACATGAAGTGCCACTTTTCTTTTATGAGCTTCCATCTCTTTATCTGAATAGTGGGACCATTCTGAGAAATGGAAGACAGTGTATGTGACAGTGCCTGGGATGGGGGAACTTCTTCAGGAGGCACTGCCATGAGTTGGCTTCCCTGCCCTTTATACAATACAGACTAATATCTTTAATGTATATAGATGCAAAAATCCTCAAGAAAATACTAGAGAAACAGACTCCAACAGCATATTAAAAGAATTATACACCATAATCAAGTAGATTTTTGTCCATGGTATGCAAGGGTATGCAAGGTTGGTTCAACATAAAATCAATTCATGTAATACACCACATAAATAGAATGAATGAAGAAAACCACATGATCATCTCAATTGATTCAGAAAAGGCGTTTGTCAAAATACAGCACTGTTTCTTCATAGAAACATTAGAACAATAGTAATAGAAGGAAATTTCCTAAGAGTCATTAAGAGTATATATGTAAAGCCCACAGTTTACATCCCACTTAATGGTGAAGAATTGAAATCTCTCCCTCTGTATCAGGAGTAACACAAGAATGCTCACTGTTACCACTATTAGTCAACATTGTACTGCCAGAGCAATTAGGCAAGAAAAAGAAATAGAATAGAAAAATTTCTACTCACAATAGCAACTAAAAAATAAAATATTTAGGAATTAACCTAACCAAGGATGTAAAGGACTTTTACACAGAAAACTAAAAAAATTTCCAAAATCAATTTTAAAAGACCTAAATAAAAGGAAGGATGTTTCATGTTCATGGATTGGAAGACTAAAGATCAATAAATTGAATTTTAAATTCAATAGTGCACAAAGGTATTTATATATTCAGTGTACTTCCAATCAAAATCCCAATAACCTTTACAGAAATGGAAAAGCCGATCATTAAATAAATGTATATGAAAGTGTTAAGGGGTTCCAAATAGTCAAAATCATCTTGAAAAAGGAGAATGAAGTTAAAGAAGTCAGATTTTCCAATCTTAAAACTTATTACAAAACCACAGTAATCAAAACACCATGGTTCTGACAAAAGGATAGCTATATAGACCAATGGAATAGAATGGAGAGCTCAGAAATCAACCCTCACATTTATGGCCAACTGATTTTTAGCAAGGTGGCAAAGACCACCCATTTGGGAAGGAGGAGTCTCTTCAACAAATGGCTCTCAGAAAACTGGATCTATATGTGAAATAGGACTCCTGTCACACACCAAATACAAAAGCCAACTCGAAATGGTTAAAGACCTCAACAGAAGAGTTAGAACCATCAAACTCCTAGAAAGAAACTTAGGGAAATATCTTCAGGATCTTGTGTTAGGCAATGGTTTTTAAAGATTTACACTCAAAGTATAAACAACAAAAGAAAAAATAGATAAATTAAAAATTTTTAATTAAAATGAAAAACTTTTGCTTTCTAAGGACTTGATCATGAAAATAAAACAACAATATATACAATAAGAGAAAATATTTGGAAGCCACATATCCAATTAATGTTTAAATATCCAGAATACATAAAGAAATCCTTCAACTCAACAACAAAAGACAAACAACCCGATTAAAAACTGGTTTAAAGATTTGAATGAACATCTCTCCAAAAGAAGATATACAAATGGCCAGAGCGCGTATAAAAAGATCTTGAAGATCATTAACCATCAGGGAAATGCAATTCAAAACCACACTAAGATACCATTTCATACTCATTAGAATGGGTCCTATTAAAAAAATGGAAATAACCACTATCTAGAGGATGCAGAGAAATGGAAATACTCTTTTACTGTTGGTGGCAAGGTAAAATGGTGCAGCCATTGTGGATGACAGTGGTAATTCCTCAGAAAACTAAGTATAAACTACTTGTGACCTGTAATCCTACTACTACATATACACCCAAAAGAAGTGAAAGCAGAAACTCAGACAGATATTTGCACATAGTGCCATTATTTGCAATTGCCAAATGATGGAAGCAAACCATGAATGGATAAGCAAAATGTGGTATATACATACAATGGAATATTATCCAGCTATAAAAGGAATGAAGTCCTGACACATGCGACAACATGGGGAAACCTTAAAGACATCAAGTTGAATGAAATAAGCCAGACAGAAAAGGACAAGGATTATGTGATCTCTGTTATGAAATAATTAGAAAAAATAAACTCATAGAGTCAGAATCTAGAATAAAGATCAACAGAGGATAGGGGTTGTGCTATAGGGGGTGGGAAGTTAAGACTTTAAATGTACAGGTTTCCTATTTTGAATGTTGGAAAGGTTTTGGTAATGGATGATGGTGATGATACTTTACATCATGAATACCCTTAACAGCACTGAAATATATATCTGAATATGATTAAAAGGGGCAATGTAAGATTGTATATGTGGTAAGAGAATAAAAACTTTTTAAAAGTCCATGGAAATACACTACACAATCAGTGAAGCCTAAGTAAAACCGTGGACTTTAATTAGTAGTACAGTTATAAAATAATGCTGTCATCAATTGAAGCAGATGTTTCACACCAATGCAAGTTGTTGATGTGGGATGGAATATGGGAATCCTATATGTTATGCATGATTGCTCTGTAAACCCACAACTTCTCTAATAGAAAAAAAAGTGCATATTGTTGGAGCTTACTCCAAATGTACTAAATCAGAATCTCTGGAAATCAAAAGCTGGAAAACTGGAGTTTATAGAAGTATGCCAGGTAATTCTTTGACCCACTAGGTTTAAGAATCCCTGCCTTCTTTAACTCTTTGTTTCCATGTCATTCTTTACCACTAAACTTTGCACACTATGTCTGCTGAATGAGTGACTGGATTGATGAATAAAGTCTATTTGTTTATCTAGTTTCCAGAGTCTTTGAAAACTGAAGTCTCCCAACCTGCTTTTGAGGAACCTGGTCAGAAATGGGGTGAAATGGTTGCAAAGCAGCAGGAGAGGGGAGGAGGTTGAGGTGGAGGCAGCCATTGTGGCAACAGGAGGTTTGGTACTAGGATATAGACTGAATACAAGGCAGATGTGGCAGAACCCCATTAGGGGAGAAAAGTGTGCAGAGCCAGCCCTCGGGGAGAGGCTTCAGGGACTGGACATTGCTTGAGAGGCAGGTAGCAGGAGCATGTGCTGAGAGGAGGTAGAAGAACTGGACTAAGCAATTAGCTGTGGGAGCCCAGGCTAGTCACACCTGCTTTGAGTGTAAGTGTTCTTCCCCACAAAATAACGGGACGGGATTGCTAAGATCTCTGCCAGTTCTACCACGATTTAAAAATTCTGAATCGATTTCACAGTAGCAAGTAATAGGTCCTGGGCATCTATAGGATTTTATCACATACTGAATAGTCAATTGTCAGGTTAATGAGAAATGAGCTCTCATTGAGCAGTTTTGAAAATGGGCTTTACAGATAGACCTATGAAGTTCAGTTTTGGTTTTACCACTTCTAAGCTGTGTGGCTTTGGGCAAGGCTCACACCTATCTTGGAAAGTTTCTTTTCCATAAAATGGGGTTAGTTATAGTTTCTGTCTCTAGGATTGCTTGGAGTATGATCAAGTTAATATATAAAAAGGCAAGCCTGGTTCCGGGAGAACCTGGGCACTGCTATCCTTGGAACCATGAGCCAGGAACTATGCTAAGTGCTTTTCATAAATAGTTTCATTTACCCGTCCACTTACAGCAAAAGTATCTTCCTAGCAATTTATAAAAAAAAAAAAAAATCCATTACATGTGTCTTTGGTAAACTGTGATTTGAGTGCGGAGGCTGCATTTTGTACATCTGAAGCATGACCTTATTAAAACTCAGAGAAGAGGTAAGTGTGGTAGTTAGATTCAGTTGTCAACTTGGCCAGGTGAGCATACCTAGTTTTGTTGCTGCAGACATGAGCCAATGGTACGTGAAGCTCATCTGTTGCTGATTTACATCTGCAGTCGGCTAGGAGTCATGCCTGCTGCAATGAAGGACATTTGACTTAATTGGCTGGTGCTTAAATGAGAGACCGCAACGTAGCACAGCCTAAGCAGCTCAACACTCCTCATCTCAGCACTCGCAGCTCAGCCCAGGCTTTTGGAGATGCAGAAAGAAGTCACCCCGGGGAAAGTTGTTGGAACCCAGGGGCCTGGAGAGAAGACCAGCAGAGACCATCCTGTGCCTTCCACGTAAGAAAGAACCTCAGTGGAAAGTTAGCTGCCTTTCTTCTGAAGAATTAACAAAACAAATCCCCTTTTATTAAAAGCCAATCTGTCTCTGGTGTGTTGCATTCCGGCCACTGGCAAACTAGAACAGTAAGCTTACAAAAGTTGTGTAGGTTTAGCACCCTTTGAAAGGATTTCCTAAATTCTTCTCCCCAAATGACACAGAAACCCTTTTCCAGCCCTCCCACACTGGCAGCCCTCTGCTGCCTGAGAAAAGATTTGGCCAGACTGGGTGGATTGCAGGGCATCTCAGCTTTGGGCCCTTCTGGGCAGTCCATAGATCAGGCATCCAATCTCCTGGGGGCATCCGGAGGCCAGCAGCACACAAATATATTTTGCCTTATGTCTCTCACATTTATGATGAATGAAAACAGGAAATAAATGCTGATCCAAAAGAAGTGATATATCTATAACAACGAGAAAGGAGGTAAGTTGGGCAGGGTTCCACCTGTGAGCAAGAAAGCACAATATATTACTTGAACTCTGCCAGATGACATCGCACCTCTTCTCACACATCTGGAAAGAGTCCTGGCTAGAAACCATATTGACTCTCCTCACAGCAATGGAAATCTCACCCCACAGTCCTTGTGTCTCTATGTGAAGTGACTATCACTGGGCACATAATGAGAACAAGAAATATGAAAGAGAACAATGAATCTAAGAAGAAAGAGAGAAGGGATGTTCAGAGAACAGCAAAGAGGTTCCAGGTGAATTTTATATCCATAAAATGAACAGAATGCTACATAAAAGAACAAGTAGAGACCAAGAGAAGGGGCTCTTAATGACTAAATTCTGCTTGCTGAAGTTAAAATCATCTACTAAGTTAGGGGATTACAGCAATAACAGAAGAGGATTTCCAAGAAATGATGAAAAGGTAGAAGACTGTAGACTGGAAGAGTCTACAGTGATTATGCAGTTGAATGAATGAAAAAAAAAGACCCACGTTAAGAAACATTTATCAAAATTTCAGATTATAAAGGATAAAAATTTTAAAATCCCCATTAACAATTCTGGGTGGCACAGAATCTCAGTATTCTGAGAGAAGATGATTTTCAGCATAAAACTGGATACCCAGCCAAACTGTTGTTGGCATGTGATGGCAAATAAATACATTTCCTGACATACACAATTTCAAAATGTTAACTTGTTTGGACATTTTCTTGAGTGCCCACTTCAGAAAAAGCAGGGACTAATCCTAGAAAAAGGGATTCATGAAACAGCAGGTCCAACCCAGGAGAGGCCTGGATAAGGCAGATCCAGGGGCCCAGCCCAGGTTGTAGCCAAAGGTCAGAGCATGTTGGGAGAGTCCCCAGGACAAATGGGAGAACCAGAACTTCCAGGTGGTCCTTGAAATCCTGCTGATAGGTCAGCCACTCTCTCTTTCAGGGGCATTTTCCCAGGAACCCAAGTCCCTGCTCCTTGAGGAACCCTGGAGTCTGAGAGTTTAACAGATTACATGTTATTTAGCTAAAGGGCAAGTCAGCTGGAGGCTCGGGAGCCTGGCAGGCTCTGGCAGCAGGCTGGTCAGCATTTGTGTCTACTCAAACTTTTTTAGGTTCTTTGGTCCCCTTTTCCTGGATTCCCTACAGCATAATGTACCTCCACCCCCTTTTCCCTGCTATTTCTAAGGTTTTACTGTCAGTCAAAACAATTGCTTTTTTTTTTTTAATCAAGTGCTTTCTAAATGGGTGCTTATCTAGCTATCACAAATGGGAGAACTAATAGAGATTGATTAACTTGCCTGAGGTCACACAGTTTAGAAAATGCTTTTCCCTGGTTTGGCAATTTCTAAAACACATAATTTTTTGTCTGTCATCTACTTTTTGCTATCATTAGTGTGTTGTTTGACAATAAAAATCAACTATAACAGCACACCTGCCCATACCTACCCAATTTTTTCTCGTGATCACCCTTGGTCTGGGGAGATCTCTTATCACTCCTGTTTTCTGCTTGAAGAAACTGGAGCACAGAGAAGAAGTTCATCTGTCCAGTATCACACAGATGTGGTCAGTGGTGGCACTAGGATTTGAACCAGAGCCATCCGACCCCTGAGCCATGGGCCTGACCACTCTGCCACCCTGTTCTTGTGGGACCCCAACAAAGACTCCTGGGAACATCTTCCTTTAACCTTTGCATTTTCTTTTCTGACTGAATCACATAAGCAAATTATAGCTAGAAGGGATTGTCTACACTCTACCATGTTAATGTGATTTAACATTCTAGTCAGCTCTGTGACGTCACAATTCTGTGACTCTGCGCTTCAGATTCCCCAGGTGGTAATGAGGCATTGGAGCAGATGCTGCATGAAGCTGCAGCCACTACTGCGAGTCTCCACTCCGATTTCTGAGTTTGTGCTGGGTAACTGGGTGCTCATGGCTCCCAGGAGGACAGCAGACTCCTTTCTAGGGCCTTCCATATAGACTGTGAGCTCTTATTGGCAGGGACTCTGTCCATCCTGCTGGGCCATGAGCCTTGTCCTCACTAAGCGCTGATCCATATTATCTCATTTCATCTTCACATGACCCCTGAGGAAGACACAGAGCACATGAAATTCTCCCCTCCGGACAAGAGCAACCGCAGACTCCACAGGCAGCGTGCAAGGCAGCATCACATGGGACATTTTCTTTATGGGGAAGAAGTTCCACATTTTGCTCATGTAGCCACCTCTGTCTTTCATTACTTCATGCAGTGCTGAAAAAGTACTTAGGTCACTCTTTGTAAGATGTGACACCCCCAGTATAAAAACCAAATCATTTTAACCAGGTAGTACTTGAAATTTCTATTAAATAGTTTTGGCAGACTGCTGGGAATTGAATTCCCACAAAAGGCATGTTCGAGTCCTAACTCCCAGTACTGTGAGTGAAGATACTGTTACTAGTAAGGTGTCCAAACTGAATAAGGACCACCTTAATCCATCCAAGTCTTTATAAGCCAAAGAAACCAGACAGGTAGGGAGCCTGTGTCTGTTCTCACTTGTAGCCTTGAGCTTAGCCTATGCCTGTGGGAGGTGGTGGCCCCGACCTCATCTTGTCCCTGTTTTCTCTGCTCCATATCTTCCCAGCTAAGCCCCATGACCTTCCTCTGCAACTCACAGGAAAGAAACCCTTCACTGCTTCAAACATCCACAGAAAACAGCTCCCTTTGCCTGTCCCAGCCCCCTGACCTGGTACCTTTAGAGAGTTTGAGGGAGAGGGTGTCTAGGAGCTCAACTCCCTTGGGTTTCATTTCAAAGGTACCTGCCTTCCAGGGGGTCTCCAGGCTCATATTTTCTTACCAGGAAGCAATAACTTCTGACACTCTGTCTTCAGAGAATAAATTCAGGCTTGGCCCTGGCTCAGTACAAATGCTTACAAAAGGCATGGGAAAGCAAACTTATCAGGATAATTTGAGAAACAGACTATTACCTACCTACCCATCCACCCACTTGAGCTAAAGGGTACCAAACAGACAGTCCTGTTATTAGCTGAAATCCAAGAAGGGGCGGACATTTATTAAAAAGGTGAAAGCAGTAAGGGTCATTGAAGCCAGCCACATGTGAATTCAGCTCCTGGCTTGCTCATTCACCAGCTCTATGGGCTCTTGGATTCCTGCAGTTCAAAGAAAAGTATTATAATTTATTTCTAATAACTGACCCAAACTGGTTAAACTGTTCCGGGCCTTGAGCTCTCAGCTAACCCTCTGTCACCTCTGCTTCAGCAATCCTTTGTGGTTTCCCACAGAACCCATTGTTCTATTATGCAAAGCCCTCTCCATGTCCGCAGGCCTTCCTAGGCCCTCCAGTATCGTTCATCACCATCCTGCTCCCTTTCTGTCCATCTCCCTACCCTCCACCCCCTGCATTCATCACCATCCTGCTCCCTTTCTGTCCATCTCCCTACCCCCCACCCCCTGCCAATCCAGTTCCAGGACCTTCTTTCCTCCCCAACCTGCCCCCCCCCAGGCTACACACACTCTGCTGGCTGCCCCACACACTCTACTGCACACCCTACACACACACACACACACACACACACACACACACAACCAGTCACATGGAATGAAAAATCCACATCTCCCTTAGTGGCAAGTACTGAATAAGATAATGCCTGTGAAATAGAGTCAGTACTCATTGTTCATGGATTCCTGTTCCTGGAGCTCTCAAGGCTATTTGTGATTATGTACAGAGTGGGCAGAATGACCAACCTCTTGTTCCCAAGCTGAGGTTGAAGAAGGCGGCATTGGGCCTTCTTTGCTTGTAGTGAGAAAACCAGGAAAGAGGCTGCAGGCCTTCAGGAACTTCTGCGAAGTTAGAACAGGCTGAGACTAAGGATCCGTAGTTTTGGGAAGCAGGTTTTATTTGCTATGGCCATAGGGCTCAGCCGAGTAGCCTCTGAAAGTCTGAGCCCCGAACAAAAGGCAACCTTAGCTTTTATAGACTTTTTGACATGTTAAAAACAAGGTAAACATTTGGCTGATTTAAGTTGAGAATGGCCCAGAGCTGAACCATTGAGGGTCCCCCACCCCAGGAATGTCTTCTCTTGCCTACATACCTCTTCACCATTTCCTGAAGGCTAGGGAAAGGGGTTTCTATCCCAGGAAATGTGCCTTATCTTGCTTGCCTGCAAGGAGAGGGGGTTGGGGATTTTCCACAGAGAGCACAGCTAAACCAGAAAGAGGGGAAGACCTGCCTGCTACAGTCTCAGGTCTCATACCTTGAAAAAGTGTCCTTTTTAGGGTGTATTTAGCACCACATTTTTTGCATTTATGTGTATTTTCTGGTGTTTTCTCTTTAAAATGCCCTCCCCCCCCCGCCCCAGCATACTCCTGAAGTGCTACCTGGTGTTCCTGAGTGCAGAAAAAGAGCGATGTGCCTTTTGGAGAATATGCATGTGTTCCACAAGCTTTGTGCAGGCCTGAGTTCTACTGTTGTTGTCTGTGAGTTCAGTGTTATTGAACCAACACCTTATTTAATGAACTCCAGTTATGTGCCCCCTCTATGGGATTGGGAATTAAATGTCCTTAAATTTATATTTAGAGGCTTTGTTCAAATTGTGCTCTAAAATTTCCTGAAGGCAATGATGCTGTTTGTAGATAGGGCTTAAGGCGGCCAGTCTCTAAAGGGCAGTGCAACTTCCTGGGGAATCATTTTATGCAATTTAAGAAGAAGGAAAAATGTATATTAGGAGTCTTTAAATAGAAAGACATGTAAAAGAAGGGTAAGGTTGAAGGATTGTTATGACCAGAGACTCCCAGGATTCTACCTGTCCATTTTCTCTAGGGGCATTGATTCAGTATTGGCCAGTTCAGTGCTCCAGAAACTTCATAGTATGTAAGTACCTTGAATATTGAGAACTGACTGTATTTGGCTTATATTAAGTGGTTCATAATTATGAATTCTCTTTGCAAATTGGTTCTGCTTAGACTGCAAGTAGAATTTTATCAAATATTCTGCTACTTTTTTAAGTTCAAAGACATCCCTAAAATGCTAACATTTTAGTGCCTAAACTTTATCTTTTGTAACACAAAATGGCAAAATAAAACAAAAACTTATGTAAGGCTAGAGTTACATACTTTTGGGTTCAGAAAATATACTGCTGGTATATTTCCTCTAAGAATCAAGCTTCCTCTTACATGTTTAACACTTTGAAACACATCTTATACTTTAATTAGGCCACTGGGAACCTATTGAAGCAGGATAAAATATGACAACAGTTAAATCCCTGGTTTCCTATTCAGCTCTGAAAGAGTTAACAGACCAAATACAAGTCCCTTATTTCTTATCTAGCTCCAAAGGAACTAAAGCAAACTACAAACTTCAGCTGCAGACTTCCTAGGACAAAAATTTCCCTAAAGCCTCAAAACCTCCCTGTCATGGTCCGGTTCATGTGTCAACTTGGCCAGGTGGTGGTGCCCGTTTGTCTGGTCAGGCAAGTGCTGGCCTGTCTGTTGCTATAAGGACATTTCATGGACATAAGTCATGATTATGTCAGCTGCATCCACAGCTGATTGCATTTGTAATCAGCTAAGGGGAGTGTCTTCTGCAATAAATGATGCTTAATCTAATCACTGGAAGCCTTTATGGAGGATTCAGAAGAGACAGTCTTTCTTCCTGCTTCAGCTGGCAAGCCTCTCCTGTGGAGTTCATGCAGACCCTTCATTGGACTCATCAGCTTCATGGCCTGCCCTACAGACTGTGGACTCTGCATTCCCACGGTTGTGTGAGACACTTTTATAAATTTTATATCTACAGATATTTTCTACTGATCCCATTTCTCTAGACAACCCTAACTAATACAACTTGGTATCGAGAGTAGGGTGGTTCTTAAGAAACAGAATCTTAAAAATGTTTTTTTTACGATTGGTTTTCTACTCTGACTGGACTCAAAGGCACTAAGGACTCTTTCCTGTAATCAAAATGATACTGCCAATCCATGGGGTGAGTTGGCAAAAGAAAAAATCAAAATATTACCATTAGATTCTTCTAATGCTTCACTGTATGAAGTCAGGCTCTGGGGAATAAAGTTTTTGACACCTTTACAGAGTTTTGTGGAAATAGGAGGTATGGAGATATTGGCTGGTTGTTGTTAGATATGCTGTATACATTAATGAGTGAAAAGGATGGGCTTAAGGCTTCAAATGAGAAGCTTACATGCTCTATGACAGATGTAAACATGTCTATGAGTACCCTGAAGGAAAATCTTATTTCCTGTAGCCATAAACTTGAGATCTCCAAAAATCAGACTCAGAATCTTACTGTTAGAGTAACAACTTTACATCATAAACTGAAATCTCAATCTTGATGGTATCTGCTGTTAAAATGAGGCATTGATTGGAAAGGAGTGGGACCCTGAAAAATGGGATGGCCACATACATATTGATAATGCTGTCAGTGGAGAGGTTGAAACCCTAAGTCAAGTTGAGTCTTCTCTAGATAACCCTATAATAGTCTGCCATGAGGACATAGCCACCCCATCCAGTATGCCCTGAGGAGTTGACCATCCAACCACCACCTGAAGAGATTAGCCCTCGAATGATTAACCCTGTTTCACAAGATGAAACTGCAAATGAATGCCCTGAAGCAAATGGCTTCAAAGATACTTCTAATACTTTTCATGACCCACCCCCTGACCCCTCATTTCTTCTAGACCTATTACTAAAGTCCCAATAGGCCCCAAAAGGTGAGGTACAAAATATCACCCATGAAGGGGTACATTATACTCCAAAAGAACTATATGAATTTTCTAATTTATATAGACAGAAATCAGGGCAGGATGTGTGGCAATGGATTTTAAGGGTGTGGGGTAATGGTGGGAGGAATATAAAGCTGGATCAAGCTGAATTTATTGATATGGGCCCACTAAGCAGAGATTTTGCATTTAGTGTTATAGCTTGAGGGGTTAGAAAAGGCATTAACAGTTTGCTTGGATGGTTGGCTGAAACATGGATCAAAAGGTGGCCGACATTACTGAGGTTGAAATGCCAGAACTGCCCTGGTATAATGTAGATGAGGGGATTCAGAGACTTAGAGAGATAAGCATGTTAGAGTAGATTTATCATGGAAACTCTGCTCATACACCCCAGGAATGTCTGGAGGATGCACCTTTTACCCTAACTCTGTGAAATAAATTTGTGAGAAGTACCATCATCCCTGAAGAGCTCTGTAGTTGTTCCCCTTCTCTGTAGGTCAGATATTACTGTGTAAACTGTCACTGAGCTGGAATCTGTAAACACAATGGGGATGACCGGATCCCAAGTTAGCAGAAGCCAGGTGGCAGCACTTAATTGCCCAGGACAAAATGGACATGGCTATCATAATGGAGAGCAGACTCAAAGTAGGAGTCAAAATAATCTGACTTGCAGACTCGTGGTGTTGGCTAGTAGATCATGGGGTAGCTAGAAGTACAATAGAGAGTCTACTAAATTCTTGTTTGAGCTCTATAAACAAAAGAGTTCTAGGTCAAGTGAACAGAAGTCCGAGTTGAATTCAAAAACAAACAGTCACAGCCCCTTAATAAATTTCCAGACTTGAGACAGTGTACTGATCCAGAGACTCTTGAATGAGGGGAAGGCCAGGTCCTTTTGGGGGAGAACTCTGTTACACTTTCACAAATTTATACTGGTAATCTTCTTTCAAGCCTTCCCCAAGGAGACCGACCAGCCTTTTGCTGATAGCAACTGTGCTTTGGGGAAAAGGAAATGATCAGATATTTGGGAGATTATTAGACACTGGTTCAGAAGTGACATTAATTTCAGGGGACCCAAAACGTCATGCTGGTCCCCCAGTCAGAGTGTGGTCTTATGGAGGTCAGTTGATTGATGGGGTTTTAGCTCAGGTCTGTCTCACAGTGAGTCCAGTGGGCCCCCGGACCCATTTTGAAGTTATTTCCCCAGTTTCAGAATGCATAATTGGAATAAACATACTGAGCAACTGGCAGTATCCCCACATTGGCTCTCTAATTCTTAGAGTGAGGGCTATTATGGTAAGAAAGTCCAAGTGGAAGCCACTAGAACTGCCCCTACCTAGCAAAATAATAAATCAGAAGCAATACAAGATTCCTGGAGGGATTTCAGAGATTACTGCCACACTTAAGGACTTGAAGGATGCAAGGGTGGTGATTTCCACCACATCCCCATTTAATTCTCCTATTTGGCCTATGCAGAAAACAGACGGGTCTTGGAGGATAACAGTGGATTATCGTAAGCTCAACCTGGTAGGTAAATCCAATTGCAGCTGCTATTCCAGATATAGTATCATTGCTTAACACATCAGCACATCCCCTGGTACCTGGTATGCAGCTATTGATCTGGCAAACGCTTTTTTTCTCAATAGCTATTAGTAAGGACCACCAGAAACAGTTTGCTTTCAGATGGCAAGGTCAGTAATATACTTTCACTGTCCTACCTCAGGAGTATATCCACTCTCCAGCCCTAGGTCATAATCTTGTCCACAGGAACTTGATCATTTCTACCTCCCACAAGACATCACACTGGTCCATTATATTGATATCATGTTGATTTGACCTAGTGAGCAAGAAGCAGCAACTACTCTAGATTATTGGTAAGGCATTTGTGTGTCAGAGGATAGGTGATAAATCCAACAAAAATAGAGGGGCCGTCCACATCAGTGAAATTTCTAGGTGTCCAGTGGTGTGAGGCATGATGAGATATCCATTCTAAGGTGAAGGATAAGTTGCTGTATCTGGCCTCTCCTATGACCAAAAAAGGCAAATGCCTAGTTGGTCTTTTTAGATTTTGGTGACAACATATTCCTCATTTGGGTGTGCTACTCTGGCCCATTTATCGAGTGACCAGAAAAGCAGCTAATTTTGAGTGGGGACCTGAACAAGTAGAGGCTCTATGATAGGTCCAGGCTGCTCTACAAGGTGCTCTTCCACTTGGACCATATAATCCAGCAGATCTGATGGTGCTGGAACTGTCAGTGGCAAATAGAGATGCTGTGTGGAGCCTTTAGCAAGCCCCTGTAGGAGATTCACAATGCAGACCCTGAGGATTTTGGGGCAAAGCCTTACCATCTGCTGTAGATAACTACTCTCCTTTTGAGAAACAGCTTTTGACCTGCTAGAAACTGAACACTTAACCATGGGCCACCTAGTTACCATGAGAACTGAGTTGCCTATCATGAGCTGGGTGTTGTCTGACCCACCAAGCCATAAAGTTGGGTGTGTACAGAAGCATTCTATCATAAAATTGAAATGATATAAATGAGATAGGGCCAGAGCAGGTCCTGAAGGCACAAGTAAGTTACATGAGGAAGTGGCCCAATACCATGGTCTACACTCCTACCTTCTCTTCCCAGACCAGAGCTATGGCCTCTTGGGGAGTTCCTTAACAGTGAATTGACTTGAGGAAGAGAAAACTCGGGCCTGGTTTACAGATGGTTTGGCATATGCAGGTACTACCTGAAAGTGGACAGCTGCAGCACTACAACCCCTTTCTGGGATGTCCCTGAAGGACACCTCCCAGTGGGCAGAACTTCAAGCAGTGCACCTGGTTGTTCATTTTGTTTGGAAGGAGAACTGACCAGAGGTGTGTTTGTATACTGACTCATGGGCTATTGTTAATGGTTTGATTGGATGGTCAGGAACTTAGAAAGAGCATGATTGGAAAATTGGTAACAAAGAGGTCTGGAGAAGAGGTTTGTGGATAGACCTTTCTGAGTGGGCTAAAAACATGAAGATATTTGTGTCCCATGTGAATGCACACCAGAGTGTGACTTCAGCAGAGGAAGGTTTTAATAATCAAGTCGATAAGATGACCCATTTTGTGGATACCAGTCAACCTGTTTCCCCAGTAGCTCCTGTCATTGCCCAATGGACTCATGAACAAAGTGGTCATGGTTGTAGGGATGAAGGTTATGCATGGACTCAGCAACATGGAGTTCCACTGACCAAGGCTGACCTGGCTACAGCCACTGCTGAGTACTCAATCTTTCAGCAGCAGAACCCCATAATCAGCCTCCAATATGGCATCATTCCATGAGGTGATCAGCTGGCTATGTGGTGGCAGATTGATTACATTGGACCACTCCCATCATGGAAGGGGCAGTGATTTGTTCCAACTGGAATGACACACACTGGATATGGGTTTGCTTTCCCTGCATGCAAAACTACCATCCATGGACTTACAGAATGCCTGATCCATCATCATGGTATGCCACAGAGCATTGCTTCTGATGAAGGAACACACTTCACAGCAAATGAAGTGTGGGAATGGGCACATGCTCATGGAATTCTCTGGTCTTACCATGTTCCCCAACATCCAGAGGCACCTGGATTGATAGAATGGTGGAATGGCCTTTTGAAAACTCAGTTACAATGCTAACTAGGTGGCAATACCTTGCAAGGCCGGGGTGATGTACTTCAGGAGGCTGTGTATGCTCTGAATCAGTGTCCACTTTATGGTGCTGTTCCTCCCATAGCCAGGATTCATGGGTCTGGGAACCCAGGGGTGGAAATGGGAGTGGCACCACTCACTATTACCCCTAAGGATCCACTAGGTAAATGTTTGCTTCCTGTCCCTGTGACCTTGAGCTCTGCTGGTCTACAGGTTTTAGTTCCAAAATGGGGAGTGCTTCCACCAGGAGAAACAACAATGATTCTATTGAACTGGATTCTAAGACTGCCCTGGTCACTCTGGGCTACTCATGCCCCTGGAACAACAAGCCAAGAAGGGGATTACTTTACTAGCTTGGGTAATTGACCCCGCCTATCAGGGGGAAATAGTATTACAACTACACAATGGAGATAAAGGAGAGTTTTCCTGGAATATAGGACATCCCCTAGGGGGATATATATAGGACAGTGTAACCTCTGTTTACACTACCATGCCCTGTGATTAAAATCAATGGAAAACTGCAACAGCCCAATCTAGGCAGGACTACCAATGACTCTTAAACTTCAGGAATGAAGGTTTGGGTCACCCCACCAGGCAAAGAACCACGGCCAGATGAAGTGCTTGCTGAGGGTAAAGGGAACATGGAATGGGTAGTGGAAGAAGGTAGTGATAAATGTGAACTATGGCCACGTGATCAGTTACAGAAATGAGGACTGTAATGCTGTTTTGCTCCTGTTATAGTATTTAAGTTCCGAGATATCAAGTTTAAGAATGAATATTACCCAAGGACTTGCACCCTATTCTGGGGATAATGTGTTTCCTGTTGTGTGTGGGGCAGTTGAGTATTATTAGGCAAGGAAAAACTGTGTCTGTTATTGTTTTCTATTTAGAGATTAAGTATGGTTTAAGGTAACGTGTATAGCTGCCAAGTTGACAAGGGGTGGACTCTTATGGTCAAGTTCACTTGTCAACTTGGCCAGGTGGTGGTGCCCGTTTGTCTGGTCAGGCAATTGCTGGCCTGTCTTATGGTATGAGGACATTTCATGGACATAAGTCATGATTTATGTCAGCTGCATCCACAACTGATTGCATTTCAGCTAAGAGGAGTGTCTTCTACAATAAGTGATGCTTAATCTAGTCACCGGAAAGCTTACAAGGAGGATTCAGAAGAGACAGGCTCTCTTCCTGCTTCAGCTGGTGAGCCTCTCCTGTGGAGTTCACACAGACCCTTAGTTGGAGTCATCAGCTTCATGGCCTGCCCTACAGACCATGGACTCTATGTCCCCACGGTTATTTGAGACACTTTTATAAATTTTATATCTAAGGACATTTCCTGATGATTCTGTTTCTCTAGAGAAACCTAGCTAGTACACTCCCGAAACCAATGAAACCTCCCCAAACCATAAAAGTTTGTAAAATCCTGGGGCCCAAACAAATTCTTAGTTATGATAGGAAGCATTGGGTCAAAAAGACTGTTAAACATATGCCCAAAGACAAATTTTAGGTATGTGACAACAAACCAAGAATTCTACTAGCTGTTTCCTTGTAAAACAAAGAACACATCTGGTTTTCAAAAGTTACTATGGAAACCTGTCGTCAGTAAAACTTTCCAATAAAACAGTCCGGCCCACTCCACTTAGTGCATGTCTCTTTCTTGGGCACATTCCTATTAACCTCTTTAACTTGTACTCTCTCTTCTTCTCTTTAATAAACTTTACTACTTATTCCTACTGGTGTTCTCTTCTCTCAATTCTTTTAGTGTCAAGACTAACAAACCTGGAATAGGACTTAGCTGACACCTTGCCAGCGTGGAACCAGTTGCACTATCCTCGGTGCTTTGGTGAAGATGAATTATACCAGATACCTTACCTGATAGGTAGCCAGGTACTTAAATTATACACAAAGTGGGTTTTGCTTCTCAGGAGGCATAGACAAGGGCCAAATGTTGCTTCTCTTAAAGGCCAAGAAGCACAAGGCTTCACATTAGTGGGGAGCGCTAAGCCTAATGCCTTACAGGAATCTGTGCGATTGCACCTTCAGAGGTAAGCCCTGGGGACCCTGGAGTCAGCACCAGCAATCACCAAAAGGCAGACTTACCACACCTCTGAAGGAAGGAAGGATCAAGCCATTGTAGAAAACAAGAAGCTGAAACAAACCAAGATCTGTAATTGCTCATGAAATGAAACCACTAGCTAGAACAGAGTCTGCCTGTCTTTTACTCCTCTAACCACTTATAAGCCTTCTCTAAACAAGCAGTTGCAGAGCTGAAAATCCACACTGCACAGAGGAAATGCTTTGATCAAATGGATTAAGTGAATGATGAACCAATTTATGACTTGCATTTCAGGTATATGGGTCTTCCCTATAGTGTATGCTCCTTAGCAAAAGCATCTGCGATGAACTTAAACTTCTGGCCCTTTGCCCCACAAGAGAGCCATGCTGGACCACAGGAGACAGGACAAGAGTTTCTGGCTCATTGATGTGTTGGGAAGGGACTAGACTGGGGTCTTCTCCAACACTGATATTCATCAGAACCATCTACAGGCTTGTTGATACCGACATTCTAGGCTCCACTCCCGAGATTCTACCACAATGGGTCTGAGTAGAATGCTATAGAATGCTACCTGCTATAAGCTCCCAGGTGATGCTGCTGCTGCTGCACAAAGGGCCAGACTTTGAGTGGTATTATGCTAGACAGAATTAAGCAAGATGGAACGCTGATTCATGGAGAGTTAGTCACGTAGGAATAGACAGGTGCTGGCTGCCTAGCAAAAGCTTTTGGAAACAAGAGAGGACAAAATGGGCTGTTGCAGTGCTGCTGGTCTGCTGGTTGGGTGGGCAAGGCTGCTGTTTTGAACAGACCTGTGTTAAGCATCAGCCAAATTAAATGGTATTTTGATATTGTTGGTGATCTTCTCCGTGCTGGGCCCCCTGGACAGAGACAAACATGACATGCTCCCACCCTTGTGTAGCCTCACTCTAGAAGTCCTCTTCATGATGGCGCATATATAGAACATGTTGGTGTGAGGGAGACACAGTGGAAGAATTCACTTGAGGAGGTAGTCATAAGTCAAGTCTTGAAGGATGTATAGGGATTATTTGAAGTTGAAACTGTCTGGAAATATTCAGGATTTACAGATGCTGTGGATCAGACCACCTAGTGCACATGGAGTCTGCACTACTCTGGGTCATGCACCAATCCAGCATCACTCACAGCCAATTTCTTTAGCGTATCATGAGCCCTGGTAGCTAACCTAGGACATCCCTCTCTGTGTTGCTTCCAAAACTAAACTTGACCACAACCAGAGATGTTAACTGCTTATGTCCATGACTTCAGCTTTACATTGAGAATCAGACACCACTGTGTTTTCTCTGTTGGACAATCTGGGGAACGAGATGCACATTTTTCTGGAGACAGGTGGTGGACATTGGCTGGAGGTATGTGTGGGGCTACTTTCTACAGTACTTGCTTATGTTGAAGAATAGGTGGAAACTGCTAAGTGTCTTTTTCCTTGTGCCCCTGGCAAGGCCTGTAAGCATGTGTTTAGTCTGTTCTAGTAGTGGGAGACAAATAGAGAGAAGAATGCACCACCCTGGAGATATTGAATGCTTTATGGCAAGACCAGACGAAGCCAGATGTCAAGGAGGCTGCCAGCCTTTGCCTCCCTCTGCATTGTTCAATTCAGTTGCCAGTAGCCACCTGTGGCTAATGAACCCTTAATAGGTGTCTAATCCAAACTGAGATGTGTAAAGCACATACCTGATTTTCAAAGGCTTAGCACTCATAAACAAACAACCAAAAAAGAATGTGAGGGTGAAATAATATATCCCCAGCAAAAGTGTCCCCCCAGTATCAACTACTGAAAGGACAAATTCCACTTGCTTACAACTCTGAAGGATGATAGAGACTGGAGAACGACTCCCAATATTCTCAAAGAAAAAGAACAGAAGTAATCTCCATGTGCAGATGGGAGATATTCTTCCTGGCCAGCCAGTCTGGGCCTCTCCCCATCCCTTGGTCCTGCACAGCTTGGGAGTTTTGCAGACACAGCATGGCCTCAGTCCCTTCTGGCACAAGTGGAGACTGTGGAGCCACTCACATCTGTGAGTTAGAACCTCATGCATATCCAGGCACAGAGACCCAAGTCTGTAGAGACCCAGAGTACAACACAAGCAGCTAAGAACTGCTGCATACAAAAGGGCCCCCAGGGGAATAAAAAATATGAAGAGAAACCAGAGCAGAACTGTTGATAAGAGGTGTCCACTCAGTCCATTCTTTATTGGCTGGACCACCTAAATTCAAAATGGACTTTTTTATATGACCCACCTTTCTGGATTGAGCCAAGCTGGGTTCCCAAGGTGGGATACTATAACAGGTAAGAAACCAGAGGCAGAACATCTCAAAGGAAAAAAAAAGTCAGGATTGTAACTGAATTGCAGTAAGATAGGACATGTCCCAGAACTCCAAATTGTAAGGAAAAGGGACCACTGAGTGAAGGAGAGAATTTAAATAAATCATATTAGCCTGGGATAAAATTGTGCTCAAACACACACACACACACACTCACACTCAAGAGAACAGACAGAGATTCCTACAAAAGGAAGGGAGGAAAGGAAGCTTTCTCCTGAATGGGAAACAACTGCACAAAAGGGGTAATCTTAAAAACTGTACCACATATCCAGGGCAAGAAGAATATGAAGAAAATCTGAGAAAATATGAACAGTTCAAACATGTGAAACTCTAAAAGTCCAGAATAAGTTGGACTAAGTGGTAAAGAAGAGCCTTAACACAAAACCAATCAAAAGTAAAACTCTAGAGAAGAGGCTGAAACTGACCCTGAGAGTTAACATCAAAATAATCAGATGTCCAGACAGCAGCAAAAAATTATGACATTCTAAGAAATGGAAAGATGTGGCTCAGTCAAGGGAACAAAAGAAAACTTCAGAGGAGACACAGAACTTAGAAGTTCAAACATCTCCTTAACCAAGGAGATTAAGGAAAATATGGATATAGAGCTAAATGATACTAAGAAGAGAATATGTGAGCATAAATCACTCAAATTTTAAAAGGAACATACATTATTGGGATGAAAGACAATAGTGGAGATTTAAACTACACTAGAGGCATACAACAGCAGCAACAGGCAGAAGAAAGAATCAGTGAACTAGAAGGCAGGAAAATCACAACCATATAGTCAAAGGAATAAATAGAAAAAAGAATAGAAAAAATTGAGCAGTGTCTCAGGGATATGAGTGATAGCATGAAACACATATGTGTTATGGCTGAACCAGAACAAAAACTGAAGGAAATAAAGACAGAAATCTGAGGAAATGATGCCCCCAAATATCCTAACTCTGTTGAAAGACATAAATATAAGTCCAAGAAGCAAAATGTACTCTAAACAATATAAATCCTAGTAGACCTACTCTGAGACATGTATCAGTCAGAATGTCAAATGCCAGCAATAAAGAGACAATTCTGAAAACAGCAATAAAAAGGTGACTGATCATGTACAAGGCATCTTCAATAAGACTAAGTACCCATTCCTCATCAGAAACCAGCAGGTGAGAGGGCAGTAATATGATACATTTAAGGTACTTAAAGAGAAAAACTTCCAGCCAAAAAGTCTTTATGTGATAAAACTATCCCTCATACATGAGAGTTTAAAATACTCCCTGATAAACAGAAAGAGTGAGTTCATCAGCAAAAGACCTGCCCTAAAAGAATTAATAAAGGGAGAGCTGCAGGTTGAAAAAGAAAAAAAAATTTTAAAGGAAAGGAGATAGTGGCATGGAGTAGTATGAATAAATGAGCTTTTCGGTAAAGGTAACTAAAAGAGTAAATGCAAAACCCACAGTACTGTATCTTCAATATACATCACTACTCTTTAATTCCTGTTAGAGTCAGAATACAATTGAACAAGAAAAAGGTATATTTCTTGATAATGGACATGCAAAATATAAAGACTTAATGTTGTGGCAAAGTCCCCTGAGGGATGGAAGAAAAAATATGAAACTATTACACCTTACCATCAGGGAATTCCCTGATATTGTGTCAAACTTTAGGGACACCAAAATCAATAGGCCATGCCGTCGATCATGAGGCTTCTTCTTGAGAAGCTTATGTAGGTAGTGGAGAAGCTTAGCCTACCTATAGGAATGCCTAAGAGTTACTTCTGGAGGACCTCCGTTGTGGCTCGGATGCGGCCTCAGTCTCTCTAAGCCCAACTCTGCAAGTGAAATCATTGCCCTCCCCCCTACGTGGGTCATGACATCCAGGGGTGAAAGTCTCCCTGGCGACGTGGGAGATGACTCGCAGGAATGAATCCAGACCTATCACCATGGGATCAACAATTCCATCCTGACCAAAAGGGAGAAAAGAAGTGTAACTAATAAAGTATCAGTGGCAGAGTTCAAATAGAGTCGAGAGGCTACTCTGGAGGTTGCTTTTACACAAGCTTCAGTTAGACCTTGCTACCTACCATAACCAGCCAATCCCCAACCAGGACCATTCCAGCAATCCTAAAGAACCCCTAGGGCAATATATAAGATTCCACAAGGGTTCCATGCACTAGAGTAACTTTCCAGAAACCTACAATCTCCAGATGGTTCCCTGGTCCAGATAAATCCTGAAACCTAGCCCAGCCTCTCCAGAACATCAGATAGTTCCATCTCCCTACCCCATATTAGTGTCAGACCCTTCCAATGTGAAAAATTTAGAATTGCCATAGCCCAAACACCCCTAAAGAGAGGGATGGAAAGATCAAAGGTGATGGTGGAGTTATACAGAGAAGATAGGATTTAACAAATGAATATGAATGCTGAATCTTTAAATTGATATCTCTTTTAGCCTCCAGTATTTTAGAGCAGCTAGAAGTAAAAACTTAAAATTGTGGAATTGTAACCCATGTCAAACTCTGAAATATGTTCTACGACTAATTGTGGTATTTTGAAATGTATAGCTTTTTTGAATATGTTATTTCTCACCAAGGAAAAAAGTCGATTGTGATGATAAAAAAAATATTTAAGCCCTCCAGCCTTCTATATTCTGGAGCAGCTAGAAGGAAAAATATGAGAAGATCGTATGGTAGCCCTTGACAGACTCTCAGATCTGTCCTGTAACTACTTGTTGAAGAGTGCTTTGAAAGCTATTGCTTTTTTTATTTCTTTGCTTTGCATATATATGTTATATTATACAATAAAAAGTTAAAAATTTAAAAAAGAGTTAATGTTGGACAAAAACAACATAAAGAGGGGCAACAGGGGTATGGGAGCAGAGAACGTGTATGCTGTTGAAGCTAAGTTGGTGTCTTTGCCAATTAGTAGACATTATAGATGTGGGGTGCATAATATAAACCCCAGAGTAGCCACACAGAACATACTTTTAAATTATACAGAAACAGAAATGAGAAAGGAATCACATACATCACAAAAGAGCAACTCTATAGAAAATGAGGTTGCAATAAGGGAATAGAGAGACAAACAATATATGACATATAGAAACCAAAGGACAAAGTGGTTGAAGTAAATATTGCATTTACAGTAATATTTTAGTTTGCCAATGAGCTGAAATTCAATACACCAGAAATGGACTGGCTTTTATAAAGGGGGACTTATTGAGTTACAGATTTACAGTTCTTCTCTTCCAGCTTCTGGGTTCAAACCACTTCTTTGGCCTCTCACATCTCACCCTCCCTGCATGGTCCAGTTGAGTCCTGCAGAGGAGACAAAATTGCACACAGCTGGTTCTGCCCATGCCTCTGAGCCAAGTCAGCACAGCTCAGGTGTGTTGTAGATTGCAGCCCCTGGGAAAGTCTAAGTGGCACCCTGGAGCCACCTGTGCACAGCCCTCTTTGATACAGGGGGGTGAATCTGAAACTTGGGGCTCCCAGAATACAGGGAACAACTGATGTCAAAATCTCCAGATCCATTTTCCAGGAATTTGGTGGTCCCAGGCCTCCCCCTTCCTCCCAGTCTCAGCTGCAGGTTACAACTGTCGTCTGCCCAGTTAGGAGCCCCCCTAGACCCTGGGACCAGCCAGCCAACAAGACTGCACCGCCTGATAGGGGCTTCCTGACAATTAGGAACAAAGTCACGCCCTGCTGGCTGTGCCTTGGTCCAGTACAGCAATCATCAGGCGGAATGAAGAGTAAAATGCTAAGGGAGCCAAGATAAATGGGACTAATAAGGGGCATTGCTGCCTTCCTAGGGAACTTTGGTCCCAACAGTGCCTCCCTACATGGGCCCCAGGTGGTGCTCTTCCTCACTGGGCAGGCCTATCACACATCTACACGTTTGCTGGGGGGGGGGGGGGGGGGTACGTCTAGAGGTGAGGGCCAGCCAGGTGCAAACCCCCACACCTAGGTCAGAAGAGATAATGGGGGATGTCCAGGCACCCGCTGCAGTCCCCAGGAAGGGTCCCCACGATGCTGAAGGAGGGAGAAGAGTCAACTTCCACTTTCACTTCCCCATCTTCTCCACCAGACCAGATCACAGCATCTGACAAGCTAGGACCCCAAATCAGGTCTGTCCTGGAAGACGCTGAGGGTTGGTCACAACCAGCTGCTGCAGGGCTCCCAGGGGGATTCGTCGAGACGACCAAGGGTGGGGCAAGGTGACTCCAAACCCATCCAGTCCCAGGAAGACAGGAGGTGCCCACCCAGTGACCCGTGAAAACTCCCCTCCCAGCGGGAGCCAGGGCTATAGTCTTTTGGCCATGCAGCCCTCCCAGCGTTTCTAGAGTGGGACCGCGGGGACCACTCCCATCCTATGCTCCCCGGTCCCACACTTTGCTCTGCTGCTCTGGGAGGACCTCTGCGGTGCGGTAGGAGGTTAAATCGTGAGTGTCTCCGACTCTGCAAGGCCTAGCTCCGGGCCGGACTAGCTCAAAGTTCTCGCGCAGGGAACAAGGACCCCCGCCCTTGGTCGTGCCTGCGACAGAACGCCTAGCGCGAGGTGAGAGGACGCCGCGGAGGATGGTCTGTCCGGCAATGGCAACCTGGCATGCACCCGCAGTGCCCCTCTCCAGTACCGGCTCCTTGGGGCGTCCCAGCACCGGGAACCACGGCGGCGGCGGCGGCCCCGGCTCAGGCAGCGCTCCGCAGGGCAGCGTGCGGAGAAGCCGAAGAACACGAGGGCATCGCGGAGGAGGTGCGGGGCGTGCTCGCTCAGACAGCAGGTCACCCCGATGTGGTAAAAGTTCAGGAAGCCGCAGCCCAAGAAGGACAAGCTCTGACCACACTCGGGGGCGGGTTTGCTGCAGCTCTGCCAGATGCAGGTGAGCCCACCCCCAGCCCCTGCTTAACCTCCCCAAGTCCAGAGAGTGTTTGCCAAACTCAAAAGTCAGGGAAAGTCCTGGAGAAAAATGCTTTCCCCTGAACTCCCTGTATCCCAGAGGAAGTCTCAACTGGCACAACCAGATTCTTAGCGTCCTTTCGAAACTTAATCTCCCTGAAGGAGGCACCAATATGTAAATAGAATTTAAGGTCTTTGCTTCCTTCCTCGTAATTTTTTCTTTGGTTGTCTTGGATTCATAGCCAGCAGCAAGACTTTTTTCCATTTATGATAGTGACCAGAAGTTTCCATTTTAGAGTTTCATTTGTAAGCAAGCACTGTGAATATCATGCGCTGGGGGTGTGTGTGGCAGGTGTGGCGTTTGGGAGGCTCAGGACCAGTTGACCCAGGTGCCCTTAGCAGGGCCTACAATGCTACCTACCCTCTGTGTCCACACTCTCTGCTGTGACCTGCACAGTACCTGCTGAACTGTTAGTCTTGCCCAGAGTTTATAAGCAGTGGATGCAGCAATGAAATCCAATCTCCTGGGCCCTCCTGTCCCTGTTGAAGGGGACGAGCACCCACCCTTGTTGTTTCCAAGGCCCATGTGGAGATAGAGGATGTGGCCTTTGGAGTCCAGCTGAGGTGAGGCATCTCCCTCTCTCGGCTTGGTTGGGGTTGCTGTCGGGTTCAAAATGTCACAAGGGCAGGCTAGAATTTTACCACTGAACCACCCATGTGCGGCTTGGTTTTAGCAAATGAGCCCTTAAGAAATTTCAGCCAATGGTGTTGCACTTCCATCTACATGGACAAATGATCCTAACCAAATCAGCCTGACAGTTTATTAGTGTCCTTCTTTCCTAGGAAAAGAACCAATTATTATATTCTATTACTCAGAACCTTGGTGATTCCAAATTTGAATTCAATAACCTTTGAAGGATGATAAGCCTAATACTTGCAACCTGGAAGAGACTAATAGAGATCCAAATATATAATCCAACTGATGTAAGGCCTTTGTTCTGACCTCTTTAGTGAACTCCTTTATTCCTGAATCTCCAAATGACTCCACTGGGTACTAATACTTCTTGGCCGAAGCGCCTGGTGTGGTTTGCCTCATGCACTTTAGGATTAACATTCTGAGAGCTGTCTGTACACTTAGTCCCTGTCCCTATAGATCACCAGGGCTGGAAGTTCTGACTCAGACTGAAGCTCTAAATTGAGGCTACTCGTTTACTCAGGCCTGCTACCCAGGGGAATCACTGACTGACTGTCTATGTGAACAGTCAGAGCTGTGTTCCCATCAGCGGGAATCACACAAATAGAAAAGACTGTAAGATCCCTATCAATAACTCTGGCAGAAGTTACTAATGTACCACCTGTGCCCCAGATGGACAGAGGTCAGTCTCAACTCACTGGCACAAGTAGTGATGGGCAATCACATTGCTTTAGATTTCAATGTTGGCTGCTCATGGTGGCATTCCCATTACTAATAATTACTGTTGTGCTGTCATCAATGAAACAGGCAATGTGGAACAGCCTAAAGGTAAACACTATTTGACTTGCTAGGGCTGATCCTCATGGCCCAGAGCCCTGCTGTGCCCTGATTTTTGCAAAGAACCCTCCACTCTGTGCCACCGTCCTTGTCCTTCAGGCCCGCATGCCCTCCAGCCTGGCCCCTCTGGACTTCTCCAGCCTGGAATATCTGCTCCCCCTCCCTGCCTCCTGCCTCCACCCCTTCTCTCCAGGCAAGGAAGCAAGGAGGCCTGCAGAGGCCCAGGTTAGCCATTTGCTGCTTGAGTGCTCTTGGGTTCCTGGTTCATGTCTCAGTTCTTTCAACTGTGAAATGTGGTTAGGAACCCCACATGTCCCACAGAGGTGTAGTGAAGATTAAATGAGGTGATCTAGGAGAAGTGCTGAGTCCAGTGCAGGGAGGAGGAACATACCTGCACAGGTGAGTTGTCATCGGTTAGGGCTCCCCACAAAGCCTCTCCTCATCTCCACCCCCTGCTACCATAGAAAGGGGACCCCGGGCGCTCTGTACTGTGCTGCAGCGTGGGATTGCTAAGGGCCTGGCCCAGTTGCCTGCTCCTTCCTCTGTCCTGGGGAGGAGGCAGGGAAGGGCACGAGCATCAGACCCAAAGCAGGACCTGGGTTCAAGTCCAGCACTTTCATTTCTTCCTAGGCTTGATGTCACCACCCTTATTTTGGTACATCAGGTACATGTTGTCTGCTTTATTTCATTCATTGCCCCTTCCTCACCCATCTCTAGTTTCCTTGCCTTCACTACTCATAAGACTGCTATTAATTTATGATCTTCTAGCCACCTTTCCAGCCAGTTACCATATTATTAAATTAAAATATGTATATATAGGGCGGACCACGGTGGCTCAGCAGGCAAGAGTGCTTGCCTGCCATGCCAGAGGACCCGGGTTAGATTCCCAGTGCCTGCCCATGTAAAAAAAATAATAATAAAAAAAATAAAAATAAAATAAAAAATATATATACACACACACATTATATATACAAAAGAGGTGGGGAGTGCAAGGGTAGTTCAGTGGTAGAATTCTCGCTTGCCATGTGAGAGACCTGGATTCAATTCCCAGCCCATGCACCTCCCAAATAAACAAAGAAACCAACAAAAACAAACAAAACATTCAACTAATGGTGCTACAATAACAGGATTCTCATGGAAAAAGAATGAAATGTGACCCTGCCATACAGCATACAAAATATATATATACACAGAAGAGAAAATATAAATAGTAATGCTTTGGGAGTGTTTTTATTTTAATGCTTGCATAAATGGTGTCATTCAATAAATTTCATTCTGCTTTTGCCTGTCACTTCCAAGGCTGTATTTCTCAAAGTGCCCCACTGTTTTGGCTAATCCATTCCCTAGCCAGGGACACCCACAGTGGTCTGGGGTCCAAGGAGACGACTGGGTCATCTCTGGCCCATTGCAGACAGCTCTGTCATCAGCGTCCTCTGCAGCACACTTTGGTGCACAGGGGGACTTCTCTGCAGGTTTTAATTTCTCTCTGTGCCCCGGGCTTGGTTTCTATAACCTCTGCCCAATTTTCAGTGTTGTGGACAAGTTGTTTGGCATCTCCGAGCTTCTTTGTTGGTGGGTAGGTACCTGAGCCTCTCCAGGCTGGGTGTCCCCAGCTGTAGGTGGGCATGGTGAGCCCTATACCCATAGCTGTGTGATCTCAACTGGCAGCTGAAAGAAAGTACCTGGAATCTACCTTTGCCTGCAGGTAGACCCCTGGTGCTGCTGGCCCCTGACAACCCCTGTCTCCACGGTTGGCAGTTCACCGTGGCGGGTCTGTGTTTGAGGGTGCAAAGCAATCAGGGGAAATGTCTCTGTGGGTCCTTGCATCAAAGTCTTTTCATATTATACTGAAAATCTACAATGAATAGAGGGTGGTAAGGAGTTTTGGGAAGTCACTCAAGTGTGGGGGCGCTGCCTGGAACCCAGACCTTCCTCCCACATCTCTGCCTGGTCCTTGTACAAGCACAGCTGCAGAATTAAAAGTAGGCTGACCCAGAAGGCCAGGTGAGGTGGGTCCAGCGCTGTCACTTCCTGGCTGTCACTTTGCCCCCCATACCTCAGATCCTCCCTGGGCTGTAAACAGGTATGGAATGTTTTTGCCAAGACTACCAGAGATCAAACCAAGATTAGACCCCTCGCCAGGAGTTCAGTCACCTGGAAATCGGGAACTGCCATCTGGAGATGGGTCCTGGTGGCCCACAACCTGCAGCCACACCTGGGGCGCACCCCAGAGGGTGGAGTGGGGATCGCGTCCCGGGGCCTCATTGGCTGGGGCAGCAGGTGACACAGCCCGGGGCGGGGCAGGGGTTACCTGGCCCTTGCCTGGGTCTCCCTCCCTGGAGCCACACCCTGGCCCAGTCTTGGCGCTAAACACTTTGGGATCTCCGAGGCCCCATCACAGCCCTTTCGGGACCGCTCTCCCTTACTGGCCCTGGCCCGGCCCCACCCGCCATGGGCTGCTTCTTGGAGGAGGAGGGCAGCTGGAGTCTGTCCTCCAGCTCCAGCTTCCTGGGTCTCTACCATGTGGGCATGACCCAGTGCCTGCGCGAATGCGACCCGCGCCTCCTCCAGGGCGCCCTCCGCTTCTACGGCTCCTCCTCGGGAGCACTCAACGCTGTTGCTATCATCTGCGGCAAGTCGGTCGGTGCATCCCGGGCTTTTGCGGGCGCGGAGGGGCTGGGAACCGGCGGACAGACCCTAACAGGAAGCTGATTAGGGACGGGAGGAGGGTGGGTGCGCAGGGGCCGTGGGTTTTCACAACTCCTTCCTGGAGCTTTGTCCTGTCGTTCTTACAACCAGCTTATCCTCCTTGGCCCCTTATGAGAAGCTGCGGGCTTGGGACTGTGGTTCCCCCATGGAGCAGAGGAGAGAGTTGAGACCCAGAGCCAGGAAGTCTGATCCCAGGGCCAGCTGGGGATAAAGACGGACAGAGGGTTTGAACCCAGATCTGGGCACAGACATCCTGCACGGGGAAGGCAAGGGCCCTAGGTCCCCATTGCACCTAGTGGGGAGGACGGCCCTGCGGGGCTGAAGAGTTCTTTGCACCCATGGAGCACATCAAGCAGCAGCTACAAGACAAACTGCCCGGCAACACTCACGTCCTGGCCTCCCAGCGCCTGGGCATCTCGCTGACCCACTGGCCCGACGGACGCAACATCATAGTCACCGACTTTGCCACCCGTGCTGAGCTCATCCAGGTGAGCAGGTGCTCATCCAGGCCCGGCAGACAGGGGATGGCTCCCTTGCTCACTGAAGTGACTTCTGGTTGCTTCCCTGGGCTGGCATGTCCTCAGGAGGTAGGGTGAGGTCGGGGAGAGGGGTATAGTAACTTTTTTTTCCTGGTTTTGTGGGTTTGTTTAAAAATGAGGAAAGTGAGGTACAGAAAGGGTGGTGACATCATGCGGGGAGCAAAGGGCGGGCTCAGCCTGCAGTGAGGAAGCCCCTGGTGGCGCACAGAAGGACAGGGCAGGAGGGCCAGGGGCAGGGTCTTCAGTCAGGGCCCCCTACAGCCCTGCTGTTTCCAGAGTGATGCCTGCCACCACCACCCCCCTAGCCCCTGGAGGCCCTTTCCGGCATGTGGGCAAACATTTGTTGACTGTGTATTATGTGCCGGTCACTGTTGTAGGCACAAAATGGACAAAAATCTCTGTTTTCTGGGAGCTCATACTCTAATGTGGTAGGAGAGGGGATGCAGGAACATAGAGAGTGACCACATCTCTGAGTAATGAATCAAGAAATAATTCAGTACTGAAGTAAATCAGGGAGCATGATTGAAAGTGCTCAGGGAGGGAAAGAGGCCCTGCCCTTCCTACCTGCCAGGTGCCCACTGTGGGGATGGATGGCCAAGGGGACCCAGTAGGGGCCCAGTCCCTAGAGAGCTCAGATGGAGGGGGGCACATCTCTACCCTATACAGCCTCAGATGGAGGTGTGGGTCCTGTGCTGCCCCACCTCAGCTCTGCTCCCTTTGCCATTGGGGTCTGTGACTTCTAACTGGATAGGGTCCCTGACCTAGAGTCTGATTCATCTCATGCCCCAGCACACTGCAGGGGGCCTGGCACAAAGGAGGTGAGTCTGTGCCGATGAGGACACGGGTGTTGGATTCTGAATGTGGCCGGGGAAGGAGGGATGCCTTGCTGTGGGCTGATGCCCAGGGACCCCTGAGAAAGCCAGCTGGGAACCCTGAAGTATGTTCCAGTGTCCTCGTCTGTAGGGCACTGTTGTAGTTTTGCTACCGCTGCCAGAATGTAATATACCTGAAATAGTTGGCTTTATAAAGGGGGTATTAAGTTACAAGTTCACAGTTCTAAGGCTATAGGAATGTTGAACTAAGGCATTAGAGAAAAATACTGTGACTCCGAAGAAAGGGCTGGATGGCAACTGGGTTTCCTCTGTCACGTGGGAAGGCACATAATCAGCATCTGCCGGTCCTTTTTCAGCTTCTCTCTGGGGCAAACACTGGATTTGTTTTCTTAACTTCCCTTGGCTCTTTCCAGGTCTGGCTTTACAGTACTGTGGGTCCTTGCTGAGCCTCTCATGGAAAGACACATAGTAATGTCTGCTGTTCTCTGGTTCCTGCCTAGCTTCCGTCCCCTCTTTTAGCGCCTGGTGTCTCCTGGGGCTTCTGTATCTCCAAACATCTGTGACTAAACCATATCCCAAACTATTTCCCCTTTTAAAAGACTCCAGAAAACTAATTAAGACCCACCTTAAATGGGTAGGGTGACACCTCCATAGAAATAATCTAATCAAAAGACCTCACCCACAATTGGGTGTATTGCATCTCCATGGAAATAATCTAATCAGAGATTCCACCCTACACAACAGGTCTGCACCCACAAGATTGGATTAGGAAAAAGAACATGGCTTTTCTGGGGTCCATAACAGTTTTAAATCAGCACAGGCACTCAGTGCAGGGCCCCATACAAAGCAGGTTCTCTGGAACCCTGAGCTGCTGTTTCTGTTATTACTCAGTGGGACTGAGGCTCTCACCTGGATCTCCATTGGGTTAAGGCCAGGACAGGTTCTGTGTCTCCCAAGAGGGTTCAAGGGATGTCTCCAGGTGCTCTGTGAGAAAAGGTTTTATATTTCATGAGCTTGGTAACCTCTAGGCTGATGGTTCTCCACCAGGGGCAATTTCGTCCCCCAGGGGACATTTGTCAATGTTGGTGATCCAGAATGTCGGGCAGGCTACTCCTAGCACCTAGCAGGCAGAGGCCAGGGATGCTGTCCAACATCCCCCAGTGCATGGTCGGCCGCCACCATCCAGCCCTGTTGTCAGTAGTGCCAAGGTGGAGAGACCCTGCTCGATGTTAAGTGTCTTTTTTACTGTAGGACTCATCAGGACCTTTACGGATTGCATGGAGAGGGTTTCTCAAATGGGTAGAGAAGACAGGTTCTCTTGTTCGAGGTGCATGTAAATGGATCCTTGTCCAGGAAACACACTTTGCCAAACAGCCTCGATTGTTGGTGGAGAATCCCTGCTGGAAGGATGAGGGAGAAACAGTACTTGCTACCTTGGTTGACCCTTAATTAACAACCAAAACAAACAAAAAAAAACCTGCAGCAGGCTCGACGCACCCAGAGTGCTATGCACAGACACCTCTTCCCCAGCCTCAGGTCTCCATGCACTTAGGGCTGACCACACATGTAGGGAGGCCGTGCTGGGGTGAGAAACCGCATCCAGGGAGGGTCATGAACACGGGAATTCCTCCCACCTCTTCCTTTTCTCAGGCCTTACTTGGTCCCTTATATTTTCCTTTCTACTATGGGGTGATTCCCCCCAAATTCAAAAGGGAGGTGTTCTAGTTTGCTAGTTGCCAGAAAGCAATATACCAGAAACAGAATGGCTTTTAAAAGGGGGAATTTAATAAGTTGCTCGTTTACAGTTCTAAGGTTATGAGATTCTCCAAATTAAAACAAATCTATTAAAATGTCCAATCCAAGGCATCCAAGGAAAGATACCTTGGTTCCAGAAGGCCGATGACGTTCAGCGTTTCTCTCTCAGCTGGAAGGACCCATGGCGAACATGGTGACAGTCTGCCAGCTTTCTCTCCAGGCATTTTGTTTCACAAAGCTCCCCGGGAGGCATTTTTGTTCTTCATCTCCAAAAGGCACTGGCTGGTGGACTCACTGCTTCGTGGTTCTGTGGCTTTCTGTCATCCTTCTCTGCTGTCTCAGAATCTACCAATGTCGCTGTCTGGTGGACTCTGGTTTTCTTGGCCTCGTGGCTCTGCTCGGCTCTGCTGTGATGTTCTTGTTCTCAAAAGGCATTCTCTCCAAAAATGTCTCCTCTTTTATAGGATCCTAGTAAACTAATAAAGACCCATGTAGAATGGGTGGAGACATGCTCCATCTAATCATGTTTAATACCCACACTTGATTGTGTCACATCTCCATGGAGATAATCTAATTAAAGTTTCCAACATACAATACTGAAAAGGAATTAGAAGAAGCCATTGCTCCCACAAGGTTGATTAGGATCAAAACATGGCTTTTCTAGGGTTCATAAACCTTTTAAACCAGCACAGGAGGTAAGTGCCCTTGGGAGGATCGATGACCGAGCCCCTGCCTTGTGCTCTGAGCAGCCCTGGAACATACTCTTGGGGGTTGGGGAAGGGGGAGCCCTGCACTCCTTAAGCACTTACTCATGTGCTAGGCCCTCCCTACTCTCCTCTGGGGGCTCAGAAGCCTCCTAGGGTAGAGTGGTCCCTGTGACCAGGGGAGCCAGAGGTACCAGCTATAGCCTGTTCTCAGCTGATGGCTCTGTGGCAGCACAGGGATAGGGCAGGCATCCCAGGGAGCAGCGACGCCCACCTACCCACCCACACTGCAGCACTACATCATTGGGGCTCTGAGCAACAACATGCCCTTTGAGAGCCCCAACTCCACCATCACTGTGCTCCCCTACCACGGAACCATGGATATCTGTCCCCAGAGCATGTCAGCCAGCCTGCATGAGCTGAATGCCTTCAATGTCAGTTTTCAAGTCTCCACCAAGAACTTCTACCTAGGGGTCATAACTCTCTGCCCCCCAAAGCCCGCAGTAGGTCTGGTAGCCCCTCGCAGGGCATAGGGGCTTGGCCATGACCAAGAGCCCCGAGTGTCAGGCTCCGAGCCCCTGGGACCGCCATACTAGCCTTAGGGCAGTGAGGCCACATGTACCAATTTGCATAACCAAGGAGAAGTTGAGCAAGACTGGCCTCCAAAGTCTGGGCTGAGCCGTGTTCTGTGTATACTTTCTCTCCCTGGAAGGGAGTTAGGACCAACACTTCCAGCAAGGGTGCAGAAAAAAGCTACCTCTGCTGAGCTTGAGTTCCAGCCCTGGCTTTCCCTGCGACAGGCCAATGAGAGGGCACTCTGTCATCCCTGTTTCACCTGTGTCCTGGCCTCCTCCATCCTTTCACACCTCTTGTGTTTGCAGAGTACTTTGCCAGTGACAAAATAAGGTCATAGTCACTTATTTTGAGGCTCCTACAGCCAGAGGTGGGAAGAAAGTATCAGCCCCATTTTACTGACAAGGAAATAGTAGTTTCCAGGGAGGAGGCATGGCCATCCTGAGGTCACATAGTGAAGGGACATGGAGCCCCTTCCTGGGACAAGGGGCCACCAAGAGGGGTTCTGACTGATGGGCAGGCGTGACTCCTGGGTTCCTTTGCCCATGTCAGACTTATCCCAGAAATGAACATTGAAGGGCAAAGGACCCTCTGACCTAAAGTCAGAGATGACAAAAAAGAGATGACAGCCGAAGGCAGAGCAGCTACATTGGGGGTGACAGGAGGGGGAATAAGGTAGGCACGATAGTGGGTAGAAATGGCTGGATCTGCACTGAGCCTCTGAGGTCCCAGCTCCGGGCTCCAGAGCCCTGGACACATCCCTGCAGCCACCTGGGGGCACCAGAGAGCCGCTTCCAGCCAGCCCCTCTCTGGGACGGGACTTGGTATCTGACTGGGGCTGCCCTTTACAGGCCTCTTTTCATCCTTACACCTGCCCAGGTAGGTAGGTCCTGTAAGTACCCCAATTTACAGGGGAAGCAGCTGAGATTCCTGGAACGGACTTCTCTGCCACATGGCAGGTTTGGGTGGAGCCAGACCCCTAGTCTGTGTCTAGGCAGCAGAGGCCAGAGCCAAGGTTGCTGGTGTGGGCCGTGGCCTGAGCCATGGTTGGAGGTCAGGTTTTGGTCCCCCTGTGCTCCCCTCCCTGTCCTCATGACCCATGGGCTCGCATGCTGGTCTCTTCTAGTCATCAGTTCAGTGAAGCAGCTGCTGTTGTGAATGATAGTCACATGGTGCTGTTATGGTGGCAGGTGTGGTGGGGGGGACTTGTTACATCCTGGGGCCCTTGACTGACTTCCCAGAGGGTCAGAAGGGATAGAAAAGGCTCAGAACTAACAGGCCTTGAGTCCATCCTGGCCCTGCTCCAACCTGGCAATGGTCCTTACACAAGTGAGTTCTCCACTCTGAACCTCTGTTTCCTCATCTGTGTAAAGGGCACAACATGCACATCTCATGGACAGTAGCAAAGTATCCCATGCTGAGGGCCTAGCTCCCTGCTGGCATATGGTAAGGGCTTGACTAATGATTACTTCCTCTGCAGAAGGGGTTCACCTTGTGGAGACTGTGTGAGATGGGGACAGGCCCTGGCTGCCTGTCCTCAGGGTGACATTGAAAGGAGCTGGCTGGAGGGTTGGGTAGTCTCCCCTCCATTGGCCACCAAGTGGACTGGGCCATACTGGGCTTCTCTTGTAGCACTGAGGAGAGTATGTAAGAGGGACCCCAGCATCTGGGCCTACTTCTCCCCACTGGGGCTTGGGTGGGCTCTGAAGTACCTGCTGCTACCCTGCATGCTGCCCTTTAAGTATGTCTACTTCCAGAGCAGAAGGTAAGGCCAGGCCAGGGGTCCCAGGAAAGGACTGGCTTGTGGACAGAGTTGTGGCAGAGACCAGCACCCATGGCAGGAAGGGCAGCTGACATACTGGATGGCAGAGCTGGGTCGGGGTAGAGCTTAGCTGCTTTCCCTGTTATGCCTGGGTTGGCATGTGCCTTGGTGCCTGGTGGGCTTCCTCAACATGGGCCCTAAGGGGAGGCCATAGGGTACCAGGTATGGGAACTTGATCAGCCTGGCCCTGCCCCTTCCTGTCTGTGTGATATTTGGCCCACATCTCCATCTCTCAGAGTCTCAGAAATATAATATGCTGTTCAAGAGGATAATGCTAGAAGTAGATCTGGCTCAGATTTAGTGTGTGGCTAGGACCAGATCTCTTGACCACTCTGAACCTTAGGTTCTATTTCTGTAAAACAAGGCCCTTCCAGGTTAGGTTAGCTATGCTTTAACCCACACTGTTCTAACTGTGATGAATGACGTAGTCTTCATCATTTGTCTGTTCATTCCAGCAAGAGTCACTGAGGCCTTATCAGGGGTCAAGTGCTCACTGAGGACTAGGAAGGCAGCATAGATCCAGACTCCATCACTGGCCTCATGGGCCCATCATGTCCACAAATCATCACACATGCACCCTTGCCTCCACACCTCCGACTAAAGCTCCAGGAGAAGTCCACACTGGCTGTGAGCTGGGATAGTTCACACTATAGGTCAGGAAGGCTGCCCAACACTGGTGACTTTTGAGCTATAATCTGAAGGATGTGTAGGAGTTCTCTAGTCATAGAGAGAAGGAAGAAGCCTTCCAAGAAATGGGACAGTATGTGCAAAGTTCCCAGGACAGAAAGGAATAAGACTCATTCAAAGAGCAGGAAGGGAGTTCCTTGCACCTTGAGCAAAGAGCTGGAGTGCTCTGTGAGGTGGGCCTGGGGAGACCAGTGAAGCCAGGGGGGGTTTGAGCAGATGTGTACATTAAGTTCAGATGTAGGTTTTAGGAAGGCCACTGACAGCTGAGTGGAGAGTGAATGAAAGGGTGCAGGTTGAGACAAAGGATGTCTTTTGGGAAGAAATACTGAGCTGATATGGGGCCAGGAAGGAGAGCAGGGGAAAGAAGGATCGGGGACCTGGAAGAGGTCAGGAACTGCTGTGGGTGGTTGTGATTAGGTGGGGAAGGGTGGGACGTGGGATTCCATGGAGTTATGACCCAACATGACATGTGAGGAAATTGAGCCTAAGAGGGGTTCCATATCCTGCCCAAGCCATGAGGCTGAAAAGCAAGGGAGCCAGGCTGAACCCCAAGACTGTCCTTCTGACCCCTGGTTTCCCACTCTCTGTGCTCTGTGGAGTTCAACCCTAAGGGCCTGGCTGCTTCCACTAAGTTCAAGTCCATCATGGATCATCCCTGACCCCTTACACCACTGCAGGTGTCTCTGTGGTCCCAAGCTGTTCTATGGTGGCGGGCAGCGCTGCTTGTGTCATTCTGACCCCTCCCCCATGGCCTGTGGGCCTGGTGTCCTGACTCGGAGGCCCCAGCACTCTGCTCCAGGCCCTGTGGATTATGGGTACAGCTGGCTGCATGCCGGGGTGTACCCAGGAGTTGCTGATGCTGGTCCATCCTCCAGGGTGGCCTGGCTGCCGGAGATGCCTGCAGACCTTGGTAAGCTACAGGGCTTGCTAAGGAGCTGGACCCTTGAGGTCTACTCCACGATGAAGACCCAGCTCAGGCCGGTCAGGTGACGCGGGAAGAAGGGCCTGTGGGCCTGGGCCTCGAGTCCTACAGTGTGGAGCAGAAGGGGCTGTGCTCAGTGGGAAAAAGTACCCACGGCTTCCCTGGACCCTGGGCCAGGCATTCATACCCATGCCCTTCTGTCCATCTCTCCATGAAGCCATTTGTACTTATGTTTTGTGCCCTGCTGGGTGCTGGACGTGGGGGGCTGACCACCTG
Organism: Tamandua tetradactyla; assembly: GCF_023851605.1. Lineage (NCBI taxonomy): Eukaryota > Metazoa > Chordata > Mammalia > Pilosa > Myrmecophagidae > Tamandua > Tamandua tetradactyla. The sequence goes on along the minus strand of NC_135333.1, from coordinate 37,697,616 downwards.
CCTAGTTCAGTCTGAGCGAGCTGCCTGGTGACCTCACTAAGGCGAGGCCCACAGAGGGCCAGTTCCCTGCTTTGCCAGCTCCCTCCTTCCAGGTGGCCCACGGCAGGCCAGGCCAGGCTGGCCCCACTCCCACTGGTTGTCAGTCCTCCCCCACCCACTGAACAGCCATTTTTAGAGCAATAAAAACAGCTCAGCTCCCAGGGAGTCCCCATACATGGGGGATGGGACTGCCCTATCCTGGCTTCACTTGCTCTTTAGGAAATGCTGAGGCTCTCAAAACTTGCATTAATGGCTTTTGACCACTCTGCAGGCTTCCAGTCGCCAGGCCCTTGGAAGCAGGGCCCCTCCGGTTTGGAGTCTCAGCTCTCCCATTGAGCCCAAGGGTACTGGTCTAGGCCAGCCAGGGGACTGGCCTCTCCTACCCCATTCCAGCCTTCATCATTTGTGCTCACACCTGCCCTCTAGGCTGCGGCTTATTCAGGTGGTCTGCCTCTGATTTGGGCCTCTTAGAGTCTTGCCCTGGGCCATCCTGTGAGTAGGAAAGGGCCCCATCAACCCCACTGGAGCACCCCATTCCCTGGGACTCAGGTACCCTCTGGGTATTGGCCTGGTTTGCTGGTGTGTTCTTGGGATACTGCGTGCCTGGTCACCTTGCACACATATTGGCTCTAAAATTTTCATATCGGAATGTTTTGGCTGGGGCACTGTCACAGAGTTATGTTTGCAGAGCCCTTTACAAAAAAGGAGAAAAGGCCAAATGCTGAGATCAGAGGTTAAGGAGCCAATGGTAATGATTTGGCAGAGGCTTCTCACCTTGGGATACTTTCTTTGCCTTTCGCTCCTGCATTGGCCCCCGAGGGGCGACCGCATCATCTGTCCTGTTTGGCAGCCTTGGTCTCTGATTACCTATTGTGTCCTTCCAGTAGGAGGCACAGCTGGAGATGGGAGGGTAGGAGGAGAGAGAGGAATTGCAGTCTTTTCTAAATTACAGCTGCGTGTGCTGTTGTGGGGATGCCCCAAGTCCCCTACTGCCCCCACCACAGCTCCTCCCCCCATCCTTAGGAATGTTTGTGGTCCAGCAATTGTCTCCACCCCTTCCTCATTTTTCTGTTTCTTGGGTAGAAGATGCTGGAAACACTGGACTTCCCCCTGGCCCCTCCTGGAAATCACTGGTCTGCCTGACCTCATAGCAGAATCCACAGTGTGTTCTCAGCCAGGTGCTCAGTAGATGCCAAATCCAAGTATGGGGAGGGTAGAGAAATGGAGGTGTGAGAGAGGAAAAAAAGGAATGAAGGAATAAATATGTGAACAAAAGAGATAATGGGTCTTCATTCATTCATTCACTGGGCTTATACTTCAGGAGTTACAGGCTCTGGGGACATAGCTGTGAACAAAACTTTCATTTTAATGGGGGTGGGTGGGAGATGATAAATGGCAAACAATAAAATGGCTCCAAGGAGTGATAGTGCTGTGAGAAAAATAAACTAGGGTGAGAATGACAGTGGGGGAGGAGGGGGCAAAATTGGACAGGGCGGTCCAGAAGGCCTCTCGGCATAGGTGAAATTTGAACTGTGACCTGAGGATGAGAGGTAAGGAACTGGGGGAAGAGTTTTACAAACACAGAGAACAGCAAGTGCAAAGGCTCTGAGAACAGAATGGAGTTGATGTGTCCAAGAAATAAGAAGCAATCTGGTGGCTGGAGCCACAGGAACAAGGAAGTACACCAGAGAGAAGGGATGGGGATAGGCAGCAGCTGGGTCATGGAGAGCACCGTGAAGGGTGACGGGGCTTTGGGATCAGGGAAGCCATGGGAGAGTTGAGGGCAGGGAAGCAAAGAGGTGAGTGGAGAGTGAGTGACTGGATACAGTCAGGGAGGGCCTGTGGACTGGGGGGACAGAAGAAAGGAGAAGAAAGAGGCAGAGAATGAGGGCATGCAGGGGTCTCCCCACTCCCCCACTCATGTCCAGGAGCCACTGGAACTGAGTAGCCTCTGCTGACTCTCACCAGGTGGAATATTTATTGAAAAAAAATGAAATGTTCCCTACAGGCTGCATCAAACATCAAATGATAGGGAGGAATGCTCAGATAGGAGGAAGTGTGAAGGGTCCAGAGATAATTCAGAGTTGCTGCAGGGCCTCTGTGGCCCCTGCACCAGGGCCTCCCATCAGGTGTGCTAATGTCTTGGGTCTAACACCCTCCCCTGTTTTCCCAGTATCCCATCCAGGACCATTCCTGGGTCCTTGGTCCTGGGTCCAGGGAGCAGCTGTGACTCCCATTCTCAGGCCACATTCCTGGGCTGCCTTCAAGTTTCCTGGCTTTCTGAGTAGCAATTTTCTGCTGTTATTTTCTGATGCCTGAGGCAGAACCCTGTCCATAAGGTTCATATCCTTCTATTCCAATTTCCTTGAGGGTAACTGAGAGTTACCCTCACAAGTTCACATCTGTTCACAGTTTACAAAGCCCATTATTGCATTTAATTCTCACCGTTATATGGGGAAGTTGATATTACTCTCCCATTTTATTGGTGAGGAGACTGTGGCTTAGAAAGGTCATGTTAACTGATAAATATTAGAGCTGGAAATTCCCAAGTATGAGTTCCAGGCAACAGGAGCAGCCCTAGACGATCACCTCTTTTACCTGCCCTGCTCTGTAACAATGAGCAAATCCTTTTCCCAATCACTTCCTCCATTTCCTTGTCTTAAAATCAGTGGTTGGCCCAGCTGGTTTTCCAAGTGTCTGCCAGCTCTGCTCTAATGCCATTACATAGACAATTGGTGCCACTGATTTCAGAGGGAGAAAAGCTGATTTCAGGTGGGGGATAGCCACAGAGGAACTGGTTTCTGAACTGGGCCTTTAACTTATAAAGTTCAGATTGGCTGGAAAGTCATTCCAGAAGGTGGCACTGAAGGTGCAAAGGTAGGATGAGGATGGCCATGGCAAATTAAACCAAGAAATCTGAGGCTCAGAGAGGCAAAGTGGCTTGTCTTAGGTCACACAGTCAGTCAGTGGACAAGTGGTGATTGAAGCCCTCATCATACTATGGTTCAACCCTGATAGCTCACTGGAATGCTGGATATAATTAGTGTTTAACTTAATTAGTCTTGGCAGGAGCATGTTTGGAGCCTGTAGTTCCTGGGTTCCACTGTCCTCAAGTGTTACTCTGTGACTGTGACCCACTGCCTGAGTCTGCATCCTGTGCCTCAGGGTTTCTTAATGTCTTCTGTGGGTAGGAGGATTGCATGTGACAATCTGGGGCAGTGGTCTCCTGATGCTAGAGGGGTGGCCTCTACCCTCACATGAAGTCCTGACCTCACTAGGCTTTCTCAAGCAGCTTCCTCACCTCTCCTGTGCTTTGCATTCCATGCAGAAACCTAATCATTTACACAAACTGGAATGTGGTGACATAGAGTAATAGTCAGTTTTTAGGTGTATTAATGTATTGTGATTATGTTTTCAGAGAATACTTATCTTTTAGAGGTCCATACGGAAATATTTATACATGATAATGATATAATTTCTGGGATTTGCTTCAAAATAATCTGGATGAGGAGGGGTGGTAGGCAGTTGATAAAACATGCTGATAAGTTGACACTGAATGATGGGTACACAGATGTTCCTTACACTATTCTAATTTTGAATATGTTTATAATTATTAAACAAATACTTCACATTAAAAATTTGTTCATGAAGAACAACCCAGTTTGAAAGAGATTTTAGTACAATCTCTCATCCAATCATGAACATAAAATAAGACAAAGCAAAACCAGGGGCGCCTGGAGTTGTGGTCCCAAAGGTCCATTTTGGAGGCCAGCATGGTACCACGGAGCTACACGCATTCAGAACCGTGGACAGCGCCCGAGGAGGTTTGCTTTTCAGCACCAGGGACAGCGGCCGCCGCTCAGTGGCATCGGCAGCCCTGGGAATTTCAGAGGACAGAGAACATACAGGCATTCCAGAACCACTTTTTATGTAGGAAGAGCCCCTTCAGAATAGTGAGTTATCCACCCTCTTCTTACACACCGCCAGGGATAGGATGTTCCTTAACTCAAGGGGAAACCCGACCTTGGTGGACCGTTTTCTGTTATCTTGGTCAAAAGCTATCTTGACCATGTATGCTTATGTCTATTTCTGGGATCTCTATGCGCTTCCACAGTGTTTTAATTTATGGCTTCAAAGCAAGTTTATAGTAAGTCTTGAAATAAAGTAGTATGTGTCTTCCAACATTTTTTTTCCAAAATGCTTTGACTTTACTAGTTTCTTTGCTTTTCCATAGACATTTTAGAACCAGTTTGTTAATTTCTACAAAATCCTCCTGGATTGAATTGACTGTATAGATAAATTTGAGGAGAAAGGACATCTTAACAACTTTGAATCTTCCAATCCATGAACACGGTCTATTTCTCCATTTCTTTCGTTTTTCTTTAATCCCCCTTATCAGAGTTTTGTTGTGTTGGTGCCCAAATCAGTCCATGTGTGTGCCTCCCTTTCCAGATTACAAGAAGAAAAGAAAGAAAATAGGTATTGTACATTTTCTTTGCTCCATATTCTTGCTGTTTTCTCCTTCCATATTTCCAACTCTAGCACCTTGAGGTAGAGATTATTATTTGCAGTTGAGGTTACAAAGCCTTAGAGATTCAGACAAGGGCTGTATCTTTTTCTTTCACTGTTGTTTTCCCCCAGCCTCCACAAATAATAGGTGCTTAATACATGTCTGCTGAGTGAATGTTTGGATGAGGGGTTGCACTAAAATATCTTTCGAATTAGGTTGTTCGCAAGTTGTAGTCTGTATAAGAAGTACCATATTAAATGCAAATTTCTGGTCCCTTTAACAAGATAGTCTGTCTCTAAAGAGTGTGGTTTGCCTCCAGAATCTGCAACTCAAACACCCCTCTCCCCACCCATAACCGATATGATGGTGGAGCATCATTTTCATAGCACCAATCAGGACCTGAAATCATCTTGGTTATTTACTTGTCATTTCCTTGCGAATTTAAGCTTCGGGAGGGCCAGGCTTTTGCCTGTCTTCTTCCTGGATGTATCTCAGATCAGGAGCTTCTTTGATATTTGTTGAAGGAATGAATCTTTCCGATTACTTCTAGTTGGAATATTCCATGAGTTCTGTTGAGTGCTTACTGAAATTTCGGAACAAGTGAGTTGAATAAATTCGAGAGTGGAGTATCCTGAAGAGTGACGGCGGGGAGGAAGAGAAGGGCGGGAGGGATTCCACCCGGCCTTTCTTTGTGGGGTAAAGGTCGTCAGGTGTGGAGCGTGACGGGTGGCGTCGTGACGTCATTTATGCGGAGGGTGCCCGCCCCTTATTGGCGGTGCCATGACGTAATACCTGAGGAGCGCACCCTCCCACGCACAAGTTCGGGCGGACAGCGCCATGACGTCCGCGGAGGCCTAAAGGGCGCAATTTCTAACGGGTCAGCCCGGGCTGGGCGTCATGACGTCACGCTCGCACAGGGCAGGTGCCTGAGCTGGTCTCGCCGCCCTGCTCCAGGACGTCACTCCCGGGGAACCCGGCCCCGGCTCCTCGTGGGGTTGATCGGGCGGTGCCCTGACATCACGCCCTCTGAGCGCGGCGCCGGCTTGGGGCGGGGCTAGGCCGGGCGGCGCCGTGACGTCACGTCTGTGGGGCGCAGCCGCAAGGCGCCGGCTGGAGGCTGCGGGCGGGGGGCGCGTGCCGAGCGCGGGCGCGGAGCGGGCAGGGGCGGGCGGAGCGGGCAGGGGCGGGCGGAGCGGGCAGGGGCGGGCGGAGTGGGGTCCTGGGCCGAGGGTCGGCGACGGCGGCATGGCGGAGAGCGAGGCCGAAACCCCCAGCACCCCGGGGGAGTTCGAGAGCAAGTACTTCGAGTTCCACGGCGTGCGACTGCCGCCCTTCTGCCGCGGGAAGATGGAGGAGATCGCCAACTTCCCGGTGCGGCCCAGCGACGTGTGGATCGTCACCTACCCCAAGTCCGGTGAGCTCTGAGGCGGCCGCGCAGACGCCGCGCTGGCCGCGGGATTCCGGTCGGGCTGGAACGCCGGGGTGGGGGCGGTCGGTCTCTCCCTGGCCGCCGCCGCGCCCTCCGCCCGCCTGGTGGCCGGATCCCTACGGGGGAGGGGGGATGGGCTCGCAGTTTGCAGTTGGGGAAACCCATGCGAGACCTCCGTCGATAGGCCTCGGACCCCACGGCCGGACAGTGTTCTGCAGAGGAGACGGTTTGGCCTGAGCTGCCAGGATGACCGGCCCAGGGCCACCCATCCTTGGATCCCCTCCCATTACTTGATTGGCTCTGTGACCTTGGACAGGTCACTGTCACTACTCTGTTTCTGGATTCGTTCCAGCTTTCGATGGGTGCAGAGCCCTGGTGGTCATCTGGGAAAGGGGAGAAAAGGGACGTTCACGCCGTTTACGACCCTAGTTTCCGACCCTAGTTTCCGACCCGGGCGCGGGTGCGGGCTGGGCTACTCCCTGCCCCAGAGCCTTGCGCACCAGGCGCGGTACCTCCGCTTGTTGCAGGGCCGCCTCAGTCACCTGCGTACCCCGCGTGCGTCCACACTGCTCAGCTTTGACTGACGTCATCTTCACAGCATCCCTGTAAGGTAGAGAGGGTGATCCCCGTTCTACAGAGGTGGCACAGACCCAGAGGGAGGAAGTTCCTTGCCCAAAGTCCCTCAGTTGGATAGTATTTTAGTTGGAGTGTAAAGCCAGGTGAGTCAGTCTCCAGGACCTGATGCCCACTCCACTTCTGAGGTTTGTAGAGAAGCAGCAGCTGTGATTTTCATTGGACGTGCCTTGTTGCCACTGTCAACCAGAGAGAGAGGGAGAGGCTTGAATACAGGCTGTGCAGTGTCGGTAACATGGCTTCCAAGGTGGCGGGCCTTAAAATCACGATGGGCTCGTGGGGCTGGTTGCCCATAAAGCTGTATGTTTGGCCGTCAGCTGCGTAGGGTCCCAAGTCCTGAAGGTAGTCGTGATCCATCTGAAGAAGGGGCTGTTAGCGAAGGAGTGGGGAACTGGGTTGGGGGCGAAGTTGAAGGCCCTGGATGGGCTGTGTGTGTTGCAGAAGAGAAGGCTGAGAGTGGCTGCCTTCTTTCTGGAGATATTACTGGGCTGTCCTTGGGACGAGGGAAGGAAGGGCATGCTCTTTTCACAGCAGCTCCTTGAGGAAAACACTGCAGGTCCATGGCCCCTCACCCCAAAACTGAGGCCCAGTGGGTATGGGAATTCAGAATATTCCAGATTTTAGAGGAGCAGTTGTATATATAATGTATGTGCTGTAAGACCCCCAGCTGGATTGGAGGCTGTACTTTGGAAGGACATACCCTTAGAATGTTTTGCTACAAAATATATGAATATTCACTTTAAGTGGGATCAAGACTAGAAATAGCCTTATGTTGGTTTAGGACAAGGCTTGCCTGCAAATAAATTGTGTAAAAGTGCTTTTTCAGGTCTTTCTAGGATTTCAGAATTACAGATAAGAAACTGTGGTCCTGTGCTCTTCTCTCTGTTTTACAGATGAGGAAGGGGAGTTGAGACATTAAGGGAAGAGGGAGAGGGGAGTCCAGCCAGGTCTGGTTAACTCTAGGTTTAGTTCCTTCCTCAAGGAGCCTGGCCAGGAGACTTACTTGGAAGGCTGTGGACTTGAGGGTTGTGGGGAGATGATTTAGAGGAGCTCTGGCTTTGGGGGACCAGTGGGGTTCTGCCTGGGACCTTTCTGGGCACCTTGAAGGGGAATGAGGCATTGGGTTTAAGGAAGCTTCTGGGTTAATTAAAATAACAACTTGTTTGTCACCTGCATTGTGTGTGTGTTGTATAGTGGGGGTCACATTTCATTCTTTTCCATGTGAATATCGTTATTGCAGCACCATTTGTTGAATGTTCATTTTTGTTTTTTTCAATGAATGGGCCAGAAAGCAAACCTGATCTCCTGCATGGCAGGCGAGAACTCTACCACTGAACTACCTGTGTACTCCCCCTGCATTTTTTGAAGACAAACAGAAGCACTCCCTGGAGGAGAGTAAATCTAATGGCTCCTTTCTTTGGTGACTAAAAACATTAGCAGTGACCTCGAGACCCTTTACACAGACCCTAGGGAGCTGTCTTTTAAAACTTTCTAACTTTCGAACTGTCCTCGTGACCTTTTCAAGTTCTTCACTGCTTCTCAGTCTGCCCCTGCCTACGCCTTTTCCCTTTTTAACACCATGAGGTTGGGAAGCATGCAAACTCCATCCTTTGACCTGTGTATAAAACAAGAATATAAATAACCCCAGTAGCTATAGGACTGACTGCCTGCCATGCTCTGGGCCTTCTGGTTTGCAAAGCCCCTTTGGATCTGTTGTCACAGTGGATTCTTCCCTAAGCTCTACGAGGTCAGACAAGGTAGTTTCCCATTTCACAGATGGGTAAAATGACTGGCCTAAGCTCAGGTGGCCTTATACGGCTGAGATGAACTGACTGAGAGTCTGGGGACTCTTGAGTGAAGGATAAGCAGGGTGCATGGCCCTGTGAATGCCCTTGTTTTCTGTTCTGCTTCACTTCCTTCCTGGTTTCCAACCTCATTCTGTATTGGAATGGTAGCTGGATAAGTGAGAAGTTATCACAGAAAAATGCCCTGCAGTACTTTTGAACCAGTGCTTCTGAAGGCTTTCATTCTCCCCACACCATTGCAAAGTACATTACAGAGAATGATAAAGGGGACTGAATAATTGGTTCCAAGAATCTACACTACAGTTGTCCTCATGTTAGAGAGGAAAGGTCCCTGGAAGTCGCTTCAAGCAGGAAGAATGGGACTTTGGGTGAGGACCGGGTTCTAGTGCACCCTGTGCCCTTGGGTGAGCCTGGGCCTCCACTTCCTCCACTGTGCAATCCACAGCTTAAACTGCATGATTGCTGAAGCTGCTTCTAGCTCTGGGATCTGTGGACGTGCTGTTACTTGAGCACAAGCCAGCCATAGTTTGGGATGGGATGTAGAATGCTTTAGAAATGATTAAGCATATACTTAGCCTCGGCAGGCATTTATCCAATCCTCGTATGCAGGGTGCTTTGCCAACATCAGTTTGTGAGCAACTCCTATAGCCCCCTTTGCCGAAGCTCAGAGAAGGCAGGGACTTACCCAGAGGCCTGGTCTAGTCAGATCTCCTGGTCTCAAGGCCAGACTCTCCCCTGCCCCACAGGTACCCCACTGCCTTTGCAGAGTTGAGAGGGCCCCTAAAGGGCGAGAAACTGTAGTCTTCTCTCACGTGTGCTTTACAGTACTGGGAAGTCTCAGGCCACACTGCTGAGAGCTCTCAGCAGGAAGACTTCAGCTGGCCTGGTTCCCATTTCCCTTTCCTTCCCTTCTCTCCCTCTCCTCCCCTTCCTCCACCAGGAATGGCTTGATAGGAACAAGTATTGCTTAAGAAATTAAGAACTTGGCTTTGGAGTGGAAAGTCTGGGTTTGAATGCAGCTTTGCTACTTACCAGCTGGGTGACCCTGGTAAAGTGAGCTGTGGTTTCCATGGGGAAACCTTGATGCATGGCCATGAGGACAAGAGAAATGATGGCAGAGCTCCTAGCCTGTGACAGGTACATGGCAAGGACAAGGCAGGGAGTTTGTTAATATTAGCTTTCACTTCCTGTGTATGTTGTACCTGGACACTTTTCTTGGTTCCAAGAGTACAGAGACAAACTCACAGGCTGCTGGGGAAGGCCGGAGCTACAGGAAGCAGTGGTCAGTGCCGAGACTGGGGCAGGGACCAGGACTAGAAGGTGTCCCCTCTGCCTGCCACCACGGGGAGACCTCAGGGCTCTTTGGGTTCCCACTGCCCATGTCTTGTTTCCTAATGAACTTGAGAGTAGTCAGAGCCAGGGGCCTGGAAATGAATGACCTTGTCCACCACCCTACCTTCCCCCTCCGCCACCACACCCTACTCTCTGGGGAAACTGAGGCCCAGAGGAGCCAGGGGGTTATCAAGTTTCCTGGTAATCTGCTGGCAGAGGCAATAATAATTTGCTCCTGTGCCTTCTGTTCTCCATCTAGTGCTTTTTTCCACAATGTGGGCCTACTGCTTGGATGTTTTTGATGTGTTTTTCTGTCATTTTAGCTGAGATGAGAGGTTAGGACTGTACTGTCCGGCATACTAACCTCTAGGCACTTGTGGCTGTCCATATTTAAATTCATTAAAATTCGAAGAACTTGGAAATTCACATCCTCAGTTTGCATTCACTGTATTTCAAGTGCCCGAGAGCCATATGTGGTCAGCAGCTGCCATGTTGATCGGTGTGCATGTGCATTATGTCTCTCATCGCAGAGCATTCTTTGGCACAGCTGGTTGGACCCGCGACCCAAACACTGGGAGCGCATCACGCTTCTGAATAGGACTTTACTGTTGACCACAGCCCTTATTTGTAGTCATTTACTTTCAGAGCCTCTCGTCCTTGTGAAATGGGAAGAGGCTGTGCAGGGTAGCTGTCGTGTTAAACCAGAGCCATAAATCGTGGGTGAGGGTCCCACTGCTGGGGTCAGTGCCCTTGGTTTCACTGCTAATGGGGGGCAGTGCTGGCAGGTCAGTGGGGGGGGAGAAGCACCCCTGAGGTTTAGAGCATTGGCTCTGGAATGTTGCCCAGGCTTAGGCAGAGCACCCCGCCACCACCCCTAAGTTTATTTTCCTCTTGGTTTAGCCAGTCCTAAAGTGAATCTCCCTCTCTTTGTCACCACCCAGAGGGGAGATAGTGATTAGCTCGGGTGCGGAGAGGCTGGCCTGGGGCTGAGCACTTCTGCCCTGGTTCTTGGCTGAGCCACTAGATTTCTTGGAACCTCAGTTTAGTCCTGACAGATGAGGGGATTGCACCCAATTGGCTCATTAAAGTCCAATTTTAAGACATCGCCTGTGAGTAGAGGCAGTGGGGAGACTGACATCTTAGTTTTCTTTGTCTGTGAGGGTCCCTACTTGGGGAGTGTACGAATGAGGTGACACTGCCTTCAAGGCAATGCAGAGACACTGGGGAAGCCAGGCTGAAAAGCCAACTAAGGAATCAAGAAAGACATTTGTAGGGTCAGGTTATGGACTGGGAATGAGAGTTCAGATGAGGAAGGAAGTCAGGGAGACAGCCTGGAGGAAGTGGTTTAGGCCTAGACGTTGAGGCTTGTCGGACTCCCAAGGCTGAGCTCATGTGGTTGTGGGTACAGGTGGCTCATAGCCACTTCCTGCCTCTTGGTGTCACTTGATCCCCTGCTGGGAAGTGGTGGGGTTTTCATGGAGGGAGCCTTTGCCTGGACATGAGAACAGGGGTGCTGTGCTTTGTGAATCAAGTGTGTGTGTGTGTGTGTGTGTGTGTGTGTGTGTAGTAAAGCCCAGTTTTGCACTTGCACCAGGTTTTGGGTCCTGGGTTCATCACCCATTAGCTTTGGTGCCCTTGGACAGTTGATCCCTGTGCGTTTTCTTCATGGGTTTAGTGGGATGATAATAGCAGCTATGTTGGGGTTTTTTTGAGAATCAAGCTAAGAAATCAAATAAGTTCATGATACATTGCCTGGACCACTGTAAGCATTTTACAAATCTTGTCTGTTGAGAAGTGTTTGCTTGGACACCTGTGTGTGAGCAGCTGGCAAAGCTGGGACTTGGAAAGCTAGGATCCTCACTTTGGTTTCCATGTCCATTACTGGTGTGCGACACTTTGTTCTTCTATCTCCTCATCTGAATGGTGGGTATTATTACTGAATGCTGTCAGTGTATGTGACAGCACCTGGGATAGGTGACTGTGCAGGTCCCACTTTCACAAGTTCTGCTGTTGCTGTTTCAGTGGAGCTGGGCGGATTCAGGCTGTAAAATGTTGCTGTCCTGTGGGTCTAGAATCCCAGTGGGGGACATTGATTCACTGATTCAGGTTCACCACATATGCTTATCTCTGCTTCCTCTTGAAACCTCACTAAAATGTAAATAAAGGAATAGAAAGCTCTGAGTACGAGAGTGGGAGATTGGTGACTGAGGATTGGATTTGTGGAAGATCCCTTGTGTGTAGATGAGTGGTACCTGACCAAGTAGTGTCACCCCCTACAGGCCTACAGAGGGGTAGGGTGGCAGCCAGATGGAGGCAACTCCAGCTGCACAACTGTGGAAAGGCAGAAAGTGGATGCATCTGGTACCTGAAAGGTGGCAACTGATGTATGGGGTTGAGAACAGGAGGCTTTTGCAAGGACACATTTCTTCTTTGGGGAAGTTTATCCGGAGAAGCTGTGGGTTTGGGGATTTGAGCACAGGTGAAGGCTGGAATCATGTACAGTTTTGCAAGGGGGTCATATAAAAGCAGCACATTGAAAGGTTAGATTCCTGCCCCTTTTCTGACCTATTGGCCCAGTCCATATTACAGCCTCCAAGAAGGAGACTGGAGGTATTGTCCCTGAAGAAATTGACCCACAGAAACCTACCAATATTTACATTTGGGACTCTCCCCTGGAAATGCCTGAACAGACCCTGATAAATCATCTGCGGGGGTGCCTTCACACATACATGCAGCCTTCCAGTCAGCAGGACCCGCCTACCCACTAAGGCTGCTGCTGGTGTCCATTCTTACCTGTGAATGGACATTCAAGGACCACCAGGTGCTAACGCCTCCAGTAGGAGGGACAGAGACCCAACCAAACAAAACAAGGCAAAATAGCAGGAATAGGGAACTCAGGAATCAAAGACAGTGTCAGGAACAGAGGATGATATAAAAAACCAGAATTACGACAACTCAAAAACTCATACCCACTTATGACGCTCAGTAATATTATCAGAGAGTTGAGATAGATGATGCTTTCACCAAAAAGAGGAAAAATAAAAGATCATAAATCAAACTCTTGAGAATTGAAAATATGGTTGGAAGCTTTAAAAACTTAGTTGTGAGGTTTGGATCATCAAACTGAAGAAATACCGTAGGCGGTAGAACAAAAAGACAACATGACGACAAGTAGAAGCAAAAAGATAAGAAAATTAGATTGATCCTGAAATTCCAGAAAGAATGAACAGAGAAAATAGAAATGAGAAAAGTACTAAAACCAACATTTCCAGAATTCAAGAACGTGACTTAAAAGACCTCTCCAAGTGTCTCGCACACTGAAAAAGTAAAAAACCACACTGAAGTATCTTATTGTGAAATTTCAAAACTGAGACTAAAGAGAAGATCTCTAAGAAACAGATGAGAACGGGTCACATTCAAAGGAGCAAATGTGACCACAACTTCAGAAGTCTCCACAGCAGAATGAGCAGCTGGAAGACAGGAGCAGTGGCGTCACAGTTCTGAGGGACCAGGATGCAGCCACATGACCAGTCCAGGGGGAGGTGGAATTAGACAGGTGGAGTCATACAAGGTCTCAAAACAGTAAGCTCTCATACTCTCTTTCTGTGGAAGCACTTGGAGGACTGACTCCCCAGAGTGGGCCAGGAAGCAGTGGGGTGGAGGGGACCCCAGGAAGCTGTGCAGCACACTCAGGGGCAGCTGCTCCAGGCAGGAGTGTGGGGGCAGGGGTGCAAGAGGCTGTGTCCCCAAGAAATTACTGAAATTGAGAGGTCACCCTATGTATTAGGCCATACTGAGAGCATGTTTTTCAGAGTCGGGGAATGAATTCTTAATAACCACCTAGAAAGCCAAGCAAGCAAGCAAGCAAAGTCACTTATCACTCTAGAAAAAGCCAAAGTGCTGTACATGAAAGAGTGTGTATCCACTACATGGTGAACCTTAAAGGAAATACTGACTTGAACATTAGGTCAAAACGTGTGTTGCGACTCTCTTGGGGGTTGCCTGGGAAGATGCAGAGGTGGGAAGCTCACATATGAGGAAAAGTGGCCAAATCCTTGCTTTCCTTCCTGGAAATCCAGTTGACCATTTAAAGTGTACAGATCATACAATAGTGGTATAAGCACATTATTCAGAAATTTTGAGGGTGTACATAAAAATCGGCAGAGGGTTTGCTTCTCGGAAGTTGGACCAGGGTGGGAGGAGAACTGCAGGTTTTCTATTGTACACATCACAGAACTCTGCCTTTTTAAACTAGGTGCATGTGTACCTTTGTAAATAATCTGAGGGAAAAAAACAGAAATCTAAAGCATTTCAGCTCCACGGTCATCCTGGTGGGTGAGGGCCCCATTCTGATTGGCTCTGCCCCTAGAGCCTGGGGTCCTTTTGCCCTCGGGTTTTGATGGAAATTTCCACGGGCTGCGTTCCCAGTGTTCCACTCCAGAAGCCTGGTATCCAGGGTTCTGAGCGTTTTCATCTGAGTTCCAGTGGATCTTGACCCAGAGTTCAATGCCAGGATGCACCGCCTGCTACCGGGTTGGGGGTAGCGTGGGGTGTGGTAAGGATATTGATTTGTCTGTCACTCGGGAGGGATTTCGATGGTGTCAGCAAGAGCACTCTTGTAAATTATGGCTGTCCAGTGGCCTTGCCAGCTGAGCTGCTAGGGAGCACGGGGCTTCTTTTCCCTCCCCAGCAAGGTGGGTCTGCCCTGTCAGCTCTCCTGTTTCTATTTTGAATACTTGGCTCCTGGCTCCTCTCAAATTGGATTTGCTGTGGGAATTAGACTGTCTTCTAGCTGCGGAGTTGCAATTATGGAAGTCTTTTCTCTCCCATGTTCTCTCTCCCAAGAGGTTCCAGACTTTGCATGGGGCTGCTTGAGGGGGCTGAAGCGGGGAAGAACAGAAAAGGACTCTGTAGCAGTTGCACCTCCATCTGCACCTTCTTTGCATGGTCCTCTCCATCTTAGGGATTTAGGAGCCAGGTAGGGAAGCAGGGGCTCCCCCACTTCCCAGCCCTGTGACTCGGAACTAAATGCTGAGCTTCATTCCCTCCCAGGCTGTCAGGCGTGAATTCAGCTCAGCTATGAAGAGTGTGGCATTGCCTCCTGCAGGCAGGCTGCTCCATGGGTCTGCCTCTTGGGAAATGACAAGGGGCTCACATCCCCACTCTGTGGGTGAGGGGTGTTGCCAGTAAGACGAGCAGCTGTGGGTGGATGCCTGGGGTGTGAAGGTCTCTATGTGTGGTCCTGTGTGATGCTCTCAGGGGCTGAGTTGCTGTGTGTGGGTTGCACCTCTTTGGCCCTGAGCAGGTCGCATTGTGGCCCTTCCCCCTTGTCATCTCCTTTGGACCCTGTGATGAATAGATTCTGGTGTCAACTTGACTAAATGATGATGCCCAGTGGTCTGGTGAGGCGAGCATTGGCCTGACCATTGCTGCAAGGATTCTTTAGTGGCTGACTGATAAACTGGAAGATGGTGTGTTACATCTGTGATCAGCTAAGGCATGTCTCCCACCAATGAGAAAATCCAATCAGTTAAGGCTTCTAAGGGAGAAGGGAGAGTCTTGCACTGCTTCTTCAGCCAGCAAGCCTCTCCTGTGGAGTTCATCCAGACCCTTCATCGGAATTGCCAGTTTTATGGCCTGCCCTGTGGATTTTGGACTCTTCTGTTCCCATGGTTGCATGAGACACCTTTATAAATCTCATGTTTACAGATATCTCCTGTTGGTTCTGTTTCTCTAGGGAGCCCTAACACAGGCCCCCAACACCCCAGAGAAGAAGGGGCTTTGCTTCCATTCTCTGGGAGGGAGCAGCTCTGCGGTGAGCCTCTTGGCTAGAATGTTGAGGACTCTCCTCTGAGAATGCCATCCAGATCCCCACGTGTGGGGACCCACCAGGGCGGAGCTTGTCCCCAGACTTGCCAAGCAACTGTGGCCAAAATCCCTGCCACACCCTGGCTGCAGTTCCCTCTGTCAAGCCAGAGGCTCAGTGGGAAGGTCTCTGCAGGCCCTTCTCACACCAAGTTTCTGTGCATCAGGAGCCTCTCTTGTCTGGAAAGAACATCTGAAATAAGAGCTAACACCTTCACTAGATGTGCCCACCACACTGGTGGGGGTCTGGTGACTGTTGCCTCCATGCTGGTCTGATTCCACCTTCTTCAGAGGGGCTGCACCTTGAAGGGAATGTGTGCTCCCGCAGAGCTTATTGTGGTGGTCTAGTGCTTCCTCTCAGGGTGGCTGCCCCTGCTGGATTCTCCCCCATGGCATGTGGCTTCCAGATGCTTCTGGATCCACTGCATTTTCTGGGACCTTCCTACATCTCCTGGGACCTCCCCACATCTTCTGGGACCTCCCCACATCTCCAAGGACCACCCCACATCTCCCAGGACTTCCCCCATCTCCTGGAACCTCCCTGCATCTTCCGGGACCTGCATCTACTGGGACCTTCCCCCCGTCCCCCCATCAGCTGGGATCCCTCACATCTCCATCACCTGGGCTTTTCCTTCTTGGCCTGTGACCTCCACCATCCCCAGATCCCCTATAGTTCCCAGGCTCGTAGCTCCAGGCCCAGAGACCTGTCTTGAAAAAAATGCATCACACAGACACGACTTTCTCTATGTGCTTGCTGATATCTGGGTACTTTGTATTTGTTCTCTCAGTACACCTTGCAGTTGGAGAAACTGAATTGAGCCAGGTGGGCTCTCTCTTTGCCTAGACTGGGAACTCCTGGCAGCAGAGACTGTCTTTCTTTGGATTTCCCTGGGCTAGCCTGGAGCCTGGCACATTGTGAGCTCTCAGTACTGGCTTGTTGATGAATAAAAGGATGGGCAGATGAGTGGATGGATGGACGGATGGGTGGACGGATGGGCAGATGGATGGACAGGTGGGTGGGTGCATGTGCAGACAGACATATGGATGGGTAGATTGATAGATGGATGGATAGGCGGACAGACTGATGGATAGGTGGATGGATAGACAGAGGGCTGGATGGACAGACAGATGGTTGTGTGGATGGATGGATGGATGGACGGACGGATGGACAAACAGATGGACACATCTTGCCAAGGACAGGCTGCCAGCTCCTAGGTGGAAGAGGACTGTGAGGGAGGAGGCACTTACTGGGAGGAGCAGAGTTCTGGTGTGACTCAGGCCAGGTCTAGGCCCCGATCTTCCGTTTCTCTGAAATGTGGGTGATACCCCTCCCCATCCCCCCTCAGGCAGGAATGCTGGGAGGATTAAATGCAGTGAGGCGGAAGTCCTGGTGATTCCATTTGCCTTCTGCAGCACCACAACCTTGGCCTGACGGGGGGGACAGAAGCCCAGACCTGGGTGGTCCCTGGTGCCCGCAGAGCAGATGCCCAGCTCTGTGCTTCTCTCCCTGTCCCTTCTCTCCCCTCATGACCCTGGCAACAGGGCCAGCCTGTCTCAGGGCAGCTGCCAGTGGGCATGGAAGGGGAGTGAGTCCTAGAGCAGCTTAGAAGGGATGAGGCATCATTCTCCTGCCACACTGCCGCCTACCCTATCCAGGGTACAGCCATGAGCTGTTAGGGGACATGTTGGGAACTCCCTGTGTAGGGAATGGGACGTGGTTCTGAGCTCTCAAGAGATGCTGGGGGGCTCCCTGCCATGGGGAGTCAAGCTCTAGGGCTAGTACTGCCTGCAAGCAGACCCTCTCCTGGTCCTGACTGTTTCAGGGAGAAAGCACCTGCTGTGTGGCCCCAGACTTTCATGTGCAGAGAACGTCTGCCTGGGTTGTTGCCCTGTGAGGGCTGCAGGCAGTGGGCAGGGGTGGGGGAGGAGCATTAAAAATAAGTTTTCAGTTTGTTAAAGCTGGTGGAATGCAATATACCAAAATGGGTTGGGTTTTTCAATGGGAATTCTTTAAGTTACAAGTTAGAAGTCTAAGGCCATGGAAATGTCCACATTAAGGCATCAACAGGAGGATACCTTCTCGGAGAAAAGTCTGCTGGCATCTGGGGTTCCTCTGTCATGTCAGAAGGCATCTGCTGGTCCTTTGCTTCGGGTTCTGTTGCTTTTAGTTTCCGTGTATCCTTGCTTGCTTCTCTAGGACACCTCTCTGAGTTCTCTGTGTCCTGTGGATCATCTCTTAGCATCTTCGAGACCTTTCTCTCTCTCCTTCACTTGGTTTCATCTCTCTGCTCTCTATCTATCTCTCTGTTTTCTGTTTTTAATTTCTCCGCAGAGGACTTCAGTAAAAGGATTAAGACCCACCTTGAAGTGGGTGGGTCACATCTCCATGGAAACAACCTAATCAAAAGTCCCACACATGATGGGTCTGCACCCATAAGAATGGATTAGAAGAACATGGCTTTTCTGGGGTACATAACAGCTTCAAACCAGCATGATAGAGAATGGCGCCATCACAGGTTGAGGCCCATCTCGGAACTCTGCCCTCCGCCTGACAGCTGGGGATGGAACCCAGTGCGGCGCCCTGAGCTGCAGGATAGCGGGTCCCATAAGGACAGGAAAGCACCTGGGTGGATGTGCTTCAGCCATGCCATGCCATGGCTCAGGGGTCTGGGCATATTTGGGGCTTCAGGAGCCCCATGGGGTGGTGACACATGCCCTCAGGTTGTTGGGGTCGGGGGAGGCTCCTTGAGTGCCAGTGGGCTGAGTAATTGGAGGAGCTTTTTCTCCACGAAGTCACAGCGCTTTCTTTCTCCAGTACCTTTGCTCCAAAACTGCCTCCTCTTGATCACGCCTCCCTTCTGATTACTCAGCATCCATGCAGCATCCAGGGTTTGTTCATCCGTTCAGAAAACATGAATCCATCCCCAGCCATGCACCAGCTGAGCTGGTGCAGCGCAAAGCTGGACAAGGCAACTTGTCCTCACAGCAAGTGAGTCTCCTCTTGCTGGAGTCTCTTGGGAGGGGTGGGGGCATAAACCCGCGCATATGTGGAACAGCATATTGGGTGGAGGAGGGAAGGAGGGGCCATTCCTTTCTGTGAAGTGCTCGGAGATCCCTTGCTGATAAAGGAGGTGGGGGTGGTAGGGAAAGAAAGGGCTTTCCAGGCAGGGGCACAGCAGGTGCAAATGCTCTGGAGCTGGGGCCTACTTGGCATGTTCCAGGAGCAGCCCGGAGGCCAGCCAGAGTGCTATGGGCAGGGAGCATGTCTCTGAGGGGCTGGGGAAGGTCACGGTGCACAGCTTGCATGGGCCTCTCTGGCCATTGTGGAAGAGGCCTCGCTTATATGCTGAGGGAGGGACAGCCGTGGACAGGTACATGCGCCAGCTTGTATGGGAAAGCGTCTCTCTGGTGCCTTGTTGAGAACAGTCAGGAGGGTGGGGGCGGAGCAGACAGAACTGCAGGAATCCTGCGGGAAGCGGCCCAGGCACAGGGACTTCTGTGTGATCATTGCAGGTGGCGGTGGGGAGGAGGACTCAGCTCTGGGCACCTGGGGTTCGTTGGTGTCTGAGAGGTGGGGAGGGTGCTGGATGGCTAGCCCATTTGGCCTCAGCCCCTTACTGAGCAGGAGATGGGGTAAAGCAGGGCTGTGGAGGCGACTCTGGTCAGCCTTGGATACAGGCATGTGGAGGTGCCCTTTCCTGTGGAGATGTTTGGGTGTGGTCTGCTAGAGCCCACACCTGTGGGGGGACAGTGGAGGCCAGGCCAGGCTCCCCATGAGGTGATGCAGCTAGAGTAGTCAGGTTGGAGGCCTGAGAGTTTCCAGGTTGGGGAGAGGAGGGGCACGTGCCACAGATTCAGTGCCCCTGAAGAGCGGACAAAGACGTGTGAGGAGGAGGAAATGGTCAAGTTGGCTGTGCCCCTCTCCCCTGAGGGTCAGAGGAGATGACTGAGGACAACCTTTGGCTCCCTGGTGTGCTGGAGCATTTTGATGATGCGGGGTGGGGGGTATGGGTGGAGGATAGAGCAGGTGCTCGAGAGCTGCCCCTCTTGAGCTGGCTTCTTGCCTTTGGGGGTCCGGCCTGGCCTCAGGGTATGTCTGGGACTCCATAACCAGGACAGCCAGTGCTGTGGTCGGCAGCCCCCCTGACCCGCAGCTGAGCCCTGGCTCTGCCTCCCTCAGCACAGAGGCACCCGCTGTGCCTGCCAAGATGCCCCAATGGGCAGAGCAGGCCCGGCCACTGCCCTTAGAGCTTTGCAGAAAGAGGCCGTCCACATATATACACCTGTGCATCCTGCACTGCACAGTAAGGGGGCCGAGGAGGAGGGCTGAGTGCTGGAAAGCAGGCGTGAGGGGGTGCAGGGGGTGTGGCCTTGATCAGAATCAGGAAAGGCATGGGGGAGTGTGGTGAGTAGAGGAAGGGGCACGTGTGCAGCCTCTGGGGGAGAGACCTGAAGCCCAGGGGGTTCTGTGGGGAGGGAGCGCGGACCGTGGTTTGAGTCAGCCTGGAGGGGTCCGGTGTGGAGGGAAGCCTGACCCTAATTCATGAGCACAGGGTCCCTGGGAGGGCTTTAGGCTGGGGCCATTGAGCCTGGACCTGAAAGCTACAGTTCCCGAGAATGGAGGGACAGTCCCCACAGCCCGGCGGGGCCTTGCCCAAGATGTGCTGCTGGGACCCGCCTCAGGGGTTTGTGAGGAGGAGAGCCGCTCAGCAGGTTGCTGGCCCTGAGGGAGGCTGCAGGATCCTTGTCAGCACCTCCGAGGGGCCTGTCCCTGGTGGGCTGCCCGGCTTGCAGCGATGTGGAATTGGGCACCCTCTCCCAGGGCCTGACTGCCCTGCAGCCCTCTTCAGGGGAAAGGACCTGGTAAGTGGCCCCTGGGGAAGATCTGGCCCCTCTGACCTCTGGGCAGATACAAGGGGTGGAGTTTTGTTTTTAAACTGAAGTCTGGCTCATATACACTTGCATCTATGCAGCTACCTCCAGACGCAGTTGAGGAGTCCGGGAAGCTGGCACCCCAGTCTCTCCCTGTGTCCTCTCCGAGTCGATTTTCGCTTCCCAAATAACTGCTGCTCTCACCTCCATCACCATCACTGGGTTTTGCCCACTCATATTAATGGGATCACGCAAGATCATACAGGAGATACGTTGTAGTATCCGGTTTATTTTGCGTATTATGTCTGTGAGATTCAACCATGCTGGGGAGCAGTAGTCCCTCCTCCTGCACTGCTGTTTGGTATTTGTTGCATGAGCTGACCAGTTCACATGTTCATTCTCTTGTGGGTAGACATCAGTGCTTCCAAGTCTTGGCTGCCAGGGTTGATAGAGAGTGGTTCTGGGGCATGCCCAGGGGTGGAGACGCAGGGGTGGAGATGTTTAGCCTGGATCAGCAGTGGGCAGACAACATTTTCATTGTGAACAAATCGATTGGCTAGTGAGTTGGCCTCCAGACCCTGATCACTCAGGGTAAATGGATAAAGTTACCTTCTGGAAGCCCCAGGGCTTCTGTCAGCATAGTTCCTGATCCCCTGGCACGGCCTCTTCACGTCTCCTGGCGACCTCGGGGCACATCCTGCCCCTGTCTGGCATTGCGTAGATGGGCACTGAGGGTAGCAAGTGCTACCAGAGGGCTGAGTGGGGCTCTTGGGCTCCTGTGTAGAGGGTGCGGGGCACGTGCTCATGTGCCCCTCCCCCCAGGCACGAGCTTGCTGCAGGAGGTGGTCTACTTGGTGAGCCAGGGGGCCGACCCTGACGAGATCGGCCTGATGAACATCGAGGAGCAGCTCCCGGTCCTGGAGTACCCTCAGCCAGGCCTGGACATCATCAAGGTACTCCCCAGACTAGTGGCTGCTGCACCCTGAGGAGGTGCAGGGAACCCCGTGGTGGGGGGGAGGGCAGAGAGCCCCCAGGTACCCCAGAGGAGAGACCAGCAGCCCGGAGCCAGCCAACTGGGGACTCCGGAAGGTTTGATCCAGGTGGGTGGGCGACCATGCTGAGGGTGCAGGACGGCTGCCTGGGAGGGAGGGGACGGTGGGGCCCGAAGGTGGAGGCGGGCCGTCTTCTGATTACTCTGTCTCACATGTCCTGGGAGCAAGGGAGGGTGTGTTTGCATCAAATGTGAGGTACGAAGAATTAAATAAGCGTGGTTATCCCACAGTCCTGTCACTTGAACCCCATTGATGCTTCTGAAATTTCTCTCCACCCCAACCCCACCACCACCTCTCTAGTTTCAGCTTCATGTACTGTGGGGGCCATAACAGCAGCCTGAGATACAGCTCTGAGAGGGCCATCCTGGGGGCAGTGGCAGAAGCTCCCTCTGTGGCCTTCACAGTAAACTCAGGGGCCTTCTGTTGTCTGACCCCCACCCCACCCCAGCATCTGCCCAACTGCCTCTGCCCTTCCCCAACCCGGCCAGGTTCAGTCCCACCTGTGTGTCCTAATGACCTCCTTCCAGTCACTCAGTAAAATGTATTGCGTGCCCACCACGCCCAGCACTGCTCTTGGCACTGGGAAGACGCGATTCTCGCCGAGCTTAGGTGCTGGTGGTGGCAACAGATAAGTAAAGACAAGGATCTGTCCTGGGGGAAGCAGGAGGGGCTGGGAAGGCCCTCATGGGGGGCACCTGTGTAGGGTCCTGAAGGGAGATGAGACCTGCAGCAAGGGTGGCCCAGAGACTCAAGGCCTGGCCTCGAGCAGCAGAAAGGCCTCCACGATCAATGAGGGTAGCAGGGAGCTGAGAGCCCACTGTGCAGTGAGCCCTGGGGACTGTGAGTGGAGGCCTGTGGGAGCTGATCGAGCATTTGCCAGGGTGCCCCGGGTGCTGGATGAGAAGCCATGGGTGGGGCAGAGGTGGAAGCAGCAAGACCAGCAGGTGCCGTCATGGCGGCCCAGCAGGCACTCCTCCACAGCTCATGGCCATGTTCCCTCTGCTGCCCCTCGAGGCCTGAGCTGGGGCCCCATCCTGGCTGGGCCTCCTGTGGCCACTCCACGCTAGAACAGGGGTGCCCCGTCCTTTGAGCAGACTCCTGTGGCCGTAGCAGGTTGATTCCTCCAGGCATGGGTGCCTGAGGGCGCAAGCTGCACCTCTCAGTCCACCCTTAGGGCCCAGCCTGGCCCGCCAGCAGTGTTCCTCAAGTGTTTATTCAGCCGAGAAGGTTGTCACTGAAGCCCTGGGTGCTGGCTTTGTCTGAGAACGTCTCTACCTGGCCCCAGATTCCTGTTTTGAGACTTTACCCCCAGGGCCCCTGAACTGAGGCTGTTCCCTGAAGCCCTCTCTCGCGCCCGCCCCTGCCGCAGGAGCTGACGTCCCCCCGCCTCATCAAGAGCCACCTCCCCTACCGCTTCCTGCCTTCAGATCTTCACAACGGCGAGTCCAAGGTAAGCGTGCCCACCTGTCCCTGGCCGCTTTCCTAACGAGGGGAAGCCAAGGCGGGAGTCCGAGTCCAGCCCACAGGTCCCTGGTCAGTTACACATTTTCAGGGCTTCTGCTCCCAGAGGGCCTGAATAGTGGACGTTCCTTTCCAGAGTTCGTCTTGGATCGTTTACCCCAGCAGTGACCTGTGTCTCTGGTTTTGGTTTCCCCTCCTATTGGCACATGGTGACCAGCTGGGCCCAGCATGTGCCACATGAAGGCTGATGACACATGGCAGCTGTCGGAGTGTCTGGCTGGTCTCTATTTCCGCCGCTTTATGCTGGGGAGGCCTGTGCACCTCATCCCTGGTGTCACAGGGCTGTTGTCTTTCTGTCTCCCATTGACTTAAAGGTAGTCAGAGAGGACAGGAGTATAAGAAAAAGGTCAAGTAATTATCCTAGCAAGTACTGTCAAGTGGTCAGAACATCTCTGCTGGAACAGAATGTAAAAGCAGAAAAGCATCTGGCAGCAGTGAACGTGGGTGTGAGCTTAATGTTGGAAATGGGGTCAACCTATGACCTACAAGAGGGTGGGCTGTCTGTCTGTCCTGTGAGCCTGCTTGGGCAGGAAGGGGAGAGGCAGTCATCCTCTAATGGGCCTTCCCACCCCCCTCCTCAGGTCATCTACATGGCTCGAAACCCCAAGGACCTGGTGGTGTCCTATTACCAGTTCCACCGCTCCCTGCGGACCATGAGCTACCGAGGCACCTTCCAGGAGTTCTGCCGGAGATTTATGAATGACAAGTGTAAGTGTTCTCACCTCTGCAGGACAACAGTTAATTGATGCCTCCTGTGTGCTAGGTGCTTTGCCTCTTGCCTCCAATTCTGCAGTAGCCTTGCAAGTTTGCCCACATTTCCCACTCTTTAGGTGAAGCTGCTGAGGCTAAGAGGAGTGGCACAGCTTGTCAAGGTCCTAGAGCCAGAGCATGGCAGGGCAGGTCTCACTGCAGGGGCCAGCACTATTTCCAGATGACTCGGTTTCTGAGACATTCCTCTGGGTTTCTGAGACATTCCCCAGTTAAAGACATTCCTCCTTCCTGCCCAGTTTCTGAACAAGGGAGAGTGAACACTGAAACTGGGGTCCCCAATTCCTGTCCTCAGCTAAGGGCCAGAGCAGAGCTGTCAGAGCAGGTGCTCCTTTGAGTACACATCAGGACCACGCAGGGCAGCCTTGGCCCCAGCCTCAGGCTGGTGTGGTAGGGCAGTGGAATGAGTGTCAGGTGCTCCCCTCTCACCTCCCCTTCCCCAGGGGAAGAGGAGTTGGGGTAGAGAGAGGCTTGGGTACCCCCATGGCACTGCTCCCCTCTTGTAGGAAGGGAAATGTGAGGACCTTAAGAGGAATCATCTGCTCTCTTTCCCATCATCTCCTCCAGGCTGGGGCACCTGTCCCCACGGGGACAGTATGGGGACAGTGTCAGCAGCTTGTCTACTTCTGTTCCCTCCTTCCCAAGGTGCTTCCCTCTTTGGGTAGCCTTCTAGGGCTGCAAGTGCATAGTTTAGCGTTTGTATCCAGTGAGTTTTTTTGTTTGTTTGTTCTTTTACGTGAGTAGGCACTGGGAATTGAACCCAGGTCTCCGGCATGGCAGGCGAGAACTCTGCTGCTAAGCCACCATGGCCCTTCTGCACCCAGACAAGTTTTGAAGTGGCTGTAACCATAATTGAGTCTTTACCAAGACTATGCCATACCCAAGTCTGGAAACAGTTCCTATTCTATTTTCTAACTCCTGTTGCACAGCTTTCACCCCCACTATTCAGTGTGGCTCATCAGGGGTCCTGTAGGGAGATTACTTGACATGATTAGGATAAAACGCATAAAGGAAACCAAGGCATGAAATGCCCATACAGAGCTGCCCCATATTTAGCTGGAATTCAGGTGCCCCGAACTGATGCAGCCAACCAGCCTAGGCCTGGTTGACAGCTGACCCCCGTAGTGTACTGTAGCACATGTAGAACTCAGCCACCTCTAGTGTAAAAGCCTACAAGTCTAAAAGGCCTGGAACATTCCTGTCCCTCTGGTGAACACTGGCTTCAGCGACAGGCTGTGCCCTCAGGCCCCTGATTCTGCTGACGACGCTCTGTCCAGGCTCTCCCCTGATCTGCCCACCATCTGGCTCCCACCCTCTCCTGGGCTGCCATCTGGAGCAAGCCCCTTCCTTGAGTCCCAGCACATGCCCCTGCTCTACGGAAGTAGCCTCTTGCATGAGGACGGCCTCCACCAACAGCAGTGACCGCCAAGTAACCGTCAGCCTCTGTGCCTCTTGCTCGGGCCAGAGTTAGAAGTTACCCATTCAAGTGTTCAGTACTACAGTGCCCTGCCCACCTCTGATGTTCAAGGACACAGACACTTGCCTTGGCCCCACCAAGGCCTCTCGACAGGCACATCTGCTTCCCCGCCTTCTGCACTTGTCTCTTTCCTCAGGTGTCCAGCTGGTGCACAAAATACAGAGGTCTTTGAAGGTCTTTTTCTTCTCTGCCTGAGGTTCTGAAGAAGTTTGAAAATCTGATGCAGATGGAGCACTGAAATGTTGCCATTCACCAACAGAGTGAGGTAGAGCCACAGCAGAGTGCCAGGGCCCAGAACAGCTGCCACCAGAGCCCGGCATTGGACCCAGGGCCCAGCCCACAGAGAAACATCACAGCCTGGAGGAAACACAAGCGCTATGGGCACCCTCCCTCCAAGAGAAGGGAGGAGATGTGGATTCTTCTCTTTGGTCTTTGATGGTTATTAACCTTTTGGCGACTTGGGCAAGTCCTTCCTTCCTCGGGCGTCAGCGGTTACTTTATAGAGAGAAGGTTGGCTGAGACAGCATGATAGGCTGCCCTGTGTGTACATGGCTCTTCCTCCACGTGTTCAGGAAAGTTCAGGGGACGTGCCAGGTGGGTGGGACGGCACCGACACCCAGAAGGATCCAGGAGGCCTCGAGGCAGGGCCTGGCAGGAGGACTACCCACCACCACCCATACGTCCTTGCCTGGTCTCGACTACCCACCACCACCCATACGTCCTTGCCTGGTCTCGACAGAACGCTTTGACAACCCTGCCTCATCTCACAGATGAAGATACCAAGGCTCCAAGAGCTCAAGACCTTGGGCCTGAAAACCAAGGCCTTCTGACTAAATTCCATGCTCTTCTGCTCATTTCTGCTCAGTCACCAACACCACTTCCTCGCCTTCCAGAGCCCTTTTCATTGTTCATAAAATGCAGGGTCTGGGGCCAGACAGTCTGTGGAGCCCCTTGGGCTCTGATCTTGTGCTCCCTGAGGCTGCCCCTTGGCATAGCTGAGCCCAGGCCTTGCTGTGCCTCCATCTGCTGGCGAGATGGCAGGCTTAAGTGGGCACACACTGGCCGCAGTCACCTGGCTCCCCAGTTGTCCCAGCCTCGGTCACACATTTAAATTTACGAGGTTACCAGCAGCTCGTGGGGCTCGTCCCCTGCATAAGGCATGACCCCTGTAGATGGGAGCACGAACCCCTTGGCATGTCTGGGCCTCTGTGTTTCTCGCGGTGCAGGTAGGAAGGCCCCTTAACCCGGTATCTTGCTGTGGTGATGCCATCGCGGAGCCTCCGCAGTGCTGCCTGAGTGGTGGAGGGACTGGAGACAGGAAGGAGCGCCTCTCCCCATGGCCCCTGGACTGAGGACTGCACCCACGTGACCTCAGCGTGTGGCCCCACAGCTCTAAAGTGTGATGATCGTTTTACTGAAGTTGCCAAAACACAGTATACCAGAAATGGCTTGGCTTTTACAGCATGGATTTTTTAGCTTACAGTTTACATTTCTGAGGTCGTGATAATGTCCATCATCAAGACAGTTCTTTCTCGCTGAGGGTCGGCTGCCACGATCCTCAGCTCCTCTGTCACTTGGCCAGGCTCATAGCGGATCTGCTGGTCTCTCCCTCTCTCCCGGGTTTCGTTGCTTCCAGCTTCCAGCCTTTCCATCTGTGGCTTTCTTTCTCAGCTTCTGTGTCTTTTCTCTCTCAACTTCTCCTTGTTCCTCTGAATTTCATCTCTTATAAAGGACTCCAATAAGAGGATTAAACCCACCTGGGGCAGGCCTCACCTGCGATACCTGAATCAGAAGGTCCATCCACACTCAGCCCACACCCATAGGATAGCCTTAAGAAGATGATCTTTTCTGGGCTCCACAACAGCTTGAAACTGCCACATTGGTCCGTCTGTCACCCCTGCAGATACAAGGCTCTGGAAGGTTAACTGGCATGCCCCAAGCCACACAACTAGTAAAGGATGGGAGAGGCTGATAGTTTCCTCCTAGAGCTCTTGTTCTTCACCACCCCACTATCCTGCCCTCTCCCAAACTTCCCCTAACCCCCTCTGGCGGCTCTCCCATTTCTTATGCCTTTGAGGCCCAGACTCCTTGGCTTGGCACCTGCAGCCCACTGTGCCGTGCCCTGCTCTCTCCTGCCCCATTGCCTGCATCTGGCCTGTCCCCTCCCTGACTGGTGCCTTTGTACCTTCTGTTTCCCCAGCTGCCTCTTTCCTTCTTTTGAGGCCTGCCTGACTCTTACCCTTGGAGATTGTGCCAAGGAGTTCTCTCCCTGCGTAGGATGGACCCCTGCATCCCACAGTGCCTGCCTCCATCTGGGGTGGCCTGTTGACCAGACCAGCACATGGCCTGCCAGGCCATGGACTTCACAAGTTCTAGACTATCAAGTCTGTATCCACAGAACTGGTGTATGCTAACAGGACAGATGGATGGACTCCTGGGTGGCCCCTCGTGCCCCAGCTGGGCTTCTGCTTCTCACTGCTCCACACACATTGCTGCCGTTAAGCTGAGGCCTTCTCACTGCTGTTTAAAATGTAGGCCCCTCGGAAGACCTGTGTCCTGGGAGGAGGTGGGTGGGCAATGCTCGGTGGCTTTTACAGAGAACTTGGCAGGGCAGGCTGGGTATGCTCATGAGTACCCACCTGTGTGTAGCCCCTTCCCCAAACCCAAGGTCAGTAAGGCCATGGAGGAAAAGCAGGGGCTGGGGCCTCAGCTGCCTCCCCCCAGATGTTTCATTGTAACTCTGGTCTTCCCTGGGACTGGCCGGGCCCCCACTCTGGGTGTTAGAGTCCCTCTCCCCAACCCCATCCCTGCCAACATAATGGGTGGTCTTCACCCCAGGAGCTCTTCCAGGTGATGCTGGGTACACAGATTAGACAAAAGGTATCATTGAAACCCCTGCCAGGTAACCCCACCCACAGATTAGCAAAGGTCCTACCCCCAAAGTCTAGGTCTTCACGGCATCCAGGAGGTGGGGGTACTGGGTACGCCCCAGGTTTTATTCCCAGTGTTCAGATCTTCGTGGCATCCAGGAGGTGGGGGCGGGGGGTTGGTGAGTAGGGCTTCTGGCGGGAGAGGCTTGCTCAGAATGCAGGGGGTGAGGGGCTCCTGGTCTGGCTGCTCTGGGGGTCTGCAGGACCAGCTGAGAGCTTATTCTTTCCTTTCTTGAGTTAAGGAGGGTCTCATCAGATCTTCTAGGCAGTAAGAGGGGAGCTCTCTTGGAGGTAGGAATAAGCTGCTCCGCCCAACCCCCCTACCCTGGTCTTATCCCACAGCTGTGACTTACTCTCTCCCCACTGTCTCCACAGTAGGATACGGCTCCTGGTTTGAGCACGTGCAGGAATTCTGGGAACACCGCATGGATTCAAACGTGCTTTTCCTCAAGTATGAAGACATGCACCGGGTGAGTTGCTGCAGGAAGTGGCTGTCCATGGGGCCAGTAGCCCTCGTCTCAGTGGTGCACGCAGGGGTGTGTGGTGCCCATTTGCCCCACCAAGACTGCAAGTGTGGGGTAACATGGGGTACCCTGCACATCTACTCCAAGACCCTCATCTTAGGTTGAGATTGGAATGCAGAGAAGTTCCCTGAAGCCCCTAGCCTGTCCCAAAGCCCCACTGGGCTGGTCCCTAGAAGTTCCCTGCTGTCCCTAGCCTGTGCTTACCCACATGGACCCCTCCTCCCTCCCCCAGCCCCATTCCCAAGGGCAGTTTCTGGGCTGCATCTTCTGTGTGCTTTAGAAAGGCCCCATCCACTCATGTTCCTGCTTTTACAGTATAAGCAGAGGTACAGCCAGACCCAGCACTGCCACCCTTGCTCTCTGGAGAGAACCCCTTGTGGGGGCAGCTTGCCGAGATGGTAGAGCCCCGATTGAGCCCTTGGACAGTTTGCCATATACCAACTGAGTCGGACATTTCTGGGTGCTCAGCATAGTACATGGCAAAGGTGGATAAGCTAGTTCTAGAATGTCCACCTGCTGTGTGCCCAGCACTGCCAGGCAGAGGTGATGTGGAAATGAAGTAGCCCTTGCCTCTGCCTTCGGGTCACATTATCTAGACATGTGGGAGCATGTGACTCATAAGCACTGCCCTGGCCTCCAGGAGGCCCAGACATGCTTTGCATGCTGTGGTAGTTAGGTTCAGGTGTCAACTTGGCCAGGTAATATGCCTATTCTGTTACTGTGGACTGGAGTCATTAGCATGTGAAACTCATCTATGGCTGATTACATCTGCAGTCAGATAACGGGAGTGCCTTCTGCAATGAGTGTTGTTAATTTGATTAGCTGGAGGTTTAAAAGAAAGAGGTCAGAAGAGAGCTCAGCACATCACAGCCCAAGCAGCTCAGCATACCTCATCTCAGCACTTGCAGCTCAGCCCAGGCCTTTGGAGATGCAGAAAGAAATCACCCCAGGGAAAGTTGTTGGAACCCAGAGGCCTGGAGAGAAGGCCAGCAGAGATCACCCTGTGCCGTCCCATGTGACAGAACCTTAGATGAAAGCTAGCTGCCTTTCCTCTGAAGAGCTATAAGTTTTTAACTAAATAAATCCCCTTTTTTTAAAAGCTAATCTATCTCTGGTGTGTTGCATTCTGGCAGCTGTGGTGGACAAAGACACATGTGGGTGGTGCAGTAAACTCTCAGGACAGTCTTGCCCTCCTGGGTCTGTACCATCAGTAGAGAAACACATTCATATTTCTCCTTTTTTTAAAAAACAAAAAGAGCCTTTCTCTTAACCCTCTTCTCTCAACACCTTCTATCTCTTCTTGGCTTCAGTTGACCATGAAACTTCTCAAAGAGTTGACTTCCCTTCCTACCTCCACCAGTATTTAAGCTGGGATGTAATTGCCATACCATAAAACACAGCCTTTAAAATGTGCAGTTCAGGGCACCATTGCCACTGACTCATTCGAGAACATTGTCGCTGCTGCACTCTCGTTCCCTTTTGGACCTACTCTGGTCAGGCTTGCCCCACTAACCCCCAACCAGCCATGTCAGGGACACTGGCGACCTCCACCCTGCTCAGCCCAGCAGTGCTCAGTCCCTCACCCACCCACCAGCATGGTGGACAGGCCAATCTGCCTCTCTTCCTGAGCCGCCTCACTTCCCCAGCTCTTCTGTTCTCTCCCCTCCATGCCTTCTGATGGGTTCGCTCCAGCCTCTGTCCTCGGGCTGCCTCTCAGCTCTTGGTGATCTCATCCATTTTTCTGCTTTAAATGCATCACTATCAAGTGTCCAGACCAGATGTGTGGCCACTCCAGAAGTTACTTCCAACAACAGCCCGGTTCCTGGGCCTCCTTGTATGTCTGGTAGATTCTGCGGACTTACAGCATCCAAACTGAACCCCAGAGCTTTCCCCTCATCTGTTCTGCAGCTTCTCCTGGCTGTTGGTTTATGTCAAGTAACACCATCCTCTGTGCCACCTGGGCAAAAGAACCCTTGAATTATTGTCAATACCTCTCTTTCTTTCACATCCTCTGTCCATTTTCTAAATTCTGTTGGTTCTACCTTCAATATCTGACCTTTCTCTGCAATTCAGCCCATCTCTCCCGGTCCAAGTCAGCATCTACTCTGGCCTGGATTATTACAAATTAACTGGCTTTCCTGCTTCTTCTCTGGACTCTTTGCTCTTTCAACTCATTACGGCAGCTGCATGGATCCTGCTATAACAGAGCAAGCCTCTCCTCAGCTCCCACCATGGCCTTGGCAAATGTCAGAACCTGTGTAGCAGTCCACTTCTCAGATTGTCTGACTCGACGCTGACTTCTGGCTGTCCCTTGAACATGTCCAGCAAGCTTGTTTCCAGGTTTTTTGTTTGCTGAGCACCTGTCTAGGGGCCCCGCTGAGCTCTGCCCCTGGCTGGTGTCGAGCAGGGCTCAGGGCTGCAGGACCACGACCTCAGCTGGGGGGCATGGCAGTCTGTGGCACCAGCACAGCCCAGGTGTGCAGGTGGGTGCCCATTCCCAGGTGTTTGTCTGCAAACACTTAGTCCTCATTTGTTGCCTTAGTTCCTGGGCTCCTTCACATACCCATGGGGTGCTGAGTGCTGGGTCCCAGGGATTCGGTGGTAATTAGGACAGACTGTCTCCTGGCTTCAGACTGTCCAGCATGCAGGAAGCAGCCTCTGCATGATCCCAGCCACCAGGTGCTTTTCTGTAGGTGATCTGGTTTAATCTATACAGTGACTGTTGGAAGGACAGAAGGCAGACAGAGTGAGGTCCCGAAAGCACCTGTGGCTCCATGGCTGGGACGTGGCAGAGCTGACACCCAGGCAGCTCTAGGGACTCCTGAGTAGGGCTCTCCAGCATGCCCACACTGCCTCCTCCCTGCCTCCTGTCTCACGTGTCTTGTTGAGGGCTCCTGACATAGAGACCGAGGATGGCCTGGTGGGGCAGAAAGGGTGGCCGCAGCTCTGCTGCTCACCTGGGTGAAGCCATGCCCCTCAGTCGCAGGTGGTGTTGGGTCCTACCTGGGCTCTGGTCTTGGGTTACTCAGCCTGAAGTGGTGAACCTTAAAGCCTGCTTTGTGGGACCGATGGCACCCACCATCACAGGCTGGCTAAGAGGATTGTGTGAGGGATCGCGAACCTCATGGTCGTAGCTCTGGGCCTGGCAGTCAGCAGACCCTTTGTAATGCCAGCTCCTTCTGGTGGTTGTGGGTTTTTTTTTTCTTTCTTGAGGTAGAACTTGAAGTGCACAGAACTTAAGTGCACAGCTTGATAATCCTTTACACACATACACCTGTAACCAACACCCAGCTCGAGATCTAGAACATTCTAGCACCTTCCCAGTTAACAGCCTCATTACCCAGAGGTGACCGCTGATATGACCCCTGTGACCACAGATTAGTTTTGCCTGATTTTGAACATCACGGAAATGGGATCGTGCAGTGTGGTGATTTGTGTCTTTTGCTTAGTTATTGGGTCCGTGAGAATTTTCATGTTGCAGGTAGCAGGTTTGTTCTCTTTCACTTCTGCATGGCATGCAGTTATGTGACTGTTGCGCAGCCTGCTCAGCCCTTCTGCAGTTGCTGGTGTTTGGGCTGTTTCCTCTGGCGTGGTTGTGAGTAAAGCTGCAGGACACACTACAGAGCATCCAGGCACAAACATCCGTGTTTTATTTTCATAGTCCATGTAAATTCTGTGTGCTATGCCCTTGTGCATCCAGGTGTGGTTTAACACTGGAATAACGTTTCAGGTTTTTCATCAGTGGGTAAAACTGAGCCCTAGGAAACAGGTGGTGTGTCCCAGTCATGGCCTGCACACTAGCCCTGGGCAACCAAGCTGTCACTGCTGAGTTACAGATTGCATGATGATAAACAGCTGACATGCGTGTCCTGTGACCCAGAAAATTCACTCTTGGGGATGTGCCCCATAAAAGAGATGCTGTGGCCTCAGCCCCAGAGGAGGGGCTATGCTGAGTTAGCCGACCAGCTGAAGGGGACAGTGCTGGGCTTGAACCCAGCCCCAGGCTCTGGTAACAATCACTGCCCTGGCCACAGCCCCCAAAGGCAGTGGCCAGGCTCCTGGAGACATCTGGGTGGGATGCAGCTCAGAGCAGGCAGGCCAGCTGCCCAGGGCCACAGGTCCAGGAGCTGAGATGGCACAAGTCTGCGAATTCCAGAGCTCGGCTCTCTCCCCACAAGCCGTCCCCTTATTAGTGGCCGATGCAGGACCGCAGCACCCTCCCTTGGGCTGGGTGGTGCACCAGGGGTGGGTGGTACGGATCGGGGCCATCCATCGCTCTAGCATTTCTGTGTTTCTAGGTGGCTACATCCCCCGCCTGTGGCTTCCCTGCTGAAGGCCATGTTTCTTTAATTGCTCTTTTTTTAAAAAAATAGAAATACTCAATGACAGGCAAGTGAAGGCAGGCTCTTTTTATTCATTTGCTCGTTCTGCCAACCCTTGCCACTCTCCAGACTAGGTAATGCCTGTGCAGGGTGTGAGCCAAGCATGCCTTCCCTGTAAGAGCGCTTGGTCTGGTGGGAGACAGCTGGGAAGCTTCACAGGCCACGGCGGAGCTGGCCCTTAACCCAGCTTCCACAGAGCATTTTTTTTAAGGTTTGGAAAATGCTGCATTAAAGTAATTAAGCAGGTTTCTTTATCTTTGGGCTCCTTCATAAACCTTCAAGAGAGGAAGTGCTCAAGCATTCCCCTAAGGCGCATTACTGAGACACCACCCACCTCTGAGAATGCCGTTGGCAGGTCATGGTTCCTGGCTGACCATGAGGGTCCCCTGACTGAGAAATCAGGGGCGCCTCAGTCTTTGCCATGGGAGGGGGTGGGGAGCCCCTTCTCCCCAGACTGCTGTGCTGGGCCAGTCGTGCTCCTGCTGGGGGTGTGGGGCAGTGCAGGGGTGTCCACCTAGGGCCTTCTGCCCAGGGTCCAAGAATACCTGGCTCTTGCCTCAGGTCAAGCCTGTGCCTTGGGGTCTGCCTGAGGGGCCTCTGTCTCCTGAGTGCCCCTCTAGATGCCAGCTGACAGGACAGGAGGGAGGGAGAGAAGAGAGTAAGGCTGATTTCGCTCCTGAAAAAGTCCTGAAGTAAATTTTTATTTCTTGGGGCTATTTTAAAATTACCTCAGCCCCGTCCAGCCCTCATGTCTGCTCTGGGATTCTGAGAGACCTCTTGTGAATTGCAGCTCTGCCCCTTAAGAGCCAAGTACCCATGGGCAAGGTCCTCACCTCTCAATTCCATTTCCAGACAAGGTTCACGAATAACCTTGTTTCAGGATTAAGCAAGAATGTACATAAACAGTGTCCTGTGTGTGTCCAGTTCAGGGGGCACCACCTCATGGGGCTCCCGTGCTCCCTGCCCTGTCTTTCAGGACCTGGCAACGATGGTGGAGCAGCTGGCCAGATTCCTGGGAGTGTCCTGCGACAAGGCCCAGCTGGAGGCCATGGTCGAACATTGCCACCAGCTCGTGGACCAGTGCTGCAACGCCGAGGCCCTGCCAGTGGGCCGGGGTACGTGCCTCCCCCACCTGCCTCCTGCCTCTGCTCCATTTCTTCTCCCTCCACCTGCTCAGCTGCTCCTCCCACCCCACCCCACCCCCATCATCAAGCTCCCTGCCTTCATTCATCCCCTGGAACTTTATATCAGTACTTAACTGTCCCAAGTCTCATTTCCCACAAGCCCCTGCAGGGTCCATCCCTATTAAGGTTCAGTGCACCCTGAGCAGCCGGTGCCCATCCAGGTGGCATGTGCATCATAGCCAAGCAGTGTTGTACTCAAACAAATGATTGCCAGGGATATTTCAAGCTCTGTGGGAGGCTAGTTGCTTTTGTGCAAGGGTCTTCCCAGATGGCCTGCAGTCAGATACCCTCAGGTGACCTGAAGGGGGTAGAGGTTATCCAGAGAGGGGTTTGGCCAAGACTTCGGATTTCTGACCCATTAACTGGCTATGGGAGAGTTCAACATAGTAGGTGCAAAGAAAGCTACCTGCCTTCCTTTGACCAGCAGACAGTAACAGAGCATCTGGTAGGTGCTGGTAGCACAGGCTGGGGATAACCTACCAGAGGGAGACGAGTGTATTAAGCAGAACGTCCAGGGCCCCAGCTGGTGCCAGGCAGGTTTTTCAGGTGGAGCTGGGGTGTAACCCAGGATGGGGGGTCATCCCCAGATTGGCTGTCATCGCTCCCCCTGTCCTTTAAGCCTGGTGGTAGCTGCTTGACTGGAGAGCTCAGGAACATTCTGGGCATTAAAAGCCCCCAGATCCCAGGATGGCAGCTGTGGCTATCCACACTGCCCTCTTGGGAAGCAGGAAAATGCAGCATCTGGTGAAATAGACTGAAACAGCGCCCAGCTGTTTGGTTTGGAACTTCTTCAGGGATTGATTGGGAGGGGTGGGGTGGGGGCGAGAGCAGACTTGCTTGGCCAGTGACACATCACCTCTGAAATACAGAGGGGAGTTCCTGGGGCTGGGCAGGAGATCTGGGCTCTGCTCTCAGCTTTGCTGTTACCTGGAAGTGGCTCTGGTCCCATCTTTGAAGCTCTTTTCCCTTCATCTGAGAAAGGGGCTGATGATGCCTCCTGACGTCAAGTGGAAAGTGCCCATAATGGCAGAATGGTCCACTCTTTCAGGAAGAAGTTCATGGAAAACAAAATACCTTGTGATTTATTTCCTGGCTGCATCTTCACAGATATTTATTATTTAAAATTTATTTGCTCTTTTTTGAGTTTTGCTTTCCCTGTGTTTTGTTAACCTTATGTGTGACCTTCCCCAAAATATCCCTTTTGGTTCATTTTTGTGTTGAAGAAGTGTCGAGAACATACTGTGTGCCCATATGTTCCTTCCCATGTGTTTACTTTACCGTTTACCTTGGTTTTGCTTCATTTCAGTTCTTTGATTTTGTTTTCTTTTAGCACATTGCCTCTTTGCTCGGAAGATCTCCTTGAGTTGGTGAGAATGCAGGGATTTGAGTAGCCAGCCACATTACTTAAATTTGATTCATATCACATCATAAATTGCACTGTCTTGATTCCAAATCCTAAACCAGGTGGGTGACTCCTTTGATGAGCTCTCAGCTGCTTTGGCTGAGGAAAATAATAATGGAAAACTATATTTATAGTGTGGTTGGTTTAGAAGCTTCTAATTTTGTCTCTTGGGTATCATTAGAGGGTAGTAGGAACAATTTTTTTTGGTTTTCTTCTCTCCTAGAAAAGAGATGCATTACCAAAGAAAATAATCCTTGCCACATTGAATGTCTTAGCTCAGCATTTGCAGGGGTGTATTTTCATACCTGAAGTCCTGCAGGACGGGGTGACTGTTAATAACAGAGCTAATGAAGGATATTTGCTGGGGACAGGCAGAGCAGTGTCAGAGCTCAGAGCTCCAAAGATGTGGGCAGTGAAAAGAATATTGAATGCACATTTCAGTCCCCTAAGGTAGCCGTTGAGAAGCATAGCGACAGCTCTTCCGGCCTTGCATTCACAGCACCAGTAAATGGGCACAGTCAAAGCCATCATTGGAATCTGACCAGACTACCTTAAGCTTTTGTAGTTAGCAAGGAAGGTGGGCTCAGCAGCTTTTTTCGTCATTTTTAGCGTTTTTTCTTTCTTCTAAGGCTTTGTAAATAAATGGGCAGTTGGCTGTAGGTCCAGCGCCCTCTACCTCTGACCACACCATGCTGAGCTGCAGTGGTGGCTGGGGTTGGACATGGTGCCGTGGCCTGGTTCAGTGCCAGGCAACAGATCCTGCCATGATGCACATTTTGCCTATAGTCTTGAAAACTCTATATGTTGCGAGTATTTTATTCATTTAAATAATTCCTGTCCAAGGTTTGCTTGTGTTCTTGAAATCTCCACCCTTGACCCAGCCATGGTAGCTTCCTACTTGCCATAGTTTTGTGTGATTTTTTTTTTCTTTTTCAAATTCTTAAGAATCAAATGAAGTCTTGGGGGAGCTGTTGAGCTGCCAGTGAATAGGGGTATCGCAGAACACTTAAAATCCCAGTGATGCCCAGAGCAGTACATTCATTCCCTGGGATAGTTATTAGCCACCTGCTGTGTGCCAGGGGTGTTCTTGGTGCTGGGGACTCAACAGAGAACAAGAAGTAAAGTCCCCCGTTTTGGGCCTCAGGCTGGGCTTTGTGTGCTGGGGTCACCAAGGAAAGAATGATTCAGAAAGGGGTTGTTGGTTCACGGACAGACTCCAAGGAAGGCTGGTTCAATCCTTGTCCTGCCACATCAACAGTTTCAAAAATGTTATGGGACCCGCTGGTCTGTAGTTCAGGTGGCCTGTCCTGCACCCATAGGCAGGGGCTGTGAAATAGACCACAGACCCATTTCCATTGCCCTTGGTGCCACAGCTGGCCCAACAACCGGTGGATGCAACACATTCTGCTCTTGTCTGTTTCAGGACGAGTCGGGCTGTGGAAGGACATCTTCACTGTCTCCATGAATGAGAAGTTCGATTTAGTCTATAAGCAGAAGATGGGAAAGTGCGACCTCACGTTTGACTTTCATTTATAGTAACCGAAACACAGACTTGCATGCTCACCCGGACCCCCCACTAGCTACAGTCCCGTATACATTCATTTATTACTTGCTGGAAAAACTCTGGAAGTAGTGTGTAAAACAGTGGTGATGGCATTGGGGAAACAGCGGAGAAATTGGAGGATTATGATTATTTTCAATCCAAAGCAGCTGTCTCACCTTTAGATTTTGAAGTCTCTCCATGTGCGATTGCATACATTGTAAAAAACTGCAGCTACAATGGACTGTATCATAAGTATAAAGTATGTAACATATGCAACTAGAATGTATACCTTTTACAACCCCGTATTAGTTATGGTATTTTATAGAACTTTTCACTGGAAATCTAAATAAATGTCAGTAGTAAACCAAATAAACATTCATTTCCAAGGCGAGTCAGGAGTGAGCTACAACCGAATGGTAGAAGGATCTCAGGGTTAATTGTATTTATTTTTGTAGTTTTATTATCTAAGGCACAGCCATTCAGTTCTCACTTGGTTCTGAAATAATGGTGAGAACAAAGAATGAGTTGGATATGGGGAGTGGGGCGGGGAAGGAATTTATTTATTCTGGTGGGGTTCAGTTCTTTGGAACCTTCCTGAAATAAAGCAGAAACTGTTCACTAGGGTAGTTTCAGAAAGGATGCAAGAGACTTCCAGTGGGGTGGCTCTAAAGGCCTGCTTCAGAGAAACTTAGAGGAACATTCTAGGAGGGAAGTCTGCTACGAGAGTCCAGCAGATGGGAGTATAAGGCAATCAGTACTATTTGAAAGCAGTGACTGAAGGGTCAGCTAAGAAGAGACTGAACGGGGCTCAGAATTTGAGTTTAATTCCATAGTCTTTATTTTTGTTCCTTGAAGCAGTAACCTACTTATGCCGGCAAGCAGATGCTTAACAGTACATTTCTAAAGATCCTGAGTCTTTTTCTATCATTCCATTTATTCAGTCCATCCCTGAGGCTCTCAGCTGTGGGGAACTGTTTTGCAAGTAATGCCCTATTTCACTGGATCATGGTTGGCAGTTCTGCCTTTGTCTCTGCCTGCCTCAGACCTCAGCATGTCTGGGGGAGTAAAGGTGGTATTGTGATTACCCCATCACCTGATTCATTTTCTGGCCCCAGTTTGGCAGGAGGAGCCACGGAGAGATGGCCCAGTAGGAGCAGAGCTGGTGGGTGTGGTTTGTGTATGTGTTGCTGCCTCTGTGTTATTTATATGGCTAGGAAGTATTCCAGGTGGCAGTGAGAAGGGTGGCTTCTATGTAAAGGGTCTCAGTTCTGGTGGCTTCCTTTGAAACAGGTGCAGACAAGAGCTTGAGTTTTATTTTGTAAAGGAGATGCTGTGACACAGCAGGGGGACATGGCATTGCATGGTGGGCTTGACAGCACTTTTTCTTGTATATCTGTGAGTGACACTGCTTTCTGTGAAATTTCATTTCTATTTTTCTATTTTTAGTACTGTATGGATATTATTAAGCACTACACATCATACTTCTGTGCTTGCTTGCTTCTTTAATAAAGACACGTTCCATGCATTCTGTTGAGCGTGTGCGCTGGTGGTTGGAGAAGGGGGACCCTCGGTGGCTCCCTCGGCACTCCAGGACTTCACAACTGGGAACCCCATCAATGCCTCTTCCCTCAGCCTGACTGCAGAGGAAACAGGCCCCTATCAGGTTTCAAGAAGGCAGAATTTTGATATTTCACCTAAATTCAGACCTCCTGGAGCTTGAGTTCCCCTCCCATTTCCCCATTCATCTTTGATCTCTTTTAGAAACAGAAATGGAAGGAAGGGTGGGGGCAAAAGAAGAGAAAAGTGTGGGAGATACTTTGTGTTCTCGTGTATCCAGATGTCCTGGGCCTTCAGAGTCATTTCCTCAGCCTTGGAAGATCCCCTTGCGATGCTGAGAATGGTGATGTGCTAGACTTTCTAACCCAACTGATTTCAGCTCATCAGTCTGAATTCCAAAGTCTGTCTCCCCACTTCCTCATGGAAGGAAAGTTCAGCACATTGCAAGAAAGCTTTGGTCTTCTAGGAAATTATGCTGTTCTTGGTCTCAGGTGGAACTCTGGAATTTATTTTGGTGTCTGGGATTAACACAGACCCCAGGTTAGTTAATTGAGTACCCAGTCTGCCACATATGTGCCCAAATCATTTATTAACTGTCTAAGATAAAACAAACCAAGATGAACTCTGGGTCAAGGGCATATTTATAGTGATAATTAAGTTTCTACCATGTCTCTGCATAGTTTAGAGTTCATCTCATTACATGCATTCGTTCATTCAGGAAATGTTTGAGCGCTTATGCTGCCCCAGGCCCTGTTCTAGACCTGGGAGGGGCAGCAGTGTAGCAAAGAAGCCCCTTCCTTCAGGGGGTTTACATCCTAGTGAGGTAGACAGATTCTTAACTGAAAAACTAAGTTAACTTCAGGCTGTAGAATAGGAAAAAGAACAGCAGGACAACATGCTAGTAAAAAGGGCAAAGGGAGGCTGAGAAGAGGTGATGCTTGAGCAGAAGGAAGTAAGAGAACCAGTCCTGGAACCATCTGGGGGTACCTGGGGAGGGTGTGGAGGGAAGACTGTAGGGTAGGAATTCAGTCAAGAAGTGGGTAGGAGCCAGGCTGTGCAGGGCCTCAGAGGTCCTAAGAGTTTTTAGTTTGTGCTAAGAGTAAAAGGAAGCCACAGGGAGTTTTAATCAAAGGGAGGATGCCTGTATTTTGAAAATTTGCCCCTGGCAGCTGTGTGGATAGACTGCCGGATGAGAGCGAAGGAAGGGGTCTTCAACCCGGCTTAGTGATTCATGCAAAAACGGAGGCAGGAGGTTGTAGAGCATCCCCCAAAGTCTTCTGTTCAGCAACATCTGCCAGATGCTGAAAGTGATTCCTGCGTTGGTCACCAAGGGAACTAAGACTAACAAGGGAATTTTCAAGGCAATGTGTCATCACGTGCTATGAGGATGACAAGTAAAGCCAGAGTTTGGAAAATGGAATAATCAAGTTGGAATAGTTGCATTGGAGTGCACGTTGGGTGACAACAAGACTGTGAGTTTGAGAACAATTGGACAGATAGGTGAACTTTTCAAAACTGATCATCTTATGCCCGAGCATCAAGGGCCTCTAGTTTAAGTCAGTGGTTGCCTGAACTTTTGATTCCACAGAGCAGGAAGATTCCAGAAAATCTTGGGGACTGGCCTAGGATAGCCAGCTATTTATTTTGCAAAGTAAGAACCTAAACTCCCAGACCCTAGATTAGGGGCACCCTGTGTCCTCTG
Organism: Tamandua tetradactyla; assembly: GCF_023851605.1. NCBI lineage: Eukaryota > Metazoa > Chordata > Mammalia > Pilosa > Myrmecophagidae > Tamandua > Tamandua tetradactyla. Next base: position 37,657,089 of record NC_135333.1, on the reverse strand, counting down.
GCTCTGATGGTCTTGGTGCTTCATGGAACAGCGTTTTGTCCCCATGACACTTGGTTTCTTGATCAGAGAAAGGGCCAGTGAGGCTCTTCTTAGCACAAATGCCACAGCTCTCCAACCGGAAACAGGGAAGTCACTAGGTTCTCTGATCCAGTTTCAGAATTTACACAATAGAGACCATCTTTGTCCTGACCACTTCTTAGGATAGTTACAACAAAAGCAAAATGTCAGTGAAGTGTTTTGAGAGCATGAATAGTCCACGTAGTGAGACACCTCCAGTCCGCCTGTGCCACCCACCTCTGCCAGTTAATGAGTGGCCCCTCAAGGCCACATTGCAGGTGACGTCAGATTTCATCAGTGGTCCTACAGCGCTACTCAAGGATGGGGCACGCGTGGTGTGATTCACAGCACTGCGGAGGGACGCCACCCAGAGAGATGGAGAGTAGGCCAGCTTTTGTCCACCTTTCTAAGCTGGTGACAGGGCTGTTTCATAACTGAGGGAGTCCTTATGTGTGTCTGTTCTACATTACCTGGATCCCACTTTCCCTTAGCCTTGCCCCTTCCTACCCATCCAGCACCACCTGAAATCAGCATTTTGAGACTAGGATGGCACCTTGGTCATATGACAGGCCTCATCAGGGAATGCCTGCTGAGCATCAAGGGTCTTCTCAACCAACCAGCCGCATCCCTGAACCTCTGCACGTCCACTTCCCTCCATCTGGAACACCACTGCCCTGGAGAACACAACCCTCACCACTTGGCCCAGTGGTCCCTTCCCCACATGTACCCAAAGTCGCCCGCAGCGCTCTCCCAGCTTCCCTCCACCACACCTCCCTCTGCTCTTGTCTCCCTCTACAGATAGGGAATGCCTTAAGAACAGGGGCCATGGCTGTGCTATCTTTCGTTTCTTGGGTCAGATTTGGCATATAACTAGCATTTAACATTTGCTGGGTGGGTGAATGGCATCTTGGGTTGTTAAAGCTGATTTCATTTCTTCTGAAACACCTGCACTGTGCCTTCTATACCCTGCCCCAAGTTCTGCCCCTGGACACTTATCTCCCTGTCTCCCCCACCTTAGCCCTCCATTATCCCTATTTCCATATGTTTGTTATTTTACAGTCAGCAGCGCATGCCTGGCTGTTCAACAAATGCAGCTTGGCGTCTTCCCCTTGTTCAAAACCTTCCCCTTGATAAGGCATGTCTTAGCTGAGCATGACTGTGGGTAGATTTGTACCTTTCTCCCCTGTCCTTCTGCCTCCATTCCAAGCCCTGAAGAAACACAGCCCCTTTGTAGAAACTATCTACATCCTTCATTGGGCGTACTCCATCTTTCCCTCTTTTCCTTTAGCTCCTCATCTGTGTTTAGGGAACATCTTCTCTGGGTAGGACCCTGTGCTGGGTCCTAGGGATGCAGACAATTTTGGGAACTCTCCCCTGCAGATTCAGCATCTCACTCTTCTCTTCCCTTGGGTTCTGCGCTCTGTTATTATCCAAACCCACATGGAAACAGGTACAGAGCGGGGTCAGAAGGCCTGGGCCCTAAGGTCTGATTTGTCTTTGATGGCCTTGTGACCTGGGCAAATCACCTGCCCTCTTGGCCTCAGGCTCCTTATCAGCCAAGGGAATGTTTTGTGTTGGGTGGTCTCTAAGCTGCTTCTGGGTGTTAAATGTACGGTTTATGGTTAAATGAGCTGTTAAAGTGTTTCTACCTAACCATTATGGGCCAACATAAATGTACACATCCATATTTAACAAAGGGAGATGGGAACGACAGACGAAAGTGATAGAGCAAGTGCTGCAAAGCAGAGTCGGTAACTCAAAGAGGAGGGCAATTACTGAACTTCAAATAGGGTGTGGTCTGGATCTGGACACTTGGTAGAATATAGGTAGGTGAAGGGGCAGAGGGGATACCAGCTGGGAAGAAACTGCATGCACCAAAACGAGCTCCTGGACATCGAGGCCCCTGGGTTTATTCCAGTTCTGCCACTGTTTGTGGGGCCGTGGAGGAAGCCACTTTTCATTTCATAATGAAGAGGTCGCAGACCAGATGTCTCGGAATTCCATCCAGTGTGAACATTCTGAGATTCTTAAGCGTGGTCAAACTATTGATTTAACTCCATATAGGAACTAAGGACTAGGAGCAGACTGACTTTTTAGCCATTACAGGCCTTGCCAGCAGGGGCAAAGAGAATTAGTCACAGAAGCACCTGGCACACAGCTTGGGCCCGCAGTCATCATTTCCAAGGCATTCCGAGCCTTTGCCAATCTGAACATCAAATGACAATTTGATTCGCACACTTGGATCCCTGTAAGCTAGCTGGCACTGAACATCTGAGTTGCAGTCCTTAAATCTGTCTCCTCGCCATCGAGGCAAGGAGTCTGTACTCTATTAACAGCATTTTTCAAAAACCAGAGAATGCTAAATGTGTTTAAAAATAAAAATCAACCAGAAAATGTTTTTTATCCTCTTGAAAATTGTCATCCCTACATATATCCACGGCAGTGGGTACCATCTAGGAAAGGAAGCCTTCGAGGACAATGAGCAAGGCCCACTCTGCAGAAGGAGAGTCCAGGTAGAGCCAGCAAGACATTCTTTTCTCCAATCTTAGGCATTCTCAAAAAAATGTAAGTGAATTGGCTAATTTTTTTCCTTTCTAGTATTCCTTTCTCAGTTCTCCCCTTTACAACCCATAATACCTGTGATTTCCAGAAAAAAAAATCTTTTCTTAAATACAGTTGGTAGCTAGAGCCCAACTCTCTGCTCAAGAACTACAAGCCGCCAGGGCCCTCTGCCCAATTGCCTTTCCCTTCTTAACCTGGCTCACACCTCTGAAGCCTGTGAGGCCAGAGCAGATTCCACCCTACTCTAGGATCATCCCTGACTCCCCACTCCCACGCCTGCAGAGGGCGGGTGTGTAGCAGCAGTTTGCTTTTGGGTACCCATAGCACCTCTCTCGTAACATACCCTGGACACTTCTAAAGCTTCTTGTGGCTAGGGACCATGGTTTTTTTTTCTTGGTGCCAGGAAGTCAGCACATAAGAGATACTGAATAAACCATTGATGGCCAAACGTTCCTCCTGTCACTGAATTTAGCCTCCCTTCTTACATTGGTCTTGCTTAGCTGCCTCCATCGCACCTCTGCAAGCACACGGTGTGTTACTCGCTGCAAGGTTTCTCTAGCCTCATCTGTAGCCCGGCCCCACTGCTCATCCCATGACCTCACCTGCAGAACCTCCTACCTTCTGCTTCCCCCACTCTGATGAGCCGTTCCCCATCTCCTCCTCAGTTCTGCCAGTACTTGTCCATCACCTGCCTCAATTTGACCTTAAAACTCTATCTCCAGGAAGCCATCATGAATTAATCCTAGCTCCCTGATGCTACCAGCCTATATGGAAGTAGATTTTGATTTTTACTGAAGACATTAAGTGACAGCTGGAGAATGACGGGCCCCACTCCCGTCATAGGACGAGACACAGCACAAGGACCACTCTCCTTAGAATGCAGTGCGCCAAGAGTTAGGAACTTAAATTCTGAAAGTCTAATTTCTTAAAATAATATACTGGCTTACATTTGTTAAGAAAACATTTTGTAGCAGTTTTCAAATTTCTAAAATGTTTAAACCATAAGCAGAGACTCTGCCTCTCATCACTGTGTCCCCAGACTGTGCTTAGTGTAGCCCTCTCTTCCTATCAGGTAATCAATAGATACTTGTTACCTAGCAGAAGGCAAAATAAACGCTAAACAGCTCTAACCATAAGCTGTAACAAGATTCTGGCTCTTAGCAAAGAGAAGGAATTACTTGTGATTGTGAGGGCTAGGTTTGCCCTGGCGTATGAAACACGGGATTGTTCTTCTCTAACTGCATCTTTACTCCAGAGGGTGGACCATCCTTCCTGGATTGCTGCAATGTAATGTTCTGAGGGCAGGATTCGTTCAGATTCCAAACACCGGTGTCCTACACTATGGGACATTGTTCAGGGGCAAGATCAGCTCATTCTGTTGACATGAAAAAAGATAACCATGGACTATTAAAGGAAATTAAAGCTTATAAATCTATTAGTGCCTTAAAGGGGAATGAAAACATGTTGAGGTGCTACAGCCTCTATACAGTCTTTATCAGTTTGTAGGATTCTAAAATAGATATTAAAATGACCCCGTTTATAATTGATAATCAATTATTTGTAGCAACAGTGTTTAAAATGGGCAGTTAAGCTTCTGGCTGATTGAACTAAAATGAGCAGCTGCATCATCTGTCAAGGAAAATATCTGAGGGAGGAAGTATCTATTTTAGTACAGAAAAAAATAACCACAGTAGCTTTTCCAAAAGAACTACTAAAACCTAATTTATTTGCTTAAAAAACAATTTTTTTTTTAATCCTTGGGACAGCTCAGGAGAGTCTTGTCTCTATTTTATGAGGCTACCAAAAGGACAGCAGTCTCAAAAACCTTTCCTAGCAGATTTCCCAGAAATATTCTCAGCTTCTGTTTGGATACATCATGCATGTATGCCACGTGTTTCCTCTTCCTTCCTTATTAATAGACATGGTGGAAAATAGTACTTAACTGCTTAGGGGTTAATAAGCTCCTGCTGTTTATTTCTCCACACGAAGACATAATCTCCATTTATAACATCATTATCAGTTAGTGTGAAATAATTACAGGCTTGATCTTGTAGCCCAGTTTCTTAGATATACAGAATTGTGGAGAAAAAAATGGTACTGAGTACTCAAAACCTGGAGAATGTGATAGAGGATTATTGCCACACAGCCCTCCACGATCCCAGAGTTTCATCCTGGTTACTGAGGGAATGAGGTGTCTATTGGCTATCAAATTGTAAAAACATTTACTCCAACTTTTCATGGTTTGCCTTTCAAGATTATCATCAAAGGTCTTGGGCAGCAGATTCATGCAGTAGTTACAAGTAGTAGACGCTACTGTTTCTTGGGAGGTGAGTTTTACTGGTTTAAATGATGCTGTATTGTATCTTGGACAAAGTAAGGAACCTCACCCAAAATATCTAGGTTCAGCTGTGTTGAAAGGAGATCCACTACTGGGTATCTAAGGGAACCATCAAGCATTGTCAAGGAAGATAACCACCTCCTAGGGGCCAATGTCACATTATAGAATTCTGATCCATTTGAAAAAGCTCAGACCTAACCTAATAGACTTCACAGGGCTATTAAACAATAAAAAAGTGAAGAACATTTAGGTTTTTATAAAATGTCTAATTTAACTATTCACATGGAAGTTTAAAATTTCCAAGAAGGGAGAAAATCCTTTGAAGATGCTACGAAAAAAAAGAATTGCATGACAAACCTCTTGACAAACTGATCTAATTAGTCATTTAAATACATGGAAGAAGCATCCTTATGGTCAAGGAAGTAAGCAGTTGACCCAATAACTATTGAGTTTAGGTCAGTTTAAAAGAATTGTTTAAGTCCCTTCTAAAACATCCTGTTTGCTCACAGCCATATATAAGTCAAGGTTTTTCACCTGAAATTATCCCTCAGTAAAGAAGGCCACTAAAAACTAAAATCCTTAAAATACTCACATAACAGCTTTTCTTCCTTACTTTATTTTGAAAAGGCAAACTATATGTATATTTCCAACCAAGGACTGGAGCCACAAGTCAATAAGGATTTATGACTAAATCCTTATTGACTTGTGATTAGGGTTAGAGTTCCTTAAAAGTGCTATACATTTTATGCACTCATGCATCGTGTTTGCACCGGCTGAGTCCATTTTTTTTTTGCAGTTTTCTCTCTGTTTACTATACCAATGTACCCTAAATTATTTAGCTCAGGCTGTACCGTCTTTAGGTCAGAATGTGTTCAAGTACAATTCATGGACCAACTGCATCGGCATCATTCATGGTGTTTATTTAAAATGTAGGTGCCTGTGTGGGTGGCCTATAAGATGGATCCCCAGCCTCCAGATGTTTATGCCCTTGTGTAATTCCCTCCAATGAAAGTGGGTCAGATTTTGATTCTTATTTCTAACAAATAGCATATAGCAGAAGGGATGGGATATCATCTGATCTGGTTCCTATTTTGAGTGCTCTCCCTTGGATCATTTGCCCTGGAGGAAGTCAACTGGCAATTCTGTGGAGAACCCCACTGACTGAGGGACTGACACCAGCCAACAATCGTGTGTGAGTTTGGAAATGAATTCAGTCTCAGTTGAGCCTTCAGATAAGACTGTGGTTACAGCCAACAGTTTGACTGCAACCACATACAGAAACATGTATCTAAGCTGTGAGATAATAAAAGTTTTGTTTGCTGTCTTAAGACACTAAGTTTTGAGGTAATGTATTATACAATGACAGACAGTTTAATACAGGGCTTAAGCCCCTTTACAGAACTAATGAATTAGATCGTCTGGATATATGGCCTGGGATGTCCCAATTTTTAATGAACCATCCTGGTAATTTCAATAAGCATTAAAGCTTGAAAATACTTGTTCTAGGAAGCCTTTCCTAAGAAGGCTTTTCCTTTCTAGCCTCATAATACCCAGGGGATACCTGTTAGAATACTTTTAAACTGAGAAAACCCTTGGCTTTTACAGATTTATCACTTACAATGTTAGGTTTTCATTTGAGCTCCTGAAGACCCACATCAGATCAGTTACCATATATCTGGATAATTCACATTATGAGGCCCTGATGTTCTCCCCTTGTGCCACTCTGATCCATCATCATATGCAATAACTCTAGGACAGTCATTAAAATTGCTACTTTTTTATGCAAAAATCCCCTTAAAAAAGAAAATGAACTGCTAGTGATGTTAATGTAAATTAAGACAAAGAAGACCAAGAAAGTGATAGTTATTAGCTAGAAAACGGAAACTTAGAAAAATTAGTGTAATCTTGGATGTAGTTGGGGCTGTGCTCATGCTATAGTATTTTTTCAAACTGTGGATTGCCACTTGTTAGGGAGGTTTGAGCTCACGAATCTTAAATTAATAGGAACTAACTGAGTGTTCATGCATGTAGTCAGGATAACCATTGTTTGTGAAAATTATTTTAATTATATATATACATATATGTATTTATGTAGGCACAGAGTTATGATATAAAATGTTTATTTACATGGTTTAAAGTGAAAAAGTTTTAAAAGCCACTGTGGGTAATATATTTTATGCATGAAAACTCACACAAAACTGAATTTTAAGAAAGTTTTGTGGTGAGTCTTAGCACTTTCAGGGATATGGATTTCTAGAGACACTGGTCAGTTCACTTAGTATATGAGAGTCAATTTCCCCATCCTTAAGTTTCAGGTAACTTTCACAGGATTGTTGCATGGATGATTGAAAAAACAACAGGATAAAGTCTTAATGAGTGAAATTATGAAATGTGTCATTACTTATAATGACAGTATTCAATAAATATATGTTGAACATTTACCATGTAGCAGGCATTGAGCTAAGTAGTAAGTTATAACTAAACAAAACAGACATAACTCCCTGCCCTCATGCAGACTGTACTCTATATAGTCTAGTTTATGGCAAGGACAATAAATATGTAGGCAAAAAAGCAAATAATTGCTAACAAGTACTATGAAGAAAACTCACAAGTTTCTCTAACTTTTTATTTGGGAATAATTTCAAACCTACATAAAAGTCTCAAGACTGAGAATAGTACAAAAGGTGCTTCCATAATTGATAATATACACTGATGCGGCAGGAGAGTGTCGGTTTCTGTCTCCATGTGGAGCTGACACTGAAGTGTATGTTTGAGGCCCTCACAGATGTCAACCTGTGAGTCTTTTCTTATTTGTATCCTTTTTGCTATGATAAAAGCATAATTTTGGTTTCTGAGGGGTGATGTAAGCAAGATGGCAGAGTAAGAAGCCCAAGAAAAATTCTCCCCCTTTTAGAAACAGTGGAACACTGGCAGAATCTGTCAAAAACAACTTTCACAGAACTCTGGAAAAATGACTGATAGACCACAACCCAGCAAATGCTAAATCTGGAAAAAAACAACTTAAAAATGTAGGAATGCAGCAGGACATGTTTACTTGTCATGCCCTCCCATTACCTACTATACCCCACCCTACCCCACCCCAGGTTTGGCATGGCAGGCCGGAGGCTAACGGTGGCTTCGTAGCCCATATATACCCAGTGTGGGTCTCTAGTACCTGATTATTAGCAGACTTAAAGGAGAAAATTGGGTATGTATGTACACTGGCCCCAACTTCTTCCTTGGAAGGGTGACCCAAGGTGCATATATGTATGGCCTAACCCAGAATTTACCCGGGCAGAGAAGTAGGGCTGAGAAGTGGAGTACAGCAGAGAAGGCTACAGCTCCCTGGGGTGACAGACTGAAATACAGACATAAAGCACACTGCCAAGGACCCCAGGAGGAGATACAGAAGAAGAGAAACTCTTTTCTTGGAGGGGAAACATTCACACATACTGGGGAATTCTTGAAAGCTATGTGCATATCCAGGGAAGACACATGCTCAGAAGAACCTGAGAAGAACCTAACTGTTCATCACAGGCTGATTTATATGTTCAATATAAATTGGGCCAAGTGTTAAAGAAGAGCTTTGACATAGAGCCAAACTACAGCAAACCCCTGGGGAAGAGGGCGAATCTGACTTCCAGAGTTAACACAAGAGACTTCCACAAAAAAGTCACAAAGTGTACAAAGAAACAAGAAGAGACTGTCCATTCAAAGGAACAGATAAAACTATCCTAGAGGAAGCCCAGACTTTAGAACAACTAACCAAAAAATTAACTCTTCTAAATAAGTTCAATAAACTAAAGGAAAACATGGGCAAAGAACTAAAGGAAACCAGAAAAATGATATATGAACCAAAGGAGGAATTAGAAAGTGTGAAAAGGAACCAAATAGAAATTCTGGAGATGAAAATCACAATAAGGGAAATAAAAAGTACACTAGAAAGATTCAAAAGCAGATTTGAAAAGGCAGAAGAACGATTTAGAGAACTTAAAGACAGGATAACTGAAATTATTCGGTCTGAAGAGCAGAATGAAAAAGTGAGCAGAGCCCGAGGACCTGTGGGACCACATGAAGCACAGCAACATATGCATTATGGGAGTCCCAGAAGGGGAAGAGAAAGAGAAAGGGACAGAAAGAATATCTGAAGAAATGATGAGCAAAAACATCCCAAATTTGATGAATAACATGAATAGACCTATCAAAGAAGCCAAACAAACTCCAAATAGGATAAACTCAAAGAGATTCACACCAAGATACATTACAGGCAAACTATTGAAGGCTAAAGACAAAGAATCCTAAATAGCAGTAATGGAGAAGCTACTTGTCACATACGAGGGATCCTTATGTGCTGATTTCTTATAAGAAATCATGGAGGCCAGAAAGCAGTGGTACCACATATTTAAAGTGCTGAAAGGAACTGTCAATAAAGAATTCTAGATCTGGCAAAATTGTCCTTCAAATATGAGGGAGAAATCAAGATATTTCCTGATTAACATAAGCTGAGGGAGTTTATTACCATTAGACCTGCCCTACAAGAAATGCTAAAGGAAGTCCTTCGGGATGAAAGGAAAGGCCACTGGACAATAATTTAATTGAATTATTTGAAGAACTATACCTCCACGATAAAGGTAAAGGCATAATAACATATAAATGTTAGTATTATTATATTCCAAATATGCAACTCTACTTTTTCTTACATGACCTAAAATACAAATGCATAAAATGAACATATTTCTGTGTTACTGGGCATGCAAAATGTAATGATACAATTTGTGACAAGAATATGAAGAGGGTGGATGGAAAGGTATAGAAACAAAGATGATGTATGCTATTTGTTGGACTGTTGGCATCCTGCTTGCTGAGCCAAACTGTCAATACCCAGTTTTCTGTGCTGAACTATCAGTCAGAGAGACACCCATTATAATCCCCAAGGGAGAGGTCTCACTGCATGGAGGGTGGCAAGAGCATAACAATGCCTGACACCTGGAACAGCAGTTCTAGTATTCCAACCCACTCCATGCTTTGCAGGTATTGGGGTCATCTGTAAAATCACAACATGCACAGGTTCCTGATGTAGAAACATTTTACTCACATAGAGAAGAGACAAAGCAAAATCAACTTCACTACATGCAGCTTGTCCTGCAATTGAGGGACCCTGCCCTCTCCCCACCAGGAACAGATAAATCACTGGGGAAGAGATAAGAGAGCTGGATGCCATAAAATGAGCATGTTTGAGCCAGGCCATCTCTAGGGAATGTGCTAGAGGGTGTGTTTTATCTCAAGGAAGCCCTGAGAAGGAAGTCAGCCCACATTCACCACCCACCCTAGGAGTCAGGCTAAAAGTCCTGAGCTCAGGATTCATATATGGGTTGCAGAGAAAGGCAGCAAGCTGCACTCGGACCACTACTGAAGTTAAGATGGTATCAGTTCAAATTAAATTGTTATAAATTTAGGATGTTAACTATAAACCTCATAGTAATCACAAAGAAAATATCTAAAATATATTTTTAAAAAAAGAAATGAGAAGGGGATCTAATTGTTCCACCACAAAAGATTAACTCTTCACACACACAAAAAACTGCAATGGAAGAAATATGGTACAAAAAAGGTATAAGATGCACACAGAAAAACAAGTGATAAAATGGCTGAAGAAGTCTTTCCTTATCAGTAACTACTCTGAATACAAATGGATTAAACTCTCTGTATTAGTTAGGGTTCTCTAGAGAAACAGAATCAACAGAAAATACCTGTAAATATAAAATTTATAAAAGTGTCTCATGTAATCATGGGAATGTAGAGTCCAATATCCATAGGGCAGGCTGTGAAGCTGACTACTCCGATGGAAGGTCTGGATGAACTCCACAGGAGAGGCTCTCTGGTTGAAGCAGGAAGAGAGCCTGTCTCTTCTGAATCCTCCTTAAAAGGCTTCCAGTGATTAGATTAAGCATCACTCATTATAGAAGACACTCCCCTTGGCTGATTACAAATGGAATCAGCTGTGGATGCAACCGCTGTGATCATGATTTAATTCTGTGAAATGTCTTCATAAAAACAGACAGGCAAGCACTTGCTCAACCAGACAAACACGAACCACCACCTCGCCAAGTTGACCATTGAACCTGACCATGACAGTCCACCCCTTGTCAACTTGGCAGCTATACGCATCACCTTAAACCATACCTAATTTCTAAATAGAAAACAATAAAAAACACATTTTTAAATTTCACCTAACAATACTCAACTGTCCTGTATATAACCAGAAACACATTAAATCTCCCCAGAATAGGGTGCAAGTCATTGGGTTATATGCATGTTTAAACCTGATATCTTACAACTTAAATAGTTTAACATGAACAAAATAGCACTACAGTCCTCATTTCTGTAACTGATCACATGGTCATAGTTTATATTTATCACTACCTTCTTCCACCACCCATTACATGTTCCCTTTACCCATAGCAAGCACTTCAGCTAGCCATCATTCTTTGCCTGGTGGACTGACCCAAACCTTCATTCCTGAAGTTTCAGAGATATTGGTAGTCCTGCCTGGATTGGGTTGTTGCAGTTTTCCATTGGTTTTAATCACAGGGCATGGTGTTACTAAAAAACATCCTGGGGATCTCCTATATTCCAGGAAAACTCTTTACCTCCATTGTGTAGCTGCAGTCCTATTTCCCCCTGATAGTCAGAGTCAATCACCCCAGCCAGTAATGTAATCCCCTTCTTGGCTTGTTGATCCAGGGGCATGAGCAGCCCAAAGTGACCAAATGGGAATCCAGATTCCAATTCAATGGAATCACTGTTGTTTCTCCTGGTGGAAGCACTCCCCCTTTTGGAACTAAAACCTGTAGACCAGCAGAGCTCAAGGTTGCAGGGACAGGAAGAAAAATTTTCCTAGTGAATCACTAAGGGTAACAGTGAGTGGTGCCACTTCCATTTCCACCCCTCGGTTCCTGGACCCATGCATCCTGGCTATGGGAGAAACAGTTCCATACAGTGGTTGCTGATTCAGAGCATACACAGCTTCCTGGAGAACACTGCCCCAGCCCTTCAAGGTATTGCCACCTAGTTGGCACTGTAATTGAGTTTTCAAAAGGCCATTCCACCATTCTATCAATCCAGCTGTGAAGTGTGCCCATTCCCGCACTTCATTTGCTGTGAAGTGTGTTCCTTGATGAGAAGCAATGCTGTGTGGAATACCATGATGATGAATAAGGCATTCTGTAAGTCCACGGATGGTAGTTTTGGCAGAAGCATTGTGTGCAGGGAAAGCAAACCCATATCCAGAGTATGTGCCTATTCCAGTTAGAACAAATTGCTGTCCCTTCCAGGAAGGGATGGTCCAATGTAATCAACCTGCCACCATGTAGCTGGCTGGTCACCTTGGGGAATGGTGCCATGTCGAGGGCTGAGTGTGGGTCTCTGCTGCTGGCAGATTGGGCACTCAGCAGTGGCTGTAGCCAGGTCAGCCTTGGTGAGTGGAAGTCCATGTTGCTGAGCCCATGTATAACCTCTATCCCTACCACCATGACCACTTTGCTCATGAGCCCATTGGGCAATGACAGGAGTTCCCAGGGATAGAGGGTGACTAGTATCCACAGAATGGGTCATTTTATCCACTTGATTATTAAAATCTTCCTCTGCTGAAGTTACCCTCTGGAGCACATTCACATGGGACCCAAATATCTTCATGTTTTTAGTCCACTCAGAAAGGTCTATCCACATACCTCTTCCCCAGACCTCTTTGTCACCAATTTTCCAATTATGGTCTTTCCAAGTCCCTGAGCATCCAGCCAAACCATTAGCAACAGCCCATGTGTCAGTATACAATGCACCTCCGACTAGTTCTCCTTTTTGTTTTTTCTTCCTTTTCTCTCCCTACGATTATGCCTTTCTCTGTCTTCCTGAATATATGGAACATATAATAGCTTGTTTTAACATCCTTGCTAAAACTAATTCCATCATTTGTGTAATTTCTGGGTCAGTTTCTATTGATTGGTTTATTCTCCTGGCTATGGCTCTTATTTTCCTACTCTTTCCATGCCTGGTAATTTTAATCGGACATTGTGAATTTTACTTTTTGGGTGTTAGAATGTTTTGAATTCCTTTAATTATTGTTGGATTTTTTTCTGAGACACAGTTATGTTACTTGGGAACAGTTGAATCCTCATGAGATTTAGTTTTAAGGTTTGTTAGGAAAGATTCAGAATAATCCTTATTCTAGAGTAAATTTGGCTCTGCTACTGAAGTAAAACCCTTCTGAGGACTTAGATGCCCTACACATTGGGAGGCCTTCATTTTTTTACTTATAAGAACACAAATTAATCTCAGACCTACATGAATTCTGGTAAATTGTTCTTCCTTCTCCTTTCCAGTGGGTTCTTTTTCCAGCCTTGATGGTTTCCTCACATGCATGTTCAGCTCAGTACTCAACCAAAGATTTGAAGGCATCCTTCTGCAGGTATCTCTATTTCTCTTTGTGTGCAGTTCCATTCTCTCTAGTACTCTACCTTGCACATTCTTGCCACCTTGGATTCTCTGAACTCCAAACTCTCTTCTCAGTGAGTAAGGTTGTCAGGCTCTGTTTGGGTTCCCTCTCTCTAAAAGGTGACTGTGCTGGTTTGAAAGGACGCATGTACCCTAGAAAAGCCAAGTTTTAATCCTAATCCCACTTTGTAAAAGCAGCCATTTCTTCTAATCCATATTCAGTACTGTATGCTTGAAACTTTAATTAGATCATCTCCCTAGAGATGTGACTCAATCAAGAGTGATTGTTAAACTGCATTAGGTGGAGATGTGTCTCCACCCATTCCAGGTGGGTCTTAATTAGTTTATAAATTACTTATAAATCCTATAAAGAGGAAACATTTTGGAGAAAGGAGGCGATTCAGAGACAGCAGAGAAGAATGACAGAGCCACAAGAAAGCCACAACAGAGAATGCCGCAGAACCATGAAGCAGAGAGTCCATCTGCCAGTAACTTTCGGAGATGAAGAAGGAAAACGCTTCCAAGGGAGCTGGGGAGGAAGCTAGCAGATTACACTGTGTTTACCCTGTGCCTTACAGCTGAAAGAGAAACCGTGACCGTGTTAACCATGTGCCCTTCCAACCAAGAGAGAAACCCTGACTATGTTCACTATGTACCTTTCTACTTGAGAGAGAAACCCTGAACATCATTGAGAGAGAAACCCTGAAGGCCCTCTTGCATCAAGGTATCTTTCCCTGGATACCTTAGATTGGACATTTCTATAGACTTGCTTTAATTGGGACATTTCCACAACCTAAAAACTGTTAACTTGCAAGTTATTAAATTCCCCCTTTTAAAAGGCATTCCATTTCTGGTATATTGCACTCTGGCAGCTAGCAAACTAGAACAGTGACTTAAAAATTATTTCCATGCAGTAAGCTGGGGTACTCAAAGGGTTCACCTCATTTGTTTCCCTTCTCTCAGCAGTCATTATCCTGTACAATCTGTTGTCCAATGTCTGAAGACCATTATTTCATAAATTTTGCCTAGTTTTCTACATGTTTAAGGCAGCAGGGTGTATTAGTTAGGGTTTTCTAGAGAAACAGAATCAACAGGAAATATCTGTAAATATAAAATTTATAAAAGTGTCTCACATAACCATGGATGTAAAGTCCAGTATTCGTAGGGCAGGCTGTGAAGCTGAGGACTCTGATGGTGGGTCTGGATGAACTCCACAGGAGTAGCTCACCGGCTGAAGCAGGAAGAGAGCCTGTCTCTTCTGCATCTTCCTTAAAAGGCTTCCAGTGATTAGATTAAACCATCACTCATTGCAGAAGACACTCCCCTTGGCTGATTACAAATGGAATCAGCTGTGGATCCAGCCGATGTGCTCATGATTTAATTCTATGAAATGTCCTCATAGCAAGACAGGTGAGCACTTGCTCAACCACACAAACAGGTACCACTACCTGGCCAAGATGGCATAGGAACCTGACCATAACACTCTTCAAGACAAAGACAGATTATAAGATGGATAAAAAAGCATGCTCTAAATATGTGTTGTTTACAACAGATTCACCTCAGACTCAAAGCCACAAATAACTGAAAGTGAAAGGATTGGAAAAAATACATTCCACACAAAGAGTTACAAAAAGAAAACTGGAGCTGCTATACTAATATTGGTCAAAATAGATCTTGTCAATTTCCATTACAAGAGACAAAGAAGGACCTACATATTAATAAAAGGGTCAATCCACCAATAAGATATAACAATTATAAATGTATATGCACCTTGTAATTGAATCCTAAAATACACAAAGCAAACACTGACAAAATTGCAGGGAGAAATAACTCTACAATGATAGCTGGGTGAGGACCTTAATATTTCACTTATGATAATGGATAGAGCATCTAGACAGAAGATAAATAAGGAGACAGAGGATTTCAACAATATTATAAGCCAACTAGACCTAACAAACATATCTAGAACAGTCTACCCAACAAAAGCAGAATAAACTTTCTTCTCAAGGCACATAGATCATTCTCCAGGACAGACATATATTAGGCCACAAAACAAGTCTCAATAAATTTAAAAAGACTAAAATCACACAAAATCTTCTTCTCCACAGTGGAATGAAGCTAGAAATCAATAACAGAAAGAAGTCTGGAAAATCCAAAAACATGTGGAAATTAATATACTCTTAAATAATCAGTGATCAAAGAAGAAATCACAAGGGAAATCAGAAAATTCTTACAGATGAATGACAAATGAAAGCACAACATACAGCAATTTATGGGATACAGCAGGAGAGGGAAATTTGGAGCTGGATATTTGCATTTTAAAAGTATCTTCCCAGAGATTGCATAAAATTGGACAATATTCTGACCACATAAGAACATCAATAATGAGGAACAGATGGACTTTGTGCCTCCAGATGCGATGCCCATCGTTTATGTAGCATTCTAGCCCAGAATGCATAAGCTGAATCTAATCATGAGGTCAAAGTGTTGCCCAATTTTTCATGTGCACTTTTTGCCACTAATAAGCAATCTGTGGGAAAATCTTTAAAAAAGGATAGATGACAGAGATATGAGAGAGAAGAGAAAGAGAGAGGGAGAGGGAAAGAGAGAAGGGCCGACTTACATTAAAATGCCAAGGGCCACCTGTAAACATAGGAGTATTGGAATTGAAAAACTATCATTTTGCAACCATGAAGTAAAGATTCATTCAGACAAAAATAATTAATAGATGCTTAAACTACAGGGGGATGAAGAGTAGGATATTTTCATTTGTTGAAATAGGTAAGAGTGGGGGAGGTCAGTGGATCAATGGTTACGTGTATAGCTTAAGTCTTAGTGGTGTCTGATACATACAAGAGGTCAAAGCTGGGGATAAATGTAAGAGTACAGAATTAGGACAGTTAGAGGAACTGTGTAATATTTAAATCATGTAGAGCAGAAAACCACCAGTGGGAACAGAGAATTGAGTAGCTGGTGATGTAGGATGAAAACCAGGACTGGTGGTATTAAAGAAGCCAATAAAGATGTTTCAAGTAGGGAACAGTGATTAACTGGGTTGAAAACTATTGAGAAGTCATGTAAGGTAAGGAATAAAAATTTTACTAAGATTTGGTGGCATGGAGGAACTGCTTACCCTGACAAGCAGTTATAGTGACATGATAGAGGCAGAATCCAGACAGCGATAATTTAAGAGGAAATGGAGAAATCCACTGTCAACTAGAATGTGACAACCAAACAAATACCATTCAGTGAGGGTTAAATAAAGATACATTCAGGGAAATCAAAGCTTGGGGGATTTTACCATCCTTTATACCAAAGAACTTACATATATACTTCAGAAAGAAAGAGACTGATCCCAGAAAAAAATCATGAGCAAGAAAACTGAAAAACATATGGGCAAATCTAACCAAATATTTGTATTACTATTTGTAAATACAGCATAAAATAACAATGAATTTTGGGTCCCCCAAAATAGATAAAAATTAAAAATACTAGGTAAAAATACAGAAGATGGGAAGGAGGTTTTTGGAATTAAAATATGCTAAGACTCTAAATTGTTTGGGAGGAGATTAGATACTGATTAACTTTGTATTTTATTACATTAACTACAGAAGTTATAATGTTAAATATCTCTTAACTGGTCTCCCTGCTACCACTTCTATTCCTCTACAGACTACTCTCAATGTAGTAGACAGAGAGATCCTTTTGAAATTGAAGTGAAAGCAAGTTAGTTCTCATATAACAACCGTCCAATGGCTTCCATTTCACTCAGAGCAAAAGCCAAAGTCATCACAATGTGATTTTCCCTCACCCCAACCTTTCAGACCTCATAAACAGTCTCTCTTCTCCTTAACCCTGTTCTAGCCACAATGGCCTCTTAATAATTTCCAAATATGCTATGCATGGTCTTGCCTCAGGACTTTGCATCTCCTCTCCTCTTTGCCTGGAAAGCTCTCTTTCACATCTCTTTCAGTTCTTTCCCTCACTTCCTTCAAATCACTGCTGCTGTGTACCTTATCAAAAAAGCCTCCCCTGACCATCCTCTATAAATTAGCATCCATCCAAGTCACTCTAATGTATCCCTTATCCTGTACCATCTATCTTCATAAAATACATTGTCAGTGTTTGGGTTTGTGGCTCAGTTAATAACACTCTTTGTTCCACCCAAATGCAGAGTCAACAGGAAGCAGAAATCTGTAATAGATCAACATAACGTCTTTATTACTGATAAAGGTTGGAATCCATTGGTGTATGGGTTTGCTAGTATTACTTTCCTGATCGGAATTTACCTGCCTGGTCCCAGGCAGGAGAGCAAGGCCATCACTGTGTGCATACTGCATGACCAAGAACATAACAGGATACCTGGTTCTCACAACAGGCAAATCTCCAACACAGGAAACTAAGAGGACTAAGACATTCCCCCAATTCCTTCCACAAAGTTCACCAGTCTGGTAACTCATTCCTCCTTGGGAAGAAGTATTACTTATCATATCAGTCTTTTATTTATATCAGCATAGACTTACGGATATTTTACACTCTGGGTTATAATCCAACAGTAACATTTGTTTTATTGCACAAATTATTCCAGCTTTGCCCACTGGGAGATCTTTCTGCTAGCTCCTATGTCCCTTTGATATGCCCCCATCATCTTTCTTAAACAAAGTGCTCCAGCTCACCTTGTTTATTTCCTGCCCCAGTCCTTGAATAAGCTGTTTCTGCAGAAAGTCCTTTTATTGGAGAATGGTATTTAGAAACCAAGATCTAGGCACTTCTTGTGCTCACTGCTATTGAGATGTCATTGCTTCTTGGTCCTTAGCTGAGCACAAGGAAATATGTGTTTATACTACCCAGTGTATACAGACATCTATACATATTTCTATATGCAACCATCTATATGAACATTAATATAACATTAATATACTGCATGTGTATTAGGGTTCTCTAGAGAAACAGAATCAACAGGTAATACTCACAAATATAAAATTTATAAAAGTGTCTCATGTAACCGTGGGAATGCAGAGTCCAAAATCCACAGGGCAGGCTGTGAAGCTGATGATTCCGATGGAGGGTCTGGATGAACTCCACAGAAGAGGCTCACTGGCTGAAGCAGGAAGAGAGTCTGTTTCTTGTGAATCCTCCTTAAAAGCCCTGGCAGTGATTAGATTAAGCATCACTCATTGCAGAAGACACTCCCCTTGGCGGATTGCAAATGGAATCAGTTGTGAATGCAGCTGACATGATCATGATTTAATTCTATGAAATGTCCTCATAGCAACAGATAGGCCAGCACTTGCCCAACCAACCAAACAGGTACCACCATTTGGCCAAGTTGACACATGAACCTGACCATGACAACATGGATCATTTTAATCTCCTCCCTTTGCTTATCTGTAAACTCTCACTCTAACAGAAACCTGAAAACTCTCACCATTCACTATGATTTACTGTTCTAGTTTGCTAGCTGCCGGAATGCAATATACCAGAAACGGAATAGCTTTTAACAAGGAGAATTTAATGAGTTGCTATTTTACAGTTCTAAGGCCAAGAAAATGTCCCAAATAAAACAAGTCTACAGAAATGTCCAATCAAAGACATCCAGGGAAAGATACCTTGATTCAAGAAGGCTGATGAAGTTCAGGGTTTCTCTCTCAAGTGGAACGGCACATGGCAAGCACAGTCAGGGCTTCTCTCTCTCATCTGGAAGGGCATGTGGCAAACACGGTGTCATCTGCTAGCTTCTTCTCCTGGCTTCCAGTTTCATGAAGCTCCCTGGGAGGCGTTTTCCTTCTTCATCTCCAAAGGTTGCTGGCTGGTGGACTCTGCTTCTCGTGGCTATGTCATTCTCCTCTGCTCTTAATCTCATTCTCCAAAATATAAATAAAAGTCCTCTTTTATAGGACTTCAGAAACTAACCAAGACCCATCCAAATGGGTGGAGACATGTCATCCCTTAATCCAGTTTAACAACCACTCTTGACTAAATCACATCATCCAGGGAGATGATCTGATTATACAGTTTCAAACATACAGTACTGAATAGAGATTATTCTACCTTTACAAAATGATATTTTGATTAAAACATGGCTTTTCTAGGGGGCATACTTCCTTTCAAACCAGCACATTTACTAATTGTTCAATTCCTGTATACATGTACAGAAGTAACAGAATTGTTAGCTCATATCCTCTGGGATACAATTTTATCAAGTAGAGTGCTTATGTACAGTTTCTTCTGCCTTTAGATTTACAGACTCCACTTATTTCCAAACTTACTTAGGTCAGGACCTTCCCCCTCAAATCCCTGCCAATAAGATTGTTTCATAAGTTTGTAATATAGTTAGTTTTGTTATACTCCACATTCCATCTCGTGATTTCCTGAACCTCTTAAATGATTTTTAAAATTTGCATACATTAAGATTCACTTTTTCTGCTGTGAAGTTCAATGAATTTTGGATAATTCAGAATGCCATGCTTCCACAATTACAGTATCATGAATAGCTGCATTGCCCTAAAAATTCCCTGGAGTCTCACTATACAACTTCTATCTCAACCTCAGACTCCCTGAAAACCACTGATATGTGGTACACCCATGGTATCTGTTTGCCATCTATAGTTTTGCCTTTTCCAAAATCTCATATAATAGGAATATATAGTATGTAGCCTTTTCAAACTGGCTTCTTTTACTTATCAGTATATATTTATGATTCATCCATCTTTTCATGGCTTGATGGCTCATTTCTTTTTAGTGCTGAATAATATTTCAATGTCTAAATATACCGAAGTTTTATCTGTTCATCTATTGAAGGACATCTTGGTTTCTCCAGTCTCTGGCAATTATGAATAAAGCTGCTATGAACAGTCATGTGCAGATTTTTGTGTGGTCATAAATTTTCAAATCAGTTGGGCAGAAACCAAGGAATGCAACTGCTAGATTGTATGGTAATACTATACTTATTTTTTGTAAGAAACTGCCAAACTGCCTTCCAAAGTGGCTGTACCATTTTGCATTCCCACCTGCAATGGAGAGTTCCTGTTGTTCCACATCTTCACCAGCAAATGGCATTGTCAGTTTTTTTAACTTGAGACCTTTCTTATAGGTATGCAGAAGTATCTCATTGTTTAATTTGCAATTTCCTAATGACAAATGATGTTGAGCATCTTTTCATATGCGTATTTGTCATCTGTATGTCTTCTATGGTAAAGTGTCTGTTCAGATTTTTGTCCCACTTTTTAACTCGGTTGTCTGTCTGATTCTTATTGTTGAGTTTTAAGAGATCTTTGTAAATTTTGGATAAAAGTCCTGTGTTAGGCAAATATTTTCTCCCAGTATGTTTCTTGTCTTTTCTTTCTTTTAACAGTGCCCTTCAAAGAGCAGAAGCTTTTTACTTTAAAAGTCCAAGTGATAAGTTTTTCCTATCATAGACTGTGATTTTTTATTTAATAATTTGGTTGCATCCAAAAATTCATCATGAACTCTGAGGTCACCTAGGTTTTCTCTTATGTTATCTTCTAGAAGTTTTATAATTTTGTGTTTTACAATTAGGCCCTTGATCCATTTTGAGTTAATTCCTGTGCAAGATACAAGGGCTGTGTCTAGATTCTTTTTTCTTTTTGCATATGTTCCAGCAATATCTGTTGGAAAGACTATCCTCTCCCATTGTTTGTCTTGCCTTGCTCCTTTCATAAGTTGACTATGTTTTCATGCTTTTTTTTTTTTTTTGATGAGAAGGCACCAGGAATCAAACCCTGTCTCCAGCATCCATGCATTTTTAAAAAATAATTTGTTTACCTTCTTTATAATGTAAGGTCTCTGAGACTGTAAGCTTGTTTATCTGTGTGAACAATGCCTAGAACATTATCTGGCACATACTAAGTACCTGGCAAGTATTTGCTGAGTGAATGAAAATTTCCTTTTATAAGGGAAATATAACAACTGTAACCTTTTATACACTTAAGAACAAAGCTGCAAAAGAAGGATAAAAATTGATAGATTTATAAGAAGAAATTGATTATTATAACAGGAGATTTTTAAAAACATGCTTCTACTAATAACTAACACATCCAGTAAAAATAGTAAGTTTAAGATTTGAGCCACCCAAATAACCCAATGGACATGTATAGATCTCTGGTCCTAATAATTAGAGAATACATATTCTTCTCAAGCATATATGAAATATTTATGAAAATTGACTAGGGAATAATATAGTTATGCCCCTGGAAAAGCTGATCAGTAGTGAAAGGTAACTGAAATAGAGACAGCATGTATAGCCATCTCTTCTGAGAAGTGGGTTAAAGGAGAGCAGAGAGAGTGAGATTGATGTAGTCTATAATGAGAGAGAGAGAGAGAGAGACAGTGAGCAGCCTTCTGATCTCAGGACCAAACCTTTTGACTTCATAATCCCTTAATACTCTTAAAATCATGGTGAATCTCAGAGTTTTTTATTTATATGGGTTATAGTTATCAATGTTTAACATATTATAAAATTAAATTGATAAAAATTTGAAATATTTATTAAGTTTAACAATAAGAAGCCTTTATTTATGAAAAGTCACTAAAGTTTCAAAAAAAATTTGAGAAGAGAGGTATTGTTTTATAATTTTGCAAATATCTTTAAGGTCTGCCATAATAGAAGACAGGTGGAGACTCATATCTCCTTGGGCAGTCAATCTGTTGTGATATCACATATTGTGTAACCTCTGGAAAATTCCACTGTAATCTCATGAAAGAAGATGAGCAAAAAAGGCAAATAACATATCAGTTATTAGGAAAGTAACTTTGACCTCATGGACTCCCTAAAGGTCTCAGAAGCCCCAGACCACACTCTGAGAATGGTTGACCTAAGCAATAATGTCCAAAAGAAGGCAGATGTTGATGGGATCTAGAAACAAGTGGAGGAACTGACCTCTGTGAAAAGAGACCTTTAATCTTTTGGGACAAGAGCAAAAAAAAAGATGGGTACCTAATTGGTTGTGAGACAAACAACTGTTTCATTCCTTTGGTTCTATTTTCTCAGATATAAAGCAAGGTCATTCAATCAAGATGATAGTGTAAAGGGTATGGGAGATTTGAGGAGATAGAAGATATGAAATCATTCACTGGTGTGGTAGTTAGATTCAGTTGTCAACTTTGCCAGGTGAAGGTACCTAGTTCTGTTGCTGTGGCCATGAGCCAATGGTACGTGAACCTCATCTGTTGCTAATTACATCTGCAGTCGGCTAGGAGGCGTGTCTGCTGCAATGAGTGACGTTTGACTTAATTGGCTGGTGCTTAAACGAGAGAGCACAACGTAGCACAGCCTAAGTAGCTCGGCGTTCCTCATCTCAGCACTCGCAGCTCAACCCAGGCCTTTGGAGATGCAGAAAGAAGTTACCCCGGGAAAGTTGTTGGAACCTAGAGGCCTGGAGAGAAGACCAGCAGAGACCATCCTGTGCCTTCTACATAAGAAAGAACCTCAGTGGAAAGTTAGCTGCCTTTCCTCTGAAGAACTAACAAAATAAATCCCCTTTTATTAAAAGCCAATCCATCTCTGGTGTGTTGCATTCCGGCAGCTAGCAAACTAGAACAGATTTTGGTACCAGAGAGTGGGGTGCTGCTGCTGCAGTTCACAAATACAAAACATGTTGGAACGGCTTTTTAAATGGATAAAGGGAAGAATCTGGAGGAGTTGTGAGAAGCTCGATAGAGAAGGTCTAG
This sequence comes from Tamandua tetradactyla, assembly GCF_023851605.1. Classification (NCBI taxonomy): domain Eukaryota; kingdom Metazoa; phylum Chordata; class Mammalia; order Pilosa; family Myrmecophagidae; genus Tamandua; species Tamandua tetradactyla. The sequence goes on along the minus strand of NC_135333.1, from coordinate 37,633,952 downwards.
AATGTTTTGAAGAGACTGTTGGTAGAAATGTGGACTCTAAAGATACCTCTGACCAGGCTTTCGACAGAGATGAGGCCCGTACTATTAGAGACTGGAAGGTAGGCAATCCTTGTTTTAAAATGGCAGATAATCTGGCAAAGTTGACTGGTGGCTTTGGCTGGAAGGCAGATTTTAAAAGCCATGAACTTGAATATTTAGCAGAAGAGATCTCCAAATTAAATGTGGAAAGTGCAGCTTGGTTTCTCCTAACAGCTTATAGTGAAATGTGACAATGAGAGAGATAAGCTGAAAACTGAACTCTTGAGTACAAAGAAACCAGAAATTGATGTCCTGGAAAACTCTAGGCCTCCAGAAATGGAAACCCCAGAGAATAGTGCTCCATGTGAGAATTTAACCAAATGTGAAACCAGTCAGCCATTTCAGAGAAAGCCAGGATCGGACATGGAGTTATCCAGGAAAGATTTGTGGAAACTCCTTATGTCTGATGGGCATGATCCAAGGCTACTGCATAGAAAGCCAACGAGAGTGCTGTGGGACTTATATAAACAGAGCCACTGCCAGTCTGGACTGAGGGGTTCAGAGAAGGGACACATTGGAGGAAAAATAACTTCAGAGGCAAAACCGTGGAGGCTGAGGTCTGAAGTCAAGAAGCCTCGGGCCAGGAGAGCAAACACACCCAAGCCTGTGAGAGTGAGTTTGCCCCAAAGGCAGAGGATGGGCCTTCTACCTCATTGCAGTGGAACAGTCATGCTGCCTCAGGCCTTGGAAAGGGTGAAGCACATTCCTGGGAGTTTGGGGAGAGCCTGGCTGCCACCACATGGAGGAGTTGAGCGTGTGCCCCAGAGATGGCAGAGAGCCCGGGTGCAGCCCCAATGCTTGGAGAGGGTGGAGTCGAGAAAAAGGTGGTCTCCCCAATGTCCCCCAAGGTTGCATTTGGAGAGAGGCAGGCCTCTTCGTAGGCATTTGGAAAGGGTGGGATAGCCACTTTCTACAGCCCTGAGGATAAATGACTCTCAGACTTTGAAATCTAATGGACTTTGCCCTGCAGGTTTTCGAAACTGTATGGGTCCTGTGACCCCTGTGTTCCTTCCTCCCTATGGAAATGTGTATATGTATCTTATGAATGTTCCTCCTTTGTATGTTGGCAGCAAATAACTTGTTATGAGTTTTCAAAGGTCCAGAGCAAATGAAGAGAATTTTGCCTTAGGACAGACCATGCCTGTAACTGATTTGATGAGATTTTATACTGTCTTTAATTTTATACTTCATTTGTATTGCTACTGAAAGATTTAAGGTTTCTGATATTGTTATGAAATTAATGTATTTTGTATATGGGAAAAACATGTCTTTTTTAGGGGCCAGAGGGTGGAATGTGCTGGTTTGAAAGGAAGTATGCCCCCTAAGAAAAGCCATGTTTTAATATAAATCCCATTTCATAAAGGTAGAATAATCTCTATTCAATGCTGTGTGTTTGAAACTGTAATGAGATCATCTCCCTGGATGATGTGATTTAGTCAAGAGTGGTTGTTAAATGGGATTAGGTGATGACATTTCTCCACCCATTTGGGTGGGTCTTGATTGGTTTATTGGAGTCCTATAAAAGAGGAAATATTTTGGAGAATGAGAGACTCAGAGAGATTCAGAGAGGGCAACACTATGAAGCAGAGAGTCCACCAGCCAGCAACCCTTGGAGATGAAGAAGGAAAACGCCTCCCGGGGAGCTTCATGAAACCGGAAGCCAGGAGAGAAAGCTAGCTGATGACGCCGTATTCGCCATGTGTCCTTCCAGCCGAGAGAGAAGCCCTGACTGTGTTTGCCATGTGCCTTCTCACTTGAAAGAGAAACCCTGAACACCATCAGCCTTCTTGAACCAAGGTATTTTTCCCTGGATGCCTTTGATTGGACATTTCTATAGATTTGTTTTAATTGGGACATTTTCTCGGCCTTAGAACTATAAACTAGCAACTTATTAAATTCCCCTTTTAAAAAGCCATTCCGTTTCTGGTATATTGCATTCCGGCAGCTAGCAAACTAGAACAACTGGTGAGCAGGAAAGTTAGCTTGCCAGTGAAATACAGTCAGATTTCAAGTCAGGAACCATATAACATTCATCTCTGTGGCACACAGCAGGGCACACTGTGTAACTTATCAGCTGACAGAAATGTGTGTGGGAATTACTCTCAAGACCTCCTCAGCAAGCTTGCACCTCTAAGTCACCACTTCTCTGCCTCAACTGAGCAGAATGGCAGTGTGGTTAAAAGTATGGACTCTAGAGCCAGCCTGCCTGGGTTCTAATTCTAGTTCTGCCAACTGACTAGCTATGTGTCCTGGGGCAAAATACACTCTCTCTCTGCCTCAGTTTCCTAGCTTTAAAATGGGGATAATCATAGCACGTTCCTCATAGGGGCTGCTGTGAAGACAAATGAAGATTAAATTCACCTGGCAATAGGTGGTGCTCCATAAAGGTTAGGAACGACTACTATTATTTGTTATTATTATTAACATTGACTCACCGAGCTTCCACTTAGCCTTGTGAGTCTTGATAATAATTCATTTACTTCCCTAATATCTATGGAATGCCTACTACCATGTTCAGGCACTGGGTGAAGGCTACAGTGAGAAGCAAAGCAAGCCAGGCCCCACCTTCATGAAGCTTTCAGTCTCCTGGAGGAGAAAAGTAACGCACAGACACGCTAAGGAACGAATTCATGACTAATTACCATAAGTGCTAACATTTATGAATAGCATAGTACGGGGTAGGGGCTTTAGATACATCATTATCCCACTCGATCCTTACCATCATACAGCCAGAGTATGGTTTTTTAAAAATGAGGAGTGTGCTTCTCAAATAAAGGAAATCACTTCCTCCAGGGCACGTACTGTCAGCAGTTCGGTCCGAGCAGTCTGACCCCGGGGCTCACGCGAAAGGCCACATAACAAATCCACTCACTTGACGTCGCGCCACCGCCGGGAGCTGCAAGTTCCCGCTACCCGGGACTTGAGGCTGAAGTTCCTTCTGCTGGAGCAAAGCCATGACCACGCCCCTCTCCACCCACCGTGTCCTCACCAATTCCGTAAATGTTCTCGAGCTGACCAATCGCAGCTCCGCTTGTTGCTAGGCGTGGAGACATATTCTCCAATCAGCGAGTGTCCGCGTCACCTGGGCAACAGCGTCCCAGAAACCGCGAATGGGCTGGGCCTCTACGGCCAAGCGGCCTAGGAGTCCGCGCCGGGACAGGTGTGGGCCCCAAGAGGCGGAGGAACGAGAAGGGGGCCCGGGTAAGGTGGCGCGGGCCTCTACGCACAGCACACCACGCGCATTTAGGGTGGTGGCGTGCGCCGAAGCGGCTGGAGGGACCGGGCGGGCGGGGAGCGTTGAGGGTACAGCTTTTATTTGGCCAGGAGCTGCTGCCCATCCTTTGGGCTTTGGGCAAGCATCACAGCCTCCCTTTCCTCATCTGTAACGTAGGTAATTCGTTTAATCGTTCAACAAATGTTTATAGCGCGCCTCCGCGTGCCCGACACCATTGTAGGTACTGGGGCTACTGTGATGAATGTACTGTCCCTTTTCCCATGGAGCTTATGTGGTGTTTGGGGAAGACGGACAATAATCAATGTCAGAAATAGTGACGTTTTCTTCCCTGGATCTCTATAAGAATCAGAAGGGAAATGTGCGCGCAAATTCCGTAAACTCTCCAAATTTACAAACTGTTTCATGTCCCTTATTTAATTTGTGCCTCTCAGCAGTTTTTTGAATATTATTAACTCCATATTATAGATGAAGACTTAAAGCATATGGGGTGCAGGGGCTTGTCCAAAGTCACACTACTAGGAAGTCACAGAACTACAATTCATACTCATTTCTGTCTCATGACATGACCTCTGCTCTTTCTAGAAGACTCTTCTCCTTCACAACAGAGATTTATCCATGCTTCCCCCAGAAATTTTGGTTGGAAGCCTTTTTTACAAGGTTTACTTCAGATCATTAGCTAAATCATCCCTACAATTCCCATTCCTTCTCTCCTGAAAATCTTTGCGTTCCAGGATGCCTTGTCCGTATTTAGAGGACTCTTACATCACTTTAAGAAGAGTAATTTAGTAACGTTTCTTAAATTGTATTTGCTCTCCAAAATTCTGTAAATAAAGTATTTCTCACTGTAATTCTTTCATCTCTTTGTTTTAGCTGTTTTCAATTCCACAAACATTGGGCTAAGTTCTGGGGATTTGAGAGAAAATCAGGTATAGTCCCTTCGATTATCTGTGAACATATTTGCTTCCCACCAAACAATCTTCTTTGAAGACAAGGACTTTAATAAAGTTAACTGTGCTTTCCCTTTCCTTCCGCTTTCGATTTCATGTTTGGTACATGGTTGGTGCTCATAGATATTTATCAAGAAGGGTTACCCAAGACTTTAAATTTTGTTCTCCAATTATGTCTCCCTTTTTCCTGCCGTTTTCCAGCCATCTACCTCTTCCCCATGCCCAGAGATCTCTACAGCATCTATGCTGTGATCCCTACAGCCAACTGGCACTTGGAGACAGAACCAGTTCCAGGAAGATGTTCAGTAGTCAGGTCCTGCCCACAGCAGGAATCTGGTGGGAGGTCGCCGGCTGTTAACAAGACAGTTGCTTTAAAAAAGCTTCTTTACAGGTGTGTATCAAGAGTGAATTTTTAAGGCTAGTACATGCTGAGAGTCACTGAAGGTTTTCTTGGATGACCCTTTCCCCTGCCAGGATTGAAAAATAAGCTGCATAATGTAGATGAGAAGTGTTAGTGTAGAAAAGATGCTAACATTGCTTTCAAAACCACAAGTGAGCTGGCTTCTTTTTGTGAAGTCTAGGTATCTAAAAATATCCCATATCTAGATTTACACAATTGTATTGACTGGTTTGTAGTCCTATTTAAATATTAATTCACTCTCAATACAGTAAGAGATGTAAAGAGAAGGATATGTTTGGGAAAACGTGAATAAAGATAACATGAATATGATACACTTCCAGTACTGAAAGTCTTTGTTTGCTACTCCTCTCTCTCCGTTTTGACTAATCATTGCTACTTTGTTTTGTTTACTTTTTTTTTGTATGCTATATGGCAGGGGGTCACATTTCATACTTTTTCCATGTGAATATCCTGTTATTGCAGTACCATTTGTTTGAATTTTTTGTTTGTTTTTCTTTCTTTTGTTTGCTTGTTTTTTGTTTTGGGGAAGTGCATAGGTCAGGAATCAAACCCAGGTCTCCTGCATGGCAGGTGAGAATTTTACCACTGAATTACCTTTACATCCTTGTTTTGTTTACTTTGGTTTCAGCTTCCACTGCTATATTTGCTCTCCATTCATTTATCTGCAGTTTTAGTACTACTGCTGCTACTGCTGGCTAATACTTACTGAACACTTACTGATACTGAGCACAGGTTGTGCTCTTGATTAGAATCCTCTGTCACTCTAATATATTTTTGTATATTATACCTGTGAGTCCCACTGAGCAGACTTTGAGATGGCTTGTAAGTATACCTACAATATAGTGAAATAGAAACATGTAAATCAGGATCATGAAAAATACACATATAATAGGAAAGTAAAGTCAAGAGGAAAGAGAATACTCAGATTATCCATAATAGTTAATGAAGTCGGGCTGCAGATTTAGCTGTGAACTTCTTGTCAACTTAAGAGAAAAATAAATAAATAATAAACAAATAAAGGAAACTCATTTTGTCCATATAAATAAGGTGTTTTATTTCCTGCAGAAAAAAATAAAGCTTTTTTTTTCTAAAATAAAATCCATGCATTCAACATAAAATCTGGGAAAAGCCTAGATTAATGTGAAATGAAAATGTATAGGCTCAATGTACTCACTCTTCGGGGAAAGAGAGTGGACTATTCCATTTGTATTGAATATTTGAAACTAAAATTTACTAATAGCACCTTTTCTCCCACAATTTATTGATGGCCTTATCCTGTCCCCCGGGATTGGCTTCAGTCATTTGTCTGCTCATTTGTTTTAACCATTCTTCACAGGACACGCCTCATCTAGGGTTCCATACTGCAGTGAGGATCATCTTACTGTCTTCATACTCTCGGTGCCTCAGCCTAGCTCCTTTCTCCTAATGGAATTTTTCTGGCCTGAGTTCGAGTTTGCCTCCCTTTATTCTATAATGCTCCAAGGTGGCACTCAGCACCTTACCTTGTAACTGTTTACCTGTGTTCTGCCCGATGCATTGTCTGATCTTTCATTCCATATTTGATCCATCACTGTGCATACATTAGCTGTGATCCTCCTCCAGCCTTTAGAGCAGTGGCCCGTAACTGTTTTGGGGTCTTTTGCCCCCCTGAGAGGCTGATAAAAGCAGAGCATCCTCTCTCTAGAAAAGTCATCTCATGCAAAATTTTGCATTTAATCTCAGAGTTTTCAGATTTTCAAAAGCACACGTGAACCTTGTCTCTAGATTCCAGGTGAAGAGTATTCACTTTAAAGACAGATATTTCCATTTCAAAAGTGAGGGAATGGGGTCAAAAAAAGGTTAAATAACATGCCAGTTTGCACAGTGTATGGTAAGGACAAATTTAAACCCATGTTTGCTTGACAACAAACCCTTTGTTTTTCCCAAAAGTGTAAATGCTCAGTAAATGACTAAATTTGCAGGCATTTACTGTATGGGAGATTGAGAGAAAGATAAAAGAGGGACCCTTATAGTGTATGTGTCCCAAAAATATAAGATCCATTTGCTATCAAAATAAACAAGATTTTTCTCAAGTATCTGGATTTAACTGCCCAAATCTTTTGTGCTGCTTAGAACTACTTCTAATTTAGTCAAATGATAATTTTCCCCTGCTGATACCAGTTCCAACAATTTTTGCTTCTGATGCCATTTCTCTTTGACTGTGCACTGTTTTTTTTTTTTTTTTGCTTTTGTGTTGAATTATGTTTTCTTTGGGTGCCAAGGCAGATGGATGACACTTTTGTTATGATTTTCATATAAATAGCATCTGTTAAAAACTGGACATCAATACTTCTGTGGCAAATAAAAAAGATATTAGTGATATAGCCTTCCAGTTGTATTTTTGCCTGTGTTTAAGACATGTATTTAATGATCTGTGACATGGTACTTTTTGGGGATTGGTTTTATGATCCTTGCTAATTTCTTCCTCCCAAGTTCTGAAGGAATTGCATCTGTAATAAATTCTCTTTATTTCGAAAACCTAAATTGAGGGTGATACAAAGGCAGGGATGAGATACAGAACTCATCACCTTGTCTTGCATGTACCCAGAACATTGTTTGTCTTTCAGAATCAAGGTTAAAATTAGCCCAAGCTTTTGTCCTCACAGTACTAGATGTAGTTTATCAAGAACAGAGATTAATGGAGTGCTTACCACCTACCACGCAGTGTGGTTGGTGCTAAGTAGAAAAAGAGGAGTGGAATAGATTCTTTCCACTGTTGGGGCTCACTGACTAGCAGCATTCACAGATAAACAAGCAGTAGAAAAGTCTGGAAGCAGAGAGCCAAAGTGAAAGTAGAACTAGAACTAAAGGTATGTTCTTGGAAATATGGAAATTTTCCAAGAACTATGGAAATAGTTGGAAATGGAAACACCAATACTTTTATTTCATACCCTATATTCTCCCAACCCCACAGTAAAGTGATAGGATTATGTACCTTTACTTTTTTGTCATTATTAATGAAATGAAACAATCGGCAAAACAAAACTGGAAGTCTGTAAATTCTCTGTAAAGTCATGAATAATTTTCTTTAAGGATAATAGGAAGACTTCATGAAAGAGGGGACTGAACACTCAGTCTTGAAAGATGAAGTATACTAAGTGGGAAAGGATCAGGGAATTCTAGCAAAAGCATGATCCAAAACTCCAAGGTGAGGAGCTACCTAGTATTTTTGGAGTACTGTGCCAAACTGTAGCATGTGTGGAGATAGCGGAACCTGGAACAGTCACCTGGGGCAGGTGGTTCATTATGTGGTGAGCTTCTGCCCCAGGATTTGGAGTTTAAACGTTGGTCTGTGTTCCCTGGAGAAGGTTGTGTGGCTATTTTCTTTTAAATAAACTTTTTATTTTGAAGGTTATTATTTAGGTTCATATAGAAGGTGAAAAATTAGTACAGAGAGTTCTCATGTTCCCTCAATAATATCTTAAATAATCATAGCACAATAATCAAAATCAAGAAATTAACATTGGCTTGATATACTTGGCTTTTATAAGTTTTTACATGCACTCAGTTTTCCCTTGGTGTATAGGGCTATGAAATTTTAACACGTGACTCATTTCTCATTGCACATTTTTAAGCAAGAGAAAACAACATAAGTGTACATGTGCTTTATAAGGATTGATCCTGGCAAGAGTGAGTGGATGGATTAGAGGGACGAGGAGTTGGAGTCAGGCAGCAACATATGAGGCTATTTCTGTAATCCAGATGAGTAAAGATGAACAGGGGCAGTAACATTAAGAGACGGAGAGAGGCAGAGAATAGACTTAAGAGGTGTTCTCTAAGTAAAATTGATAGTACTTGCTGTCTGATTAGAAAGAGGGTATGAGGCAAAGGAATTTTTACCTTGAGTTATCAAAGTTCAGAAGTGGAAGAAAATTCATTCTTTTGGTAAATCTGAACACCTGTGAATACCAGTCACTGTTCTGAGATCTTGGGATATCTAGATGAAATAAATTAAGTCGGCTTTTGTCTTTTTTGGAACTTAAACTCCACCAGGAGACAAGCATTCACCCAATAATCAGTAAAAAAAAAAAAAACAAAAACCAAAAGCCAGTATAGGTTGTTGTGAGAGTATGTAATGGGGGCTGACCTTGAATGGGGGCATCAAGGAAGGCTCCCAAGAAAGTGACATTTAAACTGAGATCTCTAGGAGTAGTTCTCAAAAGAGCCAAATCTGCGCCACTAGCATCAGCATCACCTGGGAAATTGTCAGTCATGCAAGGTCCTAGAACCCAACCTTAGGCCCATGAATCAGAATCACTACGATTCTAATTCCTAAAATATCCAGTTTGAAAACCACTATTTTAGAACAAGGAGGAGTTCATTAGGCAAGAAGGGAGAGATAAGAGGTCCAGATGGAGGGTTCTAGTATATGCAAAAAGCCTCGATGTGGGAAAGGCTGGCACGGCTGAGGCCCATGGAACAGGGCAAAGGGAACTAGCGTAAGATTGCAGGAGCAGGTGACAGCCCAATCATGCAAAACCTTGTAGCAGCATGAAGGATTTTGGACTTTATTCTAAGAGCAATAGGAAGCAATTGGACTACTTTAAACTAGAGAGTAAAGCGATGAGATCAGTATTTTAAAATGACGATTTTGGCTGCTGGGAGGAAGATAGAAGTGGGGGGAAGGGGGTGGTGCCCACACTGGGTTGAGATATGGGGAGAGGAGTGGCACTCGTATAGGGTTAGCATAAAATATCTACCCTCTGGAAATCCTTAAGTTGAGGATCTGTGGAGAGGACCTGCCTGAGTTTTCCCACACAGTTCTCCAGTAGCTTGCAGAATAGTTGGATTGTTTTGCAAACCCGAAGGATCTGTCCTTTTGGATTGTGAAGCTAAATGAGAAAATCTGTCTGGCAATCTGTGCTAACCCCATTGCTCTCTTAACTTTCAGAATTCTCAAATTCACAAATATTTTATCTTGAAAAATGAAAAGAAACATCACCAAAACCAACGCCACCAGAGGCAATAGCACCAAATCGGGCAGCACCAAAGCCAGGTGAGCAGCCTCTTCCCCGAATGCCTGCATCCACTGATGTCCAGAAGAATGCACTGAGTTTGTTATGTTGTGCAGACCTTAAGGTCTTGAGAGGAAGCTGCTTTAAAAATCGGTAATGTAACTACGATCACTTCCATCTGGTTTGTGTCAGTTCGTGCAGTGAGCATTTACTAAGGGCTGATTTTTGTGCCCTAATTGTTTAGGGACTTGCATATTTATCATATTAAAAGCAATGGGGCATACACGTTATAATGGAGTGTCCCTCATTTGGTGCTGAAGAGGGTTATGCATATTAGACAGCTTCAGTGAATTCAGAAAATTATTTAGCCAGCTTAACTGTCTGATACCTTGAGAGTGGGCATGGTTTGTTTGTAACCAGATTCACATTTCCTGCCGTAGGTGGCAGTAGCAGCAAAGCTTTCAGTTTCTGAGCCCTGAAGCTGGGAAACCATTGAAACTTTCCTTTGCTGGCATCTGAGAACTGCCCTGGACTTGGCCAGACTATAAATAGGACGTGTTAAACACTCCTTGTCTGCTTATAGGAACTGGGAGAGAACGTAATTGTTTCCAGCAATTACATTTTAAAAGACTGCAATTTAAACAGTTTTGAGATGGGGACAATTGTTTGACAGGTGACCTGTGGTCAGTTTTTCTGATGCTACTTGTTTTTGTCCTGTTACCATATCTGTCTGTCATCACATTAGGTGTGGCCGTGAGCCTGAAAATATTATTAGGTAATAGTGAATTTCTGTGACAGTTCCCGAAATTAGATTTTTGTGTCTATCATAGAGTCAGTACATTATGAACAAAACAATATAAGCTTTTTCTTTAGGCTCTGTATCAGCAAGGCAACCATGCTTTGAATGATCACAAAAACACTTTCAATGCAATTGGGTTCAACCACCATACATTACTTTTCAGAGCACCGATTATGTGCCAAACCTCTTGGGGACCCAATGGCAGAAAAGATGTGGTCCCAGCTCTCTTGCTCTTAAGGATCTAACAGGCAAGGCAGGCATCAAACAATCGTAAGGGTCCTGAGCTTTATAAGAAAATTTCACTGACCCTGGTAACTAGTTCTCAGTATAGGGGATAAGAGTGAAGAATCACAAATGACACAGAACCTCCTATCTTGGATGGTGGGAGAAAGGGATGCTCTTAAACAGGATATAAGAATAGAAGGGTGTGTGTGTCTGTGTGTGTGATAGGAGAGTGATAGGGGTGTGAAACCCTTCTTTCATTACTTTGATGAATAGTCTTTTGAGCTCTGGTTATGTACTGGGCATGTGTTTGGGGCTTTGGAAACACTGTTTTGCTTCATGGAGCTTATAATTGAACTTATAAATGTTCAAATAACAGTGCAATTACAAATTATGAGAAGTGCAATACAGGGTGAAAGGCGCTATAGGATAGAACCAAACTTGGACAGGGTGACCAAGGAGGGTTCTCTGAGGAGGTGATGTTCACACAGAGATCTGAAGGTGATAGAATTAGCGAGGTGAGGGGTAGGGAAGCAAGGTGGGGATGTGGCGGGGGTCAGGCAGAAAAGGTGCTGCTGTGTGGCTCTAGTAGGCGTGTTATATAGAACAGCTATCTAATATATGTATTAAAGAACATTTAAAGCAAAAATGATGGTCACCACCGTTTTAACATAGCAATTTTTGTCCAGTCTTCTAGACCTCGTCTCCCTGTGAATATTCATTTTTATATAATTGCATTAATACTGTATACCCTTGGCATTGCCTAAAATTGTGTTTTTGTTTCTACATATTCTTTATAATTATCATTTATAATAGCAAAAATACTACTTCATTAAAATATATTAGCTTTGAGGACAGGCCATGGTGGCTCAGCAGGCAGAGTTCTCTCCTTCCATGCTGGAGACCCGGGTTTGATTCCTGGTGCCTGCCCAAGAAGAAAAATATATATATGTGTGTGTGTGTGTATGTATATATATATTAGCTTTGAGGGGTTGGTTTACATTGTCTTTTTTTTTTTGTATGCTGTATGGTTGGGGTCACAATTCATTCTTTTTCCATTAGACTATCCCGTTATCGCAGCACTGTTCATTGGATTATTTTCTTTTTTTGTGGGAGGGAGAGTTGGGGGGAAGTGCATGAACCGGGAATCGAACCCAAGTCTCCAGCATGGCAGGCGAGAATTCTACCACTGAACTACCCTTGCACGCCCTGCATTGTCTTTTGAGTATGATTTCTGGTTAGTGTGTGTGTCTGTCTTGGAGGGTGTGTGGATAGACTTGAAGTTGAAGCCATTAGAGATGATATTTGTTAAAATGAGGTTTGGGAGAAAGGTGAATGCTTGTGTAGAGATTTGAGGAGACTTTTGACTGGGCTGGGGGGACAGTCTTGTGGATGGAAGGCGGTGGCACAGAAATGTAAGGCTGCCGGCAGCAGAAATGGCACTTCCTCGCTTTGGAGCAGGTCAGTTTATAACCATGTAGTTTTCTGCTAAACTGAATTCAGATGACTGGCTAAATTGTTTTTTACAATACCCTATCATTTGGAATATATTTGCAAATCAACTTGCATTCTTATAATTCCTATGTTTAGAACAGTAGACTAGGGATCACCAGTGGGTCTGTCTAAGATATTAAGGGAGTATGATTCTGGAATGGGAGAGGTGGGATTGGGGTTCCACTGGTGTTGACACAAACCCTGTATTTTATTCGAAGTGTGTGTAGACAACATGCTTTTAATTTCTACATGTTTTCTTGAGTAGATTGCAAAATTGTTAGACTTTTTTAGACAATTCACATTCTTGTGAATTGATAGATAAATTTCCTTAGCACTCTATCAATTTATAAGTTCATTGTTTTTATCAATGTGTTTATGTAAGACTACACACATACCACTCACTTGTGCATACATGCGTGTACATATACCCCTCCCTCGTCTCCACCAGCACACCTGCAAAAAGCCTAGTATTCAGAAGAGTTTGGGTCTTGGCCTCACTGTTACTAAGTCCATTTGGCGTTTCTCTTTGGCTGCCTCTAAATATATGGATAATGGTATCTAACTCACAAGGTTGCTTTGGTGATTAAATAAGATAATGCCCAGTGGTCAGCAGAATAGATACTCCATTATTGCTACTGAACCTAGTAGACTCACTTAAATCTAACATCTGCTGGTCTTTTAACTTCATGTTGTTGTATAGCAGGGAACTTTACAGATGAGCCTCATTAGAAAACTACAGCCTCATACTTATAAATCAACTTCAGGGTCTTCTAAGGCAGTGGTTTCAAGCTTGCTAAAACACAGATGGCTGGGCTACCCCCCACTCAGAGCTTCTGATGACATAGTTGGTCTGGATCAAGCCTGAGAATTTGCATTTCTAAAAAGCTTCCAGGTGATCCTGTGCTCTGGATTCAGAGACCACACTGTGAGAATCACTGCTTTAAAGCTGCATATTTGGCTTCAAGTCTTTTTTCTAATTTAAAAAAATGGAAAATAAACGCATTTTAAAAAATGAAATTAATACCAATGAAAAAAAGTGTTATTTCTTCTTGAGAACTCTACAAATAGACTAGCTCTTTCCCTCTATCAAGTGAACTGATGGGGATATCTCTTGGGGAAGGTCCTCTAATCCCTCAGCTAGGGTGATTTAGCTCACACTTTTATCAACTCTAGGAAGACAATGTATCCCACAGAGCAACTCTGAATTTCCACATGCTACATAGTGTTCATTGTTCCCATACTTTTAAAACACGTTGCCATTTTCTTTTCTTTCTTTCTTTCTTTTTTTTTTTTTTGTATGCTGTATGGCCAGGTTACATTTCATTCTTTTTCCATGTGAGTAACTTGTTATTGCAGCACCATTTGTTGAAATTTTTGTTTGTTTGTTTGCTTGTTTGTTTGTTTTGGCAAGTGCATGGGCTGGTAATTGAACCCGGGCCTCCTGCATAGCAGGTGAATGTTCTACCACTGAACTACCCTTGCACCCCCCTGCCATTTTCTTTTAAATCCCGAGTTAGACTGTGAGCCACTGCAGGATAGGAGTGCCCCCATATTTCTCGATTCCTAGAACCTAGTCAATGTGTGGTCTGTAGTATTTGCTGAAGAATGGACCCTTGAGAGAACAGTTTCCTGGAAAATGCTTGCACCGACGAGGTTTGGGTAGAACCCCTAGATGAGCTCCATTTTCAGAACTATCCAGATGGACTCTTTGGAATATTCATATTATAATTGAAGTCTCACTGGCTTTTATAATACTGCAACTGGTAGATGTTAGAACTGGAGGAGACCCAAAGGGTCATCCAGACCACTCTCCCCCCGGAAGAGTATTGTTCTCTGCAGTGTGCTCAGGAGCATTCAGAGGAATTACTTTTCACGTGATTAGTATTTTTTTTTCATGCTGTCTTCAACTAAGCGTTTTGTGAATTGAATCACTTTGTACTTGAGTAATAAAATGCACAACAGGCAGTACATTTCTGGATGATTATCTCGCTCCTCAGGTGGTATAATAAGGCATGAGTCCAAAGCCCTGGCATGCCTTATTGTTATTAGACTATAAATTTATGGATAAAATAAAACAGCTATTTGCATCAGCAATAACTGCAACAAGGAATGCAGTTACAGCAGATATTCCCCACATGCTTGAAAAGCAGGATGAGGCAGAAGACTGAGTGTTCTTAACCATTCATGCAGCAGTGGAAAGCCAGGGACTGCCCACTGCCTTCAAGGAACTTGTTATTAATTTCGTAAAGAGAAACAGGAAAGCCTTGGTCATTGACAACCACGCTAACTTGGTATCTGGGAAGAGCCGAGAGAGAGAGAAAGAGAGAGAGAGAGTATATAATGGGAAGAGCATAACTAATTGGGCATGGGGAGGGTTAAGAGACAGGTTTTCATAAATCTTAAGCTTGTAGTAAGCCTTCCCCACCAAAATACTAATTAAATGAGAATCATTTTCTTCTTAAAATTCTTCATAATGCTCTCTCTTGTCTCTTATCTTTTAAAATCTTGTCATCATATTTCAGCTACACTGATAATTCCAATCCTTCTTGGTGTTCAATTTTGTGCATTATGGGCACATTCATACACTTGACTTGCTTATACTCTCAACTTGCTGCATCATACTTGCTTGTCAAAACTAAATTACATCCAGCTCTCTGCCTCCCCATGCAACTGAATGTGGCTGGAGAAAAAGCACACACCCACAGGTACTTACCCTTAAGATCATGTCCATGAGCCTTGAATGGGCCCTTAAAACTCCTGGCAATTGTTTTTCTCCCATTCCTCCACCCATTTTCTCTTCTAGACGACAATTTCATTCCTTGTCCTGGCTCCTTAAACCTGAGATACCTCTTTCCATCCTCACTCAGTGTTGATGACCTCACTTCCAATTTAGTAATAATAATTTAAAAAGAAACAATTGAAGGGTAACTTCCACAGGCTCCCATCACCATGCCTACCTTCTCTTTAGTCATGCTGAATGAGCTGTCCATGTTCCTAGAAAAAGCTAATCCCCACTGCTTGTCACCTAGATCCCATCTCCATTTGCAAACTCAGGGGAACCAGCAATTCTCTTCTTTTCAGCCTCATTACTCTTTTCTTCACTACTGGATCACCACTGCAGGTATTTAAACATGCTACTGATTCTGATTCTTCTATCGCAAAGGAATTTCTCCCTTCCCCCAGGCTGCCTCCAGTTTCATACCATTTCTCTGTTCCCTTTCACAGCAGAGTTGCTTGAAATAGTTGTCTATGTTTACAATTCTCCTCTGAATTGTTCTGGAACTGATGTAGATGGGCTTTCACCCCTACTACCCCACTCTCAGTGGAATGTCATATGGCTTAATCCAAAGAACAATTCTGTGTCCTCCTTTTTTTTAAAAAATATTTTTATTGAGATACCTTCACTCACATACAGTCCATCCAAATATATAATCAGTGGCTCACAATTTCACCACATAGTTGTGCATTCATCACCATGATCATTTTTAGAATATTTGCATCACTCCAGAAGAGAGATAAAAAGAAAAAAAAAATCCTATACCCCTTAACCCTCCCTCTCATTGACCACTAGTATTGCAATCTACCCTTTTTTTTTACCCCTTATCCTCCCCCCCCATTATTTATTTATTGCCCTTACTTTTATACTCATCTGTCCATATCCTGGTTAAAGGGATTGTCAGCCACGAGGTTTTCATAATCACATGGTCACATTGTAAAATCTATATAGTTATACGATTGTCTTCAAGAATCAAGGCTACTGGAATACAGGTCAACAGTTTCAGGTACTTCCCTCCAGCCATTCCAATACACCACCAGACTAAATAGGGCTATCTATATAATGCATAAGAATAACTTCCAGGATAACCTCTCGATTCTGTTTGAAATCTCAGCCACTGAAAGTTTATTTCATCTAATTTCTCTCTTCCTCCTTTTGGTCAAGAAGTCTTTCTCAATCCCTTGATACTGGGTCCCAGCTCATCATCAGGAGTCAGGTCCCACATTGCCAGGGAAATTTACACCCCTGGGAGTCATGTCCCACATGTGTGTGTGAGGGGAAGGCAGTGAATTCACCTGCTGAGTTGGCTTAGAGGGAGAGGCCACATCTGAACATCAAAAGAGGTTCTCTGGAGTGCACTGGTGGTTCAGTGGTAGAATGCTCACCTTCCATGCAGGAGACCCAGGTTCAATTCCCGGACCATACAGCCCCCCCCCCCCAAAGTAAAAAGGTTCTCTGGGGGTGACTCTTAGGTATAATTATAAGTAGGCTTATCTTCTATCTTCTCCTTTGCAGGAATAAGTTTCATAGGGGTGAGCCCCAAAATTGAGAGCTTAGTCTATTGAATTGGTTGTCCCCATTGCTTGCGAGAATATCAGGAATTTCCCAGATGGGGAAGTTTAATATTTCCTCTTTTGTTCCAAGTCCCCCAAGGGGACTTTGCAAATACTCTTTTATTCTCTGCCCTAATTACTCTGGGATATATCAGGGCATTACACTAACCTGTACAAACCAACAAGATCCCACACCCTATTCAAGATTCCATGTCTGTCCCCCTCTTGAATGCCTTTTACCATAGCATTTGAAACACATCATCAGCTCCTTCTCCTTAAAACACTTCCTTTGCTCAGCTTCTAAGACTGTAGTCTGCTGGTTTTTCTCCTCTATCACTGGCTTCTCATTGTCAGTCTTTGCTGATTTTTCCTCATGTCCCTGAACTCTAAATGTTGGAGAGCATACAATCTTTCTCTTGTTTTCCAACTGAAATCTATCAGAAAATACTGTTGAATCTTTCTTCAGAATATTCTGATCACTTATATCAAAATCATCCTGGTCCAAGACTATCTTCTCTTGCCCAGATTTTTACAGTAGACTTTTAATTGGTCTCTCTGTTCTCCCCTTAATCCCTTTAGGTCTATTTTTCATGAACAAACAGAGGGATCCTTTTAGTGCAGAGGCCAGATCATGTCATTCTGTGTACACAGCCATCCAGTGGCTCCACATATCACTCATGGTGACAGTCACCCAATGACCTACAAGGTTCTCTTCTTTTTGGCCTTCTGATGCTTTCCTGTCCTAACTGGATTCTTCTTTTCCTCCTCTCCTTCAGATCTTTGTTCAAGATCACCTAGTCTCCTCCTCTGCTCCATTTGTCTCCATGGTGTGTGTTTCCCTGTATACGTTATTTTGTCTTTCTTCTACTACTAGAATATGAAGTCCAAGGAGCCATAGATTTTGCCCATTTTGTTCTTTAATCCTCACATCCCTAGAATGGAACCTCATGAACATGTGCTGAGTGTATCATGCCAAGCTATGTTCTTCGGTGTAATTCTGGAATTTATCTCTACCTTGATTCCATGGTTTCAATTGAGTTAAATGTATTCAATTCAAGAAGGATGTGTTTGGGACCCTGCTATAGTTCTAAGCTTTACAGGGAACAAGACCTGTGTAGTCCCTATCCACAAGGACCTTCCAACTGACTGGGGTACATAAGACAGGTCTCCAGATAAGTACAATGCCAGGCAGAATTAATGACTACCTGGAGACAGCTAAAGCAAAGTATTAGCCAATGTGAATTTCTAACACATTTTTACAAATCTCATTCATTTCTTCAGCCCTATAAACTTGAGATTCTTCAAACTGAGGACTTTAGATGCATCACCTTAGTTGGTTCTATATATATTCATATAGTGCCATACGTATTCAGCAATCAACATTTTTTTACTTTATTGTAGTGAAATTAATATAACAAAATTAGCCTTTTTAAAGTGAACAATTTGGTCGCATTTAGTACATTTGCAATATTGTACAACTACCACCTCTGCCTCTGTCTAGTTCCAAAACATTTTCATTACCGCAAAAGGAATTCTGTACCTAATTTTCCCCTCCTCCCAGCCTCTTGTAACCACCAGTCTGTGTTCTGTATCTGTGAATTTACCTATTCTGGACACTTGACACAAAAGGAATCATATATATGTGGCTTTTGTGTATGACATCTTTTACCTAGCATAATGTTTTCTAGATTCATCCATATTGTAGCATGGATCAGAAGTTAGTGATGGATCAGCCATTATCTATGGCTGAATAATATTCCACTGCATGTATATACCTCGGTTTGTTTATCTGTTCATCAGTTGGTGGACTATTGGGTTATTTCTACTTCTTGGCTAATATGAATAAGGCTGCTTGAATACAGGAGTGGAACTGCTGAGTCATATGATGACTATATTTAATTTTTTAACAAACTTACAAACCATTTTTCAAAGAGGTTGTTCTATTTTACATTTCCACCAACAATGTAGAAAGGTCCTAATTTCTTCACATCCTTGTCAACAATTTTTATTGTCTTTCTCTTTGATTATAGCCAACCTAATGAATGTAGAGTAGTATCTCATTGTGGTTTGGTTAGCATTTCCTTGAAGACTGAAGACATTGAGCATCTTTTGCATTTCCTTAAAGACTAAAGACAATGAGCATCTTTTCATTTTCTTACTGGCCTTTTGAATACATCTTACTTGGAGAAAATATTTATTAAAATCCTTTGCCCATAAGATTAGGCCTAAGAGTCACCCCCAATAAGATTAGGCCTAAGAGTCACCCCCAAGAGAACTTCTTTTATTGCTCAGATGTGGCCTCTCTCTCTCAGTCAACACGACAAGCAAACTCACTGCCCTCCCCTTCTCTATGTGGGACATGACTCCCAGGGGTGTGTACCTTCCTGGCAACGTGGGACAGAAGTCCTAGAATGAGCTGGGACTCAGCATCAAGGGATTGAGAAAATAAATCTTCTCCACCAAAAGGGGGAAGAGCGAAATGAGACAAAATAAAGTGTCAATGGCTAAGAAATTCTAAACAGAGTCAAGAGGTTATCCTGGAGATTATTCTTATATATAATATTGTTATCACATTTTTGGTTAAGATGTGGAGAGGCTGGAGGGAAGTGCCTGAAAATGTAGAGCTGTTCCAGTAGCCATGTTTCTTGAAGATGATTGTATAATGATACAGCTTCCGCAATGTGACTGTGTGATTGTGAAAGCCTTGTGTCTGATGCTCCTTTTATCTACTTTATTGACAGATGAGTAAAACATATGGATTAAAAATAAATAAATAATAGGGGGAACCAATGATAAAATAAATTTGGTAGATTGAAATGCTAGTGATCAATGGAAGGGAGGGGTAAGGGGTATGGTATGTATGAATTTTTTTTCTGTTTTCTTTTTATTTCTTTTTCTGAATTGATGCAACTATTCTAAGAAATATCATGATGATGAATATACAACTATGTGATGATATTGTGAGTTAATGATTATATATGTACAATGGAATGATCATACAGTAAGAATGTTTGTATGTTGGTATGTTTAATAAATAAAAAAAATTTTTAAATCCTTTGCCCATTTTAAAATCGTATTGTCTTTTTTTGTTTGTTTTTTTCATTGGCAGGCTCTGGGAATCAAACCTGGGTCTCTGGCATGGCAGGCGAGAATTCTGCCACTGAGCCACCATTGCCCTTGTATTGCCTTTTTTAAAAAATACTTTTATTAACAAATCTTCATACACATACATTCCATTCATAGTATACAATCAGTGGTTCACAATATGGTCACATAGTTGTGTATTCATCACCATGATCATTTTTAGAACATTTGCATCACTGTGGAAAAAGAAAGAAAAAGAAAAAAGAAAAGACTCATATATTCCATGCCCCTTACCCCTTCTTCTCATTGACCACTAGTAGTCCAATCTACCCAATTTTTTTTACCCCTTATCCACCTATTATTTATTTATTTTTTATCCATATTTTTTTACTCATCTGTCCATACCCTGGATAAAAGGAGCATCAGATAGGAGGTTTTCACAATCACATAGTCACATTGTAAAAATTATATTGTTATGCAATCGTCTTCAAGAATCAAGGCTCCTGGAACCCAGTGCAGTAGTTTCAGGTACTTTCCTCCATCCACTCTAATACACCATAAACTAAAAAGGGATATCTATAAAATGCGTAAGCATAACCTCTCAACTCTGTTTTTAATCTCTCAGCCACTGAATCTTTATTTTGTCTCATTACTCTCTTCCCCCTAGATTGTCTTTTTATTATTGAGTTGTAAGAGTTCTTTTTTGTATTCCGGGTACTAGATCTTTATCAGTTAGATCATCGGAAGAGATTTTCTTCCATTCTGTGTGTTGTATTTTCACTTTCTTGTTAGTGTCCTCTGAAGCATAAAAGTCTTAAATTTTGATGAGTTCCAATTTTTGTTTCATCATTTGTGCTTTTGGTGTCATATCTAAGAATCAATTGCAAAAATGTTACCCCATGTTCACTTCTAAGAGTTTATGATTTTAGCTTTTATTTAGGTGGTTAATTCATTCTGAGTTAATTTTTGTATATGACAAAATGGTTGAATTCACCATTGAACCCATCTGGTCTTGGGATTTTTTCATGTGGCTGTCCAGTTGTTTCCACACCCTTTGTTGAAAAGACTCTTAATTCCCTCTATAATAGTCTTGGCACCTTTTCAAAAATCAATTAACAGTAAATGCAACAATTTATTTCTAGACTCTCATTTCTATTCCTTTAATCCATGTATTGTGAGTTAATGATATCCTTATGCCTTTACCACACTGTCTTTATTACGTTGTTTTGTAGTATAGAAATCAAGAAGTATAAATCTTCCAGCTTTGTTCTTCTTTTCAAGATTGGTTTGTATATGCTGGGTCCCTATATGAATTTGAGGATCAACTTGTCAATTTCTGAAAAAATGGCAGCTGGGATTTTGATAGGTATTATGTTGAATCTGTAGATCAATTTGAGAAATATTGCCTTTTTAACAATGTGATGTCTTCTAATCCATGAAAATGGAATGTCATAATTTATTCATACCTTCTTTTTTTCATCAGTTTTTTTATTGTAAAATATAGCATATATATAAAAAGCAATAAATTTCCAAGTATATTTTAACAAGTAGTTATAGAACAGATTTTAAAGTTTGGTATGGATTACAATTCCATGATTTTTCATCTTCTAGCTTCTCCAAGAAACTAGAGACCAACAGGAATATCAATATATTGATTCAGCAGTCATACTCATTAGTTAAATCCTATCTTCTCTGTTATACTCTTCCTTCTCATTTTAAATAACATATGTACATAAAAGCAATAAATTTCAAAGTACATCACAACAATTAGTTGTGGAACAGATTTCAGAGTTTTGTATGGGTTGCCATTCCATAATTTTAGGTTTTTATTTTTAGCTGCTCTAAGGTACTGGAGGCTAAAAGAAATATTGGTATAATGATTCAGCGCTTATACTCATTTGGTAAACCCAACCTTTTCTGTATAACTCCACTATTTCCTCTAATCTTTCTCCTACTGTTTAGGGGTATTTGGGGCTATGCCCATTCTAACTTTTTCACATTGGGAGGGGCTATCACTAATATGGGATAGGGGGATGGAACTAGTTGATGTTCTGGAACAGCTGGCCCCCTGCTGCATTTCAGGAGTTATGTGGTCCAGGGGCCCATCTGGACATTGTAGGTTTTTGGAAAGTTATTCTAGTGCATGGAACCTTTGTAGAATCTTATATAATGCCTAAGGTATTCTTTATGATTGGCATTTATTCATTTTTTTAATTGTTTTCAAGGATGTTTTGTATATTTCAATGTACAAGTTTTGTACTTCTTTCCTTAAATTTATTCCTAAAAATTTACTTTTTGATGCTATTGTAAGTGGAATTTTTTCTTAATTTTATTTTAATATTGTTGTATTGAAATAGAATAGATTATGTGTGTTTCTGTGTGGGCAATCCTCGTATACAAGATCATGTAATCTGAAATTAGACATAGTTTTACTTCTTTCTGTCCAATCTGGATATTTTTAATTTCATTTTCTCACCTAATTGCCTTGGCTGGGACCCTACAGTACAATGATGAATGGAAATGGTGAAGAATCCTTTTCTTTTTGATAGTCTTTAGGTCTTTCACCATTATGTATGATGTTAGCTGCAGGTTTTTCATTGGTACCTATATTAGCTCAGGAACTTCATTTATATGTTTTGTCAGTTGAGTATTTTTGTCATGAAAAAGTGTTGAATTTTGTCAAATGCTTTATCTGCATATATTGAGATGATCATTAATGTGGTGTATTGCATTGCTTTGATTTTGAAATGTTGAAATCTTGCATTCTTGGGATAAATCCCACTTGGTTATAGTGTGTAACTATTTTTGTATGTTGGTGGGTTCAGTTTGTTAGTTTCTTGTTGGGGATTTTTGTGTGTATATTCATAAGGGATATTGGTCTGTAGTTTTCTTGTGAAGAAAGAGTTTGTTGGTTTTAGTATTAGAGTAATACAGGCCTTACAGAATGAAAAGGGAAGTGTTCCCCCCTCTTCTGTTTTATTTTTTGTTTTGTGAGGGGAAGATTTTGTGAAGGATTGATTTTGATTGAATAATCTTTAAATGTTTGGTTGTATTCACCAGTGAACCCATATGGTCCTGGGATTTTCTTGCAGGGAGTTTTAAAAATAATTAAAAAAAAAAACATTGGGGCGGGCCGCGGTGGCTCAGCGGGCAAGAGTGCTTGCCTGCTATGCCGGAGGACCCCGGTTCGATTCCCGGCCCCAGCCCATGTAAAAAACAAACAAACAAACAAAATATAATAAAAATAAGAAAATGTTTAAAGATGTTTCCCTTTCTAAAAAAAAAAAAAAAAAAAAACATTAAGATATCATTCCATTCTACATATATAATCAGTAATTCTTAATATCATCATATAGTTGCATATTCATCATTTCTTAGAACATTTGCATCGAAGCAGGGAGTTTTCTTGATTACTAATTTAATCTATTTAGTTGTTACAGGTCTATTCAGAATTTCTATTTCTTCTTGAGTTAGTTTTGGTAGTTTGTATCTTTCTAGGTATCTGTCCATTTCATTTAGGCTACTTAATTTGTTATCAAACAATTGTTTGCAGTATTCCATTATAATCCTTTTATTTCTGTGAGGTCAGTAGTAATATCCCCTCTTTCATTCCTGATTTTAGTAATTTGAGTGTTCTTTCTTTTTTTCTTTTGTCAGTCTAGCTAAAAATTTGTCAGTTTTGTTGATCTTTTCAAAGAGCAAACTTTGTGTTTTGTCAACTTTCTCTATCTCATTGATTTCTGCTCTGATTTTTCTTTATATTCTTCCTTCTGCTTCTTTTGGATTTAGTTCACTCTTATTTTTATCTTTTTGAATCATAATTTGCTCTGCCTTAGCCTTTCCTTCTTGCTTGTACAGAGCGTCATTGTTAGCCAGAGATGAGGGCTTAAGTCTTCTCTGGTCTTTCCTGACTGCCTCTAGCCCTGGGCTTACCACAAACTTACGCATGTAAGTGACCTTCTAGAGTCCCAGGAATACATGGAGCTTTTCAGAGCCCCTGTGTATAGCTCATTCCCCCACTTTCTTTTAACCTTATTGGTTAGCCTATTTTTTGTTCCAGCTATTTTCCACTGCCTCTGGCAGTTGCAATGTTAAACAATTGCCTCTGTTTTTTGAACAAATACCTCCACCCGATAGGCTGTTCTCACAGAGTGAGCTTTGAATCAGTCAAATAAAGTCAGCCTCGTGGATGGGGTCTTCCAGGGAACTAATAGGCAGGTCAAATAATGACAGGCTTTGAAAAAGCCTCAACTCCTTTCTCCCCCTTCCAGTGGCTGCCAGGTTGTTGCTTTACCCTGTGTGGTAGTTAGCTTCAGTTGTCAACTTGGCCAGGAAGTTGTCTAGTTATATTGCTGTGGACATGAGCCAATGGCATCTGAACCTCATCTGTTCCTGATTACATCTGCAGCCAGCTTGGAGGTGTGCCTGCTACAGTAATTGGCTGGTGCTTAAATGAGAGAGCTCAACGTAGCATAGCCCAGCAGCTCAGCATACCTCATCTCAGCACTCGCAGCTCAGCTCAAGCCTTTGGGGGTGCAGAAAGAAACCCCATCCCCGGGGAAAGTTGTTGGAACCCAGAAACCCGGAGAGAAGGCCAGCAGAGATCACCCTGTGCCTTCCCATGTAAGAAAGAACCTCAGTTGAAAGTTAGCTGCCTTTCCTCTGAAGAACTAATGAAATAAATCCCCTTTTTATTAAAAGCCAATCCGTCTCTGGTGTGTTGCATTCCAGCAGCTAGCAAACTAGAACACCCTGTGGTTGCAGGCTGTTGTTTTCAAGGCTAGCAGAGTTGGGTATGGGGAATGGGAATGGAGCAAGTTAAAATGCCACACATTTGCTGTTCTTACAAATAATCAGTCATTTTTCTTAAATAAATGTCCCCCAAAATGCTGCAAGCCTTTGGTTAATTTACAGTGTTCTGAAAAAGTTGATTTTGACATTTCTTTTTGCTTTTATGGAGGAGAGGAGTTTCAGAGATACTTACTCCATCATTTGCCAGTGTCATCCTAACTGTCATCCTAACACTGCCATATCCAAACTTTCTACCCCACACCTCTTACAAAAGGAATGAGTTTGGGTTAGTCAAGATGTAGGTGGATTTTCCTACCCAAAAGTCTCTTTATTTTCCCATAATTGAAGTCTATTGGATCAGCTAAATATAAGCTAAATCAAGACATGATTTGGTATATATCTTAAGGATAGTCTTTGAAATATGGCAAGCAGGTCATGATTACCAGCACTTTTACGATCTCCACTATCCCTTCAGAAAAGGAATAGATAGAAAGTTAGCCACATTTATGAGGTGTGCTTTAAGATAATGCAATCTGTTTTCTTTTATATCTCAGGGAATTAATGTGCAAAATGGCGATTATACCAGATTGGCATACTTTGCATCCTCATGCACGAAAATTCACATATTTAAGACCCCACTCTTCACCATGCAGAGTGTATTCAAGGAATGGTTTCCAAAATATGTTCAGACCTTCTTCAAGTGAGTATTAATGAGTAAATAATAATACTAAAAATGATAGTTAACACTTATGCATGCTTATTATGTGCCAGGCTATGTTTAAAGGTATCACAGCCATTTAATTCTCACAATAACTCTGTGAAGTAGGTTCTGTTAGTATCCTTATTTTCTATATGGGGAAACTGAGGCATAGGTTAGTTAAGCATCTTGTCCAAAGGTTACATAAGTTTTAAGTTTGCAGGGAGGCAGGCAGTCTGATTCCAGGATCCATGGTGTAACTAGTATGTTACATAGTATACTACTTTACTCAGTTATTTAAAAATTTAGTAGCATATTTAATACAGAATTTCCCATTTTAACCATTTTTAAGTATACATTTCAGTGGTATAATTTACAATCACTGTTGTGCTACCATCACCACCAACCATTACCAAAACTTTTTCATCACCCCAAACAGAAACTTTGAACCCATTAAGCAATGATTCCCATTCCTCCCTCTGGCCCCTGGTAAACTCTAATCTATTTTCTGTCTCTGTGAATTTGCTTATTCTAAGTAGTTCATATAAGTGGAATCATACAATGTGTGGTCTTTTGTGTCAGACTTATTCCACTCAGCGTAATGTTTTCTAGTTTCAGCCATGTTATGGTAGGTATCAGAACTTCATCCTACCATTGAATAATGTTCCATTATGTCTGTATATTTTATTCATCTGTTGATGGACACTGGGGAACTTCTTGTTCCTCACTCAGTTTTAAAAGCCGTAAAATTTGAGAGTATAATTCCCCCACAGTATATGTCTTTTCATTTGTTCTTTCACTCATAAACATTTTCTGGATTCTCATATATGCCAAGCACTGTGATGGGTGCTTAGGATAAAAAGGTGGATCAGATAAAATGCCTGGCCTGTAGGAGCTCAGAATCTAGGAAGGGAGATAAAGAGTTCCACTAGAGCTAGACAAATGCTGGAACAGAAACATTCATGAAGACCCATGCCTGAGGATCAGAGGGACTCAGAATGAGATATATAACAAGATAACTTGGATTTTGCCTTGTAAGTGGGGGAAAGGCATTCTTACCAGAAGTTATACTCAATACCTGTGCTTATATACATTGGACAGAATTTAATCTCATGGACACACACAGGTTCTAGGGAGCCTGGGAAATGGACTGGGTGGCCATGCATCTACCCAAAACTCACAGGCTCTGTTTCTAAGAATGAAGGGGAGTATGGAAGGGAAGCATTAGCCAGTGTTTCTGACATAAAAAACATCAACAATAGATTTTTTCCAGTTCAGGAGCTCTACTTTGGCAATATAATTTGGACATATCTTAGTTGATTTAACTAACTTTCTGGTGGTTCAGGGAAAACTGGATTGAAGTAGGGTTCATGGGTTAAAGAGCATCCAAGCTCTCACAGCACTTGCTGAGGATACCAAAATCCTTCAGAAAGCTTGAACCAGCGTATTCCCAAATGATGTTAAAAGTGCTAATAAATCCCTGTTGAAAAAGCCAACCCATTTCTGGTATATTGCATTAGCAAACCAAAGCAGATTTTGGTACTGGAAGAGTGGGTGTTGTGATTTGCAAATATCAAAAATGCTGGAATGACTTTATAAATGGATAGGGGGAAGATTCTGGAAGAATCATGAGATGTTTGATTGAAAAGGCCTAGATTGCTTTGAAGAGACTGTTGGTAGAAATATGGACACTAAGGTACTTATAATGAGGCCTTAGACAGAAATGATGATGGTTGTAAACCATAAGGAAGGCAACCCTTGTTTTAAAGTGGCAGAAAACTTGGCAAAATTGAGTGCTGGTGTTGGATGGAAGGCAGAATTTGAAAGCAATGAGCTTGGATATCTAGCTGAGGAAATTTCCATACTAAATCTGGAAAATTCACCCTGGCTTCTTCTTGCAGCTTATAGTAAAATGTGAGAGGAAAGGGATAAGCTGAGAACTGAACTCTTGGGTACGAAGAAACCGGAAATTGTTTGAAAAATTCTGAGCTTTTGGAAAATGAGTCCTCAGAGGATAGTTCCCCATGTGAGCATTTAACCAAACATAAACCAGTCAACAATTTCAGGGTGAGCCAGGCTTGGAGATGGAGCTATCCAGAAAGTATTTGGGGAAAGTCCTATTGTCCGCCATTTGGGACCCTTATGTACTGCATGTAAAACCTACAAGTTTGTTGTGAGCTCTGTATGAACAGAACCACTGCCAGTCTTGACTGAAAGGAACAGTTTGAAGGAAAAACAACTTCAAAGGCAGAACCATGGGAGCCAGGGTCTGGAGCTAAGACACCTCAGGCCAGGAGAGCAGACACATGCATGCATATGGAAGGGGTGAATTTGCCCATAGTTTGCAGAGAGTGGGCCTTCTGCTTTATTGTTCAGTAAGAATGTTGCTTCAGAGAGTGTAGAGCACATTCCCCAGGGATTGGGGGGAGCCTACACCACCCCTCTATTCTAAGAGTCTGGCTGCCCAGATGCTTGAGGAGAATGGGTCCAAGAACATGGTGGGCTCCCCAAATCCTGGAGATGTTGGAACCCTCACCCCAGTGTTGGAGAGAGCAGGGCCATAGCATAAGCCCTTGGACAGGGTGGAACAGCTGCTCTCTCAAGCCCTGAGGATAAAACATCCTTCTATAAATTACCTTCAGATCTGGAAATCCAATCTGCAGGTTTTTGGACTGTTTGGGTCATTTGACCCCTGATTTCCTTCCAGTTTGTTCCTGTGGAAATGGAAACATTTTCCTATGACTGTCCCTCCTTTGTGTATTGGAAGCAGATAACTTGTAAGTTTCATAAGCCCACAGCCAGAGGAGAATTTTGCCTTAGGATAGATCATACCTGTAACTGATTTTGATGAGACTTTGTACTTAGTATTGTTATTGAAATGATTTAAACTTTTGTGATATTGTTAGGGAACGAATATATTTTGCATATGGAAAGAACATGTCTTTTGGGGGTCCAGAGGGTGAAGTGTGGTAGTTTGGAGCTATGTGCCTCATAAAAGGCCATGTTCTTTTAATCCATTCTTGTAAATACAGACCTATTGTGGGTGGGACCTTTTGGTTAGGTTATTTCAATTGAGAGTGACCCAGCCCATTCAAAGTGGGTCTTAATCCTTTATTTGAGTCCTTTGTGAGAGGATTAAAAAAATAGAGGCCCAAGGATTAGAGAGAGCCACTGAAACCAGAACCCTGGAAAGAAGGACCAGCAGGCATTGCCATGTGCCTTTCAATGTGACAGGAATCCAGGATGCCATCAGCCTTTCCTCGGAGAAGGTATCATCCTCTTGATACCTTAATTTGGATATTTTCATGCCTTAGAACTGTAAATTTGTAAACTAATACATCCCCAATTGACAAAGCCAGCCCATTTCTGGTATATTGCATTCTGACAGCTTTAGTAAACCAAAACATAGGTCAAATTCTCTTAGAAGATTCCTTGAAGTCCTAGATTGGAGGCAAGAGGAAAGAACTACCTTCGTAATGGCAGGTAGAAGGTAAATACCATAGCCTTTCCCTATCCCTCCAAATAAATGCTCTCCAAGGACCCTCCCCACTCTCTTTTCACCCTGGCAACCTAAGTATCCTCAAGAAGGGTGCTGCTTTAAAGGTTAGAAAGCTAGTTTGTGGCCATCACCTCTGCAAGTCCCAGTGATTTAGCATCTTATTTTAGAATTCAAGAATACCTTACAATTACAGTTTTTCTTCTCAGCTAAAACTCTCACAAAAGTCCCATTTAAATTTTGTTATATACATGCATGCAGATACATACTTGTATACACAAATGAGATCATACCACATATGTGTGTTTATGTACATATGGGAAGAGTACAGCATGCTTTTTCACTTAATATTATTTTACAGTTATTTTCCATATTAGTATATGTAGACATATGCCATTCTTTTTAATGGCTTCTTGGCATTCTGGAGTATTGATGAACAATAATTATGCAACTCTTTTTCCACTTGCAGATCTTTAAATTATTTCTAATTTTTTCACTACTATAAGTTATGGCAATGAATATACTTAGTTCAGAATTTTCTAAATCTTCATTTAGGCAAATGCATGCATATTTTACTCTCTGATTTCTGACTTTATGGTCTTCTCCCTCTCTGTGTTTTCTTTCTCCCTCACTGTTTCAGTTTTACATTTAAATATTTAGCCAATCCATTTAACCAATATATGTAGAGACCTGCTATGTACCATTGTTCTAGGTGCTGGAGATAAAGCAAATCAAAACTGGAGACAAATCGAAACAATAAAAATGGAAGAGAGGGAAGAGGAGAGGAGACAGAGAATGAAAAAGAGAAAATAGATATTACTCTAAAAATCAAATAGGATAACTAGACAATTTTGGAAAAATTAGTGTTAGTTAACTATTCTATCTCTTTGTGACATATGTACATTCTATTTCTTTCCATATTCTTATATTATGTAAGTCCTAGGAGAACTTAATCTGAATTTCCTCTCTTCTGAAACACTTAATTCACAATAAGGAGATTTGGAAACACATGGGAAAAGGGTGCTAGCAGAAGAAATTTTACAGGAATTTCACTTCCACCTGGTTCTTAATTCTGTCTCAGGACTTGCTTTAAAGTCTTTTTCCTTTACCCGGATATTTCTGGAACATTTAGCAATAGTTAGCTATTGTATTCCTTGTGTTCTAATGTTCCACATTCTTTTCCAATGTTCTACTTTCTTTCTACCTATGGTGGAAACCAAATTTTCTCCCTTCTAAATGATGAATTAATTATAGAAGCTTGGAAACATGGAAAGGAGATCAAATCAGGGGGACATTTATAGAGATTTCACTTCAAGTTGAGAGTTTGTTTTACAGTTTCTTTGAGATGAAAATTATTGTCTTGAAACCCTCTCCTTGAATATTCATCCCCTAGTTCCCATTTCTCTACACTTGAAGAGAAACCTGACATAAAATCCTTGACATTTAAAAAACCCTTTTCCTCTGCCTCTGAAATTCTCCCCCTTAGAGATTGATGGTTTCATCCTAATTCTGGGTATTGAATTGACCACTCTTTTCCAAGCTTGCCTTTCCATTCTCTCTCTTCTTCCAGAGTAATCTTCCCAAGTCATAAAGCTACCTGTGTCTCTCTCTTCTCAAAACCCTTTAGGAACTCCCATCCACTGCATACTAAAATTCCAGACCACCCAGGAGGCCCATAGTCATCTAAAGCCCCAAGATGAACCCTTTGAAGACCCCTTTTGCTCTCTCTCTTTGAACTCTCTCTTCTTGCTTTGGGGCTAGTTTGCTGTTCTTTCTCCAGTTCTTCCAAGTGGACAGTTAATTCCTGAATTTTTGCCCTTTCTTCTTTTTTTGATATAGGCATTTAGGGCAATATTCCTTCTTAGCACTGCCTTTGCTGCATCCCATAAGTTTTGATATGTTGTGTTTTCATTTTCATTCACCTCGAGATATTTACTGATTTCTCTTGTAATTTCTTCCTTGACCCACTGGTTGTTTAAGAGTGTGTTGTTGAACCTCCACGTATTTGTGAATTTTCTGGCACACTGCCTATTATTGATTTCCAACTTCATTCCTTTATGATCTGAGAAAGTGTTGTGTATGATTTCAATCTTTTTAAATTTGTTGGGACTTGCTTTGTGACCCAGCATATGGTCTATCTTTGAGAATGATCCATGAGCACTTGAGAAAAAGGTGTACCCTGCTGTTGTGGGGTGTAATGTCCTATAAATGTCTGTTAAGTCTAGCTCGTTTGTTGTAATATTCAGATTCTCTGTTTCTTTATTGGTCCTCTGTCTAGATGTTCTGTCCATTGATGAGAGTGGGGAATTGAAGTCTCCAACTATTATGGTAGATGTGTCTATTTCCCTTTTCAGTATTTGCAGTGTATGCCTCATGTATTTTGGGGCATTCTGGTTCGGTGCATAAATATTTATGATTGTTATGTCTTCTTGTTTAATTGTTCCTTTTATTAGTAGATAGTATCCTTCTTTGTCTCTTTTAACTGTTTTACATTTGAAGTCTAATTTGTTGGATATTAGTATAGTTACTCCTGTTCTTTTCTGGTTGTTATTTGCATGAAATATCTTTTCCCAACCTTTCACTTTCAACCTATGTTTATCTTTGGGTCTAAGATGTGTTTCCTGTAGACAGCATATAGAAGGATCCTGTTTTTTAATCCATTCTGCCAGTCTATGTCTTTTGATTGGGGAATTCAGTCCATTAACATTTAGTGTTATTACTGTTTGGGTAGTACTTTCCTCTACCATTTTGCCTTTTGTATTTTATATATCATATCTAATTTTCCTTCTTCCTGCACTCTTCTCCACATCTCTCTCTTCTGTCTTTTCGTATCTGTCTCTAGTGCTCCCTTTAGTATTTCCTGCAGAGCTGGTCTCTTGGTCACAAATTCTCTCAGTGACTTTTTGTCTGAAAATGTTTTAATTTCTCCCTCATTTTTGAAGGACAGTTTTGCTGGATATAGAATTCTTGGTTGGCAGTTTTTCTCTTTTAGTAATTTAAATATATCATCCCACTGTCTTCTTGCCTCCATGGTTTCTGCTGAGAAATCTACACATAGTCTTATTGGGTTTCCCTTATATGTGATGGATTGCTTTTCTCTTGCTGCTTTCAAGATCCTCTCTTTCTCTTTGACCTCTGACATTCTGACTAGTAAGTGTCTTGGAGAATGTTTATTTGGATCTATTCTCTTTGGGGTGCGTTGCACTTCTTGGATCTGTAATTTTAGGTCTTTCATAAGAGTTGGGAAATTTTCAGTGATAATTTCTTCCATGAGTTTTTCTCCTCCTTTTCCCTTCTCTTCTCCTTCTGGGGCACCCACAACACGTATATTTGTGTGCTTCATATTATCATTCAATTCCCTGAGCCCCTGCTCATATTTTCCCATTCTTTTCCCTATAGTTTCTGTTTCTTTTTGAATTTCAGATGTTTCATCCTCCAGTTCACTGATTCTAACCTCTGTCTCTTGAAATCTACCATTGTAGGTTTCCATTGTTTTTTTCATCTCTTCTACTGTATCTTTCATTCCCATAAGTTCTGTGATTTGTTTTTTCAGACTTTCCATTTCTTCTTTTTGTTCATTCCTTGCCTTCTTCATGTCCTCCCTCAGTTCACTGATTTGGTTTTTGATGAGGTTTTCCATTTCTGTTCATATATTCAGAATTAGTTGTTTCAGCTCCTGTATCTCATTTGAACTATTGGTTTGTTCCTTTGACTGGGACATACCTTCAATTTTCCTGGTGTGATTTGTTATTTTTTGCTGGCATCTGGACATTTAATTACCTTAATTAGTTTATTCTGGAGATTGCTTTCACTTATCTTACCTAGGGTTTTCTTGCTAGATGAGTTTGATGTCTATCTGTTCTTTGGCCTTCAGTTCAGTTTTTTCTGGGCCTCTAGCTTAAGTTTTGTTTGACAGAGGGTAATTTTTCAGTTCTTGTTTTCTTGTTTCTTGTCCTGCTTGTAAGGTGTCTTTTCCCTCCCCACCCTTAGGAGGGTCTACATAGGTATTACAGACTCCAGCCGGGTTTTCCCAGACTAAACTGGCCTCCTTTGGGGGGGTGGGGGAAGGAGTCACCTGTGTCAGTTTTCCCTGAGGGTGAGACCCAGCAGGTTGAAAGACTTTCCTGTGAAGTCTCTGGGCTCTGTTTTTCTTATCCTGCCCAGTATGTGGCGCTTGTCTGTCTGCTGGTCCCACCAGCAAAAGATGTTGTGGCTCCTTTAACTTTGGAAGGCTCTCCCTGCTGGGGGCGTGGTGGAGACAGAGGAAAGGTTGTAGGCTGGTTTTAATGGCTTCAAATTGCCAAGCCCTGGGGTCTGAATTCCTTGAGAGAGGGATTCCACCTGAGTTGCGTTTCACCCCTCCCCTGGGGAAGGCTCAGGCGGGAGACAGCCCTGAAAGCAGCCTATTTCTGCATATTCCTGGGGCAGTTGCAGCCTGTGTAATCCCGCTGCTGAATCCAGAGGCAGCCAAGCCTCCATAGAAACAGCCACAAAAGCCTCTGTTTCATCCCCTTTCCTCTTTTTCTGTTAGCGCAATAGGCGACCTCCACCTTGACCAGTTTCGCCTGAGCTGGGGGCCTATTTTTAGTAGTCAGAATTTGTTTATTAATGCCACAATTGGTGTTTGTTTGGACTCAGTCCCTGCTACTGTTAGAGTCTCTTTCCTTTCCCTCCGGGAAGCCGCCTGTGGGGGAGGGGCGCTGGGCGCCGGCCACCACGGCTTGGGGAACTCACTGTTCCGGAGACTTGCAGCCGGTCCAGCTGGTCCAGACTGGGGTACGCTGTGTGTCCGGTCACTATTGTGGCTCCGGGAGCTGTTCTGTACTGTTTCTGGTTATTTAGTAGTTGTTCTGGAGGATGAATTAAAATGCGCACATTACTAAGCCATCATCTTGGCCCCTCCTATGAACTCTCTCTTCTTAAGTACTCTGCCTTGTGAATTCTGGCTGCCTTGGCCTCCATGAATTCCAAACTCTGTTTCCTCATCTCAAGGAAATTCCTAACTCTGTTTCTCTTGGGAAAGTCTCTCCAGGCAATACATAGGGTTCATCTTCTTTCTTTTATCTTGGAGATTATTCCCATGATGCCTACTGTCTGATGTTTGAAAACCAATTTTTTCCCTACATTTTTGTCTGGTGTTTTATTTCTTTCAGGCATAAAGACAAATACTATCTCTGTTACTCCACACTGGTTGGACATGGAAATCTTAATATCTTTTAAGTAAATTAAAAAATATGTATGCCTAAAAATAAAGATAATAGAAAAAGCTCTTTCAAAAAGCTCTTTCATATTTATCCACATATTTTCCATATTAGTATTCTTTATTCCTTCCTTTTGATTCTGGCTTCCATTTGACATAATGTCTCTCAGCTTCTTGGATCTTTGGTTGATATCTTTCAACAACATTGTCATTTCATGTCATCATTTTTCTATGTATTCTGCCTCATTCTCTCTCTCCTCTCCTCTGGGATTCCAATTAGAGATGGTCCAATTAGATCATTTGATTTTGTGCCACAGATATTAGATACCCTATTTCCTTTTTAAATGCTTTTCTCTTTGTGTTTCAGGATTAATAATTTGTATTGACCCATCTTCACGTGTATTAGTCTTTCTTCTACCATGAGCAGCCTGTTATTAAGCAAATCAAATGAGTTCTTCACTTCTGATATTGTATTTTTAGCATCTAGCTTTTCATGTGCTTTTAAAAAGGTTCCATTTCACTGCTGAAATTATCCATATGTTAAGCATGTTATTATTCATAGTTTAAATACATAGTCATTTCTGCATCTGCTCCCACTGTGGGTCTTCTTCTGATGACTATTTTTACTCTTGATTACAGGTCACTTTTCTTCTTTATTTATCTTTGCAATTTAAAAAACTTAAATGCCAGACAGTTGTTTAAAAAACAATAGAGAATGAAGCAAATGATATTTACCACCTGAAAAGGAAATGCCCCTTCTTTAAGGCTGTCAATTAGGTGGGTTGACTCAATTTAGTCTGTAAGTTGAGTTGTGTCTTGGCTTTGTTACTTTAGGTTACTTCTTGTTTCAGGTGTTTTCCCTCAACAGGAATTGATTTCTGAGCAGTGATGAGACTCCAGAGTTCTGTTTATGTTTTGTAGCTCAACTGCCAGCTTGGCATACTGTGGGAAATCTCTATTTGATAGACAGCCCACCTGCCATTGGAGCGTTGGTTTTTGGGGCAACTAATTTTCTGCACTTGAGGCGATCTCTCTCTCTATTCTGCTGCCCTGCTTCCAATCTGCAGTGGACAACTGAAGTTTACTAAGTGAAAGCCCGTATGCTGCAGAGGGATCTCTTGACTCTTCTGCCCTGTACCCAATCTTTGGTGAGGAGCTACCTTGCACTTGCATAAGATCCCCAAAGCCTTGGGGCATCTCATGTCACTCTCCTGCCATGCCCCCAGCCTTTGGTGTACTACCTGTGTACACTTAGTGAAGGCCCAAGAGGATGGGGGAAGATTTGCTTTGTGACTGTAGCTCCTGAGGAGTCTACATGTGGCTACAATTTCAGCTTTCTCCTTAACCCTATCTATAATTCCTTCACCCACCTGCAAGTGATGAAAGGGGTCACAGTCTTCTCTGTCTGAGGAGGGGCTTGTCCTTTCCTACAATTTAAATTATTTGCGTTATCAGTTCTTTGATGAGTTTCAAAAATACTATTTTTTTTTATCTTACTGACTTGTTCTCTTTATTACAGTACGAGTGATAGTCTGTTATGACTCTGTATATCCTAAGTGGATGAAAGAAATTTTGTCAAATTACAGAAAAATTATGTCAGTTTTTACTCCCACAAACACATCATGCAAATCTAGTTACTGATTTCACTTTAAATTTCATGGGTTGTATTAGATCTGTGAAATAAAGTTTTCCTTCAAGTAATTTCAAACAGTTTCAAATCAATATTTTCTGATACTTTTAAATTAGAATTATTGATTGCAAAGATGGGGCTTCCTGGAAGACAGCTAAAAATAGCCATGAAAAGTCTGAAAAAAATCTTTCAAGATGTAGACATAAATTAACAAGAACCATGGCATTGGGAGCTGGAGGATGCTTTAGGCAGAGGGGAGATAGCGTTCACTAGGTGATGTTGAATCATGTAGCATCCCTGGGTGAATCAGCTGCTTCTGAGAATCTAAGTGACAGTGAGAGATGGAGAGGAATGTATGGAATGACTCCTGCGTTTTTTGTTTTTTTACATTTTTCATTGTAGAATATAAGCAAAGCAAAGAAAGAATCAAGCAATAATTTTCAAAGCACACTTCAACAAGTAGTTATGGAAAAGATCCCAAATTTTGTCATGGGTTACCATTCCATCATCTCAGATTTTTTCCTTCTAGCTACTCCTAAACATTGAAGGCTAGATGAAATATTGATAGATTGATTCAGCAGTCGTACTTGTTTGTTAAATCCTATTCTCTTTGTTATACCTCCTCCTTATCCCCTGATGCCTCTCTCAATCTATAAGGATCCTTGGACAACATCTATTCTGACTTTCATATTGAGAAGTGGTGACGACACTAAAGGATAGGTGGATGTAATTAATTGATGATCTTGAAGAGGCTGGTCCTTCTGGGTTTCAGGATTTATCTGGCCTAGGAACCCTCTGGGAATTATAGGTGCCAGAAAAGCAAATTTAGTGCATGAAACCTGAGTCGCAGTTCAATCCATAGGTGTTCTCAGGAGTCAACAGGAGTGATGCTGCTTGGGGGTTAGCAAACCATGATCTAATTGAAGCTTGCATAAGAGTTGCCTCCAGAGTAGCCTCTTGACTCTACTTGATCTCTCTTGGCCACTGATGCCTTATTTTATTGGGCATCTTTCCATGCCCGTTTTCCTCCCCTTGGTCCGGAAGGCATTGTTGATCCTATGGTGCCATGAGCAGGCTCATCCCTGGAAACCATACCCCACCCCGCCTGGGAGACCTTCCTCCCTGAATGTCATGTCTCATTCAGGAGAGGAGGGCAGTGACTCTCCTTGCAGAGTTGGGCCTAGAGAGAGAGATACCACATCTGGGCAATAAAAAAGCTACCTGAAAAGAACTCCCAGGCCTTGCCATCTGCAGTTTTAGCTTCTACTCCATAGAAACAAGTTTCATAAAGGCAAGCCTCAAAATCAAGGGGCTGGCCAATTTTCCAAAAGTCCCCTAAAGTTGAGAGGGTACCTGGGGCTTCCCAGATGGAAAAGTTCAATACTTCATATATGTTTTTTTCCTTTGGGCCCTCAAGGGACTCCAACAACACCTCCCAATTATCAGCCCACCACAGTCTGAGATGTGTCCTGGCATTATGCCAAGCTATACAAAACTACAAGGTTTTTTTCCCACTCTTGACCCCAGGAGTCTGGGTTATTCAAATGAGCTATACAGACAAGTTCATTTAGATTATTTTTTACAGAAAATTTAGATTCTAAACATAATAAACCTTTCTGCTTTTGGGCCCATACACTAGGTGAAAGTCTAGAGTACATATACTATCATCTTTTAACCTATATTCTGATTTACATTAGTCTCAGCCAGATTGACTTGGTTTTTTACTCTAATTGAAGTCTGATGTCCCCTTTGGTTGTTTTAACTGTTACTATATATATAGCTATGCTAACCTTCGGGGCTGCAGCACTCCATCTCTGGGTCACAGTGTCACAGAGTTACTCAAAGTTCTAGGGAAATTGCCAGCTGATACACATATAGCTGAGTATCTCAGTATCCAGAAATACATTGACAACTTCAGACTAAGTGTAGCTGCAATAAAGACTTACAATTTAGCCTCCAGTCTTCTTATATTTTCTGAAAGAGACATTAGCATATTTGCTTTTTTGTTTCTGGGTTATTTTGCACAACACATTGTCCCCAAGGGTTATTCAGTTTATTGCTTGTCTCTTGACATCCTTCCTTTTTGTAGCCACACCATATTACATGATATAAATGTATCACAGTTCGCCATTCTGCTTCTCCATCATTATATACTCCAGCT
Organism: Tamandua tetradactyla; assembly: GCF_023851605.1. Classification (NCBI taxonomy): domain Eukaryota; kingdom Metazoa; phylum Chordata; class Mammalia; order Pilosa; family Myrmecophagidae; genus Tamandua; species Tamandua tetradactyla. The sequence continues at coordinate 37,596,374 of NC_135333.1, read as the reverse complement.
ACCTCCACCTATTTATTGGGCATTATGCATACTATCCAAGATAAACAAACCATGTCTTACTGTATCTTCACTTGGTTGTACATTCAGCAGCACTCTGAATTTCAGACAATTTTCGTTGGTCTTTACCAGAGTCATAATAGCAGAATCATGTAGTGTCTATCCTTTTGTATCTGACTTATTTCACCCAGCATTATGTCCTCAAGTTTCATCATATTGTCATATGCTTTGGGACATCATTTTGTCTTACTGCTGCATAATATTCCATCATATGTATATACCACATTTTGTTTATCCACTTTTCTGTTGATGGGCATTTGGATTTTTTCCATATTTTGGAAATTGTGAATAGTGCTGCTAAAAATATTGATGTGCAAATGTCTGTTCGTGTCACTGTTTTTGGCTTTTGTGGGTCTGTACCAAGTATTGGTATTGTTGGGTCATAGGGCAGCTCAATATTTAGTTTTCTGAGGAATGGCCAAACTGTCTTCCACAGCAGCTGCACCATTTTACATTCTCACCAGCAGTGCATAAGTGTTCTAATTTCTCCACATTCACTCCAACATTTGTAGTTTTCTGTTTGTTTAGTAGCAGCCATTCTTATAGGTATGAGGTAATATCTCATTGTCATCTTGATTTGCATTTCCCTCATGGCTAATGAAAATGAGCATGTCTTCTTGTGCTTTTTAGCCATCTGTATTTGCTCTTCTGAAAAAGAAGAAGGCTTGATTCCTGACCCATGCAACCCCCCAAATTTTTAAAATAGAAAATAATAATAAGATAAAAATATGAAAAAAAATACCAATAACAACGAAAGACACCTCATCAGTAGTAGGCCCCAAAGTCAGAAGGAGATGGTCCAAGATCTATTGAGGATGAACTCAGAATGGTGCCCATAGAAGGGGGAAAAAATAAAAATTACAGGAAAAGTAAATAAATACAATAAATAGAATAATAAAAATAAAGATCAATTAAAATGTAAATGTATAAATTAAAAATAACAATAATACCACTAATGGAGAATATATATAGAATAGATATATTGAGGAAAAAAGGGGAGAAAGAAAAAGAAAAACCGAGGAGTTTAGGGAGTCTGCCCACCTGCATTTACAATGTTCCTCCAGCAGAAGACACCACCGAAGCACCTCCTCCCCTCAGGCCTGTTCCTGCACGGACCAGCTGGAGTGATGGCAGCTCAGCAGGGTGGCTGCTCCATCTGTGGCGTGCGGACAGGGGAGCCAATCAGCCCCAGGAGTGGGGTTTAGCAGCCAAGCCTCAGCACTGCACCTGATGGAATTGCTATTAGTGGTGCCCAGCTGGGCTACTACTTCCAGCACCCGGGGGCACGGCTCTTCATGGCAGGCAGGCAGCCTGCCTCTGGGGTCCCTGTGGGTATTGTGAGTTGTGGATCTGCTCAGGAAGGTTTCCTCAGTCAACAGCTGGGACAGGCTAGAGTGGAGGGTGGTCAGCTCCCTCGAATTCCCACTTCCCCGTGCACCACCGCCCACCCCAGGTGGGGGTTCCTGCCAATGTGCCCTACACTGCTCTCCCCGTCATGACACCCCCATCCCCAAAATATCCTGAAGACCCTCCTCAATCACTTGCCCCCCACCCCCGGACAGTAGTCCGAGTTATTCTCTCCCTATCCCCTATATTGTCCAAGGGAGCGAGGGTGACTCACTCGCCGGCTCTACCATCTTCCCAACTCCTGTGGTTTTGAGCATCCTTGGAAGCCTTGGGAAGGCTTAAGCCTCTTTTTCCTTCCTTAAGATTCTGTACCCAATCCTCTTCTTCCTCTTTTGCCCTCTCCTTAGGTGAGTCATCTCAAAATATCATCTATATACCAAAACTATATCTCTATTCTGACTCCTCCACTAATCTCCAAAGCATGTATACAATTGCCTCCTTGACTGTGTGACTTGATGTCATCTAATGGGCATCCCAATTATTAACTGACCAGTCAGATCTCTTGACTCTTCAGTGTTCTCCATCTCAGTGAATAAACCATCATTTATCTAGTTCCTCAAGCTCAAAACCTGAGAATTATCCTTGGTTTCTTGTTTTCTTCACCCTCCACAGCCAATCCACCAATAAGAGCTTGTTGGCTCTCTTTCCATGTTATATTTCTAATTCATCTCCTTCTTTTCCATATCCAGGTCTTGTTGCCTGGTTCAAGTTACAATTACCTCTTCTTGGACTCTTAGAATAGCCTCCTCTCTGGCCTTTTTTCCTCATTTCTTGCCTGTCTATAATTCATTCTGCAGGCATTAACCAAAATGAATAATAATTTAAAAAAAAAAAAACATATAAGACAATGTCACTTCTCTGTTTAAAGTCTCCTGAGTCTTCCCATTGTACTTGGAAGAAGATCCTGGTCCTTTATGCCTATGTAAGTTGCACTCATCTACCCTGATCTCAGTTCACACTGCTTTCCATCTTACTCTATAGTACTATACTGGGTCCACACTAGCCTTTTCTCTTTCCTGGACATATCAAGCTTGTTATGTGCTTAGGGGCATTTTAACTGTTGCTATTTTCCCTGTGTAGGACATTCTGACTTCAACTTCTTGAATGACTGGCTCCTGTTTATCATTAGGTTTCAGCCCATGTAACTACTCAGAGAGGAATTCCTTCCCCACCCCATCTAAAATGGCTTCCCCAACCACTCTCCATCACATTTTTCTGTCTTATTGTTTTCACAGCACTAGCCAGTATCTTTCATGACTTTATAAATTAACTTATTCATTTCCTGTCTATCGTCTCACATCCATATTATAAGCTTTCCAAGAGCAGGGACTTTAGCTGCCTTATTTACCAATACCCTAATACCTAGAACAATGGTTGAAATATCATAGGTGCTCAGAAAATAATTTTTAAGTGCATGAATAAATTCTGCTTCCTTAAAGGTCACTGTTGTACAGAGCTCCCTTCTTCTCTTTCCACTTGGCATGCATTACCCAAGAACCAGCTCACTGTTGGTTCCCACCCTCACATCTCCATCCCACCTTTCATCTGATCTCCAGATTTATGTATTAAACTTTTCAATGAATATTCCCCACTTAGGGATCCCCAGTGGAACTCTTTGGATTTTCCACAACCTTTTTGTCTTCTGTTCCAGGGATGTATTTCTGTGTTCCAACTACCCCAAACACAGTAGCTTGAAATAGAAACTATCATATATTTTACTTGCAAATATGCAATTTGGGTAGGTTTCGGGGACAGACTGTGTCTGCTCCATGCAGTTCAGCTGGGGAGGTGCAAAGCCTGGCTAGTGACTTGACTTCTGAAGGCTAGGATCAACCAAAGGCTTACTGACTCAAATGGCCCACTCGTATGGCCGCAGTTGATGCTGGTTGTTGGCTTGAACCTCCATTGGGGCTCTTGGCCAAACACCTGCATATGACCGCTCTGTGGGGCTTCTTGGCTTCCTCATAGCCTGGTGACTGGGTTCCAAGAGTGAGCAGCGTCAGAGGAGCAGGCAGGAGCTGTACTGCCTTTTATGACGTAGACTTGGAAATCACATACTATCCATTCTCCCATAGTCAGGTCTCACTCAGGTTCAAGAGCAAGGAACAGAGACCCCACTTTTTGATGGGAGGGGTGTTAACAGAACATTGTAAGTAAAGCACAAAGAATGGGAGATATTGCTGTAGCCACCATGGAAAATACAGTCTGTCACATTTTTCTTTGTTAACCTTCTCAATGAAGGGTGTTACCATCTGCCCAAATGAAAGCATTATCCTCTTCCCTCTATGTCACCCAGCACATCAAATCATAAAATTCTGTAGATTCTACCTTCTTAACATCTCTTTTATTCACCCCAGGTTTTCACTCCATGACCATCTCATTAATACAGATCTCTGTTAACACTTGCCTAAGCATGCTGTACTTATCCACTTGTCTCCACACCATCAACCTCCTCCCCTTTCTGTTCACTCTTGTGCTGGTTTGAAAGGATGTATGTACCCTAGAAAAGTCATGTTTTAATCCTAATCCCATTTTGTTTCTTCTAATCCCTATTCAGTACTGTGTGTTTGAAACTTTAATTAGATCATCTTCCTGGAGATGTGAATCAAGAGTTGTTGTTAAGCTGGATTAGGTGGAGACATATCTCTGCCTGTTCTAGGTGGGTCTTGATTACTTTACTGGAATTCAAAAAGGAGAGATTCAGAAAGAGCAGAGAATGCCACAGAACCACAATGCAGAGTGTCCACCAGCCAGTGAATTTTGGAGATGAAGAGGGAAAACGCCTCCCTGGGAGCTGGAGAGGGAGCTAGCAGTTGACGCTGTGTTCGCCATGGGCCCTTCCAGCTGAGAGAGAGAAACCCTGATCATGTGTGCCATGTGCCTTCTCACTTGAGAGAGAAACCCTGAAATTCATCAGCCTTCTTGAATCAAGGTATCTTTCTCTGGATGCCTTAGATTGAACATTTCTATAGACTCGCTTTAATTGGGATATTTTGGTGGCCTAAAAACTGTTGATTTGCAACTTATTAAATTCCCCTTTTTAAACGCTGTTGTTTCTGACAGCTAACAAACTAGGAGAACTCTCCACATGATATCACAGTGAAGTTTAAGAATGGAAATTGGGTTATGTCATTCTCATGATTAAAATCCCACTGGGGTGTTGCATAACTGTAGCACAAAGCCCAATGACAGGACCGTCCATGATTTGGCCCTGTGGACCTTTCCAGGCTCATCTCTTGGCTGATACCTTCTTTGTTGTCCCCTCCTCCCTCCCTCTTCCCTAGATGCATGAAGCAGGAAAGGGCAGAGGAAACAGCCTATGTGAAAGCTTGAAGACCTGAGCTGGTGGGACATGTCAATTCATGTCCTCCACAACACCCCCAACTTCCAGTTCTTCTCCTGGCTCTCAGAAACACCAAGCTGCAGTTGTAGTGTTACCTGTTACTTCTGTGAAGCCTTTCCTAATATCTTGTCACCCTAATTCAAGCATCCTCTTTTCTGGGTCTCCAGTGTTCTCTGTAGAGAAGTTTCCAGTACCATATCACTGTATCCCAGTGATGTAATCACCTCCCCAGCAGGATATGGGCATCATGAGCGAGAGGCAGCCTCAGCACCCAGCCAAGACTCTGTGATTTCAGGGGAAGAAAGAATCAGTGGTTGCATTACAGCCTCTTGGAGGGTTAGTCTCGAGGTCAGGGCATGGGTCAGAGTCCACAGCACTATAACTGTGGGCCCCTCAATTCTGTCTTACCACCTGCAACAGAAGATGACTCACAGCATCCTACAGCTGTGAGGAAATCCCTGATGGCCTCTGGTTGGTTCAAGTTTGCACACTGGGATTCTGTCCTCTGGCCCATGTCACCCCACGATTAAAGCCATCACTATCCTCATATAGAAGAGTTCATTAGCTCAATGAGAAAGTCCCATTTGCAGGAAAATGACTAGGGTCATCCTCCCCTGACCACTGCTTGTGAATATGACAAATGAGCCCTTTTTATCTTACATCCATCTAGAGTTTACAAGATAGACCTACTGAATAAGTTATGGTTGCCAAACTTTCATAATCTCAAAAATAAGTATTAAGGATTTACCAAACTATAATTATTCTTAGCCTTCGCTTTCCCCAGTAGGTTGTAAAATATTAAATTGAATAATCATGTCCTTACAATTTTGCCACTGATTTGTACCACAAGTTGCTTTGTAGTTATTGCATTTACCTACAGAAGTTCCTACCTTGTTTAATCAAAGGTTTGATTAAACCTTGTTTGCATCTTAGAGGGAGGCCAGGAGTGAGTCTTCTCTCTTGGCGGGTTTGGGAGCCTAAAATATTACAACCAGGAAGTGCAAGCCTTCAGAGGAATTCTTTAAAGCACTCTGAGCATTCTTGTATTACCTTTTAGTGTCTAGGTTATTCTCATCTCTTCCTTGTCTTTGGAAGGAAAGTAATATGGCTTTAAGAATTGCATGTTTTTTTCCCTCAAAGATTTGTTTAATATGACATTAATTCTTAGTTAAATTTTCTTCCAGTGTCCATTTATATCCATATAAATCCATATAAAATGGATATCCATTTTTACATCCATATAAAAATTCAATATTTTTATCAGCTGTGGTGATGACAAACGTATGCCTATCTTTTTCCTACTAATGTTATTACTGTTATTCTATATTGACTAAATTCCAGAAGGTGAAAAATGACCGTAGGCTTTCCATTTCAATTCCTCTAATGCTTAGCCATGGAAACTATGATATAGTAGAGGAAATAATTGTTTTAGAAGTTTATTTGATTCTATTAAACAGTGGAACAGTTTTTAGTATCTTAGCTTTAAAGACATTTAATAAATAGCTGTATCTCTTTTATAGCCACAGCTGTTGCAAATCCAATACTGTCCTTCTTAGATGTTAAAAGGATTTTATTTCAAAAAATTACTGATAAAGGGGATGAGTTGAAAAAAGCCTTTCAGCTGCTCGATATGGGTCAGAACCAGACGGTGTCAAAAAGTGAACTGAGAAGAGCTATCAGCACCTTCCTTCTGCCTCTGACAAGAGAACAGTTTCAAGATATATTGGCTCAGGTACAGTATGTTATAACTGCTTAGAATAATTCACTTAGGTAAAAAATGGAGTAGATTATAGGAGCATATAAACTGTTTAGACTTTTATCCCACTATCACAAATTAGCAGCCAAAGTTTAGATTAAGTTTCACAGTTCTCTAAATTAAATTCTAGCAGATTTGTGGTGATCATGATCAATATTTACTGGGGTTGTATTTCATATGGACATTTTCTTTTACTTTATTTTTATTTTAAAGGCTTCTATATAAAAATACATGGGTGATTTACATTTTGGGACCTAGAATTCTGTTCTTACATCCATTAGTTCTTATGTATCCATGTGTTAGATCTAAGGCTGGGCCCTGCCCTTGAGGGCTCACCATTCAGTGAGAGATTTGTGAAGTGATCTGTGCTAGAGCTAGAGGAAGGACTAGTAATGAGTTGTGGTAGTCTGGAAGGCTTTTTGGAGGAGGAATAATGAAACTTATTTTTGGCTGAGGAGCAGGTGTTAGCTAGATGCATGAAGCAGGGAAGGGCAGAGGGAACAGCCTATGTGAAAGCTTGGAGGCCTGAGTTGGTGAGACATGTCTATTCAGGAAACTGAGCAGTCATTTATATCTGAAGTGAGGAGACATGTGTCAGGTTTTGGCTGAGGAAGAGTTAGGGGCTGGCCCTGAATGGTACTGAGTGTAAGAGTTTGACCTTTATCCTGAAAGTAGCCAGGAGCCATGAAGGGGTTAATCCAGTCAATTAAGGAGGGATGCATGGATGAGCCTTTGAACTGCTGGGTGGTGTAACAGGGGATGGAAAAAAGTAAAAATTTGGTGGGGTCCATGCCTTCAGGGCCCTTAAAAAAGGGTAAGGAAAAGAGCAGGAATTAAATGCGCAAAATGAATCTCTAGGGATCAATATAGTGATTACAAGAGTGGAAAAGCTGAGCTGAAATATCAGTAGTGTTTCTTCCAACCCAGTAACCCAGTGACTGAGGTTGTACACATTTCTTTTTTAAAAAAAAATAATAGACTATTTTTAGAGCAGTTTAAGTTTAAAGAAAAATTGAGCAGAAAGTAGAGTTCCTCTGTATCCCCTTCCACCCTTCCCCCACCCCCACTCCCTCCCCTCTCCCAATTTCCTATATTATTAACATCTTATATTACTGTGGTACATTTATTACAACTGATGAACCAGTATTGATCATTATTATTACTTATAAAGTCCATAAGTTACATTAGGGTTCCCTCTCTGTGTTGTAGAGTTCTATGGGTTTTGACAAATATGCGTAATATCATGTATTTACCATTACAGTGTCATAAAGAAGCATGTGACTGCCGTAAAAATGCCCCACGCCCCACCTCGTCATTCCTTCCAGCCTTGTCCCTGGCAAACACTGATATTTTTTCTGTTTTGACTTTTCCATAGTTGGAATGATGCTTTAGGTAGTCTTTTCAGATTGGCTTCTTTCACTTAACATTATGCATTTAAGAGTCTTTCATGTCTTTTTGTGGCTTGATAGTTCATTTTTTGTTACTGAATAATTTTCCATTGTATGAATGGATCACAGTTTGCTCATCACCTCATCGATTGAAGGATATCTGAGTCCCTTCCAGTTTTGGGGCAATTATGAACAAAGTTGCTGCAAACTTTTGTGTGCAGGTTTTGTGTGGACATGGTTTTCAACTCATTTGGATAATACCTGGGAGTGTGTGATTGTGGGACTGTATGGTAGGTAAGTCTATGTTAAGCTTTGTAAGAAACTGCCAGTTGTCTTCCACGGTGGCAGTACCATTTTGCATTCCCACCAGCAATGAATGAGAGTTACTCTGATTCCATATCCAGCATTTGCTTCGTCAGTGTTGTGGATTTTAGCTATTCTTAATAGGTGTGTAGTGATGTCTCACTGTTGTTTTAATTTGCAATTTACTAATGGCAAATGACATGGCATGTCTTTTCATATGTTCATTTGCCATCTGTATGTTTTCTTTAGTGAGGTATATTCAGGTCTTTGACCCATTTTTAATATGGATCATTAGTTTATTTATTGTTGAGTTCCAGAGTTCTTGGGTATTAGATACAAGTCCTTTATGAGATGGGTATTTTGCAAATATTTTCTCATTCAGTGGCTTGTCTTCATTCTTCTAACAGGTCTTTCATAGAGCAGAAGTTTTAAATATTAATGAAGTCCAATTTTTTATTTTATGGATCATTCTTTTGTTTTTTTTTTCTTGAAGAGTTGACCCCTTTAGCGTATGTAATGCCTCTCTTTATTCTTATAATTTTCCTTGTTCTGAAGTCTACTTTTTCTGAAATTAATATAGTTACTCCAGCTTTATTTGATTTGTGCTAGCATGGTATATCTTTCTCCATTCATTTACTTTTTTTTTCCTTTTTTAAAATAGAGAAGTTGAAAAATCATACATAAAATATTGAAGAAAAGTCATACATAAAATACCCCTATTTGTTTATTTATTCATTTAGGTATTTACTCTTTCTTCATTTTTATTGAGAAAAATAACATATATACAAAAAAGCAATAAAATTCAAAGCACACCACAACAATTACTTATAGGACAGATTCTAAAGCCTGGTAGGGGGTACAGTTCCACTGTTGTTTTTTTTATGTTTATTTTTTGCAGTTCCACTATTCTAGGTTTTTCCTTCTAGCTGCTCCAAGACTAGAGACTAAAAGAAATATCAGTATAATGATTCAGCAATCATATTCATTTGTTAAGTCCTATCTTCTCTGTAATAAGACCCTTTTCTCATTTGATCTTTCTCCCAATCTTTAGGGGTATTTGCACTATGCCCATTCTAACTTTTTCGTGTTGGAAAGGGTTGTTCTTAATACGGGATAGGGGATGAACTAGTTGATGTTCTGGAGAGGCTGGCTCCTCTGGGTTTCAGGACTTATGTGGCCAAAGGTACCCTTCTGGAGCTTGTAGGTTTCTGGAAAGTAATCATAGTGCATAGAACCTTTGTAATATATCAGATAAAGCCCTAGGTATTCTTTAGGGTTGGCAGGAATGGTTTTGCTTGGGGTTTGGTAAACCATGATAAATATTAATATCTAGCTGAAGCTTACATAACAGTAGCCTCCAGAGTAGCCTCTCAACTCTATTTAAACTCTCTCAGCCACTGATATCTAATTTGTTACACTTCTTTTGCGCCTTTTGGTCAGGAAGACTGTGTTGATTCCATGGTGCCAGGGCCAGGCTTATCCCTGTGAGTCATATCCCACATTTCCAGGGAGACTTACACCTCTGGATGTCATGCCCTACATAGAGGAAAGGATAATGATTTTACTTACAGAGTAGAGAGAGAGAGAGGGCACATCTGAGCAACAAAAGAGGTCCTCTGGAAGCAACTCTTAGGTAGGCTTAGCTTCTCTGCTTAATAAATAAGCTTCACAAGAGCAAGCTTCAAGATCAAGGACTGAAACATTTATATTTTGGGTAACGTATTATCCAATTTAACTTGTAAGGTCAGTTTTCTTGAACACCATAATTACAAGAAATCTTGAATAGGGTATGAGAACTTTTTGGTTTGTACAGGTCAGTGTGATACTCTGATATATCGCAGAATAATTTTGGTAGAGAATAAAAAAGGATTTGCAAAGTCCCCTTGGGGGACCTGGGAGAAAGGAGGAAATATTAAACTTCCCCTTCTGGGGAATTCCTGATATTCTTGCAAGTAGTAGGGACAACCAATTCAATAGCCTGAGCCCTCAATCTTGGGGCTCACCCCTTGAAGCTTATTCCTGCAAAGGAGTGGCCAAGCTTACTGACAATTAGGCCTAAGAATCTTACCCAGAGAGTATCTTGCTACTCATATGTGGCCTCTCTCTGCAAGAACCAACTTTGTAGCTGAACTCACTGCCCTCCCCACTACGTGTGATATAACTTCCAGGAGTGCATATCTTCCTGGCAATGTGGGGCCCAGCTCCCAGGCATGAGCTGGAACCTGTCATCATGGGAACGAGAAAGCCTTCTCGACCAAAAGGGGAAGAGAGAAATGAGACAGTTTCAGTGGCTGAGATTTCAGAGTTATGAGGTTATCCTGAAGGTTATTCTTATGCATTATATAGATATCCCTTTTTAGTTTATGGTATATTGGAGTAGCTACAGGGAAGTACCTGAAACTGTTTAACTGTGTTCAAGTAGCCTTGATTCTTGAGGACTATATAACCATATAGCTTTTTCAGTGTGACTGTGCCATTGTGAAACCCTTGTGTCTGGTGCCCCTTTTTTCCGGGGTGCAGACATTTGATTTTAAAAAAGAGATAAAAAATAAATAACGGGGAGATAAAGAGTAAAAATTGGGTAGATTGAAATACGGTGGGTCAATGAGAGGGAGGGGTAAGGGGTATGGGATGCATGAGTTCTTTGTTTTTCTTTTTGTTTCTTTTTCTGGAGTGATAACAAATTATTCTTATCTCTAATTGAAACCTGATCCCTTTTTCAGTTTCTTTAACAGTTGTTGTATGTGGCAATGCTGACTTTCAGACCTGCAGAACTCCTAATCTGAGTCTTAGGTGACACACAGGTACCCAAAGTTACGGGGACATACTAGGCTATATATATGCACACATATTTATATATAGCACAGCCTCTCAAAATCTAGAAATAACACTTACAGCTCTGGACTAAATATAACTGCTGTAAGAGCTTACAATCTAGGCCCCAATTTTCTTACAAATATTTTCTAAATGAGACCATACAATATCTGCCCTTTTATTTCTTTATATGCTTATTTTGCATCATGCAATATCTGCCCTTTTATTTCTTTATATGCTTATTTTGCATCATATAATGTCCCACAGCTTCATTCACAACATTGCGAACCTCATGACTTTGCTCCTTTCTGTATCAGTACAATATTCAATCGTGTGTATATACCACAGTTTGCCATTCTACTTCTCAGTCAGTGTATCCTTCAGCTACCTTCATCCACTGGGCATCATATATAATGTCCAAAGTCAACAGTCCATGTCTCACATTATCCTCACTTAGTGGTATAATCATCAACACTCTCAATTTTAGACAACTTTCATTGCTCCCTAGAAAAAAATAACCGATAAACACACCCTCACCATATAGAAAATCCAAACCTTCCCTTAACCCTTGTCCTTACCTGCCGCCCCCCTCATTATTTACCCCTGGTATTGCTGTGGTACTGTTAATGTCTTCCTGTTAAACATAGCCTATAGCATGAAATTGTAGTTTTCCTTCCATAGCGTGATATAACTCTTTGTACAAGATTCATACCTTTGAAGTAGTTCATATAAGAACTTATTTATATTTGTAGTGTTAATCGGTGGGATACATGGCACTATATAACTCCTTTCAATCATGTTAGCCTTCTATATGGTAATATTACTTATAGGCCCACTAATGAACTGCCTTCATTTCTATCCATTCCCTTACATTTACATTCAACCTCATTGGCTAGCCGTTAACCTATGTCTAGCTTCCTGTATCCCTAGATCCCCTATATTCTGTATTATAAACCTCTGAGTTTACCAAGGTCATAAAAGTGAAATCATACAGTATCTGTCCTTTTGTGTCTTGCTTGTTTCACTCAGCATTATGTCCTCAAAGTTCATCTAACTTGTCATATGCTTCAGGACGTCATTTTGTCTTACTGCTGCATAATATTCCATCATATGTATATACCACATTTTATTTATCCACTCATCTATTGATGTGCACTTTAATTGTTTCCGTCTTTTGACAATTGTGAATAATACTGCTATGCACATTGTGTGCAAATGTCTGTTTGTGTCACTGCTTTCAGCTCTTCTTGGTTTATACTGAGTATTAGAATTGCTGGGTCATAGGGCAATTCGATGTTTAGTTTTCTAAGGAACCACCAAATTGTCTTCCATACTGGCTGTACCATTATACATTCCTACCAGCAGTGCATAAGTGTCCCAATTTCTCCACATCCTCTCCAACATATCTAATTTCCTGTTTGTTTGATAGCAGCCATTCTTATAGGTGTGAGGTGGTATTTCATTGTATTTTTATCTGCATTTCCCTTATAGCTAATGAAAATGAGTTTGTCTTCATGTACTTTTTAGGCATCTGTATTTGCCCTTCAGAAAAATGTCTATTCATATCTTTAGCCCATTTTATAATTGGGTTCTTTGTTCTTTCATTGTTGAGTTGTTTGTTTTCTTTATGTTTACGGGGTATCAAACCTTTATTCAATGTGTGATTTCCAAATATTTTCTCTCATTGAGTTGGCTGCCTCTTCACCTTTTTGATAAATTCCTTTGAGGCATAAAAGCATTTGGTTTTGAGGAGTTTCAGTTTACCTAATTTTTTCTTTTGTTGCTTGTGCTTTTGGTGTAAAATTTAGGAAGCTATCTCCTATTAGTAGGTCTTGAAGACGTTTTCTTCTAGGAGTTTTATGATACTGGTTCTTATATTTAGGTCTTTGATCCACGTTGAGTTAATTTTTGAATAGGGTATAATTTAAGGGTCCTTTTTCATTCTTTTGGCTATTGATATCCAGTTCTCCCATGCACATTTATGAAAAGGCTATTTTGTCCCAGTTTGGTGGATTCGAGGGTCATATCAAAGATCAGTTGACCATAGATTTGGTAGTCTATCTGCACTCTCAATTTGACTCCATTGGTCAGTATTGCTCTCTTTGTGAGAGTACCATCCAGTTTTGACCACTTTGGCTTTATAATCTTTAAAATCAGGAAATGTTAATCCTTATACTTTTTTCTTCTTTTTCAGAATATCTTTAGCTATTTGAGGTCTCTTTCCCTTCCACATGAATTTGATAACTAGCTTTACCAAGTCTTTAAAGTAGGTTATTGGAATTTTGATTGGTACTGCATTGAATCTGTAGATCAATTTGGGTAGAACTGATGTCTTAACTACATTTAACCTTCCTATCCATGAGCAGAGAATGTCTTTCCATCTATTTAGATCTTTGATTTATTTTAGTAATGCTGTATAGTTTTCTTTGTACTGGTCCTTTACATCTCTAGTTAAGTTTATTCCTAGATACTGGATTCTTTTAGTTACTATTTTGAATGGATTTTTTCCTTAATTGTCTCCTCGCTTATGTCATTGTGTGTACATAGAAACATTTCTGTTTTTGCACATTAAGTTTATATCCCACCAATTTGCTGAATTTGTTTATTAGCTCAAGAAACTTTGTTGTTGATTTCTCAGGATTTTCCAAGTATAGTATCATGTCATCTGCAAATAAGAAAAGTTATACTTCTTCCTATCCAATTTGGATGCCTTTCATTTCTTTTTCCTGCCTGACTGCTCTAACTAGAAAGTCTATTACAAGATTGAATAATAGTGGTGACAGAGGGCATTCTTGACTCATTCCTGATCTTAGGCAGAAGTCTTCCTGTCTCTTGCCATTGAGTACAATACTGGCTATGGATTTTTCATATATGCCCTTTATCATATTGAGGAAGTTACCTTTGATTCCTACTTTTTTGAAGTGTTTTTATCAGAAAAGGATGTTGAATTTTGTTGAATACTTTTCTCAGCCTCAATAGATATGATCATGTGATTGTCGCTTTTGATTTGTTAATGTGTTGTATTACATTGATTGATTTTCTTGTGTTGAACCATCCTTCCATTCCTAGTATTAATCCCACTTGGTTGTGATGGATACTTCTTTTAATATGTCATTGGATTCTATTTGCCAGTATTTATTGAGGATTTTTGTGCCTATGTTCATTAGGGAGATTGGTCTTTAGTTTTCCTTTCTTATAGTGTCTTTACCAGGTTTTGGTATTAGAGTGATGTTAGCTTCACAATGAGTTAGGTAGTGTTCCTTTTTCCTCGATTTTTTAGAAGTGTTTGAGCAGGATTGGTGTTAGTTCTTTTTGGAATGTTTAATAAAATTCCCCTGTGAAGCCATCGGACTCTGGACTTTCCTTTGTAGGAAATTTTTGATGACTGACTGAATTTCTTTACTTGTGATTTGTTTGTTGAGATCTTCTATTTCTTCTCAAGTCAGTGTAGCTTGTTCGTACGTTTCTAGGAATTTGTCCATATCAACTAAGTTGTGTGGTTTTTTGGCATATTGTTGTTCGTATATCCTGTTATGAATTTTTTTTTTTTTTCAGGGTCTCTGGTAAGGACTGCCCCTATCATTTCTGATTTTGTTCATTTGCGTCCTCTCTTTTTCTTTTTCAGCCTCTAGGGGTCCATCAATTTATTGATTGTCTCAAAGAACCAACTTTTGGTTTTTTTTTATTCTTTGTATTCTTCTTTTGTTCTCCAATTCATTTAATTCTGCTTTAGTCTTTGCTATTTCTCTTCTTCTATCTGTTTTGGGGTTAGTTTGCTGTTCTTTATCTAGTTCCTCCAGGTGAGCAGTTAAGTCCCCAATTTTTTTTCATTCTTATTTTTTAATTTAGGCATTTAGGGCAATAAATTTCCCTCTCACTATTGCCTTTGCTGCATTCCATAAGTTCTGATATATTGTATTCTCATTTTCATTCATCTCCAGATAGTTACTGATTCCTAGCAATTTATTTTTTGACCCACTGATTGTTTAAGAGTACATTATTTACTCTCCATATATTTGTGAATGTTTTGGGTTTTTGGTGGCTATTGATTTCCAGCTTCGTTCCATTGTGGTCAGAGAAAGTACTTTGAATAATTTCAGCCTTTTTAAATTTATAAAAACCTGTTTTATGCCCCAGCATATGGTCTATCCTGAAGAATATTCCATGATATTCTAGAAAATTCTCGTTTCTTTGTACCTAAGAGTTCACTTTTTTCCTGTTGCATTTCACTGGAAGTTTTCTCTTTCCTGTCTCATTTTGCTATAAGCTGCAAGGAGAAACCAACCCGCACTTTCTGCATTTAATTTGGAGATCTTTTCTGCTAAACATCCAAGTTCATGGCTTTTAAAATCTGCCTTCCAGCCAAAGCCACTAGTCAGTTTTGCCAGATTATCCACCATTTTAAAATGAGGCTCCCCTTTCTTCCAGTCTGTAATAACATGTGTCTCATTTTTGTCAGAGGCTTATCAGAAATATCTTTTGAATTCACATTTCTACCAACAGACTCTTCAAAGCATTCTAGGCCTTCTGTATCAAGCTTCTCACAAGTCTTCCAAAATCTTCCCTTTATCCATTTAAAAAACCATTCCAACATGTTTGGTATCTGCAAACTGCAGTAGCACCCCACTCCTGGTACCAAGCTGTATTAGCTAGGATTCTCTAGAGAAACAGAATCAGCAGGAAATATCTGTAGATATAAAATTTTTAAAAGTGTCTCACATAACCATGGGAACGTAGAGTCCAAAATCCATAGGGCTGTGAAGCTGACAACTTTGATGAAGGGTCTGGATGCATTCCCCAGGAGAGGCTCATCGGCTGAAGCAGGAAGAGAAACTGTCTTTTCTGAATCCTCCCCAAAAGCCTTCCAGTGATTAGAGTAAATGTCACTCATTGCAGAAAACACTCCCCTTGGCTGACCACAAATGCAATCAGCTGTGACTGCAGCTGACATGATTGTGATTTAATTCCATGAAATATCCTCATAGCAACAGACAGGCCAGCATTTGCCCAACCAGACACATGGGCACCACCACCTGGCCAAGTTGACACATGAACCTGACCATGACAAGCACTAAAGAAGAATTGTATCCTGGTATCTTGGGGTGTAATGACCTATATGTCTGGTAGAACTAAATCATTTATCGAATTAAGTTCTCTGTTTCCTTCTTGATCTTCTGTCTGGCTGTTCTATGTATAGAGGAGAGTGGTATATTGAAGTCTCCCCCTATTCTTATTGAAATGTCTATTGCTCCCTCCTGTTTTTGCCAATGTTTGCCTCATGCATTTGGAGATCCTTAACTGGGGCATACACACTTATGATTGCTATTTCTTCTTGGTGAATTGTTCCTTTTATTAATGTATAAGTCCTTCTTTGTCTCTTATGACCTCCTTACATTTAAAGAATATAATACTAGTATTTTGTCTGCTATTAGTGTACCTACTTCTGCTTTCTTTTGGTTACAGCTTGCATGGAACATCTTTTTCTATCATTTCACTTTCAACCTAATTGTGTCCTTGGGTCTAAGGTGAATCTTTTGTAAACAACATATAGGTAGTTTATATTTGTTGATCTATTGTGCTAATCTGTATCTTTTAATTGGTGAGTTTAGTCCATTAACATTCAAATTTACTACTGAGAAAACAGTCCTTGAATTTACCATTTTATTGTTTAGTTTTTATTTGTCGAATCTATATAGTCTTTTCCCTGCTCTCTCTTTTTATCCTTTAAATTACTGTCACTGGTATTCTTCAATCTGTGCACTCCTCCAGACTTTCCTCTCCTGTCTTTTTTTTTTTTTTCAGTTTGTAGGACTCCCTTTAGTATTTCTTGTAGGGCAGGTCTCTCATTGACTAGTTCTCTTAGTCTTTGCTTTGAATATTTTAATCTTTTGAAGGACAGGTTGACTGGATAAAGAATTCTTCTCATGGTTATGAAATGGATTCTCATTGTGGTTTATGTTTGTATTCCCCTAGTGGCTAATCATGTTGAACATCTTTTCATGTACTTCTTGGGCATTTGTGTATTTTCTTTGGAGAAATATCTGTTCACATCTTTTTCCCATTTTTAAATTGGGTTGTTTGTCTTTATGTGGTTGAATTGTAGTACTTCTTTATATATTCTAGATAGTAAACCTTTATCGGATGTGGTTTCCAAATACTTTCTCCAATTCTGTAGGTTGTCTTTTTACTTTCATGATGAACTCCTGTGATATACAGAAGTTTAAAATTTTCAGGTAGTGCTATTTATCTATTTTTCCTATGTTGCTTGTGCTTTGGGTATAAAGTCTAAGAAAACTTTGCCTAACACAAAGTCTTGAAAGTGCTTCCTTATGATTTCTTCTAGGAAAATTATAGTTTTGGTTCTTAGTTTAGGGCTTTATCCATTTTGAATTAATTTTTGTATATGGTATGAAGTAAAGGTCCACCTTCATTTTTACATATGGATAGCTAATTTTCCTAGCACTATTTGATGACAAGACTGTTCTTTCTCCATTGAGTGGATTTCACACCCTAGTGAAAAATAGATGTGAGATTTTATTTCTAAACTTTCAATTTGATTCCATTGGTTTATGTTTCTCTTTGTGCCAGAACCAAGTTGTTTTTATTACTGTAGCTTTGTAATAAGTTTTAAAATTATGATTTGAGTCCTCCAACTTTATTATTTTTTTCAAGATGGTTTGGATATTCAGGGTCCCTTACCATTCCATATAAACTTGATAATTGGCTTTTCCATTTGTGCCAAATAGGCTGTTGGAATTTACATTGGGATTGCTTTGAATCTATAAATCACTCTGTGTAGGACTGACGTCTTTTCATTCCATGAACAGGTAGCAGCCTTTCTTTATTTAAGTCTTCTTTAATTTCTTGCAGCACTGTTTTCATGTACAAATCCTTTGTGTCCTTGATTTAATTTATTACTAGATATTGATTTTTTTCGTTGCTTTTGCACAAGGAACTTTCTTCTTTGTTTTACCTTCAGATTGTTCATTTCTAGTTTATAGAATAGTGCATACTTGAAGGTTACATGGTCTACAATGATGGCCATATTTTCCTTGGGAGAATAGTTTTATTGGCATATATATTTTAAATATTCAAAAAGACTCAACCTCAAGTAGTAATAAACACAAGCAAAAGTGATTTAACCCTTAAAATAAATATTCAGAAAACCCTCTCTGTACATACAAGTGAAAGAATATGTAACAGTTTCATTCCAAAAAAGAAAAAGAAAAAAAAGGGAATTTGTTCATATAAGCAGGTGAAATTTGCTGTTCCAGCCCAGTGTGTCCCCAGTAAAGAAGTGGGGCACAGACACAACTGACTACTGTGGTTCACTATCTTACAGCGTTTTTGTACTGGGACACTATCATCACCAATTGTATCCTCATTATTATATTTATTAAATTTTTTATTTTTTCTCGTTTCTTTCTCTCTTTTTTTCTTTTACAGCATGCCAAATCCTTTGGCATATGTAATGGCCTTCAACACTCTCTCTTTAAGTTTTTCTTTACCCTAGTATTCCAGAAGTAAAAGGGCATTAAATCTAGTACAAGATGGAGATAACCCTTCTGTGTCTGGGCCATTTTTGGCTATAATCATCTGTTCTAGTTTGCCAAAGCTGCCAGAATGCAACACACCAGAGATGGATTGGCTTTTAATAAAAGGAAATTTAGTTAGTTAAAAACGTATAGTTCTTCAGAAGAAAGGCAGCTAACTTTCATCTGAGGTTCTCTCTTACATGGGAAGGCACAGGGTGCTCTCTGCTGGCCTTCTCTCCAGGCTTCTGGGTTCCAATAATTTTCCCCAGGGTGATTCTTTTCTGCATCTCCAAAGATCTAGGCTGAGCTGCGAGTGCTGAGATGAGGTATGTTGAGCTGCTTGGGCTGTGCTGCATTGAGCTCTCTCTTTTAAGCTTGTCATGAATTAAATTAAGCATCACTCATTGAGGAAGGCACTCCCCTTAGAGACTGCAGATGTAATCAGCCATAGATGAATTTCACAAGCTAATGACTCAAATCCACAGTAGCAGAACTAGGCACCATCACCTAGCCAAGTTGACACCTGAACCTAACTACCACATAATCTTCAACTTCCCTAATTCTCCCACGAGTGCTCTATCTGTGCCTGTTGTAAATTGCAAGAAGAGTCTTTTCTGCTTATCTGTAAATGAATGAACAATTTCCCAGAACTCCCTAATCAGAACAAAGTCTCTGGTATAGCTGCCATCATATTCTGTAGTTTGAATGCCTGAAAATATAAGTTCTGCTTCACTTGTAGATCTTATACTTCACCAATTTGTAGAATTTATTGATTAGCTTTACTGGCTTTGTTGTGGATTTTTCAGGATTTTTTGCATATGGCCTATGTCATCTGTAAATTGGGAAACTTTCACTTTTTACTTTCCAATTTGGATGCATTTTACTTTTTTTTTTTTTTCTTACGTTTTTCCTAGAACTTATGGGACAGTGTTGAAAAAACAGTAGTGCCATATCCTTTATCATATTGAGGAAGTTTCCTTCTTTTCTTGTGTTTTCTATTGTTTTGTTTTTGTTTTTATCAAGAAAAGGTGCTGGATTTTGTCAAATACCTTTTCTGCATCAGTTGAGGTGATTCTATATTATCTTCCTTCTGTTAATGTGATGTGTTACATTAACTGATTATCTTGTGTTTAAACACCCTTGTATAACTGTGATAAACCTCCCTTGATCATGATGTATGATTCTTTTAATATGTTATTAGATTTAGTTTGCTGGTATTTTGTGGAGAATTTTCATATCTATATTCATAAGAGATACTGGTCTGTAATTTTATTTTACTGTGATATCTTTGTCTGGCTTTGGTATTCAGGTGATGTTGGGCTCATGGAATGAATTAGGAATAATCCACTCCTTTTCAATTTTTCTCTTGGAAGAGTTTGAGAAGGATTGCTGTTAATTTTCCTTGGGATGTTTGTTAAAATTCACCAGTGAAGCCATCTATTCCTAGGCTTTTCTTTGTTGGGAAATATTTTATTACTGATTCAATCTCTTTACCAATTATATGTCCATTAAGATCTTCTATTTCTTCATTAGTCAGTGTAGGTAGGTTGAGTTTTTCTAGGAATCTGCCCATTTCATCTAGGCTTTGTAGTTTGGGGACATATATTTTGCCATTGTATCCACTTATAATCCCTGTCAGTTCTGTGGAATCTGTGGAAATGTTACCCATTTCATTTCTGAATTTAATTATTTGTGTGCTTTTATTTTCTTGGTCAGTTTAGCTAAAGATTTGTTGATTTTATTGATCTTTTCAAGGAACCAACTTTTAGTTTCATTGATTCTCTCTATTGCTTTTTTAGTCTGTATTTCATTCATCTCCTCTCTATTTTTTGTTATTTTCTTCCTTATTTTTGCTTTGGGTCTAGTTTGGTCTTCTTTTTCTAGATTCTCCAGTTGCAAGGTTAGGTCTCTGATTTGAGATCTTCTTTTTAGCATAAGCATTTACATTTCCCTCTCAGCACTGACTTTGCAGCTCCCTGTAAGTTTTGCTATGTTGGTGTTTTCGTTTTCATTCACTTCAGAATATTCCTTCTCTGGTTTTTAATTTTCATTCTTTTTTTTTTTCCTTCTCTGGTCTTAATTGAATATTTTATATGATTTTATTTTCTCTTCTCTCAGCATATCAGTTATATATCTTTAAAAACTTCTTTAATGGTTGTCTGAGAGTTTTCAGTATACATTCACAAATAATCTTAATCTGCTTTCAAATAAAATACTATTCTGCTTTACAGGAGTGTAGCTACCTTATAGCAGAGTATTCCAAAATCCTCTCACCTGTTCCTTATAGCATTGCTGTCATTCATTTCACTTAGTCATAAGCTATAATCCCCCAATACATTGAAGCTATTACTATTTTGAATGAACTATATAATCTGTTAGATCAATTAAGTTTAAGAAAAATAATGTATTTTATTTTACTTCATTTATTCCTTTTGCACCACTCTTCCTTTCTTTTGGAAGTCTGAATTTCTGACATATATAATTTTTCTTCTCTCTGAAGAATTTCTTTTTTTAATTTTTTTTCTAATGCAGTTTTATTGAGATATACTACAAGCCATACATACCATCTCAAGTTTGCAATCACTGGCTCACAGTATCATCACTTAGTTTTACATACAACCCCATGATCAATTTTACAACATTTTCATTACTCCAGAAAAGAAATAAAAAGAAAAAAGAAATCCCAATTCCTTCCATACCCCTTATCCGCTCCCCCCCCAATTATTGACCCATAGTATTGATGTAGTACATTTGTTGTACATACTGTTGATGAAAGAGTATTAAAATATTACTGTTACCTATAGTCACTAATTTGCAATAGGTACATTTTTCCCAAAAAACCCTCTATTCTTGACTCCTTGTAACAGTGTCATACATTTGTTCTAGTTCATAAAAAGCTGTTTAATACTTGTATAGTGAGCATGCTAACGTAAATTAGAATCTTGTGTTAGCACCACAAGATTTGCTGTGTTATACATTCCCATGTTTTAACCTCCAATTTACTGAAGAATTTCTTTTAACATTTTTTCTAAGGGAGGTCTGCTGGTAACAAATTCCCTCAATTTGTGTTTATCTAAGGATGTCTTTATTTCTCCTTCATGTTTGAAGAATAATTTCAATGGATTCAGAATTATGTTTTTCTTTCCTCACTTTAAATATTTCACTTCCACTCTCTTCTTGTTTACATGGTTTGGTATGAGAAGACTAATGTAATTCTTATCTTGTTCCACTATAGGTGAGATCATTCCCCACCCTGCCCCCTGTCTTCTTTCAAGATATTCTCTTTGTCTTTGTTTTACGGAAGTTTGAATATGATATGCATAGGTGTAGATTTTTTGTTATTTATCCTGCTTGGTGTTCTTTGAGATTCCTGAATTTGTGGCTTGGTGCCTGTCATGGTCAGGGTCATGTGTCAACTTGGCCATGTGGTGGTACCTGTTTGTCTGGTTGGGCAGGTGGTGGCCTGTCTGTTGCTATGAGGACATTTCATAGAATTAAATCATGATCACATTGGCTGCATCCACAGTTGATTCCATTTGTAATCAGCCAAGGGGAATGTCTTCTGCAATGAGTGATACTTAATCTAATCACTGGAAGCCTTTAAAGGAGGATTCAGAAGAGACAGGCTCTCTTTCTGCCTCAGTGGCGAGCCTCTCCTGTGGAGTTCGTCCAGACCCTCCATCAAAGTCATCAGCTTCACAGCCTGCCCTATGGATTTTGGACTCCACATTCCCATGGTTATGTGAGACACTTTTATAAATTTTATATTTACAGATATTTCCTGTTGATTCTGTTTCTCTAGAGAACCCTAACTAATACACTACCTGTCATCAATTTTAGAAAAATCTCTGCCATTATTACTTCAAATATTCTTCTGTTCCTTTCTTCTTCTCCATCTTCTTCTCCATTCTTCCCATATGTTGCACCTTTTGTAATTGTCCCACAGTTCTTAAATATTCTTTTCCATTTTTTTCATTCTTTTTTCTCCTTGCTTTCCAGTTTGGGAAGTTTCTACTGCCATATCGTCAAGCTCACTAATTCTTTCTTTGGCTGTGTCCTGTCTACTGATAGGCCCTGAAAGGGATTATTCTTTTATGTTACAGTGGTTTTGAGTTCTAGTATCTCCTTTTGACTCTTTCTTAGAGTTTCCACCTCTTTTCTTACATTACCCATCTGTTCTTGCATGTTGTCCACTTTTTGCCCTAGAACCCTTATCATATAAATCATAGTTCATCTAAACTCCTGGCATGATAATTCCCAAATATCTGCCACATTTGAGTCTGGTTCTGGTGCTTACTTTGTCTCTTCAGACTATATATTTTTCTTATAAGTATATAGTTATACTTATAGGAATAGAAGAATATTTGAAATAATAACCGCAGAGATTTTTCAGGCTATATTATATGCCTCATATTTTTGTTGAAACACAGGCAAGATTTATTGGGTAAAAGGAACTGAGCTGCATAGGCTTTATGTGTGAATTATTATGATTACCTGGCTAAGAGTTAGGCTGAGTTTACTGTTTGCTGTAGCTATAGGTACTAGAGGCTAAAATTTCCTCTAGTGTCCTTGTTTTTCTCTCTTTTGGCTTTGGTTTTCCCTAGAGACTCTTTCTTAAATGGGGTCTGAGACTTGCAGCTCTTTCAACTCCAATCACCTGTTATTATTCATAGCTCTGTGGATAAAGGGATGGGGACAAGGAAGCATTCTGTAATCCTGTAATAAGGTATTTTGTTGAGCCTGTTCCCTTTGCTATGGCCTTCACAAATGCTTCTCAGATTTTTATTCTCTCCTTGGTTGAAACAAGAATGCACAAGAGAGTGGGAATTGAGTATTTCCCTTCCCCCCATGTGGATTTGGCTCTAGTAAAACTGAAGTCAGTTAGGCTCTGGTAAAATAGTTTCCCTTGAGGTAAGCTTTTGTTAAGGAGAGCACAATGCTGTGGGCTTATTTCAAAATGGTTACTTTTCCCATCCCCCTGGAACGAGAGTTTTTTCCAGTCTTTACCCTGAGAACCAGTGGAGGTAAAACTGACAAAAGTGTGGGGGTTCTCCTAAGGCTTGGTTCCCTAGTTGTAAATGTCTCAAACTAGTCCACATTCAGTCTCAAGCAATTAGTCAGTTACCCTTTAAGTGTTCCTTCCAGCTGTTGGCTCCAGTGGTGGATTCTGCTTTTGGTGCACTGTTATTATCTATACTCACCTCTCTCACTAGTTTTTGATGAGAGCATGAGGTTTGCTGTAGTGTGATCTCAATTCTCTAATGGATCTAATAATAATTGTTGATCTTCAGTTCAGTTCAACTTTTTTCTTGTTTGAGGATGCAAATGATTACTTTCAAGCTTGTTACATGTCATACTGGAAACTAGAGCTACTTATTCTTTAGTTTTTTTAATGAAATTTTGTTGCAGTATGTTCACATACCATATAGTCATCCAAAGTATACAGTCAGTGGTTCACAGTATCATCATATAGTTGTGCATTCATCACCACAATCAATTTTGAACATTTTTATTACTCCAAAAAAATAAAAATAAGAATAAAAAAGAAAAAGAAAAAGAACATCCCACACCCGTTATCCCCCCCATTATTTATTTATTTTTGTCTTTATTTTCTTACTCATGTGTTCATACATTGAATAAAGGGAGTGTCAGTCACAAGGTTTTTATGATCACATGGTCATACCATAAAGGCTATACAGTTATACAGTCTTCTTCAAGAATCAAGGCTTCTGAATTGCAGTTTGTTTCAGGTATTTCCTTCTAGCTTCACTAAAAACTAAAAAGTAATATCTATAGAATGCATAATAATGACTCCATAATGACCTTTTGACTGTATTTGACATTTCACAGCCATTGAAACTTAATTTTCATTTCTCATCCCCCTTTTGGTCAAGATGGTTTTCTCAATCCTATGATGCCAGGTCCAGGCTCATTTCTGGGAGTCATGTCCCATGTTACAGGGGAGATTTACACCCCTGGGAGTCATGGCCCATTTTGGGGGGTGGGGGGGCAGACAGTGAGTTTAGCTGCAAAGTTAGCTTAGAGACAAAGGCCACATCTGAGTAAGAAAAAAGGTTCTTTGGGGGTGACTCTTAGGCATACTTGTAAGTAGGCTTAGCTTCTGTTTTAGTCTGCCAAAGCTGTCAGAATGCAATACACCAGAGATGGACTGGCTTTTAATAAACGGAATTTACTTAGTTAGAAACGTATAGTTCTTCAGAGGAAAGACAGCTAACTTTCATCTGAGGTTCTCTCTTACACGGAAGGGCAAAAGGTGATCTCTGGTGGCCTTCTCTCCAGGTTTCTGGGTTCCAGCAGCTTTCCCCTGGGGTGATTCCTTTCTGAATCACCAAAGGCCTGGGCTGAGCTACGAGTCCTGAGATGAGGTATGTTAAGCTGCTTGCCCTGTGCTGCATTGAGCTCTCTTAATTTAAGATTCCAGACAATTAAATCAAATGTCATTCTTTGCAGTAGACACTCCCCCTAGCTGACCACAGATATAATCAGCGAGAGATGAGTTTCACGTGCCATTGGCTCATGGCCACAGCAACAGTACTAGGCACCTTCACCTGGCCAAGTTGACACCTAACCTAACTACCATAGTTTCTCCTTTGCAGGAGTAAGTTTCATAAGGGCAAGCCCTTATGAAATGAATCAAGAGCTTGGCCTATTAAATTCGTAGTCCCCAATACTTGTGAGAATATCAGGAATTCCCCAAGCAGGAAAGTTTGATATTTCCTCCATTCTCACCATTCCCCCAAAGGGACTTTGCAGATACTTTTTTATTTTCTGCCCAGATACTCTGGGATGTATCAGGGCATCACACAAACCTATACTAACCAACAATATCTCACTCCCTATTCAAGATTCCATGTAATTATAGTGTTCAAATAAGCTGACCACACATGTTAAATTAAATAGTGTGCCAATAAATTAAATCGTGTGCCACAGAAAATATAATTTTTGCATCTCTTCTTTTGGTCTCATACAGAAGTTGAAGTTTAAAGTGCAGTCATAGGGGGTAGTTCAGTGATAGAATTCTTGCGTGCTATGTTGGAGACCCGGGTTCAATTCCCAGCCCATGCACTTCCGAAAACAAAACAAAAACAAATTAAAAGCCAACCAAACAAAAAAAAATTCAATAACTGGTGCTGCAATAAGGGGATACTCACGTGGAAAAATAATGAAATGTGACCCCGCCCCCCCATACAGCATACAAAAAAAAAATGTAGTCAATACAATCTTTTACCTTATAGTCTGATTTACCTTAGTCCAAAACAGATCAGCTTCATTCATATCTTTAACTGAAGTTGTATCTCTTTTTCAGCTTTTTAACAGTTGCTGTATGGGGGGTTGGTCCCCCCATGAAAATGCTGACGTTCATAGCTGCAGAATGCTGTCTCTGAGTCTCGGTGTTACACAGATAACCTAAGTACCACAGTATGACTAGGTTACACACAAAAAGCTCAGCATCTCAGAATTTAGAATTAACCATTACAATTCAGGAATAGTTGTGACTGCTCTAAGAGCTTATAATCTAGGAAACTTTACAAAAAGCTTTCCTCTGATAACCTGTGCTCTCGAACTCAGTTCTAAGAGTTTGCACATTATAGTTAGTCCGTATTGGTGAGGCATGATAATATTTGTCTTCTCATTTCTGGCTTATTTCACTCAATATACTGTCCTCAGGTTTCATTCTTCTAATTGCATGCCTCACTTCATTCCTTCTTGCATCCACTCAGTATGCCATTGTATGTATATACCGTTTACCCTTCTGTTCATCAGTCAATGTATCCTTAGGCCACCTTCATCCATTGCAGTCGGTGAATACTGCTGCCATAAACACCAGTGGGCAAATATCCATTCATTTCCCTGCTTTCAGTTCTTCCAAATATACACCTAATAGCGGGGTTGCAGGATCATATGGCAATCCTATATGTAGCCTCCTGTGGAACCAACACGCTGCCCTCCAGTGGGGCTGCACTGTTCTACTTCTTTACCAGCAGTGAACAGGTACATCTCTCCACATTTTCTCCAGCACTGTATCTTTCTGTTTAGTTTTAAAACAGTTTTATTCATACACCATGCAATCCGTCTTAAGTAATTAACCAATGGTTCCGGTATAATCACATAGTTATGCATTCACCACCACAATCTGTATGTGGACATTTCCATTTCTTCAGCAAAGAAAGAAGAAGAGGAAATAAAGAATTAAAAATAAAAAAGTAATAAGAGGCGGGCCGCGGTGGCTCAGCGGGCAAAGTGCTTGCCTGCTATGCCGGAGGACCTCGGTTCGATTCCCGGCCCCAGCCCATGTAACAAAAACGGAGAAACAGAATACAATAAAACAAGAAAATGTTTAAAAATGTTTCCCTTTCTTCCTTCCTTCCTTCCTTCTATCCTTCCTTCCTTCTCTCTGTCTTTCCTTTAAAAAAAAAAAAAAAAAAAAAAAAAGTAATAAGAATAAAAAAATAAAAATGAGAAACAATACTAACACCAAAAATCCCATACCCCTCCCTTATATCCCTCTCTTATTGGCATTTAGCATTGGTATATTACCTTTGTTACATTTAATGGAAGCATATTACAGTGTTACTGTTAATTAGACCCTAGATTGCATTGTTTTTATGTTTTCCATATACCATCCCATTTTCAACACCTTGCAATGTTGACATTCATTTGTTTTCCTCATGTAAAAACTGGATTATATTTGTACGTCATTGTCTACTCTAGGTTTGGCTGTTATACAATCCCAGTCTTTATCTTTTACCTTTCCTTCTGCTGTCATACATGCTCCTAACATTTTCCCTCAATCATACTCATAATCAGCTTCATTCAGTATTCTTATATTTTTGTGCTACAATCAGGTAGTATTGTGCTATCCATTTCTGAATTATTACAGGCAGTCCTGTTGCACACTCTATACTCCTTCAGCACCAATTGCACAATCTCTACCCTATTTCCATCTCCTGATAATCTGTTTTTAACTTCAATTCTCAAAGTTCTACTGATTAATGTTAGTTCATATTAATGAGCACATACAGTATGTGCCCTTTTGTTTCAGCTAATTTCACTCAGCATAATGTCCTCAAGGTTCATCCACGTTATTACATGCTTCATGACTACTCTGTCTTCCAGTTTAGCCTCTCATCTGTGGATGGGCATTTGGGCTGTTTCAGTCTCTTGGCAATCATAAATAATGCTGCTACAAACATTGGTGTGCAAATGTCCTTTTGTGTCCTTGCCTTCAGGTCCTCTGAATGTATATCTAGTAAAGGGATTGCTGGATCATAAGGCAATTCTATACTTAGCTTTCTGAGGAACCACCAAACTGCCTTACAGAACAGTTGTACCATTTTATATTCCCACCAACAGTGGATAAAGTATCTTTCTCCACATCCTCTCCAGCACTTACTGTTTTCTGTTTTTTGATAATAGCCATTCTAGTGAGTATCAGATGATATCTCATTGTGGTTTTGATTTGCATTTCCCTAATAGCCAGTGAAGTTGAGCATCTTTTCATGTGCCTTTTAGCCATTTGTATTTCCTCTTCTGAGAAGTGTCTGTTCATATCTTTTGTTCATATCATTTTTTAATTGGGTTGTCTTTTTGTTGTTGAGTTGAAGAATCTCTTTATATATTCTGGACACTAAACCCTTATCTGATATGTGGTTTCCAAATATTGTCTCCTATTGCATAGGTTGCCTTTTTACTTTCTTGACCAAGTTCTTTGATGCACAAAAGTGTTTAATTTTAAGGAGTTCCCATTTATCTATATTTTTTTCAGTGCTCTCTCTTTGGATGTAAAGTCTAGGAAACTGCCTCCTATTAGAAGTTTTATAAGATATTTCCCTACATTTTCTTCTAAAAGTTTTATGGTCTTAGCTCTAATGTGTAGGTCTTTGATCCATTTTGAGTTAATTTTCCTATAGCACGTGAGATACGGATCCTCTTTCGTTCTTTTGTAAATAGATATCCATTTCTCCAAGCACCATTTATTGAAGAGGCTGCTCTGTCCCAGGTGGATTGGCTTAACCACCTTATTGATCTGCTTTGTCTTTTTAAAAACAATCACAAAGTTACAAACTTTGTAAGTATAGTGCAAAGATCAATTATCTTTTCTGAACCATTTGTCAGTAAATTGCTCCATCATTCCCAAAGATTTTAATGTCTTTTTTCAAACAAGGACACTGTCCTATTTTAACAATACAAACATCAAAATAAGGAAGTTAACATTGATTCATTACTACTATCTAAGCCCCAGAACCCATCACATTTTGTTAATTGTTCCCTTGTGGGACCCAGGTCAGAATCATATAATGCATTTAGTTTCCTTCAGACTAGGACAGGTCTGCAGACTATCCTTGACTTCTATAACCACAACACTTTGAAGATTATAGATTTGTTATTTTGTAGAATGATCCCTGTTTGGGTTTATCTGATGTTTCCTTAACATTAGATTCAGGCTTGCATTTTTGACAGGAATATCACAGAAGTGATGTTGCATTCTTCTCGTTGCATATTATTAGGTTGCACATGACTTCAGTTTGTTTCATTAATAATGCTGATATTCACTTTGATCCCCATTTGATTAAGGTGGGATCTGTCAGGCATTTCCATGGTAAAATTACTTTTATTCCCCCTTGTAATTAACAAGTTTTCTGTGGGAGAAATTTTGAAACTTCCTCAGCAAACTTTTAATTTATTCATTTGTCATTTATATATTTGCCAGGGACTCAAGATTTTCTATTTTATTCGAAGGGTTCAGATCTATTGCCTGCACTATTTATTTTGATGCATAAATTGTCCCCAGTTCACCCTGTAGGAGCCCCTTCAAGTTGGTTTCTGTGTCCTTCTACTTGTCCCCATCATTCTTTGAGCATTTTCTTGCTTTCTGATATAAAATATTCCTAGCTCACTTGTATGATCCCTGCCTTGGCCATGGAATCATCCATGTCTCAAAAAAAGCTCTGGTTGCTTTTATTGGAAAAAGATATTCAGAAGCTAGAATCTGGGAACCGGGGCTGCTTTTGCTCCCAGGCCCTCTGTGTAGGCAGAGCTCTAGGGGTTACATGTTTATCTTTCTACACACATATATACATACATATTCATCTATATTTACTTCTAAATTTATCTCCAAATATATATTGAAAACCATGAATTCATGCAGATACTGCCACTTCTAATCCAATAATTTAGAGTTCATTCTAGTTCTCCATTTTCATATTCGTATCTACCTTTCAGACAGTGAGAAATTTGGTTTTATTTATTATTTGGTTCATGTCCCTGTGATGTAACTCATCTCCCATCTCCAACACCCTCCACCCAACTCGGTCCCATATGAATGCCCTCCTCTCCCTGCTTGGGCACTGACACCCTATTCCAGGTTGCCCCTCCATGATGGTGTCATTCTTTCCCCACTTGTGCTCCCGTCTGCTGCCCTGGACTCCCCCAGCCCCTCAGTACTGCAGACACCATTTTATTCTTTGCTTTGTCTAATGACTCTAGGAGTGAATTGCTAGGGAAGGGATAGGAAGGAAAGGAAGGGAAGCAGTCACTCTCTTTTCCCCTCTTCCCCCAGCCCCTGGCAACTACTCATTTACTTTCTGTCTTTATTGATTTACCTATTCTGGACCTTTCATATAAATGGAATCATACAGTATAGGGTATTTTGTGTCCAGCTTCTTTCACTTAGCTCAATGCTTTCAAGATTTCTCCATGATGTAGCATGAATCTGAACTTCATTCCTTTTTATGGTGGAATAACAATCCATTGCATTAGTATATACATTTTATTTATCCATTCAAAAGTTGACGGACCTATGAATTGTTTCCATGTTTAGCTGTTGTGACTGTTACTATGAACAAGGTTTGTATGGACTTATGTTTTCAGTTTTCTTAGGTATATACCTAGGAGTGGATTTGCTGGGTCATTTGGTAGTGTTCCTTACTTTTAAAGTACATTTGTCCTTACAAATGTTGCATTAGTTTCCTCATAATCTCAATTTAACTGATCCTTTATGCCAAATGGAGAGTTACAATATTTCCTGCTACTGTCTCCTTATATTCATGATCTAATGTTGATTTAAAAATTTGACAGCCTTCCCAAGCTAATTAGCTATGCAGGAAGAGGAAAAGTACAGAAAATATGAAATGTGTATCTGTTTTTAACAGGCACGCATAAAATGCTACATCTGTTTTTAAAAAGAAGTCACTGAGAACTGTAGTTAAGAACTACTTCAAAGGCTTTATTAAAAACAGAATCTGGTGGCCATCCTAAAGAGTAAGCATACTTTTCTAGGACCTTGAGCCCCTGTGACCCATGTGTAGGTCAAGGTAGTGGAGGACAGTGCATGTTCCAAGGTCCAGGTTCACTGGGAACGCAGGCAGGGCTCCCTTCCCCCTCCCTGGAGTTCACGGCATCTGTGACATTTGTAGATCTTAGGACTGACTCATGAGGCCCTGCACCTGTTTTATTTTCCATGGTTAATGGAAGCCTAACTGGAAACTTATAAAACTGGTAAAGTATTTCATGGGAATGTTCCCTTAAAATTAGAAACGATTCTCCAGTTTTGTCTGATTTACTTTGTTTTAGTTTTACTTCAACAGCCCTGTGAGGAATTGCTTCCTGGGGGGTTAATATTTGATCAGGGAGAGAACGATGAGGAGGCACTGTTTGTAGCCTTCCCATACCTTCAATTCCTTTAACAATGGCTTGGATTTTGGTTTTGTGTGTGGATGCCTCAGAGTTTCTGAAAACTGACTTTTTTTAAAGAAGTTGAATTGATAGATAGATTCCAGAGTGGGAAAACCCAGTGGTTGTGCCAGGTTGGGAAAAGAGAAGTGTTCTTTGAAGATATTTATCAACATGTTGGATACTGATATAAAAACTACCCTTCCCCCACCCCTGTCTAAGAATTTGCTTTCATGAATTGGTCTGTGGGTGATTTTGATTGTTAAATATTTCTGCCAGAATCACAAATCCTGAGAAGGTGAGTACTGAGCAGAGCTTCTCCTATTAGACTAGCTTTGGGTACCGGTTATTGTGATAATTTATCTGCCACATTAGAATTTGTATAAGACCATAACTTACAATATGAACAATATGAGATGGGACTACCTCTTGAATAGTTTAATGGACTTCCTTTTACTTCTAGGCAGAGTGGTTAGTGTAATGAGATGAACTTGGGCTCTGTGGGCACATCACATCTTTCTTTCTTAATGATCATGTCATGAAGGCAGGTCTCACCTCCACTCTGTGAAATGTGGAAAATGACACCACCCTAAGAAGGTTGGTTTACGATTAGATGTGCTAACTCATGTACAACTCCTAGAGCAGTGCCTGTGCCCATTTATTGAGGATAAGCCCTCTAAATGTGAGCTTCTTCCCTTCCATATTCACTGTATCACTACTGAAAACATAAAGACATCCAAAGTCCTCTTAATCTGTTCTTGCCCTTCTTCGATAAGAAGATTTGGGAAATTTTGAAGCATTTATCCAAGATTACATCTATAAAAAATGCCCAATCAGAATAGGAGTCATGGGGGTCCTTTCCAGGAAAAGGCTTCTTCAGAGGCCCACCCTGTGAGCTGCTCTCCCCATGCCCTCATTTACAAGTTATACATGTTTTAAATAGTGGAAAGAAATTTATCCTTTGGGGAAGAATGAGATAAGCACCCTAAGCTTTGAGGATGGAATTTTAAAGGCTAAGTAAATATCAAACTTGTTTGTGTAGAGTTGGGAACTATTCAATTATGGGGGAGGTTGTACTTTGTATATTTGTATGAAGCGTAATAAAATATATTTATATTTATGATATATTCTACATTAATTTTAATCTTACTCATAATAATTTGTTGGAAATATTGATTGTCATTTAAATTTTCTTTAGCTTTTTGTTTTAGAAGTAATTTCAAACCTCTAGAAAATTTGCAAGAATAAGAATAGTGGCTATATGCCTTTTACTTAGTTTTACCTAGTTTAACATTTTACCCCATTTTCTTTATCATTTGCATTTATTTAGTCTCTATTATACACAAGCAATATATACAACATATGCAAACAATGCATGTATAATTTTTTTCTGAACCATTTGAGAGGAAGCTGTTTTTATCATGGGTCTTTACCCCTGAGTAATTAGTATGCATTTCCTAAGAATAAAGCTTATTCTCTTAAACACATAGTGCAGTTATTAACTTCAGTACATTTAACATTGAGATAATACTTTTGTTTAATCTTCCATCCATACAGACCTAATTGATCTGATAATGTCCTTCATGGCATTTTTTTTAATTTAAAGATACATTTTCAACTTAAAAATACATGAATGTACATAAACTTCATATGGCAATCTGACAGTGTAAAATTCTGCTGTGACCTCAGTATCTTGAGAGCTATGTACATTAAAATATATTCCTACTAGTTTTATTTTATTTTTTAGATAGATTTTAGATTTGGATTTGGGTAATTTGTTGACTTTTAATTGAGCCCAGATGGGCATTTTTGGATGCTGTTTTGTACTTGATTTACTGAGGATGCAAGTCAAACCAGAGACCTGGATTGTGTAGTTGTAAATATTTGATAAAATGTCCATCACACTAATAACATCTTGCATTACATCATGAAAGTTGTGATTCTGAAGTTTACAGCACTGTCCACTGCTTGGATCCTAGTTTTCTCTCTAACAGGCTGTCTTCTTCTTATTTGAATATAGATTCCCCTCACCAGTTCAGGTGCTGTACCATACCTTGAATTCCTGTCCAGATTTGGTGGAATTGACATAAATGTAAATGTTACAAAGAGGTAAGAGTTTTGTTTGCTCACATGAAAATGTGAAATTTGAAATGATGATTAAGTGATAGAACAGAAGGCCATTAGAATTAATCATATCAACAGATATAGATGAAATACTTGTGATGGTAGAGCTTGTTCATATAAAACTTATTGGAATTAATCCTCAGTCAAAAATTTATTTGGAGAACATTCTCACATCCATGTAGGATATATTTCAGAGTAAGAAATAATGCTATAATAAAAATGAAAACATAGCAAAATAAAGCCAGATTAAAATATTTCATGTGCAGAAACATTCAGATTTGGAGATTATGCCTTTTAATTTTGAAGTAAAAATGTTAAGA
Organism: Tamandua tetradactyla; assembly: GCF_023851605.1. NCBI lineage: Eukaryota > Metazoa > Chordata > Mammalia > Pilosa > Myrmecophagidae > Tamandua > Tamandua tetradactyla. The sequence continues at coordinate 37,562,634 of NC_135333.1, read as the reverse complement.
TTGCTTTTTATACATTTTTATCATTGTTCATTGGAAAGTTATGTTTTGGCCATTAGAAATAAAGTATTTTAAAAAAGAACATTTTAATGAGTTCCTTGAGTATTTCATAGCTTTGGCATATGCATGGGATTCATTGCTTTATCTGTAAAGGTAAAGGGTTAGAGGGGTTAGAGTCTGCCTTTGATATCTCTATCAGCTATAAAGTCCTTTGACTCCAGTAAATGATCTAAGAAATATTGTTTTTGTTTTCATTAAAAAGTTATTTACTTAGATTGACTCTAAGTGAATAAGCCTCATTTTCTCAGGAGTTGCACAAATAATTATGAGAATTAAATTTGACATTGAAATATTAGCAAATTTTGACATTATAACTTTCATGATTGAATCTATCACTGATGCTTTAAAGTATAAGAATTAGTGCAGCAGCTTCACCAAAAATGACAAAATACTATCCTTTCCATGATCTGGGATTCCTTTTTGTTCTGTTCAGTAAATATTCAGTAAGTGGTGGACTAAGATAATTTCCAGTCTTAGTCAAAAGAATGACTGGTTGTTTTATAGACTTCATATTCATACTTTTGACCTAAAATCATCACTTTTTGTGGGGTAAAATTTTGGGTAGATATAATCTAATTTGATTATAAATTCTCTCATCTTTATTGGAGAAGTTAAGTGAGAAAACTGAAATTAAGAGAGGTTTTTCTTTGAGAAGACTGAAACCTCAGCCTAATAATTAATTTGAGATGAAAAGTATCATAAGATGCTTTCTTGAACATAAAAGGCTAAATATTTAAACTACATTTGAAAGATTTACTCATGAAACTGAGTTCTCTTTACATTGGTGATAATCCATTTTAGGAAACAGACTCCTCTTAATAGTAGTATTTTAGGCTATATACCATGAACAATAGTGAAAATAACTAAAATGGTAGGTAAAGGGTAAAATACATACATTTTAATGCACTACAGAGCAGACAAGAAAGTAAGAACTGCTCAGGGATCAAACTTGAAGTGAAAATTAGAATCCAGAGAAGTGAGCATTCCATAAGTCAGGTTTTGTCCTGAGGGTATTGGCCAAATGGCCAAATCCTTACGAATTTGTGTTTCAGTTTTATCGGCCACCTGGAATGAAGGGGTCAATAGAAAAACCTAGGAGGCAAGTCCAAGGTGGAAGAGTCTAATGGAGGGCCAGTGCATATAAAGTTGGGACACCTATGCCTTCATGAAGCATAAATTGTAAATATAAACCTGCATCACAGAAGAGCACAATGAGGAAAGCTGCCTGTTTCAACACTGGTGTTGGATGGATAGGGAAAAAATTGTAATTATAAGTTGGTTTTCATGCAGGTCTGTGCTTGAATTAATGCTTCTTGTGTGGACCAAAGTGTCAGGTTAGGAATTTATTAAAAGTGATCCTGGAGTGGATCCTGGAAGGAATGTGTTTCCAACCCTAGCCCTTAAAGAATTCCCATAAAGTGCCAAGTAACATCAGACTACCAAAAAAATATCTTACAAAACATAACAAAGAGACAAAAAAAATGACCAAAAGAAACAATATCCAATGAAATAAGACCTCTAAACATTTGAAAAATTAGAACTATCAGATACAGAATCTAAAATTAGTAGATTTTAATATGTTTAAAGGAATGAGCGAAGGTATTAAAATAATACAAAGCAAGAGGAAATGAAAATGACAAAAGTATGAAAAAATATAAAACAGAACTTCTGTTACTGAAAAATATAATAATTTTAGATATAAAATTCAGTGAATGGTTGAAAACAAGGGATTAGACTCAGGTGAAACGAATATTAGTGACATGGAAAACCAAGCTGAAGGATTATCTGGTATGCAGCACAAAAAGACAGAGATACAAAATATGGAAAATCAGTTTAAGAGACATGGAGGATAGGAAGAGAATACCTAATATGCTTCTAATTGGATTTCCAGAAAGACAGAGGGAAAGAACAGTGTAGATGCAATATTTGAAGAGATAATGACAGAATTGTAAGCCAGATAAATAAAAAGAAATGCCTATCTCGACATATAATAGTAAAATTGCAGACCATTCAAGTCAAAGAGAAAATCTTAAATGCAGCAAAAGTAGAAAAAAATTAATTGACTTCAGAAAACAATTAGTCTGACACTGACTCTCACTTCAGACAGTGACAATGAAAGCTAGAAGACAGTAGAAAATTTTCCTCTATGTGCTAAAATAAAACATTTGCTATCCTAGAAATACTGTATTTGTAAATAAAACTGACTTTTTTCTGTGGGAGCTCCCAGGACCTCTGCTCCTCCTGCCATGGTATATGTAAGAAGATAAGCTGATATCAGAGGACTTGGAAAAAGAAGAAACATGTGGCACTTTTGCCTTCTGTGTTCCAATCTCCTATTCAACCAGATCTTGTATACTTTCTTCATAGTGACGTAAGTAAAAATAACAGGTAGCCTGTCTAGTTAGTGAATTAGCAGGCTATCAGATTAGGGCTGAATTTGGGGATATTGACAGAGTTGCAGCTCAAATTCTCCAATTTGTAGGGTGGGAGTTATTATTCTGGTCATCACACCACTGAAAATGTGGGTTGGAGACCACAATTTGTAGCAACCAAAACTTGACACCATTGACAACATAGAATGAATACAACACAGAGGTGGTATGCTATCTGTTTATCCCTGGCTACATTAGCATTACCAGAACTGTTGACATCTGGAAGTCACCATATTGAGGAGGAAGTTTCTGAACTGTCCTATGGTAACTGATTAAATTGGAAGCAACATGTAGATTATTTTGCTTCCAATAAAATTTAAGACCTGGAATGACATTTTAAAAAGAGTATGTCTCTCAGTATATGAGAACTGGGGCAAAATATAGAACTATTGTTACATCTAGCAAAGAAGGACTTGCACTGAAGAATAATGTTAGTGTCATCATCAGAGCCATCAGAAACAGCCAGGGAATTATTTACTTAAAATCAACAGCTGGAACTTTTGAGAATTGCCTTCTGATGGATGTGTAGGATATTTCTGCATATGGACTGAAAGTGCTTTTGGCACATTAGTTAATCTTTATGGCACATGGCACAATGTTGTCTCCCTGAAGAACAGCTATAACCTTCCACAATCAATGTAAATATTATCAGAATTTTAAAAAGCCTTCTGAGCACCAAACAAGAAGCCTCACCACAGAGCTCTGAAGAAGTACTTACTGAAGAGCTTCAGAATCATGTTGAAGCTAAATTCATCTGCAGACATTCCTTTGCCAGGCCAGGAACCACAAATTTAAATGGGTACAGCAGGCGGCAGCAGCATTAGTTACCAGAGCAGATGTTTAGCTGACTCTAGGCAAGTAGCCTGTGATAGAGAAGAAAGGAAGAAAGGCAGCTTTTGGTCAGGAAAAGCAGGGAAATGAAACTGAATGCTGCAACGAAACATGTAACCAAAAATAAATTACCAAAAAAAGGAACCCAAACAGTAGAAAAGAAGCCTGTTGAATAACTCCTGAATTTGTATATCCCATTAAGGTCAATTCATTTTGGATAGCTTATTTGGAAGTTCTAAAGAATAAAAACATGACAAAAGTCGGTGAGAAACATTTTAAAAAATAAAAAAATGAAGGTTAAATAAAAAACATTTTCAGACAAAAACTGAGATAGTTCATCTTTAGCAGACATTGATGAAAGGAAATTCTAAAAGGTATACTTCAGGCGGAAAGAAGGTGATCCCAAATGGAAGGTCTGAGAATTTAGGAGGAATGAAGAGAAAGTAATGTGACAAAATATGGGTAAATATAAATTATTATGGACTGTATAAAATGGTTACAAAATTTTCCAGATGTGAAAAATAAAATGAATCGAATTAAAATACCACACAATAATAAGTTTGGAGTGGGGGGATAAATTTAAAGTCTTCTAAATTCCATTCATTAATCTAAAGGAGGAGGATAAAGATATCAGTTACCTTTATGCAACAAAATGTTTAAGATAACACTGAAGAATAGAAACAAAGTGTTTAACTTCCAAAAAATGTATGGGGGAGAAATTGAATGATTAAAAAAATACTCAATCCAAAAGAAGGCAGGAAATGAGAGAAAAAAAACATGGAATAAACCACAAAAATAGAAAACAAAAAGTAAATTTAGAGACCCTGAACCCGCATGTATCCATGATTACACTAAACATAAAAGGATTAAATACTTTAGTTTAAAAAAAAAAACAGAGGTTACTGGAATGGATTTAAAAAGTCCAACTATTGACATTCTTATAAAATAATATATTTAATATAAGGATAAAAAAGGTTGAAGGAAAAATGATGAAAAATTACACCATATTAGTATAAAGGAAAGGAGGAGTTTCTATATCAAGCAAAATAGTTTTTAAGATTTAAGTATTGCTAGAGATAAAGAATATCACTTTGTGATGGTAAAAAGTCATTGCATCAGGAAGGTATAACTATTCTAAATTTGTGGTAACTAATAACATGTGCTCAAGATATAGAAATAAAAAAATTTCAGAACTCCAAGGAAAAATAGACTATATTCACTATCATAGTTAGAAATTTTAACATACCCTTTTCAGCATTTGGAAGAACAGCTAGACAAAAAATCAGTAAGGATTTTTTGAGCAATACAATTGAAAAACTTGACCTCATGGACATATATAGAACATTTCACAGAATAGCATGCTATATGTTGTTTTCAAACAATATACAAAAATTGAGCATATAATGGTTCATAAATCAAGTGTCTAAAAACTCAAAGGATTGAAATCATGGTTATGAATATGGAATTTTAGAAACTTTTATACGCTGTTGTTGGTAGGGTAAATTGGTTTAATCACCTTTCAAATTTGTTAAAGTTGAAGATAAGCATACCCTATGACCCAATAATTTTGCTACTAGATATATACCATACAAACTTCTGTAATGTACACCTGAGTAAATATTTAGGAAAGTTACAGCATCATTTATAGAAGATCAAAACTGGAAAGAATTTCAATGTCCATTTGGAGTGGAATGGAAAAATAAATTGTTTTATTCTTATTATGGAAGGTCAGTATGTCCAAAAACTCATGATCTTCCCCAAACCTGCTCCATCCACAGGCTTCCCCAGTTTAGCCTATAGCAATTCTTTCCTTTCAGTTGTTCAGGCTAAAAACCTTGGCGACATCCCTAATTCTTATTTTCCTCTCACATTTTGCATCCAATTTAAGTCAGGAAATCCATTGGTTGTACCTAAGATTTGCAATCTAACTGTTTCTTTTACTATATCCATTAACACCTCTCCGTCATCATTTCTTTCCTGGATTATTGTAATAGCTACCTAGCAGGTCTCTCTGCCTTTTTCCTCCCTTCTCATCCATGCCTGTTCTCAGCATGTCATATGATATCATTCCTTTCTTCAAAACCCTGCTTTAACTCCTCATGTCACCTGGGGCAAAGCCAGGATCTCTGCAGTGATCTTCCAGGCCCTCTGTGATCTGGCTGTCCTCCATGATAGGCCCTCTGCTCCTCTCCTTTTTGTTCACTGTCCTCCAAACCAATTGACCTTCTTGTGATTCCTGCCTTAAAGCCTTTCAAGTTTATCCCCTCTGTCTACAATGCTCTTTCCCCAGAAATCCCATGAGTACTCTCTCACACCCTTTAGTCATTGCTCAAATATTTATCTTCTCAATGATGCTTTCCATGACCGTTTTATTTAGTAAGTCAGTCTGCCTTCCCACCCATACTTATGATCCTCCTTATCCTATTTGACTTCTACTTTTAATTGATTGATTAATTTTTTTGTTTTGTTTATCTGTTCTTCATGGCTAGGATATAACTTCCATGAGGACAGGGATCTTTATCCATTTTGTTCACTGATGTATTCTAAGCCCCTAAGATACATAGTGGGTGCTTAATAATGTGTTTATTGAATAAATGATTGCAAAAATCATTGAAATGAAAATAACAAACAGCAATGAAAATAAACAAACAACACCTACAGTTAACATTAATTAATCTTGCAGATATAATATTGAGCAAGACTGTCAACAAACAAAAGAATGATTCTATTCATGTGAAGTTAAAAAACAGGCAAAAACTTAGCTGTATTGTTTAGGGATACATACATAGGGAGATAAAATTATAAACTAAAAAAAAGAAAGGGAAATGATATCCAAATTTATGGTAATGGTTACCTCCAGGAGGACAAGAAATATGATTAGAGAAGGACATGTGGGTTTTGTGTGTGTGGCTTTAATTCTTGATTGAATAATTGTTAAACAGGTGTTTTCCTTAATTATGATTAAACTGTACATATAAGTTGTATCTATATTTATGCATATGAGTTACATTTCATAATAAAATTCAAAACTCAATGGATTTAATAAATAGCAGATTAGACACAGATGAAGAGAAAATAAGTGTCCTCGAAGATGGGCCAGCAGAAATTAGCCAGAATGCAGCACAGAGAAACGGAGAGACTATAACTAAAGTTCTATAAAGAGACTAATGAGAGATAGAATGTAGTAATATCCTAAGAAACAATAGCTGAGGTTTTTCCAGAGTTGATGAAAGATACTATCCTACTCATTCAGGAAGCCAAGTAAATGGGTTTGGCTGCCAACAGACATAATGCAAAGGAAATTCAAAGGATATACTTTAGGTGGTAGGAAAATGTTCCTAGATGGAAGATTTGAGATGATGCAAGAAGGGATGAAGAGTAAAGATTACAAATAGGTGGTAAAATCTAAACACATTTTGACCATAGGAAATAATAATGACTTAAATAATTTAATAAAAGGATAGAATTAAAATACATGATGGTAGTAACATATAAATTGAGAGGAGGGAATGAAATTAAAATGTTCTAGAGTCTTTGTACAGGAAGATGAAAAAGGTTTTGATAAACTTCAGACTTTGAAAAGTATGCAATTTATAATTCCAAGAGTATTAAAAGATTAGAAATGGAGGGAAGAACTTCCAAACTTACAAAGGGAAAACCTGGAATGTTAAAAAATGCTACAACCCATTTTTTAACCCCCTAAGAAGGCAAGAAAAAGCAGCAGAATAGTCAGGACAAGCAGAAATCTTGAATGTATCAATAATTGTAATAGATATACCACTTAAAAGACAAAGATTGACTAAATAAAAAATAGTAAAATCCACTAAGAGAAAAATCTAAACATAAGTGTACAGAAAGGTTAAAAATCATAGGATTAAAAAAAAGATATGCTATTCATATACTAATCTGAAAAAAGCTAGTGTCACTAAGTTGGTATCAGACAATAAAGTGGTTGACATTGGGCTTTCCTAAAACTGACACTGAGATGAAGTTTGGGATGCAAGATGTAGAATAGGGATCAACACCTGTGAAGGGAAGAAGGCCAAAGCAGATCACTAGTGGGACAAGTGGAGCGGCGAGACAGGCCCGGCACAGCCTTGTCCACCCTGGTGTGAGCTGTAGGGCCCAGGCTGCCAGTTATAGTGCCCTCCTCTCTGTTGCCTCACGTAGGTGAACCAGGAAGGGCATGACCTCTGCAGCTAGAGGCTGAGCACCCATTTCCCCACAGTTGGGCGGCAAGTTCTTCCTTGAAGAGGGATGTGGGTGGTGTATCTCCATTTCTATTCAGAAGAAAGCATAAATGGAGTTAAAGAGGGTCATTTAGTAATGTGAAAAGCTTCAATTACCCAAAAGATAAAACATTTGAATTTTTTTTTTCAAAATAAGCATAGCAAAAACTGTAGGAACAACATAGAGATATGGATAAATCCACAGAGTGGGAGATTTTAGCTCACTGCTCTCCATGATTGATAGAACATGGGGTCAAAGTGATAAAGAACATGTGAACAGCAATTAACAATCTTGACCTTATGGGCATATATGGTCATGGTGCAATTAAGTTAGAATTCAAGAACAAGAAGATAACTAGAAAACCTCCGCATCTTTGGAAATTAAGAAATCTACTTCTGAGCTTCTAGGGCCACGGCAAGGACTGGACACACAGCGTACCCCAGTCTGGACTGGCTGGACCGGCTGCGAGACTCCGCTGCGGTGAGCTCCACGAGTGGCGCGCGCTTCCCCGGGCCGCGGCGGCTGGCGGCGGGTGCCCCTCCCTCCCTCCTTCCCGGAACAGCTGAGAGTCTCGGATCAGTGAGCTCCCCAAGCCGCGGTGGCCGGCGGCCGGTGCCCCTCCCCCACAGGCGGCTTCCCGGTCTGGCGGTGAGTCTCGGATCAGCGAGCTCCCCAAGCCACAGCGGCTGGTGACTGGCACCCCTCCCCCACAGGCAGCTTCCCAGTCCGGCGGCAAGTCTCGGATCAGCGAGCTCCCCAAGCCGTGGCGGCCGGCGGCCGGTGCCCCTCCCCTACAGGTAGCTTCCCGGTCCAGCAGCGAATCTCGGGTCAGCGAGCTCCCCAAACCGCAGATGGTGGCCGGTGCCCCTCCCCCACAGGCAGCTGCCCGGAGGGAGAGGAGGGAGTCTCCGACAGTGGCAGGAACTGGGTCCAACCAAACACCAATAGTGGCATTAATAAAGGAGCCATGACATCTTTTGCTGGTGGGACCCACAGACAGACAAGCGCCACATATTGGGCAGGATAAAAAAACAGAGCCCAGAGACTTCACAGGAAAGTCTTTCAACCTGCTGGGTCTCACACTCAGGGAAATCCGATTAAATGTCCAGACGCCAGCAAAAAATAACAAATCACACCAGGAAAATTGAACATATGGCCCAGTCAAAGGAAGAAACCAATAGTTCAAATGAGATAGAGGAGCTGAGACAACTAATTCTGAATATACGAACAGAAATGGAAAACCTCTTCAGAAACCAAATCAATAAATTGAGGGAGGACATGAAGAAGGCAAGGAATGAACAAAAAGAAGAAATGGAAAGTCTGAAAAAACAAATTACAGAACTTATGGGAATAAAAGATACAGTAGAAGAGATGAAAAAAACAATGGAAACCCACAATGGTAGATTTCAAGAGACAAAGGTTAGAATTAATGAACTGGAGGATGGAACATCTGAAATCCAAAAAGAAACAGAAACTATAGGGAAAAGAATGGAAAAATTTGAGGAGGGGCTCAGGGAATTGAATGATAATATGAAGCGCACAAATATATGTGTTGTGGGTGTCCCAGAAGGAGAAGAGAAGGGAAAATGAGGAGAAAAACTCATGGAAGAAATTATCACTGAAATTTTCCCAACTCTTATGAAAGACCTAAAATTACAGATCCAAGAAGTGCAACGCACCCCAAAGAGAATAGATCCAAATAGACATTCTCCAAGACACTTACTAGTCAGAATGTCAGAGGTCAAAGAGAAAGAGAGGATCTTGAAAGCAGCAAGAGAAAAACAATCCATCACATACAAGGGAAACCCAATAAGACTATGTGTAGATTTCTCAGCAGAAACCATGGAAGCTAGAAGACAGTGGGATGATATATTTAAATTGCTAAAAGAGAAAAACTGCCAACCAAGACTTCTATATCCAGCAAACTTGTCCTTCAAAAATGAGGGAGAAATTAAAACATTTTCAGACAAAAAGTCACTGAGAGAATTTGTGACCAAGAGACCAGCTCTGCAAGAAATACTAAAGGGAGCACTAGAGTCAGATATGAAAAGACAGAAGAGAGAAGTGTGGAGAAGAGTGTAGAAAGAAGGAAAATTAGATATGATATATATAATATAAAAGGCAAAATGGTAGAGGAAAGTATTACCCAAACAGTAATAACACTAAATGTTAATGGACTGAATTCCCCAATCAAAAGACATAGACTGGCAGAATGGATTAAAAAACAGGATCCTTCTATATGCTGTCTACAGGAAACACATCTTAGACACAAAGATAAACATAGGTTGAAAGTGAAAGGTTGGGAAAAGATATTTCATGCAAATAATAACCAGAAAAGAGCAGGAGTAGCTATACTAATATCCAACAAATTAGACGTCAAATGTAAAACAGTTAAAAGAGACAAAGAAGGACACTATCTACTAATAAAAGGAACAATTCAACACGAAAACATAACAATCATAAATATTTATGCACCGAATCAGAATGCCCCAAAATACGTGAGGAATACACTACAAATACTGAAAAGGGAAATAGACACATATACCATAATAGTTGGAGACTTCAATTCCCCACTCTCATCAATGGACAGAACATCTAGACAGAGGATCAATAAAGAAACAGAGAATTTGAATATTACAATAAATGAGCTAGACTTAACAGACATTTATAGGACATTACACCCCACAACAGCAGGATACACCTTTTTCTCAAGTGCTCATGGATCATTCTCAAAGATAGACCATATGCTGGGTCACAAAGCAAGTCTCAACAAATTTAAAAAGATTGAAATCATACACAACACTTTCTCAGATCATAAAGGAATGAAGTTGGAAATCAATAATAGGCAGTGTGCCAGAAAATTCACAAATACGTGGAGGCTTAACAACACACTCTTAAACAACCAGTGGGTCAAGGAAGACATTACAAGAGAAATCAGTAAATATCTCGAGGTGAATGAAAATGAAAACACAACATATCAAAACCTATGGGACGCAGCAAAGGCAGTGCTAAGAGGGAAATTTATTGCCCTAAATGCCTATATCAGAAAAGAAGAAAGGGCAAAAACTCGGGAATTAACTGTCCACTTGGAAGAACTGGAGAAAGAACAGCAAACTAACCCCAAAGCAAGCAAAAGGAAAGAAATAACAAAGATTAGAGCAGAAATAAATGAAATTGAGAACATGAAAACAATAGAGAAAATCAATAAGACCAGAAGTTGGTTGTATGAGAAAATCAACAAGATTGATGGGCCCTTAGCAAGATTGACAAAAAGAAGAAGAGAGAGGACGCAAATAAATAAGATCAAAAATGGAAGAGGAGACATAACCACTGACCTCACAGAAATAAAGGAGGTAATAACAGGATACTATGAACAACTTTATGCTAATAAATACAACAATGTAGATGAAATGGACAAGTTCCTAGAAAGGCATGAACAACCAACTTTGACTCAAGAAGAAATAGATGACCTCAACAAACCAATCACAAGTAAAGAAATTGAATTGGTCATTCAAAAGCTTCCCCAAAAGAAAAGTCCTGGACCAGAAGGCTTCACATGTGAATTCTATCAAACATTCCAGAAAGAATTAGTACCAACCCTGCTCAAACTTTTCAAAAAAATTGAAGTGGAGGGAAAGCTACCTAATTCATTCTATGAAGCCAACATCACCCTCATACCAAAACCAGGCAAAGATATTACAAAAAAAGAAAACTACAGACCAATCTCTCTAATGAACATAGATGCAAAAATCCTCAACAAAATTCTAGCAAATCGAATCCAACAACACATTAAAATAATTATACATCATGACCAAGTAGGATTCATCCCAGGTATGCAAGGATGGTTCAACATAAGAAAATCAATTAATGTAATACACCATATCAACAAATCAAAGCAGAAAAATCACATGATCATCTCAGTTGATGTAGAGAAGGCATTTGACAAGATTCAACATCCTTTCCTGTTGAAAACACTTCAAAGAATAGGAATACAAGGGAACCTCCTTAAAATCATAGAGGGAATATATGAAAAACGCACAGCTAATATCATCCTCAATGGGGAAAAGTTGAACAATTTCCCCCTAAGATCAGGAACAAGACAAGGATGTCCATTATCACCACTGTTATTCAACATCGTATTGGAGGTTCTAGCCAGAGCAATTAGACAAGAAAAAGAAATACAAGGCATCAAAATTGGAAAGGAAGAAGTAAAACTATCACTGTTTGCAGATGATATGATACTATACGTCAAAAACCCTGAAAAATCCACAGCAAAACTACTAGAGCTAATAAATGAGTACAGCAAAGTAGCAGGTTACAAGATCAACATTCAGAAATCAGTAGTGTTTCTATACACTAGCAACGAACAAGCTGAGGGGGAAATCAAGAAACGAATTCCATTTACAATTGCAACTAAAAGAATAAAATAGGAATAAATTTAACTAAAGAGACAAAAGACGTATACAAAGAAAACTACAAAAAAAAACTGTTAAAAGAAATCACAGAAGACCTAAATAGATGGAAGGCCATACTGTGTTCATGGATTGGAAGACTAAATATAGTTAAGATGTCAATTCTACCTAAATTGATTTACAGATTCAACGCAATACCAATCAAAATCCCAACAACTTATTTTTCAGAAATAGAAAAACCAATAAGCAAATTTATCTGGAAGGGCAGGGTGTCCTGAATTGCTAAAAGTATCTTGAGGAAAAAATACGAAGCTGGAGGTCTCACGCTGCCGGACTTTAAGGCATATTATGAAGCCACAGTGGTCAAAACAGCATGGTACTGGCATAAAGATAGATATATTGACCAATGGAATCGAATAGAGTGCTCAGATATAGACCCTCTCATCTATGGACATTTGATCTTTGATAAGGCAGTCAAGCCAACTCACCTAGGACAGAATAGTCTCTTCAATAAATGGTGCCTAGAGAACTGGATATCCATATGCAAAAGAATGAAAGAGGACCCGTGTTTCACACCCTATACAAAAGTTAACTCAAAATGAATCAAAGATCTAAACATTAGGTCTAAGACCATAAAACAGTTAGAGGAAAATGTTGGGAGATATCTTATGAATCTTACAATTGGAGGCGGTTTTATGGACCTTAAACCTAAAGCAAGAGCACTGAGGAAATAAATAAATAAATGGGAGCTCCTCAAAATGAAACACTTTTGTGCATCAAAGAACTTCATCAAGAAAGTAAAAAGACAGCCTACACAATGGGAGACAATCTTTGGAAATGGCATATCAGATAAAGGTCTAGTATCCAGAATTTATAAAGAGATTGTTCAACTCAACAACAAAAAGACAGCCAACCCAATTACAAAATGGGAAAAAGACTTGAACAGACACCTCTCAGAAGAGGAAATACAAATGGCCAAAAGGCACGTGAAGAGATGCTCAATGTCCCTGGCCATTAGAGAAATGCAAATCAAAACCACAATGAGATATCATCTTACACCCACCAGAATGGCTATTATCAACAAAACAGAAAATGACAAGTGCTGGAGAGGATGTGGAGAAAGAGGCACACTTATCCACTGTTGGTGGGAATGTCAAATGGTGCAACCACTGTGGAAGGCAGTTTGGTGGTTCCTCAAAAAGCTGAATATAGAATTGCCATACGACCCAGCAATACCATTGCTAGGTATCTACTCAGAGGACTTAAGGGCAAAGACACAAACGGACATTTGCACACCAATGTTTATAGCAGCATTATTTACAATTGCAAAGAGATGGAAACAGCCAAAATGTCCATCAACAGATGAGTGGCTAAACAAATTGTGGTATATACATACGATGAAATATTATGCAGCTGTAAGACAGAATAAACTTATGAAGCATGTAATAACATGGATGAACCTAGAGAACATTATGCTGAGTGAGACTAGCCAAAAACTAAAGGACAAATACTGTATGGTCCCACTGATGTGAACCGACATTAGAGAATAAACTTGGAATATGTCATTGGTAACAGAGACCATCAGGAGATAGAAATAGGGTAAGATAATGGGTAATTGGAGCTGAAGGGATACAGACTGTGCAACAAGACTGGATACAAAAACTCAGAAATGGACAGCACAATACTACCTAATTGTAATGTAATTATGTTAAAACACTGAATGAAGCTGCATCTGAGGTATAGTTTTTTGTTGTTGTTGTTTTTATATTTTTATATTTTTTATTTTTTTTCTCTATTATTGTTTTATTTCTTTTCCTGCTATCTTTCTATTTCTTTTTCTAAATCAATGCAAATGTACTAAGAAATGATGAATATGCATCTATGTGATGATATTAAGAATTACTGATTGTATATGTAGAATGGAATGATTTTTAAATGTTGTGTTAGTTAATTTTTTAATTAATAAAAAAAATTAAACCATTGAAAAACCATTAAAAAAAAGAAATCTACTTCTAGCTAATTCATGGGTCAAAGAAGATATAATGGAAATAAAATATTTTGAATTGAACAATAGCAAAATAGTATGTATATATCAGAATTGTGGGATTCAGCTAATGGTTCCTAGAAGAAATTTTATCATCTTAAATATATGTGTTTGTGAAGTAGAAAGACTGAAAATGAATGAGCTATGGTTTCCTCTCAGGAGGATGGAAAAGAAAACTAAATAGCCAATAAACATAAAAAGTTGTTCAATCTCATTAATAAAAGGAAAAAATAGCATTTGAACCACACAACACCATTTTATGCTCTCTATATTGGCAGTATTTCAAATTCTTACAATATGAGGTTGATCAGATTGATGAAATGTTGATTAGGAAATACACTATTGGAGCTCTTACACATGACTAGCAGGAAAATAAATTTTGAACAATTATTTTCAAAGTCAATTTGACATTACCTCAGTAAAATTGACGGTTCATTTATGTTCATGTGTGAGACTAGCATGTAATTTTTCACTACAATTTCACTGTCTTTGCCAAGTTTTACTATAAAATATGCTAAGCAGATAAAGCAAGTTGGTATTTCTTCCATTTCTATGTTCTGAGACGTTTGTCTAGAGTTGTAACTATTTGATCAATGACTATTTGATAGAGCTTACCTGTACACAGTCTGGACCCAGGGTTTTCTTAGTGTAGACATGCTGTAGTTATCAGGTTGAACCATATAAAATCACTGATGTTAGATATTTTTGACATGTAAAAAATGCAGCTTCACATGGTTTAATCTAACATTGAGGGCTATGAAAGCAAGGGAATGAGAAACGTCTGGGGTGGGTGGAGAAGGGGCAGGGTCTACAGGCCACAAAGGCCGTGGACTGCCCATTTCTTAAATGGAAGGTGGGTACCCAGGTATTATGTGATTTTCATGCTTTAAATCTTAAGCATATATAATAGTGTTTTGTATCTGTTCAATTTATCATTTACACAAGTAAAAACATTATATTTAACATAGGATCCTAAGACTTGGGTAAGGCATTTAACCCCTCTGAGCCTCAGTTTCCTCTTATGAAAAATGAAGTTAATTTCTGCTTAAAACCCTCCAAAGGCTTCCCCTAACCCTTAGAATAAAGTGCAGACTCCTTAGGCCCACAGCCCCCAAAGGTGTTTCTGCCTCCTTCTCTGAACTTACCCCCAAGTCTCTGCCTTGCTGGTGGGCTCCCCTCAGCCTGGGAAGGGCCAGGCTCCTGCCCTCAGGAGCCCTTAGAAGCAGTTCCTCTGAGCAGCTGCACCACCGTTCCCCGGTTTGTAGGTCTCTTTTCAAAGGACACGTGATTCGGAAGGCCTTGGTTGTTTATTCCGTCCAGGAGAGTCATCCCAGCTCCCTCAGTCCCAAATGGACCCCTGCCTGCCTTTATTTTCTTCACAGTGCCTGCGATTATTTGAACTTACATTACTTGTTTCCTTATTTTCTGTCAGTCCCCGTCACTCACCAAAGCTGGAGGGAAGAGCAGGAAGGTGTGGTTTCGGGAGGAGGAGCCCGCCACTCAGAGCCAGGCGCGTGGGGGCCATGGATGGGCAGCACGCAGGGAGGAGCAGCACCCCCAAACACCGCCCCCACCAGACCCTGCCATTCTGTTTTGAAGAGGGGCTTGGAAAGTAGTTTATAGACATGAAGATAATACAAAGTAAAAAATAGCTAAATTAGTAAGAAAAAGCAGGTGGAGCCAGGGGTGTGGTGTGGACATGTGGGTCCACCACAAAACCCTTCACTTGGAGCCAAAAGGTGCCGTGGTGGCCTTTGACCTCCACAGCAGTCAGGACAGAGCCCAGCCCCTCCAGGTCAGGAGCGGGTGTGATTCCTGATGCTCCACCTGCAGCCTTAGGCTCCATTAGTCTCCTGTCTGCAAAGTGGGGTGATAATGGTAGCCACCTCACGGAGCCCCTGTGGGGTTGAAATGCAGTAAGGCTCATTAAGGCTTGGTGCATAGCTGGTGCTCAGGAGGAGTCAGCTAGGATTATTTAATTCCCATACTTCCTGAGGAGGAGCAATGTTATTACATTTCATTTTACAGCTGAGGAAACTGAGGCATAGAGAAGCTATATAACTTGCCCTCATTCATGCATCTAGCAAATGATAGAGCATGAGAAATACCTTGCATTTTTAAAATTTTCAAGTTTTGGTAATTTTAATCTATGCATATCCTATGTCAACATTTACTTTGTTAAAAACATTTTAACAGCAAACATTTTATTTTTAAGGAGAGCTGAGAATGAAATGAGTCAACGCTGCCCATTAAAAGAACTTGAAGTCCAAGCAGGAGAAAAGGTGATGGAGCTCTTTTTAAAACTATTATTCCCCTGTCTTACTCAGAAGTAATTGTTAGCAGAGCTGGATGATGCAAAATGAGCTGTGCCTTGTCATCTGAGCTCACATGTCAAAGTCGTCCTGTCTGAATAGATTTCCTCATAACAAGCAGACGGGGAAGCCTGTATTGGGGCTACTGTGCCTTGAATTGGCATCTATGATGATGCCTGACACCAACAGAAGTCTCAGAATATTAATTACTTTCATACTGACTTTAGCTCATTACTAGTAGTTCTGCCTTTTCTGTTTTTGTCTAAGACTGAAGCAGGTTTTCTCTAGGATGAGCAAGCGACTGCTTTTTAGCAGTCAGTGCCAATCCAGAGCAGCGTGACAAAAATAACCAGTAAAACTCAAAAGTGATGCATATTCAAGTGTTGGGTACGTTAGCCACAAAAGTGATTCCAAGTGTTTAGAAGATGAGGAGGTAGCTTTGTTCCTGTTTGCTGACTATGGCTAGTTCTCCCAGTGTGCAGGTAAGGAGGGAGGAGATGCTAATGTCCTTCAGGGGGGGAATTGGTCTCCTTTTAAAATGCTTTTGAGCCTGTCAGTTACACAAGCAGTTTGAGAACCGTGCTTTAATTTACTTGACTCAGTATGTTTATTGGAAATGTGACAAATTTTCTTTCCTTTTTGTACTCTTCTGAGATTTTCATGCATTTCAAACTCAAAAATAACCAGAAGTCCATAAAATGTTTGTCTAACTTTCTCTGGTTGATGCCATTAGTGCCAGAAAATTCATCATATTATGATAATTTTTTTAAAGTGGGTTCTCCTAGAAACTATTTCCGCTATAGTTTATAGCAGTAAAAGCTCTGATACAATTATCTACTGCTTCTATTATTGTCCATTTATTATGCTGTAACATATAGGTAATGCGGGTAATAATGTTTATGATATACGTCTTTTATTTGGCTTTTTGTAAACTGTGTTAGCCAGGAAATACACCTAGGAAGGTCAACTGCAACTACTTATGACAGTCACCATAGCAGCATAAGCACAGTCCCATGCCAACAGTGCACCATTGAGGTTAGCACAGCATGTGCAGACATGGGCCGGGATTGTACATTACTGAAAACAAGGCTGTGATGAGCAAATCTGAAAGGAAACTCCTCAGCTCTCCATCCTTTCATTTAATTACTGTTTTATTTCAGCCTCCTCCCCCATAGGAACCCTCCCTCTGATAAAAAGTGAGTTTAAACCAATGCAGTTGTCATGCACCTTCAGTTAGAACAAGGAGGTTTATGATAAAGGCTGGGAGCAGGTGTGTGAGATCACAACTGAGGGGACGTGCAGACCCAGCATAACTCGGGGATCTTCTGTGCAGTGGCTTCGGGCCAGTATCACCTGCGGCACAGAGCTACCTCCGAGCCTCCCGTGCTGACAGGGGAGTGGGGCAGGCCTGACCTGGGGACCCAATAAGACCTGGGTTTCAGTCTTGGGGTTCTGCCACTTACTAGCCGGGGGGCCAAGGCCTCAACTTTTGGTTTGCTCACATGTGTCTGGGATAACACCATCTACCTCAAAATGCTCTTATTTCACTTTAAAAAGCACCTGGAACACTCCATCAATGCCAGCTGTATGATGATGATCACTACAGCTTCTTTTAAAGTATAGGTAGGAACAAAACTGAATCTCACCCCTTGCCACTCTCCCACCCCAAATAAAGAGAAGAGTACACACACACTTAGTTGCGTGCAGTGGTCATGTCCCAGTGGCAGACGGGGGACAGGGCTGAGCAGAAATCCCTCAGAATTATCAAAGTGTGGGTCTGTGTGGGTGTGTGTCTATATATGATCTATAGGGTTGGGAATGAAAGAATGCTAATCATTTTGTTTTAAATATAAGTCCTCACAGAATGGCTGATTTGAGCCAGGAATGAATGCAAATGTCTCTGAATTTGGGAGCCAGACTTTGCTAAATGCTTTTCTGGTCTCGCCTTCCTAATCCAACAAACAATTAGCTGGTGGAATGTTTCTTAATGGTTATTCTGCCGTGAGCTTAGCCTGCTGCCTGGCTTCTCACCCTGCCCTTCTCTGCACACTCAAAGACCCTCCAGCATATGTTCATGTTTGCGCTTATTACCCAGTCACACCCTTGGGCTCTCTGTGCCTCCTGTTCTCCACCAGTCAAGGGAGAGGGCTGGTTGGAAGAGCTCCAGCCCTCCTTCTCCGTCTTTTATTGATGGTGGTCCATGGCTTTACCTGGAAGAGGCCCTAGTCTATCGCCATGATGTGGCTCAGTGTTTGGGGCTGGGGAGCACTGTAAGCTCCAGGTGGTCTGCAGGCCATCAGCCTTAGCTCCCACCTGGTTCTGGTTCCTGGTTTATTCTGCATTCAGGTGCCATTCATAGGCACTTGGAATCCTACACACACTTCACTTGACCTCACTTTCTGGGCCCTTGCTTTTTATTTTGGTCTCAAATGTGACCCTGTGCCTTCCTTTAGCATTTCCTCCATCATTTTGACTTGGCATCTCCTGGTTTTTTGTTCTCATGCTAGGCAATGCTCTTCTTCTAGTCTCCTAGGAGACAGAGGGATTTTGTGGAATAGACACACCTGATCTTCAATCCAGACTCTGCAGCTTAGGGAGGGTGCGGGAACTTTGGACAGGTTTCTAACAGATCCAATTTCCTCAACTGTACAGTGGAGGTGACAAAGCTTACCTATGGGGAAGCTTTCAGAATGAGCAATCACAATATAAGTGAATCCTCACATAGTAGGTACTCAGTAAATGTCAGTCCCTTTCCACTGATTAGTGAAGCCAGTTTTCCTTGTCAGTTACTACCAAACCCTTCCTAGGGCTTTACCTGCCACCAGGGAGCTCCACCTCAGCCATGGAGGTGTTTGGATGCTCTCCCCTGTGAGAAACAGAAGACCCCAACGTAATTAGCTTAAGCAACAAGGAACTTCTCATCTCACCTAAGAAGTCAGGAGAAAGTGTTGTCCAGGCCTGGCTCACTCAGTGGCTCCATGACGCCCTCAGCCATTCAGTTTCTTTCATCACTCCCTGTCTTGTCTCATTTCTCCTCTTGCTCCCCAAGAAGTTGCCACCATTCCACGTTGTCATGCAGTACTCCAATGTTTTCCCATTGGGCTATTCCTTCCAATATGACTCCTTATAAACAAGAGAAAGCTTCTCCGCATATCTCATAGCCCAGAATTACATTCTACACCCAAACGAACCCCAGACAATGGAATTGGCCCATCATGGAAGGGCTTAGATCAGTCCAGATCTTCCCTGGGGTGGCAGCTGGGCCTCCTTCTCTTGAAAGGCATGGCTCCCTGGAGAAGGACATACATCTGAACATGATGGAACATCAAGTTTTATTAGAAAGAAGATAGGAGAAGAGATTAATGGAGTCAGGGGCAGCAATTAATAGTGACCACTTTTTTAAAGAGGATCCACTGGGGCTGGCTGGGCCTTAACCTTTTGGATTCTAATGTAATTTTTTGGATTCTGCCAACTCCATAGCTAGCACTTATTGACCACCTACTCAGAGCTATTCTAAGTGCTTTAGTGTATTAAATCATATAATTCTCAGGAGAACCCCATGAGGCAGGTGCCATGATCATCCACTTTGCTGTAGGAGGAAACAGATTCAAGGTTAAGCAGTCTGACCAAGGTCACACAGTTAGGAGGCAGAAAAATCACAATTCTAGCCTCAGCAGCCTTGCCTCGGAGCCCTTGTCCCTAGCTACTAGGCAATCCTGCCTCTCCAGAGGGCCTCTTACTGTGCAAAGTGCTGGTGCTTACTTTGCATTTAGCAAATGCAACTCCTTGTCATGCCTGTATGTAGATCCGGTCTATTACCAGAATGAAGTATCTCTATTCACCTTGGTTTTATGAATGGAGACTAGGTATTATGGCCAAGCTTGGATTTTCCTTCTTGTTTTAAAAAAATTTGTTCTGTCCACCAAATCATCTTTCATATGTATAGAGTCTATTTCAGATTGGCATTTGGGAGTTTTCTTTGCTTTTCTTTTTCTGCTGTCCTGCCTTTTTTACTCCACCCTGCCTCCTTGGTCTTTTTTGTCCTCCTTCCTGTCCTACAGAGCCTGAGCTCCAACCTGGAGAGGTGGCAGTATCCAAGTCTTGAGACTTAGGCTCCTTACATTTTTAGGGTAAGGATTCCGACAGGAAGAAAAAGGTCTGAAACAAAATTTCAGTGTGTTACCGAGCTAACAAAGTTTCGTTCTTTTTACTATATTTTGTTATTTATCAGTTCATCACATTAGGTGAAGGTGGAAGTGCAAAAAGAGGGTAACAGAAAGAAAATCCTATCTTGCTACTTAAGGTGGGAAGAATGCTAAATGTAAGCATGTATAGAGAATTACTGGGAAATCTGAAGCTGTTCTGGCCTATATGAAACACAGTCTGTTTAGAAAGTTGGTCTTTCCTTCTCTCTTATGCAAGAGAACCTGTTCTTAACCAAAGACTAGAACTCAAGAATGTGTAATTCAGTTAAAGAAGTATATAAAGAAAAAGAAAAGCACATCCAAAACCCTAGAGTGTTTGTTATTGTACCACATCACTACCCAAATCAGGAAAGCTCTTTGAGCCTGGGCACCAGGATGTCAGAACATCTGTTCTAACCAGTCAGCTGTGACTAGTGTGTCTGTTGGACCCTGAGTGATCTGATACAAGTTTTTATGGGATTACCCTGGTGCCTTGGAGTTGTATAGATGCAGCCTTAGCCATTTCAGAAGCAATTAGTAAATAATTATAGGTACTAAGCTACTTTCTTGCTCTGTAATATTCTCATGAAGAAGAGACAAAAGTGATGGGTAGATTCATTTTCATAAATAGGTGAATTTTCTCAAAAAAGAAATTTTTTAAATTATTGCTTTAGGAATAAACAAACAATTGTTAGTCAGAATCACAATCATTTCATAAACATACCTTAACGTTATAATACCACATTAGTTTGAGTGAATGTACTGGAATGCAGTCTGTTTAATAAAAAGACTGCATCAAACTCAAAATGAGGCCATTTGCTAAAACATACAAGCTTCCACTTAAGCTGTAACATTTTCCTAATCCCACTTTCATCAGTTCTACTTTGGTATTATCGTCTATTGTAGTAGGTATTTGAACACATCTCCTCTTTCATCTGAAGAAAATATTAGCATATCGCAGAGCTGTTGGGACAGATTGTATCTGAAGCACGTTTTCCTCCCTGCAGAAAAGCCTATCAATCATAACTGAATATAGTGATTAATAATGTCACAGCTTTTATTCGTGTGTCTATGTGCAACTAAATGAAGAGTAGCGCTTACATCTTGATCTAGAAAATTTCACATCACAAAATAATAAGTTGCCATTTTATAAAAAAATTATATTGAAAATAATTCTTTACCAGGACCTATTTTTGGTTACTCTATTATTAATTTGCTAAAGCCGTCATCAGGAAACTATAGCAAAGATTCTGTTATACCAGAATTTGTAATTATTTCAGACTAAGTTTATCACTTTTTAAACAACATTTTCCTGCATTTATCAAATCAACAGTACAAACAAGATTGTAGGGCTAAATGTTTAAAACAGCTTGGTGTAGAGGGAACAGGCCAGAGCACCTGGGCTTACCTGGCCTGTTTGTGCATCTCCACGACAACACATACCTTGTGACTCTCAGCATGCTAACCTCTGTTGAAGCTGTTTACTCATCTGTAAAATGGGGAAACGATATTGCAAGGTCTTCCTAATACTGTTGGGATTCTATGTGAGAATACATATAAAATGGTTCTACCATGGTGCTGAGTCCAAATACTAAAAAAAGTAGGAGTTTGCATTTGGAGGAGATAAGACGTGGGTCTTATTCCTTGTTAAATGGTAGCATACTGTCATTTATGGTTTAACGTCACTAAGGGAGGGCTGTCTGTTGATGGTAACCATGGTTACTTCTCCTTCCAGGGCTCCAGAGTTGCCACTGCCTGCAAGGCAAAACATAACTTTTGATTGTCCTCCCCAATGCACCTCAAGAAGCCTTCCTCCCTAGGTCCACCTCCCCACCCAACTTTTGGTAAATGGCTTCATTATTCATCTATTCATTGATTCTTCTCTCCCTTTCTAGCCCATCTCCTATATCCAGTCCTTCAGCAAGTCCTGTCTTCTTTATCCTGAAATAGATCCTGAACCCATTCATTTCTCTCCATCCTTGTTGTCACCATCATCTCTGGCTTGTGCTTTGTCAACAACTTCATTATTTTTTTCAGCCTGTTCCTACTCTTGCCATCTTGCGGTCTGTACTCTATATGGCAGCGAGTATTATCTCTTCACAACATAAGTCAAATCTCCTCAGACCTCTCTGGTTGAAATGCCCCATGGCGTTCGGTTGCACACCAAGAAAATTCCAAACCCCTCATCCTGACTTAGAGGGCTGCACTCACCCAGGCCCTGCTGTCCTCTGGTTGCAGCTATACTCTCTCTTGCCCTCCCTGACCTTCTCTTTATGTTTCTTATAGGCCAAGCTCCTTTCTAGGAGTTGTTCTCTCTGCCTGGAATTCTCTTCCTCAAATCTTCAGATGGCTGGATCCTTCTTGTAAATCAGCTCAAATGTCACCTTTCCAGGGGGACACTTTTCAAAAGTTGGTATATTTTCTTTGGGCACTTAGTGCCTTGTGTGGTCTTGTGAGCTTTGTTTGTTTACCTGTTTATCTCTAGAGCATCTGTTGTGTGAGAGCAGGCACCTTCTCTATCCTGCTCACTCCTGTCACCTTAGTGCCTTGAACAGTGCCCAACACTTAATATGAGCTCAACAGATATGTATTGGATAAATAAATGAAGTTCTGTAGGGAGAGTTCCCAGAAATTGGAATAGCCAGGAAAGAGGACATGAGAAAGGTGATGATTGGAGCTTGGGTTTGGACCATGAATGGGTTTTAGCTGCATGTTGAAGACAGGGCAGGGGTGAGATGTGTGGTAGGTAGCTTTCAGGATTGCAGTCTGGCATGAGTAGGGGACATGGAGGTGGGGGCAGTCAGGATGTGGCAGGATGCTGTGAGGAGACACATCCTGTGACTCTTCTGTGGGGTTGTGCTTCTTAAGGCATGTTGGGACAGATTAATCTTGAAAGGCAGGCTAGAGAAAAAGGTGGAAGTATTTGAAGGTCGGGTGTTAATCCTAAAACATTAGGGGATGTACTGAAGGTTTTTTTTTTTTTTAATTTTTTTCTTTATTAGAGAAATTGTAAGTTTATAAAACAGGATTCCCATCTAACCACCCTATTCTTAACATCTTGCATTGGTGTGACATATTTGTTAAGATTGATGAAAGCACATTTTTATAATTGTAATATTAACTATAGTCCAGGTTTTATCTTAAGATTCACTGTTTGTGTGGTATAGTTCTATTGAATTATTTTAAGTTTTATTCTCTTAGCATATATACAATCTAACATTCCCCTTTTAATAACATTCAGATATGTATTCAGTGCTGGCAATTATGTTCACAATATTGTGCTACCATCACCACCATCACATTGAGAGTTTTTGACAAGGAGGTTATGGCATGAGAAAGGAGGTTGCTGTCAGCTGTGTAATGGATAAATTTGATGGGAGTTACTAGGAGCTCATTAACTCTTAGAATTAAGTGAACAAACCCAAGAAGAAAGGCAGGAAGTTACAGTGTGGGTATTTGGGGACAAGTAGATCAGTTTTCCAGGAGAAAAGATGTCAGTGGAGGGTGAGGGGAGGGCATAGGCAGCTCCAGCTCAATACTCAATAACTGAACTTATGATCTCTCTCCCCCAAACCTGCACCATCTTTGACTTCCCTTTCATTTCATTGAATCTTCCCTCCGTATTCATTGAATCATCAAGTCCTGTTGACATTATCTCTTAGAATTTGCCCCATCTTCTCCATCACTGTTCTCCTCCTCCTTGAAGATTTTCATAGTACACTTTAGCATATTAAAAGGCTTGGAGAAAACCATTTAATGTTGCTGAAGCCAACCTTTCTATGTATTTATTTGTTTAGCTCCAGTTAATATCCAGGGTACTTCGCATTTGGAGGAATACCTCTTTAGGATGAGATGATAGCTAAGTCCCTTTTCTATATTGAACTGTCATTCTGGTTTAGTTCCTAAGTTAGGTGGTCTCTGGTTGGCCTGAAATTTGGCAAAGTCCCAGAGCAGTAAGTTGGCCCAGCATGGATGGACCATGTATCCTAAGCAATCCTCTTTGACTGTTTTGCCTTTTTCAGAGCAGGACTCTTTCCCATGATGTCCAAACAAAGAAAAAAGAGAAAAGAGAGGCAAGAAATATTTCTTGTGGGTCTGGACCCTTTTTAAAGCCCTAAGTTTATAGATATGGGGCTTATTTTCATAACTGTGTCACAAGTTCAGGGGATAGCTAGAGTTCTTATTAAAAGTGTTTCAGCTATACATTGCAAGTAAACATTTTAAAAATGAAAATTTAATGTGGGGAAAGTTTATGTGGCCTGTGCATTATATAACAGCAAGTTTCCCTCTTTACCTTGGCTTCAAGGAAACCTAAAACCAGATTTTTTTTCTCAGTCCTATTAACTATGTTAATTTTTAAGATTGCTTTAACTCTTTTTTGTCAGCCCTCTTTTCTCCATCTCCATGGATCTTTTTTGAATGTCTTTTTATGTAAGTCTGTTCAATTTTTGGCAAAGGCAAAGCATATATATGCTCACTGAGATTCTGCATAGTCCTCCGCCTGTGGGAGCAAGTACCAGAGCAGGGAGAGAAAACATCAGCAGTAGGGGCAGGGAGGCGAAGCCTTTGTTAAAGGTGAGCAGCACCCCATGCCTCTCCTCCCACATGTCTCCAAATTGAAAGTTTGTGTTTATGAGTTTCTGAATGTAGTCTAATTTTTTCCTATCTGGTTTGGCTTATCTCTACCAGCTGGTAAATAGGAAATGTTCACGGTAGGAAGCCAATACTCTGCAGAGTGTAAACAGATGGAATCGATATAAAGTGACAAGTTAGACTGTGCTATTGAGAACACTGAGCCAAAACTAAGAACATAACAGTCAAGCTACTTATTTCGTTCCAGTTCATTTAGTCCTGAATAGCGCTTCATATCTGCACAGCTGTGTTGTTCTTTTTTTCCCCTTTTCTTTCTTCTGGGTTGATAATGACAATTTCAAAGAAAAACTTTAATTAAAGATTTTATACAAAATAGCCAAAAGTAGAATAATAAGGAAAATGAGCATTGATGTGTTTATTGTAAGATAAATCCTTTTGCATGGTCTCATTTAAAACTTTACTTTTAAAATTTAAAACGAGTTTAATAGTGGTGACAAAAAGGTTCCACACTGACAGCAGTAGATACCAGACTATTCCATTTTGCTGCAGAGCCAGAACAGAGGGGCCACTCAAAACTGACCCTTCCCTTGGGGTTCAGTGTGTAGGCACAACCGTGGGACATGGTCACAGCACTGGCTTCTGACCCCCTTTCTGCTAGAAACTAGGTAAGAAGAATGGCTCTGGGTGAGTAACTGTAGAGAAAATAGCTAGACAGGAGTCGGTAAGAATAAAATTGTAGAAGATTTCAGTTAATTTGCAGGTAGTACCTTGGCCTGAGAAGTGTTCCTTCCCTCTGGGTAGGGCCACATCAGAGCCAAACTAGAGAGGGAATTCGCAGCCTCAGTGAGAATTCTGGGCTTCAGGGAGGAAGCATAAGGCCTTTTCTCATCTCCTTTAAAGTCTGGGTGGTCATATTTATTTGGGTTCACAGCTTTCCTTCCTGGAGCTCAAAGTGCTATAAAAAGAATTTTAAACAAAGAACTACAGAGTAATAATAGCATTCCTGGTTAGCAGTGTATTATTGAACCATCTGAACTCAGTGGGGTATGCATATGAAGCAGGTTGATTTTTCCCCTCACTGCTCTCAAACAGGCACCAGTGAATCTCCCTTTTTCATCCCTGAAGGGTGGATTTCCTGGATATCTGGTCATACTCAGGTATGAAAAAGTACAATGCACATTTACAACCTGGAGCTCATAATTGGTTCACTCCTCCTTTTCCTCCCCTCCTTCCTTCTTCTAGGAGAGGGGCATTGCCTGTTCCTCTTCCTCTCCCTCTTTCTGCCTCCTTTCTCCCCCAGTATGTGGGGTCTGTGAGGAGAATTGAGGGAAGGAAGCAAGTATATCTTTCTCCCGTAACTGGTGTCCTCTGTTGGCAGCATGTAAAGGCTGCTTCCTTATAGGACAGAGCTTGGGGGCCTCTGAACTGCATAATTTCCAGAGGAGGGAGGGTCATCTCTAGCTTAATCCCTGGAGCCTCCTTGGCTCCCATTCCTGTTAGTCTGCCTCACATCCTCTTGATGCTCAGGTTCCTCAAGTGATAAGCAGCCCCTTGGGAGCAGGACAGCTCAAGCTACCTTTCTTGGTTAACCCATGGTTAAGGGTCTTAACAATGATGACATTAGGCATGAACATCTTTCTTATCTGCCTCCCACCCCTGCTTTACTGTCCCAGTACAATTCTTGGCTCTCTCCCAAGGAAGGTGCAGAGCAGATCACTGAGACCACCAGGAAATGAGATGCTCATCTCCCCTTCTTGAAGGTAGCTGCCCCTATTTGTACAAGGATTTCCTTGGCTTACCAAAGTTTCTTCACCATAAATGCTGCAGTCACCCCATCCAGCTAGTCAGCTACCCATCCATCCACCCACCTATCCATCTATCCATCTATCCATCCATCCATCCATCTTTCCATCCATCCAACCTCCCACCCATCCATCCATCACCCATCATTCACTCATCATGTATCCATCATCCACTCATCTTCTGTCTATCCACTCACCCACCCATCCATCCATCTTCTATCCATCCATCCATCTATCCATCTTCCATCCATGCATCCATCCATCCATCATCCATCCATGTATCTTCACTCATCATTCATTCATCATCTATCCATCCACCCATTATCTATCCATTCTTCTATCTTTCTATCTATCGATTCAACAGATATTTGTTGTGCCAGGTCCTATTCTCCACCCTGGACTTCTGCCTCAAGACCTTCCTCCCTCTTCAGGATTCTGTTATCTTATACTGGGTGATAGGGTGATAAATGGGGAAGAGGAGGGGCTGAGGTATAGGAAATAGTGCTGGCTCAGCCACTTCATATTCCCTGGAATGGGTGCATGGCCCTTTTATTTCGATTTCTTGCCCTGTTATTTGGATCTCTGTCCTCAGCCTTTGCTCCTGGTCAGCAATTCTCATCATAGCAAGTATGATGTGTATTATTGAACATGTCTCATGTGAGGTACCTGTACACATGAGCTCATCGTTTTATCTTAATCCTTACTCATTCAGATTTCACACATGATGAAACTGAAGTTTAGAGGTGTTGTGTTGCTTTTCCCAGGTTACCTGAATCATAGGTGTGGGCTAGGATTTGAAGTCTCATTTCTGAGCCTGTGACTTGTCATTGGGCTGTTCTGCCTTGTAGAAAGGAGTGGGGAAGAGAAGCAATTTGACACCCTGTCATTGTCAGTAGGTGTCCCTCCAACCCTGAGCTGGAGCTTTATAGTGGGGCAAACCATCATGCCTGGGGAGAGGCATTTATCTTCCTTACTCCTTGGCTTTACACCTCAAGGGCAAACATTGTTTGCTTTTTGCAGTAACATTTATGTTTCTGCCCTTCATAAATTCATCTGAATTTTTTTTGGTTGAGTATTTTCGTTTTACTCCTATCTCTTCCTGTGTAGTCAGTAATCACTTCCTTCTTTTACTTGCAAGTGGAATAGGGTTTCATTTCTTTATTTAAACTATTAGGTGAACAAGTCCTGATTTATGTAGTCACACTTCAGAACTTTAAAGCTTTCTAGCCTGCTCTTTCCCCACCTTGCTTTCCAGACTGGATAACTAGTGTTTTGGTCTGTCCTCCTGTGGTTACCTTCCCTAGATTATTGGGTTCATATCTGTCCCCCATACCTGGGTCCTGGGGACACAGAGACTGTCAGATCATGTCCAACTTCAGGGGCAGCCAGGCGAGGACACAGGAAGCCACACCTGGCTCAGCGTGGGTCACACAGGGCACAGGGGCACCAAGGCTTGCACCAAGGGGTGGTGAGAGGTGCTTGGGAGGAGACATGTTGGGGCAGCTTCTTCTGAGAGCTTCAAGCCCATTCCCAGCTCCTGAACCTTTATTTTAAAGCTGTAACTTTTGCTTTTTTTTTCTTTTTAATTTTCTTTTTAAATCTTCAGTGCTCTTCCTTGGATTTCTGCATGGGAAAGCTCCTCTAACACTACTTCACCTACTCAGATATAAATGAGGGAGGTGCTTGGGTATAGTGAAGCAGGGGCCAGTAAACTTCTGTCAAGGACCAGATAGTAAATACTTTTGACTTTGGAAGCCAGACAGTTCTGTCCAACTAGTCAACTCAGCCCTTGTTTCCTTGCTTAGCAGGAAAGCAGCCACAGACAACATGTAAAGGAACGGGTGTGGCTGTGTTCAAATAAACTCTGCTTATGAATGCTGAAATTTGAAATTCATATTACTTTTACATGTCACAAAATATTAGTCTTCCTTTGTTTTCCCCCCACAATTTAAAAATGTACAAGCCATTCTTAGCCTTCAGGTCATACAGATATAGGTGGTGGGCTGGCTCTGGGCGCGCAGGCCATAGTTTGCTGTATCCGGAGTAAAGGAAAGGATGTCAGGTCTCCATGGGTAACAAAGTCAGGCTAAGAAATCATCCTTTCTCAGACTGATCTCCTTGGGCAGTACTGAAGGCAAGACCAGATATCCTTTTTTAGGAAGCAGGCCAGATCTGGAAGGAGGAAGCCATGGGTTGTAGATTTTGTTAACTCTGTTCCCCATCTTCCTCTCAATGGATTGGGCCTCTCTGAGCATTCTTCCCACACAGAAGTGGGGATTTCTTGGAGAGGAATGAGTAGAGAACAGAGGCCTGGAAGGAGTGGGCAAGGGAGGGAGCAGGTTACCAAGTTCAGGCAGGAATTCAAGGTAGAAGGTTTCAAGGCAGAAGTCATGGAGCTAGCTGTCAGATGAAGGAGGAATTGCAGAAGCCCAGAGTCCTGTTCCAGAGTGGATAGTGGTGGGCCTGGGAAGGGCTTCTGGGCAGCAGACACAGTTTCTCCTTTACTCTGCAAAGATTCACTGTGCACCCCTCTGTCCAGAAACTCTCCCAACCCTGAGGATACTGCAGTGAGCAGAAGTGTTGGTGAATATGCTAAGAAGAGAAATGAAGGAAGTGAAGGTCCAAAAAGGACAGGACTGGTCTTTTGCATGGGCAGCCAGGGAGGGCCTCTCTGAGCAGGTGGCATGTAACAGAGAGCTGGGTGTGGGTGGGGCATGAGCCCTGCAGATTTTGTGGGAAGAGCAGTCCAGGCAGAGGAGAGCAGCCATGCAAAAGTCTTGAAGCCTGATTGTGCTTGCTGTAGGTGAAAAAGAACAAGGAGGCCCACATAGCTGGAGCCAAGAGAGTAAGGGGGAGTGTGGAAGGGGCAAGGGTGAGAGGGAGTGGGGTGTCAGATCATCTAGGGCTGGAGTCAGGGCTTTTTGGCATGTGGAAAGAGAGACAGTGGCATGCTTATGAATTCTAAGTAGTTCAGTATGGCAGGAGCTAAGGGGGGGGGGGGGGTTGTGAGGGACAGAGCAGGGGGTGTTGATAAGCAGGAGGCTTAGAGACAGTTGGCTTTTAATGCAAACTTGTCCCACTTACATTAAAATGGCAAACATCTAGGTAACTAAGAAAGGAGGTAAATTCTGGCCAGCCCAGCCTGAGTTTTCTCTCCTCTTTTCCTCTCCTGCCCTTTTCTTCCTTTCCAAGGAAGCAGAGAAATGGTACAGGACTGGGGGTAGGGGTGGGTAGGTCACTCTTGTGGGGAACCTGTACCATTTTTATTCCTTTATCCTTTATCTTTCCTCATGTATGGGGTGAGTTTTGTACATCATGGCCCTTACTTTGCTGACTTTGATAAGCCTCACCATCTGCAGCTAAATTCTTCCAATCTTGCCAAACTTCAGTCTGACAAATGATAAGAAACTTGGAGACATACCTCTGGTGGGTGTGAGTTCTCTGCCAGATTTGTGCTTCCCGTCTTCCATGCTGCAGATCCATATGGGCTGCTTTGGGATTTTAAAAAAGCGCATCGCCTCCTGTCCTCCTTTTACCAAAAGAGGTGAACCGGTTTTTTCAGCAGATGAGGCACTGAGATTTTTATTTCATTTGACCATGGGAACCAGC
The DNA here is from genome assembly GCF_023851605.1 of Tamandua tetradactyla. Lineage (NCBI taxonomy): Eukaryota > Metazoa > Chordata > Mammalia > Pilosa > Myrmecophagidae > Tamandua > Tamandua tetradactyla. The sequence continues at coordinate 37,532,128 of NC_135333.1, read as the reverse complement.
GTTCTCAGGCTGGAGCTCCTTTAGATTCTTTGAGACAGAGTGGCTGTGCTGAGGCTGGATGCTCAGGAGCACTTCCCCTCGAGCCAATGACCCCTTTCTTCTTCCCTTGATAGAACCAGTTTCAGACATTGGAGCCATCTAGCCAAATTTCTCTAGTTAGAAGTAGGAGTTGCATAAAGCATTTGGCATGAGGCTTGCCAGACATCCAATAAATGTTTTTTCTATTATCATATTATATAATCAAATATTCTTCATGTATGAACCAATCATCTGAGGAAGTACTTGCAGATATATAGCCAAGCTTCCTCAGAGTGTGGCTTTTTTTCAGTCAGGCAAAAAGAAGAAACATTTAACGAGCATTTAGGCAGTGTCAAGATGCTGTTCTAGACCCCAGGAATGAAGGAGTAAACAAAATTCTGCTCTCAGGAAGCTTACATTTTGGTGAGGGAGACAGACAATGACAGACCCATATTATATTATTTGTTGGTGAGAAGTACTTTGAAGAAGAGAAAAGTAATGGTGCTGAGGTGAGCTAATTGATAGAGGCAGTCAGAGAAGACCTTTCCAATAAGTGACATTTGGACTGAGACCTGATTAATCATGAGGGGGCGGATCAAGCCAGTGGATATATGGGGAAAGAATGCTCCAGAGAGAAGGAGTAGTACATGCAAACACCCTGAGGCTGGAGGATCCTGCAAGGAGGCTGGTTTGGCCAGAAAGCAATGAGCAAGGGGATGGGAAGGTGGGCGGATGGAGACCCAGTGGTGCCAGCCTTGTAGATCATGGCAAGGCTTTTCCATGTAGATGGAAAGCCATGGGAACCCCCACAGCGTTTTGGGCAGAGGAGGGGTATGATCACATGAACACCATGGCTGCTGCCTGGGGCAAGCTGTGGGGTTAGATTGGAAACTGGAAGACCATATGGGAGACCACTGAAGCAGTCCTAGGGTATGAGAGGCATAGGTGGTGAGACATGGTTGAATTTTGGAAATGTTCTGAAGACAGGGCTGTAAGGCTATGCTGACAAACTGGATATGGGATTTGAGAAAAAAGAATCTGGTAAAATGGATTTGCCATTTATTGGGTTTGGTAAGTCTGAGATGTCTGTTCATCTCAAGTTTGGTGCCAATTTCTTTACATGTCTTATCTTCCCTGCTGGGAGCAGAGTGGAATGGTTGAAGGATAGATATGACTTTCCATCCGGGATCACACTTTCTGGCTGTGTGATGTTGGATCGTTCACATAGCCTCTCTGAACCTCGGTTTCCTTGCCTGGAAATGGGGAATGGTTTGGGAGGATTGTGTATGGCACATGCGACCCCCAGGGGATGTTTATTCTTCTCAGTTTAAGTTGCTTGAGGCAAGAGCCATACAGTTCAGCCATCTCTGCCTTCACCCAATGCTTCGCACATTTGTGTGCCCAGTAAATGCGTACTTGCTGTATCTGTGGAAGATCTCCATAAAAGTTTTCTTTAATATCTTTAAGAAATTCAGAGTGGTTAAAATGTACAGTCATATTTTTATATCTCCCTGTAAAAATAGTTTGCATATGGCAGTGAAAAATAAAAATTGTGCAATTCCAGCTGTGCCAGAACTGTAGTTTTTAAATATCAATTAACAAAAAAGATTTTTTATATGACTCTAAAAAGGAGTGAATTGTGTATGAAACTTACTGCTTTATATCAGGAAGAATTTTTCGGGTTTTTTTTTTTCCCTTAAACTTACTAAAAGCATTTACAGGGAAAATTGCTTTGAAGATATTCACTAAATGCAAAGTGTTCTCTTTTCCATAGACATATCATTTTGCAATGCCTACCACTGTGAGTCTTTGAAAACATTTTATTTTACAAGAAGTGTTCAAAAAAACTTTCACAGATTTTTATTATCATTTTTGTGTTGAACACTGGGTCTTTTGACTTTTTTCGTAAATTGATTTTTATGTGCAGATTTTCAAAAACATTAAAACTGTTTTCAAAGCCTTGAAACTCATCGATGTTAACCATACTGGACTGGTTCAACCACATGAGCTCAGAAGGGTCCTGGAGACCTTCTGTTTGAAGATGAGCAATGATGAATACGAAAAGTAAGTAAACCAGGTTTGGTGTGAGATTGCTCAGCAGAACTCTTAGCCAATTTCAGAATGGGACCTGTCAAGTTCATTGATCCATCCATCAGTCTTCCCCCCTCCTGCCTTCTCTGTCTCAGTTTCTTTTAAAGGGAGGCATGCACTGGGCACTTCTCCCATGATCACGAGGCTCTGCATGAATTCTCAAAACCAATAGCTAACGGTTATATGTGACATCGGCCAATTCATTAGGTGCCCTAGGGTGCAAGTCATCTGGCCTGCAGATTTGAACACATCTAGATTATTTAAACACTCCCTCACTAATTTTCCTCTTTTCCTGCTTGGCACTTTTTCTTATCCCATGTGTTTCCTGCACACTGTTTACTTTTACACAAAGCTTGGGTTTAGGAGGAGAATTGAAAATTTCAGAATTTACTTATATGTTAATGTGCTCCCTGGTTTGGCCCTCCATCCTGTTATAATGGAGAAGCTTAATTTTCCTTTGAGAACAATTGTTGTTGAGGTTTGTGGGGAGGGTTGCAGCAGGGGAATGGTGAAGAGGGCATTTAGCAACTTGAAAATATTTGAAAGTGCCACCACCTGCTCCTGACCTGAGGGCAGTGCACTGAAGCCAGGCCTTCCAGTTTTTTGAAATTCCAATCATCTCCAGATCATTTAGAAGAAACCAAATGTTTAGCTTTTGTGGCTCCTTGAGTTTTTAATGGAAACATCTGGAAAGTGAGCCCACATTTAGCTTGATTTACATGATAACCAGCCAAGAAGTACTTTCCTTCTTCCTGCCTTTCCCCAAGCACATTTCTAAATATTCTCCAGGCCATTAACAAGAGCCCAGAACGCAAGTCTAAGAGCTTCCCATTACATTACAGATATCAATTGCTGTTCAAACGTGTCACCACAGTCCCTTACATAGTATAAGAGAGTATACTCAGTGCTAGAATTAGGACAGAGGACTTTGCTCCCATAACAAGGAAGTCAGGAGGCCATGTGGCAGCGTCATGGATGCTGCAAGGTCTGAAAAGCCAGGAGACTTTTAAAAAATTTATTTTTCCTAATCCTTCAATTTTTTTTTCCTCTTTATAGCCCACCTCAGAATATAAAAGACATAATAGATGTTTTAATTTTTGCATCTTTTCCGGCTGGGAAAGTGTCCAGAATAAGATCCAAACAAAACAAATTAAATAATTTTGTGCATGCAATTACAGAACAGAAGCAACACTCTTCTAAAACAGGCAATCAAAAAACAAAACAGTGTTTTATTTGACAATAAACCTTGTGTTTGGCACTGTAATCTGCAACCTAGTAAATCTATTAAAAAATGTTACTGTCTGTTTCCCCATCTCATAAGTATTGAATAATAAAGAACTCAACAAATTTTTATTGGAGATTTTTTAAGCTTCAAAAACAATGCTGTTTTCATGATAAGACGTCAGAAATTTAACATAATAGAATTGCTTTCCTTTTGAATAGGAAACACAGAAGATCAAACGTAGACTTTCTTCAATTGCCTTAATGCTTTTCTTATTGAAGCTCAATAATATACTCTTTCCTCAAGAAGCTGCTTCAGTATTAATTTTGCCTTTTTTAGTTTTTTTAAGCAGGAAACACAATGCATTTCTTAATCCTTTCTTTCATATAACAGCTTTCTATTTAGTATCAGCCTTCAGCATGTGGTGTGGTGGGAATGGCCTGGGCTTTGAGATCCAGCCTTTGGGGTCAGTCTGTGCCCTGCTCTCCCTAGTTAGTTCTAGGGCCTTGGCCAAGCTCCTAGCCTCTCTGACTGTCATTTTCCCCTCTAAAAAATGGGGACTGTGAAGCCTACCTGGCAGGTGTGACAATTTGATGAAATTTACACAATGTAACTGTGATGCATCCGGCACTTAGTAGGTGCTCATGTCCTGGTGATTTATAATTGAAAGATTCCATGACTGACCTTTGCTGTTTGATAAACAGTTTTGTAGGCTGCAGAACACCATCAACCTATGAAAAGCAAGTGTATAATTAATCAGGCCTATCCTGAGATCCATCAGGATTTGTTTTTATTTTCCCATCTCACTGCACCCTACCTTTCATTGCTCTGCAGGCCAAAAGTGTCTGAATCCAGGTAAAATAATTTACAGGAAGCCTTTGAAAAATAAGCATTCAGACAGGTCTCCTGACGGTCACCCTGAGCAGAAGGTACAGTTGCAGGTGCTGGCATTGGTGAGGTGTATGAACTGACTGCAGTCATCCCCTTATCCCCTAAACATTGGTCTCCTCGTGGCATGGACTTGCCTGCTGGGTTCTACAGACTTGGAAGTCCTCCTGCCCAGAGGCTGAGTCCCTGGAAATAGACCCTGGTGGTTGTATCTTAGGAATGGTTCTGTCCGTCCTGCCTTTAATCTTGTGAAAAAGTCTTTTGAGATACTGCATTCTTGTGCAGCACCAAGGTTTCATTTTTGGAGACTTATCTGGAATTTTGCCTGTCCTCCATGAATGTGCCACATGCATTGTGAGCGTGGGCCAGTGAGGCATTAAGCAAGAGCAGGGTTCTCTGATGAGAAAATGCTGCTTTAAGAACACTGAATTTGAATAGAAAACTGCAAAGCTGGTGACAATGCCTCTTATTGGTTCCTGACGTTTTTCTGGAGCCACAGACTAGCTAAGACTTGCTCTACGACAAGAACTCAAAAAGAATACAGTTAGTTGTCACCTTCTGGGTTCTGAGAATTGCACTTTTATTGTCACAAGCTAGAGACTATGGATAAAGGATGGAGCTGTTTAGGGAGTTTCAGTGTTAACATCTGGCAGCTACACTTCACAAGACTAATTTTTCTTATTAGAACAATAGGCAAGATTCATCAAAGTGGATAAAAAGGTTTGCATTGCAATGAATACATAACATTTCTCTTTGTTAAATTTGGAAAACAGAAAAATAAATACTTTAAGTGATAATTACTAAATTTTTAGAAAGCAGCATGAAAACAGATAATTATAGAAACTAACACATATGGAGCTACTATAACCAAACATTTAAGAACTGTCAATTTATTATAAATGTGATAATGCAGATATTATCTAGAAAGCCATTTATCAAATGACAGATTTGAATTATAGAAAACTGATTTCTAAAAAGCAAAAAAAAAAAAAAATCCAAACATCCTGTTTATCTTAACATTAGAAAAAAAAGAGTATCTCAATCTTTCTTGGGGATAGACAGTGTTTAAATGTCTCCAAAATTTCTTTTTATATTATAAAGCTATTAGGGTGGTGTAAGAAGAGTTCAGTGGTAGAATTCTCAACTGTGGGAGACCTGGATTTGATTCCCAGTCCATGCACTTCCCCAAAAACAAACAAACAAGCAAAAATTCAACAAATGGTGCTGCAATAACGGGCTACTCACATGGAAAAATAATGAAATGTGACACAACCATACAGCATACAAAAAAAAAAAAGCCATTGGATGCGTGCAGAAATAGCTTTATCTCCTCCACCATTTCCTTCTTTGATATGGAATAGCATCTGGGCCTCATTTTCTCTCATGGTGGCTTGGTCTAGAAGATTTTGTTCTTCCCTTCAACTGCTCTAGATGTTTCTGGTTATGGATATCTTATAGAACTAATTCATGGCCCAGATGCATTTCCCCCAAATATTAGAGGAAAGTAGGACATATTCCTGCTATCTGAGGGAAGAGGTGGCTCCCATGCCTTCTCAGTCCCCAGTTTCCCTCCCTGATGCCCAAGTAGGGAGGAAGGCTTAGGGGTTTCTTGTTTTGTTTTTGTATACTGTATGGTAGGGGTCACATTTCATTCTTTTTCCATATGAGTATCCTGTTATTACACACCATTTGTTGAATTCTTTTTGTAGTTTGCTTTTCTTATTTGTTTGTTTTTGGGGGAAGTGCATGGTCCAGGAATCAAACCCAGGATTCCCACATGACACGCAAGAATTCTGCCACTGAAAATCCTTAGGTTTCATTTGAAGGCAGGGCACTTCCCTAAACAGCTCCTGAGATGTCACCTCCAGCTGTAGGCCCAGTCAAGTGATCTCTCTCAAGTATCAGCATCTTCTTAATCTCACAGTAACTTTTCCTAGGGTTTGCTTTTTAATTCCACCTGTGGCTAGAAACAGCCATTAAGATGAATGCCAATGTGTCGTGTAGCAGACCTCCTAGTAGCAAACTTGCTTTATTTTAGATTCAATAGATCATGATTTCTGATCACTAAAGATAACTTGTATTTTAGGTTTTCAAATCACTACAACATTGGCAAAGATACTGCAGTGGATTATAATGCTTTTTTGAAGAACCTCAGTACAAACAATGACTTGAACCTGAAATATGTTATGGGAAATCAAGGTAAGTATTTTTAAAGAATATAGAAAAAGATTTCACTATCCTTTGACCTGGCAATCCCTCTTCAATGAATCTGTCCTGAAGAGACACTTTCAAATGTGGACAGTCCATTATTCAGAAGATAGTCATGGTATTATTATTTACAAGAGTAATATAAATGTCTAATGATAGAAAAAGGTTTAAATAAATCAAGGCATACCCACAACACAGTAAAGTGTGCAGCCACTAATAATGACTTCCATGAAGAAATAACAATAATCTGGAAAATTCATGTGAAATGCCAGCTAATGACTGGAAGGAAATATTCTAAAATACTTACAGGGATAAGTCTTTAAGGGGTATATCTCTGGATGTTGATTTGTCCCTTCTTTCTGTGGCTTCGGTATTTTTAAAAATTTTGAAAATGAATGTGCATTCTTTAAATGATGGGAAAAATATAAAAAGGGCAAATTTTTGTGTAAATTATACAATTATATTACACATGTAAGGCCATTCCTCAGGTATGTTGTACGAAGAAGGAGCTGTTATATAAACAGCAAGATTTCAGAAGAAAATCGCAATTACATTGCTGTCTGCATCCTAATTCTATTGAACATTTTAGAAGTTTTATTTAGATATATTCACATACCATAGTATCCATCCAAGGTATACAAACAATGGCTTTTAATACAATCACAGATTTGCATATTCATCACCATGATCAGTTTTAAAACATTTTCATTACTCCAAAAACAAACACCTCATACCTCTTAGCAGTCATCTCTCAATCCCTCAATCCTTCTCCAGCCCTCCATGACCACTAATCTAATTCTGTCTCTATAGATTTACTTATATTTAAAGATACTAAAAATATTAATGTTAACTACAGTCCATAGTTTGCATAATGTGTATTTTTCTCATATACTACCCTTTCCTTAATACCCTGTAGTAGAGAAGTACATTTGTTATAGTTCATGAAAGAACATTCTTACATTTGTACTATTAGCCACAGTCATTGTCCACAGAGGGTTCACTGTAGTATACAGTCCCATGTTTTATCCTCTAGCTTTCCTTCTAGCAACATGCATGACCTAAAACTACCCCTTCATCCATATTCATACACATAATTCAGCATCATTAATTATACTCAGAGTAATCTGGTACCATCACCTCTATCCATTTCTGAATGCTTTCAATCAACCTAAATAGAAATTCTGTACAAGTTATGCATCAGCTCCCCATTCTCTACCCCCACTCTATCTCCTGATAACCTATATTCTAGATCCTAACTTTATGAGTTTGGTTATTATACTTAGTTCGTATTAGTGAGAGGATATAATATTTGTCATTTTGTGTCTGGCTTATTTCACATAATGTCCTCCAGATTCATCCATGTTGTCACATGCATAGGACTTCATTCCTTCTTACTGCTGAATAATATTCCATCATATGGATATTCCACATTTTGCTTATCCATTTATTGGTTGATGGACATTGGATTGCTTCCATGTTTTGGCAATTGTGAATAATGCCAGTATGAATATTGGTGTGCAAATATCTGTTTACGTCCCTGATTTCAGATCTTCTGAGTATATATACCTAAAAGGCTTGCCAGATTGCATGGCAATTCTATACCTAGCTTCCTGAGAAACCTCACTTGTGCTGGTTTGAAACTGTTGTGTACCCCAGAAAAGCCATGTTCTTTAATCCTGATTCAGTATTGTGGGGTGGGCATTCTTTTTTTTTTTTTTTTAACTTTTTTTATTAATTAAAAAAATTAACAAACAAAACATTAAGATATCATTCCATTCTACATATACAATCAGTAATTCTTAATATCATCACATAGTTGCATATTCATTATTTCTTAGAACATTTGCATCGATTTAGAAAAAGAAATAAAAAGACAACAGAAAAAGAAATAAAACGATAACAGAGAAAAAAAGATTATACATACCATACCCCTTACCCCTCGCTTTCATTTACCACTAGCATTTCAAACTAAATTTATTTTAACATTTGTTCCCCCTATTATTTATTTTTATTCCATATGTTCTACTCTTCTGTTGATATAGTAGCTAAAAGGAGCATCAGACACAAGGTTTTCACATTCACAGAGTCTCATTGTGAAAGCTATATCATTGTTCAATCATCATCAAGAAACATGGCTACTGGAACACAGCTCCACATTTTCAGGCAGTTCCCTCCAGCCTCTCTGCTACACCTTGAACAACAAGGTGATATCTACTTAATGCATAAGAATAACCTCCAGGATAACCTCTCAACTCTGTTTGGAATCTCTCAGCCATTGACACTTAGTCTCATTTCACTCTTCCCCCTTTGGTCGAGAAGGTTCTCTCAATCCCTTGATGTTAATTCTCAGCTCATTCTAGGGTTTTTCTCAGTCCCTTGAGGCTGAGTCTCAGCTCATTCCAGGATCTCTGTCCCACGTTTCCAGGAAGGTCCACACCCCTGGGAGTCATGTCCCACGCAGAGAAGGGGAGGGTGGTGAGACTGCTCGTCATGTTGGCTGGAGAGAGAGGCCACATCTGAGCAACAAAAGAGGCTCTCTTGGGGGTGACTCTTAGGCCTCAATTTTAAGTAGACTTGACATATCCTTTGTGGGGTTAAGTTTCATATGAACAACCCCCAAGACTGGGGGCTCAGCCTATAGCTTTGGTTGTCTATACTGCTTGTGAGAATATCAGGAATTCAACTTGAGGAAGTTGAATTTCTCCCCACTCTCACCATTCCCCAAAGGGGGCTTGCAAACACTTTTCTAGTCACTGATCAAATCACTCTGGGATTCATTGGGGCATCACTTTGGACAAACTAACAAAATCTCATGTCCTACCTGAGATTCCAAGTACTTATGACATTCAATCAAACTATCTACATGAGTTATATTAGGAAATGCTCTAGTCAAAATATAAATTTTGTAACAAATAAACATTTTTTGCTTTAGTCTCACACATAAGGTGACATTTTAAAGTATTAATTATCATCTATTTTCAGCACCCTGCAATAATGACATTCCTTTGTTCTTCCTCATGCAAAAACATTTTTAAAATTTGTACATTGTACATTTCACTATTATTATACATGCTAGGCATTCCTAGATTTTACCATCTTGATCTTTACCATCTATCTTTCTTTCTGATTTCATTTATGTCTCCAGCCCTCCTCCCTCTATCATTCTCACATGCAGCTTCATTCAGTGTTTTAACATAATTACATTACAGTTAGGTAGTATTGTGCTGTCCATTTCTGAGTTTTTATATTCAGTCCTGTTGCACAATCTGTATCCCTTCAGCTCCAATTACCCAATATCTCATCCTATTTCTATCTCCTGATGGTCTCTGTTACCAAGGAAATATTCCAAGTTTATTCACTAATGTCAGTTCATATCAGTGAGACCATACAGTATTTGTCCTTTTGTTTCTGGCTAATCACACTCAGCATAATGTCCTTAAGGTCTATTCATGTTGTTACATACTTCATAACTTTATTCTGTCTTACAGCTGCATAATATTCCATCTTATGTAAATGTCACAGATTGTTTAGTCAGCTGTCTGTTGATGGACATTTTGGCTGTTTCCATCTCTTGGTAATTGTCAATAATGCTGCTATAAACATTGATGTGTAAAATGTCCATTTGTGTCCTTGGCCTCATGTCCTTTGAGTAGAGACAGCATATAGATGGATCCTGTTTTTTAATCCATTCTGCCAGACTATGTCTTTTAACTGGAGAGTTTAATCCATTAACATTCAGTGTTATTACTGCATGGGTAGTACTTTCTTCTGCTATTTTGCCTTCTGGATTTTATATGTCATATCTAATTTTCCTTCTTTTTACCTTTACTCATAGTCTTCCTTTCTACACTCTTCTCCACACCTCTCTCTTCTGTCTTCGTATCTGTCTCTAGTGTTCCCTTTAGTATTTCTTGCAGAGCTGGTCTCTGGGTCACAAATTCTCTCAGTGATTTTTTTGTCTGAAAATGTTTTAATTTCTCCCTCATTTTTGAAGGACAGTTTTGCTGGATATAGAATTCTTGGTTGACAGTTTTTCTCTTTTAATAATTTAAATATATTATCCCACTGTCTTCTCGCCTCCATGGTTTCTGCTGAGAGATCTGCGCATAGTCTTATTGGGCTTCCCTTGTATGTGATGGGTTGCTTTTCTCTTGCTGCTTTCAAGATCCTCTCTTTCTCTTTGACCTCTGACATTCTGATTATTAAATGTCTTGGAGTATGTCTATTTGGATCTATTCTCTTTGGGGTACGCTGAACTTCTTGGATCTGTAATTTTAAGTCTTTCATAAGAGTTGGGAAATTTTCAGTGATAATTTCCTCCATTAGTTTTTCTCCTCCTTTTCCTTCTCTTCTCCTTCTGGGACACCCACAACATGTATATTCATGTGCTTCATATTGTCTTTCAATTCCCTGATTCCCTGCTCATATTTTTCCATTGTTTTTCCTATAGTTTCTGTTTCTTGTCAGATTTCAGATGTTCCATACTCCAGTTTTGAAATCCTATGTTCTGTCTCTTGAAATCTACCATTGTAGGTTTCCATTGTTTTTTTCGTCTCTTCTACTGTGTCTTTCATTCCCATAAGTTCTGTGATTTGTTTTTTCAGACTTTCAGTTTCTTCTTTTTGTTCTTTCCTTGCCTTCTTTATATCCTCCCTCAATTCATTGATTTGGTTTTTGATGAGGTTTTCCATTTCTGTTCGTACATTCTGAATTAATTGTTTCAGCTCCTGTTTGTCATTTGAATTGTTGGTTTGTTCCTTTGACTGGGCCATATCTTCAATTTTCCTAGTGTGATTTGTTATTTTTTGCTGGCGTCTAGGCATTTAATTACCTTAATTAGTTTATTCTGGAGGTTGCTTTCACTTCTTTTATCTAGGGTTTTCTTGCTGGATGAATTTGTTATCTATCTGTTCTTTGACATTCCGTTCAGCTTTATCTGGACCTTTAGCTTAAGTTTTGTTTAACAGAGGAGAATTTTCCAGTTCTTGTTTTCTTGTTTCTTGCCCTGCTTGTGTGGTGCCTTTCACCCACACACATTTAGGAGGGTCTACTTAGATATTATAGAACTCAGCCAGATTTTCCCAGACCAAACTGGCCTCCTATCAGGAGGAAAGAGTCACCTGCGTCGGTTTTCCCTGAGGTGAGACCCAGCAGGCTGAAAGACTTCCCTGTGAAGTCTCTGGACTCTGTTTTTCTTATCCTGCCCAGTATGTGGTGCTTGTCTGACTGCAGGTACCACCAGCATAAGATGATGCGGTACCTTTAACTTTGGCAGACTCACCCTGCTGGGGGCATGGTGGAGACAGAGGAGAGGTTGTAGGCTGGTTTTAATGGCTTCAAATTACCAAGCCCTGGTTTCTGAATTCCTTGATGGAGGGATTCCATCTGAGTTGGGCTTCACCCCTCCCCTGGGGAAGGCACAGGCTCCAGACAAGCCCCCAAAAGAGCTCACTTCTGCCTATGTCTGGGGCAGTTGCAGCCTGAAAAGTCCTGCTGCTGTATCCAGAGGCAGTCAAGCCTTTATTAGATACACAGCCACAAAAACCTCTGTTTCCTTCTTTTTTTTCCCCCTTTTTCTGTCAGTCCTGCCCCCTTGGCACCAGGGCAAAAATGAGCAACCTCTGTTTTGATCAGGTTCACCTAAGCTGGGGGCCTATTTTTAGTAGTCAGAATTAGTTAATTAGTTCCACAATTGGTGTTTGATTGTGCCCAGTCTCTGCTGCTGGTAAAGTCCTTTCCTTTCCCCTCTGGAAAGCAGCCTGTGGGGGAGGGGCACTGGCTGCCGCAGCTTTGGGAACTCACGGTTCGGGGGGGGGGGTGCTTGCAGCCATTCCAGCTGGTCCAGACTGGGGTATGCTGTGTGTCTGGTCACTGACGTGGCCCCAGGAGCTGTTCTGTACTGTTTCTGGTTATTTAGTACTTGTTCTGGAGGACGAACTAAAACACGCACGTTGTTAAGACTTGACCCGGAAGTCGGGGTGGGCATTCTTGATTAGGTTGTTTCCATGGAGTTGTGCACACCCAGTTGTATATGTGGCCTTTGATTAGATGGAGATGTGACTCCACCCATTCAAGGTGGATCTTAGTTTACTGGAGTCCTTTAAAAAGGGAAACATTTTGGAGAAAGTTAGATACAGACATTTGGAGATGCTTGGAGAGTTAACACAGGCATAGATGTTTGGATAAACAGAAGAAAATACCAGATGGACCCACAGGATCTGTAAAGGCGATTTGAAACTAGAAGCCAATAGAGGAGCCCAAATAGATGTATCTTCCCAGTAGATGTACCATCCCATGAGATGGTAAGCAAACCAGAACCCAGAAATTTTGCCCTGGAGAAGCTAAGTGAAGGCCAGCAGATGCTTTGAGAGGAAGCCACTGGAATCGGAAGCACAAAGCAGTGAACTGGGAGAAAGGACTTTAGACACCAGCCATGTGCCTTCCCAGCTGACAGACAGAGAAATCCCAGACACAATTTGGTCTTTCTTTTTAATTAAGGTATCTTTCTCTGGATACCTTAGTTTGGACATTTTTAAGGCCTTATGACTATAAACTTATAACTTAATAAATCCCCCTTTATAAAAGCCATTCCATTTCTGGTATATTGCATTCTGGCAACATTAGGAAATTAAAACACTGCCAAACCATCTTCTACAGTGGCTGCATCATTTTACATTTCTACCTGCAGTAAATGAATGTTCCTCTTTTACCCACATTCTCCCCAACACTTGTAGGTTTCTGTTATTGTTTTGTCTTGTTTGTAGTAGTGGCCATTCTGGTAAGTATGAAATGGTATCTCATTGTGGTTTGCATTGCAGTTCCTTAAAAGATAAGTGATGTTGGGCATCTTTTATGTGTTTTTGGCCATTTGTATTCCCTCTTTGGAAAAGTATCTATTCAAGTATTTTGCCCATTTTTAAACTGGATTGTTTGCCTTTTTAATGTTGAGTTGTAGTATTTCTTTACACAGTCTGGATAAGCCTTATCATAGATGTGGTTTCAAATATTTTCTCCCATTGTGTAGACTGTCTTATCACTTTCTTGACAAGTCCTTTGATGTACAGAAGTTTTCAATTTTGAGAAGATCCCACTTATCTATTTCTTTCTTTCATTGCTTATACTTTGGGGAAGTCTAAGAAACTATTGCTTACCACAAGATCTTGCAGTTACTTCCACACATTTTCTTCTTGGAATTGTATGGTCCAGGTTCATATATTTAGGTCTTTGATCCATTTTTTAGTTAATTTTTAGATAAGTGTGAGGTAGGGGCCCTCTTTCATTCTTTTGGACATGGATATCCAGTTCTCCCAGCACCATTGGTTAAAGAGCCTATTCTAACCCAGTTGGGTGGGCTTGGAAGTCTTATCAAATATCAATTGGCTGTAGATGCAAGGATCTATTTCTGAACTCTCAATTCAATACATTGGTCAGTGTATCTATCTTTATGCCAGAACCCTGTTGTTTTGGCCACTGTAGCCTTGTAATATGCTTTAAAATCAGGAAGTATAAGTCCTCCAACCTTGTTCTTTTTAAAGATGTTTTTGGCTACTTGGAACCTCTCATCTTTCCAGATAAATGTGATAATTGGCTTTTCCAATTCTGCAAAGTAGGCTGTTGGAATTTTGATTGGGTTTGTGTTGAGTCTGTATATCATTTGGGGGTAGAATTGACATCTTAATGATATTTAGTCTTCCAATCCATGAATGTGAATTCCCTCCCATTTATTTAAGTCTGCTTTTATTTCTTTAAGCAATGTTTTGTAGTTTTCTTTGTACAGGCCCTTTACATCCTTGATTAAATTTATTTCTAAGTATTAGATTCTTTTAGTTGCTATTGTAGATGCGGGGTTTTTTCTTGATTTCCTCTATAGATTGCTCATTACTAGTGTATGGAAACACTAATGATAATTGCATATTGATCTTATATCCCACCACTTTGCTAAACTCATTTCTAGTAGCTTAATTGTATATTTTTGGGGACCATATGTATAGGATCATATCATTTGCAAATAGTGCTTCTTCCTTTTCAACTTGGATGCATTTTTTTTTTCTTTTTCATGCCTAACTGCTCTTGCTAGAACATCTGACATAATGTTGAATAATACTGGTGACAGTGGGCGTCCTTGCCTTGCTCCAGATCTTACAGGGAAAGCTTTTAGTCATTCACCATTGAGTATGGTGTTTAGCTGTGGGTTTTTCATCTATGTCGGTGTTAGCTGTGGGTTTTTCATATATGCCCTTAATCATATTGAAGAAGCTTTCTTCTAATCCTATCTTTCAAAGAATTTTTATTAAGAAAGGATGCTAAATTTTGTCAAATGCCTTTTATGCATCAGTTGAGATGATCATGTGGTTTTTCCCCTTCAATTTGTTAGTGTGGTATATTATATTAATTCATTTTCTCATGCTGAACCACTCTTGCATGTCTGGGATAAAACCCACCTGATCATGGTGTATAATTCTTTTGATGTAATATTGGATTCAGTTTGCAAATATTTCTTTTAATGTTTCAAATATGCATTGACTAATGTATTTTAAATATTTAACATTCTAACAAATCTGATTTTTTAATTAATTTTTAATTTTTTAAAAAAATATTTACAACAAACTCATATTCTTAACAAATGATCATTCCATTCTACATATATAATCAGTAATTCACAATATCCTCACGTAGTTGTATATTCATCATGATCATTTCTTAGAACATTTGCATCAATTTAGAAAAAGAAATAAAAAGACAACAGAAAAAAATTCATACATACCATACCCCTTACCCCTCCCTTTCATTGATCACTAGCATTTCAATCTACTAAATTTATTTTAACATTTGTTCCCCCTATTATTTATTTTTATGCCATATGTTTTACTTGTCTGTTGACAAGGTAGATAAAAGGAGCATCAGACACAAGGTTTTCACAATCACACAGTCAAGTTGTGAAAGCTTTATCATTATACAATCATCTTCAAGAAACATGGCTACTGGAACACAGCTCTACATTTTCAGGCAGTTCCCTTCAGCCTCTCCATTACATCTTGACGAAAAAGGTGATATCTATTTAATGCATAAGAATAACCTCCAGGATAACCTCTCGACTCTGGAATCTCTCAGCTATTGACACTTTATTTTGTCTCATTTCACTTTTTCCCCTTTCATTTGAGAAGGCTTTCTCAATCCCTTGATGCTGAGTCTCAGCTCATTCTAGGGGTTTTCTTAATCCCTTGAGGCTAAGTCTCAGCTCATTCTAGGATTTCTGTCCCACATTGCCAGGAAGGCCCACACCCCTGAGAATCATATCACACATAGACAGGGAAAGGGTGATGAGTTTGCATTGTGTTGGCTGGAGAGAGGCCACATCTGAGCAACAAAAGAGGTTCTCTTGGGGGTGACTCTTAGGCCTAATTTTAAGTAGGCTTGACCTATCCTTTGTGGGGTCAAGCTTCACATGAACAAACCCCAAGACTGGGGACTCAGCCTATTGCTTTGGTTGTCCTCACTGCTTGTGAGAATATCAAGAATTCTCCACTTGGGGAAGTTGAATTTTCCCCCTTTCTCACCATTCCCACAAGGGGACTTTGCAAATACTTTTTTACTCACTGTTCAAATCACTCTGGGATTTATTGGGGCATCACTCTGGACAAATCTACAAAACCTTATGCCCTACTCAAGGTTCCATGTACTCATAGTGTACCAAATAAACATTTTTTTCAGTTTGCAAATATTTTGTTGAGGATTTTTGCATCTGAATTCATTAGAGAAAACAGTCTGTATTTTCTTTTGCATCTTTATCTGACTTTGCTATTAGGGTAATTTTGGCTTCATAGAATGAGTGAGGTACTATTACCTCCTCTTCAATTTTCTTGGAAGAGTTTGAGCAGGATTGGTATTTCTTGAAATGATTGGTAGAATTCACCTGTGAAGTCACCTGGTCGTGGGCTTTTCTTTGTTGGTAGATTTTTGATGACTGATTAAATCTCTATTTGTAATTGGTCTGTTGAGGTCTTCTGTTTCTTCTAGAATTGATGTAGGTGTTTGGATGTTTCAAAGAATTTATTCATTTCATCTGTTTTCTGATTTGCTGATGTACAGCTGTTCATAGTATTTTCTTACAATCTTTCTATTTTTGTGGAGTCAGTAGTGAGGTCCCTTTTCTCATTTCTGATTTTATTTAATTTTCTCTATTTTTTTCTTTGTTAGTCTAGCTACTGGTTTACCAATTTTATTGATCTTCTCAAAGAACTAATTTTTGATCTTGTTAATGCTCTCTATTTTTTTTAAATTCTCAATTTCATTTCTTTATACTCTAATCTTTATTATCTCTTTCCTTCTGCTTGGTTTGGGATTATTTTGCTCTTCTTTTTCTAGTTCCTCCAGGTGAGCAGTTAGGTCTTTGATTTTAGCTTTTTCAACTTTTTTAATGTAGGTGTTCAGGACTATAAATTTCCCTGTCAGCACTGCTTTTTAAAAGTACAATTTTATTGAGACATATTCACATACCATATACTCATCCAAAGTATACAATCAGTGGCCCATGGTATCATCATATAGTTGTGCATTCATCACCACAATCAATTTTAGATTTTCAGAAGCCCCCTCCCAAAAAATAATAAAAATAAAAACACCCAAAACACCCCATGCCATTATCACCCCCTATTATTTATTTATTTATCTTTATTTTCTTACTCATCTGTCCATTCACTGGATAAAGGGATTGTAAGTCACAAGGCGTTCACAATCACATGGTCATACCATAAAAACCATATAGTTATACAGTCAACATCAAGAATCAAGACTACTGGATTGTAGTTCAACAAATTTAGGTATTTCCTTCTAGCTATTAATAATACACTAGAAACTAAAAAGGAATATTTTTATACTATATAAGAATAACCTCCAGGATGGCCTCATGACTCTATGTAAAATCTCTTAGCCACTGAAACTTTTTGTTTTCTTTCTTTCCCCCTTTTTTGTCAAGAAATCTTTCTCAATCTCACAATGTCAGGGCCAGGCTCATCCCTGAGAGTCATGTCCCATGTTGTCAGGGAGAAATACACCCCTGGGAATCATGTCCCATGTGGAAGTGGGGAGGGACGTATTGAGTTTATTTGCTGAGTTGTCTTAGAGATCCCACATTTGAGCAACAAAAAAGTTCTCTGGTGGTGATCCTTAGGCATAATTATAAGTAGGCATAACTTCTTCATTGCAGATACATGTTTTATAAGTGCATGCCCCATGATTGAGGGCTTGGCTTATTAAATTGGTAGAACCTAATGCTTGTGAGAATATCAGGAATTCCCCACGTGGGGAAATTTAATATTTCTACATTTTTCCCCAGTCCCTCAAACGACTTTGCAAATACATTTTTGTTTTATGCTCAGATTACTCTGGGATGTATCGGATTATTACATTAACCTATTAAAATAACAAGCTCTCATTTTTTTTGTTTTATGCCCAGATTACTCTGGGATGTATCGGAGCATTGCATTAACCTGTTAAAATAACAAGCTCTCATTCTCTATTCAAGGTTCCAGACAGTTATATTATTTGAATAAACTTATCATACAAGTTAAATTAGCTAGTGTGCTACAGAAAATATAAATTTTGTACCAAAACTGCTGTAAGCTTACAATCTAGGAACATTTACAATAAGCCTTATTAAACATTTCATGCTCCCTAATCGTCGATTACCCAATCCTTGCCTACATTCTATCACCTGATCACCTGTGCTCTCAAATTTAATTCTCAGAGTTTGCACATTATAGTTAGTCCATATTAGTGAGACCTGTTATTTGTGTTTTCATTTCTGGCTTATTTCATCAACATATGCCTTCAAGTTTCATTCACCTAGTTGCATGCCTCACAACTTCATTCCTCCTTGCAGCTGCTCAGTATTACATTGTATGTATACACTGCAGTTTGCCCTTCTGTTCATCAGTTGATGTACCCTTAGGCCACTTCATCCATTGCAAATCATGAATGCGGCAGCCATAAACACCAGTGTGAAAATGCCTATTTGTATCCCTGCTTTCAGTTTCTCCAAGTATATACCTAATAATGGGGTTGCAGGATCATATGACAACCCTATATGTAGCCTCCTGTGGATCGCCACACTGCTTTCCAGAGGGGTTGCACCATTCCATTTCTCTATCAATAGTGCATAGATACATTTCTCCACATTTTCTCCAGCATTTGCTTGTTTCTGTTTATTTTTAAACAGTTTTATTCACACCGTAAAATTCATCCTAAGGAAACATTCAATGACTCCCAGTATAATCACATAATTATATATTCACCACCACAGTCTATATGAGAAATTTCCATTTATTCTGCAAAGAAAGAAAAGGAAAAAAGAAGGGAAAATTAATACAAAGGAGAAACAACACCATCATCACCAGGAATTCCTTACCCTGCCCTTATACCCCCCTCTTATTGACATTTAGCTTTGGTATATTGCCTTCTTTACAATTAGTGGAAGCATATTGCAATGTTCCTGTTAGCTATAGACCCTAGTTTGCATTGATTGCATTTTTTCCATATACCATCCTATTTTCAACACCTTGCAATGTTGACATTCATTTATTTTCCTTCCATGTTTGAACTTTCTTATATTTGTACATTAATCACCATCATTGCACACTCTAGGTTTAGCTAAGTTATACAATCCCAATTTTTATCCTCTGTCTTTCCTTCTGGTGTCATATACATCCCTAAGCTTCCTTATTTAACCATACACACACTCAGTTTTGTTTATTATACTTACAATATTGTGCTCCATTTTTATCCTTACTGATAATCTTCATTTCTACACTGTTCTCCGAGCCTCTGTCTCCTGTCTTTTCCTGTATACCTGTAGTCAGCACTGCTTTTACTGCATCCCATAAATTTGGGTATATTGTGTTCTCGTTTTTATTTGTCTCAAGATATTTACTGATTTCTCTTATTTTTTCTTTGACCCACTGATTAAAAGAGTCTTGTTTAACCTCTGTATATTTATGAGTTTCCCAGTTCTCTGTTATTGATGTCCAGCTTCATTCCACTATGATGACAAGAAGTGCTTTGTACAATTTCATTCTCTTTAATATTTTTGAGACCTGTTTTGTGATCTAAGATGTGGTCTATCCTGGAGAATGATCCATGAGCACTTGATGAAAAATGTATATCCTGTTGTTCTGTTTATGACTGTTAGGTCTAGTTCATTTATCATATTATTCAGTTTCTCTCCTCCCTTATTGATCCTTGGTCCAGATGTTCTGTCTATTAATAAGAGTGTTGTATTGGAATTTCCAACTATTATTTTAGAGACTTCTTTTCAGTTTTTTCCAGTATTTGTCTCATGTTCTTTGGGGCATCCTGGTTAGGTACATAAAAATATATGATTGTTAGTTCTTCTTGGTAAAGTGCCCCTTCTATTAATATATCGTGTTAGAACAGATTTTGGTACCAGAGAGTGGGGTGCTGCTGCAGTTTGCAAATACCAGTCATGTTGGACCAGTTTTTTGGATGGATAAGGGAAAGATTTTGGAGGAACTGAAGAGAATGATGGAGAACTCCTGGAGAGCTTGAAGAGACTATTGGTGTTAACAGAACCACTGCCAATCTGGACAAAGGGAGACACAAAAGGGACAAATGGGAGTTTGCAGAGTGAGAACAATGGAAGCTCAGGTCTGAAGCCAGGAAACCTTGGCCAGGAGAATGGACCCACCCATATACATGGAGAGGGCGAGTTTGCCCTGAGGGCAGAGGATGAGTCTTCCACCTCATTGCAGTGGAGGAGTTGTGCTGCCTCAGGCCTTGGAAAAGGTAGAGTATGCTCCTTGGGGACTGGGCAGAACCTGGTTGTCACCACATGGAGGGGTTGAGCATATGCCCCGGAAATGGCAGAGAGTTCAGGTATGGCCCTGATGCCTGGAGAGGGTGGAACCAAGAAAAAGGTGGTCTCCTCAATGTCCCCCAAGTTTGATTCGGAAAGAGACGGGTCACTGCATGGGCCCTTGGGAAGGATGGGACTGCCACTTTCTAAAGCTGAAGGATAAATGACTTTCAGACTTTGAAATCCAATGGTGTCTGCCCTGCAGGTTTTCCTTCTAGTTTCTCCCTATGGATCCTGTGACTGTCCCTCCTTTGCATATTGGCACCAGATAATTTGTTTTGAGATTCATAGGTCCAGAGATGGAAGAGAATTTTTTGCACTTTAATATTATTTAAGGTGATGCGTGTAGTTGCCAAGTTGACAAGGGGTGGACATGTGGTAGTTAGATTCAGGTGTCAACTTGGCTAGGTAAAGGTGCCTACTTCTATTGCTGTGGACATGAGCCAATGGCATGTGAACCTCATCTGTTGCTGATTACATCTACAGTCAGCTAGGAGGCGTGCCTGCTGCAGTGAATGACGTTTGACTTAATTGGCTGGTGCTTAAATGAGAGAGCTCAATGTAGCACAGCCAAAGCAGCTCAGCATACCTCATCGCAGCACTCGCAGCTCAGCCCAGGCCCTTGGAGATAAAGAAAGAAATCACCCCGGGGAAAGCTGTTAGAACCAGAGGCCTGGAGAGAAGGCCAGCTGAAATCACCCTGTGCCTTCCCGCACAAGAAAGAACCTCAGTTGAAATTAGCTGCCCTTCCTCTGAAGAGCCATACATTTTTAAGGAAATAAATCCCATTTTATTAAAAGCCAATCCATCTCTGGTGTGTTGCATTCTGGCAACTAGCAAAGTAGAACAGATGCTTAACGGAAAAAATTGATGGCTGGTGCTCTCCTTCATTTTTAAACATTTAAAAACCTTAAAATAGAGCATAATATACAAAGCAAAGAAAGAAAAAGGCAATACTTTTCAAAGCACACTTCAACAAGTACTTGCAGAACAGATCCCAGAGTTTGTCATGTGCTACCATTCCACCATCTCAGATTTTTCCTTCTAGCTGCTCCAAAACACTGAAGGTTCGAAGGAATATTAATATAGTGATTCAGCAGTAATACTCATTTGTTTGTTAAATCCTCTTTTCTCTATTATGCCTCCTCCTTCTCTCCTGTCCTGTCTCCCAGTGTTAAGGGATCTTTATACAATGCCTGTCCTGAATTTTTCATGTTGCAAAGAGGTGTCAACACTAAAGGATAGGGGGATGTAATCAATCAATAATCCTGAAAGGCCTGTCCCTCTGGGTTTTAGGATTCATATGACCTAGGATCCTCTGGGAATTATAGGTTCCAGGAAAGCATACTTATGCATGAAACCTTTGTGGTGTCTCAATTTGAACCCTAAGTGTTCTTAAGAGTCAAAAGGATTGATGTCAGTTGGGGGTTAGCAAACCATGGTAATTAGCACTATCTAACTGAACCTGGCATAAGAGTAGGCTCCAGAATAGTCTCTTGACTCTAATTGATCTCTCTTGGCACTGATGCCTTATTACACTTCTCTTCCCCCTTTTGTCCAGAAGGTGTTGTCGATCCCACAGTGCCAGGGCCAGACTTATCCCCAGAAGTCACACCCCCCCTCTTCCTCATTTTTGAAGGATAGTTTTGCCAGAAAAAGGATTCTTGGCTGGAAATTTTTTTCTTTCAGTGTCTTAAATATATCATACCACATCCTTCTTGTCTCAGTGGTTCCTGATGACAAATCAGGACTTAGTCTTATTGAGCATCCCTTGTATATTATTAATCGCTTTCTCTTGCTGCTTTCAGAATTCTTTGTCTTTGGCATTTGTACTGGTTTGAAATGATGTATGTATCCTAGAAAAGCCATGTTTTAATCCTAACCCTATTTTGTAAAGGCATCCCTTTCTTCCAGTCTCTATTCATTATTGTAGTTTGAAACTGAAATTACATGATCTCCCTGGATATGTGATTTGATCAAGAGTGGTTGTTAAGCTGGATTAGGTGGAGGCATGTCTCCAGCCATTTGGGTGGGTCTTGATTAGTTTACTGGAATAAAAGAGGAAACATTTTGGAGAAAGCTGGAGATTCAGAGAGAGCAGAGAATGCTGCAGCACCACAAAGCAGAGAGTCCATCAGCCAAAACTTTAGAGATGAAGAAGGAAAACACCTCCCAGGTAGCTTCATGAAATAGTGAGCCAGGAGATAAAGCTAGCAGATGACACCGTGTTCACCACATGCCTTTCCAGATGAGAGAGAAACTCTGACTGTGTTTGCCATGTGCCTTTACATTTCAGAGAGAAACTCTGAACTTCATCGGCCTTCTTGAATCAAGGTACCTCTCCCTGGATGCCTTAGATTGAACATTTCTGTAGATTTGTTTTAATTGGGACATCTTCTGGGCCTTAGAACTGTAAACTAGTAATTTATTAAATTCCCCTTTTAAAAACCATTCCATTTCTGGTATATTGCATTCTGGCAGCTAGCAAACTAGAACAGCATTTAACATTCTGATTAGCATGTGTCTTAAAGTAGGTATTTTAGGATTTATTCTATTTGAAGTTCATTGCGCTTCTTGGACATGTATACTTATGTCTTTCATAAGAGTTGGGAAATTTTCAGTCATTATTTCCTCAAATAGTCTTTCTTTCCTTTTCCTCTTCCCTTATTCTTCTGGGACACCCATGGTGTGTATGTTTGTGTGCTTCATACTGTCATTACATTCTCTGAGATTTGCTCAATTGTTTTCCCTTCTTTTCTCCTTCTGTCCTTCTGTCTGTATGATTTCAGATGTCTGGTCTTCTAGTTCACTGATCCTTTCTTCTGCCTGTCCAAATCTGTTTTTATATGCCTCTAAGATATTTTTACTCTCTCTGGTTCTGTCTTTCATTCCTAAAACTTCTTTTATTTTTCTTTGCATGCTTTCATATTCTTCTTTATGGTTACCCAATGTCTTCTTAATATCCTTTATCTCCTTAGCTACATTTTCTTTCATCTCCTCGAGTTTATGTTGGATATTTGTTTGAACATATTTGATTTGTCATTCCAAATTTTGTGTCTCCTCTGACTTTTTCATTTGTTCTTTGGGCCATATCTAACTGTTTCTCAGTATGGTTTGTAATTTTTGCTGATATCTAGATATTTAATTTTCTTGAGTTTATTCTGATGGTCAGTTTATTTCTCTTGCCTAGGGTTTTATTGTTGATTGGCTTTGAGTTGAGGGCTCTTTGACATTTGTTTAAACTTATTCTGCATCTTTAGAATTGTCCATGTTTAATTGACCAAAAGAGGACCAGGGACCAATGAAGGGGATGCAGACTAGTTCCAAAGGGCCCTGGGAAGAGGGTCAAGAAAGATGCCATAAAGCCTTTTTTTGTCGGCTCCCCAAAGCTGCACTTTCCTGGCCTGCTCAGCAGATGGCACTATTCTGTAAACTATTCTCTACAGCTCTAAGGAGTAAGTATATTTTCTCATCCTCCACAAGCTCACCCCTACAAGGGGCAATGTTGAAACAGTATCTGTCAGTGGAGGATCCCTACTGGGATGTGCTAGACCCACAATTCAGAGCCAGGTCCCCGCATTCCCAACTCACCAATCAGAAGCAATGCTCAGCTTTTTTTTTCACATGGGCAGGCTCCAGGAATTGAACCCGGGTCTCCGGCGTGACAGGCACAGGTGGTGCACTGAGCCACTGTTGCACCATCTCCTTCATATTTGAAAGAGATTTTTGCTGGGTTTAGAATTCTGAGTCAATAACTTTTTCCTTCAGCACTAAAATATCACTTTCTTGTCTTCTGACTTGCCTGGTTTCTGACAAGCAGTCTACTGTAATTCTTAGCTTTGTTTCTCTGTATCCTATTGTCTTTTTCGCTTTCAGGAATGTGAATATGATACACTGAAGAGTGGCTTTCCCCAGGAGTCTGTGGTTTGGTATCTGTTATGATTTTGGAGAAATTTCAGCTATTCTTTCTTCTGTCCTGTCGGATTTCTCTTCTTCTGAGTTTCCAATTGCACCTATGTTAGACTTCTTGATAGAGTATCATAGCTCTTATCTGCTGTATTCTATTTTGTTCACTTTTTTTTCCTCTTTGCACTTCAGTGTGGGTGTTTTGTATCGCCCTATCTTCAAGTTCACTGATTCTTTCTTCAGCAGTGGTGAGTTGTCTCATGAGCTTTTTAAAGGCTTTCTTCCTCTCTGTTGCTACAATTTTTATTTTTAGCATTCCCATTTAATTCTTTCTTATAGTTTTCATTTCAAATATGCTGAAATTGCCCATTGGTATTGCACATTGTTCATCTTTTCCACTAGAGTCATTAGCACTGGAGTCAGCAAACTATGGTTTGTGGGTGAGATCTCCCATTTTTTAAATAAAGTTTCTTTGGACACAGGCATGCCCATTTTTTTATGTGTTGTCTGAGGTTACTTTTGCACTACAAAAGCATGGTTGAGTAATGGCAACAGAAACAATATGGCTTACAAATCCTAAAATATTTACTATCTGCCATTCATGGAAAAAGTTTACAGACACCCCCACCTGAGCGTATTAGTCATTGTTATTTTAAATTCCCTGGCAGAGGGTTCCACCTCCATGTAATAGCTGAATCTGATCCTTTGTGGTTTGTTGTATTTTCCTTAGCTTTTGGTATAGTTTAGACTTTTTGTTGAAAGCTAGCATCTTCTGTAGGATAGTAGCTACTGAGAGAAATAGGATGTGTTTTGTTTTTTTGTATGTGTGTTGTACCTGATGGTCATGTCTTTCCTTCTGCTAGAACTTTTGTAAGGGAGTTTATTCTCATTAGGAATTGGGTTTCAAATTTCTCTGGCTATGCTTTGTGTTTGTATGAGGAGTTAGTTGGTCATAGTTTTTTTTGTTTGTTTCTTTTTGATAAAAGAAATATTTCTTTTTTTCCCTTAGCTTTTGGTTTTTCCTTTTCTCCATGTCTCAGAGAAGTTCTGACTCTTGCAGGATAGTTGTTACTAGATGTTTGTCAGTCTGTCATTGGAAGGTGGGGAGCATTGCCTGTACTTATTAATCCTCAGTCTTAGTTAACTTTGTTCCTGGGTCTCATGGTAGGGCCTTCTCAGTGCTCTTATTCCTCTTCCAAGATATTTCTGAGCCCATCAGGTATTCTGGCCCTTCTTCCAGGGATAGAGAGTCCTTTTCGTGTGTTTTTTACCCCCAGCTGCAATTGGATTTCACCAATACCCCAAGGGCAGCTGTGTTTTTTACGTGGCTCCCCCTCAGATGAGGGCCTTTGTCTTACAGGGGAGACAAAGAAGAATGGCCTGGGTGTAGTTTCTTGCCCCTCGCACATTGGCTGATGTTCCTCCTCCCAACTTCTGCACAATTCAGGAAGACATTCTCAGGACTCTCGCAATCTTTTCTTTGTGTGTCTGGTGGAGTTTGTGGATAAAAACCGTGTAAGAAGATGCAGAGACCCCTATAATTGTGACCCCCAGGGGCTCTAACTTTTCTTCTTTTTTTTAGAATTTGTTTTATTTTTTGTGAAAAATGACATACGTGCCAATGTTAGTTTGCAAGCTGCAGGAATGAAAATACCAGAACTGGAGTGGCTTTTTAAAAAAGGAATTTAGTGAGTTACAAGTTTACAGTTCTAAAGAAGTGGAAGTGTCCAAATTAAGGCACCAGCAAGAGGTTACCTTCACTCAAGAAAGGCTGATGGGTCAGGAACAGCTCTGTTAGCTGGGTAGTCACGTGGCTGGCGTCTGCTGGTCCCTGGTTCCTGGATTCTGTTGCTTTCATCCTCTGTTCCTGTGGAGGTTCTTCACTTTACTTCTCCAGGGCTGGCTTTCATCTCTTGGCTTCCCTTGGCTCTCTCCAGGTTCTGGCTTGCTTAACATCTCATGGCAACATCTGCTTGGTTTCCAAGCATCTCCAAACACCCATGTCTCTGTTCTCCACATGTCCACATCTGTGTCAGCTCTACTGTGAAGTTTCTGTCAGCCGAGGCTTCTGTCATTTCTCTGGGCTCTGTCATTTCTGTTGTTTCTGAGGTTTCTCCAAAATGTTTCCTCTTTATGGATTCCAGTAAACTAATCAAGACCTACCTGGAATGGGTAGAGTCACATCTACATCTAATCAGAAGTTAACACCCACAATAGGGCACGCCATATCTCCATGGAGATAATCTAATCAAAAAATTCCACCCTACATTACTGAACCAGGATTGAAAGAAATGATTTCTTCCATGAGATTGGACCAAGATTAAAATATGGCTTTTCTGGGATACATAATACTTTCAAACCAGCACATTCCACCCTGGGAACCCCAAAAGCATGTTTTTTTCCGTTTACAACAGACATTCACTCCATTACACGATCACAAAAGCTTCAAAACATTTCAGTAACAATACAAATAAATTACAATGTTAAAATCAGTACAAAGTCTCATCAAAATCTGTTCTAAGGCAAAGTCTGTGCTGGCTCTGGACTTGTGAAACTCAGAACAAGTTATATGCTGCCAATATACACAGGAGAGACAGTCATAGGATACATGTTTCATTTCCATAGGGAGAAAGTGGAAGGAACACAGGGGTCACTGGACTCATACACTTCTGAAAACCTACAGGGCAAACACCACTAGATTCCAAAGTCTGAGAGTCAGTTATCATTGGGACTTTAGAAAGGTGCAGTCCCACCCTTTCCAAGAGCCTGTTTAGCAGCCTTGCTCGCTCCAAATGCTGTCATGGAGTTTGCAAACTTGGGGGACAGTGAGGAGACCACCTTTTTCTCGGCTCCACCATTTCCTTTTAATGCAGAATTGAACTCCACCAATTCACCAGTCACCTTACCAGAACTCTTTTACTGGTGTCCGGCTCTGTCTTGTCCAGGTAAGCCAGTGGACATATCCCATCTCTCCCCTGACACTTTCTGTAGATTTTGGGTCTGGTCATTGCCCTGAAGTCTTCACATTACACTGTATTCAAGAATAGGTGTGTACTTACTGCTTATCAGGCTTCATAGCTTTTTGTGAGTTTAGGAGCAATGTTTTTTTTTCTCCAGCTCTCTACACACCACAGCAGAAACTGAAAATGTTGCTTTTATTTTTGAAATACATTTTCATTGACTATAGAATTCTAAGTTGACAGTTGCTTTCAGCATTTTTCCACTGTCTTGTAACTGTTATAATTTCTGAAGATTCTGATGAGATCTGTATTTATTTTCTTTTTGGCTTTTTTTTGGGGGGGGACCGTGCATGGTCCAGGAATTGAACCTAGGTCTCCCACATGAAAGGCGGACATTCTAACCACTAAACTACCCTTGCACCCTATTTTTTCTTTTTAACAAATTGTGTTGTCTTTATTTTCTCTGGCTCATTTTAATATCTCTCTTTATTACAGTTTTTAGGGATTTGATTTACAGTTGCTTTGGTGTATTTTTTGGTGTGTTTATCCTGCTTGGGATTCTTTGAGTTTCTTGTATTTCTGAGTTTGCAGTTTTCCTAAAATTTGAAAAAATTTTGGACATTTTTTCCTCCGGTATCCTTTCTCACTCCTGCCCTGATTCCTTTTCCTTCTGAAACTCCAATTATATCTATATTTGACTGTTTGATGTTTACCCTCCTGTCACTGAGATTCAGTTCATATTTTTTCCTGTTTTTTTACTATCTGTACTTCAAATTATAATTTTGGTGTCTTCAAATTCACTGATATTTCTTCTGTAGTTATCCAATCTAATCCAGTGAATTTTTCCTTTCTGACAATGAATTTTTTCAGCTCTACAAGTTCTGTTTGGTACTTTTAGTATCTTTCATTTTTCTTATATTCCATGTTTTCCTTTAAAAGCTGGTACACAGTCATAATAGCTATTTTAAGGTCTCCATTGATAGTTCTATCTTTTCCATCAGTTCATGTCTATCTCTGTTAACTAATTTTTCTCTTGTTTATGCATCATATTTTCCTGCTTTAGAAATATCTAATCATTTTTAATTGAATGCTTGGCATTATGAATTTTATGTTGTTAAGTGTCTGGATTTATTCTCTTCTTTTAAAGAGTGTTGGGTTCTATTAGTCATGCAGGAAGTTGTTCTTTGTAGTTCATTTTCATCCTTTTGGGTCCTACTTTTAAGATTTGCTCTGCTAGGTTTAGAGGAGCCTTTCCTCTAGTGATAATTTAGCCCCATTGCTAAGGTATAGCCTTCGGTGATCTCTGTTGAGTCTCCCAAGTAATCAGTGAATGTTCTGTACTATGGTATGTTGCAACTGAAATTCCTCTCAACCTGTGTAAGCTCTGCTCAGCTCAGATCAACCTGGGTGTTCTTTTTCTAACCTCGTTGAGGCTCACCCTGATCATACGTGCCTTACATATCCAACAAAGAGTCAAGAAAACCTCACACATATTTCTAGAGCTCTTTTTTGCGTGGGCAGGCACCAGAATCGAACCCAGTTCTCTGGCGTGGCAGGAAAGAACTCTGCCTGCTGAGCCACCATGGCCCACCTTCTAGAGCTCTTTTTGTATGTAGTTCCGACCTCTTTGAAACTCTACCCTACAACATCTAGCCATCTCAGCCTCTATGAAATATTATATATGTCTTTATAACTTAATAAGACTGTTGTGCTTATTTCAGGATTCTTCTGTCTTTCTCACTTTTTGGAATGTGCTTGTAGGAAGAAAGCTGGCATAATTGAAAGTTTCAATTAGTTTGTTTTCTTTCTTTCAGGGATCAAGGTTCTTACTATTTTTTGTCCAATATTTGAAAGCTGCTGTTTCGTATATTTGGGGGAATTTTGTAATTGGTTATGGTGGAAGAGTAAATCCAATCCCAGTTACTTCATGACTGGAACTGGAAATCCTGGGTCTTACTTTATATTTCATTCTGAGAATCTTTCCCATTTTTGAGTGTTTAGTTCATTTACACTTAACATCTTTATTGTTATGTTTGGCTGTAATTCTGTTTTGCTGTTTGTCTTTGTCTTATTTTTTTTTCTCCTTTCCTGACTTCTTTTGGGCTAATTAAATATTTTTTAGAATTCCATTTTAATTCCTCCATTTCTTTTTTTAACTGTATTTCTTATTTGTAATATTTTTAAATACTTCCTTAGAGATAACAATATACATCCTTGAGTTTTCTTTTTACTTTTATTTTATAGATTCACAGGAAATTGCAAAAATAGTACATAGAAGTCCCTTGTATCCTTCACCTAGTTTCTCCCAGTGGTTACATCTAACATAACTGTAGTACAAAATCAAAGCCAGGAAGTTGACATTGGTACAATTTTGTGTATAGCTCTATGCTATTTTATTACATGTGTAAATTTGCATAGTTACCTCTGCAATCAAGATACAGAACTATTCCATTACCACAAAGATCTACCTTTTGCTACCCCTTGAGAGTCATACCGGAACTTTCCCCTCCCCCAACCATTCCCAAACCCTGGCAACCATAATCTCTTCTACATCTTTATAATTTTGCCGTTTTAAAATGTTATAAAATGGAACCATACAGTATATAACCTTGTGAGACTGGCATTTTTTCACTTAGCATCTGCCCTTGAGATCGATCTGAATTGTTGCATGTATCAGTAGTTCATTTACTATTATTGCTCAATTACATTCCATGGAATGAATGTACCAGTTTGTTTAACCATTTATCTATTGAGGGACATTTTGGTTGTTTCTTGCTTTTAGCCATTACAAAAAGCCTTCTTGATCATTAGTCTACAGGTCTTTATGTGGATGCAATTTTTCATTTCCCTGCTACAAATGTCCTCTTTTTACTAATTTCAAGACTCTAATTACACACATATCAGTCTTTCTGAAATTGTCCCACAGATCACTAAAGCTCTGATCAATTCTTTCAATTCTTTTTCTTCCTTTTCTTCATACAGGATGCTTTCTATTGATCTCCTTTTTTTCCCTTCTCTATTTTGTCCATCTAGTGAATTTTTAAATTTATATATTGTATTTTCCAGTTCTATTATTTTGAAATGGTCCTTTCTCTACAGCTTCTGTTGTTCTGCTGAGATTTCCTATATGTTCATTTATTAGTAGCATATTTTCCTTACATCCACAGAAGCTATTATAATAATGGCTTCAAAGCCATTATAAAATGGCTTCTTGTCTGCTAATTTTAACATCTAAATCAAATTGGGGTTTGGTTTTCATTGATTTACTTTTTCTTAATTATTATTGACCACCATATTTTGGTTATTTGGATTGGTTTTTTCGTGTTTTGTGTGTGTCTGTATCTAGTAATTTTGACGTTTATTCTGAATACAGAAAATTTTATATTGTAGAGATTATGGGATTCTGCTGCGTTCCTGTGGAAAATGTAAAATGTTGTTTTAGCAGCCAGTTTACTTGGCTGCACTCAACTCTATTCTTCATAGTCTCTGAATGGGGTTAACACCTGAAATCTTTGTTCTGTTCTTTTAGTTTTATCTGGGCATCTTGGTGTGTGCTCCACACATCAGTAATTCAGGGGCCTAACAGGGATTTTAGCACAGTTTATTCGCTGGCTTTGGAAGTGCCCTTCTGTGCCTCTTTTCTTTTTGGGCTTTCTTTCTTTTTTTGCTTCCCAATTATTGGGGTAATTCTGAACTCTTGTTTTCTGATTCCTGTAGCCAACAAGACTAGGGGATTATATTCGAATTCTAGCCACCTAGGTTGTTTCCAGCTGGGACTTGCCTTCAGGCAAATAGCCAAATTGAAAAAAAATCACCAAGTGCTATTCCATTTTCAAGTGTTGAACTCCCTACAGTTTATGTCTGCTTTCAGTTACTCTCCAGCACCTTCAGATAGTTTTTGTTTATATTTTGGCCAGAGTTTATAATTACTATCTGCTAGTTGGTTGAACTTGGTTTAAAAGAAGTTTTGCTTCCAATTATGGTGACAACACCACCATAGTTGGAAATAAAACTTTCTGGCTTATATCAAAGTTTTTTGTTTCAGTTTATGCTGGCAATTTTTTTTTTTTGCTCATTTTTCCTATTTTATCTTTTGCTTATTTCATAAAGTTTTGTGAGGGGGTATGTTCTGTAATACAGTTTCAATTTACCATGGAAATCTCATTTTTTTGGCATTTTGTTATGAATAGTTAGCAGCAAGTTTTCTTTATTGGTGATATGTAAGATAAGGAGGTATTTCACAATGAAGGTCATCTTTGATTTGATTATATGGTATATGTGTCCATCTTCTGTATATTCCAGTGCCTGCAGCTTTGGCTCAAGTTCTTATCACTGCCTTCAGACTGTCATGGTCTACAGCATAGGCCTGTTTCAGTCCGTCTCCTATACCCTCATCATAGAGATCTTCCTAAAGTCAAATCTTATTCAGGTTTTTTTTTCCATTGAATACTTCTCGTAACTTGTACAGTCTAAACACAGATCTTTCATTTAGAAGGGTTTTTTTGGATTTTCTAAACTAAACATGTAGTAATTGGAGGTGATGGGCCATATCACATTAAAACCCAACACAGGCTGTCAGAACAGAAGCCTGTATATTGGTATGCAGTGGCAAAGGACAAGTCACTGACATCCACTGCTCATTTTTCCCACTGCCAGCCTCTCAGTTCAAAATCCACAACCCCCAGGTATAAATCTCTTGGTGTCAGCACATCCTTTCTGGATTGGATTGTGATGGAAACCATTTTAATGGAGCATGGCTCAGCTAATGCAAATTCCCACCTTACTAAGGTGTTCTAGGAAAATCCAAGGAATCCAGACAGATCTCTCCAGGTGTCAACCAAACAATTAGGAAAATGGTACTATGTGGACCAGTTCATAGATTTTTCAGGTTTTGATTTATTTTCCAGTTTCTTTCCGCTTAAATCTTTAAGATGTTTCCACAAGATTGCCACATCAACAGCAGATAGCTTTTTTTATTTGCTCAGTTGCTTCTTTCTTATGTTTGTTTCTCCAATCAATGTGGCTGTTTGAAACTTGTTCTCTATTAGACTCTTTAGGAAATGTTTATGGAACCAGTACTCTCTGATTTTATACATATCCATGAAAGTTTGACTGTGGACTTTAAAACTTTAACATCTTTTGCCTGGAAATAAAATCCTTGGCTCAAATTTTTAAGGTATCTTACATATTTTTATCTACTGCCTTGTGACATAAAGTTTAGCTGAGGAAAAGTTTGATGGACAGTCTGATTTTATTTCCCTCATTAATAATTTAATCTTTTTGCCTTGATGTCCAAAGGATTTTTTCTTTCTATTTAAAACCCAACAGTTTTGTTATAATAGGTTATGATGTTGGGTACTCTTGATTGATTTCCTACGTATATTGTGTGCTATTTAAATTAGCAATCTTGAATCTTTTATTTCAAGGAAGTTTTCTTGACTTATAATTTTTAGTATTTGTTCTGGTTCATTGTTTGGTTCTCTGCTTAGCAATTCATATTACATGTGTTTTAGATTTCTAAAGAAAATGTTTTCTGTCTTCTAGACTAACTTTCTCACGAGTCACCCTTCCTCCTTCCTTCCCCCTCCTTCCTTTTCTCTCCTCCTTTCTCTCCTTTTATCATACTTGATATATTTTTCTTCTTTTTTACTTTTTATTATTTCAAGTCATTATCCGTCATGTTTATTTACTCTTGTGGTCCTTTTAGTGTAGTCTTCATTTTCTGAAATGATTTATATCTTTATTTTTTATAATTTGTTCCTTATACCATTAACTAATCTCTGAGTTTTTCTCACTCTGACTGATACTGTTTTTCTATGTCTCCTTATCATTTAAAAAAACTCTCATTAATCAATATATAGCTAATATATATTGAGTATCTACTGAGTGCCAGGCATGTACATTTATTATCTCATCTTATTCTCACAACAACCCTATGATATAGGTGCTCTTTTCAGTCTCTTTTTGCAAATGGGGAAACAGACACACTAGGTTGAGGGCAGGACTCTGCACCAGACTCTGGCATATTGTTTAAATGGAACATGGAAAGGTTTCCATAAATATGCTGTGTGTGTGCTCTTATGAACTGCCATTAGAGTACTGGTATCCCAGAGTGAAGTGAGCACAGGACTAAGAATCTGAAGACCTCTGTATCTTGGCCTAGTTGCTCATTACTGTGATTTAGCTTCCTGATCTCCCAATGAGGTTCTGTGATGTATCTATGAAGCCTTTTGCAGCTTGTACGTTCTAAGAGTGCATGCTTCAGATGCTTGGCCCACTGAGGCCTTAGAATTCCAGACCAAGTTCTAAAGGGCAGGCTTTGTGTTTTATTATGTAACCCAGAGGAATTCACAGGGGGCGACTTTTTTTTTTTGAGGTAGAAAATGGAATTCCAGATGCCAGGCAGTTTGTTAACTACAGCTGAGTGTATAAGTATGCTTAATTTGGCTGAAGTTTATTTGCAGACATTTTAGGAAATAAATCTGGGAAACCATTTGTGATTCTTTGTAGTCGACTTTGAGAAAGTAAGAAGCTGTGTTTTAGATTTATTTTATTCTCTTGTATGATAAAAGTAATACATGCAGAAGATGGCGGCTTAGTAAGACGCGCGGATCTTAGTTTCTTCTCCAGGACAGCTACTAGGGGAGTAGAAACGATACAGAACAGCCCCCAAAGCCACAACAGAGATAAAAAAGACAGCGTACCCCATCCTGGAACGGCTGGCTGGCTGAGAGAAGCCGCTCGGGTGAGATCGCCGAGGCGCGCAGGCTTCACCGGGCGGGGCGGCAAGCGGCCAGAGTCACTCCCTTCCCCCTTCCCAGGCCGGCTGGGAGAATTGGAGAGGCGGTCCCCTGAAACCGCGGCGGCTGGCGCCCACACCACGCACGGCCCCCCGGACCAACTGAGAGAATTGGATCGGAAATCCCCAGGCCGCGGAGAATGGTGACGGGTGGGGGAGGCCCCTTCCAAACCTGTGACTCCCCGGAAACGTGCACTCTCCCGGGCGGGCCGCTGCCACGGGCACCCTCCCGCCACGCTTGTTGCCCCGGGCCAACTAGGAAATTCGGACAGGCGCTTTCCCGGGCTGAGGCAGCCAGCAACCCTCCCCGAGTTCGGACCCCGGGCCGGCTCGCACTCTACCAAGCCGCTTCGGCTAGCAAACCTCCCGGACGGCGAGAGTTTTCCAAAGTTAAAGGTCCCACAGCACCTTTTACTGGTGGGAACCGCAGACAAACGTGTGCCACGAGCGCCACCTATGGGCAGGATAAGAAAAACAGAACCCAGAGATTTCACAGAAAAATCTTCCAAACTTTTGGATCCAATACCCAGGGAAATATGTCTAAATGCGCAGATGCCAACAGAAGATAATGGATCACACTCAAATAATTGAAAATATGGCCCAGTCAAAGGAACAAGCCAATAGTTCAAATGAGATACAGGAGCTGAATATTCAGCTAATGCTGAATATACGAACAGAAATGGAAAACCTCTACAAAAACGAAATCGATAAACTGAGGGAGGACATGAAGAAGACATGGGCTGAGCATAAAGAAGAAATAGAAAAACTGAAAAAACAAATCACAGAACTTATGGAAGTGAAGGACAAAGTAGAAAAGATAGAAAAAACAATGGATACCTACAATGATAGATTCAAAGAGACAGAAGATAGAATTAGTGATTTGGAGGATAGAACATCTGAATTCCAAAAACAAACAGAAACTATCGGGAAAGAATGGAAAAATTTGAACAGGGTATCAGGGAACTCAAGGACAATATGAAGCACACAAATATATGTGTTGTGGGTGTCCCAGAAGGAGAAGAGAAGGGAAAAGGAGGAGAAAAACTAATGGAAGAAATTTTCACTGAAAATTTCCCAACTCTTATGAAAGACCTAAAATTACAGATCCAAGATGTGCAGCGCACCCCAAAGAGATTAGACCCAAATAGGCGTTCTCCAAGACACTTCCTAGTTAGAACATCAGAGGTCAAAGAGAAAGAGAGGATCTTGAAAGCAGCAAGAGAAAAACAATCCATCACATACAAGGGAAACCCAATAAGACTAGGTGTAGATTTCTCAGCAGAAACCATGGAGGCTAGAAGACAGTGGGATGATATATTTAAATTACTAAAAGAGAAAAACTGCCAACCAAGACTCCTATATCCAGCAAAATTGTCCTTCAAAAATGAGGGAGAAATTAAAACATTCTCAGACAAAAAGTCACTGAGAGAATTTGTGACCAAGAGACCAGCTCTGCAAGAAATACTAAAGGGAGCACTAGAGTCAGAACCGAAAAGACAGAAGAGAGAGGTATGGAGAAGAGTGTAGAAAGAAGGAAAGTCAGATATGATATATATAATACAAAAGGCAAAATGGTAGAGGAAAATATTATCCAAACAGTAATAACACTAAATGTTAATGGACTGAATTGCCCAATCAAAAGGCATACTGGCAGAGTGGATTAAAAAACAGGATCCTTCTATATGCTGTCTACAGGAAACACATCTTAGACCCAAAGATAAACATAGGTTGAAAGTGAAAGGTTGGGAAAAGATATTTCATGCAAATGACAACCAGAAAAGAGCAGGAGTGGCTATACTAATATCCAACAAGTTAGACTTCAAATGTAAAACAGTTAAAAGAGACAAAGAAGGACACTATCTACTAATAAAAGGAACAATTAAACAAGAAGACATAAGAATCATAAATATTTACGCACCGAACTGGAATGCCCCAAAATACGTGAGGAATACACTGCAAACACTGAAAAGGGAAATAGACACAAATACCATAATAGTTGGAGACTTCAATTCCCCACTCTCATCAATGGACAGAACATCAAGACAGAGGATCAATAAAGAAATAGAGACTCTGAATATTACTATAAATGAGCTAGACTTAACAGACATTTATAGGACATTACATCCCACAACAGCAGGATACACCTTTTTCTCAAGTGTTCATGGATCATTCTCAAAGATAGACCATATGCTGGGTCACAAAGCAAGTCTTAACAAATTTAAAAAGATTGAAATCATGCACAACACTTTCTCGGATCATAAAGGAATGAAGTTGGAAATCAATAATAGGCGGAATGCCAGAAAATTCACAAATACGTGGAGGCTCAACAACATACTCTTAAACAACGATTGGGTCAAAGAAGAAATTGCAAGAGAAATTAGTAAATACATCGAGGCAAATGAAAATGAAAACACAACATATCAAAACTTATGGGACGCAGCAAAGGCAGTGCTAAGAGGGAAATTTATTGCCCTAAATGCCTATATCAGAAAAGAAGAAAAGGCAAAAATTCAGGAATTAACTGTTCACTTGGAAGAACTGGAGAAAGAACAGCAAACTAATTCCAAAGCAAGCAAAAGGAAAGAAATAACAAAGATCAGAGCAGAAATAAATGAAATTGAAAACATGAAAACAATAGAGAAAATCAATAAGACCAGAAGTTGGTTCTATGAGAAAATCAATAAGATTGATGGGCCCTTATCAAGATTGACAAAAACAAGAAGAGAGAGGATACAAATAAATAAGATCAGAAATGGAAGAGGAGACATAACTACTGACCTCACAGAAATAAAGGAGGTAATAGCAGGATACTATGAACAACTTTACGCTAATAAATACAACAATTTAGATGAAATGGATGGGTTCCTGAAAAGACATGAACAACCAACTTTGACTCAAGAAGACAGAGATGACCTCAACAAACGATTCACAAGTAAAGAAATTGAATTAGTCATTCAAAAGCTTCCTAAAAAGAAAAGTCCAGGACCAGATGGCTTCACATGTGAATTCTGCCAAATGTTCCAGAAAGAATTAGTACCAATTCTCCTCAAACTCTTCAAAATAATCGAAGTGGAGGGAAAACTACCTAATTCATTCTATGAAGCCAACATCACCCTCATACCAAAACCAGGCAAAGATATTACAAAAAAAGAAAACTGCAGACCAATCTCTCTAATGAATATAGATGCAAAAATCCTCAATAAAATTCTGGCAAATCGTATCCAACAACACATTAAAAGAATTATACATCATGACCAAGTAGGATTCATCCCAGGTATGCAAGGATGGTTCAACATAAGAAAATCAATTAATGTAATACACCATATCAACAAATCAAAGCAGAAAAATCACATGATCATCTCAATTGATGCAGAGAAGGCATTTGACAAGATTCAACATCCTTTCCTGTTGAAAACACTTCAAAAGATAGGAATACAAGGGAACCTCCTTAAAATGATAGAGGGAATATATGAAAAACCCACAGCTAATATCATCCTCAATGGGGAAAAATTGAAAACTTTCCCCCTAAGATCAGGAACAAGACAAGGATGTCCACTATCACCACTATTATTCAACATTGTGTTGGAGGTTCTAGCCAGAGCAATTAGACAATAAAAGAAATACAAGGCATCAAAATTGGAAAGGAAGAAGTAAAACTATCACTGTTTGCAGACGATATGATACTATACATCGAAAACCCAGAAAAATCCACAACAAAACTACTAGAGCTAATAAATGAGTACAGCAAAGTAGCAGGTTACAAGATCAACATTCAAAAATCTGTAGCATTTCTATACACTAGTAATGAACAAGCTGAGGGGGAAATCAAGAAACGAATCCCATTTACAGTTGCAACTAAAAGAATAAAATACCTAGGAATAAATTTAACTAAAGAGACGAAAAACCTATATAAAGAAAACTACAAAAAACTGTTAAAAGAAATCACAGAAGACCTAAATAGATGGAAGGGCATACCGTGTTCATGGATTGGAAGATTAAATATAGTTAAGATGTCAATCCTACCTAAATTGATTTACAGATTCAATGCAATACCAATCAAAATCCCAACAACTTATTTTTCAGAAATAGAAAAACCAGTAAGCAAATTTATCTGGAAGGGCAGGGTGCCCCGAATTGCTAAAAACATCTTGAGGAAAAAAACAAAGCTGGAGGTCTCACGCTGCCGGACTTTAAGGCATATTATGAAGCCACAGTGGTCAAAACAGCATGGTATTGGCATAAAGATAGATATATCGACCAATGGAATCGAATAGAGTGCTCAGATATAGACCCTCTCATCTATGGACATTTGATCTTTGATAAGGCAGTCAAGCCAACTCACCTGGGACAGAACAGTCTCTTCAATAAATGGTGCCTAGAGAACTGGATATCCATTTGCAAAAGAATGAAAGAAGACCCATCTCTCACACCCTATACAAAAGTTAACTCAAAATGGATCAAAGATCTAAACATTAGGTCTAAGACCATAAAACAGTTAGAGGAAAATGTTGGGAGATATCTTATGGATCTTACAACTGGAGGCGTTTTTATGGACCTTAACCCTAAAGCAAGAACACTGAAGAAGGAAATAAATAAATGGGAGCTCCTCAAAATTAAACACTTTTGTGCATCAAAGAACTTCATCAAGAAAGCAGAAAGACAGCCTACACAATGGGAGACAATATTTGGAAACGACATATCAGATAAAGGTCTAGTATCCAGAATTTATAAAGAGATAGTTCAATGCAACAACAAAAAGACAGCCAACCCAATTACAAAATGGGAAAAAGACTTGAACAGACACCTATCAGAAGAGGAAATACAAATAGCCAAAAGGCACATGAAGAGATGCTCAATGTCCCTGGCCATTAGAGAAATGCAAATCAAAACCACAATGAGATATCATCTCACACCCACCAGAATGGCCATTATCAACAAAACAGAAAATGACAAGTGCTGGAGAGGATGCGGAGAAAGAGGCACACTTATCCACTGTTGGTGGGAATGTCAAATGGTGCAACCACTGTGGAAGGCAGTTTGGCGGTTCCTCAAAAAGCTGAATATAGAATTGCCATACGACCCAGCAATACCATTGCTGGGAATATACTCAAAGGACTTAAGGGCAAAGACACAAAGGACATTTGCACACCAATGTTTATAGCAGCGTTATTTACAATTGCAAAGAGATGGAAACAGCCGAAGTCTCCATCAACAGAAGAGTGGCTAAACAAACTGTGGTATATACATACGATGGAATACTATGCAGATTTAAGACAGAATAAACTTATGAAGCATGTAATAACATGGATGGACCTAGAGAACATTATGCTGAGTGAGTCCAGCCAAAAACTAAAGGACAAATACTGTATGGTCCCACTGATGTGAACAGACATTCAAGAATAAATTTGGAATATGTCATTGGTAACACAGTCCAGCAGGAAGTAGAAACAGGGTAAGATAATGGGCAATTGGAGCTGAAGGGATACAGACGGTGTAACAGGACTAGATACAAAAACTCAAAAATGGACAGCACAATAATACCTAATTGTAAAGTAATCATGTTAAAACACTGAATGAAGCTGCATCTGAGCTATAGGTTTTTGTTTTGTTTTGTTTTGATTTTACTATTATTACTTTTATTTTTTTCTCTATATTAACATTCTATGTCTTTTTCGGTTATGTTGCTAGTTCTTCTAAACCGATGCAAATGTACTAAGTAATGATGATCATGCATCTATGTGATGATGTTAAGAATTACTGATTGCATATGTAGAATGGTATGATTTCTAAATGTTGGGTTAATTTCTTTTTTTCCGGTAATTAAAAAAAAAAAGAGAGAAGGGGTAATTGGAGCTGAAGGGATACAGACTGTACAGTGGGACTGGATATAAAAACTCAGAAATGGACAGCACAATACTACCCAATTTTAATGCAATTATGTTAAAACACTGAATGAAGCTGCATGTGAGGTATAGGTTTTTTGTTTTTTTTTTCTTTCTATTATTGTTTTAATTCTTATTCTGTTGTCTTTTTATTTCTTTTTCTAAATCGATGGAAATTTACTAAGAAATGATGAATATGCAACTATATGATGTTATTAAGAAAAAAAAAAAGTAATACATGCTTGTTGCAAAAAAAGCCAGAAAACTAGCAAACACAAAACAGCAATCTCCTGCAATCCTACCACCTGAATCCTGCCATAGTGTTCTTTTTGGAGTATTATCCTTCCGGAATTTTTTTCTGGCACATAGATGGATGAATGAATAGATGAATAAATAAACATATATACAAAATAAGTGTCAGAATGAAAATTGAATTATGCTAGTTATCTTTTCAATCATAAAACAATGTATTTCAAGGAAAATTTTTTATGTCTATTAATATAAACATTCCCCTCTCTTTTCAAAGTCTGTTAGTATTTCATTAGGCTGGATAAGCCATAATTTATAAAACTAATCCTCTATCAATAGATATTTAGATTGCCATTTTTTTTCCTCTTAAGAAATGCAGAAAATATCCTTATTCATATGCATTTGTTTAGCGGTCTTATTTTATATTAGCATAAAGTTTTAGAAGGGAATTTAAGAGTATCCAAGCAGCAGGTTTTCCATACACAAACCAGGCCTGGTTATCATTCCCTTTAATTCTTGCTATTTGACAAATGAAAAAATGTTAATTTGTTTTCATTAGACTTTTAAAATTGCCACAGTTTGAACAATTTTTCAAATATTTATTGGACTTTGTGGTTATTTTTAAATATGAAGTACCTATTTATGACCTTAGCCTATTTTTCTATTGGATGTTTATATTTCTCTTATTGATTCATAAAAACTTCTTGTATATTATGGAAATTAACCTGTATTTTCTCAATAACCTGTATTTTCTACATATATTAACTACAGTTCTCCTCCATTTATTTTCCTTTCACTGTTATTCGTGTTTTTTTAACCAAATAAAAATTAAATATTTATACTGTCAAATTTATCAATTATTTAAATGATTTGTCTTAAGTATTTTCCTTGGAAGGGTCTTCTCACACTAAGATTATGTATTACATAATATTTACCTTAATTTTCTTCTTCTACTTTTATGGCTTCATTATTCTATTTAATATTCAAGAATAT
Organism: Tamandua tetradactyla; assembly: GCF_023851605.1. Classification (NCBI taxonomy): domain Eukaryota; kingdom Metazoa; phylum Chordata; class Mammalia; order Pilosa; family Myrmecophagidae; genus Tamandua; species Tamandua tetradactyla. The sequence goes on along the minus strand of NC_135333.1, from coordinate 37,491,042 downwards.
GATAGCAAGGAGGAAACTTATTTAATTTTTTCCAAAATGGTCATCCAGTTATTTCAACACCATTTCTTTGATGCTTCACATTTTCTTGGTTGATTGAAGTCTTCATTTTTATCAGACAGGTGATGATTAAAAGGAAACACTTAATGTTTAAATATATCTTTCTGAATGATAATATCCTTTGGGAATGTTAATATACTAAAGGATGTTTTATTTTTATTTTAATAGAGGTCTCAGTGGGAAATCAACAAGCCCAAAATTCAAAAAATGAGTGCTTACCCAGGTCTAAATCTTCTGAAGATATCTGGAAAAAATACAACTTAGATGAAATTGAGAGGACCTTTTGCCAAGAGGTAAGCCATGTTTTCCTTTCCTAATACCAGAGTTGTCTAAAGTGTGGCCAGAGCAAAGTAGGCAGCTATGGATCTAGACATTTCTAAAATGAGTTTTTGGTCGTACCTAAAGCTCCGAGACCTCCCCCATCTCCTTAATAATAAAAGACATTGGTACTAGTGATGGTGATGATGAATTAATTGATTTCTAAGCACTTCCTTCATGTTACATCCTAAATCTAATAAAAATATAGTACTTCTATAAGTAAATTTTAAGACTTGCTTAACATAAAAGAAAACTTGAATAAATGAAGAAAACTTTTCTAGTTCTTGGGTTGGAAGAGTCAATATTAATGTCTGTTCTCTCTGTATCTGGATATATGCATTTTTTTCTTTTGAAAAAATTATAATAGAGGACTTATCCTACCACATATAAAATATTCTTCTAAGGGTAGTTGAATTAAGACAATATGGTACTAGTGTGCAACAGGCATACAAACTGATTTAAAAAATACTTGGAAAGTGGAGAAAATTTCATAAATGAATTTAGCATATGATATGAGGCATCTCAATAAAGTGTGTGGGAGTGGGGAGTGGATTATTCAATAGTTATTATTGTGATAATTAGCCAGCCATTTGGGGGAAAAATGCTTGTAACCTGGTATTCTTCACATTAAAATAAATTCTATAAGCATCATCTATTTAAATGTAAAAATAAAGTCAACTTCCGGAGAAGATGGCGGCTTAGTAAGACGCGCAGGTCTTAGTTCCTCCTCCAGAACAGCTACTAAAGAAATAGAAATGGTACAGAACAGCTCCCGGAGCCACGACAGAGACCAAAAAGACAGCGTACCCCATTCTGGAACGGATGAACCAGCAGGGAGAATCCGCAGCGGTGAGATCACCGAGGGGCACGCGCTTCCCCGGGCCGGGGCGGCTGGTGGCCGGAGTCCCTCCCTCCCTCCTTCCCAGGCTGGCTGGGAGAATTGGACAGGCGGTCTCCTGAAGCCGCAGCGGCTGGAACCCACCCCCACGCACGGACCCCCGGACCGGCTGGGAGAATTGGATCGGAGGTCCCCCAATCCGCGGAGACTGGTGACCGGGGTCCCTTCCACACACGTGGCTTCCCGGTCCGACTGGGAACGTTGGGTAGGCACTCCCCCAAGCTGGGGTGGCCGGCGCCCCCGCCCCCGCCACGCTTGGCGTCCCGGGCCGGCTAGGAGATTTGGACCGGCACTCCCCCAAGCCGCGGAGGCCGGCGACCCTCCCCATGCGCGGATTCCCGGGCCGGCTGGGAGATTCGGATCGGCACTTCCCCAAGCCGCGGAGGCTGGTGCCACCACCCCACACGCGGATTCCTGGGCCAGCAGGGAGATCCGGATCAGCACTCCCCCAAACCGCTTCGGCTGGCGACCCTTCCCCACAGCAAGAGTTTTCCAAAGTTAAAGGAGCCACAGCATCTTTTACTGGTGTGACCCGCAAACAGATGAGTGCCACGAGTGCCACCTACTGGGCAGGATAAGTAAAACAGAGCCCAGAGATTTCACAGAAAAATCTTTCAACTGCTGGTTCCCACACCCAGGGAAATCTGATTAAATGCCCAGACTCCGGCAGAAAATAACGGTTCATCATGGGAAAATTGAAGATATGGCCCAGTCAAAGGAACAAACCAATAGTTCAAATGAGATACAGGAGCTGAGACAACTAATGCTGAATATACGAACAGAAATGGAAAACCTCTTCAAAAATCAAATCAATAAATTGAGGGAGGACATGAAGAAGACATGGGCTGAACAAAAAGAAGAAATAGAAAAACTGAAAAAACAAATCACAAACTTATGGGAGTGAAGGACAAAGTAGAAAAGATGGAAAAAACAATGGATACCTACAATGATAGATTTAAAGACACTGAAGCTAGAATTAGTGAACTGGAGGATGGAACATCTGACTTCCAAAAAGAAACAGAAACTATGGGGAAAAGAATGGAAAAATTTGAGCAGGGGATCAGGGAACTGAATGACAATATGAAGCGCACAAATATACGTGTTGTGAATGTCCCAGAAGGAGAAGAGAAGGGAAAAAGGAGGAGAAAAACTAATGGAAGAAATTATCACTGAAATTTTCCCAACTCTTATGAAAGACCTAAAATTACAGATCCAAGAAGTGCAACGCACCCCAAAGAGAATAGACCCAAATAGGCGTTCTCCAAGACACTTACTAGTTAGAATGTCAGAGGTCAAAGAGAAAGAGAGGATCTTGAAAGCAGCAAGAGAAAAACAATCCATCACATACAAGGGAAACCCAATAAGACTATGTGTAGATTTCTAAGCAGAAACCATGGAAGCTAGAAGACAGTGGGATGATATATTTAAATTACTAAAAGAGAAAAACTGCCAACCAAGACTTCTATATCCAGCAAAATTGTCCTTCAAAAATGAGGGAGAAATTAAAACATTTTCAGACAAAAAGTCACTGAGAATTTGTGACCAAGAGACCAGCTCAGCAAGAAATACTAAAGGGAGCACTAGAGTCAGATACGAAAAGACAGAGGAGAGAGCTATGGAGAAGAGTGTAGAAAGAAGGAAAATCAGATATGATATATATAATACAAAAGGCAAAATGGTAGAGGAAAGTATTATCCAAACAGTAATAACACTAAATGTTACTGGACTGAATTCCCCAATCAAAAGACATAGACTGGCAGAACGGATTAAAAAACAGCATGCTTCTATATGCTGTCTACAGGAAACACATCTTAGACCCAAAGATAAACATAGGTTGAAAGTGAAAGGTTGGGAAAAGTTATTTCATGCAAATAACAACCAGAAAAGAGCAGGAGTAGCTATACTAATATCCAACAAATTAGACTTCAAATGTAAAACAGTTAAAAGAGACAAAGAAGGACACTATCTACTAATAAAAGGAACAATTCAACAAGAAGACATAACAATCATAAATATTTATGCACCGAACCAGAATGCCCCAAAATATGTGAGGCATACACTGCAAACACTGAAAAGGGAAATAGACACATATAACATAATAGTTGGAGACTTCAATTCCCCACTCTCATCAATGGACAGAACATCTAGACAGAGGATCAATAAAGAAATAGAGAATTTGAATATTACAATAAATGAGCTAGACTTAACAGACATTTATAGGACATTACATCCCACAACAGCAGGATACACCTTTTTCTCAAGTGCTCATGGATCATTCTCAAAGATAGACCATACGCTGGGTCACAAAGCAAGTCTTAACAAATTTAAAAAGATTGAAATCATACACAACACTTTCTCGGATCATAAAGGAATGAGTTGGAAATCAATAATAGGCGTAGTGCCAGAAAATTCACAAATACATGGAGGCTCAACAACACACTCTTAAACAATGAGTGGGTCAAGGAAGAAATTGCAAGAGAAATTAGTAAATATCTCGAGGCAAATGAAAACGAAAACACAACATATCAAAACCTATGGGACTCAGGAAAGGCAGTGCTAAGAGGGAAATTTATTGCCCTAAATGCCTATATCAGAAAAGAAGAAAAGGCAAAAATTCAGGAATTAACTGTCCACTTGGAAGAACTGGAGAAAGAACAGCAAACTAACCCCAAAGCAAGCAAAAGGAAAGAAATAACAAAGATTAGAGCAGAAATAAATGAAATTGAAAACAATAGAGAAAATCAATAAGACCAGAAGTTGGTTCTATGAGAAAATCAATAAGATTGATGGGCCCTTAGCAAAATGACAAAAAGAAGAAGACAGAGGATGCAAATAAATGAGATCAGAAATGGAAGAGGAGACATAACCACTGACCTCACAGAAATAAAGGAGGTAATAACAGGATACTATGAACAACTTTACGCTAATAAATACAACAATTTAGATGAAATGGACGGGTTCCTGGAAAGGCATGAACAACCAACTTTGACTCAAGAAGAAATAGATGACCTCAACAAACCAATCATAAGTAAAGAAATTGAATCGGTCATTCAAAAGCTTCCTAAAAAGAAGAATCCAGGACCAGAAGGCTTCACATGTGAATTCTACCAAACATTCCAGAGAGAATTAGTACCAACTCTCCTCAAACTCTTCAAAATAATCGAAGTGGAGGGAAAACTACCTAATTCATTCTATGAAGCCAACATCACCCTCATACCAAAACCAGGCAAAGATATTACAAAAAAAGAAAACTACAGACCAATCTCTCTAATGAATATAGATGCAAAAATCCTCAACAAAATTCTAGCAAATCGAATCCAACAATACATTAAAAGAATTATACATCATGACCAAGTAGGATTCATCCCAGGTATGCAAGGATGGTTCAACATAAGAAAATCAATTAATGTAATACACCATATCAACAAATCAAAGCAGAAAACTCACATGATCATCTCAATTGATGCAGAGAAGGCATTTGACAAGATTCAACATCCTTTCCTGTTGAAAACACTTCAAAAGATAGGAATACAAGGGAACCTCCTTAAAATGATAGAGGGAATATATGAAAAACCCACAGCTAATATCATCTTCAATAGGGAAAAATTGAAAACTTTCCCCCTAAGATCAGGAACAAGACAAGGATGTCCATTATCACCACTATTATTCAACATCATATTGGAGGTTCTAGCCAGAGCAATTAGACAAGAAAAAGAAATACAAGGCATCAAAATTGGAAAGGAAGAAGTAAAACTATCACTGTTTGCAGACGATATGATACCATACATCGAAAACCCGGAAAAATCCACAACAAAACTACTAGAGCTAATAAATGAGTACAGCAAAGTAGCAGGTTACAAGATCAACATTCAAAAATCTGTAGCATTTCTATACACAAGCAATGAACAAGCTGAGGGGGAAATCAAGAAACGAATTCCATTTACAATTGCAACTAAAAGAATAAAATACCTAGGAATAAATTTAACTAAAGAGACAAAAAACCTATATAAATAAAACTACAAAAAACTGTTAAAAGAAATCACAGAAGACCTAAATAGATGGAAGGGCATACCGTGTTCATGGATTGGAAGATTAAATATAGTTAAGATGTCAATCCTACCTAAATTGATTTACAGATTCAATGCAATACCAATCAAAATCCCAACAACTTATTTTTCAGAAATAGAAAAACCAATAAGCAAATTTATCTGGAAGGGCAGGGTGCCCCAAATTGCTCAAAGTATCTTGAGGAAAAAAAACGAAGCTGGAGGTCTCACGCTGCCGGACATTAAGGCATATTATGAAGCCACAGTGGTCAAAACAGCATGGTATTGGCATAAAGATAGATATATCGACCAATGGAATCGAATAGAGTGCTCAGATATAGACCCTCTCATCTATGGACATTTGATCTTTGATAAGGCAGTCAAGCCAACTCACCTGGGACAGAACAGTCTCTTCAATAAATGGTGCCTAGAGAACTGGATATCCATTTGCAAAAGAATGAAAGAAGACCCATCTCTCACACCCTATACAAAAGTTAACTCAAAATGGATCAAAGATCTAAACATTAGATCTAAGACCATAAAACAGTTAGAGGAAAATGTAGGGAGATATCTTATGAAACTTACAATTGAAGGCGGTTTTATGGACCTTAAACCTAAAGCAAGAACACTGAAGAAGGAAATAAATAAATGGGAGCTCCTCAAAATTAAACACTTTTGTGCATCAAAGAACTTCATCAAGAAAGTAGAAAGGAAAAAACCTAGAGAGGGACTTCCTGGAAGATGGCGGCTTAGTAAGACGCACGGATCTTAGTTTCTTCTCCAGGACACCTACTAGGGGAGTAGAAACGATACAGAAAGCGCCCAAAGCCACAACAGAGATAAAAAAGACAGCGTACCCCATCCTGGAATGGCTGGCTGGCTGAGAGAAGCAGCTCGGGTGAGATCGCCGAGGCGCGCAGGCCTTACCGGGCGGGGTGGCAAGCGGCCGGAGTTACTCCCTTCCCCCTTCCCGGGCCGGCTGGGAGAATTGGAGAGGCGGTCCCCTGAAACAAAGACGGCTGGCGCCCACACCACGCGCAGCGCCCGGACCAACTGAGAGAATTGGATCGGAAACCCCCAGGCCGCGGAGAACGGTGACGGGTGGGGGAGGCCCCTTCCAAACCCGTGACTCCCGGGGAACGTGCACTCTCTCGGGCGGGCCGCTGCCGCTGGCGCCCTCCCGCCACGCTTGTTGCCCAGGGCCGACTAGGAAATTCGGACGGGCTCTTTCCCTGGCTGCGGCGACCAGCAACCCTCCCTGCGTTCGGACCCCGGGCCGGCTCAAGCCGTTCCCCCAGGACGGTGAGAGTTTTCCAAAGTTTAAGGTCCCACAGCACCTTTTACTGGTGGGACCCGCAGACAAACGGGTGCCACGAGCGCCACCTACTGGGCAGGATAAGAAAAACAGAACCCAGAGATTTCACAGAAAAATATTACAACCTTGCTGGGTCCAACACCAAGAGAAATCTGAATAAATGCCCAGACGCCAGCAGCAGAAGATAACTGTCCACGCTCAAAAGATTGAGAATATGGCTCAGTCAAAGGAACAAACCAATAGCTCAAATGAGACACAAGAGCTGAGACAACTAATGCTGAATATACGAACAGAAATGGAAAACCTCTTCAAAAATGAAATCGATAAATTGAGGGAGGACATGAAGAGGACATGGGCTGAACATAAAGAAGAAATAGAAAAACTGAAAAAACAAATCGCAGAACTTATGGAAGTGAAGGATAAAGTAGCAAACATAGAAAAAATAATGGATAGCTACAATGAAAGATTTAAAGAGACAGAAGATAGAATTAGTGATTTGGAGGATGGAACATCTGAATTCCAAAAAGAAACAGAAACTATAGGGAAAAGAATGGAAAAATTTGAACAGGGTATCAGGGAACTCAAGGACAATATGAACCGCACAAATATACGTGTTGTGGGTGTCCCAGAAGGAGAAGAGAAGGGAAAAGGAGGAGAAAAACTAATGGAAGAAATTATCACTGAAAATTTCCCAACTCTTATGAAAGACCTAAAATTACAGATCCAAGAAGTGCAGCGCACCCCAAAGAGAATAGACCCAAATAGGCGTTCTCCAAGACACTTACTAGTTAGAATGTCAGAGGTCAAAGAGAAAGAGAAGATCTTGAAAGCAGCAAGAGAAAAACAATCCATTACATACAAGGGAAACCCAATAAGATTTTGTGTAGATTTCTCAGCAGAAACCATGGAAGCTAGAAGACAGTGGGATGATATATTTAAAATACTAAAAGAGAAAAACTGCCAACCAAGACTCCTATATCCAGCAAAATTATCCTTCAAAAATGAGGGAGAAATTAAAACATTCTCAGACAAAAAGTCACTGAAAGAATTTGTGACCAAGAGACCAGCTCTGCAAGAAATACTAAAGGGAGCACTAGAGTCAGATACAAAAAGACAGAAGAGAGAGAGATGGAAAAGAGTGTAGAAAGAAGGAAAATCAGATATGATATATATAATACAAAAGGCAAAATGTTAGAGGAAAATATTATCCAAACAGTAATAACACTAAATGTCAATGGACTGAATTCCCCAATCAAAAGACATAGATTGGCAGAATGGATTAAAAAACAGGATCCTTCTATATGCTGTCTACAGGAAACACATCTTAGACCCAAAGATAAACATAGGTTGAAAGTGAAAGGTTGGGAAAAGATATTTCATGCAAATAACAACCAGAAAAGAGAAGGAGTGGCTATACTAATATCCAACAAATTAGACTTCAAATGTAAAACAGTTAAAAGAGACAAAGAAGGACACTATATACTAATAAAAGGAACAATTAAACAAGAAGACATAACAATCATAAATATTTACGCACCGAATCAGAATGCCCCAAAATACGTGAGGAATATACTGCAAACATTGAAAAGGGAAATAGACTCATATACCATAATAGTTGGAGACTTCAACTCACCACTCTCATCAAGGGACAGAACATCTAGACAGAGGATCAACAAAGAAATAGAGAATCTGAATATTACTATAAATGAACTAAACTTAATAGACATTTATAGGACATTACATCCCACAACAGCAGGATACACCTTTTTCTCAAGTGCTCATGGATCATTCTCAAAGATAGACCATATGCTGGGTCACAAAGCAAGTCTTAACAAATTTAAAAAGATTGAAATCTTACACAACACTTTCTCGGACCATAAAGGAATGATGTTGGAAATCAATAATAGGCAGAGTGCCAGAAAATTCACAAATACGTGGAGGCTCAACAACACACTCCTAAACAACGACTGGGTCAAAGAAGAAATTGCAAGGGAAATTAGCAAATACCTCGAGGCGAATGAAAATGAAAACACAACATATCAAAACGTATGGGACGCAGCAAAGGCAGTGCTAAGAGGGAAATTTATTGCTCTAAATGCCTATATCAGAAAAGAAGAAAAGGCAAAAATTCAGGAATTAAGTATCCATTTGGAAGAACTGGAGAAAGAACAGCAAGCTAACCCCAAAGCAAGGAAAAGGAAAGAAATAACAAAGATTAGAGCACAAATAAATGAAATTGAAAACATGAAAACAATAGAGAAAATCAATAAGGCCAGAAGTTGGTTCTATGAGAAAATCAATAAGATTGATGGGCCCTTAGCAAGATTGACAAAAAGAAGAAGAGAGAGGATGCAAATAAATAAGATCAGAAATGGAAGAGGAGACATAACTACTGACCTCACAGAAATAAAGGAGGTAATAACAGGATACTATGAACAACTTTACGCTAATAAATACAACAATTTAGATGAAATGGATGGGTTCCTGGAAAGACATGAACAACCAACTTTGACTCAAGAAGACATAGATGACCTCAACAAACCAATCACAAGTAAAGAAATTGAATTAGTCATTCAAAAGCTTCCTAAAAAGAAAAGTCCAGGACCAGATGGCTTCACATGTGAATTCTACCAAACGTTCCAGAAAGAATTAGTACCAATTCTCTTCAAACTCTTCAAAAAAATCGAAGTGGAGGGAAAACTACCTAATTCATTCTATGAAGCCAACATCACCCTCATACCAAAACCAGGCAAAGATATTACAAAAAAAGAAAACTACAGACCAATCTCTCTAATGAATACAGATGCAAAAATCCTCAATAAAATTCTAGCAAATCGTATCCAACAGCACATTAAAAGAATTATACATCATGACCAAGTAGGATTCATCCCAGGTATGCAAGGATGGTTCAACATAAGAAAATCAATTAATGTAATACACCATATCAACAAATCAAAGCAGAAAAATCACATGATCATCTCAATTGATGCAGAGAAGGCATTCGACAAGATTCAACATCCTTTCCTGTTGAAAACACTTCAAAAGATAGGAATACAAGGGAACTTCCTTAAAATGATAGAGGGAATATATGAAAAACCCACAGCTAATATCATCCTCAATGGGGAAAAATTGAAAACTTTCCCCCTAAGATCAGGAACAAGACAAGGATGTCCACTATCACCACTATTATTCAACATTGTGTTGGAGGTTCTAGCCAGAGCAATTAGACAAGAAAAAGAAATACAAGGCATCAAAATTGGAAAGGAAGAAGTAAAACTATCACTGTTTGCAGACGATATGATACTATACGTCGAAAACCCGGAAAAATCCACAACAAAACTACTAGAGCTAATAAATGAGTACAGCAAAGTAGCAGGTTACAAGATCAACATTCAAAAATCTGTAGCATTTCTATACACTAGTAATGAACAAGCTGAGGGGGAAATCAAGAAACGAATCCCATTTACAATTGCAACTAAAAGAATAAAATACCTAGGAATAAATTTAACTAAAGAGACAAAAAACCTATATAAAGAAAACTACAAAAAACTGCTAAAAGAAATCACAGAAGACCTAAATAGATGGAAGGGCATACCGTGTTCATGGATTGGAAGACTAAATATAGTTAAGATGTCAATCCTACCTAAATTGATTTACAGATTCAATGCAATACCAATCAAAATCCCAACAACTTATTTTTCAGAAATAGAAAAACCAATAAGCAAATTTATCTGGAAGGGCAGGGTGCCCCGAATTGCTAAAAACATCTTGAGGAAAAAAAACGAAGCTGGAGGTCTCGCGCTGCCTGACTTTAAGGCATATTATGAAGCCACAGTGGTCAAAACAGCATGGTATTGGCATAAAGATAGATATATCGACCAATGGAACCGAATAGAGTGCTCAGATATAGACCCTCTCATCTATGGACATTTGATCTTTGATAAGGCAGTCAAGCCAACTCACCTGGGACAGAGCAGTCTCTTCAATAAATGGTGCCTAGAGAACTGGATATCCATATGCAAAAGAATGAAAGAAGACCCATCTCTCACACCCTATACAAAAGTTAACTCAAAATGGATCAAAGATCTAAACATTAGGTCTAAGACCATAAAACAGTTAGAGGAAAATGTTGGGAGATATCTTATGGATCTTACAACTGGAGGCGGTTTTATGGACCTTAAACCTAAAGCAAGAGCACTGAAGAAGGAAATAAATAAATGGGAACTCCTCAAAATTAAACACTTTTGTGCATCAAAGAACTTCATCAAGAAAGTAGAAAGACAGTCTTTACAATGGGAGACAATATTTGGAAATGATATATCAGATAAAGGTCTAGTATCCAGAATTTATAAAGAGATTGTTCATCTCAACAACAAAAAGACAGCCAACCCAATTACAAAATGGGAAAAAGACTTGAACAGACACCTCTCAGAAGAGGAAATACGGATGGCCAAGAGGCACATGAAGAGATGCTCAATGTCCCTGGCCATTAGAGAAATGCAAATCAAAACCACAATGAGATATCATCTCACACCCACCAGAATGGCCATTATCAACAAAACAGAAAATGACAAGTGCTGGAGAGGATGCGGAGAAAGAGGCACACTTATCCACTGTTGGTGGGAATGTCAAATGGTGCAACCACTGTGGAAGGCAGTTTGGCGGTTCCTCAAAAAACTGAATATAGAATTGCCATACGACCCAGCAATACCATTGCTAGGTATCTACTCAAAGGACTTAAGGGCAAAGACACAAAGGACATTTGCACACCAATGTTTATAGCAGCGTTATTTACAATTGCAAAGAGATGGAAACAGCCAAAATGTCCATCAACAGACGAGTGGCTAAACAAACTGTGGTATATACATATGATGGAATATTATGCAGCTTTTAAACAGAATAAACTTATGAAGCATGTAATAACATGGATGGACCTAGAGAACATTATGCTGAGTGAGTCCAGCCAAAAACTAAAGGACAAATACTGTATGGTCCCACTGATGTGAACCAACATTCAAGAATAAACTTGGAATATGTCATTGGTAACAGAGTCCAGCAGGAGTTAGAAACAGGGTAAGATAATGGGTAATTGGAGCTGAAGGGATACAGACTGTGCAACAGGACTAGATACAAAAACTCAAAAATGAATAGCACAATAATACCTAATTGTAATGTAATTATGTTAAAACACTGAATGAAGCTGCATCTGAGCTATAGTTTTTTGTTTGTTTGTTTGTTTGTGTCTTTTTTTCTTTTTCCTTTTTTATATATATATTTTTTATTTTTTATTATTATTATTTTTTTTATTTTTTTCTCTATATTAACATTCTATATCTTTTTCTGTTGTTTTGCTAGTTCTTTTCCTAAATCGATGCAAATGTACTAAGAAATGATGATCATACATCTATGTGATGATATTAAGAATTACTGATTGCATATGTAGAATGGAATGATTTCTAAATGTTGTGTTAATTTCTTTTTTTTTAATTAAAAAAAACTTAAAAAAATAAATAAATGAAGTCGGTGAAAATTGCTTCATCTTGAAATTGAGAGTATCGTTTAAATGTGCATTAAATTCCAGAGGTCATAAAAGGAAAAAGTTGATAAATTTCACTCCATGAATATAAAAAAAAATTTGTACAGTAAAACTTTCTATAAATAAATGATAAACTTGGCAACATATTTGCAACTTCAATGACAGATGAAGAATAAGTGTTTCTAACACCCCTATGTGTGTTTTACAAATTATTATAAACTTTTCCATAGAAAAATGCCAATGAGGAAACAATTAACAAAAGCCAATTTTGATAAGGGCCTCACAGAACCAAGTGCTTCTAAATTGGTGAACTTGTTTTCTGCTGTTGTTATTGATGACTTTGTTTTCGTAAAGAGACACATGACCATTACAAAACAATGCAAGCATTCTGAAAAGCACAGAGATGAATGTAATGAATTACTTGAAATTCGCCACCAGAAATAATCAAAGGTGTAGGAGAACGTTTTTCCTGGCCTCTCTTGATTCATATGTAGAAAGATGGCTGGGAGAGTGGGTAGATACATAGATAGAAAAAAATGTATAAGAATAGGATTATACTATTCTTATTCTTTTATTGTTTTTTAAATGTTGTTTATTATGAAATATAATGTATATACAAAGTAAAGAAAGACAAAGCAATAATTTTCAAAGTACAATTCAACAATTTCAGAGTTTGTTATTAGTTATCATTCCACTATTTCAGATTTTCCCTTCCAGCTGCTCCAAAACACTGGAGGCTAAAAGAAATATCAGTATAGTGATTCAGTAGTCATATTCATTTGTTAAATGCTGCTTTCTTTGTTACAACTCCTCCCTCTCCCTTGATCCTACTCCCAAGCTATAGGGATCTTTTGGCAATGCCCATTTTGACTTTTTCATGTTGAGAATGGGTGTCGACAATAAGTGAGAGGAGGATATAAATAGTTGGTAATCTTGGAGGGGCTGGTCCCTCTGGGTTTCAGGATCTATCTGGCCCAGAAACCCTCAGGAAGTTACAGGTTTCAGTAAAATAAACTTAGAATCTCAGTTAGAGCCCTAGGTTTTCTTAAGAGTTAACAGTAATGATATTGGTTTCTTATTTGAATTTAATAAAATAATTTAAATATTTTTATTTAGATATAAGTATGATTTAATTTAAATTTACCAGAAGGAAGAGAAACATCATCATCATCATTTACCCTTTTATGGGGTACCTTATGTGCCAGACACTGTTCTAAGTACATTCGTTGCAGGTAATATCCTTTTCCATCTTCATGGCAGTTCTGTTAGGCACTAAAATGGCCTCAGTTCTAAGACGAGGAACCCGAGTCTCAAAGGGTTAAATGATTTTCCAAAGGCTATGCTGGCATGAAGTCCTGGAGCCAGGTTTCCAACCCAAGCACTGTAGCTCCAAAATCTTTTCTCTTAACCCCATAGCACTGTCCTTAAGTGAAACTGAAGAATTGCTGAACTTTGGATGAATATTTCTTTACCACAAGAGAAATCAGGTCCCAAAAAGGCCTTTAAGATGAGAAAAGAGGTTAAGAAAGCCATTAGAAGTTAGAGAAATTAGGGTGTTTTTGAGGGATGTCTGTATTCCAGACAGTATGGACGGGCGTTCTGCTCTGAAGATTTAAAAGTGGCTGACACATAAATGTTTCTTCCTCTCCTCTCTCCACATCTCATTATTTTTGATGTTTATATTTTGTTCTCAGAGTTCATAATATTTACATTCTGTTCTGTTACCATAATGCCCCAAGTTTTGCCTTCATTATTATATTTCTGTGGATTTAATGTGCATAGCTATACCTGAATGCTAACCAGTTTATCCTTCTCAGAGTTCTTTATTTTGATTTATGTTTTTGGTTGGTTGGATTTCATTGTCAAGTAACTTCCTTGAGAAAAGCTCATGGGTACTTTATTCCCTTTTTTTTTTTTTTTCCATATTGGAAACACTCTGCCTCTTGCTTTTATGCTTGAAAACAACTTGGCTGGATATAATGCTCCCATCATGGTATCTTTTCCTCAAAATATTATAAATACTTTCCTACTGTCCTTTGGCACTGGGTGCTACTGTGAAGAAGCCTGAAGTGAACCTGGTTTTCTTCCCTTGTGATTTCTTCTTTTCACCTGGATACCTAAAGAATTGTTCCTTGAGCTTCAAAATTAAAAAGCAAAAAACAAAGCTATGTCTCAGCATGGAGTATTTAATTAAAATTTCCTGGAACACAGTGTGTTCTTTTGGTTTACAGATTCAGTTCTTCTTTCATTTCAGGGGAAGTTTTCCTGTATCATATTACAAATAAAATTTTCCCCTCCTTCTATCATCCCTTCTTTCCTCCTGTCCTTCTTTGCATGGTGTTCTAATTTGCTAGCTGCCAGAATGCAATATACCAGAAATGGAATGACTTTTTAAAAGGGGAATTTAATAAGTTGCTAGTTTATAGTTCTAAGGCTGAGAAAATGTCCCAATTAAAACAAATCTATAGAAATGTCCAATCTAAGGCATCCAGGGAAAGATACCTTGGTTCAAGAAGGCTGATGAAGTTCACAGTTTCTCTTTCAAGTGGAAGGGCACATGGCGAACACAGTCAGAGTTTCTCTCTCATCTGGAGAGGCACATGGTGAATATAGTCAGGGTTCCTCTCTCATCTGGAATGGTGTATGGTGAACACAGCATCATCTGCTAGGTTCTTCTCCTGGCTTCCGGCTTCATGAAGCTCTCTGGGAGGCATTATCCTTTTTCATCTCCAAAAGTCACTGGCTGGTGGACTCTGCTTCTCATGGCTATGTCACTCTGCTCTGCCCTCTCTGAATCTCTTTTTTTTACATGGGCAGGCACCAGGAATTGAACCCAGATCCTCGGGCATGGCAGGCAAGCACTCTTACCTGCTGAGCCACCGTGGCCTGCCCTCTCTGAATCTCTTTTATTCTCCAAAATGTTTCCTCTTATATAGGACTCCAGAAACTTATCAAGACCCACCCAAATGGGTGAAGACATGTCATCATCTAATTCAGTTTAACAACCACTCTTAAATCACATCACCAGGGAGATTATCTAATTACAGATTCAAACATACAGTATCGAATAGGGATTATTCTGCCTTTACAAAATGGGATTTTGATTAAAACATGGCTTTTCTAGGGTCCATATATCATTTCAAACCAGCACAGAGGGTATTCTTAGCCTTAGATTGGATCATCTTTGTCCTTGATAGCTATCATCTTCTTACAGATGGCTTAGGTTTTGTTTTTTTAATCTTTTTCCTCTTCCTTCACTGAGATTCTTTCAAACCATTTCTTTACCATTAATTTTAATTTCACTTTGTCTCTTATTCTGGCTGTTTCTAATTTTTTTATTAGTTCCTGAAATGATGTTGTTTTGTTGTCTGTTTTCTTAGCTGTGGAGTACCCCTTTCCATCTCTTTCATTGTTTTATCATGTTGTCTTCAAGATGTTCTTTTAATGAATCATATCCTTACAAGTTTCTTTTTATGGCACAGGCATGACATCTCTGCAGAGGGTTTGTTTATATTCCTTATATTATGTTTCCTTACAGATTGATATGTTTCTTTTTTCTTTTTCTATAATATGTTTGCATATTTGTAAAACCATTTATTTTCATACCGCTTATCCTTAGCGTGCATGTTATAGATGTAGTTTTAGCACCATTTTCGTTGCTGTACCATTTGCCATTATATACATACTGCACAAATTATACATTTTCCCACTGATGGACAGTTGGATTGTTTCTGTCTTGTGCTAATACAGACAAAGCCACTATGAGTGGTTGTAGACACACCTTCTGGTGGACACCTAGGAGTAAAATGAATTGCTAAATTGTAGTAGAAATGCTCCTTACCTATAATTGGCGGTGTCCAATGTTTTTCAAAGCATCAATTTACATTCCCACCAGAAACATATGAGTTTCTATTTTTCTGTATGCTCACCGGCATTTGATATTGTGACACTTTTTAACTTTTGCCAATCTGATGTGGATGAAGTGGTATCTCAGCTATGATTTTAATTTTCGTTTCTATTTTGGATGAACAGCTTTTTACATTTTCCAGACTTTCTTTAGACATTGTTTTTTGGTAAAAAAAAAAATGTAGTCATTTTTAACAAATATTTATTGATTGCCTACTGCATTCTAAGCTTGTACTTCATTTTGTGTAATTAGTAGTAAACAAAAGAGATGCAAAACCTTCTCTAATGGAGATTGCATGACCTTACATCAGGGAAGGAGATGCTAAACAAATAAACACAATTATAAATATGAACACTGTTTGTCCAGAAATGGACAGTGTATTATGAGAAAGAATAACATAAGAAAGAATAACATAACCTCATTTGGACTAGAGATCAGGGAAGCATTTACAAAAATTAAATGTATAAACGTGGAAAATGGGTGAACTCTGCTCATCAATCAATAATATGATGGAATACCATATATCATTTAAAAGAATGGTGTAGATATATACTAATTCTGTGGGGGAAATGTCATGATACTATTAATGAAAAGAAGCACTTTCAAGCCTGAAAGTATGTATGATCCCATTTTCGTAAAATTACATATTCATATGATCATGTTGGGAGTTTTTGGAACACTATATTTAAAACTTTGGATAGTGAGACTTCTTTTTTTATACTTTGCTGAATTGCTTGCTTTTAGAAAAAAAATAAAGGCTTGAACTTCCTTTATAAATAGTGACAATGAAAATTCCTGAGAGGTTAAACATGTCACAAAGATACGCTTTCTGTTTTACTCCCTGCTTTTTTTCTGAAAGTTTTTTGTCATGTCAGACATACTCTCTTGAGTAAACCCCTACTGGAGACCAAATATCATTAAGATATTAAAAATGGATTTCTTTAATCCAACAAGTACACTGAGGTCTTCTCCAAGTCTGGTCTGTTTTGTCTCCATTTGGTATCTTCTCCAAATCCAGCCCACCTCCCTGAAAAAGAGAGGAGACAATTTGGCCATGTTTTGGTCTAATTTTTTACAACTTTCCAAGAAATTTAGTTCCTGTGAGCCCCTAAACATTTTTTTTAATGTTTTTAATGTCTTAAAACCATTTTTTAAATGATTTTCTCTTTAGATTTCCAATACATCTGTATGCCCAAAAGAAACATTAATAACTCTGCTTATTTCTTAAGAAGATACAGACTCTTGTACTTATATGTCCGTGTTCCAGCAGCTTTTTTTTGTCACCTTTTTCCCCAAGTTGGTAGTTATTTTGTTGTCCCAGTAGCAAGAAGAATTTGAACCAGAGAAAGCAGGGTGGGGGTGGGGTGTTAAACTATTATAGAATATTATTCCTCAATAATAAACAGCAGGAAAACCTTTGGAAATAAAACCAATTTCCATAGTATTTTTATGAGTCATATGAAAATCAGTGGTTAACCTACTTTACTGCACTTTAGAAGTCCCATAAGAATAGCTCATTCACTCAGGTTCTTTGTATTTCCC
This sequence comes from Tamandua tetradactyla, assembly GCF_023851605.1. Taxonomy (NCBI): domain Eukaryota; kingdom Metazoa; phylum Chordata; class Mammalia; order Pilosa; family Myrmecophagidae; genus Tamandua; species Tamandua tetradactyla. The sequence continues at coordinate 37,473,423 of NC_135333.1, read as the reverse complement.
CATCTAAAAAAAAAAAAGAATGATTAAAGAAATGTTCAGTGTATACTATGCATATGAAATCCTTATATTAATAATTTTCCTTACTGTAAAAGCTACTTCTATTTTTAATGAAATGTTGCCAGTTTTTTCTTGTTTGACTGACCTGATTTAAGCAGGAGAAGCATGGCGTGGGCTCACAGTAGGGATGGTTTGAAAGTATATTAAGAAAGATGTATCAAATTGGCAGATCCACCAAGTATTTTTAGCTGTGAAATTTGAGGGAGAGCTATTATATGTGCTGTTTTTCCCTGAGAAACTTGTCTGCCTTGTCAATCGAGTAGCTGTGACTGGGAATTCTGTTTTGTAGTGAGCTCATCAATTAAACATTTGAAGTTCAGTACATGCCATAGTAACGTTTTTGATCAGTTTTGGGGAGAGGAAAAAGTGAAGAGGATTTGGCAAATATAAAATGGTTGAATAGCTCCATGAAGTTGATTTTTATGAATGCAACATTTTAATTTTAATTCATTTCAGCTTTCGAAGTCCTATGAAAAGGTTGAAAAAGCCCTCAGTGCAGGAGATCCCACCAGAGGTGGGTATGTATCTTTGAATTACCTAAAGATCGTCCTTGACACTTTTGTATGCCAATTACCAAGAAGGATTTTTATCCAGTTAATGAAAAGGTAAGAGACCCATTGTTTCCATGACGTTTTTTTTTTTCAAACACTACCCATAAGAATAAGCCTCATTTTTTTGTGTGTGATGTTTTAGACTTTTTATTATTGAATCTTTCAAGCACATACAGGAGTAAAGAGAATAATATAATGAACCCTGATGTATCCACAACCCAACTTCAGCAGTTTCTAAATCATGGTCAGCCTAATTCATTTATATCCCTCCGTATTCGTCCTCAACCCCATATATTTTGGAAACAACTACCAGGTTGTATCATTTCATCTAAAAATATTTCAGTATGTCTCTCTTAAAGATAAGAGCACTTGTTAAAAACATGGCAAAGATACTATTTTCACATCTAACAGAATTATCAAGAATTTTGATGAATGTCCAATTAGGGTTCACATTTAACAGATCATCTTGTATCTTCTTTTACAATGTATTTTAAGCATGTATTTTAAGCATGATTCAAATAAGGCCTGTATATTGCAATTGGCAGACTTGTCTCAACTCAACTCTTTATTAATCTATAGGTTTCCTCTCCATTTTAGTAAATAGTTTTTCCTCACAATGTATTTGTAGAAAAAACAAGGGGTGCTTGTTACATAGTTTGTTGCAATCCAGATTTGACTGATTGAACCCGTAGTGGCATTTAACATGTTCCCCTGTCTCATCACTCCAAACCCAGGTAAATGGACTCATGTTCAATTTTTTGACAAGAGTATTTCATAGGTTATGGTACACATTTTTTTATTAGAAAAATTATGGGTTTATAGAAATATCATGCAAAAGATTTCAGGGCTCCCACATATCACCCTATTATTAACACCTTGCATTAGTGTGGTATATTTATTAAAATTGATGGAAGCACATTTTTATAATTGTACTTTTAACTATTGTCCATGCTTTCTTACCTTAGGGGTTCACTATTTGTGTTGTGCAGTTATATAAATTAAAAAATAAGTATTCTAATAATATATATACAACTAAAAATTTCCCTTTTAACCACATTCGAATATATAACAAAATACTATTAATAACATTCAAAGTGGTGTGCTACTATCTGTACCATCCATTACCAAAACTCTTCCATCATCCCAAATAAGAGCTCTGCACAGTTGAAGTCTTAACTCTCTGTTCCCTACCCTCACCCCATCCTCTGGTAACCTATATTCTAGATTCTGGCTCTTTGAGTTAGATGAGTCTCATTATTTCATATCCATGAGATCATATGCTATTTGTCCTTTGTGGGTGATATACTTTTATCAGAAAGCATATATTGACTGGTTGTCTTGCTTTTTGTGACATTAGCAGCCATTGTTGACCTGTATCCATTGGTTCATTGCGGAATGTAAAGTAGTAATTTCCACTTCTATAATTTCTTCTTTTATGGTTGGGATAATTCTATAAAGAAAACTTCCCTTCACTGACTGTTTGATAACAATGAGGCACAGTTAGTATAGAAAGGCAAGATGTCCTTGATTATTTCCCTTCATTTACCACTTTTCAAATTAATAAATTTGTTCCCTAGTGTTTTTTAAAATGCATATTATTGTAAACTCATGAATTTAAACATGTTTGATGTGTTTCAATTAATTACAGTCAGTATTCTTATTGATATTCAGTTTGTGCCACCTTGGCCAGTGGGGGCGTCTTTGGGTCAGTTCTCGAGTCCTGCCGGCTTGACCCTACTGGTCTTCCTAACTTTCTTGCTTCTGGTAGAACAAGATGTTCCAGGCTCATATGGCGCATTTTCTGCCCCAGTCCTGGAATCAGCTACTTATCTAAGAAGCCCTGGAAATGGTATATTTAGAGATCATAATCTGGGTGAGGAATGCTCTCTTTAATTTACCTGGTTTTCTGTCCGAGAAACCCAGGAGAACATTTTCTCAGGGGAAGTAAGGTAGAAACTGAGGGGGAAATTGCCCTGGAAAACTCAGGATGCTTGGTAGATGCCACCTGGAAAGGAGAGGGATGAGAGAAGCAGAAGCTAAAAAAAAAAAAATGGCTTTAAGCTGTGTGCTCCTCTTTCCTTCTCAGCCCCCCTCAGCAGCCTCAGAGAACCACGGTGTGCTAACACCAAGGCTTCTAGGGGGGAGGCATTTGGCTCTGTGAGTAACTATTATTTTGTGGCTCAGAAAATAGTTCTGTTGTCCTGCTTATACATGGTGAAATCTTCCAGAAATTACTCTCTTGGATAGCTAAAAGTTGTAAAGGCATTTCTTTCTTTTTTTTTTTTTTCACGGACAGGCACCGGGAATCGAACCCGGCTCTCTGGCATGGCAGGCGAGAACAAGACATTTCTTTTTATTCCCTTTTCAGAATTATACTGCTAATAATTGAATAGCAGTAATCAAAATTAAAAACAAAAAGTCAGGCAGTGTGATGGTAGCTCAGTGGCAGAATCCTCGCCTGCCATGCAGGAGACCAGGGTTCGATTACCAATGCCTGCCCATGTTGAAAAAAAAAGTCATAGTCCACCCTACCTAACAAATTTACTCTTTTTATTTTTCCGCATTCTCTTCCATTTTGTATCCATATATATATTTATAATCAAAGCACATCCACAGTTTTATATTGTGCTTTTTAAATCAAAATGCGTGTTTACAAGCACTTTCATATTGGCCTCATAATCTTCAAAACTATAATTTTAATGGATGCATTTATTTAGCAAACAATTATTGAGTGCCTTTTTCTGCCAGGCATTGTAGAGGGTGCTGGAAAAATGTAGAAACAAATAGTCCCCAAGCTAGAGCAACTTATAAGAAGGATAACGTCTATGATGGGAACCTAGAATGAGAATATCAGGGAACTAAGTGTGGCAGGATTGTGGCTTTTATAAGTTGTTATGGCCGGGACCCCAGGGATTTCTGAGTCATTCCCTTTGTCATGTTAACCTAGAATTCCCAATGGACACCCAAGTGCTAATTTTAGTAATTATTACTGATGTACGTGTCCAGAAGTACAGATCTCTCATATCTTCCTGGTGAACTGTTTCTCTTTGTCATTACATTATAACCCTTTTATCCCTGTGAATGCCATTTTTTGGTTTCTCTTCTCTGATATTAAAATAGCCATAACTGTTTGCTTTTGATTAGTATTTGCAGGTATACTTTTTTCCAACCTCTCATTTATCCTTTTCTGTGGTCCTGTTTGATGTGTGTTTCCTGTAAAGTAGCATATAGAAGAATTTTAAAATTCCAAATGAAAATCTTTGCCTTTTAACTGTCAAATTCAGTCTGTTTGCATTTTGGGGGATTGAAATATTTGGATTTTTCCCCATTCCTTTTTATTTTGTACTTTCTATTATTTACCCAGCTCTTTCTTTCCTTTTTCCATTTCCATCTTGTTTGCTGCTGGCTGAGTTTTTTCCCTCTACTGCTTTGAAGCTTACACATTTTCTTTCTATTTGTTATTCTTAAATTTTTAATATGCACCCTAAAGTTATAAAGCATAAAGTTAATCAATATTTCTGCTGTTCTGAATAAGACGAGCACCTCAGCTTACATGTTCTGCCTTGTTTGCATGGTCCCAGGATGTGTCATTGATGTTATCATTGGCTCCTGCTCTCGCTGTTGTTTACGTGTCCCCTTGTCTTATTGCTCATTACTCCTCCTCACTTCTCAGTCCTTCCTTCTGGAGTCCATCTCCTGAAGGATAGACTTCTGGTGAGGTCCTCCCAGAGGTAAACTCAGTCTTTGCTTTAAGAAATGTCTTCATTTTGCCCTTACTCTTTCATGAAGATTTAGCAGGAAGTAGAATTCTTGTTGCAGAGTTATTTTTTCTTAGCACTCTGAAGATGTCAGACATGCTGGCTGGCTGCATGTTTCTCTTTTATGGGTGACACTATTTTCCTTTGGCCATCTTTAAGATGTTCTCTTTATTTTTGTTGCTCTATGGTTTCCCTACACTATGCTCTAGTACAGATACTTGTTTATTTCAACTTCTCAGACTTAGGATTTGTGCCTTTCATGAATTCCTGAAAATTGTCTGTTCTTATTCTTTGAATATTGTCTCCGCCCCATTCTCGCTAGTCTTTTCTTCTGTAACTCCTATTAAATATATATCAGACCCCTCATTCCATCCTTCATGGCTCTTAACCTCTTTTTCATTTCCCAAATTGTTACCTCTCTAGACTGCGCTTCTGCCCATTTTCCTGGGATCTAGTCTGGTTCACTCATTCTCTCCAGCTGTGCCCAATCTACTCCCAGTCTTGTACAATCCCAACTTTCCTAATCCCAAATGAGTATTAAATCCTAGCACCTTAGAATCTCCATTAAATCCAAGGTCACCTTTAGCACACACTGTTCTGTCTGCATCTAATGAAACCTCTGGGCTGTTGAGGTAATAACTCGGTCTCTCTGCTTCTAGCTCCTGCAGATTTCCCTTCTTGGTTTCAACATCAGCTATGTATTTAAAATATATTTTGTTGATATAGTTATTCCAGTATTTCTACATGATGAGAGCAGAAGGTTGCCAAAGAGGTCCACTGTGTTGGCATATGCCTTACGTGTGCCTTATCTTAACATAATTTTGCTAGTTAGGAAGTTGGAATGTCTCCAAAGAGTAAACAGAACTGAGGTGAACCTCGAGAGGTGAATAGGAGTTTCTCCCATGGATGAGTTGGAGAAAAACATTCCATCCAGAGAAAGCAAGCAGCATTTTCAAAGGGGCTGGTTTGATTGGGTCATAATCAATTGTTAGGGCTCTTTGAGTTTATATATCCACATATATTTAACCATTTCACCACCATGTGGGGTTTTTAGGTGCTTTTCAGTTTTGCCTATGTTTGTTCAGTCAGTTGTTTAGCCAGTGAGTCAACAAAGGACAAACAGTCCATGAGCACCTATTACATCCCAGGCATTGTGCTAAGGACTTGCGCAGACAAGCCCCTGAGGAATAGGACTTTCTTACTGGTGGGGAGACAATACTGAAACAAATAAATAATGCAATAAAATACAGAATGCGATCAGCACTATGAGGGGCGCCCACGGGAACTATAATGGGAAGTAACAGAGAGGAGCTGCCTAAGTGAGAGTTGTCTGGAAAGGCCTCTGTGGAAAGGACCAGTGGGGTCGGCCAGGGGAAGAACTGGGCAGAGAGCCTTCTGGGCAGGGGCCTCTGGCTCCAAGCACTGCCCCATGTGATGTGGTCTGGGGCCTGGCAGAAGCCCAAGGGACTGGAACCAAGTTGGCAGGAGGGGACAAAATCCAGGGGGCGGGGGGCAGGCAGAGAGCGGGAAGTCGTCAATAAATTAGCAGGTGAACTTCACGTATATTGCTTTTCCTTTGGTGGGTGCTTTTTCCTCAGAATTTATTTCTAAAAGTAAAATTCTAAGGCTAGAGAGTGTGAATGCTTTTGCAGATCTTGATAAGGACTGCCAAATTGTTCTCTCAAAAGATAGTGGCAATTTACACTGCCGCCAACATTATATGAGCACTCTAGTTTCATATTCTTCCCGGCATTGAATATTAACATTGTTCTAAAATATTGATAACTTAGGAGGTATAAAATGGTGCCTCGTTATGGTTTTAATTTATATTTCTTGAGTGATTTCGAAGCTAGACTTTTCCACGTGCCTGTGCCCTGATTGGGTTTCCCCCTGATGAGAATCCTCTGCATGTCCTGATTAGCTAAAGGCCCCGCTTATGATTTTTCAGTCAATTTGATTAGCTTTTTGTTTAATAACTTCTACAGCACAGTTGACACAGCCACCAGGGCACCATGCAGAGTAGAGAAGGGCAGAGAATGGGTCTGGATGGAGATGCAAAGAATGTCCAGTGCAGCCTTCTATCAGGAGCCTCAGTGCCCTGGGAGGGAGGAAAAACTCTTGTCCTTTGTAAGGAATGAAAAGCACCTGTCCCCTAAAACAGTAGTTGCTCAGAGTCCTGCCAGCTGCCATCTCTGCAAGATGTTATTTCCACCTGAAACCTAAGATGTTAGCAATGCTTTTCATAGAAGACAGTGGGATATAAGTAAAAAGGAACCATGTAAAATACAATTGCTGAAATTCCCATTACTGTACCAGGTCCAGGTCCAAGTTGGTAGTTAGAACTTCCTGCTTCCACCACTCACTCTATGTCCCCCTTACTTTCTCTTCCATTATCTTTGCTGGACAGGGTTGTTCACCTAGCAGGTACCCACCTTCATTTTCACAGGCTCTTCGTCCTTGGTGTCATGTCTTTGTTGTGTGACCACAGCTGGTTTAAGGCACGTGATGCATACATAGGACAACACCCTCAGCTCACAGGATATTGTCTCTCAACCAGCTCTGTACTGGTGCCATTAGCAAGGTACTCCACATTCCATCAAGCCAGCTGTTCCAGGAGACTAGCCAGGTGGTGAGATGAATGGATTCTGTGGCTGTAAGTCAATCGCCACCCACCCTTCACCATCAAATAAGTCCTCTGTTTGAAGGCTGCCCTGCATGGGATATCAAGGCAATGGAGAAAACATTCTGGAGGTCCACAAATAATGGTAATGGCAGAAGAATTTCAGTGAAGAAAGGAAAATTTCTATGCAGAATATTTTTCCTACTCGTGAAGAAAAATCACTGCCCTCTCCAAGATGAAAAGTGTCCCGTGTAATCTTACCAGGTGTCTGTAAATCCCCCTCGAGAAAAAGCCTGGACTGAGGGCTCAGTGTCAGCAGGTTGGATACAGAACATGGCAGTAGCCAGGTCAGCTTTAATTTTAAGAAGTCCAAATTTTCAAACCAGCTCACAACCTCTTTCTTGCCACCAGGACCATATTTTGTATATAAACCTGCTGAACAAGCACCACATTGCCTGGGGAAAGTGATCAATAGACATCCTCAGGGATAGGTCACCTTTCTTCCACAGAGGATGCCTTCCAGTGGCCATTACATGGGACATACTATCTTTAAAATCACTGCTTATTTTCCGAGACCCATCAAATATTTCTTTTCTGACCCTATTATCACCAGTCTTCCAATCTTGTTCTGAGTCACTAACCACTACATGTGACTCAACATCTAGATTCATACCTCGGACCATCTCACCTTCAGTGCCTAGGAAACAGTTAGACATATCTGGAGTTAGGCCTACTGTCTTACAGGACCACCCCTGAGTGGGGCTGTAACGCAACCCCATCTGTTAACCATGCCGTGCCTTTTCCTCTTCTGTTAACAGGGACCTGCAGGAACTTCTCATGGAGCCTTAGGTATAGGTGGAGGGAGAGTCAGAGAAACAGTAGGAACAGCGCCATGGGACTGTGAAGCCCTGAAGCACCTGCTTATGCATACTTGTTTCTGTCTTCCATATCTGCTTGGGCCTGCCTCCTGTATCCCATTTCCTTTTAACAATGGAATGCTACTGCTATGGATCAGATAACACCTGGTTCACCCTGGCAGTATGAATTTCATGGTTATTTTTGTCTCATGGCTAGGCTTGCAGACTCTCTCAGTGCTCAGTAGGAGACCAAGAGCAGAAAAGGGCAGAGTCTTGCTTCCAAACACTGCTGGTATGTGCCATGGTTCTCCTTCTGGGACTTCTCATAGGATCTATATAGCTTCTCTGTCCACCACTTAACATTGGGGTTCTGGGACATAAGGCCCAAGTAGAATAGCAGTTTACACTGTAGCCTGGGGCTTCTGCAACTGCTGCTTCTTATTATTGTTGCCACTTGTGTTAGTTAGATTCAGTTGTCAACTTGGCCAGGTGAGCATACCTAGTCTTGTTGCTGAGGACATAAGCCAATGGTGCGTGAACCTCATCTGTTGCCAATTACATCTGCAGTCAGCTAGGAGGTGTGTCTGCTGCAATGAGTGACATCTGACTTAATTGGCTGGTGCTTAAATGGGAGATTGCAACGTAGCACTGCTAGCAGCTTGGCATTCCTCATCTCAGCACTTGCAGCTCAGCCCCGGCCCTTGGAAATGGAGAAAGAAATTACCCCGGGGAAAGTTGTTGGAACCCAGGGGCCTGGAGAGAAGACCAGCAGAGACCATCCTGTGCCTTCCACGTAAGAAAGAACCTCAGTGGAAAGTTAGCTGCCTTTCCTCTGAAGAACCAACAAAATAAATCCCCTTTTATTAAAAGCCAATCCGTCTCTGGTGTGTTGCATTCCAGCAGCTAGCAAACTAGAACACCACTTAAGACTGGGAACCTTATGAGCTACTCAGTAAATGGATCAGAGTAGTGGGACCAAATTGTCTCCAAAATCCAGAGACACCCTTCAACTCTGTGCCTCTCTCCTTATGGTAGGCGGCCCAAAGTACACCAACTTGTCTTTCACTTTATGAGGACTATTCCAAAATGCTACTTGCCTATAGATCCCTACGAAATTTGCCAGATGGCAGGCCCCTAAACTTGCATAACTTTATCTCCTCCCCTCTTGTCATATACCTATCTGAGGCCTCTGAGATACTTGCTACTTACTTCTTAAGTAGGTTCAGTTAGTATAATAATATCATCAGTGTAATGGGCTGCTACACTGTTCTCTGACAAATCATGACAATGCATTCACTTTGGCAAATTGCCACAGGACCCTTGAGTAAGCCTCGATCAGTGTTCTTTAACATTATAGTATGACAGAAAGCAAGCTAGTTGGCATAGCCATAAGATTGTGAAGATAATAGGTCTCCCTGCCATGTAAAGGGGAACTTTGCCAACAAGAACGAAAAATGAGCATTTGCCATGTCTGTAGCTGCATACCAAATGCCAGGAGCTGTGCTGATTTGTCTCTGTGATTGACGTCATCATCTGATTAAATCTGCAGTATCCACAGTCATTTTCTAATACTCAAGTGGCTTTTGCATTGGTCAAGCACGTGATTTTGTACGGAAATATGATGGAATCTCCCTACAGTCCCCAGTTTTTTTATTAATGTAATTTTATCTGGGTATAGTCACACACCATACAAATCATCTGAAGTATACAATTGGTGGTTCACAGTATCATCACATAGTTGTGCATATATCACCATGATCATTTTAGAACATTTTTGTCACTTCAAAAGAGAAATAAAAATGAAAAAGAAAACCCAAATCCTCCCATATCCCTTATCCTGCCCCCCCACACACACCTATTATTGACCCATAGTATTGTTATGGTACATTTGTACTGTTGATGCAAAAATGTTAATATATTATTGTTAATTATATAGTCTATAGTTTGCAATGGGTATATTTTCCCCATATATCCTTCTATTATTAACTCCTTGTAATAGTGTAATACATTTGTTTTAGTTCATGAAAGAACTTGTAATTTTTTTTATATTTGTATAATTAATCACAGTCATAGTCCACCACAAGATTCACATGTTATATATTTCCATGTTTTAATCTCCAACTTTCCTTTTGGTGACATGTCACCATTTCCTAAAACACACGAACAAGCTACACTGACTTGAGAAAAAAGAGATCTCAACAAACCAATCACAGTAAAGAGATTGGATCAGTCATCAAAAATCTTCCCAAGAAGAAAAGGCCAGGTCCAGCTGGCTTTATAGGGGAATATTACCAAGCATTCCAAGAATAAGTATGGGAGAAAATATCTCCCACTATTGTTCTGGACATCTGTTACTCCCTTCAGTTTTGCCAGTGTTTGCCTCATGTTCTTTGGGGCACCTTGATTAGGTGCATAAATATTTATGGTTTTTATTCCTCCTTAGTGAATTGTACCTTTTATTAATATATAGTGTCCTTCTTTGTCTCTTATAACATTTTTGCTTTTAATGTCTATTTTCTTTGATATTAGTATAATTACCCAGTTTTTTTGGTTTTTTTTTTTTTTGGTTACTGCTCACATGAAAATATCTTTTTCCATCCTTTGACTTTGAAGCTATTTGTATTTTGGGAACTGTACTTTGTGCAGTCCAGCACCTTCCCCCAGAATTCTTCGGGGGGAATTTCATGATCTTGGCCAGTCCCCTGGCAGCTTGCTTCCCTTCTTGGACCTGACTCCCAGTCTTTTCTCTGACTCCATGGCTGCTGTTCCCTCCCTGTATCTCAGCCACTTCAGGTGGGGGTCTCCATATTCTCCCTGCAGAGCATGTTTACAAATGCAGTGTTGGTGAGATTAGGGAAGAGGATGCTAAAACTATCCAGTGACTTTTCTTGCCAAAACACATGTTACATCAGAAAAATAAAAAATAATAAATTGTGATCCATGTTTTGAATGAAGGAGTTTGGGCAGATAGAGAAGAACAGGTGCAGACTTACCTTTCTAGGGGGAGGTGACATTTCAGGTGAGCCCTGCATATGGAGATCAGGCATGTGGAAAGATCTCCTATGTTGCACCGCTCCAGAGCACACCATTCAGTTGTATTCCCTGTGGGGGAAAGAGGTTTCAGGCTAACAGAACCATGCAGAAGCCCTCATACAAGACAGAGTTTGGAATATTTGAGGATAAGAGGGAGAAAAACAGACTAGGGGACAGAAACCAAGAGTTTGATTTTGGACATGTTAAGATGAAGATGCCTATTAGAAATCCAAATTTGATGTTGACTAGACCTTTGGAAGCTCAGAGAAGTCTAAGCTAGAAATTATAAATATGTGGATCAACAGCATATATATCAATATAGATGGTATCTAAAGCAAGGATGCATGAAGTTTCCAGGTGTGTGAATACGGATAGATAAATGAGATGAGCACTTAGCGATAGAATGGAGGAAGAAGAGTCAGGTAATGAGATTCTTGATTTTTTTTGCCTTTTCTCCAATTATTATATCCTTGCCTTACAAGTCCTCCTCTTGTCTCTTATATTGCCACCTCCACCTGTTGCAAATATACCCAACCTAAAAGCTCACATGACTCATGCTCCTTGCAGTGCCTTCTCTGGTCAGGAGGGCCTGATAAGATGAGTCTCTCTGCCTCTGTTACTCTTTGCTACCTCTTCTGACAGTATCTGTTTGTTAAATGGATTAGAGACGCTTTTGAAACGATGTGAGAATGTCTCATGGAATTCATATGTTTCTTATAGATGGAGTCACATGCTGCTGTAAGTCTCTACCTGGATTCATGGGATGGGAAAGATGGATTGGAATGATATTTGACTCCCATAATCAGAATCCACAGGGATAGCTGCCTAAGGCAATCAAAGGAGCTGCTGGGCCATTTTTAAATGTCAGAAGATCAGCTGTATCTCTGAGACTTTGCTTCATAATGGTTACTTTTGATTTGTAGCACAATTGTGTGCTTAATCTGTTTTTTAAAAAGTTGTGTTTATTCATATTGATTATAAAAGCCATGCATACTCAAACTAGCATACATGCTTCCCATTTCTATGGGGACTCATAAAGAAAAACAAGTATCCATACTTATAATCACCAGAGATAGCCTCTAATATCTTTTGCTATACTTGCAGAATATTGTTATCAGGAACATTTTCCCATGCTATTAACGAAAAAGTTTGAAAATTAATTTTAATGGATGCATAATGTTTTGTCAACCCTGAGTCAAAGAGGTTGAACATTTTTTAAGTTTGCATTGCATATTGCTAAAATGTGCTTTCAGAAAAGTGTTAATTTATTCTTACCAGAGAAGCTCTTGAGAGTGCTTTTTGCCAACATTTAACATTTGCCATTTGTAAACCCTTGCTAATTTGATAGGTGAAAGCACAGTTCCTCATTGTTTTGATTTGTATGTCTTTGACTGCTATGGGGGTTGCACATTTTTCATGTTTAAACATTATATATACTTCTGTTAACAGTCATTTGCTGTTCTTTGTCCACTCTCTGTGGGATTTTTCTACTTTCCTGGTCTAGGCTCATAAAATGAAATTCATTCTGAAGTGTAAAATGAGTTTTGGCAGTTGCATGTAATCACGTAACCACTATCACTATCAAGATATAGAACACTTTTGTTACCCTAAAAATTTTCCTCATGTCCCTTTGTAATCAGTCCCTTCCTTTGGCTCCCAATCCCAGCAACCACTGATTGGCTCTCTATTGCTATAAATTTGCCTCTTATAGGAATTTTCATAATTGGAATCATACAGTATGTATCTTTTGAGTTTCACTTACCATGTTCTTAAAGCTTTATCCATGGTATAGCACGTATCAGTATTCTCTTCCTTTTTATTGCTGAGTGGTATTCTATAGTATTGATAGACTACAGTTTGCTTAGCTGCTCACTACCTGATGGATATTTGGGCTGTTTTCAGTTGAGGATCATTATGGAAGAGGCTGTAGTGAGCATTCACATACAAATCTTTGTGTACTCAGATGTTTTCATTTCTTTGGGATAAATCCCTAGGAGTAGAATTGCTGGATTGTGTGATGAGTGATGTTTAACTTCATAGCACACTGTTGAACTGCTTTCCAAAGTGGCTGTATCATGGTGCAATCCCACTAGCAATGTATGGGAATTCGGATGCTCCACAGCCACACCAGCGCTTGATAGTTCCAGTCTTTTAAATTTTAACCATTCTCATGATGTGTAGAGGTGTCCAATTCTGGTTTTAATTTACATTTCCCTGATCTGATGACTAATGGTGTTATTAGCCATTAAAATGTCATCTTTTGTTAAATAGATGTATAAAGCCTTTGCCCATTTTTATTGGGCTTTTTTTCCTATTATTGGATTATTTATATATTTTGGATATTATCAAATATCCTTTCTCAGATACATTTTTCATATATTTCCTTTCAGTGTGGATTGGTTTTTAATTTCTTAACTCTTTGTCTTTTGAAGTGCAAGAGTTTGCAATTTTGATGAAGTCCATTTTATCCATTTTTACAATTTTATTGCTCATGTTTTTGTGTACATTTTTAGAAATCTTTACCTAACACAGTATCACAAGGATTTTATCCTATGTTTTCTTCTAGAAGTTTAATAATTTTAGTGCTTACATTTAGTTACATTTTGAGTTAATTTTTGTGTATTAATTTTGTGTGAGGTAAGGGTCAAGTTTCCTTATGTTTCTATACAAATATCCAATTGTTCCAGCACCATTTGTTGGAAAGGCTATCCTTACTCTGATGAATTGCTTTGCACCTTTGTCGAAAATTAACTGATTTTCCATATAAGTGTGAGTATATTTCTGTACTCTCTATTCTCTTCCTTTTACCTATTGTTCCATCCCTCCATTGACCCTGTGCTGTCTTGATCACCATAGCAAATCAGGCTACATCTTCCAAACTTGTTCTTCTCTTTCAAAATTGTCTGACTATTCTGAGTTCTTTGCCTTTCTATAAATTCACTTTAGAATCAGTTTGTTAATATGTTCGAAAAAGCCCACTAGATTTTAATTGTGAATGTATTGGGGAGAATTGCCATCTTAACTATATTGAGTCTTTCACTCCATGAACACGGTAAATCTTTCCATTTATTTTAGTCTTCAGTGCCTCTAGGCAAAGATTTGTTATTTACAGTTCTCAGATCTTACACATTTTTTCCTAAGTATTTTGTTTTTGTTTTTTGATGCTATTGTAAATGGAATTAAAATTATTTTTCAACTATTTATAACTAATAATGAAAAATACAATTGATTTGTGTATATTGACTTTGATCACTGACTGGCCTTGCAAAATTCACTTGTTAGTTCTAGTACCGTTTTTGTAGATTCCGTAGTGTTTTCTACATACACACAGTCATGCTGCCTTCAAATAAAGTCAGGTTCAAGTCTTCCTTTCCTTTCTGTATGCCTTTTATTTCCTTTTCTTGCTTTATTTTACTGGTGAGGACTTTCAGTATAATGTTGAATAGAAATGATAAGGTTAGATATCCTTGCATTGTTCTGAATCTTAGGTAGAAAGCATTCTGTCTTATACCATTGAGTGTGATGTTAGTGATAGTATAATATTTTGTAAAATATTTTGTAAATAGGTTAAGTGACATATTCCCAGTTTGACAGGTTTTATTGTGCATGTTTAACTTTGCAGATGCTCTTTCTGCCACTATTCTGATGATTATGTAGTTTTTCTCCTTTATTTTGCTCATATGGTGAATTACAGTATATGATTTTCAAATGTTAAACCAAACCTTGTATATCTGGGATAAATCCCACTTGATCATAATATGTTATCCCTTTTATATATTGGTTATTTTATTTGCCAAAAATTTAAGAAATTTTTGCGTCTTTGTTCATGGTGACACTGGTCAGAAAGGTGTCTTTTCTTGTAAATCTTTGTCTGGTTTTGGAATCAGGGAAACAGCAGCCTCCAAAAATGTGTTGTGAAGTGTTCTTCCTCTCTACTTTCTGACCAGCATTATTTATACCTTAAATGTTTGTTAGAATTCACCTGAAAAACCAAATAGGCCTGGATTTTCTTTGTGGAAATATTTTAAGTCACAAATTCAATTTCTCTAGTAAATATAGGAGATTCACGTTTTCTGTTTCTTCTTGGGTCAGCTTTGATAATTTTTGGTTTTCAACAAATTTAATTTCATTTAGTTGTCACTGTGTTAGCATAAAGTTATTCATAATATTCCTTCATTATCCTTTTTTTAAAAAACAGCATTTTTATTTTAGAGCAGTTTTAGATTTATAGACTTATTTTGAAGATAGTGCAGAGAGCTTCATTTTACCCCCACATTCAATTTTACCTATTATTAACAACTTACGTTATTGTAGTACATCTGTCACAATTAATGAACTAATATTGATACACTATTATAAACCAAAGTCAATTGTTTATTCATTTGTCCTCAGTTTTTTCCAAATGTCCTTTTTCTGTTCCAAGATCCCATCCAGGATGCCACATTATATTTGATCCTCATGTCTCCTTAGTCTCCTCGTGATTGTGACAGTTTCTCAGACCCTCCTTGTTGTTGATGACCTTGACAGTTTTGAGGGATACTGGTCAGATATTTTGTAAAATGTCCCTCAATTGGGATATGTCTGCTGTTTTTCTCATTATTAGACTGGGATCATGGGCTTGGGAAAGGAAGACCACAGAGGTAAAGTGCCATTCTCATCCCATATGTCGTGACTGTATCTGGCAAAGTGACTATCACTGTTGATGTTAACCTTGAATACCAACTTGGAGTAGTGTTTGTCAGTCTTCTCCCCTGTAAAAGTATTTGTTCTCTCTCTCTCTGTCTTCCATACTTTCTTGAAAGAAAGTTACTATGTGAAACTCAAACCCTACCAGTTTTCCCTGTAAATTATTTAGAATTCTTTTGCATGAAAGATTTGTCTCTTCTCCTCCATTTATTTATTTATTCGTTCATTCATTAAATCATTTATGTCAGTATGGACTCATGCCTTCTTAATTAGTATTCTACATGATCCTTAGTGATGTTTCCTCTTTCAGCCCTGATATTGGAAATTTTTATCTTTTCTCTGTTTCATGAATACTCTAGAAATAAAAATAGCTAAAGCCTTATCACTTTTGCTAATCTTTTAAAAAAACAAGATTTGTTTCATTGATTTTTCTCTGTTTTCTTCTATATTCTATTTTATTGATTTCTGCTTTCTATATATTATTTCCTTTCTTCTATCTACTTTGGGATTAATTTGGCCTGCTTTTAAAATTTCTTAAGGTGGAACTATATCATTGATTTTAGATCTTTCTCCCCATATAAGCATTTAAAGCTATAAATTAACCTCTAAGCACTGGTTTGCCTACTTCTTAACTTTTTGACATGTTGTATTTTCATTATCATTCAAATTGAAGTATTTTGTGAATTTTCTTGTGATTTTGTCTTTCACCCAATGAACATTTACAAATGTTGCTTAATTTTCAAATATTTTGGCTTTTCTATGTATCTTATTGTTATTGATTTCTTGTTGTCACTTGAATTGTGTCCTACAAAAAGACATGTTCCACCCTCCTGGGGAGTCCCGCATCCATGCCGGTCGCGGGAGCCTGGGCTCTCCGGGAGAAGCATAAAAAAAAAAATTTAAAAAGACATGTTCCAGTTCTAACCTGCAGTACCTGTGAATGTGACCTACTTTGGAATTAAGGTCTTAGCAGATATAATCATGTTAGGATGAAATCATACTGGATTAGGGTGGCCTGAATCCAATGTGACTGGTGTACTCATAAGAAGAGGGAAATTCAGACACAGACACAGAGGGGAGATGGCCATGTGAAGATTTTTAGGTAGGAGTTGAGCACTTATCCATCATACTTCCAATTGCAGAGGACATTGCCTAGCTCTTTGAGTCACAAACCTCTGAAAAGAATCTGTTTTTCTTACAAGACTTCACAAAGGCATCTCTTACCCTCCCGTTGTGTGACGTGCCAAAAGCTGTTCTTCAAAATCCCTCTCTCCTATGCTTTATTTTCTTGACTGTTTAATATACTTGAGGTAGGTAAAGAGTTTAAATTTGTCTGATCAGAATTCTCCCAGTCATAATTTTTAGCAGTCAAAACAGGATGGTCTGCCCCACACCCATTTTGGTATCTCATATCTGTTGTCTTAATAATCTCAGCCAAAACTACTTTCTTCCTTCTTGTTCTAGGAGGATGGACGATGCTTAGTGTGTAAGGAGCATACACAGTAGATAAGTGTATGTTCTTGAGCACCTACTGGTGATCCAGCACCACAATAGGGGATTTTTTTTTTATCTATTTGCACTAGTCCTTAAAGAAATCCTCCCAGTAGATATTATTATCCCCATTTTACAGGTGAGAAAAATAGAGAATCAGAATGGTAAGCAAGTTGTCTGAGGCCACATCAATAGGAAATGAAGGAGCAGGGATTTCTGAATCCCAAATCTGCTCCCACATCAGGCTGCACCTGCTGGCATCTTGTAATGCTGAAATCATTGGACCCTGAGTCATGAAACCAGGATTAGTTTCAGAAATATGTTTTTGAACAACTTTCCAATTACTTATCTTGCTAAGATTTTAACTCTGTATTCATTTTCTATTGCTGCTATTACAAGTTATCAGGGACATGGTGGCTTAAAACAACACACATTGGGGATGCAAGGGTAGTTCAGTGGTAGAATTCTCAACTGCCACGCAGGAGACTTGGTTTCGATTCCTGGTCCATGCACTTCCCAAAAAACAAACAAAAACCAAGCAAACAAAAATTCAACAAAAGGTGCTACAATAACAGGGTACTCATATGGAAAAATGAAAGGTGATCCCGCCATACAGCATCCAAAAAAAAAAAAATCATGCATTTAATTTAAGATTCTGTAGGTCAGAAGTCTGAAACAAGTCTCCCCGGGGCTAAAATCAAATGCAGGCAGAGTTGTGTTCCTTTCTGGGGCTTCTAGGAGTTAGCACGGTTCCTTGCATTTTCCATCTTCTAGAGGCCACCCACATTTTTTGGCTCATGGTTCTTTGCCTCCATCTTCAAAGCCAGCATCTTTCTAGACCCTTCTTCTGTCATCACATCTCTTTCTTTCACTGCAGCCAGGAAAGACTCTACAATTTTAAGCACGCCTGTATTTAGATTGGACCCACCTGGATAACCCAGGATCCTCTCCCAATCTGAGACTCATTCTCTTAATCCTATGTACAAGGTCCCTTTTGCCATGTAAGTTAAAATATTCACCAATTCAAGGAATTAAGACATGGACATCTTGGGGAGTCCGTTATTCTACCTACCATGATAATTAAGCTCTTCAAATAATGAATTTGAAAGAATTATTTCGCAGACATTAAGATTTTAATCAAATCCTTCTGCTTCTCCCTTTGGTGTATGCTACCACTAACAGAATATCAAAACGTGGAGATGCATAATCAGTTTGTTTTTTCCTTGATTTTTAAAAATCGATTTGTAGTGCTATTTTAATAAACTATGTTGTTTATCTTAGATTTGAAATGTTATATTAATTCTTTGATGCCAATTTCAATTCAGTATTAAGCATCCAATTAATGCACTGTTGCAGAAAAATGTTTAAAATGATATTTCTTTTTTTAAAAATTCAGGTTTGGACTTAAAACAACCAGTAAAATCAGTTGGAAGCAATTTCTAATGTCATTTTATGAACCTCAATTATTGGGAGTTAGTAATACAGCTCTCGTGGCAAAAAGGAATAGGTATGTTAAAAAAAAAAATACAAAACCTAGGCATTTCACTGGAGATCTAAATTTTAGAGGTTAGAGACTACTTGAATTGCTTTTTCTTCATTTTTTGATTGACAAATTGGTCTCCATTGAATAATTACCAACATTTACATAGTGATTTACAGTTTATAAATTATTTTTCACACAATTATTTTATTTAAAATTGCCCTAAACTGTAAGGTAGGTATAATTGTTATTCCCAATGCCTACTTGAGAAAAACAAGACCATAAGAAATACAGAACAACTTGACTAGGCTGTGCTTGATGACTGCCAGGGCCAGAGATGGAGCTCAAATGCTCAAGGTACATTCACTGCTGCTGCTGACATTGCTCTGTGAACTTTAAATGAGTTTTTGTAAAATTATGTATAAACGTGTATTTTATATGAAAAGGAACAATACATGTTGACTTGTCTGGCCGCTGGTCTCTGCACCAGGGAGATGTTCTGGGCCATGAAGATTATTTGTCCCAAGCACCATTATTTCTGTTTTATTTCAATGATTCTTATAAGTTCAGTTTTATACTATATCATTGTAGGGACCCAAAAATGTAAAAAAAAGGAAAGGAAAAAAGGTGCTTAATTATAAGACATTTCAGAAGTTAGACTTTGGCTCTGAGAAGTATTTTGTTTATGTTGATGTGCATTGTGTATTGATTGCCCTATATAACTCATAAAGAAAAAATGAGCTTTAGAATCTTGGCATGTCTGTTTAAAGCCTTTTGCTTGATTGTAAAGTAAAATATGTTGCAGAGTTCATTCCCGCCCCACTGGGTCCTATCCCTGCCTCAGGGATTTATGAACAGTTAAAGAACTGCTCTGGTTACCACCTCTCCAAGTGTTCAGAGCCTGACCCCCCTGTTCCTGGGATGCAGCTCTAGGAGTTCATTTTTTAAGTGAAATTACTTCTGTTTCTTTATACTTTTCTTGTCTGATAGTCTTGTCCAGGACTGCAAGAATTAAAATTTGAATTCTATTTACTTTAAAGCAGTGGTTCTCAACTGGGTCAGTCTTGACCCCCAGGGGTCATTTGACAACGCCAGGAGACATTTTTGGTTGTCACACTGGGGCAGAGGGTGGAGGTGCTGCTGTCATCTAGTGTGTAGAGGCCAAGGATGCCACTAAACATCCTACATGTGCAGGAAACCACTCCCCCCAAAAAAGAATGATCCCACTTGAAACATCAGTGGTGCAGTGGTGGAGAAACCCTGCAGAAAAAGTATCCATTCATGCCAGCATTAAGTGGTCTTTAGAAGAACCAGGTTCCGGTAGTCTCATGGGGGAGCTTGGATTCAGTAGACAGTTTGCATGCTGCTTAAAAGTAGTAGTAGGGCGGGCCGCGGTGGCTCAGCGGGCAAGAGTGCTTGCCTGCCGTGCCGGAGGACCCCGGTTCGATTCCCGGCCCCAGCCCATGTAAAAAACAAACAAACAAACAAAATATAATAAAACAAGAAAATGTTTAAAGATGTTTCCCTTTCTTCCTCCCTTCCTTCCTTCCATCCTTCCTTCCTTCTCTGTCTTTCCTTCCCTTCCTCCCTCTCTCTTAAAAAAAAAAATAAATAAAATAAAAAGTAGTAGTAGTAGACGTATGTGGTTTTTATTTATTTATTTATTTATTTATTTGCACAAATGGAAAAAACTAAGATGGCTATATGGATTCAGCAATAAAAACCCCAAAACAAATGTGAGAATCATTCAGCATGTAAGCTGATTCACTGTCATCCTTTAGTTAATAGAAAATGTAACTGTCTAAGCCTGTTAAAAATGAGATACTGACAGACCCCTCTTCTGATCAGAGTCTCTATTGAAGTGGGTTTTGATTCCCAGAACGGATAATTGCCTTCCCAAACACACACATTCACTGAGGATACAAAGCAAGTGATGATAAAGGGAAGAGGGTGTGATCATATAGGTGGTCACGGCCATGTAGATGAAAAGGGAGAGCTTGTGATCATTGATATCTTCAGTTTTAAAACTGGAAATGTATATACTCTGTTATTATGTGGATGCGTGGGCTACAAGATGCTATCCTTGTAGGGAGCTGGTGGTCCTGATATTTCCATCTCTGCTAATGTCTAGCAGTGATCCGTGGTCTCTCTCCTCTTCTTTTCTGACCAGAGGTAGTCAGCCTGGGGGTACAGGTGTGGTCCAGTTGACTCCTATGGGAAACTGCATCACCAGCTGAGAGAGAGAGACACACACATCAACTTAAGAAAGTGCATTACACTTTCAGGAGAAAGAACCACCCACAAATAAAACGTTATTATAATTGCTTTGAAGGTACTTTACTTTTTTACATTAAGAAAGAACAAAGTTCAAGAACATAATCTTCTTCCTGTTTTTTTTTCTTTCTTAATCCTCTTGTAGAAATCAATCTTGCAAGGAAAATATAATCACAAAGCTATGTAGACATGCTGAAGGTCATCTCACATCGTTGAAGAAGGCATTACTGGTACCCAGCACTGTAAGATTTTGAAACCCTTCTCTGCTGAAAAACTAATTGTTTTCTAAGAATAACACTCAGAACAAGACTAATAAAAGCTGTGTATTCATTCATTTATCCATCCAGCAAGTATTTTTGAGCTTCTTTTGTCTGGTAGGAATTATTCTGAGTGCTTGGGGATCCAAGCCCTGATGTCAAGAGTTGGGTCTCATTGGGAGGCAGACAAGGTACAAACTATGACAGAATCATAAGATAAATGCCATGAGCAGGAGGACAAAGTATGGCTGTTATATTAGGAATGGAGAGACTAGTCATTGGCAGTTGTTCAGTTAGCCATAATCCAGAGTGGTGAACCTTCCCCATCCTAACCTGGAGTTTATCATTTCATAACCAGCTTTGCCTATAATTGGAACATTTTCTTAGTGCCAAGATAACTTATTTAAGTTTTTAATTGTACTACAAATGGAAGACTAATTCATGAATTGCAACTTTTTCTTGCTTTAAACATTAGTTACTGTTCCCCTTCACCGTTTATTTTACAAAGCAGCATTTGGATACTTTTCATATATGGGGCATCATTTCCCAAGCTTGATATTAAGCATAATTCATTAATCAGGCCTCTAGAAAATGATGGGGCATGCAGTGAATTACTTTTTCCTCAAACTCAAATATGACTGTATACAAAGCATTTCATAGGCCAAGGGCTTGCTTAGCCTCTGCATCCTCCTTCCACAGGGCAGAAGGAAATCTGTGAGCTCCCAGGAAGTTCTCTGGGGAGAAGTCCACATTGCCTGGAGGGGGCTTCTAGTTCTGACACCTTGCTGTCTGTGCTGGAGACCTCAGCCCTTTGCCTCTGTTGATTTAGAATGTCATCTGCTTGGGCTTTCTAAGCATAGTGTAGATCCAGAGATTTGGGGCTGTATTTTCCTTTGGTGACATTTTAGCAAACAGACCTATTTTAACTGATCTTCAGGAGCCCTATATGACTTTATCTCTCTGAGTTAAAAATTTGGGGCACTTACTATGTGATAGGTACTGTTTTAAGCAATTTACTTGTTTTAAGTCATTTAAGCCTCTCAACACCTCTGAAGCTGGTATTATTTTTATCTGCACTTAACAGAAGAAGAGAGTGAGTAGTGCCAGGATTCAACCAGCTGCCTGGCTCCAGAGCACACACACTTATGCCCTGGGCAGAGCGGCCTGGTTGTAATTAGCTAAAAGTGACCTCTTAAAGATGAATGAAAGCTTTTGCGTTTACCTACCTTGGGGTCTGTTTAGGATATTGAATGAGTAATTTAATTAAAAATAGAATAGTCTTCATCTCTTTTAATGGAATAATGCTAACCACTCCAGATATTAGATGATTTTAAAAGCCATTGATGTACTGTTCAACTACAGACCAACAACCACACAAAAGCAGGTTAAGAATTTAGTGTCCCCACCCCCCAGGCTGGGTCCAGTGCTGGACACTAAGGCTGAATACAGGTACGAATAATATAAAGTAACTGTCAATGATGGCCTCACACTCTGGAGTATTACATAACAGTAACAGTGATATAATGCCTTCAAGTTGCATAGTGCGTGGTTTCTGAGTGGGACTACCCCTGCCTTACCACGCACACACACACACACACACACACACACACTTACCTTGGCTGTGGCCACATTCTGGGATATGGACTAAAAAAGAAGGAGAACAGAGGGGAGAGCCAGGAGCAGCAGGGCCAGGTGTTTGGCCTGGTTGCAGAGGGCAGCTGAGGGAAACAGGTTCCTCTTCTTCCATAGAGACAGGTGCAGAATTATTCAAAGAAAGACTGCATTAGATCTGCTCCTTGAGTCATGCATGTCAAATAGCTGTATGTGCTGCCTCCAAATGCTGCCATCATTTCTTCCAGTGGACATGTCATCCCAATCACATTTAAATCAAGTGTGGCTCACTTTTTATAATCCAGAAACAATTCATATCCACTGTTAATCTCATGTTATTATTTATAAGCAATATGATGCTGTAAATAGAAAATCAAAAGAATCTATAAAAAAGTGTAATTAGTAATAGAAGCTAGAAGGTCATTGGAAACAAGGTCAGAATGCAAAGATGAATATTTCTATAAAGTGCAATAAGCAAAAAAAAAGAATTTTTGAATCATCATTTATAATGATATTTAAAAAATAAAATACCTAGAAATATGTCTAACACAAAATATGCAAATGATCTACACTGAAACCACAAAGATAACTTAATGGTATAACACTAATCCTTCACAGGCTCTTTCAGGAAATACAGCGAGAAAGAGTACTTCCTAACTCATTCTATGAAGCCATCCTTACCCCAATACCAAAGCCAGACAATGATCATAAGAAAACTGCAGACCAGTATCTTTCATGTTATTACGTACTGCAAAAATCCTCAACAAAATATTAGAAAACAAAATCAAGCAACATATAAAAAGGACTAAATGCTATGACCATGTGGGATTTATGCTAGGAATACAAGGTTGGTTTAACTTCCAAACATCAATGAATGTAATACAGCTTATCAATAGAATAAAAAACAAAAATCACATGATCATCTCAATAGTCACAGAAAAGCATTTGAAAAAATCCAACATCCTTTCATGATAAGAGCATTCATTAAACTAAGAATAGAAGGAAACTTGCTCAAACAAAAAACAAACAAAAAACCCCACAGCTAACATTAGTATTTAAGGATGAAAAACTGTATACCTTTCCTCGAAGGCTGGAAACAAGGCAGGAATGTTGGCTCTCACTAATTCCATCAACATCGTCCTGGAGATTCTAGATAATGCAATCTGATAAGAAAAAGAAAAAGGTATTCAGATTGGAAAGGAAGAAGTAAAACTGTCCTTATCAAAAGCATGATCTTATATGTAGGATATTCTTAGGATATATATTCTTAGGAATATACGTACACACAAACACACAAAAAGAAACTACTAGAGTTAATAAAAAATGAATTCCTCAAGTTACAGGATACAAAATCAATATGCAAAAACATCTAAAATGAACAATCCAAAATGGACTTAACAAAGCAATTCCATTCACAATAGCATTAAAAACAAAATAGATAGGAATAAATATCAAAAGAAGTGCTAGACTTATGCACTGCAAACTTCAAAATATTGCTGAAATGAAAGAAGATGTAAATAAATGGAGAGACATTCCATATTTCATAGATTGAAAAGCTCAATATTACTAAGGTGACAATTCTCCTCAAACTGACATATAAATTCAGTGTAAACTCTATCAAAATACCAGCTTGGTTTTTTATTTGCAGAAATTCACAAACTGATCTTAAAATTCATGTGGAAATGGAAAGATATTGCAGCATAGCCAAAACAATCTTGAGAAAGAAGAACAAAGTTGGAGGAGTTAAAATTTCCAATTTTTGTCACGTGAATCAGAACTTAATTCCTGTTTAATGCTGAATAGTATTCCATTGTATGTATATACCACATTTTGTTTATCAACATGGGTTGCTTTTGGCAATTGTACATAAAACTACTAGAACTTTGATGTGCAAACATGGATGAACCTTGAAGACATCTTGTTCAGTGAAATAAGCCAGACATAAAAGGACAAGTATTTTATGATCTCACTGATGTGAAATAATTAGAATAAGCAAACTTATAGAGTCAGAATCTAGAATATAGATTACCAGGGAGTGGGTTTAGGGTAGGGAATGAGGAATTAATGCTTAAATTGTACAGAATTTCTATCTGTGTTAATAATGGGTAATGGGTGGTGGTGATGCTAGCACAATATTGTGAATGTAAGTAACAGCATTAAGTTATATGTGTGGATTTGGTTAAAAGGGAATATCTTAGGTGGTATATATGTTACTAGAATAAACATTAAAAGAAAAAATCCCAATTTTTGAATCTTACAATAAAGCTACATTAATTAAGACTCTTAGGAAATGGCTTAAAGATAGACACATAGATAAATGGAACATAAATGAGAGTTCATAAATAAACCCTTTTATGGTTAATTCATTTCCTACCCAATGGGGAAAGTCTAGTCCTTCCAACAAAGGGTCCTCAGACAATTGGATATCCACATGCAGAAAGGCTAACTTAGACCCTTACTCACACCCTACAAATAGAACATAATCGTAAAATGTGTTAAAACTATAAAACTCTTAGAAGGAAGCATAGACATAAATCTTTGTGACCTTGGATTAGGGAAAGGGGTCTTAGATATGACACTAAAAGTCCTATCCATTAATGAAGAAAATGACCAATTGAACTTGACCAAAATTAAAAACTTTTGCACTTCAAAAGACATGATTAAGACAAAGCCTAGCCATATATCGGGAAAATATCTTTGCAAATCAAAAGTCTGGTGAAGGGCTTATATCTAGAATATGTAAAGAATTCCTACAGTTGAATAAGACAACGATTTTTAAAATGGGAATAGATTTGAGTAGACATTTCACCAAAGAAGATTTAAGAATAACCATTAAGCACATGAAAAAATGTTCAACATTGTTAGTTAGAAGGAAAATGCAAATTAAAATCACAATGAGGTATCAAGTCCACAAGAATGACTATAGTAAAAAAGACAGACAATAGCAAGTGTTAGTGAGGATGCAGAGAAATTGGAATCCTTATATATTGCTGGTGGGAAGATAAAGCAGCAGATGCTTTGGAAGACAGTATGGAAGTTTCTTTAAAAAGTTAGACATAAACTTACCATCAGACCCAACAATCCATTGCTAGGTATCTCTCCAAGAGAAATGAAAACATAAGTTCACTCAAACACTCGTGTGCAAAAGCGTTATTCATGATTTCCAAACTAAACAAGCCAAATGCCCAACAACTTGTGACTGGATAAACAAAATGTCTTTCGCACAACGTACACTAATCAGGAATAAAAAGGAAGGAAATGCTGATATGTGCTACAGCATGGTTGAACCTCAAAAACATTAGAGTAGGGCAGGCCCTGGTGGCTCAGCAGGCAGAGTTCTTGCCTGCCACACCAAAGCCCCAAGTTCGATTCCTGGTGCCTGCCCATGCAAAAAAAAAAGCATTAGGCTAAGTGGGAGAAGCCAGAAACAAGAGACCACATATAATATGATTGTATTTAAGTGAAATGTCCAAGCTCATTTTGTTCTAGTTCGCTAGCTGCTGAAATACAATATACCAGAAACAGAATGCTTTTAAAAAGGGGAATTTAATACCTTGCTAGTTTATAGTTCTAAGGCCGAGAAAATGTCCCAATTAAAATAAGCCTATAGAAATGTCCAATCAAAGGTGTCCAGGGAAAGCTACCTTGGTTCAAGAAGGCCAATGAAGTTCAGGGTTTCTCTCACAAGTGAGAAGGCATATGATGAACACAAAGTTTCTCTCTCATTTGGAAAGGCCCATGACGAACACGGCATCATCGGCTAGCTTTCTCTCCTGACTTCCTGCTTCATGAAGCAACCTGGGAGGTATTTTCCTTCTTCATCTCCAAAGGTTGCTGGCTGGTGGACTCTCTGCTTTTTGTGGCTACGTTGTTGTGCTCTCTCAAAGTCTCTCTCATTCTCCAAAATGTTTCCTCTTTTATAGGATTCCAGTAAACTAATCAAAACGTCTCCACCTAATCCAGTTTAACAACCCCTCTTGATTGAGTCACATCTCCAGGGAGATGATCTAATTAAAGTTTCAAACGTATAGCACTGAATAGGGATTAGAAGAAACGGCTACCTTTACAAAATGGGATTAGGATTAAAACATGGCTTTTCTCAGGTACATACATCCTTTCATACCAGCACACATTTAAACAACTCAAACACATGGAGCCCAAAATGGGAATGAGGGCTTTTAATTCTGTATAGGTAATACCTGGATACACCCCAAAGTATGTTGGCCAGTTAATTAACAAGTATTGGCAAAGTCCCTTGAAGGATGGAAGAAAAAATATAGAAATATTAAGCTTTACCACCAGGAAACCCCCTGATACTGTCTCAAATATTAGGAATCCCAAGTCAATAGTCCAAGGCCTTGATTTTGAGGCTTGCTTTTGTGAAGCTTATTTCTGTAGTGGAGAACCTAAGCCTACCTATAGTTATGCCTAAGAGTTACCATCAGAAAACCTCTTTTTGTACAGCTGTATATCACTGTAAATTTATTAAAAATCATCTGAGAAGTAGTTGTCAGCGATTCCTATTTGAACATTAAAATATCGACTACTACTACCAAACCTAAAAGGAAACATGTATATCCCTTAATGTATTTAAGGGAGAGAAAGAGACCTCTCTCTCTCTAAGCCCAACTCTGCAAGGAAAGCCATTACCCTCCCCCCTATGTAGGGCATGACATCCAGGGGTGACAGCTTCCCTGACATGTGGGACATGACTCTCAGGGACAAGCCTAGCCCTGGCACCTTGGGATCAACAACACCTTTCTGACCAAAATGGAGAAAAGAAATGTAACAAAATAAGGCGTCAGTGGCTAAGAGAGCTAAAACAGAGTCGAGAGGCTATTCTGGAGGTTACTCTTACACAAGCCAATTACCATACCTTGCCAGACTCACCAAAATCATTCCTGTTGACACTAAAGAACATGTAAGGTTCTATCTGAGATTCTGCAAAAGTTTCACATACTTTCCAGAAACCTACAACCTCCAGATGGATTCCTAGGCCAGATAAGTCCTGAAACCCAGAGTGGCCAGCCTCTCCAAGAACATTAACTAGTTCTGTCCTCCTATCTGATATTATTGACACCCCTTTCCAAAATGAAAAAGTTAGAATGTGCATAGCCCAAATTCCCATAAAATTTGGGAGGATCAATTACAACAGAGAATATAGGAGTAACAAATGAATATGACTTGAATCTTTATATTGATATTTCTTTTAGTCTCCAGTGTCTTGGAGCAGCTAGAAGAAAAAACCTAAAATTATGGAAGAGTAACCCATACTAAGCTCTGAAATCAGTTCTATAACTACTTGTTACAATGTACTTTGAAATTTACTACTTTATATATATGTTATATTTCATAATAAAACTTTAAAAGCAAAAAAGTTAAATATACAATAAAAAGTAAATATATAAAAAACAGATTAGCTATCTGAGACTGGGAATGGGAATGGGGAGAGACTAAAAATGGCTATGAGGTTTCTTTTTGGGGTGAGGAAATGTAAAATTAGATTGTAGTGACAGCTGTACATCACTGTAAATTTATTAAAAATCATCTGAGAAGTAGTTGTCAGTGATTCCTATTTGAACATTAAAATATTGACTACTACTACCAAACCTAAAAGGAAACATGTATATCCCTTAATGTATTTAATTTACCCCAGGTAAATCTCATATTCTTTACAGATTTTGGATCCCCAACAGCTGACTTTTGCACACTGCCCATCATTTATTAAGCCCTTTTGTCATATTTCAGCTTTACAATATCTCCCTGAGGTAAAAGTGACTTATTTCCCCTCCTTTTCCCTCAGTAAACAGTATCTCTCAATTTTAGTATTCAATTTACTTATTTCTTATTGGTAATTTCTTATTCTGGGGTTAGAAATTTGCCGCAGTATTCTGCTTGTAATATGTTGAAATTTCTTGCTAAGTAATTGTGCATGTTACTTGATAAAATTGGTGGCTATGGCAACAAGCACAATGAATACTTCTAGTAAATTGGTCAGTTGCAATGAACTACCAGGAAGTTTTGTGCCCCATGCGTCTGAGCCACGCAGCGTTAGGGTTGGAAAAGGAGGAACTGTTGAAGCACATCTGTGATGACCAACCCTCCCACCCACAAGGCGCTTAGCCGAGGCCAGTCTGGAGGTGGGGGACCAGACTGTCACGTGATGGGCCACGCTCCTCACTCAAGGGCCCCATCCATGGCCTGATGGAGACCTGAGCGGAAACTGCCTTTGGAAAGCCCTGACATTCCCACCTCCACTGCTCTTGGCACATGTTATATAATGACCAACAATTTGGATATTCTGTTTGCAAATCATAACTACATTTGGCCAAAGCTTGCTCTGTCTTAGATGATGCTGAATGTTTATAATGCTTTTCTTTTCTTTTTTTTTCTTTTTTTGTTTCCTTTTATCACACTCTCTTGCTCAGAAACCTAGTGGACATGTAACAGAGAAAGAATTGCAATATATTTTAAATTGCATGGTTTTAAAAATGAGTGATTCAGAATTCAAAGAACTAATGCAAATGCTTGACCCCAGGGGCACTGGATTGGTTAACGTCAACACATTTTTTGAACTGCTTGAAGACGAGAACCTGAACGTAAGTTTTATAACAACTTCATATTTGATTTCTGTTTATAGCCTGAAACTTGAGTATTCTTGGGAAATTAGGAGATACAAGTAAATTATGATTTAAATAATTTATGGCTTACAAGTTTTTCAACTGAGTCAATTTTTATTTTAGGTAAGAGTTCAGTGTTTGAGTTGTTTAATTTTAATTTTTAATTTCTAACTCATATTAAATGATGGTATCTGACACTTATGAAAACACCTTCATATGTGATGGAGATCTCTGCATGAAGCTGGTCAGCACAGAGACCAGATCTAACTTCTCTCAGCACTGCAGCAGCTCTCTTGTCTCAAGACGTGTCTTGTGAAATGTGGATATCTGGCTCTCATCCATAGTTTTAGAGTTTAGTACCTTACGTTTGTTCACCTTTAAAAAAACAACTCTACTTATTGCCCTAACTAACACTTTTATTACTTGTTTCTTTTGATGGAAAAGTTGGCAAACTGATCATATTAGAAATGCTTCTATGACTTTTGATTAGCGTTTTTTTAATTAAAAAATACATCTTTTATCAGGTTCGTTTCTGATAACGCACACAATAGGTATTAGTGAATTCTTGTTGAAATGTTTATTGAGGACTTAACAGGTACAAATAGCTTTTAATTTTAGATTTATGAGGTTGGTACTGTGTTACATCTCAGTCAACCAATAATACCATAGATACATCATTTCCCCAAAGATGATGTTTCTGTTGAATGATCAGAATGGGGCTAGCTTTGATATAGTTTAACTGAAGTTATTCAGATGGCAGCCATGAAAAGCACAATTAATTAGTTATAAATTAATACTTTCTACATGTTCTGACTTTGCAGTATGGTTTTATCAAATTTGAGAGCATAATTCTTGGTTAAAAATGGGGCAGACTATTGGAGTGAAAGTGGCATTTTAAATCATCTTTTCTTGGTGCATTTAGAAATTTTCTACTACCATTTTGGGGTAATTTTAATAGAAAACACTACATAGTTCATTAAAATGTTTTATTTTGTGGTTATACTAATAATAGATATCCATTATAGAGTTGAAAAATACCAAAAACTAAAAAGGTGAAAGTAATGATAGAAATTCCTATTCTCAACACCAGGAGATAATCCATAGTTAAGTTTTTGAAATTTCCTCTAACTCTGTGTGTGTATATTCATGTATTTTTAATATATATGATTTTGTATCCTATTTTTTCAACTTGGCAGTATAATGATGAACATTTTCCTCAACTCTCCATACCCCCACATCATTAAAAACTCATCTTAAACATGGTTTTTAATGGCTACATAGGATTTTCTGTGTGCATGTTCTTGTTGTTGGGGCATTTATTCTGTATTATTGTTATTATTATTATTATTTTACTATGGAGGTTAATATGCCAAGTATCTTTGTTCAGAGATTTCATTCACTTCTGAATATATCCTTAAAAAACTGGAAGTTCTTAGAAGTGGAAATACTAGGTCAGAGGGTATGGATATTTTTATGGTCCTAGACATATATTATGTATCATTCATTTTAAATGGGAAAGGTCTCATGACTTGTTTTGCTAGAAAATATGTGGGAAAAGGCTGTCAGGGAAAGACAGTTAAATGTGGCTTGTTGTACAAAACCGTCCGTATGGTTGAGTAGGTTTGTGAACCTGCTCACCATGGCAATGTCTAATATATGGGAGCTTGAAACTGTGCCTTCACTCAATTTACTGCTTCCTGGTGGTCTAGTAGAGTCATTGCTTTCAATTCACTGCCAAGTGCTTCTGAGTTACAGAAGTCAAATTGTCAGGGCATAGAGGCAGTCGGCAGGGGAACTCAGGTTCAAATCCCTGAGCCACCACTCATTAGCTAGGGGACCTGAGGCGAACAATTTACCTCTCTAAGGCTCATTTCTTCATCTGTAAAATAAAGTTAACAGGACCAACCTTGTAGGGTGTTTATGGGAATTATACGAGATATCATACAAGATAATGCATATGAAATGCTTTACATCTAGTAAGCATTAATTACGTTTTAGTCATCATTTTTGTGTTATTATTTCCCAAGAGTCTAGTTTATGCAAGGTGGTAACCAAAGTCCTAAACTAATGTCATTTTGGCCCTTCTTGAACTCTAATTCAAAAAGTAAGACCCAGAGGCCCTTCACACACAGGAAAGAATAATGGCCACCATTTCCTGAACTCTCTGTTACCTCTTAAGAATCATTATCTTTAGCCAGCTGGCAGCCTGGCACATAGCCACCTTTTTATCTTCAAAAAACAAAGATACAGACATGTAAGTAATCTGCTCTCCACATGGTATGCTATGGGATATTTGTTTAGTATAGGTCAGATCATGTTGCCTCTATGTTTAAAACTCTCTGGATGGTATTTGAGATTCTTCGGATGAAACAGAACTTTCTAATAGGGCTGATGGGTATCCATATGGTCCTGCCCGGTGCCTGTCTCGTGCTCTACTCTTAAACCACTCTCAGGTCCTGGAGCTCCCCTGGGCTTCCTCCTTCTCCCAGACCTTCACAAGTGCAGAGGCTCCTGCCTTGGACTCTCTCCCTGCTCCTCTTTGCCCAGTGAAGTCATTCTTCAGATCTCTGTGTACCCAGTGCCTCTCAGGGGCCCCCAGGATATTCTGAGAGTGTCTTCCAGCCATAGACCTCAACCTTTGGGGCAGCCTTGGTGATGTTTGTTCACTATGTGGTTGTGTCTCCATAAACACAGAGGCCCGTTCTGTTTTTGCAGGGGATAATACATTGCCAGCACACTCCAAAGACTATTTGTTGAGTGAATGTATTAAGAAATGAATGAATTAGAAAAAAATTAAAAACACAGATAAGCAAAGTCTAATACTATCAAAATGTACTATGAGATATAACACCTCTAGAAAACATCTGTTAATGTACACTCCCACCTTTTCTTCAATCTGTATCAATATTGGCAATTTACTTACATTTTCATCTTTGCATTTCTATTAGGCAAAAATGCTATCTCATTATTCTTTCATTCTGCATTTATTTGGTTTCTAGGCAATGGGTTTGTTTGTGTTTATTGAATTTTCCTTTTGAATAAGTGTGAGTTAAGTGTATTATCCCTATTATCAGACGGGATTGAACGGCAAGCTAACTGGCTCAAAGACTCCAAGGTATTCTCATCAGGAGCCAAGCTAAGATTCAAGGTCTTGTCCATCTCCCTCCAAAGCCCCTACTGCCTTTCATGGATAATTTTTAGTTGTCTACTTTCCTTTTCCCATTTAGATGAGAAAACAATACCCTTGTACAGACAATAAGGCACATCTCCTTCTGGCTTGGGATTCAGTAAGTAATGCTTTCCTACTCTTGGGTGCCTTCCTGTATGGTCCAAGGGTGCTACCACATCAGGTTACAAATGCAAAGCTTAATAAATATGTTTATGTTTTGCTGTTAGGTAGAAGAAATGGTTCGTGATGCAATTAATAGGAATCTTCCTGCTTTTCATAACATGCTGCGGTCATATGACCTCAGAGACACTGGGTTCATTAATCAAAACAGTTTCAAGAAAATCATGCACATGTTCTGTCCATTTTTAACCAGTGAGCATTTAATAAAGTAAGTTTGCCAATTTGTACTTCTTTTACTTCAAATGATATTTAACATATTTCATATATTTACTTCTATTTACCAGTCTGCATTTTAAGACGGCAATAGCAAATCTCATGCTCAGAGCCTTTGGCTGCTAGAGACATTGCACTAGAATTTAATCATATGATATTGTTTTCATGATACCTGGTCTTAGCATAACCTCTTTCTGGTGATTGGTGCTATTTTATATGTATGGTGGTGAGCAAGAGCTTCTTTTACCAATTAATGTATTTAAGAAAGAAGAAGTTGATATAAAGAAAAAAATGTATGAAGGTAAAACATGGATGCCTGAAGTTTGAACAACATCTTCCTTTTATGGATAAGGAAACGGATCTCAAGAGGTTGCAGTCTCTCATCCCTAAGAAGTTGTGCCAAATCTTAAAAAATGCCCCAAGTTCCTTTTTGTAGTCAAATTGGCTGGACTTGTCAATGGCTTGGATTGGAGTGGGGTAAGAAGGAGCCAAGGATGATGAAGTTCTTGGCTAAGCAACTGGGTACTCGAGGTTATCTTTGGAGACAGGGGAGGAGCAGATTCCAGATGGAAAATCAGTTATGTTTTGGGCATATTAACTTGGATGTGACACTCATGACAAATTGCCACTCAGAGTGGCTGGTCACTCTGTCCATATCTCCCCTCCCCAGCTACATCATGATACTTGTCATTTGCTAATGTCTATGGTCTGTGTCACCCCACTAGAATGCGAAGGGCAGGGGCTTGGTCTCATTTTTTTCACCCACCAGAAACCTCAATACTGAGGGGTACAGCAGTGCCTGACACATAGTCAGGGCTTCGTAAGTACTGAATGAATGTATGAATGAAACCTAGTGGAATAGTCTTGCAGGCAGTTGAGTATTTGAGATTGAAGCCTCTCCAATCATTCTCCATGGTGTAACCAGACATTATCTGTCCAAACCAAAAATCTGATCATGTTAAAAACCCTGCTCAAAACATTTTGGTGTTCTGTTACCATTAGGAAGATACCCAGTGGCTTTTAGCATAAAAGGGACCCTCCTAGGGAACCTCACGGTCCTCTCTCCTCTTTAGAGTTCAGGCTCCACAGCTATTCTGCCTGGGTTCACATCCTTGCTCTGCCCTGAATGAGCTGTGAGCTTGGGCATGTCATTTGGCCTCTCTGAGACTCTCCTTCCTCATCCGAATATAATTGACTACAGTTGTGGTAAGGATCAAATGACATAATAAACACAGAGCCTCTAACCCCATGCCAAGTGTAAAGTGAGTGCTCCTTAGATGTCAGTTACTGCTGGAGCTCCCACTGGATGGAACTGTATTATATTTCTTGAAGAAAGTGGGCTCTTTCTGCTTCTGGACTTTGCCATGCTCTCTTTGCTCAGCCCTGAATAAACAGTTCCTCCCAGCCGACTGAAGCTCCCCAAGGTGGGGTTTTTGCTTTAGCTTATTCGCAGCTGTAGTCACAGCACTGAGCACAGTGCTTAGGCTATGAACACATAAATAATTATTGAAGCAGTTCTAACAATAGCGAGGATGTATGAAGCTCAGCATGCTTTGGGGCCCCATGCCTGGTCTGCCGGCTCCATGTGCATCATCCTAATGACATTGGGGTGTTATGCTTAGGACCCCAAAGGACCGAGCACATGAGCATGGCAGGCCCCAGCTCTAAGGGCATCCCGCGGTTTCTTTGATGTAATCTTTATCCCAATCCTTTGAGATAGGTGCTTTGATTGTTTTCATTTTATAAATGAGGAAGTAGAAGCACAGAAAGAATATGTAGCATGCCCTAGATCAGCGGTTCTTAACCTTTTGGGTTCC
Organism: Tamandua tetradactyla; assembly: GCF_023851605.1. Classification (NCBI taxonomy): domain Eukaryota; kingdom Metazoa; phylum Chordata; class Mammalia; order Pilosa; family Myrmecophagidae; genus Tamandua; species Tamandua tetradactyla. Next base: position 37,438,749 of record NC_135333.1, on the reverse strand, counting down.
AGCACCCTTTTATAATCTTAAAAATTATTGGGGACCTCAAAGAGCTTTTGTTATGTGGAGTATATCTATCACTGTTTACTGTATTGGAAATTAAAGCAGAGACATTTAAAAAACGTTATCGCAGAAAGCAAAAGTGTATTAGCTTCTTGTTGTGTTTCCATGTAGACTGGGGGAAATATTGGGAATTTCAGAATACAATTTATTAGATGATAATGAGTTTACAGATATTAAAGCAGTTATAAGCGTAGATAGCTGGTAAAGAGCCCAGTAGAAGCACTGTGAAGAAACTGAGTTAATCTCTAAAAATCAACATATTTATGTCCTAAACCTACAACCTTAGGAACTTCTAGAATACACACGGATGCAAATAAATGCACACATGCAGTCAGCCATGAAAGAGACAGCATCGTCACACATTATGTAGCCTCTGGAAAACTCCACTGTGTGTGTGCGGGAGAATCAGGGTGGAATAGGGAAATAACATCTTAGTATTGATATGGAAACAGTTTTGTGTTCACTGATGCCCTGAAAAGCCATGCCCCGCACCACTTAGTTATTAATTCGTGGAGCTGGTGTTTAAAACCAAGGTGGCCGAGTGCATATCCACAACTACCGAACTCAGTTGCTTTGTGAATTTTAGCAAATAGTGAACATTGCCTTTGATGCCCAAGCTCTTAATATTTACCAAATTTGCAACAGTGAAGCATATACAGCTTTTAGAATTAGAAAAATATCAACAAATAAAATATTAAAGATTGGGCTCATTGAACTTTCCTAGTACTGATATCCCATGATTTTCTAAAATATTTGCATGTACTGGAATTCTTTTATATATCTGTAATTCCATAACTAAATTTCTTTGAAATTTTTGTACATTTGTCACATTTTCATTGGTATAAAATTTAAATATGTACAATAAACTGTACATATTTAAATTATACAATTTGATAAAATTCATTGTATATATATACACACCTATGAAACATCACAAGATATCGAACATTTTCATCACTCATAACAGCTTCCTTGTACCCTTTTGCAATTTGTTTCCCCTCTACATCCCCATCCCTAAGCAAACACTAATCTGCTTTCTGTTACTATAGATTTCTTTACATTTTTAGGGTCTTATATAAATAGAAGCATACAAGATGTTATCTTTTTTGTCTGGCTTTTTTCACTCAGCAGCATACTGATTGTAGGTTTCATCCATGTTGCCACCTCTACCAACAATCCATTCCTTTTCATTGCCGGGTAGTGTTCCATTGTGTAGTTTTACCACAGTGTGGACATCCATTTATCTGTTGCCAGATATTTCATTTGTTTCCAGTTTTGTGCTATTATATATATACTCATCTCTCTCTATGTATATATTTATGTGTGTATATATTTATATGTATAATAGTTATATCAGTCTTAAGTAGACATACGTTTTTCTTTGTCTTGGGTAAATGCCTAGGAGTGGAACGGCTAGTTCCTGTGGTAAAAGTATACTCAAAGGCCAAATTGTCTTCCAAAGTAGCTCACTATTTTATACCCCTGCCAGTGGTAGGTGAGAATCCTAGTTACTCATACTCTTGCAAAGCACTTGGTAGGGTCAATCTTTTACATTTTAGCCATTCTCATGGGCATGTTCTGATTATTTTTAAAATTCAGACTCTGCAGTAAGTTTCAGGATACTGCTTCAGGAAGAATCCTTTACAAAGAACTTTTGGCAAGCATAGGAATTATCAGCCCGCCCACTCTCTCTCTAATTCCTGTACCAAAGGATCAGCCCCTAAATGAGCATGTTCCAAAAGAGGAACAGCACGGTCAGGACCTTCCTGAGAGGTAAGATAAAGTGTAATGGAATCACATATTTAAATCAAAGTGCCTGTCATGAAATAGGTGTTTAGTAAATATGTGTTGCCTAATGAGTATTTTAATATTTTATTAGTTAAATAAGAAAGATGGCATACTATAAATACAGTGATTATGATCATGAAATTTTAGAGCAAGGAGAGGTCTTAGAAATGTTTCAATCTACCTATTAGTTTTAGAAATGAAAGCATTGAAGTCGGAAAAACAGAGACTTAGGTTATTCACCAACTCGGGGAAAGGCCTGCCTCGAGAATCTGGGCCTCTTGGTTCCCAGAACTGAACTATTACATACCTGCCTTCACATTTATCCTTTTCCAGAAACTTAGACTTCTCACTACCTTTTAATATTTATTGTGAAATATATCCATTAAACTGGTTAACGTTTTCTAATATGAATGATAGGATTATTAAAATGATTGCCTAATTGAATTGTAACAATAAAACATTCCTAGTAAATCTATAAAAAAATCAGACTGATGGATATTCTAGCTCTTCTTCATTTTGAAAAATAGAGGTTTAGTCTAATAAAAAGATATTATTTTAACTTACTTGATCATAGCTGATAATAAATCATAAGAAAATGTAAAATGTGTAACTATTCAGCAGATTTCACTTTGTCATATCCCTTTTAAAAAGTTCTTAAGTATTGAGCAATGGGAATATTTTAATGATATGCTAATGAATTTGAATATCTGGTCATTTCAGTAGTAGCTGCTTTATAAATGGGCAGAAAGATGGTATTTTAAGAGAAAGGTTAAATATTCTGTGGTAAGATACTTCTGCCTCCTAAAACCCGGGAAAGAAGTAATGGCAATTAAGCAATGCATAAAACAGAGTGAGCTTTCCTAGGGAGCTCTTTAGAGGCAGAGAGGCACAAGGAAGGGATAGGATCTCATTCTCCAGGAGTAGCTGATGGATGGTTATTTCTTTTCCCCCAGAATGGGGCCAGAGACTTCTGGAGAACTGAGGAAATGATTGTCCTCTGGACACAGACACAGACACACACACACATACACTCTCTCTCTCTGTCTTTCACACACACTTACACAGAACACATCATATAAAATTTATATTTTGTGAATCAGCTTGATTTCACAAACTGGCTTGGAATGATTGTGGACTTCCTCTCATTCCCATGCATGTCTGATGATGACTCCCTTCATCTGCTTACTTCAAACTGGCTAATTTATTTAATTTAAAACTTTATAATAGGCTTTGCCTTTAAAGTTTCCCTGTTCACAGAAATATCCTTTTTCACCCTTTACATGCTCTGTTCAGCCAACTGAAAGCACAGTTGAAAGTCTTAACACAGAAGAGCCATATCCCCCCCGGCCCTGCCCCTGCCCCTGCCCCCATAGACTGGCGCGGCAGGAGGAGGTTCTCCTTGGACACAGTGTCCTCAACTCCAGTTCTGTCTCTGAAGTTTACAAGCCATGGCTGAGTCAGAAGTTCCTAAGTCAGTGGTCTTCCTGAGCATCTGCTTTGTGAAATGGGGAGGGCCCACCTCCTTATTGTTGGGTAAAATAGAAAATGGGTACGGCCTACAGGAAGCACTCTGGTGTGTAAGTTGACTCTGGATCCAAATGCCTACTTGTGATTTTAGAACCAAGCCCACTAATGACAGAATCACCTTGACCAAAGAAGAAGTTATTGAAAAGCTCAAAAACTGTATACAGCAGCAAGACCCAGCATTCAGAAAACGATTTCTTGACTTCAGCAAGAAACCTAATGGAAAAATTAATGAACATGAGTTCAAGAAGGTAGGAGAATGGGTCTCTCTGTGCTTATGTGTTTCTTTCTTGAAGGAAGGAATTTGGGTATTTTCTTATAACAACATCCTTCAAAGGATAGGAATCAAGGTCTCAGTAATGGTTCATTCTAGGACAAAGGAAATTCATTTTTAGGCTTCTTTCAACAATTTAAAAGAATTCTTTGGGCCAGAAATCTTTGGCAAATTTCTTCAGAAAATACTTTCAATATGGGTGTGGCCAGTTGTTAATATTTAAACTTTCAAAACAGAGAATTCATTGATAAATTGTTTGACCACCTGCTGTGTACCTGTGTACCCAACACAATGTTGGAAATCAGGATGGGGTGGGAACATGGGAATACAAAGATTCTAAGACCCCTTCCCTGCTAGTGAGGAGTTCCCAGGATGCTTGTGATAACAGAGCTGTGGTTTGTTCCTCCAGAGGTAAAAAAAAAAAAAATCTGACAGTGAAATATGGGAAACTTGGGGTGCTGATTTGCATGTGCTTGTGGGAACTGGCAAGTTTCTTCCCGAAAGAACTCAACTTGATGGGTTCTGCATAGACTTCTCAGGAATTAATTTAAATGGTTACTTAAAATCCCTATTATGATCCCTGTAGCTAGTCATCTTCAGCTACTTTTAAGGAAAGTATTTCATTAATATGTAGTGATGTGGATAAACTTAAAAGAAGGCAATGAAATATATTTCCAAGAAGAGAATAATTTGATTTGTGTTACTGTTTATCTTGCACCTGCCCCATTCCATGCAGTGGGGTGGGCTCTTTTAGTTTGTTATGTCTCCTAACAGCAGCATCATGAGGAGGGAATAGGGCTGGAGGCCCAGAGTTGGGGCTAGATAGACACTGAGATATTCCAGACCCCCCAGCCCTCAACAAGATGATGCCCAGTCCTGATCCCATGTTAGAATTTGGGGAATGGCAAGGAGGGTAGATTCTGGAATGACTTAGAAATAGGAAGGTTTTAAAGCATAGGAAATAAGAGGTAAGGGAAGAAGAAATTAGAGGAACCAAGAGAAAGGAAGGATTCAAGAAGGACTCCCAGATTTGTGGTCTGGTTGAAAATTAGCCCCTGATGCCTTAACGAGCACAATTCCAGTGGGGTGACTGTAATTCGTATAATACCCAAAATCTTCCTGACCATCATTGTGAAAAACATATAACAGTGTTCTCGGCCACAGAAGTGCAGAGAGCCATTGGATCCGGTGACTCATATGTTCCCATCTAGCTCTAGATTCTGTCCTTGCAATTCTCCCTCAAATAAACCAAGAAAGGAGCAATGTGTGGGAAGAAAAGTTTTTGTTATTATTTTTTGACATGAAAATCTATTACCAATTCTCTGAAACAATTGGGTAAATTACGCACTAATTTCCTTTGTAATGACTTATTGGTTTTAACCTTTCGGAAAGGTTATCAGTTTTAACTTGTGACCAGCCATTTAGCGTGAATGTGAACTACTGAGGGGTGATTTTAAACAGTAGATTGTAGACCTGGTTTGACCTTCATAAGCAATAAGCATTGCACAATGTAAATTATCATCAAGCAAGAGGATTGTTTACAGACCAGGAAAGCAGCTTCTTTCTACTACCAGTGAAATACAGCTAGGGAAATCATGGGTTTATGTTACAGAAAGAAAGAAGAACTGAGGTTAGACATAATGCAGGGCTTCCAACTGATTGGGGTTTGGGGGCGTTGAACTTCAATGGCAGAGCAGCGTTCAAGATCAACTTCTCTAGAGTGCTTTCAGCCCCGTCAACAGGACTCAAAACATTGTTAATGATGATAGCAGCAATAGTGATGAGAATTGTGAGGATTATGGTTTAACAGTTATTTGAATAATGAAGATGGTGGCAATGGAAATAGGTCTAACGATCATTTTTCAAGCAATGACAATGTACAGGCCCATGGAAGTTGCTTTACGTGCATTCTTTCTGATCGTCACAGGGACCCCGTGAGGTATAGATGACATGGTGCCCATGTCAGGAACTAAGATATGGCTCACTGCTGTTCAGCTGGTAAGCCATCAGGAACTTGGATTTGAACCCATCTGTCTTGCCTTGTTCAGCCTTGCAGGATACAATTGATCCCAACTGTATCTGGCATCAGAGATTTGTGAGAAGACCATTAATTATTTCTTATTGTGAAATGCAACATACATACAAAAAACAATAAATTTCAAAGTACTATTTAATAAGTAGTTTTAGAACAAATTTCAAAGTATTGTATGGGTTACAGTTCTGTAATTTCAGGTATTTCCTTCTAGCTGCTTCAAGACACTGGACACTTAAAGGAAATATCTCTATAATGATTCAGCAATCATACTCATTTGTTAAATCCTAACTTTTCTGTTATTAACTTCTCCTTCTCCATTGATCCTTTTCCCAATCTTTAGGGATATTTGGGCAATGACCATTCTAATCTCTTCATGTTGAGAAGGGGTGTTGACATTATGGGGTAGGGGGATGCAACTGGTTGATGCTCTTGAAGAGACTTAGTAAATCTGGATTTCAGGACTTATCTGGCCTAGAAACCATCTGTAGGTCTTAGGTTTTTGAGAAATAAACTTAGTGAGTGAAACTTTTAGAATCTCAGATAGAGCCCTGGGTATTCTTTAGGGTTTACAGAACCAGTGTTGGTAAGGGCTTGGCATATCATGGCAATTAGCAATATCTAGCTGAATCTTGCATGAGAGTAACCCCCAGAATAGCCACTCGACTCTATTTGAAATATCTCAGCCACTGATACCTTATTTTGTTACGTTTCCTTTCCCCCTTTTGGTCACGTAGGCATTGTCAATCCCATGGTACCAAGAACACCATTAATTTTTGTAACAATGCTCCTTAACTTCCTCCTATCATTTTGGTTGGGGACACACAATATTCTTCCCCAAATATGTAGAGCACCAATTAGTATAGTGAAGTGGCTGTGTAGTCTCATCCCAGGAGAACTGGGAGTGAAGCGCCGAGTGCCACATATCAGCTGGCCTGACTGCGCAGGCACAGAATTCCTCTTCCCCTAAACTGAGGCAACACTTGGTTGTCATTCTGGATATCTCTTGCTCTACATCAGAGTTATTAATTATTTCTTCTTACCAGCCATCTCCTTCCCTGCGACAGGACAAAAGGTGGGTGGCTACACAGATGCAATGAGGGACAATTGCAAGGACAGAATCTAGAGCTAAATGGGAACTTAGGAGTCATCAGATCCAAAGGCTCTTGGCACTTTTGTGGCTAAGAACACTGTTAATGTTTTTCACAACGGTGGTCAGAAAGATTGCTATTATACAAATTGTATTCATTAACTAATAACTTGTCTTCTCCATTTTCTTTTCAGTAATACTACACTGAATTGACAGTCTTGGGAAAAGTAGAGCTATTGGACTTTAAGTGACCTCCATGTGCTTTTTATGCTTAAATGTATAAATTCCTTTGGGGAAGAAGGAAAGGCACATTCTTTCTGGAATTGTGCTAGACCTCTTGTCTTTTACATTGCATATTAAATCATTCTCACTACTCTCACTACTCTATAAGGCATTCTCTCTTCCCACCCCACCCCCACCCCCACCCCCAAGAAATGCCTCTCTCCCAGCTCATTGCTCTTGCCGCTGCACCATGCAGCCTTTCTATTCTAATTTGCTAGCTGCTGGAATGCAACACACTAGAGGCGGATGGGCTTTCAATAAAAGGGGATTTATTTAGTTGACGTATAGTTTTTCAGAGGAAAGGCAGCTAACTTTCAACTGAGGTTCTTTCTTACGTGGGAAGGCACAGGGTGATCTCTGCTGGCCTCTGGGTTCCAACAACTTTCTCCAGAGTGATTCATTTCTGTATCCCAAAGGCCTGGGCTGAGCTGTGAATGCTGAGATGAGGTATGCTGAGCTGCTTAGGCTGTGCTACAATGAGTTCTCTCATTTAAGCACCAGCCAATTAAATCAAACATCATTCATTGCAGCAGGCATGCCTCCTAGCCGACTGCAGATATAATCAACAGATGAAGTTCACATGCCACTGGCTCATGTCCACAGCAATAGAACTAGGCACCTTCACCTAGCCAAGTTGATACCTGAATCTAATTACCACACTGTCCTTTAGCATTTAATGCAATAATGTGCTGAACTTCTTCACTAAGGAAAATCACTTTTTATGGACCTTTTAAAATAGCATATTTTTAAATACGTTATTTTATCCAAATAACCAAGTTTAAGAAATGGTGTTGTTGTAGGAAAACCATGTCTGAACTTTAGGACGCTCTAGGACTTTTATATTCCTTCTCTAAGTATTTGTCTTCCCCTCTCCCTTGCCTTGATGTGCTGAATTAGAAGAAAACCTCCCCAAAACAATGACATAAATAAGAAAGGTGGTTATTTTTATGTCCTGTAACAAGGATTCCAGACATTACTGGTACAGAGCCAATGTAGCAGCTCTACAGTGTCATTAGAGACCCAGGCTGCTTCTAGCTTTCCACTCTTCCATTCTCATCCTCGTATAGTAAGATAGCTGCTGGGGCACCTGTCATCACATACATTTCAGACAGAAAGAAGTGGAAGAAGTAAGGGCAAAAGTCTCAATGCAGCCAGGTCTTTCTTTTTTAAAAGGGTTATCGCAGACATTCTACCCAGCAATTATTACTTACATTTCGTTGACTAGGGCTGTGGTATAGCCAAACCTATGTATATAATTATTTGGGGGAGAGGGGTTGATACATTACTACTGCCCAGAAACAGCAAGGTTCTGTTCAGTGAGCAAAGGAGAAAATACATATCAGCAGGCAAATAACTGTCTCTGCCATCCATCTCTTAGTAAACATTTTGAGGGTGCCCATTATATGCTCAGAATAAGTCTAAGCCTCCTTGGGGAAATGGGCAAAGCAGAAGGTGTAGTCTCTGCCTGTATAACACCAGGGAAAATTTCATTGTTTGGAGCCAGTGACCCATGGGGAACATAAGATGACAAAGTACCCAAGGATGCATAAATCAATAATTGTCTAATTGAGTAAACTCTTTGCCTGGCTGTACCATCTATCAGGAATTTGAGGGCAGCTTTACAATTCAAGTTCCCCATAACTGGCTGCTCCTGATGGGAAATTGTTGTTCTTCATCCCAGTAAATGTGTTTATTTAGCTCACTGTTATTCTTAGACCCATCTCTGGAAACAGAGGACTGCAGAGCTCATCAGAAAATTTACTCAAGCCCTTGAGACATGTATTAGGGAAGGGCCAGCTGGTAACAGCTCAACCTTGTGGCTCAGATACAGAGCCCCTTCAACAACTTCTACGGTCACCTTGCATAGCACCAGGTGAGGTTACCTTACTCCCCTGTGGAGTCATCAAACTCATATCCAGGGAATTTGCAAACCCCACCTAGTACCATCAGTACCTAGTCACTTACATTCTTTCCCATTTAGGGGATAGGGACCCTGGTGTGGATAAGCAGGCTGCATGATTCTGGCAGCTTTGGGTGAATTAAAGAGAGTGGGAGACCTTTACGGAGTTGCCTCCCTCCATTCATCCTTTTATGGCTGTTGTTCCTAAAGACCTTTCATGTTCTGTTGCATTTTGGCTACTGCCAGCACAGAGGGATTCTTGGTGCTTGTGCTGAGGCCTAACCAGACTCAGTACATAGACCAAATGTCCTATATTCTTCTGTAGGGGGCTCCTTACTCAGCTTAGAAAAGGCGTAGGGGAAACTGATGCACCCTCACGCTACTGAGGTTGGATGGCTGGGAGAGGAAGAATAGGGGCTGAGCGAGCCAGGAGAGTGATTAGGTTTGGGAGGCTCTCGTGACAGAAGGCTGCTACCAGCGCAGAAGTGACTAGTGAGGTTTTAAATGCAGTGGTATGAAAGGCAGGCGGCTTCAGCAAGACAAGTACAGGACTTCATAGCTGCCACCTAACTTCTCTTAGCCTCATTTTCCATGTCTGTGAATAAAGACATGATACTACTTGCTGAGCTGCCATCAGGACTAGAGAAAATATATGTAAAGATCCTGGCACATAGTATGTTTTAAATAAAAGTACCTTTAATTAATGATTACTACCCAGAAATGAAACATATTGTAGAAATGCATTTAAAATATTATTCCTTTGTGGGCCATTGAACCATTGAAGGAAAAACTAAAATATCAAGAGCCACCACGTTAATTATGAAATAATTCAATCATACAGAAAAGCAGATACCCAGTACAGCACCCAGAGTTAACCATGAATTTTACCCTGTTTGTGTCAGCAATTTTCTTTGTTTTTGTAAGAATGATAAATTATAGATAAGGCTGGAGCTCCTTCCCCATCCCTTCATCCTTATTCCTTCCCCAGTGGGAGTAGATGTCATTCCCACACATGGTTTCTCAGCTTTACTATTTAAGTACCAGTTGGATTCTCTGGGAAGCAAGTGCCATACCAGGCAACAGCCTCTAGGTGGTGTGCTCTAATGCAGCCAGCAGGTCCCATGGTTAAGGGCCCACTGGGGTGTCAGCTTCATAGCTCCTCCCTTGCCTGGATGCTGTGTTACATGGGGTTCCGTGTCTGAGGGTCAGGCATTCCATAAGCCCTCAGATAGTGGGGCTGGCCGAGGCTCTGTGGGAAAGGAAGTCAAACCCACACCTGGAACAAACATCTAATCCTGTGAGAATGAACATCAACCCTTCCAAGATGGTCAACATCCACCAAATGTCTGCCTGGTCCCCATGAAGAATAATGCTACTCTTGTGTTGGTTCTCTCTCTGGGCAGCATGGATGTCAGAGGCAGAAGTAGCTAGATCAAATTTGATAAGCAGTAGTCCATGCTGCTGAGTTCATGCTTCCAGCTCTGCTTCCTGGCCACGTCATTAACATGCCCATCCAGCCAGAACTGGGATCATTGCTGACAAAAGCTGACCAACTTCACCTGACTAAGTGATTCTGTCTGTTTGGCTTTTGAGCCCCTCTTCCATGGCAGATGTTTCCTGGAATGTTAACATTTGGAAGCAAAGATCGTCACGTCTCAGGCTTGTTCCCCTCCATCCACTCTGGTACTTGTTTCTGATATTCTAGGTGGGTTTGTGTCCAGGCTGCTGACCAGCCAGCCAGGCCATTTGCCACTACCCTCGAGCCCATATATATTCCAACTTTATTTTGTTTTTGTTTTTGTTTTAATGCAGACCAGCATTCTCCCTTCCCCTTCCCCTGGCAACCTCTAATCTGCTTTCTATCTCTATGAATTTGCTGTTTCTAGACATCTCTTACAAATAATATGATACAATTTTTGTCCTTATGCATCTTGCTGATTTCACAGAGTGTATTAGCTAGAGTTCTCTAGAGAAGTAGAATCAGCAAGACCAAACTGTCTTCCAAAGTGACTGTACCATTTCTCATTCCCACTAGCAATGAATGTGGGCTTCTGTTGCTCCTCCTCCGTGTCCACATTTCAATTTTAGTCGTTTTAATATGTGTGTAACAGTATTTCATTGTTGTTTTCCTTTCTGATTCCCTAATAATAATGATGAGAATCTTTTCATTTACTCATTTGCCATCTGTATATCTTCTTTGATGAGTTGTGTGTTCAATTCTTTGGCCCATTTTTAACCAGGTTGTTTTCTTATCATTGAGTTTTAAGAGTTCTTTGTATATTTTGGATATAAGTCCTTTATCAGCTATGTCTTTTGAGACTACTTTCTTCCAGTTTGTTTATTGTCTTTTAATTTTTTAGCAGTATCTTGCACAGTACAGAAGTTTTCATTTTAGTGTAATTTCGTATTCTATCATGGATTGTACTTTTCAAATTGTACCTAAGAATTCATTGTCAAACCTGAGGTCACCTAGGTTTTCTCCTGTGTAATCTTCTAGGTGGTGTATAGTTTTGCATTTTTACATTTAGGTCCATGAGTTAATTTTTGTGAAAGTTGTAAGGTCTGTTTCTAGGTTCATTTTGTTGTTGCTGTTGTTTTGTTTTGTTTTGTGTATGGGTATCAGATTGTTAAAAAAGACTATCTTTTTTTCAGTGAATTACCTTTGCTCCTTCATCAAAGATCAGTTGGGTGTATTTTTGTGGCTGAGTTATAAGACTTCTTTATATAATCTGGATATTAAATCCTTATCATATATGAGATTTCCAAATATTTTCTCCCATTCTGTATTTTTGTCTGTTGATGTTGTACCTCCACCACTTTGCTCACCATGTCATCTGCAAATAGGGAAAATCTTACTTCTAACTTTCTAATTTGGATGCATTCCATTTCTTTTTCTTGCCTATTTATTCTGGCTAGAACTTCCAGTACAATGGTAAATAACAGTGGTGACAGTGGGCATTCTTGTTTTGTACCTGGTCTTGGAGAGAAAGCTTTCAGTCTTCACCATTGAATATGATGAAGTATTTTATACACATACTTTATCATGTTGAGGAAATTTCCTTCTATTCCTAGTTTTCTAAGTGTTTCCTTCAATAAAAGATGCTGGATTTTGTCAAATGCCTTTTCTACATCAATTAAGATGATCATGTGTTTTTTCCTTAGTTCTGTTAATTTGGTGTATTACATTAATTGATTTTCTTAAGTTGTACCACTCTTGTATACCTGGGTTAAGTCCCACTTGATCATGGTGTAAAATCTTTAATCTCCTGTTGGATTTGGTTTGCTAGTATTTTGTTGAGCATTTTTGCATCTATAGTCACAAAGGATATTAGTCTGTGATTTTTTTTCTTGTGATATCTTTACCTGCCTTTGGTATTAGGGTGATGCTGGCCTCATAGAATGAATTACCAGGTAATAACCAATGAATTACCTCCTCTTCAACTTTTAGAAGAGTTTAAACAGGATTAATAACAGGTATTAATTCTCCTTGGAATGTTTGGTAAAATCACCAGTGATATGTCTTTTCCAGAGCTTTTATTCCTGGGAGGTTTTTGACTACTGATTCAATTTTTTTCTTGCTATTGGTCTGTTAAGATCTTCTGTTTCTTCTTGAAACAGTGTAAGTAATTTACGTGTTTACGGGTAATTGTCCATTTTAACCTAGCTGTCTATTTTGTTGGCATAGAGTAGTTCATAATATACCCTTATAATGCTTTTCAGTTCTGTGGTATCAGTAGTAATGCCCCCCTTTCATTTTTTATTTTAGTTATGTGCCTCCCCTCCCTTTTTCTTCTTTGTCAGTCGAGTAAATTGTTTGTCAATTTTATTGATCTTTTTCACGAACCAGCCATGGGTTTTCCTGATTCTCTCTATTGTTTTTTTATTCCCTGTTTCATTTCTTTCCACTCTAATCTCTATTGTTTCCTTCCTTCTGCTTATGTTGTATTTATTTTGCTCTTCTTTTCTAATTCTTCCATTTGTGAAATTAGGTCTCTGATTTTAGATCTTTTTTTAAAAAATGTAACCATTTAGAGTTATGAATTTCCCTTTCAGCACTGCCTTTGGTGCATCCTACAAGTTTTGGTATATTGTGTTTCATTTTCATTTGCTTCAAGTTACTTCCTAATATTCCTTTTGATTCCTTCCTTGACCCACTAGTTGTTTGAGTGTGTTGTTTACATCTACATCCTTGTGAATTTTCCATTTCTCCCTCTGTTATTAATTTCTAGCTTCATTCCATTGTTATTAAAGAAAGAAACATTGTATAATTTCAATATTTTAAAATTTACTGGGGGTCAGTGCAATGGTGGCTCAATGGCACAATTCCTGCCTGCCACGCCAGAGACTTGGGTTCAATTCCCAGTGCCTGCCCATGCAGAAAAAAAAAAATTACTGAGACTTATTTTATGACCTAACATGTGGTACATCATGTGTACCAAAGAAGAATGTTTTACTATGGTGTTGGGTTAAATGTTCTGTATATGTCTATTGGGTCTAACTGGTTTATAATATTGTTCAAGTCTTCTGTTTCCTTACTGGTCTTCTCTCTAGATATTCTACCCATTATTAAAAGTAGTGTACTGAAGTCTCCTACTATTAATGTGGAACCATTCATTCCTCCCTTCAAGTATGTCAGTGTTGCTTCATGTATTTTGGGGCTCTGTTGTTAGGTACATATATATTCATAATTGTTATGTCTTCATGTTAATTTCACCCCTTAATTACTGTATAATGTCCCTTTTCCCTCGTAATGGCTTTTCAATTATATGATATCAGTTAGCTACCCCAACTGTCTTTTGGTTACTACTTGCATTAGTTTTTCCCATCCTTTCCCTTGCAACCTACTTATTCATTCTGACCATCTCTGCCTTTTGAATGGAAAATTTAAACCCATTAACATTTTTAAAAATATTTTATTGAGAAATATCTACACACATATGTCCAACCATATTATACAGCATGGCCACAATTTCATCACATAGTTCTGTATTTTTCACCATGATCATCTTAAGAACATTTGCATCACTCCAAAAAATTAAATAAAAAGAAAAAAAACAACTCATACAACCCTTACCCTTTACCCCTCCCTCTCACTGACTCACAGTATTTCAATCAAGCCAATTTTTATCCTTCCTCTCCCCCTATTATTTATTTATTTATTATCCTTATTTTTTTCTAACTCATCTGTCCATACCCTGGATAAAAGGAGCATCAGACACAAGGTTTTCACAATCACATCGTCACAATGTAAAAGCTATAAATAGTTATATAGTCTTCTTCAAGAATCAAGGCTACTGGACCACAGCTCAACAGTTTCAGATACTTCCCTCCAGCCACTCCAATATACCACAAACTAAAATCAGATGTCTATATCATATGTAAGAATAACCTTCAGGATAACCTCTCAACTCGGAAATCTCTCAGCCACTGACACTTTATTTTGTCTCATTCCTCTCTTCCCCCTTTTGGTCGAGAAGGCTTTCTCATTCCCATGATGCCAGGTCCCAGCTCATCCCCAGGACTCAGCTCCCACATTGCCAGGGAGATTTATACCCCTGGGAGTCGTGTCCCATGGGGGAGGACAGTGAGTTCAACTGCCAAGTTGGCTTAGAGAGAAAGGCCACATTTGAGCAACAAAAGAGGTTCTCTTGGGGCTGACTCTTAGGCATAATTATAAATAGTCTTAGCTTCTCTACAGTAATAAGCTTCATAGGGGTGAGCCCCAAGATTGAGGGCTCAGCCTACTGAATTATTGGTCCCCATTGCTTGTGAGGAATTCATTCCCAGATGGGGAAGTTTGATATTTCCTCCTTTCTCCCCAGTCCTCTAAGGGGACTTTGCAAATACTTTTTTATTCTCTGCCCACATTTCTCTGGGATATACTGGCATCACACTCACCTGTAAAAACCAACAAGATCTCATGCCCTCTTCAAAATTCCATGTAATTATGGTGTTCAAGTAAACTGACCATACAAGTTAAATTAGATAATATGCTACCCAAAATATAAGTTTTGCACCAAATAAACACCTCTCCCTTTGGTCTCACACAGAAGTTGAAGTTTGAAAATATGATCCATATCATCCTTTACCCAGTATTCTAATTTACCTTAGTCCTATCCAGATCAGCTTCATTCATATCTCTAGAAGAAGTCTGATCACTTCTTCAACTTTTTAACAGTTGCTGAATGGGGTAATGCTGATTTTCATAGAAGGTTTTACACAAATAGCTCAGTATCTCAGAATTTAGAGATAAGTTACAACTCCAGAATAGATATGACTACTGTTAAGAGCTTACAATCTAGGAACCTTTACTATAGGCCCCAAACTGATAACCCATGCTCTTGACTTCAGTTCTCTGTGTTTGTATATTATTAGTTAGTACATATGAATGAGGCGTGATAATATTTATCTTTTTGTTTCTGACATTTCATTCAACATACTGTCCTCAAGGTTCATTCAACTAGTTGCATGCCTCACAACTTCATTCCTTCTTGCAGCCACTCAGTAGTCTGCTGTATGTAGCACTTGAGAAAAATGTGTATCCTGCTGTTGTGGGTGTAATGTTCTGTAAATGTATCTTAAGTCTAATTCATTTATTGTATTATTCAAAATCTCAATTCCTTTTGATCTGCTATCTAGATGTTCTATCCATTGATGAGAGTGGGGAATTGAAGTCTCCAGCTATTATTGTTGAGGTGTCTACTTCTCCCTACAGTGTCCACAGTGTTTGCCTCATGTATTTCAGAACACTCTGGCTCAGTGCATAAATGTTTATGATTGCTTTATCTTCTTGTTGAATTGTTCCTTTTATTAATACATAGTGTCCGTCTTTGTCTTTTTTTATTGTTTTACATTTGAAGTTTAATTTGTCAGGTATTAATATAGCTACCCCCAGTGTTTCTGATTGTTGTTAAGTGAAATGTCTTTTTCCAGCCTTTCACTTTCAATCTGTTTTTGCCCTTGGGTCTAAAGTGAGTCCCCTGTAGACATGACATAGATGGGTCGTGTTTTTTAATCCATTCTGCCACTCTACATTTTTTAATTGGGGAGTTTAATCTGTTAACATTAATTTTATTACTGTAAAGGCAGTAGTTCTACATTTTTGTCTTTTGGATTTTATATGTCATATCTAATTTTTTTCTCTTTCTACCTTTACAGATAGTCTTCATTTCTGCACTATTCTCCAGACCTGTCTCTCCTGTCTATTCCTATCTGCCAGTAGTGCTATTTTCAGTATTTTTTGAAGTGCCAGTCTCTTAGTCACAAACTCTCTCAGTGTCTGTTTGAAAATAATTTAAACTTCTCCTCATTTTTGAAAGACAGTTTTGCTGGATACAGAATTCTTGCCTGGCAGTTTTTCTTGTTCAGAATCTTAAATATATCATACCACTGCATTCTCACCTCTATAATTTCTGCTGAGAAATCTGTACACAGTCTTATTGATCTTTCCTTATATGTGATGGATTGCTTTTCTCTTGCTGCTTTCAGAATTCTTTGTCTTTGACATTTGACAATTTGATTAATACGTGTTTTTTAGTAAGTCCATTTGGATCTATTTTGTTTGGGGTGCTCTGTGCTTCTTAGATCTATAATTTTATGTCTTTCAAACGAGATGGGAAATTTTCAGTGATTATTGCCTCCATTAGTCTTTCTGACCATTTTTCCTTCTCATCTCCTTCAGGGACACCCATAACATGTATATGCATTCATGTGCTTCATATTGTCATGCAGTTCTCTAAGACCCTGCTCAAATTTTCCATTCTTTTCCTTTTCTGTTCTTTTGTGTGTAGGATTTCAGATGTCCTGTCCTCTAGTTCACTAATCCTTTCTTCTGCCTCTTCAAATCTGCTGTTGTAGGTCTCCATTTTTTTCATCTCTTCTATTGTTCCTTTCATTCCCATAGGTTCTGCCATTTGTTTATTCAAACTTTTGAATTCTTCTCTGTTTGCCCAGTATCTTCCTTACATTCCTCACCTCTTTTGCCATATCTTCCCTCAACTAGTTGATTTGATTTTTTGTGACTTAGCATGTCTATTTGAATATCCTTAATTAGTTGTTCAACTCCTGTATCTCATTTGAAATGTTGGTCTATCCTTTGACTGAGTCATATCTTCAATTTTCCTAGTATGACTCTTTTCTTTTTGTTTGTTTGTTTGTTTGTTTTTGCTGGTGTCTGGGCATTTGAACTCCATAATTAGTTTATTCTGGAAGTTGTTTTCCCACTTTTACCTAGGGTTTTCTTGTTGGTTGTCTTTGTTCTCTATCTGTTCTTTGGCCTTCAGTTCAATTTATTCTTAAATAGCTTCTATTTAACTGATCAGTATTTTTCAGCTCTTATTTATCTGGTTCTTGCCCTGCCTATATGGAACCTTTTTTTGAAAGGGTGTCCTCAGATATGATCAACCCCAGTCAGATTTTTCCAGACCAGACAGGCCCATGTCTCAGGAAGAGAGAATAACCTGTATCGAGTTTGCCTGAGGGTGAGACCCAGCAGGTTGTTAAACGTTTCTCTGAAGACTCTAAACTCTCTGCTTTTCCTATCCTGCCCAGCATGTGGTGCTTGTCAACCCACACCTTCCTACCAGCACAATTCTAAACTGACCCTATCCCTTCCAGGGGCATGGTTGAGACAGAGGCTGAGGTAGAGGGTGGGCTTAGGTTTGTTCTGTTTTCCAGCCCCTGGAGCCTGAATTTTCTGAAGGAGTGCCACCACTTGAATTGTGCCCCACCCCCCTTTTCTTGGGGAAGATATACCCTTCAGTGAAATATCTCCATTCACCTGACTAGTTACTTTGTCTCTCAGACCTGCCTGAATTCTGCCCTTGCCTTGGACAGTGCTGAAGTCTGAGAGTGCTGGTTGTTCTATCTAATGGGCTGTTCCTTGGTCATAGTAGAGTTTGTTTCTTTCTCCCTCAGGAACCAGCCTGCTATACCCATGGGGGAGGGTGCCAGCCTCCACAGCTTGGGAGACTTACAGTTCTTTATGGGATCTCAGCTGTCCCACCCATTCCAAACTGATGTATGATGTGTGCCAATCAGTGGAGGCCCCCAGCAGTTGTTTCAAATTGTTCCTGGCTCTGGAAGACAACCTAAATTCCACACCTCACTATGCTGCCTTCTTTCCCTGCCTCTTATTTGGTTCCCTTGTAAGATTTCTATTTCTTTACCAAGATTCTCATATTGTTCGTTGTTTTCCAGATACTCTTTAGTGCTTTCTCTTTGTTTTCCTTTATTTCTTTGAGCATATTGAATCACTTTTTTTTTATTTTTAATTTAGGTCTCTGGTAGGTCCAAAGTCTGGTTTTCTTCATTGTTGGTTTCTGAAGTTTTAACTCATTTCTTTGGAATCTTTTTGGAATCTTTTGTAGCACACAGTACATTTTAATATCTTAATGTGTTAACTCTGGTATTTAGTCTTGAGCTGTCTGTTTCTTAAGTTTGTATCCAGATAGTGGTATAACAGATTTCCTTGAGTGCCAGGAGCATTTTTAAGTTGTGTTTTCTTGATTCAGCACTTAATCCAGTTACCGCAGTCCTTTAACTCTTTTCCAGAGGTTTGAGGAAGATGGCTTTGCCAGTTTTTGCTTGCTGTTAAAAATTCTGTGGGCGCATGGAACCCTAGAGCATCTAATGTTACCATCTTGGTTGACTGGAGGTCCTGGTAGCTTGGATCTTAATTGAAATTGCATTGAATCCACAGATCAATTTGGGAAGACCTGGCATCTTAATAATATTGAATCTTCTAACCCATGAACACAGACAGTGTCTCTATTTATTTAGATTTTATTCAATTTCTTTCATCAGAGGTTTGTAGTTTTCCATATATAGATCCTGTACATAATTTGTTGGATTTATGTTTCAGTGTTTCATTTTTATGCTAATATGAGTGGTATTGTGTTTTTATTTCCAAATTCCAGTTGTTTATTGTTGATATATGGAAAACAATTTTCTTTTGTATATTAAATTTGTATCCTTTAACTTTGCTACATTTACTTCCAGGAGTTTTATAAATTGATACTTTGATAATTCTACATAGATATACATCTGCAAACAAAGATGGTTTTATTTCTTCCTTCCCAATCTTCCTACCTTTTATTGTCTTAATGCACTAGCTAGAACTTCCAGTATGATGTTGAATAAGAGTGGTAAAAGAGGACATCTTTAACTTGTTCTCAATCTTTAGAGGGAAGGCATCCAGTTTCTCACGTTTAAGTGTAATGTTATCTGTAGGTTTTATTGTACATGATTTTATTAAGTTGAAGAAGTTTCCTTCAACTTTCTTTTTATCATGAACAGATACTGAATTTGTCAAATGCTTTTTCTTATCAGTTGATATGATCATGTGGTTTATCTTCTTTGGCTTGCTGATGTTATAGATTACATTAATTGATTTTTGAATGTTGAACCAACCTTGCATAATTGGAAGAAATTTTACTTGGTCATGTTGTATAATTCTTTTTATTCATCATTGGATTTTATTTTCTAATATTTTGTTGAGGGCTTTTACATCTACTTTCGTAAGATATTTAATCTGTAGTTTTCCTTTCTTACAATATCTTGGTTTTAAGGAAAGCATTGCTTCATAGAATATGTTAGGAAGTCTTCTCTCTGCTTCTGTTTTTCTACAAGAGATTTTAGAGAATTCTTGTCTTTAAATGTTGTGGTAGAATCTACTAGAGATACCACCTGGGTGTGACACTTTCTTTTTTGTTAAGGTTATTAATTATTATTTAATAATTATTTATTTAATAGGTACAGGTCTATTCATATTATCTATTTCACCTTGAATGAGTTTTGGTAGTTTTTGTGTCTTTCAATGAATTGGTCCATTTCATCTAAGATATCAAGTTTGTGGACGTAGAATTTTTCACAGTATTCCTTTATCATCTTTCTAATGCCAAGGGGATCAGTGGTGATGACCCTGCTTAATTTCTGATATTAGTAATTAGTGTCTTCTATTTTTTTTCTTGGTTAGTCTGACTATAAGTTAATCAATTCTATTGTGTGTTTTCTTTTCATTTCATTAATTTCCTGTATTGTTTTAGATTTCATTGATTTCTGCTCTAATTTTTATTATTTCTTTTCTCCTTTTTGATTTAGGCTTAAATTGTTCTTCTTTCTCTAGTTTCTTAAGGTGGAAATATTATTGATATTAGATATTCTTTTCTAATATAAGTATTCAATGCTGTAAATTTCCCTCTCTGCACATCTTTTGACGTATTCCATAAATTTTAATAGGTTGAATTTTCACTTTCATTAGTTCGAAATATTTTAACACTTTCCTTAAGATTTCTGCTTTATCTCATGTGTCATTTAAAAGGGTGTTATTTAATATTCAAATATTTTTGTATTCTCCAGCTATCTTTCATTAAGTTCTAGTTTTATTCCATTGTGGTCTGAGAACATATTTTGTAACATTTTTATTCTTTTAAATGTGTTAAGGTGTGTTTTTGGCCCAGAATGTGGTCTGTCTTGGTGATATAAACCTGAAAAGATGTGCATTCTGCTCTTGTCAGATGAAATATTCTGTGTGTTGATTAAATCCAGTTGATGAATGTTGTAGTCAAGTTCAATTATACCCTTCCTATATCTTTACTGGTTTTCTGCCTTCTGAATCTTACAATTACTGAAAAAACAGTATGGAAGTCTCCAACTATAATAATGGAGTTGTCTATTTTTCCTTGCATTTATGGTTCCATCAGGTTTTGCCTCATGTATTTTGATGTTCTCTGTTAGTGCATATACATTAAAGGTTGTTATGTCTTCTTCAGTAATTGACACCTTTATTGTTATATAATGCCTCTCTTTATCTCTGGAAGTTTTCTTTATTCTGAAGTCTACTTTGTTTTAAATTAATATTGCTACTTCCACTTTCTTTGGATTGGTATTAGCATAATGTATCTTTCTCCTTTCTTTACTTTTATTTATCCGTATTTTCAAATATGAAGTGGGTCTTGGTCTTTATCCATTCTAACAATCTCTGTCTTTTACTTGGTGTATTAAGACTATTCTCATTTAAAGTGATTATTGATATAGTTGGATTAATATCTACCATGTTTGTAACTGTTTTTCTTTTTTACACTTGTTCTTTGATTCTTTTTTATTTTCTCTTTTTCTGCCTATTCTGGTTACAAATGATAATTTATATGATTCAATTTTCTCTGTTCTCTTAGCATAACTATTATGTTACTTGTCCATTTTTTAAGTGATTGCCCTAGAGTTTTCAATGTATATTTACATCTTCCTTATAACAGCATATTCCTCTTTCCTCTCATTCCTTACAGCAGTACTGTCATTCACTTCACTTATTTATATTCATAATTATCCAATATATTGTTACTATTATTACTTGGAACAATTATCTATTAGATGAACTAAGAATAAGAAAAAAAGATTTTTTTTTTAATCTTCATTTATTTCTTCATGACTCGCCTTTTCTTTGTGCATATCTGAGTTTCTGACTTAAATTATTTTCATTCTCTCTGTAGAAGTTATCTTAACATTTCTTGAAGGAAAAATCTACTGGTGATAAATTCCTTCAGTTTTTGTTTCTCTGAGAAAGGCTTTATTTGTCCTTCACTTAGGAAGAATAATTTTGCTGGTTATGGAATTATAGGTTGGCAGAGGTTTTTTTCCCCAACACTATAAACATTTCAGTCAACTCTCTTCTTGTTTGTGTCATTTCTGAAAAGAAGTTTGATGTAATTCTTATCCTGATTACTTTTGTTTTCCCCTCTGGCTTCTTTCAAGATTTCCTCTTTGTCTTTGATTTTCTGCAGCTTGAATATAAGATAGCTAGGTGTAGATTTTTTTATATTTATCTGGTTTGATGTTCTCTGAGATTTTTGTATCTGTGGTTTGATATCTGTCATTAATTATGGAGAATACTCAGCCATTGTTATTTCAAATATTTGTTCTGCTCTTTTCTGTCTTCTTTTGATATTTCAATTACGCGTATTTTACCCCTTTTTAATTGTCTCACAGTTCTTGAATATCATGTTATTTTCATTCTTTTTACTCTTTGCGTTCAAGTTTGGGGAGTTTCAATTGATAAATGTTCAAGATCACTGATTCATTTTTGGCCATGTCAAATCTACCAAAAAGCCAACTGAAGGTATTCTTTATTATAGTAGTTGTTTTTTTTTATTTCTATCATTTCCTTTTGATTTTTTTCTTAGAGTTTCCTCTCTCTGCTTAAATTACCCTTTTGTTCTTAAATATTGTCTACTTTTTCCACTGAAGCATGTTGTGGATTGAATTGTGTACTCAGTTTGGGCACGTTCTTGGGCTTAGTGCACATTCTGGTGGGTGCAGACCCATAGTAATAAGATCTCTTCAAGATGTTTCTTCAGTTAAGAAGTGGTCCCTCTGTATCAAGGGGGCTTTAGTCCAGATTACTGGAGTCTTTATAAACACAGAGTAAGATGATGAAAGAAACCAGAAGAGGCTTCCAGACAGAAAAACCAAGGACAAAGGATTGCCAGTGGCCAGCCTAGAGTAACTCAGTCTTCTGGGAGAAAGTATTGCTTTGTTGATGCCTCAATTTTGGATTTTTCCTAGCCTCAAAACCATGAGCCAATAAATTCCTCTTGTTTAGGCCAATACATTGCATAGTATTTGTTTTAGCAGTAAAGAAAACTAAAACAGAGCCCTTAACACATCAATCATAGGTATTTTAAATTCTCTATATGATAATTATAAAATATGTGACATATCTGAGTCTGGTTCTGATGCTAGCTTTCTTACGTCATACTGTGATTTTTCTTGCCTTTTAACATGTCTTGTAATTTTTTGTTGAAAGCTGAACATGTGTATCAGGTAATAAGAACTGAGTAGATAGCCTTTACTGTGAAGTTTTATGTTATTCTAGCTGGTAGCTGGGTTCTTTAATATTTGCATAGCTGTAGATGCCAGATTCTTCAATTTCTTCTAAGTCCATTTTTCCCCTCCCCTGTTGTTTTTGGGGTTTCCCTAAGAACTCCTTCTTTAATAGAGTCTCTGTTTTTTAAGTCTTTCCATTTTAATCCACTTTTATGATACTGGAGCCATGTTGATGCAGTGGTGACATGTAGGGAGGGGAAGCAGTCTAAAATCTTATGATTAAATCTCAGTCTTTTAGTGGATCTATTTTCCAAGAGCTGTGATCATCAGAATTGTTTCTTAACCTGTTTTTCTCCATTTAGGTGACAAAAAGACTACAACTGTCTAGAGTTAGCTAGTTACACTACCCCCAGGTAAATAAGGCCCTGGCAAAGTCACTTTCCTTAGCATATAGGCCTTTGTTATGGAGGTCAACCTTGGCATATTTCAAAATGATTACTTCCCTGTCCCTCTGAAACACAAGGCAATTCTTCTCTTATACTCACCTTTAGAACCTCATGGAACTCCTGGGAATCCAGGAGAGTGTAAGGTATTCATAGACTGGGCACCAAGCAGTTTGTCATTCTCAAGTTTATCCACACTCAGCCTGCAGTATTTCATCAAGATTAGCATTTAAGTGTTTCTACTAGGTTATGGTTTTAGCATTGACTTCTACTTCAAGTAATCTTCATTGTGATTTTTTGTGTTCACGTGTATTCCAGATTTTGGAGTGGTGTCTTACCCTGTGACTTCAGCTTTCTGATGGGTCTAATGTTAGTCATTAATTTTCAGTTTGTTCAGCTTTTTCCTTGTTGTAAGGATAAGGTTGATAACTTCCAAGGTCTTTACATTTTGGTGTGGAAGGCAAAAGTCCACCCTTACTTTTTTATTTTAGTTGTTTTTTTTTTTTTCTGAGCAAGCAGGTAGAAAATTTAATAAATATGTATCCCAGATGGTCATGTGGGCACTCTCACAAGAAAATAAAGGCAAGAGGTGAGAGACCCTGGCACTGTGGGGCAATTTGCTTTTATTGCTTAGCTTTACTTACTCCCCCTTTTTCTTCCCTGTTTTGGGCTCTTCCTCCTACCCTCCGTTCTCTCCAGGGCAGTGCCAGGTGGTAGATAGTGCCCTTGGTTGGGTCAGGGGCCGCCAAATTTATTTTTGCTGGAAATAGCATTCTAGGTTGGCAATTATTTTCTTTTACAATTTAAGAGACATCATCCCATTGTCTTCTGGAGTCTATCAGTTCTATTGATAAATCAACCATAAGTTGAATATAATGTGTCTGTTTTCTCAGACTGCTTTAAAGATTTTCCTCTGTCTTTGATTTTCAGTAGTTTGACTATGATGTGTCTAGGTGTAGGATTCTATATGCATCCTGATAGAATTTTCAGTTCTTCTTAAATCTGTAGGTTGATATGTGTAGTTAGTTTGGGAAATTCTCATCCATTAACTCCTCTCCTATTACTTACGCTCCTTTCTTTGTCTCCTTTTTTATAATCCAATTATGTAGTGCTAGATGTTTTTACTATCCCATGTGTTTCTTTCACTCTTTAACCTATTTTCTATCACTTTTCCTCTCAGTGTTTCAGTCTTGATATTTTCCACTGACCTGTCTTCCAGTTCACTAATCCTGTGTACTGCTTTTTCTAATCTGTGATTAATTTTATTCACTCAGCTCTAAATTTTAGTGTTGCATTTTTCAATTGTAGAATGTCCATTTGCTTATTTTAATATTTTCTTTATCATAGTTTCTTCTAGTGCTTCAATATTTTCCTAAATATACTGATAGCCATTAAAATTTTTTTTTCTATTAACTTCAGTATCTGGAGCTGGACCACCTGAGGATATATTTCTATTTTCTGTTTTACTCTCCTGATTTTGGGTCAGTTGATCCTCTCTCTTGGCATGCCAGCGAGTTTTATTTAATGTTAAATATTTTATAATAAAAAATTGGCAGCTTTGGAGAATGGGTTTTCCTTTCCTTTGCTATGTAGATAGTGCATAGACTAGTAATCTTTATATAGTTAGGGCCTAAGTTATTGTAAGGATTGCAAGTTTAGCAAGACTTCATTTGCCTTTTTTTTGCCTTTTTTCTTTAATTTTGCATTTGGAAATAATTTCAAACTCACAGAAAAGTTAAGGGAAGAGTACAAAGAACTTACCAAAATTCACCTTTTATTATCATTTTCCTCATTTGCTCTCTCTCTCTCTCCATATTATTTTTTTCCTGAAACATTTCAGAGTAAGTTGAATCCATCATGGCTCTCTATACCTGAATACTTTAGTTTGTATTCTCTTGTATAACATAATACCTGGTTCTTTTACACAGCTGCAGTATAGTTACCAACCTCTTACATTTAATTTTGATACAATACTAATATCTAATCTACTGTTTAGATTCCAGTCATTTCAACTAACCCAGTAAACTCCTTTATAATACTTTTTTTCCCTCTTCAACACAGGATCCAGTCTACAATCATGTATTGCAATTAGTTGTCACATATCTTTAATTCTCCTTTATGGGGAACAGTTCTTCAGACTTAATTTGTCTTTTATGACATTGGCATTTTTTGAAGAATATAGTATGCCTATCCCCTGCTATTGTGTTTAAAATATGTTTCTCATTTAGATTTGTCTGATGTTTCCTTGTGACTAGATTCAAATTATGCATTCCTAATTGGAATACTATGTATGTGATGTTCTGTCCCTCTCAGGGTATCATATCAAAAGGCATATTATGTCCTTCTGCCCCTTTTGGGTGATGCTAATTTTAATCCATTGGTCAAGGTGGTGTTCAATTTTTCCATTGTATAGTTATTACTTTTTTCCTTTGCTGCTAATAAGTTTTTGCCTTTTTAGAAAGTCAAAAAGTATAGTCCCTCCAAGAGTTCTAACCGAGAGCCTGGATTATTCACTGAATCCCTACCTCCTTAAAAATTCTAAACTCTAATCCTTGTCTCCTCAGTACCACACAATGACAAAGATTCTTTCTGCTTTTCAGAAGATTCTGTCTTGATTCTTAATCTTTTGACCTACACAACTTCTGAATTCAGCAAATGTCTTGAGAGGAAACCTGACAAAGAATGGGCAAATGGATCACTTCTCCTTAAGACTCTCCCTTCTTGACCCTGCCCTCCCCCACCAAAAAAAAAAAGGAAAAACTCCCCCCTTCTTTTGACTTTTTCATTCCTTTAAATCCTGATTGCCTCAGCAGCTCTCTAATGTTCCAGATATATTTTTTGGTCCTTTATCTGGCTTTGCTATTTGTTCTCAGTGGAAGTATAAATCTTCTGTAAGTTACTCCAACATGTTAATCATCCATTTCCTTTTTGATGTGCATTTACTTCTTTTTTTTCCTTTTTTGTTCCTCTTTAACCAATATCCTTCTTTATGTTATCCATCCTAGGGAATGGATTCCAAGAATTAGGATTGCTTGATCTAAAATAATATATTTTTTATTTTAATATATGTTTCTTGTTTGCTTTTGTAAAAATACTACACTTCATATTTCTAGTAGTAGATACTAGCATGAGAGTATCTTTTTATTTACATCTCTCTCATAAATAGACATTACAGCTCTTTTTTTCCCCTCTGATAGTTTTAAAGTGATAGTGCATTGTCACTTTAATGTGCATTTATTTACCTGACTACTGGTAAATTTCTTCATCTTTTTTTACCATTAGAATTTGTTCTTCTGTGAGTTGCCTTTGCCCCCTTGTCAATTTATAGTAGGTATTTATTATAGACATCGTTATTTATTCAATTTCTATAAGAAGACCACAAGTCTCAGATCATCCCTCATCTTTTGGACTTTCTTCCCTATAAGTGCTCTGAATATCTCTTAGTATGACTACATATTCCACTTTTGCCCAGCTCTCAAAGCTCTTCACTGGACATTTACCCATTTGTGCTAACTAAGCCTTGTTCTCTCTTGAGGTTGCTACTTCCCCTGTCTATCTTCCCTTTCTAAGACATAAACTTGATGAGGACAGGGATTTCTGTCTTTTTACTTCTCTGCCCTATCTCCAGCCTCTAAAACAGTGCTTGGCACATAGTAACTGCTCAATAAATAATTTTGCATGAAGTAACCAACCTTGAAAGACATTGTAATATTGTGGTGAAACGTATTGACTCTGGATCTAGACTGCCAGGGTTGGAATCCCAGCTTTGCCACTTAATAGCAATGCGACCCTGGACAAACCTCTCCATGGCTTGATTTCCTTATCCCTAAAATCATGATCATAGCAGTAGCTATATAATAGAATTGTTGAGAAGATTAAATAAGGTAATATATGTAAGCCCTTTAAGTAGTGCCTGACATATTGAAAGCACTTGAATTACCTAATTTTATTTGTATTGTTATTACTGCTATCTTTCCTTGCTTATTTGATTATTTCCTATTACTCACACACACACACACACACACACACACACACATACAACTAAGATCAATACAGTATGTGGACAAGGACTTTGCTGTTTGGTTCACAAATGTGTTTTCCTAGTGCCTAGAAGAGTACCTGGGACTTCGGTGCTCAAAAAAAAATTTTTTTGTATTAATTAATAAGCCATTAATCTTTGTCTTCTGCACTAAAAATATATTTTTCAAATCTATCATTTGTCTTTTTGCTTTATTATACTTATAACTTTTGCCATTAAAATGTTTTAAGTTTTTATACAACCAAATATACAAATATTCTTTCTTCCCTATTCCCTCCCTCCCACCCTTTTCTTTTTAAAATAAATTCTGCTCATGCAAAAAATAAATAAATAAATAAATTCTGGGGTTTTTGTCTTGATTAAGAAGATGCTATTCATACAAACCCTGCCCCCCCCCATATTTTACAGATACTCTTGTAGACTTTATTGCCAGAAATTTTACTATTTTATTTTCTTAATTTGTGTACTTAATCCATATGGAATTGATTTTTGTTTATAGTATAAGGTGGTGCTCTTCTATATTTTTCCATTGTCATATATAAAATTTTCATTATGCTAAGGTCTATATCTGAACTTTATGTTCCACTGATCTATATGTCTATTTCTATATCACTGCAATGTTTTATTATTTAATAAATTGTCTTTCCTTCATTTTTCTTCTCTTATTTTCTTGGTTATTCTTAGGGTAGGCTTATATTTTTCCATATAAGCTTTAAGATTATTATATCTAATACCCTAAAACATATTACTGAGATATTTGGAATTACCTGAAATTATATATTAAAACATATCTGCTTCTAAAATCAATAGGAGAGAACATGTAGAAACACAAGAAGAGTGATAAAGAGGTTCTGTAATTTCTGGAGAGAATGTGGTATTTCAGTATACGCTTTCCTGCCACACCTAACTGTGTTCCTGAGTTTTGGGTATTTGGGAGTTTCTTACCATTTGCCCTTTGAACACAGATGAGACTTCCGGGTCTTAACCCGGAATAACTTTCCGTGTAGTAGGAGTGCCTTGCCTACTTTTATATTTAACTTCAAAATTTATTATTGAAGTAGTGAGTTATTTTACCCATGGAGCACACTAAGATTTTTCACTTGTGGGCCAAAATGAACTAAGTTCTAGATATTTACTTTTAAAATTAAATATATCTAGTCAGTTTATTCCTGGAATTCCTCTTGACATTAAACTATGAGATCACCCTATCTTTTGTTCTTAGACCAACTCTTTCTCATTTCACTATTTTTGAGGTTATATTTGGGTATAGCATTCTGTCATTCTGAGCTGCCTAAACCCAACTTTAGTCTTGTCAGGTTCTATGGGGATAATTAAAAAAACTAAACCAGATCATAAATCATAATTGACATCACTGTTGTCATTGTCATTGTCATCATCATGCCTGCAGGAAAGATAAAGGAAAAGCACTGTTTTACAACTTTCCAGTTGCCATTAGCAAACCATAAGTCTATCTTGAAGGGCCAAATTGGGAGGAAGTATTATTTTATGAAATGTGGTACAGTACCAATACCCAGGGATTGAATAGAATTACTTTGGGGACCAGTTATATCTAGCCTATATACTAGAAATTTCTCACCCAGATTTTGGAGAGTACTTGAATTGTGATCACGATCTTGGTATGTTTCTAGTGGTCCAAGCATCATCACCAAATTAACAGAATCCCATGGATTCAATGAGGTGGAGATCACACACTTGTCATCATGCTCTTCATCCTTGCCCCTCCTTTATGGTTCACCATCTAAGTGAAGGGCACCATCAGATGTCCAGTCACTTAAATCACAGACCCATGAGTCATGCCTAACTCTGCTGTCTCCTTTGCCCTTTGTATTTTTCACCAGGTCTTATACCATTTAAGTTCTTGCAGTTTGGTGTCTTCAAAGATACTACCTTATTTCAGGTCCTTCTCTTCTAGATGACAGCCAAAGCCTCCTAACTGATGTCTTTGCTTGCTGTATGGCCTTACTGGATCCTTCCCCTGAACTTCAACACAAACACTCTACTTCAACACGTATCTGGTCATGCCACTTCTAAGCCTATAATTCTTCAGTAGCTCCCCCATCATCTTAAGGGTCAAGTCTAAGTTCCTTAGTGAGATCTTCTTTGTTTAACTCTTCAGCTTCATCCCACACCATCTCTACCATCCACCCAAATCACACTTTACAGCCACACCAATTATTTGCACTCCAGGAAAGGTCAAGCTCTGTCTCTCCTGTGGACCACTGCACAAACTATCTTCTGCCTGCACTACTTTTTCCTCATTACCTGTGTATCTCCCCTTGGCCCCAGGGCTTTGCCTGACCAACTGACCTATCTCTTCCTGCCATTCTTGACTCAGTACAGCCATTATTCTCACTGCTCCTCACCTTGTTCCCCATGAAATCTCTCTGATCCTTGGACATCCATTTGGGGGGGTTGACACCCCTCCACCCTCCCATAGCATCCAGGGCTGACCAGCCCACTAGCTCCCATCAGTCTTCTTGTTTGCCTCCACTTGTCTGTGCACTGCCTGAAAGCAAAAACAGCTTCTTAACCACCTCTGTACCCTCAGTGGAGGCAGACATTAGTGGCTTACTGAACTCATGGGGAAGCAAAGGCGTGAGAAGGTGTATGACTGAGTAGCTGAGTATTATCTAGTGTAATTATTCCATTTTACTGATGAGAAGACTGGGAACCGTTCTGCTGAAGGTCACAAACCTAATAAATGGAAAAGTCAAGACACAACCCCAGATCCTTTACAACACAGGACAGTTTTTCCTCCACTAGATGGTGAATCTCCACTTTATTAATAGACTATCAACTCCCCCCATGCATAGATCAGAGAGACTACTTTGGCATTTCCAGAAGGCCTTTATAACCTTTAGAACATGGTTCCTAAGAATTTTAACAATTTAGCTTTTCATAACTCTAGGGACAAGTGTGGGTGTTGCCTAGGGGCCAGATAATATAGTGAAGGGTAGCTTGTGGTACATACTGCATATCAATGAGAATGAACAAACTATAGCTACATACAGCAACATGGGCAATTCTCATAAACGTGATGTCAAGAGAAAGAAGCCAGCACAAAAGACTACATCTGTATATTCCTTTTATGTAAAATTCATAAAGGCAACTCTAATATGTAATGCTAGAAGTCAAGATGATGGTTACCCTCAGGGTAGGGGGTTGTCTGGAAGCAGGCATAGGGGACTTCTTAGTGATTAATAATTTTCCGGTGGCTTTAGGTGGCTGTTAAAGTTGCTTGATCTGGGTGTTAATTGTATGGTTGTGTACAATTTGTAAAAATTGTAAAATGCACTTATTGTAAAAATGTATCAAACTGTTCACTTTCACTGTTCACTTATTATGTATGTTAAAACTCAGTAAAAATAATAGCAATGAATGTAGGGCTCTATTAGTTTGCTAGTGCTGCTGGAAAGCAATATACCAGAAACAAAATGACTTTTAAAGGGGAATTTAATAAGTTGGCAAGTTAACAGTTCTAAGCCTATAAAAATGTCCAAAGCAAGGCATCCAGAGATAGATACCTTGGCTCAAGGAAGGGTCATCTAGGAAGGCACATGGCTGGCATCTGCTGGTCCTTGTTTCCAATTCCATTGCTTCCAGCTTCTGATGCCAGTAATTTCCTCTTTAAGCTTCTGTGGGCCTTCAGTTACCTGCTCCAGCACAAGACTCTGGGTTTCATCTCTTAGGTTAGCATCTGCCAGGGCCAGAGATTTTTTTATCTTCAGATTCTGTCTATTTCTGTGAGTCCTTGCTTAGCACCTAGGCTACTTCTGTCTCGATTTTCAAATGTCTACATCAGCTCTGAGGTTTCTTCAAAATATTTCCCCTTTTAAATGACTCTAGTAAACTAATCAAGATCTACCTTGAGTAGGTAGAGTCACATCTGCATCTTAGCAAAAGGTCACTCCCACATTTGGACGTATCACATCTCCATGAAGATAAGCTAATCAAAAGTTTCTGCCCTACAGTATTGAATCAAGTTTAAAAGAAATGGCTGCCCCCACAAGATTGGATCAGGATTAAAACATGGCTTTTCTGAAGTACATAAACACTTCAAACTGGCACAGGTTCCATTTCGATGAAAAGTTCTTGTGATACTTTGGGTTATTGTTCTGCAAACAGCTACTGCCTTTGCATGACCACCACCCCTCCCTCCCGCCGCTCCTACCATCTCACCCTGTGTGGAGTTCATTTCCCTTACCCATTGATGTTGGGCTTTTCTGACATGGAATATAGCAGATGTGACCTGAACCGAGGCCTTAAATATTAAATTTGATTTCATGGAATGGCTTAGCCTTGCAGTTCAGTGATCTGCCATTTGGAACAGCTGCCCAGGGCAGCTGCTGTCTCTTTAGTTTGGTCCCCAGATTGAACACACTTGGTCAGGCCTAAATCCACCTACAGCCTGGAGCCAGGCCCGGGAACCTGTGGCCTGGATCAGAAACACCCAACCCGACCCATCTTACATCAACCAAACTGCAATTGACCTGCAAATTCATGAGTTTTATTGTAAGCCTCTGAGTTTTGGATGGTTTGTAATGCACTAGCTGACTAACATCCCTCCCTGTTCCAAATGTGTAACACAGTGGTTTGGTGAACACGAAAAACTGTCTTAGTTGTGTCTGATGAATTCTTCTGTAGACTATGCCAGGCTGGGTCATTTGAATTAAAGTGACACATTTTCCAGTGTATGAATGTGGTGCAAAAGAAACCACCATTGCCCATTAGTTAAAGAGGCAGAGGCCTCAACTGTCTATCCAGATTCGTTCGCCAGTGTGGGGCTGTTCTCATGGGCCACCAAGCACCCCTGGGCATTAGACACGCCCACCAGAGTTACTCAGGTGGCTCCATACTGTTCATCTGTGACCTTGAGGCAGGTGCTTATATGTCTGGGCTTCAGGTTGACACCCACACTCTCCAAAGTCCCTCCCAATGCTGAGTCTATGAGACAGTTTTGTCTAGTGGATTCAGACAGACGTGTTCAAATCTGTGCTCCACCACTTACTAACTATGTCTTTCTAGAAAACAGATAGCTTATTTAACTTGTCTAAGCTTTAATCTCCTCATTTGGAGATCTCTGGTCATTCTTTTCTTGAGTTGTCACAAAGTTTAAATAACATAATGCATGAAAATCATTTAGTCTAGCACCTAGTAGATCCTTGGTAATGACAGTTGTGGAGCTTTCATTGCCTCCTAGAATCAAGAAGGAGCACTTATAGCTCAGAAGTCAGTCCTGACTTCTTTCATTATTCCATTAATGCTGGGACTGTGCCTGAGATGCTTAATATATTTAACACCTATAACTGAAGGCTGTCCCTCAGATATCTGTTGCTGCCAGGGTTCTGACAGTCTGATATTTGTGTCTGAATATTCTATAAGGCATTTGCTTAATGGGGCCTTTATCTGAGATGCTCTATGCCCTTTGAATATCCATTTCATTCTTCAGAGAATTCCTCTCAGTTAAGAAACGAAGGAAAATCCTGTTACTTTATCTGCACTCATACCAGGCATCTTGAACCAAAGCATTTGTGACTTGTTAGGTGACAGCATCATGTTTGCCTCTCATATAAGTTCACATTGACTTTGAAGGTTCTGTCTTGCAAGGGCTGCATGGACAGTCAGACATTTGTGTCTGAATATTCTATAATTCATTTGCTTAATGGATTTGATTTTCTATTCAATTATTAATTAGTTCTATGACATCATGGTACTCTTACACAGATAATATCCCTACTATCTGCTTTGCATGCAATCAGATAATCTTGATAACTGAACTTCCCTGATCATTCCTGTCTTCTGGATGACACAGCTCTGTAATGGTAGATGGTTAATAATGGCAGAGGAGCTGGGAAATCAGTTATCACAGGATGGGGGAATGGAAGGCTAGAGATAGAGTATGTCTGAAATTCTAGAGAAGGCAGGTATTTTTTATCTCTTTCCTTTTGTCTGTGAATGAGTGTGTAAGGGAATAGAAATGCTATTCCTTATTAAAAATAAAACCTGGAACTCTCTTTAGTTTTATCACAAAAAAACTTAAACCAAAGAATTTCCAGGTGAGTAGGAATGGATAAAAAAGCAGTCTCCAGATTGTGTGTCCCTGAATTTTACCTACTTCTCAGATTGTGTTCTTTAAATATCTGGCTTAAGTATAAACATCAAAGCTTTTCCTATGTTCCCCTGTACTGAGGCAAGCTGACATTTTCAAAAGAGAACTTTTCTAAATATAGTATTGCAGGGAGAACAATAAAGATACTCTGGCTGATGTAGCATACTCAAAAAATGAATGGAACACCCAAGTCTGAAGTTTCTGCACTGCAGGTCTAAAGAGCCAGTTCAGCTTCATAGTAACCATCCTGTCTCCTTTTCTTCCTGCTTTCTTTTGTCTGTCTCACAAGGACAACTGTTTTTTCCTTCCTCACCATATTCCAGGTATCCTAATCTCTTCCTAGCCAAGGCTGAATGCCTCTTTACACTTTGTCTATCTAGGCATAGACTTTCTTAGGACATATTTGAGACTCATCCAGACATGACAGTGAACCTGCTGTCCATCCAGCAGTCCCTTACATTGACAGATCCTCCTCTCCATATACACTCAACATTTATTGAGCATCTACTATGTGCCCTTGGGATATAGAGGTAAAAAAGAATGTACTGGTAATTTCTCTATCCGAAAGCAATGTGTTGGTTATCTTCCATGTATTATGCCTTGTAAGAGGGGCCACCTAAGATAGGAGTTAGCAGAAAGAAACAATGAAATTTCAAACGAGGGCTTTATCACCAGGCTGGGAGGACTGGGGGTATTTCTCAGGCTGATAATGCCTGTGTCTTAAGTATGGGCTTACTATGGTGTCCAAGCATGTATTACTGAGAATTCTGCTTCCAAAAATAGCTGAGTACACTCCTACTGGACCAACACCTGCCAAATAAATAAATGAATAAATAAATAACCAAAAACCTGAGTTTTTTTGGGAGAGTGAAATTGAACAAGCGGGAGAGGGAGTCAACTCTTGTAATGTGGAAATGGCATAGGATAAGATTCTCACTTTTTTACTGCTTTTCACCAATGTATAGGCTGAAATTGGTGCCACACAAGGCAGATAAAACAGAGAGATAACCAACAGTTTTTCTGGCCTGAAAAACCTGAGGACAGAGATATGGACAATTACTGCAGCTTGAAAATGAAGGGGTATTCCTGAAAAGAGAATGGATGGCCCAAATTCTGCATATATATACAACCCAAATCTCAGGCTGACCTTGAGCCATACATAAACAGAGCAAATTGCAAGTACCTTAGCTAAGGATAAAAGAACTGAACTGAAATTTAAGCTGCTTTCCAGTAGACAGACTTTTCTTAGTTTGAGTCAACCAGATTAATTGCCTGCTCAAGTAAGCAAACAAACACAAAAAAATAAAAACTCTTTGGAGAAATATAAGCGAACCCAGAGTCTCCACACCATAATAATCACAGTATCTAGGTTACAATCTGAAAGTACTCAACATGTGGAGAAACAGGAAAATGAGATCCTTCTGAAGAGAAAGGCTCTGAAATTACCCAGCCACTAGAATTAATATTCAGAGACTTTAAAGTAGCCTATTGTAACTATGCTCAATGATATGAAGGAAAGTACACTTTTAATGACTGAAAATATATGAATAGAGAAATAGAAATTATTAAAAGCACCAAATAGAAATTGTAGAACTTAAAAATAAAATACTGAACTTAAAAACTCACCAAACTGGCTTAACCAAAGAATAGAGATGAGAAAAGGAAGAGTCAATGAACTTGAAGATAGATCAACAGAAATTATACACACTAAAAAGAGAAAAAAATTAAAAAGAAAAAACCAGTACTTCAAGGAAAGGTAGAAAAATAACATAGGTGTAATTGTAGTCAGAGAAGAAAGGGAGAGAAAGGCTAAGGAAGAAGACATAGTTGAAGAAATGAAGCCTGATATTTCTGAATTTTGGTGAAAAGCATAGATTTTTAGATTCAGGAAGCTCAGAAAAGCCTAATTAAGATAAATACAAAGAAGATCATGGACAGAGTGTTGAAAAACAGAACCAAAGAGACAATGTTGAAAGCAGCATAAGAAAAATGACACAATTTGAATCTCCACTTACCTGTCATCAGAAACAATGGGTACCTGAAGACAGTGGGACAACATCTTTAAAGTGCTTAAAGGGGGGAAAAAAATCCCACCTCTTAACCCAGAATTTTATATCCTGCAAAAGTCTTCAAGAATGAAAGTGTAATAAAGGCATTCTCAGAAGATGAAAACCAAGATAATTCGTTTCCAACAGATCTTCGCTACAAGAAATGTTCAAGAAAGTTCTTCAGATGGAAGGGATGGGATACTAGGCAGAGACTCAGATCTCAGAGGAAGGAAGAACACTGGAAAGGATAACTATCTGATTAAATATAGAAAGATTTTTAAAAATGCATATGAGTGTTTAAAGAAATAATTTAACATCTCAAAGGGGTTATAATATATTTAGCTATAAAATGAATAACAATGATAGCGTAAGGACAGCGGGGAGAGTGAGGACCTACATGGGTGCAAGATTTCTGCATTTTGTATGAAGTGGAACAAAACTTGTTCTAAACAGGCTGTAAAAAGTTAAGGATGTATTTTGTAATCCCTGGAGCAACCACCAAAAAATTACTACAAGAGGTCTAGCAAGCCATATTATTCACATATAGAAACTGGCAGGTGGTTCTCCCACAGGATGCTCTGCAGCAGCTGAGCTTAGAAAAGGCTCAAGTCACTTGCTCAACTCCAGTTGTTGAACCCCTGCTCTGGAGCATCTTCTTCACTGAGGAAATCCAGCATCGACTCCACATAATGTTATGACCTCACGAACAAGAATCAGTCTACTCTCTGAGTGATGTCACAGGACACAGGAAGTGACTATTTGATGAACCAGAAGATGCTGGTCTTGCTTAAGCCAAGCCAGTCCACAATTTGTCACTCTTGGGGGAACTTTCTTAGGGAAATACCTCCTAGAACAGACCAACAGAAATTACTTGAATGGCTAAATATTGTTAAATGTTTCATAAAAAGTTGCAGTTTAGCCTTACATTGTGTTGTTATAAATTGCCTCCAAGGGTTGTGATAAATCTGATTTGCTGCTGTGTTCATCTTAGAAATGAGAGTGGTGCAAGGGGAGCCTCAAAAGAGGCATTAGAGACATTAATGTTTATAAAAATGCTCTGTACCTCTTCTGATGATCATACTTTGCAGGCTCTGTGTCCTTTGTGGCACTCTGCACCAATAGGGGGTTGCATGCCTGCCACCACTGGACAGGCTGCTGAAGTCATACCCAATCTCTCTGCTGTTCCCCAACCCTCCAGGCTGTGAAACATTTGCCTAAAGACATTCTCTTACTATCCATTTTGTGTGTTTTTATGAAAGGACTGAGCAGGAGGAATTTGTGATGAATAATTCATGTGTAATTGTTTTCAAAATATAAAGTTGTTTTTCAAAAGAAGCAACCACTATATCCATTTCAGAGCCCGTGGCTGTCATGGTTGCCTCTATGCATGCCACAGCTCTCTCTAAATACTCCCACCACCCCCTGCTGGGTCAGGTTCCTCCCTAGAACTGGGGTGTGGTACTTATGCAGCTGGCACAAAGCTGTCAGAATTCCCGGTCACGCACCATCTGCACAAGTCCCAGGCAGGCCCTTGGGATCCTCAGAATCCAGCACTACCCTCCCCCACCCAGAGCTCCCCCCAGGCACACCACAACACCTGCACCCCCTTCCCTTCCTCTCTGCTCCCAATGCTGCACCAAGCACATCCTGCTGCTTGTTTACTGTCAAAGCACACCCAAGACAAAGCAAAGCCAAGGCCTGACTGATTTAATCGGTAAAGATATAGCAAGCCACTTTTAGATTTAGACAGTTTATTACTTACATAGACAGCAAAAACATGCCATCTCTCTGCCATCCTGTCCCACATACCAAAAAGGATGACTCCAATAACTGCAACATGAGTTGTGGGTTGCCCCTTTGCAGAGAAGCCAAGCTTCACTGCAGGTAGGCAGATTTACACTCTGCGGCTCTATTCTGAGGGGGACAGGGCAGAAAGCCCCCCCACCTCATCAAGACTCGGGCATCCACAAGAGACTGGGGAGATAGGAAATGTGTGGGAGACGGCCTCACAACAGCTCCCTGGAGGCCCCCCTTCCCCTTGTGATATGGGGGATCAAGAGGCTCTCCTCCAAGACTCTGATTAGCTGCCGGTCAAGCCTCCAGCGCTCTGTGGCCTGAATGCCTTTGCCACGGTGTTGCTTCCCACACATTCCCACCACGCCTGCCCCTTGCCCTGGCCCCATCCACCTTCTTCCATGGACTTCCTCATAGTGACCAATAATTAGAGCTGGGTTGGAGCCCCAGATCTGTCATATGCTGGTTGTGTGACGGGGGCAAGTCACCCAAACTCTCCAAGCCTCAGTTTCCATATCTTCAAGACAAAGTTGGTAAGAAAACCTAACTCAAGTCTTGTAGCAGAGTAAATGGGAGCTATGTGACATCTGTAAAGAACCCCCTTACTCAAATGGCTGGCACCTAAAAGGCAATAAACCCTGCACAAAGATGATGATGATGTACTCTCTCCTATCTGAGCCTCCTGTTCCCGTCTCTGCGTTCCACAGAATACAGTAAAGAGAGCTGTACTCCTGCTCTCCCTCAGTACCCTGAACCCACCCCTCCCTTGCACACACATGCACACACACACACACACACACACAGAGACACCCCTTCTTTAAAACACATCTCCAAACTCACACTTCCAGAAAGCCTGCTCTCACCTATCGCTTAGATACACAGACACGTCTTAAACTGAGTCTCCGTGCTTATCTGGAAGAAAAGCTGTGTTTTCTCATTTAAACTGTGAGTTCTTTGACAGCAGGGTGTCCTCTGTCCTGCCGTCCCCTCTGCGTGTGGCTGAAAGCATTCTAAGTAACTTTCAGTGAGTGGACTCGCATTAGAAGAGGAAGAAAAGGTGACCATGAACACATCCCCCACCCAAAAAGCAATCCTACCATATTTTGTTACTATGGATCATCATGGAACTTGAATAACAATTTGTTTTCTCTCCCTAGACCACCTTGCTGTACTCTATTCATGCTTCCTTAAATCTATGTGACTATAAATCTAACTTATGAGATGAGGAAGTCATTTCACTCACCACAGGTGGATTTGAGGATCATGGTGGTGAGGCCTTTTCAGACTGTGACTCTGCCCAAGGCCAGGACACCTGTTTGTTCCTTTGTTCCCTCGCTTGCTCAACAAACACCAGCCTTGCCCTGGGGTCCCAGCTGCATCAAAGCTGGGCCCCGCCCCTGGGAGCCTGCAGGTCGGGGGCAGACAAGTGACAATCACAGGCAGGGGCACCCGGCCGGAGCTCGGGGGTGGCTGCAGGGCCAGGAGGGGCTGGGCCGGCCCAAGGACACTCTAACCGCCTCTCCATCCTCACTTCTCTTTCCTGCCAGGTACTGGAGGACACCGGGATGCCCATGGATGAAGAGCAGTATGCTCTGCTGACTAAAAAAATAGGATATGAGAAGGAAGGGATGAGTTATCTTGATTTTGCAACAGGATTTGAAGGTAACCAATTTCAAAGTACAGACCCTATCAAGGGCATGTCCAGAAGAGTCCAGCATGAGTCTCTCCCAGCCATGTCATAAGACCCTGTGGGTTAATGTAGCCTTAGCTGTGGGTTTAGGCCTCTCAGTGGTGAGGTGTTGAAGCAGTGTATGTGATGAGATTGGAAACAGACATTTTAATTTAATTTGACCTGACTATGTTTAGGCCTTTTCTTTTTACTGAGTTAAACAGAACTATGAGAACAGACTTTTACAGGATCTTAGAGCATGGACGTCATCAAAGTTACTCCAGTGCCATGATTTTTCACTCACTCCTCATGTCCTTTAAGATTCTCCTACTGAAAATAGATGATGATTATCTATAATTAATAACACAAATATGCACAGACAAGGCCAGTGTTATTCCTCCTTACCAGATAAGGATGCAAGGATTCTAAAACTTTCATTGGCACATCCCTATACACAGCCTGTTCTCCCAGCCCCTGCTTGTTAGGAAATTCACTTTGCACCTTGCAATCGAGGCTGGAAACTGCTGAGCTCTTGGCTTTCCCATCTGGTCCCTGTTCTGCATCCCCACCCCCACCCCCACAGACCAGGGACACCCAGGCTGCCACCGCTCCCATGTCCTTGCTCTCTCCCTTCTCTCCCTTCTCACTGATGTTGCTTTCCATATGCGAAGTTTAGATGGACAAATAAGCCCTCTAGAAAGTCTCTGAGACCATACAAATTTATCAAGGGGGATACTCTTCTATTATGCTGCAAATAAGTTGCAGGTTGGATACAGCAGAACTTGGAACCATTTGTATTTTAAATCTACTCTGGAAATTTCGTCTGGGAGTTTACTGAATGGCTGTGACCCCTCTCCAGGAAAATGCAGAGGCTGGACCAGATCCCCAGGATGGTCTGACCTAGCCCCACCAGACTTTGTCTTAACAGTTCAAGAGAGAGAGAGAGGGGTCCCACAACCATGAGAAAAGACAATGCAAGAACCCACAGCCATATCTTAGAATTTTGTTTGATGTCTCCTTTGGATATATGTTTTGACATTTTTGAGGGGAAATAAAAAGAAGGAAAGGGGGATGGTGCGGCGGTAGCTCAGTGGCATAATTCTCACCTGCCATGCTGGAGACCCAGGTTCGATTCCCAGTGCCTGCCCATGCAAAAAAAAAAGAAGGAGAGGGAATTCATTTATTTCCAAGAGCCTCCCACGTGGCAAGTGCATTCATTTTTCATGTGAGGAAATGGATGATTAGATCACGGCCCGAGGTCCCAGAGCTGATTGTTCAGTTGCAGAGCAGGAACTTGACTCAGATCCATCAACTACTGTTGGCTTCTTCTCTACCCCAGCCCCTTTCTCCCCTGTTATTTCCCTCTCCTCCTTCCTCACACTCATTTTCTACTCTTCCTCTCCTCCGTCTGTCTCCTCCCCGTCCCTTTCAGCAGCCTGTCTTTCCTTCATCCATTCTCCAACACTATCTCTGTTCCCACCTGGCCAGGTGCTGCCAGGGAGGGAGCCTGAGGCTTCTAGCTGGTCCCATGCCAGAGGTCCCTGGTGGAAACAGCAGGGGGAGCCCAGCAGGGTGGGGGGCTGGGGTGCCAGCAATGAACCCGAGCCCAGCCAACATGAGGTGCAGGTGGGCCAGGAGCCAGGTTCAGGAGTGGGCCACAGGTGCCCTTGAACTCTGTACCCTCTGTCCACCGCCCACCAGAAGATCAGGTCAGGGAGGATATGCACAGAGGACCATGGCTAAAGCAAAGCCCCCTGGTTTAGAGCCTGGCTTTCAGACAAGGCCACACACAAATCATCGCAGCCTGAGGGGTATGGATTTTAAGTAGAGATTACGCTTCCTCCCTCAATTTTAGGGAAGAGTACTATAATGCAAGGACTAACTCCTTGGACTCTAGAATCTGACTGGCCTGGATTCAGCTCTGCTGTCATGAGCAGACCTCGGGGAAATTGGACAAACCCTCTGAGTCTCCATCTTCTCATATGAAAAATGGATGTAATGTTAAGTTTCCTTGGGTATAAACTAGACATAAGAAGAGTGTCTATTTCTTGGTATTGTTGAAAGGACCAAAAAAATATAGAAGGTCCCTAGCATATTCGCCAAAAAACATCTGTTGAGCTAACAACGTGTTGAATGAATCACACATTCCCATGTTTAGGGACTGATTCTCTGCAACAAGAAGGGGCAGAATTCTCATTCTTGGCCTCTGAGAATCAAGCGATAAGACCTACCTAGTTCCTGCCCTTGAGAAAGGAAAGAGAAGTGAGACAAGTTTACACGAGGGCTCTGTAGTTTAAGATATGTTCAGATAAAAGCAGGTTCTTGATTTTCTAGTGAACCAATTTCTTCTTGCAGTAATAGGAACATCTCTAAGAAATTGAAGATAAAGAAACCAGATCATAACAAAGTCAAAGCTATGTTTAGAGACATGTTAAATTCACAGGATTGTATTTCTGAGTAGTATTTTAACAGGGTTGGGGACAGGAAGAAATAAACAGTATTGAAATAGGAATAAAGAAATGTACATGCCACTAACGGAAGTCTTCTGATTTATATCATTGTTTCAGATACTAAAATGAGTTGGCCAGAAGCCGCTACGTCTCAGACTCCAGTTGTTCCAAAGAATTACTTGGATACCCGCTTCATAACCGCCGAAGAATGCCTGCAGCTTTTCCCCCAGAGATTGAAGGAATCGTTCCGGGTAAATTGTGACCCCGTTACTGCTTTACTCACTTTCAGCCCACACTATGCAGGACTCCCTGGGCCCAGATATGTTCCTTGTCATCACAGGGGACCCCGAGGATGCTGAAAGCAGGCTCCTGCCCTTGAGGAACCACAGGACTCAGTTTGGTCAGAGAGGGGAGCACTTACCCTTCTCCCCTGGCTTGGAGGGGTGGGTAACTCTGCGAGCCCCTCCTTTCCCCAACGTCCTTCCCTGCTACCAACACTTTGTGCTTCTGCCTCGAGAGGGCTTTGGAGGAGCTACCGAAGGGTAGCAGAGGGGAGGGGCCAGGACAACCCTGTGACAGCAGATTGAGGCTGTGTTAGTCTGTCCCATTCCACTTTTTACACGCTAGAATCGATGATAAGTGCAGGGGTGAAAGAAATGAGCCGGGGAGCTCAGCCCAGTCGAAGACACAGATGGTAAATGCCGTTCATATGCGTCGCGATCAGCTGTTGTAGCTCCAGGGTGCTTTGGGGGCACAGGGAAAGGACCCCTTTAAAGAGGGATTCCTGGGGGGAGATGATGCCGAAACTGAATGAGAAACTCTAGGCCTGCGCTGGACAGAAAAAGAAGCAGGTAGACAATGGAAGAGGCAGCTCGAGCATAGCAGCGGCAGCCAGGAGAGCATGGGATTGATTCATTCTGACTAAGGCATGGGCTGTAGGCAGAAGTTGTAACCCACGAGACAGTGGCCACTCAAATGTAGAGGCAGGTACAGAATTATCTAAATGATTTCTGTTCTAAAAAGTAAGAATGATTGAAGTAGGGAGGTCAATTAATAAGCTCAATTAATATTAGCCACAAAATAGAGCTCAGGGCCCCCAGGAATTAGAATGTACCCTACTCTGTGGGATGGAGGCTGCAGGGCATATAGGGCACACATCAGTAGGCAGGATGGGGTGGAGGTGGGGGGCAGGGAGGGAGTCCAGAGAGAAGGGGCCAGGGAGGGACCTGGTGGAGAAGCTGGCCTCTCAGGAGCAGCCTGGATTTTCCAAAACATCGAGAATCATTTTGGTTACCAACATCCTATTTTAAAATAAGTGTCATTATGGTGACTGTCTTGCTTGGAATTTCCAGGACAGTTCTGACTTTGAATCTTCTGTCCGGTCATGAGACCGTGCATCCCAATTTGGGGTTTGAAAAAGCATAGTCATGATGTGCATACATGGAGAAGGATTATCCCTCACTGTTTAATCCAATGTAATGCCCAGCTGAGAATGCTCTGAGGATCGGGGTGCTGGAGCGAGCATGGAGGAGGCAGGGCTGTTCAGGTCCCGAAGAGCCCTGGCGGGGAGATGGTGGCCAC
Organism: Tamandua tetradactyla; assembly: GCF_023851605.1. Lineage (NCBI taxonomy): Eukaryota > Metazoa > Chordata > Mammalia > Pilosa > Myrmecophagidae > Tamandua > Tamandua tetradactyla. The sequence continues at coordinate 37,395,830 of NC_135333.1, read as the reverse complement.
TGGAGGGAGAGGGAACAGGATGGGGGGCAGAAAAGCATTGAGAGCAAACCCTGCCCCATGCTGGGGCAGGGCTGCAGAGGGGGCCACAGAGGCTGTGAGGTGCCCCAGCAATCCCATCCCCTATTGCCTCCATCTGGGCTGCTGACCCTGCAGGCCAGGACCTGGGTTGGCTGTGTAGCCACTGCCTTGTCCAGTGCAACCCACAGTCCTTTTCCTGACCACTCTTGGTCTCTCTCCTCTCACCACCTCTCGACCTTTCCTGGTGGGGATGGGGAGAGGTGGGGAGGGTGAGCAGGGGGAGGTTAGAGGAAACCCAACTCCAGGCCAGCACCACTGTTTTCCTATCTTTATTATCAATGTAGCTTGGTTATAGTGAGCATAAATCCTGTATTTGATTTTAAATAATTAAGAAATAAATGAGTTTAATCAGTGCCCACCAACCTCAGTTCTACTCCTGCCAAAGTTTATATCCCCAGTGAGGGGAGCATACAAGCAAGCCCATTTCTGCTGTGCTACATGCAAGGATGCAAGTTTTTTACAGGATTCCCTGGTGGTCCTTACAGGTATATATAAATTTGCCTAATCCGGTGTTCTGATTTTTGAATGGGCAAGTATGGTTAAGTGCATAATTTATTGGATTCCTGTTCCTGAGAAATTCTTGGGCATCATTCATCAATAATTTTAAAAGTTCTCATGTTAGTTTAAAGCACTGTTAATTCTGCTGCTCATGACCCAGCACTTTTGTCACCAGTGAAACCATCTTGGCACATGTTAGGGTTACAGACAGCACCAAAGTTGATTGAGTTAGCCTCACTCCCCACCCAACCCCAGCCAAAGATGATTCAGTATGAAAGGAAATAGTCCATGGTGGTGAGGAGGGGTCTGTCAAAGGGAAGTCGCCCTCCCTGTGTGGTGAGGAAGGCAGGAATAAAGTTGCCCTTGGTGATCTGGGACATGCCCTGGGCATGGTTCCATGTGGCCCAGGTGGGTTCAGTTTCCCTCGAGGTCACCTGGAGGCTGAAAGGGCCCCATGGTGTCCATCCTGATGGTTCCTCTGCAGGTTCAGACAAACCAGATCATTCTGCAGTGCTCCTCTGTGACAGTATTCTCACCTCACCATCTATCCTGGACATGATCAGAGCGTCATCCCGTTTGCTCTTAGGATGAGCTCCGATCCTACCTGACTGGCCCACAGGGCCCCAAGGCTCTGCTCTGGCCTCCCCACTCTCTCCAGCCACATCTCAGACCCTGCCCTCCACCTGCTCCATGCACCAGCCACTCTCAGCACTCCCCTGCAGGACTTTACCCACTCTGCTCCTTAGCTGGGGTTCCTGTTCCTCTCGCTTTGCCCAGCTAACTCCTACCCAGCCTTTGGCCCTTCTTGAACCTCTGGCCCTTTAGATCTGCTGCTGGACATTCCCATCACACCCCGCATTTCCTCTCACAGCATTAAACATGCATGGAAGTGTGATGAGGTTAAACTTTTAAGTCCTTTAATAAGGACAATTTGCTTATGATAACCCCAGAGCCTGGCGCACAGTAGGTGGTCAGTGTTTGCTGAATGAGGGAAAGCCTGCATGCTGCATGCCAGGCAGAGCAGGGAACGTTTACATTCATGGCCTCTTTTGCTATAAGCCCATGCCTACCCCATCAAGTAGGGATTAGTGTACCCATTTTTCAGTTAGGAAAACTGAGGGTCAGAAATGGGGAGAGACTTATCCTAAGTCACACAGCCAGGAGATATTACAGCCAGGAGTTGAAACAGCATCTGTTTGATGCCAAAGCTTTTGCACTGCCTAACAAAATTAGGAGGTTTCATTCTGGAATGCTAAAGGCTGAGATCTGGGAAACAATTCAAGTGTATGAACTGGTGAAGATTATCACCATAGGGTCCCATGGCCAACAACGAGGACTGGCCCTGGAACACTCATTCTACATCCTGTGACTGCATTTGCCACACTAAATTGCTGTGACTGGCTCATCTGTCTTTCTTCCCTAATCAACCATTCAAATCCTGATGTAGGGACCAGGTATTAGGGACTGCCATGTCCTTGAGCCAACAGAGTGCTTGGCACCTAATAGGGGTTCAGGAAATGTTTGTGGGATCCTCCACACCCAAGAGCTTTATCCTACAGATATTTATTGAGTACTACTCTCAGAGCAGGGTCATGATGAGGAACAAAAACAGAGCCCAGCTGTTATGCTGGTGGAAGGCAGTCCACGGACACATAAATCCCTCATATGTTAGATAGTGACACAACAGGGAGAGAGGCCAGAAACTGGTTAGGAGCTGGTGCCACTATGTAGAGAGATGCCTCTCTGCAGAGGTGACATTGGGCAGGTGATGTAAGGCATGAAGCCACGGGCCACACAGATACTGGGGGAGAATCCCCTGAGGTGCTCTGAGGCAGGCTTGGCATGTTCAAAGAACGAGGGGCCTGGGGAGGCTGGAACAGAGTAGGCGAGGGTGTGTATGAGAGGAAGTGAGCACAGAGGGGGTGAGGGGCCTGCGGGCCTGCCCAGGACTTGGGTTTGACTCTGCTTGAGGTGGGGGCCAACAAGGTTGAGCAGAGGAGTGATGGGAGCTGCCTGACTTGTGCTGAAGGCCAAGGATGGAGGCTGGGAGCCTGCCATGGGCTTGCTGCAGGAACCCAGGCCCTTGGGAAAGGGTTGAGGCACTGGGATGAGGAGAAGTGGTCCGATTCTGGGTATATTCTGAAGAGAAGTGATGTGGAGTATGAGAGAAAGAGGAATCGAGGATGATACCAAGGAGTTTAGCCTGAGCAACTGGAAAGAAAGAGCTGCCATTTATGAGGATGGGAAAGACTCAGGAGGAGCAATTTGGGATGAGGGAGTGGAGATCAGTCAAAAGTTAGTTCTTGGCCCCAGTAGGTGTGATATTCCAGTGGGATGCCCCCAAAGCCATTGGAAGTATGGGTCTGGAGAGATGGATGGGAGGGCTCGGAGCTGATGAAATGTAGGGAATAGTCAGCACAAAGATGAGCCTTCAGCCCTGAGGTAGTGTCCTCGGACAGGTACCCACAGAGGTGGGGACTCAAGCTCAGCTGGCTATGGGTCTGCCTCCCCGACTGGGTGGGAATGGTTACGTCTCTGAGAGGCCAGCACAGCCTCTTTCAAATGGATTTCTGTAGCATTTAGCATAATGATTGCATAAATCAGGTGTTAGATAATTTTTAGTGGATGACTAAATGAATGAATACAGAGAGAGAGAGATCTTTTCACAGAATCCCAAACCATTTTAGTCAGACCCTGGAATCATAGCAGGTCTTGCTTTATATAATAACCACTCGTGGAGGGAGGATCCTGTACTGAAAGTGCAAGCACAGTATCTCCACAATAAGCAGATAAACTCCATGATGAGGGGGCTGTCTTAGGGCCTGAGGGAAACAAGGGATGCTGGGGCCACACTTGCCCCTTTTCAGCCTGAGACACGCTAGGCCAGTTATAAGTGTTTTGCAGATATTACCGTATTTGACCCCCGTGACACCCTGATGAAGTAGGGACTTTTTGTAATCCCTATCTCACAAAGGAGAAGACAGAAGTATGGAGGGTCAAACAACTTGCCCACCATCACTCTGCCCTGCCTGTAGGTGACAGAGCTGGGATTTGGAGCCCAGTAGACTGCCTCCAGGGGGGCTCTTCATCCTCAGGCAGTGCTGCCTCTGCATTGCAAGTGCCCTGAGCCAGCCTCAGTTTCCTTATCTGCCAGCTGGGAATCACTGTGCTTTCCTTGCAGCATGATGAATGGTTTAAGTGCACCACACACCATGGCCTTGGACATGGCTGGGGTGCAGATTTGGGCATAACTAGATCTTTAGCAGAATCATCGGAGTACTAGCCTCTTGGTGGCTCATTAGTGTGACATTCATCCCATCATTTATTTTCCTGCCCATGCTGGACAGAAATTGCCAAGCATTATTGAAGTTATAAGAAATATTGAGATGAAGATGTTTATATATACTAGAAACTTCCAATATACTACCTTTTTCCCACTTCCAGTACTGGAGATTATTTTTGTTCCTTTTCCTGAACTCTACTTTAAAAGAGGGAGTTTATAATTTCTCAGGGAAAATCAAAACATGGCAAAGCTACTCCTGAAGCAGAGAAATCTCTAAAAGCAGTAGTTGAGACACTGCAATACTGCCCCTTTCTCTGTTTTGAGATGAGTCCGCTTATACTGGGTTCTAAGCACAGCATTAGGGCTCAGAAGAGGGTCTCCTCTTGACATGTGCCTTTTGTTGTAGGACCCCTACTCTGCCTTCTTCAGGGCAGACACCAACAGAGACGGCATAATCAACATGCATGACCTCCACCGGCTGCTGCTGTTGCTCCTGTTCAATCTCAAGGACGACGAGTTTGAGCGTTTCCTTAGCCTTCTGGGTTTAAGACTTAGCATGACTCTAAATTTTCGGGAATTTCTAAACTTGTGTGAGAAGAGAGTGTTCAGAACAGATGACGCGCCTCAAAGACTCATCAGGTAAGAAAGCTGCCCGGTTCCGTATCCTTGTCAGACACCAGCATCTGTGGACGTGAAGCCCAGCAGCTCCACCGACTCCAGACTGGGAGACAGAGAGGGAGTTGCTTCACAGAAACAATGATTTTTTTTTTCTCAGTTCAAGAAAAATCACACAAGGAGCATACCTCACTATAGAAACATTAGAGAACACAGATGATCAAAGTTACATAATCTCACCCCTTTATAGGGCCCCTTTTCCTCTAGATATACATCCAGGCCACAGGTGTGGATTTCGGGACCCACAGAACATCTTATGATCATTGAATGGAAACTGAGAGATTGTCTTTGATAAATGCCTCTGGAGGTGCAGGGATCACTTGCAGCCCCTCCCAGGCAGTGCTGCTTGCCTGCCAGATTCCCCCCTCATCCCAGACCCCCACTCACTCCATACCAGCCTCACTCCAGCGGGTATGACCCTAATATCCAGCTGCATTGGAATTGCTTGTTGTCTCGGCTTCCTCTCAGTGTGATGGCACCCTCCAAGAAGGCAGTAGTTGGGCCTGACATCCAACGTGGTACCTGGGCCATGGCCAAGGCCCTGCTGAGACATGTGAATACTGACACGGATGCATGATGTAGCCACCCAACCCCTCCTTAGCCAATTATTATAATTGTAAGATCAACATTTTATTAAAACATTATCATACGCTATGATAACACAGAGGTGTATTTTCTGATATAATAATAGAGCATCTGAGGGTGACACTTGGCTACGCAGCAGAAGGCCCACTGATCTTGCACTTTAAATGTTTCCCCTGAATTCACATTTTTTGGGAAATTGGTTTTCATTTTGTCTTTTCTAAAAAAAGAAAAAAAGTAAGTAAGAAAATGACTGTAGAATCTTCCTAAGTGACATTATCAGGTGGCACGTGACTTGGACACCTGCATCCAATTGCTCAGGTTCTGAGGAATTTTAATAGAAGACTTGATTGCTTAACATTAAAACAAAACAAAATAATCCTTCCCAAAGAATATTTTTTGGAGGATGTCTGCAGAATGAACATGGGAAATTTCAATCATGAAGCCCAATCTTTCCATTCAATTGACACAACTTATCATTTGTATTTATTCATCCATCCATCAAATATTTACTAAGGGTCTGCTGTGTGCTAGAATTGTCCTATGACCAGGTGGTGCAAAGGATGAGTAAGACTCACCCTCTCCCACCAAGGAGCTCACAGTTGAATATGAGATAGGTACAAAAATAAAATAGCTGTTCTGAAATGGAAGGATGATCAAAGGGCCACGAAAGCACAGGGAGGGGAGGGGCTGAGTCTGCTTAGATCTTGGAATGGGTGTAGGAGCCAGTCAGGTGCAGGTTATGGTTGTACATCAAAGTCCAGGGAACAGAATTTTCAAAAGCACAGAGGCAGGAAAATGTCAGACACAAAATTGGGAGAGAATGTGTGTGCAGGAGCAGCATGTATGGTGGGGCATAAAAGGGCTGGAGAGGCTGAAAGTCTGGGCCGTGAAGGAGCTTCAGTGCCAGGTGGAGGAGTTCATCCTGAATTGGTAGGCAGGGAAGAAGGAGGAGGTTAGAGTCGTATGTTAGAAAGATCCTTCAGCAGCCCCAGAGTGGAGGGTGGACTGAAAGGGGGAAAGCCTGGAGCCCAGTGAGTTCCATCTTAGATCCAGTGGTCTGGGGGAGAGACAGCCCTGAGATCCAGCACCACATCCTGCATTAGAAAGCTAAGCCTTCCCATGGGCCAGACCCTGTGCCTGTTAATACCCCAGGGCCCAGAATGGAAGGTGTGACTATCTGATTTGATGGATAAAGAATGAGGCTAGAGAAAAGTTAGTGACTTGTCTAGAAGGACAAAGGAGATAGATGGGGGAGGTGAGAACATTTGAGCCCAAGGGTCCCTGTTGAAAGGGGCTGCTTTCTCTGCATAGAGAGCTTGCCCTCTTTCACTCTCCCAGCTTCACTGTCCTTCATCAGGTAAACCTAGATGCCAACCCTTTGTGCCTTCTCCATTTGTTCCCTCTGCCAATGGAGGTCGGAGAAGAAGCATTTTTAACCTATATCACCATAACGGAATACTTTTGAAAACCTTGATGGCCCATAATTTTATTCAACAGAGAATGGACATCTTGTTTGCTTCAGAATTGCAAAATATTTTCATTTTTAGATTTATAAATATCAATTGGATTGATCAGTCCAATGACTCATTTAATGTCTGCATAATCTCTTCCCTTTCTATCATTTTGTATACACACCTGCCTTGACCATTTATCCACCTACCATCCATATTAAATACATTTTGGTGCACAAATATCACAAAAGATGAAGGAATACTGATACATTACTTTTAGCAAAATTAAATGGTTCTGGTTCTTGTCACAAAATATTGCAAGTTCATGTCCTTCCTGAATGACTAACTGGATGAAAATTCCAAATTCCCTTTTTGCCTTTAGCAGTATATCGTTCACTTATCAATTCTTGAGTTTGAAAAAATTCATCTAGGATGTTGGCATCTGAAGATTCACAGGCTGATATATCTGGCTTACATATGATCAATTTCACCATATTCATTTGAATCTTGATTGCTATTCTCCATCCCTCTGCATTCATCTTCTGCTACATCAAATAATTGTGGGACATCTTCGACTGGTAGTTTTTTCCTCTTCGCCATTTGGGCAGAAAATAAGACTTTTGACTTCTCAACTGTGTTCAATGAAAGCCAAATAAGACTACAAAGATGGGGTCACTATCTTCTTTTATACCTTCTTGAAAGATACTATAATACTTCGGGCAGTGCAGTAAGAAAACTGAAAAATTATAAAATAGTGGTGATTTATTTCTGTATTTCACTTTCTACTATGTGATTTGTCTTTTTTTTTTTTTGCTTTCCTGTTCTTTTAGTCCTTTTTAGTATAGTTGGGAAAAATTGATTAATAATGAATAAATATTTCTTGGGATAATGGAATAGATATAGGGAAATTAAGAACAATATTACTAAGACCTCTTAATGTATCTTAGATATATAAAAGTGTCCAAAAAATATAGATGGTAATTGCAAGATAGAAAGAATTTTATTCTATTAAAGAATAAGTAAATTTTCTTTCTTTTCTTTGGAAAACCTCCAAGAGAATAAAGTCATGATTATCAATCCTAGTTATTGTATCAGGATGATGATGGCTTTATAAAATGAGTTGAGAGATGTTTCCTCCTCTTCTGTTTTCTGTAGAGAATTAGTATTATTTCTTCCTTAAATATTTCATAGAACTCACCTTGAGTTTTCTTTTATGGGAGGTTTTTAACTGCAAATTCAATTTATTTAATAGTTAGAGGACCAGTCACATTTTCTATTTTTTCTTGAGTAAGCTTTGGTAGTTTGTGTATTTCAAGGAATTGGTTCATTTCATCTAAGTTGACTTTATGGGAACAAAGTTGTTTATAGTATTCCTTTATTATTACTTTAAAGTCTTCGGGATCTTTAGTGATATATCCCTTCTTTTGTTCCTGATACTGGTAGTCAGTGTCTTCTCTCATTGTTTTCTTCATTAGTGTAGCTAAAGACTAATTAATTTTGTTGATCTTTTCAAACAACTACCTTTTTGCTTGATTTTTATCTATTGTTTTTCTGTTTACAATGTCATTGATTTCTTCTCTTGTTCATTATTATTCCTTACTTCCTGCTTCCTTTGGGCTTAGTTTACTTTTATTTCTTTATTTTCTGAAGTTGGCCACTCAAACTTTTTATTTGCTTCCTTTCTTTTTTAATATGAGAACTTAATGCTATAATTTTTCTTTTAAGCATTTATGTACCTGTATTCCACAAATTTGAATAGGAGGAGTTTTAATTTTCACTCAGCTCAAAATGCTTTCTAATTTCCTTTGGGACTTCCTCTTTGACCCATGGATTATTCAGAAGTGTGTTGTTTGGTTTCAAAATATCTGTAGACTCTCCATTTATCTTTCTGTTATTTGTTTCTAGTTTAATTCCATTATGACTAGAGAATATTCTTTGTGTGATTTTGATCCTTTTACATTTTTTAAAGTGTGTTTTATGACCCCATATATGATCTATTTTGGTGAATAATCCAGGTGTACTTGAAAAGAATTTGTGTCTGCTATTGTTGGGTAGAGGTTTTCTATAAATGTTAATTATTTTCTACTTCCTCTATCAATTACTAAGAGAGGAGTGTTTGAGTCTCCTATTTGTCTGTTTCTCCTTTCAGTCCTTTCAGTTTTTGCTTCATGTATTTTGAAAAAATATTAAATTTTATATTATAGTTATTATACTTCTTGTCACAAATATTATATATAATATATAATATTATATGTTATATATTATAGTTACCCAGATATTTACTATTTCTGTTGCCCTTCATTTATTTCTGAAGTTCTAAGTTTCTCTATGACTTTCCCTTCCCTTAAAGAATTTCCTTTAATACTTCTTTTAAGCTAGGTCTTCTTGAGACAAATTCTCTTTGTTTTCCTTCATTGTGAAGGAAAACTTTTGCTTCATTTCTTGAAGGATGGTTTTGCTGAATATAGAATTCTGGATTGACTGTTCTTTTGTTTCAGCACTTTAAAATGTTGTTGCACTGTCTTATGGTTTCTGGTGACAAACGTGTGGTCATTCAAATGGTCTTCCTCCTATATGTAATATGTCATTTTTCGCAGAAATGCTTTCAAGATTTTTTCTTTACCTTTGGTTGTCAGCAGTTTGACTGCGATGTTTGAGAAAGATTTTCTTTGCATTTATCCTTTTTTTTTATTAATTAATGGAAAAAAGAAATTAACCCAACATTTAGAAATCATACCATTCTACATATGCAATCAGTAGTTCTTAACATCATCACATAGATGCATGATCATCATTTCTTAGTACATTTGCATCGGTTTAGAAGAACTAGCAACACAATGGAAAGAGATATAGAATGTTAATATAGAGAAAAGAAATAAAAGTAAAAGTAAAAAAAAACAAACAACAACAAAAAAAAAAACCTATAACTCAGATGCAGCTTCATTCAGTGTTTAAACATGATTACTTTACAATTAGGTATTATTGTGCTGTCCATTTTTGAGTTTTTGTATCTAGTCCTGTTGCACAGTCTGTATCCCTTCAGCTCCAATTACCCATTATCTTACCCTGTTTCTAACTCCTGCTGGACTCTGTTGCCAATGACATATTCCAAGTTTATTCTCGAATGTCCGTTCACATCAGTGGGACCACACAGTATTTGTCCTTTAGTTTTTGGCTGGACTCACTCAGCATAATGTTCTCTAGGTCCATCCATGTTATTACATGCTTCATAAGTTTATCCTGTCTTAAAGCTGCATAATATTCCATCGTATGTATATACCACAGTTTGTTTAGCCATTCTTCTGTTGATGGACATTTTGGCTGTTTCCATCTCTTTGCAATTGTAAATAACGCTGCTATAAACATTGGTGTGCAAATGTCCGTTTGTGTCTTTGCCCTTAAGTCCTTTGAGTAGATACCCAGCAATGGTATTGCTGGGTCGTATGGCAATTCTATATTCAGCTTTTTGAGGAACCGCAAAACTGCCTTCCACAGTGGTTGCACCATTTGACATTCCCACCAACAGTGGATAAGTGTGCCTCTTTCTCCGCATCCTCTCCAGCACTTGTCATTTTCTGTTTTGTTGATAATGGCCATTCTGGTGGGTGTGAGATGATATCTCATTGTGGTTTTGATTTGCATTTCTCTAATGGCCAGGGACATTGAGCATCTCTTCATGTGCCTTTTGGCCATTTGTATTTCCTCTTCTGAGAGGTGTCTGTTCAAGTCTTTTTCCCATTTTGTAATTGGGTTGGCTGTCTTTTTGTTGTTGAGTTGAACAATCTCTTTATAAATCCTGGATACTAGACCTTTATCTGATATGTCGTTTCCAAATATTGTCTCCCATTGTGTAGGCTGTCTTTCTACTTTCTTGATGAAGTTCTTTGATGCACAAAAGTGTTTCATTTTGAGGAGCTTCCATTTATTTATTTCCTTCTTCAGTGCTCTTGCTTTAGGTTTAAGGTCCATAAAACCGCCTCCAATTGTAAGTTTCATAAGATATCTCCCTACATTTTCCTCTAACTGTTTTATGGTCTTAGACCTAATGTTTAGATCTTTGATCCATTTTGAGTTAACTTTTGTATAAGGTGTGAGATATGGGTCTTCTTTCATTCTTTTGCATATGGATATCAGTTCTCTAGGCACCATTTATTGAAGAGACTGTTCTGCCCCAGGTGAGTTGGCTTGACTGCCTTATCAAAGATCAAATGTCCATAGATGAGAGGGTCTATATCTGAGCACCCTATTCGATTCCATTGGTCAATATATCTATCTTTATGCCAATACCATGCTGTTTTGACTACTGTGGCTTCATAATATGCCTTAAAGTCAGGCAGCGTGAGACCTCCAGCTTCGTTTTTTTTCCTCAAGATGTTTTTAGCAATCCGGGGCACCCTGCCCTTCCAGATAAATTTGCTTATTGGTTTTTCTATTTCTGAAAAATAAGTTGTTTGGGATTTTGATTGGTATTGCATTGAATCTGTAGATCAATTTAGGTAGGATTGACATCTTAACTATATTTAGTCTTCCAATCCATGAGTACAGTATGCCCTTCCATCTATTTAGGTCTTCTGTGATTTCTTTTAGCAGTTTTTTGTAGTTTTCTTTATATAGGTTTTTTGTCTCTTTAGTTAAATTTATTCCTAGGTATTTTATTCTTTTAGTTGCAATTGTAAATGGGATTCGTTTCTTGATTTCCCCCTCGGCTTGTTCATTACTAGTGTATAGAAATGCTACAGATTTTTGAATGTTGATCTTGTAACCTGCTACTTTGCTGTACTCATTTATTAGCTCTAGTAGTTTTGTTGTGGATTTTTCCAGGTTTTCAACATATAGTATCATATCGTCTGCAAACAGTGATAGTTTTACTTCTTCCATTCCAATTTTGATGCCTTGTATTTCTTTTTCTTGTCTAATTGCTCTGGCTAGAACCTCCAACACAGTGTTGAATAATAGTGGTGATAGTGGACATCCTTGTCTTGTTCCTGATCTTAGGGGGAAAGTTTTCAATTTTTCCCCATTGAGGATGATATTAGCTGTGGGTTTTTCATACATTCCCTCTATCATTTTAAGGAAGTTCCCTTATATTCCTATCTTTTGAAGTGTTTTCAACAGGAAAGGATGTTGAATCTTATCAAATGCCTTCTCTGCATCAATTGAGATGATCATGTGATTTTTCTGCTTTGATTTGTTGATATGGTGTATTACATTAATTGATTTTCTTATGTTGAACCATCCTTGCATACCTGGGATGAATCCTACTTGGTCATGATGTATAATTCTTTTAATGTGTTGTTGGATACGATTTGCTAGAATTTTTTGAGGATTTTTGCATCTATATTCATTAGAGAGATTGGTCTGTAGTTTTCTTTTTTTGTAATATCTTTACCTAGTTTTGGTATGAGGGTGATGTTGGCTTCATAGAATGAATTAGGTAGTTTTCCCTCCACTTCGATTTTTTTGAAGAGTTCGAGGAGAGTTGGTACTAATTCTTCTGGAATGTTTGATAGAATTCACATGTGAAGCCGTCTGGTCCTGGACTTTTCTTTTTAGGAAGCTTTTGAATGACTAATTCAATTTCTTTACTTGTGATTGGTTTGTTGAGGTCATCTATTTCTTCTTGAGTCAAAGTTGGTTGTTCATGTCTTTCCAGGAACCCGTCCATTTCATCTAAATTGTTGTATTTATTAGCGTAAAGTTGTTCATAGTAGCATTTATCCTTTTTGAGGTTTGCTGAGCTTCTTGAAGCTGTGCATTTATGTCTGTCACCATTTGGGGGGATTTTACAGCTGTTATTCATTCGACTTATTTTTTCTGCATCTGTCTCTTTCTTCTTTCCTTTGGCAGTGCAATGACATCAATGTTTGACATTTTGATTTTTTCCCATAAGTCCCTGAAGCGATCTTCTTTTTTATCTCTGTTGTTCATAGTGGATTATTTCTATTAATCTGTCCTCAAATTTATTGACTTTCTGTCGTCTCCATTCTGCCACTGAGCTAATCCAGTGGAATTTTTATTTCAGTTATTGTATTTTCACTTCTAATGTTTTCTTTTGGCTCAATGGCTTATATATATGAGAGAGAGGGAAAAATAACATGGATTGCCCACACTCTTTGGATCACAGGCACCCCTTTTCCCAGTTCCTCTGGTCAGAGAGAACAATTTTTTCTCAGAGTTTTAGGTATGTTCTTGTCCACTGCTATTGCTGCCACCACCCCAAAAGTACAGTTTTGTGACTTGGCCTCCTTCAGATTAGGACTGGGAGGATAAAAGAAGAAACAAGTGAAAAGGGGAATCCCTCCCTACACACACACAACATACACACACACACACACACACACTGTTTGTCCTCATTTAAGGGCCCTCATTCTTGCTTCTTTAGTCAGAAATACAGACTTTCTCTTGGAGATTTTTCTGTCCAGGTTCACTTCTCTGTTCCAGAAGTAGGGCTGCCCTCCAGTCTAAGTGGAAATATGGGAAAGAAAAACTCACCACAGTATCAGTCATTATTCAGGTTTTAACTTCTCTCTCCATCTTCCTCCTATTTACTTTTTAATGTCTTCAGAGGGTTACTTTTATATTCTGTCCAGTGTTTTTAGCTGTAGTCAGTGGGAGGCATAGGGTGAAGTGTGCTCGCTCCATCTCGCACTGCTGAAATGCTGTTCCCAAGAGCTTCACACAGCTGCCTCCTCACCATTCACATCTCAAACAGAGGCTCCCTGGTCTTCCTAATGAAAGTATATTCCACATCATTCTTGATCACATTCAGTGTGTGATCTCCTTAGTTTTCCATATGTTGTAAGTTCCCCCTCCCCCATCAGAATATAAGCTCCTTGAGGATGTGAACTCATCTGCATTGTTCTTTATTGTGTCTAGAGCAATGCCTAGGAAGTGTTCAGTGCGGATTTGTGGCTGACTCCTGACTTCTAGAAAATGTTGATCTGACTAATGCTCAAGATTCTTAAAAGCCAGGAAATCAGAGAGGAAACAACTGTTGGGAAGGTTAGAGTGGGGAAGGTTAATGTAAGACAGCTATAGAAAAATATCTTGACTTCTCTAGAGGGGACACATATGTGACAATGGGAACGAAGAAGTGGATGGGAAAATAGGTAGGACTCCCTGGGTCAAACATGGGTAACTAAGGAAGTAATCAAGCCATATATCCTACAGGAGATATTGAGATCAGTTTGGATGTTCTGTCTTGGCTGAGACAGCATATGCCCCTCAGGGTCTCTGTGAGGACACTTAATGAGGTCCAGGTGAGTTCCCTAAGGGCAGATAGGATTTAGGAGGAATCTAAAGGTGAAGGCACAAAATATACATTATAATGACTTACAGTCCTTTTAAGCAATAGTTGTAAAAATGCAACATGATCCCTCCAACTTTCCAAAACCTTTGGTGGAAAAGTAGAGGTAGGGGACTGGACTTAGTTGGCCTTTGGGTCCCTTCCCACCCTTAAAATTCCATGATTCTATGAATTCCAGTAGGCAGTTGGAGAGAGATGGAACTGAAAAACAGGTGAGATTGTAGGATTAGTCACACAGATTTATGAGTAAACAATACCAAGATCATGGTTGGAGACATGAGAAGGGATTACTTCTCAGAAGAGTAAATAAACTTTAGGGTAGGAGGAGAGGAAATGAGAGTCAAGGGGAAATTTTCCCAGGGTAAAGGGGGAACTCACACTAACATAGGCATATACTTTCTCGGCTTATCATAGGTGTTTATATTTTTTGTGCCATGAAGGAGACTAAAGAGAATGCAGATGGTTAGTAATGTCACAGGTAACAGAGAAATCCAAAAAGACCCTTGAATTTGACAATATAGAAGGAATTGGTGATTTTAAAGAGGAGAGCCTCAATCAAAGGAGGATCCCAGCCATAGTTTGCCTGTGTGTCCCTCCACTTGGCATAGTGCCCATCACCAGGTCATCTTTTAGGATAGAAAATGAAACTAGGCAAGTCCTCATTTGATTGATTTAAACAATAGCATGGGAAGAGGGAGAAGACCCTACCTGTTTTAGTTCGTGAAAGATATCAGAATGCAATGTACCAAAAATGGGTTGGCTTTTATAAAGGGGATTTATTAAGTTACAAGTTTACAGTTCTAAGGCCATAGAAATATCCAAACTAATGCATCTAGAGAAACATACCTTTACTTAAGAAAGGCTGATGGCATCTGGAACACCTGTGTGAGCTAGGAAGACACGTGGCTGGCATCTCCTGGTCCTTTGGTTTCTGATTTCAAACACCTTCCAGCTTCTGATTCCAGTGGCTTCCTCTCTAAGCATCTCTGGGTCCACACTTAGCTGTTGTAAGGCAAAACTCTGGGTTTCATCTTGTGTCTTAGCATTTCCTGGAGCAGGAGATTTCTTCTCTTCAGGTTCTGGCTATTTCCGTGAGTCCTTGTTTAGCACTAGGCTATTTCTGTTTCCATCTCCAAATGTCTCTATCAGCACTCCAAGCAACTCCAAATGTCTGTGTCTAAGCTCTGTGTCAGCTCTTTTAAGGACTCCACTAAACTCCTCAAGACCCTCCTGGGAGGAGTCACATCTCCATCTAATGAAAAAGTCACACCCACAATTGGACGTGTCACATCCTCATGGAAGCAATCTAATCAAGAGGTCACATCCACAGTTGGGTGTGTCACATCTCCATGGAGACAATCTAATCAAAAGATTCCACCTTACAATATTGAATCAGGATTAGAGGAGCAAGGCTTTTCTGGGGTGCATAACAATTTCAAACCAGCACACAGCCTATTCTGCAGCTAGTCCTCAGCATCCTGCAGGAGTTTTTATTTGCCAAACCATGGAAGTCAAAGATTTACGTAATTCACCAAAGAAGTGCTGCTTTGACTATGATACCCTCTGTGTGTCACATGGTGGGTTTCTAGGGTCACAATGACTACCGTGAATTAGTGACCCAGAGGTACGAGTTGCTGTCTGTCGTCAGGGGTGGTTCAGGAGAGCCATCTGAGAGCAGCACATTTTCTTAGAAGGAATTTTAAGAGGCAGTCATGTGGACAGCAATTATTACTGCTTAATTTGTTGATTCCAGTATCTGGAAGCTGGCTTGCTGTCTGTTTCAGCAAGACTAGCCTTCTTAGGTCAGCCAAAGCTGTAGGCTTTACATCTTGAGGACCTCACTCCAGGCCTGGCACTTTGTTGGCACTCGGGCAATGCAGCATTTGTTGAATGAAATAGAATATTAAATAAAGAGAATTTGCAGAGTAGTAAAGAACAAAGGTGACCCTACCACTATGAAATGTAATATTTAATGGATGTTTTCCTATGAAAACTGAAGGCAGAGGAAGATATCAAAACTATAGTTTCAAATAAAAATTAAGATGGTCATGGAAAAAGTGATGCTGTGGCATCAGAGACCTGGGACTGAATGTCAGCATTCTTAGGGATTAGCTGTACAATTTCAGGAAGGTAAACCTCTCTAAACCAATTTCCTCTTTTTCAAAGTGGGGAGGTAACGCCAACAGTGCTATGAAAATTCGAGAGTATTCCTCTTGTCGGGGACCGACAGTTCCCAGCCCCTACCTGTCATCGGTTCACATGGCCATTGTACCACTGCAAAGCCCTCCGTGTCACACGTTGAGGTTCATAGTCAAGCAGCATCTTCTTGGGGAATTACATAAACCCTTGACTTCCGTGGTTTGGCAAACTAAAATTCTTACATTTTCTCAATTGTCGGCATACTAATTTGCTTTAGATTTTTTTTCCTTATAAGCAGTCCAGTGACAAAAGCATAAATAATGCTTTTTTAAAAAAAAGGGTTATGTGGGGTTTGTTTCCTTTCTCTCCATCTGATTTTCTGGTATCTCTTGAGGAAATATTCATACGAGATTCTATATGGGACCCCAGTCAGATGTCGCTTATTCACCCTTAAGTTAGACTCATTTATCACCAAATGCACATTTAGATAAGTGCATAATCTGAACATAAGTACAGAAATGGTCCCATTTCAAGACACCAGTGCAGTAGCTGTGTGCATGGTTGTTTTGCCAAAGGACATTCTCGAGTGCTTCACTAACTGTAGGGAAAAATATTTGGGATACCAATCTAGGTATGTAGACATTCAGGTTCCCTAAAATTGAGTAATACCCCAAGGAGCAAAGCAACTATAGAGAAAGAAGTAGGAGTGGGTTTTTCCATTTTTTTATACTCCCTTCATTTCTGTTAATAGATGGAAAAATCCCAGGGGAAATCTCAAGTTCCTTTAGCCACAGGTTTCCTTATACTTCACTGTCTAACAAAAAGGCCAACAAAAGCAGGGCCTTTTATTAATGTCTTCGCATCAATCATCCTGAGTTAATATAACATTTGATTACGTGTAAAGCCTACAAGGTTAGGGCCGGCCACAATGGCTCAGCAGGCCAAGTTCTCACTTGCCATGCCGGAGACTCGGGTTCAATTACCGGTGCCTGCCCTTGCGAAAAAAAAAAACCTACAAGGTTGGCTTCTGAAAATTAGCTGAGTTTGAGAAATCTGTAAGTGATGCCCAACCCCATTGTTTCCAGCTGTTTACTTTCATGCATTACCACTCCAACTTGTAAATTCAGAAATAAGTTTTCAGTTGTTTTCTTCCTAAGACATTTAATATTATATTGTTATTTTCCCCTGAGAGTAAATAAACCTTCTTTGTTTTGTGAGCTGCAAAAAAGGTTGAACAGCATTTATCTGAAAGTAAACAAGGATTTGTAAAATTTAAGAAGACTTGTCTAACATGCAGCTGGGGAAATAAGACTGTATTTTAAGAATTAAGTTATACCAGATGTAAAATAAAAGACTTTAACAGTATCTTTGAAACAAATGTTGGGGGGGGGGGGAGGGTAGGGGAACCCCCTGGGAGATCAATGAGCCCATTAAATTTAAAACACATATATTTTTTTCTTTTAAGACCAAAACAGAAGGTTACGGATTCAGAATTAGCTTGTGAACAGGCTCATCAATATCTCGTTACCAAAGCAAGAAACAGATGGGCAGACTTGTCGAAGGTGAGAAAACGATTATTTCCTTAAAAAGAAAGCAAACCTATTTCAGTGTTACAAGATCACTAGGTGATCAAACTGTTCAGATGCAACAATATGTTGAAAAAAATTTTATATTCCCAATTTGGTGACTGACCCCTTTTATTCTTACAGTAATTTTTCAAAATAAATTCTCACATTCAGGGTCAATTGGTGTTTTAGAAAGATAATGACTGTAGGAGTTACATGAATGGAAATACCTGGCATTCCTTCATGTTGGGTATGAATTTAAAATTTAAATGAAAAATGCAACATGCTGTCCTACTTAATTTTACACAATTATAAAGATGCTTTTTAAAGAGCTGTTTCTTCCTGTCTTGCCAAAATATTAGAAAGTGCATTTATAAATTAAATACCATCCACATGCAGCCATATGAATTATGATTATGTTATCAAGATGGGGTTACATCATCTCACAGTGACAGCTATACCTATAAGACAGTAGAGCTGAGTGCATGAGACTGGTTTTGTCCTGAGATCTAGGATGTGGGATCATCATTTTATAATGCATTGAGGACATGATCACCTCATTTTAAAAAGTATTTTAAAACTGCATTTTGGAAGTATTTTCACATTGCTTTGAAGACTGTCTCCAATGGGTCATTCACTGTGTCTGCTTTATCTTGGCATAGGCCCAGTTTGGAGTTCTGTCCTTTAAGTCCTGAAAAGCCCGCAAGCCTACCTCCCCCAACGCAGACAGTCAGCTCTACTGAAGGACAAAGACTGACAAAGGACCCAGTCAACTCAATGAGTTAGCAGAGGGGAACACAGGTCATGAGTGGGGTGTGCAGTTGTGCCAAGTGCCCGGCCTAGAAGAAGCTAGGGGACCAAGGGTGGCAGAGGGACCAGCTGCTCTTGGTTGATCTGTTCCTATAGATCTGAAACAGGAACTTGGGGACCCCGTCCAGCCCAGCAAATCACACAGGTGTGAGCTTCATACAGCCAGCCAGGGCTGGGTGGTCTTTCCCAAGCAGCTGCTGGGCCAAGGGAGCGCAGGGCCAGGCCAGTTCAAACCACAGCCAACACCACGGGGAGAGGGCAGAGCCCTCACTGCCCATGCCACCAGATCCCTTTGACCGTCACTCTCTCTAATGTCTGACATTTTAAAGGAAAAAAGCCTCCCTCCTTTCCTGCCTGCCTCTTCTCTCAGCGGCCCAGCAGCCCTTCCCCTCTCAAGAATCTACACTCTTTGCACTTCTTAGTTCTTTCTCTTCTCCCTGCAGGCCGCCTTCTCAGCCCTGTCCCTGACACTGCTCTCATGGATCACAGCTTCCCCACCCCACCCTCCCCCCTCTGATTTCTTCAGCACACACAGTTGTGTGCTGGCAAGGCCCTGGGATTCGGGTGAACAATGTCAATCCCAGCCTGATGGGCAGCTCACAGGCCAGTGTGGAGCAGAGGACAGAGGGACAGTCAGGGAACAGCAGGGCAGATTCCTGTCATGACAGGGGTCTTGAAGAAAATGAATAGACATCTTGGTTGGGAGGACAGTGGGCTGGGTTCTTTGTCACTGTCATTAAGTTTGCCCTTCTGGAAAGGCAGAGGCTCTGGCTGCCCGCTTTCCAGCGTCACCTCATCTCCTACTATCTCAAGCTGCACCTCTGAGGGTCCTTCTAAGCCTACAACTCCATGCTTGCAACTCCTGCCTCCGAGCAAGCTTGGTACTTGATGTTCTACAAAACCCCCAGCTCCACCCAGGTGTTTAGAGGGAACTGGAGACCCAGAACCTCTGCTGGTGAAAAAGCAGCCTGGGAACTTAGATAAACCTCTTTCTCTTCTTGACTGAGAGGGGTGTGTGGGAAGGGTCCAGTATTGTGTGGAGGTGGGGAGGGAGTGGCCCAGCTTTGCCCTGAGCTGGGCATTGCACTCCTCGCACTCTGCACCAGCTCCCACGCTGCCTCAGGCCCCCACAAGATTCAACAATCCTGCAGGTGTTACTATCCCTTTCGACCCCTTTGTTGTTCTGTTGGCTTTATTTAAATGAAGCATTTGAGGAATTAGTTTTTCATTCTAAGCCTGCAGAAAGCATTATAACACATAAATCAGACTAGATTTCAGCTGTCCAGCTGGTAATAAGACTGGGGTCCCCAGCACAGGCCACTGCTCTTGGCTGTAGGTCACGGCACTGAGCAACCAGGAAAGCCACAAAAGGGCTGAAATCTGCCTCCCTCTTGCTCCATTTCTGCTGAGGACTCACCAGGGAGATCCAATTAAGATCTGAAAGGAGGTGCTCTGTGGTGATACTGCTTTTCAAACCTGAGCAAGGATTTTAGTACTCACTTCTCTTCAAGCAGGGTTACCTGGCTCACCACTACGCCAGGTGAATTCACCTCCAGCTGGAGTCTGAGAGGCACATAGGTGTCCTCTCATTTTGAGTCCGTTGCTTCTGCTCATTTCTGTTTAAGTGTTTTTGAAAAATAAGTTCATTTGTTTCCTCAGCAAATGATTACCATGAATCAACCATGTACTGTTGCAAGGTCCTAAAGACACCGGGCCCCCTAGAGGCATATGGTGTAAGCCCCCGGCAGAACTAGAGAGAGCTGTCGTGGGCTTGGTATAGTGGGGGTACCCAAGAAGAAAAGGTCACTCCTGTTGAAGGAGTCAGGAAAGGTGATACGAGTTAGTCTTAAAAGATGAACAAATTTTTGACAGATGGACGGTGGGGCCAATGGGGATGTTGCTGGGAGGAGAAGGTCAAATAGTTCAGTGGGGAGTATCTGAGGGCTCAGGCAGTGGCACTTTCCGGCAAGGCTGAGGTAAAACAGGCCAGATCACAGTCAGCCTTACGTGCTGGAAGAAGTTTTATAAAGTTCCATGGATCTTTCAGACTTAATGTTTTTAAGCTTAATTATCTTTAAAGGTTGTGAATCTACAGTAGGGTATGTAAAATGTATATTAGCATAGTTTAATTAAAATAATAAATATTGTATTGATAAATTAATATGGATATGATCTACTAAATAATATAAATATAAGATCATAAACTATGTAAATGTTAATGTAGTTTAATTAATATCAAGGTAGTTACCATGTAATGCCTTAAAGAAATAGAGTATTGCCCATACTTCAGATGGGGCATCTGCATACTTTTTCTGTAAAGGGCCAAACAGTAAATATTTTCACTTTGTGGTCATAAGTTCTCTATCACAGCTACTCAAGCAGCCATAAACAATATATAAATGAATGGACATGGTTGGTTTCCAATAAAACTTTATTTATAAAAACAGATTTGTTCTTATAAATCTGGATTTGACCCACAGGCCATAATTGCTGGTCCCTTCCATAGCCACCCCCTTTCATGGCCTTCCTTCCACCCCAGAGGGAACCACTGGCTTACCTTGTGATTGTCATGCCCCTGCTTTTCTATACAGTTGACCAACTTTGTGTGCATCCCCAAATATACTGTTTTGCTTTGCCTAAAACTAAGTACCTGTTAGTTTTGCCAGTTTGTGAACTTTATATGAACAGAATCATATCAATACTTTGTTTTGTGACTTGGTTTGTTAGCTTAACAATGAAGAAAGGAGCATGTCATGCAAACACAAGTTTATCAGGGTGCCCCTTGACAATGTGCATAGCCATACTCCATTCATTCATTTTCACTTGCATGCATGTTCCACAGGTGTTGGTCCACCTACCTCTGTTTCTGGAGTTTTGCTGCTAAGGTTAGCATGAACGGTCTCTGGATGAGACCACCTGGGTTAGAACCCCAGCTCCGCCCCTCATTAGTTGCACAACCTTGATCCAGTCACTTAGTTGCTCTGTGTCTAAGCCATATTATTCTGGAAATGGGAGTGATCATAGCAGTATCTCCCCCATTGGGCTGGTTTGAGCATTTTGCCTGTGAGAGAGTCTAGAAGAGGGTCTGGCCCAGAGCAGGCTCTGTCCAAGTGCTGGCAAGTGCTCTCTTTCTTGTGCCCATTTTTCTGTGCATCCCCTGGGGCACACAGACAGGAGTTCATCTGAGGAACACACCTGGAACAGGTATGTGGGGTCGTGGAGTAAGTGTACGTCCACCTCTTCCAGGTGAGGCCAAACTTTTCCTGCTCCACACCCATCAGCATTGTGAGAGACCCCGTTGTTCCACTTTCTCACCTGTACTTGCGACTGTCAGACTCTGTCATTTTTCTACACTAACTGATGTGTAATAGTAGCTCATTGTGACTTTAATTTATGTCTTGTTGATTATTAAGACTGAGTGTCTTTTCATTTGTCTATTCCTCAATCAGGTTTCCTTTGTTTGTCAAGTGCTTATTTGAGATGCTTATGGTTTTCATAGTGTGTCATTTGTCTTTTATTTCATCAATAGAAACTCTTACTTTGGCCTGGATGCTACTCATTTATGAGTGATATGTGTTGTAAATATCTTCTCTGAGTTTATGTTCACTTAGCATAAACTCCCCATTTTCCTAACCTCCCACCTCTGGTAACCACTATTTTGCATTCTGTCTTTAAAAATTTGCTTATTCCAAGTATTTCATATAAGAGAAATCAGACAATATTTTTCCCCTTGTGTCTGGCTTATTTCAAACATTCTTAATATGGTGTCTCTTAACAAAGTTAAGTTCTTTTTTTAAATATAGTCAACTTTATTGAATATTTCCCTGCGAGTCTTGTTTAAGAAAGCCTGTCCTACTTTGAAGTCATGAAAATATTTGCCTAGGTTCTCTTGAAAGAGCTTTATAGTTTCACCTTTAACATTTAGGTCTTAAAATATGGAATAGGTTTTTTAATATGTGATATAGGGGAGGGATCAAATTTCACTTTCTTCTCTATGAATACCCAGTAAGTTGTCCCAGCACCATTTGGTGTGAAGTTCGCTCTTCTCCCCCACTGACCTGCAATGCCACCTCTGCCCTCCGTCACGCCCATGGGGGATTCAGAGTTCCTTATTCTGTTCCATTGGCCAGTTTGACACAGCACCAGTGTGTGTGTCACACATCTTTTTTTTAAAACAATTGATTAATTTATTTTTAACTGTGGTGAAATACATATAATATAAAAAGCATTCTAACCATTTTAAGTGGGCAATTCTTTGACATTAAGTACCTTAACAATACCGTGTGGACTTTCACTACTATCTATTTCCAGAAGGTTTTCATCATTCCAATCCAAAACTCATACTCACTGAGCACAAACTCCCCATTTTCCTAACCCCCACCTCTGGTAACCACTATTTTGCATTCTGCCTTTAAAATTTTGCTTATTCCAAGTATTTCGTATAAGAGAAATCAGACAATATTTTTCCCTTGTGTCTGGCTTATTTCACGCAAACGTGATATCTTGAAGTTTCCTCCATGTTGCTCCACATACCAGGACTTCACTTCTTTTTATGGCTGAATAAATAACATTCTGTTGTATGGATATGCTACATTTTGTTTATTCATGCTCCCATTAATGAACATCTGGCTTGCTTCCACCTTTTGGCAATTGTGAATAATGCTGCGATGAACCCTGCTGTATATATATCTGAGTCCCTGCTTTCAATTCTTTTGGGTATTTACCTAGGAATAGAGTTGCTGGGTCATATGGTAATGATATGATTAACTTTCTGAGGAACCACCAAACTGTTTTCCATGGTGGCTGCACCATTTACATTCCCACTAACAATGTATGAGGGTTCCTATTTTTCTGCATCCTGACCAACACTTGTTATTTTCAGGTTTTTTAATAATTGCAATCCTAGTGGGGGTGAGGTGGTATCTCATAGTTTTAATTTGCATTTCTTTAATGGCCAATTATGTTGAACAACTTTCCATATACTTATTGTTCATTCATACATATTCTTTAGAGAAATGTCAAATCAAATCCATGGCCCATTTTTAGTTGGGCTGTCTTTTTGATGTTGGCTTGTGGGAGTTATTTATATATTCTGGAAAGTAAACTCTTATCAGATATGTGTTTTCCAAGTATTTTCTCCCATTTATACATCGTCTTGGTCACTTTCTTGATAATGTTCTTAGATGCACTAAGGTTTTAAATTTCGGTGAAGTTTATTTTATCTATTTTTTTTATTTGGGGGATGGTCTCACTATGTAGTACAATTTCCTTTTTCCTTTTTAAAATTTTTGTTCTATTGCCAAATATACACTCTAACATTTCCCCTTTTAACCACATTCAGATGTATATTACAGGGCTGTTAAACAACGTTCATAATGGTATGTTTCTTTTGTTGCTTGTGTTTTTAGTATAAAATTAAAAAATCCATGACAAATTTCCCATGACTTCTTTTTTGTGTTTTGTTGCCTTTATGTAGAGTTACACTCGGATTCCCTTCTTTCCTTTTCTCTGTATTTTTTAGTTACTTTCTTAGTGGTTGTCCTTGTAATTACACTTAATATTTTAAACTAATAACAACTTAGTTCAACTAGTACCAACCTAGTATTAATAGTATACAACCTCTCTACTCCTACATATCTCCATCCCACCCCCTTTAAATTGTTATTGTCTCAGATTACACCTTCATACACTGCATGCTTATTAACATAGATTTATATTGTTATTTTACACGTTTGCCTGTTAAGTCATACTTGGCTGGGGAAGGAAGCAGTTCCAAACCAAAAGTACAGGATTTTATTTTTATTTACATAGTTACCTTTATCAATGTTCTTTCTTTCTTCTTATGGTTTCAGGTTACTGTCTAGTGTCATTTTATTTCAGCCTGAAGGACTTCCTTTAGCATTTCTTTCAGCTGTTGTTTATCTGTATGATGTCATCATTTCTCCTTCATTTTTGGAAGATAAGTTTGTTGGATATAGAATCTTGGTTGACAGATTTTTTTCTTTAACGAAATTAAATGTGTGACCCCACTCTCTTCTGGCCTCTGTGGTTTCTGACGAAACGCCCACTGCTAATCTTATCGGAGTTCCCTAGTATGTGACAAATAGCTTCTCTCTTGCTGCCTACAGAATCCTCTTTTGGGGTTGCGCTCTAATGTGTCTTGATGTAGATCTTTTACAGTCTATCCTGCTTGAAGTTCTTTGAACTTCCTGGATGTACATTGATAACTTTCATCAGATTTAGGAAGTTTTGGCCATTATTTTTTCAAATAATTTTTCTTTGAACTTCCTGGATGTATATTCATAACTTTCATCAGATTTAGGAAGTTTTGGCCATTATTTTTTTCAAACAATTTTTCTGCCCCTTCCTCTCTCTCTCATACTTCTGGGACTTCAATGATGTGTTTGTTGGTACACTTGGTGGTGTCCCATAGGCCCCTCAAGCTTTGTACAGTTTTCTTTTTTCTTTCTGCTCCTCATACTGGATAAAATCGATCATATTCAGGTTTGCTGATCCTTTTTTTTGCCTGTCACATCTGCTGTTGAATCCATCTGAAGAAATTTTATTTTAATTACTATACTTTTGCAACTAAAATTTGTTTATTTCCTTTTGTGTGTGTGTGTGTGTGTGTGTGTATGCTGTGTGACGGGGGTCCGCATTTCATTCTTTTTCCATGTGACTATCCCATTCTTGCAACATTATTTGTTGGATATTTTTTTTTTTTGGTGGGGAGAGACAGGGAGTATACAGGCTGGGAATCAAAGTCAGGTCGTCCACATGGCAGGTGAGAATTCTACCACTGAACTACCACTGCACCCCCTGTTTGGTTCCTTTTTATAATTTCCATCTCTTTATTTTATTTGAACAGTGTTTTTTCTAATTTCCTTCTGTTCTTTGTATGTGTATTCCTTTAGTTCACTGAACATATCTAAGAAGGTTTATCTAACATCTCTGACTGATAGTTCCAATGTATAAATTTCCTTAGGGATAATTTCTGGAAAAATCTTTTTTTCTTGTGAATGGGCCATACTTTCCTGTTTATTTGTGTGTTTTGTAATTTTTTGTTTGGAACTGGACATTGCAAGTAATATGTTACTGTAACTCTGGAAATCTAGTTCTTCCATGCTTTAGGATTGCTAAGGGTTTTTGTTGTTATTCTTGTTTTTATTCCTGTTGAGGGATGAAGCCATCAATTTGTGAATTTTCCATATTTTTCTCCCAGAATGCAAATGGAAAGTGACAGGATTAAAAAAAATAGATATTTCCATTTTAAGAACTCTTTGCCACTTTTCCCTGAAAAGAGTTGTAACAGTGGCTGCCCTCAGAGCTGGCCCCCGAGCCATCTAAAGTAGCGGGTCCAAATCAGTGATCAGTACTCAGTCCACAGAGCCCCATATTTTGGAGCCCACCTGTTTTGGAGGACTAGGTCCTTATGGCCCGCCTTGGCACCAGAAAGCTACATCAGGATCCTGGACTATAGTCTCCACTGCTGCCTGCCATGCAACTGGGGGATCCGAGATGGTAGCTGCTGCATGGAGGGTGAAATTCACCAATATTTATGGCAGTTTACAGTCACTGTGTTCCACTAGACTTCAGAGTTTCAAAATAGTTGATTCAAACAGTTCCTGACAATTCAGCAGTTGTTTTGGTGAAGAGTCTGACTCCTGCAGCATGCTCTTTTGCAGTCTTCCCGTAATCCTCTCCTGATAAACCACATCTTTTAAGTCACTATAACCTAATAATACACCTTAATAACTGGTAGGCAAGTCCCTCCATCTTAGTCTTCTTCAATAATTTTTTAATCAGTTTGCCAAGTTCCACAAAGGGAATAAAACAACTATATTGGCACTTTTTTGGAGAAATCTTACATCTTTACTACTTTAAATCTTCCAATATGTGGACAGAGTATATCTCCATTTATTTGTTTTTAATTTTTATTGAGGCATCTTCACACACCAAATGCTCCATCCAAATAATTCGAGTGGCTCACAATATCATTGCATAGTTGTGCATTCATCACCATGATCATTTTTAGAACATTTGCATCACTCCAGAAAACAAAATTAAAAGAAATAAGAAAACTCCAAGTATCCCATACTCCTTACCCCTCCCTTTTTCCATTTATATTTTTTACTTTTTTTTTTTTTTTTTTTTTTTTGCATGGGCAGGCACTGAGAATCAAACCTGGGTCTCCAGTATGGCAGGCAAGAACTCTGCCTGCTGAGCCACCATGGCCCACCCTCCATTTATTTTTGAAAGACATCTTTAATGCCTTTCAATAAAGTTTTAAGTTTTTCTGTATGAAGGTCTTGAATACAACTTGTAAGATTTATGCCTTGGATTTGACATTTTTATGCTATTATAAATGTTACATTTTTAAATTAAATTTTCTCTCTGGTATATAAAATTATTATTGGTTTTGCATATTGATAAAGGATCCAGATTTCTTTCTAAATTCTCCCTTTGTATTCATTTATTTTTGGAGTCTTTATATTCCTATGAATACAAAATAATGTCGTTTGTGAATAATGACCTTTGTATTTCTTTCCCTCCTATCTTAATACCTTTCATTGCCTTTTCCTTCTTAATTGCACTGGCTGAAACCTCTGTATTGGTTTGAAATGATGTATGTACCCTCGAAAAACCATGTTTTAATCCTAATCCCTTTTTGTAAAGGTAGCCATTTCTTCTAATCCCTATTCCGCATTGTATGTCTGAAACTGTAATTTCCATGGAGATGTGATTTTATCAAGAGTGGTTGTTAAACTGGATTAAGTGGAAACATGTCTCCACCCATTTGGATGGGTCTTGATTAGTTTCTGAAGTCCTATAAAAGAGCAAACATTTTGGAGAATGGGAGACTCAGAGAGAGCAGAGCAGAATGACATAGCCACAAGAAGCAGAGTCCACCAGTCAGTGATCTTTGAAAGTGAAGAAGGAAAATGCCTCCCAGGGAGCCTCATGAAACAGGAAGCCAGGAGAGAAAACTAGCAGATGATGCCATGCTTGCCATGTGCTGTCTCACTTGGGAGAGAAACTGTGAACTTCATTGGCTTTCTTGAACCAAGGTATCTTTCCCTGGATGCCTTTGATTGGACATTTCTATAGACTAGTTTTAATTGGGACATTTTCTCAGCCTTTGAACTGTAAACTAGCAACTCATTAAATTCCCCTTTTTAAAAACCATTCCATTTCTGGTATATTGCATTCCGGCAGCTAGCAAACTAGAACAACCTCCAATACAATGTTAAATAGAGTGGTGCTAGAGATAATCTTGTCCTATTCCTGATCTTCAAGGAACTGTTGCATCTTTCACCATTAAGTATGATTCTGCAGAGGTTTTGTGTAGTGATACCCTTTATATCTACCTCATGGTGTTATGAGAGTTAAATGAGCTATTATTTGGAAGCAATTTAAAACAATGCCGAGTGCTGTGTGTGTTAGCTGTTTTTATAGTCAGTGATTCCTCTTAAATATCAGCAACTCCCCCAATACATTTTCTGCCCCTCAGGGACATTAAAATTGTACTGAAGGACAGACAATAGCGGTGCAGTGGCAGAGTTCTCACGTCCCATGCCAGAGACACGGGTTTGATTCCCGATACCTGTCTATGCCAAAAAAAAAAAAAAAAAATGGTACCGAAGTAGGGAATGCTCCAATCATCCAAGAAAGCCTCTGCAAAGTACACTATGGGCTAAAATTTTATTGTCGGCAGGCCCAGAGGACTCTCTATCCAAAATCTGAGCCCCGAATATTCTTTGTTTCCAGATTATATAGGGTAGTAAGCAAGGTGGGATTTATTATGGGAATGGGTGGTAAACACTGGAAAGGTACAATGGGACGTGAGCAGAGGACCCCTGTTCTGCAGACGTGACCAGAGGCAGGATCTGCAGCCGTGACCAAGGGCAGACAGATGCTGCAAACATTTTGTCTTACTCCATGCTTTTTACATACTTTAATAGTACATAATTTCATACATAAACTCATAAGATGATACGCATGAATACACATAAATTTATAAAGTTATACAACAATAATACTGAGGTGATACACATGAATTCATAAAGTTATACAATAATGCTGAGGTTAAACTTGTAAACTACCTCAGTTCCATATCACTTTGCCATACCAGTTGGATTCTAATGACCCTCATTTCCCCCTCTGATAGCCAGAGGGCCAAAACCACTGGCTATGAGGCACTGTGGGCTATAATCTCACATCCACTTGGTTTGGTTGGTTGACCCCTATTTCTAATGGTTTTCAAACCCAAGATTTTGGTTAGAAGAATCAAGGCCATATACCTGAGACCATTCCTTCTAAGGATGTCTGGAACTTAAATAAGGATGCAATTAAGTGGGTGGATGGAGACAGAAATGCCTTAATTTGTTCCAAATATTAACTATTGAAAATTCTTTATACTATCCTGTTGTAAACAAATTTTGTATGTTACTAATTATCACCTTCTGATATTATAGAATTTTATAGAAACTGATAATGAGGGTAATGGCATTCTTCGACGGCGGGATATAAAGAATGCACTCTATGGTTTTGATATTCCCCTCACACCAAGAGAATTTGAAAAGCTTTGGATGAGGTAAGTGGGGTCTGAATATTGGCTCTTCTCCATTTCACCAGCCTTGGGTCCCTTGCTACAATTACCTTCAGCACAAATCTTTCATTCCTCCTCCCGGGTAACATAAACTGGGAATGGCTTTCATTTGGTTGCATCTCTCCTCTATCTGCATAGAAAGATCTGCATAGAAAGCAGACATGGCAAGGATGTCATGTCCCTGAAGGTGTAAGAAACCCTCATCAATGATGCTTCACTTGAGAAGTATGTGTTTCTTGAAACTAGTAGTTCAAAGTCATTCTTTTACTTTTTTAGAGAAATAAGTCACTTTCAAAAGACTTGACACTGATATAACTAGCTCAGCAAAGAGAGATGCAATGGATAAAGTAAAAAAAAAAAAGTCTCTCCCCTTTGCCTAAAGATGGAAATCAATGTTGCACAACTGTTTTATAGATAAGTAATTTGTTGGAAGAAATAACCAAACTTTTGGCCACTTTGAGTAGTTTCCCAAGAGTCTCTTAAGCTGAAAATAGTACCTAATAATGGTTGCATTTTTCAAAATGTATTTTAGGTTTAGTATTCTGAATTAGGCCCCTAACTGGGTTATTCCCTGTGTAGATGTTTAAGTTTCAAGATACACTAACAATGTGGTTTGTTCCAAGTTCCAAATCCATTTTTTAATTACTTCCTTCTTCATTATTTGTTAGTTGACGCTTGCATTCCCTTAGGATGGTATACTGATATCATACGTCCACTCAGAAGGCAAGCTCACAAAGCAGTTCATGTAATTTTTTAGCTTTTCATCTGTTCAAAGTGGAAGCTGAAATGTTGGCTGAGTTTAGAATTAAGTGGGCTGTTTTGTGTCTAATTTAGAAAAGCGACTTGAAGTTCTTACAAAATCCTTATTTCTTTTTTAGATCAATTCCAACACAAGGCCAATTTACACTCCCTATCCATTTTCTTTTTCAAGAGATTAAATTCATGGTTCCAACTGAGTTATCAAAAGATCTCCAGAGAGTGATCAAATGTTTGTATCTCCTACCCTGTGGACCTTTGGGGTGATTCACAGGTGACTTAAGTGGTCCCTGTCCTTGGGTAGCTGACAGTCTGTCTGGGAACAGGAAACAGTCACACAAATAACTTTGAGCTCAGTGTTAACACGGGAAAATACTATAGCAGAGAACAAGGCAAGAACCCAAAGCAAAAAGCAGGAGTACTGGGGAGTTTGGGGGATCAGGAAGCATCATGGTGGGAGTGGTATTGAAACAGAATTTCAAGGGATGGAGCTGGGGAAGGAGAGCACTTGGAATAGAGAGGGCTGTCTGAACCCCAAGGGCACTGCAGAGTCACTCCATCAGCAGAGAAAGGGAGCACAAGGCTCAGTCCCCTCAGCCAGGTCCTTGTTTCCAGGCCTTCGGGAACCCCTTTGAATGAGGCTGGGACATGAACAAAACCATGCCTTAGGAAGATGACTCAGGAAACAGTTCAGGGAAGGGATCAGATGGGGCGAGGGGTAGACCCACTGGGAGAATGTGGTCCCCATCAGAGTAGGTCAGGACAAGCCCCTGAGCTCGTGTTGGAGTCGCATGCCCCCACTAAGTCCATAGTGGGAACAAAGGCACACTGAGCTCTCTTGCTTAGGCCACACAGAACATGCTTGCATTTTCAGTAGAGACAGATGCTAATTTTACATATTCTTACCTTATTTTGAAACTGTTTGGAGACCAAAATTTTGCCTACTTTTGTTTAGTTGACCTGAGCCACCGTGGCTGGGTGGGGACTCTGCAATTGGATGCTGGGCATGACTCTTTCCTCTGCCCCTGCCAGCTGCGTGGCCTCCCAACCTCACTATCCTCATCTTCAAAATGGGTTTATTCCCTAAGGCTGCTGTGGGAATTCAGCTGAACAATATGTGCAAAGTGCTTAGCACAGTACCTGGTACAGGATAACTACTCACCAAATTTAACAAGCCCTCACCTCATTTGTTCCTTCAGCAAATAAACACCTAGTAATGTGGGTGTTAGATCGATTCCAACACAAGGAACGGGGAATCCAAACTGGCTTGGGGAGTCCAAACTAAATAATAAAGACTTTGCTTTCTCCCCTCAAGAGGTGAATGCAGTCTTTAGAAGAAAACTCTTTGTAAATGACTACTTGCAGTGTGGTGGTCCCTGAGGGGATTTACAAAGGCTTCCAGCTAGATGACCTTTGAACTTGGAATTGGTCTGAGTGGCGTATGGCTGGGTGGGGGTGCACCCACGAGCACACTGAGTTCTCAGTGGCTTACAACAGAGGTGCTGTGGTGCAGGGTGGGTGGCAGGGGAGCTCATCACATGCTTGTTAAGGACCAGGCTCCTTCCATCAGCATCCCACCATCCCCTTGTCCTCTGCATCTTGCAAGCATGTGGGGTGAAAGAGCACAGAGGGTCATGCGGTCAGTTTTGTCGGGGCCAGGCCTGGAAATAGGTCCATTGCTGTGCCCACATTCAGTCGGCCAGAGTCCGCTCATGCGGCTGCACCCACCGGCATGGGAGGCTAAGAGAAACCTGTAGATATGAGCTAGGAGGGACAAGAAACAGAAATGGGGACTCATACTCTATCTGCTGCACACGTGCAGGCATCTGAGGTAGAGGAAACCCCTGGAGGGTAATGTCATTGCCAGGCAGGAAAACAAAAACCACTCCTAATGTTTACAGCCAAGAGAAATTGGGTGCAGTGGTGGTTACTAAGGTTTTGGAAGGGCTGGAAGACTGAAAAAGGGAATGTGGCATTAGTCAGAGGCCAGGGGTCTGCTGCTGCCCTGAACTGGAAGAGCCAAGAGGAGGAGATGTTACCCAGAAACCTGGAAACTGCTCCCCGACCCAGGGGCTGGAGGAGCTGAAGGAAACACCATGTTTTTTGGAGATCAGGAAGTTGCTGCTAACCCTGGCCTGGCACCCACAACAGCCCAAAGCCACTATACACTGGACTGCTTCACAGAAGCTGCTAGAATCTCAGCTGTTGGCTGAGAAGGAGCCACTGACCCCATCAGAGGCACCACAGGAAACAGTATGGCTCTGCCCTCCCCCACGTGCCTTCTGGTCCAGCACCTTCCTTTGCAGAGCCTCATAGCAGCAGTCCCAGGGGTGGGAGTAGGGCACTCTGAGCTGATGTAGGGGACCGAGTGTGGGGTTTAGAGCCACCATACAAACATCCATCCTAAAGAGCAAAGGGCATTGCTATACTCGGGCTGTTGAGCAGTCTGGGGGACTGACATACAGGGAGCAGAGGAAGGGCAGATGAGGCCATGCGTCAGCTGGAGGCAGATCACAACGGCCTGTATGCAAGCTGAGGAGCAGGGGCTGGGTCCTGAAGGCTGAGGGCTTAGCAAAAGACATAGGTAGGCCTGCATTCTAGAAAGATCAGCCTGGCTACGGTGAGGAGTGCTGGCAACAGGCAGGTGAATTAGGGGTTAACTTAGTGGTTCAGTTGAGAGGAGGTGCTACGAGGTTTGGGGAAGAAGGGAAAATTAGCCTTTAGGGGCATGGCTGTGGCAGCTGCAGGAGGAGGCAACAAGGAGCTGCTCAGGCTCAGTGTGACAAGTCGTGCCCAGAACCTGCTCTGAGCAGACATCTGCTCCCATGTCCCAGCGCAGCCCTGACTGAGCCGCGTGGCCTTGAGCCGGTGGCTTAACCTCTCTGGGCTCAGTTATCTATCAAATAGAACATAATTCCTGGAAGCCAGCTGCCACATTAAGCACTAAAAAATATAGGAGCAAAAAGATAATGTCAATTTGCATTTTTTTTTCTGATTACAATGTGTGTACACACTCATTTTGGAAAACTTGGAAAATCCAGAAAAGCATAAAGGAAAAGAAAAGACAGCAGCCAATAAATGGGCCAAAATCTACTCAGCAGAGCTGAGAAGCCAAGCTCACCCAATCGAGAGTTTTTTCAGCCTTTCTCTCCCTGTCTCCATCGTTCAGTTTAGTTGCCCTGAGCCTCCCAGTATGATATGTGATAACAACAATTCTCCTTGCCCGCACAGTCCACTCACTCTGAAAAGCCACCTCTCCATCATGGCAGGAGGCATGACAAGCCATGCTTGGGGACATGGAGACCCCACAGCATGTTGTCAAGGCACCAAGGGGCCACTTTCAGTTGCTGTAACAACGGAAGGGGTGGCTGGGTCTGAAACGGTGGCAGGACAGGCATCTCCCCTAAGGCTGCCTCACAGGGTTGAGGGTGACACACACATGTGCCCCAGAGAACAGGCCGCAGGGAAGTCGGGGAGTAGCTGGGGTGGACAGGAAGTTTAGGCAGGTCCAAGTCAACAGAACAGGAGAGACCCCAAAAACTGGATAGGCAGAAGCAAGGAGGACAATCATGTCCTGCTCTTTTGAAAACACAAAACTAGAACGTCTAACAACTACATTGTTGTAAGAAATAAAATTGCCAACATTCAATATTCATTCAGTGTTCCTTGTGCACCTACAGAGTGCCTATTTTCGGGCCACGTGTTCACCTGGAGGGTCTCCTGTATGCTGAGCAACTAAGTAAATACAATAAGCCCTGCGTTTTCTTTCTGTTTTCACCCAAAGTCTGCTGCAGACCTAACAGCTCTTCTGGATGAGGAACTTCCAATCAGTGGCTTGGGGCTGATTGGCAGCCTGTATCTCCGTCATCTCAGGAGCGGGCTTCCAGGTCAACCAGACAGAGTCTGGGCATCTGGACGATCATGCTCACAGCCCATGGCCCAGAACTGGCCAGTGCCTCCGGCTGGCCACACAGGGCTCAGCGGAGTGGGGAACGCACAGATGTCTAGTGAGCAGGAGGTGCCTGTGCCCGAGCTGATGGTGAATCGAAAGAACAAAGGAGGCCACTGTGAGAGGAAGCATGCTCTCAGGGTCATTGAGCATAGATTTCAGGAGCATTCCATTTGGTTTGGTTTGGTTTGGGAAAGTCTATTAAGGATAAATTAAAAGATGGAAAGATATCCCTCCCTTCACTTGCTCAGTCATTCAGTCAGTCATTTTGCAGTAATGTGTCAGGCCCTGTGCTAGATTTTGGGGTCCCAGGAGGTGAAAGGTGAAGGAAAGGTGGCTCCCGGCTGGGCGGGGGAGCAAACCCGCCTAGCCAGCAGCAGCGTGGCAAGGGAGAGAGCAGCACTGGTCGGCCATGTGCGGTAGCCACGTGGGTGATGAAGGAGGGACTCCCAGGAGATGCTGAGTTGTCGTAATAAACAGTCATTAGTCAGGAAAAGGAGCCGGCAGGAAGGGAACAGGGTAACTCAGTGAGCAGCAGAGGCCCAGAGCTGCAAGGAAGCGGGAGGAAGGGGACGTGCCGAGAACAAGGCTGCTGCTTCTTTCGGAAGAACCCGGCCTGCAGCCTGGGTGGGCATGGGGAACCCCAGGACCCCAGGAGGCACCCCAGTAGGGAGACACATTCATGCACTCCTTCTGGAACCTCGTTTCAGCAGGTGGAACTCAGCCGTTTCACCTAAATGTCTAGAAAACACACCCTCTTGAAAACATGTATGATGTGATATTCTCTGCATAAGAGCTTGTGACAATAAAAACAGCAGATCTAAAACTTTGCTGAAAAGCCATGAAGTAGAGAATGCATTGTCAAAAGTCACACAAGAGAAAACTAAATAGCAAAGCAGCAGTCTCAGAAAAATCAAGCTGGATTATTAGTTGTATAAAATCAGCTAATAAAGCTGATTTGACAGAGGTCTGGCGGGAGAATTAATGCCCACTTTATGCACAATCCTTGAGAAGGGGGGACAGTAGGTAGGGTACCTGTCAGAATGCAAATATAAAAAGAAAAATCTGTGTGAGAAAGCGTCTGTCAAATGGATCAGCTCATGCGAGGAAGACTTTCAGTTTGCCGATGACAAAAAGTCAGGTCACCTTTTCGTTGGCTCCACAGAGGCGGAGCCTAGAAGGAACCTGCTGGGTGCCTAGCTGGTGGGACGGACACCAGGCCAAAGAGAGCCTCAGGGTGGGGACGGATTTGAAAAGGTTGAATGAACAGGGCCTTACACTTAGAAAAGATGGAATGGGACATGAGCAGAGAGATTAGAAGGGCTGTGTATGAAAGGAGGGTTCAACTTGGATGTGTCTAGCCAGGTAGATTTTTAGTTCAGCTGTTATTTCAGTTGCAATTGTGCAATCTGGTATCCAGAGCTAGAGTGGGCAGTGTTTGAAGGGGCAGGCATGCATTCAACTGAAGCTAGACTGCAACTAGTTGGGGGAATTTAGAGAGGTTTCAGCCCTGGATGGGGACTTGGAGCATATGGCATCTAATCTACTGGGATTCCCTCAGGATTTACCAAATGTGCCCATCAATCAGGTATGACCAGCCCGGGCACTTGGACACTTTCCATTTGAAGAGCTGCTCTTTAAAGTATCAGACCCCTCCCAAGAGGAACCTGCAAGAATCATTATGTCCCAAGCTGCACAAGGCACCGTGTCTACCTCTGCTGCATGGCCTGGGTCATCGGGGGCTGCTTATTCCAGCAGCAGGTTATTCCTTTGATGGTGCCTTTTAACTCTGGGGCCCGTGGCTCTAGAAGATGTTTCTGTCATTCGTATATGAATCCAGTGCCTGAATTGAGCATAAAGGGCCTGTCATGGTTAGGGACATGTGTCAACTTGGCCAAGTTGTGGTACCTGTTCATCTGATTGGGCAAGCGCTGGCCTGTCTGTTGCAATGAGGACATTTCATAGGATTAGGTCATGATCACGTCAGCTACATCCACAGCTGATTCCATTTGTAATCAGCCAAAGGGGAATGTCTTCTGCAATTAGTGATGCTAAATCCAATCATGGGAAGCCTTTTAAGGAGGACTCAGAGGAGACAGGTTCCATTCCTGCTTTGGCTGGTGAGCCTCTCCTGTGGAGTTCATCCAGGTCATCCATTGGAGTCATCAGCTTCGCAGCCTGCCCTGTGGATTTTGGACTCTGCATTCCTATGGTCACGTGAGACACTTTCATAAATTTTATATTTGCAAGTGTTCCCTGTTGATTCTGTTTCTCTAGAGAACCCTAACTAATACATCTTGGTACCAGGAGTGGTTCTTAAGGAACAGAATCTTAAAAATGGGTTTTTATGAATGGTTTTTTACTCTGACTGGGCTCAGAGACACTAAGGACTCTGATTCCCATAGTCAGAATGACACTCCCAATCCATGGACTGAGTTGGCAAAGGAGATAGTCAAAATATCATCATTCGATTCTCCTAATGCTTCGCTTGTACGAAGCCAGACTCTGGGGGATAATGTTTTTGACACCTTTACAGAGTTTTGTAGAAATAAGAGTTATAGAGATGTTGGTTGGTTGTTGTTAGATACACTGTCTACATTAAAGGGTGAAAGGGATGGGCTTAAGGCTTCAAACAAGAAGCTTAAGTGCCGTCTGAAAGATGTAGAGGTTTCTATGAGTATCCTGAAGGAAAATTTTATTTCCTGTAGCCGTAGACTTGAGATCTCTGAAAATCAGACTCAGAATCTTATTGTTAGAGTAGCAACTTTACAACGTAAACTGAAATCTCAGTCTTGCATGGTGTCTGCCGTTAAAGTGAGGGCATTGATTGGGAAGGAGTGGGACCCTGAAAAATGGGATGGTGACATATGGATTGATAATGATGTTGGGGGTGAGGTTGAAACCCTAGGTCATGCTGAGCCTTCTTTAGATAACCCTGTAATAGTCTGCCCTGAGGACATAGCTGCCCCACCTCCAGCCTGCCTTGAGGAATTGGCCACCCAACCTCCTCCTGAAGGGATTAGCCCTAGAGTTATTAATCCTGTTTCACCAGATGAAACTGCAAATGAAAGCCCTGAAGCAAATGGCTTGGAAGATATTTCTAATTCTTTTCATGACCCACCCCCACCACCCCTCATTTCTTCTAGACCTATAACTAGACTAAAGTCCCAACAGGCCCCTAAAGGTGAGGTACAAAGTATCAGACATGAGGAGGTACGTTATACTCCAAAAGAACTGTGTGAGTTTTCCAATTTATATAGACAGAAATCAGGGGAATATGTGTGGCAATGGATTTTAAGAGTGTGGGATAATGGTGGGAGGAATATAAGGCTGAATCAGGCTGAATTTATTGATATGGGCCCACTAAGCAGAGATTCTGCATTCAATGTTATAGCTAGAGCAGTTAGAAAAGGTGTTAACAGCTTGTTTGGGTGGTTGGTTGAAACATGGATCAAAAGGTGGCCAACATTACCTGAGGTTGAAATGCCAGAACTGCCCTGGTATAATGTAGATGAGGGGATCCAGAGGCTTAGAGAGATTGGGATGTTAGAGTGGATTTATCATGCAAAGCCTGCTCTTACACCCCAGGAATGTCCAGAGGATGCACCTTTTACCAGAACAGTGAGAAATAAATTTGTGAGACTAGTACCATCATCCCTCAAGAGCTCTGTGGTTGCACTTCTCTGTAGGTCAGATATTACTGTAGGAACTGCTGTCACTGAGCTGGAATCCTTAAACACAATGGGGATGACAGGATCCCGAGTTGGCAGAAGCCAGGTGGCAGCACTTAATCACCAAAGACAGGGTAGACGTGGGTATTATAATAGACAACAAACTCAAAGGAGGCATCAAAATTATATGACACGCAGAGATTTGTGGCATTGGCTAGTAAATCATGGGGTGCCTAGAAATACAATAGAAGGGCAGTCTACTAAATTCTTATTGGAGCTGTATAAACAAAAGAGTTCTAGGTCAAGGGAACAGAAGTCTAACCTGAATTACAAAAACACAGAGTCACGGCCCCTTAACCAATTTCCAGACTTGAAACAGTTTACAGACCCTGAGCCCCTTGAATGAAGGGGAGGCCAGGTCCCTATGGGGGATAAACCTGTTACACTGCCACAAATTTATACTGTTAACCTTCCTCTAAGTCTTCCCCAAGGAGATCGACGGCCTTTTACCAGGGTAACTGTGCATTGGGGAAAAGGAAATGATCAGATATTTCGGGGATTATTAGACACTGGTTCAGAAGTGACATTAATTCCAGGGGACCCAAAACGTCACTCTGGACCACCAGTCAGAGTGGGGGCTTATGGAGGCCAGGTGATCAATGGAGTTTTAGCTCAGGTCCGTCTCACAGTGGGTCCAGTGGGCCCCCGGACCCATCCTGTAGTTATTTCCCCAGTTCCGGAATGTATAATTGGCATAGACATACTGAGCAACTGGCAGAATCCCCATGCTGGTTCTCTAACTCGTGCAGTGAGGGCTATTATGGTGGGAAAGGCCAAGTGGAAGCCACTAGAACTGCCCCTACCAAGCAAAATAGTAAATCAAAAGCAATACCGTATTCCTGGAGGGATTGCAGAGATTACTGCCACTCTTAAGGACTTGAAAGATGCAGGGGTGGTGATTCCCACCGCATCCCCATTCAACTCTCCTATTTGGCCTGTGCAGAAAACAGATGGGTCTTGGAGAATGACAGTGGATTATCGTAAACTCAACCAGGTGGTAACTCCAATTGCAGCTGCTGTTCCAGATGTAGTATCATTGCTTGAGCAAATCAATACATCCCCTGGTACCTGGTATGCAGCTATTGATCTGGCAAATGCTTTTTTCTCAATAGCTATTAGTAAGGACCACCAGAAACAGTTTGCTTTCAGCTGGCAAGGTCAGCAATATACTTTCACTGTCCTACCTCAGGGGTATATCAACTCTCCAGCCCTATGTCATAATCTTGTTCACAGAGACCTTGATCGTTTCTCCCTCCCACAAGACATCACACTGGTCCATTATATTGATGATATAATGTTGATTGGACCTAGTGAGCAAGAAGTAGC
Source organism: Tamandua tetradactyla (assembly GCF_023851605.1). Classification (NCBI taxonomy): domain Eukaryota; kingdom Metazoa; phylum Chordata; class Mammalia; order Pilosa; family Myrmecophagidae; genus Tamandua; species Tamandua tetradactyla. Next base: position 37,357,069 of record NC_135333.1, on the reverse strand, counting down.
AACTACTCTAGATTTACTGGTAAGGCATTTGCGTGTCAGAGGATGGGAGATAAATCCAACAAAAATACAGGGGCCTTCCACCTCAGTAAAATTTCTAGGTGTCCAGTGGTGTGGGGCATGTTGCAATATTTCTGCTAAGGTGAAGGATAAATTGCTGCATCTGGCCCCTCCCACAACCAAAAAAGAGGCACAACGCCTAGTGGGTCTTTTTGGATTTTGGCGACAACATATTCCTCATTTGGGTGTGCTACTCCGGCCCATTTATCGAGTGACCAGAAAAGCTGCTAATTTTGAGTGGGGACCTGAACAAGAGGAGGCGCTGCGACAGGTCCAGGCTGCTGTGCAAGCTGCTCTGCCACTTGGGCCATATGATCCAGCAGATCCAATGGTGCTGGAAGTGTCAGTGGCAAATAGAGATGCTGTCTGGAGCCTTTGGCAGGCCCCTATAGGAGAATCACAACGCAGACCCTTAGGATTTTGGAGCAAAGCCTTACCATCTGCTGCAGATAACTACTCTCCTTTTGAGAAACAGCTTTTGGCCTGCTACTGGGCCTTAGTAGAGACTGAACGCTTAACCATGGACCACCAAGTTACCATGAGACCTGAGTTGCCTATCATGAGTTGGGTGTTGTCTGACCCACCAAGCCATAAAGTTGGGCGTGCACAGGAGCACTCTATTGTAAAGTGGAAATGGTATATACGAGATAGAGCCAGAGCAGGTCCTGAAGGCACAAGTAAGTTACATGAAGAAGTGGCACAAATGCCCATGGTTTCCACTCCTGCTGCCACATTACCTTCTCTTTCCCAGACCAGAGCTATGGCCTCTTGGGGAGTTCCTTACAGTGAATTGACTGAGGAAGAGAAAACTCGGGCCTGGTTTACAGATGGTTCAGCACGATATGCAGGTACCACCCGAAAGTGGACAGCTACAGCATTACAACCCCTTTCTGGGGTGTCCTTGGACAGTGGTGAGGGGAAATCCTCCCAGTGGGCAGAACTTCGAGCAGTGCACCTGGTTGTTCATTTTGCTTGGAAGGAAAACTGGCCAGAGGTGCGTTTGTATACTGACTCATGGGCTGTTGCTAATGGTTTGGCTGGATGGTCAGGGACTTGGAAAGACCATAATTGGAAAATTGGTGACAAAGAGGTCTGGGGAAGAAGTATGTGGATAGACCTTTCTGAGTGGGCTAAAAACATGAAGATATTTGTGTCCCATGTGAATGCACACCAGAGGGTGACTTCAGCAGAGGAAGATTTTAATAATCAAGTGGATAAGATGACCCGTTCTATGGATACCAGTCAGCCTCTTTCCCCAGCAACTCCTGTTATTGCCCAATGGGCTCATGAACAAAGTGGTCATGGTGGTAGGGATGGAGGTTATGCATGGGCTCAGCAACATGGACTTCCACTCACCAAGGCTGACCTGGCTACAGCCACTGCTGAGTGCCCAATCTGCCAGCAGCAGAGACCCACGCTCAGCCCCCGATGTGGCACCATTCCCCGAGGTGACCAGCCAGTTACATGGTGGCAGGTTGATTACATTGGACCACTCCCTTCATGGAAGGGGCAGCGATTTGTTCTAACTGGAATAGACACATACTCTGGATATGGGTTTGCTTTCCCTGCACGCAATGCTTCTGCCAAAACTACTATCCGTGGGCTTACAGAATGCCTTATCCATCGTCATGGTATTCCACATAGCATTGCTTCGGCTCAAGGAACACACTTCACAGCAAATGAAGTGCGGGAATGGGCACATGCTCATGGAATTCTCTGGTCTTACCATGTTCCCCATCATCCAGAAGCTGCTGGATTGATAGAACGGTGGAATGGCCTTTTGAAAACTCAATTACAGTGCCAACTAGGTGGCAAAAACTTGAAAGGCTGGGGTAATGTTCTCCAGGAAGCTGTGTATGCTCTGAATCAGCGTCCACTGTATGGTGCTGTTTCTCCCATAGCCAGGATCCATGGGTCCAGGAACCAAGGGGTGGAAATGGGTGTGGTGCCACTCACTATTACTCCTAGTGATCCACTAGGAAAATTTTTGCTTCCTGTCCCTGCTACCCTGAGTTCTGCTGGTCTACAGGTTTTAGTTCCAAAACGGGGTGTGCTTTCTCCAGGAGAAACAACAGTGATACTACTGAACTGGAAGTTAAGATTGCCACCTGGCCACTTTGGGCTACTTATGCCTCTGGATCAACACACCAAGAAGGGGATTACATTATTGTCTGGGGTAATTGACCCTGACTATCAGAAGGAAGTAGGACTGCAACTACATAATGGAGGTAAAGAAGAGTTTTCTTGGAATATAGGAGATCCCCTGGGGCGTCTATTAGTACTACCATGCCCTGTGATTAAAATCAATGGAAAACTGCAACAACACAATCCAGGCAGGACCACTAATGGCTCTGAGACTTCAGGAATGAAGGTTTGGGTCACCCCACCAGGCAAAGAACCACGGCCAGCTGAAGTGCTTGCTGAGGGGAAAGGGAACATGGAATGGGTAGTGGAAGAAGGTAGTAATAAATATGAACTTCGACCACGTGATCAGTTACAGAAACGAGGACTGTAATGCTGTTTTGTTTGTGTTATACTATTTAAGTTGTAAGATATCAAGTTTAAGAATGAATGTTGCCCAAGGATTTGCACGCTATTCTGGAGAGATTTAATGTGTTTCCAGTTATATGCAGGACAGTTGAGTATTGTCAGGTAAAAGAAAAAATGTGTGCTTATTTGTTTTCATTTGGAAATTAAGTATGGTCTAAGGTGATATATATATAGATATAGATATAGATATATAGATATATAGATATATATATAGATATATATATATATATGCCAAGTTGACAAGGGGTGGACTGTCATGGTTAGGGACATGTGTCAACTTGGCCAAGTTGTGGTACCTGTTCATCTGATTGGGCAAGCGCTGGCCTGTCTGTTGCAATGAGGACTTTTCATAGGATTAGGTCATGAGCACGTCAGCTACATCCACAGCTGATTCCATTTGTAATCAGCCAAAGGGGAGTGTCTTCTGCAATTAGTGATGCTAAATCCAATCATGGGAAGCCTTTTAAGGAGGACTCAGAGGAGACAGGTTCCATTCCTGCTTTGGCTGGTGAGCCTCTCCTGTGGAGTTCATCCAGGCCATCCATTGGAGTCATCAGCTTCGCAGCCTGCCCTGTGGATTTTGGACTCTGCATTCCTACGGTCACGTGAGACACTTTCATAAATTTTATATTTGCAAGTGTTCCCTGTTGATTCTGTTTCTCTAGAGAACCCTAACTAATACAGGGCCCAACCTTACTGGGCAGAGAAAAGCCATCGATGTGAACATATCCAAATCATGTGTACAATTGAATTGCTGTGCATACAATAAATTGGCAGAGTAATCTGATTATATAATAAATTAGTGGCCATTGTCACATGCAAACGCATGATTTTATGGGTCCTCTCTGTATATGTACACATTTTTCCTGGCACATCTGTTGCCAAACCATTTTAAAATTTAACCTTTACAGGCAAGTTGATTTTTTCTTAATGTTACACAAAGGATTATATAATGAAGGGCAAGGTTATATAAGCCAAATTAACTCTCTCATTATTCACATTCATAACAGTATTTCAGGTGCAATTGTAAAATCTGGTTTTCTGTTCCTTTGCGAGGAGAATAGAATGCTTATAATCTGTAGTAACAAAGTAATTAACAAGTATGTTTCCATTCAGTTCAAGTGTCCTGATGTAGAGTTTATTTTTGGCAATCTCTTGAGAGTAGCACACCAGGCGCACAGTTCTTCCTTGGAAATTCACATTCTTCACATTCATTAGCTCAGTAAGCACCTGTAGATGACATGGCTTGGGCATGGCACATCGCTGGTCATTGGGAGTGGGTTCTTAAAGCTAAGTAATATATAGCTTCTTCTCCAGAAACCTGCCACGTAGTAGGAGAGATGATACAGCGACTAAAGGACAAAAGTAATTGGCAGGAGGTGGTAGAGCCTATGGGTGGCAAATAGCAGCAGCCAACACCACATGCCCGCACTACAAATCAGACCCTGCTCTAGGTCCCTACATGTGTTAACCCATCCACTGCTGTCATACACTAGAGGGAGTCAAAGGAATCCTTGACTTTGGAGAGTTTCCTAAAGGGATATACTGCTGCAGGGGTTGTCTGTGGATGGTCTATGGCCCTTCTTTCAGAAGCCCTCCTAGCAATGGGGAGCCATTTGGGAGTTTTATTCAGGGGGTGTCTTGCCAGAGTTGCATCCTTACATCACTCTGTTGGCATAAAGCTAGTCAAGGGAGAGAAGTAGTTCTCTCAAGGCATGGCCCTGGGACTGCCCTAGAAACTCGAAAAATGGTTATTCTTTCCCCTTCCTAGACATATTGATGTTAGTTCAACTTTCCTTTCCACAACTATTTTACTAACACTAGCATAGGAGAGCCATTTGCTAGAGGGGCTGGCCCTTCCAGCTACCTGAAACATTGCTGCTGGGAATGTAAAATGGTACAGCCAATGTAGAAAACAGTTTGGTGTTTCCTCAAAAAGTTAAACATAGACCTACCACATGACCGGGCAGTTCCACTCTGTGGTAGTTAGATTCAGCTGACAACTTGGCCAGGTGAACGTGCCTAGTTCTGTTGCTGTGGACATGAGCCAATGGTTCATGAACCTCATCTGTTGCTCATTACATCTGCAGTCAGCTAAGAGGCGTGCCTGCTGCAATGAATGATGTTTGAGTTAATTGGCTGGTGCTTATATGAGAGAGATCAATGTAGCACGGCCCATGCAGCTCAGCATACCTCATCTCAGCACTCGCAGCTCAGCCCAGGCCTTTGGAGATGCAGAAAGAAATCACCCTGGAGAAAGTTGTTGGAACCCAGAGGCCTGGAGAGAAGGCCAGCAGAGACCATCCTGTGCCTTCTCACCTAAGAAAGAACCTCAGTTGAAAGTTAGCTGCCTTTCCTCTGAAGAACTAACAAAATAAATCCCCTTTTATTGAAAGCCAATCCATCTCTGGTGTGTTGCATTCCGGCAGCTAGCAAACTAGAACACCCTCCTAGGTGTATACCTCAAAGAATTGAAAGCAGGGACTCAAGCAGGTATTTGTACACCAGTATTCATAGCAGCATTATTCACAATAGCCTAAAGGAGAAGTCAACCCAAGTGTCTATCAACAGATGAGAAGATAAACTGTGTTATATCCAAACAATGGAATACTATCCAGCCATAAAAAGGAATGAAGTTGCTGATGCATGTTACAACATGGATGGATCTTGAGAACATTATGCTGAGTGAAACAAGTCAGTCACAGAAGGACAAATCTTGTATAATTCCACTTATATGAAATATCTCCTAGAGACAGAAAGATTAGAGGTTACTCGGGGCTGTGAGGAGAAAGAAATGGGGAGTTATTGCTTAATGGGTGCAGAGTTTCTGTTTGGGGCGATGAAGTTTCAGTAATGGAAAGTGGTGACAGTGGCACATTGTGAATGTAGTTAATGCCACTGAATTGCACACTTAAAAATGGTTAAGGTGGTGATTTTTATGTCATATATATATATTTTACCACAACTGAAAAAAGAGAAAAGCAAAACAAAGAGAGCTAGTGCTGAGTTAAGTCAGGCAAAGGACAGAGACGCTGCTGAAGGAAGCTTCAGTTTCTGTGGCGGTCCAGAAGGTGAAGGTGGGTCCCTTGGGGAAGGGTCCAGGGGGCCTGGGGAGGGGCCTTGATGTCTTCCTCCCTGAAGCCTCTGCAGGTTTTAGCACAAGTGCACAAAGCATTTGCCCAAACTTCTTACCCCCTCCTCTTCTGCCCTCCACTCAGCCCCTTAAGACAAGAAAGCCAGGTAAATGACCATGTTTTCTTCATTGTTGTTCATCTGAAGTGGTCGCATGCATGGCTGGCCGCCTCGGATTCTCAGCTTCTGATCAGAGCAAAGCTCTGCTTCACAAAGGAAGCCCATTCGTACTTAGACTCAAACAAATAGCCAAACAGCAGCATAATGAAAGATTTAGGCTTGCTAAATTGTTTGAATGGAGTCTAGCTCCTCACAGTTCTGAGTTCATCTGGGAAAAATCACATCCACAAATGCCATTTTTATCGATTAGCTCAGAGCCAAGATTTTTCTGTAAAAATAAGTGTTTTTTTTTCTTGAGATAAAATTGGCAATTTGCCTTAAGAATTTTATTAAAATAATTCTATTCTATTTGAATAATGTTGGAAGATAAAACCCCTCCATTATGCCTTTTTTAATGAATTATAATTCAGAAAATCTCAGTAATAGAAAATGACATAAAAGCTACATGGCGTAATTCTTATCTTGTTTTCCTCACCAGTCTCTTTCGTTCCTTGTATATAATTGCTGTCTCTTCAAAGAGAAAATGGGAAATTTTACCACCCTTGAATCAAGAGGCATCTAAGAGGGAATATGCCTTTTGAAGGATTTTCTTCTAAACCTTAGCATAGTTCTTTTTACATGTAGGAATGCAATTAAAAAAATGATTGAATGAAGAATGGGTTGATTTTAATTATCTCTAGTTGCAACTATGGTTCAGAGTGTCAGCGAATGAATCCTGTGGCTTTCTCTTGGTGCACGCCATATATCAGGTGACCATTCTGCTGCATCAAAGCACAAGCACTGATGTGCTTATAAATCTATCTAAGCACAGGTCTTGTTAAAACACGGCTTCTGCCTGGGTCTGGGGTGAGGCCCGAGAATCTACCTTTCTCTCTTCAGTACCTACCAGGTGAGGCCGGCGCTGCGGGTCTGCAGAGCACCCCGTGGGTGCTAGGGTTTGAACTCCTTGTGAGCACCGCGGAAACTGCCAGGACCCTGAGTACCAACACACCCTAATAGCCGCTGATCAGGGCCTTTTTGTTTGTTTGTTTAAAGGTATGACGCTGAGGGAAGAGGGCACATTACATACCAAGAGTTTTTACAGAAATTGGGCATTAACTATTCCCCAGCTGTGCATCGGCCCTGCGCGGAGGATTACTTCAATTTCATGGGTCATTTCACGCAGCCACAGCAGGTGCGAGAAGAGCTCAGAGAGCTGCAGCAGAAGATAGAGAAGGCCGTGCCCACCAGGTGAGGCAGAAAGTGTTCTGGAACCTTAATCCAGCCATTCTGTTTTCACATTTACCTGTATAGCAAAAGTGGTTTTAAAATCCCACCTCCGGTGGTGGCTCTGTTATGGTGAGATTGTTATACTTATTCCCCGCTGTAGAATCTGTAAACGAGCATTAAGTCAAAAACACTATAAAGTAGTTACAAAGCTATACGTAGCCCACCTTACCCAGTTATGCTCTCTCGTGTCATCATCTCTCTCAGAGGTCACCCTCAAGAAGTTTCCTCTTAGTTGTTTACTGCCAGCTGCCCGACCCCGCCCCTGCCCCAGCCATACTGCGGGCTCTGTGAGGATGCATCTGTCTTCTTCACCATTGAAATCCTCAGCACCGCAACCTCACTCCCACCTGATAGGCACCTAATAATTTTTTTTTTTGCTAGACAAATGAATGAACAAGTGAGTAGACATATCCTTTAACTCAGTATTTCTACTTTGGGGACTTTATCCAAAGGAAATAATTTGGAAGAAGCCACAGCTTCGCCATTAGAAGGTATGACTTGCAATACGTCGTTAACAACCACAAAACAAACACCTTCCTATCCCAAATTAGTGCACTGGCTCAGTAAAGTGTAGTCCAGAAAAATGTGCTATATAATTGAAATAATTTTCATGACAACTATGGAGAAACGTGGAAGTGTTCATGATAAAAGTTTGTGGAAATGAAATGTTAAATCGCATGTATGCCCTGATGGGAACTGTGTCAAATATTTGTATCTGCACAGAGGACCAGAAGATGCTGTGCAGGAGGTGATAGCTTATATTTGGAGGATGGGATTACATTGATTATTTTCAAAGTTTAAAATTTTTTATTTTTGTCATTCTTTTTTTAATGTAGGAGAAATTCTTACTGTGTGTGATTGACCATAAAGCAGTGGCACAGATTTTCTTGGGTACCAAAGAGACCACAGTGGCAATCCTTATCCCTCCCTATCTCTGTGGTACAACTCCTACTGCCCCAGAGCTTTGGCTTGGCCCCATCTCCCTACCTGGTTAGGTGTTTAGGTGTCTCTCCTGCTTTGCTGGGATCAGTTCTCTGTCCGCGCTACCTCACATAGCATAGCACCTGGATACACGGATGAGTTGTTGCTAAAGAATCCACACAGGAAATGAGAACTCTAAGCACCTACGGATAAAGCCTAATGGTTAAATGAGTTTTAAGAGAAAAGTGGTTCAACACGTTCCTGAATGATGTCTAGGTTACTGAGTTGTAAAGCCCAAAGGCAGAGAATTGAGTTTATGAAATTTAAAGAAAAAATATATGCAAGGTGGGTATAAATCAAATATGCCAGGCAATTGATGAAAAAGTAGAATTTATCTTTGCCAGGCAGGTTGGCCTTATACCCACTAGTGTCTTCACTTCTCGTCTTCTCCTGCCACTCGTGAATAATGAGGCTCTAGGAAAGAAATTCACATCCTTGGCACTTTGCGGGGCATCCCTTCTCTAACTGCGCGTTTCTTGTGTATTGTGTGAGCTACATGGGTCTGGAGCTGAAAGCACCAGGTGCCCTTAGATGGCATGTTTCAGGTCATCAAGCTCGCTTAGCTAACTCCACCCACCCAATCCTCGGTGCCATGTTCATCGCCTCTTACTGAAGACAAGCCTGATTTCTTAAAAATGCACGACCACCCTCTGTTTGCCCAGAAATATCAGCTTTGTACAATGTCAATTCTGTTTTTTAATTATTGGTGTCAGAGGGTCTTTCAGATAAGCCACAGGGTTCAATGTTTCCAATTTTTTTTTTAACCTGCTGATTGGCACCTGGAGTCATGTTCATTTGAAGTGACTGAAGTTGTATATTCATCTCTCAATTGTAAGGGAATTAATTTTGTTTGGAATACCTAAATACATTTTTTAATTAAGAAAAATCCCTTTTAAAAAATATATGGATTTATTTTTCATGCCTTGCTGTTTTTGGCCTGAGTCTAAATAGAAGATTCAGAATCCAAGTCACCATGAACTGACCCCACAAGCATTGTCCCCATCTAACGTGAGGTAAAACCAGCAGCTGCTGGGCTTTCCGTGACTCCAAGCCTGTGGGGCTCTGGGGCTGACCGCTGCCCAGGACTTGGCCCTCCTAGGCTCATTGTCCAGACCAGGAACCAACAGGACCCAGAACAACAGTGACTTCACCACCGACATCAGCTAAAGCTGTTTCTGATGCTGTAAATCTTACTTTGCTCTCTGCACATATTTACTCGGAAAGTGAAATAATGACTACCTGGAAATTCATCCAAGCAATGCTGAAATGCCCCAATTTCCTGAAAATATGTATTTCCAAAAATGTTTTGGTTTCTTTTTTTTTACTTCTTCATCTGCTTTCATTTGCAAGAATTACATGGAATATAATAGTTGTGAGGATGAGTAGTCATTTTGGAACACAGGACTGAGTTTAACACACACCTATAAAAGAATACAAAATGTCAGAATCATCTGTGTCAGATGCTCAAATGCCCGTGTGAACTGATTCCAAGTCATTGGCTGGTAGAGGATGGGACAGGGAATCCACATAGCTTCAAAGTCAATGCTACTCCTTGACCCCCACCCCGAACAGTCCCATTCAACTTCACCTCTTCTAGATTTCTGGATTTCCAGTTCCTATGGATTATTTTCTACCAGGCACACTCAAGGCACTGTCCTCTCTCACCAGATACGTATCTGAGACCCTGGATAATTACCACCCAAATATTTAGTTTTTAGAATTTCTAGCATATTTTTACCCTGAATAATAGTTTCGAAGCCATTCAGAGATATCTGTAGAGATCTGGGTGAGCTGCAGTTAAGAAATTCATAATCATTCCACTGTGGGTTAAATGTAAGATGGTATATTTTGGGGGAGGGAGGGGTTAGAGAGGAGACACAATATTTACTTATGGTGACTAGCAAATGCTAGACCTGAATATTACATTAAATTCCTATGATAGTCTAGGAGTTGTAGTTTTGTTCTTTATTTCCTATGTTAATTTAAATGAGATACGAAATTCTCTCATTCCTCATTGAAATAAGAAATCTTGGGCTCATAAGCTTATTTTATGTGGAAGAAGTTTAAGGGCCTGTCACCCTTCTCTGGCTTACTGAAGGAAACACACAGGGCCTCCACCACTACCACCTTTCATAGAGCATTTCAAGTGTGCATTTCAATATCCTTAACCTGGACGAGCACCTGAGACAGCCTATTAGGACACCTGAGATTTAGGGTTGGAGGTACTTGTACAAAAATGCACAGGTACTTGCACCAGTAGGACTCACTCCCCCTCTAGTATAAGTCCACCCTTCATCTTAGATTTGCAATCCTTCTAGGACTCTTGCCCCTGATGTCAGAATTCTTTTTCCTACTTTTTTTTTTTTTTATCTGGGGGAAGGATTTGTAGTGCAGTTTTTAAGGCTACAACCAAACCTCATTCTATAAACGTGACTGCTCCATGTGAACTTGTATTTCTAGCCTCCTTGAAATTCCTTGTATATATATATTTTTTTATCCAGAAATTTCCGGGAAGGTCACCAGCCTCTCTGCTGGGGCCTGATAATGGAAAGTCCCCTCCGACTATCTGTCACTGGCTAAGATGTAGTCTGGAGCTGGGTGGTCCTGCGCATCACTGCCCCCGTGGTCACCAATGTGCAGACTCAGTCATTACGTCACTGATTTGTCCCAGAAGAGTAGCTGAGCCAGAACCCTTAGTAGTTGACAACCCTGGAGCTGACTGCGTACTTTGTCCAAAGCCTTTGATTATGAAAGTATTTGATTATGTCCAGGGGATGGGAAGATTGTTTTTAAGATTTTCACACTGTTCTATTCCTTTAACAATCTTTCCTTTAAGCCAGGGAAGAATTTTCACAGACTGAAAAACTGAATCATGTTGACTTGGATAAAGTCTGCAAGAAGATCAGCCCTAGAGCCACAATTGCACTCACGCTCCTGAGGCTGGCTCCCTCACTGCCAGGGAGAGACCTCATATTATCTTGGTTCTGCCACTGGGTCCAGGCCCTGCCTTGTTCTTTGTCTGTGAAAGGGGCTGATAATGTCCCCATGGTGGGGTCGTTGGAAAGATCACATGAAGTCAACACAGTGCCTAGTCTAACCATCGACATGCACAACATGGGAGCTATGTTTCTTGGTAACAAAACTACCTGGGAAAAAATCAACCTAGTTAAAAATAAGGGGTCCAGCCCTCCCTAATGCCCCACCACCAACAACAACCAGCACTGGCAGGGCCCCAGGCCTCTCCACCCTCCTCTGCACTCCTCCACTCCTGCTTTAGGGCCTGGCACTGCCTGTTCTTGGGGCTTCAGGGAAAGCCCTGCATGGCTCTCCCTTCACCAGCCAGTCTTTGCCCAAGTGTCACCTTCCCAGGGAGGCCTCACTGGACTTCCATACTTAGAATCACAGCCATTTCCACTTTAGGTGTTCCCAGTTCCCCTAACCAGCGCTTATTTATTACCTACTAATCAACTGTCCAAGATACTTATGTCTTCTCTTTATTGTCTTTCTTGCCTCTACTGGAATTAAATCCTTCTAGAGCTGGAACATCTGCCTATTTGAACCACTGATGGATGCCAACTCCTACAGCAGTCCTGAGCACGTGACAGATGCTTAATAAGTATTTATGGAGAGAATGAATGTGTATTTCAACTGCCTAAAAATATCTCCAAATTTTTAAATTCTTTGTTCCATTTTTAAAGTACCAATTCTAGTAACAAGACAAGGTTGTAATTTCTCTAATGTAGTTTTGCTAATGATACTAATAACAAAATGATGATGATTTTTTTCCAGGATACCTTTTAATGGAAATGTTACACCGAGGCTGCAAAGCATCTTCAAAATTAGTTCTTAGATGAACCATCAAATCATCACATTAAAATGATCATGAAACATGCTTTAAAGAAATTATTTTGTTTTCCTGATTTTAGTGCATGTCTAAAATGCATTCTCTTTCAGGGATCAGCTTAAAGATCATTATCAAGATATTGGCAAAGCGCTCACCAAACTAGATAAATCCAAAAATGGCTACATACCCATCAGCAAGATGCAGAAGGCACTGCAAGAATGTGGCTGTTCTCTTAAGGAAGAGGAGTTGACCCACCTTCTAAACAGGTGTTTTGCTTTGTTTGACTGGGTTAAATACGCTTCTCACAGTACTAAACAACATGCTGGCAAATTGCTTTTGTTTCTCATTGAAGGACTACTCAAAAAGCCCTTTGATATTGAAATAACCTCCACATAATCCTCTTGGCTTGGCTTCATTAAAATGGGCTTGAGTCAACCAAACCAAATAGAAAAATCACCTTAGAAAATGCATGACTTTTCCTGATGTGAATTCATAGCATCATCATTTTTAAAATTTAGTTTTGATTTTATCCATATTTTTCATGCACTTTGTTTAGAGTCAACAAGTACTACTAAACTTCTTATTAAAAACAGCAACCCCTGGCATTGTGCTGCCTTCATTTGCCCCTCCCCAGAGTCAACAACTTCCAACTCTTTTACCTGATATATTTTCATATTTAGCTCCCCATTTCTAAGCAACAAGATTACATTGCTACTTCTGGATTCTTTTTTGTTTTTTATTCCTAGGCAGTGTCTTGACTTCCTACTAGGAAGATGTGGATTTAGTTCTTTTCCACCCATCACATACTGCTAGCCACCCCACCCCTCAGTCTTCATCACTTCATGGAAACACAAAAACTTATCTTCATGTGCTCCCCATCTCGTTGCATCATAATTTTGGTTAGATCAGTATTCAGGGTTTATATTATTGTGACAAGCTGATTTCTTTTCCTTGCACATATAGCATTTTCTTTTCCCTGGTGTAAATAATTATCTGTTTTTCCTGTTCACTTTGTTTCTTATGTACTTATTATCACTAATTAAACCCCCAACTCACCCCTGATGGTGAAATCTGTTTCCATTGTGTTCAGACACACTAGCTATTCTGTCAGCTTCATCTTCTGGAAGATGGCTCTTTTCACGTTCTTGAATTATCAGAAAATTTCTCTCTTTATTTAGTTAATTAGTTCCTGTCCTGTACTGTGCTTTCTGAAACTCCTATTGCTGTTGAATATTGAACCCATCTGTATTGTTCCCTTTAAAAAAATTCTCTCCTATTCTCCATCTCTTTTTCTTTTTGCTCTAACTTCTGGGAGATCTTCTCAGTTTTAGTTCCCAATAATTCTTTTAAGATTTTTGTTTCTTCTTTCATTTTTATCATATTTTTAATTACTAAGAGCTCATTTTTGTTCTCTGAACATTTCTTTTTATAGCATCCTGTTCTTGTTTCACTGATGCGCTATCATACTTCTCTGAAGACATTAACAGTAGTTTCTTTTAAAGCGTTCATCACCTGAGAAGTCTCTCCTCTGTGTTGATTTTTCTGCTTTCATATTAGATACTTTCCTCAAAAATATGCTAATGTTAAGAGTGGGGTACTAAGAGACAGATTCGAAGATCTATGCAGATAGGTGGAGCTTATAGACTCTGCTCTGAACTATAGGGTAATATGACTGGATGCTTCCTTGGGGAACCCATGTTGTCAGTATCTTTCAAATATTTTGGGGGAGCTTTTCAGATATACCAGAGCATACAGTTGCCAGATAAAATACAGGATGCCCAGGTAAACTTTAATTTCAGATAAACAACAAATATTTTGGGTAGAAATATGTCCCAAATATTGCATGTTATATACTTATACTAAAAAGTTATCTATTGTTTATCTTAAATTCAAATTTAACGGGGTATTCCTGTAGTTTTTCTTATAAATATGGCAACTCAAACAGAGAAGATTCTTCCGGTTTCCTACTGCCAGCCCTCCAGGAGCTGACTCGACAAAGAAGGCTAAAAGTTCGATAGTCAGTGTTGGCTGAATAACTCCCCCCAAATAATCTGGTCCTCATTGCTGGAACCTATGAATGTGATCTCATGTGGAAAAAGAGTTTTTGCAAATGTGATTAAATTAAGGATCTTGAGATGGAGAAATAATCCTGTACTAACCATATGGGCCCTAAATGTAATCGCAAGTTTCCTTATAAGAGGGAGGCAGAGAGATATTTCAACCCAAAGAGGAGAAGGTGATGTGGCCACAAAGACAGAGACTGGAGTGATGCAGACACAAGCCAAGGTGTGTTGGCAGCCACCAGAAGCTGAAATAGGCAAAGACCCATTCTCCCCTAGAGCCTCTGGAGAGAGTGCAGTCTTGCTAACCCTTTGAGTTCAGGCCAAAGTGACTGACTTCAGACTTCTGGAATCCAGAACTGCAAGAGAAAAAATGTATGTTGTTTTAAGCCACCAAGTTTGTGATATTTTGCAATAGTGTACATAAAAAATCAAACCAGTCAGCATATAAACTTCCACTTAAGCTCTCTCCATTGGGGATTGAATCATGTCCCCCACAAGACATGTTCAAGTCCAAACTCCCTGTGCTGTTTGGGTGAATGCATTCATAAATGGGGTCTTCAAGTCCAAACTCCCAATTCTGTGAGTGTGGGCTCTTTTGTAAATAGGATCTTCAAAAACACTAATAAGATGAGGCCAAATGGATTCAGGTAGGCCTTAATCAAATGTGATTGAGGTCCTTATAAGGAGAGGAAGTTTGCATGCAGTCAATCAGTAGAAGTGAAAGGAAAAGGTAAGGGGCTGATTACCATGTGATGGAGGCAGAGATACATCTAGAAGCTAAAGTGCACCAATGATTGCTGGCAAACCACCACCAGAATCCTACAGACTTTGAGCAAAGCCTGATTCTACCTGCACTTTGATTTTGGGTTTCCTGACTCCAAACTGTGAGACAACAAATGCCTATTATTTAAAGCCAACAACATTGGTATTTGTCATAGCAGCCTTGACAAACTAAGACACTCTCTTTTCATAAGAAATTCTCCTTGGACTGAGAAGATTGCCCTCCAGTTCAGAAATATGCTTTTGACTTTTGTGGAAAACATATCTCTACATCTTCTGTTGGGGTGGGAAGATCGTCTGGGGTCTAATTGCTTCTCATGCAGACTTTTAACGAATCCTTCTGTTTTTGCTTTTGTTTTTCCTAGTCCTTCTGCTTTTATTTTTAATTTTTTATTGTAAAATATAACCTATGCAAATCAAAGAAAGAAAAAAGAAATAATTTTCAAAGCACACTTCAATAAGTAGGTACAGAACAGATCCCAGAGGTTTTCATGGGCTACCATTCCACTATCTCAGATTTTTCCTTCTAGGTACTCCAAAACACTGAAGACTAGAAGGAATATTAATGTAGTGATTCAGCAATCATACTCATTTGTTAAATCTATTTTCTCAAACGATTTTTGAGAAATCATACTCCTCCTTCTCCTTTGATCCTTCTCCCAATCTGTAGGGATCTTTGGGCAATGTCCCTTCTGACCCTCTCATGTTGAGAAGGGGTGTCAACATTAAAGGATGGGGGTGTAATTAACTGATGATCTTGAAAAGGCTGGTCCCTCTGGGTTTCAGGATTTGTCTGACCTAGGAACTCTCTGGGAATTATAGTTTCCAGGAGAGCAAATTTAGTGTATGAAATCTTTATAGAGTCTCACTTCGAGCCCAGGTGTTCTTTAGAGTCAACAGCAGTGCCATTGGTTGGGGTTTAGCAGACCATGGCAATTAGCACTATCTAACTGCAGCTTGCATAAGAGTAGCCTCCAGAATAGCCTCTTGACTCCATTTGTTCTCTGTTGGCCACTAATGCCTTATTTTATTATACTTCTTTTCCCCCTTTTGGTTAGGAAGGTTTTGTTGATCCCATGGTGTCAGGGCCAGACTCATCCCCAGGATTCACACCCAACTTTGTCAGGGAGATTTTCACCCCTGAATGTCAAGTCCCACGTAGGGGGTTGGGTTATGATTCTCCTTGCAGAGTTGGGCTTAGAGAGAGAGAGGTCACATCTGAGCAACAAACAGCCTTCCTGAAGGCAACTCTTAGGCCTAGTCTTAGTTTCTCTCCCACAGAAACAAGTTTCATAAGGGCCAGACCCCAAATCCAGGACTTGCTGTATTTTCTTGGGAGTCCTCAATAGTTGAGAGGGTAGCTGGGGTTTCCCAAATGGGAGAGTTTAATAGTTCCATATATATATATATAATCCCCCCCCTTAAATCTTCAAGGGACTCTCCCAATAGTTTTTAATTATCAGCCCACCACTGACTGACATCCATCCTGGTATTTTATGAAGCTATACAGAAACACAAGGCCTTGTTCCTGTCCTGGACTCCAGTCGTTTGGGTTGTTTAAATGAGCTGTACAGAAAGGTTGATTTAGATTATGCGTTACAGAAAATTTAAGTTCTAGACATAATAAACCTCTCTGCCTTTGGTCTCATATAGTAGGTGAAGGTCTAGAATACATACACTATTAAATTTTACCCTGTACGCTAATTTACCTTAGACCCAGCCTAATTGGCTTTGTTTTAAACTCTAATTGAGGCCTGGTCTCTTTTTCATTAACTTTAAATGTTATTACACATAGCTTTACTAATTTTCAGGGCTGCGGGATTCCATTTCTGGGTCTTAGGTGTCCAGGGTTACTCAACGTTCCAGAGAAATACCAGCTGATACACATATAGCTCAGTGTCTCAGAATCTAGAAATACACGTAAAACTAAGACTAAATGTGGCTTCTGTAAGAGCCCACAATCTAGGCTCCCAGTCTCTTATAATTATTTTCTGAGAGAGACCTTAGCATATTTGTTCTTTTTGTTTCAGGCTTTTTGTACAACACCTTGTCCCCAAGGTTTATTCAGTTTGTTGTCTGCCTCTTGATGCCCTTCCTTTTTGTCACTGTACCATATTACATCACATAAATGTATCTCCATTCACCATTCTCTGTCTCAGTCATTGTAACCTTTGGCTCCCTCCATCTATTGAGCATCATGGAAAATGCCCAAAATAAACAAACCATGTCTTACATTATCCTCACTTAGTTGTACAATCAGCAGCACTCTCAGTTTTAGACAGTTTTCATTGGTCCAAAACAACAAAGAGCCAGCAAACACCAACTGTCAAATTAAAAGTACCCCTTATCACTTGCCTCCCCCACCAACTATATGCCCCTCATAGTGCTGTGGTACTGTTGATGTCTTCCTGTTAACTATTGGCTACAGCATGCATTTTTAGTTTCCACCCTATATCCCTCTACTATTGACTTTTTGTCCACCATAGACCTTTGAAATAGTTCATGTGAAAATTTATTTATAATTGTAGATTTATTCAGGGATACACGGCACTATACATCCTCTTTCAATTATATTCACTTTCAGTATGGCTACTTGCTATCAATTCTATCCATTCCCATGCATTTAGATTCAAATTCATCGGGTTGCCTTTCCCCCAGCATTTTTGTACCTCTAGGTCTGCTATATTTTACAGCGTAGCCTCTGAGGTTACCTTTACTAGAATCATAATAGTGAAATAATACAGTTTCTCACTTTTCTATCTGACTTATTTCATTCATTACTATGTCCTCAAGGTTCATCCAGGATGTCATATGCTTCGGAACCTCATCTTACTGCAGAAAAAGATTCCATCGTGTGTATATGACACATTTTGTTTATCCACTCATCTGTGTTGGGCACGTGGGTTGTTTCCATCTTTTGGCAATTGTGAATAGTGCCTCTATAAATGCCAATGTGCAAATGTCTGTTTGTGTCACTGCATTCAGCTCTTCTTGGTGTATACTGAGTATTGATATTGTCGGATCATAGGGCAACTCATTATTTAGTTTTCCAAGAAACTGCCGAACTGTCTTCCATAGTGGCTGCACCTTTATACATTCCCACAGTGAGTAAGTGTTCCAATTTCTCCGCATCATCTCCAACATTCATAATTTTCTGTTTGTTTAATAACAGCTGTTCTTATAAGTGTAAAGGGATATCACATTGTCTTGACTTGCATTTCCCTTATAGCTAATGAAAATCAGCATCTCTTCATGTGCTTTTTATCCATCCATATTTGCTCTTCAGGAAAGTGTCTATTCATATCCTCTGCCAATTTTATAATTGGGTTTTTCTTTTTTTGTTGAGCTGAATAATTTCATTATATATAAATGATATCAAGCCTTATCCAATATGTAATTTCCTAATATTTTCTTGCATTGAGTTGGTTGCCTCTTCACCATTTTGACCAAATCCTTTGAGGCACAGAAGCTCTTGATCTTAAGGAATTCCCATTTGTCTACTTTTTTCTTTCACTACTTGTGCTTTAGGTGTAAAGTTTAAGAATCTACATCTTGTTACTAGATCTTAAAGATGTTTCCCTGCAATTTCTTCTAGAAGTTTTATAGTACTTGCTCTTACAAGTACTATTTTGAATTAATTTTTGTTTAGGGTGTAAGATAGGGTCCTCTGTCTTTAGGCTAGGACATCAAATTCTCCCATGCCCATTTATTGAAGAGGCTTTTCTGTCCCAGTTCATTGGGGCCATATCAAAGATCAATTGTCCATCGGTTTGGTGGTCTATCTCCATACTCTTGATTCAATTCCTTTGGTTGATACTTCTATCTTTGTGCCAGTACCAGGCTATTTTGATCACTGTGGCTTTATAGTAAGCTTTAAAACCAGAAAGTCGTAGTCCTCCCACTTCACTGTTCTTTTTAAGGGTATCTTTAGCTATTTGGGATCTCTTTCCCTTCCAAATAAATTTGATATCTGACTTTTCCAAGTCTTCAGAGTAGGTTGTTGATGATTGATATTGCATTAAATCTTTATATCAGTTTGGATAGAATTGACATCTTAATATCATTCAACCTTCCTATCCATGAGCATGGAATGTCTTTCCATCTATTTAGGTCATTTTTTATTTCTTTTAGCAATTTCTTTTAGTAATTTTCTGTGTACAAGCCCTTATATCCCATTTTGACTTTTTCCTAGATACCTGATTCTTTTGGTTGCTATTTTAAATGGATTTTTTTCCTTAATTGTCTCCTCAGATAAGCCATTGCTTATTATAGAAACATTATTGACTTTTGTACATTAATCTTGTATCCCACCACATTTCTGAATTTATTGGCTCAGGTAGCTTTGTTGTAGATTTCTCAAGATTTTCCAAGTATAGGATCATGTCATCTGCAAATAATGAAAGTTTCACTTCTTCCTTTCCTAATTGGATGCCTTTTATTTCCTTCTCCTGTCTAATCACTTCAGCTCGGACATCTAGTACAATGTTGAATAATAGTGGTGACAGTGGGCATCCTTGTCTCATTCCCAATCTCAGGGAAAATGCTTTCAGTCTCTCACCGTTAAGTATGATGTTGGCTATGGAGTTTTCATCTGTCCCCTTTATGATATTGAGAAAGTTTCCTACCTTTTGATGTGTTTTTATCAGGAAAGGATGCTGAATTTTATCAAATGCTTTTTCAGCATCAATCGATATGGTCATGTGATTTTTCCCTTTCAGTTTGTTAATGTGCTGTATTACATTGATTGATTTTCTTGCATTAAACCACACTTACATTCCTGGTATAAACCCCACTCGGTCATGGTATATAATTCTTTCAGTGCATTGTTGGATACAATTTGCTAGTATTTTGTTAAGAATTTTTTCATCTATGTTCATTAGGGAGAATGGTCTGTAGTATTCCTTTTTTACAGCATCTTTATCCGGATTTGATATTAGAGTGATGTTAGCTTTATAAAATACATTAGGCAGCATTCCTTTTTCCTCCATTTTTTGGAAGAGTTTTAGCAAGATTGGTGTTAGTGCTTCTTGGAATGTTTGATAAAACTGTTCTGTGAAGCCATCTGTTCCTGGGCTTTACGGGAAGATTTTGATGACTGATTGAGTCTCTTTACTTGTAATTGGTTTGTTGAGATCTTCTATTTCTTCTCAAGTCAGTATAGGTAGCTTGTTTGTTTGTGTAGGAATTTGTCCATTTCATCTAAGTTGTCTAATTTGTTGGCATATATTTATTCACAGTATTCTCTTATTTTCTTTAATTTCTTCATGATCTGTGGTAACGACTCCCCACCCCTCACCCTCATTTCTGATTTTGTTTATTTTCATCCACTCTCTTTTTATCTTTGTTGGTCTAGCTAGGAATCCATCAATTCTATTGATATTCATAAAGAGCCGACTTTTGGTTTGTTTTATTCTCTCCATTTCTTAAATTTTTGCTTTAATCTTTGTTATTTCTCTTCTTTTATTTGCTTTGGGGTTAGTTTGCTGTTCTTTAAATTCTCCAGGTGAGAAGTTAAGTCCTCAACTTTTGCTCATTCTTGTTTTATAATATAGGCTTTTAGTGCAACAAATTTTCCTCTCCACACTGCCTTTGCCACATCCCATAAGTTTTGATATGTTGTGTTGTCATTATCGTTCGCCTCCAGATATTTACTGATTTCTCTAACAATTTCTTCTTCTTTTTTTTAATAAGCAATTTCTTCTTTGACCCACTGATTACTTAGAAGTGTGTTGTTTGATCTCCATGTATTTGTGAAAGCACTGGTTCTTTGGTGATTATTAATTTCCAGCTTCATTCCGTCGTGGTCAGAGGAAGAGCTTTGGATAATTTCAATCTTATTAAATTTATAAAGACTCAGTTTATGTCTCAGCAAATGATCTATCCTGAAAAATGTTCTGTGTGTGCTAGAGAATTATATCCTGGTTTTCTGGGGTGTAACGACCTATATATATCTATTAGGTCTAATTCGTTTATCCCATTGTTTGGATTCTCTATTTCTTTGTTGATCCTCTGTCTGGTTGTTCTATCTATAGAGGAGAGTGGTGCATTGAAATCTACCACTATTATTGTTGAAACGTCTATGCTCCCTTCAGTTTTGCCAGTGTTTGCCTCACGTACTTTGGAGTCCCTTGATCAGGGCATAAACATTTATGATTGTTTATAGCACCCCCTCTCTTCTTTCTTTCTTTTTTCTCAATTTTTAGAGGTTTCTGCAGAGTTTGCAATATATTAACTATTCTAAGTCTATTTTCAGATAATACAGTATCACTTAGCAGGTAGCACAGGTACCTTAAGTGAGTATTCCCAATTCTTCCCTCCCTTACCTTATGAGACTATTGCCATTTGTTGCATTTATCCATATGCTATAGCCACCCAATATGTTGTTACTATTACTACTTTGAACAAATACCTACTAGATCAATTGAAAATAAGAAAAATAAAATATTTTATCTTACTTTCATTTATTCATTCTCTGTTCTTCTTTTTATTATATGGATCCAATTTTCTGACCTTTATCATTTTCCTTCTCTCTTCCTTTTAAACATTTCTTGCAAAGCGGATCTCCCACTCTGATGAATTCCCTCAGCCTTTGTGTGTCTGAGAAAGTCTTCAGTTTCACTGGGCATAGAATTCTGAATTTGTGATGTTTTTCTTTCAAGACTTTAAATATTTCACGCCACTTTTTTCTTGCTTGCAGGGTTTCTGGAGTGAGATCTACTATAATTCCTATACTTGGTCCTCTACAAATAGGGTGTTTTTCCCCTTCTGGCTTCTTTCAAGATTTTCTCTTTGTCTTTGGTTTTCTGCAGTTTGAATGTGATGTGTCTAGGTATTGATTTTTTTTTTTTTTGTAATTATCCTGCTTGGTGTTCTCTGTGCTTCCAAGATCTGAGGTTTTGTGTCTGTCATTAGTTTTGGAAAATATTTGGCCATTGTTACTTCAAGTATTTTTTCTGTTCCTTTCTTCTCCTTCTAATATTACAATTATGCATATGTTACACTTTTTGAAATAGTCCCACGGTTCTCAGATATTCTATTCTTCTCTCCCACCGCTACCCCATTCTTTTTCTCTTATTTCAGTTTGGGAAGTTTCTTTTGATGTATCTTCAAGCTCACTGTTTTATTTTTTGGCTGTGCCCTGATAACCCTATCAAAGACATTCTCCATTTCTATTAGTGCTTTTTACTTTAAGTATTTTTATTTTCATTCATTTCTTAAAATTTCCATCTCTGCTTATATTACCCATCTATTTTTGCATGCTATCTACTTTTTCCGTTAGAGCCCTTAACATATAATCACAGTCATTTTAAATTTCCTTTCAGATAATTTCAAAACCTCTGTCATATCTGTCTGGTTCTGATGCTTGTGTTGTCTCTTCAGATTACATACATATTTTTCATTTTAGCATGCCTTATAATTTTTTGTTGAAATCTGGACATGAAGTGTTGGGTAATAGGAACTGAGGGAAATCTGCCTTTAGTGTGAGGCTTATGCTATTCTGGCAGGGAGTTGGGCTATGTTTAACATTTTCTGTAGGTGGAGGTGCCAAAGACTTTCTTTTCCTTCAGCATCCTTGTTTTTGTCTCTCTCATTGTCTTTGAGTTTCCTAAAGAGCTTCTTCTTGAATGTTCTATGTCTTACAGCATATTTTTAGCTGTACTCTATAATCATTATACTGGAACCTTCTTGATATGGTAGTAAGGTGTGGGGAGAAGTAACATCCTATAATCTTCTTATCAAACCTCAGTTTTTTAGAGGGTTTGAGTCCCTGTGCTGTGAACTTCAGAAATATTCATTGGCCCCTTTTTTCCTTCAGGATGGTTAGAAGGGCCTGAAGTTGGCTAATTGCCCTTCCTCCTGGTGGGATAAGGCTCTGGTAAGGGCTCTCCGTTTGGGAAGTAGGCCTTTGTGATGGAGAACACTCTGGGAACATTTCATAAGGATTACGCTTGCCTTCCCACCTGCCACAGCCAAGAAGGAATCTTTCTTGGAACTTCACTCTGAGAACCTGGTGGGTTTCCTGGAGGCCAATCCCATGAAAGTGTGGGGAACCCCCTAAGATTGGACTCCTAGGAGTTTCTCAGTCTTAGCCTCCAGCGACTCATCAGAATGGCCACTTGAGTATTCCAACCAGCTCCAGCTGCTTCTGCTGCAGGTAGGCAGAGCTTGGCTGTCATTCTCTGAGGTCCCATCTCTCCAGGTTTCCTAGGGTGGTGTTTTGTCTGTAACTTCAATGCTCTGATAGGTCTAAGAAGAGCCATTGGTTTTCAATTTGGTCAACTTTTTTCTTGTCATAAGGACAGAAGGGGTAACTTCCAAGGTCTTACATGCTGGAGCACCCCTCCATCTTCTTTCACTTTTCTGCTAGCTTCCTCCATGTCCCATCTTTTGTCAGCTACATTTCAGTTTTCACTTTCAAAAAGGTAATTAAATTTACCTTCTGTTTTTCAGCCACAGCCAGGTCTTCCATGCTTATTTCATAGGTTGATTCTAAAACTTGAAAATCATTATACATCATTTCATTATTATGACTGTAAATATTGTTCAGTGTCTAGGTAATGAATGAAACAGCTTTTCTTCTTGGTACCACTATCCCTCAGCCATTGACCCTAAGATCAAAATAGATTCTCTTTTGATTCTATCAATTGCTAGAAATCACACCACATTTTAAATTTGTCTTGCATTTATATTATGACCTTACTGGATAGTTTTGTTGTTTATTTTATTTGTTTCTTATTTAATTTCCTTTATTTTCCTTTATCGGATAAAAATGAATCTGGACTTAGGTAAAGAGAGACTTCAATTAAAAAGAGTGTTAGGATGGGGGAAAGAGATTATTGAGAGAGAAAACTCTGACAATAAGCTCTGTGAGCCTCGCAAAGGTCAGGCAGAAAAGGGCTTTTCTTTTATAGGGAGAAATAAACAAGACTATAAAGGAACTGGATATGAGAGAGTGCAATGAGAAGGTAGTGTGATCACACAGTTTGAGCAAGCAATGTCTTTCCTGTGGTCAGCCGCTTCTCGGGAGGGGTGGTGAAGAGGCGTTCCACATCCTGGTGCTGGCTCTGGCATAGGGCAGGTCAAAGTTTGGGGCAGAGAGGTTGGATAAGGAGAGAAGCTTAATTAAAGTTTGGTCTTGTAAAGTTAGCAGGTCCTTTGTCAGTGTTGGTCAATGGGTGCAAACAGTTCAGTCAATCATTTATGAGGCAAAGAATTTAGGAATTTGGAAGTTCTCTGTCTGCCTTGTCACAGGTAAACTAGGGTGGCATCCAGCAATTGTATCTAATTCCCAAGGGAAAGGGTGATAAGCCATTACCTAGAGCACACAAGGTGGGGAGATATCTTTAGCTGTTTTCTAGGAGGACAGGGCATGGATTAGGTGCTGTGTTGTTAACCCTCATGTTTCCCCAGCCTGCAGCCCTACTTTCTGTTCTCTCAAGGTTCCACCTGGTGCTCTGCACCCTAGAGCCTGCCCTCATTCTCCTGGGGCCAGTTTGCCGCCCAGGTGCATCCTGAGCCACCCCCACTGTTCTCCTGGGGTGCATACCCTGTTTTCTTGAGCCCACATCTCATTTCTTGATTTCCATTCTTATTTCGCAGGAGTACTTCCTGAAGTAATTCATAAGATAAGATGAGTGGGAAATAAATATTCTGAGCCCCTGTTTGTCTGAAAAATGCTTTATTCTCTCTCACACAGATTGCTAGCTTGACTGAATAGAAAATCCTAGGGAGAAAATCATTTTCCCTTAAAATTTTGAAGAACTCTTCCTGTTGTGTTTGAGCTGTGAGAAGCCCAATGCTTGTGTGCATATACACACATGTATATGTGTATGGAGAGGAAGGGAGGACCATTTCCTCCTCAAATGCTTACATGTTCTCTTCTCTATTAAACAAGCTCTCCTCTCACTCAATTTATTTCCAACCAAACAAAAACTCATGCACATTCAATGAATAAATCATAGAAAAATAGCACCAGATAAATAACTAACTAAATGATTATAAGAGAGTCTTATTAAAACATAGTTAGGCCTGATACTTTTATCAACAACAACAAAAGGACTGTGGAATTTCTGTAGTCCACCTTTCAATGAGGGTGATCAACTTTTTTTAACAAATTGAAACCTTAATAAAGATCCATTACTTGGTTGCTTGTTTCTTCTCAAAGACCTCTTGATGATAAACATCTCTGTTATTTGTAATTATGCGTAGATTATTCTTCTCTAGATCCAAAATAGACTTTTCTCAATAATACTGAGGAGATTAGCATATGCATTTGATTTTATTACTAAATTTTAATACCAAGTTGGCAATTTATCCTTCTGATGAAATAGTGTTGATTATTCTTTCCCTCCATGTCTCCAGCCTATTAGCCAACTCGAGCTGGGACTGTGCAAGGCTGCTCTGCAGCTGTGGGTTGGAAAAGCACAGCTCTTGGCTCGTTTTCTTTAGAAACAGATATCTGAGTCACTGGAAACTTCTCCATCCGGCTTACCAACTTTTCAAGCTGTTCTGCTTTGACACTTCCTTTCAGTGCCGCTAAAAGGAAGTTTAGGTGTTAAAGCCTCAGTAATCTCCAGAGAGAGAATTCAAGGGACAAAAATGTGAACTTCAAACACAGTTAAACTTAATTTTGAATTACTTGACATGTCTGATAAGTATGTTCTATGTTCTCATGAAACTTCTGAGTTTTTTTGTTTTTTGTTTTTTTTTCACATGGGCAGGCACCGGGAATCGAACCTGGGTTCTTGGGCATGGCAGGGAAACTTTTGAGTTTTATCTTACAATACATTCTTTTAGAATTGAAAGATTTTTTTTTTTCTGTATCAGAGTCCAAGGCAGGAAGGAATCTCCATTTCTTTGTGATTGACCATCTTGCATTATATCCTCAGATGGAATTTTTATTTGAGAAAATACTACTTAGGTTTTTTAAAAATATTTTTGGACACTTTCAGCCTGACAGCTTCCAACCATTCTTCCAAAAGAATTTAACACAACTTTCACTTGGTTCTGATTATCCTGTTCACTGTCTTTGACGTAGTCCCTTTCCTTTCAAATTCCACTGCCCTTTCTAGAGTCCAGACCTTCATTAGCTAAGGTCTCAAAGACCACAGGGTCTTCCTGACTAGGCTCCTTGCTTTCCCCCACAAAACAACACATACCCCGCCCCCCATATTCTGCAGTCTTACATCCAAGCCATCTTTGATGCCACTGCCAGATTTATCTTCCCACACTGCTATGCAAATGTTACTTCCCAGCTGAAGCACTTTCATCCATCCCAGGTATAGGACTATTCCCTAGCCAGGCCTCCCCTTAGCACCTTCGGCTCCCAGGAGCCATGAGCCCTCTTGTCCAGCCAGTCCCAGATCTTCTGATCAGCACAGACAGTGGCCCCTCCAGGCATCAGTGACCTCCGCACCCACCCCTCTCACAGTCCTTGCCTTGTTGCCTTTGCAGTACTTGAGTATGCCTGTCTAATATCACAAGTGATTTGTGTGTGGATACCTACAGGGCAGAGAACAGTATCTTAACCTTATTCATAGTCCCTACACTGCTTGTATATAGCAACTGTTAATTCAATGAGTAAGTGATAGTGTGTTTTACTTATAGATTCTTTTCTTTCTTCTGGGGCATGACCCAAGTTGGGGAATCAGCCAGCATGATAATCAGGTCAATTACCTTGGCTTCTTGAGAGCAGTGGATGACAGCAAACCTCTAAGACCTCAGTCAAACAAACAAGAAGAGAGCCAACCCATCAATTTTGCAACCCTAAATCCAGAGGAGGTCGTCAAAAACATCCAGGAGGTTGTTGCCTCCTCCCAACCAGCTTTGTTGAAGGTACGACAGACCAAAAAGCACTTTTATTATGAAAACTGAGGTTCTGGTACTCATCTCAATTCATGTCAAATACCTCCAAACCCCTCCCCCCATGGCCCCTCCCTCCTCCCTCCATTCTCCTTGGGGCATCTGAACCTGGATGTCCAATTCAGAGTGTTCATTTGGACCAATATATGTCCACTTTTGCTCTATAAGAAGCCACTATGATTCCACCCAGATCATGTCCTCTAAATTAGAAGTGCTTAGTGTTTATCAAGTGCTGGGTCTGGGCTTGGGAAAGGGGTTTGAACAGAGGGTGCAAGGTGGAAGACACCAGATGAAAGCTGTGTGGGACATCCATGCCCTTTCAGTGTAGTTCAGCATTGCTGAGCTGAAATCTGGCCCTAGCATTGCTGGATCTTCCCCCTTTACATAAGAAGCTGTGAAATCTCCTGATTTCTAAAGGTTAGCACACATTTCAGATTTTTTTTTAAATGCTGTCCAGGTCAAACAAACCCATTTTCAGGATGACTTTTCTTCCTGGTAACCTAAAGTGACAGTGCTTAACAGCTATCAAGAGGTTTGCCACCTCAGACTTCAGGAGGAACCGTGATTCTCACCTTGGAGAAACTCTTCTTAAGTGATGAGGAACTGCTGGAGATTTTAGGCAAGAGAGTAAGATTATCTGGCCGAGAGTTGGTAGATGGATTGGAAAGGGAATGAGCACATGGAGTCATGTGGAGGGGAAGAAACAATGTGATTATGTCTAAGGATCACCTTCAGAGAGGATACCGAAAATATTCATACATTTCTGTGTATCCCTGGAGATACGTCTCAAATGCATCTTGTTTCTGAAAGCTATACCTTGCGTTTATATAGAATTGTATAGATCTCTAGCCTTTTCACATGTGATTCTTCCACTGCCAGTAGGTTGGCAGGTTAGGTTTGCACAGAGATGCAACACTGACCCACGGAAGCTCAGGTCCCGTGGCCAGGGAGTGCTGGACCCAAGATCACCCCTTAGGCCTGCTGGCATGGCATGAATGCTCTTTGCACCACACCACGGTGCTGTCCAGTGCCTTGTGATACGAAACACTCAGCCACCTCGGTTCACTTTATGATTATTCTCCTAACATGTTTTGAGATCTGCTACATGCCAGGTACTGGGAAGGTGCATCTGAGACACCCTTAGAAAAACTTAGGCAACCCTTTGAGTCATTAAGTCCATCTTTTTATAGCAAAGAAGGTCAGGGTTTATGGCAACAGAGTCCTGATTCAAAGACTAATTCCTGACTGCATAGCCAGGATTTTTCCCATTATTCACTGCTTCCTCATACAACAACAGGCTAAATAAAAATTTGAAGTTATATAATATTTTAGGATTAATTTGTCTACACGTATATCACCAACCCCATGGGTAAATGGGGTGTACCTAATTAGCCCTGAATGAGAATTAATCCCAGGGGAATCTGGTTGGGGGTTGGCAAGTACATTAAATTCTTACTTAAAAAAAAAAATCTTAATCTACCACTTGATACAGATTTCCTAGTGCAATAAAAATGAATTATTTTGTTTCAACAGATGGAAAAAATGTGCATTCTTATTTTAGCACATTTTTGCACTTTTTCCGTTTGACTGCTATTGCGGGATTTGTGCTGTCTGGCTGTTCCCACCCCATCCCAACCCCCCAGGCAGGGAAGCAAGGTCTTCCCATAAAGCGAGGCCACGCAGGGTCTGGTCAAGGATCAACAAAGGCAGCAGCCTTGGCATAAGAGCCACGGGGGAGGTCTCCTGTCTTGAGACTCGGCCCCTCTTGGTGTGGTCACTCCAGAGTCAGGCTTCGGCTGCCACCTGTTAGAAATACTTTGTGCTTAAAGGACCCAGAATTGAATGGCTTGGAGGTCTTGGGCAAGTCCTTACCCCTGGGAGCCTCTCCTTTGTCAACTGGGGCCAGGAGCAGGTGTGAGGTCCACCATACAGAAGGGGCTCATGGGCTCGTGGGCAGGAGTCCCCTTTGCTGTTCCTCCTCCTCGGGTCCACACGTGGAAAGCTCCCCATGACACAAAGCTCTGTGCTTGCCTGCGTGTCCTCCATGTCTTAGCCCCTCAATAATAGCATGCTTATTTAGGAATTTAGAATTTACAGAACGCATTCACAAACTCGATTTCATCTGCATTCAGTAGAATTGATACTAATGACATTTTTTAAATAATCACTTGACAGTGGCATTTGCAATTTTTCTAGGCATTTTCTGCATTGGATAAAGAGGACACTGGGTTTATAAAGGCTACGGAATTTGGACAAGTTCTTAAAGATTTCTGTTACAAACTAACAGATAACCAGTATCATTATTTTTTGAGAAAACTAAGAATTCATCTGACTCTCTATATAAATTGGAAATATTTCCTCCAGAACTTCAGCGATTTCCTTGAGGAGGTAAGGCTATCTACAGCACATAAGCATCTCTTCTTGAAAATGGACTAAAACTATATTTTTTTGCTAAATGGATAGTTGATTAAAACCACGTCAGATAAGCTGACAATCCCCTCATGTAATTAAAATAATTCTAAATGAGAAATTGGTGTAATTCTACATAGAGTTTTAGAAAAGTAAATTGGTATCCTTTACTTCAATGAAAAGTTATTGTTTTATTTTAATTTCAAACAAGTTTGGGGGGTTGTTTTTGTCTGGCTGGTTTTGGGTTCTAAGGAGTCTCATAGACCAGAAGTGAGGCCTACTATGTGCCAGGCCCTGAGCCATGTATTGGGGTGTGATCAGCACAAAGCCTGGACCGGAGGTAAATGTGGAGAGGGTGGGCTCTAACAGAGCCATGTTCAGCAGAAGAGAGTCCCTGAGGCAGTCAAGGAAGACTTCCTGGAGGAGGCCAGTAGCTGACCACAGGACTCTGGCTCCTTCCCAAGACCGTCTCTTTGACCACAGAACTTGTTTATTCCTAGGTTATTTCTAGATCTAAATGCAAAGGGACCAATATCACTATCAACTGTTACAGTCTAATTTCCCCCAACACCTCTTTCTCGGTGCTGTTCTGAGTGAGAGAGGACACCTAGAGTCCTGGGCTCTGCCTTTACAGAAGGGCAGAGAAAATAAGCACATGAACAATCCAAACATAGTGCAACAGCTTAATCACAACAGACTTGTCCTGGAATATATTGAACTCATCCCTGCTAGCCAGGCACTTGGGTCATTCACTTGTATGCTCTGTATGTGTGTGTGCGTGTGTGTGTTTAGCAATGTAATACTATAATAGATACCTAAGTTCATATATCTTTGATCATTAATAGAGGGTAAATTCTTCTTAGAAATGAAGTTAGTGGAGCCAGTGGCATTTTTAAGGTTTTGAGATAAATCTTGAAAATAACAACGTCACACACTGTATTGTGCCTTTTGTGGGCACCATTCTTAGTCCTTTATATATATTAACTCATCCAACCCTTTGGATATCTTTATGAGGTACATGTTATTATTATTCCCACTTTACAGAGAGGCACACTGAGGCCCAGAGAGGTTAAGTCACTTGCCGAAAGTCACTCAGCTGGTTTGTGAACCAGGAGGTCTGGCCCCTGTGCACTGGGCTAAGCGTTCTCACCTGGGGACTGTGAGGTTTTCCATCTTACCGTTATGACAGTCATACCTAAACAATATATACTATTATATAAGTGTGTTGCATGTTTTAGGACTTGACGTTAATGGTGTTGTATTGATTGTTGTCCTCTGCATTTTTTTTCTCAATATTATGCTTTGAAGATTTATAGATTGGCATTAGTTCATTCACTTAAGTTGCTATAAAATTAGTCAGTTGAGCAGATAGATTCCATTGAATGAACATCCCACAGTTCAATTACCATCCCCCGATAATGACCATTTAGGCTGTTTTCAATTTCAGTGAACCTTCTCTATACAGTGCCTTGAGCACTCGCTCGAGGGTTAGTCTGCAGGAATTGCTGGACTGGAGGGTGGACGCATATCAAGCTCCCCCAGACACCACCAAGGAGTTCTGCAGGGTGCATGTGCCAGTGCACACCCCCACTAGAGGTGCCTGTGAGCT
Source organism: Tamandua tetradactyla (assembly GCF_023851605.1). Lineage (NCBI taxonomy): Eukaryota > Metazoa > Chordata > Mammalia > Pilosa > Myrmecophagidae > Tamandua > Tamandua tetradactyla. The sequence goes on along the minus strand of NC_135333.1, from coordinate 37,326,393 downwards.
CCTGCACGCCTGTCCCCGCCAACCCCTGGTACTATCAGGCATTTCAGTATCTGTGAGGTCGGACCCTTTGTATATTATCTACCATCCAGGTTTTGATGTTTGCAAACTGCATGAAAGGATTTCAGTCCTGCATTAGTTATTTGAGTTTCAAGTATCTTCTCCTGGCCTGTGACTGGTCTTTTCACTTTGCTTACGGTGACCCTTACTATTTTTACTGATTATAATTTTTCTGGTTTTAAAACAAATAAGATTCGTTGTGGAAACTTTGGAAAACACAGCAATAAAACAGAAACAGCAATCTAAGCCCATGATGATGGTGTGATCCAGGCCCTCCACGTGCACCATCCCATTTATTCGTTTCCCCCATGAGAAAGGTGACAGTTTTCACTTCACAGATGCAGCAGGCAGGCTCCAGGAGGCAGGGAACTGCCAAGCCTCCACTACGAAGACAGGCAACGGGGCGGGTTCAGCTTTCGAGCAGGGGTTCTTCCTCTGTGCCACACCACCTTGAAGACCTTTTCTTCTATTTTTAATGCATTTTTAACATATTGGATATAACCTTGTAAATATAACCACATACTTGCTTATTATCATTTAACATTAAATTGGACCGTGTCATTTAAAGGTCTTCCAAACATCAGTTAAAATGTCTAACATTCTATTTTCTCCCTTTTAAACTCTTAGATATTTTTTTCTAGCTTCTGCCACTCTAGTTCACTCTGCAGCGAACATTTGTATGTAAATCTAAACCCACATTGTTGACTCTTTCCTTAAAAGAGCATCCAAGCAACAAAAATGCGGCTAAAGGATAGGAATACTTTTATTGCTCTTAAAAACAGCCCCTTATAGTTTGTGTTTTGTTTAACTACTCTCTTCTTTTGGGTTGACTCACAGAAGTCATCAGTTTTAAAGCCAAAATGATTGAATATTGACAATTTCAAATGGCTGAAGCTAATATTTATAGAAGTCGTACATGTCCATAATATTTAATATGGAGTGTACTGAACAGTTTGAAGAAGATAATTAAAATCACCCCTAGGGAGCCCAATGTTAATATTGTGTTTATTTATTTCTCACCTTTTTTTCTACATAAATATCCTTTGGGGAGGGGTCAAAGAACAGATTGTATATGCTGTTGAGTTTGGGGGTGGTTGGGGATTTTCCGGGCTCTTTTACAAGTCTCTTTTTTAAAAACACATTTTTTGTTTGTATCAAAGTAATATATGCCCATTAGAAATAAAATCCAATTATTGCTGGAGATTTAAAAACAGAGATCACTTGACTCACCTTTCTTCAACCCCTCTTCCTGCTCCCCGGAAGCAGTCACTTGGGGACTGGTGAGGGTCAGAGGGTGGGGGGCAGAAGTCTCTGAATGGCCCACCCAGACCCACAGCTGGGAGCTCTGCCCCCCACCTCTGCACTCGTGCCCCGCCCCCCACTTGTACTGTGCTGTCTCTTCGGCTGTATACCTTCTTATCTCTAAGTAAAATGCTTATCCCTCCAGTACCTAAGGAATCATTCTTAGGCATTATTCCTGACTTGCTGATATGATAGATGAGGACTGGGCATTTTTATTCCAGTTTCTGTGGCTTCTCCCTGGGGTTCCCCTGCATGTCCTCTTCTGTAAACTGTCATTTCGTTTACTAGGAAACCGTGGGCATTTCCCAGGTTAGTAATTTTTCTCGGAGGCACCGTTCCACTGATGTGTACTGTTCCTTGATATGGATTTGCTCACTCGTTCCATCTGCAAACGTTTGTTTTGGGCCTACTGCAGACCAGACTGGAGCGAGGTGCTGGGTTTAGCAGTCAACAGACGGTGCTGGCCCTGCCTCCTGGGAGTTTTCAGTCCGGTGAGAGGAGATAGATGAGGAATGAGTCAATAGATGATGTAGCAGTTATGCTGGAGGAAAAGGCGGGCCGGGAAGGCGCGGGTGCTGGGGGTCAGGAGGGAGGGGAGACACAGGACCCAGCCATGCAAAGCCGGGCAGCAGCCTGCCCCCTGGTTTGAGCAGCAGAGAGCAGCTGCTGTGGCTGCCGCAGGCAGCGCCGAGTAGGGTGCAGGAGGAACGTCACCTGGGGTACACTCAGCCATGATTGAGTAACGCGGGGCCGGGTGGAACGCTACCCGACTCACGTGTGCGGAGGAGCCCTGTGGCTGCTGGACGGGAAGGAGCCTGGGGACCGCAAGCCAAAGCCGGAGCCGGTGGGGAGGCCAGCACTTGGGCTGAGGAGCAGCAGCTCAGCTCCCGATCCCCTGGGAGAAGGGTGGCACCTACATGCCCCGGGAGAGGTGAGCACTGGGAATGACTCCCGGCCCTGAGCATGGGAGGAAAAGAGGCCAGAAGTCCCCTGATTTCCCCTCCCCTGCTGCTGGCCCTTTAGGTGCTTTCCAGTTTCTGAGGGCCCCAAATAGCCCCAGGGCTCTTACGTATGTGCGGCCACAGGTAGCCCTCTCACCTGCTCTGGGCCCATGGCTCCACGCTTGAGCGCAGAGGGGCCCTTTGCCCTGGCTGTCCCGAGGGGCCGTGACCTTCACACCCACACCCTTAGGACCTGGCTGCTGACTTGAATTGCCCGGCTGCAGGCGCAAGCATTTCTAAACCTTTCCATATCGCCAAGTCGCTTCCCCTTCTATCAGGGCTGCCTGTTTTCCTTCTCAAAGAGGTGCCTTAGCTTCTAGGGCACTTTGCTAAACATTCTTGTGAGAGGTTTTAGGATTAATTAGAAAATGAGTGATGATGAAAAACGTGCTGAGACAGGAGTGGCCATGGTGGGCTGGAGGAGACTGGTGAGGGTAGGGAGCAGAGGTCTCTGGGCAGCCTAGCCAGACCCACAGCTGGGAGCGCAGTCCCCCACCTCTGCACTGGTGCCCGCCCTCCCCTTGTGCTGTGCAGCATATGCTCTTTGCATTAAATTGTATCAGCCCCCTGAGTTGGCATAGAGGGATACCAGAAGGCCTTCCTATAAAGCAAGTACTTGAGCAGAAGTAAAACAAAAGAAGAGTAAACATTTCCCAGGAGGACAAGTGAAAGCACAGCAGGAGGAAAGCACGCAGGTGTGAGACCAGGTGTGGAGGCCACACCAGCAATTCAGGTTCACAACCCTAACAGGGGACACAAGGTTTTCTTTTGTCCTAATTATCTACCCTTGGCAGTGGGAGTGGGAGCTGGTGGCAGGGCCCAGCCAGGAGGCCCCGCATCCTGAGCTTCAGAGTTAAGGTCACTTTTCCTGGTCAAAAGTAGCATGGTTGGTGGATTCTGAGCCAGGAAGCAGGTCTGCTCCCCCAAGGGCAGCTGGAATGGTCACGAGTTGAGAAAGCCCGAGGCTCTGTGCAGGGCGCAGACTTCTGAAGCTTCACCCTGGATTCTTTTTAATAGATGGGAAAGGAAGTAACAAATACTAGTAGTAGTCAATGTATCATCATCAAACTCATTAAATATGATACCAATCTTCCTTTTCCTCCAGGGAATGCACAGGAGGCAAGCAATTAAAAGGAGATTACCAAAATGTAATTAAGACAGTCTCTACCTCTCCTCACAAAGGAAGTTCTCCATGAATAATCCCTAGCCAAATAGAATCCGTTCTTAAAAAAGAAAAAGCGATTGGTTAGAACATTTTTTAAGGCCTTGCGTCGATTGAAAGTACAGAGACGAGCGGTGACATTTTTACACCTATTCATAATCCATTTCTTATATTGGGAGCAGCGCTAAATCTGTCCGCAAGAACTTGTATTGATCTTGTTTCATATGCCTGTCACACATTACATGTGAAAATGATCTGAGCTCTTTTCAGCACAGATGCCATGTGATTTCCAGATCCTTAGTGCGTGGCTCTGCCATGGCATCATCCATGGTTCCTTCTGCTGCTTGTTAAGCACCAAGAAAGTCAGGGTGTGGTGAGGACAACAGGCCAGTGCACATTGTCCCCCACACACACACCTCCAGCTTGCGCTGGCCTTTTTTGCACTCACAGGAGCTTGAGATCCCATCCAGTGGGCACAGAACCTCGTGAGCTGATTGGAAGGAGGTGACTGCAGGAAGTGACTTCACTTGGGAGTTAGGACCTTGTCTCATGCCACGTGGACTCCATCAGACATGGATTCAAGAAAACGCAACCTAGATGGCATAAAAGAGGAACAAGGTATTAGAACTGAAGTGCTACTCAGTGGCTTGGTTAAAAAGCAAAAAGAAGAAAAGAACAAGGACTGAGGGACAGCACCAGTGCCTTTTGTATGCAGTTCCCACCAACTCGATGAAAAAATCATCTGAATTTCTGTCCTCAGCAATTATCTTTTTCACTTTTGAAAAGACATTTTACATTCAAACTGCTATGTGCAAAAGATAGAGTATCGCTTTGTGTCTAGGAAAAAAACCTTCCCGTTTAACATTTCTAAGTCTTAAAGTGCAATTTCAGTGTCTTCTGTGGATATAAAAATATCGCTCAGAGCATAAATAGAATTTTTAAAGACATAGTAGAAACCCATATAAAATTTTTCTACTTTATTACCAGGGAAATAATGGAATTTTTAACAAAACACATCCTTATTCAACACAGAGTAATTATTTTGTCACACTCTAGCAAGCAGAGAGCCAATGAGATCTTACTTTGTGTTTATAATACATAATCTTTTACAGTCATTCAGTTATATGTAAAATAACTTAAAGGTGGTTTTTTCTCCAGGAGAATTTAAGATTATAGTTTTCAACTGAAGAAAGGACCATAAAGCACATCAAAATGTTTGTAATCTTTTATGAACATCATATTTATATTAGTTGCCAACCAGGTTGCTTTTATTTATCTTTGTTTTTATTGTTAATATCATGGTGTCCATTTATTTTTAATGAATGTGATAAAGAGTAAGGAAGTTTCCTTTTCAGGAAAGGGCTCTAAGATTCTTTGCTATAATTTAAGTAAATTTTTAAGATTATATCATTACTGTTATTTACTCTTGCTCTCAATGGCAAGAAAGGCTAAGTCCCCTTGATACTATTTCAGTGATTTTAAGTGTTTGCCTTAAATTCACTCATTTTCCCCTAGCTAACCAAGTGTTTACTACCTGCTGTCCTGTAGGCTGTTGAAGTGGCAGGTTGTAGTGGGGGAGTCAGGCTGACTTAGACCCTGGAGGCGACCTTGGGTTACAGGCTGGGGTAGGGGTGGGGAAGAGGGGAGGCTTCTGGGTCCCTCATGTCTAGGTGTCTAAATTAAGGTAAAAGGAGTATCATTAACCACGGCCCCAAGTATCCCACCTGGCAAGTGCTGGCACACATCCCGTGGGCCCAGCAGAAAATGGGCAGACATGCTGCCTCCACATCTCTTTAGCTCGTCGGGTTTGGTGAGCCTGCTGGCAGGGAGCCCCGGCACCTCGGCATAGGCAGGTGGCTGCTTCCTCTAAGCATCAGAACCTGCACTGGCCCCAGTGCTGTCCCAGTATTTGCATGAATTAGATGGTCCATTTATAGCCAACCTGAGTGAGAGTAGCAACAGTACAAAAGTAGCATCATCACAGAACATTAGCAGGCCCTGTGAAAGTTGTTTCTCATTTAGCATCATGTGTAGATATTCCTTATTTCATTATTTATTTATTAAGCATACCATACAAACACCAACATTCTTACCATATGATCATTCTATTCTTGATATACAATCAATAACTCACAATATCATCACATAGTTGTATATTCATCATCATGATCATTTCTTAGAACATTTGCATCAATTCCAAAAAAGAAATAAAAAGAAAACAGAAAAAAATTCATACATACCATACCCCTTACCCCTCCCTTTCATTGATCACTAGCATTTCAATCTACTAAATTTATTTTAACATTTATTCCCCTTATTATTTATTTTTAATCCATATGTTTTCCTCGTCTGTTGATAAGGTAGATAAAAGGAGCATCAGACTCAATGTTTTCACAATCACAGTCACATTGCAAAAGCGATATCATTATACAATCATCTTCAAGAAACATGGCTATTGGAACACAGCTCTACAGTTTCAGGCAGTTCCCTCCAGCCTCTCCATTACACCTTAACTAAAAAGGTGATAACTATTTAATTCATGAGAATAACCTCCAGGGTAACTCTGGAATCTCTCAGCTGTTGACACTTTATTTTGTCTCATTTCGCTCTTCCCCCTTTTGGTCGAGAAGGTTTTCTCAATTCCTTGGTGCTGAGTCCCAGCTCATTCTAGGATTTTTGTCCATACCCCTGGGAGTCATGTATCATGTAGAGAGGGGGAGGGCAGTGAGTTTGCTTGTCATGTTGGTTGAGAGAGAGAGGCCACATCTGAGCAACAAAAGAGTTTCTCTTGGGGGTGACTCTTAGGCCTAATTTTAAGTAGGCTTAGCTTATCCTTTGCAGAGTTAAATTTCATATGTACAAACCCCAAGATTGAGGGCTCAGCCTATCGCTTTGGTTGTCCCCTCTGCTTCTGAGAATATCAAGAATTCTGTACTTGAGGAAGTTGAATTTTCCCCCTTTCTCACCATTCCCTCAAGGGGACTTTGCAAATACTTTTTTATTCACTGCTCAGATCACTCTGGGATTTATCAGGGCATCACTCTGGACAAACCTACAAAATCTCATGTCCTACTCAAGGTTCCATGTACTGTGGTGTTCATTTAAGCTGTCCACATAAATTGTATTAGGAAATGCACTAGTCAAAATATAGATTTTGCACCAAATAAACATTTTTTGCTTTAGTCTCACACATAAGTTAAAGTTTTAAAATATTAATTACCATCTATTTTCAACACCCTTCAGTATTGACATTCCTTTGTTCTTCCTCATGCAAAACCATTTTAAATTTGTACATTTAGTCACTATCTTTATACACTCTAGGCATTCCTAAATTATACCACCTCAGTCTTTATCCTCTATCTTTCCTTCTGATTTCATTTGTGCCCCAGGCCTCCTTCCTCTATCATTCTCACATTCAGCTTCATTCAGTGTTCTAACATTATTGTGTTACAGTTAGGTAGTATTGTGCTATCCATTCATGAATTTTTACAATCAGTCCTTTTGTACAATCTGTATCCCTTCAGCTCCAATTACCCAATATCTACCCTATTTCTATATCCTGATGGTTTCTGTTACCAACTGAAATTCTCCAAGTTCATTCACTAATGTAAGTTCATGTTAGTGAGACCATACAGTATTTGTCCTTTTGTTTCTGACTAATCTCACTCAGCATAATGTCCTTAAGGTCCATCCATGTTGTTACATACTTCATAACTTTATTCTGTCTTACAGCTGCATAATATTCTATTGTATGTATATACCACAGCTTGTTTAGCCACTCATCTGTTAATGGACATCTGGGCTATTTCCATCTCTTCGCAATTCTAAATAATGCTACTATAAACATTGATATGCAAATGTATGTTTGTGTCCTTGCCCTCATGTCCTCTGAGTAGATATCTAGCAATGGTATTGCCGGATCATATGGCAATTCTATACTTAGCTTCCTGAGGAACTGTCAAACTTCCTTCCACAGCAGTTGTACCATTTGACATTCCCACCAACAGTGGATAAGTATGCCTCCTTCTCCACATTCTCTCCAGCGCTCATCATTTTCTGCTTTATTGATAATGGCCATTTTGGTGGGTATGAGATAATATGTCATTGTGGTTTTGATTTGCATTTCTCTACTAGCCAGGGAAGTTGAGCATCTTTTCATGTGCCCTTTGGCCATTTGTATTTCCTCTTCTGAGAAGTGTCTGTTCATGTCTTTTGCCCATTTTGTAATTGGATTCTCTGTCTTTTTGTTATTGAGTTGAACAGTCTCTTTATATATTCTGGATACTAGACCTTTATCTGATATATCGTTTCCAAATACTGTCTCCCATTGTGTAAGCTATCTTTTTACTTTCTTGACAAAGTTCTTTGATGCACAAAAGTATTTAATTTTGAGGAGTTCCCATTTATTTATTTCTTCAATGCTCATGCTTCGGGTGTAAGGTCTAGGAAACCACTTCTATTATAAGATTTATAAGATATTTCCCTACATTTTCTTCTAAAAGTGTTATGGTCTTAGATCTAATGTTTAGGTCTTTGATGCATTTTGAGTTAATTTTTGTATAGCGTGTGAGATATGAATCCTCTTTAATTCTTTTGCATGTGCATATCCAGTTCTCTAGGCACCATTTATTGAAGAGACTGTTCTGTCCCAGGTGAATTGCCTTGACTACCTTATCAAAGATCAATTATCCATAAATAAGAGGGTCTATATCTAAACACTGTATTCAATTCCATCAGTCAGTATATCTATCTTTATGCCAGTACCATGCTATTTTGACCACCGTAGCTTCATAATATGCCTTAAAGTCTGGTATCATGAGACCTCCCACTTCATTTTTCTTTCTCAGTATATTTTTAGCTATTCAGGGCACCCTTCCCTTCCAGATAAATTTGGTTATTGGTTTTTCTATTTCTGAGAAGTAAGTTGTTGGGATTTTAATTGGTATTGCATTGAATCTGTAAATCAATTTAAGTAGAATTGACAACTATATTTAGTCTTCCAATCCATGAACACAGTATGCCCTTCCATTTGTTTAGGTCTTCTGTGATTTCTTTTAACAATTTCTTGTAGTTTTCTTTTATAGGTCTTTTGTTTCTTTAGTTAAATTTATTCCTAAATATTTTATTCTTTTGGTTGCAATTGTAAATGGAATTTTTTCTTGATTCCCCCTCAGATTGTTCATTACTAGTATGTAGAAACACTACAGATTTTTGAGTGTTGATTTTGTAACCTGCCACTTTGCTGTACTCATTTATTAGCTCTAGAAGTTTTGCTGTGGATTTTTCAAGGTTTTTTACATATAGTATCATACTATCTGCAAACAGTTTTATTTCTTCCTTTCCAATTTTGATGCCTTGTATTTCTTTTTCTTGTCTAATTGCTCTGGCTAGAACTTCCAGCACAATGTTGAATAAAAGTCGTGATAGTGGACATCCTTGTTTTGTTCCTGATCTTAGGGGGAAAGTTCTCAGTTTTTCCCCATTGAGGATGATGTTAGCTGTGGGTTTTCATATATTCCCTTTATCATGTTGAGAAAGTTCCCTTCTATTCTTATCCTTTGAAGTGTTTTTAACAAAAAAGGATGTTGAATTTTGTCATATGCCTTTTCTGCATCAATTGAGATGATCATGTGTTTTGTTTTTTTTTTATTAACGGAAAGAAAAAAAAAAGAAATTAACACAACATTTAGAAATCATACCGTTCTACATATGCACTCAGTAATTCTTAACATCATCACATAGATGCATGATCATTGTTTCTTAGTACATTTGCATCGGTTTAGAGGAACTAGCAACACAACAGAAAAAGATATAAAATGTTAATATAAAGAAAAGAAATAAAAGTAGTAATAATAGTAAAAAACAACAACAACAAACAAACCAACAAGCAAACAAAAACAAAAAAAAACCCTATAGCTCAGATGCAGCTTCATTCAGTGTTTTAACATGATTACTTTACGATTAGGTATTATTGTGCTGTCCATTTTTGAGTTTTTGTATCTAGTCCTGTTGCACAATCTGTATCCCTTCAGCTTCAATTACCCATTGTCTTACCCTGTTTCTAACTCCTGCTGAACTCTGTTACCAATGACATATTTCAAGTTTATTCTCGAATGTCCGTTCACATCAGTGGGACCATACAGTATTTGTCCTTTAGTTTTTCGCTGGATTCACTCAGCATAATATTCTCTAGGTCCATCCATGTTATTACATGGTTCATAAGTTTATCTTGTCTTAAAGCTGCATAATATTCCATCGTATGTATATACCACAGTTTGTTTAGCCACTCTTCTGTTGATGGAGATTTTGGCTGTTTCCATCTCTTTGCAATTGTAAATAACGCTGCTATAAACATTGGTGTGCAAATGTCCATTTGTGTCTTTGCCCTTAAGTCCTTTGAGTAGATACCTAGCAATGGTATTGCTGGGTTGTATGGCAATTCTATATTCAGCTTTTTGAGGAACCGCCAAACTGCCTTCCACAGTGGTTGCACCCTTTGACATTCCCACCAACAGTGGATAAGTGTGCCTCTTTCTCCGCATCCTCTCCAGCACTTGTCATTTTCTGTTTTGTTGATAATGGCCATTCTGGTGGGTGTGAGATGATATCTCATTGTGGTTTTGATTTGCATTTCTCTAATGGCCAGGGACATTGAGCATCTCTTCATGTGCCTCTTGGCCATCCGTATTTCTTCTTCTGGTAGGTGTCTGTTCAAGTCTTTTTCCCATTTTGTAATTGGGTTGGCTGTCTTTTTGTTGTTGAGTTGAACAATCTCTTTATAAATTCTGGATACTAGACCTTTATCTGATATGTCGTTTCCAAATATTGTCTCCCATTGTGTAGGCTGTCTTTCTACTTTCTTGATGAAGTTCTTTGATGCACAAAAGTGTTTAATTTTGAGGAGCTCCCATTTATTTATTTATTTCTTCAGTGCTCTTGCTTTAGATTTAAGGTCCATAAAACCGCCTCCAGTTGTAAGATTCTTAAGATATCTCCCTACATTTTCCTCTAACTGTTTTATGGTCTTAGACCTAATGTTTAGATCTTTGATCCATTTTGAGTTAATTTTTGTATAAGGTGTGAGATACGGGTCTTCTTTCATTCTTTTGCATATGGATATCCAGTTCTCTAGGCACCATTTATTGAAGAGACTGTTCTGTCCCAGGTGAGTTGGCTTGACTGCCTTATCAAAGATCAAATGTCCATAGATGAGAGGGTCTATATCTGAGCACTCTATTCGATTCCATTGGTCGATATATCTATCTTTATGCCAATACCATGCTGTTTTGACCACTGTGGCTTCATAATATGCCTTAAAGTCCGGCATCACTAGACCTCCAGCTTCGTTTTTTTTCCTCAAGATGTTTTTAGCAATTCGGGGCACCCTGCCCTTCCAGATAAATTTGCTTATTGGTTTTTCTAATTCTGAAAAATAAGTTGTTGGGATTTTGATTGGTATTGCATTGAACCTGTAGATGAGTTTAGGTAGGATTGACATCTTAATTATATTTAGTCTTCCAATCCATGAACACGGTATGCCCTTCCATCTATTTAGGTCTTCTGTGATTTCTTTTAGCAGTTTTTTGTAGTTTTCTTTATATAGGTTTTTTGTCTCTTTGGTTAAATTTATTCCTAGGTATTTTATTCTTTTAGTTGCGATTGTAAATGGGATTCGTTTCTTGATTTCCGCCTCAGCTTGTTCATTACTAGTGTATAGAAAAGCTACAGATTTTTGAATGTTGATCTTGTAGCCTGCTACTTTGCTGTACTCATTTATTAGCTCTAGTAATTTTGTTGTGGATTTTTCTGGGTTTTCTACGTATAGTATCATATCGTCTGCAAACAGTGATAGTTTTACTTCTTCCTTTCCAATTTTGATGCCTTGTATTTCTTTTTCTTGCCTAGTTGCTCTGGCTAGAACTTCCAACACAATGTTGAATAATAGTGGTGATAATGGACATCCTTGTCTTGTTCCTGATCTTAGGGGGAAAGTTTTCAATTTTTCCCCATTGAGGATGATATTAGCTGTGGGTTTTTCATATATTCCCTCTATCATTTTAAGGAAGTTCCCTTGTATTCCTATCTTTTGAAGTGTTTTCAGCAGGAAAGGATGTTGAATCTTGTCAAATGCCTTCTCTGCATCAATTGAGATGATCATGTGGTTTTTCTGCTTTGATTTGTTGATATGGTGTATTACATTAATTGATTTTCCTATGGTGAACCATCCTTGCATACCTGGGATGAATCTTACTTGGTCATGGTGTATAATTCTTTTAATATGCTGCTGGATTCAATTTGCAAGTATTTTGTTGAGGATTTTTGCATCTATATTCATTAGAGAGATTGCTTTGCAGTTTTCTTGTAATATCTTTGTCTGGCTTTAGTATGAGGGTGCTGTTGGCTTCATAGAATGAGTTAGGTAGCCTTCCCTCCTCTTCAATTTTTTTAAGAGTTTGAGCAGGATTGGTACTAATTCTTTCTTGAATGTTTGGTAGAATTCACATGTGAAGCCATCTGGTCCTGGACTTTTCCTTTTGGAGAACCTCTTAATGACTGATTCAGTTTCTTTACTTGTGATTGGTTTGTTGAGGTCATTTATTTCTTCTCGAGTCAATGTTGTTTGTTCATGCCTTTCTGGGAAGTTGTCCATTTCATCTACATTGTCTAGTTTATTAGCGTAAAGTTGTTCATAGTATCCTCTCATTACCTCCTTTATTTCTGTGGGGTCAGTGGTTATGTCTCCCATTTCTGATTTTATTTATTTGTATCCTTTCTCTTCTTCTTTTTGTCAACCTCACTAAGGGTCCATCCATCGTATTGATTTTCTCATAGAACCAACTTCTGGTTTTGTTGATTTTCTCAATTGTTTTCATGTTCTCAATTTCATTTATTTTTGCTCGGATCTTCATTATTTCTTTCCTTTTGCTTGCTTTGGGATTAGTTTGCTGTTCTTTTTCTAGTTCTTCCAAGTGAACAGTTAATTCCTCAATTTTTGTTCTTTCTTCTTTTTTGATATAGTCATTTAGGGCAATAGATTTCCCTCTATGCACTGCCTTTGCTGCATCCCACAAATTTTGATATGTTGTGTTTTCGTTTTCATTTGCCTCGAGATATTTACTGATTTGTCTTGTAATTTCTTCCTTGACCCACTGTTTGTTTAAGAATGTGTTGTTGGCCTCCATATATTTGTGAATTTTCTGGTATTATTGATTTCCAACTTCATTCCTTTATGATCTGAGAAAGTGTTTTGTGTGATTTCAATCTTTTTAAATTTATTGAGACTTGCTTTGTGACCCAGCATATGGTCTATCCTCAAGAATGATCCATGAGCACTTGAGAAAAAGGTGTATCCTGCTATTGTGGGGTGTAATGTTCTATATATGTCTGTTAAGTCTAGCTCATTTATTATATTATTCAAATTCTCTGTTTCTTTATTGATCCTCTGTCTAGATGTTCTGTTCATTGATGAAAATGGGGAATTGAAGTCTCCAACTATTATGGTAGATGTGTCTATTTCTCTTTCCAGTGTTTGCAGTGTTTGCCTCATGTATTTTGGAGCATTCTGGCTCGGTGCATAAATATTTATGATTGTTATGTCTTCTTAATGAATCACTCCTTTTATTAATACATAGTGTCCTTCTTTGTTTCTTTTAGCCGTTTTACATTTGAAGTCTAATTTGTTGGATATTAGTATAGCTATTCCTGATCTTTTTTATTGTTATTTGCATGAAATAACTTTTTGCAACCTTTCACTTTCAACCTTTGTTTATCCTTGGGTCTAAGATGCACTTCCTGTAGACAGTATATAAATGGGTCCTGTTTTTTAATCCATTCTGCCAGTCTGTGTCTTTTGATTGGGGAGTTTAATCCATTAACATTTAGTGTTATTATTGTATAGGCAGTACTTTCTTCTACCATTTTGCCTTTTGATGTCATATCTAATTTTTCTTCTTTTTACCTTTACTGATAGTCTTCATTTCTACACTCTTCTCCACACCTCTCTCTCCTGTCTTTTCCTATCTGTCTCTAGTGCTTCCTTTAGTGTTTCTTACAGAGCTGGTCTCTTGGTCACAAATTCTCTCAGTGATTTTTTTTGTCTGAAAATATTTTAATTTCCCCCTCATTTTTGAAGGACAATTTTGCTGGATTAGAATTCTTGGTTGGCAGTTTTTCTCTTTTAGTAACTTAAATATATCATCACACTGTCTTCTCACCTCCGAGGTTTCTGCTGAGAAATCTACTCATAGTCTTATTGGGCTTCCCTTGTATGTGATGGATTGCTTTTTTCTTGCTGCTTTCAAGATTCTCTCTTTCTCCTTGACATCTGACATTCTGATTAGTACGTGTCCTGGAATATGTCTATTTGGATCTGTTCTGTTTGGGGTATGCTGCACTTCTTGGATCTGTAATTTTTTTTTTTTAATTTTTTTATTAATCAAAAAAAAGAAAAGAAATTAACACAACATTTAGAAATCATTCCATTCTACACATGCACTCAGTAATTCTTAGTATCATCACATAGATGTATGATCATCATTTCTTAGTACATTTGCATCGATTTAGGAAAAGAACTAGCAAAACAGCAGAAAAAGATATAGAATGTTAATATAGAGAAGAGAATTAAAATAATAATACTAATAATATATATATATATAAAAAGGAAAAAGAAAAAAACAAAAACAAAAGATACAAACACACAAACAAACAAACAAAAAACCATATTTCAGGTGCAGCTTCATTCAGTGTTCCAACCTAGTTACATTACACTTAGGTATTATTGTGCTGTCCATTTTTGAGTTTTTGTATCTAGTCCTGTTGCACAGTCTGTATCCCTTCAGCTCCAATTACCCATTATCTTACCCTGTTTCTAACTCCTGCTGGTCTCTGTTACCAATGATATAGTCCAAGCTGATTCTCGAATGTCGGTTCACATCAGTGGGACCATACAGTATTTGTCCTTTAGTTTTTGGCTAGACTCACTCAGCATAATGTTCTCTAGGTCCATCTATGTTATTACTTGCTTCATAAGTTTAGTCTGTCTTAAAGCTGCATAATATTCCATCGTAGGTATACGCCACAGTTTGTTTAGCCACTCGTCTGTTGATGGGCATTTTGGCTGTTTCCATCTCTTTGAAGTTGTAGATAATGCTGCTATAAACACTGGTGTGCAAATGTCCGTCTGTGTCTTTGCCCTTAAGTCCTTTGAGTAGATACCTAGCAGTGGTATTGCTGGGTCGTAATCCATTCTGTCATTCTATGTCTTTTGATTGGGAAATTCAGTCCATTAACTTTTAGTGTTATTACTGTTTGGATAATATTTTCCTCTACCATTTTGGCTTTTGTATTATATATATCATATCTGATTTTCCTTCTTTCTACACTTTACTCCATACCTCTCTCTTCTGTCTTTTCGTATCTGACTCTAGTGCTCCCTTTAGTATTTCTTGCAGAGCTGGTCTCTTGGTCACAAATTCTCTCAGTGACTTTTTGTCTATAAATGTTTTAATTTCTCCTTCATTTTTGAAGGACAATTTTGCTGGATATAGGAGTCTTGGTTGGCAGTTTTTCTCTTTTAGTGATTTAAATATATCATCCCACTGTCTTCTAGCTTCCATGGTTTCTGCTGAGAAATCTACACATAGTCTTATTGGGTTTCCCTTGTATGTGACAGATTGTTTTTCTCTTGCTGCTTTCAAGATCCTCTCTTTCTCTTTGACCTCTGACATTCTAACTAGTAAATGTCTTGGAGAACGCCTATTTGGGTCTATTCTCTTTGGGGTGCGCTGCACTTCTTGGATCTGTATATTTAGGTCTTTCATAAGAGTTGGGAAATTTTCAGTGATAATTTCTTCCATTAGTTTTTCTCCTCCTTTTCCCTTCTCTTCTCCTTCTGGGACACCCACAACACGTATATTTGTGCGCTTCATATTGTCATTCAGTTCCCTGATTCCCTGTTCAAGTTTTTCCATTCTTTTCCCTATAGTTTCTGTTTCTTTTTGGAATTCAGTTGTTCCATCCTCCAGTTCACTAATTGTAGCTTCTGTCTCTTTAGATCTACCATTGTAGGTATCCATTGTTTTTTCCATTTTTTCTTCTTTGTCCTTCACTCCCACAAGTTCTGTGATTTGTTTTTTCAGATTTTCTATTTCTTCTTTTTGTTCAGCCCATATCTTCTTCATGTCCTCCCTCAATTTATTGATTTGGTTTTTGAAGAGTTTTTCCATTTCTGTTCGTATATTCAGCATTAGTTGTCTCAGCTCCTGTATCTCATTTGAACTATTGGTTTGTTCCTTTGATTGGGCCATATCTTCAATTTTCCGAGCGTCATCCATTATTTTCTGCTGGTGTCTGGGCATTTGATCAGATCTCCCTGGGTGTGGGACCCAGCTGGTTGAAAGGTTTTTCTGTGGAATCTCTGGGCTCTGTTTTTCTTTTCCTGCCCAGTAGGTGGCGCTCGTGGCGGTCGTTTGTCTGCGGGGCAGTCGGCCCGGGAAACCGCGCGTGGAGGCGGGGGTCGCTGGCCGTGGCTTGGGGGAGTGCCGGTCCAAATTGCCCAGCTGGCCCGAGATGCCAAGCGTGACGGGAGGGCCCCGCTATCCAATGTTCCCAGTCAGACCGGGGAGCCACGTGCGTGGAGGGGACCCCAGACGCCAGCCACCCCAGCCGGGAAAACGTGCACCCCTCGGGTATCTCACAGCAGTGGATTCTCCCTACCCGTTCAGCCGTTCCAGAATGGGGTACGCTGTCTTTTTTGGTCTCTGTCGTGACTCCGGGAGCTGTTTTGTATTGTTTCTGTTTCTTTAGTTGCTTTTCTGGAGGAGGAACTAAGACCCGCACGTCTTACTAAGCCGCCATCTTCTCCGGAAGTCTCTGGATCTGTAATTTTAAGTCTCATAAGAGTTGGGAAATTTTCAGTGATAATTTCTTCCATTACTTTTTCTCCTCCTTTTCCATTCTCTTCTCCTTCTGGGATACCACAACATGTATATCTGTGTGCTTCATGTTGTCATTCAATTCCCTGAGTCCCTGCTCATATTTTTCCATTCTTCCCTATATTTTCTTTTGCTTATCAGATTTCAGGTATCCCATCCTCCAGTTCACTAATCCTATTTTCTGCCTCTTGAAATCTAACATTGTAGGTTTCCACTGTTTTTTTCATCTCTTATACTGTGCCTTTCATTCCTATAAGTTCTGTGATTTCTTTTTTCAGGCTTTTAATTTCTTCTTTTTGTTCATTCGTTGCCTTCTTTATATCCTCCCTCAGTTCATTGATTTGATTTTTGATGAGGTTTTCCATGTCTGTTCAAACATTCTGAATTAATTGTTTCAACTCCTGTATCTCATTTGAGTTGTTGATTTGTTCCTTTGACTGGGCCAGTATCTTCAGTTTTCCTAGTGTGATTCACTATTTTTTGCTGGTGTCTTGGCATTTAATTACCTTAATTAGTTTATTCTGGAGATTGTTTTCACTTTTTTACCTAAGATTTTCTTGCTGGATGATTTTGTTGTCTGTCTGTTCTTTGACATTCAGTTCAGCTTATTCTAGACCTCTAGCTTAGGTTTTGTTTAACAGATCAGAATTTTTCAGTTCTTGTTTTCTTGTTTCTTGCCCGGCCTGTGTGGTGCCTTTTTACCCCCCTTAGGAGGGTCTACTTAGGTGTTATAGACCCCAGTCAGATTTCCCAGACCAAACTGGCCTCCTCTCAGGAGGATAGAGTCACCTGCGTCCGTTTTCCCTGAGGATGAGACCCAGCAGGTTGAAAGGCTTTCCTGTGAAGCCTCTGAAACCTATGTTTTTCCTATCTTGCCTAGTATGTGGTGCTTTTCTGCCTGCGGGTCCCACCAGCATAAGGTGATGTGGTACCTTTAACTTCAGCAGACTCTCCCTGCTGGGGGCGTGGTTGAGAGAGAGGAGAGGTTGTAGGCTGGCTTTTATCACTTCTCCAGACCCTGAGGTTTGAGTTCCTTGAGGGAGGGATTCCACCTGAGCTGGGCCCCACCCGTCTCCTGGGGAAGGTACAGGCTCCAGATAAACACTCAAACAAGCTTAATTCTGCCTTTGCCTAGGGCATTGGAGCCTGAGAATCCCTGCAGCTGTATCTAAAGAGTAGTCAACCCATAGAAGCACACACAAAAAAGAAAAAGAAAAATCCTTTTCAGAGCAGGATCCCCATTCCCCGGGTTTGCTAATCAAGAGCTTAAGTTGCTCTGTGTATCTCCAGGTCCTATGGGCCCCCTCCTTTCCTTCAGTGCCCAGAGCTTTTCAAATCCAAAAAAAATCTGTTTTTTCTTTTTTTCATCAGCCCTGCCCCCTCTGTGCCGGGGCAAAAACCAGCAACCTCAGCTTTTACTCGAGGTTCAGCTGAGCTGGGGGCCTATTTTTAGTTGTCAGAATTTGTTAATTAATTCCACAATTGGAGCTTGGTTGTGCTCAACCCCTGCTGCTGGTAAAGTCTCTTTCCTTTTCCCTCTGGAAGCAACCTGTGGGGGAGGGGTGCTGGCCACCATGGCTTAGGGTCTCACAGTTCTGGGTGGACTTGCAGCCGGTCCAACTTGTCCAGACTGGGGTACACTGTGTGTCCAGTCACTGGCGTGGCTCCAGCAGTTATCTGTACTGTTCCTGGCTATTTATTAACTGCTCTGGAGGACAAACTAAATCCAACACCTCACTAAGCCGCTATCTTGGTCCCATAGATATTCTTTTAAGGTTAAAAAAAAATTTCTTCCAAATTCAAGTTTATTATAGTGAGACTCCAGCTCCTCCACCCATGCAGTCTGGTCACCCCACTTCTGATCTGGAGCCTGTTATTGGGAAGGAGAAGTCCCCCCCCACACACACACACACCAAACCCATATTCACAGTGGTGTGGACAGTCAGCCTCCAAAGTGAGTGCACTGCTTCCTGATGCCACTGGGCACACAAGGAGCTTGGCCACACCAAGCTTCCTTCCACCAGACCCCATGGGGTGGTCGCGTCCCCCCCTTATCCATCCAATTCCCCATTCCAAACATAGCCATTTCAGGCAGAAGAGGACCTGATGCAGTCAGTGAGGTTGGGAAGAAAGTGTATTCAAACTAAAAGTCTGATATAGATTATTTTAATTTGTATGATCAAATTTTCTGAAATGCAGAATGTGCTATATTTCTGGAGGTGCTACCTCTGGCCTCAGGCCTGTACAAGGCCAGCAGAGAGGCCCCAGCCAGGCTCCATGAACCTCTCTGAGGAATCTGCTGCTATTTCTCAGATTTTCCACCTGCAGTTGTGGGTCACTCCAGTACTCTCAAAGTGTTCTCACAAGCCTTCACTCCAGAATCTGGGTTGGCACTTTCTTCAGGTCTGCCCTCCGCCAGGCAGTTGTACATATATTCAAAATAAATGGACAGCCAGTCCAGGCAGTTCCCCCCTTTACTTGGTCTCTGTAGAGCCGCTACAGTCTAATTTATCATGAAGCTTTTAGATCAGTTTAGCCCCAGTCTATTGGGTCATGATCTCTTTGTTCTATCAGAAAGCCAGGAGAATTCATTGTTGCAAATAGATCTTGTAGAGAAAGTCCAAAATCTAGGTGACTCCAGTCTTGACTATCATCATATACCTATGAGGCTAACTAGCAGTTCAGTTATTTATGTTCTGGCTTCAGTGTCGCATTACATGTGGGAATCTTAACATGAATTCATTTGCTGAATTCAAACATTGAATTCAGCAAAATTCAATGTTTGCTGAATCTTAACATTCAGCAAAGTGGGTGAGCTGTGTGCCGGGCGCTGGGCTAATCCAGGGGTTGCAGGCTGGTAGAGGCCAGGTACACACACTTTCACTTCTGCTCTTGGGAGATGAGCGCCCCAGTAGAAGGGGCTTTGACCACTCATGAAGCCAATCGGAAAGTTCCATCCCTTGGCTGTTATTGAGCCTGCATTTGAATGGTCCGTGCTGAGAGATTAAGAGGAAGAAGCAAGTCACTTCCTGGTGATTGCATCTGCCCAGTTGCTGCCATCTTGTCACTCCCTCATAGACTTGTTATTGAAACCATGGCTGATCTGTGTCGTGCCTTAGCTGTGAGCCAGGCACCATTCACTGGAAGCTCTTTGCGTCAATTAACCCATCTTGTCCTCACAACATCCCTTTTAGGGGTGAGTGCTAGCATCATCCCCATCTTACAGGTAAAGAAACCAAAGCCCAGGCACCCATTCACCATCACACTGCTAGAAGAGGCAGGGATGGGATTTGAATTCAGCCAGCTTTGAGCCCATGCTCAGCTTCCCGCCTGTGAAGTGGGAACAGTTTTACCATCACTGCATAGGATTGTTGCGTGGAATGAGTGAGTTAATGTGGAAAGAGCTTTGTATGGTACCTAACATAACAGACACCACATGCTTGCTTTCATCTTATTCTTTCATCCTATCCTGCGTCTATGAGTACATGTTTAATGTTTGGTAATGATGTGATTATATGGTGTGGAATTTATTTGGGTGGAAGGATTTATTTTAATAGTTTCATAAATGCCTTCAGCCTTGAGTTTATTGAATCATTAAAAGGTCAAAGTGGTGACTTAAAATGTTTCCCTTTTATTTCTCTGCATTTTATGGCAATTTCATGCTACAGAGGGATTTGTGTATTAGGGTGTTTGCCAAGGTCTGGGGAAGAATCCTGTGTGAATGTCGAGGGCAAGCTGTATGACTGAGGTAAGTGCCGATGAAGTGCCAGGAGGAGGAAGGGGCCCTAGCTGGGTGTGGTGGGGACCACAAGGGCAGAAAAGGCTTTCTGGGGAGCTTGTGCGAGTCTGGGAGGAAGAGCAGGAGACAGGTACTGGGAGACACGGGGGTTGGAGAAAGCACCGCCTGTGGGAGTGGGTGAGAGGGCTCAGGGGGCCAGGAGAGGGCGGCAGGTGGTGGGGCCGGATGGTGAGCAGACCCAGGGGCTGGGGTGCCAGACTGGTCTGCCTCCTCCTTGCTTGCCTCAAGGGCATCGAAGTGTCAGCTTCTCAAGGACTGGTGCTTTGGACTTTCATCCCCTGCTCTCCACCCAGAGCCTGAAACAGTGCACGTAGCAGGCCCTTCATAGAGATCTGTAGGTCATCACATTTCTGCTTTCCTCAGGCTCTGTGTTCTTGCCCACTTGTAGGCAGCTGGGGTCATGATAAACTCAGAAGCGCCTGGGCTTTTCCATGATAATGGACCATCTTGGTTCCATTATCAGCTTACAGGAGAGTAACCAGGACACAGGAGCTTCTGGGCTTCAGGGCAATTACCAGGTTTGGAGAAAGCTTCTCCAGGGCCCTGGCCTAGTACCTCGGAGAAGGTGGTGCCTGGTGAAGGGCTGAGCCACCAGGACTGCCTTGTGGTAGGAAGCACTTGTCGAATTGAATTGAAGCTTGACTTGATTCCTGCCCTTTCCAAATGAAGTTTTGGGCTCTTCAGATTTACCCAGAAAGAATCCTTGCATGGTAAGAGATCCCAAACCGAGACAGCAGTCCTGCCCCAGAGAACCTGCAGTTGACTCCCGTCTGGAAACAGTGCCCTGGATTCTATATGCCAATTCTGCATCACTTATGGGGGCACCTCCTGATGGTCTAGAATCTGCTCTCAGGTGTGTGGTGCAGCTCACTGCATTGCAAATGTCAGTTCTCACCCAGCATCAGAGGTGCAGTCGGTACAGCTGCACATAGAGCTTCCACTTTATTTTCCTCTGGATTTTTAAATGTTTTATCTTTCCTTTTCTCTTTTTTTTTTTTTGACAGAAAGTTTTGCTGCTGTTGTTATTTTTAACAGTCATTTATTCACTGTAAATACAAATGAAGATACAGTACAATTAATTTCTTTGCTAATCAAAATATTTGATCAAATGAAGCTATTTTTCAATTCTTAGAAGTAATTATATCGTTCTTTAAAAGGAAGCGAAGGAATTCATTACTGAGTATTTCTAATTAGGAGTTTTTGCTACCTGCTGTGTTCTTATTCTATATCAAGCATCAGGACTTTTTTTTTCTTCCTGAAAGGGATTATGGAAGAAAAACTTTTTAGTTGTTTCCCTAAGTATTCAGGACAAAACTTAGTAGATGAATCACACAGCATGATTAGATAATTATAACCTTCATAATAGTTCATTTACAGACATATTTCTAATCCAACCACTTTGTCCAGCCTCTTGCCTCTAGTCAGGTGACTGCCATCCTGAACACCCAAAATGGCACAATGACTAATGTGACCAAGGAGTACGGAAGGTAAAAAAGCTGTGTTGGACAGCCTACCTCTTCTTTCTCTGTACTCTGAATGCATTCCCTTTTATGTCTTACTAACTAGAAATTCAGAACTGTATCAGTCAGCTCAACATAACCAACAGCCTCAAAACTTCAGGGGCGCACAACAGTAAGCACTCATTCAGCTTTCATATCGTAGGGGGCTGATCTGGGCTGGGCTCAGCTGGGCAGGGCTCAGCTGGGACGTCTTTGCACCCCTGTCCTTCATCTTCCCCCTCTGCTCAGGATGCTAGCCAGGGCATGTTCTTCTCAGAGGTGCTGGAAGAGGTGCAAAGGGACTTGACCAGTCACACAAATGCTTTTTAAGTCTTTGGTCATGTTATGCTTGCTAACATTTCATCGACCAAGCAAGTCATGTGGCTGAGATCCAAAGGCACTCAGCCTCTTTAGTGGGAGGACAGAGTCCCATGACAAAGGATGAGGATATGGGAGGGCTGAAGAAATGGGATCTTGAAGGTAATACATAAGGAAACAAATATATATGTATACCTCCATCTCCAACACTACTGGATTTTTTGACAATTCAACCCAAACCCTACCCCCACCCTTGTATATTCTCCATTGCCTGTTGTCTAGAGAAGTTGCTTTATGGTGGAAAACTGAGTTGGCCAAGAACAAGACTGGACATAATTTGTCAGAACATTAAAAGGCTCTTTTTTGGAACCACCGCCCCTAATGGAGCCATTGAAACAAGGGTATAATAAAACCATGAATGAGAGAGAGCTAACAAAATTTTCAGCTCAGATAATAACTAGGAGCATGACCTGTGCCTGGCTGGCTCTTGCTCTTGGCTTAGCTCTCATCCCAGGTGCTGCCACCTTCCCCTTAGCAGGTTAGGTAAGGATGCTTCTGGCTTAGAGTTTTCTGCCACCTTAAATGTGAGCTCCCTGCAGCAGAGACTGGTTAATCCATCTGTGTATCCCAGGTGCTGGTGAGCGCAGAGCCTTTCTGACCTGGGTGGGTGCTACCTGAATTTTTTTTTTCCTGGAATGACCGTGCAGGGCAGTTCTCTCTGGTGGGTGCGGTCAGTCCCACCTTACAGATGGAGAACCTAAGCTCAGAGAGGCCAAGCGACTTGCATGAGGGCCGCCTGCCTCTGCCTCCCCAGTCAGGGCTCACCACCTTTAGGGCAGCCTCTAGGGTGATTCTGTCCTAATGGTACAGTTTAGAACGACAGGTTTACAGTGTAAAGCTGTGACTTGATTTTTACTAAAGGAGGCGTGTAACTGAGAAGCACCCCATAAAAATGAGGGGGCTGCTAGTAGGTGCTTTGGCAATTGTACACTTCATATGTTGCAGCATTATTTCTCATCCCAGCACTGGTCTGTGTGCAGCCTTGAAGAGGACTGGAATCTCTGTTTGGCGGTGGTGACCCTTATTTCTCTGCAACAACTAAAGACAACAGTTGTTTGCTAAAACAATGTCCCTTGAATACTCTTAAATAAATAAGAAAATTTCTTTAAAACATATAAAGCATTCTCTTAACAGATCAGACCAATAGTGCATAAAATGCCTTAAAAAAAAAACATTTAGAGCTGCGCATCATGCTTAGTGCTGGGAGCTGAGCCCCGCTGGGGCGCACGCGGCTCTGGACGGGCTGGTCCTCTCGCAGACACAGCAGCCTGGGCCCAAAGTCGGTGCCTGGCGCCTCTGTCTCCCTCACGTCCTTCTCTGTGTGTTGCAGCTGTAATTCCTGTCCCAAGAGTGCTTTTTATGTAAAGCATAGTTAATATTGGAAAATGTCATTTGCATCTGAAGATAGTGGTATCTTTTTTGATTAGGAGGAACATTTCTTCTACTTACAGAAAAAGCATGATTTTTTTCCCATTCAGATTCAGTGCTCATGTGAGGAATGTCAGGGATGCAGCAGCGCCAGACCAGGAGCCATCTGTTCCCCACCCCACCCCATCCCTGGTGCCTTCAGGCCTGGGGCACGAGGCTGGCAGCGGCTCAGCAGCTCCACTAAAAGGCGAAATGTCAACCAGAATGTCGGCGCTTTGCAGGTGCCACACCAGTGCCCTTGGCAGGAGGCCCAATGGGCTTCATACTCCAGGACCCAAGGGGTTCTCTGAGTACTGTGGGCCTGGGACCTGCACTCCGAGCCCATGACTGCGGTGCCCTGTAGGGGAGGGCTCAGCAGGGTTCTTTGTTTAATAATTAGGTTTACAAGCAGGGGCAAAATATCTTCCACTGGCAGCAAAACCACCCCCATGAAAGGGAGACATCGTGGTGGCCCAAGGGTCTTCCCTGCCCACGCACCTGGTTGTGCAGGGCCGGCTTCTCCTTTGATGACTCCTTTGTGGACTAAGGCTCCTTGGCCTCCCGGGCCCCACCCAGGCATCGCCACAGCCCAGACCATCCATGACTGTGTATCTTGCAAAATTGAGAAAAGCGGTTGACTTTGGGGTCAGGCAGCCTCTGAGCTCTCGATAGGCTCTGAGACTTGGGGCATTTCTTGACCTCCCGAGTTTCAGCTTGTGGAATAAGGGTAATGCTCCATCCTGCCCCAGGGTTCTAATCAGTTTCTGCCTGCACTTCCTCCAGCCCCCGGAGCAGCCCGTGGTTTCCATGGCACAGCACCCCCCTCCTTCATAGTACCCGTTGAGCAATAACCTCCTTTCACCTGGCAGAGGCTCCACCTGTGCCCTCTCTGGCCCCACTGGACTCTCAGATCCACCTGGGCAGAGATGATACTTAGGATTATTTCTTACCTCTGCATCCCTGGCACCTAGCAAAGTCCTGGGCATGTGACAGATGTTCCATAGGTGTTTGTTGAATGGCTTATTGGAATAATAGCTCGTCGTTATCAAGTGATCTTTGTTTAATAATTAGGTTTACAAGCAGGGGCAAAATATGTTCCACTGGCAGCAAAACCAGTGTATTACGTGTGGTCGCAGGTGCTGGCCTGCCTGCCTCAGGGCTCTGGGGTTAAAGGTGGCACGAATGATACTCATTAGCCCTGTTTTATGGATGAGGCTGCACAGGTGGGAGCTGGAGACTGGGACACCCTCTCAGGACTGTGCATCGTACTCGGGAGCCCCGTCACCTGCCCGCCTCTGCCCACAGCGACCCTTCCTGTCACACATTTTGCATTGTTGTATAATTTATTTAATAATACATATATCATTTAATTTATAATATATAATTACCATTGCTTTTATAGCATTCATCTTCTAAGTAGAAAAGTACTAATTATTCACTTTGGAGAATTCAGAAAATGCAGAAAAGTATAAAAAAGAAAATAAAAATCATCTCTAATCCCTCCATCCAGAAAATGAATCTTAATACTTGTGTGTGTGCACACCACCTGTGTGTGCATACATGCGTGTATGTGTGTGATACCATTTTGTGGTCCTTTTCCATTTAATATTGCATCACAAATATTTTACCATATTATTAAATTATTCTCTGAAACTCCTAAACAGCTTCATTATAATCCATCTTATAGAAATATCAATTGTTACCCAATAAAGAAGTACATAAATAAAAGAATCACAAGGCAATAAATGCAACAGAAAGCAAGCAGAGACAGGAGAGTGAGAAGGAGTCAGGGAGGGGTGGTGGTGGTAGAAAAACTCTGAAGGACATGAGAGAGGGAGCCTTGGCAATACAGGGCCGTGTGTTCTGGGGGAGAGAACAAGTGCAAAAACCCTGAGGCAAGGATGTATTTGCTGTGTTTGAAACAAAACAAGGGGAACTTTTGACTTGGAAAAGGCTAAACAAGAGTCACTAGGTGGGAACTCAGAGAGTTTTGGGGAGCAGACCAGTGGGAGGACTATTGCGAAGCTTTGTCTTTTACTCTGAGTAATGTGTCAAGCCAATTGAGAGTTTTGCCTTGATCTTATTTGCATCTTTAAAAGATCATCCTCAGAAGAAAATGACTGGGGGACCAAATGGGAAGCATGGAGATGTTGCAATAATCCACACAAAACATGATGGGGGGTGAGGATGGAGGTAGCAAGGAGTCACCACATGTGTGAATGAATGGAAAGCATGGTCACTGGGATCTGAAGATGGTTAGGAGGTGGATGATAGAAAGTCCTCGGACAGGAAGAGCTGAGTTTCTGTTGACTGACAAAGGAGATTTCAGGAGCAACATGCCTCGTTGGTAATGGCAGTGGTGGCAGTGGCAGAGCAGAGGGTGGGGAGGTGGAGTGAGAAGACTGGGCTTGATCATGTTACATCTGGGTGCCCACTAGACTCCCATGGAGGTGTGGAGTGCATGTTTGACCACAGATGTAAGTGGGGATTGTCAATGACCGGTGGTATTTAAAGATCACCTAGGTGTGTCTCAGAAGGTCCCAAATGAACTGCACAAGGCTGAGCTCTCAACCCTCAGGCAACACCTCCTCCCTACGCTTGTACAAATTCACCATTTTCTGGGTGTGGAAAGTAGGTGAGATGTCCTTTTTCTGGACTTCAAGAGCAAAAAAGAGGAGAGAAGGGAAGGGGGTGAGGGTGAAAGAGGTTAGGGTGAGGATGAGTCCAAGGTTAGAGACCAGGGAATGCCAATTCAGAGGTAGAGGTGAGGAGGAGCCAGGAAAGGAGCCTGGAAGGTATAGAAGGAAAGGAGGGGGGGAAACTAAGAATGCATGTACCAGAGGCCATGAAGGAGGGGGAGGTCAGCTCTGCAGCCAAGCAGGATTGATTTCCCATGGCATTTAGCCACAAGGCAGTATTGGTGACCTTGATGAGCTGTGTCATTTCTGTCTGGGGAATGGCAGCACCTGGGGGCAAGGACTAAGCCTGACTGCAGTGGGTTCCAGAGGGAGCACCTTGACTGGCCATCACCCTGCCCTTGGCACTGACCTGCTCTCATTACTTCTCCACGGCAGGTATGCCCAGCCTTACCTTTCAGCTAAACCCATATCCATGGTTAGATGCCAGTTTCAGCATCTGCCTCGTGTGTGTCTCTTTGCTTATCTTCCCTTTAAGCTGGAGGTCTCCAGGACTTGCCTTGCGCAATGCGTCCAGAGCCAAGAGGTGATTTATTATTTACTAAATGGATCACTTATCCACTTTGTTTTGTCCAGACTGCTGTCGAGTGGGCTGAAAAAATGCCCAAAGGCCCGCCACCCATATCTCCCAAGGAGAGGGCAAAGAGGGACATCCTGGCACGTCTCCGCAAAGCAGTGACTTCCCATTATGGCGCCATCACCCAGGAGTTTGAGAACTTTGACACCATGAAGACAAACACTGCCTCCCGAGATGAGTTCAGGGCCATCTGCAATCGTCACGTCCAAATCTTGACAGATGAACAAGTAAGCAATGCGTTGGCGGATTCTCCTAAGCAATGGGGTATGGGCCCAGCCATTTTGCAGGGTGGTAAATATGCGAGTTGAAGACTGTTCTCTAACTTTAAAACACTTGAAGTTATTATATATTTTTCTCATCTTACTGAAGACTCAGGGGAGCCCTCCGTTTTTGGAATAGGTATGAACTGCACCTTTCCAGTCAGGTTCAAATAGTGTCAAATCAATAGTACATTGAATTAACCTCAGCTCCAGCTACCACTGTCCTTCACCCTTCCCTGGATCATTCTGGGACCTATAAAATCCCAAAAGGGCAATCTGTGTCTCTACCCACTTGAGCAGGGAGCATGGAGCCTTAAGTTGCTGCCCACCCACTTACCACTCAGTCCCTCCAGCCTTGCTTCTTGCCACTTTATGGCCCTGCTGTCAGTGCTTTCAGACTCTCCGGGGCTAATCTCTAAGCAGGCTGTAGCAGCCCACTGCCCACAGGATGGATCCAGAGACCCCCAGTCTAGGGTCCTGCTATCCATCACAGCACCCCCAAAGGAGGGACTCAGCAGTCTCCTCTCTCAAGAGGAGCTCAAAGGCTCTGGCAGCTGCTACCTTGGGCCTCTAGAGCCCTCCGAGCGCAGTGGATTCCCAGAGCCAACCTGGCCACCGTTGCAGTAGGAAAGGAGGAGCTTCAGCAGAGAATGCCACTGCTAGCTGACTGTGGTCCATTGTGGCAGTAATCACTGTGCCTTGAATGCCTTTGCCTCTGCTATGCCTCAAGTGCCGCAACAGTGCCTGGCACCAAAGAATGCAGCAAATCCTGATGAGGGATGTTGGCCCTTAGATGGTTGTCCACATTCACCTGTCCTACCATATGCCTCTGAGCCCCAATGTTACAATTAGGGAAGCAGATTGCCCTTCACCCATAAAACGCATTGCTACAAACCCACCCAAAGTCTCAATGAAGCAGTTCCCATCCCCACAGAATAATTTCAAGGAAAAGGGAGATCCAAAGTCCTTACGAAAGCAACTCTGCCCCCCTGCATCATCCTGGTTCTGCTCCGGCTCCACCCGGGGAGCTTCCTGCAGATTTCCCAGGGAACCTGGGGCATCTTCCACTGAAAAGGTCACTCTTCCACCTCCGAAGTTTCAGGATTCCCGAGTAAAGATTGAAAGTACCCACAGGGAGGGGTGATTATCACACCCCCATGTTCCCCACACCTACTCAGACCTCTGAATTCACTACCTGAAACATGAGTTTGCTAAAGGCAGTAACGATCTGAAAAGCAGGTTTAACTTGCCTCAAGTACCATGTTAATAAAAGGCATTTTGGTATGATCATTTTTATGATGCAAAATAAAGTGTGCTGTCTCCAAATGGTTCTGTCCCACAGAGCAAGCCAAGCAGGATCTATATTTGCAAATACTTCTCTCTATTAGTATAAGTGAATGTGAGCCTTTAAAATTAATACAGTTGCATTTATTGTTCTATGGGGCTGGCTCATAAAGGTTTTACTGATAAAGGTTTTTTTTGTAACCAATAAAGGGTTTTCATTGAATCTAAATTAGTTAAATTTCACTCTAATTATAGATATCAATTAATGACATGCTAACATCCATTACATAGAATTTAATTTTAATTGTCCGCAAGAAAACTTCATAATCCCCAGCACATCAATACCCCTCCAACCCCCACCAAATAAAGCACTTATTTTTAAATGCTGTGTTTTAAAAATAAGCTGACACGTCTCAAACACAGCCTACATCATCAAGAACATCAAACTCTGGCATACACTGTGGTTTAAGTTGGATGATGATGAGCAGAAATCATGCTATATTTGGGAAGGATGCTTCTGGATGACAGGCTGGGAAACAGAAAGCAAGAGCCCTGAGATCCAGATGTTTTCTCCTTGCATGAGTTACTTTCCCGATGACCTTCTTCGCTGAGTAGCACAGTGTCTGTTAAAGTATGACACAGAAATAATTTGCACTCTTAACATGTCTAGACCCATCATGCGATTATTTGAGTGAGTCTGATGAAGGCTGGGACAGTTAACAGCCACATTAAGCAGCATTTCGTGACTTGGTTTATCTACGTTATCATCCTTAAACTAACAATCATGAATCTGAGGGGCTGACTTTCTTGGCTTTTCTTTACTTGACTCTCTGTAAATCAGGTATGGGAGTTGCACATCTTTTGAAACCTTGTGTTGTAGTTAACCTTTCAAGAAAAGGAGAGCAACTTTCAGAGTAGATGGAGTTGGAAACAGATGGGTCTTCGTGGCTCTGCGTAAAGCATGTTACAAAGGCTTGGTCAGTGCTTAAGAAGATAGAGACCCAGAGTGAGAGCCTCTGATTTAGATCAGTCCATAGCAATCACATAAGGACTCCCAATATGCAGTTATGTTAGGGAAAGGAACTGTTAAACATTTCCTGAACACTTTTATGTGTACTTCTAAAACAGACACCCCTAGGAAATGGGAAATATGCTGGTGGAGAACAAAACAATGCTTCAGGAACGCAGACTTGGGTTTTAATCCTATTTCTGCCCTTTGCAGCTGTGTGAACTTGGACAGGTAACTCAACCTTTCTGAGTTTCCACATCTTTTCCTGTACTCCCAGGCTCTTGTAGGTACCCTCCCCTCACCCTTTTGGCCTTCCTCACCCTTGCACACTGCTGCCTCTGCCTGCTCCTGCCCCTTGCCTCTTACCCCTGCTTCCACACTCCAGCCTTTCCTGGCCTCACCTTTGCCTGGTGGAGCTGGCCTCTCCCAATTTGGGGCCCCCCTGAACCCCCATCTCATAGCTGAGCCTGTGCCCCTCCTGCAAGTACGCAGGCACCTAACTGTCTGTCTTGACCATGCAGTGGGTGCTCTGGAGGCAGCATGCAGCTTTTCATTTATTCATTTATGGGGGCCCACTGTTCTCCCAACCTTCAGGGGGCTTGCATGCAGGAAGGGGAGGGAGACACCACTCACTAATAGCACATCATGTGTGTAGCCAGGAGATGCTCCCTGCTGTGAAGGGGAAGGTCACACGCTGAGAGATACAGCAGGGGCCTGGCCTAGACTAAGGACTGGGGAAAATTCTCTGAGGACCAGAAGTTGGGATCCTGGGAGTTGCCTCTGAGAATAAAGAGGAGAGCGCATACAGCCAGAGGGAACAGCCCTGAATTAGAGGAACGAGCATGCTGCTGCATAGGAGTTGCTGTGAGCAGGCCAGTGTGCAAAACACTCTGCCCTCAAGGAGTTTACGTTCTGAGGGTGGAGGGTATATGGAAAGTGTATGGTACGTGAGATGGTGATAAATGCTATAAAGGCAAAAAAAAAAAAAAATGAAGAATGTGGGATAGGGATAGGGAATGGGGGTGCAGTTTAAAATCAGGTTGTTAGGGCAGCTCACTGAGCAGGTGACGTTTGAGAAAAGCCCTAGGGGTGGAGGGACCACCCCGGTGGATGTCTGGGAGCAGAGATTCCTTGGCAGAGAGGCCATAGGTGAAAAGGCAGCAAGGCAGGAACTTGGGAAAAATACGGATCACAGTGTGCAAGGGGAGAGCTGAAAGGAGGTGAGCTCAGAGTCCAGGAAGCAGGAACAAGGGGTCTTGAGTCCAGTGGGGCTCTTTGACCCTTAATTACAGTGAGATGTGAGGACTGGGGGTTTTGAGCATAAATGTGACATGATCTGACTTGCATTTGAAACAGCACCCATGCTACGTGGAGAGCAGAATAGAATGTGGAGAAGTTCTGGACATGGATCCTTTGTCAGTAGTGTGTGGGTATGCATTCCTGTGGGTATGCACACAGAGGATCGGGAGAGCAGAAGCAGGGAGAACAGGGAGCAATCCCAGTGGCTGTGGAGCTGAGAACTAGCTGATTATGAGTGTTTTGGAGTTGGAGTCAATAGGATTTGCTAGTGGATATGGGGTAGAAATGGGGGGAGTGAACTTTGGGCAGAACTGGAAGGATAGAGGAGGCATGAACAGAAAGGGAGAGCTGTGGGTAGAGCACCTTTGGGGGCCGGTGGGGGGCAGTGGAGATCAGTAGTTTGGTGTTGTACATCCAAGCGAGGATGTGGAGTAGGGAGTTGGGTGGACAAGTGTGGAATCTAGAGAGTCCTCCAAATACACCCTTGGGAGTCACGGTGCATAGATAATATTTTAAGCTGGACTGAGGGTCGATGAAGAGAGGAAGACTGAGTCCTGGGACCTTCTGACTGACGAATCAGGGAGATTAGAAAGAACCAGCAAAAGGGACTGAGGGGCTGCCAGTGGAGTGGGAATGGAATGTGGAGGAGTTCTGGACGTAGATCCTTTGTCAGTAGTGTGTGGGTATGCATGCATGTGGGTTCCCTTGCATGGAAAAAATCTTTAATTTGATGTAACCAGATGTATCTCTCTTTCCATTTACAAGTCACCACTTGTAGGCTCTGGTTAAAAGATCCTAATCTATCCCATGGTCATAAAGATTAACCTGTATTCTAAAGGTTTTTAAGTTTTTGTTTCACTTTACGCTTTTAATACATCTGAAATATATTTCTCTTCACACTAAGAGGTAGGTAGGAATCCAATTCAACTCTTCTCCATATGGATGGCCAATTTTCCCAACACTTATTTTTAATTGTTCATGGTCTCCTCACTTAGCTGCAACACCATCTCTGTCATGTATAATTTTCCATATACGTTTAGGTCTATCTCTGGAACCTTTATGCTGTTCTACTGATCTTTCTCTCTGTCCTTGAATTAATACCAACCTTCTGAATTACGTTAGCTTTATAAGTTTTGATATCTGGGTTCATCTTTATCCTTTGCTTTCCACAGACCTTTTAGGATCATCTGGTCAATTTTCACAAGGAACCTCATTAAAGTTTTATAGGAGTTTCATGAGGTCTTTATATCACTTTGGGGAGAAATGACATCTTTTCAATATTGAGGCTTTCTATATACGAACACATTATTATCTTTAATTTAGTACTATAATTTTCTGCCCAGAGGTCATTTGCATCCTTAAATTATATTTTTATTTTAATAAGATATTTATACTATAAAAGGTGTCTTCTTAAGTTACATAATCCGTGTGTTACTGGTGTAGCCACCTTTCTAAATTCTCTTGTCAATTCTAATAATATCTGTGAATAGTGACAGGATTTCTTTTCCAATCTACATACCTTTTATTTCTTTTTCTTGTCTTATAGAAATGGCTAAAACCTCCAGTTCAATGTTGATTAGAAGCTGATAGTGGACCTCTTTCTTTTGTCCTTCATTTTAATGAAATGGTTCTAACATTTCAAAATTAAATCTGAGGTTTCCTCTAGATTTTTTTGTAGATATTGTTTATTGAACTATTAGAAGTTCCTTCTTAGTTCTATTTTTCTAAGAGCTGTTGGCTATGAGTGTCTACTGAATTTCATCAGTCCTTTTCCTGTATTGATTGAGATTGTCAGGTAGTTTTTCTCATTCATTTTCTTAGTATGGTGAATTCAAATATTAAACCACACTTGTATTCCAAGTATTAGCCTAATTTGAACATGATGTATTTAAAATGTTTTTACAATGCTAGATTCAGTTTGCAACTTTTTGCGTGTATAATTTGTGTGAGTGGTGTTAGTCTGTAACTAACTTTCTTTTTTCCTACCACTTTCTGACTTTGGTTATCAATATCATGCTAGCTTCCTAGGTAGGGTCTGGGGTAATTCCATCATTGTTTTGTTTTCCAGAAGTTTTATGAGTGCAGCTATAAAACTTGAAAGTTAAGTAGAAATACTGGTAAAGCCTTCTGGGCCCAGTGTTTTCTTCATAGGAAGATTTTAACTATTGATTTTATATGTTTAATGGCTACAGAGTTATTCAGTCTTTCTTATTTTTAAGTCAGTTTTGATAAGTTATTTTTTCCACTTTTCTTGCTAACCTTTCAAATTTATTGGCATAAAAATTTTGAAAACATCCTTTTCATCTCTGCTGCATCTGTCATTGCACCTCCTTTTCATTCCTAATATATTTTTTCCTGGTTTAACCTTACCAAAATTTTCCTGTTTTTAAAATTCTTTTCAAAGAGTCAGTTTTTGATATTACTGATTCAGTTATATCATGGACTTCTGGTTTATTAATCTCTGCTCTTATTTCTTCTGTGTTATTTTAATTGGACACTAAGCTTTTTAATTGAAGTTGTTTTCTTTTTCTTAATGAGCATTTAAAATATATATTTCCTTCTAATTACCACTTAAGGTGCATACAATTTTTTATATGTAGTTTTTTCCATTCATTATTTTTATTTCGATTTTTATTCCTTCTTTGATCTATGAAGCATTTAGAAATATGCTTTTCTCTTTCCAAATGAATGAGTATTTATAAATTATTAACTTATAAATTAACTACATTTTGGTTAAAGAATGTAATCTGAATTATATCAGTTCTTGGAAATATTTTGAATTGTGCTGTGTTTGTCAATTTTTATAAAAATTTCACGTGTGGATAGAATATGCAGCCTCTAATAGTTCGATGAAAGGATCCATGTATGTTCACTAAAACCAGCTTGTTATTTCTGTCCTTTAAAGCATCTTTATTCTTTGTCTCCTTGGTCTATCAATCGCTGTCTAAGGAATATATCTAAATCTACCACTGTGATGGTATACGTATACATTTTTGTAATTCCATTTACTTTTATTTTATATATGGTCAGAGGTTTTTTTTATTTAAGTGCATACATATTTAGAATTATTATATTCTCCTAGTGAACTGAACCTTTTATCATTATATAAAAGCCTTCTTTATCCCTGGAAGATAGTTTTTTACTTAAAGTTTATTTTGCCTAATATTAATATAACTACTCCAGGTTCCTTTTTGTTTTCTTGATATTTCTACTTCCATCTTTTTATCTTCAGCCCTTCGCAACATGTTTTGTGCATGTGTTATAATTATAAACAGCACATAGCTGGACTTTGAAAAGTCCAATCTAATAATCTCCGACTTTTAGTTGACACGTTTGGTCCACTTACATTTATTGTGATTACTGTTGTATGTGAATTTATTTCTGCCATGTAATATTGTTTTCTACTTAACACCCATCTCTTTTCTATTTTTATCTCCTTTCTTCTTTTAAACTGAGCTTTTATATTGGCTGTATTCCTTCTATTTGTTCTTTTAGTGGTTATTGACCTTGGAATTTTACCATACGTAATAAAACAAAGTCCAAAGTTGAACACTATCTCCATTGTCCTCCAAGCACAGAAGGATATGTCCCCATCAAATTTTAAGTTTCATGTATTCAGTATTTTAGATCTCTTATTTTTTTCTCCACAAATTAAACCTTAGACTGATATAGTGTTACACAGTTAGTGTTTATTTAACATGACATTCATATTTATCAGTTTTTGTTGTTTTTATTCAGTTGCTTTAGGTTTCTTCATCTTTCTTTTTCTCCCTCTTCTTTTTCTTTCTTCTTAAAGTATGTCCTTTAGACATGGTCTGTGAATGGCAAACTCTCTCAGCTTTTATCTGACAAACTATTTTGTCATATTTTTGAAAGGCATTTTCTGGGTAGAGAATTGTGAATTGATAGCAATTTTCCCTCAACACTTTAAAAAGATCATTTTGGGGTGGTGCAATGGTGGCTCAGTGGTAGAATTCTCTCCTGCCATGTTGGAGACCTGGGTTCAATTCCCAGTGCCTCTCCATGCAAAAAAAAAGAAAAAGAAAAAATCAAAAAAGATCATTTTGCTTTCTTCTAGCTTCCATTGTTGTTGCTTTTAAGGTCATGTCTTGTCTTGGTATATTGCAAGACACACCTACTGAATCAGAAACCCTGTGGGTAGGGCTAAGCAATCTGTGTGTTCATAAGGCCTCTGGTGATGTGCTAAAGTTTGAGAACAACTGTTCCAGACTATCTTCACGTTCATCAATTCTCTCATCAACTGTGTGTTATCTATATATTGTTTAACCTATACATTGGTGGTTTAAAAATTTTCAACTATATCTGAAGTCTAATTCTGTCTTAGCTTGTTTTTGCCAATTTATGTCCATGGTGACTTGCATCTTCATGTGTTTGGTGATTATTTCATTGAGACCTTTTAATTGGTTGAATTTAATCTGGAGGACTCACGAGGAGCATGGACTGGGGAGGGTTTTCTCCAAAGATGACTTGAGTTTGCTTCTTCCTGGTGCCAAGGATACTCCCAGCCTGGAACCACTTTAGTTCCTCTGTCTTGACATGCCATGATGGAGAGGCAAAAATAGATTCACACTCCAGATCCTCCGTAGGCAGCTTTCTTCACTGACGCTCTAGCCCTTCAGGTAACCTGGCTGTTTCTGCAGCATCCCTACCTGCTCAGTTCTGTACAGGCCCCAGCTCTTGTCTCCCTTCCCTGAGGGCCTTTAAGATTAAAACTTTGGACTCCCATGATGGACTTTTGCCCTAGGGTATTACTGGCTTTCAAATTTGTGTTCACCTTTAGCAGGTTTTCTGGCCCCCAAAGATTTCCTGTACTTTCTTGAAAACTCTAAAATGCATTTAAAAGTGTGTTTATAAAGCATTTATCCATCAACTGGCTGTTTTGTGGAGGAGGGCTTATTAGAATGTCTAGACCACCATATTGCCTGAGATCTCTTTAAATGATAAACGGTTTAGAAGTGAGGTTTCCATTTTCCAGATTGAGGGTTTTTGGGGATCTTTTATTGTAGATTTCTGTTTGGATTGTATTAGCGCTAGATAACATGATCTGAACCTCTCTTTTTCTGATTTACTTGGAGACTTCCCTTTTTGCTTTGTGTATTTAGGGGGATTCTTAGTTGCAGGTTGTAGAATCCACTCAGGCTACCTCAAGCAGGACAAGATATTTTTTTGAAGGGTATTAGGAGCTTACAGAAGCTCTAGAAGGGCTGGGGAACCATGAGACTGCCCCCACTGCTGGGAACCATGTCAGGCAGGAGAAACCCAACCACACCACGGAGCCCTTCCTCCCCTTGGAAACTCCACTGCTGCTGCCTGCAGCGTGCTCAGCATCTGTGATGCTAAGAACAGGGATGGAGAATCAAGTACCTCTGCTCCTTGCATGCAAGGAGTGCTCATCTCCCAGGGGCTGCCCTGCACCTTGCTCATTTCTGCCTTCCAGGTCTCAGGGAAAGGGAAAATGGGAGTTGTGGCTCCTGCCCTTCCAGCTTCTGCAGGTCAGGAAGGCAGACTAGAAGGGCCAGGCTCCAGAGACCCATGGAGCGGTGGCTCTCCTCCCATGTTCTAGAACAGGGAAGTACAGAGGCAGCTAAGTTGGTGTCCTTCGTGCTTTATCTATGAAATAAAGAGCAAAGATATCATTTGAGCCTCAGGGGCATATACGATATTTAAGGAGAGGAGATGGCATGAAACAGTCATCACAAAGAATGGGAAAGTGCATTTCCTGGGCACAGGTAGGAAGAGTGTCTAGCAGTTAAAGCAGGTCAGTTCAGTGGAGGGAGAGAGGCAAGGAAAGCACAAGTTAGGAAGCACTTGTGTGGAATTTAAACTAGTTCGGAAGGGAGGTGAAGACGTGGGGAGCAAGGGTGATGGATAGGGCTGTCAAAGTGGGAGGATGAATGGATGGAAGGTCTCAGTAAGGAAAGCATGCCAGAGTGGAGGAGCAGAGAATACAAGGGGATGGTCAGAGAGGAAGGTTTAGATTTGAATTTTAGGGTTGCCACAGACATTGGTGACACCTCGGGGTACTGTATCAGTGGTCAAGGGGAAGCTAAGGAATGTCATCATGTTGGCGGGAGCATCTGTGTGTCACAGAGATACCGAATTTGCTAAAAACAATGACAGAAAGCATGACAGAGAGAAAACAGTGAGCCTGCAAGACATAGTGTCCCAGCTACAGGGCAGACTAAGGAGACCCTGAAGATGGGCGGAGGGTAGATGTGGGTGGTGGAAGCCAAAGCAGCTTCCCTCTAGGGAGCCAGAACAGCATCCTCAGGGGAGCGCAGGCTTCACTTGGAGCCTAGAGTTTCATAGAGCAGGCGGAAGATGTCGGGTTTTGCCCCTGAGTACAGTGGAAGGGGTGGGGCATGGGAGGGACCAGAAGGAAAATAGGCACCTGGGCTCCTGCACGAGGTTGGAACTTTGCACGTGACCACGGTGACCGGCATTATGAGGCACAGGGAGGCTTGTTCTAGAAGTCGCAGAGCCTGCTGGGACTAGAGACCCCGGCATGGCACAGGGGTGAGGCAGGGTCTGTCTCAGCAGAGCACAGGAGATTAAAGACTTTAGCTGTCTGGAGCCGTAAGTTAACCCACTTTGTTTTCACCTTTTTTAGTAGGATCTTTTACAGTTTACCATATCTATTTTATGTTTATAACAGAATCTAAAGTTGAGAAAAATCTCTTTCTCCTTCTGATCATACAACTCACCTCCAAATCCACCCCCTGGGTTCCATGTTAATATGCTTGAAATTCAACCCGTTTGTTCACAAACACATACAAAAATGTATTCTTTGTATTAGAATATGCAGCTTGGGCTGCTGTAACAAACGCTCAGCTTGTGTGGGAGTCTCTCCTTTGCTTGGTCCTCACTGTGACAAGGGGCTGCAGGTCCTCAGCCCGGTCCTCAGGGATGGACTGCTCCGAACCTGCCCCCACAGCCTTTGGCCTCAACAACTGGTGCAAATCTGTGCCCACTCTCGGCACAGGCCCGGTGCCAGCTCTTCCCTGGGTGCCTTTATCCATCTCAGCCCTCAGTAATGGGCTGGGGCTCAGTTCTGATTACTCCCTCATGTGGGCACATCTTGCCCCTGTTCCTGAGAGGACAGTGAAACTCCAGCCACCCCCACCCCACATCATGCCCCTACCCCCGTGAGCCGCTCCCCAGCCTTTGCCTCTAATGCTGTGGGCTCCTTCTCCACTTCTGTCCCATTCCAGTGTCTCTGTTGCACTTGAAGAAGGCAGTGCATTTTTCTGCCATTTTTCTGCCTTCTGCCTTTTCTGCCCCATATGTAATAGTTTCCATCTCTCTGCTGAAACCCCCCATATGTCCATACCTGTTTCCCTCCTTTTCCACTAAACCCTTCAGCATATTAATCAGAGTTGTGGTCAAGTCCTGGTCTGACAGTTCCTACATGCAGGTCATCTCTGAGTCAGGTTCTGTGGATTGCTGTATCACTTGGCAGCGGGTTCAGTGTTTTCTTGTGCATGTGTTGGGGGGAAGGGAATTGTTTATTATTATTGAACATCAGGTGTCATGCATAAACAGCAGAGACTGTGGTACAAATCGTGTGTATGCCTGAAAATGGGCATGCCACCTCTTCTGTTGTTTCCTTAGTGTGTGGGGCTGAGTCGATGTGGTCAGCGTAGACCTGCTGTTCTTCCCCTAGGGTCATCCGCCTGCCTGATTCCTCCAGGGGAGCTCTGCTGTGACTGCGCTCAGTGGGAGATGGGGCTGCTGGAGTTTTGTCCTGGTGCCCCAATTCCCCTCTCAGCTTTCAGCAATGCCTACACATCGCACCGACAGGGGCCTCTTTCGACAGCCCTGTTGGTTATTATTTGATGCCAAAATCATGATGGGGGTGCAGGAGTGTCTTGATATTCCTGGTCCAGCCTCAGTTTTAGGCGGGGCCTGACATCCCTGCCTTGGACCCGTGGGGGTCTTGGGCAGGAGACAGTTTCCGGGCCCTCGCCAGTAGCTGCCGACCTCTGCCTCGTGCTGGTGCAGACTCTGGGCCTGGAAGGGTGGGCCGCCTCTCCGCCAAGCACAGGTGGCCTTCACTTCTTCCTCTCTTCAGAAGCGGGGGATCTGGACCTGGTTTCTAGGGATTAGAAGCAGAGGCTCCTACCCCTGTCCTAGAGACAGAGGGATTTTCTTCTGTTTCTTCCGCAGCAGCCCTGGATGTGAGGGGATTGCCACACCTACCCCAGACTCCAGTGGCCTAGGCCTTTGCTTCCAAGGTGATGAGGGGCTGGAGAAGTGGATAGTATTCTCTCCCGCCAGTTGCCAGGGGTGGGTCACATGCCCGGGAGCCTCTCCCCGGTTTCCTGGCTGCCCTGTCTTTCTCTTGAGGGAAGCTTGGCAGAGGCCTTGGAGAAGAGCTTGAGAGGGAGTGTGAACATCTTCGGGTCAGGGTCCCCCACTTATCCTAAACCGCTACACCAGCCCACATTCGGTGTTTCTGAGGGCTGTCATAACAAATAACCAGAAACCAGGAAGCTGAAGAAACAGACATTCATTGTCTCATGGTTCTGGAGGCCAGAAGTCTCCAGAATTCTGTGTGGGCAGGGCTGCACTTCTGAAAACTGTAGGGGAGACCCCTTCCTTGCCTCTTCTAGCTTCTGGCAGTGGCCAGCGTTCCTTGGCATTCCTTGGCTTCACTCTTTCTCCTCTGTATGTGTCTGTGTCTCTTCTTATAAGGACACTGGTCATTGGATTTAGGGCCCACCCTAATCCAGTATGACCTCATCTTAATTTACCTCGTTAGATTCAGAGACTCTATTTCCAAATAAGATTACATTCACACATACCAGGGATTAGGTCACTTTCTCTCGGGGCCCCCTACTTCCACTCCAGCAGATTTTCCTCACTGGTCACAATTAAACCACCATGAATCTACACACGTGATGATGTGACGGAACTCCATGCACACTTCTCACCCATGTCAGTGTCTTGGTACTAATGTGGTCTTCAGTTACATAAAGACATAACCTTTAGGGGAAGCTGGGAGAAGGGTACAGGCTACCACTGTATTCTCCTTGCAACTTCCTGTGAATCTGTAATTATCTCAAAATTAAAAAATAAAAATCAACCAAGAATATTGTCACAAACAGAAACTTTTTGCCTTTTTCAGGGCCCAGAACATTCTCCCTCCTCTCCCTTACCCTCTCCCTACTTCATTTCAGGGATTTCAAACAGACCTAGATGTGGTCACTTTTAATTCGCTTTCGGAAAGCCCTCATGGAGACCCAGAATCCAATTTGATTTCTGGCAAAGCCCAGGCTCCCATGGGGCACTAGGGATAGAAGGCAGGAGACGGCAGCTGAGCTTTCCTTTGCCCCTGAGAGGGCCACTACTCCTGGCGGCTGTGCTCAAGGCTGGGGCCTCCTGTGGGCGTCAGGGGCTATTAAAAAAATCAAATTGGAAGTAAGGTACATTCCTCTTGCCTCTCTAAAAGCCCTCAAGTCATCAAAGTGGCTCATTTAGGATGCATTGAGTCATTTTGTTCTATCAGTGCGGCCGTGTAGTCCTGATACCGTCTGTGGCATCAGACAGTAACAATATAAAGCCATAAAAGTCTCTCCAGTTTTCCGAACGCCTCCCTTTTCATCTTGTGAGAAGACATTTTTTGCCCTTAGGGTGAAATAAATTCTTGATGCAAATACAGTGGCTGGGGCCGTGTCACCTGGTGAGCTGTTTGCACAACTCGCGTGTACCTGGAAGAATGAGAAATGGGCCTGGCTGGGGCTTCCCTGGGACCAAGGTGGGCCAGAGGTTTGATTTGCATTTTCTCCTAAAATGTTCTTATATACTGCAGCTCAGCCACCGTGACTAATCGCAAGATTTAATGGTCTTAAACTGCTCACTAAGGACCCAATTCAATTAAAAAATGTCCTGCGGAAGCCATGAATAATCCTCTTGCCTTTGCTTTTCCAGTCTTCCAGAGGCTTCCACTGGGCGGAGGCAGAATGGGTTTTCTCCCTTTTTAATTTTTTTTTTTTGTCCACTCGGGCCCGGACTCCTGCCTCTGCGTGGGCACTTGCCTTGCCCTCCCACTCACCCCTCCGGCCCTGTGTCCGCCAGGCTGCCTGGGAGCCTGCTGGGCCCTCACATCACACGGGGATGTGACTTCTGCTTCCTTGCCAGTTTGACAGACTCTGGAGTGAAATGCCCGTGGATGCCAAAGGGAAGCTGAAATACCAGGACTTCCTGAGCAAGTTCAGTTCAGGGAAGGCAGAGACCCCATCGGTGACAAGCGCCTCAGGCAGGGCCCAGAGAGGGAGCAGCGTGCCCCCAGGCTCCCGGGGCACCAGGCCCATGGCATCCTCGCCCACCCGAGACCCACAGGAAGAGCCCAAGTCACGGAGCCACCCCTGCGTGAGTACTCGAACCAGGGCCACCATCCCAGCAGCCTGGGGGTCTCCCGGGTGGGCCCGAGGGTTTGCTTGGGATGTCCACAGGGTAGGGAGAAAGTGGGAGGTGGATGTGAGGAAAAGCGCAGGGAAAGAGTCGGGTGGAAAGGAGTAGGGGCTGGGAGAACACAAGGGGAACAAGATGGGCAAGGCCGAGTGGCAGGGCGTGGAGGAAGCCAGCAAACATAGGCAGCACCAACAGCCTCTCTGGGCCAGGAGGGTCATACCTGCCTTGTCATAAAAAACTCCGTGTGTGGGCCCTACCTGTGCCCCAGTGCCCAGGGGTCAATGTTAGACCCAGTTGACAGCTGAAGAAACTGAGGCCCCAAGAGAAGTCCCTCAGTTAGACATAGAGAACCTGGATGTTAAACGCAGGCCTGACTCCTGCTCAGCACTGACCTGCAGCATCAGCCTGGGTCACGGGGCATCGTGACCCTATTATCCAGGACTGGGTCATAGAGCAACCACTCTCTGGCACAGTCCTGATCCCTGGGCCAAGCTGTCTGGCCTGCAATGGAGAAAGGTGCCCGGCCTCCCGAGGCTCTTTCCTCTTCTGCACAAAGGAGTGGCAGTATCTCCAAGGGGGAGGGGGTGAGCGAATCCAACATGGTACATATAAGGAGGCCCCTACCACCCTTAGTGCATGGTCAACACTTATTCATTCGTGCTCACAGTGCACTGAGCAGGTGGAGGTGCAGGAGCAGGAGCAGGCACAGCCGCTTCCTGCCGCCTCCTGACAGAGCTTGGCTGCAGGAAAGTCGGACATAAGTGACCAGCCACATGATGCCCCGTCCCTCTAGGAAGCTGGGCCCTGTGTCACACACTTATTCATTCGTGCAGCATACATTTATTGTGTGCCTTCTCTGTGCTGGGTATTTCCTGGAGCTGAGAATACCACAATGAACAAATGCCCTGCTTTTGTGTGGTTTACATTCTAGTTGGGGCTGATAGGCAATAACAGGAAACATAGTAAGTACTGAGTAGGTTAAAAGGTGGTAAGCAGAGCAGGTTGAAGGAAGTCAGGAGCTCCACACCCTGATTCCTAGGACCTCTGAACATGTGGCATGGCATTGGGGGGATTAAGATAGCAGAAGGAATTAAGGTTGCTGGTGAGCCGACCTGAAGAGAGGGAGGTCAGCCCAGGTTTTGCGAGTCCTTGTAACCACTGATTGTAACCGATTGTAACCACCAGGGTCCTTGAATGGGTAAGAGGGGGGCAGGACTGAAGCAATGCAGTGACCTGCCACTGCTGGCTTTGAAGGGGGAGGAAGGGG
Source organism: Tamandua tetradactyla (assembly GCF_023851605.1). Taxonomy (NCBI): domain Eukaryota; kingdom Metazoa; phylum Chordata; class Mammalia; order Pilosa; family Myrmecophagidae; genus Tamandua; species Tamandua tetradactyla. Next base: position 37,284,030 of record NC_135333.1, on the reverse strand, counting down.
CCACGAGCCCAGGAATGCGAGCAATCTCTGTGAGCTGGAAAAGGCCAGGTGAGAGCCTCCAGGAAGGAACACAGAACTGCCAACACCTTGATTTTAGCCCATTTCAGACTTCTGCCCTCAAGAACGATGATGGAAAAAATTTGCGTTATTTTGAGCCAGTAAATGTGTAGCCATCTGCTACAGCAGCCGAGGAAACCAGTGCAGGCCTGGGGGCCCCTGGTGAGGACGCTGGCTTTCTCTCCAAGTGGGAAGGGGCCTGTGCAAGGGTTAAGGCCCAGGAGCCACGTGATCTAACTACCTTTTAAAAAGCCTACAAAGAGACTGTGGGGCGGAGTGGAGTGATGTGGATCAGACAGACAGAAGCAGGAGATGGTAGGGTCGTTCCAGCCGCTGTGCAGGTGAGAGGCCAGCAGCCTGGGTCCTGGCAGAGGAAAGTGGCCTGATTCTGGATAAAGGTCAAGGCAGAGGTGTGAGGGTTCCCTGAGGGGTTCTAGGCAGGATAGAGAGGGAGGGAGAGTGCTCAGGGTATCCACGCCTGCAGCCTGAGCAACGAGAAGAAAGGAGGAATCGTCCCTGTGATGGCAAAGGCTCACGTGGTGCAGAATCTGGGAGAAAGACTGATGATCCAACTAAGTTTGTTTCGATACAAGAGAACCACATGTTGAGGAGGCGGGTGCAGATGTAAGTTTGTCCTTCAGGAGAAAAGTCTGAGCTTGATCAAATTAGCTCTGCTGTTTTTAAAGGGGAAATGCAATAAAACAAAGAGCAGCCGTGCCTCATACTTGGTCCACATGGTTTCAAAATATCTGATACTGTGTGAGTGGTCTCAGGATTGGATGGATGCCCCCTGCAAAGCCAAGTCAATTTCCTTTCTTTAATATGATTCTTTCTCTGGTGAAAATGCCATCATCCTTGCATGCCCCATACTCGCCAGTAATATACTGAAGTAGCATTTCTATATGTTTGAGCCTTAGCTATAAATTTACTACCAAAACTATTGGAGCTGTTAAGATTTGGCACAGATATAACCCACTGATGAAAATAAAAATTAAATTGTAAAACTACCATCCATGTTTTATCTTTCATTTTATTTCTGAGATAAATAATGCCACCTGTAAAATTCCAAACCTCAAAACCTGAGCCATATCTGTAATTTGGTATTATTACTTCTATTTTCAATGTCAATTAAAACACAATTTTCTTTCCTTGCTTCCTAGACTCCAGCTAGTACAGCCCCGTGGCCAAGTACTCCACCCCTGCAAAACTGTGAACCCATAGAGAACAAGCTCAGAAAGAAAATTCAGGGTTGTTGGCGAGAACTCCTGAAGGAATGCAAAGAGAAGGATGTGAACAAACAAGGGGAAATCACCACCTTTGAGTTCCTGGGTTTGTTTTGGTTATGTTCTGTTGATAATACATTATCACCTCCTATTGGCAAGAGGCAGCCCTCTCTGGGCAGAAGTCCATACCCCATGGGGAGGGAAGGGAAGAATGTGGTGGAAAGCCAGAGGGAACTTCTGGGTCAAGAAGGCAGGCCAGTCGCTTCATGAAGCACCACACACCAAAGGACAGGAATTCCTGACGTTCCACCTCCCTGCCACTGAACAGTTTTGCAGGGTCTCCATAAAGTTAGCTCTCCAGTGGATTTCAGCTGTAGAATCAGCCCATGGAGAAGTCAGTGACTTGGCTGTGATCTCATGACTGGATAAACGCTAATGAGCTTTTGCCAGCTGATGGCATTAGGTGGTGGGCGGTCGTGGGGAAGGTGGAGGAAGATGGGGGAGACAATGGAACACACAGGCCACCCTTCGTACAAGCCCATGGGCTCTGTTCACGTCAATACCTGCTCTTCCTCCTCATTTGATCTCTCACCAGGCAATACTTTGATAAATTTTATATTTTAAATCAGTTGGGTTTTAACTTGCACTAACTGCTGCATATTATTTATGCAATATTTTGCATTGCAAGAAATTAAACCTAGCCATGTCTCTTCTTGCCTAACCATCCCCCCCTTAGCTCCCCACTTTCTTGACTAATACACAGACCCCTTTTAAAAGAAAGCAATTTAAGGACCTCCAATACTGATAAAAAATTATTTCATGATAACCATGGCTCTGAGAAAGTGTCCTGTCTTTAAGTCTCCTCCACCTCCATTGTCCAGGGAGGGATGGAATGGTGGCTGCTTTCAGAACCAAGTTCCCAGACATCCAAAGTAGCTCATCAAAAGTAGTCATCGGCCGACCACCCCTCCGTGATTTTGGGAACTAGGCTTTGTGTTCTTCTCTGGCACCAGTAATGCTGCACCAGGGCCGGACCCCACTGCCGCCAGTTTCAGGAATCGGGGATGGGCACCAGGAGCCAGCCTGCGGAGAGAGCACCTCGCCGGTGTTTACCCCGCTCTACCTCTTCCTCCCGCTCTTCCCTAAATGCTGCACAGCGTTCCACTGGACTCTGGCATTTTCAAAGAACTGATTCAGATAGTTCCTGCATGTTTAATAGTTGCTCTGGTAGAAGGGCTCATTCCTGGAGCTTCCTACTCCACCATCTTCCCAAAGTCTTCTAGATTAATCTGTTGATTTTGTACATGATCCTCCAAAACTTTATTTATTTTCATTATCGTTATTGTTATTATTTTTTTAAACCATGAATCATTTAGGCTTCCATTCCATTATCCTTATAGGCTTGTCAGACTCAAGTAGTGTATCTGAAGTTCAGTACTGCAAAAAAACAAAACATTGTTGACTGAATTTTTAAAGTCATTATGTGGTTTCTCTTCACTGCTGTTGGCCTTCTGCAAGTTGGGACAGTTCCTTTAGGTCCCACATGCCTCCCCAGCCATGTCCTGTGTGGCACCATCTTCTCCTACTGCTTTCCTCTCTGCGAAGGTGAAGAAACCTCTGTACGATACATACAACCCCCCCCCCCCCTTTGCTTGGTTTGAAGGTGTCATTGATTAAAAAGTCCACCTGCACTGACATTCCTTACTAACCCAACAATTAAAGTTGTATTCTGTTCCTCAACACTTGGTTGCTTTCAGTATGTCAAGTCAAAGTTTCAGTCTACTGAAACTTTTAAGAAACTAAAATCCCATTCTATATAAGTCCCTTTCAGTGATGAGTTATTCCCCAAAATAGTTTGTCTATGTAAGTGGTAAAAGAATTCAACATGAGTACAAAGTGTGGGATTAGTGTTGATATTTTGACGTTGCTATGCCATCCTAATGGCAGCCAGGCTGACTTGCCAACCCGTCCCGGGTTGACATCAACATGATCCTAATCAATAAGCCAGACTTAAACCCTGAAACTGCACAGCAGTTGTCTCATAAGTGTGACCCAAGTACCCCAGAATATGAGTCTTATATTTTTCAGATTGTCCTTGAAATGAAAATTCAAAATGGGTAAATTCACATAGTCTAACAGACTCCCGAGAATGTGACTCCAGAGCCCAATGGAAAAAGACTTTTTCAGAGGGCCAAGTCAGAATTCCTCAGGGAGGCTTCGTGCCCCCTGCTGCCCGGCCCCTGCCAGTCCAACACCTGAGCATGTGGACCCTGCCACTGTGCCCCTCCTATGCCAACCGTGCTCTGCTCTGATGGCCGAGCCTTTGCTCAGGGCTTTTGTCCCGAGGGAAGACACCCTCCCCTCCTCGCCCCCCACCTGCTCTGTAAGTCATGGCTCCTGCAGCACTGTTCCCTGTACAACTGGACGGTGCAGGCGAGGCAGGACATGGGGACCCTCCTTACATGGACCCTCTGTTTCCTTATCTGTTCTTCTGCCACCCTTGACTCTGTTCATCAAGGCCCGACCAGGACTTAAAGCAGAGAAAGCTCTTCAGCAGCTGTTGAATGAATGAATGAATGAATGAATGAACAAATGAACAGTTCACCACTGATTGAACTGACACTTTTGTTTTTAGCCCTCGTGGAGAAATTCAACCTGGACTTAAGCAAAGAGGAGTGCCAGCAGCTCACTGTAAAGTACGACTTGAAGAACAATGGTAAATTTGCTTACTGTGACTTCATTCAGAGCTGTGTCCTGCTGTTAACAGCAAAGGAAACCTCACTGATGCAGAGAATGAAAATTCAGAATATACACAAAATGGTAAGTGAATCATTCTCAGAAAGCACAAGGATCTGGGGTTAAAAGTGTCACCTTCATTTCTCTCATACGTTGCAAATGTGGATTCTCTCTCTTCATCCAAAAGGTGGTAGGTTCGGAGACTCCAAGCCAAGGGCCTGCCGGCCAGGGCCCTGCCTGGCTCTGCCACTAGGGGTTCCCTGGGTCTTGCTCGGCTCCTCTGTCTCATGTCCCCATACTCACTGCCAGGTCCCCATACACTCCTGCTCAGATCTCTATATGCATTTGGTATTTGTCAAGTAGCACTCCATCATCCTCCCATTTTCTTCATCACAGACAGGTTTTCTGGTGAGCATGAAACAAGCAGGGGCTATAGAATTGGGGCCAAAGTCTATAGAATTGGGGCCACTCGGTGTGTCATGAGCATGCATCTTGGTGGCAAAGGCTTGTGGGTAAAAACAAAGTCTACATCAGGCTTTTGAAAAATGGACAATGGCTCAGATATTTATTTTTCTTTGAAAATAATTCAAAGAAGGGTCTGTAGAGCCCAGGCTGGGACCTATGGATCCCTGGCTCTCAAACTCGTTCAGGTTGCAGACACCTGATTATCATGGGCTCTTAGCAGAGCACCCAGAAACATCCATGTGCTAAGTTAAGCAGTCACATGCAGCATCGGCCGCTCACACAATGAAAAAGGCAACACAGGGAGAATCCTAACAAAGTTAACATTTTTAACATAAACATAAATGTGTATGCGGTTATAGTAGTGAGGCTCAGGTGTCAATTTGGCCAGGTGAAGGTACCCTGTTCTGGTGCTGTGGACTTAATCAGCAGCATGTGAAACTCATCTATGGCCGATTACATCTGTGGTTCACTAAAGGGAGCGCCTTCCACAATGAGTGACAATTAATTTAATTAGCTGGAGGCTTAAAGGAGGGACGTCAGCGCTCAACAGCTCAGACCCAGACCTTTGGAGATGCAGAAAGGAATCACCCTGGGGAAAGCCATTTGAACCCAGAAGGCTGTAGGGAAGGCCAGCAGACCTCAGCGTGTGCCTTCCCACGTGACAGACAAAGCCAGAGGAAAGCCAGCTGCCCTTCCTCCAAAGAACTGTAAATTTGTAACTAAATAAATCCCCTTTATAAAAGCCAGTCCATTCCTGTTGCATTGCATTTCAACAACCTTAGAAAACTAAAACAGCAGTCATTTCATCAACCATTTGATAGCCATGGTTGAGTCCGGACCCTTTCCCTAAAGGTGGGGGGGTAGGTGGTAGTTTCTTGCTGAAACTGCACCCACAATGCATTGTCTACAAGTTTCTTCTTCTGTTTCTTCTTTGAAGAAGACCCTTAAATAGCAACTCAAGTCCACTCCTCTCCACGATTTTTACCTTTTATTCTCTATTGCATGTATCTTTTTGAGTCTCACCCAAATCCAGTTCAAGAACAAGGCTTACACTGACTCACCTCTCTCAAGTCTTTCCAGAACATGACACAAAACAATGCTTTCTTTTCATCCTCATGTTCCCTGAGATCCACTGAACATTTAGAATGAAGTTACAGTGACGTCAATAACAAGTTCAACCAGCATTATCGATTTGGGGAACAAATGGAGCTGATTCCAGTCACCTGACAACTCAGCCAGATGGGCCAGCCCAGGGTGCAGCCTCCGTGCTCAGAGTTACTAAGGATGTAGGGGGAGTGGGCTAATTAGCAAACATCACTGAGAGTCCCCACAGAAAGTTTCTATGCAGCCAAATCCCTAATTTTGTGCAAAATCATGGGCCATTTATATAGTTTCTAGTTGTAGTCAAGCAGGAGCAAGTGTTAGAGGTTTAAGCCAAGTTGACGAAAAAAACCTTAAAATTAAGGCATTTTCCCCCTAGCTCGGTTTTCTGTAAATGGAGGAAAGGCTGTCCTCACCAGAGCTTCAAAGGGGCCAAGGAGCAGTTGGAGAACAAGGGAGAAGAGTGCATGGCCTACAAGTCCCTGCTGGCTCTGGCTTGCCTCCTCTCTCTGGCCCTCAGTTTCACCTTCTGTAAATGAGGGGAGGGTCTGCCGAGCCCCAACAGGGATGGCTCAGGCACCTCTGTTGGGACCATCCCTGTTGGAACAGCAGTGCCGATTCTCAGCAGCGTGGGCTGCCCGGGGAGCGTGGGCCTGAGACCATTTATCGGAGATGACAGGTGGGAGATGAGGCTCTACAGACCTGGCCAGAGCACCCCTGTGTGTAGCCGTGCCTCGTCCACAGCTCTAGTCTCGGTCGCCCAAAGGGGACCGGAGCCACCACATGCTGGTCCAGGATGGCTCTGCCTCCTTCACCCTCCCGCACCCTTACCAGACGCAGTGGGAGAGTGTGCCTGTCAGTGAGTCTTCTCCCACAGAGTGCCTCCACTTTTCCAGCAGAGAGTGGGCCCCTGCCATCTCCCTGTCACAGTCCTCGTCCCCTCACGCAGACAGACATTCAGTGGCTGCCAAGACCTCCAAGGCACAAGTGGGAAGCTAGGAAAAAGGCCTACCTACAGGGGAGCTAAAGGGGCAAGCTCCTAATTACTCGGGAGATGTCTGCAGCCTTCACAACAGAAAGACTTCCCTGTGAGGAACAGAGTTTGGGCGCTGCCTGTCGCTGTAGTGCTCAGAGTGGGGATTTCTGGACACATCTGCCATTCAGTGCTATGACTGGAGCCCGTCTGTCCTCCAGACTTGGGCGAGGGAAGAGCCTGGGAGTGTGGAATTGATTGTCTCCTGAGCATGCACATTAGCTGGTCGGATAAATAGGCAGCTACCAAAGCTATGGGGTATCTTGTGAGCTTCCACCATCGGTGCTAAATGATGTAAAAATGGAAAGCAATTTAATTCTGTGCTAATTTGTTTTACAGAGTGCCATGTTAAAATTACACTTTCCCAAAATGCGTTACACATTATTGCCTACAGTTCACCTCTGTGATATTCAGACATGTATTGGGGCTAAATCATGCTAAAATATCTTGTTTTCAATCTAATAGCACCTAAATGAAATAATCACAGTGTAGTGTATTGTCTAATTACCAGATATAATTACAACCTTGCGATTTTTTTTAAGCGCTCATTATAATAACCTACTAGAAGACCCAAACTGAAATCTCTATTTTTCTTCAAACTTTTTTGAAATTGTGGGGTGTCTGCCGGGTCCCCTGCGGGTGTGCCCTGAGAGGCAGTATGGCCATCTTAGATTACAATCAAACAGAGCCCTGGTGGATGCTGGTCCTGCCGCTTCACCTCCTGGGCCTCCATTTCCCAATCCATCAAATGGGAGCAGAGAGCCCTCCTTCCTGCTGGGTTGTGAGCCCATTTGGGGATAGTGGTGGTCAATGAGATGGTGCTTTCAACAGCCCATGCATGTGCGGACTTAACAAGGCTGGTGGGGAGGACATTGGATGTGAGTTCACCTGAGAGCCGGTGCGGGCCAGGGTGGGAGAAAGGAAGCCACGGGCCACAGTAGACCGGCGTGGGGGAGAGGGGCAGGGGGCTCTCCACTCGGCACAGAGATGCTGCCGCCCACCCCATCCCTCCCACTCAAAAGCTTTCTCACCTCTTCTTGTTTGTTTCAGAAAGAAGTTGGTGTGGAGACTTCCTCCTTTTACTCTGCTTTACTGCGTATTCAACCTAAAATCGTGCACTGCTGGAGACCGATGCGGCGCACTTTCAAAACCTACGACGAGGGCGGAACTGGGTTTTTAAACGTGGCCGATTTCCGGAAGGTGAGCGCGCCTCGGGTGCATCTGTCACCTCTGGACGGGGGCACAGTGTCCCCCGCTCCCACACCAGAGGCCCAGGTGTGGCCCTGCCTTCCTGACATCACTGCCTTGGGGCTACCCAAGTTACCGAGGCCCGAGCCCTCATGCCTGTAGACTACAGGCTGCCCTTCCCAGAGGTTTCTAGAATCAGGCGCTAAAGCTCCACACCTGCATGGCCAGCTGCAGAGCAGCTGGCATATGACCTGGGGACACCTGAGCACTGCTTCCCTCGAGGCTCAGCCCTGCTGCTTCTGGGAACCGCTCCCTCCGCGGAACCCGGGCCTGCGCCCACCCCCGACGCGGGCCCCAGTCCTGGCTTCTCCCAGGACCAGCGAGAGAGCCCCACCCCCCATCCCAGGGCAGCCAGCCTTCCCGCAGCCTGCGCGTTTCCCCCGTGCAACTCCCAACCAGACCGTGAGCCCTCGGGCCTTCTAGCACCCGGAGAAGGTGGAGAAGGTGTATCCGGTAAAGCCGCGCGGTCTGCGGGGAGCACCTCGCAGTACCTCCTCTCCTTGCCCCAGCTGCCCTCCAGGCGCAAGCTGCGCTCTACCTTTGCAGACCCTTCAGTGTTTCTTCCACAGTTGAGGAATGGCCACTTGGAAGTGAATTCAAATGTTCACTTAGAGAAAGACATCAAGTTCTTTGAATTGACAGATTCTGGTCCCCCACTGCCCTACTTCTCTCTCCATCCCTCACCTCCAGCCATTGAGAGTAAGAAAATGGAGATCTAGAATATTAGCTCTCATTTTATAGTGAGAAAGAGACAAATGAGGTTATGACCTCAAAATGAACTTACCAAAACTTTATTTTGTAAGTTTATCTGTGCTTCAGGCTAAAAACTTTAAAAAAAAAAAAGCTGTAGAAAATCTTTAAAATAAAGAGCCAGGAAGTTTAACAGCAGTTGGGTGAGGACACCCTGCTTGGACTCTCATCATATATTCCGAAGAGCAGTTTTGGGGCACAGACAGCCTCAAGGGGCTGCGCAGAGACCCACTCCCACGGCACACGGTGGCTGTCCCCAGTTGGCACCAGGCCTAGCTGAGTTGCCTGCCTCTCCGTGGACCCCCACAGCCTGGCAGACCCAGCCATGGCTTTCATGGTTCTGTCCTTTGGCTTTTGAGTCTTGTAAAAATCTTAGCCAGAGATTTCCCCTTAGCCTCTGTGCAAAGAAGGAAAAGAAGTAGTGAGGCTCCTCTTGGGGCATCTCACCAAGAGTTTGGGTGGTGGCAGCAGGGAGCAAGCATTAGGAGTGGAGGACAGTGTCCCCAGCAGAGCTTGAGTCAGGGCACAAATCTGTGTAACTGGAGGCTCCTTCTCCATCACCCAGCCTCCATTTCCCTCTCTGCCCTCAGACCATCCAGCTGACAGCCAGCCCAGCTGCCCTCAGCCTCAGGGCCCTCGGCCCAGCCCTATCGCTGGCTCTGGAGGGAGCCTCTGGGCCTTCTAGCCCTACTTTCTGGTCTCCTCTTAGAAATAAATAACAAATATAGTTTGGAAATTTATACCTAAATCTTTTACTTAGCAGAGTATCTAATAGGATTCATTTCAGTTGCATATAAAGATAAAAATTAAAATTAAAAAAAGGAAAGCAGCTTAAACAAAACGGAAGTTTATTTCTGTCTCATATAAAAAGTTCAGAGGTAGGAAGTCCAGAGCTGGTGGGTGACTGGACAGCCATCAGGACGTCTGTACTTTCGCTCTACCATTCTCAACACCTGGCTTCCTTCCTCCCGATCACCTCATGGCCCAGGATGGCTGCTGGAGCCCCAGCAGCATTTCCATATTCCAGGCAGCAGAGAGAAAATGAGAGAAGGGCATACCCCTTTTCTTTAAAGGAAGCTTTCCAGAAGTCCCGCATAACATTCACATATACATTTCACTGGTCAGAACATAGGCACTTGCCATAACTAACTGCAAGAGAAGCTGGGAAATGTCCCCTTTTAGCTGGACACACCACAGCCTGGAAGAAAATCAGAGGAAGTCAATATTGGGTGGTCAACTAGCAGCTTCTGCCACAGGCTGAATCACTGTCAAATCATAATCCCCTGCACCCCACACCTGCCCCTGCTGGTCCTTTCCCCCTTGCCTGGAGGGCCACACCCCAAAGGCTCCCTTCCTCCACCCCCAAGTTAAGGCTCCCTCCAGTCCTTTCCTCTCTTGACTGATGTTGACCAGCCTTCAGCTGCCCTTCAGGAAGGCAGAGTTTACCAACTTGCTCTTCCAGGGTGGGGAAGGGGGAAACCAGCACCTTGCACTTGCCCTAGAACTGCTTTCTCTCCCCATTTCACACCTGCGGTGCAAATGGGGCTGCCCAAGGGCTACTGCCTGGCCAAGCAAGAGATGCTGAGGGTAGAGTAGAAAAGGTGGCAGGAGGACGGCTCCAAGAGGTAGGATGTATGGGCCCAGGAGGCCCCGGGCATAGCTCCTTTCCTCTGTCTTCCAGGTGCTGAGGCAGTATAGCATCAACCTCTCCGAGGAGGAGTTCTTCCATATTCTCGAGTATTATGATAAGACGCTGTCTTCAAAAATATCCTACAACGACTTCCTCCGGGCATTCCTCCAATAGCCGCCAGCTGTGCCCAGCAAGGACAGACCTGGGGGCCATGGGCCTGTCCCCAAGACAAATAAAATCCTAATTTTCCAAAGTGTCTCCAGAAACAAAGCCCAAACCCAGGCCATGCCCTGCACCCCCTCCCAGCTGAGAGGGCGGCTGGGAACCGGCTGGTGCCTTCCCCTGCAGCCTGGCTTCACACACCCCTCACACATTAATCTGAGCAAATAAAAAAGTTTGCCTTTGCAGGAATGATTCTTGGGACTTTACAAGAACCACCGGTGATAAAACACTTAAAAACTCAGAATTATGGAGGTTTCATTCATGAGAACCTGCCAGCTGTCTCCTCCAACACAAAGCCCTCGGTGCCATCATCCACGTGGCATCTCCTTGATTTCCTTGTCCTTGTCCTAGGCCAGACGTGACACTTGTCCCTTCCTGCTGTGCTTGCCAACACGGCCACATCTCCTCTGCTGAGAGCACAGGCGCTGGCTGGCCTGGTGGCCATGGGATCTCTGCTGGGCACGCCCCCGCCCCCTTGTCCCGACAGGCCCTTCCGTGCTGAGGTGCAGCCCTCCTGAGGCCAGGCCACACCGGTCACTGATTGGAACTACCCACCAGCAACTGTCTCGAGAGGAACTTTCCTTGGGAATGGTGGACTTTGACAAGCCAACAGAGCAAGTTTTCCAGCCTTTGGGTTCCTTCCCACTTATGGTGAGGCCGCTGAAAGAGCAATGTGGGCGGGAGAGCCGTTCTCTGACTGCAGGGAGGAGCGGGAAGAAGCCCCACCCACCCTGGCCCGCCCCAGGCCGCCCCCAGCCCCCGGAGTGGCGGCTGCACCTCTAGCTCCGGCTCTGCCCCTGCCCACGCTGGCCTAAGCTGTCGAGCCAGGATCCCATCCCCACCCCCTCCCAGGGCACCTGTTAGGCCACAGCTCCAGGGGGCCTCATTCTCCCCGTGAGGCTGCCCCTGCCAGACGCGCGGGGAGAAGCTTCCAGCACCAGCTCACACCGCCCACTGCAGACCCTCGATTTCCCGGAAAATGAGCATCTCAGTTAAAGTTTTGGTTTTTTCCGTGTTACCTGATCCCCTCCTCACCTCAGAATGGACCCCCAGACTGAGATGGAGGTTGGCTCGCCACGGCCCAGCTTCAGGGTGAGGGGCCCCTCCGCAAAGGCCAGGCCCAGGGCCCCGGAGCGCCCGGCTCTTCCCTGGTCTAATCCCTGGAGTAGCACCCGCTCTCGCGAGCAGGGATTTGAGGTGGGGCTGCCTTCTCCGATTTTCATCTCATTTGCTTTTTCTGTGTAATCGACCTGAACTGGGAGGCCCAGACTCTACAGTTGTGGAAATTTGCTTTCAACCAAATCGTACGGGGCTGGGGAGTTTGCCGGCTGTGCTCGGAAGTAAACACCTCCGTGCGCATCGCAGACTGGGTTCTTTCATAGATGGCAGCCAGGCCGGCGCCCGCGCCTCCAGCCTCCAGGAGGGCAGGACAGCTTTCCCCTCCTTTACCCCGCAGCCTCCCTCTTGCTTTCCCTCCCCCAAATCAGGACATGGCCTGGGTCACTGGTCAAGGCAGGAATCACTGGCCTGATTTCAAGCCAGAAGTCAGTAAGCCTGGGTGAGGCCAGTGCGGCAGGGAAAGAAGAAGCCCAATCCCTCCCCATGGACCCTGAGGACCAGGAAGGGGCTGGGCCAGGAAGGGGCCGGCTCCCACTTCCCACCCACCAGTCGGGCGTCCCCACCTGCCGCGTCGGTGTCCAAGGCAAAACTGAAGGCTCTCTGGCCAGGCCAGGGCCAGGGTAGTCCTGCGGTTCCAGAGAAGCTTGGGCCAGGGGCAGACCCTGGGGAAGATGCCTGCAGCAGAGGGCAGGAGGTTCTCTGGGAAGCCCTGAGTTCAGGGAAGGGGGGACGGAGAGCCACGGCTCCCCCTGGCTGTGAGCAGGAGCCTAAATTGAGCTGCGGGATCCCGGGGTGCCACAGCTCCGCTTTCTGGCTGTGTGGCTGCGCAGGCCACGTACCCTCCCACTTCTCGGTGTCCTCACCTGCCAAAAGGGAGGGCCACATGGGCTCTGCCTTTGTTGGGAGATCTGGGCCCAGTGGGCAGCAGACGTTGTTGGGAGAGTCCTTGTCTCAATGGGGGAGACGAGGACTCAGGGGCCCGGGCAGAGAGGGTCAGGGTGTGTGCCCGGCAGGCCCGGCACTCCTGCACATCTTCGTCTAGGCATCACGGAGGTAGCCCCCATCAACACCCCCATTTTACAGATACAGAAACTGAGGCACTGAAAGTCATCATATCCAGAGTCCCACGAGGACTTGGCCTGGTCAGTGAGTGTCTGCCATGGCCAGCATCCAAAGCCAAAGGGCCCAGTCCTCTCTTGGAGTCTCTGGGGACTATGTGTCCAGTGGCCCTGAGTTCAGGTGGGCAGGCTCCCCGCAGCGGGCATCACCGAAGGCCGAGAGACCAGAGTGCCAAGAAGGATGGGAGACACGCCTCAGCACCCGCGATCTGACCTCCTGCCCCTGTCCACCTCTGCTCAGCACCCACATGCCTTTTCTGAGGCCCAGCCCCTAGGCCACCTGTTTGGGGAATCCTTGCATGGCCTCTGGGCAGAGGCAGTCCTCCCTGCTCAAGCACCCTGTAGTGGGCAGTTTCATCTCCCACCTCTCCCGCACAGGGTGGTTGGGCCCAGGGCAGGCACATCACTGGTCGGTTCATGGCTGAAACTGCAAGGTGTGCCCTCCCCCCAGCCTGGCACACAGTAGGTGCTCAGAAGGAAAGCAAGGAAGTGTAGGGAAAGTTGGGGAGCTGTTTTAGTGGTGGGGACTTCCTTGTGGCTCAGCCTGGGGGTGCTGGGACCCACGTGGCACCATGGGGTGGCAGCAGGGTCAGACATGCTTTCTCTCAGCTGCATCTCTGGCTCCTGCAAAACAGAGCAGCAAGTTTCAGATTTTTCTATGCATCTTCCACCAGCAGTACAGGCAGCACCCACAGATGTAACATCTCCAATGGAACTAAACTGCAATCTCTTGCCTATAAAAATGAATCAGATGACACTAGGCTTGTAGTGAGTTCTGGAAAGAAGGTTTGGCATCTTCCAACTGTCCTTCTAACCCCAGAAATTGACTGAATGTGCTCCCAAACTTGCAAAGTAACCTATTAAGATCCCCCTCCATGGTGGAGAGTTGAAATGCTAAGGACAAGGGGTGGGCTAGATGCACTCAGGCCTCATGGACCCCACTGCCCTCCACTGTGCTGGGACACCGGGAGGCCAGCTCAGTGGTGCCATGCTCCTATGCAAAGCCCTCCATGGTGCCCCGCTGCCCAGAGGACATCTCCATTAGGGTCTGGAGGCTGCTGAAGAAAGCACCACAAAACTGTGAACTTAAACAGCAGCAATCTATTGTCTCAATTCTGGAGAAGTTGGAAATCAAGGTGTCAGCAGGGCTGTGCTCCAGCTGAAAACTGGGAGAGAATCCTCTCTTGTCTTTTCCAGCTTCCGGTGTTTTTCCGGCAATTCTTGGTGTTGCTTGGCTTATAGATGCGTCACACCAGTCTCTGCTGCCTCCGTGTCAGCACATGGTTTTCTCCCCGCCTCCATCTCCTGATTTAGGGCCTCCCAAATGCAGTTTGGCTTCATCTTAACTAGTTCCACCTATAACCCTATTTCCAAATGAGGTCACATGACATACTTGGGTTAGGACTTCAACTCTTTGGAGGCTACAACTCAACCCATAAGAGTAGGTCAAAGACAGTCACAAGGAGAGCTGGTCACAGTTCTGGTAGAAAAATCTCTGAGACTGTGGGAGCCAAAAGAGCCTTAGCCCTCAGGTGGGAGCCTGGAACGAGATTTCAGGACAGGACTCCAGCAAGGGGTGGAGGGAGGGGTGGACCCCAGGGCTCTCAGAGTCAAAACCAGGAGGGCAAGAGGTCTGGGCCTTTGCCTGAAGGCAGAACCAAGCTCCCAGATCACCCCTTCCTCCTCCTCCCCCTCTTTCCAGGACCCCTGTGTCCAGGTCCCCCACCTTCACCTCTGGGTAGCCCTGCCTGACCCCATCCCAGGCTCGGTTGGACATCCCATCTGGATCCCATTGTGTGGGAGGTCAGAGTCCCTTTCTTCATTCAATGGACGTTCACTTCATATTAGCTCAGTTGTGACACTGACCCCATTCATCTCTCTTCCCCATTTGTGTGTGGGCAGTTATTGTCTCTGAAATACAAAGTCTATGCCCCTCTTCCTTGAATCTGCATTCAGCCATACAACAACTCTTGGCCAATGAGATGTCATAAGCACGATGCAAGCAGAGGCTGGAGCAGCACTTGGTTTTACAGGTTTACAGCTTGGAGATGTGGAGAGCCAGAGAGTGTCATTCCCACCTTTACAACAAAGGAAAATGCTGGACAAACTACACATTAATGATGTTTCTTAAACCCATTAAGCAGAGAACGGAAGTCACAAACAACTCACTCAAAGTCTGGGTACCTGCAGGGAGAGACAGGACCCAAGCACACGCTCACGTGGGGCAGACACCAAACAACACTAGGCCAGGCTAGACATTTTAACCATTTATTGCTAAAGGCCAAATGTGGGCTAGACTGAGAATGGGAACGCTCTGGGGACTGCCGGCACAGGGGTACCAGCACCCTATTGCAGGCATTTCCTCCCGGAACCCCCACCATCCCCCAAGAGCTCACAGAGGAGATGAGGGGAATCTAGAGGAATCTGCCCCCACCTCTCCACCATGGTGCTGGCTGCAAGAGAAGAGCAGCCCCTGGTGAAACTCTGCCAGAACCATCTCCCCTACCTCTCCTAAGGAGCAGAAACCTTCATACACAGGGGAAGGACAACAAAACCGCAGCCCAAGTGGGCTGGGAGGAGGGGAGTGGGGAGGCCCAGCCCTGCATCTGGAAGGACAGGAGCACTTGTGGAGGCCACGGCCCAGCCCCAGACTCCAAACGCCTGGCAGTGGGGAGGTTTCATCAGAACATCAGAGAATCCCCAACCCCCACGACCACGCTGACAACCATCAAATAAAAATAACAGTGGAAAACAGCTGGGAGAGCGACAAGCGGTGGATTCTTTCCAGGGAGCCTCGGGAAAGGAAGACCCAAAGCCAAGGGGGGAGCAAATTTCAAACCAGTCCAATTCCTGACAAAATCAATTGCTGACCCAGCCCTACAGTCCCAGCTGAAAGCAAGGCTCACTCTTTCCTAAGCATAAAGGACATTTACCCCAGTGTCTACAACCGTATGCAACAGAGGTTAGCAATCTAAAGCCCACGGAGCAAACAGGGTCTATTTTTGTACAGCAAATGCCCTAGCAATGGTCTTTACAATTTTAAAAGGAAGAAGAAGATGGAGAAAGAGGAAGAGAAGGAGGAGGAAGAGAACAACAAAAAGAAGTAACAACAGATACTGTATTTGGCCCACAATGCCTAAGGTTTTTATTTGTTTGTTTGTTTGCATGGGCAGGCACCGGGAAATGAATGCCTAGGTTTTTAATTTCTGACCTTTTACAGAAAAAGTTTGTAGATCGCTGTTATCCAAATGTCCAGCTTTCAACAAAACTTATGAGGCATACCAAAAGGCCATAGAAAAACAGCCTGAAGGTACAAAGTGATCATCAGATTCAGAATCAGATATTACACAGATTTGGGAACTATCAGAAAATAAATTTTAAATATAACTGATTAATATATCAAAGTTCTAATGGAAAAGGAAGACATCATGCAAGACCAGATAGGAAATTTCAGGAGAAAGATGGAAACTATGAGAATTAAATGGAAATGCTAGAAATGCAAAACACAGCAATCAAGATGAAGATTATCTGTGATGGACTCATCAGTAGACTCAACACAGTCAAGGAAAGAATGAGTGAGTTTGGAGATAGGTCAATCGATTGTGCTCAAATTGAAATGCAAAGAGAAAAAAAGTGGGGGGAAAGAACAGAATATCTGAGCAATGTGAGAGCATTTAAAACAGTCTAACATAATGGGTGGAAAGCCGGAAGAAGAAAGAGAGCCTGAGACAGAGGAAATCATTGAATTAGCAATAGCTGAGAAGCCTTCGAAATTAGTGATAGAAACGAAGCCACAAAGGTGAGAAGCTCAGAGAATCAGCACAATTAACATGTGCCACACACATACACACACTGCATAAAGCAGTAATTATAAATCTGTGCTGTTGAGTGCACAACATATAAAAGTGCAATTTGCATGAAAATAACAGCACAAAATAGGGGGAACGGAGAGAACATCGCCAAGCACCCTGGGTAGTGATGCAAGTGAAGGAACCCCAAAGCGTACCCCCACCAAGTTATTCTTGAGGCGCTCTGGAGGGCAGCCCAGCACCTACGCAACACCGGACACCGGGAGGCAGATTTTCCTCGAAAGGTGTATGGTGGAATTCAGTGAGGAACTCTCTAGAATCCAGCATTCAAAGAGAAGTACTATATTCTCCATGCCACGCTTCCCATTAAAATGCCACTTGTAATTATTGCCTTCTTTTCCTAACATTTAATTTTTTTCTTTAACTATTGCTAACAGACAGTATAAATTACACACACACACAAAGAGGGGGAATGAAGTCACGGGAGCAAAGTTTTCATATACTATGGAAATTAATTTGGTATTACTCTGGATATTTTCTCATGTACAATTTTAATTCCCTTGTTTGGTTTACATATATATTTTAGCTTTTATCTTAGGGGTTACTCTGGAAATTGCTATTAACAGTTTTACTTAAGACAGTCCAGTGTGCTGAGACAAAGTCTTAGACAGCATGACACCGTCATGGGAGTGAGAGCCACCACCTTTGCTATAGCGTCTTAATTAGAAGTTATTAAGATCACATGACCTGCCCCCTCCTGGAGGAAAGGATTATACAAAAGCGTGAACGTTCTCATGCAGGGAATCGTTGGCAATCACCTTAGGTTCTGTCCACCACCGAAACAGACAAATCCACAATTTTAGTTGAAGACTTCAACACTTCTCCGATAATCGATAAGACAAGTAGACAGAGCATCCATAAGATATAGATGATTTGAACTATACTATCAACTAACTTGACCTAATAAAAAATTATGGAACCTACCTCCCAACAACAGCTGAATACACATTTTCTCAAGTGCACATGGGCCATTCACCAAGACAGACCATATTCTGAGCCATGAAATGAACATTAATAGAAATAATACAAAGTATGTTCACAGACCATAATGGAATTAATCTATAAATCAATAATAGAACAATATCTGGAAAATCCCCAAATATTTAGTACCTAAGCACACTTCTAAGTAACCCATAGATAAAGTAAGAAATCTCAGAGACAACTTAAAAATATTTTGTTTCTCAACTAAAAGGGGGAAGAGTGAAATGAGACAAAATAAAGTGTCAATGGCTGAGAGATTCCAAACAGAGTCAAGAGGTTATCCTGGAGGTTATTCTTACGCATTAAGTAGATATCACCTTGTTATTCAAGATGTAATGGAGAGGCTGGAGGAACTGCCTGAAAATGTAGAGCTGTATTCCAGTAGCCATGTTTCTTGATAATGATTGTATAATGATATAGCTTTTGCAATGTGACTGTGATTGTGAAAACCTTGTGTCTGATGCTCCTTTTATCTACCTTATCAACAGATGAGTAAAACATATGGAATAAAAATAAATAATAGGGAGAACAAATGTTAAAACAAATTTAGAGTGAAATGCTGGTGATCGGTGAGGGGGAGGGGTGGGCGTATGGTATGCATGATTTTTTTTTCTGTTTTCTTTTTATTTCTTTGTCTGAATAGATGCAAATGTTCCACGAAATGATCATGATGATGAATATGCAACTATGTGATGATATTATGAATTACTGATTATATATGTAGAAAGGAATGATCAAAAGTTATGAATGTTTGTGTTTGTTTGGTGTTTTTTGGTATTTAAAAATTTTTTTTAATTAATAAAGATAAAAATATATATATTTTAAGCTAAATTAAAATGAAAATGCAGCATATTGTAATGTGTGGGCTGCAGCTTAAGCATTGCCTAGAGCAAACTTTATAGCATGAAATGTTTATATTAGAAAAGAAGAAAGCTATAAAATTTATATGCTAAGCTTCTACCCTAAGAAATTAGAGTACAAAAAAGTAAATTAAACTCAAGGCAAACAGAAGGAAAGACATACACATCACAGCATAAATCAATAAAATCATAAATAGAAAAAAAAACTCAGAAAGTAGTTTTTACAAAAAGAGATAGATAAAACTAATAACTGTCTAGACTGAGAAAAATGAGAGATAAGACACAGATTTCCAGCATCAGGGATGAAGAAAGGGGCATCACTACTGAGCCACAGACATATAAAGGATGATAAGGGTTTCTATGGACAACTCTATGCATATAATTTGACAGGTTTGATGAAATGGACAAATTCCTTGAAAGACACAATCTACCAAAGCTTACTCAAGAACAAATAGATAACATGAACAATCCTATATCTATTAAAGAAGTCAAAATTATAGTAAAAATCTGTCCAAAATAGAAAACTCCACACCCATTGTGGCTTCAATCTATGAAACAATTTTAAGAAGAATTCATAACAATTCTATACAATCTCTTCCAGAAAATAGAAGGGAGAATATTTGCAAAATTATACTTTGAAATCAATATTACCTGACAAAGCAATGCAAAAAAAAACAAAAAAACAAAGCCAATGTAAGAAAAAAAAGCTACAGGTCAATATCCCTCATGAATATAGAACCAAACCACCCTCAAGAAATATTAGCAAATAGAATACAGCAATTTATGAAAATAATAATACTTCACAACCAAGTGAGGTTCATTCCAGGAATGCAATATTGGTCCAACATTCAAAAATCAATTAATGTAATTGATCATATTAAAAGACTCAATAAGAGTAAAATATATGATCATCTCAATAGATGCAGCAAAAGCATTTGACAGAATTCAGCATTCATTCATAATAAAAACTCTTAGCAAATTAGGACTCCTAGTT
Organism: Tamandua tetradactyla; assembly: GCF_023851605.1. Classification (NCBI taxonomy): domain Eukaryota; kingdom Metazoa; phylum Chordata; class Mammalia; order Pilosa; family Myrmecophagidae; genus Tamandua; species Tamandua tetradactyla. Next base: position 37,264,624 of record NC_135333.1, on the reverse strand, counting down.
CTTTATTAGGTTAAAGGAGAAAGAAACTCCCTTAACCTAATAAAGAACATCTTTTTAAAAACCAGAGCTAATGCCATAGTGAGTGGTGAGAGACTGAATGATTTCCCCCTAAGAACAGGAGCAAGGCAAGGATGGCCTCTGTCAGCATCCCTATCCAACATCATAGTGCGTCCTAGCCAGTGCCATATGGTAAGAAAAAGGAAAAGGGAAAAGAAGAATTAAAACTCTCTCTGTTTGAAATGACATGATTGTCTACTTGGAAAATTCCGAAGATTCTACCAAAAAAAGTCCTAGAGCTAATAAGTGAGCGGCAAGTTCATTGTATAAAGGTCAGCATATTGCTATGTATCAGGAGAAAACAACTGGAATTTGAAGTTGAGAACACTATTCTATTTATAATAGCTGCCCCCTCTAAATGAGGGATTTGGGTATAAATTTAACAAAAGATGTGCAGCTGTATGATTAAAACTATAAAGCATGGATAAAATAAATCAAGGATATAAATAAATGGAGAGATAAATGGTAGTTCATGGATTGGAAGAATTGATGTTGTTAAAATATCATTCCTCTCCAATTCTACCTATAGATTCTGTGCAATCCTAATAAAATGTCAGCAGTGGTTTTTTTTGTAAATAGCAACAAATTAATTCTAAAATGTATGTGAAAGGGGAATTAAAATAGCCAAAAACAATTCTGAAAAAGAAGAACACATTTGAAGAACTCATACAACGTGATTTCAAGTCTTACTGTAAAGTTATAGTAATCAAGAGAGTATGGTATTGGTGAATGGATAGAAACATAGATCAATGGAACAAAATAGAGAGCCCAGAAATATAGGCAAACAAATAGAGACAACTGATTTTTGACAAATGTACAAAGGCAATTCAATGGAGAAATGGTGCCCGTACACACACACACACACACACACACACACACACACACAAAGAACCTTATCACATACCTAACACCTTATACAAAAATTTACTCAAAGTGCATTTTAGACCTAAATCTAAAATATAAAACTAAAAAATTAAAAGAAAAACATGAGAAAAATCTGCATGACATTAGGTTTGGCAATGAAATACAACACCAAAAGCCTAACGCATAAAAGAGAAAATTGATATAATGAACTTTATCAAAATAAAACTTTTGCTCTGAAAAAGACGTGTTAGGAGAAAGAAAAGACAACCCACACACTGGGAGAAAAGATTTTCAAAGCATATATTCAATAAATGATTTGTATCCAAAATACAACAAACTCTTAAAACTCAACGAGAAAACCCAATTTTTTTAAGGCAAAAATCTGAGGATATGCTTCACCGAAGAATATATATAAATGGCAAATAAGCATATGAAATGATACTCAACATTGCATTTAGGAAGTGACAATTAAAACCATAATAAAATACCACCACACACCTATTTGAATGGCTAAAATTAAAAAAATTTAAAAAAAATGAAAATATCAAATTCTGTCAAGGATGTGGACCAACAGGAATATCCATTCATTGCTGGCCGGAATGCAACATCTTACAGCCATTTTGGAAAAGAGTTTACGAAGGAGCCGCACAAGGGAGTTTTTAGGGTGTTCTCTATGCCACTGGAGTGGGAAATACTCAACTCTAAGACTATACACCACAAAGGGTAAATTTTAAGCCAGTTTAAAACAATCCATCAGGGTGTCAGAGGATTCCAGGACAGAATGAAGACCGCGAGTAATGAATCTGCATTCCAAATGTATGCCATTCGCTCACTGACCAGGGTAGGGTGGGGGGAAGAGCTGAGCCGCCTAAAGTTTGGAAAACAGAGTTTTGACGATTAAGGGAAAGACAAAAAGAACTGCCCATCAACACGCTACTGTAGCTGGCAAATATGTTTCTCACAGGGGTACAAATTAGCAATTCTGAAACTGGTTGTATATTAGGGTTGAACAAATACTTACATAAATTGTAGATAATAGGAAACCAGGGTTCTCGTTGTCAAAGAAAGAAGTTACAAATAAGCAAGGTGGAAGGACTGATATAATTCTGTACTGCTGGAGTAGAGTCAGGGGTATCAGTATGAAGCAGTGTTTTTTAAAAAGATGCATGATTAGATAAATAGATAAATTAGATGATAAGTAGGTAGGTAGATACATACATACATATACACGTACCAATAGAGCTAGAGACAGAGACTGAGACTGGTCTGTGTGTGTATGTGGGCTAACGTACTATATGTATGTCCCATCTCAGTATTCTGAGAGGGCTGAGAAGCAGCTATACCCCAAGAGCAACTAGTGCACCTACTATTCACATTTTTGTTTCTCAATAAAAGAAAGCAGGGCTCTCTGGAGAAATGGCTGATTCTAGGGATGGGGTAGGAGAATCCAGGAGGAGCCGGGAGCATCTCATAGGGCTGCAGTATAAGGAAGTGAAACAAACTAACAGAAGATGGAGGCGTGACTAAGGAGGCAACTTGAAAGAGCTCCCAATGGCCAACACTGGAACAATTGAGCAACAAAATAATAATAGTGTTGGATTCTAACCCAAAGAATAAAATAAATAGTGATGAGTCCATAAGGATATAAATAAGTAATTGAATAAATGAATAAGTAGCAGGGAAGGGACGAAACTTCCTTACAGAAAAATTCCAAATACTAAATGAAGAAGGAATGAAGTAATAAAATATCACCATGAGAGCACCACAGTGATAATTGCCACAGGCAAGAGACACTGATAAATACCAAAGTTGGTGGGCAAAACTTTGAGGAGAAACAGGATAATTGCATAGCCTCAAAATGTCTCCCCCCAGTATTTATTACCTTGATGATTTTAATGTATACCCGCAAATACTTTGAAGCTCCTTTCTTCAGGAAGTGGAGATTAACTCCCCACCCTTAAATGACTGTACTTAATAACTCACTTCTAAGAAATTGAGTATGGAAAGAGAAAGAGTAGTGTTCTTTTAGTGGTGACACCTGGCATGCACCAACATAACCAAGTGAGGAGAGCTAAAATTTCAAGAATAAGTCATGGTGATAGCTTCTCACCCCTGATTTGATGTGTTGAGGAATACAATTTACCTCTCAAAAAATCCACAACCCTAGAATAATCCTGAAAAATTCATGAGAAATATCAAACAAACCTAATTGAAGGATATTCTACAAAATACTCAACCAGTACTCTTCAAAACTGTCAAGGCCATAAAAACAGGAAAGGCTGATAAATTATCACATACTGGAAGACACCAAGAAGTTATGACAACTGGTTGCAATGTGGGATCTTGAATTGGATTCTAGAGCACAAGAGGGACATTAGCGTAAAAACTGGTGAAATCCGAATAAAAAGTGTAGTTTAATAGTGTTGTTCAAATTTCGCAGCTTTTGGAAACGCAGCAGGGTTGTATAGGATCTTAACTTTAGGAGGAACTGGGTGAAGGATGTACAGAAATTCTCTGTACTATCTTTACAATTCTTCTATAAATCTAAACTTATTTCAAAGTTAAAGTTTTTTTAAAAATGGTAAAGCGCATGAACATAAAAAGCCCTTGTGAGACTTAACTTGCCCTTGCACCTTTGTCATGGCCTGGGCTGGTCTGCTGGAGAAGGAGAAACACATGAAGCAAAGTCAACTCGTCCTCGTCATCTCTTTTGGACCATCCTAGACCAATTAACAGCAAACCACTCCCCACACATGTGAATGAGCACAGCCAAGATCAGCAGAACCCCCAGCCAACTCCCAGCTGACTCCAGAAGTCTGAGCCATAAACATTTGTATGTCCCTGAGATGTGGGGGTGGTTTGTTATACAGCATCGCTGTGGCAACTGGTAACGGATGTCTCTCAAGGGCAGGACCTTGAGTAGTTCACTTCTCCTCCCCCAGGACTAAACCCAGAGGACACCACTGGCCTGTGGTGACCTCACCTCACCCTCTGATTCGCACCCACTCTGATTCCACTGCAATGGCCTTCATTCTGTTCTTTGAAGTGGCTCAGCCTATTCCTGCCCCAGGGCCTTGGTACTTGCCAGTTCCTCAGACTAGACACTCGCTCTTCCCTCTGCTCTGAGCACGACTGGCTTCTCTCATCATTTTGGCTTCCAGTCAGGGCCTCCTCCTCAGGGGCCTCACCTGTGCCCCAATGCTGCCCCTCTGCATCCCCCCACTCTGTCCCATGGGCCTCATGGCACTCGTCATCTCTGAAACATCTTCTTGCTCTCTTTCTTATTGATCTCCCCATAAAACAGAACCTCCATAAGGCACAGGTGCTCAGAAAGCAGAGCCCCTCTTAAACGTCAAGTGATTGCAGAATAATGAAGGGTTGAGTTCAAGTCCGGGATGAACCCACAACCCGCGTGACCTTGGCAAAGTCACTGGTCCACGCTTCTTCCCGTAGAATCGAGTGATAATTGCTCCTTGCAGGGGCTGTGGCAAGGCCCACCTGTGTGAGACCAGGTGTGAGAAGGGGTTTTTCCAATGGTGCAGCACATCTCTCAGGGGCCCTGTTCCCCCAGGGACCTCCCAATTGAGGCCCACAACAGCCCTGTGAATGGTGAATTAGAGTGGTGCATTAGCATATCCTATGTCCTTTTCTTTAAGGAGGAGCCAGAGGCCCAAGAGAGTAGAGCCTGCCCTTGCTCACAGGCTTCTCCCAGGGTGCCAGGTGGGCCCCCCACCCTACCCCCACCCCATACCTGAACTATTTCTGACCAGGTAACAGTAGGGGAGAGGCTGGCAGTGAGCAAGCTCCAAGAATGAAAGATGTAAAAAGTCTGGAAAATATATCTGGTTTTTGTGCCCCCATTTCTCGAGTAATATATATATATGTATTTTTTTCTTTCTCAAGTGACTATTTACACAGCAAAAGCTGCTATGGAACACTTGTATTACTATTGTGATAAGGGGGGCAAAGCGCCCCAAATAGTTGTTTCCAAGGCAGCTTCTATATTATACCCGATGCTTAAGATATGCAAATATATCATCACAAATTAGTGCAAAATGTTACACTTAGCAGTTCTCTACCTGGACAATGCAAGCATCTCTTCATTCATCTCTTCAGAGGCAAGGGAGCAAGTGGCAGAAACTGTTCCCAGGCATCCAGCAGCCCCCTCCCCACCTCCTCAGGAGGGTGCCCTGGCCTGGCCGAAGTGTTAGACTCAAAGGCAGGGCTGGCGTCGTGGACCTTTGAACAGGGCAGCCATGCAAGGTCACAGGCTCAGAAGGGCCCGCCCTGTGGTTCAATGCCCTGTGGCAGCCATCTTGAAATTCTTAATAATCACATCTTTGAATTTTTATGTTTTTTTTTTAAGTGAAGTCCGTGGGACCATGGAGTGTACACTGGGACCTGGAGCCTTAGCTTATGCATGGGCTCCCTTCCCACCACCTCCCTGGGATGGGTTCTTGGCCACCTACTTCCTACCCTCTAGCACCCTAGCACCACTGGCCTCTTCCCCCCCCACCCCTGCCCTGCAACCCCTCCTGCCACCTGCCTAGCACAGAGACTGAGTTGTGTCAGCAGGGAAAGGCCTGTGTTCTGATATTGCTTTCTGTCCCTGGTAGGCACCTTGGTATAAGCCCAAGGAGGGTGGGTTTGAACACATGCCCTGTAGGGTCTTGGGCAGGGCAAGGCAGCAGCTATACCCACCCTGGACTGGCAGCACCATGGTGTGTTCGGTAGGCAACTTGAGGAGGGGGGCCTCTTGCCCACCCCCAATCCAGGGTCCCAGCATGAAGATTGCATTCAATTCCTTTTGGGCCTGCCTGTCTGCCGCTGGTCAGGACAGCAGGCGCCTGGAAATGGGCGCTTGACTTCCTTGGCTCACAGTTTCATTTTGCACTGGGCCCTGCAAACTACAGGTGATTCCCATTATTCACAGCACTTATCAAGTCACCACAAACCCTGAATTAGCAAATTCTGAACCAGTGTTCCCAGGAGAAATACAGAATTAAGTTCCTGGGAGCTCATCTGGTCATGCCATTTTTTCCAACTGATCAATACATTACATTGTTTTATGGTCATTTCTGTTTAAAAAACCCTTTAATATATATTGTTAATTCATTAACATTAGACTCACAGCCAACAGTGCTATAACTCATACCTGGAAGAAAATTATCTAGCACGGGTATTTTCTCCTAAAGACACATCACAGCCTTCTTGCACTCATAAATAATGGACAGCACTTCAACACTACTTTTGGGGGCCAGTTTAAACAGTGAAATCACCAAGAGAAAGAGCCAAAAAATGTGAAAATGTGGCACCAAAACTACCACAGAAGGGACGCTTGTTTACTGTATGAGTGCTGAAACGAGAAATCCAACCACTGCCTTATTTGACCTCAGCTGGGAAGATGCACCTTGGAAAACTCCAAATTTTTGCCACTCTGTCCACATCGATGAATGACTGGGAAAGTGCCGGGAGTATCGATTTTTGAGGTTACAAACAAATTTTAGCATGTAGGCAAATTTGCAAATGTGGAATCCTGTTTTGTCACTCCGTCTCCACGAGACCACCCAATGCTATGCTAACTCCTCTGCCTCTGCCCTCCAAGTATCCTGGAAAAGTCCAGATTCGAGGCCTCTTTCCTAAGCCCAGATTCTCAACCTCCTTCCTAGACCCAGAATCAACAAATTCCCCCATGGAAAAGGAAGCTCCAAACTGCGTCCTCTCTGCAGATTCCTCTCTCCCTCAGAAGGCAGCCCGTACCTTGGACCACTGGCCATGACATGGTGCTGAGCTGCGGAAGGTCAGGCGTGGGTCCAGGAGCAAGGGAGTGGAGCAGGGGTCGTCCTGACCACCATCACCCCTGGTGACCTGCTTGGAGAATCTGTGTTCCTATTCCCACATGAATTTAGGTTCTGTGGGTCTAGAGGCCCTGGGTCCCACAGGATTAATGCTATCAAAAGGGATAAGTGAGCATCCCCCCAGACGTAAAGCTATGACTACCACTTGGCCGCCTTGGGCTCCCCGAGCCAGTCCCTGAACCAGTAAACCAGCCAGCGAAGAGCACAGTCCCCATGCTGGCCGGGCTGACAGGTTCTGACCACCCAGGAGGTATCTCCTGGGGTTCCTGTGCCCACCTTTAACTGTAAGTGGGAAAATAACCAACTACAGCCCATCAGGTGGGAGGTAGCCAAGGGGTTTTTGCCTGGGGACCCTGAGGTCACCTGACCAGGTAAGCCACCTAGAACAGCAGAAGTGCTAGCTCAGGTGAGGGAAATCTAGGATGGGGGTGAGGAAGGAAGGTGGTCATTCCTCACCATCAGCTATAGAGTCAAGTCTCCCTTAAATTTTCCCAGAGATGTTGACCAACCAGAAGAGTGGAGAAGCTGTGTTTGCATGGAATGAACTTAATGAGACAATCAAGTGGATCTGAATAGTGCAAGGACAGACAGCCATGGGGGCTCTCTGTCCCAGATCCCCTTCATACCCCAGCCACAATGGGGGTTGGCTACTACAGCTCCCATCTGCTTTCTCCTCCAGACAATTCCCCTCGGATGAGCACCTACCACTCCGGCCCAGGAACAGCCTACAGCCAATGACTGGCTAACTGGCGGTACCAAAGCCTGGGAGGTGGGTGTGAATCAACTGTGTGGTGCAATTCACACTCCAGTGCACCGTGTGGGATCTGGCTAAAGCAAGAGCTCCAACTGAGACCATATCCTTGCTTAGCTTTTTCCTTGTCCCATCCTGCCCCCTCGCTGCCTTTCTCCTGAGTGTGGTCCCTTAAGCAACGATGTACCAGAATTCCTGTCTTAGGATTTGCTTCTTGGAAACCCAAGCTTAGACACTGCCCTGCCTTCAGAATGACCCCCTACCTTCCTCTCCATGAGTTTGTGTCCTACGGCTTGGCAGGTAACATCCTGAGTGTTGGAGCTAGGCAGATTCCAACTGTAGCTCAGACAGAATGTGTGACCTTGATGTGTGACCTTGGGTGAGTCACCCCCTTCTCTAAGCCTCAGCATCCTCTCTTATAAAGCAGATAATAATAGTCATCACCTTGCAGGATTGTTGTGGTTCTTAAACGACCACCCAAGGAGCAGCCGCAGCACATCACCATTATTTTCTGTTGTTCAGGGCCCCGTAGGCCCCTTTCTCCAGGAAGCTTTCCCAGACTACCCCTGAAAACTGGGTTTATTCCTCCTTGGGCCCCAAGGAAGAAAGGCCTGAGGGCTTCAGCTTCTTATCTGGGACCAGATGTACCTTCGAAAATGCAAAGTAATTTGCCCAAGGGCAGGGCCTAATCCCTACATCTTGCACACACTTGCAGTCCAAGCCTCCTACGGGGTGGTGGGTGAAGGCCCCTGAGTCTTGTGTGACAAGACCCCTGGCTGGCCAGGCAGGCAGGTTTGGACCTAACTGGGAGTTGTGAGTGACATTAGGTGAGAACATTGGAAGGAGTCTTTGCCCACAGACCTTGTCACCACCACTGATTTATTCAAGGGGCCGGAGTGGGGATTTCCTGGAAGAAAATGGCCTGGGAATTTGTTCTCCATGGAGGTTCAAGCCTCAGCCCCATGGAGCTATGTTGCAAGGAGCAGTTGGGAGTTGGGGTCCCTGAGAGTGGACTTACCATAAGGACAGAGGTAGAAGGAGGGCAGACAGCTCACTGGATTTGCCCCCTTGGACTCAGCACTAAGACCCATGGGCAATGGGAGGGTTATCTGGGACCCCACCCTGTTTTGTTCCCTAATACCAAGGAGATGCCAGGAGAAAGATGCCTCTGTGTGTGTGCGTGTGTGTGCATGTGTGTGTGCACGTGTGCATGCGTGTGTGCATATGTGTGCACCCAGAGTGCTGAGCCACCGAGAATGGAAGTACTAGGCGCCCAGGCACCATTGCTGCAGGACACCCCTCACCACTGGTGCAGCACCCTGGGTAAATCAGACCTACTGAAGCTGGAAGGAGCATGTGGGCCCTGGTGCACCTGCAGTGTGACAGCACCACTTGTGGCGCAGCCACAGAAGTTCTCTGCCCACCTGGCAGCCCTGTGGGGCTCACATTGGCTAAGGGCAGGGGTTGAGAGTGCCTCAAACTGATCAGCTCCTCCTCATTGCTCTCACATGGGGCACTAAGGTCCAGAATAGGTGGTTGTACACAAGGGTGAGGCCCTGGTGGAGAGGAATGTTGAGGGGTGACAGGCTACAGGTAGGGCCAGGAAAGGATCATGGAGGAAGCTGATACCCACACAGTGTGCCCCAGGCCTCCACATCCCTCTGGCTTCAGTTATGACCAACAAATGCAGCTCCAGACAGGCCCTTTCATCCACCTGCCCTCTGAGTATCCCAAGGGCACCTCCAGCTCATAAGCTCCAAATACTAAGACAAAGAGAACTCTCAACATCCTTCCTCAAACTGTTCCTCCTCCTCCTCCGATGCTCCCTCTCCATGACTGGCAGCCAGTATCCACTGCATCCTTGGCTCCCTCTCACCTTCACCCCCACCTCCGGTCTCTTAACCACTCCTACCTCCTAAATGGATAACTACCACCGCCTCCACTTCCAGAGCCCAAACCAGGTGCTCAGTGAGTATTTGTGCATTGGATGGTGGGTGTATGAATGGACGGATGAGTGGATAGATGGCTGAGTAGATGGATGGATGGGTGGATGTGTAGGCACGTGGGTGGGAGCATGGATTAATGGATGATTGGGTGGATTAGTGGGTGGGTGTATGGATGGATGGGTGAATGGATGAGTGGACAGATGGTTGGGTAGATGGATGGATGGGTGGATGTGTAGGTGCATGGGTAGGGAGCATGGATGGAGGGATGGATGGAATGATGGACAGATGGTTGGAAATTACAAAACATTTGGAGGACTGTAAGACTGGGGTCATGACACTTGTGAGTGCTTTCCTCGGCAACACCAGATCCCTTGTTTGACAAAGGCTGGAGCCAAACAGATCTTCCTCCAGGAATAGCCCAGAGCCAAGGCCATCTCCAGGACACTTTGATCTGGAGGATCAGACAGTGAGGTATTCGAACAAAATGGAGCACAGACCTTCCCATTCTATCTTCCAAACCACCTCTGAGACTGCTCCCCACCCCATCCCATCGTCTGCCTTCTCCAACTCCTCAGGGAAGCTGGAGCCAGTAAGTCCAGTCAATGCCACATGCAAGTTCTTCAGTCTCCAAACTTCACCCAGAGGCAAGCAACCTTCCAGGACTCAGGAGTCACGAAGGCTCCCTCCTCACTTGCCCCTATAACCAACCCCCAGGGGCAGGGTACAGGAAGAGGCAGCACGCAGACTTTTATTTCTTTTTATAAAGACTTTATTGTCTAACATGCTTGACAAAAAAAAATTACAGCCACAATCAAGGTATGCCAAAATGATTGAGGAGCACGCCGTAATCTTTCATACCTCAAGGACTTTTAATGAATTTTCTCTTAAAGTAACAGCTGCCTTCATAACTTTTCTTTCCCACATAAAAATACACCCTATTTTGAAGACACCTTAGGAAAAAGGTTTCGTTTTGCTTTTTAAGTTTGTATTCTCAGTCGGCATAGAAATCGGGGAGCAGCGGCGGGCGGCGCCTGCGTTCCCCAGCCCTGGGCACCGCACGCGTCGTGCAGTCACGTGTCCCAGGTCTACGCGAGTGAACCTCCGGCTCCCAGGAACCACTTCGGCCCCCCTGGGTTCCCGCTGTCCTGCACCCCCAGAGCAGTGCTGGCCTCACCAGCCCGGCGCCCCTCAGAGGAGGCTGCGGTCAGCCGGCTTGTCCATGAGCAGGAGAGGAATCACCATCTCCAAGGCTGCTAGGGCCAGAAATCAGCATTCTCCAGGGATGTTCTGAGAAGTAAACCAGAGCAGGTTCTGAAAAGGACCCTTAAAAAACAGGAGAGGGTCTTGCACCATGTGCACCATCTTTTAGGGCAGAGCTTTGGGTGATGGCGAAGCAAGGGCTGTGGGGACAGACGACCAGCTTGGACTCCTGGCCCTGCCCGTTTTGTGCTGTGCACCCCAAGGCAAGTTTCCTCAGCTCTCTGGGCTCAGTCTCCTCATCTCTAAAATGGGGACAATCGTACCTCCTTCACAGGACCATCGGAGGATGAAATGAGATTACATCTGCAAAAGGGCTTATTAAATGCTGGTTCACAGGGCTGGGGTTAGAGGGCGGCTGTGTCCCTCCTCTCAGGCACAAAATTGAAGGGGGTGCTAAAGAATTCCATAACCAAAGTTAAGAAAACCATTTCAATGCAAATCAAAAATTTTTAAAAATCAAAATTTTGAAATGCATATACCCACAAAAATCCATGACAAAAAAAATCAACATTTTAAATAGACCGATTCAGACCTGGGTTTCCATGACTCTGCCTCACTCGCTGCACCTTAGGCCAGGCCGTGCTCCCAGCCTCTCCCTTAGGGGTCAACCCCAACTCCCTTCTGCCCAAGTCCTAATTTAAAGAGGAGGAACCGCAGTTGCCCAGGGTCCTACACAATGGCAGAGAGGGGCTGCGGCGGTCACCGCGCCACCCTCCCCTTAACCATTTAGTCTTCTGAGGCTGTGGGCGTGCCCGAGAGAATCTGAACAGTGCCGGGAAATCACACCAAGGAAGGGGGCCTCATGTGGGAACAGAAATGAGGAACACAGGGCCCACATCGTTGAATCAGAAGAGGCGTGGGTGCATGTGCACACGTACAACACACGCATGTGTGCACATGGGCGTGCACGTGTGGCAGAGCTGCTGCAGCCCCTCGGGACCTCTGCATTTTGCGGAGCTGTGCATTCCCCAGGGTCAAGGTTGTCCCACCAGGACTCGGGAGGCCTCCACCCAATCCTGGGCTCTCCAACGGCTCATTTTGTAGAACACCCCCCCACCCCCCCAAAATCCAGGCTCTATGTGGGTGCCAGGGACGCTCAGGCCGTTGTTCACGTCATAAAAATGCCCACAGGAAGAAAAGCTGGGAAACAACACGGGCAGACCACTCATGCGCCTGGCCAGGTGCGTCCAGATTCCTGAGATGGCCCAGATGGCCCTCGGAGGGGCTCAGCCGGGAAGCAGGCCTGGCTCCCCTCCGGCCCCGGGGAGAAGGAGGGCGGTTTGTGCCCACACCACAAACCCTCCCAACCCCGGGGGCCCCTGCCACACAGAGCCTCCAGCAGAGGGAGATTCTGCACAAGAATTTCCAAAGCCTGTCCCGGACGGCCCAAGAGCAGCAGCTTCTCAAACCCAGGAGGGTCCAAATGGAGAAGGGTGAGGATTCAGTCATGTCCCAAGCCAGACAGGACCACGGGCTGGGCCGTGAGTCAGGTACGCGCGGGATGTACGTGGAGGAAACAGTAATGAGCACAGGGCCCCCGACGGGGCCGGTAGGGTCCCGACTCCAGGCGATGGAGGCTGAAGAGTCAGAGCGGTTTTCTTCATTCCAAGGCCTCGACCCGTCTGCTGGGTGGGTCCCCGCGGCCAGTTGGGTCATCTGGACCAATCCTGCATGGAGGGAGGATGGGTGGGGGCCACGCTGTCGGCCAGGTGTACATGGGGAGCAGTCAGGAGTTCCGGGGTGTGGGGAGGTCGATGACTATGGGCGGGTTCACAGGCTGGTAGTTCACAGTACACACAGACGCGTTCACGTAGGTGGTGGTCCCGTCTGCCATGACTCCATATCCTGGGGGGGAAGCACACACCCGTCAGGCTGGGCGGGGAAGGCCAGGACCAGGGGCAGGGGCCTGGTCTGGGAGTGCAGGAGTCAGGAGGCAAGCTACTGAAACTCTAGAACTCAGCTTCTCATCTCTGAAATGGAGATGACGGTGTTAGACCCCATTCCAAAACCGACCACAAGGGGGATCAACTCAGATGATAATCCACGTAAAGCGCTCTGCCCAGTACCTGGCATATGAAAAACACTCAGTGGGACATCCTCACAGTCATCGGCATCACCACTGTCGTCACCAACCTCATCGCTCTCATCACCGTTGTCATGGTCACCACCATCACCACCGTAATCATCATTGTCACCTCTGACATCATCATCACCATCACCACTATCATTCCCAGCACCACCACAACCATAACCATCATCTCTGAAATCACCATTGTCATGGTCACCATCGTCATCACCACCATAATCATCATCGTCACCTCTGACATCATCATCATCACCATCACCATCACTGTCACCACCATCATCCTCACCCTCATCATCCCCCCCATTGTCATCATCATCATCATCATCTTCATCATCCTTAATGACCTCTTCATTGTTGTCTTCATTACTGTGCGGTCATCACCACCACCTTCACGCCATGTGCCTTTCTCAACCTCTGTCCACCCCCAGTCCCTACTCCTATCTTGTCCACTCGTTAGAAACCTCTCCATCCTGCAGCTCAGATCACCTCTAAACCAGAAGGGACATTTCCTGTTCTCTGGAGCCCCTGTTTTTGCCTGTGCAATCATTCAAGGCTGTGAGACACACACATCCTTGATGCTGATGGTGCTGCATGCCCACAGCTGGGCCACGGAAAATAACAGCCATCATTCTCCCATGATACACAAGTTGTCCATCTTTCAGGTGACCTCTTGGATCCAGCCTTAGATTGCTGGCCTGCGGTCTCAGCCTCTGTACTGGGAAATGATCTAATGTGGACCAAGCATCAGGGGCCTCGGATGCCACTGCAGAGGTTCAAGGGGCTGGAAATGCCTCTGGGGGAAACCGCATGGGTCCCCAGGTTCACAGTAGCTGGATGTACTTGCCGGCAGAGTGGGAGGGGACAGGGAGGCCTTGGATGGGCAGGATGAAGCTCCAGTTAGGTAATGGCTGAGGACACCTGAAGGTTAGCAAGGGAAACCCTGCTTCCAGTGACAGCCTAGAGGTTCAAAGGTGGCAGAAAGGACTGGAAAAGACATCACCATCATGGCTGCCCTCCAATGCTGTGCACATAGCAAAGGGCTCCAGCTCCAGAATAGAAGCCAGATGTCCCGTCTGTACAAGAGTGGACGGGGGGCACAGAGGGTTATCCAAGCCACTAGAGTCTCCCAGCCTGGTATTCAGTCCCTCCGTATTTATTGAGCACCTGCTTTATGAAAAGCTCTTGAGATATAAAAAACAAGCCAGGCCACCACCCTCAAGGAGCTCACAATGCACCAACCAAGTCCCACCCAGCCTCCATGGCACGGCTTGTGCCCCCTTCTCTAGGAAATCCCCTACCCAGCTCCTGAAGACTTCCCCAGCTGGAGGCAAGGCAGAGTCACAGAGCGCAGAGGGAGTAAACTTACCCCCTAGGTATTGTGAGATTTTGCATTCATCTTCCTGTTATCAAACACCTTGGCAACAGCTCATTGATGGCCAATGTGTGTAAAAGGCATTTGCAAAGCGTGCATTAGAAATTATCTATTTCCCTCCTGGTTAAAGAGGTTAGGAGACAATGACCTGGGTTGCAGGGAGGAGAGGTGGCCTCTCTGAAGGGCCAGCTTTGGCGCTCCCCACCCCATCCCACCTGCTGACCTTCGTGGATGTGGCCAAAGACGTGCAGCCGTGGCTGGACACGCCTCTGCACCGTGTTGAGCAGCTCCACACAGCCCACCCGCTGCATCTTCTTGGGGACCCAGTCCAGGAAGCCTGTGCAGGGAGACAGAAGGAGGGTGAAGGTGGGGGCCAGGAGAGGCCAGCGCCCAGCCCCACACAGCCCAGGCAGCAGCAGCTTTTGCAGCCTCAGAGAGACATGGCAGGTCTGGGACTCGCTGGCCTGGGTGCAGCTCCTGCCCTTGAGCGAGCTCTCTGCAGCCCTGCCCTGCCTCAGCCTGTGGGGACCGGGATGGACCTCTGCCACCTGCCGACCTCGTAGCCTCACCACCTCCTTTGCAGGGCAGTGGCCAGGGCCACAGCGGGGCCACTTGTAAGAACCCAGCAAGGGCCAGGCCCATGGAGTGGAGATGCTCAATGACCCTGAGCCTCCCCCAACCACGTGACCATTCGTGCACCCATCCATTGCAGAGATGAGCCAACCAATGCCGGAGAAGGGAGGGGTGTGGCTTAGGTCATCCCCGGGGCCAGGGGCAGGACAGAGTCCCCCAATACACAGCCCAGGGCCCTCTGCCAACCACAGAGCAGAAAGCAGTGAGACTGCCGCATTGGAAACATTCTAAACACACGTCCCTAAATCATGAAAATTCACTTCTTCATTCAGTGCAGCCTGCTCGTGCCACCACTACTGTGTCTGCTCACCCCGCCAGCCTCCCAGAGCAGCCCCATATGGTGGCTGCTTATTATCCTCGCATGCTGCACAAACTAAGAATAATTGATCACTTAGAGCGAACAATTAGAGTTCATTTCGGCCTCTTTCTGTTTGGGTGGGCGAAACAAGTTTCTGCAACTGCCGGGAAGAGGAAGGGGGGACATTGGACTTAGGAGAATGAGGCAGGCTGCAATAGATGCCAGCTTCAAGATGAACTAAGATGAGGGAGAGAGAAGGGAGGAATGGCAGGCAGTGAGCAGGAGGGAAGAGGCTTGGAGGCAGACTCCTGGATTTAAGACTTACTGGCTGTGTAGCCTCAAGCAAGTCATTTAACTTCTCTGAGCCTCTGTTTCCTCCTCTATAACAAGGGATAATCCAGTCATTATTAGAGGCACTTGGGGTCCCACCCTGCATAATGCTGAGCCCCTTTCATGGTTCCCAGTGGGTGCTGGGGAAGGGGAGGGCTCTCCAGCTCCTCCGCCCTCCTGGAGTTTACAGTCTGGAGATGAAGTACTGGCAGCACCAGCTGGAATGCCTGGCACATAACAGCACCCCCTAAATGGGAGCTGTGTATCCTCTGTGAAACAGTCAGGATGGAGTTCATAGAGCAGGAGCCCAAAAGATGCTAGGATTGGGTGGATGGATGAACAGACTGATGGACAGACAGATAGATGGACGGATCCAACAATGGACACAAGGAAGAATGAAGGTAAAATTAAAGGAAAGATAAAAGGAAGAAAGGGAGTGAGGGAGGAAAGAAGGAAGGAATGGAGGGAGGGAAGGAGGAGGAAGGGAGGAAGGGAGGCAGGACCCAATACAAAGCCTTTGACGGAGCCTTGCTGTAAGTGACCGATGGCACTGCATGACAGACGCGCTCATCCCAGTGGTCAGGAGGCCTCGGGTGGGGTGACATAAACCTGGCCACGATCCTGCTGAGACATGCTGCCCCCTGGGCCCCAGGGCTCTTCCCTTTGGTGAAGTTGGAAACGATGCCCCAGAGCAAGCCGAGCTGGGCCTCCCATGACAAGCCATCTCCTGTGCCCCCCCCAATGCCTTTTCCACCTTCACTCCCTGCCTCCCCCGGACCCAAGCCTGATGCCACCTCCCAGTGCACCTCCCCAGGCCTCTTCTGACAGCCCTGTCTCTCCCTCTGCCTCCCCAAGCTTCCCTCATTCCTGAACACATCCCATTGGGCCATGTCGTTCCTGCACCCCTCAACCCTGCAGTCCACGAGCCCCCCAAAGGCAAGCCCCGGGAGGGTTAACCCTGGCCCATGCCGCCTGGCACGGGGTCCGTTTGGTGGAGGCGGCAGCGGGAGGAAGCAGCTTTTCTGGCCAGATAAGGGGTTTGGACTTTATTCTAGGGGCTGAGGGAGCCATGGTGGGTTATAGAGAGATGGCATGGCATAATTGATGATTTAGAACCCTCTCCTACTAATATGAGAACCAACTGGAAAGTGTAAGACTTGGGGATGTGGAACCAGTGAGGAGGCCACAGCAGTCATCAGAGAAGGAGAGAAGATGCTGGCCTGACCAACGTGGGGCCAGGGGTTGGAGTGAGCAGAAGGAACTGGGATACAGTTTGGAGGCAGAAGGACCTGCTGAAGGACAGAATGCGGGGTGAAGACAGGGGGAGAGACTTGAGAGCCAAGGAACTGCTGTGATGGGTGAGGGTGAGGCAGTAGGCCCACCCTGATGCCTGATGGGTGGAGGGTACCCAAGATGGAACCCCACAGAGGGGACCTCCTTTGCCACGTATAAAATGAGTGGATGCTTCTGACCTCCCCACATTGTTGTAAGGAGTCCACAGGGTAACAAGTCAAGACTCCAGCACAGAGCAGGTGCCCAGAAAGGGAGGGGGACAATGGAGTGATTCGTCCCAGGGCCCAGCTGAGCCCCCAGCCCATACACACACATGCACATGCAAACACACTGACACACGCACACACACACTCATGCACAAGCAAGTGCAAACATGCATGCACACTCACGCGTGCACACACACCCCGGCAGGCATGCCTGGGGGCCAGCTGTGGCCCAGCCCGGGGAGCAGACCCTTACCCAGTGGTGGCCCGTGGGTTATCAGGATGTCCACGCCTTCGGGAATGAGGTTCCATTTCTCAAGCAGGGCCTGACCTCGCGGGAGGTTAAAGCCCCAGCCGTAGAACCAGGGCTGCCTGTGGGGGAAGAGGAGATGGTTCAGAGAGGGCTGGCGAGAGCCTAGGGGGATCACCAGGAAGGGGGCCATCAGGCCCACTTGGCACCAAGAAACTCCAATCAAGGTAAAGGCAGAGGTGAGCCTCGACCCAGACCTGCACAGTGGCAAGCTGGTGGCCCACTTGGTCACCACCATTTCTCTTTCCTTTTTCTTCCTGCTCACCTGCAGTTCCTAGTTTCCTATGATCAACAGGTATTGTTTATGAAATAAAAACAACTGAAAGTTAAAAAACAAATCGGCTTCTGCTAAAGACCTTATTTGCGCCAAGTCTTCCCAAGGAAACCCACAGAGAACATTCTCCACCTGGCCCCAGCTCTGGGAAACCCTCCTCCATCCCCCCGCCCCCACCCCCCACAGTTGGGGCAGTGACGTCTTTCAGGGGGAGCCGCTCATTCCCTGCTTTCCCGGGACGCTCCCAGCCAGGGGTCCAGGTAAGGCTGAGCCCATCCCCAGCGCTAAGGGTGGGCCTTGCAGACTCAGCCAATCGGCGTCATCCCATTCCTTCATTCCCGTTCATTGGTTCAGTGGTGGGCACATGACCGAGACTCCTCCCACCAGAGGCAATGATGAGAAAAGAGGATGACCCGTGAGCTTCTAGCCTAAGGGGAGCTAGTGGAAGCAGACCGCACCAGAAGCCCACCAGACCCCCACACTTGTCGGTTACAGGGGCCAGTGAATCCCATCAGAAAGCATCCCATCAGAAAGCAGTTTGCATTGGGTTTTCAGACACTTGCAACAAAAGCATCCTGACTGAAGCATCAGATTCATGAAGCATCGGATATTCAACGTGAATACAGCCCTTTAATGTTCACAAAATCACTCTCACCACCATCACCATCATCACCTCCCTCTCGCCACCATCCAGGGACCTTCACCCCTACAGCAAGTCCGGTCAGGGAGTTCTGTTTTATGGATCAGGAAACTGAGGACAAAGGGGTAAAAAGTAAAGACAATCACTTTTGTCTTCATGACCATTTGCTGCAAAACTACCTTATACCAGGTTCCATCTAAGCACTTTACCAGATGAGTTGGTCTAACTCTTACACGAACCCTGTGAATTTCGACTATTACTATTACCATTTTTAAAATGCAGAACCTGAGGCTCAGAGAGGAACACAGATCAGGGATCTGGACCCAGATCTGCTGCTTCCACATTGGATCCCCACCACCACTCGCCAGCATATACCCTGCAAGTTGAGGGAGAGGATAGGCTTTCACACTTGCAACCTCTCACATGCACAAAGCTGTCACGTAAACCCCTCCCATGGTCCACGAAGTCATGGGGCAGCTGACACCCCTGGCTGTGGATCTAATGGCTCTTCCCTGTCGACAGTCACTCAATGCACCTCCCTGGAATCCTTGGGGTTCCATGGAACACCATTTGGAAACCTTGATTCAGTCCCACCCTTGCCAGTCCAGATTAGAAGACTGAGGTTCAGTGAGGGACAGGGCTGTGTGCAGGTCACATGGTGAGTCAGCAGAGGAGCCAGATTTAGAAGAATGGGTGACCACAGAGGTCATTTGGGGTATACAGGCCCTCTTGACATTTCAGACAAGTGTGGGATCCCCTCTATGGCCAGTCTCACTCATCCCATGACTCCTGCCTAGACCTCCGTTTCCTTTCTCTTCTGCCATCCCTGACCCACATCTCATATTTATCCTTCAAAGCTCTGCTCCAAAGTCTCATCCTCACCTTTGAACCCTGGCAACAACCAGGGCAGGGGGTCAATAAGTGCTTGTTTAGTGAGTGGTGGTGAGTGAGAGAGGACTGAATTAGTGAATGAGTGGATAACAGGATGTCAAACAGAACTTTATTTGTCTTGGGATTGCAGCTAACATTCCAAAGCTGAAACCAACCCTCTAGAAAGAGAGTCCCCTGGGATAACTGACGGAAACGGCAGAGCAGGCCAGGCCACCACCGTCTCAGCCCCCACCAGCTTAGGCTCTTGCCTTGAGGAAGAGGCCGTGTGTGGCCCCCACCTTGTTCTCGGTGAGGATGGGTGAGGGGGCTCCCATGGTCGGGGGGGGCCTGAGGAAGGGACCGGGACATCTGTCCCCCGAAGCTGTGGGAAGAGGAACAGGTATTGGGGGGCAGGGTGCAGAGGGGCTGTCCCAAGGGTTCCCCATCCCCAGGCGGTGCCCCCCAAGTGAGGACAAGGCGACCGGGGCTGGGGACTGGCTGCTGGGCGGGGGGGCCCGGGGGTGGGGGTGGTCCCATTTGAGGGCACCTCCTTCAGTCACACACACACAAAGGCCTGTCCTTGCAAGTCCACAGAAAGCTGAGGGTTCTTTCACACACACACACACAGGATTTTACATCAACTTCAAGGGGTCTTGGGGTCCTACTGACCTGAGTTAAAATGCCTCCATCTCTTACCACCAAGACCAGTGACTTAACGTCCCTCTCTGTCTCAGTTCTTGCATCTGTAAAATGGGTATAGTAATACTACCTACCTTGATAAGGCTGCTAAGAGGAGTAATTAGTTAATCGATATAAAGTGCTTAAAGCAGTACTTGAATGTGACCATGTGATTGTGAAAACCTCGTTTTGTGTCTCATGCTCCTTTTTTCCAGGGTTAGGGCAGATGAATAAAAAAGTAAGGACAAAAAACAAATAAATAATTGGCGGGGGCAGGGGAAAGGGGTTAACAAAATTGGGTAGATTGCAATACTAGTGGACATGAAAGGGAGGGGTGAGGGGTATGGGATGTATGGGGGTTTTTTCTTTTAACTTCTCTAGGTGATGCAAATGCTCTAAAAATGACCAGGGTGATGAATACACAACTATATAATGACATGGTGAGCCACTGATTGTATACTTTGGATGGACTACATGTGTGTGAAGATTTCTTAATAAAAATATCTTTTAAAAAAACAGTACCTGGTTCACAAAAAGTACTTAATATGTTGCAGGTGCCATCATCATCCCTGTCCCATCATCACTGCCGTCATTACAATAAACACCACCATCCTGTTTCCAGTATCAACATCACCCTCATCACCATCATCATCACAGTCTCTGCCATCCCCACCCTCCCCACCATCCCCCCTCCACCACCATCATCATCATCACCATCATCACCATCATCATCACAGTCTCTGCCATCCCCACCCTCCCCACCATCCCCCCTCCACCACCATCATCATCACCATCATCACTGCCAACAGCACCATCATCATCACCATCATCTCCATCCACATCACCATCATCACCATCATCTCCATCCACATCACCATCATCACCATCATCTCCATCCACATCACCATCATCACCATCATCTCCATCCACATCACCATCATCACCATCATCTCCATCATCACCATCACCATCACCATCACCATCATCACCATCATCATCACCATCATCATCACCATCATCACCATCATCACCATCATCACCATCATCATCACTACCATCACTGCCAACAGCACCATCACCATCATCACGATGGACCCTTCCTGATTCCCACCCATGGAGCCTGGATGAAGAACCTTTGACCTCAGAAAGACTCTTCCAAACTTCAGTTTGATGGATCACAACAACATTTGAAAAAAAGAAAAGAGAGAAAGGAGACAATAGAAACATCAGAGTACATCATAATAAGAAAGGGATATTTCAGCTAAACATATTTATATTTAAATAGACACCTACATGCATGTGTGCTGAATCACACTGTAAAGCGTTTTCTATGGTTCCAAACAGTTTGGCAGTCCCTGGCCCAGGGACTCGCTGAGGCTGTTCCACCTCTAACTTGCTGAGCTTGCGGCTCTGCAAGTCCTGAAGCCCCTCAGTCCCTGGGCCCGTGTGAAGTCCCACTTCAACTGAGCTAGGCAGGGGGGCGATGAGCCAGGCTGGGAGCACCGCAGGGAGAGAGGCAGCAGCCTAGAAGCCATCACTGGGCAAAACCCAAGGACCCTCCCTGGAGCCCCCAGCCCCGTCAGCCAATGGGGAAAGAAGCAGAACATCTCTGAGGCTGCCTTCCAAACACAGGATCTACTCTTCAAAAATCCAATCAAATATTTACAAGGCAGGAGAAGGCCCCCTCAGCAGAAAGAAAAGGCACTGTTGTGCCTGTGAAACCGCAGCAGAGGGAGGCTTTTGAAAGCAGGACTTAGGAACATATCAGAGACCCCATGGGCCTGCAAATGCCGACCAGGGTGGAACCTCCACCTGATCCAGGGCCCTTTTCCCCCTCCTAGACAATGATGAGCCTGAGAGGCTTGGAATCTACTATGCCATTTTCCAGTGATGCCCAGAGAGGTTGCTCCACTTGCCAAGGTCACACAGCAGGTCTGCGGCTGAGCCGAGCCAAGCAAGGTACCGGGTCTCAGGCAGCAGGTCCAGGACTGTTCCTATTGCCTCTCCTGCCTCCTCTTCCCACCCATCACCCACCCCCATGGTCCATCATCCATGCCCATAGCCTATCACTCACCCCTACTCATCTCTGGGACCGTCAGAACATTCCCAAATGCACAAGAGAGCTGGCCTTGCCTGTAGGGCAGGGCATTGGCAACTATGGCATCTGGGAATGTCAGCTGACACCCATAAATCAGCTCTGAGAGTGCTGCGGAAGGACGGAAAGGGCACTGAAGTTGGTGCCAGACATACTGGTTCTGCCCCTGAACTGGTCATATCACCTTCTCCAGCCTCAGTTTCCCTCCCGTGTAAAATGGAATTTAGAAGCCTGTGTCCCAGACCCTACCCCAGGGTGGAGAAGCAGCATACTTCTTGCTGCTGATCCCCACTGCTGGGCACAGGGGGCCGGCGGGGAGGGAAGGAGAGAGGAAGTTTAAGAAAAGTCGATTGTACACTCAATGTGAAAACGCCTTTAACAAAACACTCGGGAGCTGTGTCTAGCTTTTATTGGAAATTGGGGGAGGGGGCTGGGAAGAGTGTAATCAGACCCAGCTTCATCCGGAGGGGACACTTCCCTGGACAGCCCTCCTCAACCGAGGGGAGGGACGGGCGGGCAGCACGCCCCGGAGGCCATGGACCAGCTCCTCCGTACAATGTTCATACAAGACAGCCATCAAAGGGACCACATGGGCCCTTCCTCGAGGTGACATCCGCCCACGTCCTCCGGCCCAAGGTGGAGAGATCAGCAAGGGCCGACAAGCAGATTTAAACATGGTGGGGTCAGAGGTTGAGCTGCACGGCCACCTGCTCATGCTCGGGCAGGGCAGGGGACAGGCGGGTCGTGGGTACAGCGGGACCCAGCCTGCCCATCCCGCCCCACCCTCCCCGAGGGAAGGCCCCCTGGGCCGGCCCCGTTTCCCAAAGCCCTGGCTCCCGGCTCCGTTCCCCAGCCCCCGAGGGCCGGGAGCCCTGGCTGTCTGTCCCAGCGTCCAGGGCACAGCAGAGGTGCAGGAGGAGGCAGATGAATTAAAATTCCAGCTAAACCATGGGAGGCGACTTTATGTCCTGAATTTCTGTCTTTCTGTTTTAAAGTAACCATTGGAATAATTTTCTTACAGAATGATAGTTGCCATGACAACCAGAGCAAATTTTCCTTTTCTGAAACAGATGTCTCATTTAGTTGAAAATTAGAATGTGAACAAACCCATGGGAAAAATTAATTCAAACTTTAACAGAGCGCTGAATACAATGTAATCTCTCAGAGGTTAACCCCTTAACAGCTTTTTTGTGCGCTTATAGTAACCTCCGAATCCAGTCTAATTAAGCCCGCTTAGCCAATATAAATGACCTGCTTGTGCTCAATCATTAAGATGATTTTCCCCCAAAGCATGAATTCTGGGTTCCCTCAAAGCCACCAGGGATGGGGGAGATTCTTGCTCTCAGAACATGGCTGAAGCAGAGCCTGTGGGGTTCAAGGTGAGGCCCACAGCACCTGGGAAGGGCTGAACCCCGGGGTCATTGAATGGGCCTGGGGCATGGTCACCCCTGGCCACACACCACTTACTTGAGGACCGAGGCCTGGGGGTGGTGCAGGTCCCCAGAGGGGACCCCCAGTGCCCGCTTGCCCAGGTCCAAGCCCTGCACCCCGGCCACCACGCTCCTTCTCACATGTCCAGTGGGCAGCCTCCACCCCCGCCCCATCCCACAGAAAGCAGAAACTGAGGCACAGAGAGGTGCAGGGGCTTGCCTACAGACACCTGGTGACCACGGGACACAGCCCAGGCTGGAAACTGGAGCTCAGATTTTAGGGCCCGGGTCCTTTGCTTCCACCCCAGAATCATCCAGTCATGACCAGGCTCCTCAGTAAACCCCCTGCACCAGCCACATTCACATCTAGTAGCTCAGGAAATCCTCAGGGCAAAACTGCTGGGAAGGCCCTCATTTTAGAGACAAGGACATGTTGGCACAGAGAAGTCAAGCAATGTGTCTGAGGACACACAGGAAGCAAGGGGGCTTGGACGAGGGCTCCTGGCTCCTGCATCCTGTGCCCAAGATGGTGTCTGATGCCATGAGCTACCCCTCCTCCCCACTGATCTCTGCTTGCCCCTCTGAGCTGCACACAGATGTCCCCTGCCAAGTCCCTGGCTTGGCCAGGTCCCCTCAGAGCCTGGATGGGGGGTGAGGAAGGACTCTGGGTCTCTAAAGGGCATCTTCCCCCATGTACCTCCTCTGCTCCAAACCCCTTCATGGCTCCCCTCTGCCTCCAGGACAAGCCCAGCCCTCACAGCCTCAGACATGGGACTCTTGGGATCCTGTTCAAGTTTCCTGCTGAGTCCACCACCCATCAGCCCTGACCACCCACTTCTGGGCTTTGCTCATGCCATTCCAGCTCCCAAAAATATCCATTCCAGCCTCTCTTCAGGGCCCACGTCCCAGTATTCATTAAGGCCTGGCCCAGGGCCACCTCCTCCAGGAGATTTTCCCTGATTGCCATCATCCCCCAAGCATAGGCCCACCTGCCCTTCTCTGGGGGTTCTTGCAAGGGCTCCTTCCACGGCAGGCCCAGGTCAAATCTGCCCCTGGATCCCTTATGCCCACCAGGAAGCTGGACTCAAGCAGGCCTCAGGGAGGGCTTGCTCAAGGTGCACATGAATGAATGAAGATTGGGTGAAATAGGGAATGAACGAACTGGTGTGCGCGACCTGGCAGACAGGTGGGACGAATGAAGCGTTAGCCCTCTCCTCTCTCCACTGTGAACGCACCCCAGAGCCCCCAGAGGCATGAGCTCAAACACCTGCATCTTCATGAACAACCGCCACAGCACTCTCACAGGTGCTGAGCACTTACTTGCCCAGGTGCCTCCCCAGGTGGGACGATGTGCCCATTTTACAGATAAGGCCAAGGGAGAGAGGGGATGCTTGCAGCCCTCTGCTGCATCCTGAGCCCCAGCAAGGCTCACCGACCTGGGGATCCCATCCCTGGGGTGGGGATCAGGGGGGCACTGAGTGTCTGTTGGGGCAGCACCCTCCACCCCCATGGAAGCCCTTTAGGGGAGAAGGGAACGGCCTTCCAGAGGATGTCGGTGCCCAGGCCTGACCTGCCCTTACATTATCCTCCACCACCTCCCCTCTACGAGCCCAAGGGTGGATTTGGTGTCCTCCATCTTCAAAGGGTGAGAACTGAGAGGTGCAAGCACCCGCCCAAGCCCCGTGGCTGGAGAGAGGCAGAGCAGCGCCCCAGAGAGCAGCAGACTCCACGCTTTCAGATCCCGAAACTTGGCCGAACCATCCACACAGCTCCCTACCCCATTTGCTTTCCCACTGGGCACCTCTCCTCCCCAAAGAAGCCAGTTTTCCCACGCCATTTCCTGGGAGCCGGCCAACTCAGGAAGTGGCTGAGATGGGGGTGACACCTGTCTCTGACCCCATGTCCCTCCCTTGAGAAGCAACCCAATGAGGCTGGACACCTGTTCTGCAGCCAGCAGGGGAAACTGAGGCTCAGAGAGGTGAGTGATATGCTGGCAAGACCAGCCGAGGGTGCCAACTCACCCCTGCACAGAATGTCCGACAGTCCCACCTTCCATGTCCCCTGCCCGGCTCTGACGAAGGGCAGTTGCCTGATTCCATGTTTCTGGAATGCAGGGACGCCAAGTGGCAGGGCTTGCCCCCAGGACCGCCCCTGAGGCCCCTGTGGGAGGTGGTGCCCTGGGGTAGGGGAGGAGGTCACGGGCCAGCACGGTCCCCGACGGCTGTCCATCACGTGCCCTCCCGGTGCCCAAACACTTCCCCAAGTCAGTGGCAAGCTAAGTGGAACGAAAGAATGGGGTCCTTTGTCATTTCTAATTAATTTTCTCCACCCTCCCAATGTGCAGAATCATTCATCTTTTGTTTCAGCAGATGATTCATTTCAAACATTAATCTCTTGTAGAAGAACGTGCATGCCTGTGGACGGGACTTCCAGAAAATAAAACAACAGTGTGGAATCAATCTTACCTGGACAAGGGAAATAGATAAGGGAAGGAAGGGGCTGAAAAGAACTCTCCTGAGTGTGTGTGTGTGTGTGTGTGTGTGTGTGTGTGTTTGCATGCGTGCAAGCAGGGGAGGGACAGCGATCGTAAGACATTTCCCTCCATTGAAATTTGCCACTGTGTGAGGCTCAGAATTACAAGAATCTGTCGGAGGAGAGAGAAGGGAACTGAGCAGCAATGGTGGGGGGCATCTAGGGGGGAAGCTCCCTCCAAACCTGGGCATGCGCCGCTGCCCTGAACCTGTGCCTCCTGCGCCCTCCTGCTGCCACCACAGGGCCCTCCCCATTGCCCGCCTCCTGACCTACCTGCGTGTGTGGAGGGCACGCTGCCCGAGACCAGGTGCTTCACACACACCTGCCTTGCTTCACCCCCGGGGCTCTCGTGAGGGAGAAAGTGATGCCCATTTCAGGTGCAGGAACCCAGGCCCCAGGAGAAGTGAGTCCCCGAAGGTAACTAAGGATGCAGGGTCAGCTTTTCAGGCCCAGCAGGGGCTGTGACAGGGCAAGGCAGGGGGCGGGAGGGTTGGGCGCTGGGATGGGCCCGGGGGCTGCTGAGGGACTGACACGCCTGGGCCAGAAGCCAGGGCTGCCCCTTCCCAGGGCTGAGACCTTGGGCCATCCCTGGGCCCACCCAAGCCCCCGCTCACCCCTCTGTACATAGGGATGGAAACCACCGTGCCTTGCCCTGCGGCTAGGCGGGTTAAGTGGGATAATTACGTACTGCAGCGGCTCCCAGACACGCGGTCTCAGGTATTCGGGGGAGGGAAATCTTCTGCCTCACTTGTCAGTTCAAACTGGAGGAGACCACTACCTCATGCTAAAACCACCCCAAAATGCAGGTTAAAATGTACAAACAGTGCTTTAGATGCACAGCTGGGTGGGCAAAAAGTAGGCAGACTCTCCGGGGATCAAATGCTGGGAGAAAACGGAAAGCCAGGGAAGAAGGGGTCAGGCTATGGCTGCTGGGGTGGGGATGGGGGGGCGGGGGGGGAGTGCCGGCCTCTGGGGCCAGGGAATTGGAGTGTAATGGCCACAAGGCAAGTTAAAGGGAAGGACTCGGAGCTGTGGCCTTCCCTCCATGAAGCTGGGCCCCCACGGGACTTCCAAGCACAAGTGGACCAGAAAAGAACCCCTGCTTTTCTGGGAGCGACCGCCTCCACCCGAGAGAGGAGTGGCCTCCCCTGACGCCTGTCCTCAAGCCTGTTAAATTATGTGGTCAGCCCCACGTCCAGAAATTAACTAAAAGGGAGACCTGGCTGGGGACCCCCTCGGACTATAGAAGACAATCCGCTCCAGAGGGGAGCACCCTCAAACCAGGCTGCTCAAGTGCCCCCAGAGAGAGCTTCACCAAATGTATGTGTGTAATCCCAAATCATGATACCCCAAGACCTTAGCTAGAATTACTGGAGAGAAATAAATGCTTTTCAAAAGATTCTGAAAGACTGTCTTAAAGAGAAAGGCAAAGGGCTCTGGGTCAGATGCGCTGTCTGTTCCTACACAGAGCCAGGAAGAAGGGGGTGGGTGTCCAGTGGTGCAGGGGAGGGGATGGCAGTTCGAAGTGGGCTGGAGGACTTCCTGGAGAGGGCGGCACTTTCCAGCCTTGAAGCCAGAGTGGATCACGGCCAGGGGCGGGGGTACAAAGGGTGGATGCGGTCCTACCCCATTGTGACCCAGGAGCTAGGACTGCTCTGCTGTGGGGGCTGTCTCTGGGCACAGCCGGGCGCCTGGCCCATCCCCACTCCACCCCAGGCCAGGACCCACCTCCACCCCCACCTCCCCACCCCCGCACTCTGCAATCAATCCTAGGACCTTGGTCGCATTCTGTCCAGGGACATCCGAGAAGCAAGGAAGGAGCTAGGGGTTCATTGGATCATCTCAATCCTTTTTTTCTTAAAGATGTATTTTATCATGTTTAAAAAGAAGGATTTTAGCCTCTCACGGCACGCAGTCCTGGAAGGGGCCTCCATCCCCCCACCAGCCCAGCCCAGCTCTGCCTCTGGAAACAGGTGGGACGTTCAGCGAGTGCTTCGCTTCCCACGTCTCCATCTCATCTACACCAGGAGAGCGGAGGGTCCAGCGGGGAGGGCCTCCACTGATGTCATGGACACTCCTTGACCATGAGCCCCAGGGGTCTCGGGGGCGCCGGCTTGTCTGCGGCATCCACCCATCCTTCCGCCTCATAGGGGTCCCCCAGCCCTGGGATTCCCCAAAGGTGGTACCGCTGGGGCCCTCCAACAAGAACATGCATTCCAGTCTGCCTCGTTTGGCCCCTGGCAATTCGAAGGGGAGGGCTGCCTCCAAGGCTCCTGGCTCCCAGAGACATGCAGGGTAGCCCTGACACCCCTGCTCCGCCCAAGACCCTACAACCCTGCCCGGCCCCTGCACCCCTTCAGGCTGCCCTGAAATAGCTGCGCCTCTGAGCTGAGAATCAGGACACACACCCAGGCGCCCAGCTCCGTTGGACAGCACTTCTCAAAGTTTCATGTCTCAGCAGGTTTAGATTCCTTCTTTCAAAATACCAGAAGTAATTAGACCAGATGGACTAGCTGCATGCCAATTTCACTCCCTCACTCACTCTTTAAAAAAAAAAAAAATCAAGGCCGTTTTCAGTTAAATGAGAACAAAAAAATGCATCCAAAACCCATAAATGAATACGGTATGTATACAGGATTTTTTTTTTTTTTTTAACACTTAGGGTTTTGCAACAGCTGAATCCTTCCTCCTCTGCCGCGGCTGTCGTGCCCCCACCCCCACCCCACCCCACCCCCACCCCCGTCCCCATCCTCTAAGCTGCTCTTGCTGAAGCTCAGGGCCGAGCCTGCCCCTAAGGAGACTGGAAGCGGGCTCTGTGGTTCCGGGGCCCAGGCCCCTCACGAGACCTTCCTCCTTTCCTGGCCGGGCCTGAGTCTCTGCTGGGGAAGGGGAGGGCACCGGCTCCAGGGAGGCGGGGAAGAGGAGCTTTCGGGGTGATGGGGAAGCAGCCGGGTCTGGCAGGCAAGGGCAGAGATGGGGGGCCTGGGGCGAGGCCAGGGAAAGCCACGGACACGGGCGGCCCAGGCCACACCTGAATTTCCCCCGGTTCCCGACAGCCCAGCCCTCATCCATTCATTTAACAAGTATGATGGGGAAGACCCTGCGCCAGGCACTGGAGTTAGTTCCTGACAAAGAGATTCAGGCCCCTGCCCTGCCAGAGCCTCACACATCTTAGCAGGAAAAAGAGATATGGAAGAAACTGACAGGCAGAGAAGCTAAGCCCGTGTGGCACTGGCCAGGTGGAGAGAGTTCGGACCCAGCACGGGCTGTCCCCGGTGGGAAGGGGCAGCTCTGCAGAGCAGTGAAGAAGGACAAACTTTCTCCACTGGGGCCTGGGCAAGTGAGGGGTCCAAGTGGAGAAAACCAAGACAGGATTCCTACCTCACACCCACTGCTCGGTAATTCCAGGTGGAGCAGAGACCTAGAGGGGAAAAGCGAAACAGCAAAAGCTTTGGAAGACAGTAGACGAAGAGATCTCCAGGACCTCAGGGGAGGGGAGGATTTTTTTTAAAAAAGCACAGAAGCACAGGTCCTGAAGAAAAGCACTGACAGATCTGATGACACCAAAATCCAGAACTTCTGTTCATCTGAAGACACCATGAAGAAAGGGAAACGGCAGGTTCCAGAAACGTAGACGCTGTTAGGAACACGCTAACTGGCAAAGGGCACGTACGGAGCAGGCACTTGACAAAAGAAGAAATCCAAGTGGCCAATAAATAAACGAATTGATCCTCAGCCACATTAGTCATTGGGGAAATACGAATTAAAACTGCACTGAGATACCAGCACAGAATGGCTAAAATGGAGGAGTCCTCCAATGCCAAGTGATGCCAACCGGGGAACATCAGCCACCCCTGGCCGGGGGAAGAAATGGGCATTACCACTTAGGAAAAATCCAAGTCTGATGGTTCCACTGAAGCTGAAGACCTGCACCCCCCCCACCACCTGGCCATTCCACCCTGGGTGTGTGTGTGAGGGCACGTGCATGCACACCTGGCGGGGCACAAAATGAGTGTGTGCTAAAAGACAGGTACAAAAATGATCTGTACATAATAAGCAATACTATTTATCCTTGCCCCAAACTCACAGTGGTTGGATTTGGATAGAATGGACAAATAAATTATAGAATATTCGTACAATGCAATCCTATACAGCAACAACAACAAGAAAAAAAAATACAACTGCACATGACAACAGGGGAGACTCTTAAAAATAGAATATTGAGTGCAAAACATGGACACCATGTAACACGTGCTGAGTCTATTTCTATTAAGTTAAAAAAACAGGCAGAACTAAACTATTGCAAGATTAAGGCTGCCAGATAAAACACAGGGCCAGGTAAATTTGAATTTCAAATGCACAATGAATAATTTTTGGTGTAAGTCTGTCCTAAATTCTGCAGGGGATGCATTCGTATTATAAATGATTCTCCCTCTGCCTCTCACTAAGTCCCAGGGACGGGAGTGGGGACAGTGTCCCCTCACGGGGGAGCTGCTGCAAATTGCAGATCAGAATCTGCAACCAAGCCTTGAGCAGATGGGGCTGGAGTGGCAAAGGCTCAGCAAGGGCAGGGTGTCGGGCATTCTGGGGCCTGACCAGCACCCTCAGCCCAAGCTCCTGGATGGCAGGGCCAGGCCTGCCCCACTTCTGGGTCCCTGGAGCCTCGCATAGAGCTCAGCACACAATAGGCCGTGTTGCTGAACAAACAAAGAAGTAGGGACATCAAAATCTGATCCCAAAATCTCCCAACTGCCCTTGGTGGTGATGCTTGGAGAAAAAGCCAATTGCAGCAACCAGGAGTTTGCATCCCTGACTTTCTTTGAAGAGTCCGTAAAAGCAAGGCCAGCTGGTCCCACCACTGCCCTGTCAAGTCTAACACCAAAAGGACTTCCGCTGAGAGCACG
This sequence comes from Tamandua tetradactyla, assembly GCF_023851605.1. Lineage (NCBI taxonomy): Eukaryota > Metazoa > Chordata > Mammalia > Pilosa > Myrmecophagidae > Tamandua > Tamandua tetradactyla. Next base: position 37,233,940 of record NC_135333.1, on the reverse strand, counting down.
CCCACATCTCCCTCAGCCACAGGCCGAGGAACTGTGGCCTCCTAAGGGAGGAGGGACTAGGAGGACACCAGGCCTAACCACAGAGGCCCTCTGCTTGCATGCCCCTCGTGACGGCCCGCTCACCACTTGGTAAGGCCCCATCCCCTCTCCTCTGGTCTCCTGCCTATGGGATAGTCGTCCCCCTGGTGATGAGAATCTGCCTCTAATCATTTCCTCATATCCTTCCTCTGTCTTCTGGGGCCACATGGAACACACTACCCCTCAGCCTGGGACAGTCGACACCCCACAATTTGACATCCACAATTTGAGGTTGTTCGTGGCTGGTGGCTTATTCAACCTCTGACCCCTACCTCCGGGTGTAATTATAGTCTCCATAAGGAGTGTCTCCTAAAGCCATGGACATCGCCTCCTGCATTCCATGTGCCAGCCGGTATGCTAAGGGCAAGGGGGAAAAAGGAAAATTCAGACCATCTAAATTCAACACGGATCTCGGGCCACTCTGCCACCCACACCCTCCTAACAAGCTCTGTGTGCATAGGCGGCTGGTGGACCCCAGCCTGGACCCCAACAGACCGTTGGGAAGGGGGTGCACCACCCCTATTCCCCCCGGCCCCCGACATCAGGTGGAACCTCCACGAGGCCAGATTCTTAGGATGGGGATGCGTTTGCAGTGGCCAGTTGAGTTCACTCCCACCAGCATGGCCTCTCTCATCCCTGGGGACACCAGCCGCTGGGGTCCCAGGTGGACAGTTTTCCCTTGCCCAGATGAGAAACCGAGGCTCAGAGGGACATGACTCGCCAAAGTCACCCATGAGGTGAAAGGCAGAGCTGGTGTGTCAGGGCCCAGGTTCGAGCGCCTGGCCCTGAGCCAGGACTCAGCATGTCCCAGGCCTGCCACATCCAAACACAGTGTCACTTCGAGGCCTCTGGTGGGACGTGTTGGGGATGATGAGCTGGCCAAGGGCAGAGGGAGCAGTGGCTCGCTGAGAGCCAAGAGCCGGGGGTGAAGGCCGTGACCACTGGGTCAGCTCTCAGCATGCGGTCCTCACAATGGGCTCCTGTCTTTGGCACCAGGGCTCGGGGCATTTAATGACTCCTCCAGGGACCCCGGAGGCTCAGCAGCCGAGCCGGGACCCAACTCCTGAGCTGCAAGGCCCTTTCACCAGGTCAGGCACGCCAGGCGAGTTCTTGCCCAGAGAGCCAGGAGCACAGCTCCTAATGCCTCCTAAGTAGGGCCCGAGGGTCAGAGGATGGAGGTCAGGTCAGGGTGGCCTCAGACCCAGCACCTGCAGTCAGTCCCCACAGCTATGTGGGCTCCAATCCCATCCCCACCCTGCTGAGAGGGGGCAGAGCCCACAAACCCATCTTGGAGGGGAGGCAACAGGCTCAAATCTACCTCTCTTGGGGCTGTTAGGGTGTCCTCAAGTGTTCCCTCCTCCCAAGGTGAGCAACGGCAGGTGGGAGGAAGCTGTCCTATGAAATCCCAGCTCCAAGTGGCCAGTGGGTGGGGTGACAACTGGGGCCCCAGAGGTCCTAGTTCTGTTGGGCCTCCTCCCCGGCTCTCCCTTCACAGGACCCATGCAGACTCCTGGGAGTCACTCTCAGTTCAGCAGTTCCCAGAATGATCCACAACATTTCTAGTCTCCTGGCCTTTGCAGGGGCTGTTCCCTCTGCCCATCACACCCTTCCCCAGCCCCTCTCAGATGCCTGAATTGACTAAGCCACTGCCTCTCCTCATGGGAAGCTAACCTGGCCCCACCTACCCACTCAGCACCCAGGGCTTTTCCTTTCCAGCTCTCATTGCAATCCAGCAACTCACTGTTCAGTGTCTGCCTCGCATAAGAACGTTAGTGCCAGAAGGCAGGGGCCACGTGGGTCTGGGTTCCGCCATGGCCCCAGGCTCCCATTTGGTGTGTGTCTCCATAAGTGCTTGAATGAATGAGTGAGCATGTGGCCATATGAACACAAGTCTCCCTACAGGCCTCGATGTTCTCCACGCTGTGGGGCCAGTGAGCTGTGCATGCATCAAAGCCCATTCTGCAATGGAGAAGCTAAGCTGACCTAAAGTTATGCCTAAACTTGCTTCCAGGAAACCTCTTTTGTTGCTCAGATGTGGTCTCTCTCTATCTAAACCCAACTCTGGCAAGGAAAATCATTACCCTCCTGCTAAGTAGGACATGATATCCAGGGGTGAAAGTCTTCCTGGCAATGTGGGATATGACTCCCTGGGAAAAAGCCTGGCCCTGACTCTGTAGGATCAACAAGGCCGACCTGACTAAAAGGGGGAAAAGGAGTGTAACAAAATAAGTTATCAATGGCTGAATGTTCAAATAGAGTTGAGAGGCTATTCTGGAGGCCACTCTTATGCAAGCATAAGCTAGATATTGCTAATTATCACAGTTTGCCAAGCCCCAATGAACATCATTTCTGTTAACCCTAAAGAACACCCAGGGCTCTATCTGAAATCCTACAAAAGTTTCACACTTTTCAGAAACCTACAACCTCCAAATAGGTACCTAGGCCAGACAAGTCCTGAAACCCAGAGGGCCCAGCCTCTCCAAGGACATCTACCAGTTCCACCTCCCATCCCATATTATCGACAGCCCTTTCCAACATGAAAAAAGTTAGAATGAGCATAACACAAATATCCTGAAGATCTGGAGAAGGATCAAAGGAGAAGGAGGAGTCATAACAGAAGTTTGGATCTAACAAATGACCATGACTGCTGAGTCATTATATTGATATTTCTCTCAGTCTCCAGTGTCTTGGAGCAACTAGAAGGAAAAACCTGAAATTGTGGACCTGTAACCCACACCAAACTCTGAAAACTGCTCTATAACTAGTTGTTAAAATGTACTTTGAATCTTCTTTTATTTTGCATGTCTATTCCCTCCTCATCATTTGAGTTTCAACATCTCCTCAAAGCCTCTCTTCCTCGGCTCATTTACTAGAACAGCTACCAACTCCCCAGGCCCTCCACACTGCAGCAAGGGACGTGTGCCCTAAGGGCGGAAGAAATGAAGCATTTAGAATTCACACTTTGGTCTGCAAAAAGAGAAGAGTCCGTCTGGCTGGGACTCAGGTATTTCAGAATACAAGATTAAAAGATGACAGACTTCCACCTACGACACGGGACCAAAGGCAGAAAGGTTTATTGTGGCTAGAACCTAAATTTCCTGTAACACATCATCTAAATGAACTTGTCTGGATAGCTCATTTGAACAACCCAGACTCCTGGAGCTCAGAATGAGAACAAGACCTTGTAGTTTTGTGCAGCTTGGTGTAATGCCAGGACACAGTTCAGACTGTGGTGGGCTGATAATTGGGAGGTGTTGGCGGAGTCCCTTGAGGGTCTAAAGGAAAAAAAAAAAAAATATATATATATATATATATATATATATGTATATGAAAGTATTGAACTTTCCCATTTGGGAAGCCCCATGGACCCTCATGGGGACTCCCAGGAAAACAGGCCAGGCCCTTGACTTTGAGGTTTGCTCTTATGAAACTTGTTTCTGTGGGGGAGAAGCTAAGACTGCCCATGGCAAGGCCTGGGAGTTCTTTCCAGGAAGCCTCTTTGCTGTCCAAACGGGGCCTCTCCTCCTCTAGGCCCAGCTCCACAAGGAGAGTCGTCACCCTCTTCTCCTGCATGAGACATGACATTCAGGGGTGAAGGTCTCCCTGGCGGTGTGGGGTATGGCTTCCAGGGATGTGTATTGTCCTGGCACCATGGGATCAACAACACCTTCCAGACCAAAAGGAGGAAAAGAGGGATTAAAAGATGACCAACAAAATAAGGTAGCAGAGGCCAAGAGAGAGCAAGCGGAGTGGAGAGGCTACTCTGGAGGTCACTCTTACATGGCTTTAGATAGTGCTAATTGCCATGGTCTGCTAAACCCCAACCAACATCACATCTGTTGACTTTAAAGAACACTTAGGGCTGCACTTGAAATTCTATAAAGGTTTCATGCAGGAAGTTTGTTTTCCTGGAACCCATAATTCCCAGAGAGTACCTAGATGAGATAAATCTTGAAACCCAGAGGAACCAGCCTCTCCAAGATTATCAATTAATTACATCCCCCTATCCTTTAGTTTCAATGCTCCTTTGCAACATGAAAAAGCCAGAACGTGAATTGCCCAGGCATCCCTATGGATTGAGAGAGGGATCACGGAGAAGTAGGAGGTAAAACAGAGAAAACAGGATTTAACAAACAAGTATGACTGCTGAATCACTATACCGATATTTCTTCTAGCCTCCAGTGTTTTGGAGCAGCTAGAAGGAAAAATCTGAGGTGGTGGAATGGTTGCCCATGACAAACTCTGGGATCTATTCTGTTATTACTTGTAGACACATGCTTCGAAAATTACTGCTTTTTTCTTACTTTGCTTTGTATATATGTTATTTTTATAATAAAAATGTTAAAAAAAAAAAAAAAAAAAAGAACTGAAGATTTACTATAGCCCTTGGCCCAGCAACTGACACTGTCATCCTCATTCAATGAGTGTCAAGTGGTCAGGTGTCACCTGCTGATTTCTTAAGGAAAAAGCGAGACTTACACAAGTAGGAGGGATTGACATGTGCCCTCCGTCAATCACTTGAATATTGCAATAATAGGTTGCCACTCATGTGTGCACAGCTAAGTGGACTTAAGGTTTATAAAACAGAGCGCTAACCAGGCCAACCTTCACAAAATGGGCACAGGGTTTTAAAAAGACTCCTACTAAGAAATTCACATCGAGGATAATACTAGTCATGCAAACATTAAGGACAAGAATAAAAGATACAATATATGAGATGCTTGCCCTAATTTTACCTAGAAAGATGCACAATTTTAACATTCTTTTGAGGCTATATTTTTTTATAGAATCTTTTATTTTTTTATAGAATCTTTATTATACATGGTCTATGTTTAAAAAAAATGAAACATATGGAAGCCCTTTCTTAGGAAGTCATTTGTGCACTCAAACTGCAGGGATGGAATATCGAGTTTGCTGCTATACATTGAGTATAGATTTCCGTCTTCGGTCATACGATTTGGGTTTTGCTCTCTTTACCAGAGTCGTACTAGTGAAACCACACTCTCCCTGTCCTTCTGTGTCTGCCTTATTTCAGTCTGCATTATGTCCTCTAGGTTCACGCATGCTGTCATATTCTTCAGTACCTCATTTCATCTTACTACTGCCTGATATTCCATCATGCTTATATACCACATTTTGTTCATCCATTCATCAATACTTTGAAATTTACTGCTTTTTCATATATGTTTCATTTCATAATAAAAACTATTAAACAAATTTTTTTTTAAATCCTGTTCTGAGGATCAAGATGACACACACGGAGCTGTGTGCATGCCAGGCGCGTAGTAGGTACTCATGAAAGGACTCTGGAATGGCCTCTGCCCTGGAGCAGGAAGAGCTGGACTATAAGTCTTGAGAGCTCCCTCCCTCCAGGCCTCTGCTAGCCCTTCTGTAAAACAGGGCAATTCTAGCCTGTGCCATGCCTTGGGGGATGTTGGACTAGGGCTGCCCACCCCAGTCCCCATGAAAACAACCACAGTCAACCTCAGGGCCTTGCTCTGGGCCAGACCTTTATCTCACAACCACCCTACAAGGTGGGTAGTATCATCTCCCCACTTTACAAGAGGGACCAGAGAAGCTAAGTCACCCGTCCAAAGTCACACAGCTAAAACGGGGTGGTGCCCGAATTTGAAGGTCCCTTCCCCGCCCCCACCCCCACTGCCCAGTCCCAGCCATTGCTGTGCCTTCCCAGGGTGGGGCAGCAGGTCTCAGAAGGGAAGGCAGGCAGGAGGGTCTGGGCAATGCAGAAGCAGATGCAGGCACCTAGCTCATGGCATTCAGAAATGTAGTGAAATTTTCCTGGCCAGTTCTGGGAAAGGTCTGGCTGCCACCATTCACTCCCAGCCTCAGATGGGGCCCAGGAGAAGTCGGGGACTGCTATGCGGGAAGGGGAATCCCAGCCTGCATGGTAGGATACTGACATGTGTCCAAGGCCTCCTGCCTCTCCCCACACCACATCCCATCAAACACCACAGGTTCCAGCCATTCTAGAATGTTCTGCGGTCCTTGAATCCACCTCGTACCTCAGGCCTCCAGACCTCTGCATGTGTGGTTCCCTCTGCTGGAATGCCCCCCTTGTCCCTGAACTCAGGGCGCCGCTCCAACAACTCTGGGACCCGATAGGCTGATAAGTGAGTGAAGGGCACCGTCCAAAGGGGCAGCAGCTGATGACGGCCTCAAGATACCGGGTCCTGCGTGGAGGACCTCCGGGAAGACGGCCAACTAGAGCAGCCTGCAATTAGCCCTGCTCCACGGCAAAGTTAGGGATGGGAGATTCGGGAGTGCGGCTGACCTGGGAGAGCCCTCTGCACCACATGCAGTAGCCCTGGTTGCAGAGGCCGAGGAACGGAGAGGCAGAAAGCTGGAGCCTGGAGTGGAGGCGCAGAGCCCACGGGAGTGCACGGGACTAAGAAGTAAGCCAGGTTGCATTCCTTGGGCGCGCTACCCTCACTGGTGCAGCCCCGTGACTGGCGACTCACCCCACACCCCACACACCTGAACCCCCTCACCCACTCCCATTTCCCACGCTCCAGGCACCCACCCCACCAGCCCCCGGTGCACGTACCTGCCCCACACCCCCACCCCACGTGCAGCCCAACCCACCTCTCCTACACCCCTCCCAAGCACTACTTCCCCCTCCCTGTTCCCTGGAGGCTGTTGCCAGCACATAAAGGTTGCAGGCAGGAACTTCCATATCTAGGCTACCCCTGCCCCCACCCCCCATAGTGTCGCACAGCCTCACCCTGCCCTTCCTGAGCTCTGCGCATCCCTTTATGGCACTCCCAGGCCCACACATGTACATAGGCCCCCAATCATGTTATTCAACTCTGGGAACCACACTCTACAGCAGTCCTAGAACTGCGTATGTGCACAGCCCTCGGCCTCATTTCCCAGCTCTGAGAAAGTGCCGACCTGCGCAGCTGGGTCACATCTGCCCCTAGTCCATGATGGCGTAACGCCGACCTCCTGCCACAGCTCTGTGCATGCGCACAAAGGGCCCCATGCCTTAGACCAGCGCACACAAGGATTACGTCCCCCAGACCGGTGCACCTGCACAGCTACAAACTCCCTGGGCGCTGGGCACCCACGTTCACAAGCACCAGTGAAACATCCCCAACCTGGCCCATACCTGCCCTGAAACAAATCACCATGCTGAGGGTTCCACCCTGTGCCTTGCTCCCTGCTGTACAACCATCCCACAAACACAAGGCCTTAGACTACTGAAAGAAATCAACTCCCAAAGTAAATCAATTGAGAATTTTACATGCGATGAAGACAGCAGAAGATCACTAAGCATATCACAATGCAGGCAGATAGAGCCTGGCCTAATGGTCAAATTAAAACACCTGAGGAGACACAGCCATTGGAACAACTAATCAAAGATGTTAAGACAACTCTTTACGTACAAAGATGTTCATACAACTCATTAATAAAATAAGTGGGATAGCAAATGACATAAAGGAGATTAAGACGGTAGAAGAGCACTAAGAGGAATTTGAAAGAATAAATAGAGAAATAGCGGAAATCACAGAGATTAAATATTCTATTGACCAAATAAAAAACATACTAGAGGCACCCAACACCAGATTTGAAGAGACAGAAAAAAGAGTAAGTGGTATAGAAGACAGGATAATTGACTTCGAGACTCAAAACAGCAAATGACAAAAAAGATGGAAAAAATTGAATGGGAACTCAAGGAAATGATAGATAAAGCATACAAATGTAAGAATTATTGGTGTCCCAGAAGGAGGGGATATAATGGGGGAAACTTCCCAACCCTCATAAAGGACATAAATATACAAGTCAAAGAATCCCAAAGAACTCCAAATAGAATGAATCCAAATAGGCCTCCCCATGGCACATACTAATCAGTGTGTCAAATGTTGAACAGAAGCAAAAAATCCTGAAAGCAGGAAGAGAAAAACAATCTACTACATACAAGAGAAATCAAGTAACACTGAATTCAGACTACTCAACTAACACCCTGGGGGTGAGAAGGCAGGGGTATGATATATTCAAGATCCTGAAAGAGAAAAACTTCCAGCCAAGAATTCTGTAACCAGCCAAATTGTCCTTCAAAACTGAGGGAGAGATTAAAGTCTTCACAGACAAAGAAATCCTGAAAGAATTTGTTAACAAGAGACCGGCCCTACAATAAATACTAAAAGGTGTTCTGCTGGCTAAAAAAAAAAGATAGGAGAAGGAGGTCTGGAGGAGGGCACAGAATTAAAGAGTACCCCTAAGGTAATTTAAATAATACAAAGAGAAGGAGAGAAACGAATATATAGATCTGATAAATAAAATTAAAAGGATAAGATAGTGGAATCAAGAAACGTCTTTTCAGTAATAACTTTTTAGTTAACAGACTAAACTCACCAATTAAAAGATACAGATTTTTACTCACCAATTAAAAGATACAGATTGTCAGAATGGATTAAGAAACATAATCCAGCTGCATGCTGCTTACAAGAGACTCATCTTAGACACAAGGATACAAATAGATTGAAAGTGAAAGGATAGAAAAAGATTTTCCACGCAAGTTGTAACCAAAAGAAAGCAGGAGTAGCTATACTAATATTGGACAAAATACACTTTATGTAAAGACATCATAAAAGACAAAGAAGGACACTATATACTAAGTAAAAGGTCAGTTCACCAAGAAGATATAACAATCATAAATGTTTATGCTCCCAATCAAGGAGCTCCAAATTACATGAGACAGACACTGGCAAAACTGAAGGGAGTGATAGATGTCTCAACAACAATAGTAGAAGACTTCAATACACCACTCTCCTCTATAGATAGAACAACCAGATAGAAGATCAACAAGGAAACAGAGGAGTTAAATAACATGATAAATGAATTCAACCTAATAAATATATATCAGTCATTGTACCCCAAAGCACAAGATTATACATTCTTCTCTTGTGCTCATGGAACATTCTCCAGGATAGATCATATGCTGGGGCACAAAACAGATCCTCATGAATTTAAAAATACTGAAATTATTCAAAACACATTCTCTGATCACAATGGTATGAAAACTAGACAGCTTAGATGAAATGGACAAATTCCTGGAGACACACAAACAAGCTACACTAACTCGGGAAAAAACAGAAGATCTCAACAAACTAATCACAAGTAAGGAGAGTCAATAAGTCATCAAAAATCTTCCTACAAAGAAAAGCCCAGGGCCAGATGGCTTCACAGGGGAATTTTATCAAACATTCCAGAAAGAACTAACACCAATCCTGCTCAAACTTTTCCAAAAAATTGAGGAAAAAGGAACTCTACCTATCTCATTTTATGATGCTAATATCATTTTAATACCCAAACCGGGTAAAGATGCTATAAGAAAGGAAAACTACAGGCCAATCTCCCTAATGAACATAGATGCAAAAATTCTCAACAAAATATTAGCAAATCAAATCCAACAACACATTAAAAGAATTATACACCATGACTGTGCTGGTTTGAAAGGATGTATGTACCCTAGAAAAGCAATGTTTTAATCAAAATCTTATTTCATAAAGGTAGAATAATCCCTATTCAATACTGTACGTTTGAAACTGTAATCAGATCATCTCCCTGGAGGTGTGATTTAATCAAGAGTGGTGTTAAGTTGGATTAGGTGATGGTATGTCTCCACCCATTTGGGTGGGTCTTGATTAGTTTCTGGAGTCCTATAAAAGAGGAAACATTTTGGAGAATGAAAGAGATTCAGAGAGTAGAGCAGAACAACATAGCCATGAGAAGTAGAGTCTACCAGCCACTATCTCTCATTTGGAGATGAAGAAGGAAAATGTTTCCTGGGGAGCTTCATGAAACAGGAAACCAGGAGAAGAAGCTAGCAGATGACGCCGTGTTCGCCATGTGACCTCCCAGATGAGAGAGAAACTCTGACTGTGTTCACCATGTGCCTTCTCACTTGAGAGAGAAACCCTGAACTTCATCGGCCTTCTTGAACCAAGGTATCTTTTCCTGGATGCCTTTGATTGGACATTTCTATAGACTTGTTTTAATTGGGACACTTTCTCAACTTTGGAACTGTAAACTAGAATTTGATTAAATTCCCCTTTCTAAAAGCCATTCTGTTTTTAGTATATTGCATTCTGGCAGCTAGCAAACTAGAACAATGACCAAGTGGGGTTTATACCAGGAATACAAGGATGGTTCAATACAAGAAAATCAATTAATGTAATACAGCACATTAACAAATCAAAAGGGAAAAATCACATGATCATCTCAATTGATGCTGAAAAAGCATTCAACAAAATTCAGCATCCTTTTCTGATAAAAAATACTCCAAAAGATAGGAATCAAAGATTACTACCTCAATATGATAAAGGGAATACATGAAAAGCTGACAGCTAGCATCATACTCAATGGAAGAGACTGAAAGCCTTCCCCCTAAGATAAGGTACAAGACAAGGATGCCCACTGTCACTACTATTATTCAACATTGTGCTAGAAGTTCTAGTTCAAACAATCAGACAGGGCAAAGAAAGAAAAGACATACAAATTGGAAAGGAAGAAGTAAAACTCTCATTATTTGCAGACAATATGATACTATACTTGGAAGATCCTGAGAAACTTACAGCAAAGTTACTTCGGCTAATAAACAAATTCAGCAAGGTGGGGAGATACAAAATTAATGTGCAAAAATCAGTAACATTTCTATACACAAGCAATGAGCCAGCTGAGGAGTTAGGGGGAAAAAATCCATTCAAAAGAGCAACTAAAAGAATCAAATACTTATGAATGAACTTAACTAGGCATGTAAAAGACTTGTACATAGAAAACTACATAACATTGCTAAAAGAAATCAAAGGAGATCTAAATAGGTAGAAAGACATTCCCTGCTCATGGATAAGAAGGCTAAATATAGTTAAGATGTCAATTCTCCCCAAATTGATCTATAGATTCAACACAGTACCAATCAAATTTCCAACAACTTACTTTGGAGATTTGGAAAAGCTAACTACCAAATTCATCTGTAAGGGAAAGAGACCCCAAATAGCTAAAAGCTTCCTAAAAAAGAAGAACAAAGTGGGACAATTAACACTCCCTGACTTTAAACCTTATTATAAAGCCATAGTGGTCAAAACAGCATGGTGCTGGCACAAAGACAGAAGCATTGACCAATGGAATCGAATTGAGAGTGCAGAAATCTATGGTCAACTGATTTTTGACAAGGCCCCTAAATCTTCTGAACTGGGACAAAATAGTCTTTTCAATAATCGGGCATGCAAGAACTGCATATCAATAGCCAAGAAAATGAAAGAAGACCCCTAGCTTACACCCTACACAAAAATTAACTCAAAGTGGATCAAACACCTAAATATAAGAACTAGCACCATAAAGTTTCTAGAAAGCTTCTAGAAGAAAATGTAGGGAAACATCTTCACACCCTAATAATAGGAGGTAGCTTCCTAAACTATACACCCAAACCACAAGCAACAAAAGAAAAACAGATAAATGGGAACTCCTCAAAATCAAATGCTTCTGCACCTCAAAAGACTTTGTCAAAAAGGTGAAGTGGCAGCCAACTCAATAGGAGAAAATATTTTGAAATCACATATCAGACAAAGGTTTGATTTTCTGCATATACAAAGAAATCATACAACTCAACAACAAAAGAATAAAACAATCCAATTATAAAATGTGCCAAAGATAAGAATAGGCATTTTTCTGAAGAGCAAATACAGATGGCTCAAAAGCACATGAAGAGATGCGCATTTTCATTGGCTATAAGGGAAATGCAGATCAAGACTACAATGAGGGGCGGGCCACGGTTGCTCAGCAGGTAAGAGTGCTTGCCTGCCATGCCTGAGGACCCGGGTTCAATTCCTGGTGCCTGCCCATATTAAAAAAAAAAAAAAAGACTACAATGAGATACCACCTCACACCTATAAGAATGGCTGCTATTAAACAAACAGGAAACTATAAATGCTGGAGAGGATGTGGAGAAATTGAGACACTTATGCACTGCCGGTGGAAATGTACAATGGTGCAACCACTATGGAAGACTGTTTGGTGGTTCCTTAGGAAACTAAATATCGAGTTGCCGTATGACCCAGCAATAGCACTACTTGGTATATACCCAGAAGAACTGAAAGCAAAGACACAAACAGACATTTGCACACTGATGTTCATAACAGCATTATTCACAGTAGCCAAAAGATGGAAACAAACCAAATGTTCATCAACAGACGAGTGGATCAACAAAATGTGGTATATACATATGATGGAATATTATGCAGCAGTAAGACAAAATGACATCCTGAAGCACATGACAAGATGGATGAGCCTTGGGGACATAATGCTGAGTGAAATAAGCCAGACAGAAAAGGATAGATACTGTATGATTCCACTTTTATGATCAGCATAAAGGTATAATCAGAGGCTTATAATACAAAATATAGGGAACTTAGACATACATAGAAGCTAGAGATGGGTGAACCGCTAGCTAATGAGGTTGAATTCCAATGTAAGGGAATAGATAGGAGTGAAGGTGGTTCTCTAGTGGGTCTAGAAGTAATATTACCATATTGAAAATGAACACAATTGAAAGGGGTTGCATAGACCTATGTATTCCACTGACTCACACTAGAAATATGAATGAGTTCTCGTAGGAATTACTTCAAAGATATGATTCTTGTACAAAGAGTGTTTAAGTCCAGTGTACAGGTGGAAAACTGCTCTTACGTGCTATGAGCTATGTTTAAAAGGAAACCATCAGCACTACCACAGCAACAGCAGAGGTAAATAATGGGGGGAGGGACAAGAGTTAAGAGGAGATTTAGATTTCCTATTTGGTGAGGGTGTATTTATTGGTTTTCTTTCTCTTGGGAACAATGAAATTATCTAAAATTGAGAATGTTGATGAACTGTGGACTTTGGTCCCTCTACATGATGCCCGATGAATGCAGGTGGCTGAAGGATGCACTGATGGAGAAGTAGAATGATGAACAATGATGTATACTTATGAACGAAGGCTGTGCTGCTACAAAAAGGAACAAAGTCGTGAGACATAACAATGTGATTGAACATGTGGGACATTTGGTGAGACAAAATAAGCCAGAAACAAAAAAACAACAACGGTACAGTCACCTTTTGAAAATGCTTATAAGAAAATGGCCTAGATTGTAAGCTTTTAGAGCAGACACATTAAATCCAGAGTGGTGATTATTATTTCTGGATTTTGAGAGGCTGTTTTATATAACCTGATATTTAGAGATAAGAACAGAGCCAAACAGGTTGCGGTTAAAGTAATTCAGAACACAGGGGTAAGGAAGACAGTGTCTATATTTTAGAATCACACATACTCTTTGAGATCAATGGAAGAAAAGTTTATTTGATCTGGAACTGAAATTTTCTGTACTGCATAATCTAATTCAACCTATCTGTATAGCTCATTTGAACAACTGAAATCCAGGAAGCACAGAAAAAGAAAGAGGTCCTTTAATCCTGTGTAGATTATTGCAAAGTCTGGAAACATCCTAGAGTATATTCAGCAGATAATAAAAAAGTATTGGCAAAGTCCCCCGAGCAAGGGGAGAAAGACTATGAACTATTAAACCTTAGCATCAGGGAATTCCCTGATACAATGTAAAACCTTAGGGACACCCAAATCAATAGGCCACGCCCTTGATCATGAGACTTACTCTTGTGAAGCTTAGGTAGGTAGTGGAGAAGCTTAGACTACCTATATGCATGCCTAGGAGTTACTTCTGGAGGACCTCTGTTGTTGCTCAGATGTGGCCTCAGTCTCTATAAACCCAATTCTGTATGTGAAATTATTACCCTCTCCCTTATGTGGGACATGACATCCAGGGGTGAAAGTCTCCCTGGCAAGGTGGGAGATGACTCCCAGGGATGAATCTAGACCTGGCACCATGGGATCAACAATTACATCCTGACCAAAAGGGACCCACCTGGAGGTTGCTCTTACACAAGCTTCAGGTAGACCTTGCTACTCATCATAACCTGCTAACCCCCAACCAGGACCATTCCACCCAATCCTAAAGAACACCCAGGGCAATATATAAGATTCCACAAGGGTTCCAGGCACTAGAGTAACTTTCCAGAAACCTACAACCTCCAGATGGGTCTCTGGTCCAGATAAGTCCTAAAACCTTAGCCCAGCCTCTCCAGACCATCAGACAGTTCCATCTTCCTGCCCCATATTAATGACAGACCCTTCCAATATCAAAAATTTAGAATTGCCATAGCCGAAACAACTCCAAAGAGAGGCATGGAAAGGTCAAAGGTAAAGGTGGAATTATAACATAGAAGATAGGATTTAACAAATGAATATGAATGCTGAATCATTAAATTGATATCTCTTTCAGTCTCCAGCATCTTAGAGCAGCTAGAAGTAAAAACCTAAATTTGTGAAACTGTAACCCATGTCAAAGTCTGAAATATGTTCTACAACTAATTGTGGGGCTGTGCTTTGAAATTTATAGCTTTTTTGTATATATGTTATTGTACACCAAAAAAAGAAGGAAAAAAAAGTTGACTGTTGAAGATAAAAAAGTATTTAAGCCCTCTAGTTTCTTATATTCTGGAGCAGCCAGAAGGAAAAATAGGAGAGGATCGTACAGTAGCCCATGAGAAACTCTGGGATCTGTCCTGTAACTACTTGTTGAAGAGTGCTTTGAAAACTATTGCTTTTTTATTTCTTTGCTTTGTATATATTGCTATATTATACAATAAAAAAAGTTTTAAAAAAAAAAGATACCAGGTCCTAATCCCTGGGACCCATGAATGTGACGTTATGTGGCAAAAGAAACAATGCAGATGTGACCACATTGAGGATCTCGAAATGGGGGATTATCCTGGGTTATCCAGGTGGCCCCAAATGTATTCACAGGCCCCTTTATAATAAAAGAGGGCGGTGGAGGGTTAGACTACAGCTGAAGAAGGCACTGCAATGGCAAAAGCAGAGAGAGATCTGAAGATATGACTGCTGGTTTGGAACATGAAAAGAGACCATGAGCCAAGAAATGCAGAGAATGCAGCCTTAGAAACCGGAAAGAATAAGGAATGGGTTCCCTGCCGGATCCCCTTGAAGGCACCAGCCCTGCCAACACCTCCATTTGAGCCCACTGGGGCTGATTTTGGACTTCTGGCTGCCAGGACTATATGAGAATAACTCTGTGTGGTTTTAAGCCACCAAGTCTGTCGTTTGTTTCAGCAGCAACAGGAAATAATAACAGAAGGCAAAAAGGGGTGATGGGGACTGTGGCGAATGAGATGAAATCCAGAGTGGAGCCACTGCTCCCCCACCCCTCGTGGGGACACTGCCATGTGCTCCCACTTCTTAGAGAATCTGGAAATCTGAACTTTCTGGTTTAAAAAAACACCCCTCAAGCCAAGCAGAGCACAGCCTTGAGCTGCATTTCTTCTGATTCTGAGCAATCCTTTTTTGGAACACTGAACATTATGTGGGCTCAGGAATCAAGCAGGTGGAGATTCCTCTCAAGTTCTGTCCCTTCTTGCTGGGATGTTTCATTCCTTGGGGCCACATTTCTCCTTCAGGTCAAGGAGAGGCCTCCTCTGCAGGCAATGACGTCAGGCCTAAGAAATGTCTCGCACAAGGGCCTGGTGCTTGGGTCCGTCCTGCTTTCTCTGCCGAAGGGAACTCCATGCCTCTTTTGGACGCAGGTGAAATACCACCTCTGGCAGGGAGCCCTCCTGGATTTCACCAATCCTTCCTCTCCCTTACCCTATGACCTCTCACACTTTGCAGTCCAGGCCCAGGCCCGGTGTGGCATGGGGTAAGTGTGTGTGCATCTCTCTGGGAGAACACATAAGGGGATGAAGGAAAAAGCCAGAGCAACTGGTGGGTCACACATGGAGCAGTCAGACCACCACAAGGCTGAAAGTGATCACACTTGAGCCTCAGGCACGCTGCAATGACAAGACACAGGACTTGGCATCTGGCAGCAGAGGGGTTTCTGGACCTCAGGACCAAACCAACAAGAGTTTGATTGTGCAGGCCCCATGCTAAGCTGAGCCCAGCTGACTGTGACAACTGCCCTCTGGAGGAGGCAAGCTGTCACTCCCATTTTACAGAGGAGGAGATTGAGGCACTAAGTGATTAAGTGGCTTGCCCAGGGCACACAACTAAGAAGAGGTAAGGCCAGAATTGGAGCCCAGGCAATTTGGTTCCAAAGCCACACTCTTAACCTTTACAAAATAGAACTTTCAAATAAAGGTTTTGCTTGTACGATAAACCACCAAGCAAAGAGATCCGGTCCAAATTCTCTGCTTGGCCCTTGACGCCTTACACATCTGACCCTACTTGACCACAGCCTCCTAACACATGCCTTGCACACTGCTGGCAGCTCTCTGGGAGGGACCAGGAGCAGGCCTGTGTGGGCGGTCACTGGGAGACATTCAGCTCACACCCCCAGGGGCAGGAGGCTGCATAGGTGACCTTCTCCCTTACACTAAGCCTGGCCAGAGGTATTCCTAAATGGAAAAAGTCCAGACCGGTACCCGTAGGCTTAAAGTTTGGTCAAGCCACTTCTGTCTCTGAGCCTTCGTTTTCTCATCTATAAATGAAGAGGTTTGAAAAGATGGTCTCTAGATACTCTCCAGTCTGGGCATTCTGAGCCAAAGGTATCACCCCTGGGAGGCACAGGCCCTGAGGATCAGGCGTGGAGGAACAACAACTCACAGAAGGGAAGGGGCCTTGGCTCCCCATGCCAAGCCCGTACCTCCATCACTGGAACTGCTTCTCCTGCAACTGAAAAGGCTGCCAGGGCCAGGCAGAGGAAAATGGCCTGAGCTGGAGATCAGGACCCATGCCAGTTCTAGTCCTGCCTCTGAATCATTGAGGACTGTGGAAATCAAGCCCCTCCCTGAGCCTCAGTTTCCCCATCTACAAAACAGACCTTGCGCTTCTTTAAGGTCACTTCCAGGCCCTAATAGACTCTCCCTGACATGGTCCATGAGAGATGCCCCAAGCCACACAGCTACTTAGGAATCTGGCCTGGGAATGCCCTCTACCTCCTGCGCACAGCTCTGAACAGACAAAAGAAGGGATGGATGCCAGATTACTGGCCAGGTTACTGGAAACATTGAATGGTCGTGATTGTTCCATTCTGCACAGACATTCTTTGCCCTGCATTCACTTGGAGATTGCTGGAAAGAATCTTAAAGACAGCTTGAGTTCATCATCTTTCAAACACAGTTGTGGCAGATTGCATAACAGGTCCAAACACCTAGGTCTTGATCCCTGGAACCTATAAATGTTGTTGTATATGGCAAAAGGGACTTTTAGATGAGAGATTAACCTGGATTATCTGGGTAGGGCCAATGGCATCATAAGGGCCCTCAAAAGAGGGAGGCAGGAGGGTCAGAGCCAGGGACGGAGAGGTGATAGGATGACAAACACAGACGAAAGACAATATGAAGACGGAAGCAGAGCTCTGTATGGCGCAGCCTGAGCAAGGAATGCAAAGGGTCTCAAGAAGCTGGAAACAAACTCTCCTCTAGAACCTTCAGAAGGAACCAGCCCTGTGACAGCTGGACTTTAACCCACTGAGGTTGATCTGGGGCTCCAGAGCTGTACGATGCTAACTAAATGTGCATTGTTTAAGCCACTACATTTGTGACAATTTGCTACAGCAGTCATAGGAAACCTACAGATTACCTTGGCCACAGAATACTTTGAAGGAGAAGGTGGAATCAAGCCCATGTAAATGAGCTGCTCATTGTCTGACACTGAACACTGAAGAGTTGTCCAGTAAATGTGAGTCTACGTGAGGCGAGGCTCATTTCAAAGCTGAAAAAGTCAAGGACCAAAGTTACAGTTGGATTCTATCCCAAGGGTTTTCATGTTCTACCCAAAGTCGCCATTCAGAAATGATTTTGACTCTTTTCTTCCCCTTTGGAAGTCACTCCATTCTGCTTTTCTGTCCAGATAAAAAGCTAAGTCTCGGGGCTTGTTCATATTGATCCTCATTCCTAAGGACTCCCCATTCCCTGAAATATAACAAAGAAATCATTATTCCTGCAGAACTGGGGGCAAGTCACTCATTCCAACTACCGAACACAGCCATAATTCATAGAACAAAGGTATTTTGTCAGGTGTCAGTGAGAATGCAAACTGCAGAAGGAACGTTTCATGATACAGTGCACAGCAAGTTAAATTGTTCCTAATTCCTGGGCAACCAGATCGTGGAGACAATCTCTAATCTTATTTGCCATTAGTAAATGCAAAACCTCTTTCTAGGTTAGTTTATCTGAGAAAAATAACCCACTGATAAGCGCTAACTTCCAGAAGGAGTGGCGTGGAATCATATTCTCTAAAAGGGTGCTTGCTCATTCTCTGAGGTGGTATATACAGACCATGCTGTGGGGTCAGAAGTGGATTTTCCCCCAAGAAAATAAAGATTGAGATTCCAATTTAAAATGCCACCGGGCAGCTTCTGGTCAACCAAAATGGCAGCTCCAGGGAGCTGTTCCCCCAGAGAATCTTTGAACAACTAGCAAAAGACAGAGCCATCTTCCTCAAACTCCAGAAAACAGTTAAAGGGTTATAGTAACTAAGAAGGTGCTGAATCAAGAAAACACAGCTCCTGATGTCCTCACTGGCCCCACGACCAACCCCTCTCCGTGCTCTCATTGTAAGTCCCCAGTTCAGTTCCGGAGGAAACAGAGTTAAAAAAAAAAAAAAAAAAAAACATGAAAAGATCTCAACATTGTTAGCCAGTAGGGAACTGCAAATCAAAACCGCACTGAGAGAAAAAAAGCAAAAACAAACAAATAAACCAAAACTGCACTGAGATACTATTTCACACCCACTAGAATAGCTACTATTTTTTTAAAAAAAGAGATATAGCAAGTATTGGAAAGGAAGTAGAGAGTTAGAAACATTCATTCATTGTTGTTAGGAATGTAAAATGGTGCACCCACTGTGGAGGACAGCCTGGCAGTCCCTCAGAAAGTTAAGTATAGAGATGACCCTGCAATCCCACTTCTAGGTATATATACCCAAAAGAATGGAAAGCAGGGACTAGAACAGATATTTGTACACTAAAGTTCACAGCAGCATTGTTCAGAAATACCAAGAGATGGAAGCAACCCAAGTATCCATCAACCAATCAATGGATAAACAAATGTGATATATACACACACAATGGAATATTACTCAGCCATAAAAATGAATGGAAGTGGCTCAGCAGGCAAGAACGCTTGCCTGCCATGCCAGAGGACCCAGGCTCGATTCCCGGTGCCTGTCCATGTATAACAATAAAATAAAATAAAATAAATGAAGTACTGATACATGCAATAACATGGATGAATTCTGAAAATGAACTCATGTTGAGTGAAATAAGCCAGACACAAAAGGACACATATTGTATGATCTCTCTGACATGAAATTATTAGAATAAGCAAATTTAGAAAGCCAAAAACTAAAATGTAAGTTACCAGGGGCTGGGATGGGGGTAGGGAATGAGGAGTTAATGTTTAATTGGTTCAGAATTTAAGTTTGGAGTGATGGGATAGTTTGGGTAATGGATGGTGGTGATGGTAGCACAGTATTGTGACTGAGAGAACACCACTGAATTATACAGTTGAATATGGTTAAAAGAGGAAATGTTAGGTTTGTATATTGTTACTAGGATAAAGACTTTTTAACCAACCATAATTCTACACAACACAGTGAATCCTAATGTAAGCTACGGATTATAGTTAATAGTATAATAATGTTTCATCAAGTGTAACAAAGTTACCACACTAATGCAAAGTGTGAACAATAGGGAAAACTATGTGGGGGTGGGTGGGCTATATAAAAACTCTGAACTTTCTGCATGAGTTTCCTTAACCTATGACTTCTCTAATAAAAGGAAAATTTTTTAGAAGAGGAAAATAAAATTAAATAACCATCACGAAAGCAGTCCCTGCTGCAACCTTGCCCAATTTCCAATGGAAATACCTATGGAAATGCAGGAATAAAGAAAAGTCTTAGGAAGACAAAAATCAAAGGCTGATGTCAGCCTGTGAACAGACTGCCATGGGTGGACGGGCTTTGGTGAACATATGGTGGAAACCAAGGCCTGAGATGGTGCTATGCACTCCATAAGCACCCAGGTTACAGCTCCAAGACGGGTTCTGAGCGCCCCAGGTGAGCAGTCGGCTGCGAAGGCCAGTTACCTGTCCGGGGGTGAACACAGCAATACAGAAACACGGTCCATACAAAGGAGAGGGGCCAGCTGACACGAAGGCTGGTGTGAGGCAGGCCTCTGACGCAATCAGAGCTGATCCCCAGTGCCTGAAATGATCCCTGGTACATGGAAGGCACTGGGAAGTCTTGTTTTGAATGAACAACTGAGTGAGAAAATCTGCTCATAGGACCATTATAGAAAGCTCTTAGACAGCCCTTGGTGTCAGCTGTATGACCTTGGCAGGCACCTCAACTCCTCTGCCCTCACTTCTGCTCTGTAAAATGGGGCCCACCTCATAGGGCTGACAACTGAATGGGTGAATATCCATAGCATAGTCAGCTCGGTGTCTAGAATAGAATATGAGTTTCCTTAAATTTTTGCTATTGTCACTTCTTATCCTTGATCAGACACTCATATGAAACAACACTAGGCCATTTTGTAAAATCCTTATGAAATGAAAAAACACACAGATGAGACAGAAAAAGAGTTGGGGAAATAAGGAAGTGTTACAAGGAAGCAAATCATACAGTATCAGGGAGAAAATCCACACTGAAGCAGAAGCCCCAAGAGATGGCAGGAGCTGAGAGAGCCGGAAGACACTAAACAGAACCAGAGACAACACAGACAGAGACACTGGGAGATGCAGAAAGAAAATGCCCCCAGGGAAGCTGTTTGAAACCAGAAGCCAAAGGACCAGCATTTGCCTGACAGATGCCTTCCAGCAGACAGAGGTTTTCCGGATGACATCGGCCTTTCTTGAGTCAAGGTATCCCTCTTTGGATGCCTTAGTTTGGATGTTTTCATAGCCATAGAACTGTAAACTTATAACTTAATAAATCCCCTTAAAAAGCCAACCCATATCTGGTATATAGCATTCTGGCAACATTAGCAAACTAAAACAACTGACATGTAAATTATGCCTGAGTTTAAAATATAAGGAGAAGGTGGTGCAATGGTAGCTAAGTGGCAGAATTCTCACCTGCCATGCTGGAGACATGGGTTTGATTCCCGGAGCCTGCCCATGCCAAAAAAAACTCTCTCTCTCTCTCTCTCATATAATAATTTAAAAAAATAGTACTGGTGGCCGTAAAGTACAGAATTGACACTGGAGAAAATAAGATTTTTCAAGTGAAGAACAAAATCAGGAAGCTTTACTCAGAATGTCAAGATACCAAGCTAAAGGATGCAGCAGGAATGACCAGAAGAAAGGAGAGACAGAATAGAGGTAAAACAAAACATAAATATACTCGAGGGAAAAAAAAAGAACTACGACAAAAGTGTTAATGAAACCTAACTGAAGATAATTTCATGGGTGAACATATACATTTTTATTTATTTATTTATTTATTTATTTATTTATTTATTTATTTGCATGGGCAGGTACCGGGATACAAACCCACATCTCCAGCGTGGCAGGCGAGAACTCTGCCTGCTGAGCCACCGTGGCCCACCTGAACATGCAGATTTTTAACAGTTCACTACATAAGGAAAATTTAATGAAGGACCCAAAGCTTAAACATCTTGGCAAAATTTTTGAGCTATAGAGATAAAGGAAAAATATCTATAAAATCCAAGAAATAACACACACAGAGAGACACACACTCCACACAAGCAAGATCTAACAATGAAAGCAAAAATAATAATCAGGTTATCTACATTAAAACAAATGTCAGGACGACCTTAGATTTTTCTTCTGCCAGCAATAAATCCCAGAGCACTACGGAGAAATATCTGGAGAATTTAGAAGGAAAAAGGTTGTGAAGCAAAATTTCAGCCCAGACAAGTTGTTTGTGACTTTTAATGATAGAAAGAAAATTTCATTTAAGTGAAGTTTTAGAAAACATACCATGGCATTCCCTACTTAAAAAATTACTTGATGTACAGTATGTGAATATATCTCAATAAAACTGCATTAAAAAATTACCTAATGAAATATCCCAGATGTTAAAGGATAGGAAAAATTTAAAGAATTCAGTAAAAACCATGGTCAAGAATACAAATTCTAGTAGGAATAACTGAAAATTATTAAAGATAGAATTAAATCTAAAATCTGACCATTATATTTTTGAAAGAAAATATGTATTATATGAAAATGTTATTGAACAGTATTCTCAGGTCAAAGGCCTAAGATTATTGTACAAAAAAAAATCAAGAAATGGAAGAAAGAGTAAAATTTGGCTAAATTAATTTCTTTCTTTTACATGGAGAAGAATTAAAACACTAATTTTTTACTTTCATAATTAGAGAAATGTAAGCTGAAATGTTTTTATGAACTGAAAAACAATGACCAGTAAAATTTATAAGCATGGTATGCCTTCCAAATTGCCAGGGGAAAAAAAAGATAACACAAGCAAATATTGTTGAAATAGTAAAAGAGAAAAAAATGAAAGGTACAGACAGTATAAAACATGATGAGAAAAGAACAAGCATACAAGTTATGACAATAAATACAAATGGAACAAGTTCCCCTATTAATAGACAAGGACTCATATTAGGTCAAAAACAAAAATGAATTGCCTATTGCTTAAAAAGTACTTAAAGAAAATTATATGTGGATTTTTTTTTAATGATGGGCAAACGTTTACTGGAAAAAAAAAATAGAAAAATGAAGTTGGAACAAACAGGGGGCTGCGTGATTCTCCCAGATGGAAAGACCACATTATTAAGAAGATGACTTTTTCTAACATTTATATACAGTTTTATCCTAATGTTAATTAAAATCTCAGTGAGATTTGGGGGAAATTAACAAACTAAATCTAAAGTTCTGGAAGAATAAGCAAGCGAATAATTCTCTAATGAATTTTTGAAAGAGTAGGGGGCATGCAGCATATCACATATTGAAGCATAAAGCTACAATAATGTTAACTGGGATAGAGAGATAATAAATGATAATGTATATAAAATGATAAAGCATTAAAAATATGTTACAAAATAAAGGAATCATCACAAAGCCATGCAGAAAAAAACGGATTATTTGCAAATGATGCCAGAGAAACTGGCCATGAATTTAGATTCTTAGCTCATATCTTGCTCTAGAATTAATAAATAAAAGACTACCACTTGCAACAAAAACACAGAAGGAATGTATAATTGATCTCAAGATGGCAAGACTCTCTTCACGTAAAAGTATAAGACAAAATCATAAGGGAAAGATGGACGGATTTCACTATCAAAGAATTAAAAATTCCCCAAAGGAGAGTACAAAATCTAAAATAAAAATAAGAAGCTATAACAACATATTCACAACAAACATGAGAATAGCTCATACTGTTTTTACAGAAAGAACTACAAAAGGAACAATGGCCAAAAGACACCAACAAATAATTCACAAATGGAAGAAAAACAAATATCCAAGTAAAAACAATGATGAACATGCCCAGTAATTGGGGAATTAAAATTAAAACAATAAGATAACAGCTCTCACACATGGCTGGTACCTGTTTAGGCTGTCACAGCCTCTCTGAAAAAGCAAGAGGCTGCATCTACGGAAACTGACCCTACACTGGCCCTGAGTCCCAGCAATCCCACCCCCTGGGTGTCCACCCAAAGACACATATGAGAATTTTCATAGCAGCACTATTGGTGGCATCCAAACAACCGAATGGACAAATATGGTAGAACATATGATGGACAAATGGACTATGGCTACAAACGACGATATGGCTGAATTTCACAAAAAGACAGAGGGGCAAGAGATCTTTCAAAACGCTGGTTCATTCAGCTGTGAAACTTCGCTGAGTTGTGCACAGAAATTGTGAACTGCTATATATTTTAATACAAAACATACCACGGTGGGGAAAGCAGGAAGGGAGGACGGACAATAAGATTCTGTTTTCAGCCCTTACATTGGCACTTCTTTTTGCGTTTTTTGTTTGTTTGGCACTTCTTTTTTAATGATCATACTCAGTGTTTAGGAAGTTCTCGTTGTTGCAATATTAGCTTGAAAAACAGGATGCAAAACTTTGTAAGTAGCAAGGCTTAGTCTAGTTTTATGTTAGATGGCAGATGGATGGATAACTGGAGAGACAGACAGACAGAAAGAGAGAGGAATGTGGACAGACAGATGGACTGACAGGAAAAAAAAAAGGCAGGAAAAATATCAAAATCTAAACAGTCACTCTTTCTGGCTGGTGGGTAATCTTGTAATTTGGGAACTCGGGATTTGTATGGCAAGGGGGCATGGGAGACAATGGCGATTGAGTATCTACTGTGTGCCGGGCATCATGCTCCATAAATGCCCGTTCGTTAATGACTGAGTGAATGAATGAATGGATAAATGAATGGATGGATGACTCTGCGGTGGCCCTGGGATAGGAGAGCATGGTGTTTGCATCTCTGTGACCTGGGTGAGTCTCCAGGGTTGACGGCCCTGGTGTCCCCAAGTTGAGCGCCTCTGCGCATGGGGGGCCCATCATCTTAGAGCCAACCCCCCTCCTGGCCACTCCCTGGGAGCCCACACCCCGGGGGAGATGCAGCAGCAAACAGGAAAGGTGGGCGCTGGTGGGGGATGCTGCATGGCGAGCCGCAGCCTGAGTGGGTGGCCACGCCCTGGAGAAGTCACAGGCCTGCAGAGCCGCTCATGGCCCAGGCTGGACAACAACAGGTCATGCCTCTGCACAGTGTCTCTGCCTGGCTCAAAGGCCCCCATCCCGGGGCTACTCACCTAATGGCTTCTCTCCAGATGCCACTGCCCCATGAGTGGGCCTCCCGGGCCCTGGCGGCACGCTGCCCGTCACAGAGGGCAGCAATGATCCCACTCACCTCCACTGCAACCTGGGCAGGTGGGCTCAGGGATGAGGCCTGGCTCCTGGGTCGCCAGCGGGGAATAGGGCTCTCCCTGTCATTGTTTTCAGCAGCCGCCATTTATATACAGTAAACCACATTCAGGCTTTCCATGAAAATTCCAGTATCAACTGTCACTTCCCTGCCTATGTGTCCTTTAGATTCCTAGCACCATACAAAAACAGGTGCAAGCAGAGTTTCAGGGCTAGGTAGCCAGGGTTTGAACGCTGGCTCTCCTCCTTCCTGGCTGTGTGACTTTTGGCAAGGCTCTTGCCCTCTCTGTGCCTCATTCCCTCACCTGCAAAATGGGGATAATAGCAGTACCTGCGTGTGTGTGTGCAAACTATAGTGCAGAGCTGGTGTTACTGTTCTCCAGTTGGATATGCGAAACTGAGGTTCAAGATGTAGTGACCTGCCTGGGGTGACCAGAGCTCCCCACGCCCCCACCCCTCAATCCTTGCGAGGCACTCACCACGGGGAACCGTAGATCCTGAAGCCCCGCACAGTGACCTCCGAGTCCTGCAGGTAGAGGCAGTTGGTGAGCAGCGACTGCACGTTCTCGTAGTTCTCGGGCTTCAGCTTGGACACGGATGGGAAGTAGTAGAAGTCCTGCTTGATGAGGTCGGCCATGAACTCCTGGTCGAAGGTCAGCTCGTGGTTGCCAGCGATCACGATCTTGTACTCGTATGGCAGGCTGCCTGCGGGCCGGACAGACAGACACACAACGGGCCACTGTCGGCCCTGCCCGAAGCCACGGCCTGGCCGAGGGAGGGGTGGCGGGTGGGAGGGTGGGGTGGGGGAATGCAGCAGCCCAGGCACCAGGGCCCCTGCTGAGTGGGTGGGAAGGGGCTGGCAGGGTCACGCGCCCGCAGGCCAGCTTCCCCCGGGCCTCGGAGCTGCAGCCTACCCCGGATGGCCTAGAACCCAGGGCCTCTCAGCCCCCACTCCTCAGGTCTATCCCAGGTCTCCCCTGGGAAAGGAGACTCATCGGGGACCCCCAGCCCTCGCTCTCCCCAGCCTCATTGTCCAGGCTCCCAAACCATTGGGTGTCCAGACTCTGAAATCTCCAAAGGGAACTGCAAGGTCTCTGCAGGGCCCATCTGAAACCTGTGGGTTACAATATGCCCTCACCCCAACCGCATGTCATTCAACATCACAGCAAAGTCTGCATGGACTCAAAATAAAAATGGACATGTGTCCCATACATTGAACTGAACTGATCATATATTAAACTGTTGGCAAAATCCTGGACAACCTATCTAAGCTGCACCTTTTCTCCTTTCCTCTGCTGGGGTTCTGCTTTGCAGGCGTCTGGAGCAGGTGTGTGCACTGCCTCCCGGGGATCCGGCCGGGGGATGGGTGCTCCGACAGTCACCTGGCAGGGCCTTGCTCTCTGCAAGCCCAAGGCTCCCGCAGCTTCTGGGACTCAGGAGACCGCCAGCTGCCCTGTCCCCCGCTCCACCTGAGAGCCCGATTGGGGCCCTGATCCCCAACCCCAATCAGCCCCCATGGTTAGGTCACAGTGCACCTGGACAGAGTCGGGACGGTATCTGGGGGTCCCAATTTAGACGAAAAATGAAATGTGGATGGTGAGCCAGAAGGCCTGAGCCTTTCTCCCGGCCCCCCTCGGTGGGGAAGTGCCCCACGGGTTAAGCACAAGGGGCATGAGAAAGCGCCATCCAGGCCAGGGACCTTGAGGACGTGGGGCATCCCTGCAGGGAAAACGGTGACATTCCCATAACCATGTCACAAATAACTGTGGCCATTGAATGGGTCATCTAAATGGCTCCAATGCTGATATTTGAGACACCAAACCCTGCCACTGCACCTGTTTCAGCAAGAAAGTCACAGCTTCTGTCCCTGAATTCATCAGCAGTCAGTTAACTAGTTAACCAGTCCCAAGGGACTCCCAGAGGGGACACATGTGAGCCCCTGCCTTGTGCCAGCTGTGGAGCTCGGGTCTCAGCCCACTGTGCACATGTGGAAACTGAGTCTCAGCGGCACGCGGGAAGACACCTGGCCGGGAAAGGGTGGTCCCGTGGGACTGGACACTGTCTGGGGGCGCCCCAGCCTTCAAGCTTCAGGTCGCACCCTCCACAATGCATTTCCCCTGTCCATGGGTACCGAGACCTCCACAAGGTCACAGGCTCAGGGCAAGGAGCCCTGGCTTTGGGGCCAACTGACCTGGTTTGAATCCCAGCTCCACTCCTCACCCCTGTTTAACCCTAGACAAGGACCTTCACCTCTCTGAGCCTCAGTTTCCTCACTGATAAAGTAGGTGCCCCTGGTGAGAGCCCCCACCCGGGCTGAGGACCTTCTCTGGCCCCCAGGCTCCAGTGGACCCCTTGTTGTTCCAGGAGAAAGAGCCAGTGGCTTTGGCACTGCAGGTCTGGCTCCCTGGAGCTAGGATGACAGTACAGGGACAGCAGAGTCTTTTCCGCCCTTGAATGTGGCATGAACCAAACCCCAGAAACGCCTCTGCTTCCATTTCTGATTATTTGTCGTATTGGAACCTACACCTCGACCCTGGATTAGCTGTAACAGAGACACGCTCGGTCTCAGCTCCCATTAGGCATTCTAGGAAGGAGCTCATGCCAGCCCTCACGTAAGCTCCAGGAAAGAGCAGGGTGAGTTTTATGGCGTGCAATACAATAAAATTCCGTGTACTGTAACTGCAACTATTATTGTATCCTAATTGCAATGGGATGGAAGAGTGGAGCCCAATTAAAGACTTCTCCCCGCTCCCTGCTGGGACCTGCCCACTCCGTCTGGCCACACTCTCTATTGACAAGTGACTGTTGGATGCCCACAATTGTCAACCCCACCACCGAGGGTGGGCACAGGTAGCCCAGCGGTGAGAGAGAAGTTTTCTGCAAAACAGGAAGAAAGCCATGGCCTGCCCTTCCCTGACTCAGCTGCCCCAGAGTGCTTGGCAGGTTGGAAAAAAAACAGCATTGTCTCTTTTTTGGTGATTTTTACCTCTGGGAGGCAGGGAGTGGGGAAATAACAGGCCGTGGGTCAACTCAGTTTCCCCACCTGTAAAATGGGAACAGTAACGCCTACCTTGTGAGACTGTTTTGAGATTACAGAAGATGATAAATGGAAATAAGGTACAAAAACTTCTGATGTCCAAAACTATGACAGCTTCCCTGGACCGGCGTTTGCCAGCTACAAGTCTGCAAGCCAGACCTGCCCACAGACATATTTTGTTTGGCACAACTTTCTGTGAAATTCAAATTTGTTGCCAACATCAAAAATCTGAAACATTCCCAATAAGATGCTACTCTCTCTGTGCTCTAAAAATAAATAAATTTTTCAATCTCAAAATCCTGGCCCGCTGATGACGTGCTGGGTGTCTGCATCCCCCACAGATAGGACATGAACACCCCGTTTGCCCTAGTCCCCACCTGCCCCCACTGTCTCACACCCAGGCCACTTTCCCTGGCGGCATGTGGGTTGGGGACTCCTGCCGTAGTCCCAGAGGCCTGAGGGAACAGAGCTTAGGGACAAGCTCCCAGGCCGCTTCCTCCCTCCTGCTTGTCACCACAGCCACCCTGTCAGGCCAGGCTGGGGGATGGGGGTCGGGTGCTGAGTGGTCTGCACTCCCCCCCCCCCCACTGTCTTTTTCACCTGTCTCCATCCCCAGCAGGTCCAAGCAGAGACTGGCGAATAAAGCCACCAACAGGACTCAGACCACAGGGAGGGGAGCACCCCGTGGCCGCGACTCTCAGACCGGCGGTGGGGCAGGTCCCGCCTGCGTGGACCCAGGCAGTGCAGCAGGGCCGCCTGCCGCTTCTTGCACCCCACCGTCAAGTCAGCCATCCCGGGCCAAGGGCCACAATCCTGACCCCACAGAACCTTCGGGTTTAGAGCTTCTTATCTCAGCTTTTGTCACTGGGGAAAATGAAGGTCAGCAGTCAGGAAACCTGCCCAGGTTCCACAGTGGGTAAGTGGGGGGTAGGCGACCCCACCCTGTGGGTCAGGAACTCTGACCCCTTCAAGGCCACCAGACCGTGGAGGCACCCCCTCCTCATACCCTCCAGCAGGTGGGGGAGGGGTGGCAAGAGCCCACCAGGCTGGGCTGGGGGAGGGGCAGCCGCCCCCGATGCCTTCAGCTCTGATTCATTCATTCCGCCTCACAGCACCCATCCGTCCTACTCTGAGCGCCACCCAAGCCAGGAGCTGGAGCCCCCACAAGGTATTTTTGTCATCTCGGGCTAGGGGTGTTACTTAAGCAAATTAGCGTAACTCTGGCTCAACAGTTTCATTTATTTCTGCAGCTCCCAACTCCTGGGGAGGGGGCAAGGGGGTTGCAGGAGGCTGTTCATTCCTTCCCTCCGAGGGGGCGAGGACCGGCAGGAGCCACCTCCGGCTAGAGTGATACCCTCAAATATCTTCTGGTCTCTCCCAACAAGGTGGGCATCGGATGGCCTAGAGGCAGAGGGCACGTCCACTGGTGAATATGGAAACCGCCCAGCACCAACATTTGGGGGACTGGGTGTCCAGTGGGACTTGGGGTAAAACCTTCACGGACACAAATTATTATCTGCATTTTACACCTGGGGAAACCAAAGCTCAGCGTTGTTGCCGTTGTTACATTAATAAAATGACTGATAGCCACAAAGGGCAATGGCCATTTGATAGACCCTGTAGCTTGGCCTCAGCTGCCCCAGGCCCCAGTACTCCAAGCCATCAAGCTACACTCCCACTGAGTAGGTGAATGGACAGGGGGATGGATGGATAGGTGGACGGATGGATGGATGGATGGTAGATGGATAGGTGGGTGGATGGATGGATAGATGGACGGATGGACAGACAGATGCATTTACCAGTGCACCTTGAGAGAGCTCTATCTCTTTTATACCAACTGACTCTGCCTCCCTAGTCCCTCCCATCCCTCCAATAGTCTCTGGCAGGCATGTCTTTCAAACTCTCCTCCCTCATCCACAATCCTGACTGCCCAATTGGACCTGCTCTTTTCTCCTATGGGGTTGGGGTTGGGGGAGCCAGAACGAAGCTCTGGTGTGGCCTGACCAGCACAGCGTGGCGTGGAAAATGCCCCCTCTCTTTTCCAGGGCTGCCACCTCCGTTGTTATAGCCTACGGCTTCACAGCCTTCCCGAGCTCACATCAGCCTGCAGCTCTAACCAAGCGGACGGTGAATACAATGCCGAACGCCAGTCATTTCAGACTCTGCTGCTTCTTTCATCTTCCCTGCCCTGTATTCGGGATGTTAGTGAGGGGAATATTTGGGGGACCCCAACCAACAGATTGATTTGCTGGGTCATTGTGGGGAATATATGAGATGAATACCAACTCTTCCATCTGCTGCCTGCCCACGGAGGGAATTAATGCTCCCATTGTCCCTTCCTGTGGCCGTTCTTGCAGTTGACATTCAGGGGAGCAGCCCTAGCGCCCAGATGAAAGTTATCTATCCTGACAAGGTGCCAGGAAGCACCTGAATCCCGGGAGAGAGGTGTCCTGCAGGCAGGTGTGGAAATAAATTAAGCAGCATCAATGCTGGAGACTAGAAGATACTCCCACCCTGTGGGTCAAGGACAGGCAGGATACCAGGGACTCAGGAAGAAAAGCCCGAAGGACCAGCCAGGCTGAGCACAATGGGCGGTGGCTCAGGTGTGCTGACAGCGGTAAAGCTCAGAGCAGCGGCAAGTGGATTAAAATACTTCTTCCTACCCGCCTCCCCACATCAGCCCTACCAAAGCTACGAAGTTGACCCATCCCTCTCCAAATCCCCATCAGGCAGGAAACTCACGTTCTTCTCCAATGCTGGACACTGTCAAAAAAGGAAAAGTCTCAGCTCTGGGCGGCTCACCACAAGCTCTGATTGACCATGTATGGTGTTCTGGGCAAGATACAGTTCTGAGGTCAGTACCAGGAGTGTCGGCAGAGTGTCCAATCCCAGCAACTCATTAAGCAGAGGGGGAAATTGAAGCTCAGAGAAGGCAAGCGACTTGCCCAAAGTCACACAGCAAGTCAGTGGAGAACTGGGACTCAAACCCTGGCCTCTGCTTGGAGGATGTGGGAGAGGTGTCTGAACAAAGAGCACACTAGCCTGGACATGCCTGACAGGTGGACAATTGGGGGCTGGAAAGATCTGAGGACATTCAGGAAGAATGGAGCAGGGACTTGAGCCAACCAGGTGGGTATTGGTGGGTGGGCCTGGGTGCTAATCTTCCAGCATTTCATGGAAGCAAACGGTCCACCCCTGCCTCCCCTTGCTTTTTAGAACTGGTGGAAATTGTTATGCATTTTTATTCTGCATAATAGCTTTCAAGCTGTCTTCCCAAAATGCTTCCTTTCCTCGCAGCCAGACTATCAGAGACACTGGCATTTGCTAACCATGGATTTCTTGGTGGTTAAAAGACCATTAGGCATTTATCAGCAGAGCACTAGAGGATGGCCGTAATGCTTTAACGTTTCACTTACCAGATATTTACAAATAAATACACGTCCACGTTTAGACTCCATATGCCAGCAAGTGTACACGGCGCCACGGGGGAAACAAAGAAGGACTCAGATGGAAAGCTCTGCTATTTGTGCTTCCAAGATTAATCTCCCTCCAAAAGGTTACGATTCTTTATCGCTAACACTTACCCATCCCATTTAACAGAAAGTGCTGCCTCCAAACTGCATAATCTGTTAAATTCAACAAGCTATGTGCAAGCGACTCCATCATCTATGCTGTTCCCGGAGCGCGTATTGAGCCCGGCGGAGTTTTAGTGTTCGCTAAATGCAGTGACGATCAGGAAAACGTCCACTTACTGCTCCTTCCGCCCATTCCCATCTCGCCGAACGCAGCGGAGGGGGATGGAATAAAGAGCTGGCATAACGATCTCTGATTGCATTTTTAGTACATCTTTGACAGTTCTGTGTTTAAACACTTGCCGGATGTCTGGGAGAGCCACATTAGCATGCTTCTTAGATGGTGCACGGTCTAGAAAAACATGGGACGAGCGATGGAGTCACAAAGCCAAGCACGCAAGGAGCGCGCCGGCCGGCAACCCGAGAAGGGGAGATCTGGTGTGGCCTGGACGGGCGGGAGAGGCCTGGAGCCCAGCGTCGGGTCCTCTGGCCAGGGCTGAGAGACGGAAATGTGATGTGTAGGCTATGCCTGCAGGATTTGTTTTTTGCCGCCCTGCACTGCACATTTTCCTGTGCCAGCACTGTGACAAGTTTCCAGACATCCCTAGGACATCGCCGCACCTCCCAGAGGAGAGGCAGTTTAGCAGAGGGCTTGGGGTCCGAGCTGTGGCACCGGATCCCATCTCCACCTCCTGCTAGCTGTCTGGCCTGGCGTGAGAACCATAATTTCTTCGATCCTCAGTGTCCTTGTCTGCAAAATAAGAATGTATAAGGTTCTCCCCAGGATTACTGTCCCAATTCAGCTGGTTGAGCCTTGTAAAGCACCTGGAACAGTGCTCAAAACTGCTAGCCATCATTATCATTAATTGCGGGGTTGTTAAAAGGATTAAATGCTGTAACCTACTAGACCTTCCGTAAATGCTAACTGGAGAGCCAGGGAGGAGATAAGAGGCTCAGGAAGGTCGAGCCACCTGCCCAGAGCCACACAGCAGCTCATTGCTGCGAGCGCCCCCTGAGGGAGAGACCACGGTCCTGCGGGGGGAGGTTCTGGATTCATGACTCAACACGGGTGCCCATATTTAAAAGGCAAATATGATTTTTCTTCTGTTCCATCCTAATAGCCAAAATGTTTAACTTTCAAACATTTGCTTTTCCTGGGAAATGTTTTAAAAACAGGAACATTTAGTCCTAATCATTGCAAATGCTTGTTTCAGTCGCCACTGCAGAGCACATATGACTCGAGACTGGAGGGTTTCTGCATTCCCTCCCCACGGCCCGCTCCAAAAATAAGACTGTCTGAGCCAGACAGACCTCATGGGAACCTCCCCGGATGTCAGCGCCTGGCAGCCCACCCGTGCCCAATTGTGTTCACAAAAGCCCCCGGTGGCCCTCGCGCGGGGACTGAGCTGGGAACCCTAGGGGGAGCCTTCACTCAGAGCTCGGGGCTATGGTGCCCCCTCCAGGCCAGGCCCCATTGGTGCCCAGACCTAATCTTGCACTGCCCCCAACCCTGCACCTTGCAGGCTGTTTAAGGCCTCTCGACTTTTACACATGCTGTTCCACCCAGCGGGGAGTCTCTTCCTGCCCTTCTGTATGAGCCAGCTGCAACTCCACTCACCCTGATCAGTCTGCCCAGGGATCTTCTCTTTAGTGGGGTGCTGGGTGCACCCTGACACCTGTGACTGCATCATCTCCCACTGCACTGAGCAGCCCAGGCATCACCATCAGCTAACTTTGTTCCCCACTCCCCAGCCTGGGAGCTCCTTCTGGGCCTGCCTGATTCACCCTTCTTGCCCCAGCACAGGGCCTGGTACCAAGGAGGGACTTGACACACTCACAGAATTCACGAAGGGTCATTGCCCCTGACAACAGATGATGAGGGCAGAGAGCCAAATGGTTCCCAAAGTCCTGCCGAGCAAGCCCCTGAGGGATGTCCTGGAAGGACAATAAATTACCGTAAATGGTAACACCCATCGTTTGGATGCAGATGAGCCTGGCAGGTGGACAGACACCGAGTGTCCACCGTGCACCAAGGCCCATGAGCAGAGCAGGCACCATGAGGCCACGGACGATCCTGGTCTAGGAATCAGGAGACCTGAGTTCCAGTTTGAGCTCTGCAACGGGCTCACCGTGACCCTAGGTTGAGGCTTTTCCTCCTCTCGGTCCTCGGTTTCCCCATCTGTACCACAAGGAGGTGGCACAAAGGTCCTGACTTGGAGAGCTCTTCCAGCTTTCTCAGAACCTTATAGGCAGGTGTGTCAGGAGTGCCAGAAGAGAGGTGTCCAAGGAGGTATTAAGAAGGTCAGAACGTGGAACCAACAGGCATTGACACATCGACAGGCATTGATCGCTGTTAGTTGCTGATGTGCCGTGAAACTGACAGTAGAGAAATTTAAAAAGATAGGGCCCTCCAAGGGCAGGGGCTTGGAAACTGGAAAGTGATGGACGCATGGCCTGGCTTAACAAGACAAAGAAACGGAAACCGAAGCCCTGCAGGGGGCAGGGGGTGCCAGCCCCAAGAAACAAGCCAGCAAGTGGCTGGACCCCACCCCACCCCAGGTACTGCAGAACAGCCAGGGAACCCGCTTGAGGAGAAGAGAACTCTCTCCTGGGGCTCCCAGCCAGCAGCCACACCCACCACCCCCAAGCCCAGCAGAACAGAGAAGTTTGCTCTCAGGGGAAATAAAGGCTCCTCTGTGCCCCATTTGGGGACCACCAGGCCCCAGAGAGGAGGGGCAGGGGGGCCCGGGGCTGAACAACAGGAGGACAAAGTGAAAGCATAAACTGGAAATGCCAGGTCTGGAGTCATCCCCAGCCTCCTTTCCTATTCAGCTTCCAAATTCTAGAAGTCAAGTTTACTAGGGGACTCCTCTCTGTCCTTAACCTAAAGAAATGGGCATCGGGGGTTCCCTAAAGACGTGGCCAGGTCCCTGTCATCACACGCCTGCCCCCATACAAACCTACACATGCAGCTTCCCAAAAGTTTTTCCAACACAACACACAGGATCCTCCAAGGAAAACCTCCAACCTGTCGACAGAGCCCGAGGAAAAAGAAAATAGGAAGAAACAGGCGGCCAAAAAGATACGAGGAGATATTGTACCCCTGAAATTCCAGCAGGATGCTCTTACAAAAGAAATAAAAGCAGAGCAGCAAATTTTTTAATTTGACCAAGAGTAGGAAGATGAAGTTGAGGAAATCTCCCACAGACTAAAACAAAAAAACAAAGCAAACAAGAAGGAGAAAAAAGATAAGAAAGCCAGAGAATCAAAAGCAAAGGTCCAATATCAGACTTACTATGGGTTGTAAAAAGAGAAGTCAGGGAAACAGAGGAAAGGAGATTAGAGGGGGAAATAATATGAGAAAATGTCACAGAACTAAAGGCAAAATCTTCCCAGTGAAAACAGTAACCCAAGTGCCTGGAATAATAAATGAAAGAGCCCCACACCTAAGGCATGTTTTTCAGAAACAAAACAGTTCACATAAAAAGAAAGAGGAATCCAAATAGTGAAATTCTCAACAGTAACCCTAGAAGCTAAGAGAGAATGAAACCACACCTTCTAAATTCTGAGGAAAAATTATTTACAACCCAGAATCTTACCTCAAACTATTAAAATTGAGGACAGAATAGACATTTTATGACATTTCCCTCTTATGCATTCTTTCTCAGAAAGTTACTAAAGGGTGTGTTCCAGCAAAACGTGGGAGTGCACCAAGAAAAAGGAAACCATGGAATCCCAAGAACCAGGAGTTCCAAGACAGAAGTGAAGCAGAAGGAGATGCTGGTGAAGGAAGGTCCCAGGTGACAACTGTGTGCAGGTGTGGAGAGCAGGCAGTCCAAGTAGGAGCAGGGGGCCAGAGGGCTCAGGAATTATGCCTCTACCAAAAAAAATGAGCTGATAGATTACCTAGGACATCTGAACACACTGAGTAACATTTTACAGTTCTTTAGGAGACTTGGGGATGAGCCATGATTGTAGATAGAAAAACAAGCAAATGAAAAAAAAATTAGCTACTTTAGGGAAAACAATGGATTGTACAACAAATATTTAACCAAAAACTGTTATGACTATATTTAAAAGAAGACAGGGACAAAGAAAGTTGAATCTCTAAATCCTCAATTTTCATTGTGAGAAATTAAAAGGTAATGTCTAACATTTAAAAATCAAAAATAGCAATACAAGCTTGTTTCGTAGAGACCAGAAGTAGAGTAAAGCAGCTAAAACAGTTGCACCTGGGAGTGGGATGCAGGGCTGGGGCAGGGAATTGCTTTCTTTGTCATAAGCTTCGTAGTAATGTTTTTACTGATTATGCATGTATTACTTTAATGCAGATAGGACTTTAAATAAAAAGAAAGCACTGGGAGACCAGGCGCTCCCCATCCACTCCCCAACTCTGTGCAGGAACAGCCTGATCTCACACTTGCCCTCCCTGTGCCCCAAACCTAGAACCAAATCAAAGTGGGTCCTACTTAGAGCCATTTGAAAGTCAGAGCTTGGTTGACTCCTCTGGGATTCTGAAGGTCTGAGTGCTGGGATTCCTCTGGTAACCAAGTTCAAAGGCAGGTGATCGGGCTAAGCAGAGCCCACCTGGGCAGGGCAGGTAGCCACTGAAAGCATCACAGGTGGCACCTGTGAGTGTCAGAAACAGGATGCCTGGTGCCCTGTTCTAATCCCGAGGGTCCCACAAAACAGGCCTTACTGTCCGGCGAAGGAAGAAACTGGGGCCCAGAAAGGTTAAAGTAACAACTGGCAGGCAGAAGAGTGGGAATTTGAACCCAGGTCATTCTTACAAAAAAGAAAGGACTGCCTTATATTTGAGTCCTTCAAAGTCTCCCTGTATTAAGGACTCGCAATGACTTTATTTTAAACATAACACTTTGGACAGGGCCTTGGGGCTGCTGTTAAGTTTTTAAAGATCAATTTAAAAAACAACACAAAGGAAGCACTTCTGGAATGGAGGAATAAAGACCTCTGAAAATATGTCCCTCCAGAAAACAATGACAACACTGGCAAAAACTGTCAAAATCAATATTTTTCTGGAAATTAACCTAAGGCTTGCAACCATCCAAGGAGCACGTAATTCAAGTAAAACAGCTGCGTTTCATGGCATTTTAATTTGCCCTATTCCCATCTACCTCTCCCCAGCTCCGTGATAGCCTCAAAAACCAGCAGCTGGGGCGGGCCGCGGTGGCTCAGCGGGCAAAGTGCTTGCCTGCCATGCCGGAGGACCTCGGTTCGATTCCCGGCCCCAGCCCATGTAAAAAACAAACAAACAAACAAAATACAATAAAACAAGAAAATGTTTCCCTTTCTTCCTCCCTTCCTTCCTTCTCTCTGTCTTTCCTTCCCTTCCTCCCTCTAAAAAAAAAAAAAAAAAAAAAAAAAAAAACCAGCAGCTTTGGTACCGTGGCAGCTATGAAAATCAGCACCCTAGAAGCTGCTGGAAAGGGGCAGAATGGGTTTAGAGATTTGGGGGGAAAAAAATCTATCCCCAAAGAATTGTAACTACTTGACATGTAAACCCCATTCCTAGGGCTTGTCTTTATTTTATTTGATTCAGAGCTAGTAGGGAGGAATGCCTTTGCCCCAGGGCATTTGTTGAAACCAATCAACCACAATCGTTCAACATCACAGCATCCTAAGGTGATGGGACCATCTGGGGCAGATAAGAGTTGACCAAAAAATACAAAAAGAAAATCTGGGGAATGAGATGCCCACAGGGGCTTTGCAAAACTCTGGCCAATTCCTGGAAATCTGGAAGAACACATTCACGTGCAGGGTTGAGCACATGCCTTGGGAAGACTGAGAAGGCCCTGTCTCCTCCGAAACCTCCAGTGTGCTGACAGCATGCCCCAGCACAGAGCCTCGGGGCCCCTTGGCAAGTGTTCAGGGATCTATGGGTTCAAAGCTTGTAAGGAATCTCTCTGACCAATCATTAGCTGACAATTAAACTAATCAAGTGGTGACCACACATGACAAAAAATACAAATTTTACAGAATTAGTTTAGGAAAGTCACTCATAAAACGGTCACAACAGCAAATTCTGGTGGGGGTGGGAGTGTCTGATGTCCATAGCTGGCACATTATATTATTTAAAATGTCCAGTTTTCTACAAAAAAAAATTATGATATATACAGGGAAACATGAAAGGAAGGTCCTGTTTTAGTCTGCTAGGCTGCCAGAAAGCAAATATCATAAAGTGGGTTGCCTTTTAACAAAGGGGATCTATTCATTTACAAGTTTACAGTTCTGAGGTCATGAAAATGTCCAAATCAAGGCATCATCAAGACAATACCTTCATCCAGAAGACAGACTGCTGGTGATCCGGACTCCTCTGTCACATGGCAGTGTCTGCTAGTGTCTCCCTTCTCTTCCAGGTTTCCTTCCTTTCAGCTTCTTGCATCCATGGCTTTCTCTCCACTTCTGTGTCTTTTTTTCTGTTTTTTTTTTTTATCCCATTTACACCGGTAAGAGAAGTAAGACTCACCCTGAATGAGGTGAAGCACATCTTAACTTAAGATCCTACTTACCAACAGCTCCTACTTACAATGTTTGCATAGCCACAAGAATGCTTTAATGTAAGAACATACCCCAAACCATCACAGGAAATTAAAAACCTTCAGGAGAAACTGTCTCTGAGAAGGAGCAGATATTAGACTTACTGGACAAAACTTTAAATTGACTATTATAAACATGTTCAAAGAATTAAAAGAAACTATGTCTAGAGAGTTAAAGGAAATTATGAATGATGTCACACCAAGTAGAGAATAGCAATAAAGAAAGAGGATTATAAAAAAGAATCAAACAAATTTTGGAGTTGAATCATACAATAAAATGAAAATTTCACTACAAGAGCTCAATAGTAGATTTGAGCTGCCAGAAGAAACAATCAGCAAACTTGAAGATAGATTAATTGAGATTTCCAGTTTGAGTTACAGAAAGAAAAAGAGAATTAATAAAAACGGGCAGAGCTGTGGAACAGCATCAAGTCTACTAACGTGCATAATGGGAGTCAAAGGAGAAGAGAAAGGAGCAAAATGAATATTTGAAAACATAATGGCCAAAAAATTTTTTTCCAAATTTGATGAAAAGCGTTA
Organism: Tamandua tetradactyla; assembly: GCF_023851605.1. NCBI lineage: Eukaryota > Metazoa > Chordata > Mammalia > Pilosa > Myrmecophagidae > Tamandua > Tamandua tetradactyla. The sequence continues at coordinate 37,195,195 of NC_135333.1, read as the reverse complement.
ATCTATACATGCAAGAAACTCAACAATTTCCAAGTAGGATCACTCAGAAAGATCCATTCTTAGAAACATCAGAGTCAAACTTTCTAAAGACAGAGAGAATCCTAAAAGCAGCAGGAAAAAAACAACCCATGACTAAAAAGATTCTTCTCCATAAGATTTCCAACTGACTTCTTATCAGAAGCCAGAGAGAAGAAGACAATGGAATGACATATTCAAAGTGCTGAAAGAAAAAGTCTGTATCAGGAATTCTGTATTAAGCAAAACTATCCTTCAAAAATGAAAGAGAAATTAATACACCCCAAGGTAAAATTGTAGTGTATTACTTTTGTATGTCTACAAAAATTGATAAACTCTTCTGTTATAAGAAACACTAAAAGGAGTCTTTCAGGCTGAACTGAAAGAACACTAGCCAGTAACAGAAACCCACAGGAAGAATGAGGAGTACTGGTAAGGGTAACGGCACAGATAAATACAAAAGTTTGTAAAAATGTAATTTTTCTTCTCTTATCTGATTTAAAAGACAATGACATAAAGAAAGAATTATAAAACTGTGTTCATGAGCTTATGATGTACAAAATGCAATGTGTGTAATAATAATAGCCCAAATGAGGGGCAGGGGGAATGGAGCGATATTAGAGTACAATTTTTGTGCATTAATGAAATTAAGTTGGTATGAATTAGAATTAAACTGTTGTAAGGGATGACGTTCATTGAAATCCCTAGGGTAATGACTAAGAAAATAACTAAAAAAATACATAACAAAAGAAAGTACAAATGAATTAAAATGTACACTAGAAAACATCTATTTAATATAAAAGAAGGCATTAATAGAGGAAGGAATAGAGCAACAAAAAAGAAAGCAAATAGCAAAATGGCAGATGTAAACCCTACCTTATCAGTAATTACATTAAATGTAAAATGTCTAAATTTTCCAATCAAAAAGCAGAGACTGGAAGGATAGATTTTCAAAATGACCTAATATATGCTGTCTACAGGAGACACCCTTTAGATTCAAAGATACAAATAAGTTGAAAGAAAAAGATATACAATACAAACTAACAAAAGAGAGCTGTTGCAACCATACCAATTTCAGACAAAATAGAATTTAAGGCAAAAAACGTCCTTAGAGAAAAAATAGGACATTTTCTAATGATAAGAGTCAGTTCATCAGCAGTACTTACCCACGATAAATAATGCACTGAACAAACAAGCCTCAAACTACATGAAGCAAAAACTGACAGAATTAAAAGAAAACCTAGATAATTCAAAAATAACAGTTGGAGATTTTAATACCTCACTTTCAAAATGAATATAACAACTAGGGATAAGAATGATAAGGAAACAGAATATGTGCACAACATTAAAAACCAAACAGAACTAACAGACATTTATCGAACACTCCACTCTACAATAACAGAACACATATTTTGCTCAAGTGCACATGGAACATTCTACAGGAACATTCTACAGATAGATATGTTACGATATTACACAAGCCTCAAAAAACTTGTAAGGGTTGAAATCACACAAAGTAATTTCATCAACTACAGTGAAATGAAAATAGAAATCAATAATAAAAGAGAATTTCAGTAATTGCAAATATGAGGAAAGTGAACAACTATTAAATAACCAGTGGGTCAAAAAAGAAATCACAAGACAAATTGGAAAAATAATTTGAAATGAATTAAAATAAAAAAACACCACACATCAAAATTTATAGGATGCAGCTAAAGCAATGCTTACAGGGAAATTGTACCTGTAAATATCTATATAAAAAAGAGACGAAAGCTCTCAAATCAATAAGCTAAACTTTTCACCTTAAAAACTATCAAATGAAGAGCAGAGTAAACACAAAGAGAGGAGGGAAATAATAAGGATTAGAATGCAAATAAATGAAATACAGAATAGAAAAACAATAGAGAAAATCAATGAAATCAAAAGTTGGTTCTTTAAAAAGATCAACAACAACAAAAAAGAACTTTAGCTATACTGACCCAGAAAAAAAGAGAAAACTCAAATTACTAACATCAAGAATGAAAGAGGGGACATTGCTATCAACCTTTCAGAATAAACAGGATTACAAGGAAATGCGATGAACAATTATATGGCAATAATATTAGTAACCTGGATGAAATGGACAAATTTCTAGAAAGACAAAATCTAAGACTCAAAAAGAAATAGAAAATCCGAGTTGAACTATAACAAGTAGAGAGATTAAATTAGCAATCAGAAACTTTCCACAGACAAAAGCCCAGCATTAGATGGTCTCACTGGTGAATTTTACCAACATTTCCAGAGAAATTAACACCAATCCTCAGACTGGTGGAAACACTTTTCAACTCATTCTATTAGGCGCTGATACCAAAGCAAGACCAAGACATCAAAAGAAAGGAAAACCACAAACCAATATCCATTATGAATATAGACACAAAAACCTCAACAAAATACCAGCACATCAAGGTCAAAAACATGCAGAAAGGATTGTACACCATGACTAAGTCGAAGACAGTCCAGAAATGTGAGATTACTCAACATATGATAAGAAATCAATGCAATACATCATAGTAACAGAAAAAAGGACAAAAACCATACAGTCATCTGAATAGATGCAGAAAAGCATTTGACCAAATTAACACCCTTTCATGATAAAAACACTCAATGAACAAGGAATAGAAGGGAACTTCCTCACCTATAAAGGGCATCTCTGAAAAACCCACAGCTAATATCATACTTAACGGTAAAAGACTGAAAGTTTCCCCTAAGATCAGGAACAAGACAAGGATGCCCACTCTCACAACTTCTGTTCAACACTCTACTTGGAGGTTCCAGCCAGGGCAAAAAGGAAGGAAAAACATTAAAAGCATTCACATTGGAAAGAAAGAAATAAAACTATCTCTACTTGCAGATGACACAATCTCACATGTAGAAACTTCTAATACACACACAGAACTATTAGAACTAATAAAGAGTTCATGCAGGTTGGAAGACGCAAGGTCAAGATATACCATCCAATATTTGCATGTGTACTAGCAAAGCAAATTCAAAAAGAAAAAATTCCACTTACAATAGTATCAAAAAGAATGAACTACTTAGGAGTAAATTTCCCAAAGAAGTGCAAAACATGTACACTGAAAAATACAAAATGGTGCTGGAGGAAATTAAAGAAGACCTAAATAAATGGAAAGACATCCTGTGCTCATGGATTAGAAGACTTAGGATCTTCATCAAAGCGGCAATACTCCCCGAATTGATCCACAGATTCAATGTAATCTCTATGAAGATTCCAGCTGGCTTCTTTGCAGAAACTGGCAAGCTGATGCTAAAATTCATATGGACACTCAAGGGACCCAGAACAGCCAACACAATCTTGAAAGAGAACAAGATATCAAAACTCACTACAAAGCAACAGCAATCGAGAGCAAATTGCCGGCATAAGGACTGAGATACAGATCAAGTGAATAGAATTGAGAGTCCAGAAATAAACCCTTACGGGTATATCCAATTTAATTTTGTCAAGATATTTCAATGGGAAAAGAATAGTCTTTTCAACAGCTCATGCTAGGACAACTGGACAGCCACATGCCAAGGGACGAAGTCGGACCCCCACTTCACACTATACAACAAAATTAACACAAAATGGATCGAAGGCCAAAACATAAGAGCTAAGAATATAAAACTCTTATATAAAAACATTTCTCTAAAAAGTTTCAGTGGAGCCTTCTGGCTATAGACAATCCTTTTGAAGGGGGGAGAAAATGACCCAAAGCAATATTCTTTTACAGCAGCAACTGAAATAAGTACAAAAAAAATTACTAAGACTAAAGTTTCCCAGTTATTAAAATATGTCATCATAAAATCAGTAGTTGAGAGCTAAATAAACATGTTGGGTGTTGGAAGACACTAAAATAAAAATCATCTTTCCACCTCTGCTCATCCATTCCTTCTTTCCACAATCACCTCGCCTCCCTTTTCTTTTTCTTATTAGAGAAGCTGTAGGTTCCACCATCCATAATCCTTTTCCTAGGCCCTAATATGTGCGTGGCATTGTTCTGGGAGCTGGGAATGAAGAGGTCACCCACGCCTCCTCTCCTGTGGTCTCCCATGGGACACAGAACACACAGCAATATGGGATCTGCAGTGGGGTGCTACCTAGCCCTACGGAACCACATAAAAGCTGCGATTTTTTTTTCCTTTTCCTGTCCAGGAGTAAGGGAGGAGCTCGGGCAAGGCTGGTAGGACAGGATGCTAATAGAAGTAAGTATCAAAGATGTAAAGCAGTTCCCAGGTGGGAAGGACACCCCAGCTGCAAGGCCCACCAAAGCAAAGGCAGGGTAGGGGGGACAAAAGGACACACTGGCAAAGCCAGTGAAGACAGAGGAGGTCGGAACAGAGCCAGCCTGGAAGGGACAGGTGGGGTCACACCAGGAATGGGGTACCAGCCGTCTGGGCATCACCCAGGATGGAACAGAGAAATGCAGAAGAGTTTTAAGTGGGGGGGGGGCATGGCTCCTGGATCAATGAACAAACAAGCTTCTATTTGAACACCAGTATGACAAATGCTAGTTTGCAAAGTGACTATTTTGAGAGGTTGAGACGTTACCAAAGAAAGCCCCGCTTTGTCAGCTAAACGCTCCCATTTTAGTGTCGTGGCTGTCAAACCAGCCCAGAATTAGCTCCAAACGGCCTTCCACGAGCTCTCAGATCTTCGCTTGCCTCATGCGCACTCGAAAAGGTGTGAAATTCTTCTTCTCTTAAGAGCACTCCAAGAAACAAACCTATTACACTTTTTTTTAATCTGCTTTTCTTTAAAACAAATTTCAAAGAACTATATCCCAACTTTGAAATACCTGGGACAAATGGAAGGCATCTAGGGTGATATTAATAATAGTAATTTTAGCTGCTGTCAACTGAGCACTCAGTCTGTCCCGTCTGCACCAGGTACGTTCGCAAAACCACCACAACCACTACAAGAGCTGCGTTCAGTATGTGTCTATCCCACGCCAGGCCCTGGCAAAGCCCCCAGACCACCCACCGCTTCATCAAACCCTCCCAATATCAGCCCCCTTTCCCAGATGAGGAAACTGAGGCTCAGACAAGGAACAAAATGTTCAAGACTGGATAGCTAGAAAGAGCGGAGCCAGAATCCAAATCCGCAGGCACTGAGTGGGAGGGACGTCGGCTCTCTTCCAGGGGGCTGTTTTCAGGCAGGTCCCAGTGCAGACACCTGGCTTCCAACAAAGCCTTCCCTGGAAGCCTGGGGTTTAAACCCGAGCAGAACACAGCTGGTCCCATAGAGGTGGGGTGGAAGCCCACATCACTCTCCCTGCCCAAAACAGCTTCAGGTTCATCAGGAAGACCCCAGGGCTCCATAGAGCCCAGGCTGTGAACCACAGCCACCTGGATGAGCCCTGCAGGAGTCTGAACACCTTCCTGACCCAGCCCCAACGGCTGTGCAGCCTCCTCTCATGCCCTCCCCAAGATCCCAGATGCACACGGTCTTTCTGTTTCTCAAATGCACCAGGCTAAGAGGAACGGAACCAACAAAGGGTTTCCCTTGACCCCTCCCTGAGCTCCTACTTACCTGCAAAACTTTCTCAGTTCTCACAGCAGCCCTGAGAGACATCCTGTCACTTCCCCATCTTGCATATGAGAAAACTAGGGTCCAGGAAGGCTAAGTCACCCGTTAAGGTCATGCACTGAGGACGCGAGGTAGCCCAGATTTGGTTTCAGTCGGGAGCCTGGGCTTTCAACACATGCATAGACCCTTCAGGGAGCCCTGCTCCCTCTCTGGGGAACAGGGGAAGGGGAGCTGTGGGGTGGGGAGTGCCAGGGAGGGAGCTGAGCTCGGGCTGGAAGCAGACAGAGACCTGGAGGCACGCAGGGTGGCTAGAAGATGCCGGTGCTGTCCAAGGTACTGGAGATGGTGCAGGCCACAAGACAGCAAGTTCTTCACCCTGGGGGAAGGACTTGGGGGATGGATGGGGCCGAGCAATAAAGGAATAAGCACATGCATAGCAAATCAGGAAGGTAGCATATAGAAAAAATAAAGCGAGGTGAGTGGAACAGGGAGTATCAGGGTGGGGGAGCTAACCCATCCAGGCTGTCAGGGAGACCTCCTTAGGGTACCATCTCCCTGCCCCGGGTCTCGGCCTCCTCATCTCTAAAGTGGAGATAACATCACTCAGGACATATAGCCTGTTCACTGTGAGGGAGAAATGAGAGAACACCAGGACGGTGCCTGAAAACTGTAAAGTGCTGTCCAGAGAAAGTCACTAACATTAAGTTCCCCGTGCAATTTGGATATGAGGCTTTGTGGCAAAATGTGGTTTTTGCATATGAAATGTAGGACTTGGAAAGTTCCTGGATTCTGCCAACAACTTAAACATGACTTTCTCTAGTTTGACCCTGAGGATGTAAATCATAACTCCCAGCCAGAAATATCTGAACATTTTGGAAAGGAATTTGCTAATAGCAAAGGAAAGGGCCAGGGTCTTCTGGATACACAAGGGAAGGTCCCAAATAAAAAGTTTTTTAAAAAGTCGCCTTAGCATCATGGAATTGAGAAAGTCTTCTGACCAAAAGAGGGAAGAGAGAAATGAGACCAAATAAAGTTTCAGTGGCTGAGAGATTTTAAATAGAGTTGAGAGGTTATCCTGGAGGTTATTCTTATGCAATTATATAGTATCCCTTTTGGGTTTATGGTATATCAGAGTGGCCGGAGGGAAGTACCTGAAACTGTTGAGCTTTGCTCCAGTAGCCTTGATTCTTGAAGACTAGTGTATTAACTGTATAACTTCCACAATGTGACCCTGTGATTGTGAAAGCCTTGTGTCTGATTCTCCGTTTACCCAGGATATGGACAGACGAATAACAAAAATAAGGATTAAAAGTAAATAAATAACAGGGGGGATAAAGGGTAAAAAATTGGGTAGATTGAAACTGACGGTCAGTGAGAAAGAGGGGTAAGGGGCAGGCAATGAATGAGCTTTTTCTTTTTTCTTTTTATTTATTTTTCTGATGTGATGCAAATGTTCTAAAAATGACTGTGGTGATGAATACACAACTATGTGATGATATTGTGAGCCACTGATTATATAATATGATTGGACTGCAAGTGTGTGAAGATTTCTCAATAAATTTTTTTAAAAAGGCACCTTATGTGCATTTTATATATATATAAAACCTGATATTTAGAGAGAAGACTGAAGTTGATCATGTCAGGAATAAGGTCATTCAGCATACAGAGATAAGGAAGACACTGCCTGTATTTTAGAACTTCACCTACTCTATGAGCCAAAGGAAGAAAGGCTTATTTGTCCAGAACCTAACTTTTCTGTAGTACAAAATCTAACTCAACCTGTCTGGGAAGATCATTTAAACAACCAAAACACAGGCAGTCCAGAATAAGAATGAGGGCCTTTAATCCTGTGCAGCTCAATGCAATGTCTGGATCCTCACAGAGTATATTAAGCAGATAATCAAAAAGTATTGGCAAGGTCCCTTGAAAGATGGGAGGAAAATATGGAACTATTAAATTTTACCACAAGGGAAACCCTGAATTCTGGGTCAAACATTAGGGACACCCAAATCAATAGGCCAAGCCCTTGATCCTGAGGCTTGCTCTTGTGAAGCTTATGTGTGTAGCAGAGAAGTTTAGCCTAGGTATGCCTAAGAGTTACTTCTGGAGGACCTCTCTTGTTGCTCAGATGTGGCCTCACTCTCTCTAAGCCCAACTCCATAAGTGAAATCATTACCCTCCCCACTACGTGGGACATGACATCCAGGGGTGAAAGTCTCCCTGGCAACATGGGATATGTCTCCCAGGGATGAGTCTGGCCCTGGCACCGTGGGATCAACAATGCCATCCTGACCAAAAGGAGGAAAAGAAGTGCAAGAAATAAGGTAGCAGGGACTGAGAGAGTTCAAATAGAGTCGAGAGGCTACTCTGGAGGTCATTCTTATGCAAGCTTCAGTTAGACATTGCTACCTATCATAACCTGCCAAACCCCAACCAGGACCATTCCAGCCAATCCCAAAGAACACCTAGGGCGATATATAAGATTCTACAAAGGTTCCATGCACTAGGGTAACTTTCCAGAAATTTACAACCCCCAGATTTGGTCCCTAGACCAGAAAAGTCCTAAAACCAAGAGGGGTCAGCCTCTCCAGAACATCAACTAGTTCCAACCCCCTATCCCATATGCTCAACAGCCCCTTCCAATGTGAAAAAGCTAGAATGGGCATAGCCCAAATACCCCTAAAGAGTGGGATAAAAAGATCAAAGGCGATGGTGGGGTTATACAGAGAAGGTAGGGTTTAACAAATAAGGATGACTGCTGAATCATTATATTGATATTTCTTTTAGTCTCCAGTATCTTGGAGCAGCTAGAAGTAAAAACCTAAAATTGTGGAATTGTAACCCATACCAAATTCAGGAATCTGTTCTACAACTAATTGTTGCGGTGTGCTTTGAGATTTATTGATGTTTCGTAAATGTAATTTTTTTCACAAAAAAGAAAAAAAAATTGATTGTGATGATAAATACCCAACTATATGATGATATTGTGAACCACAGATTGTACATGATCACATGGTATGTGAATATACAATATGTAGCAATCAAATTGCATTAAAATTCTTCCCTAGAGCCACCAGAGAGAGCATGGCCCTGCCAACACCTTGAGTTTGGACTTAGGTATTTAAAAAAAATAGAGCCAACTTAGGTATTTAAAAAAAAAATTTTTTTAAGAGCATAGTCCATGGGTTAGACTCCTAATTCCACTTTCATTTGCTGTGTGGTCTCGGACAAGCTCTTTACCTCTGAGTCTCAGTTTCTTCAACAGTAAAATGGAGATGGCAATAGTGGCATGTCTAGTTGTGCCGGCCAACGTGATAGGTATTAACTGTGTAGGTATTTTAGCTCAAACTAATTACAACTGAATAAAGTGCAAAATTCAGTTTCGTTGTCACATTAGCCACATTTCAAATGCTCAACTGCCACAGGTGACTCCTGGCTACCAAATTGGGCCACGCAGGAAAAGAGCCATTCTGTCGTCTTGGAAAGTCCTGGAGAGCACAGGTCTAGGGCCTTTTAATTACTCAGAGTGTGGTCCCCAGACGTGTCCGTGGAAGAACAAGCGGTGCACGCCTGGAGCGCATCAGAAATGCAGAACCCCAGGCCCACTCCAGATCAGCTGCACCGGCGTCCTGGGCTGCCGGAGCAAATACCACGAACTGAGTCACTTAAAACAGTAGGCGTTTATTCTCTCACAGTTCTGGAAGCCAGAAGTCCAAAATTTACGGTGTTGGCAGGGCCATGCCCTCTCCGGTGGCTCTCTTCCCTGCCTCTTCTTAGTTTCTGGTAGTTTTCAGCAACCCTGGCTGTTCCTTGTCTTGTAACCATACCTCTCCAATCTCTACCTCCGTCTTCCCAGGCCAATCTTCTGTCTTTCCGTGTCCTCTCTTCTTCTTTTGAGGTCAACAGTCACTCAATTTTGGGCCAATCCTGATGCAATATGATCTCATTTCATCCTTGTCATGGTCAGGTTCATGTGTCAACTTGGCCAGGTGGTGGTACCTGTTTGTCTGGTTGGGCAAGTGCTGGCCTGTCCGTTGCGATGAGGACATTTCATAAAATTAAATCATGATCATGTCAGCTGCATCCGCAGCTGATTCCATTTGTAATCAGCCAAAGAGGAATGTCTTCTGCAATGAGTGATGCTTAATCTGATCACCGGAAGCCTTTCAAGGAGGATTCAGAAGAGACAGGCTCTTCCTGCTTTGGCTGGTGAGCCTCTCCTGTGGAGTTCGTCCAGACCCTCCATCGGAATCATTGGTTTCACAGTGTGCCCTGCGGATTTTGGACTCTGCATTCCCGCGGTCACGTGAGACACTTTCATAAATTTTATATTTGCGAATGTTCCCTATTGATTCTGTTTCTCTAGAGAACCCTAACTAATACAATCCTTGACTAGTTACATCTGCAAAGACCCTATTTCTAAATAAGGATGCATTCTGAGGTTCCAGGTGCATGTGAATTGGGGGGATCCTATTCAACCCAGCACATCTACCGAACTGGAACCCAATTTTAACAAGGTCTTCCCCCCACCCAGGTGAATCCCAAGCACCCTGAAGTCTGAGACGGGGTGGGCTATATGAGACCAGGTGGGAAACGCACGGATAAGCAGCAGCTCTGTAATAATGACGAACAGGCATCTGCTGGTTTCCACTTGCTCCACAGTGGTCATATTCTCTCAAACCAAACCAGCCCAGGGCTCCTGACAGGGTTTATGCCAAGTCCAGGTGCAGGCAGGCAGGGCTGGTGGTTCGGAAAGAGTAACGATGGAATTTTCCAGATCCTTCAGAAGTTTATGTACACACAGGAACAGGCTATTTTCATTCTGTGCCAGCAAGGACTTCTCTGGCTTGTTGACAATTCCTGCTCTGGAATAAAATCCAGCCTGAAAATGGCATTTTTACAAATCCACAGACTTATTTCATATCCGAACACAATCTCTCCATGTGTGTTGAGAAAAAACACACGGACAAAAAAATCTTCCTCCTTCCGACTTCTGAATGACCAAACAGAAGTTCTCAACCGACCAACTAGCAGTCCGCCAACCAACAACTTCCCCAGTGGCCCCGGACACAGAGCTGAGCGAGAGGTAAGTGGAAGCGCCCTTGAAAGGGAAAGAAGAAAGCTCGTTCTGGGCCAGCCTTGGAGCACCTGCCGTTTGTGACACATCCTCTCTCACACGCACAACGCCTTGCCAGCCTGCACTGCACAGGTAAGTCACCTGCCCTCAGTCTCACAGCTGGGAGGCAGGTGAGCTCAGAGTTCACCTTAGATGTCTCTGACTTGGCCACAGGCTGCCATTTCACTGTCTTCACTGTCCCCGATCACCTCCTGGTGTTTTCTTGTTTATATGTCTCTTCAGTGGGACCCTTGGTTGTTTTGCACCCTGCTGTCTCCCCAGCAGCACCTAGGATGGGTCTAGAGCATGGTAAGTACTCAACAGCTGTTCATTGAATGAATGAATGAATGACAGCAAACCAAGGGCAAGAGGGCTCTCCAGCCTCAGGCCCTAGATTAGCCAGCCCCTTCCAGCCAGAAGGCCCGTACCCACCTGCATTTTGCAAACACTGTCCAAATGCCAAGACCCACCGCAAGCGCCATCTCCTGCCTGAAGGCACCTGATCTCCTACTGGACATGGCCTCCCCTACTTTTCCCTCCCTGTCGCCCTCCTGGCCTCCATCTCTCCCACTACCTCCCTCAGGCACTCAGGTCTAGCCACAGCCTCTTGGCTGGTCAGGTGCTCCACGAACTTTCCAGACTCGGGGCTGCAACTTCTGCCCCAGACCTGGCCCCACTGGCTCCCTCCGGAGAGATCTCTGCTCAAATGCCCCTCATCAGGGGGCCTCCCCTGCCCCCACAGCCTCCTGCCCCCTTACCCTGTACGCCCGGACCTGTGGCCTGACTTCACCCACACTGAGGGCAGGGACTGCGTCCCCCATGCTAGACTCATACCCCGTCTATAACGAGCACTCAGTAAATCTCTGTTGACTAAATGAACATGAGTTAGTCTAATCAAGAGCAGACTAATATTAATTCGGCAACAAATCAAGGCAACAAATATTAATAAGGATGACTATCTTGGGGAAGGCTTAAAAATGAGTTAGTGAAATGTCACACTGAAAAGATAGATAAAGTGGTGGCAACAGGATAGGTGGGTTCCAGGGTCCTTCAGAAATGGAAGGACCATTTTAGAGCGCATAAAGTCAGATATGCATATTTAAAATTTATGAGTAATCACTAAACAAATTAAAAAAGAATGTAGAATTTCCAAACCAGTAGAGGGGAGGGCAGAAAAGAAACTTCAACCAATCCAATCCAGAAGGCTGGGGATGGGGCAGGGAGAATAGAAAGCACAAAATGAATGACAAAAAATGAATTTGTTTTATATACTGGGAAACTCTAAATAAAATCTGTTATTATTCAAATCCAAAAACCTTTACCAAGGTGCCTCTACAGGAAACACAAAAATGATGAGACATAGGTCTAGTCCCAGAGAAACTCACAGCCAAGTAACGAGGAGGTAAAACACAGCTGGCACGTTTCCACCTCTTAACAATCTGAGCTCCCCTTTTCTCTGGCCCTCAGGAAGCTCAGACCCCAATTCCCAGCTTAAAAAAACCCACAAAAGCCTGTGTGACCTGGGTGTCCACAGCCAAGTTCCTGCAAGTGCTCTGATTTCATTTTTCTAATCCTGTTTTTTTTTTCATTTATCATCGATACTCTACGATTTCACTTTTCTTGTTTTTCTAAACCATCTCAACCGCCTGACACAAGATTGATACAAACTGACCAACCAAAATCCCAAACCAATAGCAAAATAAACAAAAGAATGCCAAGTTAAAACTTGCAGCCAGTCCAGACCTTTCAGAGTCACACATCTCTACCTTGTTTGAAATCTTTCTTTTTTGAAATAAGGCAGAGATTTGGGGGATGACGATCTTTTAGAAGAGAGAGAGAGAAAAATGCCACCGCAAAGCATCAGTTTGAAATCCCCACACACACTAGAGGGTCTCATTTCATTTGCAAAGCCATTCTGCTGTAAATAGATAATTAACACTTAAGCACACCTTTCCTGGGGTTTATACATTAACATGAAAATATGTAATTACTGCTGGCCAAAATCGCTCCACTACAACTTAGAATTCTAGAGTTTTCATCTTTATTAGAGGTTCGTTTTCTCCCTTTAGCCTCTAAAATAGAGTTTGGCGTCGTGAGGAATTTTTTTTCTTCATCAAGAAAATAGAAAATTAATTTTTAAATGAATACTGACTCTCTGCTGTACTATTCATCCATTCTTTTTATCTGAGTTCCTTTCTCTAGTGGGTGATTCTATTCATCAGTCACTTGGGACGTGACGATGCCACGCGACCCAAATCCGGCTTCCGAGAGTGCCAGAAAGTCCACAAGGTCCCCAAGTCGGGAAAATTAAAATGAAAGAAATGTAATTTTGAGTCTTTATGCAAATACTGTGTTTCTGAAAATATCTGAATCAGATCCTCTTCTCCAACTAATAAGCAAATGAAACAATTCATTTTAAGACCACTTTACACATTCAATGATGATTATTGCTAAGTCTTAAAAAAAAAAAAAAGCTGGTGGGATATTTTTGGCTGAAGTGACCACATCACAAATTTTCTTTTCTTTGCTCACTCAAGTAAACATTTGTTGGCTGCTCACCTCGTGCCTGGCAGCTGGGCCCTGTGGATGCCAGGTTAACAGTCTCCCGTGCCACCTCCCAAACCTTACCTTTCACCAGCAAATCTGGTTGGTTTCGCCTGCACCTTCCTGTCCAGCCACGTGTCCCCAGGGGCCTCCCGGAGCTCATAAGATCCTCCCGGCCTCATTCCCCGGGTCACTGGGTGAGCTCCAGCCCCTCATGCACCAAGAGGATTCAAGCTGCCTTCTCCTCAACCCTGGGGTCTCAGCTCAGGACCCTCCAGAGAGGGGTCATCCAGACCCCTTTCAGTCAAGCAGCCTCCCACCCCAGTTTCACCATGTCCCACGCATGGATCTGACTCCCTGACCTAATCACCCCACATTATCCTGCCCATTCATTTTGTACGCAGCTGGCGTTTGCCCGCAGGCCCAGGAGGTGGTGGCAGGGTCACTCCATCTTGGTCTCGCTGAATCTCCAAGATCAGCCACTGAACACCCCAGATGCCACCCACCCCACCCCACCAAAACAACACCTCTGTGCAGTGGGTGAGCGCAGACCCTTTTGCTGTGCTCCAGGCAGTCGCGGCCCTAGGTCAGCCCCGCTGTGAGCTCTGCCCGCCAGAGAGTGTGGACCCCAGGGGTGGCGTGGCAGGGCACCGGCTCCCTGGACAGAGTCTGGGGGTACATGTAGTCCAAATGCCACATTCTGCGGCTGTGAACACTGAGGGGGGAAGCCAGGACACCACTGTTGCAGGGCAGAGCCAGAAGCACCCCGGGCTCCAGACCACTCCAGCTCTGCCCCCAGCACGGGGGAAGCAGCTGCAAGTCCTACTCAGTGCCGGGGACTGGGAGGTGAGCCTGAGCAGCTGAAAACCCCAAGGAGCCATGACCAGGTAAACTCCCGACCCCCCCAGCAGCCCCTGGGTCGGGGAAGGGAGGGAGGGTGGAAGGCCCACGCGGGCTGGAGAGCAGCCTGGGGATACAGAGAGCGTCTGCGCGAAGCCACAGCCACGCTGCGTGGCTTCAACACGGAGGCAAATGAGGCAAGTACCAGAGGTGCCGCCTGCAAATGAATTCCAGGGGTGCACGACTCACGCGGGGCGCTGCGGCAGGTGGAGTGGGGCCACACGGGTCCCCTCCAGAGCCTGCCACGGGAAGCCTGGGAGACCCGACCCACCGCCACCAGAAACAGAAACAATCTTCTGGAGCTCCAAGCAGGGAAAGCAAGCAAGAACGAGGCCACAGAGCAAGGCTGCATGGGCCCCACGCAGGGAAAAGGACCACCTGGCGGCAACAGCCGAGCAAGGAAGGCACCTCAGGTAAAAATAATAATAATAAAGGAATAAGGTGGAGCTGCGGCTTTTTCAGGGCAGTGAACTCTGCCCGATGATCCTCCGAGGACGGTGGATAGGTGACATTATGTATGTGTCAAAACCCACAGAATTGTATGAAACAAAGAGGGACCCTAATGGAAACGATGGACTTTTGTTAACAAGAATGGATCGATATTGGGTCATCAATAGTAACAAATGGGTCACACTAACACAAGAGGTTAGTAACAGGGAACTGTGTGTGGGGAGGGCTAGATGGGAACTCTTGGTTCTTTCTGTACAATTTTTCTGTAAACCTAAAGCTGCTCTAAAAATAATAATAATAAGTCCTATTAAATGTTTAAAATAAAATAAAAGAGTAAGACAAAAAACAGGGACTTGCCCAAACTCCTGGGGACAGTCCACCATGAATTTTGTGCAGCCGAGGTTGCCCCCTCCCCAAAAAGAAGAGGGGAAGCTAGAGCAAGCCCAGAAGGAGCACCCCAAAAAGTCTGGGGGCGGGGGCTGGGATGTGGCGGGAGGGGTGGTCACAGCTGGAAGGAAGGGTCAATCTCCACTGCATCTGAAAAAAAAATTCTTTTTTACTAAGAATAATAGTGCAGCTGAATAGCTTCGTATGCTCCGGGGTGGAGAGGGCAAGACTCCCACCCTGCTTCTTACTGAACAGCTCCCCCCACCCCAACCCCACCCCCACGCCGTGCCCTTGACCTGAGTGCTAAAGAGGCAAGAATCGGCTGTGTGTGGCCCATTTCTGCAGCCAACACCGCCCCCCACCCCCACACCTGCAGCCCTCCAGCCTTCAACACGGCAGCAAATGAGGCAAGTAACCAGAGATGCCGCCTGGAAATGAATTCTCCATTTCCCTTTCTCTGCCACCCTCCTTCACAGATTTTAATTAAGGGTTTCCTTGCAAAAGACCTAGTTCTTTTTAACTAAATCCTTGGACCCCTTTTATATTGTCTAATATATCGTTTTATGCTAGGGCGCCAGTAAAGAAGTTAATTATAACTTCTAAATGCTCCATTCCCCAGCCCCCACCCTGCTCTGCCGAGGTTGGTGCCACCCCCCAGGCTTTAGCCAACAAATGTCTGAGCGCCCGCACGGGTGGCCATTTCTGCCCTTGAGGGGCTCAGTGATGATGTCAGTTGTAGGACAGACACACAGGGGCCACGATGACAGACGTGCAGCAGCTGACATCAGTGCAGAGAGAAGGGAGGGGGTGCAGGGGCTCCGGGGGAAGGGTCTCGAGCCCCCCAACTGGAGGCTGCTCCTTACGGCCGGGACCTGGAGCTGCATTTGGCACGCCGGTGGGCGCCCGGGGGGAGGTGTCTCTGGAGATGCCCGAACAAGATATGCCATGGGTGTCAAAGAGCCATCTGGGCTGCAGAGAGACAGAGGTGCCCACGGGTCTGGGTGGAAGAGGGCATCCCAGTGATGGCGGTGCGGTCAAGGTCGGAATCTGGGGAAGAGCCAGTTTGACGGGCAAGAGGAGATGGAGGCACAAAAGAGAGAGAGGAAGAAAGCGTGCTTAGAGAGCGGGAGGCCGGGGAGGGAGGTGGTCTGGAAGCTACAGAAGGACTCAAGTTGGACAGGCTGTGTCCAGCATCACAGGCCACCAAGCAGCAAGGACAGAAGGGACGGGAGCAAACCAGCTGGTGCATTCTGGGCGTCACTCCGAGGGCCAGAGGCCAGGCTGCCAGGAGCAAGGGGAGTGCGAGTGAGGGCAGGGGCTGCCGGCGTCTCCAGGCCAGGATGGAAGGAGCCAGGGAGGCCACCCAGCGTCTGCCGCTCACAGCACCAGCTTTCTGGCATCTTGCAAAACCGAGCTCATAAGCTGACGGTTCTGGATGGCGCAATGGCCCTCAGAGGCGCCAGCAGCATTCGGGCCCATGTTCTTGTTATGGAGACCGTGTTGGGGCCTGGGGGCCTCTGGGTGGGACTGCAGCCCCCACAGCCTGCAAGAGGAGCCCATATGCCCTCCTGGAATACCTAGACTCTTGGCAGGTCCAGGTGCCCCATTAGTCTCGACTGCAATGACCCATCCTGGAGACCACGACTCGCCTCCCCTCCCTGAGGCTTCTCTGCTCCCCAAGGCCAGGCCTGCCATTGCGAGAAGAGTGCACTCATCTCCATCACAGCCCTGCCCTAACTGAGCTCTGCCTGGGGGCCACCCTCCTTGAAGCCCCCGAATCCTGCTTTTCCACCCAATGCAATCCGTCGTGCTGACATCAGCACATCACTGTGCATGTCACACCCACCAGCTTCTGTCCTGGGCTTCCAGAGCCCAGCACCTGCTGGGGCTGAGGGCGAGGACTTGGCCCTGCCCCCCAGGGGCTGACAGTCCTGTGGCGGGGGTGGGGGGGAGGCTAGCTGGAGTGTCACAGTGAGGAGGATTCAGCCAGGGGGAGGAGATGAACGAGTGTGCCTGGCTGAGGGGACAGCCTGAGTCAAGGTCCAGATGTGGGGGTCGTGGCGCAACGTGGCGGGACGTGGTGGGACATGGGGTACTGAGGCTCATTCTGAGAATGATGATGAGTATGGCTGGAATTAAATGGCTCAGTGGGCCATTTCATTGATTGGTTGATTGGTTGGCTGGTCCATTCATTTGAGGGTACAAAGCGGGCCGAAGCAAATTTTTCACAGTAACAGCTGCAACTTCCTCAGGGTTTCCCCTGTGCCCACCTTGTGCTGAGCACTGCAGAGGGATGTTATTTTTCAGTCCTCCCCACAACCCTCCAGAGTAGGTAAGGAAGACTCTCCATTTTACAGCTGAAGCACAGAGAGGTTGAGTAACCAAGCCATGGTCACACAGCAAACAAGAGTTTCAAATCGAAATGGGATTTGAAGAGAGATCTGTCTGACTTCAGGATGTGGGCTCTTGCCTGCCCCACCTCCCTGCACAAGCATGACTTGTTGCTCCAACAGGGCTGTGAGCTCCGTGCTGCTTGTTTGCTGTTCATTATGCCATTAGGTGTGGAGGAGCAGGGGGCTTCCAGCATGTTCCTTCCCATGTTCCACAAATTTTGCTTTTCCCTTCATTCTTTATAGCTGGGAAGCTTGTTTTCAGCAATTTTTAGTGGCTCGCTGGGACATTAACAAATCAAGCTGGAGTTTCCATTTCATGAATATATTCAGGATATTAATGGCCAAGAGGAATGAGAGTCCTGTTCACAGGGTCCCTGCCACCCCCAATCCAGACAGAGGCCTGCAATCGAACAAAACATGAACACCCCCCTAGCTTGGGAGGAAATTAGAATCGGCATGAATTTAGCCACACCTGTCCCCAGTTGGGTGCCTAATCTTGCCTTACATGGCAGGCCTTTATTAATTTTTTAAATCTCCTCTTCTCTGTTTGGAGATGGACCCTGGAATATGATTTTAAATGTTTTCCATGAGATCAATGAACAGAGAAGAAGCAGGTTGTGAATTTCAAATCCATTAACAGTGGATCTCTTCCACATGGCTCCTACAACAGGGCAGGGAGAGGGCTAGGCCAGGTGCCCTGTGGGTGGGCCTGGACCAGGAGCTCAGGGAGCCCTGCGACTGGCTAAGTGGCTGGACAACACCAACAGTGACCAGCGGTCAGCCCTGCCCCCATCTCCATCCTGGGGACACACTTTGCCCCAGATAACAGAGAGACCAACATTTCTTTAAAAACAATGAGTACTGCCTTTATTTTATTCGATGCTATCAGAACAACACATACCCCATATAGAAAATCAGAAAGAAAAAATAGGGAGAGAAAGAGAAAACCATAAAGAAGAAAACAAAAATTCCCCACAACCCCACCACCCAGACTTCCATTCGAAATACTCCAGAGTTTTTGTCCTAACTGGTCCCTGGCTTCCATTCTTACTCTGCAATCCAGAATAGCCTTGGGAGACCTCTTAAATGTCCCTCCGCTATGTGAACCTTCCACAAGCTACTATTGCCGTCCCAAAGTCCTGCCCTGGCCCTCAAGGTCTGCCCCCTCCCCAAACTCCCCTTGCCGAGACTCCCTTTGCTCTCTGTTGCCCAGTGGCTCCCTCTTCTCTGTTCCCACTTCAGGACCTTTGCAGCTGCTGTGCTCTCTGCCAGGAATGCTTCTCCCCCAGATTGTACAAGGCTGTCTCGTACTCACCATTCGGGTCACCTCCTCTGGGAGGCCCTCCCTGACCACCCAGCAAACGGCCACTCGCCACCATCACCTCCCCTGGGTTACACTCTCTGAGGGTTCTCTTATTTGCTTCCAAGTGTATTTACCCACCTACTGTCTCCCCATCCCCAGAACGCAAGCAGAGGCCCTGCACTCTCACTCCCACTGCCTCCCCAGGGCCTGTAACGCCCACCGTGCCGTGGATTCTTGGTGATGGGTGCAGAACGGGTGGACGACTATTTCCTGCCAATCGTTTTTCTGTGTATGTGTATGGGGGGAGGGGGGTGAACTGTTGACCCAGTTGAGACCACACATCAACCTTTCTCAGAAACCCCATGCACTTTTCTACACAGGCTGGTCTCCCTCTTTTCCCTGACACTGCTCTTGGATGCTCAGCCTCGCATGTCCCTACTCAGTGGAGCCCCCTGTGACCCCTGCCCCCACCCTGGGGAGAGCTCTCACCCAGCAGGTCACAGCTTTGCAAAACTTGGCCGCGACCCCACCCCACTGAAGCCTCCGAAGAGCCCTGGCAGGCAGGCGGGCCTGGGAAGTCTGCCACCCTGTTTACAGTGAGGCCACTGGGGCTCAGGGGGCCTCATGGCTGCTCGGCCACCCAGGCAGGAAGCGGGTCCAGGGCATCCGGAACCGAATGGCAAGAGTCCAGACCTCTAGTTCCTACAATATTTACTCCCATGAACTCAAATCGGAGAGGCTTCCCCATAAGACCAAGGGAAGCAGGAAGAAGAGATACCAAGGGCACAGCTCCTGTGTCCCACTGCCTGGGCCACTATCAGCTTTGTGACCTAGGGCAGGTCACTTTTCTCTGGGCCTTGATCTCCTCCTTAAAGTGGAGAGAAACAATAGCTCTAGCCTCGTTTTGTTGTCCGGAGGATTAAATGAGCTCATGATACACACTAAGGGCATAGAGTGGTGCCTGGCACATATTGAATGCTCAATAAACACAAGATATAGCTCTATATAAACACACCTCTCCAGCTGTACCTCATGAATATAATGCCACCCCTCGGCTTTGGCCACCCAATGGTGCCAACTCTCTGGGGCACATGGAGGTAGGTCTCGCTTTGGGCAGTGGGCAGGTTCCCAAAAAGCCAGCTACCAAAGGACTTCTATAAGCCAGCTCCATTTGCACGCCCACTCACAGGCAAATTCCAGAGAAGCCTCAGCTTCGTTGCTGCCTAATTGAGGCTGAAGTGTGGCTCCTTTTTCTTCATTTTGAAGCCCGTCCCCACTTGAGGCACAAGGACTGACATCTGTGAGCACTTCGAGCCGGCAGAGGGGAGAGGCAGAGGCCAACGAACCTCTTGTACCAGGAAGAAACCCTTTGTAAATTCACGTTGTCCATTTGTCACAACCCAGGCAGAAAAAAAATCAACCTGACCACACATGCAAACCACGATGATGGCCCCCTGGACCCATGGCACACGGTTCTCACTTCTAAAGGGCAAGTGAGAGAGCTGTTTCTTGATGCCCTTGTGACCGGTTTTCCCCACCTTCAGGAGACCCCCCTCAGGCCCCACCCCGCCCCCAGGCCCACCCACCCACCGGGCCTCCCAAGCCCCCCTGCTCCAGCCACATCTCTTCCGCAGTTCCCACCAGCGGGCATTCGGCTGAGCCATTCCCTCGGCCCAGACTGACTCCCGTCCCTGGCAAACCCCCACATCTCCCAAATCTCGGCCCAAGTCCATGACTCCCTGAAGCCTTCAGCTGCCCCCAGAAGAAGCCGGAATCTGTCCCATCACCATGACTTCAGCATGGGGACTCTCAACCACTTCCCAGCAAACCTGTTGTGCATTTATTCGGTCAACGGACCTTTAAGGAACAAGCCGTGGGCAGGTCTGTGCATTAGAAACGGTCCCCACCCTTGGGGAACCGGGGGTGGGGGTGGGGGATGAAAACAGTCCCCACCCCAAACAGCTGTGCCAGGGGTTACACAGGGCGGTGGTGGTGAGAGCCTGGCACGCCCAGCCTGGTTCGCGGTAGGTGCTTGAGGAACAGTTGGCCTTGCAAGCCAACAAAAGGAGTCTCCCACCTCTGACCCACAGCCTTGGGGAGGCGTGGATAAGCAGCCTTGGAGAGGGATCCACCTTGGAGGAAGTGGCCCAGGACTGGAGATGGGCCCCGCAGCAGGGAGGCAGGCAGCCCCCAGCTGGCTCCCAGCCCCTCGCCCTGCCTCGACCTCCCCGCAGGAGCCCTTTCCCACCCTAGCCTTCACACTTCTCAGCCAAATGGAACCTTTGGGCAGAATCCCGTTTGAAAAAGCAATATTCAAAGCTCCCAGTCTGCCAAGCAGAGGCGGAGGCCTTGCTTGTAAATATTTGTCTCAACTGGCAAGGCCGGCCGTCTCCTCGCTGGGGCTGCCCCACTCTCACAGCTCCCAGCCAGCCGCACAGCAGGCACCCCTGGGGAGGCGGGAGGGACCGTCTGGCAGCCTCGTGGGGCTGGGCATGGAGCTGAGTCTGCCCCCACCCACGCCTCCACGACAGCAGCCCATATCACCGACCACCCAGGGACCATCCATCTGTCCCCCGATGGGGGCCCAGATGCCCCGCTGTGAGGTTTCCCTGGATTTTCCAAAGCAATCGACTTTTCCTAGGGTGCACCCTGAGTTCCTCCTCTTAGTCTGGAAACAAGTAAAAAAACAATGACCCATTCCTGGGGGTGTGCATATAAATCACAGGTCACCATCGTCCCTCGCTGCCCATTGGGGGGTGGAGCCCCCCAGCTGGCACCCACAGCTGCTCGATGGGGGCTGCATCTGGCCCCCGGCATTCAGCTGGGGGCCATGGGGTGTGTCCCCATCCTGCAGGACGTGGGCAGCTGACCTGGCACACGCCAGCTGTGGTCCAGCCCTGCTATCACCGTGTCCAGCGAGGCATTCATTCACATGCCCCTGCAGCCATTCATTCATCCAACATTTGCTTATTAAGCCCCCACCGGCACCAGGCTCTGGACACACAAGAGGACGAAATCCCCTGGGAGGGAGGCTGCCAGGCCAGAATGCCCCCCGAACAAATCAGAAGTTACAACGGAGATGGGCACTGGCATGGGAAAGGTCCAGGCGGGTGGGGAGCGCGGGAGGGGGTGTGACCGGATCTGGAGCTTCAGGGAAGATGTGGCCAAGGCCGGGGGATGGGGCTGAGCTAGGGCAGCGAGGCAGGAGGTGCCCCGGCCCACCCAGGACCTACCGAGCCACTCGTTGAACTTTTTCACCTCGCTCGGGAGCCCCAGCTCGGTGAAGTCGCCGGCGTGGATGAGCACGTCCCCGTAAGGCATCTGGATGGGGTCGGTCCGCGAGTGGGTGTCGGAGACGCAGACGAAGCGGGTGTAGCCGGGCGGCTTGGGGGCGTCATGAGGCACGGGGTCCACCCTGCGGGGAGAGGAGGCGCCAGGGGTGACCGCATGGCCAGTTAGCCCCATGGGACTCGTCCCCAACGGGGACCCAGCCCCCCGCCTCCCGGTCGGGCCCACCTGGGGAATCCTGGCTTTTCCCAGGCAAAACGCTCTTTTCCCCTGAGCCTCAGTTTCCCTCTCTGTAACCTGGGAGCCTCAGAGGGCAGTTGTGAGAACTGAATGTGAAATGAGGGGGAAAGACTAACTACATCGCCAGGCGTGGCACCGATATGCAGCTCAGACTGTTGTAACTGTCTGCGGTGTTTCTCGGTGTTGTCCGCATTATCATAACCCCAATGCACCTTTGTAGGTTTTACATTTCCTAATAGCTCCCTCCCCTGTAACCAACAGCACGTATTTGACCATGTGCTGTGTGCGCATCTGTGCTTTCTCCATGAGAAGGGTAAAGATTTTCACCCCCGAGAACCAGTTGTTACCCAGTTAGAAGATGGATGAGCTGAGCGCCTCGGTCCAGACAGGAAAGAGCTGACTCCCCGGCACCATGTGTGAAAGGGGGAAGTTCAGGTGAGAATGTGAAATAAAGGCACTACGGCCAGGCAGCAAGTTTTCAAAACTGGAAGACAGGCAGGTTTATTGCTCCTTAAGCCAGGGCCTTCCAGAGTCACATAAAGAAATAGTTCTGCAATCAGAAGACTAGGTTTCAAATCCCAGTTCTGCCTCTTATCACGAATGCATGACCTTAAGCAAAGCACTTACCTCATTTTGCTCATCTGTAAAATGGGCATGTCCTGTCTTACTGTCAGGGGTGAATTGTCTCCCCACCAAAAAAAATATGTCCTTGTCCTTACCCACCCCCTCCCAGTGCCCAGGAAAATGGTCTTATTTAGAAATAGGGCTTTATTTGGAATTAGTTAAATTAAGAAGATGTATCCTGGACCAGGCCGGCCCATAATCCAACATAAATGGGGTTCCTGTAAGAAGAGGCAGGACAAAAAGAAAGCAAGCCATGTGACAATGAAGCAGAGACAAAAAGCAGCAGCTGCTCACCAAGAATCGCCAAAATTGCCAAGAATCGCCAAGGATCACTGGCCACCCCCACCAAGCTAGGGAGAGGCCAGGCAAGACTGTCCTGGACAGATTTCCGAGGGAGCCTTGATTTTGGATTTCTGGCCTCCAGAATTGTGAGACAATAAATTTCTGTTGTTTTAAGGCATCCAGTTAGTGGCATGCTATTACAGCAGCCCAAGGAAACAAATATACTTGCTAAGCAAACATACTTAGAAAATTCAAAAGAGCTGCACAAATGTAAGCCCTTGCTCCTCAGGAGCCTACCACTTTACAGGGAGGACACTGCGACCTGCAAAGTTAAGCCAGTGGGATGGGCGTCCCTGAGAATCAAGGCAGACTGTGGAACAAAAAGCCAGTTCCTGGCCCCTGGGTCAGAGCTCCCCCCCACTACTTTGCCTCCCCTGTTGCATGATTTTGCCAGGCTCAAAACTCTTAAAAATAACGCACTGACATTTCAGCGAGCAGCCCTCTCCAAATGAGTATGCCGCTCAAGGAGTTGTGTTTAAATCTAATTATGCGACAAACCAAAAGCGGCACCATATCAGTTACATAAATACTTTTAAAGACATCTTTCTAATTATCCTTTTTTTTTCCAGACAATATACTTCGAAGAAATTTAATTAACACCTTACGAGAGACGTGGGTTTGGCATGCTAATGTGCAGGGAGCATTAGCGTGCTCAACTCGCCGCAGTCGAGGCACCAAGCCGGCCTCTCCCCAGGGCGGTGGGCCAGGCGGGCACTCACTGCCCTCTCTGGGGGTCGTTAAGCCAAGTTAGAATCCCAGCAGGTCAGAGAAAAGTCTCCAAGAGAATGCAATGAACAGCAACCAGGAAGGGCCTGGGAGTTTTTCCTTTGCCCTCTTCATTCATTCACTTGGCACAGCAGGTTCTGAGCCCACCGGGCACCAGCCCTGAGCTTGATGCTGAGGACACAAGAACGAAGCAGACCTGGTGGCAGAGACAAGCTTGGCCAGACAGTGGCAGCTCAGTCACCTGCTCTGATGGGCTGGAGCCCTGAGGACATGGCCTGGCCTGGGACCCCAGGGAGCGTCCAGGAGGAGGCCCACCTGGAGCTGGTCTGGAAGCTGAAATCTCCCTTCCAGAAATTCCTTGGTCTTCTGGGGCCCCAAGTACTCTCCACCCCCATATGACAGTCTTGCAGGCAGCGGGTCTCGAAGCTGCACACCCTGCCTGGCCCCGGCACAGCTGATTGGACCAAGAGCATTCACTGACTACTGGGCTGGCCAGGGGCCCGGCTACTGGCCTGGAACAGAAACACGAGTAAGCCACACTCCCTCCCTACCCCTCTCTCTCCTTCCCTTCCTCCCTTCCACTCTCTCTCTCCCTCCCTCCCTTCTTTTGTCCCCTCTCTCCCTCCCCTTCTCCCATCCCTCCCTCCCTTCCTCTCCTCCATCCTCTTCCTCATCTCACCCAAGCAATCCTCATGGCCAAGGAGCCAAGAATGTGAGAAAGCCACAAGGGGAGAGAGACTCACTCAAAAAGTCAGAGGAGGGAAAGACAGGGAGTGCAAGGCCACCCCAGAACCCCTCAGGCCCCCACAGGCCCCTCCTCCGCCTGAGAACCCCTTGCCGGAAGCTGGGCCCCGCCTCAGCCAAGAGCAGTGCCGTCCAGTCCCGTCCCGAGCGGCCCCAGCTCTTTAATTAACTCTGCTCCTCTCTCTCTACACCCCGAGGCTCCAAGCTCCAAAGATGCAAACCTCATCATCACTAGAGAGAAAAAAATCAAGACGTTTCTCTCTCTGCACAGTCCTCTTAACAAATGCTCAGCCTGGAAATGACAAAGGGGGTGGAGAACTCACTATGTGCTAAGCACTTCACGTGGGTCTGCTCCCTTCACCTTCACAACAACTGCCTGAGGGGGTTGCTGCAGGTTCCCCCATTTCCCAGATGAGGAAACTGAGGATCAGAAAGGCTGGCTTGCCCACGATCTCAGCTGTGGAAGCTGGTGGAACTGAAATGGGAAGCCGGCTTTTAGCTCCAGAGCTCCCACCAGATTGGACCACTTTACTTCATTCATTCATCAAGAAAGAAATGCTAATTGAGTGCCCCTTAAATGTGAGGCACCAGCTGGGTGCAAGTATGCACCTATGGACAAGACACTCATAACAGCCACCCTTGTGAAGTTCAAGGAAATGCAACCTGAGTTTGGAAGTGGGGAAAAGAGCAAGGATAGTAGAGATATGGAGAAAGCACGCATACGAGGAGGTGAGTGAGTATAATAGCATTATGTGGCCCCTTGATCCAGCCGTGCCTGAAGCTGAATCCAAGCCTGAACATCCTAGCTAATTACATGAGCCAGTAAATTCCTTTTTATCCTCAAGACAATTTTTATTGGGTTTCTGACATTTACAATGGCAAAAATCTGAGTTACAACACCCCTGTGGGGTCATTAACCCTGAGACAAGTTAATCCTTGGCCTAAGGTTCCCACCAGTAAGTAAAAGGGTAGAATTTGAATCTGGATCTTTACTATGGGAATTTGGGCATCTAATCTCAAGTAAAAGAAAGCAAAATGGTTATTTCCTGGTGAGGTTCTGCAACGAGGAGAAAGAAGTCACACAAACAAATGTTTTTGCTCCTTGAAGCCAAACCAGTCTTCCCTGGGACTTCTCCCTGTGGTTTCCCTCTGGGGGCCCATGCCGGGCTGCAGCTCTCTCTGATACCTGAAGCCCATCATCTCCTGCCCACCCATCTGGGGTCTCAACTGAACACTGGATCCTCCCACGGGTTGGGGTGGCAGGGACAGTGTAGAATAGAGAGAGCTACGGCTCTGCCATCTCCACACTGCGTCCCACATCCTCCAGCCTCCTGGTCACCACTGTACATCAGGGATGACCCGCTCACTCTCTGGGCTGTTGTGAGAACTCTGTGAAGGCTTCATGGCTGCAAGCCTGGCAGTGCCAGCCCCTGGCAGCCTGTGTCCTGGCCCTAGAGCCCCCTCTCCCCATAAGTCATCAGCTCCCTGGAAGTGCAGCTCCTGATGCCACAACCCAGAAGCAGAGGCCATTCTGCCCCCTCAACCCTGTTCCTGGGGACGTGGGGACTCTGATGGGCCAGGCAGGAATAAGGAACTCATCCTGGCAGCGAGCTGCCAATAACACAGCCAGCCCTGTGATTGGGGCCAGCATTTTGGGATGGGAGGGGCCTCTAATCCAATTTTTTCATTTTGCAAACAGGGAAACTGAGGCACAGGGAGGGGCAGAGACTGGCTGGCTCGGTATCACACAACAACCACCCTGACCCCAAGGTGACAAGGAAGCACAGGCCTTCAACCCCTACATGGCTCCACTGGGTTCCCAAGTCTGCCCTTCCTTCCCTCTCCTGCCCCTTGCTTTTGCTGGTTCCTCGTCCCAGAATGACCAGCTAAACTTAGGTCACAGCAGGGCTCACCCTCCCCACCCAGATGTCACCCCACCTACCCTAGGAAGTCCTCGATCCAACACCCTTTCTGGGCCATGCCATCTATCTTGCCCTTTCACCCTTTCTTTCCTTATTTCCATTCTCTGTGCTGGGACCCCGGGAGAGACACTTGGGAAATAGTCACAGACAGACACACAGGCTGCCAGGGGCAGAGCCTCTGAGCCTGGCCTGGGGAGCAGTCAGGGAGGGCTTCCTGGAGGAAGTGATACCTGGGCTGAGATCTGAAGAGGGCAAAGAGTAGGAGGCGCGTCTTTGAGGCAGAGGGAAGAACACTGTACAAAGAGGAGGAAAGATGGAATATTCCAGAAACTGGAACCAAGCTACTGCATCTGGAGCCCAGTGGATGAGAGATGCAAGATGAGAATACAGTGCCTGGCAGTTCCTAGGTTCAGATCCTCTTCTCTGGCCTGGTCCCCTCTGCCCACCTCAAAACCATCTCCTCCCCAGGCCCCAGGCTGAATTTAGCTCGTCTCCTGGGACTCATCAGCACATGGGCTTTCGGAAGCCTGGGTCCCTCATCTATGGAAAGGGAGTGAGTGTGTCGGCCTGGAGCTGTGGGGAGAGGGAGGGGTACACAGAGGGAGCCCTTCTCCTGCCTCCTGGGGTGACTCAAGTCTGAGCTGCTATGGCTGACCCCCCAGGGTGCCTCTAGGGCAGACCCCAGGACAGTCTGCCCCTCACAGCACTTGTTCCTGCCTGATCGCTGGCAACCAGGCCTCATCCACCTGCACCCCGGGGTGGAGTGTTGGGGTCTGGAGGGCTCAGGACCTGCCCCAAGGCCCAGCTCTGGAGATTCATTACCCAGGCAAAGGCGGCCTCGTGACTGGCAGGGTCTCCAGGGGCCACTACATAAATCACACGGCTCGATTGCGGGCCACGTTTTGACTGTCACTGTTGTTAGTTAATACAAATTGTGGATTTATGAAATAAGGTCCCCTCATTCCCTCACCCAGGGACAAAGCCCAGGGCAGTGGTAAATCATGCCCGGAGACATGGCAACTCTCCTGCCTGCCTCTCCCGGGCGAAACAGCAGACATGCCGTGCAACCCACCCGCTTCCCCACACTGGGGCCTGAACAGAGGAGGGCGGGGGGCACCCCCGGTCCCTGCCCCTGCCCTGGCTCTCCAGCCGCCAGCTTCCCCTGGTTTTGTGCAAAGTTCTGTCCCAAAGCAGCCATGCCTGCAAGGCCTAACCAACTCCCAGCTGCCCCGGAGCCTACTGCGGACAGAAGGCAGGCACCCTACCCGGGGAGGGGGCCACCCAGGGCAGTCCAGGACCGGGCTCTGCCGGCTCTAGCCTGGGACCGCCATCTGCCAGCGCACGCTTTTATTACCTGCTCCCTAACTGCCTGTCATCCCGCCGGGCCGGAAACAATGCAGGACAGGGGTGCGTCTCCACTCACTGCCGGGTCCCAGCATCCAGCCCAGGAGCAGTGTGTTTTGATGATACTGAACATTTGCTACCCGCCCTTTACTTAAGTCTCTTACCTACTTATTTAAACCTCGGTATCACTATTCACAGCATTTTTATAGCTGGGGAGACTGAGGCACCAGGAGGCATGAATCCACAAGTGAGTGGAAGAGCAGAAGTCCAGTCCAGGCAGGTGAGCTTGGGGCCGCGTTCCTAAATAGGTGCCACACAGCTGCTCCAAACTTCCTTGAGGAATGAATGAAGCAACCGATGAGGCTCTCCCCTTCAGTCATTCACTACCCTTCCTCAGGACACAGCCTGGCTGGCAAGGGCCTGCGGGGTTCCCTTCGGCCCAGCTGGGCGGTTCTGTGGCTCTCCCAGCCCTCCTGGGCTCCGACCTGCCACCCCTTTTGCCTACCCCCCTCCCCACAGCCCCCACTCATCACCTCTGGCTCTCAACCTAGATGTCACCTTCTCCCAGGGCCTCTGTCCTGACCCCTGAGGCCAGCAGGGCCCTCCTCGGCTGCTCCCGTTTTCCTGTTTCAGACTGGGCACCCCCCACCTAGGCATCTGCAAAGACAGTGCTGGGGTTCCCTCTAAGTGGGGTGTGCCCACAGGCCCGGCACGCCCCCAGCCCACCTGCTCGGTCAGAGGCCAGGCACCCTCCTGTTCCCTCTGGGCACAGTCACCTCCACTCTCAGAGGCCAGGAGGTTGCACCCACTAGCCCAGGAGGCTCCCTCCCTGTCACAGCCCCAACAGGCTTGGGGTTCCCAGAGAGAAAGGAGCTGCCTGAGCCCCATTCTACCCCTATCTGCCACTCTGGCATCAAAAAGGAAATCAAAAGCACTTTCCCCAAAACATGAAATAGGCAGCTCCTGACCACGCCAGCCCCACAACCCCAGGAATAAAGAGCATTTGTTGGAGCAAGTGGTGCCGAGAAGGGAGTGTCCTGGCGCTGAAGCCCACCCCCAAGCCCAGGGCCTGCCTTCCAGAGGCCCCTCTCCGATGGATGACTTCTCTGCACCCCCTTGAAGCAGGGGCCAGTCCTGGGGGAAACAGCAATGACAAGAAGCAGCCGCCTCGCCAGGCACTGGGTTTGGAAACTCCACGGCTCCTTGGCTCTGTGTCCTGTGTGCCGGCTTCTTCAGTGTCCCCAAAGGGACAGGGCCTGGGCCCCGTGTTCACCCTGCTGTCCCAGGAGAGCAGCCCCAGCCCTGGAGGAGCCCCCCCAAAACTGCTCTGACCTCTGTGTGCTGCCAGAAGGGAGTTGGCCGTGTCCTGAGGCCCAGCCCCAGGACAGGCAGGCACCCTAAAGGTGCCGAGGGAATATTCAGTGACCAAGGGCAGATGACCAAAGCCTTGGCTGGAGGTGTGTACCCTGCGGACACTGCAACAGAAGGACGCCGAGCCGGGGAGGTCCTCAGACCCAGATCAGGCGGCCTGGGTTCAAGTTCAACTCGGGCATGACCAGCTGGGTGGGCTTGAGGGGGTCCCCTGCCCTCTCTGGGCCTCTGTTCCTTCCCCCGCAGTGCAGAGCTGATGGGAGGCGCCACCAGGAAAATGGAGGTAGGATCTTTTAGGAGACCAAGAGTCAACCCACTTCCACTCCAGGCTGCCTGCATAAGTGCCGGCAGCGAGCTCTAGGCGTTGACCCAAGCGGGGCGTCCTGTCTTTGCGCTCACCACAGCCTCACTGCTCGGGCAGCCCCGGTGTCTTCCTTCAGAGCCCAGGGCAGGCGGCATACCCTCCCGTCCTTTTGGAAGAGCATCTCCGCTTTCTCTGCAGAAGCGTGGAGGCTGGGACGGAGCAGGTGGGGGAAGCCGGCCAGCCCACGACCGGATCCTACCCTTCCACGGGGATGGTGCCAAGTCCCTTCCCCTCTCTGGGCCTCAGTCTCCCCGTCTGTACAACGAGCAAAGCAAATCAGACCAGGGGTCACAAGCCCAACCATCAAAGGGGGCCGGCTGGAACTCAGCCATGAGGACGTGCAGGCCCCGGGGGCGCCACGCCTTCGGAGTTTCTCAAGCAAAGCCTGGGTCTGGGTTTTCATGTGCAGTCACCTCGTTTTTAAATATTTTGTAAAACATTCTCCTGGCCAAATCAAACAAGGCTGCGGGCCAGATTCGGCCCACCAGGCCATCGATTTGCAACGTGTCACTCGTCTCCCCCGGCTCGGAGCCTCTGCGATGATGCCAGGATGCCGGAGCGCTCGCAGCCAGCCAGCCTTGGACGTCGCAGCACAGAAACCGGGAGGGAACCGCCCACCTCCACCCCAGCCCACCCCCACCCCCAGGCCTGGAGCCCACCCTGAAGGGTCACCGCGGCCACGCCCACGCCGGTCCCCCTGAGAGCTGCCCACTTACATCTGCACGTGCGGCGGCTGGAAGCGGCCCTGGTTGATGTTGTAGAAGGTGAAAGCCTGGGTGGGGTTGGAGCTGTACTCGTCCACCTCGATGATGAGCCGGCCATGCTGGTGTCGCCGAGCGGCCATCACGTGGGACTGGGAGAACGCCATGCCCAGGCCGCAGGGCAGGAGGGCCAGGGCCTCAGCCTTCAGCGCGCCGGCTTCCCACCTGCAGCGCCACATGCACCTCCGCGGGCTACCCCGGCATCACCCGCCGCCCGGCCCCCCGCCAGACCTGGAAACAGACCGGGGAGACGGAGCAGAACCGTGCGACAGTTAATCTGTTTGGGATTTGCTTTATTTAATGTCAGATGAAGATTTAGAAAAGAGGGAGAGGGCGGGGGACAGAGGGGGAAGAAAAAAAACACAGTCGTACAGCTCAAAAACTCATTACAAATCTTTCCAACTCAGCAGTTTGATGAATATACTTTGGTAAAAAAAGAAAAAAGGAAGGAGGGGAGGGGACCAAAAAAAAAAACCTCCAATGCTCAGCAAGGATGCGAGCATGGTCCGACGTGTTCAAACACTTAAGACGTTTTTTGCTTTTCCCCCTTTAACGAAATTCTCAGCAGCCCACTGGGGGACACAGGGAGACACAGCAAGACAATGGCTGGTATTTTGTAAACAGGTAAGTTAAGCTTTGCTTTTTGGAATTGGGGGATAGGATGGGTGCACCTCCAACCCTCTCCCCTCCCCACACACCCTCAAACACACCCACACAGCGCCACACCCACGGCTGCCTTGCAAGCCCGAGCAGGTGGAGATGGCATTGGCGAAAATTCCTTCCTCAACATCAATTTTGCCTAAAGATATCTTTCAGCAGCAACCGGAGAAGGGGTTTTCCCAGACACAGATTGGCACACACCTCCTCAGCTCAGGGGGTGGCCTTGGTGGGAGCAGGGGGGAGTGCGGAATCTACTCAAGGAAAAAAAACCTTCCGAATGCCTTACCCCCTCTCGCTGAGCTCATGAATTCTGATTTTCCAAGTCAAGTCTTTGAATCCACAGAGGATCACAGCTTGCAAATGCTATACTTTTTTTTTTTAATTTCTTTCATTGGAAAGTGCAGTTTGCATTTATATTTACAAGACTAAAATGCTCCTTTGACGGATTTCAACTCTGCTATGTAGAGTCTTGGAAATGCAGAACCAGAAAACATCCCATTCTACCCCAACCCACAAACACATTTAACATGTGGTCCATGTCTCGTTACTAAACCATCTACGTGTCTCATCCCTTTTCTTCAAGTAGGGAAATAGGAAATGCCTTGAAGGTTTTTCATTTTGTTTTGTTTTCGGTTTTGGTCATTAAGACCCTCCAACAATCCCATTTACAAGGCATTTAACCAAGGAGAAAATAACATGATTGAAACTATTCCTGGATGGCACAGCCCAGGCACATTAAATGAAGAAAAATCCCCTTTGCCTTGCACTTGGGGGAAGAATTGACACAGTCAGAAAACAAATTAGATTAAGCAAACGACAAAAATTAAAGATCAGAGGACATTTTAGTTATGTGCAAAGGAAAAATGGATTGTTAATTTTCTAAAATCTTGGTCACCCCATATAAGGTGTAATAAACAGCACTGCTTCTCCCCCAAAGCAAAGCAAACAAATGCACCCTGATTCACAACAGGTTTCCCTCTTATGAACTTTGGAAGACAAGACAAATAACATCTGCTTTTCCTGGGACACACTTGCTCTTTTCTTTTTGCTGATAATTGTTTCTAAGTGAATCAGCTTTCCCAGCAGATGCAGCCCTCCGAGGTGGGTAAGTTGGGGCGTCCTGGCCTTGGGGCTCACAAAATCTCCCCAGAAGCAAGCCCAAGCCCCATCCTAATCCATCACCGTTGCCAAGCACCCAGGAAGCCCTGGGAGAGGCCTTGGCACAGCAAATGCCAAGGACCAGGCTGCCCCAGCTCAGAGCCAGGCCTGCCCATCATCAAGCCAACTTGCTGTGTGACCTCTAGCCAACTTCCTAACCTCTCTGAGTCTCAACTTACTCTTCTAGACAATGGGTCTGATAACAGTAGCCCCACCTCCCAAGCTGGCTGTGCACGCAAAGAGGAACTAAGTGCCAGCTAACTGTCACTACTATGGCCACTGTGCACGTCTGATACCTGCTTGTTGAGTGCCTGCTTTGAACCAGCTACTGGGGCCTCCACGGCATAGGGGTATCGAGTGCCCACGATGAGGGCAGCTCCAGGAGCTGGGGTGTACCTGCCTAGCAGGGCCCTGGAGAGTCTCAAACGTTCTCAAATACGAAGCTGACTGTGTCACAGCCCTGCTCAGAATTCTTTGTGTGGCTCTCCTAGCAAAGATGCTCAACCGCAAGGCCCTGCACACCAGGCTCCCACAGGCCTGGGCCCGGCTGGCTCTCGCACCCCGAGGCCTTCAGCCAACAGGCGCTGTGCTCTTACTTAGAGTCACCCAACTCAAAACACTCCAGGAGGGCTTTCCCGTGGAATGCCCACCACCTAGGAGCTAAGCAGCCTGAGCTCTCCCACTACACAACTGGAAAAGTGCATCACAGAGAAAGCCTCTTGCCCACAGAGAGAAAGTGGGTGGAGCCGTGTCAGACGCAGGCGGCAGGATTCCAGGGCTCCAGCTCCTCCTGCCTGGACCAGCTCGCCCTGCACCTCTCAGCAAAGAAGGAACTTGCTCTGAGAGGCCTTGAGCAAGGGTTCTGGTCTCAGGGTCCTGTGAAGGGGGCGGAGCCTGGGTCTGTAAGTCAGCTCCAGCACCGCCAGCTCTGTGACTCTGAAGTTTAACCTTCCTGCAGCTCTGTTTCCTCCTCTATAAAACAGAGGAAAACAGCACCTACCTCATAGGACCGCAGAGGTAAGATGAGTCAGCACGTGTAACCTGCTCCTCGCCGGGCCCAGCGCATAGTGAGTGCCCAATAAACATTAGCTATTATTATTATATAATTATCACTCCAGGGGCTATCATAAATATGCCATGAGAATTTAATTAGTGAATGCGTGCATGGATAGATGAATGGATGGACGAATGGATGGATGGATGGATGGGTGGGTGGATGGAGAGATGGACGGATAGATGGACAGGCCAAGTACGTGTCTTGCCAGACTTTCCTGGTGCCCGGCACAGGCCTGGCAGAGAGTAGGTGTCAGGCAAGCTCAGCTAAAATTTGGAGAATCATCATCTCTCTCTCCCTTACCTGCCCCAGAGCAAGTTGTCCATGCCCACAAGGAAGTTGTCCATGGTGGACACAGTCCCCTTTTTCAGTGAAAGGGGGCCTGGACGCCTTCACCCATTCCTGCCATGGAGAAGCAGGTGCCAGTCCTGCGGCCAGGACATGGTGCAAGGAGAAGGGCTCTGTGCCAGGGACCCAGCCAGGAAAGGCAGGCAGCAAGGCATCCCTGGAGGTGCCCAGCAGCAAAGTGCTGCATTTCACATAAAGAGCCTTCGCAGTGGGCTTTGCTAGGAGAAACCAGGGAAACGGGGAACACGGCGCCTTCTTTTAACACCCATTTAATATTTATGAAGCTGCAGCAGCGTGTCAGCCTCCGTGCCGCGCGCAAGCATTCTCTGCGGTGCAGCCAAGCCTGTGGAGGGGAAGAGCATTTCTGAAACACACGGCTTGAACTGGGAGGCATTTACCCCTGGTCCACAAAGCAACACAGCCCATCACGCACTGCAGCAGGCGCGCCGGGGACCCACTGCGGGAGACCCCCTGGACTCCCGTCCTTGCCCTCGGGCCGGTGGAGTGGTCTTGAGCAAGTCACACAATCTGGCCAAGGCTGCAGGTGCCTCCTTGGTATGAGCGGGTGAAAAAAAAAAAAAGTAACAAACAACGGAGAAAAGGGTAGAATTAATTAATTAATGCATTTATCTATTCAATCAATATTTACCATGCCCCTACATGCAGGAACTGTTCCAGGTGTCAGAAAATACAAAAATAAATATAAAAGATCGGGAGGGAGAAAGAGCAGGGTGTGGGTTGTGAGTGAGGGCAGGGGAGAGTAATTTAAATTAGGTGCTGCAGAAAGTCCTGACTGAAGACGTGAAATGACCTCAAATGCTCATTTCTTTGGGGAAAGAGACACCGCAGAGGAAACAGCAAGTGCAAAGGCCCTGAGGCAGCATTCAATAAACAGTTGTAGCTGTGGTTGGCCATGGGAGGCTTCTGCAGTGGAAAGGGGCCTGGGCTCTGGAAGAGGGAGAGGGCTCAACTCCAGTCTCGGGTGCTTCTCAGCTATGGGGCGTGGGGACAGCCACTTAACCTCCCTGTGCTTCTCCCTCTCCATCCATCCCTCGGGGGTCACTGAGAGAATCAGTTCACATTGTGTCTGCCCCTCCATCAAAGTCCAGAGGGGAAAGGTCTAGCACACCTTCAAAATTTCCCCCATTGTTAAAGGCCTACTTTTTAAAAGTCTTATTCTTCCCAACTTCCCCTCGAAGCCTTTTATTTGCTGGGCCTCATGTATCACATGGCAAGTTAGGCCAAGGCTTTGGAAGAGCAACTTCATGAGCTGAATCACCAAGGGGCCAGAAGCCAGTAAGTGCCGACTGCGTGGAATGCCCGTGTCCAGGAAAAGATTCCCCCCTCCAGGCTCCCCCTGCTTGGCACAGGTCTCTAAAATGAATACCCTAAAATTCACTTCTGACCAAGCCCTCCCATCCCGCACACTTAGACCTCCTTAGTAGCCCCACCCCCACCCTTGCTGTCCTAGGGGTGCCCCCACTCTTTAGGTCGGCTCCTGAAGCCACCCCAGTCTCCCTCCCACCACTTAAGGCCAATCTCAACCATCTGGAGTGACTCCCATACACTGGATGCCCACCTCGGAGCCTTTGCACATGCTGTTCCCTCTGCTTGGAAGGCTCTTGCAATCACCCCAGCCCTGTCCCACCTGCACTCTGACTCACACCTCTCGGTCCTCAAGACAGTTCAGGATTATGACCTTGGAGGCAACCCCCCTGATCTCCCCAGGCTGGCTCAGGAGCCCCCCTCCTCTCCGACTGACCTCCAGGACTTCCCTGATCAAAGCTCCCATCACACAGTCAGGTTCTGTGTCTGACCTGATGGGGAAGCCAAAGGTTAAAATAATGGGTGAATGAATGAATGAGTGCGTGAGAGGTGAGCAAGCAAAACTGCACAGGCCTTTGCATCTGACAGCCCAATCCGAAAGCAGGCTCAACTTCCCTGGGTCTCAGGATTTTCATCTGTAAACATGAGGATGCTAAACCCTCCCTCGCAGGGCTGTCAGGGGATGACAGGGTGCACGGCATGTAAGGGCCCCTCACCAGAGGCCTAGCACACAGTCAGAGCTCATTAAGTGTCTCTTCCACCCCAGCTAGAAAGTTCCAGTCAACCCAGCAGCTCTGCAGGGAATGACGAGGCTCATGCAAAGATTTCCATGGGGTTCCAGCCAGGAGACTGAGTGGGCTCTGGCTGCTTTCAGATACCCAAGCAGCCACCCCACCACTACCATCTGCCTGGAACCCAAGGGTCCTGGCCCCGCCTTCCCATCCCATTCCTGCTAAGTCGCCTTTGCTTTACTTCCTGTGTTGTTCAGATCAGACCCATCGGTACTGCCTGGTCTTTGACTAGTTCTTCGCGGCAAACTCTTCACTACGCCCCAGCACACCAGAAGCCAGCTGTCCATGCTGAAGTCTCGGGAAGCAGAGAGAACGCGGAGGGATCCAGCAGGTGGGTTTGTGCAGAACAGCCACGTGGGTGGTCCCAGTGGCAGGTCAGTGAGGGAACCCCGGGCCTCTGCGCCACCGCGACTGCTGACCTGCACACGCGTGACCCAGCTGCCTTGCCGCACGGCTCCAAGCATCCACTTCCGCCCGGCGCGGGCCCCGGATGGTCCAGCTCACCCTCCTGATTCTGAAGCAAAAGTCATCCTCAGCAAAGCCAGCCCGAAGCTGTCAAGGCAACCACCCCAAAAGGCATCAGTTGCCTCTGTTGTGCTCCTAACTGTGAAAGCAGGATGAAAACGGCGCTGTCCCCAGTCCTAAGCTCGGATGACAATCGATTGCAGGAGAAAAGCCGTGGGAGGAACAGCGGCCGGCCGCGCATCCCTCCCCGCTGCAGCGCTCCCCCAGGCCCCAATACATGGGTAGCTCTGGACCGAGATCTCCACCCATCTGGGCTCCAAATGCCCTTCTTCTCCTCACGCCGTGTGCAGGGGCAGCTGAGCCGCCCCAGCTGTCCTCAGGCAGAGCGATTCTGAGAGGAAGCCAGCACAGCTCAGGGAGCCTTTTGTTGAGAACTTAGTTGCAACATGGCAAGATGTCACAGATAAAGCACACGGACACCTCCAAGTCTCCGCCAAGCAAAATGCAGGAGACAATAATCAACAGCAACGTGCCAAGGTGTAGGGGTTTGGGAATAATTCTTTTGCAAGCAACACTTGCACCCGAGCTCAAAATCACTTTTGAATTGCATTTTCCTTTCTTGTTTTGCTTGTGCCTGGAAATAGGTGACTGATTCGTCAATGGATGAAAATGTCATAAAGGGTAAAAAAAAAATAAATAAACAAACAGAGGAATTCTTAAGAAAGGAAAAGGAGTAAGTGGCCTAACAGGGAGAAGAAAAAAAAATCAGTCCCTATAATGGGAGACCCTTGTCTAATCTCTCTTTTTATCAACTGTGGGTTCCCAAGGAAAGAAGACATTGCCTGAGACTGGAATTGGCAGCTGAGCTGAATGAGCTGATGAGCTAGGGAGATGAAGGAATCCATGAGCGCAGTGAAAATTAGACCTTATTCCTTGAAATGGGATCAACCACAAGTGACTTTAAAGCCCTTACCACTTAAAAACCTTTTAGCTGGGCCCATTTTGAATTATGACCATATGATTTTCAATTACACTTTCTAATTCCTCTGTCCCCCTCCCGCCAGCCGTTGCCGCTACTTCATTTCCCAATTATGTACTTTTATTTCAGAATGATGAAGAGTGCTACTTACTGGATCATGTCCTGTCTGCCACAAATAGCCGCTCGCTTATTCCTTTAAATTTTAGATATGAATACAGTCGATTTATCCACCTTGTCTTCAAATTCTGAATATTCGCGGTTCCCATAGCACAGAGCGAGGACCAAAATGCGAAGAAGCCCACAAAGCTCAGGTGGAAAAATAGGTTTGCAAACCAGTGCTCCACTACACAAATTATTATAATTCCTGGTACTTTCCATATCCATCTAGCAGATCAGCAATCACATAAATAACAGTCAATGGACTGATTTTTCTTCTGCAAAGTGCTATGTCCTAGTTTTCGAAAGAAAGCACTTACAGACTCACGTATCTGCCGAGTTGAAATGGGAAGCTGCTCAGATCCGTTTCAAAATGCACTCAGAAATACCCACACACAAAAGGAAAATAAGAGGTAAGAGTGTAAAAATCAGCATTCGGGTCCCCTTTGCACAGGGGCGTCAAGTCCCGCTTCAACATGAATGGGGGATTGGGGCATGCGGGTGGAAGCAAGGTCTTGCTTACTCAATATTCAAATACAATTTGTGGAGAAAGTAAATGCGGATTTACAGTTCTCGTGGAAATCTATTAAACAGATGTCGCTGAAGCATAATCAAATTGGCACTACTGTAATGCTACACTTAAGTCTGAGATTGGGGCTTTGCCATTTTTATGATCAGTTTAAGTGTGTTTTTTTTTAATCATGCGGGAATTTGCAATTAAGGATTAAATCTCCAAAGCATGATCAATGAACTAATGTATCTGAATGACAAACTTATAAAAGTGAAACTCCTTTCTTCACCCCCTGCCCGCACTGCACAGGGAGGCTAAGGGCTGGGGAAAAGGACGGTCTGCCTTTCCCGTGAACACTAAGAAACTGCTAAAAGCACTTCATTATGGAGGGGGGAAAGGCGGGTGCGGGGAAAGGCTT
Source organism: Tamandua tetradactyla (assembly GCF_023851605.1). Taxonomy (NCBI): domain Eukaryota; kingdom Metazoa; phylum Chordata; class Mammalia; order Pilosa; family Myrmecophagidae; genus Tamandua; species Tamandua tetradactyla. The sequence goes on along the minus strand of NC_135333.1, from coordinate 37,156,932 downwards.
ACATTTTTCAGGTAGTCAGTACAATATATTTTTGCAGCCTTGCAGACTGCAGTACCGTCAGAAAATGCCAAAGAATGAAATGAGGAGGAAACGATGAGTGCGTCGGAAATTGGGAGCGGCATCATTTTCTCTGTAGAGTGAAGAAATGAGCATGGGCAATGCCAAGAGTCTTTCCATGTGCATCAGTGCTGAGCCTCAAATCCTTCTTGGGCAGACGGTATATAAATGTGAAATGTGCAATGGGCAAGTTATGTTACAGGAGGCAAACTTTCAGGGGTAGATTAGGGCAGTGGAAAAAAGGACCTTCAAAATCCCTGTCTCCAAACTCAGTGAGATCCAATCAACCAAATGGGAGACTTTTTTTTCCCCAAAATGACGCTGCTTCAATTTATGATGTATGACCAGGATCTGACATCAGGCTGATTCAGTTCACATCCAAGAAAACCCCCCAAAAGGTAATTCACAGCAAGGCATAGAAAGACCAAAGAATATCCCATCCCATGTCATAACTGAGCTCAAAATGAATACATACAATTTCAATTTAAGATTTTTTTTCATGGGTTCCACTGCTCTCATCAGCCACAGATATTTTAAATGGAAAGATAGCATAAATGAGTCTTGTCTCATTAGGAGGGGGAAAAGGCCCAAACAAAGTAAAGCGTTTGTCCAGGCAGCAGAATGACCAGTTCACCAGGGAGAGCTGCAGTGAATGAAATTAACCAGTCTATACCTTCCCTCCAACACCACTCCCAAAAAATAAGCCTTTTTTTTTTCTTTCCCTTGGAGTTGGGCTTGTTTTTACACTTTAGCCACCTATTAAGACCTAAGTTACACATTTTCAGTTCAGTCTGGCAGTACCTGATGGTCTCATTACAAGGGAACTTCCACACCCCAGGTAATACTTAAGGGAATCGCTTCCGAAGGGAACCCAGTGCAGTCTACACTCCACGTTCTGGCTACGTGGACCTCTCCCTCACTGTGCCTTCTCATCCCTACCTCCCAAAATGTTTCTGATCCTGTCACAGGGCTGTATGCATAACTATCTGGTGATACTGTGAACCAGCGTTTGTATACTCAGGATGGTTTCTATGCTGTGTGAATATATCTCAGTAAAATTGCATTCTAAAGAAATATTTCTGATTCTATGTGGTAAGACCCTACAAGCCAATCTGTCTGAGGTGCTGTCAGTTCTGGGGGGTTCAAAGTGAACCTGAGGACCCCCTCCCTGAGCTCCTTCACTTGAGGACCCCTTTCCCCCAGGGTCCTTCCCTCCAGAAATGCAGGCAGACAAAGATACCTATTGCCAAACAGAGATCTTGGGGAGAAGAATGGAAAGGAGGGATGCTTGAAAAGACTCTTTTTCTGTTCCCAGCGAGGGAGGGGCAGTGGGAGAGACATGTCACATTGTCACATGAAAGATTTTGACAGACAATTCAGGGATAACGTAGAAATTCCACTCTCAACTGCAGCTCGCTACAACTTGAAAGCCATTAACTAACCTCCACTAATTGCCTGTTTTTCTGTGCATAATATTTACTTGTTAAAAGTCTTTGCCTCGTTGATTAATTTCCTCTGTCCTGCTACTCATGATCAGTTCACTGTCCTGAAATTGGAAAAGTGAAATCATTTTGATAGATGAAAAAATGATTGCCCTTTGGGGAGGATTTTCTCTTTTTCCAGAATCCAGACCCATATCCAAGATGCTGGCTCTTTTCTCCTTTCCAGTGAAATCCAGCCTCCATGCCGAGTTCCTGGGAGTGGAGAGCGATGGGTTCTGTGGTCTGTGTTAGCCGAGCCCGTGAGGGTTCAGTACTGCTCGCATGGGGATGTAACAAGTTCAGCAGAGAACAAATGAACTTAAATCACTCTCATCGGGTGAAGATTTAATAGTCTCACGGGCGGAATGGGAAATCTTAAAAAGCAGGCTTTTCTTGAAAGATCATTCTATACGTTGGCTGCTGCATTTCCAATACAATAGTTCTTTCAAATAAAAAGACCCCAAAACCCGGGGTCTCTTACCAAAACTTAGACCTGTTCTGTCCTTCAGTGCAGCCCACACGGCATCGGCTGGGTGCATGCACATGATCCTGCAGACACACACACACACACACACACACACACACACACACACACACACACACACACACACACACACAGAGCTACATCTCAGGTACGGCTTCAGCAAGGGAGTCCCACGTGTGGGTGACACTCTGAGCCAACCCCCACCCCACGACAGGGATCTCATTCAGTCCAGGTCGTCCGCAATTCCTGGGACTGAGGAATAAATGGGGAGGCAGCCCCACGCTGAAGCACTTCCGAACACGATGAAACCTCCGTGACGGGTTATCACCTTTTGACTAGCCATCAGCCAATTAACGTGCCTCCAGTGAGCACTGGAATAAATGTAACAATTTCACCGAAATCCATCTTGAGGGGAAAAAAAAAAAGGTTTTACAAGTGTTGTGGGGCTGCCACTCGGAAAGCCAATTTGCAGGGAGCCGAGCTTCGTGAAGCAGTTTATTATGCACGGCTCCCACACAGCGGGCCCCAGAACGCCGCGCCTGCCTCTGGAACGCTTCCCCCCCACCCCACCAGCTCTAAAATCCCAGTGTTCTCCCCACCTTCAGAAACCTGCCTCCACCCAGCCAAATCCAGGCGGCACACCACAGAGGACGAAGCTTCACCCCCCGCCCAGCCGCCAGAAGGTTCCACGGCAGGCTGGCTCCCGCAGACCTAGGCCTCACTTCCAACTTGGATGTGGCGGTCAGCTGGTGGGCTTTCCGACACCCCCAATGCATTCTGAGCCAACGTGATAGATTATTCATGAAGTTCGTTTCATTTTTTTGCAAAGCCCAAATCAGGATACTGACCCTAACAGCAGACCCCTGCTAACAAGGCTCTCACCCCATCCAACTCTTGTCCAGCCAGCTCAGCCCTTCACCAACTGGCCCACTTTTGTTCCTCTGCTTCAGTCTCATAATTGTTTGCCACCTTAACCAGCTCTCCTCTGGACAATTCAATAGGGGCCCTGGAAATGGGAAGCAGCAGTGATTGAGCTTTTGGGGGGGGAGCCTGGAGAGGGGTCCTCATACTACCTGGAGCAGAGACCTCCCAGAGAGGTCAGCTGGCCAGGGGTGGGGGGGCCATTTCCTGAGGGGGGCGGCTCGACCCTACCTCCCACCTCCCAGCCTGAGGCCAGAGTCGATGGAGAGGCTGTGGTCTGTCACAGACTCCTGAACACATCAGCTCTCAGACTGACCCCCCTCTGTCTCTACCCGGGACAGGGGAGACTGCATGAAATTACTCTCCCAAAACATATCCCAGAATAAATACATTGGAGCCAGAACTACTTCTTAACCTGGCATTCTATGCCATAGGCCTGGGGGCCTGAGAACTGTCTGTCTGGACAACCACTGAACCCTGTGCCCAGCACAGAGCAGACAGCAATACATATTTGTTGAATGAATGAATGGATGGGTGGATGGGTGGGTGGGTGGATGGATGGATGGATAGATGGATGGATGAAGCATCCAGCAATGCCGAGCAAAAGTAGCCCCTCAACCAGTGTTAGTGCACCACCAACACCCCCCAAAGTACCTGCAGGGGCTTCGCTGCACATAGTAGGCTCTCAGTCACCGGGGAGGGCTATTGTAATCAAGCTCAACCCCACTTGCATCTCACTAGCGCGCTTCTTCCACCAGCTACTCAGCCAGCAGCCAGCAGCGACTGGCGAGCAGGGGAAAAGTTTCGCTGACCCCTTGGCCCAGGCTGAGTCCTGGATCCCCTCCCCTCCCGGCGGCTCCGGCTCTGCGGGCAGAGAAGCCGGGATACCCGGCCCCGGCGCCGGCATCCGGCAAAGGAGCCAAAGTAACTTTGCGGGTATCCCTGCGCAGCGCTGCGGGCGTCACCCCGCGCCTGGAGAGGGTCCCGGCCGCGCCCCCAGCCCGGCCCGGTGCCCGCCACCCCGCATCCCCGGCCCGCGGCCTGCCCCCGGCCCTACCTGGCCCCGGGCTCTTCTTCGGCGACCGCAGCTACAGCGGCGGCCGCGAGCAGCAGCGCACACGGAGGGAGGCAGGGGCCCGGCTCCGGGGAAAGAGGCGCGCAGGGGTGGGGGCTCCTCCGGCGGCGGCAGCCTCGCCGCGCGTCCGAGGCAGCAAGTGGGAGCCAGACTCCTCCTTCGGGGGGCGGGGGGCTCCTCGCCCGCCCGCCGCGAGGCTCGGAGCCTCCCCGGCTCCCCCCTCCCGCCGCCGCCCTCCCCTCCTCCTTCCCTCCCCGCTTCCCCCGCCCCGGCGCCTGGAGGGGCGCGCTCCCGCCCACTTTCCGGGCCCCCCGCGCGGCCGTCCGCCGGGGCCCCGCCAGGCAGCCAGGCCTCGGCCCTCGGCCCCCGCCCGGGCCCGGCGACCGCATCCCGCCGCGGAGGGGAAGGGAGCGGGGGAAGCGGGAAGCCGGCCGGGACGAGGGAGGAGGAAGCGGGGCTCGCGCTGCGGAAAAGGAAAGGCGGCTGCCGCGCCTCGCGCCCCGCGCCCGCCCCCCAGCCCCGGGCCCGGCCACGCGCGGAGTGGGCGGGGAGCGAGGCGGGGGCGCTCTCACCTCCAGACCCGCAGCCGCCGCGGGGCACCGGTGCTGGGGTGCGCGCGGCTCCTTCCCGGGCGTCACGGCTCCCGCCCCTGGCCAGGACCCCTCCCAGGGCCCCAAGGGCCCCCTAGCCCGGGCGCTCCCTCTGGGGTCTAGGATTTCTCTCCCCTTCAGTTCCCACCGGGAGACACTAGGTTCCAGCTCCTAGTCTGAAAGGCCGAGATCCCCCTCCTGAGTCCCCACCTCCTTCCCCAGGGGTCCCAGGTCCCCAGTCCTCAGGTGCAGTGGCCGCTGCCTAACCCCCGGTGGTGCAAATGAGGACCTCAGAGACCCGGGCACCGGGTTTGAAGAAGGCCCTGCCTTAGGGGAGATCAGCAGGCTGCCCAGGGGTCATCCTGCCCTGGGGTGTTGAGAGGCCCCTTATGACCTGTAGCCCCCTGCCCTTGGGTGCAGAGGGGTCTACAAGAGCTTGGTGGAGTCCAGGGCACAGGTCACCAGGGCCTGGGCCTCCTAGACTCAGAGGGAGGTGAGAAGGGGAGTTTGGCCCCCACAGAGGCTCAGCTCAGCCACCCCAACAAATATTCATCCCTCCCCCCGCCCCATGGACTACCCCACTGCACACACCTCTGCATTGGCCTCCTGTCCCTGCGCTCATCACACTGTCAGACCTACATTCCTGAGGCCACCCGGTCAGCTTTGGGGAGAGCCCAGATGCTCAGGGAGGCAGACAGGGACATGGAAAAATTCCCCTCCCAGCTACCCAGCATGGCTCCTGGAAGGTGGAGACCCCACCTGAAAAGGTGTGTGCCAAGAAGAGAAGGTGTGGAAAAGGCATTCCAGGTAGAGGGAAGGGTGCATACAAAGGCCCTGAGAACCCGCAGGCCTCGGGATGTTTGGGAACGAGAGTTCAGTGGGGCTGCAGAGGAAGTGTAAGGAGTGGGGGATGAGGTAAGAGTTGGTGAGGGGAGCAGGAGCCAGTTAAGGAAGAGCCTTGTATGCCCATCTGGGCACTTGGACTTTATCAGGGCCAGTGAGGAGCCATGGAAGGTTGTTGCGCTAGAGTGTAAATTGTTCAGAGCTAGCTGTGGCAGCTCTGACAGGAGAGGGCACTTTAGGGAGCGAGGTTGGGGCTGGGGAGGGAGATGAAGGAGGCCTGGGCCAGGACCCTAAGGCAGAGGATAACAGGGGCCTACCCAGGAGACCGCGGGCAGTCACCTTTCTCCTGCTTCCTTGTCTTCAGACCCCACTTCTCTCACTCCATGCTGGGTGATTCTGGGGCAGAGCCAAGAGGCCAGGCTGGGAGAACACCGTTGGCCGAGCAGGTGGGAAGAATAGATGAAATGCAGGTGAGCCACCCAAGTGGTGGATGCAGCGTTGGCAGGCGCTGCGCCTCTCCTTGGGAGCAGGGAGTTGCTGCAGTCCCTGCATCCCTTGCCCACAGGTCAGCCCGGGAAAAGGCTCTCCCCAGTATCCCTCCCCCTGCCTGGCAGACCCCACCCAGCATTACTCTCTTCTGTTGCTTAGGGTCCACGCTGGGGTCTGCAGGGCCAGTAAGGACCAGACCCACAGAACAGGCTCTTTCCGGGCCAGGCAGCATTTAAGAAAGAGCACACGTCTGCGGTTAAGAAGGTTTGGTCAGTGGCCGGAGTCTAGCAAGGTCCCTTGCTCAGGTGGCTGCTACGTCTGTTTGACATCTGTGATGTCCTAGATGCCGGCTGTGTGCTAGGCCTGTGCTGGGCAGCTGCAAATGTGGGCATCACCCAGATGCAACCCTGCCCTACAGCCATGGGCACAGGTGTGGCTGGAGACCAGCCTGGATGAAAGAAGCCCACCCTGGGGGGTAGAGCAGGACATCCTAGAGGCAGGGTGGAAGACCAACCCTGAAAGAGAGGCAGAATGTGGGTGGGGGACAAACTGGAATATTTCCCAGAGCAGGAATTGCAGATGCCCAGGAGAAGTGCAGGGCGACAGGGAGATGGGGCAGTGGACCTTAAGACGGGCCACATGGGTCCCATGAGTGCCGTGCTAGCAGGCTGCAGGAGCCCCCAAGGGTATTTGAGCAAGACGCTCTGTGGTGTCCCTTTGTCCCTAGCACGCAGCCCAGGGCCAGTGTCTGTTGAGTGAGGGGTGAATCAGCAAATGAAAGATAAGATCCACTGACTCTAAACCTCCCCAGCCTCCAGCATTTTAGGTGTCCCCCAGCATGGAGGGGGGTCCTCCAGGAGGTCCCCCAACTCTGTGGACCACAGAGGAGCCTCCTGAACTCAACTAGGAAGCATCTGTCTCTCCTAGGGCTGCAGGCTTACCAGGCACGATGTCTCCAAGGGAGATAGAGAAAACTGTCATGGCTCCCTGGGGAACAGGGCTTGGGCACAATATCCCAGAAGACTCCACCTGCTAAGGACAAAGCCGCAGTTTGGCCATGATGTTAGGAGGACACAGGGTTTGGTCAGAGGTGTATGTGGCCTTCCTGGTCCCTGGGCCTGGTCCCTGACACCTGGCTTCCAAGGCCAACTTCTTTACCACCTCTGATCCCACCAACCCTCCCCTCAGCTCCCAGAACAACATCTCTTATCTCCCCTGAATATGCATTTATTGAGCACCTACTGTATACCAGCACTCAGCATTTCCTTTAGAGCTGAACACCAAAGGGGCCTGTGACTACCTGCACCACCCAGACCCAGGCACTCAGCTCAGAGCATGACCCTCACTGTCTCTTGTGACCCCCACACTTACCCTGGGCCAGCCTGCACCCCAGGGCTTGGGCTCCCTTGGGGCCCCAGTGCTGCAGCCTATGGGATGTGAAACTCAGGAGGTGCCGATGAGTGACCTCTGAATGACAAGGGAATGAGGATGCTGGGTGGGCCAGGATAGACCCATTCCTAAAAGAGCAACCAATCTGGCAAGTACAGCCAACATTCTGCTTTGGGGAAAATTTAATAACACAGTGGCACTTGTTCTTGGAGACTAGTGGAAACACCACGCGATTCTACACTGCTGAACCAGCCTGGGATGGTGTGCTCCAGTGGATGGCATTTCCCAGGCACCTACTATGTGCTAGAGGCTGGGAGAGCGAAAAAGGAAAAGACAGGCTCTCTGCAGGCAGGTTGAAAGATGCTCACGGCCAGGGGAGAAGTGGGCAGCTGAGGGGGCAGGGAGAAGTTAAGGCTGATGTGGTCTAGGGAGGTTTCAGAGGAGGTGATGGGTGAGCTCCCAAGCACTGAGAAGTTACCATGAGGCTAAATGGGAGAAGGCAGCCCAGCAGAGGGATGGTGGTGCAGAAACTTCGAGTCTCCAAAGGGCATGGTGTACTCTAACCTGGCCAAGAAACTCCCCTTCCAAGAATAGGTCCTGAGGTAGTAACTGCAGGCTGTTTATAATTTCCCCCAAACTGGAAATGACCTAAATGCTGAACCACAGGGGATAGTGTTAAAAATCATGGTATGTCCAGGGAATCTCAATGAAAATCATGTTGCTAAAATGAGATGCTGTGGGAAAATTATGTCCATGCTCAGTGAGGGGTATTTAGGGAGGGGTTTGAGCAGAGGGTGAGTGCGAATAGGGCTGCCCACCCAGGTCTGCGTGTGTTCTGACACAGTCCAGAAGCAGGTCACCTGGGGAGCTTCTCTAGGCCTGGAGCCTTGAGTGGAAAAGGTGTGCCTAATACTGGGACCCCCAGCTCTCCCCAACTCTGGCCAGACTCGGTACAGCCTATAATGATGGCCCCAACTCCTGAACCACACTCTGACCACTAACTTAAATCTTGCCTCTGCCACATTGTGACTCTGACCCTCAGTCTCTTCTTCTCCAAAACTGAGACAATAACCTCTACCTTGAGGGCAGATTTCACTGAGGCCTGTTGTGCCTGGTAAGTAGATAGTCAACACTCAGCAGGTGGAGGCTGCTAACACAATTCTGAATCCCAAGTCTGAGGATCCAATTCTAACCCAGTCTTGCCGCTAACTTTCTCAGGACCTTGGAACAGTTTCTCTGAGCCTCAGATTTCTCAACATCAAAAGAAAGGTGACAAAATAGCTCCCTCCTGAGCTTGCACTAAAATGAAATAAAGGAGTAAGGAGCTCCCTCCTTCTGCCCCCATCTGAGGTACCAGTCAGACTATTGTCCAGATGACCCCTCCTTACTCCATCCCATAGCACACCCCCTCCTCTCCACATCAGACCCTCAGGCCTTCACCCAGAAAGTCAGGCACAGAGCAGGAACATTATGTAAAATGAGCTCTGGGCCACTTAGCTGATTATTCCACAGGAGTCAGATTTGCCTGGAAGATGAGGCATCCACCACCGGACAACTGGCCAGTGTGCCCTGGCCCAGGGAAGCTGCAGCACACTTAGAATATCCAGGAGCAGGGACCTGGGCCAGCCAACCCCAGGCAGGGCTGACCACCCCCAACAGGCTTCAGGGCCTCTCCCAAGAGGAGGTCAGCTCTCCACCACCCCCAGGCCTCCAGCCACCACTCCTGGGCCTGCCCCTGTGGGGAAGCTTTGCCATGCAGAGCCCAGGTGGGCTAGAAGGACTGCCTTGCAGGCCTCGGCCCCTCATGTGCTGTCTGTAAACACTTTAGTGTCTTTAGAGAACTTTCCCAGATGCCTGGTAGCTGCTTTATTTCTCAGGCAGGTCCTTGGCTAGGGGCAGCCTTCCCTGCAAAGAGAGACAAGAAGCCCCATTTTAACGGTGAGGAAACTGATGCCTCGGGAGGTTCTGAGACATCCAGCTGGTAGATGGTAAAGCTGGAGCTGGAAGGCGAATCCTCGGACATGGCCCAATGTCCCCCTCCACCCACCACCCCCAGGTGCCAGGCCTGCTTCCAACCCCTTCCGACAGCTCAAGTACCACCCGGGCTCCTGGGATGGCCAGACTGCGAGGAGCTGTCCAAGGTCCTGGCCAGGCTCAGCGCTGCCCCACAGCCTTCTCTGATCCATCCTCCAGCTGCCCCCTTTCCCCCACCTCGTGGATGTCAAAGAGAAGCATGCAAAGTTGGACCTGCTCAAGAGCTCCCGACCTTGCCCTGCCTGCACCCCCTGAGTGGCCTTGGATTCTGCACTTCAACTCTCAGAGTCTCAGTTTCCTTTCCTGAAAAATGGGTGCAGTTGGGGAAAGCAAGGAGGTGATTTATATTCAGTGTACTTCCATAGATATCACTGCCACCTCTTTTGAATCAGACTTGGCCCAAACAAAGCCAGAGACCCAGAGGGGCCCAACCCTGTCCTTGAGCTTGGACCCCAGAAGGTATGGGGCCTGGAACAAGCAATGACCACACACTTCTGGCCAGGCATAGGGGGTCAGATGGGGACACGAGGTCAGGGGAACACAGTGGGACCCCAATCCCTCCCAGGTAGCAGAGAAGCCTTCCCAGTGGTGGTGCTTGGAGAGTGCAGGTAACCAGGGCCGGGGAGGCTGCATAAGCAAAGGCCCGGAGGCAGGCACGGATGGAGTGTGGAGTGGAGGAGGGAGGGCAGGCAGAGAAGGACAGGAGGCAGAGGTGGGCTTGAATTTAGAGGCCTCTCCTCCATACTCTGATCCTGCGGCCGCAGTCCCCAGACAGGTGACGGGACTGGGCACCGGCTCAGGTCAAATCCCTGGAGCAGCAGAGCCTGAAGCTTGGAAGCCTGGGTGGAGGGCGAGGGGCGTGGGCAGGGGGCTGGCAAGGAGGGGCCCACGGGGCAGAAAGGCCAGGGCTCCCTGACTTGCTGGCTAACAGCGACAGCAGCCTGCACTGGCTGAGCATTTCCTCCCACATGCTGCGCCAGGGTTTTCCCACAGCGCTCCTCATTTCATCCTTCCGACACCCGCACGGCTCAGCGGGGAGTAGCGGGCGAGGGCAGCAGGGACGGGGGACGCAGCAGGGTGCCGGCCGCCAATGCCCCTCCTCTTTACTGATCCGGACTTCAGTGTCCACATCCGGGAAGTAGGGGGTGGTCCTGCCTGCCTCGTGGGGTCCTGGTGAGGCTGGGCAAAGCAAAGATGGGCAGGGGGTCCTGAAAACTGGGCCCTCCACCCTTAGGGACATTTTGATATCTGCTGGATCCATCTTGTCTTCCTGTCTCTGGGGCAGCCGTCTCAGGAGCCACCCCACCCAACACAGGTGTCCAGACACAGCTTGGATTTGTGGGTGCCACCAGCGTCACCCTCCCACTCCCTAGAGGCAGAGAAGGGCCCAGCAGGCCCAGCACCCGGTCCCCGCAGGCTGTCGTCCCCAGGGTGGGGGCAGTGATGGTGCGGGAGCCACACGTGGGGGAGGAGGGAACAAAGGAAGGTTGGCTCCTGAGTCCCGGGAAAGGGACAACAAGCAGGATCCGAGCTCGGGTTGGTGGAGTCCGCAGAGATGTGGGGACTCGCAGCCCACAAGCCCGCACTGGTCACACTGAGGGGACAGTGGGAGCCCCGGAGGAGAAGAGGCTCAGGTCACGCGCCTGTGTCTCAGCCCAGGTATCCGGGCAGGGGCCACACAAACTGTAGGGCCCCTGGGATGGGCACAGGCCCTGGAATGAATGCCCCAGGGAGGCGGAGGCTGGGAGGTGATGGCACTGGGCACCGGCTCCGAGCAGGCACCTCCTACCGTGGGCAGCAAGACCTGAAACGTAGGTGTCTTCATGCCTTGTCTCCCATCCAGCAGCCCCACATCCAGCAGCACCCCAAGTCCTGTTCACTCACGTCCTAAAAGCAAGTCCACCCCTGTCCCCCTCCCCATCCTCACACTCTTCTCTGGGCTCCCTGCTCCCCGCAGTGTGCCCCACTCTCTGCCTGGGACTGTGCCTCTCTCCCTTGCGTAGGAACCCTCGCTGGATTCCCCTTGCTCTTGAGGCTGTTTCCCACTGGGACTGGGGAATCTCTGCCACTGGGGATGCACTTTCCAGGAGACTGTAGCTGCTCTGCCCTCTGCCTTGGCCCGTGGCCAGTGACAGGGCCCTGAGCCTCTGACCCCTGGGCTGTATCAGGAATCACAGAGGGTGGCAGCTGGGCAGGTCGATGGGCGTGGCTGGGGTTCCTACTTCCCCGGGGGTCTTCCTGGAGCCCACTCCTGGACCACTCCAGAGCCTGCCCATCTCTCCCCCGCACCCCTACACTTGGGAGGCAGTGCAGGAAGCTGGGAAGAGCAGAGCCTGAGGTGCCAGGCAGGCCAGGCCGGCTGCTGGGGTCGTGGACCAGGTGCTTGACCTGTTGCCTCACCTGTGAAATGGGGGTCATGATGCCTACCATGTAAGGCTGCCACGATGACGTGAGGTAAGGACCAGGAGCTGGCCTAGTGCTGGCTCTGACCCCCAGCAAGCAGCAAAGCGGTGCTGGTCCCAGGAGACCAGCAGGCCCCTGCCCCAGCCCCCTGACCACCACAGCCCCAGGCTGTCACTGCCAGACTCCAGCCCCATGCCTACCACCCAGCAGGCACTCAGTAAACGTTAAATGCACCAGGATATATCAGACAGAGGAACTCCCAGGAAACACACACCCTCACATGCACGCACACATCCAGCTTTTGCTGATGCTTGAAATCTCCTGACAGGGAAGTCTTTACCCCTTGGTGAAAGGCAGTATCCCAGGGGTACATCATAGTAGAGCTGGGGGGGTTCCTTACCAGCCTCCACATGCTCTCTACTGGCCCCCTTCAGAATGGAAGCCTCCACTGCATTCCTGCAGGGCTTCCATGCCTCTGCGTCATGCCTCCCAGGCCCCGCTTCCCCTGGGGCCTGTCCCAGCTTTGGGTACTTCTGCCATCAGAAGGTTCTTCCTTCTGTTGAGCTTGTAGGCTTTTCCCTCTTGGTCCCCACCCCACCACCCCAGGGCTACACAGAACACTTAGCTCCCTCCACTGGCCCTGAGGAGTCCTGGAATCATCTGCAAGAACTCCCTAGACCTGCTCAATTCCAGATTCCACTGCCCTCACCTGCAACTGTGCCTCAGGTAATCTGGTTGCAAGTCACCTGCCCTTCTTGGTCCCCTTGTCCAGATGAACCTTAGGCTTGCCCCCAATGCAGTGTTCAGGTGAGCAATGGCCAAGGGAAGAACCTGGCTAAGTAGTATGGTACTGCTGCCATGGCAGCCATTCACACTCTAGTCTGAATGTTTGCAGTCCTTGCCTTAAAGCAGGTTTGAATCAGAATCATCAAAGTTAGATCCAAGAGGGATCTCAGTGCCTTTCTGCTCCAATCTCTACCCTATTCCTCTACAGAAGGGGAAACTGGGGTCAGGGTTGAAGAAGAAACAAAGGAGAGTAGATACTCTGTCCCCCGATAGAGGGGAGGAGAAATGGCTCCTGAAGAGTAGGTCAAGTTTGGGATAGGGGCTGAAAACAGACTCTTGTTGTTTCTCCAGCCAAGATTGTTAACACTCAGTTACCAGAGGCCCCAGGGGTGGCTGATAAATCTTATTGCACTAATTCACCAGGAAAATCACCCATTTCGCAGATGAGGAAAGTGAGGTTGGAGCCATCGAGTGAATTGGCTAAAGCCACATGGTGACCCTGCTCAGATGTTCATGATCCAGCTGAGCTCCACGTGCCTCCCCTCCCCGACACCGCCCTGCAGACAGCTGAGGGGAAGCAGCAGATGTGTGTGCAGGCACAGCCCCCAAGCCACACCTCAACAGGACAGGTTTCATTCAGCCCCTTCCTGACCTCTAGTGCTGCACCCCCTGCACAGACCTGCCTCTGCCTTTCGTCTCCTAACCTCCTAGAATAGTAATGCTCATCCCCAGGTCACAGATAAACTCGTCCTGAGAGGGTGGACATGCCCAGGGCCACACCTTGAGTCCCTGGTGGAGCTGGACATGTACCCACGGCATCCCCTACCTCCCAAGCATAGACCATACACTGTGGCCGGCAGCGGGCACCCCTCACGGAGGGCAGTGCTCTTCTCGGTTAAGCCGGGACCCCGCCCCAGAATCCTTCTCACCGAGCAGCCGCTGCGAAGGGAAACCATGACCAGTGGCTGCTCCTGGCTGGGCCGGGCACCCGGATCTGGCTGAGGCTCTCCGGGATGGTGCAGCATTCCACAGCAAGCCTTCCGCTCCTCTTATGCTGTAACAGGCCCGAAGCAAGAGGCCAGAGGGGCTCTGTGGCCACCTCTCGGCACAGAGGCAGAGAAAGAGGTGACTAGACCCAGGCCACACAGCAGGGAATGAGGGTCTGTTCCCTGCATGCCCCTCCCAGCACCCCCCACCCCCAGGGTCTCACCCTGCTGCCTCCCCAAAGCGCAGTAGAGCCTGGGGGCCTTCCAAAGCTGTCCCTGCCTGCCTACCAGGGCCCCCCAGACACCTTGCCCCCAGGCATACTGGCCTGTGGGAAAGTCAGGTGATTGTCTCCAGGCCATTACAAATTTACCTCCCCTCAAGAACCTGCTGAGCTCCCACCTGCCCTTGGGGGCCTGCAGTCAGCTCTGGTCCCACCGCCCGGGTCAGGGGTGGTAACTTCCCTGCAAGCCCCCCTACCCCCACCCCAGCCCCAGCCCCACGATGGTCCAGCAGGGCCCGTGGCCCCGGTCAGGCCCTCCATACGGCCCACCCTCCCCAGAGGCTACTTCAGACCCGCCCCCTCCTCACCGCACATGCCTTGAAGGTGATCATGTCATTCCCTCACCAAGCGCGGGGGGGGGGGGGGGGGGGGGGGCCCTGCCGGCCTAACCCCAAAGCCACAGCCTTCCCTGATGGCCCCGTCTCCTGCCCCTCCTCCCCACTCAGGGACCCACCCCCCCAACCAGTACCCCCTTCTTTGCATCTTCAGGCACCCCCTGCTCACCAGTTCCCGTCCACCAGCACTCACCCTGCTCCCATCTCCTGACCCAAAAAAAAGCCCTCTGTCCGTCTGGCTGAAACCAATCCATACAACGGCTTGGCTTAGCCACAGGAATTTCTTGGCTCACAGTTTTGAGGCCAGAAGTCCAGAGCTGAGGCATTAGTGAGACTGTGCTGTGTCCTGGAAGGCTGCAGCATTTGAGGCTGGCTACCCGCTACCCTTGGGGCTCCGTGGCTTTTCCATCACATGGTGACATCCTCTCCTTTCTCCTCTGGATCCCTTTGACCTCCAGCTTCTGCCACTCCCTGTGGCTTCTCTTTCTGTGTCCAGTTTCCTTGGTTCATAAGGGCTTTTAGCCAGGCTGGAGGAAGGCTCCCCCTCCTGCAGTTTAGGCACCTTAACTAACAGCATCTTCAAAGCTCCTATTCACACATGGGTTCAGGGGCTGGAACCCAAGCAGGCCTTTTGGGAAGGACATGATTCAATCCCTGACATCTTCCCACATCACACTCTGGCTGCTAGAGGCCCCATCCTTTCTCCCTTCTCAAGTGAACTTCTTGAAAAGTCACCCACACCTGCTGTCTCTGCTTCCCTTCCTTTCCCGGCCCCTCCTCGGGCCAGGGCAGGTCACCAAGGCCTCCTGGTGGCCGCGACAGTCTTGCTCAGGCCTTGGCCTGCCGAGCCTGGCGAGTGGGCCTCCACCCTGCTGTCATGGCCAAGTGCAGCCTCCTGGCTGAGCCACTCAAGTCCACCCGTCCTGGGCCTGGGGATATCGCCAGGCTGGTCCCCTGGCCCGTGCCTTCCCACCCCATTGTCCAAGCATCCCGACCAACGGCCTTCTCATTTGGTCTGGGCCCCCATACTGGCCCTGCCCTCTGCATCCTTGATGTATGACCCCCACAAACGTACCACTTACTCCCCACCCTCACCATCTGCCAGGCATTGCACAAAGCCTGGGTTAGCCAATCCCAGCCTCGATCAGCCCCGTTTACTCACTGACTCTGGAAATATTCGTTGAGCACCTACTGGGTGTCACTCACTGCTGTAAGTGCAGAGGGTGCAGCGGTGACCCGCAAGGCAGCTGTGATCGCCCCAGTTGCACAAATGTGGAAACTGAGGCCCAGAGAGGCTAAGTGCCTTCCCCGGGCTCACACAGCCATGGGGGAGGGGGTTCAAAGTCCTTTACCCACCCCCACCTCCATGCTGTGGCGTCCCTGCCCCAGCACCCTGCCCCTGGAGCCCAGCACCCTCTGTGCTTTGTGCTTCTCCCCAGGAGCTCCCCTCCCACTGCCTGGTCGCCAGCCCGGCTGCTGCCTTCCCGGGAGCCGCTGCCAAGCTGTCAGCTCCTGTCATCACCCTGTGGGAGCCAGAGGGAGCGCCGGCAGCAGCCTTGGCACCCGCTGGCCTCGCAGCATGCCCCCCCCCCCACCCCCGAGGAAGGGAAGCAGCCAGTGCCAGGATCCAACCCTCCAGTTACAAGTCAGGAAATTGAGCCTGGGCAGGAAAGGCCAGGCTTCCACAGGGCCTCCTGCTAAACTGGCTAAATTAGTAAATCAACTCATCACGGTGAGGATCTGTGGAAGGCAGGGCCGCTCTCCTGGAGCCCTGGCCCCTTCCATGCTGCACCAGCCCCTCCAAGCCAAGCACGGGCAGGAGGGCACTTCCCCAGGGGTCATGGTGCCCCCCACCCAGATGCCAGGCTGAGCCTCAGCCCCTGGGGGCACCTGGTGGCCACGGAGACTTAGGGCTGGAGGCGTGGCCGCCCAGGGCTCAGTACCCGTCTCCTTGGCAGCCGCTTCTCCCCACGCTGGGGCATCCGTCTCACCCTTGAGGACAGCCACACGTGGTTCCTGGAGGGGGGACCTCTGCATCCCCGTCCTGACAGGAAGCCCCACAGGCAGGTGAGAGCTGGCGGGGCACAGAGACCCCTCAGAGAAGCACCAACCTCAGCAAACTCTGTCCCATGTCCTCAGCAGTGAGGCCAGGAGGACACGTGCTGGCTCACCCGGCCCCGGCTCCAGCATCCCCTCCGGCCAGTCCCCCCTGCCCTCGAGCCTTTGCTTCCTTCCCTGGCCAAGTGCTCAAAGCTTCTTGGTCGAGCCAGTGGCAGGTGGAAGGACATGAGGGACCTGCCCTCGCCCCCTTCCTCCTGCTGTGCCCCTATGGGAGAGGGAGCACCACGGCAGTGGGGGGCCCCGTGAGGGAGGCAGGTGGACAGACCACCCTGCTGGGCCTCAGTAGCGGTTGGCAAGGCCCCTCACCGGCTGTCACTCCACGGTGGGGTGGAGAGACACAGGCTGTGCCGGGACAGGTCGGCCCGGGGACCCCAGCCGTGAGGGAGGTATCAGTGCAGGGCGTGGGCTGACCTCGGCATTACGGGTGGTAACGCTTTCTCTTGCACCAGGAACCACATCCAAGCAGCTGAAGGGAAAACAGGCTGCTGTCTGCGAGGACGGCAAACTGAAGGAAAAATCGAGAAACAAGTGCCACGGGCTCCAAAGACCTGGCAGGAACATGGGTGGGAGACAGGGTGGTTGTTTGAGTGGCCAGGCAGCTCTCGGGGTCCACGGGCCCAGCCCACTCCTCCATGGTTCAGGAGAGGACCCCATTGGACCCCTGCTTGGGCCAGGTGCCCAGTCTGGACCAATCACCTTGACTGGTGCAGAGAAGGGTGCAGAGGTCAGCCGGACCCTAACAGAGAGGGTCCTGATGAGGCAGACAGACACCTGGTCATGGGGCAGGGCAGAGGCATGAACTGAAATCAGCCAGATAATTGTGTGAGCGTCCTGGTAAGGCAGGTCCCATTACATTCATTCATTCAACCAAGAGGCATTGAGTACCTGCCATGTGAAGAGTCTGCTCGGGATGCTGAGGACACAGGGATGAGGAAGACAGACAAAGAGAGGCAGGACCCTGGAAACGAAGGAGGGAGTGGATGCAGAACAGACGGAGGAGGGCAGGCAGCAGGACACGGGACATTGGAGCAGGTGGAAGGAGGGGAAGCTGCTGGCCAGGGCTCCAGGACGGGCAGTGCTTGCTGGTGAGACTGAGGGTTGGGGGCAGGATGGGAATTAGGGGGAGGATAAGAGTTCAGGGATACACGGCTTGAGCCCACGGTGTCTAGGGAGACGCAGGAGGGATGGCTAGAGGTGCTGGCTGCAGGGACAGAGGCCTGGGCTGCAATCAGGGATTTGGGGTGGGGGGTGACTGGCTCGGGCACAGGTGGTCTGGGAGGCCAAGGCAGTGGCCCAGATCATCCAGAAAATGCCTCCAAGGTAGGGGTGCAGGAGGAGCACCCCGCAGAGAAGATGGAGGAGAACGGGGAGGGATGAGACCAGATCTTAAAGGGAGGTCAGGACTTAACACCCAGAAGCTGATAGGGGGCTGGGGAGAGGGTGCCCTAAGTGGGTGGGAGGTGATGGAGATGAGAAGGGGAGACACCCCCCAATTCTCCCTTCCGTGGGAGAGATTCTCCATTTTGTGGAGAACGGTGACCCCGAAGTGCCCTGACGACAGAGATTTCTTTGGATGAAACCTGTTGGGAAGTGGCCCATTTCTGTTCCCAGGGCCCTGAAGCAAAGCCGGGGGTGTCCCCTACATGGAGAGGGAGGCCCCGGCCAGCTCTGGCTCCTGATTTAGAAGGAGCAAGAGAGACAAAAATGGGTCCAGCGCAGAATCAACGTCTCGCAGCCGATGGGAGAAAGCAGATGGGAACTTCCCACACTCCCACCCAACAGTGAGGCAGATGGACAGATGGTGTCCTGGGGCCGCGGGGGTCCCGGGGCCTCCTGTAAGGATGACCCAGGCCTTCGCCTGGGCGTGCATGACTCTCACCCCTGCTCTGTGGCTCTCGCAGGCCCTTGGCCTGGGCTCTGGGCCCTTCCGGGCTGACGCCTCCTAACCTGGAGCCCGTCTCCTTGGTCCCCTTGTCCCAGCCGCCCCCCTCCCTGGAGAAGGGTCTGGGTGCTGGCGGTCAGGTGCTACCCATGCAGCCCTCTTGAAACTCAGGCTCCAAATAACCAGCCACGGCAGGCCCTGGAGGCCTGAGAGTGCCAAGGTCGCTGCCCAGCCCCCACCCCAGCCCCCGCCCCCAACAATCCACTCTCAGCGCTGAGCCCCAGCAAGCCCAACCCATTCCCTCTCCCTTTGACTAGCAGCCCCTGGGAGAGGGTCTGCCCCAGAGGGGAGACGAGAAGCAATAAGAGAGATTCCAGGCCCTGGAAAGGGGTTAGGAGGTCCCAACTCCCAGCTGGTGGCCTGGGGTCAGTCACTCCCCTGCTCCAGGCCTCACTTTTCCCGTCTGTGGAATGGGCTGATGCTAAGTATAATCTCCACCTCCTAGGGCCATCTCACCTCTGCCATTCACACAGAGACCATGGGGGGTCGACCCCAAGGAAACCTCCTCCTCAATCAGGGCCTCCCCCAGCAGTGCCCGGCCCAGGAGTCCCTTGACACCCATCTCTGCCCCCTCTCTCTGTCTGGAGTCCCAGGGATGGTGTGAGGGCCTGCAGGAAAGAGTCCAGGGGCTGTGGTCACAGCTGCCCAGCGGCCAGTCAAAAAAAGCTGGACCCAGCTTCGTTTCCCTCAAGGGAGGCCCTGACCTGACCCACCCCCGACCCAAAACCTCAGTTTCCCCATGTGTAACATGGGGCTGATGGCATCGGGCCAATCGTCAGGCAGCGCAGGTGAGGCCTGGCAGGAGTAGCCTCTGCCACCATCTGTACCCCCCACCCCCAGCTCAGCGCTCACAGGCAGAACACTTTGCAGAGTGCCACAGTTTATAGGGGTGACAAAGAAGAGTGGTTGTGGCAGGACAGGGGCCTGGCAAGGCAGGAAGAGCTGGGGAGGGGCTCAGGTGGACACAGGCTCCAGTCCCAGGTGCCTTGTGTAAGAGCTGGTTGACCCTGTGCAGGTCACTTAACCTCTCTGAGCCGGTCTGTTGGGACTAAATGGGGAAAGGCATATGAGGTGCTTAGGAGACAACTGCACACAGTAGGAGCTCAATTAATGTCAGTCCCATGTAGACTTCTCTCCCCAACTCTGGGAACAGTAAGGAAAGATGCTTGTTCACTGTCCCCCTCTCCCTCTCTCCACCCTCCCTCCACCCAGAGTTCTGCCCACTGCCAGGGAAGACAGGGGCTACCTGTGCACTGGGTGTCCCACACTGAGCCACTCTGGTGGCCCCTCAAGCCCCCTCCTGCAGCATGCTAGGAAGACTTTACCAATGGGCTCTCAGGGAGATGGGGGTGGGGACCCCTGCTCCTCAGCATTTGCCAATGTCCACAGTGTAAATACCCCCACCCCCCACCCCCCACTGCTCGGGGAGTTGGGAACAGCTGTGGGGCGGCTCTGAGGCACAAATGAGAGGAGCTCTGGCACACTTCTGCCCACAGCCACTCTTTCTGCTCCCCCTCAGTGACCCCCTCACCCCAGGCCTTGTTCCTGCTCTCCACCAGCATCAGGCAAGTTCCTGCCTCAGGCCCTTTGCACTTACGGTTGTGGCCCTGAGCCTGGAACGTTCCTCTCCACAGTTGTGGCTTGACTTTCCAGGTCACCTCTTCAGAGAAGTCCACCCTGACTGCTGCTACTACTTCTCCCCCTTGCACACACACCCACTGTCGCTCTCTGTGACCTCGTGCCATTTTACGTCCTTCGCAGCTTTCACTTTGACTTGAAAGTGTGGTTGGCAGTTACCTGTCATGTGTATTCACCTGTGTGTTCCCTGCCTCACCTGCGGTGGTGTTTGGGAAAGGGGCCCTGTCAGGCTCACGCTTGCTGGGTCACTGCTTTTAACTGGGGGCCTGCCAACATAACAGCATGAATGAATGAATGAGCCGTGAACGTCCGACCTGCATGGACTGTGCCTCCATGGCTCCCTCCTCCCAGACCCACAGCTGTTCTAATTGTCCCCCACCACGGCTGTCTCCCCTGGCGGCCATGCCACAGGGCCACCCTCTGTCTGTAATTGTGGCCGCCTGCCTCTTTCTCCCGGACCGTAACTCCCCCTCTTCAGCAGAAACAGAGCCCAGCCCTGCTGAGCGGCTCCTGTTGACACAGAGGTGACCTTGTGGGGGCTGCAAGCCCTCCTGAGAGGCCAGGGAGGGAGAAGCGTGCAGGCGTCCCCCACCCCCCGCAGGCCCAGGCGGGAAGAGCTGGAGGCCGCAACCCAGGACAAAGGGCTGGAGGGGGTGGAGCCCTTCCCGGGAGAGAGGGTTTCCAGGGGCGGGGCAAGGGCGCTAGGAGGACAGCCCTGGAGGAGACCGATTCATCCATGGGACCGGACCCCGAGGGGGCGCTGGGAGAGGTGCTACTTGCTGGATGGGGGCTTTGGACACACAGACAGATGGACCTGGCCAGAAAACCCTCCCGTTGTGCAGCCTCAGGCCAGTGGCCTCCCGCACCCCAAGCCTGGGGCCTCCTGTGTAAAAGGCGCAAATAACAATAGCCCCTTCCAGGTGGTTTCCACATGGGTGTTACAGGGTCTGAGTCGGTAACGTTGTACAGTGCCGTGAACACAGCAGGTGCTCCATAAACCCTCTCTCTGTCCTCTCTGCAGACCCTCTCTCTGTCCTCTCTGCTAGATTTTTCACATTCCCTCCCTGCCCAACCCCCCCCATCGGTCTCCTGACTCAACGGACCATCCCCCCAGGCTGTCCACCTGATGCTGAGCCCAGAGCAGGCCCCTCCCCCTACCCAGCTAGGCTGGGCCTCAGGCCCAGAGAACGGGGGTGCCGCCTCCATGTCCCTGGCTGGGGCCCGGGTACCAGCGGCCCCTCTGGCTGCGGATTCCTGTGCTCAGGGCCGAGTGGGTGTGGGGGAACCTTGGAGACGAACCTCTGCCTCGGCCCCCTGTTTGTGCCCCAGCCCTGCCCACCCCACCCCAGACCTCGTGCATGAGGGACCCCACAGGTTCCTGGCCTTGATCTCTGCCGCCGGGCCCCTCTCCCCAGGTCAGGACAGCTCGGGATGGGTCCCGGTGGGCCCTGCCTGCATGGGTGAGCAGCAGGTGCTTTGTGGGGGCAGAGCATGGGCTGTGGGGGGAAGACGGGGTGCCTGGCTCAACCTTTTGACCCCTGCATGAATAACAAACATTTATCAGGCACATTCCAAGAAAAATTATTTTCTGGATCAAAGCACATTATGTTAATTTAGCTCTTTGGCCAGTCTTTTATTGAAGACTATTCAACGGTTTCTAGTATATTATTTTTATTTTCATTTTCATCTTACTGAACACATTTTCACTGAGATCAATATTTTTCCACTTGACATTTTCAACAAAGAGTTCATCTTCTGAGCAGGGTTTTAGACATGTCACGTTTTTGCCCAGCATAGCTCATGCCACTGTGGGTTTCTTTGGTGGCGATTTTTTTCCATCGAATCCACTGTTGCAGGAATGCATGTTACAAGTTCTAAATTTGAATGAAAAGATTTGACTCTTCCATCAATTCCTAAATCAGCACATTTTTCCATGGGTAGGTTTGGTTTGGGGTTGATCATTCTCCCAGTGAGATTCCTTTGTCCCTGGATAAAGTTCTCAGGGTTCAACTTGACCCTTTGCAGCAAAGGGTCATTTCAAGCTACAGAGGCCAAGGGCCAGAGCACACTGGGGTCAAAACACCCCGGGGCCAAAATGCCCTGTAAGTGCGGAGGCAACACTGGGGGAAAAAGTCCCTGGAAAACAGCAACGACCCCTTTCAAGCAGGGCTGCGAAGGGCCCAGAGGCTTCGGAGACGAGGCTCCTGGGGTGGGCAACTTCTCCTGGTGTCCGCGGCCCTTCTTGGAGTGTGGAAGGACCCGATGGGATATAGCAAGTGGAACACCACTTCCTTGACTCGGCAATGTGCAATTCTGACTTCTGTCTTGCTAGCAGCCTCCCTGCCTGGCTGGAGTAAGCCGTCCTCTTGCCACCCTTCAGATAAAACTGCAGACCCGGAACCGACGCCTTTGTGTATGCAGGCTTGCCAGAGACCCCGCAGCTGAGGCCCCAGCTGAGCCCTGACCAGGCCCACAGGCCCCGTGAGAGGGTAAACAGGTGTTGTTTTCAGCCACTAAGATTTGTGCTTATGAACGAATACATCAGGCAAACATCATCATCATCACAGTCAGGTGATGGAGGAGGCGTGGTGGTGGTGGGATGGAGACATATTCTTATACTGATCCCCTGCTGTATGCCAAGCCCTGTTGTAAGGGCTTCACGTGCGCTGTCTCATTTGTTCCTGGCAATAACCGAAACCATCCTGTGGTGGGCATTTACAGAGGAAGCCACTGAGGCTCAGGGCAGTTAAGACGAGGCCCCGTTCCAGAGCCTGGCTCTGAGCTAAGAACTGGTTGGAGAAGAGGGAGGTGGGCAAGCAGCAACCATCCCAATCCCCTCTCTCCTCCCCAACCCGTCTATCACCCACAGCCTTTCCTTCCTTGGGTGCAGATACCCTTTATCCTGTCATAGAAGTCATCATCTAGACACAAATGCACGCACACTGTCCTGCCGCAGACGTGTTTCCCAGAAACATGATATCAATTTTACCTGCGCTTTTAATCCGCATTTAATTCTTTTGATTGTCTGGTTCTCCATTTGCAGGGGAATCTGAACTACCTGATCATGTCTCACTTCACCTGCCGTACGGGAAATAGATTCAATTAGAAAAATCTATTGCTAATTTGAAAGCTCTGATTCTATAATTTCTTACAGAGAAGACATGTAAATTGCATGTTATTTAATACCCTTCCATGGCAGGGGACAGTTATAATCTGCTCTCCACTCTTCTTACAGATTCCTGACAAGGAGGTGGGGAGGGGAAGGGGAAGGAGAAGAAGGAGGAGGAAGGAAGACAGGGGAATATTTTTAAGGCTGGTCTCTAAGCAGAGCTGGAAGGGCCTCGGGACATTTAGCTGGTTCAGTGTAGGTCTACCAGCCATCCCATGGGGCAGCTGACTCCCAGACAGCCCGTACCCCCAGGCCCTCTGGCCTTTCCCTACTCATCTGGAAGCTATAAAATCACTGCAGTGGACTGAAGGCAGCCAGGACACCCAGATTCACATTCTACCTTCTTCGTCACCTGCTGTGTGACATAGACCAGTCCCTTGACCTCTCTGGACCTTGGTAAAATAGAGGAACAGCCATACCCTCCAATTTGATGTGTTGGGAGGATCAAGCCCAATATTGAGTGTAAAATAAGAAAGGGAGGCTTTGCAAATGATAAAACACGACCCCCTCTCCCCATGACAACAGGAGCCAAAAAGCTTTGGGAGTGAGGGGCTCGGCTTCTCCAAAGACCCCCTCTCCCTCACCCCCTTAGGCCTTGGCTATCCCCCTCCCCTCACCCCCCAAACTGCCGAGAAGGTCTTTCTCTAGTTGGCCTGGATCTTTCTGGCTCTGGGGTTTTTTCAAGTTGAGACTTTCTTCCCACATGCTTGTGGCAAACAGGCTCCCCCACGTACACACAAAGATCTGGTGCCTGGCTGTAAGCACGTGCAAGAAGCCTGCACCATGGGGGTTCTCTCGGGTGGGGAGCTGGGGGTAGAAAACAGAGACCTAGTTTTCATTTTATGCCCTCTGGTTTTGTTTGGATTTCTTCCCTCCCACCCGCCCTCGCTTCTTTCCCTCCTCCTTCCTTTCTATCATGAGCACACATTACTCAGAACAGGATTTTACCCCTCCATTCATTTTTACAAATGAAGCACGTGACCGAGGCCCCCCAAACCTCCCCCACACACCACCGCTTTCCTCCCCCTGGGAACCCCTTCTTCCTGACCCTCTGGCCCATCTTCCTACAGCGGGGCCCCCACTCAGTCAATCATTCCTTCATTCGGGGTCACAACTTCTTGAAGCACCTGCCCCAGCCGGCCCCCAGGCTGGGCAGCCAGGAGGGGTCCCTTCCACCTGAGCAGCCCCTGAAGCTGGGATTCGGAGGAAGAGCAAAGTTCTGCTGTTCCCCGCAGAGGGCTGTGAACAGACATAGCCCCCCCATCCCCACCCCCAAACCAAATACACTGGCACGGGGCGCCCACACAACCCGCCGCAAAGCCTAGGGAACCCACTGGCAGGCGAGCTGGCCGGCGCCACCTGCCGGACACACATGAGAAATGCACCCTGGCGCGCGCCCTGCACCTGATCTGTCCAAGCTGAGGAGGCACTCAGGTTTCCTCTCCCCTGGGTGGCGGGTCCTGAGCTCCCGCCAGGTGCTGGCACAGCGCCTTCCTCCCCTACAAGTTTCTCCAAACAGCTGCCTCAGGTGTTTTTCACAGATGTGTCTTTTTTCCGTGCCAAAGGTTTGTCAGCCACTCCATTTATCTCCACTCACTCCCCACGGGTGTACTGAGGGCCAGGCCCTGTGCCAGGCATGGGTGACACAGTGACAAACCAGTATTAATGGTCCCTGTGGGCTCTGCGGGAGGAGGCGGAGATGACACAACTCATTACCCAAGGACCCATTCATTACCAGCATGCTATGCTTCTAGAGAAGGAGAGGTTGCCACATTGTATCAATTGCTCACCACCTGGGTTCTGCAAGGAGGACGCAGTTGCTATTTAACTGATGAGGCCCAGAGAGGTGGAATGACTTCCCCAAGGTCACACAGCAAGGAGGAGGTAGAGCTTCGATAGGGACCCAGGTCAACCTAGAAGATGAAAAAATTCAAGGTCTCTTGCAGACCTGTGGATACAGACACAGCCCCCCCCGAACCCCAAAATACCCTTCTAGGGGGTGGCTCTTTCTCTAAAAGCTGATTTTAGTAGATTAGACCCAAACCCTAAGAAGAGCCGTGTTCACCTGTTCCTGTCCCATCCAAAGAAATGAAAAGAGAGGACATCATGTCCTCAAACACAGCCCACCAAGATAGCCTTCCCTCACCCCCACTCCAGGCCCCACCAGGACCTTTTTACCAAACGAGCCCACCTCCTTCAGGAGGGAAGAAGACTCTGCAGCAAGATGTGGTGGTCCCTGGGCCACCAAGGAATTCTCATCCCCTGCCCAGGCCTCCCTTCCCACTCCTTTCCAGCAAAGGAAGGGGCTGGACACTCTAAAGGCCTGGGCTAAGCTGAGATATGATCATCTTCTTTGCCCCCTTCCCTTCACTAGCAAGTGCAGAGACACCCAGGCCCCTCAGTTTCCCCAAGGTAATCCGTCTTTGGAAGACCAAAATTAAAACGATCTGGAGATTGTGGAGGCAAACAGGACCCACAGACGCAGCTCCCAGAGGCGGCAACCAGGGCATCCCTGCCTCCCGTTACAACAGAGATGTGGCCTTGGCACCCTGGGGTCCCAGGGGGGGGGGGGCTCAGCAGGCCGGCCCCTGGCTTCTCGCTTTCCCCTCCTAAATCTGCAGATGCTCCTGGAGCTGGTATCTGAAGCCCCCTAAGGCTCTCCTGTGAGTGTGGTGGAGAAGATGGGGGCTCTGGGGCCAGGATCTCCTGCAGAATGAGGACAATGGCGGCCCTACCTCTTCCACAGACCGACGGATTTGACGATGCTGCACCTGGGGTGTCATGAGCAGTCAAATAGGGCCCACCCAAGGATGTCTGCCCAAGCTGGCCCGTGTTGTCCTCCCTGATGTGGAAGGAAGAAGGAATGAACAAATATTGACTATGCATATGTAGGCCACTTCACACGATTCTTACCCTTTGGCACCCACTTGAACTTCACCAAACCCTTTTCCCGAATCCATTTTTCAATTAGGGAAACTGAGTCTCAGAGAGGGAGATTAACATCCCAGAATCACACAGCTAGAGCAGGAAAGTGCTGGACTCAATCCCCGGCCTTCAGCGAAGGTCAGTGTCAGCTCATCAGTGGAACAGCTGGGGGACCCAGGTCCGGTCCATATGGAAAACCTCAGACCGCTTGCTCCACATCACGCCTGCACCTCCCCTCAGCGGCCACAGGGGGGCAGCAGCCGCCCGTCCATCGCTGCCCTGCTCGGTGCGCACCCGCGTGGGGAGCCGCGGGCGGGGCAGGGCCGGGTGGAAGGAGGTGCCAGGTCTGGGGGCTCCTCGGGTCTGAGATCCGGACCCAGACTCGGTCCTGTCGTCTCCACGGCCCTGGTCCGAAGGCCGAAGGAAAATGGCTGGGGTAGGCTGGGGGTGGGGGTGGGGGGGGGGCGGCAGAAAGCAGGTTCTAGCCCCTGCTCGGTGCCAGCCTTACTTGGGACCGAGGCCAGTCCCTGCCCTTCTCTCTTGTCCTCGGTCTCGTTGTAAATGTGGGCGCTGGTCCAAACCAGAGGTTCAAGCTGACTGTCCACAGCTTTGTTCAATCTACACGGTTTTCAAATATTTTAATTCGTTGAAAGCATTTTAAATTCAGGAGATTTCAGTTCCAAAGATTTCTAGGCTTTCTTGAAAAAATCAGGAAATCTGGCAACACTGGGGGCCTGATACTGGCTGGAAGTGATGATGAGCTGGGCTGGGCAGTGTCGGCCCCTCCGGCACCACTGTCCCCTTCCTCACACACCCTTCCCCTCCTGTTCCTGAGTCTGACACCACTTGGGAGGACTGCTGTCTAGTGCATTAGACGGTGTCAGCAGCATCCTCAACTTATGACAATCGAAAATGTCTTTGGGCATTGCCAAGTGTCCCCTAGGCAGGGGGCAAAATCACTCCACCCACCCCATTGAGAAGCATTGCTGTAAGCACAGGGTGGGGTACCCATGAGACCCCCTGTCCAGGCAAGGGGGTGGGGGACTGCTGTGCTGTAATCCAGGCAGAGAGGCCAGCTTAGGACTCCGGGGCAGTGGCTGGGGATGAGCCTACAGTTCAGTGCCACGGGGGAAGCCCTCGGGTTGGAGTCACCCTAGGGGTGCTGGGAGACAGCCTCCCCTGACCCAGAACCTTCTCTCATCTGCCAGTGTCCTCGTCCCACCCTCACCATCACTGCACCGATGCCCTGCCCCAAGCCCCTGGGGTACCCCGAGCTCCAGGCAGGACGAGGGGAGAGCAGCAGTCTGCTGGGGAGCTGGCATCCATCCACCTCAATGCTAACCACACTCTTGCCAATACTTGGCTTCTAAAATATTATCAAACTGGTGAATGTATAGTGGCATCTCATTAGACTTTAGTTGTATCTCCCTAATTTCTATGAAGCTGACCATGCATTCATCTGTTCACAGGCCACTGGAGTTTCTATTTCTGTAAAATGTATGTTTCTCTGTGCCTGCTGT
This sequence comes from Tamandua tetradactyla, assembly GCF_023851605.1. Lineage (NCBI taxonomy): Eukaryota > Metazoa > Chordata > Mammalia > Pilosa > Myrmecophagidae > Tamandua > Tamandua tetradactyla. The sequence goes on along the minus strand of NC_135333.1, from coordinate 37,129,463 downwards.
GGGTAGGGATGGGCTATGTGGGAACTCTGGACTTTCTGCATGATTTTTCTTCAAATCTATAACTGCTCTAATTGAAAAACATGTTTGTTTTCTTGTCCTTTTTCTCTTTAATTGTTTACTTTTTCTTAATGGTTCTCAGAAATTCTTTCTATGCTCTGGATAATAAGTTATATCTTGCAAAAATCTTCAACTCTGTATCTTGTCTTTTCGATCTCTTTATGGTCTTTAACTTTTAAAAAAAATCTTAGTTTTAAGGTAGTCAGATTTGTCAACTTTTCCTTTACCCTTGTACCCAAAGTCATAGGATATTCTCTCTTATCATATTCCTATATAAGTAGCTGGCTATTTGTAAATATAATATATCAGATCTGGTATGGTTTGAGGTAGGGATCCAATTTCATCTTCTCCATATGGATCCCCAGTTGTCCCAGTGCCATTTATTGCATGGATTGGTTTCTGGGCTCTATATTCAGTAGCATTGGTGTATTTGTCTGTGTAATAACACCTTATTCTCTTAAATTTTATAGCTTTGTATTATGATGTCTAGCAAAGGAAGTCCTTCCCCTGTTAATCTTCAGAAGGATCTTGCCTATCCTTAGAACTTTTCCCTTCTCAATATACTTTTTTTTTTCATGGGCAGGCACCGGGAACCGAACCCAGGTCTCTGGCATAGCAGGTGAGAACTCTGCCACTGAGCTACCGTTGCCCACCCCTTCTCAATACACATTTTTGTTTTGTTTTTTTTCCCCACGGGCAGGCACTAGGAATCAAACCCAGGTCTGTGGCATGGTAGGCAAGAACTCTGCCTGCTGAGCCACCGTGGCCCACTTTCAAAACACTTTTTAATTAGCTTGTCTACTCCATTAAAAATTTTGTTGGGATTTTCATTGGAATAAAATTGAATTATTATGTAGACCAATGTAAGGACAATTGATTCTTTAAAATTTTGAGACTTTTTATCCAAGAACATTTTATCTTGCGTTTGTTTAGCTCTCTGCATTTATTTAGATCTTCTTAAACATCTTTCCATATACTTCATAATATTCTCTATTAAGTGTTAATACACCTTTAGTTAGATTAATTCTTAAATACTTCATTTTTTCATAGTTATTGCTACATGGTATATTTTTTAAATTGTATCCTCTAGGTTATCATTGCTGGTATATAAAATTGCAATTGAATTTTTGCTTTGTATTGAACAAAATTTCTAGTCTTAGAAATTCTAATAATTTATAGGTAGATTATTTTGGATTTCCCATATAATCATATCATCCATTAATAGCATTGGTTTTATTTTTTCCTTTCCATATGTATGTCTTTTATTAACTTTCTTGTCTTGCAGTTCTGGCTAGCACTTTTACCACAATGTTCAAAAGAATTGGCTATATCTGGCATTATTGATTTGTTTCTGATCTTAAAGGTAATGCTTTCAAAATCTGATTATAATGTATGATGTTATATATGTATAAATTATATATATATGTAAATATATGTATATCCATGTAAAACATTTCTATGTAGAGTCAATGTATAAAAGTTGTGCTAGGTTGAAGCTATTATGTACCCCAGAAAAACCATGTCCTTTAATCTTCATTCAGTATTGTTGGGTGGGATCTTTTTTATTGTTTCCAGGGAGATGTGACCCACTCAATTGTGGGTAGTAACTTTTGATTAGATGGTTTCCATGGAAATGTGTCTCCACCCATTTCAGGTGGGATGCTTATTGGAACCCTTTAAGAGGGAACTATTTGGGGTAAAGCTTTAGAGGCAACAGAGCCCACAGAACCAACAGAGCCCACACAGCCAGGGGCCTTGGGGATGTAGGAAGTAAAATGCCACTGGAGAAGCCACTGAAAAAGCTAGCAGCCTGGAGAAAAAGCTAGCAGATGTTGCCGTGCGCCTTTCCAGCTGACAGAGGTAATCTGGACCCACCAGCTTTTCTTGAATCAGGATATCTTTCCCTGGATGCCTTAGTTTGGACATTTTCACAGCCTTAGAACTGTAAACTTGCAACTTAATGAACTCCCCTTTTTAAAAGCCATTCCATTTCTGGTACATTGCATTCTGGCAGCTTTTACGAACTAAAAAATGTATACACATAAATTTTGTTAATTCCCACAGGAATTGATTCAATTTAAGAACATGGTTTTCTGAGGTATAGAAAGCTTCAAGCCATCACATAGTGCTTTCCCCTCACCGCAACTCAGGATAACTCTAAAGGGCCATCCCAGCTCCAGAGTTCTACATGGGGTTTGGCTAAGCCTTCTGCTGGTGCTTCACTGCAGTTCACTTTCTCCCTCTGTATGAACCTGCTTCCTCCCCACCAAAAGCACTCCCTAAAAAACTTCCTGCACCCTAACCTGACTCTCAGAGTCAGGTTTCTGGAGAGCCAGCCTGCGACACTAACCTTTGATATTTGCTGAGGTGAGCTTTATAGCCTAGTGTGCATTCAATTTTATAAATGTTCAAGGCATGCTTGAAAAGAATGTTTTCCCCTATTCGAAGTTTCCATATATGACATAGGTTTATTAGATTAAACTTTAAGTGTGTTCCTCCTTCAGATATTCTGTATCTTCACTGATTTTGTTTGCTTGATCTCTCAGTTGCTGAGAGAGATGGCCTAGAATATCCCAGGATAAGAGTGGATACAGACATATCTATTTTCCTTATTGTTCTGTCCATTTTTGCTGTGTATTTTTTGTATGATATTAATTGTATACACATTGAAAAATATTGCAGCTTTCTTATGAATTGAAACTTCATCATTAGCTAGTGACCATCTTATCTCTAATAATGGTCTCTTGCCTTAAAGTCCACCTTTTATTAGTTATAACTACATGGCTTTCTTTTAGTTAGGATTTATCCAGTAAATTTTTCTGTACTTTGACTTTCAATAGTTATGTTTCCTTATGCTCGTAGTACATCTCCTGTAAATATAGCATAATCTAGAATTTTTTTAAAAATCAAATCTGACAATCCTCTTTTAACTGGAGAGTTTAGTCCTTTAATATGTATTCCCAACAGCTTATATGTTTAGGTTAATTTTTATACACTTATAAGGTATCTTCTATTTGTTCCACATCACTCCCAGTCCTCTAGCCCCTTTTCTTACATTCTTTTGAATCATGTGAGATTTTCCTTTCCTTTTTCTTATCTTATTTGTTCTTTCTAATTGCTTAGAAGCTTTTCACCATATGGCTAATTCTTTATTGCTTACCCTAGCTATTTTAACACTGAGTATTTGACTAACAAAGTCTAAAAATAATATATTAACCCTCCTCCCAAATAAATGAAGGCAATTGAAAACCTTAATCTTGACCTTCCTCTCTCAAATTATATGGTTTTGCCATTCAGTGATTTAGTCCTAACCTGTTTTTTTACCTGCCACAAATTAGACATTACTGTTGAGTCACTGTCATGTTTGCTTAGTTTCCTTCAAATATTTACCAATTTCTTTGCCCATTTTTTCTTCTTACATGTCTGCCTTTTTTTCTGGGATAATTTAATTCTCCCTGAACTATATTACATTTAGAATTTTCTTTAGTAAGGATATTTGGTGGTAAAAATCTCAAAGTTTTTATTTGCCTGAATATGTCTCTATTTCACCCTCATTTTTAAATGATTATATAGAGTTCTAAGTTGATAGTTATTTTTTCTCAGCACTTTAAGATATAACTCCACTGTCTTCTAGCTTCTATTGATGATAGTGTGGAGTCAATTGTCCGTCTAATTATTGATACTTCAGAGATAATCTTTTATCTCTGAGGTTTTTTTTTTTTTTTTTTTTTTTTTTTTAAAGGAAAGACAGAGAGAAGGAAGGAAGGATAGAAGGAAGGAAGGAAGGAAGAAAGGGAAACATTTTTAAACATTTTCTTGTTTTATTGTATTCTGTTTCTCCGTTTTTGTTACATGGGCTGGGGCCGGGAATCGAACCGAGGTCCTCCGGCATAGCAGGCAAGCACTTTGCCCGCTGAGCCACCGCGGCCCGCCCCTCTCTGAGGTTTTTAACATCTTCTCTTTTCTTTGACATTCTGCAATTTCATTGTAAATTCAAAATAAGTGAATTTATTTTGATTTATTCTGCTTTGCCTTCACTGGAATTCCTAGATCTGAAGTTTGGTATCTACAGTTCCAGATAATCATCAGTCATTATCACTTCATATATTGCCTTTTCCCTATTCTCTATATTATCTCATTCTAGAGATAATAGCTGAATAGCTGTACATTAGAACTTCTCACCTTATTTTTCATGTCTCAAATTTCCTTTCATATTTCCATCTTTTTATGTCTCTGAATTATATTCTAGATAATTTGGCTCCCTCTTCTAGTTTACCAATTCTCTCTTTGACTATATCTAATCTGTTATTCAATCTGCCCATTGAATTTTGAATTCCAAATATTATAGTCTTCATTTCTGTGCATTTTACTTGGTTATTCTTTGCTGTCTGGTTGTTCTTTGTAGGCTCTTATTTTCTCCTCATATTTTCAATTCTCTTTTATTTCTTAAAAAATGTAAAAATAGTTATTTTAAATTCATTTATATTCTGCATATTATAATTTAAAATCTAAAGGCTTTGGGAGTCTGTTTCTATTGTCTCTTGTTTCTGCTAGTTTTCCTTTATGGTGCCTTTTGTCTTGTGACGTTTAATATTTTTCACTGTTTCCTGCTCATTTTCTTTGGAACTTTACTTGGAAATTCTATGAGATTTATGTTGTAGTTGAATTCCTCAGGGAAGGTTTAGGATTTGCTTCTGCTAGTTGACTTGGGGCCCTACCAAGCAGGAGGCACCTAAAAATAAATTTTCTTCTCAAACTTTTTTTTGGATCACATAAGTAGCATAAATTCAAGCTGAAAATCATATGAGGGCCATCTTGCAATTAAAAATTCTCAGGGGAGGTATTTTTCTCTCAACCTACTGTCAAGGTCTATACAGGCAGCCTCCCTTTCTGCTCTATTTTGCCTAAGGAGATTTACTTTTCATTTTTCTCTGCACTCTGAGCAGAGGCTGTATTAGTCAGGATACTCCAGGGGAACAGAACTGACAGGAAATTATATACACATAAATATTAAGGGATTTATTATAGAAATTGGCTTATATAACTATGGGGATTGGCAAATCCAAATTCCATATGTCAGTCCACGACTTGGAAACTTGATGAAAGTGACATTGAATTCCCCCAGGAAAAACTGTCTGTCTGAAGTAGGGATAGAAATTCTTCTTTATTTCTGCCAAAATTCTCATTTCTCCCTTTAAGGCCCCAACTAATTGGATGAGGAGCCCCCCTGATTGCCGAGGGTGAGCTCCTTGTTGATTGTCAGTGTAATCAGCCGTAGGTGCAATCTACTCACTCATGATCTAAATCCATGAAATACCCTCACAGTGACAGGCCAGTGCCTGACCAAACCAGTGGACACTGTGCATGTAGCCAAGCTGGCACATGGAATCAGCCATCACAGAACCCTTTTGAACTCTGGCTTTGATGGGGTGTCCTAGGAGATCACCCCTTGGGAAGAGCCCCCACTTTATCCCCTGTTCCTGCATTTCATGCAGCTATGAAAGTAGAAGCTCCATGGGTTCTACCTTCACTTCATTTAGGGAATCTGTCATTTCCCTATTTTCACACAAACTCATATTATGTGAAACAGATGTTTTAAAAATATTTTATCTAGTATTTTCATCATTTTAATCAGGGAATCATTCAAGGTATCTAATCTAGCAAATTGCAGGAATCTGCTCCCTCTGACAACTTTCCAGATCCTGCTTCAGCTTTTAACCTATGCTCTTTTAACACTTATTACAGCATATTGGAGTTATCTGTAGGTTTTTTTTGTTTTGGGTTTTTTGTTTTTTGTTTTTTGTTTTGTCGTATTTCCCTCCAGTCCAGCCTCCTCAAAAGCAAGGACGGAAGGAAACTGTGTTCTCAATCCTGATGTGTGCAGGAAACAATAAAGGCCCTTGAGAAAAGTGTGGAGGGAGCTGAATAAACAAATGAAGAATGAATCCGCATTACAACATCTAACCTGTGCCGTCTGCATAATCTCTGAATTTCAAGTACAACCGGTGTCCTAGGTCAGTCTTAGGGTCTCTCTCCTGGTGTGCTGGGGAGAAAAGAAGGCATTCGTGCAGGCTATTTGCACATCGCCAGCTATAAATTACGGCTTCATGTGTCTACTGAGGGCCACATTTCAACCAGGATATGGTTGCAGAAAGCTTCCAAAAAGTTTTAATGCCGCAAATGAAAATCCTTCTTACCAGTTGGAAGGGCACCAGCCAAATTCGAGGCCTGTGGATTTTTAGCAGCCCTAACCAGAAGGCTCGAACAACGGGCGTCGGGAGCCTGGCAGAGAGAAAGCTGGACTATGTGCTGGAACCTCATGCCTCAGCCTTCGTCTTTCTTTAAATGGAAATGAATCCTGATACCTAAATATACACAGGTCTTTCAAAACCTTGCCCTTTCTCCCACCTACCTTCACACTTCTGACTCAAGGGGGAAAAATAACCCACCAGCGATTCATCTTCTTCAAGGACTGCGGCAAGCTTATACTTTTTTTTTTTTTTGCAGCTGAGTTATTTCTGATCATGGTCCTGGCAAAAAGAAATATGAAGCAACAGTGGCTGGGAGACATTTGGAAGTTGTGCCAAGCCAAACAGTGTCTAAAAGCCTACGTCTGATCCGGCCAACCTTGGGGAATCTGTTTTAACTTTACAAAAAAACACCTTGAAATACTCACAGTGCAAAACCAGTGAAAACGAGGGGCAGAAAGGAAGTTCCCACAAGTTATCACGTGAGAGCTCCACTCAGCCCCTGAGTATGTGGTCTCTCCCCACCCACTGTGGGGGCACATGAAGAGTCGTAAAGTGTTGGTGCTGGGTGGGAAACCAGAAGCTCCCGGTGACGGTGATGTTCAGGGGTGAAACGCAAGTTCATGAGCGGGTGGGGCTTTCCCCCACCTCCTTTCGGCTCTTTGACCTTGAGCAAGTCACCTAACCTGAGCCTGCATTTTCTGATTATAAAACAGAGATGATGATGATGATAATCCCACCTCAGAGGCCTGCAGGAACGTTCAAAATTATACATGTAATTATGTATAATCGCAGCATTTAGCAAGTTCCTAGGGCATACTGAGAGGCCATCGCGAGACGTCGCTGCCTTTGTGTTGTTGTATCAGTGCTTAAGAGATGATGACGATGTCGAGGAAGGAAGAAGAGGAGACGGAGGGCAAGAAGGAAGAGAAGAAGCGAGACAGAGGCATGATTAGAACCATTACAAGAGAAACAGTCCGTGGCAGAAGCAGGGTTACAGCCCAGTCATCCTGACATCCACCCTTGTGTGGTCTCTCCCACTGCATGTATAGTCCTGCAGTCAGGGTCTCAGTATTATTATTAACTTTTGATGTCTCTGGAGTACTTGAATGTTCACTGAGTGCTCTCCCACATACCTTTTGGTCCTTGTTTTCTATCAACTTTGTGAGGTAACCTGTGCATACCCATTTTGCAGATAAGGAAACCGAGGCAGAGAAAAAATAAAATGACTTGCCCAATTCCAGCAAGTCAAGTGGTGGAACTAAGATTTAAGCCCAGATCTCCAGGCTTGATATCTGCCTTTTGGTGATATGGTCAGTCCCACTTTTTCTGTTTTAAAGCATAAAACCAATATTTACTGAGACCAGTTCCTGTGCTCACTCAGGGTACTCGGAAATGAACTGAACCCACTTCTTGTCCTGAGGAAGCTCACAGGTTGGTGGGGAAAGACAATTAAGGAACTAAATAAGAGCTTCCAGCAGAGACAACAGATTCAACACCCACATCGACTTTTACTCCCTCCCCAAACCCTACTAAAAGGACAATTAAGGGGCTTCTTAAGAAGCCATAAACTGAGCAGAATGAAGAGGAATTTAGGAAGCTGGAAAGCAGATGGGTGGTCTTTGTGGGTGAGGAGGCTGAATCTTCTGCAGATGGTGAGTTAAGACCCAATGTGACTTACAGCACAGATGCCCAAAAGGGTTGGGGGTGACTACACCAAGACCCTCTGGAAGTTGAGGTGAATGGGATTGGCTAAAATGAGAAGAACTGTTTGATCATCTGTACAAGAAATAGTTAAAAACCCAGAGTTGTCACCCCAACTGCAGCCAAGCAAGCACATGCCCCCATAACCTCTCCCTGGCATGGCAGGAGACTGGAGGATTACACTCTGGAGGGGATGAAACAGAGACCTCTGGACAGGTGACCATGACACACAGCGGAGAACTGGAAATACCACTCTGAATGTATGTGTCTGGAGGCTGATAATCCCCAGCTGTTCCTCCCATTTGTGTCCTAGAATATCCATGGCCAAGCCCCTATTCTCCTGGGTGAAGATTAGAAGAGCTTTCTCTAAGGAATCTGCTCAAGGGGCAAGATATTTAGAGATAGACAATAGCATTTCCCAAGCCTAAGGTTATCCCAGTCAAATCATCAGCTCCACACACACACTCAGGAAGACCAACCAGCCCTTAACCCCAGGAGCAGACAATCAAGGATGATCAGACATGGAAAGAGAGCATTGTATATGAAATGTAAAGACCAAAGCAACAGCAGCCAGAGAAAAGCAACTTGAAGAAGTTAGAGACAATTTGTGGGCAGAGAAACTTTTAAAAATCTGTTATTGGCATTCTTTGCGAAACAAGGGATGTTGTATCCATGATACAAGACCAGGATACTACAAAAAAATGAGCACTCTGAGAATTCAAAAAAAATAAAAATAAAAAGAGCTCATGGAAATTTTTTAAATGGCAGTGATTTAAAAGAAAACTCAGTAGAAAGGTTGAAAGAGAAATTTGAGGAAATACCCTAGAAAGCAGCACAAAAAGGCAGAAATGGAAAATAGGAGAAAAGAAAACGGAGCGCTCTATGAGGTCTGACATCCAATTAATAGAATCTCTAGAAAGATCACAGAAAATGGAGGAAAGCAATATTTCAACAATTTGGGGACCAATGGACATAAAGTCATAGATTGTGAGTGCCCTGGGCAATGCATCAGAGACCCATACCAAGGCATATCATCATGACAAAGGTCCCAGGGGAGGAAAAGGGTAATACGTGAGGGATTGGAATAGTTTCGGACTTCTTGACAGTAACACTGGCAGCTGTCTGTGAAATGCAGAAGGATAAAGTAGTTCCAACCTAGGTTTTTTTACCCAGCCAAACTATCAATCAAATGAAAGGATGGAATGAAGATATTTTTAGATATGCAGGCATCTGAAATGTTGACTTCCCTTATACCTTTCCTAAGGACATTACTAGAAAAAATACTTCACCAGAATGAAGAGGTAAACCAAGAAAATATGGAATATGGTAAATAAAAGAAAGACAAGGAGAATCCCCAGGCTCCTGGGGAAGAGAGGTCCCAGGATTTCAGCTGTGCCCCCAGGCCTGGGGAGGAAGTAATTTACCAAAGACAGGCTTCTGCAGGCAGATGAGAGTGATAGAAAGCCTGAAGCAGATGAATTTCCTGCCAAGAAAGTTTGGGATAGAATTTGTGATAACTGCGTAAGAAAACTAAGCAAAAGATAAACAAGACTTGGGGTGAGGGCAGGGACCATTGTACAGCAAAGACTTGCATACATGGCAACCTTTTTGTTAAAGCATTTTTACTGAGATGTCTTCAAACTCCATACAATTCATCCAAAAACACCCCCCCCCACCCCGTTCTTGACTCAGCATTGGTGTGGTATCCTTGTTTCAACTGATGAAAGACTATTAAAACATTACTATAGTCCCTAGCTTTCATTACGTGTATTTTCCCATATACCACCCTTTTATTAACACCTTGCAACAGTGACACACATTTGTTATAGTTCATGAAAGAACATTCTTATATTTGTACTATTAACCATACTTATCACCCACAACAGGGTTCACTGTGTTATACAGTCCCATGTTTTCATCCTCTAGCTTTCCTCCTAGAGGAAAAAGACAAATATGCCAATTTAAAAATAGACATTAAGGGCGGTGCAAGGGTAGCTCAGTGGTAAAATTCTTGCCTGCCATGTGGGAGACCCAGGTTCAATTCCCGGATCCTGCACATGCCAAAAAACAAACAAAAAAAACTTCCTTTTTACCTCTCACCTACATGGGACATGACATCCAGGGGTGAAAGTCTCCCTGGTGGTGTGGGAGATGATGCCCAGGGATGAATCCAGCCCTGGCATCGTGGGATCAACAATTCCATCCTGACCAAAAGAGGAAAAAGAAGTGGAACTAATAAATTATCAGTGGCTGAGAGAGTCCATATAGCGTCAAGAGGCTACTCTGGAGGTCACTCTCACGCAAGCTTCAGTTAGACTTTGCTACCTGTCATAACTTGCCAAACCCCAACCAAAACCATTCCAGCCAATCCTAAAGAACACCTAAGGCAATATGCAAGATTCTACAAAGGTTCCATGCACCAGAGTAACTTTCCAGAAACCTACAACCTCCTGATGTGTCCCTGGACCAGATAAGTCCTGAAATCTAGAGGGCCCAGCCTCTCCAGAACATCAGCTAATTCCATCTCCCTACCCCATATTATTGACAGCCCCTTCTAACATGAAAAAGCTAGAATGGCCATAGTCCAAATAGCCCTAAAGAGAGGGATAGAAAGATCAAAGGTGATGGTGGAGTTTTACAGAAAAGACAGGATTTAACAAACGAATATGATTGCTGAATCAATAAATTGATATTTCTTTTAGTCTCCAGTATCTTAGAGCAGCTAGAAGAAAAAACCTGAAATTGTGGAATTGTAACCCATGCCAAACTCTGAAATCTGTCTTACAACTTAATTGTGGTGCTGTGCTATTGCTCTTTTGTGTATATGTTATTTTTCACAAAAAAAGAAAAAAAGTCATCTGTGATAACATAAAATATTTATTCCTTCTAGCCTCCTAGGTTCTGAAGCAGCTAGAAGGAAAAATCTGAGAGGACGGTTTGGTAGCCCATGACAAACTCTGGGATCTGTCCTGTAACCACTTGTTGAAGAGTGCTTTTTTTGCTTTCTTTGCTTTGTATATATGTTATATTATACAATTAAAAAGTTTTTAAAAATGAGCAAATAGACATTTGCCCAAAACTTTCCCTTTCAACCACATTCACCCACAATTCAGTACTTTCCAATCCCGATGATTTTTATTTCTTTTCTTGCCTAACTACTTTAGCTGTGGGTTTTCATATATGCTCTTTATCATGTTGAGGAAGTGTCTTTCTATTCCTATCTTTTGAAGTGTTTTTATCAAGAAAGGATGTGGAATTTTCTCAAATGCTTTTTCTGCAGCAATTGAGATGATCGTGTGGTTTTTCCCCTTCAATTTGTTAATGTGATGTCTTACATTAATTGATTTTCTTGTGTTGAACCACTCTGCATACCTGGGATAAATCCCGCTACATCGAGGTGTGTAATTCCTTTAATGAGCTGTTGGATTCAATTTGCAAATGTTTTGTTGAGGATTTTTATATCTATAGTCCTTAGAGAACTTGGTGTCTAATGGTAATTGGTCATTTTCTTGTAGTATCTTTATCTGGCTTTGGTATTAGGGTGACACTGGCTTCATAGGCTGAGTTAGGGGTCCTTCCTCTTCAAATTTTTTGCAAGTGTTCAATCAGGATTGGTATTAATACTTTTTGAGAATGATTAGTAGAATTAAACTGTGAAGCCACTTGGTCCCAGGCTTTTCTTTTGGGGGCAGGTTTTTCATCACTGATTCAATCTTTTTACTTGCAATTAATCTATTGAAATCTTCTATTTCTTCTGACGTCACTGTAGTTGTTCATATGTTTCTAGGAATTTTTCCGTTTCATCTAAGTTCTCTAATTTATTGGCGTACAGTTGTTCATAGAATTTTCTTATGATCCCTCTTATTTCTGTGGAGTCAGTACAAATGTCTCCCTCTCATGATTTTATTTATTTGTATGTTCTTTCTTTTTTTCTTTGTTAATCTAGCTAAAGGTTTGTCAATTTTATTTATCTCAAAGAATCAGCGTTTGGTTTTGTTAATGCTCTCTGTTGTTTCTTATTCTCAATTTCATTCATTCTGCTCTAATTCTTGTAATTTCTTTCCTTCGGCTTACTTTTGGATTAGTTTGCTTTTCTTTTTCTAGTTCCTCCAGTTAGGTGATTGAATTTTGCTCTTTCTCCTTTTCTTTAATATAGGCATTTAGAGCTACAAATTTCCCTCTCAGCACTACCTTCACTGCATCCCATGAGTTTTGATATGTTGTGTTCTCATTTTCATTTCTGTTGAGATATTGACTGAATTCTCTTGCAATTTCTTCTTTGACACTTAGATTGTTTAAGAATATGTTGTTACCCCCATGGGTTTGTGGATTTTCAAGTTCGCTGCCTGTTTTTGATTCCCGGCTTCATTCCATTATGGTCAGAGAAAGTGTTTTGTATAATTTTCATCTTTTTAAATTTACTGAAATTTGGTTTGTGAACCAATATGTGGTCTACCTTGGAGAATGATCCTTGAGCACTTGAGAAGAGTGTATGCCCTGCTGTTTGGGGCTGCAGTGCTATGCACATGTCTCTTAGGTCGATTTAATTTATCATCTTATTCAAGTTCTCTGTTTCCTTACTCCTCTAAATGTTCCATATTGATGGGAGTGACATACTGAAGCCTCCGACTATTATTGTAAGAGGTCCATTGCTCCCTTCAGTTTTGCTGGGTTTGCCTACGTACTTTGGGGCTCCCTGGTCAGGTGCATAAGTATTTGTAAGCATTTTTTAAGTTGTGAAATACAACTCATATACAAAAAGTAAAAAATAATTTTTTTAAAAAAGGAGCAATAATTTTTATTGTACATTTTAACAGGTAGTTACAGAACAGAGTTCAAAGGTTGGTATAGGTTACCGTTCCACAACTTCAGGCTTTATGGTCTGCCTGCTCCAAAACACCGGAGGCCGAAAGAAACATCAATACAGTGATTCAGCAGTCACACTCGTTTGTGAAATCCGATATTCCCTATTACAACTCCTCCTTCTCCTTTCATCCTTCTACCAATCTATAGGGGTCTTTGAGCTATGTCCTCTCTAACTTTTTCATGTTGAAAAGGACCATCAACAGTATAGGAAAGGGGGATGGAATTAGCTGATATTCTTGGAGAGACTGGCCCCTCTGGGTTTCAAGACTTATCTATCCTAGGAACTGTCTGAAGGTTATAAGTTTCCAGAGAGTAAACTTGGTGCATGGAACATTTTAGAGTTTGAGTTAGAGCCTGAGGTGTATGGTATTGGTGGGGGTTGGCAAATCATGGCAATTAGCAATATCGAGCTTAAGCTTGCATGAGAGTAGACTCCAGAATAGCCTCTGGGCTCCATTTGAGCTCTCTTGGCCACTGCTACCTTACTCTGTAACATTTCTTTTCCTCCTTTTGGTCTGGAAAACATTGTCAGTCCCATGGTGCCGGGCCAGGCTCATTCCTGGGAATCAAGTCCCATGCTTTCAGGGAGACTTCCACCTCTGGCTGTTAAAACCCTATGTGGGGTAGGGTTTTACTTTTCCTTGCAGAGTTAAGCTGAGAGAGAGAGAGAGGCCACACCTGAGGCTTCCTGGAAGCAACTCTTAGGCATAATTATAAGTAGCCTTAGCTTCCTCGCTACAGAAATGAGTTTCATACAGGCAATCCTCAAAATCAAGGGCATGGCCTATTTTCTTGGGAGTCCCTAATGTTTGAGAGAGTACTAGGGTTTTCCAGATGGGGAAATTTAATAGTTCCATATTTTTTCTCCAGCTCCACGGACTCGACCAATACTTTTTAATTATCAGCCCACCATAGCCTGGGATGTATTTGGGTATTACATTAAGCCATATGAAATTACAAGGCCTCATTCATGTTCTGGGCTCCATGCATTCAGATTAATACAATGAGCTATACACGCAGGTTGATGTAGATTGTGTGTAATATTGTTAGGTTCTAGACACAATAAACCTCTTTTCCACTGGTCTCACACAATAGGTGCAGCTCTAGAATACATACATTATCATCTTGCATGAATATTTATGATTTTTATTTCTTCCTGGTGGATAGGTGAATAGCCCCTTTTAGTAATATATAGTGTCCTTCTTTGCCTCTTATAACAATTTTGCATTTAAAGTCTATTTTTGTCTTATATTAGTATAGCTACCCAAGCTCCTTTTTGGTTACTATTTGCATGGAATATCTTTTTCCAGACTTTCATTTTCAAGCTATTTGTATCCTTGGATTTAAGACGAGTCTCTTATAGACAGCATTTAGATGGATCATACTTTATTATCCATTTACCAATCTGTGTCTTTTGTTTGGAGAATTTAATCCATTAACATTCAGTGTTATTAGTGTAAAGGCAGCACTTACTTTGAACATTTTATCTTTCAGTTTTTATATGTTGTTGTAGTTTGCTAGCTGCCAGAATGCAAGATACCAGAGACGGATTGACTTTTAATAAAAGGGAATTTATTTTGTTAGTTCTTCAGAGGAAAGGCAGCTAACTTTCAACTAAGGTTCTTTCTTATGTGGGAAGGCAGAAGATGGTCTCTGCTAGCCTTCTCTCCAGGCCTCTGGGTTCCAACAACTTTCCCCAGGGTGATTTCTTTCTGCTTCTCCAAAAGCCTGGGCTGAGCTGCGAGTGCTGAGATGAGGTATGCTGAGCTGCTTTGGCTGTACTAGGTTGTGCTCTCTCATCTCAGCACCAGCCAGTTAAATCAAACATCATTCATTGCAGCAGGCACACCTCCTAGCCAACTGCAGATGTAATCAGTAATGGTTGAGGTTCACATGCCATTGGCTCATGTCCACAGCAATAGATCTAGGTATCTTCACCTGGCCAAGTTGACACCTGAATCTAACAATCACATATGTCATAACTTTTTTTTGTTTCTTTTTACCCTTTTAGTTGCCCTTACTGATAATCTTCATTTCTACACTTTCCTCCAAGCCTCTTTCTTGTCTTTTCTTTTCAGCCTGCAGAACTCCTTTAGTATTTCTTGCAGGGCAGATCTCTTGTTGACAAACTCTCTCAGTTTCTGCTTATCTGTGAATAATTTAAACTCTCCTCATTTTTAAAGGACATTTTTGCCAGATAAAGAATTCTTGGATGATATTTTTTTCCCTTTAGTACCTTAAATATATTACACCACTGCCTTCTTGCCTGCATGGTTTCTGCTGAGAAATCAACACTCAATCTTATTGTTGTTCTCTTGTATATGACAAATCCCTTTTCTCTTACTGTTTTCAGAATTCTCTCTTTATCTTTGGCATTTAGCATTCTAATTACTATATATCTCAGAATAGGTTTATTAGGATTTATTCTTTTTGGAATCCATTTCGACTGTGTTTCTTGGACATGTATATTTATGTCTTTCATAAGAGTTGGGAAATTTTCAGCACTATTTTCTCAAATATTCTCTCTGCTCCTTTTCCCTTCTTTTCTCCTTTTCCCATGATGCATATATTTGTGTGCTTTGTGCTGTCATTCAATTCCCTGACACCATGCTCAATTTTTTCCATTATTTTCTATCTGCTCTGTTGTGAGATTTCAAATGTTCTATCTTCCAGTTCACTGATTCTTTCTTCTGCCTGTTCAAATCTGTTGTTGTATGCCTCTAGTATCTTCTTAATCCCTTCTATTGTGCCTTTCATTCCTATATGTTCTGTTATGCTCCGCTTCATACTTTCACATTCTTCTTTATGTTCACCCAGTGTCTTCTCAGTATCCTTTAACTCTTTGACTATATTTTCCTTCATCTCCTTAAATTTATTAAGGAGATTTGTTTGAGCATCTTTGATTAGTTGTTCCAAATTCTGTGTCTCCTCCCGCTTTTTAATTTGTTCCTTTGACTGAGCCATATCTTCCTGTGTCTTAATATGGCTTGTAATTTTTTGCTGCTGTCTAAGCATCTGCTTATTTTAATGAGTTTACTCTGAAGATCAGTTTCTCTCTCTTCTCTAGAGTTTCATTGTTGGTCGGCATTGTGTTAAGGCTCTTCTTTGACACTTGGTTAATCAGTATTTCCCAGCCAAACAGGGCCAGGGACCACAAAGCGGGCATGGACCAGTTTTCAAACGGCCCTGGGTAAAGGGTCAGGAAAGATGCCCCAAAGCCTTTTTATTAGCTCCCTGAGACTGCGCTTTCCCAGTCTTCCCACAGACGGTGCCCTTCAGAAACTGGTCCCCACAGCCCTAAGGAGGCAGAGTGTTGAGAAACATCCCGCGGCTCTGTCCCCATCAGAGGCAGGGTTAGAACAATGGCCTGGTCGCCCGTGTCCAAGGTGGGCTAAAAGAGTGGGCCCCAGTGGTCTGCCCTCATGGGCCAAAAGCTGTGATCTGCACTTGTCTGTGCCCCCAGCCCCACCCAATCTTCTTGGGGTGGAGGGTTTCCACATCTCTCTTCGTCCGTAGCACCCAGACAGTCAGAGATGAGACCCAAAGCTGCTTGCCTGGGGTGGGCCGGGGGGTAGGCACCAGCAGCCATGGCAGGAGGGGTTCCTCAGGCTCTCACTGCAGAGTCTCAGTCTCTTCTTCCTGCTTCTTCCTTGGTGCTCCTCAGGGCTCCCCTGGCCTCTGGGCCCCGGAGCAATTGCTTCAGATGGTTTCTGCCTGTCCCCTGGCTGTCCTTAGAGAAGGAGGGAGCCCCGCAGCTCCCTACTCCACCATCTCCCCTGGAAGTTCTCCCTCTTCTTCATTTTAACACTTGCATAGTGCTTTCTCTTTGAAGTGTTTTGCATGAATCAGCCCATTAAAAGCTACATCCTAATGAGGCCTGGTCCCCTGTTATCAACGAAGAGTCTGAGTAAGCTGTCTGAGGTCATGCACATGGTGAGTGGCAGGAGAAGGATGTGAACCCATGCGGGTAGTTCTGGACTCCATGCTTTTAATCGGTGAAAACTCAGGCAACCACAATTCTAAGACCGTATAGAAAGGTCCCAGAAAGTGGGAAGGAAGTGTAAGGTGGGAGGTTAAGAAAGGAAACAGAAAAATCCTCCCCTGCCAAAGTAGGGAGGCATCCAATAAGGCTGACAACCAAAAGAAGAAGATGTAGCAACTGAGGCAGGTTATTTCACGATGTGATGGTAAAAATAATACTGAGTTAAAGGAGGTGAAATTGTTACCCCTGGGAAGGGTTCACAGGAGGAGTTGGAGGGGCAGGGGCAAGGAACTGCTGTTTTTCTTAACAAACCTTGAAGAACTGCTTTCCTAAAACTAAAGAAAAGAAATAAGCTTCATCATGCTGATCCTATAGAGTCTGAAAGCCAGGCTGCCTGGCTGGGGCCTGGGGCTGGAGCGATCATTTTATTTCTTGTTTCCCTCCATGAATCTGCCTTGGACCTGGTAGAAGCTTCTCTCTGGCACTCGGGCATCAACGGCCAGCTCCGCTTGTATGAGTTTCGGCCTGGAATTGATTGAAAATCCCAACAGAGAATCTGCCCGCAGCTGCAGTCCGGCCCCATCTGCACCAATCTTCCTGCTCGTTCAGGGGCTCTGGTATTGACAAATCGACCTGATGTCAACTGCAATTGAAGTGTCCTCTCGGGGCTGCTCAGCCCTCACCTCCAGGCCCCTCACCACAGACTGGCCCTCCCTCCAAGGAGCCGAGCTGTCAAGGGCTCTCACCACACAGGCCAGTGACAGAGGCACTGACAAGCCAGGACCTCCAGAGAGGTCCCCAGCACCTGTGTCCCCAAAGTAGAATCCATCCAGTGGGGCCTCCCAGGGTCGCGTGGTCCCTGTCTCATTTTGCAGGCCACTGCCCTTCTCTTTGTTTCCCACATCCCATCCCAGATGGGTCTCCCTGCTGCTTCCCCCATCCCCCCCCCCCCCCCCCCCCCCCCCCCGCCATGAGTCTCAGAACCTCTGATACTGACTATGGAGTGTGGCTGCATAAACGTCACCCCCATGTTTTCTTCTTCTTGCCAAACTCAACAACTAAAGTTGCTGCCGAACAGAGACAATTCCCTTCCGATGAGGGTTTCTGATCCTAAAAGACCCCTTTTCCCCTGCCACTGAATAACTCTCCTCTAGTCTGTCCCTCACCCCTTCTCAGCCCAAGTAGCTGCTCAGCTAGTGGAAAACTTCTTGCCAGTTTCACGGGTTCTCGTGAGGGCCAAATGAATCACGTAGGCTGGGTTATTTGGGAAAATAAATGGATGAGGAATCCAAAGAGTATTTGAGAAACACAAGGCATCGGCCCTCTCTCATATTAAAATAGATGATTATAGAGAAGACTAAATTATTTTGTTTTTTTAAAAAATCAAATCCTAGAAAGACGGGCCAAAAATAAATAAATGAACAAACGAATATCGACGGTGTCTCTAGAGGGGTGGGGACCTTCCAAGCTTGAACATGACCAAGGAAATCAACAATGGAGAAGATGTTAATCCCCACTGATTAAACAGGAGAGCAGGAAAATGAAGGGAACCAAACAGAGAAACAGACTCACATAAAGGAATTTAATATACGATGAAGTTGTCTTCATGAGACAAAGAACAATGTAAGACGTGTAGGGAATTAATGAAAAAAAAATCAATTGAGAGGCATTCTTCACAGATCCTGAAAACTAAATTATTTATAAAGCAAATCAAATCCTAGAAAGATTGGCCACAAATATAAGTGAATATTAACCAGATCCTTTAAAAATGGGAAACTTCCAAGCTTTAAACTCATTGTGATAAAAAAAAGGGGGGGGGGAGGACATGGGGGTGGAAAGAAAACTGATTTGACTACATAAAAACAAAAAATATTCTGAACCACAGAAAAAAATTCTATAAATATGGGAGAAACTAAGATGAGATAACCCAAAGAAGCGCAAACAGTTAATATCAATCATCTATGAAGAAACTCTATTGACTGGTAAGAAAAGTCTTAAACCAACAGGGTTTTTATCTTCTTTTATTTTTTGGAACCTGACAAAATGATACCAAATTTCATCTGGAAAAATAAACTCGTGAGAGCAGCCAGGGAAATTCTGAATAAAAACAAAAGTAACGAAGGAGGCCTGACCGGCTTTACCAGATGTTAAAACATAGTATGAAAATACAATCATTTTTAAAGTCTAGTACTGGAAAAGAAATAGACAGCTCAATCCAGACCAAAGTTCAGGAATCAATGGAAACAGATGTAGGAATTTAGCATGTGATAAAAGGAGGCAGTTGCTATCAGAGAAAAGACGTGTTTCTTCAAAGTGTGGTGTTGGAGATAAACAGGTCTTCAGCCAACTGGGAAAAACTAAGTCGGAGGGCTACCTCACTCCTTATAACAAAATAAATTCCAGATGGATCCGCAATTCAATTTTTTTTAAAAAATTGAACCATAAAAACTCAAAAAGAAAACATAGGTGAACTTATTTATAGTCTTGGAAAGGAAAGATCTTTCTAAGCAGGACGCCGAACCCAGAAGCCATAATAAAATTCATTTAGGGAAATAAATAGGTGAGAGATCCAAAGAATATTTTGAAAAAGATGACGACAAAGCCCTCTCTGATATCAAAATAGATGATTGTATGGGAAAAACAAATTATTTTATTTTTAAAAAAGTCAAATCCTAGAAAGACTAGCCAAAAACAATATGTGACTATTGACCACATCTCTGGAGGGTTGGAAGCCTTCCAAGCTTTAAAATGATTGAGGAAATCAAAAAGGGAAAGGAGAACTGATTTAACTATTTAAAAATGATCTTTTGACTGAAAATTCAGCTTTAAAAGTCTGACTATATAAGAATTTTAAATTTCTAAGTGAAAAAAACATTAAGAAGGTCAAGACAAAGCTAAACAGTGAAAGTATTTCATAGAACTCATTGCTTTAACTTATGAAATGCTCATGCACACAAATTTAAAAATAAGACTTAAAACCTAAAAGAAAAAAATCGGCAAAAATAGCATACGAAAAGGAAATTGCCACAAAAAGACATTAAAATGAACAATAATCTGATGAAAAAAATATTCAACCCCACTTATAATTAAGAAAAGCAAAGAAAAACTATAGACAACCTTTTTTTTAACCTATCAAACTGGCAAAGATTTTTGAAATATTTGAAAATACCCAAGTTTATGGATAATTAGCCACTCTCAAACACTGCCAGCCGGGGGATGAATTGTTCTACTTCAGTCCTTTTAATGACTATATAATATTCCTGGTGTAGATGCAGCAAAATTTAACTAGTCTTCATTTATAGACATTTAGGGATTTTTTTTCCCCCATTTCAGATATCATTTAGTTTGCTAAAGTTGACAAAATGTGATATGCCAGAAATGGGTTGGCTTTTACAGTGGGGCTTTCACACCGTACAAGTTTATAGTTCTGAGGCTATAAAAATTATCAAATTAAGGCATCAGCAGGCAATGTTTTCTCCTCAAAGACCAGCTACCAGGGAGTTCAGCTCGTCTGGTGATGTCTGTTTGCTCTCTCCCTTCTCCCCCCAGGTTTCTTGCTTCCAGCTTCTGGCTTCAGTGACTTCCTCTCTGTTTCTGTGGTTTTTCTCTGCTTTCTTTGTGTCCTCACTCATCTCCTCTGGCTGTTCTCTCTCAGCTTGTCAGGCTTTTTCCTGTGTCTTCTCTCTGTCTTTTATCTCATAAGAAACTCTTGTAAGAGGATTAAGACGTGCCCTGAATGAGGTGGGTCATATCTCAAGTTAAGATAATATCCTACTCACCAAAAGGTGCTACTTACAATGAGTCCAAACCCACAGGAATGGATTACATTTAAGAAAGTGTATATAACAGCTTAAAACTATCACAGATATGAAAAGGATTGCTGTGATAAACATCCTTGTACATAGATTTTTTTGCATACACAAGTATATTTGCAGAAAAAATTCCCAGCAATGGAACTGCTCAGTGAATTATAACTTTAATATTGCTCTAAGTGTTAAGTATGTTAAAAAAAAAAAAAAAGAGGGCGGGCCGCGGTGGCTCAGCGGGCAAGAGTGCTTGCCTGCCGTGCCGGAGGACCCCGGTTCGATTCCCGGCCCCAGCCCATGTAAAAAACAAACAAACAAACAAAATATAATAAAACAAGAAAATGTTTAAAAATGTTTCCCTTTCTTCCTCCCTTCCTTCCTTCTCTGTCTTTCCTTTCTTTCCTCCCTCTCTCTTTAAAAAAAAAAAAAAAAAAAAAAAAAAAGAGGGAAGGAATGGACTTGAACAGAAAATTGTGGTTCAGATGTGAGAATTTTTCTTAGTTCTACCTTTGTCACACACCAGCTGTGTGACCCTCAGTGTATCCATGCCCCTCTCTGGGCCTGCATTTCTCCATCTGTGAAATAAGGGAAGTGAAACAGATGGATGATTCTTAAACCTGCTCACTAAGTGACAGTGTGAACCATTGTCCCTGGGAAGGTCTGGGGCAGCAGGGGTGCCTGGAAGATAACCTCTGTCTACTCTTCCTTCGAATGCATATCAGGGGCTCCTACCTGGCCCAGCCCAAACAGATAGGACTTTTGGTCTCATTCCTGAGCCGTAGCCAACAAATGTCTGGAAGCTAAATCCTCTTCTGGTTGTTTTCCTGCCAGGAGGCCATTGGCCCAGAGCCAATTTATGAAGACATAGTCACTCTCAACCACTGGCAAGCCTTTCCTCGTGTCCAAGTTCTGAGCCATTCAGCATTGATCAGGTCATGGCTCTCACTCCAACAATCATCGGCGGCTCCCCATTACCAGCAGAAATAAGGCTAAATCTGTCAATTGATTGTCAGAAGATCAAAGCTAGAACCCCATCTCCCAGCAGTCCCTTCCTCTGGCCTGTTTGAACTGCCCAAGATTGCAAACTTCCCCGTGGCCACCTGGCTAAAACTCAGACTGTGGAAGTCAGACAAGCCCTGAATCTGCTGTATGCCCCCATGGGAACTTGGCCAACGGACTCCCCTCTGCCATGCCTCAATTTCCCCATCTGTAAAATGGCCATCATACCAGTAGCCACCTCCTTTGTAAATCTGTGGGGGGATGAAATGGGATGAGTTAAGAAAGTTGCTTAACCTGAGGCTCAACACACAATAGGCACTCAATAAACAGGTGCTAGAAATATAATAATAATTATTATTGCCATTATTGATTGGAACCTTTTTAGGAGGTGCTCAGAGGCAGCAGACAGGCCATCCACCCAAAGCAGCACTTACAGAGAAGCCCTGTGGATGGGAGCCCAGGAAACCAGACGGTTAAAAGGCTGCTTAGTCTCCAGCGCACCAAGTCTGGGGCCAGCCAGAGCGGGCAGTGGAATCCAGCGAGGAAGGGGTTTAAGGCGGGACAATGGGCGCCAACTGGGGTAATCAGGACCGCTTCTTTGAGTCCTGAGAAGAGCTATTTTCTTGTTTAAGGCCTTAAAGAGCTATTAAGCTGGGCAAATCATGGTAAAACAGCTGGAAACCTAAGTAGCAATTTAAACAGCCCATTGCCCTTCAATCCGGACTTGGAATGTGAGCCCCGGGCAGGCGGGACTCGGGGTTCTGCATTGTCAGGCCTAAGAGGATTGAGCCGGCCCTTTCGCTTTATTTAGCAAATCCATAATTTCTACCCCACCCCCTCCTCTCTCTCTCTCTCTTTTTAAGTGTGTAGACCGAACTCTAATTTTCCCTCTTTTCTCTCTGGCACCCTCTTGAATCAGGCCATTCTTTCATTATGTGGAACTAACGAGGGCCTCACAGCGCCCCCGGCTTGGGAATAGGGCCTTTAAATAAAACATGTTTCATTGATCAACTTCAAAAAGTCTTGGGCCAACTGAGGGGGTTGCGAAGGGGATGGTGGTGAGAGGGTCTCCCAGGGCCGCCTGGCGAGTGACAGCTCCCAGGCGGAGGCAGGGACCAGCCCTGAGTCCTATCTGTTTCGTTAGTTTGTTTTGGGGGGCCCTGTATTTCTGAGTGGGGGTGGGGTGGGGGTGGAGGTGGGGGGTGCTGGCTGGAGACCCCACTGTTCACCCACAGCCGGCAGAAAGAAGGCTAGAGAGCTTCATTTTATTTTATTTTATTTTATTTTAAATCTTCCCACAAATAAAAATTTCAGCCAACCAAACAGAGCTCTGGCTTTAGAAAAGTCCCCCACGAAAATGTGGCAGCCAACTTGAAGCTTCCTGAACATCTATCAGTTCCAGCACTGGGGTCAGGTAGGGGGCTGGGGCAGGGGTGGGGTGCCTGGAATCAACAAGGCAAGGAGAGCTGAATCCCTCTCTTCAACACATACTTAGTGAGGGCCAACTACATGCCAGCCTCCTGTACTGATTAATTTTTTCAGTTGTTTCTTTATTGCTTTAATTGCAAAAGAGCAAATGCAGATTGCAAAGTAATTCTGTGACACTAATGAGTACTTAGTAAAAAGTAGGTGTTCTCGCTGGTACCCTTTTAATCCCACTGTCAACTTTCAGATATGTAGCTTCTGGGGACTTTCTTTGTGTAAATATACATCCACACAAACTGTTTTTATTTTGTTTTGTTTTTACAAACACAGGATCATAGGCAGCTCCTGTACTTGCTTTTGCCATTTTGTCACAATGTAGCAAGAACACTGGTCCATACCATTGCCAAATTGTATATGAGATATGAATTTTACCCCCTATGGTTGATTTCTTTCATGAACATTCCACATTTTCTAATAAAAGACCTAAGTGATTCTGTACTATGCATAAATTGCATTTTTAATGCTGTTTCTTATCAGCATTTTAAATTTTGGCTTCCATTTTTAATATTAGCAAAACTCACCACTGTTAATTAAAATCTTGTTGTATGTGTGGCAACATTGTTTACCCTTTATCCCTCCCCACTCTTTGTTTTCTGCTTCTCGTGTCAGTGCCAACTTTGTACATTTGTAGCATGGCAATAAAATAAAACTTTTACACTGAAAAAAAAGAAAAGAACACTTGCCTAGGGCACTATTTAAGGACTGTGTATTACTGAACTGTGTTTATGCATAATTTCACTCAACCATTGCCCTACTGAAAGATATTTAGGTTTTTTCCCAAGTTTTCCTGTTTCAGTCGAGTTCTGAACATCCTGAACAACTATCTCTGGGCCAGGGGCTGGTATTTCTATAGCAATCCCTGGGTGGTCAATTGCTGACTCAAAAGTAGTGCATTATGTTTTACTTCATTTTTCCTTTTTATATAATACATGGAAAAAGGTGCATAATAGGCACTAATCTTAAGTATTCAGCTAAATACTTTTTACACATCTTCAAAAGAAATTATCCAGCATTCCAGAAAGCTCCCATGGTCTCCTTTCTATCAATCTCCCACCCTAGAGATAAGCGGGGAGCATTTTAAATTTTGAGAGGGAAGCTGCCCATAAAGGCCACTCCGATTTACCAGTTGCCAGCCGTGTACAAGCCCAGCCCATTCCCAAGGACATCGCCACCTCCAGATGCCAGTGGTCTTTGTTGTTTGTGCCAATCTCATGATGGAAATGGGTGCCCTGATGTTGACTTAATCAACTTCCTTCATGGGAGCGAAACTGGATTTTTTTCTTCCAACAATACTCTGCCTTTAGTACCTTCTCTTCTGTAAACTGCCAATTCACTTGCTTTGCCTATTCACTCTCTTTGCTTAAAAATTATCTTGGCCAGGTTGGGCCACAGTGGGTCAGCAGGCAGAGTTCTCACTTGCCATGCCAGAGACCCAGTTTCGATTTCCGGTGCCTGCCCATGCAAAAAAAAAAAAAAAAATTATCTTGGCCACCCTAAGGCTTAGATTGGGCAGGCCCCCCTCCCGCACTCTCAACCCCTCACCCTGTTAAGACTTTCAATGTCCTTCTTCTTTTGCTTCTGAGTACCCACCTTCCTGGTGGTTTTCACCCTGGAACACCTCGGGCCGGTCACTTACCCTCTCTGAGCTGCAGTTTCCCCATCTGTAAAATGGGGAGAGTTACCCTTTCCTGGCCAGGTGCTGGGAGAGCGAAGTGAGACTGGGAGCGGCCAGCCCACATTAAGGACTCAGTACATGACACCTACTGGAAGGGGTGACCATTCCATCCCTCCCCAGATCTTCCAGCCTTTTCTCTGGCTCCAAAGTTGGGACCCTTGGAATGAGACTCCTATTGCCAAAAGGCAATGAAGGACAGGGATTTAAAGACTCTGGGGTCCACAGCTGTGAGGCCCCAAGATGTACTTTGAGCAAGTTTTTCTGAAACCCTTGGGACCAGAAAAGGTCTAGATTGTTCCTCAAAAAGTGCTCCAAAGAACCTTAATGGTTGTTGCATGATTTAATAAAAAAAAAAAAAAGAAAGAAAAAAGAAATCACAAGGGATGTAGTCAAATCAATGTGGGAGGAACTGGCCTAAGCAAAAACATAGGCTATCTCTGCTGCAGGACGTCCCAGCATCCTCAGCGTGCTAATAGCTAGGTGACTCTCCAAGAGGGCAGGGGTATGTAGTGTGGGGTAGCTCCCAAGTGGATTTGACCCTGAACCCCCACAGGAGAAATGCCCTGGGCATCTGCCTTCTGAGAAGAATCAGGCTGGAGTTAAACAGCTGTCTTGATGCCCTTTGCAAGGCCCCGCCCATGCAGGGGTTCTTCCTGGAACGAAAGTCTGTTCTGTGGTCCCTGTGTCCGCAGCCTCCCACAGTCTGTCCACAGACTCCTTCCCATGCCCCAGACCCCAGGGCTCTGCCTCTGGGCCCACCAAACTATATGCAGTTTCCTCTGCTTTCCAGGGTGTTTCTTGCCTGTTCCTCCACTTGGAAATGCTCTTCATTCCCCAGCCACCTGTTGAACTCCTACTCAATCTACAAAACGTGACTTAACTCTCTTTCCTTCTGTGAAACGTTCCCCAATGCTTACCCTCCCTCTGCCTGCTGGGTTGATATCTCCCTCTCTTATCTCAAAACTGTATCATCCAGCCTTCAGTACAACCCTGTCTCTCTGAAAGGTGAGTATCTACTCATTTCTATTCCCCATTAGAGTCTGAGCTCCTTGAGGGCTGAAGCTGTGTCCCGAACAGTGCTTAGTATATAGTGGGTGCTCAGCTAATATTTGTTGAATGACTGAATGTCACTCCTACAGAATTTCACCCAAGCAAAAGCACAATGCTTTGATGGTAGTAATTTGACCTTCTTTTCACTAAGCCCTGGGTAATGGATAGGAATCCATTACCCAGGGCTGGAAACCTAAAGAAGTTAAAGCCAGGTCAAATTGCTTTGTCCGGGCAAAAATGCCACTGTCCCTGAGACTCAAATGAGAAGGCACACTTTAGCAAGTTCTCCCTTGGTAGGTCTTGGAGGCAGAGGACAGTTCCCCTTTCCCTAATCACCATACCCTGATGGGTGTGGCATTCTCTCTGTCCTTCAAGACCCAATGCCAATGCCACCTCCTCCAAGAAGCCCTCCTGAAGGCACACAGCAGGTTCTGAGCAGAAGTTTCCTTTCTTATCTCCCAAAGCAGGTGTCTACTGTGCCTGCAGCTTAGCTTCAAACGTCCCTTCTGGCCATAGCACTACCTTTGGAGACCTGTTCCCAATAGCCTGCAGTCTTGGAGGGTCCATTGGGCAAGCGCCCAACCCATCCGTGGCCTAGGGGAAACATGAGCCTAGCTTGACCCACCAAACTCACTCCTAGGAAATTGAATCTGGACTCAAGTCCACACAATCATTGGAGCTGATTTATCCTGGCCAAGCAGAATATGGCCCCTAGTTCACTCTAACTTCTTAAGTTACCTTAGCTCCTAGCCCTTCTAAGGCCCGTGTTTTAGATTGTCTGATTTTTCAACAGGTGCTGCTTAAGTTCTGCAAAGCCACGTTATGTCACTTGCAACCAACATCTTCTAAGTCACTCCTTGTCTGGCCCAGGTTGGTCCTCCCTCCACTTTTCTTTCCATGTGTTTTTTGGCAGTTACTCTATCTTGTCTAAAACTGATATCAGTATGTATTGAGTGCCAGCTGTATGCCAACTACCACGCCAGGAGTTTTACGTGTGCCATCTCTTCTCTCTACCTCTGTACCTCAGTAAGGAGAGTTTATTATTCTCATTTTACATGAAAGGAAGCTGAGGCTCAGAGAGGCTAAGTATCTTTCCCAAGGGCACACAGCTGGTTGAGTGGTTGTGTTCACTCAGGCCCAAAACCAATTCATGTTGGTTGTATGTATTTCTGGAGACTTGCAGTGTAGCAAAGAGGAAGAAGATCAGCTTTGGGAGGCAGCCTCTCCGGTGGGAATTTTGGCTTCACCTCATAGGTTCATTGTGCTGGGTCTCCCCCTCCAGCAGTGAGCAACTCAACCACCTGGACCAGGTCTCTTCCTGTGTCCCCAGCATCAGGCATAGCACTTGACACAGGGTCATGACTTAGCAAATTGCTTTCTAGAGGAAATTAATTCCCCTCTACCTCTGCTGGCCATTTACACAAGTAACTAGCTCTTTCTCATTCCCTAAAAGCCTAGGTAGGATCAGCACAGCCTGGGGCTGGGTGGGGGTGGTACTTACCATCCCTTAGGCTCAGTTTTTACACGTGTGAAACAGAGAATACTGGACTCCTGACCTCAATGTTGTGAGATGCAAACAAGATGATGGACGTGAATGGGTTTGGCAAGCTGTAAAGCTCTGCACAGATGCCCACTGTTTCTACCACCTGCCCAGCTGACATCCACCCATGAAGCTAGTTATCAGAGAACAGAGCTGGCCTTGGGGGCAGAGCAGTGATCCCAAGCCCCTGGGTCAGGCTGTCCCTGCCCAGTGTCCTTCAATCCCACGATGTTCCTTGGAGATAAGGATGTCTGGCAAGAGCTCTGAATGGCTCAGTGTATGTGGGATGGGGCAGTGGGGGGAGGGGAGGTTGGAGGGTGCTGTGTCTGCAGCCCGGCACAGGCAGCCACAGGGAGATCTTTCTCGTGGTCATACTTGTGTCCTCCTCCTTTGTGTTGGGAACAGTCTTGGAGTTGAACTAGATGAGGCCAGGGACCAGAGAAGGGCTGGCCCGTAACTTCTCTCTGGGTCCTGGGGGACCCATCCTGGCACGTCACTGACCAGCATCATCACCTCCTGTTTGTTCACCCAGAGATGTCTGTTGCTGCCAATCACCCTGGGAGAAAAAGGCCCCCAACTACCCTGCCTGGACCACTGTGCCGGGCACTGACAGAGGAAGGGAGGGAATGACCTCTAATTTATTGATGCCCCCAAATTCATGGGGTTCTCGCTCTCTACCTAGCATCAAGGCTGCTGCCCTGTCTGCGGTTTCCTTGGTGAATGCTGGTCTTTGGGTTAAAGAGAAACTTTCAGTACAGATTGGTAGCATTCTTGGACAGGGGCTCTGGGAAAAATGCTGGGCAGTGACCCCAAAAGGCAGGGGAGACTAGAAGATGGAGAGGGGTCCACTCAGTAGAGAGACAATTAGGGAGTAAAGCTGACAGGAGCTGGAAATAGGTATAAGAAGAAAAAAAATTAATTTCTTTTTACCCAGTTTTCCCACTCCCTTTGCTTTTAAGACATGGTCGGAGACGTGGGCAAAGATTTAGGTACAAGGATGTTCATCTCAGTGCTGTTTATAGGAGCAAAAAATTAGAATCAGCTAGCATTGATTAAGGAAATCATGTTGTATGCCTGCACTGGCTCCCAAAACTCACATCTTAAAATATTTAATGCTGTGGTTCTAAACAAAATGAATGATAACAGGTTGCAAAACTGTATGTGTTGAATGAACTAAAAAAGCTTGCCAAGCAAAAGAGGCCAGAAAGAGAAGAGTGCATCATTCATAATTCCATTCATATAAAGTTCTACAACAGGCAAAACTAATCCATGGTTGTGGACATCAGGTCACTGGTAGGGACAACTGCCTGGAAGGGGAGGGGGAAAGTGGTGTGTGTGTGTGTGTGTGTGTGTGTGCACGCGATGCAAATGTTCTCTATCTTAACAGTGGTGAGAAATATACAAGTGTATGCACTTGTCAACACTCATAGAACTATGCACTTAAAACAGTCGTATTTTCCATTATATAGGTGTATTGTATGTATGCTGATGCAATCAGACAAAAAAAAACCCACTGAAAATACAATTATAATTCATAATACTTGGTTTTGATGCTCCTGGGAACTTCCCATTCCTCAGCTACTCCCAGCCCTCAGTACTTCCCCATAGTATCGACCCAGTGCTGGGGGTAGGGAGGTGGGGAGTGGGCTCTGCTCAGGCAGTGCTGGTGACACAGAGGGGCTGCTCCAGGGTGGGGAGGCACAAATGAGGGGTGGGGGTGGGGAGGCACAAATGAGGGGTGGGGGTGGGGAGGTGACATCTCTAAGGAGAGGTGGGTTTGGAGCAGCTGCCAGTCTCAGTGTGCTGGGCCCCAGCCACTCCCCATCCATAGCGTGAAAATGTATATTATTTTGTAATGTGTCCATTTGTGTATGATCCGGGCAAAACGGTTGTATTTCATTGTATGTAAAAGTATACCTCTATAAAGAGGATTCAAAATAAAATTTAAAAATAGAGCGGCCATAAAATGAGTCTGTATGTGTAACATGATTTTAATTTTATTTTCCATAGCATTTATGTGCACAGAAAAAAAAACTGGAAGGAAATAACAGAACGCTAATTGTCATAATCTCTGAGTCTTTTCTGTATTAAGGAGATACATTTTAAATTGGAGAACGTGTCAGTTTTTATGTAAAAGGTGTCCTTGCATTTGCAGGGGTGGGTGGATGGAAGGACATGTGTGCCTGATTTCAAAGCACGCAGGGTACACACCCCCTGTGATGGTGAGGTGCTGGTGTCAGCTTGGCCAAATGATGATGCCCAGTTGGCTGGTCAAGCAAGCACTGGCCTGAGCGTTGCTGCAAGGATATTTCATGGCTGTTTAATAAACTGGAAGGCTGGGGTATTAAATCATCACTCAGTTGATTGCATCTGTGGCTGATTGCATCTGTGATCAACTAAGGTGCGTCTCCCACGAATGAGCTAATCCAATCAGATGAAATCTTTTAAGCAAAAAGACTCTTTCATGGCTTTTTTTAGCCAGTGAGTCTCTCCTGTGAGTTTGTCCTGACACTTCATCGGAGCTGCCAGCTTCACAACCTGCCCTTCCAATTTTGGACTCTTCCATTCCCATGGTTGCATGAGACACCTTTACAAACCTCATATTTACAGATCTCTCCTGTAGGTTCTGTTTCTCTAGAGAACCCTGACTAACACACCTCCTCCAACCAATGCTATTTAAATATTGTCGGCAACAGAGGTCACCTGGTAGCGTGGCTTGGTAGGGGCTCCACTGAATCTAAAAAATAAAAGATTTCAAAAGAATCTTTTTTCAGGGGAACAGGATATAACAAATGGCCCAACTGGGGCCACCCATTCACCACTGAGGCCTTGGGTCAAGGTCTGGAAGGGTTACTGGGTGGCCAGGACATCTAACTGACCCCATACCCCAACATTTTTTACCTAGCAGGGAGAAACAGCTCTACTCACCGATACAGTCAAAGACAGACCAGAGCCTATAGTGGGGAGAATGCAGGGTTCAGTGGAGTCCCAGAGCAGGGGATGGGCAAGCCCATGTGTCTGCCAGGCACATGGGTGGGGAAGGGCATCCCTGGAGGAGGGAATGGAATGAGCAGTGGCTTAGAGGTGTGAGGCAGCAGCAAGTGGAGAGAGGCAGCGAATTTCTCAGGGAGGGGGCCAGGGATAGAGAGGTCTGCAGGGCCACATTTCCGAGGGTCTCAGGTGAGCTTTGTCTTGTAGGCAGCGGGCAGTGGAGGGACCAGGTCAGCCTTTTGAGACCTGGATCCGGCTACCCTGGCAGGTACTAGTTTGAGCCACAGTGGAGTCATCTGGGTGACAGCTGGTGTCATCTGGACAAAGCCAGTAGCCGTGGGGATGGAGAAGAGAGGCTAAGGAGGCGGCGTGGACAGGGCGTGGTCAGTGGGACAAGGAGGGCTGGGAGACGCCATGCTCAAGGCAGAGAACCCTGTGAGGGGCTGGCCCAGGGAGCAAGAGGTGAGGGCCGTCGGAGGAGTTCAAGGGGCCCCAGGAGCCACGGGTGGACATGTCCAGTGGACAGTGGGTCTGTGACGCTGGCCTCAGTTTTCCCACCTGAAAAAGGAGAAGCGAGGCTGGGTCATCTCCAGGATTCATGTGCGGCTTTTCCCATCTATGTTTCCATGAACTTGAGTCCCAAGTCCACGCCACAGGTCGACCCAGGAGGTGATGGCTGGGAGACATGCTTGGAGAACACCGAAGCTCTGCACGAGTAGCAGGTGTGAAGGAGACGCCTGCTGGTCCTCAAGCTCCGTGGAGGAGGCGCTGGGACAGCCTCCCCAAGGCTCATCACCCCCATTTCCACATGACCCCACACACACTCAAATCCTAAGGTGCAATCCCACCATTCAAGAGGGGAAATTTGGGGGGGAACTGTTAGAAAGACGAGAGAGAACCTAAAACTGGGAAGTATCTAAAATCAACCTGTGAACCCTGAGCTCTTACAATTGCTCTGGCCACTGTGAAAACACCAGTTTTCTCAACATTAAAACCACAAAGGAAAACCAAGGGCATTACAATGAGATGCGCCCTTCTACCACGGGCCCCTCAGCCAGCTGGGCGGGTCTGCCTGGTGGGTAACGGGTAAGAGTGGGCCTTCAAGAGCCACACAAACATGGGTTCAAATCCCTCTGTGGCCACATGCTAGCTCTGTGAGCTCAGGCAGCAGCCCGGATCTCTGTTTTCTCTCATGTGAAGCGGGGATGGTGGGGGCTTCTATCTCACAGGATTATGAATGCCCAGAACATCTGAACACAGTGCTGGGCACACAGGGCACTCAGTAAACCTCAGCTGTCGTCAGAAGCGAGGAGGAGGCAGCAGCGGTGGCAGCGATAGCAGGTCAGAACACCCCGAGCTCTGTAAATCAGGCAGGTCATTTCAGAATAGTCCAGAACATGAGCAGGAGGGAGTCTAGGACACCCAAGGTTGGCAAGCCTTGCTTCACAAATGAGCTGGGGCCTGTGTTGCCCACCCAAAGTCATGCAGGGGGGTGCAGAATAATTACCCCCAAGTCTAAAGAAGTGTGAGACCAGGAGGAGGTATTATTATGCAATTTCATTTTTAATAAGAAAGGATGCCAAAAGCCTCTAAAACCCTCAAGATTGAGGTTTAACATCCGTATAATGACATTTCACGCTTGCAGAGAACTTTATTTTCTCAAAGAACTTCCACAGCTGTTATCAATCAAGAGAGCTCTTCCTGAGGAAGTAAAACAAAACTGTAAGGTGTTCTTACCTAGTTCAATATAACTACCATCACCACCACCACTAAAGAAAGGAGCTGTGTTAGGAGAAACAGCAATAATAATAATAATTGCAACGTGTGCTGGCCACCTTCTTGTGCCAGGCAAGGTTTAGAGGGCTCTGTGCACAATATCTCATCAAATCCTCCCCACAGCCCAGTGAGGGAGACATGAGTATCAGTCTCATTCTACTGATGAAGAAACTGAGGTTCAGAGAGGATCCACACCATTCCTGCCCAACTTCACTCTTCTTAGCAACTCAAAGAAGCAGGTTTTCAGAAGAGGAAACTGAAGCCCACAGAAATGTTAAGTGATTAGCTAAGGTCACAGAGCCGGTCAGTAATGAAGTCACACTTTGAGCCCAGGCCAGTTGGATAGAGTGCCCATGACCCAGTGCCACGCTGCCCCTCATCTGGTCTTGGAGTTCAGGACCCACACCCCAAACAGTGTCCCTCCCAAACCACCTGGAAGCCCCCTCCTGGCCATCAGTTCCTGACTTCTCTAGTCTGTGTTCACTGGGGCTGCTGGAGGGGAGGGACCAGAAGGACTGCAGTCATGGAGGGGGCTAGACTTCTTCCCCCACTGAGAACTGGGGTCCAAGGTCACAGAGACTTCTACGGGCAGGGGTGGGGTGGGGAAGCCAGGCTCACTTCCTCCTCTCTCCCTCTTCTCCTCAGACCTGTGTGAGGCGTCACCAGGGGGAGCCAAAGGGCCCCAAGTTGCCTGCGCTGACACCCAGCTTCCCTGCAGGGGCAGAGAGAGGGTGGGCAGCTGGGCTCACTCCCAGGTGCTCCATCAAACGGTCAGCCTTTAGCTGGTCATTGGTGCATTAGGGATTCTCAGTTAAGTGATGTCTGTCTCATCACCTCATTCATTCATCCATTTAAGCATCATTTCTTGGCCCCAGACATGGATTGGCTGTGAGCCCTGCCTTTGAGAACCCCGAGTCTAGGAGGAAACAGATGTCAAACAGACCAGAGACCCAGAGTGAGCTGGGCTCTGCTGAGGGTATCTTAGAGTCTATGGGAGTCCAGAGAAGGCACAGGAGCTTGGTGAATCTGGGACCAGCGGGGAGGGGTGCGGGCTGCCTTGTCAGTCAACGACCATAACTGGAAGGTGATGGAAAAGTTCCCTCCCACAGTGAACACACTGTCCTTGCTCACGGCGCAGTCTCACCCCACCAGCCCCTCCTACTCCAGCATAAGACATGCCAGTCCCCATCAGTACTCCCCATCAGATCACACATGCACAGGGCTTTATAGCTTGCACGGTGCTTGGAGAAATATGCTTGCTACATTCCTGACATTTCAGACCTTGGCACATTCTCTCTGTCTTTCCCTCCTTGTCCATCAAGAAATCCTACTCCTCAGGCTTCCTGCTCCAGCTTTGGGGTCACCGTGCCTCCCCAACTGTACCTGGGGTAGAAGGTACAGACCACCCCTTTGTGTACCCCATAGGCCACCTCCTTTAGTGCCTGACCGCCCTGGGAAGCATTGGAGGAGGCTTACGGTGCCTCCTCTCCACTTTCCCACTCCCCGACCCCCCTCCCTGGCCTTCTGGCAGGAAGCACTTTCCTGTCTGTCTGCACACCTTACATGGAGTGTTGACTCACCATCAAGCGTGGCCTATGCAATTACTTGGGGCAGGCGGGGGTTGCAGTCCAACAGGCCATCGCTGTGCCTCCATACCATCCTTGATTTGGGGAGACACATCTGAAAGAAATCCCCCTGAAGCCATCAAGCCAGGGTTGGGGTCACTGATGAAAAGGTACATTGATGAACATTGTTTTAGCTGGTCAGAACCCCCTGAAAGGACGCCTCCACCACCCCCAAGCTCTCGGGTTCTGCTCAGTTGCTTGATACACAAGATCATGTGTGTTCAGCTGGAGGACGGACAGCCCCCTGCCCCTCTCCTGTGAAGCCCAAAGCCACACAATTGAGAGAGAGGAGAAAAGTAAAACCTGAGAATGGAGTATTTCAAATTAAGCTGCCAGCTGGGAACAGCCGAGCAGAAGAAAATGCCTGGAGGATGGGGGGAGGGGGTTAGTGGCCCCAAAGGGCAGCCTCCTACCCCTCTGATTCCCACAGCCCTGGTTGGTCCTTCTGGTGCCCCCAGGTGGGGGACCTTGCCTCAGCTTCCAGGCCAGCGCCACGAGCTTTGTGTGCTGAGAAGCCAGATTGGGAACAACGGCTGGACACGGTTACAGCCTCATAGGCCTGAGGAGCTCACCTTCAGAGGTGGTGGTGATGTGTGTGAGGGAGCATGGATGAGGGGTGTGTGTGAGGGTGTGTATGAAGGCGTATGCATATGTGAGGGGGTATGAGGATGTATATGACTGTGTGTGTCTGTACGTGTGAAGGTGTATGCTTGAGTGAATATGTGTCTTTGTGAGGGTGTATGTGTGAAGGGGTGTTTGTGTGAGTAGGTGTGAGGATATGTATAGTGTGAGTGAGTGAACATGTGCTTGTATGTGTGAAGGGGTGTGTTTGAAGATATATGTGAGTGTGTGTGAACATATGTCTGTATGAGGGAGTATGTATGTGAGCATGTGTGAGCACTTGTCTGAGGATGTGTATAGTGTGAGTGAACACGTGCCTGTATGTGTGATGGGGTGTGTTTGGGGGTGTATATGAGGGTGGGTGCGAGTGTGTGTGTTAGGAAGGGGGCTGGTGCGGAGAGAAGCGTTGGGCGCAGACTGGTGCAAGCAGAATGGACAAAAAGAGCAAAGTCTTGTCTTTGAGTTGGGCCTGGAGAGCAGGGGAAGAAAAAAGGAGCTCTTATTGGTGGTTGTCAAGGAGATGGGCCTTGGGGTTTGCTGAACTTTCTTCCCTTAAAGCGTCCTGCTTGGAGCTGAGAGGGCCCATTTATTTTCAACCGGGACTCCCCGGCCTAGGCCCATCAAGGTCGAGAGGCTCAGGTGCAGGTCCCAGGCCAGGCCCGTGGCGTTCCAGGGTGCAAGGACCGCGCTGCTCTCCTGCCCCCGCGGGCCGCCGCTGTCATTCGGGAAGCCCCGGGCCCCGCATTCACTGGGCATCGGCCTCTGCTGGCAGAGCGCGGCCGGCGCTGGCCGCAAAGTGGCTCATTGTCCGGCGCTGGGCTCCCGGGGCGCCCGGTTCTAGGCGCCAACCCTGCGTCTAGACCCCGTGACAAGCACACTTAGGGGCATTGTCCTTTGGGGAAGGTTCGAAAGTGTCCATGTGTTTTGCCCGTACATTTTACAAGTGTCTGATCCGTCTCTCCACGTGTGGCTAAGTGGCCGTTGCGTGGCCGGCAGTTGGAGCGCGGGGAGCGCTCAGCAGACGTCTGCGAGCTGGACAACCCCGCTTTGCGCCTCGGGATTGTCGTAACCACTAATGGATGCCGCGCCTCTCGCCCTCCAAAAGGCCCCCTTCCTCTGTCTCGCGCGCGCGCGCGCGCGCGCGCGCGTGTAAATGTATGTGTATTGGGGGGGGCTGTCCCCGAGGGGCGGCCACCCTCGACGACGGGGGATGAAGAGGGGCAGGGCGCGGGGGGAGGGGAGCCAGCCTCCCAGCAAGCCCCCGCCTGGCGGAGACCCCGCACCCCGCGGACGCAGCGTGAGCCCGGCGCCCCCACCCCCCACCTGCCGCCCGCCCCGAGGGGAGGGGGCGGCCCCCGACAGCCCGCGCCAGCCCCTCCCCCCGCGCCCTGGCGGCGGGCGCCCATTGGTCGGGCAGCGCGCGACGCTCCACCTCCCCGTCGGCTGCGGCCAATGAGCGCGCGGCTGTCAGCTCGTCAGCCGCGCCGGCTGGGTGGCTCGGGATCCCGAGCTGTGGCGGCGGAGCCAGGAGCTAGGAGCGCTCGCCGAAGCCGCAGGTCGGGTCGGGTGCCTGCGCCCCGCACGCCCACACGCCCGACCAGGGGGTCTGCAGCGAGCATGGGCGCGGCGGCTGTGCGCTGGCACTTGTGCGTTCTGCTCGCCCTCGGCACGCGCGGGCGGCTGGCGGGAGGCAGCGGGCTCCCAGGTAAGCGCCCCCGACCCGGCGGACGGGCTAGGGGGTTCGGGGCGGAGGCGGCGGCGGGAGCCCCAGGCCCGGCCCCCCAGCCTGGGCAGTCGGCAGGACCGTCCCCCGCGCGGCTCCGCACCCCTCCTCTTCGCAAAGTAACTTCGGCGGCCCGCCCGGGGCGCCCTCTCCCAGCAGTCCCGCGGCCCCAGGCTCCGGTGCCCCGCGCGGCCGCGCCAGGGGCGGGGTGGGCTGAGGCCGGGAGGAGGGTGAGGGCGAGCGCGCGAGGAAGAAAGAAAGCGCGACGGCTGGCCGAGGGGCGCTCCGGCGCGCGGACCGAAAAGACCCCCGAGCGGAGAGGGGCGCGCCTCTAGGGGAAAGGGGAAGTGCGGGAGGAAGGAGGGCCAGAGAGTATAAGCAAAGGAAAAAGGGACGATACCGAGAAAAAGAGGGAGGGGAGGTGGTAGATGGAGGGACGGACGGACAGAAAGGAGACACAGAAGAAACAGACAAAAGGACGTAGCAAGAAATCCAGAGAAAGATGGACACGGAAGGGTAGAGAAGGGAGCGGAAAGGGCGAGGGATGGAGGGTGAGACCCTTGGGAGGGAGAAGGAGGCAATTTACTGCAAGGGAGGAAAGGACAGATCGAAAGGAGACGTGAGGGACCAACTATGGAAGAGAGAGGCGAAGAGGTGGAGACACACGGTGGGACAGACAACGAAAGAGGGAGACAACAGAGGGGATAGAGGGTTGGAGATGCCTAGACAGTGATGCAGAAAGGGTACCTCATGGACAGACAGGCAGTCGGACAGGATGGGGACGAGGAAATAGGCAGACAGAGGAAAGGAAGGAAGAGGAAAGGACAGAGGGACAGACACAGAGGGAAGGAGGTGGGTGGGAACAGAGAGGGAAGGGACACTGTCAGGCAGTGGAGGAGGTCGGGATGGAAGGCCATCAGTGATGCACTCTGCCCTTGCCATTCCTGTGACTTTTATAGGGACCCCCCTCCCCCCCACCTTCCTCTCTACCCGCTCCCCCATTGTCTGACTGGAAGGGGCTCTCGGACAAAGTCACATTCTCTGCTTCCAAGTCTGCAGAGGAGCTTTCTCTGTTTCTCTGGAGGAGGGGGTCCTGATTGTGCTGCCCCTGTGCCATGCTCCGTGAGATTCATGTTTGGGGGCAGGGATCTGCTTTCTGGGAGTCACACCCTGAGAAGGATGCCAGACTGTTTAAAGACTTCCCAGTTGGAGCTGAGCTGTTTTTCACAGCCCGGATGTGTCTCTCCCAGGTTCTGGGGTCCATCATCCCTGTGTGACTGTCCCCGTGTGTGCCCTCTCCTTCTCCGTTCCTCCTTATATGCCTCTGAGTCTGTCTCTGTCTCTGCCTGGGCACCCGCCCCCCTCTTCTGCAGAGCTCATGTGTGACCCTTGGAAGCAGGAAGAGTGTGAATTCCCAGCAGCCAGGCCCCAGCACAAGCAAACCAGTCGCAGCAACTAGTGATGGCAAGGCTGGGCTGCCCTGGGGAGGAGACCCCAGCCCAGGCCCCTGGGGGACGAATGGCCTGTGCACCTCTCCCTCTCCCCTGGAGTTCCCTGTCTTCTCCCCACCCCACCCCCAACCTTTTTAAGAAAACCGAAGATATGTTTATGAGGTATGTTAGAAGGTGCACAATCCTCGCCCCCTGCTCCTGGCCAGCACCCCTCCTCCATTTCCATCCCCATGAGGACACTTTCCCTGAGTAGAAGGTGGGGAGAGGGAAGCAAGGTACTCCAGACCCTCCAGCAGTTTCCCTCCCCTCTTCCCATGCAGTAGCTCCTGGAAAATGGAAAGAGCTGGGTCTGCAGTCCTTGTGGGTCCCCATCACAGAAGCGGCCACAGTCCTCCCCCCAGAAGTGTGCAGTTTTGCCCTCTCTGGACTCTGGCCTCCTGCCTCAGTTGTCTCTGGCCTTCTGCCCTTGTTGCCTCTGGCCTCCTGGCCCTGTGTATGAGTGCATGTGTGTGCATGTGTGCAGGTATGTATGTTTTTGTATGTGCACATGGATGTGTGTGGGGAGAGTCATTTCTGTTGTTCCTTTTTTGTGCCTCTCTATCTTTAGAGGCAGGCTGGAGCCTTGGGGTCTGGGACAGGGGACTGGGAGCCCTTGGGGGGTAGGTGTCTTAGAGAGGTCCCCACACCCAGATTTAGTACCTGGGCGACAGCCAGGGGAATACGTCAGAATGGACATTGTGGCACTAGGGTGGGGCCAGAGGCATAGCGAGATGGAGCATTTTGAGACTTCTGCTGGTGTGGCTGCCCTCAGGGCCGCTGCAGAGATTCCCTTGTGCTGCGCTCCTTGGTCCTTCTGTCTGTCTGTTGTCCATCTGTATTTTGTTTATAGCTTGCAGGAAGTAGTGCGGTGTGGAGGAAAGCTCTGGTACTGCTTACTCTGTGTTGAGTCCAATTCTCTGCTCCAAATGAGTGGCCAGCCTCCAGCCCCACTCCCCTGGGCCTCAGTGACCTCATCCATAACCCTGGGTGTCTGGCAAAGGCCCCTCCTGGCTGTGCTGCCTGTGCCCTGAGGCTCCTCTTCCCACCTGTGCATGCATTGAGGAGGGGAGGTGGGGCATGCCAGGAACCCTTAAAACCTATACTGAACTTGAGTTTGGAAGTTGAGGTGTGAGAACCAGGTTCACACAAATTCCAAGGCAGGGAGGAGAGGCAAGGTGAGATCATAACCATCCATGAGCCTGGTTGGCCCAGCTGAGGTGGGGTCCTGCCCCTAGGATGCTCCTTTTCGGGGGCATGGAAGCTGGACTGAGAATCCTGTGTTTCCAGAGCCTGCGAGTAGGTGGGATTCCATGTTCAGGTCACCTGTGAGAGTCTCCTGGCTTGGCCTCTGTTCAGTGCACTGCACTAGCCTTGGTTTCCCTATCTGAAACCCAAAGGAGCTGGATTTAAATTCCTCCCAGGACCCTTCTGGCTCTAAATTCTAGAATAAGGACGGTGAAGGAAGGTTGGAACAATGCTTGGGGGGATGCAGAGCAACACAGAGATGTTTCTGGTTTTCCTTGCTGTGAACCTAAGCCTCGGTTTTCTCATCTTTTTGGTGGGAATAATAGTCCTACCTAATGGGGTTGTTGTGAAATTAAATGAAACCAGGGGCGTTGGTAGCAGTATATGTAGCACCAAGTAGCTGTCCTAAAGATGCCACTAATCCCCAGCCATGCCAGGTGGCTGCTGTTGTGGCCAGCTACCTCTGTAGGAAGGGAGGGTCGGGCAGACGGAGTTCTCTGCTCTGGCCACCGGCGTCCCTGGCCACACCTGATCTGTTGTTTCCCCCACACCACAGGGGCAGTTGACGTGGATGAGTGCTCGGAGGGCACAGATGACTGCCACATCGATGCCATCTGCCAGAACACACCCAAGTCCTACAAATGCCTCTGCAAACCAGGCTACAAGGGGGAAGGGAGGCAGTGTGAAGGTGAGCCTGCTGAGCCCCTCTCCCAGTTCCCCACCACAGCCAGCTCCTGCCCCATTCCAAGCCAGCAGGGGCTCATCCCCCAACCCAGCTGCCAGGGCTGACAGCCCAGACCTCTCTCTGCCTTAGGAGGAAGTTGTGGGCTTCCTGAGAATGTGGGCTGTTCTCCTGGAGGGTAGAAGTTGGAGTTATGGTGCCCCCTGGGTTTGAAGGGTTTTGTTTTTTTAAAGAAATGGAGACCAAGCATTGAGTGATATATTTGGGCTTCTGACCCTACTTGGATTTGGGGGCTGGATAAATGCTTTGGGTGACCCTCCCCCAAGGCCCTAACTTCAAATCAGAAAACACCCTGTGTGGCCTGAGGTGACCCAAAGGACTTGCATAGGAGCCAGCCAGGGTGTTCGGGAGGCTAGCTCAGGTCTCCTGTTTCAACCGCCAAAGTGTGGATAGAGACCACTGGACTTGTGCTGATCACAGCCATCCTTCCCTGCACCTGGGGTATTGGTTTGACTGTCTGGCTTAAAACCAGCTTCCCTGCCAGGTTGTAAATCACAGAGAAAAGAGTAGCCTCGGCTGTCTTTGGTGCCCAGATTCTCGAAGCTGGATGGAACCTTTGGGAGTCTTTCTCCATGAGGTCACTCCTCCATGGTGGTCATTCTGATGTCATGGGTGGCAGGGCCCTGGCATCGGGAGGCTGGGAAAAGCTCTATCCATAATGGGTTTGCCTTCCTAGGTGAGAATCACTGATCCACATCTTCCTCTCTGTCCCTGTTTTATAGATGAGGAAAACTAGAAGCTCAGGGAGGGGATATGCCCTATCCAAGGTCCCCAGGTTTCACGAGGGCGGAATGAGAGCTAAACCCTGATTCCCACTCTAGTGCTCTCAGTATCTTATCTTGTCTTCTTCCCCCCTCCACCCCCCCCCCCCAGTCCTTCCAGCTTAATTTTTCAAAGTGTGAGATTTATTGAGTTTAAACAAGAACAAGATGCGTTTTCTAGGTGCTGAAGTGTGATAGGAGACACAGCTGCACCTTCTGGGGACGCTGGCATTTGCTTATCCATCTCATATCTTGAGCATCTACTTAGAGCAAGTGCCAAGCAGATGACATCGTCCAGGATCATGCCAGGTTGGGCCACATCCCTGGCCTTGCCTGGGTCCTGGAGGCCTGAGTGAGGAGCTGGCTCCGAAGGAGCTGGCTGGAGTCCTAAGAGGTCAGGGTTCTTGCCTGAGTGAGGACAACAGGCCAGGTCTGATGGGCCTGTTTCTTCATACTGCATGCAGAGGATTATTTCTGTCTGCAGCTTTCTGCTCTGAGAAGAGGGAATTTTAACAGTCTGTATTTGGTTTAGCATGGTGGTTAGAGTACAGACTTTGGAGCTAGACTGCTTGGGTTCAAATCCTGCCCTTGCAGCCTGGACAAGTAACTTAACCTATTTTTATCTGTAAAATGGAGATAATAATAGTCCCTACTTTAGAGAGATAGTGTGAGGATTAAGTGGGTGATGTATTGACAGCATTTGAACTTAGCCTGGTATGTAGAAAAACACTGTATAAGCATTAGATGCTGTTGCTGTGATGATGTTGATGATGATGATGGTGGTGACATTGATGATGATTTGATAGTGATGATGAAGGTGATGGTGGTGACACTGCTGCTGCTGCTAATGTTATTGATGATGATTATGATCGTATCGATGATGGTTATGATCATGATGTTGATGGTATTGGTGATGATGGTGATACTCTTATGGTTGATGATGGTGACATTGTTCATTATATGGAAGGGGATGAAGCTTTGTCTTTTTAATAATTCCCAGTTCTAAAATGGCTAGGAAATGGGATATTCTGGTTCAATGACTATTTAGGCAAATGATATGCATATATTCATGTCCCCTTGGAGACATGCAGACACATGTGCCATTCATACATGACCATTTTCCAAGAGTGTAAAATAAAAAATACACATGACAGAGGCTTCCCTTTGTCCAACTCAAATTCCTTCAGTGATAGTAAAGATGCTGCCCCCTTCTCCCACAGCAGACATCAATAGTCAGTCAACACACTCCCCAGACAGCCCTTTCCACCATCGAGGAAACCTGCTTTCCCTCCCTGGGCCCCTGCATATGCAGGTCTTAAGCTGATATGGGGCTCTACAGAGGTTGAGGATGGAGGTTTGGGGAAGGAATTGAGTAACCCATCCTACAACTCTCTTAAGACTTTACAGTTTACTAAGATGGGCACAGAGGATGGGTTGTCAGTAAAGCATGCCTGCAGAGCCTGGCTTCCCATCTCCCCAGTTTTTCACAAGAAATGTGTCCAGGATGGTGACAGTGGTCATGCCAGCCTCTTATACCCTCAACCCTCCAACCATGTCTCCCAGAACTCCTGCTAGTCATAAATGCCTCTTTACCGGAGAGGCAGGGATGGTTCCTTACACCATCAGGGCTGTCTTGCCATGGGGCCAAGAGGCCATGAAGGGATGACTTGGCCCCACATGTGTGGCTGTGCTGCAGCTATGCATGGGAAGCTGTCTGGGGCCTCAGGCGCTCAGCTTAAGTCTGCTGGGGGACTTGCTAAGGCTGGCCTGAGATGCCCCAGCCAGTTGGGATTCTCCGTGCAAAGCTGAGGCAAAATCAACGTTTGCTAGATGGAAGCTGATTGATCTGTAGAGTTGGGAGAAACTATGAAGACATTTAGGGCAGCTGCCATGTTTTATGGATGGCCACCCCTCTGTTGCCCCTCCAGAAACCACACACACCTCTGTTTTAGCCCATATTTACCTTGTGTTTATGTTTTTCTGTGTTTTCTCCTGGAATGTGGGCTCCTCAAGGGCTGTTTC
The DNA here is from genome assembly GCF_023851605.1 of Tamandua tetradactyla. NCBI lineage: Eukaryota > Metazoa > Chordata > Mammalia > Pilosa > Myrmecophagidae > Tamandua > Tamandua tetradactyla. The sequence goes on along the minus strand of NC_135333.1, from coordinate 37,087,055 downwards.
TTATCCTGGGAACTCGATGCCCAGCTGGTACAGAGTTTGCAAGGCACTTGGGTGAAAGGGTAGATGGTTGGGTCCCGGGGGTCACCTCCTCCAGGAAGCTTTCCCAGGTGCCCCAGACAGATGAACTGTTGCCTGTGAGCTCCTATGGCCTCCAGTGCATCCCTCCTTCCAAGCACCTTTCACTCTGGGTTGCTTTGACCTTTCCAAGCTTATTCAGGGCTCACAGAGCTCGTGGTAGTGGGTGGTGAGTGACAGTTACAAATCTCAGGAATACCAGGAAAGGTCTCCCAGAACTCCTGGACTAGTCTAAGATTCTCTAATATGGACTAGTGACAGAGGTAAGCTGGGGAAACTGGGCTTGGGGAGGTCAGTCCAAGCCAGGTCACCCAGGTGAAAAGCAGCCATGCCTGGATTCCAGCCATCAGCATGCCTGAAACTAATGGGAGGGGTTCCTGAGCCAAGAAGGGCTAGAGGGGGCTGTAGAGACCCTTTCTTCTTTATGCCCTCCCATCTCGTTGGTCTCACCACCTTGTCTGAGCCAGGCCTTACGATAGCACGAGTCTGGAGGTGCATCTTCCATCTGTACAATCAGGAGATGACACCCTGCCAGGGCTCAGCCCAGTGCTCGGTGCAACTGTGTTGTACTGTGTTATTCCCAGTCCTCTCTCTAGCCACACTCCAGTGTGACTGTCTTTGTTAGTTCCCCAACTTACCAGCACCTTCCCTCCTCAAGGCCTTTGTACCCTCTGCATCCCCTGCCCCTCATCTCTGAGCTAATCCTGCGCATGGCTGGCTCAGTCTCTGGTGCAAGGACCTTTAGGAAGCCTCCCAGCCGTCACAGCCCTAAACTCCTGGTCTGAATTAGCTGGGCCTGTGTGTGCTTATTCTACTGAGAGGGTAGGCAGGGGGCGCGGAGAGGGCATTTCATCCCCCTTTACATGCTTCAGCTCATTTAACCTTAATTGCCTTGTTTTCATAGACATTTGCTAAGGAAAAGGACCAAATTATAGCTTGAATTGGGTCCTACTAATCTTAATTAAAAGCTCTCGTTTGTAATCAGGACCAGGCCCCAAAGGAAGAGCAGACCGCCCTCAAATGGCTTGTTTAAATAGCTAAGACCCTCTCGATAATCACTGTTTAGTCTGAACCAGCAGCACGCAGCACCCTTTTTACATGTACTTGAGCTTTTAGACCATGTATTCAAATGGTTTATTCTCTGTGCAAGTTCCAACTTAGGCCTTTTCTAAAATGTTATAATTAAAACTCTTAGGGGAAGTAGCGTATATCAAATGTATTACTATTTTCCTTTTTGTGTGTGTGACAAGGAGAAAAATGACCACCTTATGGGCATCAGAGATCACAAAATTAGCATGTAGGTAATGAATGTAAATAGTCACTTCCTGAATTTTATGTCCCTGGGGCCTACTTGCCTGTCACTGAAGTTAGGTAGATCACAGAGCATGTTAGTAAGCGTTTTAACAAAGCTCCTAATAACATACCCAGTGATTCATTTAGTTTAATATCAGAAAAAAAAAATCTTAAAACCAGTCAAGCCTTCTGGGGAATAATGTCCATAACCTTATTGAAACGTTTGCATCACCATTATTGCACACTTTAGTGAAACTCCACATAAAATTCTGTTTTTCTGGAAGACCAGAAAGACTGTAGGAAGTGGACAGGGGGGAAGGAAGAGAAATTCTCCTCCAGAGTCTTAAAACATACAATTACGCATGCTAACGTGTGCCCTGCCAAAGATGAAAGCCCCAAAATCCTGCAGACCAGTAGGCAGGAAGAAATCGGATGGGACTTAAAATTCCAAGTTGTTGTCAGCTAGCAATTAGGGTGGCATTGCTTGTGTCTGGGTCCCAACCCTGCTGCAGAGTTTAGGCCTCCTGGAGAACCCTCGCAGTGCAGATCCATTTTTAGAAGGGAAAATAAAAAGCTTGTGCTGCTGGCAGTTAATCAGAGGCAAGTTTGCTTCTCAGGGCCTTAGTTTACCCATCTATAAAGTTTGTGTATTGGACTGGGTTCAGTTCACTGTGGAGAATGTTCCCTGAGTGCCTCCTGTGTACTCAGCTTCATATTGGAGCCAAGACACATTTCTGGCCCTTGAACACCTCGTTGGTTAGTGGGAAAGACAGATCTGGAAAAATGTGATCACAATAGGGTGTGGAAAGTGTGGCAGTGGCAATATAGACAAGAATCTGAGGGTGGTGAAGAAGAGGGAGTGTATCTCTGTGCTTGAGGAGGAGAGGAAGATAGGGAGGGCTACCTGGGGGAGGTGTCACCTGGGCCAGGTTGGGAAAGCTGCACAGAAGTGGGTCACTTGACGTCCCATCCAGCTCTGGCTGTTTATGGGAGCTTTTGTAGCAAGGATTCAGATGCCTATGTTTTGGTCATTGCTGACTCAGTAAGTCTGCACGTAGTTTACCCTCTTCAAGCCCAGGTTTCCTTAAGTGTCAAATGGGAGCCATGGCACTGTCTTCAGAATAGGCACTGCAGAAGAGGTTTGGGACTAGAGAGGGGCCTGGCTGTGCATGAGAGTGTTGAAAGTAACCCCAGGGTCTGCCTGCCGGTTTTTTTTTCCTCTCTAAATCCTGATTTCTCCTAGGGTTAGTGGTAATCTGCACTCCCATCCCAGTGCATCCCAGCTTCCCAGGCAGCAGGCCCTTCTCTACCCCTGCTCCAGGGCCCTCTCACCACCTCTTGGCCTGCCCCTCTCTGCCCTCCTCCAGGGCCCTCTCACCTCCTCTTGGCCCGCTTCTTATTACAGTGGCTGTATTTGTTTTTCCATCGGAGGAATGCTAACCAGAAAAAACCATTATTTCTAAGAAAATAAACTGTGGGCTCATTGGCCTTTGAATGCTACTGAAAATGGATGGCGGCCTTCCCCTAAGGCCTTGAGACAAAGAGGGCCGGGGGGCTTCTGTGTGCCAGCGAGGTCAGGGGGTCTTAGAGGGTGTTCCGAGCGGTTCCTCCAGATGGGCCAGGGCCATGGCCCCTGAGAGAAGAGAGTTCAAACCCCAGCCAGCCAACTTGGACTTCTGGCCTGGGTTGATAATGACAGCTGATACCAACTGCTCCCCACTCCCATGGAGCTCTCCAAGATGCACCCCTCTCTCCAGGACACCCCATGCCTTCTGTCCCCACAGGAGGAGGGCGTGGGCAGGGGAAATTTTCTGAAGGCAATGAAATCTCAGCCAAGTAGAAGTCAAGCAGGCAAAGAGGTAGGTGAAAGGATGTTTGGGCAGAGGGAACAGCATGAACAAAGGCTCAGAGACAGGGAAGAATGTGACTGTCAGCTTAGAGGAGTCAGTAGAAAAGCAAATGTGATAATAGGTTATATTTCCAGAGGCAATTAGGGAAGGGACAGTCACCCGTTGTCTCACCGGGAATATTGTATTCAGTTTGGAGGTAGATGTATTAGCTCATTTAGTCCCTGAAACAAACTCTCTAAAATAGGTAAACTATTTTAAATTTACATTTTACAGATGGGGAAACTGAGACCAAGAAAGGTGGAGTCCTTGTTTCAAGTCATACAGTAAGGAAGTGGCAGAGCCGGGAACTGTGTGGCCCTGAGTGTGTGCTGCCATGGGGGTCTGTGAGACCCTAAAGGGTAGGACCTGGGAGGGTGGAGGAACATGTTAGGCAAGTAGATTACCTCTGGACTGGGAAGATCCTTCTAGCAGACAAACATGTGCCTGGATGGAATATTCTCTGCTTTGGAGGTGAGGGGCAGTGAGACATAAGCTCCCTGTATCCAGGTGCCAGCAGAGGCCACAAAAAATAGCATAGCTTTTATTTTATTTTAAATATGTAAATAAAAATCTTCTGTCAAAGTGTATATATATATACATATATATATACATATATATATACATATATGTGTATATATATATATGGTCAATAAAAGCTTAAATGGAACACTCTCTGGCCTCTTCCACAGGACAGTTGCTTTGAACTTTTCTCCATTTCTTTTGTACCACTAGGTAATAAAAAGAGGCCTTTACAGATCTTCTCAAACTCCAAGCAAAAGCATCCTGCCCTATGACAGGGGAGCAGAGCTAGGTGTCAGAGAGCGGGGCCTGCTTTGCCCTGTTTGAGAACCCTCAGCCAGTTGCAGGTGGCATGCAAGCCGGGATGAATGGCCAGGCTAATCCCTCCAGTTGGCCCCTCTGAAAGACTGAGCCATCAGGCATGATAGACAGAGAGACCCTGGACCTGGGGTTCCAGCCTTTGGCGGCCTCAGGAAGGTCTGTTGACCCGTCGGGCCTTAGTATCCTGACCTCCTAGGGTGCAGAAGGAGTCCTGTGGTGTCAAACGCTGGCCCCGTCCGTGGGGTGGCTGGTGGGTTCAGAGGGGGTGATCCTCAGCATAGTCCCCTCCCACTTACAGACCTGAAGACAGGCCTGGCCTGGGCCTGGCCTGGGGAAGGATTGAAACAGAAGGACTAAAGAAGACAGGGAGGCAGCTTGATTTGCAGTGAGGCCATGGGGAATTCTTTGGACAGTGGTATCGAGGGTGTGAGCAGGGACTCTGGAACCAGCCACCTGGGGTTGAATTTTGGCTTTGCCGCTTACCAACCGGATGATCTTGTTAAACTCGGACCCTCAGTTTCTTCATCTATGAGATAAGGATAGTAAAAGTGAACATCTTCCTCCCTGGGCTATAGTGAAGATTCAGCCACTTGCTATTAAAATTGGTACCTGGTGTGGAGCTTCTGTTGCTGCTGCTACTGTTATTTTTATTACTGTTGGAGGGAAACTCCATCAAGCTTGGGAGAGGAAGAAGGAAATCAAATTGCACCAGTCTAGGGCAGGCCCTGCCTGGGCTGCTCACAGCAGTCCCTTGGGATGTCCTGTGGAGTCTTGGGCTCAGGTCACTGTCAGCTGCTGACTCTCTGATCAGGGGGTGTTCCTCAGTCCCCTCTCCACTGCCCCTTTTAAAACCCAGGAGGGTGAATTGGAGGAGCTCTAGGTTCCGCCTTAAGAAGTCTCAGTGACAGCTCAGGTTTTCCAACAACTTCATGCTTCTGATTGCACCCCTGTTTGAGTCCAGAGGAGCAGCCCAGTAGAACCTGCACCTCTAGCTCCTCCCCTGCCTTTCACTAAGGGGCTGGGAGAATTACAGAGCTGGTACTTGGCAGGAGGGAGCAGCGAGGGCCTAAGCTCAGCGCTGTCGGAGCCACACTCAAGCCTGGCAGCCCTCCCGGCCCCCACCTCACTTCCATCTCAAGACTTCCAGCGGGTCATTCTCCCTTGATCAGATTCCTTCGGCATCTTGAAGCCTGATGTCTGAGCCCAGAAGCAGCCACCAGTGGAGGGCTTACACTGGTTTTGAGGGAAAAAGAAAATAGTTAACTGGTCCTAGTCCTTTTGATTTGGTAGGAAAATACCTCCAGTTCTTGGGAACCACATGCCTGACCATGAACCCCAGCTGGACAGGTGGCATTTGAGACCAGCTTGGAGTGAGCGTCCTTGTGGCAGAGCCCTGGAGACCCAGCCAGGCCAGTGCTGTGAGATGGACACCACCAGCATTTGCTTTAAAAACAAAACAAAACAAAACACCTTCTTTGGGTTATAATCCACATACCATACCCTTCACGTATTTAAAGTACACGATTTAGTTGCCTTTAGCATATTCACAGAGTTGTATGTCCATCACCACAGTCACTTTTAGAACGTTTCCATTACCCCCCAAAAGAAACTGTGCTTTTTACCTGTCACCCCCCTTTTTACTTGTCACCCCCCAATCCTCTAACTCCCCCAGCCATAGGAAACCACTAATCTACTTTCTGTCTCAATTGAGTTGCCCCTTCTGAACGTCATGGAAGTGGAGTCATCCAGTCAGTGGCCCTGTGCCACTGAGACAGCGTTAGCTGTGATTGAAGTCAGCTCAATGCCGGCTTCAGCCTCGAATGCCGGCTCCCCTTGGCTTTGCTGTGTGGTCTCAGGCAGATCAGGTATTATCTCTGAGCCTCAGTTTCCTTTGCCGTAAAATGGCAGGCTTGGAACCACCCACCTCTCAGTCGTTTCTTGGGGGTCCGTAAGTGGAGGCCACGACCCTGAGGCTGATTCAGCTGGATTCTGAGGCTGAAGCAGAAGAGGGCACCATCCTTGCACCCCAGGAACTTGCAGCCTTGAAGGACGCACCCATAAGCAAGTGAGTGTGGTGGTAGTATCCGATCAGGGGCTGTGGGCCCCCAGGATGGAAGGGTCTTGTCTGCAAAAGCTTCCTCGAGGAGGTGCTGCCAGGGCCAAGGAAAGAGATGAGTGGGTATTTGTGAAGGAGAATGAGCTCCGGGCTGGGGGACCGGCAGAAGGGCAGAGGCCCAAAGCTGCGTGGAACACTGGGAGAGGTCGCCGGGCAGCCTGAACTCCGTGGTTGTCGGAGATCACAGGGCTGCACCTTCCCACCCTCTGGCCCAGCCATGGTCATTGTGTGCAGCTAGGAATGAAAAAGTGCATGGATTTGTGTTGGTTTTCTGTGACCTTTGGCCTTTCCCGTAATTAACTGCTGGGCCCACTTCTGGCATTCTCTCCGCAGAAGGGAAATCTGATAGATGGATGCCAGGGGTCCACAGAGAGCGGGTTTCATTACTTAGTCATTACAAACCCGGAGCTTAACCCTGCACTGCCGGAGACGGGGCTTAATCCTTCCTGCTTGGCGCCCCGAGAAACAGCCTTCCCGTGAGCGTAATTAGCCAACAAACTGGATTAAGATTTATTCAGAAATAAGGACTCAACTTCCTAGGCCATACATCTCTCCACGAATGGTTGCCTGATCTAAGAAGTGCACGGCTTTTCCTAAAGCCCCAGACAAAGGAGAAGAGGAGCTAGCGGCCCAGCCAGGGAGGGGGTCTTTGTTAAAGTGCTTACTCTCCGCTGTCCACCAGGAATGTTGAGAAAAATGCCATTTTCAAGGGAAACTGGAAGATATTTTCAGTAATGATCTCTAAGAGTGGAGAGTGCTTTAAAAATCTTATTTTGAGAACATTTCCAGTTGATCCTAATGTTTAGGAAAATGCCCTAAGATAGTATTAAAATAAAACAAGAACTCTGACTTGTTGCAATAGAATTCTTTAGAACCTAAGCACCAACCGAATTATATATTTTATGGGACAGCAAGAATCAGTTTTGAATAAAATGAGAAAAACAAACACATCCCACTCAGATTCTAAACCAGAATTGTTGCCACATAACCACATTTATGGGATCGCGTGTGCTCACGCTGCCATTTAATAGAGAAAACGTGGAACTGTGTGTGACCTTCTAAAAAATCCCATAATGAGCAGTTCCTATTCTGTTTTTCTCTGCTATATTGGATGTTGGGAGTGGCGTTCTGTTGGGAACTGGGCTTCTATTTAAAAGAAGAAAAAAAAATGGATCTAGGGAAAGAACAGGAATGCCCAGACTGTTTAACTTCTCATCCTCAACGCTCAGGGTTTGGAAAACTGGTCAGATCTTTCACCCTGCTAGCTTTTCTCTGTCAATGCAAAACACCCCTCTCACTACCCCTCAACCTCAAGGCTAAGTACAGACCTTAGAATTAGCAATATAATGTCCATGTGACAATGCCTTTCTGACCAAAAGGGGAGGAAGAAATGTAACAAGGTAAAGGTATCAGTGGCTAAGACAGTTCAAATGGAGTTGAGAGGCTGTTCTGGAGGCTACTCTTCGCAAGCTGCAGCTGGATATTGCTAATTGCCAGTTTGCCAACCCCCAACCAACATCATTCCTGTTAACTCTAAAGAACACCCAGGGCTCTATCTGAGATCCTATAAAAGTTCCATGCACTAGGATTACTTTCCAGAAACCTACAACCTCCAGATGTTTCCTAGGACAGAGAAGTCCTGAAACCCAGAGGGGCCAGCCTCTCCAAGAACATCAACTAGTTCCATCCCCCATCCCCCGTGGTTGACACCCTTTTTCAACATGAAAAAGTCAGAACAGGCTTAGCCCAAATGCCCCTAAAAATTGGGAGAAGGATCAAAGGAGGAGGAGTTAAAACAGAGTAGTTAGGAATTAACAAATGAGTGTTACTATTACTGAATCACTATAATGCTATTTCTTTTAGTGTCCAGTGTCTTGATGCAGCTGGAAGGAAAAATATGAAATTGTGGAACTGTAACTCATATCAAACTCTGAAATCTGTTCTATACCTACTTGTTACAATGTACTTTGAAATTTATTGCTTTTATATATATATATTTCAAAATGAAAAATGTTTCAAAAAGAAATATATATATATAATGCACATGACATGTCATGCATTGAATTATGCCCCTCTCACCTCCCCCTAAAAAAACATACGTTCACATTTTAGCCCCGGGTCCCATGAATGTGACCTTATTTGGAAATAGGGTCTTTGAAGAGGTGATTGGTTAAAATGGGGCTAGACTGGACACGTGACTTGTGTCCTTATAAGAGGAAATTTGGACAGAGGGTCAGGACTCAACGATTCTTCTGGTGTTGGTTTGCTGATGATCCAGAACTCAGTCTCGGCCTCTGTCCTGGGGCCGTCTGTCTCCTCTGCCTCCTGCCTCTTTGTCCAAATTTCTTCTGCTTACAAGGACTCCAGTCATGTTGGATTAAGGCCTGCCCTGCTTCAGATTGGCCTCATCTTAACTAACGGCTCTTAAAAATCCTATTTATAAATAGGTTCCCATCGCAGCACCAGGGGTTAGGACCTGAGTGTGTCTTTGAAGGGGAAACAGTTCAATCCATAGCAGGAATGAAGGTTTCAGGCCAAGTGAGGGCTGGAGCACGTGATGGAATACCTGCCTGCGTAGCCAGGGGCCCATCTTACACACACCCAGCCTTGGCAAATTCAGCCAGATATTCATAGAAAAAAATTAATTCAAAACACTAAAAATACTATGGGTGATGTTTTGCCTATATGCCATCCATGACTCCATTTGGCATTTGTAGCTACATTTTTTTGGTTGTAAGCACAACCTCCCCAACCTGTAAATGTACGTTAAGGCCGAGTGAAAGACTTTCTAGGGTGGTTTTGAGCCTACCTGCTCTTCACCACAGTGCGTATTGGAGAATCTCCTCTATGGTTGATGGTGAGTGGAATGAGAGAGAAGAGGGGGTCCCAGAGGCCTGGCAGAGAAGAATGGTGGGGGTCCCCAAGGACTTGAAGCAGAGAGGGGTATGGTGGAGCTGGGTTTGAGCAGTAGAGCTGATGTTGAGGGTGAGGCAGAAAGGAGGGGGTGAGCAGCAGGGAGGCTACTGAGAGTGCAGTTTTTGTGCCCTCTTGCCAGCCCCCTGTCTTCCACCGCACCCCCCACCCCCATCCCTGCCCTGCTTGTCATCCATCATTCACCAGATCCCACCTTGCCCCTGCAATCTCTCTCCTGGAAAACTCTGGGCAAGCCTTGGCCAGGATATTGCCCAACAGGGGGATCCTGGTTTCAGGTGGATAATTGATCAAGATGACCTCAGAGTTTCCTTCTAATCCTGAGCTTCCATACCTGATTATAAAATAATATCATGTAGTATATGCTAACATGAATGCATTATTTTAGGCAGTCTCTTGTATTGGACCACGAGATGTGAAGAAAAAGCCTGGGCTTTTCAATCAGAACAAGCTGTGTTTAAATCCTGGCTTTCTCATTTAATAGCTGAGGGACTCAACAAGTTGGCTAATTGCTATGAGCCTCAGTTCCCACATCTGTAAAATGGGGGTGGTAATCAGCCCCACCCAGTGGGCGGTTGTGAGGAGTTGGTGAAGTGATCCTGGCAGGGCACTGAGAAGGGTGCAGCCTGTTCACATTGGCTGTTGGTATTGTGTGATTTGTGCTAAGCCACGCTCCCTTTACTCCCTCTCCTTTGGCCCTCCTGTAATCCTGGGAGTAGTGGCTGGGCTCAAGGAAAGGCCTGCTGGTTCCTTAGCTCCCCTCTGCCAACTTCCCCTCCCCCAGCAGAGCTGGGGTATGGGGGCACAGAGGCCGGTGGGGGCTGCAGACATGGCTCCAGAGGTTGCCCCTGAAAGGAGAGCTGGGGTCTAAGCCCCTGGCCTGGGTGTGGCAGCCCACTGTGGTGATTTGATTGAGGCTGTGGGGCAGGGGGGCTTTTGCTGAGCTGTCTGGTCACACATCAGCAGAGCAGGAGGGAAGAGCCTGAGATGGCAGATGTGGGTGCTGACTGGAGGCGGCAGCTCTGTGGTTTTCCTCCTTTTGCAGAAGAGGAGATGGTCCCAAGAATCTCAGTGACTGCATGAGGGAACACAGTTGGTGGTGCCAGGTCATGGGATTCCTATGGGACTGCCCCCTCACTGGGCCCCTCTTAACCCCTCACCCACTCCTTCAATCACATACTATGTGATTGATACTCAGTATTTAAACCCAACATGGGTATCTACTTGAAACGTGATTTCTAGAATCCTCCCTACTATATGCCTGGCATGTGACTCTGTGAGATGCCAACTTACGCAATTAATTTTAATTAATGCTCACACCAGCCCTCAAAGAAGATGATATTAGTTCAATTTTACAAACAAGGATACAGAAGCTAAGGGCTGGGAAGTAGCTTTTCCTAGCATATCATATGTCAATCTGAACCCAGTCTTGCCTTCCCTGCCACCCACTGCTTTTCTGAACAGAACCCTAAAGTTCCAGCCACAGGCACAGCACTCCTCTAAATGGAGAATGTATACTGGTCCCAACTTCCCAGAGATAGCTCTGGGAAAGCAGATATGGGGGCTGAACTGATGGGGTTGGGGGCTCTGTTCAGGTCTCTGGGGATCAGCAGCTAAGTTTAATGTACAGTCAAGTCCTTTTCGTGGACCCTGCCCTGCCTGTGGGTCCTTTAAGAGTAAATGTCCAGAGAGCTGTCTCTGCCCCCCTCCATTCCTTCACTCTCTCCCCACCCCACCTGCCTGTTCTATTTTGTCTGGCTTTAGCAGTCCTGTACAAGTAGTCCCAGCACAGTGGGCATCTAGGAGGCCTGGGAGGCCTCTTCCAGGGGTAGCAGTTCCCACATGTGTTTTTACAATAATAAATCTCCTTGCCTGGTGGAGATGTTTTTCAGTTGGTTTGTTTGTGTGTTTATCTCTTATATATTTTTTTTAAAAAAAAAAAAGGAGGGACGGTGCGCTGGTGGTTCAGTGACAGAATTCTCGCCTGCCATGCCGGAGTCCCGGGTTCAATTCCCAGTGCCATGCAAAAAAAAAAAAAAAAAAAGGGTCACATTGATTCAAAAAATGAAAATTTAAGGCACAAATCCAGAAAATCAGGCTGGCTGGCCTCAGGGCCTGTGGGAATGTTTCAGGTCCAGGGATTGAGAAAAATCGATTATTCTAAGAGATACTCAGACTTGGGAGAACTCTTTGGGAATGGATTAAGGGGAACAGTGTGCAGTGATCATTCCTGACTTTTCAGATGGCATCGGCTGTGTCTTACCCTATGGAAAGTCAAAGGGAAGAGAAAGGAAGGAGTTGTTTTGTTGACGATTCGGTGACCTCTTCATAATGCTTTATGGGTGTGGTGATCAAATAGTTTATCATTTGGATAGTGATAAAGTTGCTTTTAATAATTATACCCAAACAACAGGCAAGTCGGGTTATCCTAATTAAGGGAAGAGACATTTTCCTCATACCTCATTACTAGAACAGCATATAGTTTAATTGAATTTTATGAATATGGTGAATCTAAAACCAGGTTCCTAGATAGATGAATGAATCAGTAGGTGTTTGGATGGGTGTGCACAGGTTTGGATAGATTGATGGATATTTGGATCAGTGAATATATGGATGGGTGGCTAGGCCAAATGAGTGGATGGATAGATGTTTGGAGGATGAATGTTTAGATAAATGGAAGAATGGGCAGCTGGATGACTGTTTAGATGGATGGATGCAGCATGCATGTTTGGATATATGGGTAGGTATTTGGCTGAATAAGTGGATTGGTGGGAGAGCTGAATAAATGGATGGATGGATAATTGGATGAATGGAAGAATATTTTGATGGATAGGTTTTAGTATGAATAGATAAATAGTAGAATGGCTGGGTAGGTATCTACTTGGATAAGTTCTGGGGTCACTAATGGTTATATAATGGGTGGGTGGATGGGGGTTTGGATGGACAGGTGGATGAATGGAGGCATGACTGACTTGCTGAATATTTGGATACATGTGCAGGCGTGTGTTTGGATGTGTGTGTTTGTGTATGTGTGCATGGATGGAGAATCAGTGGAAGGATGGATGGGCAAATGTGTTGAATAATTGGGTAATACTTTCTTGATACCCAATGTAAATGCACCAAGGGTGATATAACATATGGGAAGTACTCTGCCAATGTCACAGGCATTCTAATATATTAGAAAGGACAAAGGCTTAGTGGATTGAAGGGTGTTTGTTCTGATTCTTGCCCTACCACTTACTGTGTGATCTTCAACAGTTACCTCTCTGTACTTTAGTTTGCTCAACCATAAAATGGAATTTAAAGTCCTCACTCTAGAGAGTTAACTGTGAGAATTCAAAGGGCTGGCGTTTGACTCAGGGGTACATACCTGTGTACTTCCTTCTGAGGTACAGCTTCAGAGAAGGAATCCTTTTACCAAACATGGAATAAAAGTCCGTTCACTCAGTCTGATTGATATAACCTAAGTCACATGCCCACCCTGGGACCAATTGCAGTTGCTAGTGCCATGTGCTATTTTAATTAGCATCCCGTCTTTAGAGTTGGGATGGGATTGGGATGGGCCAGGAACAGGCCAGACTGAGTTGCCTGCCTGATGAAATCTGGGGACTGCTAAATCAGATCAGGTGAAAGGTGATGGTAAGATTGAGAAGTGGTGGGAAGGGGTGACCACTGGAAAGACTATAGCCATATTAAGGGTTTAGAAAAAGCGTGTTGTGGTGGCTGATTAGATACGGGGGTAGGATAACACTGCTTACTAAAATGAGGAACCCCAGGGAGATGCAGTTTGGGGAAGGATGAATGAAATTGTGGCAGGTTGCCTCTGTAGTGTACAGAAGATCCAGGGGATGAGACAGTTGGATTGGTGTGTTCAGGGCTCTGAGAAGAGGTCAGGGCTACAGGAAGACTGAGAAGCAGCAATTCATCCAGCCTGTATAAACCCATGTGCCCTTTCAATATACATAAAAATTTAAATTTTCTAAGTGTATTAAATATGCTTAGAAACCATTGAAATGAGTTGAGTTGCAGAATTGAATCTGCTCCCGGGTCCTGGAGAATGGTTGAAGCAGATGGCCAGTGCAGGCAAGTTAGGGAGAAGCCACCTATCTGCTGTGTGCCTTTGGATGACTTGCATAGCCCAAACCCTGTACTCTGGTGCCTTTGGTGCTGCTGCTCTCATTGCAATTTTTCCACCTCTGCCTGGCAGCATCTCCAGCAGGCAGGTGTCAGGCAATGCTTGATCACCTCCAGATCCAGGGAGCTCACTACCCCGAGACGGGCATTCCTCTTAGTGAACATTATTTGGCCCCCGGTTATATTTCTGTCCTCCGGTCCAGTGTGGGGCGAGCGCGGAGCTCGGTGCTTCCCAGCACCAGGCCCCAGGCATTTGTAAAGATGGACAGTTTTAACCCTCGGTTTCCTCTTTTCACCAGGCTGCCCCCATTCCAGCTTTGCAGCTGCGGCCAGACCTCAAAGCTCCCTCTTTGACCTGGTAGTGGTTGGGCTGCTGCTTCTCAGGCATTCACGCTTCAGGAAGCATTTCCGGTTCCGCTTAGCTAGGGCATTTCCGGTTCGCTGTGTGCTTGTGGTACTTTCATCCGAACCTCCCATACCCGTCCTTGTCCGTCAGGCTTCTCCAGATCAAAGCAGGTTTGGTAGACATGGGGGAGCGGAGAGGAGGTGCGAATTTGAATTTTGGATGGGAGGCTGAAAACCCAGCATGAGATTTGGGCACCCAGGCCGCCGTCCCAGAGGGATGGAATGGGCGGGACGTAGGCGCCCATGGGCTCCAGGGCCCGGCTGCACCTCTTCTATTGCTGTTTGTTCCTAGATGGGTGAAGTTTGGCAAGTTTTTAGTCTCCCTATACCTCGTTTTCTTCTGTGCTGTGGTAAAATTAAAATAAGGATGATAGCAACTACTTGACTAAGTTAGTGGGGGGATTGAAGAATGGCATCTAAAATGTAGCAAGTAGGTCTTGTACATAGAGGCCTTCCTTGAATGTTAACTGGGGATGTTTCTGTTATTCTCTGATGCCTCTCAATTCTCTCTGGAGCTCCAGAACCCTTTGACCCCTAATGGGAAATGTCAAAAAAAGAACTAAAACAGCAAAAAGGGTGACCTTTACAAAAGCTATTGACCATTGTTTATGAAACAGAAGCCTTTGTTAGAATAAGGAAACTGGAGCAGTAGAAAATCAGACTTCAGATGCTGATGTGGAGAGACATTTTTTGGAGAAGTGTGTAGACTTGTCTTTCATTCCAGGGATTACATTTTTTGGTGGTTGCCTTTTCTGCCTGTGTGCAAAGTTAATTTTAGTTGAGAAGCCCCTGCTTTACATGTAGTGAGCCCTCCATCCTCGGGAGAATTTTAGATAGCCTGAATACCCAGTCCTCAAGGATTATAGATAGGAACCCCACGTGTTTATTAGCATTAAGAGGTTTGATAGGAAGACCAGTCTGGGTTTGAATCTTGCCAGCTTCACTGTGGTTGGAGCTGGGTGAAATCGTGTGGAGGGCACAGCCTGCAGGCACTTGGCACATGGCCCTCTCTTTAAGGTGGTGGCCAGCAATCTTTTTCTTTGCAGATCCTCATCTTTATAATCCTTGGGTTCCCAGCCCCCAGCAAGGACTTGAGTAAATAACTGTGAAGTCATCCCATTATCATTCTTGTCCTTGTGGCTTTGTTGGGGGTGGGGGTGGGGGTTCAGGGGACCCCAGACTCCTCCTCTGACACCTTTCACACCCTCATTTTGCAGACATTGATGAATGTGAGAATGACTACTACAACGGGGGCTGTGTCCACGAGTGTATCAACATCCCAGGGAACTACAGGTGCACCTGCTTTGACGGCTTCATGCTGGCTCATGATGGACACAACTGCCTTGGTGAGTGATGAAATTGTGGACCCCTGGGCATACCCAACCAGTTTCTCAGCTCTGGCTTGCTGAATTGGGGCGATGGGAAGGCTGGCCTCATTTGATTGCTTGAGAATTCTTATTTAACTCCAGATGATGCCCTTGATTCAAATGTTTATTTTAAACCAGTTGGATAAAGTTTCTAAGCGTAATGCAAGCTTGCTGCATAAAATTGTAAAAAATGTAGGAGAGTAGGGAGAAGTTGTAAACTATTCTAGTTATGCTTGTGTGTTTCCTTTCATCTTCTCTCTGTGCCCATCTGTAGGGTCTCATGTCTTGCTCTCCCTTTAATGTCACGTATTCCATGGGCATTTTATTGTGGCCTGGTATCCCATTGTCATGGTTGCCTCATAGTCTGGTAAGTGGCTGGACCAGAGGTGGTTCATGGTCTGTAGAAGAGACCTGGGACAAGACAGCTGGAGCCCATGGACTAGGAGTGTGGACTCAGCAGGAGTGTGGCCAGGACTACCTTACTTAACTTTTTTTCGGTCCCTTGAGGGTAAAGGGAGACTGGTCAGAGAAGCTTCCTCTTGGGAAGGAAGAATAGATCCCAGAATCTCTTAACCATTCCTGACATGGTGATCTTTGAGCCTCTATCATCTCTACTGTAAGTGGAATAATTATGCTGCCTATTTCACCACGTAGTTTGTGAGGTTGAAATGACTCCATGGAGGTAAGGTGACTGGTTCTTAGTAGGTGCTAACTAGCCAGCAAATGGGTATTATTATTTCTCTAGGTGACCCGGCCACTCCTGTGTGGTCAGCCACTGAGATTGTTTGCTTTCTTTTATATTTTTTTAAACCATTAGAATCCAGAAATGACTCTGGGCACAAAACTTTTCTTTTTCCTGTTTTCCCAGTTGTTGCCTTAGGAATGTTTCCCAGAAATGGAACTCCTGGGTCAAAGGATCATTTGGGTTTTTTTTTTTTTTTTAATGGCTTTCAGCACAGTGCTTTCTAAAAGGATTTGACAAACCTTCCATTGTGCCAGCTTGTTGCTGGTGCATGATATATGAAAGAGTTGAGGTCCTCGAGACTCTGGGACTTTTCCTTTTAGTGGTCATATTAGCCTTAGATTTCCCTGTGTATTTTTGTATAATACATATTGGATCTTAGATGAGCTTGTTAGGAGAAACAGATCCGTGAACATGTCTGTTCACTCAAAATAGAAATGCTGAAGCTGAGGTTGGGGGTGTCCATGAAGGACCACCCCTGCATGACACGACTGTGGAGGTGAACTGATTCCACAGGGAACTTCAAAGAGGAGGCGGCACTGAGCAGGGTCTCCAAATATCGGGAAGAAGTTTCCTGGGTGGGGAACTTAAAAAGTGGGGCAGTGGACACAGCATATACACATCACCATGGTGGCTTCTCCAGGCTGGCCTGGTGAGGGGCAGGCTGGCCAGAGGTGGGGCCACAGAGGTGGGTAGAGCTGTCAGTTACATTGTATAGAACTGAGATTATACAGCATTTATCAGACCAGATGCTAGGTGGGTATCATCAAGTGTTATCTCATTTAATCTTCACACACAAAAAAAGTGCTTGGCTTTCCCAGTTGTTTTTCTCTTTGTCCAAATGACAAAGAGTACATTTCAGTAATTTATTAGTCAGCAAAGGAAGAGAATGATGTGATGAGCTGACAGTCCCTATGGGACAACCTGTTAAAAGCAGGTAGTGTATTACCCAGCAGTCAAGAGGATGGATCTTGAAAACTGCCAGTTCTGGACTCAAGTCCTGGCTCAGTGGGTTGTCCGATGACCTTTGGCTGGTCTTTCTACCTCTCTGTGCCCCAGTTTGCTCAACTGTAAAATGGGACTCATAATCCCTCTCTTATAGGGACCTTGGAAGGATTCAATGAGATCATGAATGTAGAGCATCTGGTGAGCATTCAAAATATAATGGGGGGGGGGGGCAGGCCACTGTGGCTCATCAGGCAAGGTTCTTGCCTGCCATGCTGGAGACCCGGGTTCAATTCCTGGTGCCTGCCCATGCAAAAAAAAAAAGCAGTGAGTAGCAATCTCATCACCAGCTTCTGGATGAGGTATATTGATGTGGTGCTTTGATATCTCCGACTTCTGTTGGGGCTAGTGCCTGCTGTCTGTACTCCCTGGGGTGTGTCTGGCATATGTGAGTCCCTTTCCAACCATAGCACTCTTAATCTGTACAGAATCACCTGTTTATAAACACCCTTGTCCTTGGCTATGGCAGGTATGCCCAGTGTCTCTGGCGCCTGACCCCACCAGTCTCCAGATTAGCAGTGGAGTCGACACAGGCCTTTGGTGCAGCAACACTGTTTTCACAACAAATTCCTTTTTCACTGGCCAATTTAGAAGAACTGGGTAGGATTCCCCAACTGCCTCCCTGGACAGATTGCAACTTCATACAACTCTCACTTGCACATATGGCAACCAAGAAAAGGCTGTCTGTTATTCCTCTCCTTTCTACTGAGGGCAGACCCTCCCTCAGGGCTTATTCCTTCTCAAGAGGAAACTCTGACACTAGAGATCTCAGACTTTGGTTCTGCTGGGCTCCAACCCAGCCTGACCCTGTGACCTCAAGTGGTGAGTCTCAGAACCTTGGCTCCCTTATCCATAAGATGCTGTAAGAATCACAGCTCCTGGTCCAGTGTCAGTACCACAGAAGCTTGATATATGTTGGCTGAAACAAGTCATTCACATCCTTAGAGTCTTCTGGGCTTGTAACGTAATGACCTTCAAATTCTGGTCACCACTCCTGAGTTGTATGATTTGGAGCTGGTCGTTAAAACCCTCCAAGCTTGAGTTCCCATAACTATGAAATGGGTTGGTGATACCTGTCTCAGTGGGTTGATGTGGTTAAATATGGAAGTAGGTGTGGAGAGCCGTACATCCAGATGTGAAGTTCTGTGCAGCCACTGGATATTGTTACCATGTGCAGAGGTCTCACTCTGGCCAGCTGTGGTCCTCATTTGGCCCCATGCGTGTTTGCTTTATCCTCATAGTGTGGCTTATTTTATTGAATTGTTTGCCACATTGACAAGTCAGATGATATCCCGCATAAAAATTGGTATTTGTAGCATCATTCCTGCTTGGCCGCATCACCTGTCCCCTGAGATTTGTGGGACTTAGAACAAGAGTACAAACAGAAGCCCACATCCGTATCTGAATATTTAAGTCTTTACTGAAGTTACCTAGCTAGATGGTATTCTGTCTTTCTGCATCAACAGATATTCCTTCCTGGTGGCCTGGAAGGCCAGGCCTGAGTTTAGGATTCTAGGACTCTTTGGCATTTTGTGCCAGAAAATGATTTGGTGGGCAGCACTTGCCTCTTGCAACTCTTCCCACCCATGATTCCATCCTGCACCACAAAGGAGCCTTGCTCACATACTTGTGAATACCTGAAAGCTCAAATTCTGGCCATGTGCCCCCTTTAGCTACTGCTTGTACTAAGTGTCATCTGTCCTTCCAAGGTGTGGTCAAGCCTTGGAAAAAGGCCTGGAGCCATTTGGGCCGGGAAGTTTAGGGTCCCAGATACACAAAATGTGGCCCTGAAGGGTGTGTCTGTGTTCCAGGTGCATGTGCCCCCTTAGTAATAGGTTTGGCCACAGAAGGGGCAGAGTAGGGTCATCCAGAACACAGGGCCCAGTGCAGGGTCACCTCTTGTCCAAGTGTGAGTGTGGTTTTGGCAAGAACTGGCAGGAGCTATTCTGTGGCCAGCCCCTTTGGAGGGTATGTGTGCTCATCTGCTTGCCACAGTCCCCACCACTCCCTATTGTTCATGCCCGATTGGCTTTGTTCCTGTGGATTACCTCCTTGGCCTCTATAGAAGCTGTTCTGCTTTCTGACATACCTCTTGGCACGGGGCCTGCCCTGCTATGTCTGTGGCTGCCAGGGGCCAACTGAAGTGTAAAGGGTTCTGTGTTTTCATGCTTTGTGGCTTTTGTTCCTGGTCAGTCCCTTTGAGCCTCACCCCCAGCCCATCACCTGTTGGCACTGTTCACCGTTTGCATCTTCCCTGTTGTTTTGTCTCCAGAAGGCTGAGCTAAGAGTCCTGACCAGCTGTAACATTCCTCCCTGAGCCACCACTGAATTCCTCAGAGAGGATAGCTGGAGTAAAAGCCATCACCTTCGAGATAAACAGCGCAGTTTGAAAAGTGTTCTGAGTTAATTAGGAGAAATGGGGCTGATGGTTCAAGGGTTCTGTTCTTGCCTGTGTTCTCCCAATCAAGCCTTTCCTTTTCTTTCAAGTAAACGAGGTCGTTTTCTTGCAGTGATGGCTGGTCTCACCGCGTTCTGGCAGGTGGCCAAGCCCATCCCCTGGGGAGTGAAACCTGTTCTCTATTTGACATCTTTATTGAGGAATTTCTCAAATATAACAGAAAATGACATCAAGGGGAATTGAAACCCTGATGAGATCCTTGCTCACCCCCAATGACTGCTTTTAGCATTGTAATTACTTGAAATAGCAGTAGTTCTGTTTGAAAAATATTATTCCAAACTCCACGCAATTGGACATAAAAGCAATATTTAGGCTAATAGAATAAGACTTTTTTTCGTCTTAAATGAAAACCAGCAGTGGATTTTTTTTTCCCTTCTCCACAAAACCCAGGCTCCTTTTTCTCTAAAGCCATTAGTTCGCTTATCCAGATGTTTGCTTTGACCCTGATCTTTACCTTGACTTACTGAAAACTGAGTCTCTCAAATTGCTTAGTTTGACTCATGAACTTGTTTCCCAGCACTTTTTTCCCTGATAAAGAAAAGTCGTTTGTAGCCATGTTCAGAAGAAGATTTGCTTTACTAATCAGACTGCTCCACTTCCATTAACATTTCTCGAGCGCCTACTATATGCCTGCCCTCATGCTAGGTGATCAGTGTCCCTTAGTAAGATGTATAGACTTCGGTTGGACCCAGATTACCCAGGATATTGCGTTCACATTCTCACAATGTCCATGGGCACCACCGTTAGTATCTCCTTCATATAAAAGAGGAAACTGAGGCTAATGGAGGGAAGGTAACCAACGGAAGAGCCCAGGTCTCTGCTTTTTCTGGTTCTAAGCCTGTGAACCTAAAGAGCCAGGGCCCCTCTATTCATCCCTTATCCCCCAGCACCTGGAACTGTGCCAGCTCCAGGAATGCTGGCTAGGATCAGGAAAGGTATTCCTGTTGTGGAGTATTAGATACATACCCCTTGTTTCAATGCATAAGTGTGGTAGTGGCTGAGGACGCCCAGAAGTCCCAGCATCTGCCAGTCAGGCTAGGGAGCTGTGTGCTAGGTGCCAAGAGGACACGTCCTGCTCCAGAGTTCACTTCAAGGTTGGAGCCTCCCCAAAGCCTGCTCTGCCTCCCTTGGGCATCTCTTGTAGGTGCCTCGTGTGGCCATGGAGCTTCGCTCTGGACCTTGCGTGACCTTTCCTGGCTGCCCAGAGCCTACTTCTGTGGCTCCCATCCTTTCAACAGTAGCACCCTGGTTCCTCAGTCACTGGCTTATGAGACATCTCTGGCTGAGCCCTACTGTCCTCTTCCCCTCACTCTTCCCTTTACCCACTGTGCTTTCCAGCCCAGCCTGCCTTAACTGCGTTGAGCCCTCCTGCACATCTCTGCTGTATGCACACTGCTGCCTTGTGCCACCCCCACCATGGTGCACCTGGGGAGCAAGGTCTCTGCATCATTCCAGCCCTAGCCTTACTCTCTCCCTTGCTCCAAAGTCTTCTCCCACATTCTACACACCTCCTTGGTAGCTCTGTGTTGGTATTCTCTCTTCTTCCCCCTGAAAGCAGAATTTGTCTTGTTTATCCTTTCAGCTTCTTCCTTGAGCCTAGTGCAGTGTCTGGGATATCCTAGCTGCTTAATAAATATGTGTGGAATGAATGAATAAATGAATTTTTGAAGGTGCCTTATAACCTGTGAAAATGCTCTCTCAGCAGATCTCAGGGCTGGTCCTCTGTCAGAGACAAGAGAGAGTGGAGGGGCATCCCTGCCAGGGTTCCCAAGCTTGTGAGAAAGACAGAAATATTCTCCCCTTCACTGAAAGGTAGAAAGCATCATGTGAGCAGAGATACCAGTGCCTTTCAGCTAGAATCCATCCATTTATTATGCAACAAATATGCAAGGGCCACTGCTCTGTGCCAGATGTGGTTTTAAGTGCTGAAGATACAGTACTGAGCAAAATTGCCCTTGTGCCCAAGCTGGTGAAATTCCATAATAGAGGGAAGACTGTAAACAAACATATAATACTCATATCGGGTCAGGTCAAATCTACTGAAAAAAATAATAAAGCAAAATAATGTGAAAAAAAATGCTGGGAAGAGGGATGGCAGCATTAGGTAAGGTAGTATTCCAGCCACCACTCTGCACAAAACCTCCCCAAATTTAGTGGTGCGCAGTAGAATTTTATTCTGTTTATGGACACTGTGGGTCAAGAATTCAGACAAGGCACAGTAGGGATGGCTTGTCTTGGTTCCACGATGTTTAGGGCATGCTTGACAGCCAGGATCTGGCATCATCAGAAGACCTCTTCACTCATGTCTAGTGGCTCATCTTGGCTTGTCGGTTGTTACCTCCCATGTGGTCTTTCCACATGGGCTGGTGGACTTCCTCCCAGCACAGCACTGGGTCCCAAGAGCTGGTCTCCCTAGAGAGCAAGATAGAAGTATATGGTATTTCCACAGTCTAGCCTGGGAAGTGACTTTGCCCAAACCCTGCTGGTCACAGCAGTTACAAAGGTCTACCCAGACTCATTGGGAGGGGACATCCTGAAGGGGGGGAGGGCACCATTTGAAGACCTAGGGAAGCTCTTCCTTCCAGGCAGAGAAGGGACAAGTGCAGTGGGCCTGAGATGGGGACAAGCAAGGTGTGTTTGGGGAACAGCCAGAAGGCTGGAGGAGATGAGGTGGGGGAGGTAGGCAGGCCAGGCCTTAGTAAGGAATTTGGATTTGATTCCAAATAAGCTGGGAAGCCATGGGACATTTTACCTGGTAATCGATATGACCCAGTTGACATTTTAATTAAAAACAAAATAAAACAGGCTTTCTGGCTACTAAGTAGAGAATGTGTCACAGGGAATGAAAGGAGACCAGTTAGGAGACCACTAGGCAGGAGCCTAGACCAGAGATGTTGGTGGCCCAGTCCAGGGTGGCAGTGGTGGAGATAGTGAGAAGTGGTTGAATTCAGAATGTGCTTTGGAAAGAGTGCCAACAGGACTTGCTGAATTAGATGTGAGAGGTAAGGGAGAAGGAGGAATCAGGACTGACAGCTGGGCTTTTACCTGGACTGTCTGTGTGGTTCAACTGCTATGGCTGAGATGTAAAGATGGGGTAAGACACACTTCAGGAGGAGGCCAAGGAGCAGGATCCAAGAGTCTGCTCAGCCAAGTTTTGTTTGAGGCAACCAACAGTTGTCCAAGTGGAAATGGTGTGTCAGCAGTTAGATGTATAAGCTCACTAGTGTGTGGCGTGGTCAGACCAGGGGCAAATGTGAGCGTCTTCAGCTTCTAAGTGCAGTTAAAACCAAAAGAATGAAGGGATGTTTGCTAATGGAGCTGAATTCACCACAGCATTCTCATTCATTCATTTCATAGAGATTTCATGAGTGCCTGCTCTTTGGCAAGCCCTGGGCTGGGAGGTGGCAGTAAAGAGATGAATGACATACTGTCTACCCTCAAGAGGTGCAGGGACTCAGCCTCCCTGGCTTTGGATCCTGGATGGACCTATTACTCACTCACTGTGTGATGTTGAACAAGTCACTTAGCTTCCCTGAGCTTCTGTATCCTTGTCTAGGAAGGGTGCAAAGACGAAACAGAGGAAGCTATGCAAAGCATGTACCATGTGCCCAGCCTGCGGGAAGAACTTAGTTAATGTGATTAGCTACTTAGCATTTATTCCTAGGGTACAAAGTCGGAGTACTTAAAAAAAGAAAAAGTGGTTGTATTTTCCAGGCTGGTAAGGCTGCAGGGGATGAGCCGGGGCCCTGGGGTGCACGTGGGAAGCCCTTTGGCAGGCACTCCTTCACAGTCCCGTTAGGTGCCTGCCAGAACTCTGCCAAACAAGCCACTCCTTACACATTTGCTCTTGCACTCTCTCATTGACCTTGGGGCCACCTGGGCTTCCAAACCCAGCTTAGCCACAAATTGATTTTATGACCTTCCATATGTTCACCTCCCTTCTCAGAGCCTCTGTTTTGTTTTCTGAAAAATGGGGGTGATCCTTATCTATTAGGATGGATGAGGAGAGAGATGTGAGGTAAGACTCGAGACTGCCAGGTGGAGGGAGAAGAGGAGGAAGAGGATGATTGGGAGGCTCCTGACAGGTCCTAGAGCCCAGCTGCACAGTGAGAGGAAGTCACCCTGGCCTCCCAGATGCGCAAAGCTCCAAGTCAGCCCCGCAGTCACCACTCTCCCTGCGCTGGGCCAGCCAGGCCCTGGCATGATGAAAGGGCCCGTGCCGCCCCGGCCCTTTTGAAGCAGCCCCTCCTGCATCCTGGAGGACAGCTGGAAACAATGTGTTGCTCCCTTGAAGAAGGAAGGCTCGAGCTGCCTGTTTATTTGCCTTTATACTTCAACGGCCCAAATGTGTTCCTTGCTGGGAAAAAATGCTGAACATTTTAATGTAAAACTAAACAGCTTCAGACAGCCATATTCTCCATAAACACCAATATTTTTTAAGGTAAATTTGAGAGGTTTCTTCCTGTTCTGTGTATTTGTGCCCCACCCCCCCCCCCCCCCCACCCTTTCCACCATTCTTGGTGGAAGTTCAGGTGATCCAGGCCACTGAGGAGCAGACACGCTTGGTCTAAGGGATTCGCTGTGGATGGACAAGTCAGACCCTCACCCGCTGCTTCTCTCTGGTTTTTAAAACTGTTAATCTGGTGGAAATTTTTGGCCTGAGAAAAAGAAACACTGAATGCTGTTGTGCATCTTTATAAACAGGCTTCTTTTTTCCCGAATCATTTCAAAAATGGAGAGATCCTGGAGCAGGGTGCAGGATGGTGGACAAATTCAGGCGCGTGCTTGTTTGGGGCTGGAAGGACCCCACAGCCCCACGCCCACAGCCATCTCAGGGTCAGGTGGGGCGTGGGGCGCTTTCAGTCAGTGGGGTCGGGACAGGCGCTGGTGTTTGAGGATTGTGGCCTTTGATTTGGCCTCTGACTCCCTGGGAGACCTTGGGTGACTCTCTGCTCTTCTGTGCCTCTGTTTTCCTGTCATTGTAAAATAAAGGGATGACATTCAATTAGTAGTTTGTAGTTTTCAGAGTTCGTGAGATTTTGTTTATGGCAGCAGAACCTTTTTTTCCAAATCGAATCTTGCCATGGTGAACTACTCTGGTTGAAGTGAGCAGGAGATGGGCAGCACCCAGAGGCCTGCTCACTCAGAGGGCCCATCCCCTCCCTGCAGCCTCTGCCCACCCTGCTGCTGGCGTGTCATGGCCTTTGGTGACCTGGTGGCATGACACTTGTAGGATCTGACCTCGGGAACAATGGCCAAGCTCTTTCCTGTCCTCCTCATCCCTGCAAGATGGGTCTCTGTCTCCCTCTCTCATTTCTCAGAACTGTCATCTCCAACTGCAGCATGGTGAACAATCTTCATTTCCCTAAACAGGCCCCCTTTCCTTTCGCTCAACTGTCCTTGCACCTGCTGTGCCTTCTGCCTGAATTGCCCTTCCCCATCGTCTTACTTAACCCTAGTTCCTAGGGACTTCCTAGAAGGCTAAGCTCAGGACTGGTTTCTGTCTGTCCCCAGAGTTCTGAGTTCCAGGCCCAGAGTAGGCCCCTTCAAGAAGTAAAGCTCTCAAAACTGGGTGGAGGTGTTTAGAGGTACTTGGAAGGTCTCCTCAGTTGTGTGATTCTAGTAGCCAGCTATTTGCTCACAACTCCCTAAATCCCTGTCTCGGTGCCCAACTCCTGCTCTCTGTTCCTAACGTGCAACTCCTACTCTCTGTTCCTTACGTGCATGTGATTGTGGGCTTGGGGATCACACACCTTGGGCCTTGCCTCTTGGCTCCCTTTCTTGCTGCTGGTTTGGTTTTCTGCTTCTCTGCTTTCTCACCTGGGTGGGGGGCATGACAATGCCCTAGAAGGGTAGTTGGGGAACAAGGCAAGGTGGCATAGGTGAGAAGTGGCATCTGACAGGCACTCAGAGGCATCCTTAGCCACCCCCGAACCCCCAGCACCAGTCCCACCACTGGATGGATCTCAATTTGGTAGTTCCGGGGAGAAGTCCTACTCTCTTGCAGGCAGAGTGTGCCAAGTCCATAAACAGCAAAGGAAAACACTTGACTGAGGAGGGCAGGCCAGGCAGCAGACGCTTTCCTTCATCTGGACTTGTTTCCAATTCATTTGCCAAGGGCTTGATCAGAATTCTGAGAAATAAACAAAAAATAAGTGTCTTGTGAAGGCTCTTTAAAAATACCCTCCCACCAAAACATATGCCTCCAAACCAGACACCACACCACATACCTAAAAGGGGCATTATCAACAAATAAGGGTGTCCCAGAGTCCCCAGTACAGGCCTTCCTTGGCCAGCAGCTTTGCTTATTTTGGAGCTGCCTGGGCCCTAGATGGCATTTGGGGTCACCCTGGATGTTTGCTGGGCCTGGTTGTGTCTGGGCAGATGCAGTAGCACTAGCAGGACAGGCCCTCGCTGTTTATGGTGGCCATCAGCCAGCCCTGTGCATCAGCCTGTCCCAGCGCCCCACCCTGTCACCCACCTTGTCCCAACCACATGCAGCTGGAAATAGAGCAGCTGGCAGTGGCGCCTGGCACCTAGCTGGCACTCTTTGTCTGTGGGCAGTGGACAGCAGTGGCAGCTACCTGGCTCCTTGGCCTGGGATTTGAATAACCTCTCAGGGTTTATTTACTTCAGTAGACTTGCCGCCCCCCCCCCCCCCCCCCCACTCATCTGCTGGCTGCCACGGCATCCTCTGGGACTCACCTTTGGCAGACAACCCTCTGAGTGGGATCTTCCCAGCGTCCCTGTTGTTGTCAGGGGGTCTGGCTTCCTCAGCTTGGCAGCTGGTCCTCATAACCTGGTCCCTGCTGCCCATCCCAGCCTCTCTCCTCCTTATGCTCTCAGCACACTGAGTATTCTGCCTGTCCCAGGCCCTCTGTGCCTTCCTTGCCTTTGCACACGCTAGTCCCCTGCCCGGATAACCTTCTCCCTTTGTCTATGCCAACAATTCTGGTTCTTCTGGCTGCACCTTCTCCCCAGCTCTCCCAGGCATCAGAACTCACTCCTAGTCTGTGCTCCCATTGCCCTCCCCACCTCATGCTGGTACCAACCAGAATTACAGAGCTTGTGTTTCAGAGTCAGAAGTCTCTGTTTACTTGTCCATCTTCCACACATTTTATAATTATACAAAAACACTCAAGGAAATCAATTGAAAAGATAAAAAAAAAAAATTCCTCCATTATCTTGCCACCCCAACAGAACAATGGTTTTTACAATTGGATATTCTTGAAAATATTGCCTTGTCTGTAGACTTTATATGGGTATAATCACTGCACTAATGCTTTTATGCTGTCTTCCCCCCAGTGTTCTATCAGCAATATTTTTCCCTGTAGTCCTGTACTGAGATGTGGGAATTGATGAAAGCTCAGTGTGTGGGATTAATGAAAGCAGTGCTGCTGCAGTGTCTGTCTGGTTGGGACAACAGAAATGCTCAGAAGAAGCTACATGAAGCCTGGTAGCCCCTCTCGTTCAGTAGATGCCCTGAGAGCCCATACCTGTTAGGCCCAGGTGGATGTGGGATTCTGAGACTAGTGAGGCATGGCTCTAGTCCTCAGGGAGCTCCCGGTCTGTGTGGAGAAACACTCCCAACGTGGAGTCCTCTGCCCGGTGAGTACTAGGGAGCATTCAGAAAGGGCTGGGTGGGTAACTCTCCCTGTCTGAAATGAGTAGAGAGAGTCACCAGGTGGGGTTGGAGATGGGAGAGTGGAGGACATTTTAGGCGGTGATATCAGCAGGTACAAAGCCTTGAGGTGGGGAAAAGCCCAGCCAGGTTGGAGAGTGAGCTCAGGAGCAGAAGGTGGTGTGCAGAAAGGCAGTTGTGTCAGAAGGGCTGAGCATGCTAAATACTCCCTGGGTCAGGGACCTGGCCACGTATCCCTGCAGGTGGGAGAGCTCTGGGGTGTCATCTCTGAACTCACCTCACAATGCCACTACACAAGTGTGACTTTTAGCCCTGCCTGCCCACAGCCACCAAGACTGTATCTCCTAACCCAGGTTTACGACATGCACATGTGCACACATATTTACAGATGCACACGTGTTCGCGCACATACATACGCACACAACCTACTGCATTATCCCACCACCACACTTGCCTTCCCTGTACCTGCTTCCTCCCAGCAAGGCCTTCTCAGTCCCTCTCTCATGGCTTGCTCTTGTTTTTCTTTGGGACACTGGCTAGCACCCCCGCCCTGCCCTTGGAAGGCAGCTCCATGAGGGCAGACCGGGTCTCTTGGTCCCTGCCTAAGCCATGCCCCTAGCATGGGGCCTCGTGCCCTTGTTGAGTCGATGAACAAACAAGTACCTAGGCTGTCACAGATGCCTTTTTGGAAGAAATTGGCTGTAGGAAAGACAATTTCAGATAAGGTAACATATACTCAAGGGTGGGGAAATCCATAAACTGTGCAGATTAACGAGAGGAGTGGAGAGTGAGAAAAGGTCTCTGCCCTAGGGATCACAGTACAGGGAATCTATCTGAAGGAAATAACCCCTAAGTGGAAAGGTGGTAGCTGCTCGCTGTCGTCCACCACAGGGATGAAACAGAAATAGCTACACTAAGGAGAGAGCAGAAGAAGTTACCTGCTGACCTGACAGGCCTCAAGTGGGAACGATGGTCAGCACTGAGTTGCAGTATGGCAAAAATAAAGTGCACATATAGGATGACTCATCACAGTTATGAGAAAATAAGCATATGAAACAAGGCAGAAATAAAACAGATAATCGCCATTGTGGTTGTACCTAGATTTTAGGATTATTGGGATTTTTTTCCGCTGTTTTCATGATTTCTTTTGCATTCAAAATTTTGAATAATGAAACAGTTTTATTGGACAGATGCAAGGGAGCCATGGTAGGTTCTTGAGGAGAGAAATGCCACAGAAAGAAAGTGGCCACAGGCTTGCACTGATAGAATGGAGTTGGCTGTGGGAAAGCAGTGGCAATCTCTCTGGTGCTTCAGCCAAGCTCATGTGCCCCCTTTTTCATGATGCTCCCTGCTCTTCCTCAGCCCTTCACCCGTGATCTCTTATAGCCCTTCTGTCTGCCGCTTGCTCAAGTGGGTCAGCTCTGCCTGGACAGTGTTTCTTCGTCCTGGCCATGGCCACCCCATCCACCCCGAGCCTGACACTGAGGGTCTGGTGCAGGAAGGACCCAGCCAGCCTGCAGTGAGCCCAGTAGGGGCCATCGTGGGAAATGGGGCAGGAAGCCGCATGGCTGTAGCCTAGTGTGACCGAGTGTGGGTGCCCTAGGGGCTTACATTGTGCACAACTCTCAGGTGGGGAGTGGGCAGTAGAGGGAAAGAGGATGAGAGGGAGTACCCAGTCAGCTCCCACAGCAGCCTGGCAAGCCGAAAGACCTGGATTTTTACACTGAGCATCTTTGGAAAGTGAAAGAAAATGCCAAGTTTAATTGGGAAGAATTAAAGTATGAGAGTTCAGAATTCCAGGCAGTGCCACAGCTGGGAAATTTATACTGAAAATAAGTAGTTTTAACTGGCTGGAGTATGGCAAGATGGACAGCCAGAGGCTCCAGGGAGCTTCTGGACCCTCCTTGGTAGAATGGCGTTTTTTCATGTGGGACTGACCCTGCTGGCCCAGGTCCCTAGCCCTCGGAGGTAATCACATCCAGCTGTGCCTGGTTTGTTACCATGCTGTTCCTTCAGAATTGTATCACAGTGTTTCCTCCTCTACTCTGAGCTTATTGCTTTGGTTCATGATTTGTTTGTTTGGTTTTTCTCCCTTTACTTTTTCCAGTCCTCCATACTCATCCCCATCAAAAGAAACTTTAGGAAGCTCTAGTGCCTCCCACATATGCGGAACCTGGATCACGTTCACAGCTGGGCCATCGGAAGCTGAGGGTGGTGGGATGAAAGTGTCCCACTTCCTTTCCTGGCTCAGTCACTCATCGCCAGGGACGCTGGGCAGGCCACTCAGCCTCTCTGAGCCCCTGGTTATAAAACTGCCGCTGCCCTGGGCTGTGACAAGGTTGAATTAAACCATGTAAGGAGGTGCTTGGCACAGAGCGGGGCCTTGAGAGATGTTCCCCTCTTCAGCCCATTACAGTCCACTCTCCTGTCCAGCTTTAGAGATGAATGGAGGAGCCAATATTGCCTTAGGAGGAATAGACAAAGGTCAACAAAATATAACTTGATTTTGTTGGGATCCCACTGTCTTGCTGAAACCCCTCTTCTTTCCACCCTGCTTCCTGAAACACTGCCCAGTTAGTGTCTGTCTTTAGCATAAGACTTGGGTTCTTGTACAATGAAGATACCAACAAGGGAGACTTTTTGAGCTGCACTCACAGAGGTCCCCTTGTGCGGGCTCATTTGTTCATTGAATGACACAGCACTAAAATTCTAGCCCTCATCTATCCTGATCTTTGCATTCTCCCCACAAGAGCACCCTGGCAAGGATGTGCTTACCTCCACAGTGGGACATTCACCCTCGCCAGGGAGAAAGCTGTCAGGCAAACCCAGCTTTTCTCCTGACCAGCCTTCCCTCGCACCTCTGGAGGTCCCAATGGCCTCTGCCCTCCCGGCCTTCACCCAACCTTCACACACCCCATTGTTCAGATGGAGCTGCCTTCCTTGACTGCCTCCTAGAATGCCAAGACTCCCTGGGTAGCCCTCCAGGCTGGAGAAAGCACTGCCAGCCACACAACTCAGCCCTGATGGACAGGACTCAGCCAGGACTGCCAGATATCCAGGCCAGAAGAACCATCCCCCAGCCACATTCTGATGCTTCTCCATGGGTTGTTTACCTGCAGCTTGCAGTCATATAATGGCCCCTTGCACTGTTCAGAGCCCTGGGGCACAGATGTGGTCAAGACAACATGGCCCCTGTTCCCAGGACCTTACATTTTCCCAGGAGAGCCAGAAACATGAAAAAAAGATACCAGCTAGATGTACCTACTTTGGAGGAACTAGTACAAGGTGACGTGATGGAGTAACTCAAGGCTGCTCTACGTTGGTGGTCAGGGAGCACGTCTCCAAGAAAGGGGCATCCGAGCTGAGGTGTGAATGAGGAGAAGCTGCCAGCCATGAGAGCTTGAGGGAGAATGTTCCAGGCAGAGGAACAAGTGAAAAAGCCCTGAGATGGAAGCAAGATATCCATGGTCAAGAGGGAGCAAGGATACAGATGTGCTTGGAGTTAGGTGAATGAGGAGGCTGGTGAGAGGCATGGCAGAGTGGAAGGGCAGGGGTGGTTCACAGAGGCCTTGTCAGATGGAGAAGGGAGCTTGTTTTTTATTCTTGGCAAGCGGGGCAGCATTGGGAGACTTTCAAGCAGTGGGATGGCCTGGCTGATGGACATTTTCATAGGTCACTGAGTGGAGGATGGAAGCTATTGCAGTGACCTAGTCAAAGATGATATTGCTTGGAGACAGCAATCTGGGGTGGAGGTGGGGAGATGGAGTTGTGCTCAGGCTTTATTTTGCAGCTGACAAGTCTGGACCCACTAACATATTAGATGTGGTGCTTTAGTTTGCTAAGGTTGCTGGAATGCAATGCACCAGAAATGGACTGACTTTTATAAAGGGGATTTATTTAGTTACAAATTTACAGTTCCTTGGAAGAAAAACAGCTAGCTTTCATCTGGGTTTTTCTGTCACATGGAAAGGCGCACAGTGATACCTGCTAGCCTTCCCTCACGGTTTTTGAGTTCAAACAGCTTTCTCTGTGGTGATTCCTTTCTGTGCCCCCAAACATCTGGATCTGTCGGCTCTGAATGCTGAGCTGGGGTATGCTGGACTGCTGAGCTCTGCTAAGTCACTGAGCTGTACTGAGCTCTCCTTTTAAGACTTCAGCTAGTTAAATTAAACGTCATTCACCCAATGGATAGAGGTATCTGAAGGATGTATTGACTGAGAAGTAGAAGTAGAAGTGTACATATGTTGGAATATTGTGTGGCTACAGAAAAGAATGAAGTCATGAGGCATGCGATGAGGTGAATGCACCTTGGGGACATTATGTGGTGCAAAATAAGCCAGAAACAAAACAACAAATATGGTATGGTCTCTTTTCAAAAATAGCTATAAGAAAATTGGGGCCTAGAATGTAAGCTCTTATAGCATTTACATTTAGTCTAGAGATGTTAACGTTATTTCTAGATTTTGAGAGGCTGTGCTATATATGTATAGGCTGTTATTTCCCTGAAACTTTGGGTACCTATGTGACACCTAAAACTCAGAGTTGGAGTTCTGCAGCTCTGAAAATCAGCATTGCAATTGTAAAAGAAACCAAAAGAGAGCTCAGACTTCAAGTAGAGATAAGAATGAAGCTGATTAGGTCAGGACTAATGTGAGTCAGAATACGGGGTAAAGACGACATTGTCTTTATTTTAGAACTTTACCTACAATATGAGACCAAAGGAAGAGAGGTTTATTTTGTTCAAAACCTAAATTTTATGTTCCACATAATCAAATTTAACCTGTCTGTATAGCTCATTTAAACAACCCAGACACATGGAGCCCAGAATGGGGATGAAGGCTTGTGAATCTGTATAGCTTAAGGTAATATATCCCAGAGTATCCCAGATATATCCCAGAGTATGTTAGGCAGTTAATTAAAAAGTATTGGCAGGTGGTGCAATGGCGGCTCAGTGACAGAATTCTCTCCTGCCATGCTGGAGACCTGGATTTGATTCCTGGAGCCTGCCCATGCCAAAAAAAAGAGTATTGGCAAAGTCCCTTGAAGTATGGGGAAAAAGTATGGAACTATTAAGCTTTACCATGGGGAAACCCCTGATACTGTCCCAAGTTAATAGGCCAAGCCCTTGATCTTTTTTTTTTTTTAATATTTTTACTGAGATATCTTCACGCACCATATAGTCCATCCAAAGTATACCATCAGTGGCTCACAATATCATTGCATAGTTGTATATTCATCACTATGGACATTTTTAGAACATTTGCATCACTCAGAAAAAGAAATAAAAAGAAAAAACTCATACATCTGATACCCCTTACCCATACCTTTCATTGACCAGTAGCATTGCAGTCTGCCCAATTTTTTACCCCTTGTCCCACCCCCCACCCCCGTTTATTTTTTTTCCTATTTTTAATTCATCTATCCATAGCCTGGATAAAGGGAACATCTGCCACAAGGTTTCACAATTTCATGGCCACATTAATAGCTATATAGTTAGACAATCGTATTCAAGAATCAGTGTTACTGGAATACAGTTCAACAGTTTCAGGTACTTCCTCTAGCCATACCATAAGGAATATCTATATAATAAATAAGAATAACCTCCAAGATAACCTCTCAACTCTGTTTGAAATCTCTCAGCCACTGGAACTTTATTTTGTTTCATTTCTCTCTTCCCTCTTTGGGTCTTTCTCAATCCCATGATGCTGGGTCCCTCTCATCCCTGGGAGTCAGGTTCCATGTTGCCAGGAAGATTTATACCCCTGGGAGTCATGTCCCACATAGGGGACAGAGCAGTAAGTTCACCTATGGAGTTGGCTTAGAGAGAGAGGCCACATCTGACCAACAAAAGAGGTTCTTTGGGCATGCTGATTTCAAAGGATTTATGTACCCCAGAAAAGCCATGGTTTAATCTTGATCCAATCTTGTAGGAATCACCATTTCTTTTAATCCCTATTCAGCTCTATAGGCTGGAAACTTGATTAAATTATCCCATGGAGTTGTGACTCACACAATTGTGAATATTAACTTTGATTAGATGGAGTGTGACTCTACCCATTCCAGGTGCATGTTGATTAGTTTACTGGAATCCTTTAAAAGAGGAAATATTTTGGAGAGAATCCTTTTTAGAGCCATGAGAACCACTAAAGCCCAAGCACCCAGAGACCTTTGGAGATGAAAAAGGAATACTCCCCAGGGGAGTTTCATGAAGCAGGAGTCCTGGAGAGGAAGCTAACAAATGTCGCCATGTTGCCTTTCTAGTTGAAGGAGAAACCCTGAACTCCATTGGCCTTTCTTGAGTGAAGGTAACCTCTTGTTGGTACTTTAATTTGGGCATTCCTATAGCTGTGCTTTAATATTGGGTGTTTTCACAGCCTTAGAACTATGAACTTGCAACTTAATGAATTCCCCCTTTTAAAAGCTGTTCCATTTCTGGTATATCACATTCCAGAAGCTAGCAAACCAGAACTTTGGGGGTGAGTCTTAGGTATAGTTATAAGTAGGCTTAGCTTTTTCTTTGCAGGAATAAGTTTCATAGGGGTGAACTCCAAAATCGAGTTGTCAGCCTATTAAATTGATTGTTCCCAGTGCTTACAAGAGTATAAGCAATTCCCGAGGTGGGAAAGTTTAATATTTCCTCCTTTCTCCCCATTGCCTCCCAGGGCAAGCCCTTGATCTTGAGGCTTACTCTTGAGAAGCTTATTTCTGTAGCAGAGAACCTAAGCCTATCTATAGTTATGCCTAAGAGTTACTTCCAGAAAACCTCTTTTGTTGCTCAAATGTGGCCTCTCTCTCTCCCTCTCTCCAAGCCCAACTCTGCAAGTAAAATCATTACTTGGAACAGACATCAGGGGTTAAAGTCTTCTTGGCAAAGTGGGACATGACTCCCAGGGGTGAGCCTGGCCCTAGCACCGTGGTTTCAACAACACCTTCCTGTCCAAAAGGGGAGGAAGAACTGTAAGAAAATAAGGTATCAGTGGCTAAGAGAGTTCAATAAAGTTGAGAGGCTATTCTGGAGGCTACTCTTATGCAAGCTTTAGCTAGATATTGCTCATTACCATGGTTTGCCAAACCCCAACCAACACCATTCCTGTTGACCCTAAAGAACACCTAGGGCTCTATCTGAGATCCTACAAAAGTTTCATATACTAGCATTACTTTTCAGAAACCTACATCATCCAGATGGGTTCCTAGGGCAGATAAGTCCTAAAACCCAAAGGGGCTAACCTTTCCAAGAACATCAACTAGTTCCATCCTCCTATCATGTATTATTGACACCCCTTTCCAACAAAAAAAAGTTAGAAAGGTCAGAGCCCAAACACCCCTAAAGACTTGGAGCAGGGAGAGGGAGGGAGAGGGAGGAGTTATAACAGAGAAGATATGATTCAACAAATGATATGACTGCTGAATCATCATATTGATATTTCTTTTAGTTGCCAGTGTCTTGGGTCAGCTAGAAGGAAAAACCTGAAATTCTGAAACAATAAACCATACCACACTCTGAAATCTATTCTATGACTACTTCTTATAGTGTACTTTGAAACTTAGTGCTTTTTTTATATATGTTATATTTCATAATAAAAGATGTTTAAATTAAACATCACTCATTGCAGAAAGCATTCCCCCTAGCCAACCACAGATATAATCAGCCATAGAAGATTCACAGGCTGATGATTTTGCAGAAAGCATTCCCCCTAGCCAACCACAGATATAATCAGCCATAGAAGATTCACAGGCTGATGATTTAAGTCCACAGCAACAGAACAACTGGGCTATATCATCTAGCCAGGTTGACATCTGAGCCTATCTACTACATGTGGGTTCAGAGAAAAAGAGACATCAAAACTGACTGCCACGTGTTTTGGCTAAAGTAACTGTGGGTTGTGCTCCCATTTGCTGAGATGGGAAAGACTGAGGGTGGACTAAGGTTTGTTTTGTTCTGCTTAGCTGAGCCTTGTTAAGTTTGTCTTACCTGTTAGGCATTCAAGCAGAGGTGCTGGGTAAACCAGGCAAGTTTTGAGAGTGGTGGAGCGGGCAGGCCTAGAGGTGAGGTTTAGGCAGCATTGGCCAATGGTAAACAGGAAAGCCCTGCAGGGTGAAATCACCCCCAGAGAGTGCATCGCAGACCTGGCCCCACACTTGCATTGTACTCCCAGTGTGTAGTTCTGAACCCCTGAGGCTGTCTTAAAAGAATGGAAAAAAAATTTGCAAATCATATGTAATAAGGGTCTAGTATCCAGAATATATAAAGAACACTTATAATTTAATAATAAAAAGATATAACCCAGTTTTAAAATGTGCAAAGTTTCTGAATAGACATTTCTCCAAAGAAGATATACAAATGGCCAATAAGCACATAAAAAGATGCTCAACATCATTAGTCGTTAGAGAAACGTAAATCAAAACTACACTGAAATACCAGTTCACACCCACTAAGATGAACATAAGCAGATGGGAATTAAGTGTTGCAAGGATGTAGAAAAATTGGAACACTCATGAATTGCTTGTAGAAATAGACAACGGTACAGCTGCTGTGAAAAATAGTTTGGCAGTGTGCCGATTTGAGACTATCATGTACCCCAAAAAAGCCATGCTCTTTAATCCTCATTCAATATTGCTGGGTGGGATCTTTTTTATTGTTTCCATGGGAATGTGTCTCCACCCATTCAAGGTGGAGTTGCTTACCAGAGCCCTTTAAGAGGGAACTATTTTGGAAAATGTTAACAGAGCCCACCCAGCCAGAGACCTTTGGAGAGGCAGAATAAAAACGCTTCCACAGAAGCCTTATGAAATGAGAAGAGAAAGCTAACAGACGTCACCATATGCCCTCCCAGCTGAGAGAGAAGCCTCGAACTTTATTGGCTTTTTCTTTGGAGTTAAGGTATCTTTCTCTGGATGCCTTAATTTGAACATTTTCACAGCCTTAGAAATGTAAACTTGCAACTTAATAAATTCCCTTCTTAAAAACTGTTCTGTTTCTGGTATATTGCATTCCAGCAGCTTACAAACTAAAATAAGCAGTTCCTCAAAAAGTTAAATATGGAATTACCATATGACCCAACAGTCCCACTCCTAGGTATATACCCAGGAGAATACAAAACACAAGCTCATACAAATACTTGTATACGAGTGCTCCCAGCAGCATTATTCATAATAGCCAAAAAGTGGAAACAAAGCAAAGTATACTCAATCCATACAATGGAATAGTTTTCAGCTATATAAAGGAATAAAGTACTGGCACATGTTACAACAGGTATGAACCTTGAGGACATCATGCTAAATGAAAGAAGCCAGTCACCAAAGAACAGATACTGTGTGATTCCATTTATGTGAAATGTCCAGAATAGGCAAATGCATGAGACAGAATGCAGATTGGTGGTTGGGACTAACTACTAAATAGTATGGGGTTTCTTTTTGGGGTGATGGGAATGTTCTGGAATTAGTAGTGATGGGTGCACAAAAGTGAATATACTGAAAACCACTGATATTGTACTTGAAAATGGAGTCTTTTATGTTGTGATGGGAATGTTCTGGAATTAGTAGTGATGGGTGCACATAAGTGAATATACTGAAAACCACTGATATTGTACTTGAAAATGGAGTCTTTTATGTTATATGGATTTTATCTCAATTTAAAAGAAGCTAATGGAGAAAAACTTAAGAGGTAGCATGTGCCGAGCGTGAGAGGCTAAGGTCTGTCCCACACCCTGAGCAGATCCCATGCCCAGGACAGAGTCCAGACCTAGGCCATCTCACCACCTGACAGGCAGGCGCCCAGGGCCCAGGCTGTAAGCTGCCCAAACTAGGTCAGGAGGGTAGCAGTTTAGAGAACCGAAGCTGCTGTACATGGAGACCAGGAGGCCTGTCTTGAGCACTACCTTCTGATGTGGTTTCTTATCATTTTTCCAAGGTGGGTTGTTGCCAGTCCAAATTGTGTTTGTGTCCATGCCCTCCACAGGCTCTGGTGGCAACCTCTTCAGCAACTTAGCACATCTACTGCGTCATTTCATGCTTTGCCTCCCCTAACAACCTCATGAGCCAGGTGTGCTACAGAGAAGGAAACCCATAGGGGCTTAGCGGCCTACCCAAGGTCATTCAGCAAGTTTCTCTCTAAATCTCATCCCTATTTGGTGTGACTCACAGGGCAAACACCAGAATCACTGGTGGTGGTTACAGAGACCGCTGTGGGTTGCTATAAGGAAGAACAGTCAGCAGCCTGAGCTAGGGAGCAAACTCCCTGGCCTTAGAGATGTTCAGGCAACTCTGATCAGTCATTGGTTGGGGGACTGTAGGATAGAAACCTGAATTGGAGGGTGGGGCTTAGATAACAGATGACACATGACCAGATCCTGAAGGCCAGGAAACTTCAGCAAAGCTCCAGTCTCTCCTGGGCTGGCTCCTCGGGTCTGCCAAAGCCTGGAGGCCCCTGCCTGGATGTGAGCATGGAGCTTGCTGATCTGCACAGCGTGTCCCTGTCTGGACATGACTCCACCACTTATTTGCCTCATCTCCCAATCCTGAGCTTGGACTCAGGCCCAGCCTGAGGGGCTCTTTCATGCAGAAGCACAGAAGATGACCCCATATCTGTGGTATACAGCTGGCCTGCTAGGGAATCCGGAGCCCCAGAGAAGGCCCAAGCTGATGCCCAACCCAGGAACTAGACAGGTCCTGCTAAGTCTCCAGGTGTACCTCCTACTTGCCTGTGCCAGCACCTCTGATGGCTCAGGGAGCATTCTGGATTTGGCAGGCCCCAGGCCCCCAAGCTCTTAAGACCCATGTGTATTTTACCCGAAATATAATCCATATGGTTCTCATTTATTTACACTTAAGTCATCAAATGCAATTTTGCAAGAGCCGCTTGATAGCCAAGAGGCTTTTCTGCCTAAGCCTGTCTGTGAAAGGAGCCAGGGAGGGCTGGGGCTTGGCCCTTGGGACCAGAACAGCACTCTCTGTGTTGGAGGTCAGGTTCAGTTCCTAACGCGGGCCTGTGCCTCTGCCTCTTCCCCTAGGCCCTCGGTGGGAGCCATGACACCAGAACCCAGCACAGGGCCTGACGCAC
Organism: Tamandua tetradactyla; assembly: GCF_023851605.1. NCBI lineage: Eukaryota > Metazoa > Chordata > Mammalia > Pilosa > Myrmecophagidae > Tamandua > Tamandua tetradactyla. The sequence goes on along the minus strand of NC_135333.1, from coordinate 37,049,099 downwards.
AGTAGGTTCCAGCAGTCATGGAAACATAGGTAGGGTCCAAGCGGAACAATCTCTGTTTCAAATCGTAAAACCTTCATGGGAAACACAAAGCAATCAAAGCTGGATCCAGAGTAATTTTTAGTTATTATAAATAACTGCAAACCTGGATTTTAGTCCAAAGTAGGACAAACTGCCAGCTATTAATAAAAACCAAGATCAGCATATTGAGCCAAAAAGCAGCCCTCGTAGCCAAACCACAGTCCTGCTTGCAGAGGCCTTTCGGACACAGCAGTCTACAGCCTATTGGTGTTGGCCTGAAAACAACCATGACAATTGTAGTATGTGGGCTGGACCCCAGATATGAGCCTCAGCCACTGGCGTGGGTGGGAGGAGGTACCTGTGGGCCCCAGGAGGGTCAAGGAGGAAGTGGCAGACCCCAAGGAACCCTGTTGGGACTCGTTCCTCTGGGATCAGATTAGAGTCATCATGGAGGCACAGCCTCTAGAGAAGGTATTGGAGAGGGGAGGCCCAGGAGAGCTGGGAGGGGGTGCAGCCCACACCTGTAGAGAAGGGTTCAGCTCCACCCCAGGGCTGTGGTCAGTGGGCAGAGGATGAGAAGTGGGCCAGTGCTGGGAACAAGTCAGTAGGCCTTGGTGACTGCGCAGATGGGGGCAGGGGCTTCAAGGACAAACCACTCCTCAGATCTGGGGGACTGGGTGCAGATAGGGCCAGGCACTGGGCCAGAGTGTGGCCCCTTTTCCACCCTCCCAGTGTTTGGGTTTCCATGGCCCTTCTTCCCTCCCTCCCTCCCACTTTCCCCCTTCACACATGCTGTCTGAAGAAATGAGTGCTCACTGTGTGCTCTGTGCTGAGCCTTGCGCTGAGGAGCAGAGAGGGTGCAGACTCAGCCCCAGCCCACAAGGAATGTAGTCCCTACTCCTTTTATCCCAGCCTCTTCTCCGGTGGTCTGTTTCTGAGGGTATCTCCCACCCCACCACCCTAACCCAAGATTCCCTGGGGCAGGGACCACCCTGGTTCAGCCTCCTCTCTCTTCCCACACTTCTCCCTGCCTCCCCAACCCCAGTCAGATGGCTGTTTGTATGTAATAGGGGAACACCTTCACCCAGGTGGCTCAGGCTGATCTAGGCAGATGTGATGAAGGCCAGGCTAGACCCTTCCAGGCCTCAGGCCTCTGGGGTCCTCTGCCTAAAGGCATCCTTCAGTTCTCTTGTTGTCATTGATAGGATTTCCCTGAGCAGAGTCCCCTAGGGTTTATGCCAGAGCCCCCAGGCCTCTTCTCTGCTTTGTAGCTAGGTCCCCACCCCATGCTGAGGAGCTCCCTGCCTTCTGAGTACATTCAGTCCTGGTCATATATAAAGACAAAGGACCAGGAGCTGCCAGCAGGATTCAGGGGTAAAGTGCTCCCCACAGCCCCCACCATGTAGATGTGGATTGAAAGCAGGCTGACTCACTCAGAGCCCCTCACTCTACACAGGCTCCACCCCAGCCCCAGGCCTTGGTGGTTTGGTGATGATTCTGGCTTGTTAGGTTGCACAAATGTCTTCCCCAAGTGCAGTCTCTGCTGCCTGCTGGACTCATGGGAATGAGAGGATCTGGGTACCCAGACAAGGCTGTAGTTGGTGAAAACACAGGGGCTGAACACAGTGGTCAAGAGGCACATCACACAGGAGTGCACTGGTGGGTGGGTCCCTGCAGTGACATGCACAGGACACTGAGTACCCATCACCCAGCCTGCCGTTGCCTCTACATCTGTGACCTGCTTCTCCTGCACCTCCTTAGCCCAGCCTTTTCCTTAGTCGCTTCCCAGAACTCCCCTCCTGCCAGAGTGCTCCCAGCCTTCTCCTGTGTGTGTCCTCCCCTCCATAAACCCAGGCTTCAGGTCACAGTACCTCCCTTTTTGCCCAACTCCAGATCAACTTCTCTAGGAGCCTCTTTCGGAACTCCTCCACCCTCCCCTGTCGGTGCTCTCGCATTGCACTGGCGGCTTACTGAGGCAAGGCATAACCGGTCATGTTTACTGTGGCTTGTGTAGGGTGGGGCAGTTTTAGCTGCTCAGGGTTTGTGGAGCAGTTGGATGAACAAGGGTGTTTGGTGGATTTAGAAGGGCAAGAAGAACTTCTCACTGGACAAAGAGGTAGAGAATCTCCGCTCCAGAAGGGTGTAGTTTGTGTCCATCAAGAAAGCATGAACAAGGGGATGTGACCAAGAAACAGCGGATCCTTGTGGGGGAGAGAAGCCGGAGAGGCAGGGTCAGGTTGTAAAGACACTTGAATTAGCCCTTTCTGTGCCTAGAAGGGACTGGAGACAGCGCTGTACAAAGGAGATTGGCCTTCTTTTGTGGTAGTGAACTCCCTGTCACCAGCACGTTCAGGCACAGGCTGTGCCACTCCGTTTATCCTGCTGACACCTCTCTTTGTCAGTCCTCTGCTGGGTGCTGGGCAAGCAAAGGAAACTCAGGCCCATCCTCTCCCCAGAGGCACAGGAAGCAGGCACAGGAAGACAGAGCAGAAGAAAGAAACAAAGGCAGGCCTGGTCTAGGAGCCAGGGGTGGGGTGTAAATTTTGCGAATCACTGGGAAGGCTTCACAGAGGAGGGGGCTTCTGTACTGAGTCTTAGAAAGAAGGCTACATGGGATGGGAGGTTTGGAAGCATAAATACCAGGGAGATTGACTGTCAGGGTCTCGTCGTCCTTATCCAGAGAAGTCACATCATGAAGAGAGAGGGCTTTGGAATGAACTTACTGGGCTTCAAACCCCCCATCTCCCTGTTCTTTGGGTTGGGGCAAGTCTCTTCCCATCTCTGGGCCTCAGTTTCCTCATCTGAGAAGTAGGGATGATGAGATTAATACTCCGATGTGGACCTGTTGTGCAGGTTCATTAAGACAGTGCGTAGAATGAAGCTGCATCTGAGCTATAGTTTTGTTTTTTGTGTTGTTTGTTTGTTTCTTTGTGTCTTTTTTTTTCTTTTTCCTTTTCTTTTTTTATTATTATTTTTTATTTTTTTCTCTATATTAACATTCTATATCTTTTTCTGTTGTTTTGCTAGTTCTTTTCCTAAATCGATGCAAATGTACTAAGAAATGATGATCATGCATCTATGTGATGATGTTAAGAATTACTGATTGCATATGTAGAATGGAATGATTTCTAAATGTTGTGTTAATTTTTTTTTCTTTAATTAATAATTAAAAAAAAAAGTACATTGACCCTGAAAAAAAAAGACAGTGCGTGAGCACCTTAGCCCAGGGCCTGGCTGGCTGGGAGTGCCTCTTACCTCTGATAAAAAGGCTACCACTTCTGCCTAGCCAACCGTGATGCTCATCTCCGAGTTGGGGAGGTGGGTGGAATTCTCATACAGGGCCAGCCATACAGTCTCCATCAGTCCATGGGGGAGAGAAAGGAAGAGGACTGTCTGTGCCCAAAGCAATCCCAGGGGACTTCCTAGAGGGTAGTCTTTTGCTTCTGAAGCTCTGTGGGGCACTTCCTGTGCACAGGGCCCAGGCTTCTTCCCATGCTACAGGCAGCACAGGGAGGGGCAGAACTCAGAACTTTCTGACTCCTGGGTATAGGCTCTCTCCAGGCCATAAAAGCATCTTCCTAGCAGCTCATGCTGAGTGCCGAAGAGCAATGTGTGTGGGCATACTTCCCCGGAGAGCCAGGGAGCTGAGTGTTTCCCATGGGACCCATGCTAGGCCTGGTAAGGGCCTCCAGGTAAACCTAGTGCCCGAGATGTTCCCTCCTCAGACCTCACTGTGGGTCCCATTTGGAGGGCTGGGAATTCAGGTGCTAGGGAGTCTGAGGTGGGGCATCAGGCCCTTAATCCAACTCCCAGAGAAGCTGGTAATGGCCACAGGCTACCCAAAGGGATTTGGTAGCCGCAATTTCCTGCCCAACTCAGAAGCCTTGTTTGGACAACAGTTCCTCTTGAGTGGGAAAAGGATGCAGAGGGGGCAGCCTCTCCTTCCTGACTGTTTAGTCTTGGGCTTTATCCTTTGGGAGCCAGGAGAAGAAATGTCAGCATAGCCTCACATCGATTTCTCATGAGTTCTCAGTATTGGCGAGACCCTGATCTCTGCTAGTGTAAAGAGCCCTGTCCCAAGGCTCTGCCATGCTGCCTGATACAGCATTTGTGACACCTTATGTCAGCGGTCTCTCAGTTTCAGTGAGGTAAGGACAGGGCTCAGGCCAGATGGCTGAGATGGCTGGCACCAGGGAACTTGTTCACAGAGAGAAACAAGCGGCATATCTTCACTTTGCACTCAGCATTTGAGCGTCTACATCTGCTTTGTTTGTTTCACCAGTTGAACCTGTACTGGGGTTGAGGAAGCTGAGATACAGAGTAGAGAGTCTAGGGTAAAAGTTCTGACTGTGACTAGAGAAGGGTCTGGCGTATCCCAGGAACAGCAACCCTTGTTCAGAGCTCACCATTCTGTGTGTGCACAGGTGCCTCCTGGGGTCCTGCTGGGAGCAGCAAAATCTTCTTCAGGCCATGCCTGGCAGGCTGGCTCTGGCTTGCCATCTGCATCTGGATGCACTAGCAGATGTTCACACTGACGCCTGCCCCAAGCTTATGCCAGGAGCAGCTGATTCTTCCTAACCCTATCGGAAGGCGTTTGCTAGCATGGGCAGCTTGCTGTGGAGCAAGATAGTGGGTGTGACTTTGCACAAGTTGCTTCAGCTCTCAGTGCTCAGCATCCTCATCTGTGAATGGATTTGGTGTCACAGCCTGTCACACAGGGTGGCTGTAAGGCACAATTGGCAGATATCTATGAAGAGCCATTCTTGGCACATCATGAGCACTCAGGAGGGTTAGCTTTGTGTTAATATTAATAAGAGGAGGAAGATGCCTTGCGTGGCTTAGGGAGCGAGAGTTAGACTCCCACAGATAGAAGCTGCCCACAAAGTATCTGCTGCTGAGTGTGGAGGGGAGGCAGCTACTCACCACACCTGGGGGCAGAAGTGACACTACCTTGGGGTCTGGAAGTCACCATCAGTGAGACTCTGTGGAATGGAGAAAGGGATCCAGAATTATCCCTCTTTCCTTCACCAGGGTCCCTGCCTCTACCCCAGACCCTCAGTGACTCAGCAAGAGCCCCCTTACCCTTTCAGCTGGAACCCTTGGTGACTTTTAGAGTTAAGAGCCCGCCTCCCTTCTCCAGCTGCCACACGGCTGACATTTGAGCTTGCCAGATGATAATGACCCACCTCGCTGTTGGCCTCAAAGGCAGCTGCAGACTACTTTTACTCTTGGATGGTAAAGTAGTCTGTTGTTTGTGAACTTAAATAGGATCCAGTTTTAAACAGTTCCAGAGCTGAGTCCTCTCCAGATTCAAGCAGGTCACTCTGCATGACTCTTTACCTTTTTAGCATCCTTTTGGTCCCAGTAGTAAAACCTGTCTACGATAGCAAGAACTATATAAAAAGCTTAATGCTGAAAATTCGGCATGTGTGTATGTGTGTGGGGGGTTGGTTAGAAACAGCCAGTAGCTCACACTGCCTTTGTGGTTTTATATATTTCCCTATTAAAATGACAATACAGACATGGAACATTAAGGTTTAAGAAGCCCTTCTTTGATTAAACAAACTGACAGGGTAGGGGGTTATGACTTGGTAATTGAAACATGCTGTTCAGTTCAAGACCAGAACTCCATAAAGGCTCTTTTCAGCCAAAAGAACCCTTTGTGCCAGCAGCCTCTGGTCAGAAATGAGTGTCAGTCCTCTGGTCTGTCTCTCCCAGGAGTGGGAATGATTGCTTGACAGACTTCCACGCAGGTTTGTCAGCCAGAGGTCATGGCCTTTGAAAAATCTTCCCATTCTTTGGGCTTTAGAAATCAGGTGTGGGGCAGAAAGCCACTAAGGGTGGTAGGCTACCCCGTCCTTCAGCCACTCCTCACCTCTGAGGTCCTTGCTGCTGCCTGTAAACCAAGGGCATGTTGAATAAAGAGGGGGTGGTGGGATTTGGTTGGCTTATAGGCTGGAGGTGGACAGCATAGGAAAATCCCATGCCACAGTTAAGAAACCAGGTTTTGGAGTCAGGTTTGTATCCTGCCTCTGCCATCTACTGTATGTGGGGCCTGGGATGCATGACTTTACATCATGCCTCAGTTTCCTCATCTATAAAGTGGGTTGATACCTGAATCTTACAGGGTTGCTGTGGAGACTAAAGAAGTTAACACAGGTAAGATACTTAGAACAATATCTGGCACACAGGAAACACACAAGTCAGGTGGCATTCTCCTGTCATTACTGGCTACCCACATGGGGTGCTTGGGTGAATATCTCCATGGAGCATCTCTGTGGAGCACCCCTGTGGAGCTTTACCATAGAGTACCTCTGTGGACCACTCCTATGGAGTACCCTTGTAGAGCACCCCTTTGGATTACTGCCTTGGAGCATCCCTGTGGAGCACTCCCATGAAGTACTTGGATGGAGTACCCCTGTGGAGCACCCCCGTGGAGCATCTCTGTGGCGTACCTCCCCCCCTCCATGGAGTACTTGCATGGAGCACCTCCGTGGAGCACCTTGGTGGAGCATCCCCTGTGGCACCTCCGTGGAGCACCTTCACTATAATTTGAGGAAATTGACTGCATTGCCTCCCACAGACCCAATCACAGCCCTAGTTGTGATTTCCTTATCCATGTCTCTTCTCTCACAGATGTGGATGAGTGTCAGGACAACAATGGTGGCTGCCAGCAGATCTGTGTCAATGCTATGGGCAGCTATGAGTGCCAGTGCCACAGTGGCTTTTTCCTCAGCGACAACCAGCACACCTGCATCCACCGCTCCAACGGTGAGTACAGGGCCTGTGTTCAGCCAGGCTTATACCCCCTCCCAGGAACAGGTGGACCCCTCGTAACCTCCTGTTCCATGTCTTGACCCCAGGACTCTCAGGGTCAAGGCTGGGACTTTGGCTGCTTTGAACTGCTATGTTGTGCTTCGGAGGTTGGTTCTGCTTGGGGACTCTCTGGCTCCTCCTCTACCCTGGCTACACCAGGGATGTTGACATAACTAGTGTTTATATGTGGAGATGGGGAGGGGTGGGGCACAAAATGGGAAGATGCCACCAGAGACAGTGTTTTCCTTTCTGGGTTGGAGGCTGGCTGTGGCCAGAGAGTGAGGTCCCCATTCCCCATCATCCTCTTCCCCAGCAGGGCTTGAGGCCTGATCAGGCTGTGTCCATTGCATGATTTCCGCGAACCTGGCAGCACTGAGAACTATCTGCTGTGAGGTCACTGGGTCACCAGGCAGCAGAAGGTCCTTGTGTTTGGGAGCTTGCTGCCTTTTGGAGGCATGGGGGATGGCAAGCCAGCCTGGGCCAGTACTGTAGGACCCAGGAACATGTACACCCAGGTGAAGTTTCAGTTTGGGTAGCCTGGGGATAATCTCTGGTTAAGATGGCAACTGGCCTCCAGCCAAGTCCAGGCAGGTAAGGGAACTTAATGTCAGAGAACTGGTGGAGTTTGGGCCCAAGCAGCAGGGCTGTGTAGAGAAGGCAGAGCTACCCAGGACACTGCTGGGCTCTAGCTAAGCCATCCTCGGTGTGACTCTCGCTCTGTCACTTCCTGACTGGGACCCCAGGGCATCTCCACCAACTGCCCTGAGCCTCAGCTTCCTCATCCGCAAAATGGGAACCCTGCTTTGCCCCAGCAGGGTCTTTGAAGAATGGAATGAAACTGTATATGAGGTGCCTGCTTCAGAGTGAAGCTAATAGGACGTTGAGAGGTGAGATTCTTGGAAGCCCTGAGCAGGTTTTTTATTTGAAAGCAGTTTTTGAGAAGGAAAAGAGGAAAACATTTTAAAAGCACACAACCCAGGGTAAGAAAGTAGAAACACTCTATTGGACTCCTCAGAGCTTGTCCTTATGCCCTTGGTGCCTGCTCAGGCTGTTTCTGCACAAACTGGACCACACAGTCCCCTCCCTAGCTCTGCGATGCCCCAAGCACCACTGTCACTGGGCGCCCACTCCAGTCATTTTGTTCAGACTTCCACAGCCCCTACAGGTGGCTCCAGGGCAGTCAGGCACTGCATTTGTACCTTGTAAGGCCTCCCAGCCCTGGTACAGTAAGTGGAGCTGTCTGAGATGACATCTCACCACCTCCATGAGGACATGGGGCATATGTAGGGTTCTGAATGTAGCAGATTCATGGAGAAGAGAGGGAGAAAGCATTTGTGGTGGAAAAGGATTCTGCTTTCCTTAGGGAGAGGGAATTTTAAAGGGCATCTGCTATGGGGAGGCCAAACAGTGAAACAGTCTTTGATCAACCTGTTGGCCCTGCGGTTCTCCCACAGTGGGGCTCCCAGTGGACTCTGAGGCCCCAGTAGAAAGGAGGATGTGTGGGAAGAGGAGCTTAGCATGACGTCAGCAGCACCTGGCTTGTCTTTGAAAAAGGGTCTGTTTGACCTATAAGCATTTGCCTACTAAAGAGATCACAAACCCCAGTGCTGGCCAAAGTTGGGGGGCGAGGTGGGGAGCAGTGATGCAGAGGGTAACAACAGAGGCTGCTGCGATGGATGGTGCATATGCTCTGAACTCCACAGTCCTGCAGACTACACGTGGGCCAACTCACTTCATCCTCACAGCAGCCTGATGGTAGGGGAAGAAACCAAGCCCAGCCAAGGCAAATGACTCGCCCAAGGCCACACAGTAAGGACATGGCAAGGCCAGCATTCAAACCCAGGCACACCAGCCATGGTGCTTACTTCTCAGGAGGTGATGAGGCTCCTGATGAAAGAAATAGGATGAGGTAGTAGACAGTGGCTGGAGCCAAAGGTCTCTCTGTAAGGAAACCATGTGTAAGCTGACTCCTGAATGATGAAGTGCACCATGGAAAGAGTTAGGGAGTATAAGTCTGGCAGAGACTTATGCAAAGGCTCTGAGGTGAGAGTGGACAGGATCTGTGTGACAGGCATAATGAAGGGCACTGGGGTGGGTAATGTACAAAGGAGGGGAGGAACCCATGGCAAGGAGAGCCTGGTGCGTTGTGGTTAGGAGTTGGGATTTCGTGCAGAGGGCAGGCCACAATTTCATTTATCCACTCATTTGTCTGCCCATCCATCTATCTACTCATCCATACCATCCACTCATCTGTCCATCCATTCATCTGTCCATCCACTTATCATCTACCCATTAGTCCATCCATTCATCCACTCATCCATCCACCCACTCATCCATCCATCTACTCCATCCATCCACATACCTGTTCATCCACTCATCTGTGTATCCACTCATCTCTGAACTGTGTCTATCCACTCATCCGTGAACTCATCCATCCATCCACTTATCCGCTCATCCACTTATCTACCCATCCATCCACCCATCCACTTATCGATCCTCCACTCCTCTGTCCATCCACACATCTCATCATCTACTTATCTGTCCATCCACTCATCCATCCATCCACCGGGTGCTCTGCCAGTCCCTGGGATCCTCACATAAGCGAAAGCAGACATGATCTTTTTTGAAGTTTTTAGCCTAGAGAGGGATCAAATGCTAAATAAAGATCATATGAGATACTGCATGTTAATGAACTGAGGGAAGAAATGGGGCCTTAGGAGCCTTGGTTTTGTCTTCTGAACATTGGAATGAATGGTCAGTCTCTACATCTGTGGGTGAAGGATTGCTTCTCTTACTAGTACTGATCCTGGGCCACTACTGCCTGCAGATGGGCTGTGGTTTGGGGCCGTCTGTGTTCCTCTGGGCAGGAAGCTAGTCCTGCAGGGCTGTTCTCGAAGTCCTACCACATGCCCACTGTATTCTGGCCTCAGGCAGTGAGGAAGAAGATGCCAGAGTGAGAGGAAACAACCTTATGTTCCCAGAGTTGTAGGAAGCAGCACAGGGTTTCTAGGGGCATCATGTGTCAGGCCCAGGCCTGAACCCCTGTAGAGACACATCCCATCCGCTGAATAGCCTGCCCTGAGCCGAGCCCCAGGGAGAACCATTTTCTGCAAACTCTGCCCTTGCTGTGGTTCTCTGGCTGCCTCCGTTCCCTCTCCCTTGTTACTGGCCATAGGCTCCAGGAAGCAGTTTTCTACCTCATGCCTGTGTCATTCCAGCTCAGCAGCTCCCTGTGGACAGTGACTGTCTTCAGTGTGTTCCTGCATCCTCACTGTCAACCTGGGGCCCTTTAGAAAGGAAAAAGGGAGTGGGTAGAAAGGAAGGCAGGCAGGTGTGGCAGGTCTGAGGATGGGTCATGCAGGGTGGCAGGGGTGGGAAGCAACCATGCTTTGTGGCATGGAGCATCATGACAATGTTCAGCTCACTTGGCTTCCTGGGCCTGAGGCATTCCCCTCCTTCAAGTTGTCCAGTCACATTCTGGGTCAGCACGTATTTGTGGGCAGTGTGGTCTGTCATGGGCCTGGGCCAAATGATAGGGACTCAGAGGGTCTGAGGGGCCCCAGCCCAGGAGCAGTCAGGCTGGTGCACATTTGACCACACAGCACAGAAACTCCTGTGGTGCTGCCTTGCATGCCCTGGGAGATGTCTTAGGTCCTGGAAGGCAGGAGCTGTGCCATGCAGATGTGCAGACTGACTCCGTTCCAGCAAGCGTATCCTGAGCTTAACATGCATCCTTTGCCCCCCTCACCATGGGCATTTCCGGTGGGACTTGGGAGCCTGCTTTGCAAATCTTGTGACATGGCCTCAAGGGACACTATGTCTAGCCCGAATCAGAGTTGGTACCCAGAGTAGAAAATCTTGGTTGTCAGATCCTGTCCTTTATATAGAGTTGTGATGGTGGTGCTACTGAGAGCTGCACTTACAGCATGTTTATCACACACTTTTCCTGGTACTAAGCACTCTCCACATATCACCCCATTGAATCCTTGCAGTGATCCCATTTTATAAATTAAGAAGCCAAGATGCTGAAAAATTAGGGAAGTTGTCCAAAGTTTCATAGCCTGGCAGCAGCATTGCAGGACCCATGCGATCAGGCCCTGGAGCTGGGCTTCTGATTGTCCATTCCCCTAGCTAGAGAGAGAGAACAGACAACTTGGATGCTCAGAAAAAGGCTTGGGCATCCCCTTCAGGAGCCTCCCTGGGGTAAGGAGATGTGATGGAGGCCTGGGGCAGTGCCGATGACCTTCTTGACTGGCTCCACATGTAGTTCCCCAACCATAGCTTTCCAGAAACAAAGGGTGCCTCTTAAAGCATCAGTCATTCAAAATACATTTTGTGGTGGAAATGTTCTGAAATGTCTCACATACTTTCCTCTTCTCTTCAGGTGAGCAGCCTGAGTTGGCTTGGCCTCCTGTTTCCCACTATTCACAGATCTTGTTGTGCACCCGTGTACTGAGACAGTCACTCCTCTTTGGGCCGGAACACGTTTGTTTGTATTTGTCCCCACCGTGGATGTCTCCAGACCTCTAAGCTGACAGTTACCTCTATTCTTTTGATACTGTAGTTGTTAGCTCTTAAGTGATACTGTCTTCTAGCAGGTCTTGCTGTGAAGGCCAGACCAGCTCAGAGACCGAGGAGAGCTTGGCTAATTGCTGAAGTGCGGGGGCTTTGTGACAGCTCTTTTCCTCCTGGGAGCCTTTGTCATTGATTGACGAATTGATAGGGGACTCTCGATAATTGGGTTGTGGCAGGGGAAGATATCACCTCTGGTTGGATTAGGGTTTGTTTTGCTTAGTAAACCCATGTGTGACGTGTTTTTAGGATCTGTTAATATCAGTAAGTTTGTAGAAGTAAATATAACTCCAAGTATAACTGGAGACAAAAGAGTAGAGTTTTCCAATCTCTGTTAGGTACCGTTGACTCAGTTTTCCCAATGGTGGCATCTTACGTCACCAGGTGCAGGATCAAAACTAGGAAATCGACATTGGTGCAATGTATGCATGTGGCTCTGCCATTTAATCACATGCACATTTGTTTAACCAGCTCAATGAAGAATTAGGATTATAATAATAATTGAAAACACTGATTTGCCAGGCACTGGGACGTACACTTCCCCTGACTTAATTTAATGCCATACTAGGACCTTTAGAGGATGTAAGGAGGCACTATTATTGCTCATGCCAGGGCAGTGGGTAGGAAGGGAGACTGTCACAGGCAGATGGAGACATCTGGTCACTTTAGCCTCTGAGGGGGGCACTTGATTTCTTCGTGTTACAGAGGAGGGTCAGAGTCAGGCAATTGGCTTGTTGGGGTGATTCCAGGACTGGAACCTATGACCCGGCCCATGACCCTGCTTATGGCTCCCTCTCATTGTTAAAAGGGCCACAGCTATGCTGTGATTCATGCCTTCTTTGAGGCATAGAAATTGAGTCTTAAAGAAGTAGTTGTTTCCTTGCCCAACATGCTGGCTAATGTGGATGAGCACCACCACACTCCGGCCACCATCTGATGGTGGGAGAGATATATGACTGCCCAAGGGCTACAGAGCCTGATAGGCAGGTGGCAGGGTTTTCCCTGACTTTTGCTTGTTTCTATATACCAGGCAGCCTTGCTGAAAGAGAACTGGACTCCTGTCTGAGCCCCTGCCCTATGCCTGATACTTTCTCTGTGTGGATTTTGTTTCTGTCCTAGCTTGGACTCCAGACCCACTGTCTGTCCCACCTCCATTCCTTCTTTCTCCCTGCAGGCTGTCTGGCTGCTCCTTGCTGCCTGGGCCCTCCGTTCAGGCTGGCCTGAGCTCTCATCCCTGGGCCTACAGGGTTTCTGTGCGGGCAAGATGGCGACTTTGTTCTGGCTGGCCAGGAGAAGCAGCAGCCCAGCGGCCTTTCTTAGTAGTGGAGAGTAGACCCTGGGACCTAGAATTGGAGGTAGGGAGGGAGACACATTTAGGGAGAGTTTAGATTTTGCTGTGACAGTGGCAGATGCCCTGTTGGTGCTTAGGGGTGGAAGGTTGCACCTGCTTCAAGTTGGGTCGGGGTGAAGGCAGGGAGTGCCAAGGGGGCAGTGGCAGCCATAGAGGCCAGCCCTCATGCAGGCAGCATGGATAAGAGCAGAGAGCCTGGGGAGTCTGGCCTGGGTGGGGTGCCTTCTACAGAGTCCTCTGTCTGCCACAGGTTTATACTTCAGAGAGGCCTGTTATCAACATCACATAATTGAGGAATATTTCAGTGTGGCTGGGTGAGGACAAGGAGAGCCCTTGTTCTTTCAGTAGTAAGGAAAATCTTTGCAGCAGTGGGAAAGGTGGGGGTTTCTGGGGGCTCAAAACAGGACCAGCCAGGATCTTCTTTTCATAAGACTGGAAATGCCAAGTCCTGCTCAGCTCTCGCCCAGGGTCCCAACTCTCAGGTTTCCATGAATGGCTTGTGTACAATGCCCCCACCCACTCTCCCTGCCCACTCAGGCTGGTTTGGGCCTGGCCCCAGCATGGGCCTGACTAGATCTCCAGGAGTTGACTGACAGAAGGAAAGGCTCTGGAGTCTGAGGCTTCATTGGGGATGAGAAGCTGGAGGCACTCAGCCCTCTCCTTCCTGCCTACGTTTATCCTGTGCTCTAGGGACTGTGTTCCCAGCTGGGGAGGGGCCAGACTCCTCTATCCCCTCCGTGGTCACAAGCCCCTCCTGTCAGGCCATGGTGAGCCCTCCCAGAACTGACAGCCTGAAGGAAAGTGACCTGAAGACAGACGCTGGCCAGATGGTGTGTGCAGGCCTCAGCAGAGGGGTCCCAGGGCCAGGGGGCCGTCTCTCATTCACCTGCCACCCATTCCCTCCCTCATTCAGTCCCGTCAGTCAGCAAACAAAGATGGCATGCTTGCTCAGTAGTGGGCTTAAAAATAAACCATTTTTTTCAGGCAGAGTTCAGACTCCCAACTGGGGTGGAGTTGAGGCCCTGTACGTCCTACCCACTCAGGTCAGCCATGGTAACAGGTGTGGAAGGAGGCCATGTGCACCCTGCCTCTGGGTCCTGAGTCCTCTGCTAAGAACCACCTTGGGAATGAGGCCTCCTGGGCCAAGATCTCTCAGGCTTTTGTGGAGGGCAGAGCCCCTGGGGTTGCCTCAGGGCCGAGAGCTGTTTGGTGTCACCTTGGGAGCAGCCTCTCACGGCAGCCTGCACTCTCTTCCCTGTTCCAAGCTGTTGTCCTGAGCCATCCTGCCATGCTCCTTCAGGCTGGTCCTGGATCCTCCTCGCAGGTGCCTCTTGACTTTATCCTTCATGGCCACCTCCTCTCTCCCTTGCCTTGTGGCTGAGTAGACAGACCAGGCACCACCCTTCGCCTCTCAGCAGCAGATGCCCTTGCTGAGCCCATCTGCAGCCTTTAGCTTCCCCTGTGGTTTTACACGTGGGCTCACACGTGTTGCTCACAGTTGTCTGGGAAGTACTTGGAGTGAGCACACCATCCCCATTGCAGGAGGGGAAGACAGGGCTCCTGCTGCCACCCCAGGAGTCACTAGGTCTGGGTCAGGAGCTGGTTTACTGATGCCAAAGCCAGTTCTTTCCCTCCTACTCTGCTTCACCCAGACTTGGCTAAACGAGCTATGGACAGGGCCCCGCAGCCCCTCCATTGCCTCCCCAGCCACCTGTTGCCTTAGAATCCTCTTAAGTGTACCCCATTGTCAGTGTCTCCTATCTGCATCTGGGAGCTGGGCCCCTATAGGGCCTCAGACATTCCTCTCTTGTCCCGGAACTCCCATCTCCTTGAGTGCCGGGGCAGAATAGCTGGGAATTTTCTGTTCAAATGAAGGGAACCGATGCAGCTACACCGAATCCCACCCCAGCCTCAGGGCTGTCCTCTTCAGCTGCTCTTGGGGTGGCCCAGCCCCCAGAGCATGGGGGTGCCCCTCATGTTGTTGCCTTCCTGCTTGCTACCCTCTGGGCCACAGACCCAGGTGGGTGGGAGAATAAATGGCTCTCATGTTTAGTGGGAGGATTGTGCTGCTCCTGGAGAAGGTCTGCCCTGGCCCTGTGCGGTCTAGAATGGCCCTCCAGGCAGGGACAATAAAGCCAGCCCATTATTTTTTATGAGCCTCCCACCCCATAAACAACTCCTTTGGCTGGTAAGCCCAGCCTCACACCCTTCTCCTGGCCTGGCCTTGAGCCAGTCCTGCCAGGCGCTGTGTGCATCCCACTAGTGATGTGAAGTGCAGAACCCTCCAATCCAGGAGCAGGCAGGGCAGGGCAGAGGCTAGGCCACAACTCAAGGGCACCTGGCCAAGAGGAAGCCACTCCTGGCCCTGGCACCTCATCAGCTGCAACTCCTGGGCCTCAAGTTCTTACTCATAAAATGGGACAAACATTAGAACCTTTCGTTATAGAATGGTCCTGAGCATTGAAATGACATGAAAGACCTTTCCTCTGGAAAGGCACGGGAGTCAGTAAAACTGTCAGCTGCCACTGAGCAATACTGGATGCCAGGCTCTGTGCCCAGACTTGACAGTATTCGAATCTAAGGAGTAACTCTGTGTATGCAGGCTGCTGTTGTCCCCATTTTACAGGTGAGAAAACTGAAACTGAGAAGTGGAAAGATTTGCCCAGAGTAAGGAGCAGAGCTAGGACTTGAACCTAGGTCTGACTGACTCCTAAAGCCAAGAGACTGAATGAGTGAGTGGATGGAAGGGCTGTGGCTTGGATCAGGTCTCTGTATCCTGTGTTCTCATAAGCCCTCTGGCTGTGACATTCTCCACTCAGAAGCTTCCTGTGGTTCCTCAAATAGCACCCCAGCTCCCCCGCCTAGCCCAGAGAGCTCTGCTTTGACCCCTGCAGCCCCTCCTGGCCTTGCCCTTCATGAACCGGCCACAACAGACTTTGGCACGTCTGCCTTCACCAGGCTGTTGCGGCATTGCTCAGTGCACACCAGGCTTCTCTTTCTCCACCAGGCCATCTTCTACCTCTAGAGCAGTCTGCTTTCTTTAAAATCCTGCTCTGGCAGCACCCCCTTCTCTCTATATCCCTCCCTGGTTCCTGGGTTTTTATTTACTAAATCTGTCATCCCTAGGGACAGAGGAAGGACAACTCCAGCCTCCTGGGCCTGAGGGCAGCGGAAGCTTGGGAAGCCAGAAAGTCTGGGCCAAGCCTCCCTGGTCTACGCTGCCCGGCCCGTGGGCCATCAGCGAAAAGGGCTTTTAGAAGGGTGTCTGGTGCCCAAGGAGGCTCTAGTTTGACAGTGGTGACACCTAGTGTTCAGCAGGGGATCTTCAAGAGGAGGTGAGGATGGAGAAGAAGGGAGCCCTGGGAGAGGCAAGGAGGGGGCTATGGCTGCTCTAGGGTGAGAAGCGGGCTGTAAAGGCAGGGGGTGGAGGGGGGCAATTTTCACTGTGTCTTAAGGGGCTGTTGGGGAAGCTGAGCTGGAGGTGGTCATCTCTTTTGTTGCCATCAGCAATCTTGCAGAAGAGGGCTTTAGTCTCCCCGCTTCACAGAGGAGGAAGCAGATTATGAGACCATAGCCCTTAGAAGGGGTTAGGATGGGGCCGGGAATCAGAGCCCACCTCAGTAACACTCCTCGGCCCGTGGCCAGTGTCTGACTATGCACCCTTCTGCACAGACTGCTGCTCAGGCCTCCCAGCTGTCAGAGTGGAACCATTGTCCCCACTACACAGTGGGCAGCCTCCAGGTTTCCCAGGAGCAATGCTGGAGGGCCCCTGCATTCTGAGCAGACAGAGCCCAGCCTGTTCCCTCACTTTCACCTGGCACATCAGGAGCCTACCACAGTCTCAGCTCTCTCTCTCTCTGTCAGTGTGCACAGTGCTGCCTACTCAGTGAGCTGCTGTGGAAATGAGCCTGTGTGGGGTGGGGAACCCAGCCTAGCGCCTGCCCAGAATTGGTGCTTACCAGAGGGTCACAGAACAAATGAGTGGATGGATGAAGTAATATGACAGGCCAAATGACACCCCAAACAAGGGCAACAATGCCTCATGCACCTCCTGATGTGACAGAGAATCTGAGCTTGAGCGTCAGGGGTGGGGGTAGAGGCAGGTTTTGGGCAAGTCCCCGATTCTGGGCTTCAGTCTCCCAGAGCCTCCTCACAAATGCACCCCTGGTGCCTGGAAGTCCACGGCTTGTTCTGACAATGTCTGAAGCCCAGAGCAGGTGCATCAGAGCAGGTGGGCTCAGCAGACATTTCCTGTGCATTCAGTCAGGCTCAGGCACTGTGTATCACATGGGGAGCAAAGAGGTAACTCTTGATGGAACCCTGTCCTCCCCCCACCCCCTGAGGAACCCCATTCTGGTGTAAGAGCCAAGCTCAGACCCAGACAGTTGCAACTGAGTGAATAATGCTATCCTAGAGGGCAGTGCTTGGCCATGGGGACCCAGACAAGGCCCTCTAATCCAGCCCAGGGACTTGGGGCAAGGGTGGAAGCAAGGTGGGCTTCCTGGAAGAGGTGATATACAAACAAAATCTCAAATCACTAGTTGGAAGTTGCCATTCAGAGGAGGAGAGAAGGAGTGTGTCCCAGGTGGAGGGAACCACATTCCCAAAGGCACCAAGAAGGGTGGGCTAGATGGTAAAGCTTTCACTGTGTCCCAGGGCCTGTGAGTGAGGTAAGAGCTGAGCTAGAGAGGCGGCCAGTGGTGGCATCATGGAGGACCTTGAATGCCATACTCACAACTTTCTGCCTAATACTGTGGGAACTGAGTTGTGTAGGGGAGGAAGGTTTAGAAGACACATCAGGTTTATCCTCCATTAGGCACCCTTTGCACCTGGAGGAGGGCAAGTCTTCAAGTAGACACACATGCTAGTAGAGTGACCTTGGGTACATTACTTCATCTCTCTGAAATGTTTCTGTAAAATGGGGATATGTCTTCTCACCTTACAGGATATCATCAAGGCCCATTTTCCTGTCTCTGTTTCCTTGCCAGGCCCTGTGCTGGGCCCTGAGGACTGGGAGAGAGCTTAGGCAGTGGGCTCTGAGGGGAATGGGGTGTTGCTCTCACAACCCAAATCGGTCTTCCTGCAGAATGTAACATTTGAGATGGGCTTGGAAGGTCAGAATTTGGAAATGTAGAAGTAGCCAGGGAAGGCAGGAGGCTCGTCATTCCCAACCTCAGGGGCCCTCAAAGTCAAAACTGGGAAATAAAATGGGATAGCCCCCAGTGCCAAAAGAAAGTCCAAAATCAAGACATCATCAAGATGATGCTTTTTCCCCGAAGACTGTGGCATTCTGGGGCTGGCTGCCAGTGATCCTTGGTCCTTAGTTTGTCTCATGGCAAGGCACGTGGCAGCATCACCTGGTCTCTTCCTTCTATTCCCAGTTCCATTGATTCAGTTTCTGGCTGCTCCTCCTGTGGCTTTCTCTCTCTTTATCTGAATTTCATTCTCTTAATAAGGACTCCAGTAATAGGAGTAAGACCTGTCCTGACTTGGGGGAGAGGGGGTTCATACCTTAACTGAAGTAGCCTCATCAGAAGAGGTCCTACTTACAATGGGTTCACACCAACAGGAATGGATTAAATTTAAGAACATGTTTTTCTGGGGTACTTAAAACTTCAAACCACCACATAAGCCTTAAAGGAGATTATTCACCTGAAGTGCCTACCGCACAGGCGCTGTTGTCAGCCTGCTGTGGTGTTGGGGACCTCCTTTGCAGCCACATGGCTGCTATCATTCTGCCTGACTTCAGACCTGGCCCCTAGATCCAGCCCCTCACCCCATCTCAGTCATTAACCTCTCTGTGCCTCAGTGTCACCATGACATCACCCCCTACCATGTGCCCTCCTGGACCACACCAGGTAGTGAGAGGTAATGAGAGAATGCATCTCCCCTGTGTGGGCCAGAGCCCAGCACTCAGGCACCCATGTAAATGTGTGTGGCCGCCATTGTCTCCCCATCTCCCATCAGCCTGTCCTCTGTAGCTATTCCTTGTGGCACTCCCCAGCAGGGCCTTCCTGTTGTTTTCTTGAGCCCTGCTTCACAGTATGTGGAAACCCCACGTTTGTTTTTCCCACATCATTGGAGAGCTTGCACAGTCAGGCTTGGGGAAGGCAGCAGCCTCCTCTGGCTGCCTCCAAGACTCGCAGCTACTTTCTTTCCATAATTTTCAATTGATGAGATGGAAGAGGAGAAAAATCCCTTCCTCTCAAGTTGAGGGGAAGGGCAGTGCAGAGTAATTGTTCTTATCTCTCCGCTCTGCTGTTCCCAGCTCACATCTTCCCATGTGTTTAAGGATGCAGAAAATGATGGTATTGATGAAGTCTCCATAGCAACAACCCCTGGAGACACACATTCCAGCTTTATTATCCTGTATTGGGGGCAAAGAGAAAGGCCCTACTCCTAAGTATAGGCAGATTGGGCCCACCTCCCACTACCCACTTTAAATGAGTCC
Source organism: Tamandua tetradactyla (assembly GCF_023851605.1). Taxonomy (NCBI): domain Eukaryota; kingdom Metazoa; phylum Chordata; class Mammalia; order Pilosa; family Myrmecophagidae; genus Tamandua; species Tamandua tetradactyla. Next base: position 37,029,891 of record NC_135333.1, on the reverse strand, counting down.
ATGAATTTTGCTTTGCAGAAGATGCACACACTGGTCTGAGTTTGGGCAGATTCTACCATCCTTTTCTTCTGGGAGGCCTTTGGTAAAAACATGCTATGGTGGCAGAGGGTATCAGGCCCGGGAAAGCACTGGCCTTGGGAGAGACAAGCAGCCTGGGGCCGGTTCTTCCCACTGAGGTTGAGCCTCTGCCTCTTGTTGGTAAAATGGGCATAGCAGTACCCCCTTGGCAGGCTTATCGTGAGGGGTAAAGGAAATGAAAGTAGGAATACCTGAGCCCATGTATCATGTCTTCCTGAAAGCTCAGGGGAACGGGCTCTGAAATGTGTCCCAAACCAGCCCTCCTCTGCACCCCACAGCCCTGCCCCAACAGCAGGCTCCCTACTTGTTTGCATGCCCCTGCGGGTCATCTTCCATGCAGCACCCCAATTCCTAAGGCAGAAATGCTTCACTCTGGATAAAGTCCAGATAAAGTCCCATGCCTTCCTCCTCTACCCCCAACATCAGCCAGTCTCACCAAGAACTGGGGAATGCACATTTAATGGGCCTAGAAGGCAGGCCTGTGGCTCTCCAGCTTTGAACATATAGAAACTGAGGCTCGGAGAGATGAAAAGTATTGCAGAGTCATGCAGCAAATGGCAGGGTCTGAATTTGGAGCCTAGTGATACAGCAGCAGTGCCTCCATCTCCTTGTTTCTCCCAATCTCGGCCTTGAGGCGACACCCAGTTCAAGTTTGCTGAATGTAATTAGGTTTGGGGGTGGATTGGATTAGATTAGTTTCGATCTGGCGGGGAGCCTGGCCTGACTGGCACCAGGGCTCTGAAGACCAGAATTTCTGGTAATGAGACTGAAATCACATCATGCTTCCCCTCAAGGCGGGGAAATAAGCTGGGTTTTCTGCTTACCCAGCTCCCATGTATAAGCGGAGTTAGGCCAATGCTGTCCCTTGCCCAGAGGCTCCCAGGAATAGTAGGCCTGATATCACAGCAAGGAGGCACTAGAGAAGTCTGAGTCTGGGCCCCTTAGTCCTACAGGATTCTGGACCCTTGCTCTTTCTGGGCTGGGGTTGAGGTCCAGTGTGGGAGGCCTGGCCCCTGCTTCTAAGGCACTCACAGGCTGGCATTAGCAGAAGCAGTTTGCCACTGGAGGAGTTAGGGTGGGGCCAGGGGCTACTTCCCAGACCATGGCAAAGAGGGAAGATAGCAGACCCATAAAGTCCCTTCCAGTCTGGAGCCCAGGACTACTTCTGGAAAGGAGCACTTTGCACCGAGTGCCTCACATGACCTTGGGTTCACCATTTCACCTTCTAGATCTCTACTTTGCCCTTGGCCTTGGCACTAGTCATTCCCACTAATCCCACCAGGAAAGGTCCAAGCTGGCCCTCCTTCCTGCTGGTTCACTTGCTCCTTGGGATGCCTCCCCTCCTCCACCTCTTGAGCGGCAGTGGCTATAAAGGGCCTGAGGAGGAACTTAGAGGACAAGAGGACAAGGATCTGGAGACCCGGTTGTCAGTCATGGCTGCTTGGGGTGCTGGAGCCCTTTGGAAAATGGTTAGCTAGAGGGTATGGGGTCAAAGACAAAGTCAGAGTCCTGTAGGACTAAGGGACCCAGACTTGGACTTCTCCAGTGCCTCCTTGCTTTGGCGTGAGGGCATAAGGAGCGGGCAGAGGAGCTGAGACTCTGCCCACATTCCATGCCTTCCCCATTGCAGCTGGTGGAAGGTTAGGAGAGGAGCAAGCAGCTGTGGGCATTGTTGGTCCTGTGCTTTAAGGTGTCTGCTTGGAGAGCTTCATAGATGGGGTGACCTTGGAATTGAAGTTAATAGGCTGTTAATCGGAGATCATTTAATACTAACAGGTGCCACTTATTAAGCCCCCTCCATGCTGAATTTCTAGTTTTGTTTAGCCCAGAAAGTGTCACTGACAATCAGCCATTTGGGTCCAGAAAGTCAGAGCTGGGAGCCTGGAGCCCAGGTCTATCTTGGCACATCCTGTCATCTTGCTTAATGTGTACACCTACTCTGTGAGGCAGAGATTACAGACAAGGCTCAGAGAAGTAAAGACATTTTCCCCAAGAAACACAGCGAGAAAGGAGGCCAGACCCATCCCCTCACCTGCCTGACTCTACAATGATTTTTTTAGAAAAGCAATGTGCTAGAACCAGCTCGTACTGGCTCACAAGGGCCCCTGTGCACATTTCCCCCCAATGCCATCTTTTCTACTGACATCTTCTCGGTTGCTTGAAATCAGCCCCAGTGGGGCTGATAGAAGAAAGACTTCTATCTTTATTGTAGCTGACAGGCTTTTGTTTTTAAATATATGTCAATTCTAGGTTGCCCTCAGCCCCCTCAAAGTGGATGGGGTCAGGATAGGGCTAGTCCTCATCTTGACTGGCAATCAGCATGACTTCTGGGGGAAAGAAGACTCTTTGCATGTGGGCATGACTGCAGGTTCACTTCCTCCCTCCAAGGCTAGTATCACTTTACAGCCCCAGGAAAGAATCTCACTCCTCCGCCAGGCTCCTCACAGGCAGGAGATGGAAGCCAGGGCACAGAGCCAATGTGTTGGCAGACAGCGGCTCTCACCTTTCATCTGCCTTTGGCCTCTTGATGGACACATGACCTATAGCCTCTCACTTGGCTGCTGACCTCATAAATTCTAGAAACTCCTCACAAATCACCAGAAAAACAAACATCAACTGGGATCAGCTGAAGGGGGTCTGAGCTACTCCAGGCAGGGAAGGGGGGAGCATCAAGTCTGCTAGGGGGTGGGCTGGGCATGTTCCAGGAAGCATGGGTGATGGAGGAGAGGGACCAAAGGCCAACTCTGGGGACCTTCCTTCTCCCTGATCACGCAGGGCCCTCAAAGTGCATTTCAGTAGAATTTGGTACACCTAAGTGAGTAGGGAATGGAGCCAGGGCATGGGGATAGCAGGGCCCTCACCAGCTCTTAACACACATGAGACCCGTGGGCTATCAAGGGAGGAGAGGATTTACATGGAGGGCCTGAGGGTCAGGCTCTGTGGGTGCCCCTTGCTCTTTGTGGCCTTGGCGAGTATCCTAGCTATGGTGCTGTTATCTCTGAAGTGTACCGAGGGCACTGCCTCCATGGAGGTTGAGGGCCCAGATCATGTGCAGGATGGTCTTTACTGCCTGGGCTTTGGCACCATTGTTGAAGACTCTGGAGCAGGTAGGAGAGAAGACAAGGGAGCCAGGCTGCTTGTGAAGGATAAGGCTTCCAAGCCGCACCTGGGAGGTCATGATGAAAAGGCCTCTGGAGGAGAGTGAATGTGGGCGAGCCGCTGCAGCTGGCCTGGACCTCTCAGGGGTGGCGTTGGAGTGAGAGGAAAAGTACAGGGCAGTCTCCTTTCTGAATCCTCCCAGCCACCACAGAAGTCAGTCACTGATCCCCCTCTAAGAAGAGGAGTCATAGGGAAGGGGTACCTGAGGCTGTAACTTAGAAACATATTTGCTTTAAAAAGTTACATCTGCCAACAACAGAAAGCTTATGCTAAGATAAGGAATGCAGTTGTGTGTATGAGCATGGACCCAGCCAGCCCAGGATCCAAGGTGTGCCTGTGTAGGGGGTACCAGGTCATGCGGGGCTATGTCCTGGGTGGCAGGGGTTCTGGGGAGCACTGCGCAGACCAGGTAAATGTAGGGCCCCCATTCTGGTGGCTGGGCCAGCTGCTTCTGGCTAGATGCAACCCTTGGAAGCAGGCCAGTGTGCAAGTGTGGATGCGGTGACCTCCTACCCACTCCCAACCCAGGCTTCTGACCAATCTCTGCTCTTGTCCGGTACACATGAAGCCCCCCTACAGACTGACAGGTACCACCCAGCACCATTACTTTCACTGCCACCTACACCTGCTCTAGTGGGGAAACTGCCTAAAGCCCCAGTGGCAAACAGTTCCTCAGATGAGATTCCATAGCTTGACCTAGGGCAGGGACTTTTCTTCCATGGTTACTGAGGTATCAAAACCCCACTCTGGGCCTAGGCACCTTGGCCTTGATTTTGCTCAGAGATCCCCAACTGGGTGGTAGGGTATGCATCCTTGCATGTGGGCCAAACGCACCATTTGATTGTGCGTTCTCCTGGCATTCGTTGCAGCCTGCAATGTTCTCTCTCCCAGTCCCCAACCCCTCTTTTCTCTGTGTCTCTTCCCAGAGGGTATGAACTGCATGAACAAAGACCATGGCTGTGCCCACATCTGCCGGGAGACGCCCAAAGGTGGGGTGGCCTGTGACTGCAGGCCCGGCTTTGACCTTGCCCAAAACCAGAAGGACTGCACACGTAGGTAGATGGAGGCAAATGGGTTATGTATCCCCACGCGTCTCCTGCCATTGCTTTGTACAGGGTCTGCCCAGTCACTGGGCATTGGCCAGGGAGGGCTCTCGGCCCCTTGGGTGGAGAGATGGGCAAGGCCCACAAAGGGGCCTAGGGGAGGCCTGAGGGATAGGGGCTCTAGACACCAGGCCTGGGGTCTTCCCCACCCAACATAATACCCCTGAAGCAGTCCCAGGAGCTAAGCTGGATCTTCCGTAGAACCCTGTTGCTGTGCTGATTTATTTCCTTTTTGCCCTCACCCCAAGAAAATGAGGCTTACATCTCATGGCCCCTGACCCTATGTGGAAATGGAGGGGCTGTGGCTTGAAGGTCTAAATGGCTGAATTCTCTGCAGATGGAGGCAGCCTCTGGAAATTGGATAGTGAACAGACAAGGAAGAGGGCCTAGTTCTGTGCAGAACTAGCCTGGACTGTGCAGATCTCATTTCCAGAATAAAAGGCCAGAACTCGCAGCCCAACCCCTGCAACGTTTACTGCATGGACCAAACATGTAAATAGTGATATCCTGGGAGACCTGGAGTGCATAACGCCTGGGTGTCTGCCTACAGGGCCCAAGTGCAGCCTGGCTCTCCATGTGCTCACCTAGCTCCTCAGGAGGAACCAGAGCCAGGAAACCAAGGAGTCAGCGGAGTCTGGGGCCCATATGCATCAGACACTGTCCCTGTGTCTAAGATGTGATTCATCCATTCTCCAAAGTGAACATTCTTTTTTCTATCCCAGGTCTGGTCCAAGATGTGGGCCAGCCTCCCTCTTTGTTCCTGGCTCTTTACTAGGGGATATCAAAGAAAAATTTACAAAATCTGATGGGAATCGTGGTAGAGTGGACTTTGGAATTTGAAAATGGTGAGCTATGCATGCTGTCACCAAGGGCTGAATCAAACAAGGTTGGTCTTGACTAGGAAGTGCCCACTCCTGCCCCAGGGCCGCAACTAGCCCCTCCTCTCCTCTATACTAGACACATGCCTTTAGCTGAAGAGATGTAGCCAACTGGCAACTTTCAGGACAGAAAATGAACAGCTCAAACTTTCTCAGTACTCCCTATTGGATAACCAAAGTTTCTAAAGAAAAAGGCCAAGGAAAAGAATATGTGGAGTTGACAGACTGACAGCCTTGTCCAGGAGGAAACAGCCTTCCTTTGTTTAACAAGATGAGTCGCACACCCCCAGCTCTGGGCCAGACACTATGCTAGGTGCTGGGGGTAGAACTGCGGGCAGTCTGGCATGAAAATGGTTGGGGACAGCTCTCTGCATTATTCTGTTGTTATATGTGGAATGAGTACTACAGAGAAGTTTGTTAGAGACCCTGTCCTGGGGAGCAGAGGAGGCAGGCTCTTAGCAACTAATACTGTACCCTCCCACTCCCATCCCTCAACCCACCCGCACCCTGAGTGAACATAGATCAGAAAAGAACATTTAGCGTGGGCCACGGTGGCTCAGCAGGCAAGAATGCTTGCCTGCGATGCCAGAGGACCCGGGTTCGATTCCTTGTGCCTGCCCATGTTAAAAAAAAAAAAAGAAAAGAACATTTATGCCCAGACCATTTACTGGTTTAAGAAACAGCAGACCCACTCTGCCCACTAGGTTGCTAGATGTTGCCAGTGTGTTTCAAGCCCATGCTTTGCCTTATGTAATTTCGAGGGTCAAGGTGCGTGCTTCTCTGGGCCTGTCACAATGGGACTGAACAGCTGGCTGCACAGTCAGTTGTGGTTCCTCCTGTGTGGTGGACACAGCAGGTTTCATGTAGAGTTAACTCAGTCTTAGACTTTCTCTATAGCCCTTGAAGTCACTTGAAGTCCAGGAAATTCCTGGACCTTAAGTTAGTTTGAGTCAAGGCCTGGCTTTAGCCTGCCTCTCTGGGCTAGTGGAACCACAGAGACTCTGCAGCAAATTCTCTCTCATCCACCCAGAGCCCAGAACTATACTCCAAGACTGGAGTAGGTTTTTCTACACCCTTCTGGAAGCACATTCATCCCTGTGTCTTTCTAGAGCTCACGGCTGAGGTACTGACATGGACAAGCTGTAGGTTCTCCAGGTGCTCCTAGGCTCGGTCCCTGATGGTGTGTTATATCCACGAACATCTCTGAGGGGCCCTGAGCTTAGATGGCACACAAGTGACCTAAGGCTGAACTGTGTCCAGAAAGGTCACTCCTCATTGAAGATAGTGTTCAGAGCTCTGCCCATCTCCAGGAATCTGGAGCTTTGTAAGAACCATCTTCAGTATTCTTCTTACCTTCTCGCTAGCAACCCCTCTGCCCACTCTGAAATGGGGCTTTTTCAGTCCCAGAAAGGTATGTAGTATCCAGCCAGTGCGGCAGCTCTGCCAGTCCCTTGGGAGTTCTTGGTTTCCCTAGGTCTCTCCCAGGCAGAGAGGATCTGTCTCAGAGATGAGAGAGTAAATCGCATGGCTGGCAGGGCTCCACCCCAGAGTATAAGAGAAGACATATTCGTGCAGAGGGGCCAGAGTCCCTTTTGCTGGAAGCCCCCTTGTAGTTACCTGAGGCAGCTCTGCATACCTAGGAATTTTGCTCCTTGAAATTAGGTCCCTGCAGAAGAGGGAGCAGCCTGCTGTGGCCGTTGGTTGCTGAGGATGGCATCTGGAACTTGGAGCAGGGACCTTTCTCTCCAGTTTCTCCTCACTTGACATGGAGATGGCATGTGACCAGCCTGAGAGGCCACCATCACTCAGGACAGTACACCCCAAAGGCCTCACAGCTTTCTGGTGGTGAAAAGCGGCAGACCTGGGAAACGCAGCCACAGAGATCAGTTCTGACACTGAACTTCAGTGAGGAGTCCTTCAGTGGGGAGGTGCCCCAAATGGCTCTCCTCTAGAAGCAGCCAGGCCTAGGGGCCCGTCTAATAAAATGTCGTGAGTCCAGACCCCGTGGCACAGAGTGTTCGCATCTCGGGTCACAACTGGTTGGAGGGGTTCTTCTGCATATTTGATCATTACTAACACTTTGCCAAGTACATTAAGAGTGTAGACAGACATTTGGACAAATGGTTGAGGTATCCAAGAGGCCGTGCTGTCTGCGAGCCCTGGGATCCATGTGCACAGGATGAGAGGCCTAAATAAGACATGGAAAAACCGGGGCCACTGAGGCTTGAGGTTGCCTCCCCATCTTCTGATTATACACCTCACCCTGAAAGAAAAGTGTTTTCTTTCAAATAAACTTAAATGTGTAATTTCTGCTACTTCAGACTGGCTCCTTTTGCCCAGCCCCCTTTTCAACTGCTCCAGGTTGTGGAAGCTGTGAAACATTTTGAGAAAAGGGTTCCAGATCCTTCATGCCATAGGCATTCTGCACTATGGCACATGTTTTATTTAGATCATTTTCAAAACTGTCCCTCTTATACCATTAAGTTGCCTAAGTTCTGTGTGTTGAAATACTGCTGAGCTCTTGGAGGGATGAGGGTTTTGAGGGGATAGAGCCTGAGCCAGCTGCTGGGACTTTGAGGACTAAGGAAATGAGTGTCCCTCCCATCATACCTTCCCACTTACCCATCCCCATCAAGGATGTCCTGGTCCTATCAGACGTTTTCCCCTCAAGGTGGGCTATCAGACAACCGCTTCCGTACCTAGGAAGAATCAAGTTACCTGGCTTATCCCTTTCTTCTTCACCATCTGCATGCATCAGCTGTATGCCAGCTCTGTTCAAAGCCTGGAAGTTCCGAAGTCCGTTCTGTATCCCAGTTCCCCCTAAAGCCCTGGAAAGGCTGAAATCCAGGAAAATGCATGTCCCCAGCAAGACTCAGTGATTCTGTTCACTGATAATCTTATGCTCTTGCTTTCCTCCCCAACCCCCTAAATGAAACAACCAACACCAACAAACTAATTGCTTTCGTTGTCATTCTGTTTATGCCCACGTCCATATACTTGGGGCCTAACTAGTAACCTGTAACTATGGAAACGGAGGCTGTCAGCACAGCTGTGAAGACACAGACACAGGCCCCACGTGTGGCTGCCACCAGAAGTACGCACTCCATTCAGATGGTCGGACATGCATCGGTAAGTGGACACCTCGGCCAGTACACCCTCTGTACCCTGCGCCTCCCAGTTTCCAAAAAGGAAGCTTAAGGGGTGGGAGAAAAGTAATGCAGGGGTTGGCTGGCACTCCCAGGAGATGCTTTCCCAGAACTTCCCTGGGGTCACCCAGCCACCTGAGCCAAGGCCCCTCTGCTCCATGCTCCCTGGCCGGCCTGCCCTGGGCTTTGGCATGGCCTCATCTCGACATGGGGGTGGCCCCGGGCGGAATTGTAGATCGTCTCTGAGGAGGGGTGGGTGTCCCTAGGGAAATTGTCTTCTATTCCTGAAGCTGTGCCATTCCCTCTCCTATTATGGAAAACAGCTGCCAGCCTCACTTAATTGGCCTAAGGCCACCCGTAGTTATATGAACTGTCTTCAGCGGACTGGAAAACCAAGAGATTTTCTCAGAAAACTCTTTGACGTCTTCATTGTCTAAAAGCCCAGTGGAGATGATGGTGTGAATGGGGTGTGGGTATGGCTGGTTTTAACCGCTCTGCATTCCTGAGTTCACGGAGAGTGCCACAGAAAGTCCATTCTTCATGGGGACAGCTGCTCCTGTCACCTCTTGCCACATGGACCCTTGATTTAGTCTTGGTCACCTCCTTCCTCCTGATGTACATTTCCAAGGTGAAGCTTCAGTGTTTATTATTACTTCATGCCATAATCACTAGTGGGTCCCCCCCCCCCGCAAAAAAAAAAATAGCAGCAAAATGTTAATTGAGAAAAAGAGGAATTTCAAAGTTGGCACCCAGCAGTTCATCCTCTTTCTCTCTTCAATGTTGACAAACTTTAGGAACCCAAAACAAGTCAGTTATTTAGCAACAACAACAAAAGCTCCCACTTCTTATTTTAGAGTCAGAAGCTATTTCTTGAGGTACTTGCAGGTAACAGAAAAGGGACTGGTAAGCAGGCAACAGCCCAAAGGCAGGTGAAGCCCACAGTCCCTAGGTCTGCTCCCTTGTGTCTCAGGGAATTGGGTGCATCCTGTGTCCCAGGCTGTGCAGCAGGGGCTCCTGCCTGCATTGGACCCCCTTCCTCTGTGTGCTCTCTTCTTTGAGACAGCGTGTATTTCATTTTATCTCATTCCTCCTGCTTTTCTGCTGATGGTCCCTGATTGCCTGTCTTGTCTGATAACTGACGTTCATTCATTATTTTCAGAGCCAAGTGCCAATCCAAACCAACCAAAACAGTCAAAAAAATTAAGAGACCAGTGTCTCTTTTGCAGCCTGATCCATCTAGCACCTCTTCTCCCCACGTCTCCCTGTGCTGTCCTGCCCGGTAGCATCTCCCGGGCTATGCCTGGCCTCCCTCCTGTTTCCCTTCACTTGGGGGCCTCTCAGTGTTTGCATCTCCAGTGGAGCGCTCCCTGCCCCCCACTGGATGAGAGTAAACTGCTGCGGCCACCTGGCCCCTTGTCTAACACATCTTGTCTTTGTCCACCTGACTCATCTTTTTTTATTTCGATTTTTTTAATGTCTGCTGCATGTGATGGTCCCTGGTTGGATCTGCTCTCTAAAGTAACTTCCCAAGCTCCCTCTTTCCCTCCCCCACCCCTTAGAAATCATTTTCTGTAGCCAGCTGCCGCTCTCTGCTGCTGCTGTTGCTTCTACCCTGGCCCCAATGAGAAAGCTGTCATCTGGCTTTGCTCATTGTTCATAGTTTTTCCCTCTTGGGAATGAATATCTCCACACATTTCTGACTGAGCAAAGAAACAAGAACCAGCTAACCTTATCTGTTTCTTCCTCTACAGGGAGCAACTCATGGCAGCTTCAGGCCCAGCTGCCTGAATGCTCCCTGGCCCACCCAGGCCATCTCTCCCACATGTTTCTAACATGACTGAGCCCACTCTGCAACCCCGGGCTGAGCACCTGAATGTGTAGCTTCGGTCCTCTATAGACAAGCAGGCAACCAGTGCTGCCCTTGTGGACCCCATGGTCCTCTTTGTCTGTTTAATTGGATTCATTGCTGTTGTTTTTGTTTGTCTGTCCTTCCATGTGTTTTGTTGTTAATTTTGCATGAGTGTTTGCTATACTTCCCCTTCCTTGTGGAGGGCATCTTCTGTGCCCAGGCACATCCATCACCAGACTTCGCAGCCCTGTCTCCTTGTCCTGTGCCTGCCTCTCCAGCTTGAACTGTGGGCATCTATAACTGTTTGTGTTTCCCTAAGCACCCCAACATGTTCTCTTCTTCTATGCCCCTCCATCGGTGATGTTCTGTCCACTCTGACCTCAGCCTCCTCTTCTCTTGGTTTGCAGATCTGCCCTGCATCCCATCTATGTCCCAGATCATTTCATGGCCATCCCTGCCTCCTGCCCTGCCCCTGCCCTCACTCCTCTCCATTCCCACCCTCAGCATACCCACTTTGGAGTTTCCTGGGGTTAGCCCTTGGTGAGTACACCACGCTGGCCTGGCATGCTGTGTTGGCTTTGTTTGTGCCACGCCAAGAGGCGGACTGTCTTGGGCCGTGGGAAGTAGGCTCTCATTAACCACCGGCTCCATGTTTGTCCCTTACTTGTGTTTTAGAGAAGGATGAGGCTGCAATTGAGCGCTCTCAGTTCAATGCCACGTCAGTAGCTGATGTGGACAAGCGGGTGAAACGGCGACTACTCATGGGTAACACTTTTCTTCCACTTCCTATGTTGTACTTGCACTTTTGTTCCTGCGTGCATGTGTGTGTGTGTGTGTGTTTGATTGGCATATGCTGGCATGTGAGTTATCTTAAGTGCGTTGGGGGAACTGGGGATGTTAGGGTGTGGGGTGTATCTGCCCTAGTGTGTAGGGTGTGAGTATGTACTAGTAAGGAGTGCTAGTGTGGGACTGAGAGTGTGTGCTAGTGGGAGGGTGCTAGTGCAGGGGATGTGTATAGGGTATGAATGTGTTAGTGCATGGTTGTGAGTGCAGAGGCGTCAGTGTGTGCTAGAGTGAGATGTGTGTGCTAATACAGGGACTGTGTGTTAGTATATAAAGTATGAATGCTAGTATGTAAGGTGTATGTGCTCAAGTAGAGGGTGTGCACTAATGAAGGGGATGTGAGTGTTCTAGTGTGGGAGTGGGACTGTGTGCTTAGTGTAGGGAGTGTGTATGTTAATGTATGGGATGTGAGTGTGTGCTAGTGTGTGAGATGGGGGTATGCATGTGTGCTTATGTGTAGGGTATGAGTGGGGATTGCAGATGTGTGTAGTGTGCATGGGGTGAGTGTACTAGTGTGTGGTGTGTGTGAGTGCATGTGCATAGGAGTATGTCTGCAGTGTGAGGTGTGCCCACATTTGTGTGGTCACACATGTCATGTGTGAGTGTGGGGGTCTCTACTCCAGATGTTAACTCACTTTTTTCTTTTGAAGTTTTTACCCTCCATCAAACACGTTTGTTTCTTTGTTTGTCTGTGTGTTTGTTTATAGCAAAGAAATCAGAACCAGTGTCTAATGGCCCCAGCCTCTAAGGGGAGGTTGGCTATAAACCTCCCATGTTTGCAGTAAATACCCACACTCGGAGTAGAAACCCCAGGATGATCAGAGCAGCACTGAGATGCAGAGGCAGAGCAGGCACCAGTATAGAGCAGGGATTGCAGGCCGCATGGTCCTTACCAGTCTTTGCTCCTGGGAGAGAAGCCACCACCCAGCACCTCTCCTTCTCTGGGAACAAAATCCACATCTAGATTTGTGCCTGCAGGGATCCCAGAGCCGTCTAGTGCAACCTGCTCATTTTATAGTTGGGAAGATCGACCCCCAGGGAGACTATTTAAGTCATCTTAGCAGACTGGGTAGAAGCAGGGTTAGCAGGGGGCTGAGAAAGCACTTCTGACCATGTGAATGGCCCTAGCCCTTACCTGCTCGGCCCATTTGTCCATAGTGCCACCTTTAATGTCCCTTTGGCCCTCCCCCTGGCCTGGATCAGGCTGGTTTTGGGGACCTGTGTGATGTCAGCTGTATTATGAGTACTTACCGCCTTACATAGCCTGCCCCATTGCTAGAGAGGCCCAGAAACATCCTGGAGCCCAGTAAGGACTCCCCGATGACCACAGCTTCTCAGGACATCTGCAGACCTGATGGGGCCTAAGCCTAGGCCAGTGTGAGGAGAAAGAGGAGGAAGAGAGGAGGACTGCTCTTGACAGAGGAGTTAGTCTGCCCCTCATCCATTCACAGTTCCAGGGCTGCGGGCCTCAGAGTGGCACCCACTCCTGGGGGTCCCCTGAGGACAGCTGTTGTTCACCAGGGAATCTGGGGTTAGATGGTGTGTTACCCATTTCTCTGAAGAGGAACTGCCCATTGAGGTTCTCTGGCCTGCATAGTTCTGCTTAGCCTAGATCTCATGGCTGTGTGACCTGTCAGGGTCATAGACCCTACAAGTCATAGACCCTAGAAGACCCTAGAAGCCTTGAGAGGTCTTCAGCTGAAGAACCTGAGGCCCTGAGAAAGAAGGTGAGGCTCAATACCACCTCCAGGAAAAAAAAAAATACCACCTCCAGGGACAGCCCTGAGGATGTAGACATGCAGTCTCTGCAGCCATTTCAGGCTGCCCTCTGAAGACACCCAAAGAGTGCCATGGGTCTCACAGGGACCTCACAAGGCCCAGATGTCTACAAAGGAAGCAAGAGAGGGACAGGGGAACCAGAGAACCAGGGCGACTACCGGGGAAGAATATGGCCTCTGTACTGGGAGGAGGCTTGAGGCCCACCTGCCCACCCCAGGGAGGCTGTGAGGGGCAAAGGAGATGGTGGGTTAGCTGCCGGAGGTGGGTGGTCAGTGCTGTGACCCCTGAAGGGCATGCCAGGGGTAGCCTTAATTTCAGATGAAGAGTTCAGAGGATTCAGGTTTGGTCACAACAGGCAGACAGAACAAGCTCAGCTGGAGGCCAGTTAACTGCCTTACGTCTTGACAGTGCTGTCTTGTGGCCCTGGGCCATCTGGGTGGCCTGGGAAGGGCTGGCAATGATGGTGGGAGAAGTATTTGAGGCCCCAGCAAGCAGATGTGAGCACTATCCTCCAGGAAAGCATGAGCTGGGGCTAGGACTTTCTGGAAAGGTGGCTAGAGGTAGATAGGGGAACCTCGGGGTTGGCAGTACCCCTGAAGCCATGCTCAGGTCCAGGAGCACCCCATGCCTTGGTTTGTACACTAGGAGAAGGGGCCCCACTTGCTGTGGCCAGAGCCAGAGCAGGGCAGAACCAGGTGCTGGGCCCCTGGGGCATCCTGCCCCTTTCCCAGGAAGACACTGGGTGCTGGAAGAGGGCTGAGCTGAGTCAGCATCAGATAGGTGGGTGGCAAGGTAGGTGGGCGGAGAGGGCCCTGGACTTGCTCTTTAAAATTGGGAGGGGTGGATAATGGTCAGAGCCAGATCCTGGAATGGTGTCAGGGTCATACAGAGGAGGCATTGAGGATACAGCTCATCCATTCCTGGGTATGTGGGACAGGTTTGGGAGAACAGATCAGTGACTGTGCTGGGCTCCAGGGAGATGAGTCATGATTGGCCTTCCTGCCTTCCTACCTGTCTGGTTATTGCAACCCCCACCCCACCCTCTTGAGTCTGTCCTATCCCCCAGACAGAAGAGACCCCTCTCTCCTCTGCTCTCCCTAAAATACTTACCACAGGGGGCCAGGGGCCAGTAGCCAGAGCCTCATACTGCAGGCCAGGTGACCTGCTTCCAAAACTTCCGTAGAAGGTCCATCCTGCAGCCCCAAATCTAGAGCACAGGTGAGCACCAATTCCAAGGCTCCATCCTTGTTGTTCCTAATGCATCACCTTTAATAACAGCATGGGGTGAAGACATAGGGATGTCCCTGGACTCTGGGCCCTAACTAGGAGCCTCTAGTGAGGTGTGACTGCTCCTAGGCTGAAATTAGTTGAGGCATGGAATCAAGAACAAGGCAGATGATCATCCCTCTCCTGCCGTCTGCTGCTCCCAACAAACTGGCTTTACATTCATAGGCAGGCCACCCCATGGAGAGGAGGCGGGTTGAGTCATTTATTACTTCTGCTAGCGTCATGACCTGTGAGAGGGCGCAGGCAGTTGATCTGATGGCTTTTGGGGCTGGTGGGCAACTTGAGTTCTGTCTTGGGTCCTGGCAGGGGAGTAAGGCAGGGGGTAGCATGCAGACAGAATGGGAAGGGCTTCACTCTTCGTGGCCCGGGGGCAGAGGAGGGTGCACAGCTAGGGCAGGCCCAGGAGCCCCAGCTGCGGAGTCTGTGGCCCTGACTGCTGCCCTGGCCCCTCTCCACAAGGAGTGAAAGCTGAGTGCCCACCATGAGAGGACACAGACAGCTGGACTGTGCTGTCACGATGTGAGCATAACCACTCCTGGGCTGAATCCAGATCCCTGTGCTTCCCTCTTGCCTTGGTGGGATGGCCTTGCAGCTTCCCTCCCGGCCCTGATTTGCAGGCATTTGTCTGTGTCATCAGACTTGTTTCAGGACAAATTCAGAAAGGATAAGGAGAGAAGGCTCCCTTACCCTCCAGCAAATGTGCTGGAGCTCAGGTTGAAGTCTCCCCACAGAGGTCTAGAAGGTACCCTCTACCCTGTGGGCATACCCCCTCCCCTTTCATGGGGCAAACCCCCATCTTTGCCTCTCCCCATGGTGGCCACATAAGGAACAGACTCACCCCACATGTCCTTTCCCATGCTCTCCTCTCAAGGTGCTCATGTCCCATCTGTTTCTGGCTAGTTGATACCCCAGAGGCTCAGGGCAGGTAAGGAGCCCCAGGACCACACCTCCCAATTCCAGGCTGCAGGCTCCAATTGCCCTTCCCCCAAAGGGACATGCAGAGTTCAGATTTGATACGATCTTGTAGGCTATTAGACTCCAAATCATTTCAAGAACATGCTGTGCCCAGACTGCAGACATCACGGCACTCCTTTGGGTGTCTTCATGACCAAGAGCCAGGACAAAAGCAAAAAGCCGGTCACAAAATGTGCGAATTACAGCTGGGGTACCCTAGCCATGTTGGAGCCTCTTGATTGCCAGCTTGTAACTTGCTACGCTTTGTTTACCCAAGTTCTCACATTTTGTCCATGAGTTCCTATGTTTAGAAAGCCTAAGTGTTGGAAACACACCCATAGACTAGACTCCTGCAGTGTCATTTACAGGAAAGCCATGGCACTTTCCCCCCCGTCCTGAGATTTCATCCCCTGAGTACCAGAAAAGCCTGTCTCTGTTACAGACTAGGAGGTGAGGCCACTGTGCCTTGGAGGGTGAAGGGGTTTGCTCAAGAGGGCCAGGGCCAGAATTCCGGCTCCAGTGGGGAGGGGCCACAGGAGAAGGGAGGGCTTATGGCAGCAAGACTCAGTCATTGTCAGCCGTAGAATCTGGCCAGAGATGGAAGCCTTCTGGGGAGCTGGGGGAGAGCTCTGTGGCCCCCTGGCTTGGGGCCTTGCCCTGTCCCTGGGGTTTCACTGGGCCCAGCAGGTGCTATTAAGACTAATAACCTACAGGCCCCAAGCATAGGCTAAGAGCAGGGTATTTTAAAGGGGCTGAAAAATGTATACCCAGTTTTAGACTTCTGTTAAAATCGGTTTTAAGTCTTGGGCTTTGAAAGTTAAAAGTGATCAACTTCAGTTATCTAGCAAACATAGGTAGGTGAAACATTTGAGTACCCAGGGTGCAAAATCCAATTTACCACAGGCCCTCTGGGATCCTGCTTCCAGCAAGATGGGTGAGTCATACTTGTCAACTCTAGGTTTTAAATCTAATTCCTTTCCCAAAAGTATATTTAGGATAGATGGTGCATTCATTTTCTGTGGCTGCTGTAACAGATTACCACAGTCTTTTAGTGGCTTAACCCAGATTCATCATCTTACTGTCTGGAGGTCAAAAACCCAACCTAAGTCTTGCTTGGCTAAAAGGTGTCAGCAGGGCTGCATACCTGTTTGGAGGCTCTAAGGGTGAATCTGTTTCCTTGCCTTTTCCAGCTGGAAAAGGGTCCTTCACTTGTGCACCTTCCTCAAGGCCTGCAGCATGGCCTCCCCCTGACCTCACCTCCATCTCACATCTCCTCACCCCTGCTGCTTCTGCCCCTACTTTCACCTTTAAGCCCCCGTGACTGCAGTGAGTTCAACAATCCAGGAGAACCTCCTCCGTTCCAAGGCCTGTGATCACACCTACAGAGTCCCTTTTGCCACATGAGGTTGCAGGTTCTGGAGATTAGAGCGAGGACATCTTTGGGGACCAAAAGTCAGCCGATCACACACGGTTAAGACTTGGGCTCAGAGGAATGCCATGGGTCACCTGGCCACCTCTACACCTCTGCCTTCCTCATAGCCTCATCCCCAGGACCCCACGTCACCAGCATATGGCAGGAGTTCCAAAATCTGGTGCTGAAAGTGTGGGTGCCACTTCCCCATCCCTGATAGTGCATATTCTCCTTAGACTGTCACTGCATCTTCAGCTGCTCCTTTTGACTGTGCCCTTCCTCCTTAATGAGCCTGTTGTCACTTTGTAGCTTGCAGCACTCTCCCCGGTGACTCTCCTATATCCCTGTGAGGGAGCTATGCCCACTCTTCAGCTGAAGAACCTGAGGCCCTAAGGAAGGGGATGAGGCAATTAGTAAGCTCAATACCACATCCAGGGATAGCCCTGAGGATGTGGACATGGAGGCCCTGCAGCTACTTCAGGCTTTAATCTGCCCCCTGAAGACACCTAGAGAATGTCATGTCCAGCCCATTCCACCGTACCCCAGCCCAGAAGAGCAGAGGTGCCCTGTTCCCCAGCCCCAGAGGCTGGTGGAAACCCAGACAGCAAGCACCATGATAGTTGGCCTTTGGTGCTGCTTTCTTTAGGCTTTGCACTGTCCCTGGTCTCCCTTAAACCTCACAGCCACCCTGAGAGTTGGTGCTAGAGCAATTTCCAATTTAAAAGATAAGGAGACTGAAGCCCAGAAAGGGAGCTAGAAATTCCTCTCCATGCCCCCACAGCGGGCACCTACCCCATCTTCCTGCCCCTCTCAGCCTGGCCTTGCTCGTGCGCACTTTCTCTGCTTCCTCCTGGGGTCTGGGGTCATCCTTGGCAGTGCTTGTGCACAGCAGCGCAAATGGGGACTCTTGCCTGAAGTGATACCTGCTCTGAGGGTCCGCTCTGGCCTTCAGAGCACCTGTCTCTAAATATGGGCCAGCTGCAACATCCCCAAGGTCCTTGGTCAGCAATCATTGTACAAGCATCTCCAGGAGGCTGGGCCTGGGCCAGGAGAAGCCCCCAGCCCTGGGAGTGAGTGGAAGGGTGTGCCAGGGGAGAGGAAGAACTTTGGCCCTGGAGCCACATGCCTGTTTCCAGTTCCTTCCACACTTTGAAAGCTACGTTGGCTTGGGCAAGTTACCTACCTTCTCTCTGAGCCTCAGTTCACTCTTTATAAAACCCAGCACTCAGCTTGGGGAAAAAGCATCAGACCAGGAGTCTGGACATACTGTGCTATGAGGAGGGGCTCAGAAAGGTGTGTGAGCTGGCAAGGGGGTTATGACACAGGATGGTTCCCTGGGGCCAGGTGCTCAGGAGGAGGCCTGGCTGAAAGGAAAAGGGGACAGACCAGGACTCATGCTGACTTTGGGATGTGGACTGGTCCCATCTACTCATGGTCTCTGCCTATGGGGCTGAGCCCCAGGGACAGGCTCTCACTCAAGAAGAATTGTAATGGCCAGACTAAAGCCCAGTCCTTGGACTACCCCCAAGTGTGGCTAGTCTCTGGTGTCAGAGCCCGCATCAGAGTCAAGTTGGAGCTTCTGCCCTCAGCATCATCCCACACGGTGACTTGGTGGGGCTGGTACATGTAAGTGGGTCATGGTGACTCTGCTATGAGGGGCCGAGTGTAGGGCAGGGGCAGGGGGTAGGACAGTGGCCAGCCATAGGGAGAGATGAGCTTGGCGGGAGCATGACCCACCCAAGGCAAAGCCAGGACTCCTGGCGCTTTCAGGGACCAAGCCTGGTTGGAGGGAGTGGTCTGGCCCCATGTCCTAAGAAAACTCCAGGGCCCACTCATGAGCCCCTTAGTTTCTTTTGGAGTCTGGTGACTTTCTGCCTTTCTCTGGCCTCAGATGAGACGTGAATCTGATCCTGGCAGTCTATAGGTCCTTCTCTCATAAAGTAAAAAATCGTAGGAGATCTTGCCTCCACAGGCACAGCTAATAGAGGACTTGACTTCTCAGTGCTATTTCCTCAGATTCCAAGACGAGGTCAGGGGCAGGAGCCAGGTCCTGGCAGACGGAAACAGCCCTCCCCACTGGGGCACATCACTGTGCTTTCATACCCCTGCCCCCTGGGGTCCTGGGCCTGCCTCATTCTGGATGAGTGGGGCCAGGGGCTGTGAGGAGGAGGCGGGGATGCTGCAGTGAGGGGGTATCACAGGAAACTCTGGCCTTAAACCTGGTTGTGGGGTTTTAGAACATACAGCTCCAGCAGGGAGAATCCCGTGAGCAAAAGCGCAGGGCTGTGAAAGGGTCTGCATAGGGGAGGGCTGAGGCCAGGTGGTAGAAGTCAGATGGTAGGGCCTTGCAGTGAGGAGCACGGACTTGGGACTGAGATGGATGGTGTGGTCTGGCAGCACTTGGGATGATCACCAAGGACCTCTGAGCGCGAGACTGCAGTCTCTGTTACCCTGTGGAGGTGGCCCAGGCACAGTGAGGCAAGGGACCACCCACAGTCCCACGGTTGTCCAGAGGTGGAATCTGGGGCTCCCAGGGCACTGGGGTCTGGTGGCTGGGAGAGTGAGGGAGAGGTCAGGACCTGGGCACTGGTACTGTGATCCCTGGCCTTCCCCGCCATGTGCCCCAGGATGACCTCAGTACATCCCTTCTTGGGCTACAAAGGGGAAAAAGTGTTCCCAGTTTCCTGCCTCCAGGAGCAAATAAGCAAGGATGTGCCAGGAACACCCTCTTCAAGGGCTTATCTATCAGATCCACCTGTAGAAACATCAAAGGGCAGTTCTCTGTGGCTTGCCCAGTACACAGGCTTTGCATAAAACACCACTGGGCTTGCAGCTGGGCCCTGCCAGGCCTCCCTATAACTCACCCTCCCCAACCCCAGCCTGTACCAGGCACTGGAGCCAGGCATGACCCCCACATAGCCCTGGCCTGCACCAGGACAGAGAGTATCCCTTAGGGCAGCAGCTTTCTGGACTCAGGCTGAGGGGTGATGAGCCCCATGGACAGATAGTGATGGTGCCCTACTGCCCTACCCTGGTGGGGGCTGAACACTGCAGGCCATGTCACCCCAACCCCACACGTTCTCAACCCTTAACCTTGCCTGTTGTCAAGTCACCTGAGCCTCTTCCTCCTCAATGGGTACCCTCCCTGGGTACACCCACCAGACCCCGGCCCAGTGCCCCCTGCCTCCCAGCCACTTGGCAGGATAGCCAGAGCCTGCCTTCTTGAGCACAAACTGAGACCCTTGCACACACACACACAACACTATAATCTTTTTCTGGTTGCCTTGGCCCTTGGGATTTATTCCAAAAGGACCCTCAGAATCCTTCTAGATCTGACTTCAATGCCCTATGCCACCTAATCACCCTTCACCCCATCCTCCAACTCCTGATGGCCATGTGGCTTTTGTCTGTTTGCCAGCTGGGGATTCCAAGTGGGTACTGGGAGGTGGGGGGCAACCTGCAGCCCCCTCAGGGAGCCTGGTGGCCTCTGCTTGACATCTCCCATCTTCACTCTGCCATTCAGCCAGCATTATCAGAGACCCACACGGTACCAGGTATCCTTTCCCGCCTTCGTCTGTGGGAAGGCGGGAGGGGTGCCGGTGACCAACAGACAGGCCAGACAGCTGTTTGCAGCATTAGGCATGAGTGGTACCTAGAACTTTGGACTCTTCTGGGGCAGGGTAGACCACCGAGGGCATAGTGAGGTCAAAGCCAGCTCTATCCAACCCTCACTAGCTATGTGACCTTGACCAAATTGCTTGCTCTCTCAACCTCTTCTATAAAGCAGGACTCATGGTACCTAACTCTAAGAGTTCCGTACTTCACTGTGTATATGCGGTGGCCTGGGGAGTCCAGGCCTCTGCTCTCAGGGAGATTACTCTTGAGTCAGCATCAGGGCCACAAGTCTATCATCAGATGCCAGGATGCCATGCAATGAAGGTCGTAGTGTCCCTGGCAGAGTGTCTGGTGCATGGAGGGATCACCCGCTCAGTAGGAGCTTGACTCAGAATCTGATAGAACCTTCCGGGCAAAGCACAGGCCCAGACTCCTAGTCCCCTGGCATTGTCAGCCCTTAAGCAGGCCTTACAGGAGTGATACCCACTGCCCACAGAGGCCACAAGTGGAAGACACTGTCAGGGGCTTATTGCAGGGCACAGTCCTTTTCAGCTGGCATCTCAGGAAGGACCCAGTATGCACAGTAGATGATACTCCCCAGACCCTGTGATTCCAGTGGCACCCTCACCCTGCTTGCTGGTTCCTTCTTGCTCCTATCCCACCTGGGAGGCAAAAGCTATTCTTCCTTGTAGTATCTGTCCCTAAAGCCCATCTTTGCCGCTCTCAGTGCTGCCTCAAGCTGGATGTGTTGATAATGTGAATGACAGGGGTGGCCATAAGCCATGGGGCTAACAGCCAGAGCTCCCTGCTCCTCAGGGGAGATTTCCTCCTTCAGTCCAAGGAAACGGGGTGTAGTCGGGCTATTCATTGAGGCTCCACCTTTGTGCCAGGAACCACACATTCATTCTTAGAGCAGAGATGCTTTCAGTGAGAGTATTGCTGACAGTGACTCCTTGCTCCAGTGTGTTATTCTGGGCCAGGGGAAGCATCCCAGCTCTCTCATCAGATCTAGGTTCAGTTCCAGCTTCTGAGTCACTAAATGTGTCACCTCGCCATCTCACATCTCTGTGCCTATTACCATGTATGCTCTGAGACAGTCCATGCTGCATGGGTGGCACGTGGCAAGTGCTCACTTGGAGTCTTTGCTCTGAGGCAGCCTGTGGCCACATGGGCAGCACACATCAGATACTCAATGTAGTCTCTATCTTCTCTTTCCTCGGGCCCTTAGCATTTTAATAGGGCACTTTGGAACACCATTGAGAAGCAGAACTTTGAAGATGGGATCATAGCGGTGAGGTGAGAATCCTGGGTCATGGGGACTGCCTAACCTCACTTCAGACATGACAGAGGGAAGCTGGAGAACCCACAGGGCTGACATGTGCCTTCAAAGGCCTGCACTCAGGAGCCCCCCAGGAGAGCCCATACAGCTCCCCTGCTGGGGAGTGACTCAGAGCAGATGCCATGTGCACACTTGTCACCCAGTCACTGGAGTGAAGACAGGAGTCGGAGGGCGGGATCTGACTTGGCCTTACTGGGGTCCTGCGCCTGCCACCTGTGCTCACAGAGAGCCTCTTGTCCTCCTGAGTGGGTGGAGGTCAAGGTGAACACATGGTCCTTCAGAGAAAATGAGAAACACCTGCCCCCAAAGGTCTGCCTGCCTGAGCAGACCCCACCCTTGTCACTTGCAGCTCAGCCTCTTCTCAGCCTCTGATGCCGTCAGCCCTCAGGCTTCCCCCACCCGGCTACAGACCCCAGCACACATCACTCCACTTCGGCGGGCTCCACCTGGCAAGCACCTATGTGCAAACCCCCAGATAGACTCATGGAGGGCAGGTTCCACACTCCTCACAAGTCCCTGAAATTGGGAACTTCCCTGGTGCCTCTGCAAGACAGTGCCACTGACAGAAATTTACCTCACAGAAAATTTCTCTGAGCAGGGGCAGTTCTCAGGCAAGCGGAGGCAACCCCTAATGGTGTGGGCCTGCAGGCCTTCATTTCTGTGGATCTGTGCTAAAGCCAGCAGAGGGCCTAAGTGGGCATCAGATCCTAGGTCAGGTGCTGAAAGGCTCAGCCTGGGCAACCCCTGTGAGGGACGTGGGCCCTCGGGCCTGACAGTGCAGCACTGGGGCCAGGTGCAGAACAGAGCCTTCTTAGGCCTCCTTCTCACTCACCTGGCCCCAGCTTCCTTGTTCGGGCTGCAGTCACAGCCTCCACAGCTCCCCGGTCTCAGCTGAACTGACCCCCTTACACACACAAACATACTACACACACAAGCCTTTCACCCAGAACCAGCCTCACCCAGAAGCCCAGCACAAGGGCTTCCCGGGTCACCCAGCTCCCCTGCTCTGGTAGCACAGACATAGCTCTTAGGGGTGGCTAAGAGCCACCCTCCCCAGGCAGCTCTTGGTAGCAGGCATTTGCCCAGCAGAGTCAGAGTGGGGCATGCCAGGCAGAGACACAGAGGCCATGTGGGTGAGCATGGTTTGGCGTGCAGGTGGACAGGGTCAGGCCCCAGCTCTGTACTCCCAGTCGAAGGAAGCGGCATCTCCTGTCTCACCCTTAGTTTCTCATTTGCCAGTGGGAAGTTAAGGAAGCAACCCAGCCTTCCTGGAGGTCACAAGGAGCATGAGAGGCCACAGTCACTTGTCCCAGAACAGCTCAGGGTGCAGGGCGTGCTGTGCCCCAGGAAGAGCAGGATGGCCAGCACGTGGGGGTCTCGGGTAATGGGCAGACATGGGAGACAGGGCCACTGTGAGGGTCATGCCAGTGAGTGCAGCTTTTATCCCAAAGTTGATCCTGGCAGCCAGAGGGCAAGGGAACCAGATGCAGCAAAGCCAGAAGGTCTCCATGGGGTCCCTGAACCAACGCTCAGCTCACAAGGTCAGAGCTCAAGAGCAGGCCAGGGTCCTGGCTAGGGTCCTAGCTAGGTGATAAGCACCTCGGAGAGGCCCTGTGCACCCCAGGTGGAAGCACCGGGGTCAGGGTTGGCAGAGCCCTTTGCCCAAAGGCACGTGACAGCAGCTAGGCTGGCACTTGGGCCTTAGACTACAACCAGGTGGCTGTCCACCTCACATTGGTGTGTCTGTGGTGGCCTGTGCCAGGCAGTGGTTATGCTAGTCTTTGCTGTAGCTTCTTTGCTTTCACCCTACTGTCTCCAGTCCCCTGACCCCAGCTGTGGCTGGGTAGACAGACAGTGAGTCTTCTGGCTGTTAGATCATCTCAGGGCAAGGACTTAGTCACTTGTTTCATTTCACTCCTACTAAGGCTTCCAGAGTATCTGTCCATCCAGTCATAAAGCAGAACCCACCAGGCACCTCTGCTGGGCCCAGCCCTGTGCTGAAGGAACATGTGGTCTGATGAGGGTGGGGTGGGGCTACATGAATGGACAGTGCCACCCCAAGTGGAGGCTCCCAGAAAGTCCTAAGGAATGTGAGGCCAATGGGGCCACCCAGGAGCCCATCCCTGGGTGTGAGGGGTGTGGTGCGGGCCATCGGGAGAGATGGCCCAGACTCCTGCACAAAAGACAAGGCCCTGGCCCTGGTTTGTCTCCTGATAAGCCATTGGCTCCCAGGAGTGGAGTTAATGTAGACTTGTCTCTCTGGCTCCTCTTCTTACCACCAGCACCAAGTAGTTCCCAAACTGGCAGCACAAAGAAACAGATGAAATTTACCCATCTGCTTCCCTGCTGGACTGTGGCCTTTGTGAGACCAGGGACTGTGTCCAGGCCCATCAGCCTAGCAGAGTAGGGGTTCAGGAAGTAATTGCCAAGTGAATCAGCTACTCAGTGGGTGCTGAGACTCCACAGGCAGAGTTCTGTGAAATGGTTCATAGCACAACCATGAGTCAGCAGTCACATGGCAGTTCACAGAGCACCACTACATGCGTCCCTTATTTTGTCTGGGCCTTGCAAGGACTTTGTGGTAATTATTACAGTCATTATTGTTGTCTCTGTGTTACATAGCAGGAATCCCAAATTCCAAGAAGCAATGGACTTGGCTGAGCTCATCCAGTAGCATGTGGGACCCTGTTTTTCTGACTCCTTAGCTCACATGTTTTCACTCTAACTGAGACTGTCCTTCGAGCACCTGCTGGACTTTGTGTCACACTGGGCACAGCCACCGCAGAGGGACAGCAGTGCACCAGCCTGCAGGGCAGAGCTCCAGTTGAGTGTGTCACCTCCCCTGCTCCCCATCTGTCTGTCTGTCTCCTGACCCAGCACAGGAACTCTGCCCTGGAAGACTGCTTGGCTTTTAACTTGTCTGGGGTTTTCCCACCTGAAAGAAAGGGGTTCCCTTCAGGGCCTCTTCACATTTTAGACTCCAGTCTCATGCCTGGTTTCTTCCCCCTTTGCCATTCAGCTCTGCGGGGTAGGACAGTTCTCCCCACTGTGAGCCATGCTTTAGGATCTCTCAAAACCTCAGGCACCCTGGTCTGACTGGGCTCACTCACCAGCCTGGAGTCTCCTAGCCAATGTTCAAGTACCAGCATTAGCTGTGTGACACAGGACACTGACTGGCTTTTTGGGCATGCAGCCTGCTAGTGGCACAGGACCTCACCCTCAGGAGTGCCCCTTGACTGGTGTGATGCTCAGCTGTCAACATTTTGAAATCCTTAACTTTTGAACCAGGGATCCTGCATTTTCATTTTGCACTGGGCTCCTCAAAGTATGTAGCCAGTCTTACTTAGGCAAATTATTTAAGTTCTCTGACCTCAGCTGGGTGACTGGAGGACTTTCCCACATGAAAGGCTTCTGATGCACTTCTGGGAGTGCTGGCTCCTAGAGTGCTGTAACCCCGGGAGAGGAAAATAACATTTGTTGAGCATCTCCTACACCAGGACCCTGGCCCAGAGTTTGTAAGTGGTAGCTTGATTTGAGCAGCTCTGAGGCCCTATGAGGTAATGGATGAGAAGGTATTTTATCAACTGTAATGGGTTGTTCCGGGGGAAGGGTTCGTTCCCATCGTTTCTCCAGGTGGGAAATGGAAGCCTCAAGAAATTACTTGGCAGGCTCACAGAGTCAGAAAGGAGAGGTCAGCTGAGGTCAGTGGCCTGGAGGAGGAGGGTCAGTTTGGAGGATGTGGAGGTCCCAGAACAATGACAGGAGCAGAATGATCAGGAGCAGATCCTGGGCACCAGGCACCAGGGTAGGGAGACAGGCCAAGCCTCCAGTGGGCATCTGTATGGTTGTGGGACCTGGAGCCGGATCTGGCTGGAGACTGAGATTTAAGGCTGTTGGTGGGTCCCTGACCCTGCAGGGCCTTGGGGCCAGAGCAAACCAAGCTGGTTCTGTCCGTTCGGCCGCTTGCAGCAGACCAGCTCGCAGCCCCACTGTGCCTCAATCGTCTGCCAAGGCAGGGAGCTGGCAGCAGTGCAGTCCCATGGGACTGCCATGAGAGGCTGAGAGGAGAGAAGGGCAGAGTCAGAGACTACTGCGACTGCCTTCCAAAGACCCAGAGTATAGGCCCCACCACTGGTAGAGCAACAGGGAGGCTGAGGCTGCCAGGACAGGAGGGAGAGTCTGTCACCAAGCCAGACTTCGGCTGTTCCAGCTTGAGTTCCGGGCTGCCCAAGACACAGACTGGGCCAGGAGACCCCTGCAGCCCTCCAGTGCTGGATGACAGATGCCTGGGTTCATTTCTCAGGGTCCCCACCCCAGTGCCCCCACCATGCCCCACCTCCAGCTCCACGAGGAGGTCCTGCAGATCATCCCACTGCCACCCAGGAAGCCGCCCTTCCTGCCTCTCCCAGGGCTGGACCCTTAATTACTTGCAGCTAGTAAAAAAGCATGTTCTCAGCCCCCCTCTCCACAGAGGGCCTTTCCCACATGAAAGGCTTCTGAGGCACTTAGGGGAGTGCTGGCTCCTAGAGTGCTGTAACCCCAGGAGAGGAAAATAGCGTTTGTTGAGCATCTACTACACCAGGACTGTGGCCCAGAGTTTGTAAGTGGTAACTTGATTTGCTGCTCACTCCAGGACTGGGAGGGAAGGCTGGTATCCCCATTTCATGATCTGAGGGCTGAGGTCCAGTGAGGAAAGGTGGCCTGCCCAGGTGACAGAGTGACAGAGACAGATTCCAGATTCACACCCAACCCTGCCCACCTCTGCTGCCCCAGTAGATATGGCAGGGAGATGAGTGGGCATGGGAAAGCAGAGCACAGGTCAGGCAGGATACGGCATGTGCTGTGACGGGGATTCAAGAGGTTTCCACAGAGGAGACCTCTGAGCTGGGCTTGTAGGACGCGCAGGGAAAGGCCTTCCTGGCAGCAGGACCAGCACCCTACCAAGGCAAGGCAGTGGGAAGGCACATGAGCAATTCTGAGAAACTGCCCATGCCCAGCAGGATGGTTTGGACTTGAGACACACACAGAGGGCCAGCAAGGAGACTTGCTTTCAGTGGTAGTTGCAGTTTACCCTGTCTCGGTAGAGACAGGCACCCTGAGGAGGGCAGGTGTCCTCTGCAGTAGGAAGCACATGGGTCCTGGCGACCCCTACCACCACCACCTGCAAAACACACAGATGCAGGCCCAGGCACATGCCCTTCCCTGGAAGGAGCTGTCCGGCTTCCTCCTTGCCCTGCACCGACCCCCACCCCAAGGTGGAGAGCTAAGGAGACACTGGGAATTTGGTATAATAAGCAGCAGGACTTCTGGTGACTGGGGGTATATATTCATTTATTTATTCATTTATTCTTACATTCATCCCCAGACTCCTCCCAGAGAGGAATGGAGGCAGTTTGCAGAAATAGATTTCTCGTGGAATAAGCCAATTGGGGAAGTCTTCAGGGAGAAGGGCACATGAGGCCAGGTGCCCAGCTGGAACTGCATGCGGTAAAGACAGGCAGAGGAGGTTACAGATGACAAAAGCCAGGCTGCCACTTGGCTCCTGGCTTCCTGGCCACCAGGAGGAGAGGGAAGCCCACTCAGCCACAGTTTGCACAAGATAAAAGCACACCAGATGCTCAGGAAGAAAGCCAGGTTGAGATGCTCGGGGTCAGGGACCGCCCGGCTCTGCCCACACCTCTTCTCCAGGCCTGGGGAGGCTCACTTACCACACACATGGGCCAGTGCCCTCGGACATCCCAGCTACTCCCAGCCCTTTTAAACTTATGAAAGAAAAAAGCTGCACTAGATGAGCTTCAAGCAGACAAAAACCAGATGCCTTTGGCTTAAAGTTCAGTGAGAACAGATGTTTGGCCGAGAGCCTCATCAAGGTGATGGATGGCCTGTGGGCTCAGAAGCTTGCCTCTCCACTCACTGCAGCCAGGGCCATCAGCCACTCTGAGCTGAGACGAGTTTATGAAACCCTGCTGCTTCCCAGTAACCAGCAGTCTGCAGTTGGGGACTGAGTCCAGACTGGGCAAGGGTTTAGGTATCTAGCCCTGGGCAGTTTAATATCATCCAGGCCAAACTCTGAGCCTGCCCCCAAAGAGTGATTTGACCCTATTGACAGTGTGCCCAGACCTTTACAGCTTGCCGTTTTCTCATCCATTGTCATATTGGATGCTCACAAGCCACCCCAAGGTGATGAAATCATTCTCCCTTTTTACAGATGGGGAGCCTGAGATTCAGAGAGGCAATAGAGCTCCCCTCCACCCTAGCATCTCAGAGCCAGGATATGAATCCAGATCCCCTGTCTTACAGGAGATGCTTCCCTGGGTGGAGAAGGGCAGTGGCCTCCCGCTGAAGACACTAAGTCTCTCTCTCTCTCCCTCCCCAGAGACATGTGCAGTGAACAACGGAGGCTGTGACCGGACATGCAAGGACACGGCCACTGGTGTGCGGTGCAGCTGCCCAGTTGGATTCACACTGCAGCCAGATGGGAAGACATGCAAAGGTCAGCAAAGGAAGTGTGTTGTCCCACAAAGTATGCTGGCCACCCCAGTATACAGGCCCAGTGGCTGTGTGGGCAGGAGCGAGGCCAAGAGGCTGGTGCTGGGCACAGTTGAGCTTGGTGGCCGGGCTGGATGCAGGATGATAGGACTGCAAGGACAAGGAGCTTGACATGCCTCCATAGCAGCTGGAGAGGCCAAAGGGAGGGAGGGACAGCACCACGTTCCCCACGGGGCTCAAGAGAACACTGGGTCTTAGGCAAAAAAAAAAAAAAAAAATGGTGGGGAGGGGGCGGTTCTGATGTCAAGTAACTTGGCTACACAGTGGGTTAAACAGTTAAGCAGTGTCTTTCCTAAAGGATTATTGTGTCTTCTGGAGTGGGGGTGGGGGGCAGGGAGTGTGGCACAGCCGTCGCCAGAGCCCTGGGTTTATAGTGCATCAGGGCCAGGGTTGGGTGGCACAGTCTGTGTGTCAGCATCATTGGAGGAACAAAGCCGTGGGGATCACAACTGAAGGAATAGGGATGCTTACCCTTGTAATTACAAAAAAAAAACAAGGAATTGAGGCCATCTAACAATTAATGCAACTTGAGAGATAAGGAAATGAGACAATGCACTGGATGCTGGAAGCGTAAGAAGGGAGAGGACTCTTCCCACTCATTCCCCGAGCCATCCTGGAGCTGCTGAGTGTTTTCCAAGGAAACGGCACGGGGAAGACCTCAGGTTCAGGAAGGCTCTAGCAATAGCTACGGATACACTAAGACTGGTGTCAGGGAGAGGGGCCAGCCATACCACCTGGGGACGGTCAGCCACCCACAGAAGGATTGGCCCTGGCAGAGGCCTTGGAATGTTCACTGAACCCTAAAAAGTCACATCACTCAGGAACGGAGTTGGGCCTAATTCCAAGGCTCCCTGAGAAGGGCTGAGGTGCAGCCCCTCAGAACTCCCTCCTCCCAGCTCAAGACCGACCCTTTCAACTCCTGTTGAATGTAGCTGACCTCAACACCACCTTGCCAGGACATGGGGTAGGGCTAGAGAGCGGGGAAATGGGGGGGGTTAGAAGGCAGGGGGACAAGAACAGGAAAGAAACTTGAATTTCTGAAGTCCACTGAGTGGAGATACTGAAAGCAGAGGTATAGGGTGATTTTAAATAGTTTGAGTCAGGCTTTTTTTAAGCCTGTGCAAATAAATGGGCAACATGTGACTTATCTTCCCTAGCCAACTCATAGGCTTCCGAGCTGGGAGGAACCCCCACAGTGACTATTGACCAAAATAACAGTTTTCTACCTGTTTATTGGAAAATAAAATCCTTCTGTAGCCACTGCTCAGCCTGTTAATAGCTTGAGGTGTGTTTCTGGCAGATGGGCAGGTGACTTATCTGAGCCCTGGCCCACGGACTCAGCGCTGGGTTTGATTGTGTTGTCTCGGCCCTGGAATGTTCGTAACAGGCCCAACCGTCTGCTACTGGTAGCCTGGCCCACAGGATGGAAAGTCAGGCCCTCTAAGGGGCATTCGGGCCCAGAAGTGCAGTCCAGCCCAAGTCCAGGGAACAAGCTGGCTTCAATTCCTGAGGAATTGCCAGGCCAGCAGACATGGGGAGTGTGCAGCTGGAGTATGCCATGGGAGCCAGCTGCCTGGACTGCAAGTGGCCCTAGGAGTCACAGGGTTCAAGCTCCAAATTATCCAGAAGGGACTGAGAAAGGCATCTGACTACTGCCCCACACACCCCGCCCCAGCCCTTGGCAGCTCGAGGCACCACCCATACCTACACCAAGTTTGGGAGGGGAGTGCTGAGGAGTGCTGTCCACATAGCCGCAGGCTCATGCGGCCCAGGGGCCTTACCTCTTGACACAGTCGGGCCCCTTAGGCTCAGCCCTTTGGCCTCCCTTGGCCATATCCTCCTCATGGACAGCAAGTACCAGCCTGGGTCCCCAACCCCAGCCCTATGCAGTGGCAGAGTCCTAGGAGAACATTCCATTCATTCGTTTAGCAGGTATGTTTTCTGGACCATGACTGTGCAGGTGCTGGGGAGACCGAGATGAATAAAACAGACACGCTTCCCTCCCACCTCAAACCCTCCCAGGTTGAGGTAAGACCTGGAAAGCTTCCAGGGTGATTAAGGGTCAAGGAGGCAAGGTGAGGAGGGAGAGGTCTGGCGGACGGCATTTCTGACCATGGTGACTGCTGTGCAAAGGCTTGGGACCACAGGGAGCCAGTGAGCCCGGACCTCAGACAGATGGAGGGACAGAGGCTATGGGCATAGCAGGGGGCTTGCCCTGAGGCCTAGGTAAGGCCCCAAATGGTATCGGGCAGGGTGAGGACAGGTTCATGTTCTCCTTCAGCAAGACCCCCTGGCCACTGCTTGGGCAGCAGCCTCTGGAGGTGTGCTGAGTGGAATCTGAAGATCAGTGAGGAGGCTGTGCTTCCACCTGGGCTCCAGGGACAGACAGTGGCTTGGACCAAGAAAAAAGTAGTTTGGGTATTTCCAGAGATTTTGGAATCGAAAGAGCATAGAGCTTCAGAATCATAAGAGTCTGGAACTGCACTCTATGAACATCAAAACGCCTTCAAATCTTGACCCCCAGGCCCCAAGGGTTTGGCATCTCAGAGCCTTGGGCTCCGAGCCAGAGTTCTCTGGGGTCTGATTAGAGAGGTGCAAGTCAGGTTATGGGGGCTAGACAGAAGCAAGCCCGGCTTGGGGGTGGGGGGGCCCTGGCTCAGGGCATTCACTCTGTGGTCCACATGTAAGCCCTGATCTTGGCCAGGGCCCAGAAGGACGATATCAAAGGGTAATTTCAAAGATTTAGTGTTTTCTGAAAGCCAAAACATCCTTGTCAAGAAGGACGAATGGCTGGAGGGTGGAGGTAATGGAAGGCTTGGAAAATCCAGAGCTGAAAACCCTGATCAGGCAGGATTTGTGTGGGCAGGGGGTAGGGAAGTGGGGGTGTTTCACCTAAAACCTTGAGGAGGGGGGACATGCAGGCATCTTCAGCTAATCCTCCAAATGGGATTTACCCCGAGTTCTTGCCATGGTGTTTCAAGCGTTTGGACAAGGCTGAGTCTGATCCTCAAATCTCCCTGTTGAGTGCAGCACCCATTTGATATGGGGAGGCAGGCACCTTGCTAACTGACCCTTCCAAGAGGAGGGAGGCCCAAGACCTAAACCCCTGAGGGCCACAGGCTCCTGGCACTTAACACACTCAGACTGGAGCCCAGATTTCCCTGAGGGACACCAGCTTCCCTACATCACACTTTCCAGAACAGTCTGGGAGAATCCCCACCCACTGCCTGCCTCTTTTCCTTCACTCCTCAGCACCCTGGGCCAGGCAGGCCTCCTGCCAGGGCTCCCATCTCTTGCCTGCTTTCCACCTGGCCAGCCTAGCCCAGAGTTTTCCCTCCCTGTTAGGTTGCTCCAGGGTGATGCTGGCCTTGCAGAGAGGGCCAGCCCACTCCTCTCTATCCACCCCCTGCTCTCACCCCAGGGCCCTTGCCTGCATGACTCCTAGGATGCCAGGCTGTACCCCCTCAGTAGGCTGGACAGGGGGAAACAGGAACAGTTGACACCCATCACCCTTCATCTCTCGCTCCTCTCACTCTCTCCCCTCCCCCCTCCTCACCATATGCACACACTTACCTGCAAACACTGGCTAGTACATAGGAATGTTCCACTCGATGGTCAGAGCCCCCCCCTTCTATCACCCCACACCTCCCCATTTTCTTGGGTCGCCCTTGACTGAGTCAGTCCACACTCTGAGGCTGCTACTCTGCGCTGCCCTCATGCTAGGCCCTGGGTACCAGGCAGCAGCCAAAAACCCCCATCTCTGTATTCAGGGCCCCCTCATCCCCTTGAGGGTGCATCTAAGACAAGGGGGCAGCCTCTGAAGGCTCCAAAACAGTTAAAGGGACACTTCCCATATCTGTTGGGATTGACCACATGCCCTATGCCAAGCCCTGGGCTAGGCTGGCTCCCTGTCTCCATCCATTCCTGCACAACCTCTGATCCAGATATTTAGCTCTGGGAGCAGAGAGGCCTAGCTCCCTGGCCCCAGTAACTCAGAGCCAAGGCTGGGTACAAGCTCTAGTAGGGGGTGCCCAGCACTCCCCACTGTGTTCTGGGCTGGAACAGGCAGGACTTCCTCCCCACTGTGATCCCCTGGCAGCCTAGCCACCCCTGCCTGGGACTCGAGCAGACATGCCTCCCTCAGCCTCTCTGGTTACCACCCAAGATCACACGGAAGGTGGGGGTAGAGCGGACATGGGCCTCCATTCTCCAGTCCGAGGCTTCTAGCTAGAAATACCTCATCTTCCGTGGTCCTGGAGGTCAGGCGTGTAGGAAGGGAAGTAACTGAGCCTAGACTCCGGACCAGACCCGTAATGGATCTTCTGGCACCTAAGGGGCCAGGTTGTGTGCTGGAGAAGGCCTTGTCCTTGGAGTCAGGTGGTCCTGGATTCGGATCCGGCACCCCGGAGTGTGGTTCCATGACCCTTCCTCTGGAGTTGTGGTTCTGGAACCCTGTCTCTGGCATTGTGTTTCCACATCCTCATATGTAGAATGGGCATCTGGCCTCTTGGTCACTTTGGAGGTCACATGAGCCATGGCGTGGAGAGCTGGGGGCCTGGTCAGCACAAGACAGGGCCCACCAGCACCGGAACCCTCACCATCTGCAAATGATGCACACCCTGAAGGCACCAGGGATCCTGCTACTCTGGGGAATGGGCTTTCCGCTCTAGGCAGCTTTGTTCTGAGTGTGTGGCAGAGTTCCTCATGCTGAGAAACCATTTCTTTATAGTAACCATTCCAATGTGCATACACAGAGCACCTGCTATGTTCAGAAGGCTGAGGTGACTGTACCAAGTCTCAGAGCCATGCCGGCTAAAGCCAGGGGGGAAGCCCTGTCTGGTGAAGCCCTGTCTGGTGAAGCGCCCTAAGCTACCCCCTCCAGAAGGAGCACCTCAGTGCCCCTCCCTGCCTACCATCTGGGGCCAGAATATGCAAACAGAAGGATTCTTTGGGTTGGAGGTGCTTCAGGCACATCCATCTAGGGCACGGGGTGCACTGAGAACCCTGTGTTTCCCAGAGGCTCCGGTGCACCTGTCCAACTGGGGCCCCCCAGAAAAGCAGCTCCACAATAGCCGCCTCCCAGGAGGAGTGCTGGGCACATGGCCTCCCACAGACCCCCAGATGCCTACATCAGGGGGCCTACCCGGCCCTCCCTAACCCCACGTCCCCTAATTTATTTGACCACAGGCCTGCTGTTTTTGTGTGGTGGTGGTGGGACATTCTGTGGAAAATACTGCTTCAGGACTTTTCCACAGAGTTAAGCCTTGCTGACTGAGTTAAAAAAAAAAAAAAAAAAAAAAAAAAGAAGTGAGAACAGTGAGAAATGCACAGTGAGGGAGGGTCAGAACGAGATTGGAGTCCATGTGGTCAGCAGCATGTCCCTCTGCCTCTTTGGGGCTCAGCTCTTCCATCTGTAAAATGGGGACAGGTTTACCTTTCTCACTGGGCAGGGCCCCCACCCCACCCCTTCCCACCCCATGCTTACATCATGCTCAGCATATACTGAAATCTGCTTCTGGCCTTCTGCTGAGGTGCTGAGGATGAGAATTCTTTTTTGCCCTCTCTAAACCAGGAAGTCATCTCTTTTGTTACTAATAGCTGAGTTATGTCTTGGATGGGGGAAGTTGTGACCAGGATAGTCATCCTGAAGGCTGGGACCCTGGAGGAGCTCTGGAGTAACTGGGACTGTGTCTCCTGGAGAAGAGGTGCCTCGGGGACAGGGTGTCCTCTGGAGGCATGTCTCTGCTAGGCTGACTTGGGGCCCAGAGAGAGGTCAGGGCCTTTCCAGCCAGCACACACAGCCCAGGTAAGCAGAGACGCTCCCAGCAGACAGCACTGTGCTCCAGGTAAGGGAGAGCTTCATGCTGCCACAGCCAAGGCTCAGCTGTGAGGGAGAGAGCTCTCTGTCACCAGAGGTGTGCAAGCAGAGACCATCTGACAGAGAGGGGTGGCGTGGAGGGTGGCCATTTATTGCATAAGGTTAGACCAGGTGCCCTTTAGATGCAGTCGTGACTCATTAAATGCCAAGTAGAGCAATAGCTTAAATAAAGAGATGTGGAATTGGAATGGAGTAGCAGGGAGAACCCAGGCTGTGAAGTCAGGCCCAGGTGTAAGTCCCAGCGCCACCGCTCACCAGGTGTAGTCTGTTGAGCACGTTAATTTACCTTTCTAAGCTTGATCTTCTCATCGGTAAAATGGGGACACCACCACCTGTTTTTTGAAACTTACTGAGCACCAAGTACCAGCACTTTACAAAGGTTACTTCATGTCATCTTCCTGGTATCCTTCAAAAGAAGTACCGTCATGCTCGTTTTACAGACAAGGAAGTCAAGCCTCAGGGATGGGAAGGAGCTTGCGCCGACCCCTCGCTAGCAGTGGTGGAGCTGGATGGGAAGCTGCCTGTCTACCATGGTCCTCCCTGTCCTCCAGGCCACCTCCCTATGTGCATGTAGAAGGGGACATGGTGGGTG
This sequence comes from Tamandua tetradactyla, assembly GCF_023851605.1. Lineage (NCBI taxonomy): Eukaryota > Metazoa > Chordata > Mammalia > Pilosa > Myrmecophagidae > Tamandua > Tamandua tetradactyla. Next base: position 36,995,431 of record NC_135333.1, on the reverse strand, counting down.
GCCTCATCTCATTTTTCCTGGTACAGCAGGTGCTGGTTCCTTCCCCTTATATGATTCCCTGAGTGCCAGGCTCACTGAGTCTTGGGGCAGAATAGCCCACCTCCCCTCAGGCCCCCCATCCCCGCCACTCATCTGGGGGTCCTGAGCAAGACCAGCCCTGGGCTGCAGGCAGTAGGCAAGCCAGGGCAAGATGGGGAGACAGTGCTAGCTATTGTCCCACAGCAGACAGCACAGACTCCTTCCTCCCATCCCTCCTGCTTGCTCCACAGATATCAACGAGTGCCTGGCCAACAACGGGGGCTGCGACCACTACTGCCGGAACACCGTGGGCAGCTTCGAGTGCGGCTGCCAGAAGGGCTACAAGCTGCTGACTGACGAGCGGACCTGCCAAGGTGAGCAAGTGGCTTGAGCAACCCTCGGGGCCCATGGGCTCTTGTCCTCATCCAGCTCCTCCCTCCCAGCTTATGCAGGCTCCTAGGAGAGGAAGTGACATGTGGAATGGCTTGTCCACTTGGCCAGGTAGAGCCTGTGGCTGTGGCTCTTAATTCCTTAGAGTGGTCTTCTGTCCTCAGCTGGCCCAACCCCATCCTAGAAGGTCTGGGGTCTTGAAAGCTTTATGACTCTATGAGGGTTCCTCAGCCACCAACCAGTTCAGCCTCTCGTTTTCATAGATGGGAACCTGAGGCCCAGAGAGCAATCAGCACGTGTCCAGGGGCACAGCAGGCCCCGCCCCCCTGTTCTTCAGCGCCAGACCGCCTGTCTTGGGGAAGGATGCTGTCCCCTGGTGGCACTTACTGCGCATTGCAGCACCCTCCACAAGGCCTTCCTCTGGGCTCTGGGGGCCTCAGTGAAGCCCGACTAATGGATCAGATCTGTACAGTCTGGGAGGAGAGTTCTGGGCAAAAGCCAAGAATCGCAACCCAGTACAAGTCCAGCAGGGGGTCCAGAATGCAGACGTAGCCCAGAGGATGGACAGAGAAGCAATCGAGGAAGGCTTACTGGGAGAAGAGGAAATTGATGAAAGACTTCACAGATAATTAGGCATTTCCAGAAGTCAGGGATATAAATCACCCAAAGGGAGGTACTCTGAAACCAGGGAGTTTGAGGGGACCCCAATGAGCCCTGGGGCTGGACGAGTCCACTGGGAAGGAGATAGGGTGCCCTGGTGGGGAAGGGGCTCAGTTTCATCATGAATTATTCTGTGGTATTCTAGCTGATTTTGTTCCTCGGGGGCACTGATAGTTGCAGGCTACCCATGCCTGAGCCTGGATAAGGGGCTCACAGCTTCAGCCTGATAATGCAGCTCAGAGACTGGCACCTGGTCGGGGTGAGGCCTTGAGGTGTCAGATGTGCTTAGGGGATGTGGTCCTCCAAGGACCCTGAGGATCCAGGGCTAGCCTGCCCCTGACCTCACTGTGTGGCCTGGGCCCATCACTTGCCCTCTTTGGGCTCAGAGGTCAAAGCCCAAAGAGTGTATAAAATTTGGTTCTGAGCTTCCCGGCAGAAGCCAGGAAGAAGCTTTGTCCTCAGGGGCCCCCATCAACTGTGTCATGATAGGTGTTTTCCTCAGAATTTATGGCCAGCACAGATTTGTTTCCTGTGAACACGTGATTCATTTGGGAATCACTTGGCAGGTCGCTCGTCAGTCAGGGCTGCCAGAGCCAGCTGGGAACATGACAGCTGCCAAGGGGCCTGTCCTCAGGGCCCCTCCACACTTGGACTTCGTTTCTTGATCTGCTTTACCTGGTCTGTAGAAGGCTGAGGAGGGGCCTCAGCTTTGCAAGGACTTTGTGGTGGATGCAAGGAAGTGTGGCCGCGTTGGGGCTCTGAAATAAGCTTCTGCTCCCACCATGTCTTTGCCTCCTCCAGGCTCATCTCTCTGAGCTTCCCAGTTTCAGCAGGGAAGACGCACTCCTTTGCTTGACAGTCAGGGCTCTCATGATGGAGGGATGTCAGACCCCTCTCAAACTCCGCACCATGCCCTAGGCAGCCTGCCCGCCCACCCCCAGGCCTTTGCCCATCCCGTTCTTTCAGCTTTAATGCCCTCCCCCACATCTATTTCTTCATTCCAAGCTGGGTTCACAGTCTAGTTCAGGTGCCCCTGGCACCAGGAGGTATTCCCATATCCCTTGCTGGGAGGGATCACATCCTTTCCTGAACGCCCACAGTGTGATCCCTTTCTCATGTATTATTGTGAACACATACATATAATGAGTATGTATGAATTTGCATGAGCCAGTGTTTGCAAAGAATGAAGTCTAACTTCTGTGCCCGTGGAAGGCCACGTCTGTGTCAGCTTTGTCCTCAGGGGCCCCCGTCAACTGTGTCATGATAGGTGTTTTCCTCAGAATTTATGGCCAGCACAGATTTGTTTCCTGTGAGCACGTGATTCATTTCTTCCTTTCCAGTAATGAACACTCTGTAGCTCTTCCTCTTTCCCTTTTTACTTTGCCTGCTGGGAAGCTTAGAACCAAATTTTATACACTGTTGGAGCTAGTTTGTTAACTCTTAATGATAGTATGTTTCCCCCCTTCTACTTGTGGTATTTTCCTTATCTCTTCAAGAGAACTTCAGGAATAATAGGAAAACACACCAGTTCAGTTGCTTCCTTGGGGCTCTTGGGTGAGCCCCAGTCAATTTCCTCATTTCAAAAATGGAATAACATTCCTGCAGGAATGAATTCAACACTTAATCATAGTTTAATGTGAGATAGAAATTGGCAGAGATTTATCATGATCATAATAGTCCCTTCTATTCAAAATCCTTCCTCTTACCCACCTCTAGAAAAGGTTTGTGGCTTCTAACCCAAGAACACGGGTTAGTGGAGTGAAATGGAAAATGGGGCAATGACAGGAAGCTGAATATCCATTGTGGCTTGGCTGTGTGCTGGACCCTGAGGGCTGACCAGTGACTCCACTCGGGCCTGGGGATTGTCAGTTGAGTGACTGAGTGACAGGCCAAGCCCACCTGCCACACCATCACACTCCTTCCTCAAACTTTGTCTTACTGTGGCCACACAGACATCGACGAGTGCTCCTTTGATCGGACCTGCGACCATGTCTGCATCAACTCTCCAGGCAGCTTCCAGTGCCTATGTCATCGCGGCTACACGCTCTACGGGACCACCCACTGCGGAGGTCTGCAGCCCGCCCACAAGGGCCACCTTCCCCCCAGGCACGCGCCTGGCCGCATGGCCACCCACACTGCATCCCACGTCCCTCCCCACCACCGATCTTGACCTGCTGGGCCTGGGAGCGGATAGCTCCCCTAGGGACAGCTGAGTAGAGGGAGTCAGCCAAGAGCAAGGCAGAGGAGTGGAGCAGCAAGTATCCGCTTGGTGCCAGGCCTCAGCCAGGTTGTGGGCATGAGCCTGGAAACAGCAGTCATGATGGGGGGGCCCAGTCCAGAAGAGATGACACCACTGTAGAGAGAATCCCAAGCAATTCATTCTAGTGGGAGAGATCACAGAAGGAGTATTGAGAACCTAAAAGTGGGGGAGAATTCTAGTGGGCACAGCATGTGCAAAGGCACTGAGGAAGGGAAAGCAGAACTGAGACAGTGGAGAAGGGAGGTAGCATATTTAGAGATACAGACCAGGGAGCTTCAGGGGCAGGAAGTAGGGCTTTGTGAAAAGCCTTGGAGGGAACTTGAGGTTTTATTTCCTGTTCAAGCAGCAGGGTGGCATGGTCACATTCACATAGCATGAGGAAAGAGAAGTGCAGGTGGCAAGCCTGGACCCCAGGGCCCCAGTGGGCAGGCCCTGAAGCAAAACCTGCCAGATAGAGCCAGGACAGTGTAGGGAGGGGTGGGAGAAAGGTCAGGTTCAAGTTGTACTGATGGGCTAGAGCTGGAGGGAAGCAGTGATGGGTGGAGCGGGACCAGTTAAGAAGGAGTTAAGGGTAAGCCCCACAGTCTCTGTGTATCTCTCCCATTTCCATAGCATGGGCTTAGCGTGCTCACTCAGCAGGGGTCAGGCAATAGAGCAGTCAGGGCACAGCAGGTGTTGGGATTGGCCTCTGAGTTGGGCCTCTCAAGATTCGGGCACTGACCCCTGAGCTGGGCACTCCCTGGCTGCAGGCAGCTCAGACTCTGAGTCCTTCCACTGTGGCTGGAGTAGGGTGCCAGCCCTTGCTCCCCATCTCCTGTGGGTGCTTCTGGACTTTGGTGGTCTGGGAGGAAGGGCCCTTAGAAGTGACTCTGTGCAGGAGGGGAAACTAAGGCTGGGAGGGGGATTGACCAGGTCCATGATGCCCATTTTCTGCTCAGGGAGACTTGGGTTTGATTGGAATTTTTGTTTGGTTTGGTTTGGTTTGGTGCATGAGCCAGGGATCAGACCCGGGTCTCTACTGAACTGCCTGTGCTCCCTGGTTTGGAATTTAATTTTGTGTGGCTTTTTCTGTACTTCCTCCAGCCTGGGTGTAGTTCCTTGAGTTCAGAAACTTTCCAAGGTCCACTGGGGGCAGGGGGTGCTTCCTGGCAGGAGAAGTGCATGTAGCTGCATACCCGTGCATCTCTGTGTGATGGTGGGTGGCGACTATGTCGGGCAGGGAGCATGGGCCGGGTGGTCCTCAGCCCTCTGGTCCTGAGTGGTCCCTTGCCCTCACTCCCACCTGCACTTCTAGATGTGGACGAATGCAGCATGAATGATGGGAGCTGCAGTCACGGCTGCATCAACATCAAGGGCAGCTATGAATGCACCTGTCCACCAGGGAGGCGACTACACTGGAACCGAAAGGACTGTGTGGGTGAGTGTCCTTGGAGCTGGGGGGCAGCCCAGGGCAGAGGCTGAGTGGGGCTCTTCCATCCCCTTCAGCTGGTATTTGGATGGCTGGGCCACAGAGGGGTGATGCATTTTCCAAGGTACACAGGCAGGGCCCCTGGGTTGCTAGGTGGGGTGTTGGTTTATGAGATTGAAGGGCTGGCGCAGGGAGAATGGGGACCTGTGTGGGAGGTGGGGGCTGAGGGAGGCATGTGGAGTCAGTGTGTACACCTGGACGCTGCTGGATCCTGGGAGGGTCTGAAAGCTTCCAGGGAGTGGAGTATAGAGATCCTGCTGGGGGTGGGAGTGGGAAGAAAGCTACACAATGTGCAGCAGCGTCAGGACCTGGCTGTGGGGGACCTGGTCAGAGGGGGCTGTGTCCATCTTCACATCCGTTTTTGCCGAACCTCTGCCTTCCCAGGCTCCCAGCCCCACGGCGGCGGTTGGGGGTGGGGGGTGGCGGCAGAGTGGAAGGGGCAGGGTGCTCATGTACCCTCTGCCAGCAACCCTGGGCACTGTGGGCTGTGCTCTCCACTATTCCACCACATTGGTGCCACCAACACACACTGACTGTCCTGTGTGGCCCTGTCCCGGGTGTCGTAGCAGGCTGGGGAGGCAGAGAAGTGTAACTCCCCAGGTGCCTGCCCCACAGGGTGATCTGCGGTTTGACCCAACCGCTAAACTATCGGGGACCCTCTACTCCTCAGCTTCTCACTGCTTGCTAGACGACACTGCCGCACGCAGAAAAGGGGCTCGAGCCGGGGGTCTGGGTCCAAGGGGCGCGCGCAGGAGACCTCGCTGCGGGTCTAAAGGACTGGAGGCCGAGTCAATTAAGGCATGAAGCGAGGTAGCTTTATTGTTGGTAGACGCTTATGCCAGGGCCGCCAGAAGCTAAAGACCACGAGGCTTGACGAGCCCTGGATTATATACAGTTTGAGGAGAGGCGGAGTTAGGGCGTGGCCTCCAGGGGAGGGTAGCCAATCACACAGGGAGGACGGATGAGTGACTGTGACCATAGAGATGCTGTTCCTGAGTGTACCCATAGCAGAGGATGTTGGGTAGGTGGAGGACTAAGGAGAAGGCCAATAGGGTTAGAGAGACAAGGCTGCATCATCACTAGTCGCTGGTGAGGCTTGTAATTCAGAGGCTTAGAAGAACCGGACGTGCCAAAATGGCGAGGGAGGGAGAGAAAGAGACTAAGCCACCAGGCCAAGAATAAAATTATGCCACAGTGATCCTTCTAGAAACCTGAGTCTTACTATATCTCCTTTCCCAGAGCCCTCTGGTGACTTCTCATCTTGCAGAGAATAAATTAAATAAAAACCAGAATGGAGAAAACCAGGATGCTTAGAATAGTAAAGGCTACTCCAGGCCAGCCGGCTCTTTCCACCCTCACCTGCCTCAGCACCAGACAGCCCACACACTCTTCACCTGGCCTGGCAGGTGCACCCCCAGATTCTACAGGGCTCACTCCCCCCGCACTATCTCCCTGACTGCCCTACCCAAAGTGGCAAGCCCACCTACCCAGACCCCTCACTGCCGGCTCTGCTTTCCTGCTTTTTTCCGGTTGCACTTCTCACCACCTGACATGACATATACTGTACTTATTCATATACATTGTGTCTGTCATCACTAGAGTATAAACCTACATGGTTGAGTAGGTATTTCTTGCCTGTCCTGTTCACTGCTGTACCCTTAGCACCTAGAACAGTGCCCAGCAATTGCAGTCGCTCAGTACATACATGTCGAATGGATGAATGAAAGTATGGAAGAATGGAGATGATCACTTAATCTCTGAAAGCAAGAAGCTGAACCTTTTGGTTAACTGAGTAGACAGGTGACTGTGCTGTTCATGCAAAGTCCTTTTGAGTGAAGTAAGCTTCTAATCATATACAGGGTCTGAGGGAAGAGTTGGTTTGGGGTTGTGGGGGTTACAAAGGCAGGAGTAGAGATGTATTAGAAGCAGACTTTGTGCTGGTTTTGTGTTGCTCACAAAGGCAGGAATGGGGTGGCACTGTTGGCTCCCATCCAGAGCCTGAGACTGTCCTTGACTAGTTCACTTGTAGAGGCGTGTTCCTCGGATCAGGTGTCTTGAATCCACTCGATAGGGCCCTGCTCGTTCTGGTTATTGTAGCCGGAGCATTGGCAGTCTTTTTAGAGGGAGCTTTGTCTTTTCAATTATTGTTAGTCTCAGTTCCCCCTTTGGTCCTCCCTCAGTCCAGGCTGCAGGAGAGACCCTTAGGGCATGTTCAGGTCTTCCTGCTGCCATGGACTCTCCTGGAAGTGAAGCTTCATTTGTGGAGGTCTGGCTCCCAGGCAGGTTAAGTGTCACTTGTCATGATTTCATCCTGTTTTTGTCTTTAAGTTGTCTGCTGGGGTAGTGGCACAGATAAGCAATTAATGTTCTGAACAATAGATGTCGAATAACTGAGACAAACACGCATAACTAAAGGTACAGGAATGCTCTAGGAGGATGACCTAAGAATTTCCCAGGCCTGACCAGGAATACATCTCCAAATAGCTCCCTAAATCTACCTTAGATTTCTGGGTTGCTTTTTCTTTTAGCCTTGTGTCATGGTCAGGTTTATATGTCAACTTGGCCAGGTGGTGGTACCTGTTTGTCTGGTTGGGCAAGTGCTGGCCTGTCTGTTGTTATGAGGAGATTTCATAGAATTAAATCATAATCACGTCAGCTGCATCCACAGCTGATTCTATTTTAATCAGCCAAGGGGAGTGTCTTCTGCAATGAGTGATGCTTAATCTAATCACTGGAAGCCTTTTGAGGAGGATTCAGAAAAGATAGGCTCTCTTTCTGCTTTGGCTGGTGGAGTTCGTCCAGACCCTCCAATGGAATCAGCTTCACAGCCTGCCCTACAGATTTTGGACTCTACGTTCCCATGGTTATGTGAGACACTTCTATAAATTTTATATTTATGGATGTTTCTTGTTGATTCTGTTTCTCTAGAGAACCCTAACTAATACAGCTTGGTACCAGGAGTGGTTCTTAAGAAACAGACTCTTAAAAATGGGTTTTTATGAATTGTTTTCTACTCTGACTGGACTCAAAGACGCTAAGGACTCTGAGTCCCATAATCAGAATGATATTGCGAGTCCATGGGGTTATTTGGCAAAATAGATAGTCAAAATATCTCCATTCTATTCTTCTAATGCTTTCCTTGCACAAAGCCAGGCTCTGGGGGGATAATGTTTTTGACACCTTTACAGAGTTTTCTGGAAATAAGAGGTATAGAGATGTTGGCTGGTTGTTGTTAGATACACTGTATACATGAATGACTGAAAGGAATGGGCTTAAGGCTTCAAATGAGAAGCTGAAGTGCCATCTGACAGATGTAAATGTTTCTGAGTGTCCTGGAAGAAAATCTTATTTCTTGTAACCATAGACTTGAGATCTCTGAAAATCAGACTCAGAATCTTATTGTTAGAGTAGCAACTTTATAACATAAACTGAAATCTCAGTGTTGCATGGTGTCTGTCTTTAAAGTGAGGGCATTGATTGGAAAGGAATGGGACCCTGAAAAATGGGATGGCGACGTATGGATTGATAATGATGTTGGTGGCGAGGTTGAAACCCTAGGTCATGCTGAATCTTCTCTAGATAACCCTGTAATAGTCTGCCCTAAGCACATAATGGTCCCACCTCCAGCCTGCCTTGAGGGGTTGGCCACCCAACCTCTACCTGAAGGGATTAGCCCTAGAGTGATCAATCCTGTTTCACAAGATGAAACTGCAAATAAATGCCCTGAAGCAAATGGCTTGGAAGACATTTCTAATTCTTTTCATGACCCATCCCCACCACCCTTACTCCCACCACTCCTCATTTCTTCTAGACCTATAACTAGACTTAAGTCCCAACAGACCCCTAAAGGTGAGGTTCAAAGTATCACACATGAGGAGGTACGTTATACTCCAAAAGAACTGTATGAGTTTTCCAATATATATAGACAGAAATCAGGGTAATATGTACAGAAATGGATTTTAAGGGTGTGGGATAATGGTGGGAGGAATATAAGGCTGGATCAGGTTGAATTTATTGATATGGGCCCACTAAGCAGAGATTCTGCATTTAATGTTATTGCTCAAGGGGTTAGAAAAGGCAGTGACAGTTTGTTTGGATGGGTGGTTGAAACATGGATCAAAAGGTGGCTGACATTACCTGAGGCTGAAATGCCAGAACTGCCCTGGTATAATGTAGATGAGGAGATCCAGAGGCTTAGAGAGATTGGAATGTTATAGTGGATTTATCATGCAAAGCCTGCTCTTATACCTCAGGAATGTCTGGAGGATGCACCTTTTACCAGAACAGTGAGAAATAAATTTGTGAGACCGGCACCATCATCCCTAAAGAGCTCTGTAGTTGCACTTTTCTGTAGGTCAGATATTACTATGGGAACTGCTGTCACTGAGCTGGAATCCTTAAATACAATGGGGATGACTGGATCCTGAGTTGGCAGAAGCCAGGTGGCAGTACTTAATCACCAAAGACAGGGTGGATGTGGCTATTATAATAGAAAGCAAACTCAAAGCAAGAGTCACAATAATCTGACTTGCAGAGATTTGTCACATTGGCTAGTAAATCATGGGTTACCTAGAAATACAATAGAAGGGCATTCGTCTAAATTCTTGTTTGAGCTGTGTAAACAAAAGAGCTCTAGATCAAGTGAACAGAAGTCTAACTTGAATCACAAAAACACAGAGTCATGGCCCCTTAATCAATTTCCAGACTTGAAATAGTTTACAGACCCAGAGTCCCTTGAATGAAGGGGAAGCCAGGTCCCTTTGGGGGAGAACCCTGTTACACTGTCACAAATCTATACTGTTAATCTTCCTCCAAGCCTTCCCCAAGGAGACTGACAGCCTTTTTACCAGGGTAACTGTGCATTGGGGAAAAGGTAATGATCAGATATTTGGGGGATTATTAGACACTGGTTCAGAAGTGACATTAATTCCAGGGGACCCAAACCGTCACTCTGATCCATCAGTCAGAGTTGGGGGCTTATGGAGGTCAGGTGATTGATGGAGTTTTAGCTCAGGTCCATCTCACAGTGGGTCCAGTGGAACCCCAGACCCATTCTGTAGTTATTTCCCCAGTTCCAGAATGCATAATTGGAATAGACATTCTGAGCAACTGTTAGAATCCCCACATTGGCTCTCTAACTCGTTCAGTGAGGGCTATTATGGGGGGAAAGGCCAAGTGGAAGCCACTAGAACTGCCCTTAATGAGTAAAATAGTAAATCAGAAGCAATACCGGATTCCTGGAGGGATTGCAGAGATTACTGCCACTCTTAAGGACTTGAAGGATGCAGGGGTGGTGATTGACACCACATCCCCATTCAGTTCTCCTGTCTGGCCTGTGCAGAAAACAGATGGGTCTTGGAGGATGACGGTGGATGATCGTAAACTCAACCAGGTGGTAACTCCAATGGCAGCTGCTGTTCCAGATGTGGTATCATTGCTTGAGCAAATCAATACATCCCCTGATACCTGGTATGCAGCTATTGATCTGAAAAATGCTTTTTTCTCAATAGCTGTTAGTAAGGACCACCAGAAACAGTTTGCTGTCAGCTGGCAAGGTCAGCAATATACTTTCACTGTCCTACCTCAGGGGTATATAAACTCTCCAGCCCTATGTCATAATCTTGTCCACAGGGACCTTGATCATTTCTCCCTCCCACAAGACATCATACTGGTCCATTATATTGATGATATCATGTTGATTGGACCTAGTGAGCAAGAGGTAACAGCTACTCCAGACTACTAGTAAGGCATTTGCGTGTCAGAGGATGCAAGATAAATCTGACAAAAATACAGGGGCCTTCCACCTCAGTGAAATTTCTAGGTGTTCAGTGGTGTGGGGCATGTTGAAATATCCTTCTAAGGTAAAGGATAGGTTGCTGCATCTGGTCCCTCCTACGATCAAAAAAGAGGCACAACACCTAGATCTCTTTAGATTTTGGTGACAACATAATCCTCATTTGGGTGTACAACTCTGGCCCATTTATCAAGTGACCAGAAAAGCTGCTAATTTTGAGTGGGGACCTGAACAAGAGGAGGCTCTGTGACAGGTCCAGGCTGCCATATAAGCTGCTCTGCCACTTGGAACATATGATCCAGCAGATCCTTTGACGCTGGAAGCGTCAGTGGCAAATAGAGATGCTGTTTAGAGCCTTTGGCAGGGCCCTATGGGAGAGTCACAACGCAGACCTTTAGGATTTTAGAGTAAAGCCTTACCATCTGCTGCAGGTAACTACTCTCCTTTTGAGAAACAGCTTTTGGCCTGTTACTTGGCCTTAGTAGAGACTAAACACTTAAACTTGGGCTACCAAGTTACTATGAGACCTGAGTTGCCTATCTTGAGCTGGGTGTTGTCTGACCCACCAAACCATAAAGTTGGGCGTGCACAGCAACACTCTACCATAAAGTGGAAATGGCATATACAATATAGGGCCAGAGCAGGTCCTGAAGGCACAAGTAAGTTACATGAGGAAGTAGCCCAAATGCCCATGGTCTCCACTCCTGCCACATTACCTTCTCTCTCCCAGACCAGAGCTATGGCCTCTCGTGGAGTTCCTTACAGTGAATCGACTGAGGAAGAGAAAACTGGGACCTAGTTTACAGGTGGTTCAGCATGATATGCAGTTGCCACCTAAAAGTGGACAGCTGTACCACTACAACCCCTTTCTGGAGTGTCCTTGAAGGACAGTAGTGAGGGGAAATCCTCCCAGTGAGCAGAACTTCGAGCAGTGCACCTGGTTGTTCATTGCTTGGAAGGAGAACTGGTCAGAAGTATGTTTGAGTACTGAATCATGGGCTGTTGCTAATGATTTGGCTGGATGCTCAGGGACTTGGAAAGATCATAATTGAAAAATTGGTGACAAAGAGGTCTGGGGAAGAGGTAGGTGAATAGAGCTTTCCGAGTGAGCTAAAAATATGAGCATATTTGTTTCCCACGTGAATGCACACCAGAGGGTGAGTTCAGCAGAGGAAGGTTTTAATAGTCAAGTGGATAATATGACCCATTCTGTGAATACCAGTCAGCTTGTTTCCCAAGCAATTCCTGTCATTGCCCAGTGGACTCATGAACAAAGTGGTCATTGTGGTAGGTATGGAAGTTATGCATTGGCTCAGCAACATGGACTTCCACTCAACAAGGCTGACCTGGCTATAGCCACTGCTGAGTGCCCAATCTGCCAGCAGCAGAGACCCACACTCAGCCCCTGATATGGCACCATTCCCCAAGGTGACCAGCTAGCTACATGGTTGCAGGTTGATTACATTGGACCACTCCCTTCATCGAAGGGGCAATGATTTGTTCTAACTGGAATAGACACATACTCTGGATATGGGTTTGCTTTCCCTGTGCACAGTGCTTCTGCCAAAACTACCTTCCATGGGCTTACAGAATGCCTAATCCATCATCATGGTATTCCACACAGCATTGCTTCTGATCAAAGAACATACTTAACAGCAAATGAAGTGTGGGAATGGGCACATGCTTATGGAATTCTCTGGTCTTACCAGGTTACCCATCGTCCAGAAGCAGCTGGATTGATAGAATGGTGGAATGGCCTTTTGAAAACTCAATTACAGTGCCAACTAGGTGGCAATATCTTGAAGGGCTGGGGTAATATTCTCCAGGAAGCTGTGTATGCTCTGAATCAGTGTCCACTATATGATGCTGTTTCTCCCATAGCCAGAATCCATTGGTCCAGGAACCAAGGGGTGGAAATGGGAGTGGCACCACTCACTAGTACCCCTAGTGATCCACGTGACCCTGAGCTCTGCTTGTCTATACAGGTTTTAATTCCAAAAGGGGGAGTGCTTCCACCAGGAGAAACAACAATGATTCCATTGAACTAGAATCTAAGACTGCCACCTGGTCACTTTGGGCTACTCATGCCCCTGGATAAACAAGCCAAAAAGGCTTGTTTACTGGTTGGGGTGATTGACCCTGACTATCAGGGGGAAATAGGACTGCAGCTACACAATAGACGTAAAAAGAGTTTTCCTGGAATATAGGAGATCCCCTAGGGTGTCTTTTAGTACTGCCGTGCCCTGTTGTTAAAATCAATGGGAAACTGCAACAACCCAATCCAGACAGGACTAACAATGGCTCTGAAACTTCAGGAATGAAGATTTGGGTCACCCCACCAGGCAAATAACCATGGCCAGCTGAAGTGCTTGCTGAGGGTAAAGGGAATATGGAATGGATAGTGGAAGAAGGTAGTGATAAATATGAACTACGACCACATGATCCGTTACAGAAATGAGGACTGGATGGAGAGGTGCCAAGATGGTGGCTTAGCAAGGTGTGAGATTTGGTTTTCCTCCAGAACAGCTACTACATAGTCAGGAACAGTACAGAACAACTGCTGGGGCCACATCAGTGACTGGACACGCAGCGTACCCCAGTCTGGACCAGCTGGACCAGTTGTGAGCCCCCCCACAACTGTAAGTTCCCTAAGCCACAGTGGCTCCTGCCCCTCCCCCACAGGCTGCTCCCCAGAGGGAAAAGGAAGGCAACTTTACTACCAGCAGAGGCTGAACCAACTAAGCTCCAACTGTGGAATTAATTACCAAATTCTGACTGCTAAAAATAGGCCCCCAGCTCAACTGAACCTCTTCAAAGAAGAGGTTGCTGATTTTTGCCCTGGCGCCGAGGGGTCAGGGCTGATGGAAAAAGAAAAGAGAAACAGGTTTTTTGATCATATAGCTCCAACTTGAAAGGATCTGGGCCCTGAAGAAGAGGAGGGGGCAAATAGGATCTGAAGGTACACAAAGCAACATACCAACTGATACTCTTGATTGGCAAACCCGAGGAATAGGGGTCCTGCTCTGAGAAGGATTTTCTCTTTCTTTTTTGTGGCTGTGTTTCTACAAAGGCTTGACTGCTTTTGGATATGGAAGCAGGACTTCTCAGGCTGCAACTACCCCAGACATAGGAAGAAAGAAGCTTGTTTGAGAGCTTGTGTGGAGCCTGTGCCTTCCCCAGGAGAGGGGTGGTGCACAGCTCAGGTGGATTCCCTCCCTCAAGGAATTCAGGCCCCAAGATTTGGAAAATCGAAGCTATTAAAGCCAGCCTACAACCTCTCCTCTGTCTCCACCATGCACCCAGCAGGGAGATCTGCTGAAGTTAAAGGTACCATATCACCTTATGTTGGTGGGACATGCAGGCAGACAAGTGCCACATACTGGGCAGGATAGGAAAAATGCACAGTCCAGAGACCTCATAGGAAAGTCTTTCAACCTGCTGGGTCTCACCCTCAGGGAAAACTGATGCAGGTGACTCTTTTCTCCTGACAGGAGGTCAGTTTGGTCTGGGAAGATCTGGCTGGGGTCTATAATACCTAAGTAGACTTAAGGGGTGGGGGGGGCAAGGCACTGTATAGGCAGGACAAGAAACAAGAAAAGAAAAACTGAAAAATTCTGTTCTGTTAAACGAATCCTAAGCTAGTGGTCCAGAATAAGCTGAACTGAATGTCAAAGAACAGATAGACAGCAAAGTCATCCAGCAAGAAAACCCGAGGTAAAAGAAGTGAAAACAATCTCCAGAATAAACTAGTTAAGGTAATTAAATGCCTAGACACCAGCAAAAAAATAACAAATCACACTAGGAAAATTGAAGATACGGAACAAACCACCAATTCAGATGAGATGCAGGAGTTGAAACAATTAATTCATAATGTTCGAACAGACATGGAAAATCTCATCAAAAATCAATCAGTGAATTGATGGAGGATATAAAGAAAGCAAGGAATGAACAAAAAGAAGAAATCGAAATTCTGAAAAAACAAATCACAGAACTTATGGGAATGAAAGGCACAGTAGAAGAGATGAAAAAAACAATGGAAACCTACAATATCAGATTTCAAGAGGCTGAAGATAGGTTTAGTTAGCTGAAGGATGGAACATCTGAAATCCAACAAGCAAAAGAAAATATAGGGAAAAGAATGGAAAAACATGAGCAGGGACTCAGGGAATTGAATGACAACACCAAGCACATGAATATATGTGTTGTGGGTGTCCGAGAAGGAGAAGAGAAGGGAAAAGGAGGAGAAAAACTAATGGAGGAAATTATCACTGAAAATTTCCCAACTCTTATGAAAGACTTAAAATTACAGATCCAAGAAGTGCAGCATACCCCAAAGAGAATAGATCCAAATAGACGTACTCCAAGACACTTACTAATCAGAATGTCAGAGGTCAAAGAGAAAGAGAATTTGAAAGCAGCAAGAGGAAAGCAATCCATCACATACAAGGGAAGCCCAATAAGACTATGCATAGATTTCTCAGCAGAAACCATGGAGGCAAGAAGACAGTGGGATGATATATTTAAATTACCAAAAGAAAAAAACTACCAACCAAGAATTCTATATCTAGCAAAATTGTCCTTCAAAAATGAGGGGGAAATTAAAACATTTTCGGGCAAAAACTCACTGAGAGAATTTGTGACAAAGAGACCAGCTCTGCAAGAAATACAAAAGGGAGCACTAGAGGCAGATATGAAAAGACAGGACAGAGAGGTGTGGAGAAGAATATAGAAAGGAAGGCTATCAGTAAAAGTAAAAAGAAGAAAAATCAGATATGACATATAAAATCCAAAAGGCAAAATGGTAGAAGAAAGTACTACCCATACAGTAATAACCCTAAATGTTAATGGATTAAACTCCCCAATCAAAAGACATAGACTGGCAGAATGGATTTAAAAACAGGATCCTTCTATATGCTGTCTACAGGAAACACATCTTAGACCCAAAGATAAACATAGGTTGAAAGTGAAAGGTTGGGAAAAGATATTCCATGCAAATAACAATCAAAAAAGAGCAGGAGTAGCTATGCTAATATCCAACAAATTAGACTTCAAATGTAAAACAGTTAAAAGAGACAAAGAAGGACACTATGTATTAATAAAATGAACAATTCAACAAGAAGATAGAGCAATCAAATATTTATATACTGAGCCAGAATGCTCCAAAATACATGAGGCAAACACTGAAAAGAGAAATGGACACATCTACCGTAATAGTTGGAGACTTGAATTCCCCAGTCTCATCAATGGAAAGAACATCTAGACAGAGGATCAATAAAGAAACAGAGAATTTGAATAATACAATAAATGAGCTAGACTTAGCAGACATTTATAGAACATTACACCCCACAACAGCAGGATACACCTTTTTCTCAAGTGCTCATGGATCATTCTCAAGGATAGACCATATGCTGGGTCACAAAGCAAGTCTCAGTAAATTTAAAAAGACTGAAATCATACAAAACACTTTCTCAGATCATAAAAGAATGAGCTGGAAATCAGTAATAGTAGGCAGAGTGCCAGAAAATTCACAAATATGTGGAGGCTCAACAGTACACTCTTAAACAACCAGTGGGTCAAGGAAAAATTACAAGAGAAATCAGTAAATATCTCGCGGCAAATGAAAATGAAAACACAACATATCAAAATTTATGGGATGCAGCAAAGGCAGTGCTAAGAGGGAAATTTATTGCCCTAAATGCCTATATCAAAAAAGAAGAAAGGGTGAAAATTGAGGAATTAACTGGCCACTTGGAAGAAGTAGAGAAAGAACAGCAAACTAATCCCAAAGCAAGCAAAAAGTAAGAAATAGTGACAATTAGAGCAGAAATAAATGATATTGAGAACATGGAAACAATTGAGAAAATCAATAAAACCAGAAACTGATTCTATGAGAAAATCAGTAAGATTGATGGACCCTTAGGAATGTTGACAAAAAGAAGAAGAGAGAGGATGCAAATAAATATGATCAGAAATGGAAGAGGAGAAATAACCACTGACCCCACAGAAATAAAGGAAGTAATGAGAGAATGCTATGAACAACTTTATGCTAATAAACTCGACAGTGTAGATGAAATGGACAACTTCCTAGAAAGGCATGAACAATCAGCATTGACTCAAGAAGAGATAGACAACTTCAACAAACCAATCACAAGTAAAGAAATTGAATCAATCATTAAGAAGCTCCTCAAAAAGAAAAGTCCAGCACCAGATGGCTTCACATGTGAATTCTACCAAACATTCCAGAAAGAATTAGTACCAATCCTGCTCAAACTCTTCAGAATTGAAGAGTAGGGAAAGCTACCTAATTCATTTTATGAAGCCAACATCATCCGCATACCAAAGCCAGACAAAGATATTACAAAAAAAAGGAACTATAGACCAATCTCTCTAATGAATATAGATGCAAAAGTCCTCAACAAAATTCTAGCAAATGAAATCCAGCAGCACATTAAAAGAATTATCCACCATGACCAAGTAAGTTTCATCCCAAATATGCAAGGAATGTTCAACATAAGAAGATCAATTAATGTAATACACCATATCAACAAATCAAAGCAGAAAAACCACATGATCATCTCAATTGATGCAGAAAAGGCATTTGACAAAATTCACCATCCTTTCCTGTTGAAAACACTTCAAAGGATAGAAATAGAAGGGAAGTTCCTCAAAATGATAAAGGGAATATATGAAAAACCCATAGCTATAATCATCCTCAATGGGGAAGAACTGAAAACCATCCCCCTAAAGTCAGGAACAAGACAAGGATGTCCCTATCACCACTGTTATTCAACATTGTGTTGGAAGTTCTAGCCAGAGCAATTAGACAAGAAAAAGAAATACAAGGCATCAAAATTGGAAAGGAAGAAATAAAACCCTCACTGTTTTAAGATGATATGATACTATATGTCGAAAACCTCGAAATATCCACAGCAAAACTTCTAGAGCTAATAAATGAGTACATCAAAGTGACAGGTAATAAGATCAACACTCAAAAATCTGTAGTGTTTCTATACACTAGTAATGAACAATCTGAGGGGGAAATCAAGAAAAAAAATTCCATTTACAATTGCAACCAAAAGAATAAAATATTTAGTAATAAATTTAACTAAAGAGACAAAAGACCTATACAAAGAAAACTAAAAGAAATTGTTAAAAGAAATCACAGAAGACCTAAGTAAATGGAAGGGCATACCGTGTTCGTGAATTGGGAAGACTGGATATAGTTAAGCTGTCAATTCTACCTAAATTGATTTACAGATTCAACGCCATACCAATTAAGATCCCAAAACTTACTTTTCAGAAATAGAAAAACCAATAACCAATTTTATCTGGAAGGGCAGGGTCCCCCAAATAGCTAAAAGTATCCTGAGAAAGGAAAATGAAGTCTAAGGTCTCATGCTACCTGACCTTAAGGCATATTATGAACCTATAGTGGTCAAAACAGCATGGTACTGGCATAAAGATAGATGACTGATGGAATCAAATAGAGTTTTCAGATATAGACCCTCTCATCTATGGACAATTGGTCTTTGATAAAGCAGTCAAACCAATTCACCTGGAACAGAACTGTCTCTTCAATAAATGGTGCCTAGAGAACTGGATATACATATGCAAAAAAATGAAAGAGGAGCCAAATCTCACACCCTATACAAAAATTAACTCAAAATGTATCAAAGACCTAAACATTATATCTAAGACCATAAAATTGTTACAAGAAAATGTAGGGAAATACCTTATAAATCTTATAATAGGGGGGCCTTATAGCCAAAGCACGAGCATTGAAGAAAGAAAGAAAGAAATGGGAACTCCTCAAAATTAAACACTTTTGTATATCAAAGAACTTCATCCAGAAAGTAAAAAGACAGCCTACACAATGGGAGCAATATTTAGAAATAATTTATCAGATAAAGGTCTAGTATCCAGAACATATAAAGAGATTGTTCAACTCAACAACAAAAAGTCAGGCAACCCAATGGGGAAAAGATTTGAACAGACACTCAGAAGAGGAAATACAAATGGCCAAAAGGTTCATGAAAAGATGCACAAGTTTCCTGGCTAGTAGGGAAATGCAAATCAAAACCACAATGAGATATCATCTCACACACACCAGAATGGCCATTATCAATAAAACAGAAAATGACAAGGGTTGGAGAGGATGTGGAGAAAGAGACACACTTACCCATTGTTGGTGGGAATGTCAAATGGTACAACCACTGTGGAAGGCAGTTTGGCAGATCCGCAGGAAGCTAAGTATAGAATTGCCATATGACCCAGCAATACCATTGCTAGGTATCTACTCAGAGGACATGAGGGCAAGGACACAAATGGACATCTGCACACCAATATTTATAGCAGCATTATTTATAAATGCCAAGAGATGGAAACAGTCAGAATGTCCATCAACAGATAAGTGACTAAACAAGCTGTGGTATATACATACAATGGAATATTATGCAGCTGTAAGACAGAATAAAGTTATGAAGTATGTAACAACATATATGAACCTTAAAGACATTATGCTGAGTGATATTAGTCAAAAACAAAAGGACAAATACTGTATGGTCTCACTGATATGAACTGACATTATTGAATAAACTTGGGGAATTTCATTGGTAACAGAGACTATCAGGAGATAGAAGTAGGGTAAGGTATTGGATAATTGGAGCTGAAGGGATACAGATTGTGCAACAGGACTGAATGTGAAAACTCAGAAATGGGTAGCACAATGCTACCTAACTGTAATACAATTTTGTTAGAACACTGAGTGAAGCTGGATGTGAGAATGATAGAGGGAGCAGGGCTGGGGGCACAAATGAAATCAGAAAGAAAGACGATAAAGGCTGAGATGGTATAATTTTGGAATGCCTAGAATGTATAATAATAGTGACTAAATGTAAAAATTTTTAAATGTTTTTGCTTGAGGAAGAACAAAGGAATGTCATTACTGTTGGGTGTTGAAAATAGATGGTAATTAATATTTTAAAATTTCAACTTATGTGTGAGACTAAAGGAAAAAATGTTTATTTCATACAAAATTTATATTTTGACTAGTTGTATCAGTTCCTAATACAACTTATGTAGACAGCTTAATTGAACACCGTAATTACATGGAACCTTGAGTAGGGCATAAGATTTTGCAGATTTGTCCAGAGTGATGCCCCAATAAATCCCTGAGTGATTTGAACAGTGAGTAAAATAGTATTTGCAAAGTCCCCTTGGGGGAATAGTGAGAAAGGGGGAAAATTCAACTTCCCCAAGTGGAGAATTCTTGATATTCTCACAAGCAGTGGGGACAACCAAAGCTATAGGCTGAGCCCACAGTCTTGGGGTTTGTTTATATGAAACTTAATAACCCCACAAAGGATAGGTCAAGCCTACTTAAAATTAAGCCTTAGGGTCACCCCCAAGAGAACCTCTTTTGTTGCTCAGATGTGGCCTCTCTCTCCAGCCAATACAACAAGCAAACTCACTGCCCTCCCCTTGTCTATATGAGACATGACTCCCAGGGGTGTAGACCTTCCTGGTGACATGGGACTCAACATCAAGGGATTGAGAAAACCTTCTTGACCAAAAGAGAAAAGAGCAAATGAGTCAAAATAAAATGTCTATGGCTGAGAGATTCCAAACAGAGTCAAGAAGTTATCCTGGAGGTTATTCTTATGCATTAAATAGTTATCACCTTGTTAGTCAAAATGTAATGGAGAGGCTGGAGGGAACTGCCTGAAAATGTAGAGCTGTGTTCCAGTAGCCATGTTTCTTGAGGATGATTGTATAATATTATAGCTTTCACAATGTAACTGTGCAGTTGTGAAAACCTTGTGTCTAATGCTCCTTTTATCTACTTTATTAACAGATGATTAAAACATATGGAATAAAAATAAATAATAGGGGGAACAAATGTTAAATTTAGATTGAAATGCTATTGATCAATGAAAGGGAGGGATAAGGGGTATGGTATATATGAATTTTTTTCTGTTGTCTTTTTGTTTCTTTTCTGAGTTGATGCAGATGTTCTAAGAAATGATCATGATGATGAATATGCAACTATGTGATGATACAGCAAATTACTGATTATATATGTAGGATGGAATGACCATATGTTAAGAATGTTTTTGTTTGTTGTTATATTAAAAAAATTTTTTTAATTACTAAAAAATAATAAATAAAGGTCACAGGTCATATAGCTTTAGCACATGTAGAATTTGGATTTGAATACAGGCTATGTAGTCTAAAACCTGTGTTTTTCCTCACACACACAAAAAAAGAAACGAGGACTGTAGTACTATAAGTTGTAAGATATCAAGTTTAATAATGAATATTACCCAAGGACTTGCACCCTATTCTGTGGAGATTTAAAGAGTTTCCCATTATATGCAGGACTGTTGAGCTGTTAGGTGAGGGAAAAAATGTCTTTTATTATTTCCTATTTAGAACTTAGGTATGGTTTAAGATGATGTGTATAGCTGCCAAGTTGACAAGGTGTGGACTGTCATGGTCTGGTTCATCTGTCAGCTTGGTCAGCTGTTGGTACCTGTTTGTCTGGTTGGGCAATTCCTGGCCTGTCTGTTGCAATGAGGACATTTCATAGAATTAAATCATGATCATGTCAGCTGCATCCACAGCTGATTGCATTTGTAATCAGCCCAAGGAAGTGTCTTCTGCAATGAGTGATGCTTAATCTAATCACTATAACCCTTTTAAGGAGGATTCAGAAGAGACAGGCTCTCTTTCTGCTTCATCTAGTGAGCCTCTCCTGTGGAGTTCATCCAGACCCTCCATCTCAGTCATCAGCTTCACAGCCTGCCCTACAGGTTTTGAACTCTACATTCCCGTGGTTATATGAGACACTTTTATGAATTTACAGATATTTCTTATTGATTCTGTTTCTCTAGAGAACCCTAACTAATACAGCTTGTTAAACAGATTGTTCCACCTCACTCTGGTGTGAATCCAGGTCCAAAATGAAGTGCTGGCCATGGCACCAACTCCTCCCTGGCTGCCCAGAAGGAAATCCAAGGTAGCACTTACCTCCATGACTACTTTGGCAAATGAGTTAGACTGCTTTGTGGTGATCCACACAGCACAGGTTGAATGATTGCATCATTCTAAAGAGGGGCAAATTTTGAATGACTACCTTAAATTGTCCAGTTCTGGGGAGTGGGATTGCAATCCACAACAATAATTTATATCCCTGGGAAGGATTTTATACCTTTAGATTCTTTGCAAGAAGATACAGTTAGGGAGTAAGACTTGGAATGGTCTCAGAGCCCTCAGGACAGTGGGCCTTGATCAGAGTGCATTAAAAAGCTAGATTTCCATGTAAGAGATGTGACAAGCCTCAGTGGAACTAGGGGTGCCTTGTCTCTGGGTTGGCTGCAACACACAGCTGTGGACACATCCTAGCAACAGCAGAGACCACCTCTCAGGGCAAGAGCCTTTTCCTGCATTTTACATATTACAATACATTTTACATATTTACATTTACAATATGTAAAATTCTATAATGGACCTTTGTACCATTTTTCCAACTGGCTCCCTAATTGTTAGGGAAAGCTGAACTCTAGAATGAGGGTAGTGGTGGGCCCTAATATAGCCTAGATTGGGTGAGTTACTGTAGGGGGAACACAAGAGTCTGAGTCCAAACTGTGCAGCCATAAAGCCATAAGGTGAGAAGCATCACCCAAAGAATAAGAAGCAAAAGTATGCAAAAGGAAGCTTGGAAATCAGTGTGTTCAGCACCTTAGAGAGTTTGTGGTCCTCGTGAAAGCTAGCTGCTTCAGCTTCTCTTCTGCCTGTTCCAGGAATCACGGGTAACAGTCACCTTCTGTGGCCAGTCTCATTCAGGGCATCCTCTGGAGAACTCTAGCTTAAGACCTCTAAATAGTAACTTTATCACTATGAAACATTCATTCCCATTCTTCCAGAAGATTGGGGCTAATAAAGGCATGGAAATTGCTGAGTAATTCACAAACAACTCCCAGTAAAATGTGTCCACATATCACTAAATAAATAACTTGTAATGACTTAAATAAGGAACACAAAATCTAGTAATATTTTAGCCCCCATTGGGTGCTGGGTTGTTTTTTATTTCCAACAAAGGACTGCTTCAATTCATCTAGAAAATAAAGATACTATTACTAGTACGTACTTATAACCCATAAAATCCATTTGGAGATGCTCAAAGGTCCCTTAGAGCCTGGGTCCTACCTCTGTCTCCTTGTTATAGTTTATCCAGGGTTGCGCTAGTTACACAGAAATCATGAACTGGCCATTTCCTCTACCCCCTTAGAAAAGTTTCCTACCAATATTTTTTAATATCACTGCAAGTTTGTCACTATTAGGATGAGTTGTCTCAGGGGAGATGTTAGCAAAATCCATTTGAAGTGGCCTGTGGGTTCGAGGCTGAAAACATCTTAAAAAGAAACTCAAGTTTTCTAAGCAGGATAGACTCTGAGAGATATATGCCAAGACATATTAGAGTGAAATTGTCAAAATCCAAAGACAAAGAGAGGGTTTGAAAGCTGCAAGAGAGAAGCAACTTAAGAGAGAAGCAACTTAACTTATCCCCAATAAGATTAACAGTGGGCTTCTCATTAGAGACCGTGGAGGCCAGGAAACAATGGGATGGCATATTTAAAGTCCTTGAAGGAAAAAACTGTCAACCAAGAACTCGATATATGGCAAAAGTATCTTTCAAAATGAAGGAGAATTTATGACATTTATAGATAAACATTTATAGATAGGCCGAAAGAGTTCATTAGCAAAGGAATCACTCTATAAGAAATGCTAAAGGGAGTCTTATTGGCTGAAATAAGAGTAACTTGAAGCCATAAGAGGAAATAAAGAAGATTGCTAAAGGTAACTATTGATTACAGAAAACAAATAGCTAAATGTCAGAAGCAAATTCTTCCTTCTCAGTTATTGCCTTAAATATCAGTGGATTGAAACTCCCTTATTTGAGAGCAGAAATTGGCAGATTGGATGAAAACTGTGCCCCCATCTATATTGCCATCTATAAGCTGTTCACAAGAAACTCACATTAGGTAAAAAGATACAAAGAGGTTGAAAGTGAAAGAGTAGAAAAAGGTGTTCCATGCAAACAGTAATCAAAAAGAATCCAGAGTTTCTCTTTTTGTTTCTGTTTTTTGTTTGATTGATTGTCTGCTATTGTCAGACAAAATAGACTTTAAATCAAAGATCGAAATAGTCAAAGAATGATATTTTGTATTGATAAAGGTTCAATCCAGCAAGCAGATATAACAATTATAAATAGATTTATATCTCACAACAGAGCCCAAAAATATATGAAGCACAAATTGACAGAATTGAAGGAAGAAATAGTTCTACAATAAAAGTTGATGACTTCAATACATCACTTGCAACAACTGATAGAACATCTGAACAAAAGATCAGTAAGGAAATAGAGGACTTTAAAAACACTTCTAACCAATTAGACCTAGTGGACATATATAGAACTCTCTTCCCAAGAACAGCAGAACACACCTTCTTCTCAAGTGCACATGGAACATTTTCCAGGATAAACCGTATGTTAGGTCAAAAATCAAACCTTAGTGGAGATAAAAATATTGTCATCATATCTTCTTGGATCACATTAGAAGGAAAACTGGAAATTTTACAGATAGGTGGAAAGTAAATAACAAACTGTGAAACAACAAAAGGGTCAGAGACGAAATCACAAGGGAAGTCAGGAATATCTTGGAATGAATGAGAACAAGCACAACATACCAAAACTTGTGGGATGGTAGCAAAGACTGTGCTCAGAGGGAAATTTATAGCTCTAAATGCCTACATTTAAAAATAAGAGAGATTACAAATCAATAACCTAATTTCACATTAGGCTAAAGAAACTAGTTACAGAATTTCATATAGCTAAAGAAACTAAAACAAGAAGAGTAAACTAAATCCAAATGGCTAGTAGGAGGAAGGAAGTAGTAAAAGTAAGAGCAGAGATAAATGAAATAGAGAATAGAAAAAAATGGTAGAATCAGCAAACCAAAAGTTTTTTATAATATCAATAAAATTGAGAAACGTTTAGCCAGACATAGAAAAACATAAAAAAAAAGAATTATAAGAGGGTTCTACAAACAATTATATGCCAACAAATTAGAAAATCTGGATAAAATGGACACATTCCCTGAAACATATGAATTACCTAATCTGGCACAAGTAGAAGTAGATAATCTCAACAGATTTATAAAAAGTAGAGATTGAATAGATAATTTAAAACTCTCCAACAAAGAAAAGTACAGGCAGGATGGTTTCACTGCCAAATTTTACCAAACATTTAAACATTATTTAACACCAATCCTTCTCAAACTCTTCCAAAAAAAAATAGAAGGCAAAAGTTTACTTTTTAACTCATTCTGCAAGGCCAACATTACCCTGTTACCACTGCCAGATAAAAATAACACAAAAAAATACAATACAGTCCAGTCTCTCTTACAAATATTGATGCAAAAATCCTCAACAAAGTACTGGCAAACCAAATCCAATAGTATATTAAATTAATTATACACCATTATAATGGTGGGATTTATTTCAGGAATGCAAGGATGGTTCAACATAAGAAAATCAGTTTAACAGACCACAGTACTATGTGACCAAGTGGGATTTATTTCAGGAATGCAAGGATGGTTCAACATAAGAAAATCAGTGTAACAGACCACAGTACTATGTGAAAGGCAAAAATCGTATCCATTGATGCAGAAAAAGCATTTAACAGAATCCTTTCTTGGTAAAAACACTCAAAACTAGGAATAGAAGAGAACTTTCTGAACCTGATAAAGGTCATTTATGAAAAACCCACAAAAAATCGCATACACAATGATGAATCACTTAGTTTCCCCCTAAGGTCAAGAAAAGATAAGGACACCCACTGTCACTGCTCT
The DNA here is from genome assembly GCF_023851605.1 of Tamandua tetradactyla. NCBI lineage: Eukaryota > Metazoa > Chordata > Mammalia > Pilosa > Myrmecophagidae > Tamandua > Tamandua tetradactyla. Next base: position 36,969,932 of record NC_135333.1, on the reverse strand, counting down.
TATTCATTGTTGTACTAGAAATTCTAACTGGAGCAACCAGGCAAGAAAAAGAAAGAAAAGACATCCAAACTGGAAAGGAAGAAATTACATTATACCTGTTTGCAGATGATATGATTCTCTATATGGAAGATCCCAAAGAAACCACAGGAAAGCTACTAGAACTAATAAACAACTCAGAAAAGTTGCAGGATAAAAGATAAGCACACAGCAGTCAGTTGGGTCCCTAAATACCAATAATGAACAATCTGAAAAGGAAATCAAGAAAACCATTCCATTTAAAATAACATTTAAAAGAAAAAAATACCTAGTGATAAATTCAACCAAGGAGTGAAAGACTCATATACTGAAAGCTGCAAAACATTGCTGAAAGAAATTAAAGAAGACCTAAATAAATGGAGAGACACCCATGTTCATGGATTGGAAGACTTAATGTTGTTAAGATTTCAGTGCTACCTAAAGCAATCTACAAGTGTAATGTAATTCCTATCAAAGTTCCAACAGTCATTTTTTTTTGTAGAAATGCAAAAACTTATCCTCAAATATTTGTGAAATGGCAAGGAGCCCTGAATAGCCAAAAGCAGTCTTGTAAAGTGAAACAGAGTTGGAGGACTCACAGTTCCTGATTTCAAAATGTACTACAAAGTTGCACTAATTTTTAAAATGTGGTACTGGCATAAGGATAGACAAATAAAACAGTGGAATAGAACTGAGAGTCTACAATTTAATCCGTATATGTTGGCCAGTTGATTTTTGACAAGGATAGCAAGTCCATTCAGTGGGGAAAGAAGAGTCTCTTTCAAACAAGTTGTGGGACAACTGGAAATCCACATGCAAAAGAATGAATATGGACCCTCACAAAATAATTTAATGCACAAATACTAATTCAAAATGGATCAGTGACCTAAATATTAATGCTAATGCTAATGTTATAAAACTCTTACAGGAAAACATGGGGAAATATTTTGGGGACCTTATAGTAAGCAATGGATTTTTAGATTGTACACCATAAACACAAGCAACAAAAGAAAAAAATAAAATAGTGGACTTGATCAAAATTAAAAACTTTTGTACATCAAAGGATATTATCAGAAAAGTGAAAAAAACTACAGAATGGTAGAAAATATCTGGAAACCATATATTTGGTATGGTTTTAATATCCAGCATGTATAAAGAACCCGTACAACTCAACAACAAAAAGACAACCCGGTTTTAAAAATGGGCCAAAAATTTGAAGAGACATTTCATCAAAGGAGATACTCAAATGGCCAATAGATATATGAAAACATACTCAACATCACTGGCCATTAAAGAAATGCAAATTAAAACTGCAACGAGATACCAATTTACACCAACTAGAATGGCAATTAAAAAAAATTATAATAGCAAGTGTTGGCATTGATGTGGAAAAATATGAACCCTCATTCTTCATTGATGGGAAGGAAGGTAAAGTGGTGCAGCCACTGCAGAAAACAGTTTGGCAGCTCACTTTGGCAGAAGGTTAGACATAGAGTTACCGTATGATCTGACAATTCCACTCCTAGGTATATACACAAACAAATCGAAAGCAAAAACTCAGTTATCTGTACACCTGTTCATCTCAGCATTTTTCACAATTGCCAAAAGGTGAAAGCAATCTAGGTGTCCATCAGCAGACAAATGAATAAGCGAAATGTGATATATCCATGCAATGGAGTATCATTCAGCTATAAAAAGAAACAAAGTTGCTGTTATGTGCTATGACATGGCTGAACCTGGAAGACATGTTGAATGAAATAAGCCAGATTCAAAAGGATTAATGTATAATTTCTCTTATATGAAATACTTAGAATAAGCAAATTCATGGAGACAGAAAGAGGAATAGTGCTCATGGGGTTGGGGGAAGCTGGGAGAATGGGGAGTTATCAAACAATACAGGTTTTGATTTAGGGCAACAAAAATAGTCTGGAAATAGTGATGAAAGTTATACACTATCATCAACGTATTTTTGTCAAATAATTGTCCACTAAAAATTGTTGCAATAATTTTGTTACATATATATATTTTACAACCAAAATTATGTTTTACAATTTTATTACAAACATGAAAAAAAATTTTCGTAAAAGAAAGGGTAAGAAATCTATTTCACAGTAATGAAAAGAACAAATAGAAAGATACCATAGTTAATTGACACACAGGAAAACTATTGGGTGTTATCAGTTCACAGTAGATCTCCTACTGCACATGGTACCCTCAGATTTAAAGGTGACTCTTGGACAGGATAAGAAGATGCTATTTTGACCAAGGCTACAATTGCTAGAGGCAGGGAGAATAAGTCTGGTCAAAAAGATGAGTGAATCACTGATACTGTGTTGTTGGATTTATACCCTAACAGCATGGTCTAACCTTTGCACAGTCACACAAAAAGAAAAGTTAACGGCAAGTCTGGAAAGACTGATGTAGACTGTTTCTAGGCTCTGCTTCTGTTCTGCAGACATTGTGAGACTTTTGCCCCAGAAATTCTCTTTTGGAATCATACCTAGTATACATGCATTAAGGTTCCCACCAGCTATAATTTGAATCATGTGTAGAAGAATTTTCTGGGACTTCTAAAAATAATGTTGCAATGTTTTATCTGGCAGTTCCATTTGCAGAGTAGGTTCCTCCTCACTCTATGTGCAGGGGCTTTGTCACAGAGAAGGAAGAAGTGTTTTCTGATAATAGTCCTAAAGAAACAGTTACAAGTTGGAAATTGGGAAAGAGCTGAGGATTGTTGGAAAGTCCCACTAACTTAATGGTTTTAGTAAACCAGAGCAGATAAAGTTCATTTCTCAAGCCTTCTACAATTTCCTGTACACTCTCAAGTTTGCTTTTTACTATTTTCTTTAACATTCTGGCACCACCAGACATACTTTAAGACAAAACCTCTCTCTCTTTCTCCTTCTCTTTTTCTCTTTCACAGTCACTGCCAGTTTGCCTTCCCTCTTGCTTTACTGGAAACTTTAAACTTTCTGTGGGATCTGATGTTTTGTGGTCATGGTATTAGTGGCACAGATGGTAAATGAGCACCTGAGATATAACCTCCTTAAAAGCTAATAAGAAAGCAAGCTTTTCACCAGTCTGTAGATGCTGGCTGAAGGCAGGAGACCCCTGGGTCAGAAACGGCCGCATGCAGCATGAGCATTAGGTTTGTATTGGTTCTCTGCCCCTCCCCACGTCCCACAGGGGCAATGTGGAGGTACCCAGGTGGATACTGTACATGCTGTGCTTGGGAAATTTACCTCTTTCCTAGGGAATGGAAGCAAGTATGCCCTTTGCCTGGGCGGGAGACGTTACTTCAATCCTCAGGGTTTCTCATTGCAAAGACAGTCCTGAGATGACCAGTTAAAATGTAGTCAGGATATTTTCATGGCATATCCATCATGAACATGGAGGGACACTTGGAACCATGGTGGATTGCTCTCCCAACAAGTGGCCCCCATGTGCACAGGAAAGCTGTGCTGTCTTGCTATATTTATTGGCCATTCCCTTTGGGAATTTAGAAAAGTATAAGGGGATTGTTGGGGCTGGCATCTCTCTTCGATGTTTGTGGGTGGTTGTCCTGGTCTTTTGACCCAATATGAAACATGGATTCTTCTGGTGGCCCTTCTACCTGCATTATCTCTAGGTGTTCTTCTCCACAGAATCTTGATTCTTTGTAAACAGAGGATTTGGGGGGATCAGATGTGTAATCTAGAGGGCCATGAGTTTATTTTCGTTCTTGATTATTTACTTTCTCTGGCTGTTGAAACTGTTCAGCCAAATGTGGAAGATCACCTGAGTTGGCATTTCCCATTCCAATTTACTTGTCTAAGTCCCCTATTTGAAGTGTGAGCCCATTTACAAAAAGAGAGGAAAATATTTCCTTTATTTCAGTTTTTGGGTCTACCTCAAAAATATTGTTCATAAGTTTACTAAAGTCTATATTTAAAGAACATGTTGTATCATATTCATTTTGTTTACATCTTTGAATCTTTATCCATTTTTTATTAAGGCAGAGGCTTCTGAAATGGCCTTATGTAGTATATTTACAGTTTTTCTTGTTCTCTTAGGGCCACTTTTTTTTTTTACTGTATTTATTTTTTAGACATACAAACACGAACATTCTTGCCATATGATCGTTCCATTCTTGATATATAATCAGTAACTCACAATATCATCACATAGTTGTATATTTAGCATCATGATCATTTCTTAGAACATATACATCAATTCAGAAAAAGAAATAAAAAGAAAAAAGAGAAAAGATCATACATACCATACCCCTTACCATTCCCTTTCATTGATCACTAGCATTTCAATCTACTAAATTTATTTTAACATTTGTTCCCCCTATTATTTATTTTTATTCCATCTGTTTTACTATCTGTCCATAAGATAAATAAAAGAAGCCTCAGACACCAGGGTTTCACAATCACACAGTCACACTGCAAAAGTTATATCATTATATATCTTCAAGAAACATGGCTACTGGAACACAGCTTTACATTTTCAGGTACTTCCCTCCAGCCTCTCCATTATACCTTAACTAAAAAGGTGATATCTGTATAATGTATAAGAATAACCTGTATATCTGTATATACAGATATACAATATCTGTATAATGTATAAGATTATAAGAATAATCTAACCATGTATAAGATTAGTATCTTAATATGTATATTAAGATATACATATATATCTTAATGTATAAGAATATATAATATATAAGAATAATATCCTGGTTAACCACCAGGATAACCTCTCGACTCTGTTTGAAATCTCTCAGCCATTGACACTTTATTTTGTCTCATTTCTCTCTTCCCTCTTTTGGTCTAGAAACTTTTCTCAATCCCTTGAGCTCATTCTAGGATTTCTGTCCCATGTCACCAGGAAGGTCCACACCCCTGGGAGTCATGTCCCACCTAGACAGGGGGAGGGTGGTGAGTTTGCTTGTTGTGTTGGCTGGAGAGAGAGGCCACATCTGAGCAACAAAAGAGGTTTTCTTGGGGGTGACACTTAGGGCTAATTTTAAGTAGGCTTAGCCTGTCCTTTGTAGGGTTAAGTTTCATATGAACAAGCCCCAAGATTGGGGGCTCAGCCTACTGCTTTGGCTGTCCCCACTGCTTGTGAGAATATCAAGAATTCTCCACTTGGGGAAGTTGAATTTTCCCCCTTTCTCACCATTCCCCCAAGGGAACTTTGTAAATACTATTTTACTCACTGTTCAAATCACTCAGGGATTTATTGACAAAAATGTTATGCCCTACTCAAGGTTCCATGTACTTAAGGTGTTCAATTAAGCTGTCCACATAAGTTATATTAGGAACTTTGTGGAGGTTAAGTTTCATATGAACAAATCCCAAGATTGAGGGCTCATCCTGTTGCTTTTGTTGTCTTAGGGCCACTTTTTAAAAAATTATGCACAACTGGATATTTAAATGTTCTTCTGGTCTTTACCAACTGTTCCTTTTAATTATTCCCCCCTCCTAAATCCTAACAATTCAAGTGGACTCTGTGCAGATCTCATCATGCAGGGCAATAAGTTTCCAATAAAATACTCAATTCTGCAGCAAATGTTTAATCAATATCTTGAAGTTTAGGAAAATTATCTAATTTAGTACTCAACTTGGCTCTAGACTGGTATTCAAATTCAGCATCTGTAGATCTGTTTCTGGCCTAGCAATTTGAAGGGATTTTGTACAATGCAATTGTTCCTTTTCTGAGATAAACCCTAGGGAAGGAGTTGCTTGTATGAGAGGTCAAGAGCAAGGGCAGAAGAAATAGACTGGTGTATAAACAGTTGGTAAGGTTGGAGCTGTGTAGAGAGAGAGGGGAGGAAGATGAGTTTCAGAAGATGTGAGTGGGAGGGAACCGAGGTCAAGGTATAGTAGGGAATGATTGGTATTTTGACTATTGAATGATTGGTCTTTTGTCTTCTAACCTTTTAGATTCTCTCTGAAGTCTGTTAATTTATTAATTTTGACATATGAGAAGTTCGTAAATGGCCAATGTTATTCTGAGTCTTTTTTTGGGGGGGGGGCATTTATCAAGGCAAGCCCAAGAGTTAGAATTATAGTGTAAATTCACAAGGATGCAGCAGCACAGCCAGGGTAGGTTTAGTTTTGATGTAAACTACCCCATGATAATCACTATAGTCAGTCAAAAGTGTGTGCTTACAGCCCTTTTTGGTAGAGCCACGTGAAAGCCAGCAGCCATGTTCACCGTGTGCCCTTCCAGCTGAGAGAGAAACGTTTCATTGGTCTTCTTGAACCAAGGTGTGTGTCTGGAGGATATCAGAGTTGGGTCACGAGTGGACATTTACACACTGGTGCTTATGGAGGCAGTGTTCATGATTAGCCATGGATGGAGGTGGCCTAAGGATGCATGACTGAAGAATGGAAGGGGGAACATACAACTACTACTGAGTGGCTGCAAGAAGGAATGAAGTTGTGAGACATTCAACTAGGTGAATGAACCTTGAGATCAGTACATTGAATGAAATGTCAGAAACAAAAAGACAAATATTTTGCCTCACACACATGAATTAACTATAATTCACAAACTCAGACAATTGAAGTCTAGTGCACGGGTTATCAGGTTGGGGCATATTATAAAGGATTCCAGATTGTAAGCTCTTACAATCAGTCACATATATTTAAGAGTTGTAACTGATATTTCTAAATTCTGAGATACTGAGCTGTTTGTATATAACCTAGTCATTCCCTGAAACTTTGAGTATTTATGTGACACCAGAGACTCAGAGTTAGAGCACTGAGCTATGAAAGTCAACATTACCCCATTCAGCAACTGCTAAAACAACTGAAAAATTTATCAGACTTCATCTAGAGATATGAATGAAGCTGATTTGGATAGGACTAAGGTAAATCAGAATACTGGGTAAAGGATATGGCCTATATTTTCAAACTTCAACCTGTATGGAAGACCAAAGGGAGAGCTGTTTATTTGGTGCAAAATTTATATTTTGTGTAGCACATTATGTAATTTAATGTGTATGGTCAGTTTACTTGAACAACATAATTACATGGAATCTTGAATAGGGCATGAAATCTTGTTGTTTTATCCAGGTTTGTGTGTTGCCCTGATATATCCCAGAGCAATTTGGGCAGAGAATAAAAAAGCATTTGCAAAGTCCCCTTGGGAGACTGGGGAGAAAGGAGGAAATATTCAACTTCCCCATCTGGGGAATTTCTGATATTCTTGCAAGCAGTGGAGACAGCAAATTCAATAGGCTGAGCCTTCTATCTTGGGGTTTGCCCCTATGAAGCTTATTCCTGCAAAAGAGAAGCTAAGCCTAACTGCTAATTATGCCTAACTGTTACCTCCAAAAAACCTCTTTTGTTGCTCAGATGTGGCCTCTCTTTCTAAGCCAATTTGGCAGGTGAACTCACTGCCCTCCACTCTCAGGGGTGTAATTCTCCCTTGCAATATGTGACCTGACTTTGAGGAATGAGCCAGGATACAGCATAATGGCAATGAGAAAACTTTCTTGACCAAAAAGAGGAAGGAAAAATTGAGACAAAATAAAATCTCAATTGCTGAAAGATTTCAAACAGAGACAAGAGGTTATCATGGACATTATTCTTATGCATTAAATAGATACCCCTATTTAGTTTATGGTGTATTGGGGGTGGCTAGAGTGAAGTAACTAAACTGTTGAGCTGTGTTCCAGTAGCTTTGATTCTTGAGGAAGACTGTTTAACTATATAGCTTTTACCAGTGTGACTGTGTGATTGTGAAAATATGTCCGATGCTCCTTTTATCCAAGGAATTGACAGATGAGTAAAAAAATAAGGAAAACAAATATATAAATAGTAAGGGAAGAGAAAGGGTAAAAATTGGGTAGATTGAAATACCATGGGTCAATGAGTGGGAGGGTAAGTAGTATGGGATGTATGAGTTCTTTTTTCTTCTTTTTATTTCTTTTTCTGGAGTGATGCAAATGTCCTAAAAGTGATCATGGTGAAGAATGCACAACTCTGTGATGATATTGTGAGCCACTGTTAGTATAATATATTTGGACTGTATGTTTGTGGATAGCTATCATTAAAAAATGTATATTTTTATTTGTGTAAAAAAAAAAAAAAAGTGTGTGCTTACAAAGGCATCCGCAGCCAAACAGAAGTTAGGAAGGGGCCTCAAGATCAACGATCTGACGACTATTAACCAGGATGCAGACAGAACAAAATGACCTCCTGTCATTTGTTGGTAAAACACAGAGTGGCTTCATGAAGAGTCTCTAAGGAACCCAAGGGAGGGTTCTGCCCAGCCATCTGTGCCGCATGGGTCACCAGTCCCATGGGCCTTAAATTGTTTGTCCTTGAGGCCAGCTCTGATTGAGGTGGAAACTTCCAGGGCCTGGGTCTCCATCCATTCCCCATGGATACCAGACAAGTTAAAGTGTAACAAACACAAGAAACAAGAATTTCTACAGTAGTCAAACAGGAGCAGAAGCAAAGCACACAGCAGAATAACATGCAGGTTCACAGCAAAGATATTTACACATGATGCCTCTCCAAACCAGAAGGCCCAAATGCCTAGTTAAAGATCTATTTGAGGACTTCTGGGAAGATGGCAGAATAGGATAGACTGAGTTCACTCCTGCTCCAAGAAACAACTAGAGAAGAGACAGAAAAATGACTAGGACAGAGGTTCCAGGGTGAGAGTGGCCTGAGAGGGTCTTCCACACTACATAGGAAGGCCCTGGATGAAAAAGCTAAGGAAATGAGATGCAGAAAGCCCCATGAGTGGGCTCCATTGGGACTCCACTGAGGACAAGAGGCTGTTCCAGGTGAGTATCTGCCACTGCAGCTAGCTTGGAATATCAACCCCTTAACTGCTCAACCTGGAGCTCCCTTGGGGAACCTGAAAGCTAGTAACTTGATTTCCCTGCTCATTGAGACCATCCAGCTAGTGCACAACGCCTACTACTCCCCTTTCCTTATAGAGGCTCAGATCCCTTAGGAGCACATGGTCAGGGAGACAGGGATGAGAAAGTAAGCCACACCACGTCCTGCAGCGACCACACACTCTTGTGCACTGCCTGCCACACATCCATACCAACACATACAGCACACCTGCACCCCACCTCCTTGCGCACCCTGCCTCCCAGTGTGCCCTGCCTCCGCATACCCCATGCTCTGCCTGTGCCACCCCCACAACCAGGTGCCCCACACTGTGCCTAGTCCTGGTTTGTGTCCTACAACTGCTGCATGTCCCGCCCTGCACCCAGCTCTGCACCCCATATCCCCACACCGTATACCCCATGCCACACCCCACAACCCACTCCCCAAACCCTGCACACCTGTACCTCACACCCCATACCACGCCTGGCTGGCAGTGTTTCCAAGTTGACTGTGAACAGGGACAGCTGACATACCCAGGCCCACAACCCAAGCTCACTCCAAGCAGGAGCCTGGAGCCACAAGCCACATTGGGTCCATAAGCAGAATCTCCACAGAGGTGCGCACTATACAACCCATCACCTCCAGTATTGGCAGCTTTCAGAATGCACTGGGACCAGCAGACCTGGCTGGAATTGGACTCAGATTCCTCCCAGCTAACCTGGCTGCCATATTTGGGGAGAGGCAGGCCTGAGGGGAAGAGGAGGTCCAAGAGTACCATCTTCTGGGAAGGAACAGAAAGTACAGTTTGGCAAACTGCCTATCTGTCTAGCTTCAAACAGATCTTCAAGTAAAGTTGCATCCCCTGCGGGAGGTCTGATAATTGGTTTGGCAGGGAATTACTGAGGGACCCAAGGCAAAAGAATTTCAGCACACATCCAAGCAAATAAAAAACCATAGACAACTGAGAGAAATAAACTTCCAAAGTAACCCTATCAAGATAATTACATGCCACAAAGCCAACAGAAAGTCACAAAGCATATGAAGATGCAGGCAGATATAGCCCAGCCAGATGACCAGATTAAAACATTGGAGGAGACACAACCTTGGAACAGCTAATCAAAGATATTCATACAATGCTCTTTAAAAAAATGCAGTGAGTTGGCTGATGACATAAAGGATATTAAGACACTAGAAGAGCATAAAAAAGAATTTGAAAGAATAAGTAGAAAAATAGATATCTCAGAGATGAAAGATACAGTAAGCCTAATAAAAAAATATACCAGAGACTCACAACAGCAAGTTTGAAGAGGCAGAAGAAAGAATAAGCAAACTAGAGAACAGGACAATTGAATTCAAATATACAGAAGAACAACTGGCAAAAAAAGTTGGAAAATTTTGAATTGGATCTCAAGGAAATGATGGATAGCACAAAGCACACAAATATAAGAATCATCAGTGTCCCAGAAGGCGATGAGAAGAGTAAAGGGCTAGGAAGATTAGTTGAGGAGATAATTGGGGAAAACATCCCAACTCTTATAAAAGACATAAATATACGAATTGAAGAAGCCAAACAAAACCAAATAGAATAAATCCAAATAGTCCTACTCCAAGACACATACTAATCAGCCTGTTGAATGTTGAACAGAAGCAGAAAATCCTGAAGGTGGCAAGAGGAAAGCAACTCACCACATAAGAATGAGTTTGGACTATTCAGCAGACACCATGGAGGTGAGAAGGCAGTGGTATACCATATTTAAGATCCTGAAAGAGAAAGACAGCGTTATGAGATTGAGAAAGGCTTCTTGGTCAAAAGGGGAAAGAAATGAGACAGAATAAAGTTACAGTGGCTGAGAGATTTCAAACAGAGTCAAGAGGTTATCCTGGAGGTTATTCTTATGTATTATATAGATATCCCTGTTTAGTTTGTGGTATAGAGGGAAGTAGCTAGAGGGAAGTACCTGACACTGTTGAACTCTATTCCTGGAGTCTTGGTTCTTGAAGTCTATTGTATAACCATGTAGCTTTTACAGTGTGGCCATGTAGTTGTGAAAACCTTGTGTCTGATGCTTCCTTTATCCAGGGTATGGACAGATGAGTTAAAAAAATAAATAGGGGATTAAAAAAATTGGATAGATTGCAATACTAGTGGTCAATGGGAGGGGTAAAGAGTCTGGGATGTATTGGTTTTTTCTTTTGTCTTTTTATTTTCTTTTCTAGAGTGATACCTGTGTTCTAAAATTATCATGATGATGAATACACAACTATGTGATGCTGTTGTAAATCATTGATTGTATACTTTGGGTGGACTGTTTGGTGCATGAAGATTTCTCAATCAAAATATTTTTTTAAGTGAGGAAAAGATTAAAATTTCCACAGAGAGACATAGGCTGAGAGAATTTCTCAATAAGAGACTAGCCTTACAAGAAATACTAAAGGGAGTTCTGTTGGCTGAGAAAAAAGACAGGAAAGGGAGGTCTGGAGGAGGGCACAGAATTCAAGTTAAGGGTAGCTTAATGAATAAAAAGAGAAAGAGGGAAAAGAATATATATATCTGGGCAGGCCACGGTGACTTAGCAGGCAAACTTCTCACCTACCATGCTAGAGACCTGACAAATAAAAACCAAAGGATAGGATAGTAAATTCAAGGAATGCCCTTACAGTAATAACTTTGAATGCTTATTGGCTAAATTCACAAAGTAAAAGATATAGATTGACAGAATGGATTTAAAAATATGATCTGTCTATATGCTGCTTACAGGAGACTCATCTTAGACCCAAGGACACAAATAGATTGAAAGTGAAAGGATGGAAAAGGATGTTCCATGCAAATTGTAACCAAAAGAAAGCAGGAGTAACAATACTAATATGAGATTAAAAAAAGACTTTAAATATAAGACGTCATAAGAGACAAGAAAGACCCTGCATATTAATAAAAGGGAAGATTCTCCAAGAAGAAATAAGTATCATAAATATTTACACTCCCAATCATAGAGCTCCAAAGTACATGAGGCAAACATTGGCAAAACTGAAAGGACAATAGATGTTTCAATAATAATAGTGGGAGACTTCAATACACTATTCTCCTCTATAGAGAGTAGAGGAGAGGATCAACAAGGAAATAGAGAACTTAAACAATTTGATACCTGTATTAGACCTAACAGGCTTATATAGATCATTATGCCCCAAAACACCAGGATATGCATTCTTGTGCTCATGGAGCATTCTCCAGGATTGATCATATCCTGGGGCACAAAACGGTCTTTATAAAATTAAAAGGATTGAAATTATTCAAAGCCCTTTCTCCAGTCACAACAGAATGAAGCTGGAAATCAAAAACCACCAAAGAACAAGAACTTTCGCAAATATATGGAGATTAAATAATGCACTATTAAACAATCAGTGGGTCAAAAAAAGAAATTCCTAAAAAAATTGGTAAATATCTGGAGACAAATGAAAATGAGATTACAATATATCAGAACTTATGGGATACTGCAGAGGCAGTACTGAGAGAGAAATTTATTGCCCTAAATGCCTATATTTAAAAAGAAAGAACAGGGTGTACAAGGGTAGTTCAGTGGTAGAATTCTCACCTGCTATGCTGGAGACCTGGGTTCGATTCCCCGCCCATGTACTTCCAAACAAGCAAACTACTAAACAGAACCAAACAAATTCAACGAATAGTACTACAATAAGGGGATACTCACATGGAAAAAGAATGAAATGTGACCCCTGCCATACAGCATACAAAAAAAAAAAAAAGAAAACAAAAATTGAGGATTAACTGTTCACCTGGAGAAACTTGAGAAACAACATCAAACTAACCCCAAAGCAAACAAAAGAAATAACAAAGTTTAAAACAGAACTAAATGAATTGGAGAACAAAAAAACAATAGTAGAAATCAGTAAAACCAAAAGTTGGACCTTTGAGAAAACTGATAAAATCAGTAGACTCCTAGAAAGGCTGACAAAGAAAAAAAAGAGAGAGGGCACAAATAAAATCAGAAATGAGGGAGGTGGGGCATTACCACAGACCCTGAAGAAATAAAGCAAAATCATAAGAGGATACTCTGAACAACTATATGCAAACAAACTAGACAACTTAGATGAAATGGACAAAATCCTAAAAACACTCAAACAAGCTGCAGTGACTCAACAAGAAATAGATCTCAACAAACCAGTTACTAGTAAAGAGAGTCAATCAGTCATCAAAAATCTTCCCACACAAAAAAAGCCCAGGGCCAGATGACTTCACACAGGAATTTTATCAAATATTCCAAAAAGAACTAACACCAATCCTGCTCAAACTGTTTCAAAAAATTGAGGGAAAAGGAACACAACCTAACTCATTTTATTAAGCTAACATCACTCTAATTCTATAGCAAGGTAAAAATGCTATATGAAAGGAAAACTACAGGCCAATCTCCTTAATAGATGCAAAAATGCATCCTTAATTAATGCAAAAATTCTCAACAAAATACTAGCAAATTGAATCCAAAGACACACCACAACCAAGTGGAGTTCATACCAGGAATGCAAGGGTGGTTCAACACAAGAAAATCTATCAGTGTAATACAGCACATTAACAAATCAAAATGGGAAAATCACATCATCTCAGTTGATGCTGAAAAAGCATTCAACAAAACTCACCATCCTTTTTTGATAAAAACACTTCAGAAGATAAGAATCAAAGGAAACTTCCTCAATATGTTAAAAGGCATATACCAAAAACCCATAGCCAGTATCATACTCAATAGTGAGAGACTGAAAGTCATTCCCCCTAAGATCTGAAACAAGGATTCCCTCTGTCATCACTGTTATTCAACATTGTATTATAAGTTCAAGCTATAGCATTCAGTCAGGAAAAAGAAATAAAAGGCATCTAAATCAGAAAGGAAGAAGTGAAACTTTCATTGTTTGCAGATGATGATACTATGCTTGGAAAATCCTGAGAAATCTACCAAAAGTTACTTGAGCTAATAAATTAAGCAAGGTTGTGGTATATAAAATAAATGTGGAACAAAGAAGAAGAAGAAAAACTGAAATAAATGTGTAAAAATCCATATTGTTTCTATACACAAACAATGACCTAACTGAGGAGACAAGGAAAAAATTCCATTCAAAATAGCAACTAGAAGAATCAAGTATCTAGGAATAAACTTAACCATGGATATAAAAGACCTGTACACAGAAAACCACATAACATTGTTAAAAGCAAAGAAGATTTAAAAAGGTGGAAAGACATTCCATGTTCATGAATAGGAAGGCTAAATATAGTTAAGATGTCAGTTCTACTCAAATTGATTTATAGATTCAATGTAATACCAATTGAAATTCCAAAAACCTACTTTGAAGACTTGGAAAAACTAGTTATCAAATTCATTTGCAAGGGAAAGAGACCTCAAATAGCTAGAAATATATATATCCTAAAAAGAGAAGAATGAAGTGGGAAGAGTAACACTTCCTAATTTTAAAGCTTATTATAAAGCCACATGGTCAAAACAGCATGGTACTGGCACAAAGATATATTGACCAAAGGAATCGAATTGAGCGTGTGGAAATAGACCACCAAATCTATGGTCAACTGGTCTTCACAAGGTCCCCAAATCCACTCAAATGGAACAGGAAAATCTTTTCAATAAATGGGCATGGGAAAAATAGATATCAGTAGCCAAAAGAATGAAAGAGGACCCTTATCTTGCACCCTATACAAACATTAACTCAAAGTGGGTCAAAGACTAAATATAAGACAAATGTAAGTACCATAAAACTCTAGAAGAAAATATGAGAAAGCATCTTCAAGACCTAGTATAGGAGGTAGTTTCTATACTTTACACCCAAAACACAAGCAGCAAAAGAAAAATTAGATAAGTGGGAACTCCTAAAAATCAAATGGTTCTGTGCCTCAAAAGAGTTTGTCAGAAACGTGAAGAGGAATAAAAAAAGAAGAGGTAGCTATTTCCTAATGGAAGAAAATATTTGGAAATCACGTATCAGATAAAGGTTTGATTTCCTGTATACATAATAAATCCTATAATTCAACAGTAAAAGAACAAACAACCCGATTATAAAATGGACCAAAGATATGAATAAACATTTTTCTGAAGAGCGAATCCAGGTGACTAAAAAGCACATGAAGGAGAGATAGCAGAGGGGTGTGAGTTTTCACGATGGGGGTGACTGAGTGGCTGACTGAGGGGGCAAGGTGAAGACCCCATGAAGTAAAAGAGGCCAAAAATTACACCCCACTTCCAGCAGTCCTGGGAACTCAACAGAAGTGTTGCTTTTTTTTTTAATGAGCAAGTAAACAATGCAGATTTTAAACATAGGATGGAGATCTATATCATCCACTGAGAGTGGAAAATTTATGAACCCTACAAACCAGGCCCGAAAGGAAGCTCAGAAGAGAGAATTAAGGATCAAAAAACAGCCCATGATGATACGAGCTGCAGTTTTATAGATGAAGGGTCCCAAGCAGATTCTCTGGGACATGGAGAAATTGCATGAAATGGAGTTGAACTCTGTGCAGCAGCCCCAATTAAATGAGAAGGTGCAGAAAGACAAATGTAAAAAGCTGCGTGAAACCTTTGAATGTATTCTTTGACTATGAAAAAGAGAATCCAGATATTTACAAAGAATTGAGGAAGCTGGAAGTAGAATATGAACAAAAGAGGACTCACCTTAGTTAATATTTTGTTGCTGTCAAGAATGCTCAGCACATAGATGTTGAGAGTATTCCTTTGCTAGATATAATTCATGCTCCTTCCAGCGCCTTGATCCAGAACATTCCACTTTCTGGTGCTCAGCCACCTTCCATCCTTAAAAATACTTCAGCCCATGGACCTCCAACTCGGGCAATTTCTATACTTTTTCTTCTTGGACAAGGTGTTCCACATTTGCCCCCTGGCAGAAAACCTCCTGGCCCTCCCCCTGGGAGGACCTCCTCAAATCTTGCAGATGTATGACCATAAAGTGGGCTTTGCCCTAGATCTTCCTCCTCAAAGATATGTTAAATAGTCCTGAACTTGCTCAGCGAGGTCATGGTGATGATGTTTCCAGCACCAGTGAGGATGGCAGCTGTCCTGAGGACATGGATCAGAATAAACATGATGACGGCACTGATGACAGTGGCACTGACAGATCAGATGGATAAAGTGAGGAAGATGAATTTGTGCACCGTGGTGATAGTGAGAGAGACAACAATGAAGAAAAAAGTCTGGTCTGAGTGTACGATTTGCAGATATTTCTGGAAAATCAAAAAAAAGAAGAAGAACATGAAGGGATGAAGGAACTGACTCCTCTTCAAGCCATGATGCTTCAAATGGCAGGTCAGGAAATCCCAGAGGAGGGATGGAGGAGCCAAGGAATTTTCAGAGGATCATGATGAAGATGATTCTGGTGATTCTGAAGCAGAAAAGCAGTCAAAACAGCATAAAGAAGCATCTCTTTCAGATGGCACATCTACAGCTTCTTCACAGCAGCAGGCTCGTCCACAGTCTGTTCCTCCTTCTCAGATACACGCACCTCCCGTGCCAGAACCGCCTCCTCTTGGACCACCATCTGCACCACGTTTATGGCCGCCTGGACCACCTACAGGCCTTCCTCCTGGGTCACCTCCAGGAATGCCTCTATTCCTGAGACCACCTGAAATGTCAGGACTCCGAGCCCTTTATCCTTACTTTTACCTCCAAGACTGCTACCAGATCACCCACCGGCCCTCCCCCAGGTCCACCTCCAGGTCTGTCCCCTAGTCCTCCTCGGGGACCTCTGCCAATGCTACCTTCCCCCTTACCTCCAGGCATCCCTCCACTTCGTCCTGGCATGATGTTCCCACCTTTGGTGCCTCTGCTTAGACGTACCCCACCTGGGCTTTTCCCACCAGCTCCCTTGCCAAACCCACCCAGTGTGATTCAGTGACGCAAGGCGGATGCTATAGGAGCAGCCACCAGAGAAGAAAGCCACAGCAACTGTCAGTGCCAAGCCACAGATCACTAATCCCAAGGCAGAGATTGCTCAGTTGGTGCCCACTGCACTGAGGGCTTGTCAGAAGAGTAAAGGGGCTACTGCTACTCCCCAAAGAAAGTCAGAGGATGATTCTGCTGTGCCTCTTGGCAAAGCAGCCCCCAAATCTGGTCCTTCTGTTCCCGTCTTAGTACAAACTAAGGATGATGTGTATGAAGCTTTCATGAAGAAGATGGAAAAGCGACCGTGACAGCTTTTCAAGCCATAACAGGTTTCTGTCCACATCAGTAGTTCATAGAGAAAGAAGCTCTTACTAAGGTTAGCTGAAAGCACTACTTCCTCTGTAAGGGTATTTCCTAATTTCAGTGCAAAGAATATCCTTAAGTTTAGCATATAAGGAGGGACATTTCATTCAGAGTAGATTGATTATTGAAGCAGTACTGGTAACATCCATTGCCTCTCATATCACCATTTCCATCCCATTTCTTTCCTTTCTCTGATTTTTTGTGAAACAGTATCAGGGGGATCTCAGTAACTTAATTTGTTTTTACTCTCTTCTCTTGACTGCTGTTGGCACTGGAGTGGAGATTTCTGAGGAAACAGTTTATTTCACCCCATCTTGGTGTTTGTGTTTGAGTTATTTTAAACATTTTCTTGTAAATATTTTGTAATATTTTACTCATAGTGAAATGGATCACAATATCATTTCCTAATAAAAAGCAGAATTTGTGGGGAAGAAAATGTACAATTCTTAATTAAAAATATTTCCCACTGACTTAAACTTTGAGTGTTTCTTGGAAAAATTAAATGTTCTACTCCAACAAACAAACAAACAAAAAAGCACATGAAGGAATGCTCACTGTCATTCGCTACAAGAGAAATACAGATCAAGACTACAATGAGATACCACCTCACACCTATAAAAACGGCTGCTCTTAAACAAACAGGAAACTACAAATGCTGAAGAGGATGTGAAGAAATTGGAACACTTATGCATTGCTGGTGGGGACATATAGTGGTGCAGCCACTGTGGAAGACAGTTTAATGGTTCCTTAAAAAATTAAATATTGAGTTGCCCTACAGGAATACCACTACTCAGTATATACTCAGAAGAGCTGAAGGTGTGACAAAAACAGATGTTTGCATACCAATGTTCATAGCAGCATTATTCACAATTACTAAGATCCAAGTGCCCATCAACAGATGGGTGGATAAACAAAATGTGGTATATACATACAATGGAATATTATGCAGCAGTAGGAGGAATTGCGGTCCTGAAGCACATGATATCATGGATGAACCTTGAGGACATAACGCTGAGTGCAATAAGCCAGACACAAAAGACTAGATACTGAATGATTTCACTATTATGATCTTTAAAATAAACTTGAGGTTTATAGTATAGAATACAGGGGACCTAGAGAAACACAGGGTGAATGGTTAGCTAATGTGGTTGAACTTAAATGATGAGGGAATGGATAGTTGTGAAGGCAGTTCATTTGTGGGTCTATAAGTAATATTGACTTATTACAGGTGAACATGATTGAAAGCAATACCCATGTATCCCACCGATTAACACTACAAATAACTCATGCATGAACTACTTCAAAGGTTTGGATCTTGTACAAAGAGTAAGTAATATCAGGATATGGGGAAAACTACTATGCATAGTATGGTCTATGTTTTAACAGGAAGACATCAACAATACCATAGCAATACCAGGGGTAAATAATTGGGGGAAGGACAAGAATTAAGGGGAGATCTGTATTTTCTATTTGGTGGGCTGTATTTATCGGTTATTTTTCTCTTAGGAGCAATGCAAATAGTCTAAAATTGAGAGTGTTGATGGCTGTACAACTAAGTAAGTGAGGATAATGTGAGACATGGATTGTTTGCTTTGGACATTACATATGATGCCCAGTGGATGGAGGCAGCTGAAAGATACATTAACTGAGAAGTAGAATGATGACCTGTGGTATATACATGATCGAATATTGTGCAGCTACAGAAGGTAATGAAGTCGTGAGGCATGCAACGAGGTAAATGAACCTGAGGGACATTATGTGGTGCGAAATAAGCCAGAAACAAAAGAGAAAATATTGTAAGGTCTCTTTAAGAAAATAATTATAAGAAAATCGGGGCCTAGATTGTAAGCTCTTATAGCAGTCACCTGTAGTCCAGAGCTGTAATTTTTATTTCTGGATTTTGAGATGCTGTGCATAATCTGGTATTTTCCTGGAACTTTGGGTACCTGTGTGACACCTACAACTCAAAAGTATAGTTCTGCAGGTCTGAAAGTCTATCATTGCCACATAGGACAACTGTTAAAGAAACCAAAAGGACTTCCGGAGAAGATGGCGGCTTAGTAAGACGCGCGGGTCTTAGTTCCTCCTCCAGAAAAGCAACTAAAGAAACAGAAACAATACGAAACAGCTCCCGGAGTCACGACAGAGACCAAAAAGACAGCGTACCCCATTCTGGAACAGCTGAACGGGCAGGGAGAATTTGCTGCGGTGAGATACCCGAGGGGCGCGCGTTTTCCCGGCCAGGGCGGCTGGCGACTGGGGTCCCCTCCACGCACGTGGCTCCCCGGTCTGACTGGGAACATTGGATAGCGGGGCCCTCCCGTCATGCTTGGCGTTTCGGGCCAGCTGGGCAATTAGGACCGGCATTCTCCCAAGCCGCGGCGGCCAGCGACCCCCGCCTCCACGCGCGGTTTCCCTGGCCGACTGCCGTGCAGACAGACGAGCGCCACGAGCGCCACCTACTGGGCAGGAAAAGAAAAACAGAGCCCAGAGATTCCACAGAAAAACCTTTCAACCAGCTGGGTCCCACACCCAGGGAAATCTGATCAAATGCCCAGACACCAGCAGAAAATAATGGATGATGCTCGGAAAATTGAAGATATGGCCCAGTCAAAGGAACAAACCAATAGTTCAAATGAGATACAGGAGCTGAGACAACTAATGCTGAATATACGAACAGAAATGGAAAAACTCTTCAAAAACCAAATCAATAAATTGAGGGAGGACATGAAGAAGACATGGGCTGAACAAAAAGAAGGAATAGAAAATCTGAAAAAACAAATCACAGAACTTATGGGAGTGAAGGACAAAGAAGAAAAAATGGAAAAAACAATGGATACCTACAATGGTAGATCTAAAAAGACAGAAGCTACAATTAGTGAACTGGAGGATGGAACATCTGAATTCCAAAAAGAAACAGAAACTATAGGGAAAAGAATGGAAAAACTTGAGCAGGGGATCAGGGAACTGAATGACAATATGAAGCGCACAAATATACGTGTTGTGGGTGTCCCAGAAGGAGAAGAGAAGGGAAAAGGAGGAGAAAAACTAATGGAAGAAATTATCACTGAAAATTTCCCAACTCTTATGAAAGACCTAAATTTGCAGATCCAAGAAGTGCAGCGCACCCCAAAGAGAATAGACCCAAATAGGCGTTCTCCAAGACACTTACTAGTTAGAATGTCAGAGGTCAAAGAGAAAGAGAGGATCTTGAAAGCAGCAAGAGAAAAACAATCTGTCACATACAAGGGAAACCCAATAAGACTATGTGTAGATTTCTCAGCAGAAACCATGGAAGCTAGAAGACAGTGGGATGATATATTTAAATTACTAAAAGAGAAAAACTGCCAGCCAAGACTCCTATATCCAGCAAAATTGTCCTTCAAAAATGAAGGAGAAATTAAAACATTTATAGACAAAAAGTCACTGAGAGAATTTGTGACCAAGAGACCAGTTCTGCAAGAAATACTAAAGGGAGCACTAGAGTCAGATACGAAAAGACAGAAGAGAGAGGTATGGAGTAAAGTGTAGAAAGAAGGAAAATCAGATATGATATATATAATACAAAAGCCAAAATGGTAGAGGAAAAT
Source organism: Tamandua tetradactyla (assembly GCF_023851605.1). Lineage (NCBI taxonomy): Eukaryota > Metazoa > Chordata > Mammalia > Pilosa > Myrmecophagidae > Tamandua > Tamandua tetradactyla. Next base: position 36,949,217 of record NC_135333.1, on the reverse strand, counting down.
ATTATCCAAACAGTAATAATACTAAAAGTTAATGGACTGAATTTCCCAATCAAAAGACATAGAATGGCAGAATGGATTATGACCCAGCAATACCACTGCTAGGTATCTACTCAAAGGACTTAAGGGCAAAGACACAGACGGACATTTGCACACCAGTGTTTATAGCAGCATTATCTACAATTGCAGAGAGATGGAAACAGCCAAAATGTTCATCAACAGACGAGTGGCTAAACAAACTGTGGCGTATACCTACGATGGAATATTATGCAGCTTTAAGACAGACTAAACTTATGAAGCATGTAGTAACATGGATGGACCTAGAGAACATTATGCTGAGTGAGTCTAGCCCAAAACTAAAGGACAAATACTGTAAGGTCCCACTGATGTGAACCGACATTCGAGAATCAGCTTGGAATATATCATTGGTAACAGAGACCAGCAGGAGTTAGAAACAGGGTAAGATAATGGGTAATTGGAGCTGAAGGGATACAGACTGTGCAACAGGACTAGATACAAAAACTCAAAAATGGACAGCACAATAATACCTAAGTGTAATGTAACTAGGTTGGAACACTGAATGAAGCTGCACCTGAAATATGGTTTTTTGTTTGTTTGTTTGTGTGTTTGTATCTTTTGTTTTTGTTTTTTTCTTTTTCCTTTATATATATATATATATATTTTATTAGTATTATTATTTTAATTCTCTTTCTATATTAACATTCTATATCTTTTTCTGCTGTTTTGCTAGTTCTTTTCCTAAATCGATGCAAATGTACTAAGAAATGATGATCATACATCTATGTGATGATACTAAGAATTACTGAGTGCATTTGTAGAATGGAATGATTTCTAAATGTTGTGTTAATTTCTTTTCTTTTTTTTGATTAATAAAAAAATTAAAAAAAAAAAAAAAAAAAAAAAAAAGAAACCAAAAGAGATTAGGCTTCAATTAGAGATAAGAATGAATCTGATTGGATTGGGACTAAGGGAAATCAGAATACAGGGGTAAGGAGGTATTTTAGAACTTCACCTACTATATGAGACTGTGTCAGTTTGAAGGTATTCTGTACCCCCAGAAAAGCCATGTTTTAATCCTGATTCAGTCTTGTGGGAGTAGCCGTTTCTTTTAATCCTGAATCAATACGGTGGGGTGGAAACTTGGTTAGATTATTTCCGCAAAGATGTGGCCTGCCCGATTGTGGGTGTGGCCTTTAGATTAGATGGAGATGTGACTCCACCCACTCCCGGTAGGTCTTGTTTAGTATACTGGGGATCCTTTAAAACAGGAAACATTTTGGAGAGAGTCAGAAATGACAAAAACAACAGAGCCAACAGAAACTTCAGAGCAGAGTTGACACAGATGCTGATGCTCAGAGAACAGAGACACAGGTGTTTTGGAGATACTTAGAGTCCAGCAGACATTGCCATGAGATGTTAAGCAAGCCAAGACCTGGAGAGAGCCAAGGAAAGCCAAGAGATAAAAGCCAGCCTCGGAGAAGCAAAGTGAGGAACCCCCACTGGAACAGAGGCTGAAAACAGCAGAGCCCAGGAGCAAAGGACCAACATGCCTTCCCAGCTGACAGAGGTGTTCCAGACACATTGAGCTTTCTTGAATTAAGGTGTCTTTCCCTGGATGCCTTAGTTTTCATAGGCTTAGAACTGTAAACTTGTAATTTATTAAGTTCCCTTAAAAGCCGTTCCATTCCTGGTATATCACATTCTGGCCACTTGCAAATTAATACAAGACCAAAGGAAAAGAGGTTTATTTTGTCCAAAACCTAAAATTTGTGTAGCATATAATCTGTCTCAACCTCATCTGGATACTCATTTACACAACACAAACACATGGAGCCCAGAATGGGAATGAGGGCTTGTGATTCTGCATAGCTTAATGCAATACCCAGATACATCCGAGTATGTTGAGCGGATAATTAAAAAGTTTTGCAAAAGTCCCTTGAGGGATGGAAGAAAATATATAGAATTATTAAGCTTTATCGCGGGGGAAACCCCTAATACTGTCTCAAACACTATGGATTCCCAAGTTAATAGGCCAAGCTCTTGATCTGGAGGCTTGCTCCTTGTGAAGCTTATGTATGTAGAGGAGAAGCTAAACCTACCTTTAGTTATACCTAAGAGTTACTTACAGAGGACCTCTTTTGGTGCTTGAATGTGGCCTCTCTCTCTCTTAGCCCAATTCTGCAAGTAAAATCATTACCCTACCTGCTACGTGGGACATGAAAGTCTCCCTGGCAACGTGGAGCATGACTCTCAGGGATGCGCCTGGCCCTGGCACCATGAGATTGATAATGCCTTCCTGAACAAAAAGGGGAAAAGAAATGTAACAAAATAAGGTGTCAGTGGCTGAGAGAGTTCAAATGGAGTCAAGAGGCTACTCTGGAGTCTACTCTTATGCAAGCTTCAGCTAAATACTGCTATTTATCATGGTTTGCCAAACCCTAACCAAAACCATTCTTGCCAACCCTAACAAATACCTAAGGTTCTGAGATTCTACAAAGGTTCCATGCACTATGATTCCTTTCCAGAAACCTACAACCTCCAAATGGTTCCTAGGCCAGATAAGTCCTGAAACCCAGGGGGGCCAGCCTTTCCAGAACATCAACTAGTTCCATCCACTATCCCTTGTTATCAAAAGCCCTTTCCAACATGAAAATGTTAAAATGGGTGTAGCTCAAATACCCCTAAAGATTGGGAGAAGAATCAAAGGAGAAAGAGAAGTTATGACAGAGAAGATAAGATTTAATAAATGAGTATGACTGTTGAATCATAATATTTTTATTTCTTTTAATCACCAGTCTCTTGGGGCAGCTAGAAGGAGAAGCCTAAAATTGTGGAACTGTAACCCATACCAAACTCTGAAATCTGTTCTATAACTACTTGTTACGATGTACTTTGAAATTTATTGCTTTTTTGCATATGTTATTTTTCACAATTAAAAATGTAAAAAAAAAAAAAGAGAGAGAGAGAGAAGTGGTGAGAAAGGGGGAAAATTCAACTTCCCCAAGTTGTATTCTTGATATTCTCACAAGCAGTGTGGACAACCAAAGCTATAGGGTGAGCTCCCAGTCTTGGGGTTTGTTCATATGAAACTTAACCCCACAAAGGATAGATCAAGCCTACTTAAAATTAGGCCTTAGAGTCACCCCCAAGAGAACCTCTTTTGTTGCTCAGATGTGGCCTCTCTCTCCAGCCAACACAACAAGCAAACTCACCACTCTCCCCCTGTCTACGTGAGACATGACTCTCGGGTGTAGACCTTCCTGGCAACGTAGGACAGATCCTAGAATGAGCTGAGACTCAGCATCAAGGGATTGAGAAAACCTTGACGGAAAGGGGGAAGAGTGAAATGAGACAAAGTGTCAATGGCTGAGAGATTCCGAACAGAGTCGAAAGGTTATCTTGGAGGTTATTCTTACGCATTAAGTAGTTATCACCTTGTTATTCAAATGTAACCGAGAGGCTGGAGGGAACTGCCTGAAAATGTAGAGCTGTGTTCCAGTAGCCATGTTTCTTGAAGATGATTGTATAATGATGTAGCATTCACAATGTGACTGAGTGATTGTGAAAACCTTGTGTCTGATGCTCCTTTTATCTACCTTGTCAACAGACGAGTAGAACATATGAAATAAAAATAAACAGTAGGGGGAACAAATGTTAAAATAAATTTAGTTTGAAATGCTAGTGATCAATGAAACGGAGGGGTAAGGGGTATGGTATGTTTAAATTTTTTTCTGTTTCCATTTTATTTCTTTTTCTGAGTAGATGAAAATGTTCCAAGAAATGATCATGATGATGAATATGCAACTGTGTGATGATGTTGTGAAGTACTGATTATATATGTAAAACGGGATGATCAAAATAAGAATGAAAAAAATACTAAGAGTTATAAAATACATTATTTTTTAAATAAAAAAAGCAGAGTACATTTTTGTAAGACATAACTAAAAATGTGTTAATTTCTGCTCACATAATAGTGAAGTGGAAAAATGTCTTTTTTAATGTTTTAATAAAAAGTCTTGATGTAAGGTTAAAAAAAAGATCTATTTGATAACAAAATAAATTAGCAGTGAGAGCTCAATGAAACAAGTGAGAGCTCACATCTTCACTGAAGCTAGACTCTCCTAGAAGCAGAGCTGAAGGACAGACAAAATGTGGGCACAGAGGGTTTTGGGACACACATCTGTGGGCACTGGGGAGCCAGGATTTTTTTAAAAATCTCAATGGGACCTCCAAAATTATCAACAGATTAGACCACCACTCTGATCACGGTGATGGATATACTACTATGTGATGACATTGTGAGCCATTGATCATACACCATGTATAGAATGTTTGTGTGTTAAGAATGTTGATGTTTGTATGTTGTTTTGGTTTGTCAATTAAAGAAATAAAATTAAAAAAAAAAAGACCACCACTCATTATCTGAAACCAAAAAGCTGAATTTGCTGCTTATTTAAAGATGGGCCAGCTGTATTTGTCAGGCACTCACTGAACAAATCCAAGTGTTGATTGTGCTGAGGAATTGGGGAAGAGTTTTAGATTGTGGCAGGATTTTGGTGGGAGTCAAAAGCAAGCTGAGTGTTGGTTTCAGAAAGAGGAGGGGCTTCCCCTCTGCTCTGGAAGCCTGCTCACTGGAGTGACTTCCCCATCCCTCGTCTGTCCTCTGGGGGGTGCTGCCACTGGTTACTTGGCTTCCGGAGCCATGTTTATTTGAGCTAGTTGTCACTGACCAGTTAGTTTTAAATTCTGGTGTTTTTGTTACCCTGGCTATAGAACTGTCAGTCCTTTCTGAGGAGTGTGGAGAATTGTTTTAATTCTCAAAAGATAAATACATGAGAAATTGTGAAGAACTTACTTTTGGACAACTTCAAATATCAGTTCCTAATGACCATCCCAAGCTGAGAGACTGGATCACTGCCAAGAAGCCAATGTTTACTTGAGGCAGTTGCTGTTCCCAAATGGGCAGGGACAATGGACACCTACTCCGGAGAACCCAGACCTGCCCTCGGCAAGCTCATGGTCTGGGTCTGAGCAGGAGGGGACAGGGGGAGCAGGCATCTTCCTGGGCCCAGTGCCCCACATGTCCTGATGGATCTGGACCCTGCCCTCTCCACGCCCCTTCCCACAAGACACTGTGGCTACAGGAGGGAGGTGGGATGGGTTCCCTGTTGATCCATGCTTAGGGGCCTTACCAGCTCCAGAGAGCATCCACCCTGGCCTCCGTCAAGGCCTCTCTCATGTCTTCCTTCTCCTCAGAGATGGGCAAGTGCCTTGCACGGGCCAAGTCCTCACCCCGGGCCCAGCTCTCCTGCAGCAAGGCGGGTGGTGTGGAAAGCTGCTTTCTGTCCTGCCCAGCTCAGTCATTCTTCATGCCAGGTAAACAGAGACTGGCTGAGGGTGGGATAGGGGCGGGGGGAGAAGGGGTTCCAGGGCCCAGCCACTGCTCCCACTCTTCTTCAGGAAAGAGCTTAATCTGGGAATCCCAGACCCTTCCTGGCCTTGCCTCACTCAGTGGTTCTGGGAGGCTGTCTGGCGCTCTCTGGCCTCAGGGTTCTCAATAAATTCATTCCTACTGACCACTTGTGCCTTGCGGCCAGGTGGCAGAAAATACCCTGCGTAAGGGCCAGCCCTGACTTTCATCCGACACTCAGCAGTCACTCTGAGGCCCCAGGGTCTGGGGGCCCTGGAAGGGAAGTGCACCCAGGCCTACTGTACCCACTGGCCCTTCTGCAGACTCGGAAAACAGCTACCTCCTGAGCTGCAGTGTTCCGGGTCTCCAGGGCAAGACACCACAGAAACGCAACAGCACCAGCTCGAGCACCGGGCCCAACTGCTCAGGTATACCCTTGGCTTCTTCATGCCGCACGTGTCTGGGTGACCCTGGGACTTCACATCCAACACCCTACTAAGGTAGGGGAGGAGGCAGAACCCACGGAGTCACTTCCTGTTCTGGGTCCTGCCCAGCATGGCCCAGGGTCCTGGGGAGCTAAGAGCAGGGCAGGGTCTAGAAGTCTCAGCCTGGGTGAAGTGGAGCAGGGAAGGGCCTGTCCAGCTCTGAAGTTCTAGCTACTGTACCAGAGTCATTTGGTGACACCGACATGCTGTGAGTCCCTGGATCTCAGGCTCTCTTTCAGTGCAGTGAGTTACATCTAATGTGACATTTAGTTGTAGAATCTTATAGGTTGTCAAAGCTACCCTTAAGACCCTGCCATACTCACATGCCTCTCTTCACTAAGCGCCATGGTCAGTTAATGCAGCCTGCGTTACACTCCTTCCACTTAGGAGCAGGGGCATGTCTACAGCAGCTTTTCTTTCTCAGGGTGTTGGCTGGGTAACAGGATCAAATTTGTTTATATTTTATGCATCTGTGATTGTAGGATTCTTTAGTGTAAGGTTCTGTGATCTGCAGTATAAAGGACTCACCAATTTTGGGCATCTGTATTATTGCAAATCCCCTTCCCTTCCTTGCTTCCTTTCCTCTCTCTTCCATTCTGCCCCCTTTTAGCTTTGGGGATGGCTGAGAGGTGGGAGGCCTTCCTTTCCTCCTCCCCAGGTGTCTGGCTGGCTCACCCTGGGCTTGGGCCTGACCCCACCATCCATGCCTTCACCATTCTCAGGCCTTGCTGGGAGAGAAATGAGGCAGGGGGCAGCTGCCACAGCAGAGTGAACCAAACCAGTCCCCATCCCTAACTCCCCATGGATTTGTTCTGCTTGGAGCCCCCACACTCAGCCATCCCCTATGGCTGCCCCTGCCCCCCACAACCTCCTTATCCACAGGAGAGGCCACCACCTGGGGGAATTTTGGCTTTTCCCAGATGCCCTTGCCACCCCTCTCAAGCAGAAGGCCCGCTTCAAGATCAGAGATGCTAAGTGCCATCTGCGGCCACGCAGCCAGGAGCAAGCCAAGGAAGCCCCACGGCAGCCTCTGCTGGGTGAGTGGGCCTCCTGGGTACCAACCCATTCAGGGGCAACAGGAGAGTCCCCCAGAGTGGTCCCTGAGCCTGGGGGCCATGCCTACATATATCAGCAACAGTGGAGTCTCAGAAGCAGGCAGTGTTGGAGAAAAAAGGTAGGTCCCTGCCCCACCCAGCCAGAGCAGGGGATCTCAAAGTAGCCTGGGCTCATGCTGAATGAAAGGAGTCTATGAAGAGTGTTCTAACTGGGGGAGCAGCACTGGGGAAGCCTGCTTGTGAGAAGGGCCCAGGAAGACACAGTCCAGGCCTGTCCACTAAGATCCACAGAGGCCTTAATATCCCCCTTCACACCTGACAAAACTCTTAGCCCTCCATAGGCCTGACCTGGGGGTCAGAGCCTACAAGGGCAAACCTGTGCAGCCAGCCCTGTTGCCAGTGCTGCAACATGTCATTAACACATGTATCCCAGGTGTATCAACGTGCAGTGGGTAATGGTCTCAGAAGGGCTAAGTGCCAGGCCCTCTCCAGCCTCAGTTTCCCCATCTGCACCACAGACTGTTAGGCAAAGTGGGAACCTTGCCCATAGTTCTCTGTGTGCCTAAGTAGGACCTGCTCTCTGCCCCAAGCTACCTTTGCCATGCCACAGCTGTCTTTGTCTCTTTCCTTGCCCAGACAACTGCCATGTGACTTCGGTGACCCTCAGGTGTGACTCCTCCAAGAAAAGGCGCCGTGGCCGCAAGTCCCCATCCAAGGAGGTATCTCACCTCACGGTGGAGTTCGAGGTTGAGGCAAAGACGGAAAAGACGTCAGGTGGGTAAGGGGCTCCCTCATGGGCCTGCTTGGGGCTGAAGAGAAGATCAGACTGGGAGGGCTGGCAGGTGTCTGCTGGGTGTGAAGCTGGGCTCCGACCCAAGCCACATCTACAAGATGCTCAAGAGGCCAGGTAGGCAAGTGAGAGGGAGCTGGTTAGGGTCAGTGCCAGGCCTGAAAACAGCCACCAGCCCAGGGGCACTGACAGGAGGAAGGCTCATAGGGACACAGAGGCCACAGGGCCTCCATCCACCCCTCTACTCCCTGGCCAAGGCCTGAAAAGCTTGATCTTGTAGCCACTCCAGAAAGCCTGAGCCAAGGACCTGTCTTTCCCGAGTTCCAGAAGGCAGAATGCTGGTTTGTGGTACACATCAGCACTTTCCTCCCAGCAGTGAGTGTTCAGTTGTGACAAAAGAGTTGAGACCTGCCAGTAGATGTATACTTTGTGTTCCCACCCTGGGCTGGGCTGGGCACCGTGGAAAGGCGGCCAAACCATGGTCCCTGCTCTGGTGGAGCTCCCGAACTGGGGCAGGGCATTAGACAGGCAATGCGTGAGAACACACAGGGGAAAGGTGCCAGGGCTTGAAATCAAAGCTCATCAGGTGGCAGAGGGGGCAGGAAATGGCACTTCAGGCAAGGAAATAGCATCAGCAGGGGCACAGAGATCAGAGACAGAAGGATGTGCTCAGGAAACAGTGAGTCAGGTAGGGTGGCTAGAAAGTAGAGTTCACAGGGAGGGTTGGGTGCTGGAAGTTGGGATGGGGGAGGCTGGCAAGGCAGGGGCCGAAGTGTTGAGTGGCTGGGAGAAGCCCCCTTGGTGAGTTGTGCCCAGGTAGGTACTGTGATGCTGTCAGCGGAGGTCTAGCTCTATGCTCAGCTCTGTCACATGGCCTTGGGTAAGTCCCATCTTGCCAAGCCTCGGTCCTCTCCTCTGTCTATGGGCATGCCAGGCACATTGCTCTGACCCGGTGAGGAAATCCTGCAGTGAACGGCGGCTCAGAACAGGGTGCGGTTGCCGGGGTGTCGTTATTCTTTCCCGGTCTCACTCACCTCTGCAGACAGCTGTGAAGCGGAATGCATGCAGAGGCGAGCTGAGCAGAGCTTACAGGCTGCCATCAAGACCCTGCGGAAGTCCGTCAACCGGCAGCAGTTCTTCGTGCAGGTCTCAGGCACTGAGTACGAGGTGGCCCAGCGGCCAGCCAAAGCCACGGAAGGGCAGGGGACATGTGGCCCAGGACGAGTGCCCCAAGATGCCAAGTGTGGTGAGTCTTGGCCATGGCCCAAGCATGTTGGCACACAGCCTCCTCTGTACTTCCCTCCACTCACGAGGGGTAGGGGGTGGACATGTTCTGCCTGCCCTGGGAGCAGGAGGTGGCTTGGGTGTGAGGGGTCAAAGATACCCCAAAACCTGTGAGAAAGGCCCACAGAAGGAAGAACAGGTGTGCCCATGGTCAGAAGTGTCAGTAAAGAGCATGGACTCCTCGATCCTAGGGATGGGTGGGGTCAGGGAGAGGACAGGGCAGGGCGGAAGGGTCATGGGTCCCAGAGCAGGCATCTACCCCCTAGCTCAGCAAGGAGGGTTGCTTAGAGAAGGCTTCCAGACGAGGAGATACGCACTGTCACCAAGGGGTGACAGGAGTCAGGGAGGCTGGAGTCAGCATAGAAGTCGACCAGAAGGGCCAGATCCTGCGTGAGAGACCCGAGGGCCGTCCAGGAGGGACACGTGGGAAGCCAGGCAGACCCTGCTGCTCGGTCCTGACAGCCCTCGGTGGTTGGAGGGGAGAGCCTGGAGGCAGGATAGCCCACAGGGTCCAGGTGACGGCTGGTGGCTTGCGCAGCCCCTGGGAGTGGCACATGGGCTGCACCAGGTGTGAGGTAGGGGTAAACCATCGAGTCCTGGTTCTTGCAGAGTCTCACTGCTGCTGGGTGTCACTGCTACCTGACCACAGAGTCAGCAGATCTTTGTGTGTGTACATGTGTGCACACAAACACACGTACACACGCATCTGTACTATTTCTGTAACTGTGTGTGTCTGTTATAAAACTCTGAGTTCATACTGATACTCCCTATTCCAGTTCAGTACCTGATGGTTCATTCAAACCATTGCCTTTTCCTTGTTTGTGCCCATGAGAAACTTGGCTCCCTTTCTCCTTAATTTACTCAGTTGACTTAGTTGCTCAGTTTACTTACTTACACATGAGTTTACTTATTTACTCAGCAGTTTACTTATCAGCTCATTAACTAGTCTCCCAACCATGCTGACTCTCTCCGCAGCCCACCTTTCTCACACCCTCCCACTTACAGCCCACCATCCTCATCCTCCAAGCCTCCGCAACCCCCATGTCCTGGGGTATCAACTCTACCACACAGGGGAGGGAAGAGAGTGAAGGGCTTGTGGATGAGATGACCCTGGGCCATCTAAGTGGAAACACTCCAGGTTGAGGCAGTTGGGTAAACAGGCCTGAGAGGCCAGGACGTGAGATCTGCCTGGGTCTGGCCTCACCAGAGTGAACCAAGGTCTGGCAGAGCTAGAGGCATTTACAAAGGGGCTGAGCCAGAGGGGTCTGCAGGGAGCCCTGAGAAGGAGCAGCTCCAGAGTGGTAAAGAGGCCACTTAGGCCTCCAGGGTCCTCCCAGATGGCTGCTGCCTGGTCCCTAAACTGGGCTCTTCTGGTACATGTCTGGAGTCCACCCGGGGCCCACCTGTGCCCTCTGAACCACAAGAGATAAGGTCTGTGCCCCATCTGGCAGGAGAGCCTGGGCTTCAGGCTTGCACACAGGAGCCAGAGGTGCCCCCAGCCACCCCTCCTCTCTGCCTGCGCAGTGACCTGTGGGCCTGGCACCTACTTCAGTGGCGAGCTCAGCCAGTGTGCACCGTGCGCTCCAGGGACCTACCAGGACATGGAAGGCCAGCTCAGCTGCACACCATGCCCCAGCAGCGATGGGCTCGGCCTGGCTGGTGCCCGCAACGTATCCGAATGTGGAGGCAAGTGTGGGTGCACCCTGGGAGGAGGGGTTCTCCACCGACGCTCCCAAAGGCAAAGGTCCAGAGGCTTCATGTGGCTATAAGACATGATGTTCTGTAAAGCTCTTTGCCATTTCCAAAGCCTTTTTCAGTTTCATTGCAATTGTTGCTTATAAAAGTCAGTGTGGATTCCAAAGCCTTCCACATGCTTCAGAGGACAGTAGAGTCAACAAGCACTTTACTTCATTCATTGTGCTTTTAAATTTTGCACCATACAGTTTAGAAAGGACTTACAGTTTATAAACACTTACCACTTGTTACTCAACACACAGGTTATAGTGGAGGGACATAAAATCTATGGTTGACCAGTTTCCATTCTATACAGCATTCTGTCCTCATCAAAATGCCTTCTGAAGTAGGCTTGATACTTGGGCAGATACTTGGCCCTACACAAAGAACTTTACAGTTTGCCCTATTGATGGTTTGGAAAGCCCTCTTTCCATTCACCAAGCAGTTTGGTTTACAAAGAGTTTTTCCACTTACTCTCCATTGGCCTCACCTGTGAAAGGATCCACAGCCTCTCCGTCAGCCCCCCTTTCTGGGCCCTTGCAGGAGTCACCCAGAAGGACAGGTGAGGTCAGGCTCCCATCCTGAGACATGTGTGGCAGCTATGAGGGGGCCTAATGGGTCTGGAGAGCCATGGGGCAGGCGAGCTGGGAGCCCAGCCCTCTGGCTGCAGCCCTGAAGGAGAACGGCCTCCCTCCCAGGGAGGACTCGGGACTGTGGGAGAACGCAGCGTGGCCACTGGGTCAGAAGCCAGGAACTGTAGGGTCTAGGCTGAGAGGACCCCAAACCCAGCCTCACTCGATGCCAGAGTGCCCTCTGCCCCCTGACATGCTGCTAAAGTGTTAGAACATTCTCTCTTCCCTGGCCCAGCCCTGCAGATAGAGGAGGTAGCAGTCAGACCTGCAGCCTTCTCAGGTCAGGTCTCCCAGCCCCAGGTGCTCAGGTAAAGACTCTGGAGTGGCCTGGCCATGAGGAGAATGCTTCTGAGATCCATGACCGTCTGCCAGATCTCCTGGGGACTGCATTTCCCAGCTCAGCAGCAGATAGCAGCCTGTGCCCTCTCACTCTCCAACCTGTAGCTCTTCTGGGCCCAGGCCACACAGTGAGCAGCACCAACTAGGGGACCAGCCTCCCGCCACCCCAGCCTCAGTGGTCTGCCTGGACCTTGCTGCCCCTGTGCCTTTTTGGGGGTCAGGCCATGAACAGAACTTGGGCCCACCCCCACCTTCAGCCACAGCCCTGCCCTCCTGCCAGCCTGAGCCAGGACCCTTGATTTCCAGGCCAGTGCTCCCCAGGTTTCTTCTCGGCTGACGGCTTCAAGCCCTGCCAGGCCTGTCCTGTGGGCACTTACCAGCCAGACCCAGGGCGCACGGGCTGTTTCCCCTGTGGAGGGGGGCTGCTCACCAAGCACGAGTCTGCCACTGCCTTCCAGGACTGCGAGACCAAAGGTGAGCACACCCCTCCCTGGATGGCAGGGTTGACTGTTCACACCCAATCTCCCTGAAGACCCCCCATCCCTCCATGTGACAGCCTCTAAAGCAGGCATCAGAGATGGCCCTGGCCACAGAATGGGGCAGGGACCCCAGGGAACCTTCCCGGAAGGGCCCTGGCACCAAGGAGGAGAGGCAGGCAAGGCGAGGGAGCATGGCTGGGAGGGGGCTGGGTTGGTGCCAAAAGGGGAGTGGAGCAAGAAGGGGAGCCCTGGGGCAGGGAGAGGACCAAGGATGTGCTTGGGGAGGGCTTGTCTGGCAGGAGATATTTAAGCTGTTTGTCAGAGGAGGGTAGGAGGGTGGGAGTGTGGGAGGGCAGGAGGGTGAGGGAACTTCATGGTGGCCATCACCCACTTTCTCCCACTCCCCCTCCCCCTCCCAGATGCTCCTTCCCTCTCCTCATTCACAAGCCCCCTCCCATGCCTCACTCTCAGCTTAGGACACTTTTTCCCCCTTTGACTGCAAGATTAGAAGCCACCCAAAGAAGTCTTCCCAGCTGCCCCCAGACCCCTGCCTGGCCACCCACAAGCAGTCCACCCACCATACTCTACTGCCCCCCCCCAAACCCGTCTTTGGGGATATTTCTGCAAATATTCCCGTGAGCGCCTAAGCTGCTCTTAATTCTCTTTTCCTTAAAAACAGCCACCACCACACTCTATGCCTCCACCTACAGCTCCTGCATGTTCCTTTCCCTTCACCAACCTTGGTGAAAGAGGCATCTGTCCTCGCTGTCTCCACTCCCTCTCCTCCCATTCTCTCCTAATCCCACTGCACTCAGATGGTCCCCCAGCTGCTCCCCAGAAATGGCTCCCATTAAGTCGACTCAGAAGCCTAAGTTGCTAAAGCCAGAATCACTGCTCAGTCTGTATTTGACCCTGGAACCCTCTCAGCTTCCAGAATGCCACCCTCCTGTTTGGTTCTGCAGCCGCCCTGGTTGCTGCTTCTCAGTCTCCTTTCCTGGTCCTTCCTTGGCCCCGCGCCCTCTGGTGTCTAGACCCACCTGGTCTGCTCCTCCTTGGTGCCCCCACCTTGCTGTCTCCATCCAGCCTCTCCCTGAACGCCACACTCACCCACCTGCCAGCTCAGCAGCTCCACGTGGCCTCTCAGGAGCACCTCAGTCTTCACCTTCCCAGAGCCACACCTCAGCCCCGAGCCTGCTCCCCACCTGCCCCCCAAGCCTAACCCCACTTCATGGCAGTTCCAGCCACCAGCTGCCTGGGCCTGAAACCTCAGGGTCCCTGACTCCTCTCCCTCCCCTCATATCTGGTCAGCTCCAGATGTCAGCGACTTCTCCCCACTCCCCACTGGCACCTTGGCCTGTCCCCTGAATCGCTGCAGCCGCATCCTGCCTGCTCTCCTGGCCGCACTGGAGTCCCTTTGATGCCCCCGGGTCCAAGAGCACCTAAGGCAGCTCTGTTACTCTCTCTCAGTGGCCCGGCCAGCTGCGACCCTGCCAGCCCTTGGCCCTCCACTGTCTCCCCCACTGCCTTGGACCTCCTCTCTGGTTCACAGGCCTGCACAGTACTCCTCAAACCCACCAGCCCCAACCCTCCTGTGCCCGCCCAGGGCTTGTGCTATAGACCCCACTCCCTCCAGCCTGCAGCCAGCCTCCACCCAGGTTTGCCCACCAGTCTCCTCGGAGGCCTCTGGACTCCCCCTTTGGAATCCCCACCCAGCCTCCCATCCATCCCCCGTGCTCTGGACACATGCAGGAAGACAGGACTCAGCCCCTATCACTCCCTGCAGAATCCTGGGCACCATGCAGCACCTTGTTTGTTATACACACTCCTGGTTCTGGGAGGGGCAAGGATGAAGGTCAGCTGATTCAGGGACTGGGGTCAGGGCAAGAGGTCCCTGGGGAAGGCCTAGAGCACCCCTGAGGTAGACCTTGAGGCCCACCCTCATCCCCCATGTTGGCCCCCCGCAGTGCACTGCTCCCCCGGCCACCACTACAACAGCAGCACCCACCGCTGCCTCCGCTGCCCCGTCGGCACCTACCAGCCTGAGTTTGGTCAGAATCACTGCATCACCTGTCCTGGCAACACAAGCACCGACTTTGATGGCTCCACCAACGTCACACACTGCAAAAGTGGGTGCTATTCTTTCCCGGGGTTGGGGATGGAGGAAGGTGGGGTGTAGACTGCCCTCTGATCTCACTTCGTGACTGTGAAGGAACTGTTGGCTCCTCCCTTCTTGTCACACTCACTCAGCGGGTGCCCGAGGCCACGCCACACCCCTCCTGAGCCTGATGAACCAGTGGTCAGAAGGGAAGCTCCCACCTTAGCTCACCCCACTAAGTGACATGATCCCAGCAGCTAACCCATCCAATTAATTTTCAGGCAGTTATCCCTTTCCTGGGCTGCCAGTAGCGTTTGAAATGACCTAAAGTCCCTGAGAAGTGGATACAATCCAAGAGCTGGCAGCAATCCCCTCTGCCCAGCTGTCCCTTTTCTCTGTTCCTGGAGCCTCAGAGCAGGCGAACGGCTGAAAGAGCATTTTTAGAATCCTTCTATCCCAATGAGTTAAAGTGGGGAAGCCAGATCAGTGGAAAGTTTCTGGGAGGCTAAAGGTGAAAATGAAATATTTCCCAGAAATTTTGAAGTGAGAAGAGGATTTTAAAATGAGATTTTATGGCGAAATTACATATATTTGTTTTAATTCTCTTTGCGTAACAAAGGTGATTTAACTTGATAAAATTCAGGCCTGAAATCCTTACAGCTCCTAAAAACATCATATTTGGCCTCTTAAAGGCTACAAATTTAGTTAGATAAAAAAGGAAAGGAAAACACTTACCACTTTCCTTGCTATGTTGCTTGTCTGTCTGTCTTTGTGCTGTCTTTCCCGAGCCTTCCTGCCTCTCCTGGGGGGAGGGGCCCTGCCTGGCAGCTGGTGGACACTCAGCAAGTGCTGAGGAAATGAACCAACAGATGAAGAGATGGAGAAAAATGGGGAGTTGGGGATCACGTGGGTTTTCACACTTAAGGCTGGATATGCAGTTCCAGGAGGTGCAGCATGGGCATGCCTGGGGAGCTAATGGCCTGGAGGGGCTCGGAGAGGGCCTGCTAGAGGGGGTGGGCTCTCTGTAGGACCACGGAGAAATAGGGTGAGCTTGCATCCAGCAGGGCAGCCAAGGAGCCACTGGGGCTGGACCTCCGAGGACAAACAGCACTTCCGAAAGGATAAACTGCCTCTCCAGAGTCACGTAGCCCCAAAGGGGCCCCCCAGGCAGGGTCCCAGAGGGAGGAATGGCCCAGGGCCCGGAAAGCCTGCAAAGGAAGACTAGGTAGAGGCTAGGTCCAGGAGGAGCCATTCAAGACCCAGCCACCCAGTGCCTCTGGCTGTCCAGCCTGGCTGACCAGGCCTGGGCTTCCATGCCCACAGACCAGCACTGTGGCGGCGAGCTCGGTGACTACACCGGCTACATTGAGTCCCCCAACTACCCTGGTGACTACCCAGCCAATGCCGAGTGCGTCTGGCACATCACGCCACCTCCCAAGCGCAGAATCCTCATCGTGGTCCCCGAGATCTTCCTGCCCATCGAGGACGAGTGCGGAGATGTCCTGGTCATGAGGAAGAGCGGTACGTGTTGGGTAGAGGGCAGAGAGACACATCACCGCCATACCCAGTCCACCCCCTCAGCACAGGTCTACCAGGCAGGGCCACTGCCCAAGATGCTGGGGAGTCTGAGACCCAGGGAGAAGGCCGTGCACGTCGGGGCCCAGAGGCCACGGGCTTAAACCCAGCTTCACTCTTCTCCAGGATCTGGGCCTTAACAGAGCTCTGTGGAAAGGTCCAGAAGGCTGAGCATGTGCCCTGCGTGTGGGAACCAGAACCTGGTCAGGTCCTACATTTGCAGAGCCCTCTTCCTACCCTTCCTGTCCTACCATCCAGAGTAAGACCCCGCTGCCTGGCTTGGGGGGATGAGGGACCAGACCACCTACACACACAGACCCAATGCTCTGGACTGGCTAGCCCTAACACCCAGGCACCCATGTCCCAGCTTGGGCTCATGCGCAGGCCCTTCCCCTCCTGTAGCCCCAGACTCAGGTTCATCACCCCCGCTCAGGGAATACTGTGAGGCCCCAGAGGAGCAACCAGATAGGGAGGGTTGAGCAGAGGTCCCAGGCCCTTGGCAGGGTACAACAGGGCAGCAAGAAAACCGGGAGCCCCAGGACCCCACAGTGCACTTGGTGTACTCAGGCAGGGCTCTCCTGCTGCTGAAGGGCCACAGGGGCCGATGGGAAGCAAGCTCCAGGTCAGCACGCTAGGGAGGAAGTGAGGACCACACCCGCATCACACACAAAGACAGGCCTGCCCATAGCCCTGGAAGACTTTGGCTGGGTCCGCAGATAGCCTTCCCTACCTTCCCATCCTTGAGCTCATCTTGGCTACCGTGGGCGCATCTGACCTAGCCACTGCAGCCCTGGGTGCCCATGGGAGGATTGAGGCGTAAAGGCCAAGTGCCTGACCATAGTCACACGGCCTAGCCCAGACCATCTCTGGTCACCAGCCCACTGCCCCCCAGCATCCACCTCTCTACTGACTGCCATAAGCCTGAGCTCCTGGAGGACCTGCCTCTCCCACAGAGGGGGTTCCTCAGGAAAGCCTCCCAGGGAGGCTCATCCTTGCAAGAGCAGACTGGCCACCAAGGCCTGCCCAAATCTGACCCTCCAACCCCAGCTTGTCTGTGCTGGATCATCCCCCACCCCCTCCCTGAGCTCTGTGCTGGGGGCAGGCACGAGCCCCATCCTCAGGGAGCATTTGGCTGGAGAGAGACAGTGACAAGCCAAGAAGTAGGGAGGGGGGGTGATAAGGGGTTTGCCAGAGCAGAGTGGGAACCTGTTAAGGTGTGGATGGAGCCATCAGGGAGGTCCTTGGAGGAGGTGGCACAGAAATGGGTCTCCGAAGGATACGTAGGAACTGACCAGAAGTTGGGCAAAGTTATGCAAGCAAAGGGAACCAGCACAGAGACAAGAGCTTGGAGCATTTGGGAGAACCAGGCACTATGGGTGCCCCAATGGCTGCCTGGGTGGTGAGGCAAGCAGCCAGGGGTCAGTGAGCTGCTGCGTGTCTGCAGGCAGCTCAGCAATCTGGGGCATCCTTCACAGCCTCCCCCACATCCATCACCACCTATGAGACCTGTCAGACCTACGAAAGGCCCATCGCCTTCACCTCCCGCTCCCGGAAGCTCTGGATCCAGTTCAAATCCAATGAAGGCAACAGCGGCAAAGGATTCCAAGTGCCCTATGTCACCTACGATGGTAAGGGGGCCACCTGGGAGTGGGGGCAGAGGGGTACAAGGTGGCCCGGATGAGGCAGCAATTCATGATGTCTGCAGGCTTCAGAATTCCGAAGGTTAAAGAGGGATTTTCTTGCTAACCAAAGGAGGGCCCACAGCAGATGTGTGGCTGGAGGGGACCCCAGTCCCAAAGGGGCAGAGGCCCAGCCACGTAGGTGAAAGCCTGGGGACTGGGGGGCAGGGGCAGAGGCTGAAGATGAGCAGGAGGAGGGTAGGGTCTCAAGGCCTCTGTCTTCCTTTCTTTCCTGCTGATGGGTTTCCCAGAGGATTACCAGCAATTAATAGAAGATATTGTTCGCGATGGACGGTTGTACGCCTCTGAGAATCACCAGGAAATTTTGAAAGTGAGTTTCTTTACTGGAAGGGGATCCACATAATCCTGGGATGGTGGCCTGTAGTGAGCCAGGGTCATCCCTGCCCCCCGCCCTGACCCCTAGAAAAGCAAGGAATGGAGGGTGGTGATGGGACAGGCGGAGGTAGACCTAGAGTCC
Organism: Tamandua tetradactyla; assembly: GCF_023851605.1. Lineage (NCBI taxonomy): Eukaryota > Metazoa > Chordata > Mammalia > Pilosa > Myrmecophagidae > Tamandua > Tamandua tetradactyla. Next base: position 36,931,164 of record NC_135333.1, on the reverse strand, counting down.
AGCAGGCCTGGCAGGGGCTGCGTCTGGCACGTCCACCCTTCCAGACCTGAAGGTCTGAGACCGGCTCTCTGGGGGGGATAGGGTGCAGCTCAGCGCCTGGTAACGTGCCCTCAGTCTCAGGCAGGTTCTTTAGCTGTTCCCAGCCTTACTTTCCTCATCTGTGAAATGGGGATGGTTTTACAGGGTGGTGCCTTTAAGTTAGTGGAATCCAGCCACTGCTGCTGCTATCTGGAGCCACTCAATTGTTGAGATGGGACTCCCTCTTCATCCTGTTCTGGCTGAAGGGAGCCAGCCTCATGGAGGGCCTCCCTGGCCAGGCCCTGGGCACTCCCAGGAGCCACTCCACCGGGTTGCTCAGGTTCTGCCATCTGCCATCTGCCACTTGGGGTTCTTCTCCAAGGCAGCCCTCGCTGCCTCACTTCAGAGAGGAGGACACTGAGGCTCAGAAAGGGCACCTGCTCACCAGGGCTGAGGCATAGAGCATCCCCCCTCCAAAGGCCACTCGGGCAGGGTGCCGCTGCCACCCTCCTAGCAGGCCTGTGTGCCAGGCTCTTTACTCTCGTCATCTTGATGCCAGCCCCAGGGGAGGGTCTTATCCCCGTTGTCCTCATGACGATTGAAACAGCTGTGTCCTCCCACGGGACAGGAGCTAGAGTAGGTGGTGGCACTACGATTCTGCACCCAGGTCTGCCAGGTAAAGGGCCTAGGCCCTGGGCCTCTCTGGTTCTCAACCTTACTTTTCCTTTGGCAGCAGAACTATTTTTTAACAAAATATGATTGGAACCCCAACAGTAAAACCAGTGAAAGTAAGCCTCTTCTTGGCACGGAGGGCCTGTGGACCCCTGAAACCACCCGCCAGCCCACCTCCCCCTTCTTGGCCTCACAGACACCTACAGGCCTCGGCAGAGCCCTGGGTTGTGACGGGCACCCCAGCTCACCCCAGCCTCGCCGCTTCTTGCAGGACAAGAAGCTGATCCAGGCCCTGTTTGACGTGCTGGCACACCCCCAGAACTACTTCAAGTACACGGCCCAGGAGTCCAAGGAGATGTTCCCCCGGTCCTTCATCAAGCTGCTACGCTCCAAAGTGTCCCGGTTCCTGCGGCCCTACAAATAGCTCTCCACGAGCCGCCCTGCCAGGGGTCTTGGCTGTACCGGGGGGCACGGGGAGGGCCTCCGCCAGGGATTTCCTCCCCTCTGCGGCAGACGCTGAAAGGCAGCACCGCAGGCCGTGGGCCTCCTAATCGCCTTGGGAAATGGCTGTTGCACCTGCCCTTCAGGAAAGGCCGACCCCCTGGAGGGCTGAGACGCGTCCAGGCCCCGCCCAGGCCCCACTCCACCTCACTGCCCCTGTGGAAAAGCCCTGCTCGGAAGGTATTCTCCCACCTGTTGCCTGTCATTTCCCGGTGCCTGGGGACTGCTTGGGCAGCGTGCTCCCGTCAGCCTGGCCGCAGGGACCTGAGCCGAGTGCATTTGAACCTGGCAGTGCTGACGGCGCAGGAGAGAGAGGACAGCCTTCTCCCGTGGTAGCTCTGGGAGGCCCCGGTCCATATCACCGCACGGACAGGGAGCCGGGGCCACGGAGGGGGACCACGTGCATGCCCCGTTGACTCCCCTGGTGATGGGCACTGGGCAGGAGGCCATGCCAAGTGGCTCTAAGGGATTCTGTGATGGGACAGAGAGAAGCTGCTAGAGGAGGAAATAGTAGGTTTTTGCTTTCTCTGATAGAGCATCTAATTAAGTACTATATATATATGTGTGTGTGTGTGTGTATGTGTGTGTGTGTATGTATAAATATAAATATATATACTTCTGTTTGTGGGTACTTTAGGAAAGTCATCTGTAGTAACTGTAAATATTAACCGCTATCCCACTCTCCTCCTGCCAGTCAGAATCACACTGTGGCCAGGGAAGCCCGTGGCTTCCCTCATACACTCTTGGAGTGCAGATTCTTTGGAAATTGAGCTCCAATGCTTTGTTGGAGTATGGCCCGGTCCCAGGCCCCTCACCCTCTTGTAGTATCTCCACCCCAGATAGGACAGAGCAGGGGCAGTTTCTCCTTGGGCCCTGCCCAGGGGCTCGGGGCCTCAGGACAAACCACTGAAGGGGCCTTGCGTTTTGACCTGATGTAGGCACCTCAGGGTCCACATCAAGCCTGCTCATCCCTGAAAAGCCAGGCCTTGCTTGCATGAGTAGAGGCTGTGCCACAGGGCCTTAAAGAGCAGCTGCCCCCGTTGTTCTACAGATGAGGAAAGCAGCCCAGAGAGGGCAAACGGCTGGCCTAGGGCCACACAGCAGGTCTCTCCAGGGCAAAGCCATGCCCAGTCGTTGGAAGGGTTGGCTCCCAGAGTGTTCTCTCTGCTGTACCACATCTCCTCCCTCGCGCAATCACCTTTTCTCCTCTGAGTCAGAGAAGTCTGGGGATCGGATCAAGTTCCCCCACATCCTGCTCAGCCAGAAACCCAGTGCCTAAGATGGAGTTAGCTGAGACCCCCTCTGCCCTGCCCTTGTACCAAGGCCTGGGGTCTTTCTAGTTTCTGAGGCTTGGCTAAAAATGGTCTGTATTTTCAAGTAAAACAAATATCAACATTCTAATGAGCACAGAATTTTTTAATGAGCTCACATCACCGACTCCAGGTTGCCTCTGGTTGTTTATTCCTCCTCGCCCTCGGACCTAGGCCGGCCGATTCGACATGACTGTGGGTGAAGAAATGGCCTTGGCATCTTTAGGACGGTGAAGGTTGAGGGTGAAGAGGCAGGCCTTGGTGAAAAGGCAGGTAATGGCACATTTCACCATCCAAAATAGGGCTCAGAACTACCGGATTACTTGTTCTTACTCAACTGCTGAGCCCCCAGCCTGGCTGGCGCTGCCCACAATCACTTAGGCTGGGGGAGCCTCTGCCTTTGGGGAGGGTCAGTGCCCTTGATGAGCTCTGCTGGAGGAGGAGGAGCCAGCCTGAGATTCCAGAAAAAGGCCTGCCTTCTCTTTGTCAAGCATTGAGCACTAGAGACACCATCCTCCAGATTGAGCCTGGCAACAGCCACCCGATGGAGGGATCTGGAGGGCTTTTGCTTCTTAAAGATTTTTTTTTTAAACATCTCAAAAAATCAGAGAGGAGCAGAAAGAGTGCTTAACTTTTCTGGAGCTCTTCTTGCTGTTCCTTTAGGTGCTTTCTAGCCATTACACTTACCCACTAACCTACTGCCCTGTCCTTTCCATGGGTGTCCCTCTCCCCCCACAGCTGATACCACCATGTTAAATACTCAGGGTGGAGTGGGTGGGTGGCCCCTCCCATGGTCAAGCCTTTCTGGAGCCCTCACCCCCCAGGAGGATGAGGCAGCCAGCTCTCCAGCAGTCACCATCGGTGCCCAGTAAAACTGCCTCCTGGACCCTCTGGACCCTCTGACTAATATAAAGTCCAGGTGGGTCAGTCCTTCAGAATCTCCACATTGGCTCTGGCTGGGGGGCTTGCGTGTATCCCACCTGCAAAACCCAAAGCGGTCCCTGATCTTCTGTGGCTGGTGGGCCTGGGGAGAGCTCCCTGGACCACAGGCACATTTCTCCAAGTTTCCATTTTGTTGGAGTTGACGGCGGCTTGACTGACAGCAGGGTGACCCTTGCACCTGGTTGAAAAAGGACATGGTTAAAAAAGACATGACTTTGCTACAAGACCATCCCAAGCTGCTGTTCCATGGAAAAATCAGGGTCTGTGAAAAGAAGGCAGACAGGGGGCTGCAGGAGTCTCCTGGTCGTCTGAGACACTGAGCTAGAAGTCGGCATACCCCCAAGCCCAGCTTGAGCCTTGAACTGCAGCAGACCCCACCCCGGCCGAGCTGCCCTCTCCCTGGCCCTGATCCCAGTCCCTGGGCCAGCAACAGCATACTGCACTCCCAAGGGGAGTGTGGAGGAGCAGGTTTCTGGCGGCCAGAGCCTCGCCACTCAGCCAGGACCAAGCAAGGTGTCATCTCGTGGTCCTGCCTCCCCTGTTCCCACGCCACAATAGGGCAGCTGCGAGCAGCCCCTCCCTCCCCATTCCCATCACTTCCCTCTGAGGAAAGGGAAGGAATTTCCCCAGTTCACGTGTCAAACCTTCACAGCTCTGGCACTGCACCAGCCTCTTTCCTCCTCGGGTCTTCATTTATTCTCTAAACTACTGGCATTGCCTCATACCTGCCTAGCCTCTGTCCCCTCACCCCAAGGCAGGTGGCATTTGCCGGTGGGGTCACTACTTTTTCCCTGAACTCTGACTCCCCAATGAGACAATCATTCCCAGCTCCTCCCCCACATCCGTGGTGACAGGCCTTTGTGTTGATTTGTGACACGCAAATAAAGTAGAACCCAAATATCAGCCAGAAGCCTCCAGAGGGCCTCTGGCCAACAGGCTGTATTGGAAAGGGAGCACACCCCGCCCCTCTTATGAAGCAGTTTCCCATCTCGCCTACCTGGACCCTCCTCTTCCTCCTCCTCTTCCCTCCCCTGAGAGCTGCAGCTTCTGTGGGGGGGGGGGGGGGCAGCTCCTTGCTCACTGGGCCTTTTCTGCAAAGAGAGTCCCTAGGCCCTGGCAGGAGACTTAAGCCAACCATCCTGAGTGTTTAACTGAAGGACTGGATCTCTATTCCAGCTCCCCCATCACCCCAGGCAGAAAAATAAGATGCCAGAATAATTTGAGCCATTTGGTAAACACACTGCATCCCACTATGTGCATGGCTCCTAAGAGGCTAGGGGCCAGGCCTACCCAGAGAGGCCACAGCCAGGGGTGCTTGTCAAAGAGATAAAGACAGGCCGAGCCTGCGTTCTCTGCCCATGGGGGCGGGCTCAGGGAAAGGGGCGCCTCCCTCCAACCTGATCTCAGAACCTAGGGGGCCCGAGGGCACCCCAGAGAAGCTGCAGCCAGCCAGCCTCACACTGGCTGCCTTCCCCTCCAAGAGAGGGGTGTCCACGCAGAGGAAGGCTCCAGCTAGGACCAGGGCTCCCCCTCACCCTTGCCTCACCCACAGGAAGGGGCTCCTTCCTTCTTACCCAGCGCCCCTGCCCATCTCCCTCCTCAACACCTTGCTGGGAAAGTTTGAACAACCTGCTCAGCACAGCTTACATGGGGGCCTGTCTCTTACCAAAGATACCCACGGGGACCACTCGGCCCTAATGACTGTGGCAGCCAGAGGCAAAAGGACTTGATGTCTGAGGCAGTAGTTCCCCCCCACACACACACACACACTTTCTGCATGGCCACCTCTGCCGTGACTGCACCCCGAATCGGCCGCCCACCCCGGAATGGGTCTGAGCACCTGCTGCATGCCGGGCCAGGCCTGGGTTTGCTTTGCTGTCCTGCCTCGCTTCCTGGACACAGGCATGGTGCAGCTGTCCCGCCCCGACGGGCCCTGTGCAGCAGGACTCCCGGTTTCCCTGCGCCCACCCAGGGCCAGACCATACTGGCCTGGGACCCCTAGAGCAACCCTCTGAAATTGTCTCAGCAGGAAGAAACGAGAGAAGGTGGAGAAGGCTCATGCAGTGCCGCCTGGTGCCGGGCTCTAGGCTCAACTCTTTACAGACACCCAGACGCCCCTAGCCTGTCAGGAGGTGGGGCAGCCCATGCTCCAGGTTTGGGAGTTGAGACTCAGAAAGGCCTGGTGACATGCCCTAGGCAAATGGGCAGTCAGTCATGGAATTGGGAGTCAGACCCTAACCCATCTCATTCCAAGGAGGAAATGTTTCTTTGTGAAAAGTGGATTAATCTGAATTTTACAGATTGGGAGAATCAGCCAGGTCACCTGTGGTAGTGAGGAGTCTGGGAACAGGGACCTGAGGCTAAAGAAGGAGTGGGCAGAGGGGGAGGGTGTAGTAACCACGGTGACCCCACCTCCCTCCCCAGCAAGTACTAAAAGCACCTTCAGAGGAAGGGCAGGTTTTGCTTTCTCCGCTGGGGAACCAGTATTTACTGATCAAACACGAAATTCTGCTGGGTGCTGAAGCCAGATGCTCAAAAGCTCAGGAGTAGCCAGTGCCATGCGCTCAGCCAAGTCCCTGGTCACACTCCTGGGAATGGCGAATGTCCTTCCCGCCACTTCGCTGCAGACTGCAGCACACACGCGTTACCCAGAACGCCAGGGGCACATGGTGCCATGAGAAGCAGGGAAAAAAGAAGAGTGCCGACTGATGGCTGGGGTTCTGGGTTTCGGTCCAGAGGTCACATAGAGCTGCAGGTAAATGTATTCCTTAAACAATCTGAGCAGAGCCCAGTCCATGTTGGTCCAGAAGCGAGATGTCCACACCCCTCCAGGGGTGGGTGGGGGCCCCAGAGAGGGGCATGTGGGGCTCCGTGGCTGTATCGTCCAGGCGCTCTGACAGTAACTGCACAGGAGAGACAAATAGCAGCACAAGCATTCTTTTCTTTTAGTTGCCTCGAATATTCAAAGCTTTGCTCCACCACGTTCCCACATATGCATGTAATTAGTCATTTGTGAAAATCACTTTAATAATAAACAAAAAATGAAACCAAAACACTGCCTTTGTCTCTTATTCATCAGAGACCATGCCTGGGGGAGAAAAAGGTTACCAGAATCCAGGAAAAAACAAAACAAAACAGAAACTTCCTTGACTCTAGATCCAGGAAACAGCCATGTTCTTAATGAGCTGCCGGAAAGGAAAATTCCTGTGCTTCCGATCCCATTCCTCCTTCTGACTGGCACTGTAGCAAGAGACTCCTCTACGCCCGGGGTTACCCTAGGGCTCCTGGTCACAGCAAGCCTCAGGGAATCTGGACCCTTTCCAAATTAGAAGAGAATGCAGTGAGCGTGTGTGCATGTGCATACCTGTGTGCCCTGCTCTTTGGAATATGGTTCAGGGCTTTTATCAGATTCTCAAATCTGGAACCCCAAAAAGTCTGTGAACCACTCCTCTCTTCAGTAAAGCGGCTAACCCTTTGGCATCACGTACCCAGTGAAAAAAAACAATTTTATAAACTGTTATTAATAATCCACATTAAAAGGACAGGGTGAACACCAGCTCATTTCTTTAACACGGAGTTTAAATCTCTAACGAGAATACAGTGATTTCGTCTGTTGAGCACAGAACAGAACATTTCTACCAATTTCTACCAAAGCTCCCAGGGAGGTAGGATCAAAGATTAGGCCTCTTCAAGCTGGAAAATGAGCTGAGATGCAGCCTAGCCTAGCTCAAAAATGTGAGGGCAGTATCGGGGTAAATGTGGATATCCAAATCCAAAGTACAAGTGACAAATTCGATCCAAAATCCAAGTGATCAAGACAGCAGAGTCCCAAGGCCAGGGTGGTGGCTGATTGTGACCTTGCTGTGGGTGCCGTGGGGATTCAGGAGGCCACCAGATGGGGTGAAAACATCTGGCCTCTTGCACGTTGCAGCGTTGCTGGATTTTCTCTCTCTGAACTCTAAGAAAGCTCAGTGATCAAACTCAGACATATTGTTTTTTTCTCTCCATTTTAGGATTAAAAGATTTAATGTTTAATATTCACACAAATGCAATTCACATTTTAAAGCAGTCATTTTTAAACTTAACGGATTTTTTAACAAATTGATGATCAAGAGCTCTACAATTCATAGACCATGAGAGACGACCTGACCCCTTCTGTGGATGGCAGAGCCTGAAATTCCTGCATGCAGCCTCCACGGGGCCCATGGACCCCAGAAAAGCAAACCCAGATCCTGTGCAGAGGAAAGACACCCCAATTTAGATCCTCAGCAGTGCCACAGATAAAACACAATGTCAGTTAGTAAACACACAAGGAAATAAGCTGTGAATGAGAATGAAGCAGAAATAGCAAGTAACAAATTCAGAACCCTAAAAATTTAAGATACTGTGTTAGATATAGGCCATAAAATAACAATATATAGGATGTAAATAAATAAAAGATTAAATTTTTAATAGAACAAGGAATATGAGGCTTTCAAAAATGGAGAGGTAAATATGAAAAAAAACTTCTAGAAATGAGAAATATAATAGTAAAAATGAAAACATCAGTGGGGCATTTTTCCCAGAGAAATGGAGACATAGGTCCATTAAAAACATGGACACAATGTTCAAAATAGCTTTATTTGTAATAGTCAACACTGGAAATGACACCGACGTCCTTCAGTGGATGAATGGCTAAACAAACTGTGGTACATTCCCACCATGGAATACAGCTCAGCAATAGAAAGAAACAAACTCTTGATGCACCGAACAACTTGAATAGATGCCAAGGGAACTATGATGAGTGAAAAAAGACAATTGCCAAAAGGTACATCCTGTTTGGTTCCATTTATATGACATTCCCCAAATTATAAAATTACAGAGATGAGAACAGCTTAATGGCTACCGAGGATTAGGGGTGGGGGAGATGGGAGTGAGGTGACTATAAAGGGAAGGCATAAGGGATCTTTGTCGTGAATCCATTCTCTATCTCAACTGTGGTGGTACTTACACAAATCTGTACACGTGATGAAATTGCATGGAATTCCACACACACACACAGATGAGTGCAGGGGAAATTGGTGAAATCTGAATACAGTCAGTAGATTGTACCAGTCAGTTTCTTCATTTTCCCATTTTACTGTAGTTATGTAAGATGTAACTATTGGGGGGAAATGAGTAAAGGATATAAAAGACCTTTCTGTATTAATTTTGCAAAGAACTCAATGGATGGGTTAAACTAAACATAGTTAAGCAATATTAATTAATCACAAGATAGATCTAAATAAATTCTTCAGAATGTAACACAAAGAGATGAGGAAAAGGACCGTAGGAAAAACAATGAAGAGAAATGGAGGCGAAAATGAGGAAGTAATGAACAGCCTTAACTGGAGTCCCAGAATTGGAAAATAAGCTCAGTGAATGAGAGGCAAAATCTGAAGAGATCATGGCTGAGAATTTTTACAAAAATATTGAAAGAGTTACTCCATAGATTTAAAAAAAAGCTGGTATCCCAAACAGAATAAAAACAAAGAAAAATTAACACCTAGATAAATGATTGTGAGTCCACAGAACACCAAAGGCCAAGAGAAGATCTTAGAAGCAGTTAGAGAGAAAGGACATGCCATCTATCAAGAAATCACGGTTTAGTATAAAAGCCAGGAGACAATGGAATTATATCTTCAACATGTTAAGAGACAATAAGCATGAACCTGTAATTATTTAGTCAATAAATAGATTTCAAAGATGGGTAACAAGAAATAAACATATTTTCAGATTATACAGAGAGAATTTTACACCTCTACTAAAGGGACTTTTAAAGCATGTATGTCACAGAAGGATGATCTGAGATATAGAAGAAATGGTAAGAAAAATTAAATCATAAACATGTATGTAAATCCAAACATATTGTTTAATCATAAAATAGTCTAAATTAAGGAGGAATAAAAGAACAGAACTAAAGTATTGGTCTCAGTTAGTGCGTAAATTGGGAGAGGGTAATCTGAGTTAAATTGTTCTAAGATCCTTGAATGATTCCAGAGGAGGATGAAAATATTTAACTTTAGACTTTCTTATATTAAATATAAAATTTCATAGGCTAATGTTTCCGTTATCTAACATTGCATTAAAAATACAACCCCGTGTGTTGATGTAAATGACCATGTAACCCCACAAGAGAATAATGTGCAACCACTAACAATGATTTTGTTCAGTAAACTTCATCAACGGGGAGAGATAGTCCTGGCTAAATGTCCAAGTAAAAGGGCAGGCCATGAAAGTGTGTACATGACCCCAACACATCTGAAAAGCTGCACCCCAACTGCCCCACCCCGCACTCTTCCCTCCCAAACCTCACATTGCTGTGGCTTGAAATCTTAGAGGCAGCAGCTAAACATAACAAAGTTAATGATTACAGAATTGTGTACATGCTGATGCCAGTTTTGTGAAACATTTAACAGAGGACAGAGCAGCCTGCAGAGACAAAACCTCCTGGAAAATTAGCAGGGCTTCTTCCCAGCTGGTGAGGGTATGAGGGATTCCTCTTTTTGCTTCTCTATAATTTGCAATTGTTTAATAATGATTGTGTATGACTTGTACAATCTTTTAAAAATTAAATTTTATCATGTTTTCTCAGTTTGCATATGAGGCATTCCAGGCTCTAACCTTTGGGTCTTCCAGCTAAGGATGCAGAGTTGGAGATGCTATCCCGTCTGTGTCTGAATTCTTTATGCAAAGAATCCGTGAGCATCTGTACACTCTTCTCAGTGTACAGTATGTGTCTTGACTGATGCATAGAGTCATGTAACCATCGCCACAATGAAGGTACAAATTAGTTTTCTTACCCCATAAAAATTCCTCTATTCTGACCCTTTGTGTCCAATCCCCCTGTATCCCAGCAAGCACTGAACTGTCCTCTGTTATTATAGTTTTGACTTTTTTCAGAGTGCCATATAAGTGACAGCAGATGGTATGGAGCCTTTGGAGACTGGCTTCCTTCAGTTAGTATAATGTATTTGAAAAGCATCCATCTCAGTAGTTCATCCTTTTTAACTGCTGAGTAGTTTTTCATTGTGTGGATGCATCATGATTTTCATTCCACTCACAAGTTAAAGGGCATCTGAGCTGTTTCCAATTTGGGTGACTCTGAATAAAAGGGCTAGAAGCATTTAAAAAATTAACCCAAAATAGAGTGGTAGAAAACATCCACTTATGCTCACAGATTCTTTGCATAAGGACTTCAGGTGGGATAGCTTGTTTCAGCATCTTCAGGTCTGCATCCTCAGCTGGAAGCCCAGAGGCTAAAGCCTGGAATCATCTGGAGCTTCCTCACCCATATGTCTTGAAAATAAAAGGATGGAAAAAGGCTTGCCAGTAAACAGTAGCTAAGAGAAAAGGCTAAAGTAACCACATTAATATCAAATAAAATAGACTTTAAGACAAAAAGCATTACAAGGGGCAAGGAGGATCACTATATAATGACAAAAGGTTTAATTCATCTGGGAAATATAATTCTAAACTTTTATACACCTAAGCAAAAATTGAGAGGGCTACAGAGAGCAAATCACAAATCTCTCATCATAGTGGAAACATAATTCCTACACTTGATCTAACAGACGTACACTGAACCCTTCACTCAGTAGCAACTGCACATGCTTCACAAGCTCATATGGAACATTTACAAAAATAGGTCATGTGTACTACCATAAAGTAAGCCTCAACGAGTTTCAAATAATTGGGATCACACCATCACCTTCCTTGATCACGTACAGAAACAGATAAAAACAAGAAAGAAAGAAGGAGATGGCAGCAAGATGGCAATTCCTGGCAGGCAGTCTGGGCTTATTTTGCCAAAGAAAGCACAGCAGTTGCACCCTGTTTTGCAAAAACCATCAGTGCTTCACAGGGGAATTTTATCAAACATTCCAAAAAGAACTTACAACAATCCTGCTCAATTTTTTCCAAAAAATTGAGGAAAAAGGAATTCTACCTAACTCATTTTATGAAGCTACTATCACTTTAATACCAAAACTGGATAAAGATGCTATAAGAAAAGAAAACTACAGGCCAATCTCCCTAATGAACATAGATGCAAAAATTCTCAATAAAATTTTGGCAAATCGAACCCAAAATACATTAAAAGAATTATACTGGGTAGTGCAACAGTGGCTCAGTGGCAGAATTCTCACCTGCTATACCAGAGACCCAGGTTCAATTTCTGGAGCCTGCCCATGCCAAAAAAAATTAAAGATAAAGATAAAAGAATTATACAACACGACCAAGTGGGGTTTATACCAGGAATGCAAAGATGGTTCAACACAAGAAAATCAATTAATGTAATACAACACATTAACAAATCGAAAGGGGAAAATCACATGGTCATCTCAATTGATGCAGAAAAAGCATTAGACAAAATTCAGCATCCTTTTCTGATAAAAACACTTCAAAAGATAGGAATTAAAGGTAAATTCCTCAATATGATAAAGGGAATATATGAAAAAACTGACAGCCAGCATCATACTCAATAGAGAGAGACTGACGCTTTCCCCCTAAGATCAGGAATGAGACAAGGATGCCCACTGTCACCACTATTAGTCAACATTGTGCTAGAAGTTCTAGCTAGAGCACTCAGGCAGGACAAAGAAATAAAAGGCATCCACATTGGAAAGGAAGAAGTAAAACTTTCATTATTTGTAGATGACATGATACTACACTTGGAAAACCCTGAGAAATCTACAGCAAAGTTACTTGAGTTAATAAGCAAATTCAGCAAGGTGGTGGGATATAAAATTAATGTGCAAAAATCAGTAACATTTCTATACAGAAATAGAAAGAAGTCAGTTAAGGGAAAAATCCATTCAAAATAGCAACTAAAAGAATCAAGTACTTAGGAATGAACTTAACTAGGTATGTAAAGAACTTGTACACAGAAAACTGTATAACATTGCTAAAAGAAATCAAAGACCTGAATATGTGGAAAGACATTCCCTGCTCATGGATAGGAGGGCTAAATATAGTTTGGATGTCAGTTCTACCCAAATTAATCTACAGATTCAATGCAGTACCAATCAAAATTCCAACAACCTACTTTGAAAACTTGGAAAAACTAATTATCAAATTCATCCAGAAGGGAAAGAAACACCGAATAGCTAAAAACAGCCTAAAGAAGAAGAATGAAGTTGGAGGATTAACACTCCCAGTTTTTAAAACTTATTATAAAGCCACCAGTGATCAAAGCAGCACTAGCACAAAGACAGAAGTATTGATCAATGGAATCGGATCAAAAGTGCAGAAATAGACCAACAAATCTATGGTCAACTGATTTTTGACAAGGCCCCCAAATCCTCTGAACTGGGACAAAATAGTCTTTTCAACAAATGGGCGTGGGAGACCTGGCTATCAATAGCCATAAGAATGAAAAAGGACCCCTACACAAAAATTAACTCAAAGTGGATCAAACACCTAAATATAAGAGCTAGCACCATAAAGCTTCTAGAAGAAAATGTAGGGAAACATCTTCAAGACCTAGTAATAGGAAGTAGTTTCCTAAACTTTACACCCAAGGCACAAGCAACAAAAGAAAAAAATAAATAAATAGGAATTCCTCAAAATCAAATGCTTCTGCACCTCAAAAGACTTTGTGAAAAAGGTGAAGAGGCAACCAACTCAATGGGAGAAAATATTTGGAAATCACATATTGGACAAAGGTTTAATATCCTGTATACATAAAGAAATCATACCACTCAACAACAAAAGAACAAACAACTCAATTATAAAATGACCTAAAGATATGAATAGGCATTTTTCTGAAGAGCAAATACAGATGGCTCAAAAGCAACATGAAGAGATGTGCATTTTCATTGGCTATAAGGGAAATGCAGATCAAGACTACAATGAAATACCACCTCACACCTATAAGAATGGCTGCTATTAAACAAACAGGAAACTATAAATGCTGCAGAGGATGCGGAGAAATTGAGACACTTACGCACTGCTGGTGGGAATGCATAATGGTGCAGCCACTATGAGAGACCGTTTGGCAGTTCCTTAGGAAACTAAATATCGAGATGCCCTATGACCCAGCAATAGCAGTACTTGGTATATACCCAGAAGAACTGAAAGCAACGACACAAACAGACATTTGCACACCGATGTTCATAGCAGCATTATTCACAATCGCCAAAAGATGGAAACAAACCAAATGCCCATCAACAGACGAATGGATCAACAAAATGTGGTATATACAAACGAAGAAATATTATTCAGCAGTAAGACAAAATGATGTCCTGAAGCATATGACAAGATGGATGAGCCTTGAGGACATAAAGCTGAGTGAAATAAGCCAGACACAAAAGGATAGATACTGTATGATTCCATTTTTATGACCATGGTAAAGGTAAAATCAGAGACTTATAATACAGAATATAGGGGACTTAGAGATACATAGAAGCTAGAGATGGGTGAACGCTGAGCTAATGAGGTTGAACTCAAATGTAAGGGAATAGATAGGAGTGAGGGTGGTTCTCTAGTGGATCTCTAAATAATATTACCATATTGAAGATGAACAAGATTGAAAGGGGTTGTATAGATCTACGTGTCCCACTGATTAACACTAGAAATATAAATTAGTTCTTGCAAGAACTACTTCAAAGGTATGATTCGTGTACAAAGAGTGTTTAACCCCAGGGTACAAGGGGAAAACTGCTAATGCATTCTATGGGCTGTTTAAAAGGAAACCATCAGCACTACCACAGCAACAGCAGAGGTAAATAATGGGGGGAGGGAAAAGAGTTAAGGAGAGGTTTCGATTTTCTATTTGGCAAGGGTGTTTTTATTGGTTATGTTTCTCTTGGGAACAATGAAATTATCTAAAATAGAGAGTGTTGATAGACTGAGGACTTTGGGCCCTCTACACAATGCCCCATCAATGGAGGCGGATGAGGGATGCACTGACTGAGAAGTAGATTGGTGAACAATGGTGAATACATATGATCGAATGTTGTGCTGCTACAAAAAGGAACGAAGTTGTGAGGCATGCAGTGATGTGAATGAACCTGTGGGCCATTTGGTGAGACAAAATAAGCCAGAAATGAAAGACCAATTATGGTATGGTCTCCTTTAGAAAATGCTTATTAGAAAACAGGGGCCTAGAATGTAAACTTTATAGCACATGCATTTAGTCCAGAGTGGTAATTATTATTTTGGGATTTAGAGAAGCTGTTTCATATATATATATATATATATATAACCTGATATTTAGATATAAGAATGAAGACAATCAGTTGGGGTTAAAGTAATTCAGAACACAGAGGTAACAAAGACGTGTATATTTTAGAGACACACATACTCTTTGAAACCAAAGAAAGGAAAGTTTATTTGGTCTGGAAACTAAATTTTCTGTAGCACATAATCTAACTCAACCTATCTGTATTGCTTATTTGAACAAATGAAACACAGGGAGCCCAGAATAAGAAAGAGGTCCATTAATCCTGTGTAGTTTAATGTAATGCCTGAAGACATCCTAGAGTATATTAAACAGATAATCAAAAAGTATTGGCAAAGTCCACTGAGGGATGGGAGAAAAAATATGGAACTATTAAAGTTTACCATCAGGGAATGCCCTGATACTGTGTCAAACTTTAGGAACACCCAAATCAATAGGTCAAGCCCTTGATCTTGAGGCTTATTCTTATGATGCTTATGTAGGTAGTGAAGAAGCTTAGCCTACCTATAAATATGGCTAGGAGTTACTTCTGGAGGACCTCTTTTGTTGCTCTGATGTGGCCTCACTCTCTCTAAGCCCAACACTGAAAGTGAAATCATTGTCATCCCCCTACATGGGGACATGCCATCCAGGAATGACTTTCTCCCTGGCAGTGTGGGAAATGACTCCCAGGGATGAATCTGGCCCTGGCACGGTGGGATCAATTCCATCCTGATCAAAAGGGGGAAAAGAAGTGTAACAAATTATCAGTGGCAGAGAGAGTTCAAATAGAGTCAAGAGGCTACTCTGGAGGTTGCTCTTACGCAAGCTTCAGGTAGACCTTGCTACCTATCATAACCTGCCAACCCCAAACCAGGACCATTCCAGCCAATCCTAAAGAACACCTAGGGCAATATGTAAGATTCCACAAGGGTTCCATGCACTAGAGTAACTTTCCAGAAACCTACAACCTGCAACCTCCAGAGGGGTCCATGGACCAGATAAGTCCTGCAAATTAGCCCAGCCGGTCCAGAACATCAGATAGTTCCATCTCCCTACCCCATATTATTGACAGTCCTTGCAACATGAAAAAATTAGAATGGCCATAGCCCAAACACCCCTAAAGAGAGGGATAGAAAAATTGAAGATGATGGTGGAGTTATAGAGAGAAAATAGGGTTTAACAAATGAGTATTCTTACTAAATCATCAAATTGATGACTCTTAGTCTCCAGTGTCTTAGAGCAGCTAGAAGTAAAAATGTAAAATTGTGAATTGTAACCCATACCAAATTCTGAAATATGTTGTATAATTGTGATGCTGTGCTTTGAAATTTATTTGCTTTCTTATATATATGTGTTTTTTTACAAAAAAGAAAAAAAGTCTATTGTGATGATAAAAAATATTTATACCTTCTAATCTCCTATGTTCTGGAGCAGCAAGAAGGAAAAATCTGAGATTTTTCAAGGTAGCATATAACAAATTCTGGGATGTATCCTGTAACTACTTGTTGAGGGGTGCTTTGAAAACTATTGCTTTTTTCTTTCTTTGCTTTATATATATGTTCTATTATACAATAAGAAAAGTTTTTTAAAAGGTCACACCCACAATTGGGTGTGCCACATTTCTGTGAAGATAATCTAATAAAAAATTTCCACCCCACAATATTGAGTCAGGATTAAAAGAAACGGCTCCTACCACAAAATTGGATCAGGATTAAAACATGGCTTTTCTGAGGGACATAATAGCTTCAAACCCGCACAGTGGCAATAATCCTCAAACTGACCTGTAGATCCCACACAATCACAACTCCAAAGGCCTTTTTTTTTGCAGAATTTGATCCTAAAATTCAAATGGCAGTGCGAGGGACCCAGAATAGGCAAAACAATCTTGAAAAAGAAGAACAATTTTGGAAGACTCACACTTCCCAATTTCAAAACTTACCACAAAGCAGCAGTAATGAAGAGGGCATGGTACTGCGAAAGACAGACATGCAGACCAACGGAATAGAACTGAGAGCCCAGAAACGAATCCTTAAATTTGTGGTCAGGTGATTTTCCACAAGGGTGCTGAGACAAATCAATAGGGAAAGAATGGTCTTTTCAACAAATGGTGCTGCGGCAACTGAATACCCGCACGCAAACGGATGAAAGGCCTTTTGCAGGGGATTTGGGGGGTGGGGGGTGGGGAGCGGGTAATGGGAAGTCATCGCTGACCGGCATGGACAGAGCGCCTTTTAGGATTGATGAAAATGCTCCGGAATTACATCGAGGCGATGGTTGTATGTCTTTGTGGATAAGTGTCACCGCTGAATGGTACCCTTTAAAAGGGTGAATTTTCCGGTATGTGAACTGTATATACCTCTCCCCACCAAAAACAACCATAATGTGGAATGGAAAAGAGTAAATCCCATATCTTAAATTTTCAAAAACAAGCAAAACTAAACAGTAGGTTATTTAATTGAACGCACACTCACATGGGATCAAAGAATTTAAAAACCGTGGGGATGAAATGCTACCCGGGCCAGAGCAGTGATTTCCCCCGCGGGGAGGCGGAAGGTGAATAAACAACGGGGAGACCCGCGCCTGCCCGTGACCGTGACCGGTGGGGGCAGTGTCGTCGCGCGTGGGTCAGAAGTCTGAAGAGTGATGAAAGGGGCCGCGGCGCTGGGGCCCGTGTCCGCGGGAAAGGGCGGCTGCTGACCCTGGCAGAGGAGCCATGAGGCCGCGGTCCTGACTTCGGCTCCGTGTTGTCGGGGAAACCATTTCCTAGAGGCACCTCCGGTACAACCCCCAAGGGCAGACCGGGCTCAAGGCTTTGGAGAGGAACAGAGGATGGAAGGGCCTTTTTCCCTCTGATGTTTTTTTCCTTTCTCTCTCTCTTTCCCTGGGAGCTGAGGGGAGCTGAGAGGTAATGTTACGGAGACTAAACGCACATTCCGCAGGCCGCCACTGCAAACCGCTGTTCAGTCATCTTGAGGCCTGGCTGGTGCCCCCACCACCATCTGCAGACGCTGCAGCAGCCACGAATGCCCTCTGGGCTTTCTTCTCACCCCCGGCTCTGAGCGCGGTGCCTCCTCTGCCCTGCGTGCTCCGTGCAGGTCCTCTCGCTGGGCGGGCATGGACACCCCGGGCCTCGGCCTCCTGCCCCAGCCCCTCCTGTTTCCACCAGGGGCAGAGCTGAGTCCCTGCGGCCCAGGTGCAGCGGGTTGGTGGAGTCACCAAATCAGATTTCTGATCCTGCGGAGACATAAGCCCAACGCTGCACCGCGGGGGAGTCTCCCCAGTGTCATCTTAGGAGGGCTTTCGGCCAGAGGCAGGTCTGGGCTTGGTGTGATCCCTTTGATCCTTTCTTCAGCAGGTCTGTAGTGAATGTGCATGGGTGGGTGGATGGATGGATGGATGGATGGATGGATGGATGGATGGATGGGTGGGTGGATAGACAGAGGACAAAGGAGGGAGGGAGAGAGAGAAAGCAAAAAGATAGAAATAGGAGATTGATAGATCAATAGATAGGTGGACAACCTATATATATTAGATAAATGACTGGCAGAAACATGATGAATATAGAGGTATATAGATGATAGATTATAAAGATGATTGATAAATAGATATAAATGACTGATAGATGATAGATGACAGGTAGATAGATGATTGATAGATGATAGAGACATGATAGACTGATGGACAGACATAGATAGATGGATTGATGAGAGATGACAGCTGTCTGGATGGAAATTGTCGTAGCCTGCTAACATGCCTTTGAGTCCACTCATTCAACAGCATGAGATTTACTGAATTTCCTCAAAGTTATGATCGCTGGGATGAGAAGTGGAGAAACAGCAATGAGCATGGAGCCTCAGCACTGGGGGAGGCAATGTCTTGGAGCAACTTCTCACATACCTGTCCGGTGCGCTAAGTCCCCAAGGGAAAAGTACAGGGCACTCTGACCGCATCTGACAGCTGGTACCTTAGCTGATGTAACAGGTCACTGCCCAACCTCAGCAGCCCACATCACTTTCCATGCACATCAAATTCAGAATAGGTATTCCTGGGGGACAGACAGTTAGCCTGGGAGTAGTGCAGCAGCGGCTCCACCCACCTCCAATCTGAGGCTCCCTCACCTCAGCAGAGGCGAGAATGTGGACGGTCCTGTGGCAGAGTGTGCAGGCCAGGCTGGAAGGGCTCTCGGTGCTTCTCTCACATTCCAGTGTTAGAAATCCGCCACCTCCTCGCGGTCACTGGGTAATGCAGTGTCACGGCATGCCCAGTCAGAGGGGAGCAGGTATGGTGCGCATCCAATCTCTGCCCAGTGTGGGAAGGTGAGGGAGGGCTCCTGGAGGACATGGCATTTGAGCTGAGACCTGAAGAATGAACGGAATTTAACCAGGTAGGGAGGGGACAAGAGTTTTCAGACAGAAGGAACAGCATACACCGAACCCCTGAGACAGAGGGGATGGGATGCATGCTAAGAGCTGAAGAAGGCCAGAGAGGCAGGAGTCCAAAGAATGAGAGGAAAAGTGTGGCGAAAGGAGGCTGAAGAGGTTGGCAGGAACAGGGTCACACAGCGCCTTGGAGTCACATGAAGGACTGGGTTTTTATTCCTGCAGCACTGGGTAACCACGATGGGTTTCAAGCAAGGATCTGATGTGACTGGGTTTGCATTTGGAGAGCAGCACGTAAAACAGGCCTGTCTACCAGAGCATCACATTCCCCTGGTTACATGACCCAGTCAGAGCCTGGGAAAACTAGTGAGATTCAGGTTCCCTTCCCCAGTGAGACCTGATCCCCAGGAGGAGCGAGGCTGGAGCTGCTGCAGCCATTTAGTACCATGAGGGAAAAGCCATCAGAAATGAAGCCAGGGGAGAGAGGCCAAGATGGCGGCTTAGCAATGTGTGTGTTTTAGTTTGTCCTCCAGAACAACTACTAAATAACCAGAAACAGTACAGAACAGCTCTCGGGCCCACGTCAGTGACCGGACACACAGCATTCCCCAGTCTGGACCAGCTGGACTGGCTGTGAGCCCCCCCAAAACTGTGAGTTCCCCAAGCCGTGGCGGCCAGTGCCCGGCACCACTCCCCCACAGGCGGCTTCCCAGAGGGAAGGGAAAGAGACTCTAAACCTAGTCAAGGCAGAGGTCGCTCACTGGGCTCACGGAAAAAGAGGAAAGGGGAGAAAACAGAGGTTTTAGTGGCTGTGTTTCTACGGAGACTTGGCAGCCTCTGGATTCAGCGGCGGGACTTCTTGGGCTGCAACTGCCCCAGGCATAGGCAGAAACAGGCTGCCTTCAGGTCTGTCTCACACCTGTGCCTTCCCCAGGGGAGGGGTGGAGCCCAACTCAGGTGGAATACCTCTCTCAAGGAATTCAGACCCCAGGGCTGGGCAATTTGAAGCCATTAAAACCAGCCTACAACCTCTCCGCTGTCTCCACCACGCCCCCAGCAGGGAGAGTCTTCCAAAGTTAAAAGTGCCACAACATCTTTTGCTGGTGGTACCCGCAGGCAGACACGCCACATACTGGGCAGGATAAGAAAAACAGAACCCAGAGACTTCACAGGAAAGTCTTTTAACCTGCTGGGTCTCACCCCCAGGGAAAACTGACGCAGGTGACTCCTTCCCCCTGATAGGAGGCCAGTTTAGTCCGGGAAAACCCGGCTGGAGTCTATAATACCTACATAGACCCTCCTAAGGGTGGGGAAGGAAAAGGCACCATACAACCAGGGCAAGAAACAAGAAAACAAGAACTGAAAAATTATCCTCTGTTAAACAAAACCTAAGCTAGAGGTCTGGAAAAAGCTGACCTGAAGGTGAAAGAACAGATAGACAACAAATTCATCTAGCAAGAAAACCCTAGGTAAGATAAGTGAAAGCAGTCTCCAGAATAAACTAGTTAAGGTAATTAAATGTCTAGACGCCAGCAAAAAATAACAAATCACACCAGGAAAATTGAAGATATGACCCAGTCAAAGGAACAAACCAATAGTTCAAATGAGATACAAGAGCTGAAACAACTAATTCAGAATGTACGAACAGATATGGAAAACCTCATCAAAAACCAAATCAATGAATTGAGGGAGGATATGAAGAAGGCAGGGAATGAACAAAAAGAAGAAATGGAAAGTCTGAAAAAACAAATCACAGAACTTATGGGGATGAAAGGTACAGTAGAAGAAATGAAAAAAAACAATGGAAACCTGCAATGGTGGATTTCAAGAGACAGAGGTTAGGATTAGTGAACTGGAGGATGGAACATCTGAAATCCGACAAGATACAGAAACTATAGGGAAAAAAGTGGAAAAATATGAGCAGGGACTCAGGGAACTGAATGATAATATGAAGCGCACAAATATATGTGTTGTGGGTGTCCTGGAAGGAGAAGAGAAGGGGAAAGGAGGAGAAAAACTAATGGAAGAAACTATCACTGAAAATTTCCCAACTCTTATGAAAGACCTAAAGTTACAGATTCAAGAAGTGCACCGTACCCCAAAGAGAATAGATCCAAATAGATGTTCTCCAAGACACTTACTAGTCAGAATGTCAGAGGTCAAAGAGGAAGAGAGGATCTTGAAAGCAGCAAGAGAATAGCTATCCATCACATACAAGGGAAGGCCAGTAAGACTATGTGTAGATTTCTCAGCAGAAACCATGGAGGCGAGAAGACAGTGGGATGATATATTTAAATTACTAAAAGAGAAAAACTGCCAACCAAGAAATCTATAGCCAGCAAAACTGTCCTTCAAAAATGAGGGAGAAATTAAAACATTTTCAGACAAAAAAATCACTGAGAGAATTTGTGACCAAGAGACCAGCTCTGCAAGAAATACTAAAGGGAGCACTAGAGACAGAAATGAAAAGACAGAAGAGAGAAGTGTGGAGAAGAGTGCAGAAAGAAGTCAGATATGATATATATAATACAAAAGGCAAAATGGAAGAGGAAAGTACTACCCAAAAAATAATAACACTAAATGTTAATGGATTGAACTCCCCAATCAAAAGACACAGACTGGCAGAATGGATTAAAAAACAGGATCCTTCTATATGCTGTCTACAGGAAACACATCTTAGACCCAAAGATAAACATAGGTTGAAAGTGAAAGGTTGGGAAAAGATATTTCATGCAAATAACAACCAGAAAAGAGCAGGAGTAGCTATACTAATATCCAACAAATTAGACTTCAAATGTAAAACAGCTAAAAGAGACAAAGAAGGATACTATGTACTAATAAAAGGAACAATTCAACATGAAGACATAACAATCATAAATATTTATGCACCGAACCAGAATGCCCCAAAATACATGAGGCAAACACTGCAAACACTGAAAAGAGAAATAGACACATCTACCATAACAGTTGGAGACTTCAATTCCCCACTCCCATCAATGGACAGAACATCTAGACAGAAGATCAATAAGGAAACAGAGAATTTGAATATTACAATAAATGACCTAGACTTAACAGACATTTATAGGGCATTACACCCCACAACAGCAGGATACACATTTTTCTCAAGTGCTCATGGATCATTCTCAAAGATAGACCATATGCTGTGTCACAAAGCAAGTCTCAACAAACTTAAAAAGATTGAAATCATACACAACACTTTCTCAGATCATAAAGGAATGAAGTTGGAAATCAATAATAGGCAGAGTGCCAGAAAATCCACAAATACGTGGAGGTTCAACAACACACTCTTAAACAACCAGTGGGTCAAGGAAGAAATTACAAGAGAAATTAGTAAATATCTCAAGGCAAATGAAAATGAAAACACAACATATCAAAACCTATGGGACGCAGCAAAGGCAGTGCTAAGAGGGAAATTTATTGCCCTAAATGCCTATATCAAAAAAGAAGAAAGGGCAAAAATTCGGGAATTAACTGTCCACTTGGAAGAAGTGGAGAAAGAACAGCAAACTAACCCCAAGCAAGCAAAAGGAAAGAAATAACAAAGATTAGAGCAGAAATAAATGAAATTGAGAACATGAAAACAATTGAGAAAATCAATAAATCCAGAAGTTGATTCTATGAGAAAATCAATAAGATTGATGGGCCCTTAGCAAGATTGACAAAAAGAAGAAGAGAGAGGATGCAAATAAATAAGATCAGAAATGGAAGAGGAGACATAACCACTGATCTCACAGAAATAAAGGAGGTAATAACAGGATACTATGAACAACTTTATGCCAATAAATACAACAATGTAGATGAAATAGACAACTTCCTAGAAAGGCATGAACAACCAACTTTGACTCAAGAAGAAATAGATGACCTCAACAAACCAATCACAAGTAAAGAAACTGAATCAGTCATTAAAAAGCTTTCCAAAAAGAAAAGTCCAGGACCAGATGGCTTCACATGTGAATTCTACCAAACATTCCAGAAAGAATTAGTACCAATCCTGCTCAAACTCTTCGAAAAAAAATGAAGAGGAGGGAAAGCTACCTAATTCGTTCTATGAAGCCAACATCACCCTCATACCAAAACCAGGCAAAGATATTACAAAAAAAGAAAACTACAGACCAATCTCTCTAATGAATATAGATGCAAAATTCCTCAACAAAATTCTAACAAATCAAATCTAGCAACACGTTAAAAGAATTATACATCAAGACCAAGTAGGATTCATCCTAGGTATGCAAGGATGTTTCAGCATAAGAAAATCAATTAATGTAATACACCATATCAACAAATAAAGCAGAAAAATCACATGATCATCTCAATTGATGCAGAGAAGGCATTTGACAAAAT
Organism: Tamandua tetradactyla; assembly: GCF_023851605.1. Lineage (NCBI taxonomy): Eukaryota > Metazoa > Chordata > Mammalia > Pilosa > Myrmecophagidae > Tamandua > Tamandua tetradactyla. Next base: position 36,907,798 of record NC_135333.1, on the reverse strand, counting down.
TCAACATCCTTTCCTGTTGAAAACACTTCATAGGACAGGAATACAAGGGAATTTCCTTAAAATGATAAAGGGAATATATGAAAAACCCACAGCTAATATCGTCCTCAATGGAGAAAAACTGAAAACTTTCCCCCTAAGATCAGGAACTAGACAAGGATGTCCACTATCACCACTGTTATTCAACATTGTGTTGGAAATTCTAGCCAGAGCAATTAGACAAGAAAAAGAAATACAAGGCATCAAAATTGGAAAGGAAGAAGTAAAACTATCACTATTTGCAGATGATATGATACTATATGGCGAAAACCCTGAAAAATCCACAGCAAAACTACTAGAGCTAATAACTGAGTATAGCAAAGTGGCAGGTTACAAGATCAATATTCAAAAATCTGTAGTGTTTCTATACACTAGTAATGAAAAATCTGAGGGGGAAATCAATAAACAAATTCCATTTACAATTGCAACTAAAAGAATAAAATACTTAGGAATAAATTTAACTAAAGAGACAAAAGACCTATACAAAGAAAACTACAAGAAACTGTTAAAAGAAATCACAGAAGACCTAAACAGATGGAAGGCCATACCGTGTTCATGGATTGGAAGACTAAATATAGTTAAGATGTCAATTCTACCTAAATTGATTTACAGATTCAATGCAATACCAATCAAAATCCCAACAATGTACTTTTCAGAAATAGAAAAACCAATAAGCAAATTTATCTGGAAGGGCAGGGTGCCCCGAATTGCTAGAAGTATCTTGAGGAAAAAAAACGAAGCTGGAGGTCTCACGCTGCCTGACTTTAAGGCATATTATGAAGCCACAGTGGTCAAAACAGCATGGTACTGGCATAAAGATAGATATATAGACCAATGGAATCGAATAGAGTGCTCAGATATAGACCCTCTCATCTATGGACATTTGATCTTTCATAAGGCAGTCAAGCCAACTCAACTGGGACAGAACAGTCTCTTCAATAAATGGTGCTTAGAGAACTGGATATCCATATGCAAAAGAATGAAAGAGGACCCATATCTCATACCCTATACAAAAGTTAACTCAGAATGGATCAAAGATCTAAACATCAGGTCTAAGACCATAAAACAGTTAGAGGAAAATGTAGGGAAATATCTTATAAATCTTATAATTGGAGGCGATTTTATAGACCTTACACCTAAAGCAAGAGCACTGAAGAAAGAAAGAAAGAAATGGGAACTCCTCAAAATTAAACACTTTTGTGCATCAAAGAACTTCATCAAGAAAGTAAAAAGACAGCCTACACAATGGGAGACAACATTTGGAAACGACATATCAGATAAAGGCCTAGTATCCAGAATTTATACAGAGATTGTTCAACTCAACAACAAAAAGACAGCCAATCCAATTACAAAATGGGAAAAAAACTTGAACAGACACTTCTCAGAAGAGGAAATACAAATGGCCAAAAGGCGCTTGAACAGATGCTCAACATCCCTGGTCATTAGAGAAATGCAAATCAAAACCACAATGAGATATCATCTCACACCCACCAGAATGGCCATTATCAACAAAACAAAAAATGACAAGTGCTGGAGAGGATGTGGAGAAAGAGGCACACTTATCCACTGTTGGTGGGAATGTCAAATGGTGCAACCACTGTGGAAGGCAGTTTGGCGGTTCCTCAAAAAGCTGAATATAGAATTGCCATATGACCCAGCAATACCATTGCTAGGTATCTACTCAGAGGACATAAGGGCAAAGACAAAAACGGACATTTGCACACCAATGTTTATAGCAGCATTATTTACAATTGCAAGGAAATGGAAACTGTCAAAATGTCCATCAACAGACGAGTGGCTAAACAAACTGTGGTATATACATATGATGGAATATTATGCAGCTTTAAGACAGAATAAACTTATGAAGCATGTAATAACATGGATGGACCTAGAGAACATTATGCTGAGTGAGTCTAGCCAAAAACTAAAGGACAAATACTGTATGGTCTCATTGATATGAACTGACATTAGTGAATAAACTTGGAATATTTTGTTCATAACAGAGACCATCAGGAGATAGAAATAGGGTAAGATATTGGGTAATTGGAGCTGAAGGGATACAGACTGTGCAACAGGACTGGATACAAAAACTCAGAAATGTACAGCACAATACTACCTAACTGTAATATAATTATGTTAAAACACTGCATGAAGCTGCACGTGAGAATGATAGAGGGAGGAGGGCTGGGGACATAAATGAAATCAGAAAGAAAGATAGATGTTAAAGATTGAGATGGTATAATCTAGGAATGCCTAGAGTGTATAATAATAATGAAATGTACAAGGTACTATTTTTAAAAAGGTTTTGCATGAGGAAGAACAAAGGAATGTTATTATTGCAGGGTACTGAAAATAGATGGTAATAATATTTTAAAATGTCACCTTCTGTGTGAGACTAAACCAAAAAATGTTTATTAGTTACAAAATTTCTATTTTTACTAGTGCATTTCCTAATATAACTTATGTAGATAGTTTGATTGAACGCCCTAAGTACTTGGAATCTCAGGTAGAACACGAGATTTTGCTGGTTTGTCCAGAGTGATGCCCCAATGAATCCCAGAGTGATTTGATCAGTGAGTGGAAAAGTATCTGCAAAGCCCCCTTCGGGGAGTGGTGTGAACGGGGAGAAATTCAGCTTCCCCAAGTTGAATTCTTGATATTCTCACAAGCAGTGTGGACAATCAAAGCTACAGGCTGAGCCCCCAGTCTTGGGGTTTGTTCATATGAAACTTAACCCCGCAAAGGATAGGTCAAGTCTACTTAAAATTTAGGCCCAAGAGTCACCCCCAAGACAGCCTCTTTTGTTGCTCAGATGTGGCCCCTCTCTCCAGCCAACACAACGAGCAGTCTCACCACCCTACCCCTCTGTACGTGGGACATGACTCCCAGGGGTGTGGACCTTCCTGGCAACGTGGGACAGAGATCTTGGAATTAATGGAGACTCAGCATCAAGGGATTGAGAAAAACCCTAGAATAAGCTGAGACTTAGCATCAAGGGATTGAGAAAACCTTCTCGACCAAAAGGGGGAAGAGGGAAATGAGACATAGTGTCAATGGCTGAGAGATTCCAAACAGAGTGGAGAGGTTATCCTGGAGGTTATTCTTATGCATCAAGTAGATATCATCTTGTTATTCAAGATGTAATGGAGAGAAGCTGAGGACTTCTGGAGAAGATGGCGGCTTAGTAAGACGCGCGAGTCTTAGTTCCTCCTCCAGAACAGCAACTAAAGAAACAGAAACAATACGAAACAGCTCCCAGAGCCACGACAGAGACCAAAAAGACAGCGTACCCCATTCTGGAACGGCCGAACGGGCAGGGAGAATCCGCTGCGGTGAGATACCCGAGGGGCACGCGTTTTCCCGGCTGGGGCGGCTGGCGACTGGGGTCCCCTCCATGCACGTGGCTCCCCGGTCTGACTGGGAACGTTGGATAGCGGGGCCCTCCCGCCACGCTTGGCGTCTCGGGCCAGCTGGGCAATTTGGACCGGCACTCCCCCAAGCCACGGCGGCCGGTGACCACCCCCTCCAGGCGCGGTTTCCCGGGCCGACTGCGAGATTCAGATTGGCAAGTTAAAGGAGCCACAGCATCTTTTACTGGTGGGACCGGGCAGGAAAAGAAAAACAGAGCCCAGAGATTCACAGAAAAACCTTTCAACCAGCCGGGTCCCACACCCGGGGAAACCTGATCAAATGCCCAGACACCAGCAGAAAATAATGGATGACGCTCGGAAAATTGAAGATATGGCCCAGTCAAAGGAACAAACCAATAGTTCAAATGAGATACAGGAGCTGAGACAACTAATGCTGAATATACGAACAGAAATGGAAAAACTCTTCAAAAACCAAATCAATAAATTGAGGGAGGACATGAAGAGGACATGGGCTGAACAAAAAGAAGAAATAGAAAATCTGAAAAAACAAATCACAGAACTTATGGGAGTGAAGGACAAAGAAGAAAAAATGGAAAAAACAATGGATACCTACAATGGTAGATCTAAAGAGACAGAAGCTACAATTAGTGAACTGGAGGATGGAACATCTGAATTCCAAAAAGAAACAGAAACTATAGGGAAAAGAATGGAAAAACTTGAGCAGGGGATCAGGGAACTGAATGACAATATGAAGTGCACAAATATACGTGTTGTGGGTGTCCCAGAAGGAGAAGAGAAGGGAAAAGGAGGAGAAAAACTAATGGAAGAAATTATCACTGAAAATTTCCCAACTCTTATGAAAGACCTAAATTTGCAGATCCAAGAAGTGCAGCGCACCCCAAAGAGAATAGACCCAAATAGGCATTCTCCAAGATACTTACTAGTTAGAATGTCAGAGGTCAAAGAGAAAGAGAGGATCTTGAAAGCAGCAAGAGAAAAACAATCTGTCACATACAAGGGAAACCCAATAAGACTATGTGTAGATTTCTCAGCAGAAACCATGGAAGCTAGAAGACAGTGGGATGATATATTTAAATTACTAAAAGAGAAAAACTGCCGACCAAGACTCCTATATCCAGCAAAATTGTCCTTCAAAAATGAAGGAGAAATTAAAACATTTATAGACAAAAAGTCACTGAGAGAATTTGTGACCAAGAGACCAGCTCTGCAAGAAATACTAAAGGGAGCACTAGAGTCAGATACAAAAAGACAGAAGAGAGAGGTATGGAGTAAAGTGTAGAAAGAAGGAAAATCAGATATGATATATATAATACAAAAGCCAAAATGGTAGAGGAAAATATTATCCAAACAGTAATAATACTAAAAGTTAATGGACTGAATTTCCCAATCAAAAGACATAGAATGGCAGAATGGATTATGACCCAGCAATACCACTGCTAGGTATCTACTCAAGGGACTTAAGGGCAAAGACACAGACGGACATTTGCACACCAGTGTTTATAGCAGCATTATCTACAATTGCAAAGAGATGGAAACAGCCAAAATGTTCATCAACAGACGAGTGGCTAAACAAACTGTGGCGTATACCTACGATGGAATATTATGCAGCTTTAAGACAGACTAAACTTATGAAGCATGTAATAACATGGATGGACCTAGAGAACATTATGCTGAGTGAGTCTAGCCCAAAACTAAAGGACAAATACTGTAAGGTCCCACTGATGTGAACCGACATTCGAGAATCAGCTTGGAATATATCATTGGTAACAGAGACCAGCAGGAGTTAGAAACAGGGTAAGATAATGGGTAATTGGAGCTGAAGGGATACAGACTGTGCAACAGGACTAGATACAAAAACTCAAAAATGGACAGCACAATAATACCTAAGTGTAATGTAACTAGGTTGGAACACTGAATGAAGCTGCACCTGAAATATGGTTTTTTGTTTGTGTTTGTGTGTTTGTATCTTTTGTTTTTGTTTTTTTTTTTTCCTTTATATATATATATATATATTATTAGTATTATTATTTTAATTCTCTTCTCTATATTAACATTCTATTTCTTTTTCTGCTGTTTTGCTAGTTCTTTTCCTAAATCGATGCAAATGTACTAAGAAATGATGATCATACATCTATGTGATGATACTAAGAATTACTGAGTGCATTTGTAGAATGGAATGATTTCTAAATGTTGTGTTAATTTCTTTTCTTTTTTTTGATTAATAAAAAAATTAAAAAAAAAAAAGTTAATGGACTGAATTTCCCAATCAAAAGACATAGACTGGCAGAATGGCTTACGACCCAGCAATACCACTGCTAGGTATCTACTCAAAGGACTTAAGGGCAAAGACACAGACAGACATTTGCACACCAGTGTTTACAGCAGCATTATCTACAATTGCAAAGAGATGGAAACAGCCAAAATGTCCATCAACAGACGAGTGGCTAAACAAACTGTGGCGTATACCTACAATGGAATATTATGCAGCTTTAAGACAGACTAAACTTATGAAGCATGTAATAACATGGATGGACCTAGAGAACATTATGCTGAGTGAGTCTAGCCCAAAACTAAAGGACAAATACTGTATGGTCCCACTGATGTGAACCGACATTCGAGAATCAGCTTGGAATATATCATTGGTAACAGAGACCAGCAGGAGTTAGAAACAGGGTAAGATAATGGGTAATTGGAGCTGAAGGGATACAGACTGTGCAACAGGACTAGATACAAAAACTCAAAAATGGACAGCACAATAATACCTAAGTGTAATGTAAGTATGTTGGAACACTGAATGAAGCTGCACCTGAAATATAGTTTTTTGTTTGTTTGTTTGTTTGTATCTTTTGTTTTTTTTTCTTTTTCCTTTTTATATATATATTTTTTATTAGTATTATTATTTTAATTCTCTTCTCTATATTAACATTCTATATCTTTTTCTGCTGTTTTGCTAGTTCTTTTCCTAAATCGATGCAATTGTACTAAGAAATGATGATCATACATCTATGTGTTGATACTAAGAATTACTGAGTACATGTGTAGAATGGAATGTTTTCTAAATGTTGTGTTAATTTCTTTTCTTTTTTTTGATTAATAAAAAAAAATTAAAAAAAAAAAAAGATGTAATGGAGAGGCTGGAGGGAACTGCCTGAAAATGTAGAGCTGTGTTCCAGTAGCCATGTTTCTTGATGATGACTGAATAATGATACAGCTGTCACAATGTGACTGTGTGATTGTGAAAACCTTGTGTCTGAAGCTCCTTTTATCTACCTTGTCAACAAAAGAGTAGAATATATGGAATAAAAATAAATAATAGGGGGAACAAATGCTAAAATAAATTTAGTTTGAAATGCTAGTGATCAATGAATGCAAGGGGTAAGGGGTATGGTAGATAAAATCTTTTTTTTTTTCCTGTGTTCGTTTTATTTCTTTTTCTGAATTAATGCAAATGTTCTAAGAAATGATGAATATGCAACTAAGTGATGATATTGTGAATTACTGATTATGTATGTTGTTTTATTTTGTTTATTTTTTTAATTAATAAATAAATTTTTTTAAAAACAGTCTAAAAAAAAAAGAAATGAAGCCAATGCACAGAGAAGCAGAGCTGAGAGACAAGACAGAAAAACTGGATTCTGGTGGTGGTGTTTGAACCTCTAGATCAAGCTGTAACTGAAGTCCACCTGAACCCTTTTTTTTTTTATGTGAGCCAATAAATACTCTTTTTCCTTAAGCCAGTTTGAGTTGGATTAACTGTCCATTCTTTGACATGGATAAACTCCAAACTGATTCAGAGACTAAGGGAAATGTCAAAGATGACAGACAGCTTTTCCATTAGTACAATATGTTTCCTCATAATAAAACAATATTATGACATGATAAATAATATATAAAACAATTATCAATAGCAATAAATGGTTTTGTGAAGCAGATGATAATTCTTACCTCATTACAAAATAACAGCGTTGTGAACTGAGTAATCAATGAGGTCCTGCTGCCCCTGCCTACCATCTGTGTGGGGCCTGGGTGGAGGCCTGCAAGATGCAGGACATGGCAGGGAAATTATGTTAGGTGCACATCAAATGTGTAGGTAACAGCAGCTGAGTGACCCCACTAGAGAGCATACAGAGGAGTCTGAATGCTCTTTTTAAATATAGATAGATAGATAGATAGATAGATAGATAGATAGATAGATAGATAGATAGATGGATAGATAGATAAATCTTCATACATATACAGTCCATACATGATGTACAATCAATAGTTCACAAAGCATTGCGGTTCCAGAAGTGTCCAGTGAGCTCTCACTGGCCCTTGAAAAGAGAGGGTGTAAATCTGAGGCCAGGTCATATCTATATCCACCGCAGTTCTCCAAGGTGAACCTGAATGCCCTTGCTACAGTGGTTTTGTCCCCTTTTGTATGGTATAAACCCACAGGCTTTTATTGATACATTGGTTGGTAGTTGTTTTGTTTTTGCTTTGCAATAATCCCTTTCAGGAGCAAAGAACCTTTTAAAAGTCTATATTTAATTTTAAAAATTAAGCTATGAATTTCCATTTCTCAAAATCGATTATGAAAGTGAAACTTCCTCAAAATATTTGTTGACTTCTACTTTCCACCATAGGGGCCACAGAGAGATCACTAACCACAGAACAAATGTCAGTTCCGCTTCAGAGATATCAGATGTACCTCAAAGCTGGCACTTATTTTAAGAAGACTGTGCCACTAAAATGAGTTAACATGGGCAGCTGCAGAAAGGAGGTTTGCATATCACTCTGTGAATCATGACTCCTCATTTAGATTGCATATCACTCTGAATCATGACTCTTCATTTAGATCAAATAATTTTCTACATTATTTTCACTTTTCTTTTTTTATTCCAAGTTTTCCTGTCCTCCTCAGAAAAGCAAAGCCATTGCTATTACTGTGTTGGCCCTACTAGCTGAAGATTTATTCCATCGTAGACGCCAATTGGTATCAGGGTCATGAGGTGGTTACATTTTTTTCATCCAATGCACAGAGTCAAAACAAAGTTTTTGGAATTTCATTCCATACAAAGTGAAAAACTGACATATTCTGAATGCTACCGTATATACAGTTGCAAAGTATAACAGTGAAGGCACTTTTGCAATGATACTTTTCTTTTTAATGTTAATATTTTCGTTGATAAATCTTCATACACATACAGCCCATCCATAGTATACACTCAATGGCTCACAATATTATCACGTAGTTATGTATTCATCACCATGATAATTTTTACAACATTCGCATCTGCAATGAGAATACGCTTAGTAAGTTTGGTGGAGCAGGGGCAAGAAGGCACAAACATCATTCTTACTAAATTAAGACCCCTATGGAGCAGAAAATGTGCTTGGAATTGGTTGTGGTGCACATAAAGTTAATCATTTCATCCAAACAAGCTATAAAATTCTCCCAATTGAATTAGAAATCGAAGTCGTTAAAAATTTACAAATACTTTTTCATATAACCTAATTGAACTATTGAATTGTGACGAAACTGATGTTGGATATAAAAAAAGTACTTTAGCAAAAATGTAACATGCTTTTCTCTGCACCCCTCACCAGCTGGAGTTCGGAAGTTTTTGAGCCTTTGCAGATCTCCTTTGTAAATCAATTTAAGTATCCTACAACGACACTGAACTTTTAATAAACAAGTCCTCTAAACTTTGGTACATTTTATTCAAATTCAGTTAAAAATCTCTAGTCAGATACTCAGCGACTGAAGCACCAAAAATAAATAAATAAAATCTTCACCCCCGGCTTTTTTTTTAAATACATAGCAAATTACAATTACTGCAAACAGAAGACATTGAAACGCATTCCTACGGAAGCCACAGAACTCAACAAACTAATGATGACAATTCAAAAGAGGAAACTCTGTAATTGCACTTTGACATATCTCGACTTGCAACAACAAAAAAATATGTTGAGGTAATGCTCATTTTTAATTTACATTCCGAATCAACATATAAGGAATTGAGAAGGCCACTGTTTTGCAGCTCCCTCGGGAGTCTGCAAGCCCTCCAACTGAGGTCTGCGCAGGGTAGCAGCTCGCCATACGATGGCTCTGGGTCTCGGTTTCCCCTTCTGGACAGTCTCCAGAATCCCTTCCGGTTCTGACACCGTAGGATGCTGTAGCCCCGCCCTCCCGGCATCCCCTGGGGCAGCCGCCCGCCCTCCCAGACCGCGCACGCGCACCCACCGGCGCCGGGCCCGGGCCTCGCCTCCGGGACTCCGCCAGCCACTCGCTCGCGCACGCGCACCGCTCCCACAACAGGCCCGCGCACGCGAGCACGCGCGCCCACTGGCGTCCCTTCTCCCAGCAGGCCCGCTCGCTCAAGCGCGCGCACTCGCTCCCCTCAGACGCCGGCTGGGGGGTCCCGCGGCCCGGGTCTGCAGCTCAGAGCTTCGCACCTGATCTTCGAGCTCCTGGGCCCGCGGCGAGCCGGCGCCGGGCGGGCGGGAAGTGGGCGGGGGCCGCGGCGAGTCCGGGCGGAGGGCGGGGCGGGCGGGCTGGCGGGCGGGCCGCGTCGGGAGGGCCGGGCCCGCGGGCTGCGGCGGCGCTGGAACAGGCGCTGGCGCTGGCGGAGGCGTCATGGAAGCCGACCCGGGGCCCGAGCGCAGCGGCCCGAGTCGGATGCGGCAGCCTAACCTAATGCCGGAGTCGACGGCGCACAGCTCCGAATGGGGCCCGGAGCCGGGCCAGGCGCGGGGAGCCAACCCGGAGCGGCGGGCGGAAGGCACGCGTACCCTGGCGGAGTTCGCGAGGCTGCACGGCCCGGCGCTACGCTCCTCGGGGGTCCCGGAGCGGTACTGGGACCGCCTCCTGCACAAGCTGGAGCACGAGGTGCGGGCCGGGGCGACGTGGGGAGGGCTAGACCCCGGGCCGGGAGACCCCAGGCTCCCCCGAGACAGGCCGGGGTGTAGGTCCTTGAAGGCGCGCACCATCCCAGCCTCGGGCCCTAGGCGCGCCGGGGTGAACCTCTCCGGGACTTGCTACGGGGAAGATCGTGCTCTGCGCAGGGCCCTTGACCGAGGCCAAGGCTGGCGGCGGCGTGGGCAGTGGCGAGGCATGGAGGCCGGCCGCACGGCGGAGGCCCGGAGGCCGCTTGGGGCGCCTGTGCAACTGAGATGTGGGAGGGAGAATGGGCGAACTTGGGGCGTGAAGAGGGCATCTCAGTTCGGAAGAAGTCTGTGCCGAGGTGGGGACATGGGACGCAATGGGGGTGTCTCTTGTCAGCGTCCGGGTTTCAGAATGATTGAGGCAGGAGAAGCCAGCAGAGGCTTAATGATGTAGGGCCACGTTGAGTGACGTAGACTTTGCCTCTGGCAGTTTAGGAGCCATCTAGAGTTTGGGGTCTAAGAGGGACAACCTGTTGTGGGGCCCGCATCCTGCCAGGGCACCAGCTAGACGGGGCTCCAGTGGGAAATGGAGCTAAATCGAGTTTTGGTCCGTGTTGCCGCCCGACCCTGTGAGGAGTAGGAGTCGGGAAGAGGAAATTACTCTCCCGGTACTCGGAGCCTGGAGCTCTTTTCCAGCCCCTGCCTCCTTCAGGGAGAAAGGGAGCCAGGGAGTGCCTGTAGCTAACATCCACCCAGCACTTACCTGGTTCTTCGGTTTATGTGAGTCTCGGGACGCCACGTTTTGCAGATGACAGAAAACTGAGGCGGCGGGAGATGGAGGAATTTAAGGAAAAATGAAATTTAGATGCTTCTAGATTATCTCTTTTTTTGGGGAAGGCTCCGTTTTCCTCCCTCACCTGCTCTAACCTGAGTCTCCAAGGGGCTCCTACTGGTCCTGACCGAGACCTGTACCCTGGTTTGCAGGATTTACCCAAGTGTAGAAGCCAGAGTGCCTCCTCAGAGCCTCACAGGCCAACCGTGGGGTCTTTTCCTTAACTGGAATCAGACTCCTAAAGGGGGCTTCCTCCTGGGGTCAAGACAAACCAGCTGAGTTCTGAAGGTGCAGGTGTTGAGTGGAACCCCAGAGCCAAGAAGTGTATGCCGGGATGGGAACTCTGCGCCCTGGCCATGGCAGCAGAAGACCCCACCCACCCGGAGGCACCATTTCTGTTTCTACAAAATCCAAGGTTGTGCTAGGCACCTGCCAGCTCAAACACATGTAGATGCTTCAGTACTATGCGGTTTCAGTGGTACTGCAATGTAAAACCTACATTTTGTAACACAGTGAACTTCCTTTACCCACATGACTTGTCCTCAATCCTGCAGACATTTCCTGAGGACTCCCTCTGGGCCCAGACCTGTGCTGGGGCTGAAGGGGACCCCAGTCATGTGTTAGAAAAGATTGAAAGTCCTTGTGTACTGGGCAAAAGCAGCCCGTTATGCCACCACCCTAGCTCCAGCCCAGCTAGCCTCCAGCAGCAGTAAGTGCTCAGGCAGTCTCTACCTGTGACAGGGACTGGTGAGGCCATCTTGCTGTGAATTGGGTGGGGCAGCATGAAAAATGAACTTCTGCCAGCACCCAGCACATAGCAGGTAGTCACTGGGGCATCCCCTCTGCCTCAGTTGCCCTTCTGAACACTGCCCTGGCCATGTTGCTCTCCTGAGGGACAGAAAGTGTTTTTCCTTGACCCTCCCTAGCTATTACGGAAAGCTCTGAGTCACTGCTTTGCCAGACATTATTCCTGAGTGAAACCTCCTGCCACCACAGACCCAGCATGGGGGCAGTACACACCTGCCCACAAGGCACCTGCCGACAAAAGAGGAGGGCCTCTTTGACCTCCTCCGCAGGTGGCCTTGGAGCCCATGATTGACATGAGTTAAATCATTGACCTTGGAAGGAGTAGGGATGTTTCAACTCTTTGTCCCTTCATGTACCTCCCAATTACAAAACTACTCCATTATCACATGAGTCACCCCCAGTTCACAGCAAGGGAAGGCCAATTCAACTTGAAGTAGGCCCTCTGTCCTTTGGCCTGTCACCGTCCTTGGGTCAGGTTTGCGGGGGCAAGCTCTGGGGGCAAGCCCTCCAAGCCTTTCTTAATCTCTAAACTGAGAGGGAAGGACATGGACACCCGGGGCTGCTATGAGGGCTTCTCCCAGGAAGTACCTGGCCCCTGGGAGACTATCCCTAGCCCTACCTCTCCAGGGCCTTCCCCCTCCAGGCTTCTGCTCTTGCCGTTCCCCCTGCCCACCTGTGCTCCTGTCTACCCCCCTCCGTAAGCCTTCCCCTTCCTTAGGGGCTCACCTCTACAAAGTCTTCCCAGGCCCCAGAACTGTTTACTGATCCTGTCAGATGGCCTTGCCTCAACTTACCTCAGTTACTCAGGTGGGAGTGAGGGTGAGTGCTGAGGAATTCACCCTCATGCCCCAAAATGCCCAGTCCTGCCCATGCAAGAGAGCTGCTTCTGAGCAAATAAGCAGCTCGTTTCCACTGTTGGGATGAATCGCTATGAAACAGAGGAAGCTACTTAATAGAGTAGTGAGATAGAGGCCATTGTTGAGTGTGCACATCCCCCCCCCCAAGATGGACTCCCTTTCACAGGTGAAGAAACTGAGTCTCAGGTAAGCCTAACGATGGTAGCCTGGGTCCCTGGTTCCGAGCCCCGTGGTGTGTGAACTCAGTAGTCCTCCCGCAGCCCCCTGATGTAGGGGTATCATCTCTACTGGCCAGGTTAGGGAACTGAGGCACAGTGAGGTTCTGTACCTTGTTCAAGGTGAGCCCGTGGAGTCTACCCTGGGTGGGCCTATGGTGGGCACACAGTGAGGGGGCACGGCTGCAGACCTGCCACGTCCCTGGCTGTACACAGCTCATGGATACCCTTCGCGAGGGAGACCTGCCCCCCTCCCATCCTGTCTCACCCCAGCTAGGACCTTGGGGGAGAGGAGAGGTAGTAGCCAGGACTGACCAAAGCCCCTTGGGCCACTGCTGCTCTCTGGACTGCTGGCAGAGCAGCCAAATGAGGCTCTAGGACCTATGTTCCCCTGGTTCTGGTTTTTCTAATGAGAGGAAAATTGGGGTGAAACTTCTGGCCACCTACATCCTGACTCTTTATTCACTTCGTATGTGACCAGTGCCACCCTCTGCCTTTTGAACCCCATTTGCCTATAAAACAAGGGGGCTAGACTAGATCAATTGCCATCCCCCGGGATGTGCTGCTTTGTTTCCAGGGGTGCTGTCCCCTGGGGTGAGGGGAATACAGGAGCTTGGGTATCAATAGGGTCCATTAACCCCAAGTTCTGACCAGTTCTCTTGGTTTTCCCATTCGCAGAGTGTTGAGGGTAGGTTGGGCCATAGATCTGCTCCTCTGTAGGAGTAGAGTTTGTCCTGGAGACCTGGTTGTGGCCCCCAGGGTAGCCTTTCCCGCAGTGGGTGTCCTGGTCAGTGGGACAAGGATTAGGTGTCCCAGCACCCCCTGCTAACCTGTGTCTTGGCCCCCAGGTTTTCGATGCTGGGGAGATGTTTGGGATAATGCAAGTGGAGGAAGTAGAAGAGGTTGAGAGTGAGGATGAGGAGGCACGGGAAGTACACAGGAAGCAGCCCAACCCAGGGGGCGAGCTCTGCTTCAAGGTCATCGTAACCAACGAGAATGGGCTTCGGGCGGCTGACCCCAACAGGTAGGAGCTGGAGGCAGATAGCTGCCATCTGCATGGCTACTCTCGGGGACCATTTTCCTTTAGTGAATGCACCAAGACCACAGTCGATGGGGAGAGTGCAGTGATGGCAGGCGTTCCTGCACCACCTGTACCAAGTCCTCGGGACAACCTGAGACGAGTGCATACAGCCAGCCAAGTCCCCACCTGGGCTTCAGGGGAGCATCTGCCCAACCTGGCCCAAGAGAGGGTCTCGGATCCCACAGTGAAGGCATCACCTATTCTGATTTTGCTGATGAGGAAGCAGGAAGGGTTTGCTGAGCTCATACAGCTCGTTAATGGTGCAGTTAGCTAGTGGTATTGGACCCAGGTCAGTCTAACACCTGAGGAGGGGCTTTTCTTCCCCCCAGCCCTCTTCTTAGTCCTACTAAATCTAAACCTCTGGGGATGGGGCCCGAGGAGCCACATTTAAGGTTCTCCTGGCATTTTTGCCTGGGAAGTGTGAGGAACATGGTCTGACAAGGTCTCCAGGTAAGGGAACTGAGCCCAGAGCAGGCCTGGGCCTCGCCCAAGGCCGCAGGGAACCTGGGACCAAGCTCATACTGGACCCAGGCTTCTCCCAGGATTATGAAGGGGCTTTCAGCTGCCCTCTGCCGAAGAGTTTATCAAAACCTCCAGGAAGAAACCCCATAGCCCCTGAGGTCACAGGACTCCTGGCTCCACAGGTAGCCTCTTAGAAGGCATCTACCTGCCTGCCCCATCTGGAATTTGGCCCACCTCCTTCAGCCTCGAGGGGCAGGAGTGGCCACACATAGTGATGACAGATGGACAGGAACCCCCACCCACGTGCTTTTTCATCAGAAATGGGGCTCATTAAACTCAGTGTAGCAAACCTACATGTGTGGCTGCTCTGTTGCTTTCTATCTGGGGCTGGCTCCAGGCCCATGCACAAGTGAGTCAGCACAGCAGGCACCTGAGCAGCTCACACACACCCAGCACCTGAGCAGCTCACACACACACACACACACACACACACACGCGCGCGCAGGCCCCATAAGGTTTATGGGGAGTGGTTGGGGATTGGGGCCCTGGCTTAAAAGCCCAAGGTGTGAATTCCAGCCCTCTGAGCCTCTATTTCCTGATCTCTAAACCTGGAGGGAAGGTTTAGAAATCACCTGGGACTGCTGTGAGAATTGAAGGAGAACTTAACACCAGCTCTGTCCATATGCTCTTTGCCTAAAAAGCTCCCAGAAAACTCCCTTGTCTCCTAGAAGAGTCCAGCCCCTGGAAGACCACCCCCAGCTGGTCCACTCCCCTTTACCCTCAGCCCTCCCTCTCCTGGGCTTTCAATCTCCAGGCCTTTCCACCTTGTGTCCTCTTTGGCAGCCTGGCCCTTGTCCAGCCCCTCTGGCCTCCCTCCACCACACCTGCCCAGGGGCACCTCTGAAGGTGCGATGCCCTGCGCCACATCTTGCCAGCCTCACTGTCAGAAACTCTTGAGCACAAAAGCAAGAGTAAATAAATCAGTGTTTATTTTAGATTACACACCAGTAAAACAACGCAAACGTGGGTTATGATGAAAGAAGTACTTCTGCACTCACCACCCAGTCTGAGAACTTGGAACATTGCTATTCCTTTCATTTTACAAGGGTAACGTGGGTACTTGGATGTTTCAGTGGCAGAATGATCGCCTTCCATGTGGGAGACCTGGCTTCGATTCCTGGACCATGTACCCCAAAAAAGGGGGTGGTGACAGAGTCTTGGGCCCAGGGAAGGGTTGGGTAGCTTATTGGGCCACTAGCCTTGTGCCTTTGGAGGCTCCTATGCTAGTGAGGCCTTGGAAGGGTTTCTAAGCAGATCTCTGTCCTAGGGGAACCAGGGTGAGGCATGGCCCAGCCTGCGACAGGGAATTCTCATCTCATCCACCATAGCCTCTCTGGGTGTCCCAAGGACTGTGCTGTTGGAAGTGTTTCCTCCCAGGGAACTGAATAGTGTAGACTATGGCTGTAGGCATGTGAGGACTTGAAACCTCCTTCCTAGAAAGGTCTGGGTCCTTCCCTGGACGGTTCTGCAAGTCCAGGGTATGAGCAGGCTGCATGCAGTGACTCCTCTGAGCGCCTGCCCGCCACTGGCCTCCCAGCACATGAAATGTTCACTTTGGCCGAGCCCCTGCCAGGTACTGGGCTGCAAGTAGCAAGATGGAGGCACATCTCCACCATCCAGCAGGTCAGAATCCAGTTGGGGTCACAGAATCATCACAATGATTGCTGTTATTTATTCCAAGTTCTTAATGTGCAGCTAGCACACTGCACATTTGGTTTTATTTAATGCCCAGACCAACCCAGTGGGGTGAGGTGGGTGCACATTACCCCTTCTTTTGGAGGCTCACAGTGGAACGTGCCCAAGACCATGCAGTGAGTGGTCCCAGAACTGGAAGCTCAGCCCAGATCTGCCAGACTCCAAAATGGCTTTTCTCTTGTGCTGGGGAGATTGAGTCTTAGACAGCCTGACGCCATGTCCAGTTCTCCACCCTGGGCCTTCCCCTTCCCTGATGCCCCTCTGCCTAACTCTTCCTGGTGACCCGGCTCACAGTGCCTGCAGCCCACTCATACGGCCTGCGCCCTGTGCCCACAGCATCTTCCTCATCGACCACGCCTGGACGTATCGCATGGAGCATGCCCGCCAGCAGCTGCAGGAGACACCCGGGCTGCTGCACCGTATGGCCAACCTGATGGGCATTGCATTCCACGGCGAGCTGCCCAGCATGGAGGCTGTGGACCTGGTGCTGGAGGATATGTGGAAGTTCAACCAGACCTACCAACTGGCCCACGGGGTGAGAGGGCGACTGGGCCCATGGGGCAGGGGCAGGGCAACAGATGCGGGCTTCACTGCCCCATGCTGGCAGGCAATTAGGGGGCGGCCTAGTAGAGTGAACCCATCTTCTCTCGTGGCCCAAAGACCCTCCTTTCTCCGTGAGGCTCATCACAGGCACATGAGCCCTGTGCCCGGAGCTGGCAGTGCTCAGCAGCCTGGAGCTAGGGGCCCATCCACCTTGCTCATAGGACACCACCTCCCACAGCCCTGAATTTAGGCCCTGGTGACGCAGCCTCCAGCAGCCAACCCTCCTGGCCGCCTCTTCCTGCTCCAGCCCAGTCAGGACTTTCAGTTTGGGAAAAAGCAAATACTCGTTTCTCCTGATCACAATTTAGATTCAGCTACCTCCAGGCAGTCTTCCCCCATACACAAAATAACACACATGCATTTGGTTGTGGGGTCAAGAGCCTTATTGCCCTGTGCCTACACCCCCTGGTACCTCCTGTCACCTTCATTTGCCCTGGTTACTTGTGTGCAAGGCCAATGTCCAAGCACTGGGTTAACGGTCCTGGGGTACATGCAATAGAACTCTAAGCTCACAAGGTTGGACGTGGTTGGGTGGGCAGTTGGTATTTGGATACGTGGGTGGGAGGGTGCCTGGACGGATGG
This sequence comes from Tamandua tetradactyla, assembly GCF_023851605.1. Taxonomy (NCBI): domain Eukaryota; kingdom Metazoa; phylum Chordata; class Mammalia; order Pilosa; family Myrmecophagidae; genus Tamandua; species Tamandua tetradactyla. Next base: position 36,890,309 of record NC_135333.1, on the reverse strand, counting down.
GCAGACACATAGACAAGAACTGCTGTGTGTGCCCTTCCTGTAGACGGCTGAGGAGAAGGTTCCGGTGTGGTACATCATGGACGAGTTTGGCTCACGGATCCAGCACTCAGACATGCCCAGCTTTGCCACCGCACCCTTTTTCTACATGCCCCAGCAGGTGGCCTACACGCTGCTATGGCCCCTGAGGGACCTGGACACTGGTGGTAAGTCAGCCTCGCACCGCCCTGGCGGAGGGCCTGGGGCCCACATCCCACCTGCCACCCTCTGATGGGTGTGTCGCACTGCAGATGAGGTGACCCGGGACTTTGCCTACGGAGAGGCCAATCCGCTGATCCGGAAGTGCATGCTGCTGCCCTGGGTGCCCGCTGACATGCTGGACCTCAGCTCCTCCACCCCCGAGCTGCCTGACGAGTACTACCAGGTGACACAGCCTTCACCTCCCTTCCCAGGGTTCCTTTGCCTTCTCCATCTACCCACCTGATACCAGCCTAGAGCTGTTAACCGTAGGAGATAGAGAAGAGTTGGGGGTGCATTTGAGAGATGAGGGTCTCAACTGAGAGGATGAAATGAGCTGCCTCTGACTTCAGAGGCCTTACGGTGGGGAAGTTGGAGTTGCTGGCAGCCAGCGTGGCTCTTCCCCATGCGAGGGCTCTCCTTGCCTGGCCTAGGAGGAGGATACGGGCCGTGGAAATGGACTTGCCATGAATCCCTGCCACGTTCTCTCATGACCTGCCTCCCTGAGGCATGGAGAGTGCCTTTTCCAGCACACACCAGCACTCACAAGTAGTCCTTGTAGTTATGGATACTGATGACTCCAGGACCCTGCCGGCCCCTCAGACATGCTCGCCTGGGTGACAGTTAATGTAGGGACCCAGTACATGGGGCAGCTGCGGGCAGGGTTAGGGAGGTGAAAGGGCAGAGTGAGGCCTGGGACAGGAGGAGAAACAAGCTGGACCCTGGTGGAATGCAGCCGCTGCCCAAAGCAGGCAGGGCCTGGCAGGGGGCAGGAGCATGACCTCTCTGACCTCACTCCCCTGCTCTGTCCTCTCCTTTCCTACCTCTGTTCCCAGTGACTGGGCCCAACAAGTGGGTGAGGAGCCCGTGCTTAATGCTTTATAGGCCTGCTGTGGTGTAATTCTCACAAGAACCTTATGGTATAGCCTTATCTTTGTCTTCATTTTACTGATGAGAAAACCGAGGCACAGAGAAGCTAATTAATTTGCCAAAGGTTCTACCTGAGGTCTGGGGTGTATCCAGGGATGCTGGGCAGGTGTGTGCCCCACAAAGTCCTACAAGCCTGCTGCCCCAGGATGGGGAGGCATATGTTCATTCATTCCCTTTTTTCTCTGGCCTGTCTCCTTCTAGGCCATCCTGGAGGAAAACAAGGAGAAGCTGCCACTTCCCATCAGTCCAGCAGTGTGTTCCCATGACCGTGTCTTCAAGTACGTGACCTTCTTGTGCTGTGATCTTTGTGGTCACTTTCCTCGCATGCTCACCACAGTTCCCACAGCTCCTTGAACAGGGCCTGGCACAGAACGGGCTCTCTGTATTTGTCGACTGTGTCCAGGGGGCTTGTAGTCTGGCATGACGGTGGCAGAAATACCCAGGGTGGAGATCCTAGGATCCAAGCAAAAATGCTACAAAAAGTGGTGGGGGGTGGGAGGTAAGCAGGGTTCCTGTATATAGTGACCTTTTAATGTTCCTTTGAGAAATAGGAACAGGTAGTGGCAATGCTGCAGGGGTGGGGAGAGGCGCTCTGGGCAACCGGGTTGGCCTGAACAGGTCCCACCCGCCCCGACCTCCAGGCAGGGGGTCCTAACCCTGGCTGCTTCTTATGGACCCCAGTCTGCTCACCTGGGTGGAGGGGCACTTACTGGGTCCTGGAGACAAAACGCCAGCCAGGACAGGACACCAAGCCCTGAAGGCCAGAAGAGCCTGTGTTGGCTGAGAGGGTGTCAGGTGCCTCAGAGAGGCTCCAGGACTGCAAGGAAGACCCTTCCTGGCTTTTGTGGGTGTGGTCTGGAGGGTTCTGTTAGCTCAAGCTGACAAATCGAGGCTGGACCCCATGCAGAAAGAGAAACAGTGGCCCTGCCTGGGTGTTTCGCCCCTTTACGGATGAGGACATGAAGGTGTAGAGAGCAGCACCTGTCTGCTGTACAGCCAGGGGCTCAGGGGACGTTTCCATTCAGCCAGGAACAGAGACTGGCTCTGCTGTCGATGGGCCGTGGTGCCCACCAGGAAGGACAGACAGGGCACGCCCAGAGGAGCAGACACCCTCGGTCTCTTGCCCCAGTGTCCTCCTTGAGCTACACTCTCTGGCCTTCAGTCATGCCTTCTCTCGCCCATGTTCCCCCCTGGGCACAATGCCTCCATCCCCTCCCCTGCAGACCCCGAGAGCACCTACCTCTTGGCTGCCCAAACCTCAGTGCACCTCGTAACAGGCAACATGCTCCACTCTGCCCTCTGCCACCTTCTTCCAGGTCCTTTGTTCCTGGAGTGGACATCAGCAAGTGCCAGGCTTGGGTGAGAGCCCTTGTCTGGGCCCTGTGCTTACCTGCAGGGCCCCAGTCTCACCATCAGACATTGATGCAGGCCCTACTGCTTCTGGAGAACTCACAGGCACCAATTCTCTGTTGCTAAGGGTGCATTCTTTTCTTGGGAGGTTGGCAGTGCCTGCCCTGCTCTCTTTTTTTTTTTGCCTCATTGGAGGAAAGAACCAGCATTTATATGTTAAACCCCCAAATTATCCCATTTAGTCCTCACAACAGGTGTGGGATAGATCCTGTGGTCCCCGACTTGGAGGGGTAAAATCTGAGGTGCGAAGGGGTCAGCTGCCCCCTCCCTCAGCGAACAAACTGGGGTGGGGGGGTGTAGACCCAGTTCTTTCTGACTCAAGGACTCTGGAGTCAGGGTTTGTGCCGGCCTCACTCAGTGTCCTCAGCTCTGTAGTGGGTTGAGAGTCGCTGAGCCCCGGGGCCATTCTGGAGCTCCTGCTTCAGGGGCAGGGGCCCAGATGGGTGGAGCAGGGGACCAGATGGCCCAGCTCAGCTCGGTGTGCCCCCGCAGGGTCTACACTGACGTCCAGCAGGTGCTGAGCAATCTGACTCACCCGCGGTTCACCTTCACCCCGAGCGAGTCCGAGGCTGACATCCTCTACAACTTCTCACACTTCAAGGACTACAGGTGAGGGCCGCCTCCCAGCCCTTCAAGGCCTCCATGCCCAGGGTCCCAGGTGTCTCCCACCACCCCCATCCTGGAGCCCCTCACTTCCCTCTGAGCCTACTGTGCCCTGCCCTGGCCCTGCAGGAGGCTCAGCCAGGAGAGGCCAAACGTGCTGCTGAACCAGTTCCCCTGCGAGAGCCTGCTGACAGTGAAGGACTGCCTGGCCTCCGTTGCCCGCCGGGTGGGGGGTCCCGAAGGCCCACCCTGGCTGCCCCGTACCTTCAACCTGCGTACTGAGCTGCCCCAGTTCATCAGCTACTTCCAGCAGCGAGAGCAGCGGTAAGAGGCATGAAGCCGGCGGGCGGAGGTGCCCAGGCCAGGATGCCCCATCATACCCCCACTGCATCTGGCCTCCCCACCAAGCCTGCTCCACACTGAGCACTGGCCACAGAGGGGACATGGATTGGAGGGACGGGTTTCCACAATTGCATGGCCTCTTGTGCAGTATGCTTCCTCCCCGGCCTTGGTCCAGCTAGGTCCTCCTCCTGGGTACCTGGGATAGGTCAAGTGCCCTTGCTGCGCAGTCCTGGGAGACACTGCCAAAACACCAACCTGGACATGCTTAGCCACCCCCCTCTCTCCCAGGGGTGAGGATAACCACTGGATCTGTAAGCCCTGGAACCTGGCTCGAAGCCTGGATACCCATGTCACCAAGCACCTCTGCAGCATCATCCGGCACCGCGAGAGCGCCCCCAAGGTAGGCTCATGACTCCACATTGGGTGGGGGTAGGGGCAGAGGTGGCCTGTGGCATGTGGCTAGATGAGTCATGGCCCAGCACCATGGGCAGTGCAGGAAATGTCAGGGCCTGGGTGAGTGGGTCCAGGTGACAGGAAGAGGTGAAGTTCCAGGGGGTCAGCAGAAGCTCGGGATCACCTAGCTCCCCAGCATGCGGAACAGGGGTTGAAGCTGAGTCTCTGGAGCCCGCACCAAACTCCTTCCTCTGTGCTGAGGCCGTGAGGAGGCTGTGTGAGAGGCCAGGCAAGAGGACACGCCTCCAGCTCAGCCTTCCAGGCCCCGTCATGTTTACTGCCCAGTGGCTCCTGTGAGGAACAGGCTGCCAAGGGCTGTTACTTCAGAGGCAGCGTGGAGGGGGAACACAGGACACAAATTGCCCAGGGCCGTGATTACTATGGTGCTGGCAGGAAATAGGCCGAAAGAATGGTGGTTGTAGGGAATCCCAGCAGTTGGGCAGAAGAGTGGGTGAGAAAAAGTGAAGTGCAGCTGCGGCTGGGCCATTCCCACGCCTGCTTCAAAGGTGCCTCTGCAGATGCAAGGAAGAGGCAGCCCTGCTCAGAGAGCCGTGCAGTCCGGAGCCACGTGCCCGGGTAGCTGTGTGCTGGGGTGGGAGCAGCGGGCAACGCCCCTGGTTCTCCGTGATGTGATGATGTTGTGGGATTCCCACAAGCCTGTGGGGTGGGGCACCCTCTGCAGTGTCCCTGTCCAACCCCAGTGAGTTGGGAGCCACCAGTGAGGCCACATGTCTCCCCCAGGTGGTGTCAAAGTACATCGAGAGCCCAGTCCTTTTCCTGCGAGAAGATGTGGGCCTGGTCAAGTTTGACATCCGTTATGTGGTGCTGCTGCGGTCGGTGAAGCCCCTGAGGTTGTTCGTGTACAACGTGTTCTGGCTGCGGTTCTCCAACCGGTAACTGTGGGGCAGACTGGCTGGGGCGGGGAGGCACTGGGCGGCAGGGCAGACTGGCCAGGGTGGGGCAGGCGCTGGGCAGTTGGATGGGTACTGGGTGACAAGGCCTCTCTTTTACTTGGAGGCAGAAAGCCTGGATTGAAGCTCTTTCTCCGTTCCTTTCCCGTGACCTGCCCCGTGACACCCACCTTCCCATCTGTTAAATGGATGGTAGTCCTTGCCCTTCCTGCTTCAGAGCAAGTTTTTGTATCTACCACCATAGTGGTTTGTAAAATAGATGTTCTGGTGTCAAAACCACAATTGTGGGCAGGCGGTCGACACTGGTTCAGTGGCAGTATTCTTGCCTGCCATGCCGGAGGCCCAGCTTTAATTCCCAGTGCCTGCCCGTGTGGGAAAAAAAAAAAAATGATTGCTTTATGGTTTCGCTTTTAGTGGGTCACTCACCTGACCGCACTCCGAGCAGGGCCTCCCCATGCGTACAGAACTGGGAACCAAGGCCAGGGCAGGGGGCAGCTCTGCTGGCCTCCCCCCACCCCCACCAGACCCTGTACCTGGGAGACTCGATCTGGCCCCTTCCCACAGGGGAGGAGGGGTGAGCAGCTGCTCAGGAGCCCACAGGTGACTCTGCTTGTCCTCCAGGCCCTTTGCACTCAACGACCTGGACGACTACGAGAAGCACTTCACCGTCATGAACTATGACCCGAATGTGGTCCTGAAGCAGGTAGGGGCTGCCTGGAGCTCAGAGCAGGCCTGCGCCCCCCACCCAGACCCTGACCCCCGACAGTGTTGGGTTTAGTCTTCGTGAAGTCTGGGCAGCTAGGTTATTTAAATTCTGTCTTTCCAAAGAACCTTTTAGAACGCCTGTGATGTACTGGGCCCCAGCACGCGTGTTATTGTAAGGCTCCCTCCCCAACGGGCTGACAAGCGCCTGCTCTTAGACCCTGCTCCTTTTTTTTCATTTAGAGAAGTTGTGGGTTTACAGAAAAGTCATGCATAAAATGCAGCATTCCCGTACACTGCCCTATTAACTCCTTGCATTAGTGGGGTGCACTTGTTAGCAGTTGATGGAAGAATGGACATTTTTATTATTATACCATTAACTGTATAGTCCATGGTTTAACTTAGGGTTCGCTGTTTGTGTTATCCTCAGGGCTTTTTATTATTATTATTATTATTATTATTATTATTATTCTAGTAAAATACATATGTAACCTAAAACTTCCCCTTTTAATCACATTCTAATTTGTTGTTCAGGGCTGTTAATTATGTTCACAATGTTGTGCTGCCATCACCACCATCCATTACCAAAACTTTTCCAACAACCCAAGTAGAAGCTCTAAAATCTAAGCATTAACTCCCTGTTCCCTACCCCACCCTGACTCCTGGTAACCTGTGTTCCAGTTTCTGAGTCTACTGAGTTTGCTTATTCTAATTATTTCATGGAAGTAACATCATATTTGTATTTGTTCTTTTCTGTCTATTTCACTCCATGTGATATCTTCTATGTTGTCATATGTATCAAAACTTGATTCCTTCTTATGGTTGAATAATATTCCGTTGTATGTATAGACCACATTTTGTGTATCTGTTCATGTGTTAATGGACACTTGACTTGCTTCTATCTTTTTGCTATTGTGAATAACGTTACTATGAATATTGGTATGTAGATATCTATTCGAGTCCCCACTCTCAATTATTTTGGTTGTATACCAGGAAGTGGGATTGCTGGGTCATATGGTAATCCCCTGCTTTCCTTTGGGAAATGCCACACTGTCTTCCACAGCAGCCACGCCATTCCCATCAACAATGAATGAGTGTTCCTATTTCTCCACATCCTCTCCAACACTTGCTTTCTAATAGTAGCCAGTCTAGTGGGTGTGAAATAAAATTATATTATGGTGTTTTTGTTTCTTTTTCTTAACTTTTTTATGGTATAATATATATACAAAGCAAAGAAAGAAAAAAAAAGCAATAGTTTTCAAAGCATTCTTCAACAAGTAGTTACAGAACAGATCCCAGAGTTTGTCATGGGCTACCATACCATCCTTTCAGATTTTTCCTGCTAGCTGCTCCAGAATATGAGACTAGAAGGCGTAAATATTCTTTTATCATCACAATCAACTTTTTTTTTCTTTTTTTTGAAAAATAGCATATATACAAAAAAGCAATAAATTTCAAAGCACAGTATGAAACAGTTGGAGAACAAATTTAGAGTTCGTATGGGTTATACTCCCACAATTTTAGGGTTTTACTTCTAGCTACTCTAAAATACTAGAGACTAAAAGAAATATCAGTTTAATGATTTAACAGTCATACTCGATTGTTAAACCCTATCTTCTGTGTATAGCTCTATCATCACCTTTGATCTTTCTGTCTCACTCTTTAGGGTTATTTAGGGCTATGGCCATTCTAACTTCTTCGTGTTGGGAGAGACTGTCAGTAATAGTGGGTAGAGAGATGGAACTAGCTGATGTTCTGGAGAGGTTGGGCCCTCTAGGTTCAGGACTTATCTGGTCCAGGGACCCATCTGGACATACTGTAGTTCTGATTTGCATTTCCCCAATGGCTAAGGATGTTAAGCATCTTCTCTTGAGCTTTTTGACCATTTGTATATCTTCTTTGGAGAAATGTCTGTTCAGGTCTTTTGCCCATTTATTTAATTGAGGGGTTTTTTTGTTGTTGTTAAGTTATAGGATTTTTTTAATATATTCTGGCTATCAAACCCTTATCAGTTATGTGATTTCCAAAAATTTTCTCCCACTGTGTAAGGTTGTCCTTTTTGGGGGGTAGGGGTGCATGGTCTGGGAATCGAACCCAGGTCTCCTACATGAAAGGCATCTAACCACTGAACTACCCGTACACCCCCAAGGTTGTCTTTTTACTTTCTTAAAGTTTTGAATTTTGATGAGGTTCTATTTATCTGATTTTCCTTTTGTTCACTGTGTTTTGTGTATATGTCTGAGAAACCATTACCTAACACAAGGTCCTGCAGATGCTTCCCACGTTTCTTCTAGGAGTTTTATAGTGCTGGTCCTTATGGTTAGGTCTTTGACCCATTATGAGTTGATTTTTTTTATGTGGTGGAGGTAGGGGTCCAGCTTGATTCTCTTACACAGGGACATCTGGTTTTCCCTGCACCATTTGTTGAAGAAACTATTCTTTCCCCAATGAGAGGTCTTTGCCACCTTGTTAAAAATCGCTTGAGTGTGGGCAACGGTGGCTCAGTGACAGAGTTCACGCCTGCCATAATGGAGACCTGGGTTCAATCCCCAGAGCCTGCAAAAAAAAAGATCGGTTGGCTATAAATGTGACAGTTATTTCTGAACCCTCAATTTGATTCCATTTGTCTGTATGTGTGCCTTTATGCAAGTACCATGCTGTTTTGACTATTGCGGCTTTGTAATATGTTTTTAAGATTGAGGAAGTGTGAGTCCTCCAACTTAAGTTCTTTTTCAAAATGGCTTTGGCTAATTAGAGAAATGCAAATCAAAACCACAATGAGATACCATCTCACACCCACCAGAATGGCCATTATCAATAAAACAGAAAATGACAAGGGCTGGAGAGGATGTGGAGAAAGAGGCACACTTATCCACTGTTGGTGAGAATGTCAAATGGTACAACCTCTGTGGAAGGCAGTTTAGCGGTTCCTCAAAAAGCTAAATATAGAATTGCCATATGACCCAGGAGTACCATTGCTAGGTATCTACTCAAAGAACATGAGGGCAAGCACACAAACGGACATTTGCACACCAATGTTTATAACAGCATTATTTACAATTGCAAAGAGATGGAAACGGCCAAAATGTCCATCAACAGAAGAGTGGCTAAACAAGCTATGGTATATACATACGATGGAATATTATGCAGCTGTAAGACAGAATAAAGTTACGAAGTATGTAACAACATGGATGGACCTTAAGGACATTATGCTGAGTGAGATTAGCCAAAAACAAAGGGACAAATACTGTATGGTCTCACTGATATGAACTGACATTAGTGAATAAACCTGGAATATTTCGTTGGTAACAGAGACCATCAGGAGATAGAAATAGGGTAAGATATGGGTAATTGGAGCGGAAGGGATACAGATTGTGCAACAGGACTGAATATAAAAACTCAGAAATGGACAGCACAACACTACCTAACTGTAATACAATTATGTTAAAACACTGAATGAATCTGAATGTGAAAATGATAGAGGGAGGAAAGCTGGAGGCATAAATGAAATCAGAAAGAAAGATAGATGATAAAGATTGAGATGGTATAATCTAGGAATGCCTAGAGTGTATAATGATAGTGACTGAATGTACAAATTTTAAAAATGTTTTTGCATGCGGAAGAACAAAGGAATGTCATTACTGCAGGGTGCTGAAAATAGATGGTAGATAATATTTTAAAATTTCAACTTATGTGTGAGACTAAAGCAAAAAATGTTTATTTGGTACAAAAAAATGGCTTTGGCTATACTGGACCACTTATTTACCCTTCTGTATAAATTTGATGATTGGCTACTCCATGTCTGCAAAGAAGGCTGTTGCTATTTCTGTTGGGATTGCATTGACTCTTAAGGTAGAATAACAATATTTAGTCTTCTAACCCAGGAATACAGAATGGCTTTCCATTTATTTAGGTCTTCTTTTAGCAATGTTTTATAGTTTTCGTTGTACAAGTCCTTTACATCCTTAAATTGATTTATTCCTAGGTTTTCTTTTAGTTGCTATTTAAATGGAACTTTTTTTATTTCTTCTTCAGATTATTCATTTCTCATATATAGAAATACTGCTGATTTTTGCATGTTGATCTTGTACCCTGCCACTTTTCAGATTTGTTTATTAGTTCTAGTAGCTCTGTTGTGGATTTTTGAGGGTTTTCTGTATATAGAATCACATCATCTGCAGATAGGAAAAGGTTCACTTTTTCTGATTTGGACACCTTTTATTTCTTCTTGCCTGTGTCTGCTGCAGATGCATTACGATGAGTTCATCCCTGAGTTTGAGAAACAGTACCCGGAATTTCCCTGGAAGGATGTGCAGGTGATTCCCCAGAGGCTTCCCCCTTGTGGGCTGGCATTGGACGCGGGGAGGGGTAGCTGGCTGGGAAGGGGTGGGTCTTTGCCTCTTCTGGATAGTTTTCCTCAGATCACTCTCTCCTGACTGCTCAGGGCCCTGAGGGTATTGGAGGGGACTCCACAGAGGGGCACCTGGAGAGTGATTCAGAGCACACTTCGAAGAAAGGGCAGGGGCACCAGTAGCCCCAGGAATTGCAGGCCATCTTAGTGGGGTTAGGGGTCTTGCAGCTGGGCCCCCAGACTGGTCTCCCCATCATAACCTGGCCTGAGCACTCTGCCCCACACTGAGCCTCCTTGGTATAGTAGGGAGCCTGGGGCTCTGAGGGAAGGACACACGCCAGGTCTGCCGTGGGCTGTGTTGGGGGGTGTGTGGATGCGAGGAAGGATGGGGCAGAGGGGACTGCAGCCTGGTCTAGAGCCATGGAGGATGTAGGAGGGGCTGGGGCTCAGGAAGGAGCCATGGGCCCATATCAAGAAGCTGATGGGAGGGGTTGACCCAGCAGGCAGAGCCCTGCAGGCCTCTCATTCAGCTGCCTTGGTCCCTAGGCCGGAATCTTCCAGGCCTTCACAGAGCTGTTCCATGCGGCATGTGCCAAGCCTGCGCCCCTCGGCCTCTGCGACTACCCCTCGTCCCGAGCTGTGTATGCCATCGACCTGATGCTGAAGTGGGACGTCTTTCCAGATGGTAAGAGGGCTGTACTTGTACTTCTCCACCCCCACTCACCCACAGCAGATGCTCCAGCTCCCTGCACCCTCTGATCTCAGTAGGCACCACCCAGGTCCTTCTAACTTAGTCCTCTGGGTCAAGTAGGCCACGGCCTGGTTCTGGGAATGCCCACCATTAGGGGAAGCAGCATTCAGGGCACAGTACAGGAGGGAAGAGGGTGGCCCGGGACGGATTTCCAGGAAAGAGCATGAAGGGGGCATCCTGGGTGCAAGGCCTGGCCGGGTCATGCTTGGTTGCAGAGTACTGAGTCCTTGCCTGGGTTGGACCCCACCCTGCTGGGCAGTGCACCTCTGCCTCTCTTTACCAGTCAAAACTTCTAAGTTAGTGTGTGATGCTCCGGTGCTGTCCCTGGGGCCAGGCCACCCAAAAAGTCAAGAGACCCAAGCTAGCCCACAGCAGGACTCAGCACATGGCAGGTGGCTGCTGCGCCCCCAGGTCCTGGCCAAGAGCTTTCCCGGGTCCACCCCACCACCCCCATACCCCCACATCTCCCCAGGGAGGAGATACCCTGGCCTGTGATAATGCCCCATGCGTTTCCTCCATCCAGGGAAGCGAGTCATACAGCCACAGATCCTGGAGGTGAACTTCAACCCCGACTGTGAGCGGGCCTGCAAGTACCACCCGACCTTCTTCAATGACATCTTCAGCACCCTGTTTTTGGACCAACCCAGCCACGTCACCTGCCTTGCCTAGGGGCTTCCAGCCCTGTCCTCATGCTGCAGGCAGGTTCCAGCTCCATTCTCCGAGGTGCCTCTGCCCAGCCCCTCCTCCTGCCTCCTGGTCACAGCCCTTGTCCAGAAGCCTCTGCCCTCCCGAGCCCGGCCCCAGCCCCCTGTAGGCTCTGCTTGCTCCTGTGGGTTAGAGCAGGGGACAGACTGGCCAGGCACCACCCAAGGCCCTGTCTCTGTCTCCCCCGACTTCTGTCTGTGCCGTAGCTCCAGCTCAGCCAAGTGCTTTACTCCAGGCACAGTTCAGTTACTGTGCGGCCGTGTTTCCAGGGGGGGTTAGCAAAAAATTTCTGTGGCTGTGAAGAGGCACGCCCCAAGAAAAGTGTCTGCTCTTGGGCACGTGGGTCCCATGGAATGGGGTGTTGGGCCCTGTGTCCAGGGTCCCCAGAACACCCTGGGGAGACTGTATACAGCCCACCCAGACAAGCCTTACTGCCATGCCCAGCTCAACGGGATCCTTCACCAGCAAGCCTCCTGGTAAATCCCAGGACAGGAAGTCCACCATCTTCTGTTGTCTCCTCCTTTCTGTTCCAGGAGGGTAAGCCTGTCCTCTAGGTCACGGACCCCAACAGTGGGGGCGGTCTGTGTGGGGTCCTGAGTCCCAGTGGTTCCCCTGCCCCCCAGCACTCCGGTGGTTTCACCTTTATCTGGGATTGGCTGGGATGCTCCAGCATGGGTGGCTCAGAGCAAGCTTGGGCTCCAGGCACCAAGCAGGGGACAGCTGAGAATCGCCACCATGCTGTACCAAAGATGGTCTCGAGGAGAGCTTGGTCTTAAAAGATGCCCCCTTCCACCCCACCAGGGCCTAAGGGTTGGAGTCTTGGTATTACTTTAATGTACAGAAGGAAAATATAAGAACTCTAGTTCTTTCCTCAATTTTCTTCTGTCACTTGAAGTTGAAGGCCACGTGCTGTGTGGCAGCAGTGCCCTGTGGCCTAGCTGATGGGCCAGGTTGGAGAGCTGGTGGGTGGGGCTGGCCTAGACCTCCAGAATGTTCAGTGCGTGGTAGGGTAGAGGCTGGGGCATCCTGGCGCTTTGTCTCATTTTGAAGCTAAAAAGTGGTCCTTGTAGCAAAACTGGGCTCCGAACCCTACCTTCAGCCCCTCCTTATGGATGGGGTCTCACCCTTTCTGATGCGAGCTGCTCCCCACCTCCTGCAGCTCATCGGGGTACCTGTAGCTGCCACCTTCTTCCTCAGGCTTACTCAGCCAGGGCCCAGAGCTCTGGATGCCTCATCTCTGGTTTTCTCCCCAGGAAAGCTGCCAACGCCCCCAGCCCCTGACAGCTGTCATCTCAATTTGTACTGCAATAAAGTATGCCTTCTTCCCTTACATTGGTCTCCCCCGTCTTTGGAGACCCTGGACCTACAGGCTTAAGGTGCCAGCTCAGCAGTGTTGAACCTGCTTATTGGTGAGAAAAACCCCAAAGAGGAAGACGTGTGCTTTGAGGGATGGGAGAAGCCACATGATGGGACCTCGCAGTCCCCTACCCCAGATTTGAGTGTCCCGGTCCCTACAGCTCTGTCCCCAAAGTCCCTGGAACCTTAGGGTCCTCAGGTGAATCCTGGCTCAGCAGGGCCATAGGGTACCCACAGGCTAAGAAATGAATTCTGTCTGTTTCCCTCCTGGTGGGACAGAGGGTGATGAGAGAGCCTGACTCCCACCTGTGGATCTCTCGGGTGCTGGGAGGGGTTAGGGAGCCAGTGGGTGAAGAGTGCTGGGACACAGCCCGGCCTGGCACACAAATGCACGTGGCCAGGAGAGGTGGGAACAGTGGCACTGCACAGTGGTTCTGAAGGTCGATAGATGATGCCGAGGGACCCCCTCACGGCTGGGATGGGTGGCCTGGGCCTTGTTCGTGCACTTCTCAGTCTCGCCCTGTGTGGGCTCTTCCTGTGTCCCCAGGACAGTGGCTCACTCAGCTACTGGTTCCAGAGCCTTCAGGGTCCAGGACTCTTTCTAGGTTCCCTGATTGCACGAGGGAGGCTGAGTGGTTACAGGCAGCGCAGGAGCGGGGGTAGCACCCAAAGCAGGCTCCCATGGTCATAAATGTACTTCTCCCCGTTTCAACGTGTCCTCCTACCTCTGGTCAGTTCCACTCTTCAGGAAGGTCAAAAGGCAGAGACCTGTGGTCCCTGAAGGCCAGGCAGAAATGCTGGAAGCTGCAGGAGAGGCAGTTTTTATCCCACTAAATACTTCCTGGTACTCATTTGCACCCTAGTCCCTCTTTCTGTTTAAAGAATTCATCAAAAGACAGAATTTAAAAGTGCTGGACATTTGGAATTGACTGGAGAGGATCCCAGGAGTCACGTTAGTAACACCAAACTTGTAGAGGATATTTTAGTTTGGTAAAGCTGATGAAATGCAATACACCTGAAATGGGCTGGCCTTAACAATGGGGATTTATTAACTGACAAACTTAGTCCTGAGGCCATGAAAATGTCCAGATCAAGGCATCAACAGGCATTGCTTTCTCTCCAGAGACTGGCTCGCTGGCTCCTCTGCCATGTGGCAGGGCACATGATGTCTGCTGGTCCCTTCTCTTCCGGGTTTCGTTGCTTCCAACCTTTGGCCTCAGTGGCTTCCTCTCTATTTATGTGGTTTTCTCTCTCGGTTTCTGTTCTATTTCATCATCTTATAAAGGACTCCAGTAAAAGGATTAAGACCTACACGGGGCAGGCCTCAACTGAAATAATTTAATCAAAAGGTTCCACCCACACTAGTTCCACACCCACAGGGATTAGCTTTAAGAGCATGATCTTTTCTGGGGTCCATAAAACCCAAACTATCACAAAGGATGACATGTGACAGCAGCTACAGAGTGACCCTGACCCCTGACGACACTGATGCGCCCAAAGGTGGCAGTGCTTTCCCGAGTGGTACCGGCCTGCAATAGGATCTTAGTGAAGGAGCCCAGGGTAGCACCTACCCAAGTAGACGTGCAGGGCAAAGTCTGAAGACTCGCTCTCACGCTCACTGATGGGCAGCCCGCCAGCCCTCAGTAGGCTGGTGCGCCCCGCCCCAGAAGTGGCTTGATTGCTGGTGGCGAGCGTGCAAACGGGCTCAACTGCACAAAGTCACCCCAGGCTGCAGTTCACGCCAGGACTGGATGACTCTGGGAGGTGTGGACTTTCCCAGGAACTCTGCACAGAAATTGTCAGAAATCTAAAGTCCCCAACGGTTGGAAACAGCATAGAAATGGGTTTTCTCCCGAAAGCCATTCAGTCATGCAAGCATCACAACGAGCTTAAGGAAACCCCGGCAAACAAAATGGTAAAATGCATTGTCCTGTCAAAATGCCCCCTGTTCCGGGCAATGTGTGGGATGTTGCCAGAGAGGGCCAAACCCACAAGTTTGTGGACTGGGAGTAAAACAGTCCAGGTGAACATCTCTGGGCAATTATTCAAAGATCCCAGAAGTCTCAGGCACTCTTTCCTTAAGTGCTGGGGGCACATGGTGCCCATGACGCTTCCGGAGCCCCCTGCCCCCCTGCCCCGGGGAGGGACCCATGAACATCACAGGGCCTCTTGGAGGGGGAGACCTAGCGGCCCCTGCCAGAACTCTGCCATCGGTTCTGGAATGGGCATCCGAGGCACAACTGGGAGATTCAACTCTGCCAGTTTGGGGAAACTTTACAAATAAGTTAATGAAAATGATGCCCAAAATGTCCTGTCCCTCCATCCCTTCCACCTGCCCACACACACACACAAACACAGCTCTCCTCAGCATGGGGAGCTGGCTGGGGGCTCACCTGGACATTTGTGGCTGAGGGAGGAGTCTTGAACTCCGGCCTTGCCCATGCCACCTGCCAAGGGCCAGCCTCCTTCGGGAATTGGGTGAGCAGGAGGCTGAGGGTTGCGAATTGCCCCTCCCCCTTACGGGGTCAGAATGAACTGTGTGTCCTGTCAGGTCATTTCTGAATGCAAGGGAGAAAGAGCAAGTGCAAGTAAACTGCATGGCCTGCCCAAGTGACACCAAGACCATCACATGCAAAAATGTCATGACCTGAATGAACGTTTGTCGACAACCAAAAACCAAACGCCCCAGGGCCGGCCCCATGCGGCTGCTTTGCAAAATACTGCAGGAACACAAGACGTTTATTAACAGGAAGGAGGAGAGGCATTCCTCATGCAGGGGCCTGCCATGGGCTGGGCACTTTGCTCATGCCTCATTAATCCAAACACTGCCTGGGGAGGTGCTGGGTCACCCATTTGGAGGCTGGGGGGACACCTCCAGGCCAGTGGGACTGGGCAGTCTGCAGAGCCTGGGCTTATGGACCAAGCCCTTACTGCCTTCCACCACCACCCCCCACCCGACCCCCACCCCCGCTGACAGGGAGTCTGTGGGGCTGTTCCTCATGGGGTGAGGCTGGGCACTCAAGGGGCAGGTCAATCAGTGTCCCCAGCGCTGGCCCCAGCCTTGTCCTGGGCAAGGTCCTTCGAGGGTCCTGCTCCCAGCAAAGGCAGGCATTTAGCCAGGCAGGCTGTGCACCCGGTGCCCTGCGAGAACCCAGCTGGCGTCCTGGGCGCTATGGAAGTGGAACCCGTCAGTCCCCAGCCAAGCAGCAGCCTGAGCTGTGTGGGCTCCAGGCGCACGTGGGCCTGCTCCCCAGGTGGCCGCTGTCCCGAGGCTCCACCTGGCAGGCCCAGAGTGTTGAGGGTCCTAGGAAATGTGGGGGAGCCCTGGCCAGGGACCAACCTCCTTTCCGACACTCCACCCTGGGTGACTTGGCCCTGTCAAGTCAGCACCCAGGCCTTCCCCTCACCCTTTGTAGAAAATAGAAAGGCCACTACACAGGAAGTACAAACTTTATTTGGCTTATAAAACTCCACGTTTGACAAGCATGCTTTCAGCAGGGCGGGAAGTGCAGGATGCAGCTGTGGATCCCTTCCTGGTGGGGCTTGGCCAGGGTGCCGAAGACAGCCAGTGACTCCCGGCCAAGACCCAGCCAGGCTAGCAGGCCCGGTGGCCGCGAAAGCCAGTTGGCCATCACCGACAGCCCCCAGTGGGCAGCGGGCAGCAGCCACGGTGCTTGGAGGGTGGCACCCTCACTCTGGCGACCGCCGGCCACTGCGCCGTCCACGGTTGTCCCGCCACACGCAGTAGTTGAGCACAGCTGTGAAGGCCAGCCAGGCCAGGTACGGGTAGAGCAGGCGGGCAGCTGGCGGGCTCACCTGGTGCCAGGCCATGGCCGTCGCCATAGCCACCCCACCTGTCAGGACGAGGTCCACCAGGGCCTGCAGAGACACGGGGGGAGAGGGATGGGGAGGCTGAGGCGCCTCTTCAGCCCGGGGTGTGTCCAAAACGGACTGGAGGGAGCACTGGATTATGAGTCAGGAGCCTCACTCAAACCTCCAATCCTTCCTGAGTGATCTAGCCAGGCCCCTACCTTGTCCTCAGCCTGTTTCCTCCTCTGTAAAAGGTGAGCCATCAACCCAGGTGATTGAGTGGGGGCCTTGGTACCCCCCACCTCTGAACCCGGAGCCTCCACAGAGGCCAGCCCTCATCTCCCAGCAGTGCAGGGAGGCCCAAATAAGAGCGTGATTGAGAGGGAAGCCCAGTGTAAACCATCAAGGGCCGTCCCCAAGAGGAATAGTAGGTTCCACCTCCTGCGGCCAGAACTCAACTCCATGGACGCAGGAGAAATCTGCACAAGCAGCGGGGCAGTCTGCAGTCCCCAGCACCCAGCGCAGTGTGGATTTCCCCAATGCGAGGAACCCTAAACCCAAGCCATGGCCCTGTCTGGCTTCAACCTGATGATTTCATTGCTGAAGGCTTAGGGAGGCTGCAGGGTGCTTGTCCCCTGGGAGCTTCTGAAGAGAACTGGGTCATGAACTGTTTGCCTCCCCCGACCCCTGACCTTTAGACTCTGACCCCATCTGGGATGTCATGTCCCCATGTCCCCCAAGGGAGGGGGGCCCTCCACCGCTCATCTCCAGGGACCAGAAAACAGGCCACAGCCACACTTACCCAGCCCATTTGGTGGGCACCAAAGAAGATGGGGGGCCATGCCCAGTTCAGGGCCAGCTGCCCAGCATAGAGGCCCAGGGGAACCACGGCCTCCTCTGAGAAGCCTCCCAGCTCTTTCCAGACCATGTAGGAGCCATACCTGAAAGAGAGGCTGCTGTCAGGGCTCCAGTGGGGCAGAGGCCAGGAGCTCCAGGGGCACTCTCTGAATGATGGCTCGGGCACACCCCTGTCTTCAGGAAGCCCACAGGTCAGCAAGGGAGACAGAAATCCTGCCCTGCCACTGACTGCTGTGTGACCTCAAAGAAGTTGCCTGACTTCTCTAGGCCTTCATTTCTCACAGGGTTGCTGTGGGGGTTAGACCTAGCAAACCCACAGTGCTTAGGATAGAATAAATATTTGCCATGGACATCATCACCAATGCTATGAAGGGGGAAGCACATGAGCCATGTAGGGGGAGAGACTCCTTATTTAGCCAGGAGCACTGCATAGAGGATGAGACATTTCAGCCAGGCCTTAGAAGATGAATAAGAGGTATTCATGAATTCATGATGAATTTACAGGAAGAGGAAACAGAACATGCAAAGTGTGGAGCTGCAGGGTGAGGTGTGAGGGGCACAGGTGAGGCAAGTCTGGGGATCTTGTTTTAGGGGTTCTTTGGGGCCACAAGAGCAGCACCACCAATAAGCACAGCTAATGGTCCCCAGCACCTGTGTGTGCCAGGCCCTGCCCTAGCCCTCTCCAAGCGTTAATTCATTTCATTCCTGAGATAATGCTCCAAGTGGGCAGGACCATCAGCCTCAGTTTACAGATGAGGAAACTGAGGCACAGGGAAGTGAAGTGACTCCGAAGATCTTTCAACAGGCAACAGGTAAAGCCAGGATTTGAACCCAAGTGGTATGGGGCCAGAGCCCCAGCTCTTAACCAGAACTTGCCCAGGACCTCAGAAGGGTTCCCCCCAAGAAGGCTTGGGCCAGATCCTGCTCTCAGCACCTCAATGGTGGAAGAAGGCTGGGGGTGGGGGCCTGGAGGCTGACACAAACTGAGGCAGAAAGAGTGGTGCCTGCCCAGAATCAAAGCGGAAGCGCAGGGCGCCCAACTGGGGAGGGCCTGAGGGCCAGGTAGGGCACGGGCAGGTCCAGGTGACACCCAGGTTTTGGGGACCGGCCTTATTCCCACCAGAACCCCCAACACTAGGTGTGGCCCCTGAGGCGCCCACAGTCCCACCCTGAGCCAAGCAGGGAACATTCCAGGAGGGCGGATGCTGGCTTCGCCCCCGGGGCGCAGTCCCCAAGGCAGCCACCGGGGACGCCCTTCCCCCCTACCCCGCCCCCCAACTTCCTCCCCTTTGCAATCCCCGGGGTCGTGTCTCGGGGGCTTCTGGGGGGAAGGGACTAACCCAAGAGCAACCGAGAGCTCCTTGAAGGGTCCCTGCTCGCAGGCCCCGTGTCCATGTCCCTCATCTGTAACGCAGGGCCCGTGAGGATCAACCCAGGTACAGCCTGGCGCCGCTTCTGCTCGGGCTGAATCATCGCGGGACCCGCCCCGCCCCGCCCCGCCCCGGGCTGCACCGACCCTGCTCTGAACTTAACCTCACCCCGGGGTTGTGAAAACCGCCAGGATGCCAGTGAGGGGCCGAACGGTCCCTGCCGCCCCCCCGGGAGGCCGAAGAGGAGAAAGTTCGATTACGCAAGGGGGCGGGCCCTGCGGCGGAGACCCACGCCCCGGCCCAGCGCTCCTGCCCCACCTACCCCATGGCCGAGTAGAGCGTGCCCCAGATGGGGCCCAGGGTCCAGCGGGGTGGATGCCACGAGGGCTTCTGCAGGCTGGCATACCAGCGGAGACTCTCTCCGCGAACAAAGTAGGAGCCCAGGAAGCCCCCCAGACTGGGCACCAGCGTGAAGCCCATGGCAGAAACCCAGGGAGGGGCCATTGCTGCTGTAGCTGCTGTTCCCGAAAGCTGTGGAAGAGAAGATAGGGGCCCGGTGACCAAGCATTTCTCCAGGACCTACTGTGTGCGGACCCGGGGCCAGGCCTATGGTGCCCTTGGGTGCCACGGCAAGTCCCACCCCTCACTCCCACCTCCCCCGTGGACAGAGGGCTCCAGCAATCAGGAGGCGCAGAGATGGAGGGCTGGGGGCCACGGTTCGCACCCCCAGCCCTGCCATCCTAGCCTACGGGCAGAAGTGAACACATGTCCATCCAAACTCCTGCCTCCCAATCCAGAAGGAGCCTCTGGGGTGCCCCCACTCCCACAGAAGGACTCCCACACAGCTCCTTCCCCAGCTCTGAGGGTCTTGTACTCTCTCACCCTTACCCTAAACCTTGAGTCTCTGGGCAAGTGGGCCCCTCCCCTCTGCCACCTCCTTTAAGGTCAGTCCGGGTCCCCTCTGCCAAGAAGGCTCCCAGCCCTCCCACCCCAGGCCAAGTGCCAGCCCTCAGCGGCTCAGCAGGGCCTCCATTAGTCCCCACACTGCACTTCTAGCATTTCATTCATTCATTCATTCATTCATTCAGTGAGTCACATCAGATAGGCCTTAGTTCAAATCCCTGCCACTCACCGACCTGCTGTGATTTCGGGCAAGTTGCTTCACCCCTCTGGGCCTCAGTTTCCCCCTCACATTGCCTACATTGGGCCTAGCCCAGCATGCAGCTTGGGGTAGTCTTTGAACATGGGTGTTTCACCACTGCCCCATGGGCCCACCCTAAAATCACCCTACCTGCCCCCACCCTGTTAACCAGAGAGGGGGAGCAGCATCCCTGGGTCACCCAGTACTCCAGGGCTAGGCTCTGCCCAGGTCTCCAACTTGCTCCTACCCTGAGGGCTCAGGCCCCTGGAGTAGCAAGAGTTCAGGGCTGGCATACGTAGGCCTGGACGCTGCCACCCCCCCACCCCCAGGGCTGGAGGAAAAACCCTCTTGGCCCTCCACAGTCAGATGGGCCTGAGGCTCCAACCCCAGTGGCAGAGCAGAGGGAACCCAGTCATCAGGGCCCCCTTTCCTGGCAGCTCTGAGGTCATGGAATAGCAAAACTCCGTGTGGGCTGAGGACCTACTACCGCCTGCACAGGGCCAGGCACCTGCAGCCTAAGCAGCTCATTGGGCTGTGAGTCCAGCAAGAGGAGTCTGGGCTGGCACCTGGGACCAGGGCTCCAGGCCAGCTCTGCCCAAACCTGCTGCAGGACCCTGACTCAGTTTCCCCATCATGAAATGAGGGGTTGAACTCCCATTAATTAATTCTACCTGGAGAATCAGCAGGTTCTGGGGTGGGGCTAAGGTGCCTGTTTACATGACACAAGAAGTCAGACAATCAGATATGGTCCTGGAGTGGGGGCTGGGGACCCAAGAGTGGGTGGGGAGGTCCTGAGGGTGCTCACACCTCACAAGGGCACCTCTACCAGGGATCAGGGAGGGGATGGTGGTGAAAGGACAGTAAGTGCTTTCCCCACAGTCCCACAGTGGACACAGGAAGGAAGAACCTTCCAGATGGGGAGGCTAGCCAGGCGCGGGCCGGCGGGGGCTCAGGCAGGGGGCTGGGGGTCAGGGGGATGGAATACAGCAGGGTCTGCACTTGGTCTGGAAGCTTGGGGAGGGGAAGACGTGCTGGCACCAGCAATGCCCCAATCCTACTCACGGAGACAGACACACATTTCTGGGGCGCTCCTGGCCAAAACACATAACCAGGTCTGATCCCAAGACAACACCATGGAGGGAGCCTTCAACAAAATGCTGACCACAAGTCTACCCTCTACGAATGTATCAAGGTCATGAAAGACAAAGAAGGGCGGAGTGGGCTGTCACAGATTGCAGTTGACTACGGAGAATTGAGGAGGACAGGTCACATGGGATCCTGGGACAGCCTAAGGGCAGTAGAGGAAAAAATGAGTGAAATTTCGAAGGAGCTCTGTAGTTTAGTAAACAGCGTTGCGCCAACTTTGGCTTCCTGGTTTTGCTAGTTGCACTGTGAGGGGAAGCTGGGAGAAGCATATGTGAGAATTCTCTGTGATATTTTCACAACCTTCCTGTAAGTCTAAAATTAGTACAAAATAAAATGTACAACAGTGCACGGGTGGTTCAGTGGTTGAATGCTTGCCTTCCATGCGGGAGACCTGGGTTCGATTCCCAGACCTTCCCCCATCCCCACCCCCCCCAAGAAAAAAAAAGTTACCACCGAAGTATCCTGGTTTGTATAACAAATCATGTGCCCCCCCCACCATCCCTATGCTCAATGTTTAACTTATGGTCTCTCCTTGCTCCCACCTGGGTGACCCTGACACACCCCCTGCCCCCCTGTGCCCAGCCTCTCAGCTCCACCTGCTGCCAAAGGCCCCGAACCCCACTCCCACCACCTCACTCCTGCTTGAGGACCTCGGAGGCGCCCACGGCTTTGTGGGCAGGGGTACCCGCGTTCTCTGACACAACACCCAGTTGGGGTTGACGCTGGGCGGGTGCCCAGGAAATTCCCAGGGGGGATACGCCCACCTTCCGGCTCCTGGGGTCTTACAGCTCGCCGTCCAGTGCCCCGCTGCGCAGAACAAACGAGGCCCTTCCAAGACCGCAGGACGGGCAGTGGGGGCTATGTCTCGAACTCAGGTCTGAACCCCAGGCTCCGCCCACCCCAGGCAGCCCCCTCTGCCAGCCTGGCTGCCTTTATCCTGCCCTGGGCCAAAGTTCTCACGTGCCAGGAGGTACCCGGTGGCAGGATGCCCCACGTGCAGAGAGCCTGGGCAGGGAACTCAGGGCCCCTTGGGGACAGTATGGCCCCTGAATCGCTTGGCTGGGGATGGCAGACAGGGGAAGGACCCACCATGCTGAGTTATACTGCGCTGCCCAGACAGGCCTGAGAAGCTCTGGGATGGGGCCACCAGGAGAGCTGGGGAGGGTTAGGGGGCCACCAAGGCTGGGAAGGGGCCTGGGGTTCAGGCAGAGGGCAAAGCCACCCATCAAACCTGCAGTTCCAGCTCCCTTGGAAGGTGCCCAACAACCCAAACCTTCGCTGGGCCTCCAGCTGCTGGGGGATGCCAGGCCGAAGGTTCTACCCAGGCCCCGGACTCCTGGGGCCCAGCCTGCTTTGCAGGGTCGTGGGGAGGCTCAAGCAGGATGGGACGGGAGGGCGAGCTATGCACACCCCCGGTGCACACCCCCAAGGCTGGGCCATGCCAGCAGCTGGACACTCAATGGGTGAGAATGAGTGGAAGGCCTGGCTCTGCGGGAGCACTTCTGGGACAGAGGCCAAGAATGGGCAAAGCAGAGGATGCAGGGCCGGGAGAAGGTTCTAGGCCGACCCACGGGCCTCAGGGCCACGGCCCTGGTGGGATGCAGGCCGTGGGGAGGGGACCAGAGGCTTCTCCCCTAGGGTGCCTCTCCCTCAGCTCTCCACAGAGGACTCTTCGCTGGTCCCATTTCCCGGGTAAGGAAACCTTCCAGGTCCCCATGACTCCAAGGCTCCCTCCCCTCCTCCAAGAGGATGATGCGTGTGTGACAAGGATGTCATGGGGCGGCTTCACCTCCCCTCTCTCACCTCCTCCCTCTTCCTAAAGCTCACACGGCCACACAGAACACTCCCAGCCCGGCCTCAGCACCCTCTGCCTGGTGCCAGAAGATTCCCTCAGGGCCAACGGCCAAGCTCAAGCTCCCTCCACCCGCTGCCAATGGCCCAGTGAATAGGCATGGCTGCCCCCAGACTTCACGTCGGCCCCAAGGTGGCTGCTTCCAGGCTCTGCACCCCCGACCCCACCCTGAGAGTGGGATCCAGGGTCTTCTGTCCTTGTGACCCTTCACCCCTGGCCAGGTGAGCCAAACCCACTCCTGCCCCTCGGGGCTCATCCCCTGGGCCTCTTTGGCCCCATCTGCTAAGTGGAAGTTAAGCCCGAGGGCCTTGGGGGCACCCTCTGTTCTCTGAGGTCTCCCTATAGAAGGTGACAGAACAGCTGTCCGGAAACAGAACAGAGCTTTGTCCATTCACTGACCCCCCTCCAGGCTTTGTCCTACCCTCCAGCCACCACTGCCCCACAGGCTTGTTGTAAGTCTCCCTCTCTCTCTTTTTTAAATGACTCCCAGTTCATCATCCTCATTATAATCTTTGTGGATCTTTTTCTTTATAAAGGTAACCAGTGTGACAAGAGGTAGGAAAAGGTCTGGAAGCTTCCACAACTAACAGGTAGCTGGGAAGAATTTACTTTATCTCAAATGACTGCTTTTTTTTTTTAACAATGCTAGCACATTCAGGTATTGCTTATACAATCAAAACTAATGAAAGAAAATACAAATGAAAGAAACACAGGTCCTCAAATAAAAGAATGAAAAGGCAAAGCAGGTAGAATAAGAAGTAGGGCTGCCCAGCTGTCAGCCCAGCCCTGAGTGGACCACTGTCGCAGCTTCTAGTGGGTCCTGCAGATGCTGCCCTGTTGGTGCACACACACGACACACAAACATTCACAACACACCAGACACAACACACCAGACACAACACGTAGGCAACACTCCCCACACACACATTCACAACACACAAGTACACACACCACAGGCAACACTCACACAGCACACATACACACTTAAACCACGTTAACAAGTGCTACCTCATACACACACCATACACATACCACACAAAGGCACACCCACTACACACGCACACAGACATCACCACACACACATACTCACTCACCAGCAGCACTCCACCATTCACAGGCACCACCACTTGCACTCACACACGTGTACGCATACACAGCACATGCACACTACGCAAAACACCAGAGGGCAAAGCAGCCTCGTTTTGGCAGAGGGCAGCAAGGCCTTGGAATCAGACCCTGTCAGTCCAAACTCTGGTTCCACCATGCTTGAGTGAGCCTCAGTTTCCCCTCCAGTTCAAGAGGCTCCTTCGGGGACCTGGGCCTGCTCCCTACTCCACTAGGGGCTTGCTTACCTCTCCCTCACTTCCTTTTCACACTATTGCTTCCGGAAGCTTCTAGGAGCTGAAACTTGCCTCCTGCGGTCTGGGGGGTGTGTTTCAGAGTGGGCACCCCTTCCTCCTCTTCCACCCCGCCCCCACCCCACCCCGCCCTTGGCCTCCACATGGACACCTGGGCGTCCGCCCACACCCTGGAGGCCCTGCCTTTTCGCTGAGGGCCTGCCATGTCCCAGCTGCCCCGGCACCAGCTTTCTGTACTGACCTCTCCTGACACCCTCTCCTTGCCAATGATCCTTTGGAAGTGCTGGGTCACTTGTCCCTAAGGGAGCCTCAAGTCCCACCCATCCTGTCTTCCATCCAAGACCACAACCAGGTAACTCCTTGCCTTGACAGGTGAGGCAGGGCAGGCACGAAACCTCCGAGCCCACTCCAGGCTCTTCCAAATCAGCACACCAAGCCAGAGCCATGGTCATCTGCTGAGCTGAACCCCCCACTCAGCAGTGTGCTCACAGCTGGAGGCCCCACGTACACTGCTGCCGCCCCCTCCCCAGTCCGAGCTCCTTTGCCCCAGGGACCGGGAACAGCCTTTCAGCAAGCCAGGCCGCTAGGGTCCATGTTAGACGGCCTGGCTGTGCCTGTGCCAGTAACTTCCTTAACCGGGCCTCACTGCCCTCCCCTGTGCAAGGGAAGCGGGTTGTCTCCAGGTAGATCTTCAGCCCGAGCTCGGCCTGGCATGCTGTGAACCCAAAGTGATGCCGGCACAGCTTTCGGCCTCCCCCGCCCTCTCCCGGCCTTGGTGTGTCCATCCGCGTAACGCGCGCCAAACTTCCCGCGGCTCCCTAGCCAGAGCTGGGGCGGGGCTAGACCAAGGCCCGCCCCGCCCCCACCCGGAACCCCGCCGCGCTGCCACCTGGACCTCGAGACCCCGGCCCCCGCCGCCCGCCCCTTCCCGCCCGCAGGCGCGCTAGCCGAACCCCAAGCGCTGCCTGACGCTGCCCCTCGGATCGCCGCCCCGAGGCTCCCGCCCGCCGCCTCCGGCCTCAGTTTCCCTTCCAGCCCCGCGGCGCCAGGCGGGAGCTGTCGGGAGTCCCACCGCGCGGGGCTCACTCCCCGGCCCCTTCCTCCAGGTCCGGTCCCTGCTCACCAGCGGACGAGGCGCGCTCGCGAAGGGCGCTGCGCGGCGGGAGACTGCGACTACTGTCCCGGGCCGCCCCGCCCGGCTGCGAGGCCCCGCCCGGCCCCGCCCTTTGGGCTGCACGCCCTGGCGCCTCTGCCCGCTCCGCGCCGCCCGCTGGCCTCCCCGCGGTGGGGGGAACCCCGTTCCTTCAGAGGCTCCCCGGCCTGCCAGGAGCGTTCCTGCCTTCCCCGCGGGCCCTGTCCTCTCCAGGTGCTCACCCGCCGCGCGCCACACCCGGCGGCGGCGGGGCACGGGGCGCCTGGTCTCCGCGGTGCCGTCCGCAGGCTGGTCGCTCCTCCTCTGAGCCTCACTTTGCCCAGCTGTAAAATGGGGCACGAGAGGCCGAGGTTCAGTGTAGGGAATCACCCCGCCTGATGGCAAAGCCCCGAACGCCGTCCCTTAAGCAACCCTGCCCTCCCTTCTCCGAACAAGCACCGCCGTTGTTTGGCTGTTGCCCCAGGGCGCAGAAGCAGCGCTCTGCACTGAGTGGTGGGTCCCAATTCTACCTCGGCCACTCTCGGGTTGGTTCTCTCGGCCTCCTTTTCCTCATCTGTAAAATAGGCACCGCGTCGTGGGGCGGATGAAGATGCTCATGCAGATGCTTGGCGCCCAGGAGTGCGGGCTGCACTCGCCACCACCTCCCCTGGGCTGGAACATCGCTTTATTACTGCAGCCAAGTCTGCTCGACCCGCAGCAGCCACAGCTACCCAAGCCCATCTTCCCCTGCCAGTCTGAATTGCAGCTTTTACGTGATGGGTACAGGAGCTTTGCACCTCCTTGGGGACCAGCCAAGATCCAAGTATGACTTTTCTGGGCCCTGGCACTTTTGCCTTCGTGGGCTCCTTCCTCCATTTAAGACACACACTCAATTATATTTTCAGATGCACTGGTATAAAATCAAGTATTAAAGTTGATTCCCTTTATCTTTTTCTTCTGATTTTAAAAGGACTTGAAAATTTTCTGTGGTTCCCTGAATGTCTGGAGGCCCTGGGCACAGTGCCTGCTGGGCCAAATGGAGAGTTGGCCTGACCACGCCTCCC
Source organism: Tamandua tetradactyla (assembly GCF_023851605.1). Lineage (NCBI taxonomy): Eukaryota > Metazoa > Chordata > Mammalia > Pilosa > Myrmecophagidae > Tamandua > Tamandua tetradactyla. The sequence goes on along the minus strand of NC_135333.1, from coordinate 36,863,830 downwards.
AGCATGCTGCCAAACCCACCCTCTTCCCGTAGGGAGGTGTAGGCGCCTTGGCCAAGTGGCAAGCTCCGGAAGACCCAATGGGGAGGAGACAGTGCTACTTCCCTCCAGCCTCACCCTGCTGCCCGCGGCTCCAGGCCCACAGGAGCCCACAGGAGGCAGGGCTTTCTGGCCCCAAATACCTGCTGCGCACCAGGGCAGAGAGGAGGGGCTGAGAACCAAGCCCAAGGCCCCAGACCTCGTGCATTTCACACCCGTTTCGCGGAGGGGAAACCTGCTGGTCTGGATGCAGGTCCCACAGCCTCCCCGTTACTTATGTCCCCCTCCTCTCCAGACCCCCAGGGCCCCCACCTGAGCTTGGGCAGCAGCCATGGTCTCTCCCTTCTCTTCCCTTACAGCTGTTTCACACAATCTGACCACAGCCTTTTTCTGCCCAGGACACTCCATGGCTCCCACTGCCTTAGAATCCAGTCCAACCCTTGAACATGGCATCCCAGGCCCTGCCAGGACAGCTACTCTGCGCTTCCCACCTGGGTTTGCATGCACCGTCCCTTGCCTGCTGCACTCTTGGCCCCCACTCTGGACACCTCTATGTGTCCAAGTACAACCCGTCAGCCAGCTTCGCCCCAGGAGGCTCTTCCGGAGCCTGGGCTGTGCCCCTCCCCAAGCCTAAAGCGGGCAATGCCCTCCTCACCTCTGCATGCCACAGCACCGAGCCTGGGCACTGCTCTCGGGACACTTGGCTGTGTCAGCCTCAGAGACATCGAGCAATGTCCAGCTCCGGGCTGACCCGAGAGGATACAACGACCGCAAACGAACCCAACCCCTGGCCTCAGGCCTTCTATCGAGGCTGTGTGGGGCAGGGGAGCGGGGGGAGGGCACCTCCCGCCCAGTCCTCAGGGGACCTGCCCCACCCCACGTGCTCAGAGAGGTGACAGGCCTACACTCTTGGCTGCTAGGACTCAGGCTTCTCAACTCCAAGTGCACCTCTACTACAGTATTTCTCTTACGTGTTATTTTTCTATTTAACTTTATTATGTGAGTGATCCATGCTTACCATAAAGCTACTGGAAAATATAGACAAGCAAAGTGAAAAAAAGAGCTCCCCCTCCCACTCTCCCATCACCTAGGATAAAGCACTTTTCGCAGTGTGTGTTTCCAGGCCTTTCTGAGCGTGCACATGCGCTATGTGGACTCCATCACGCTATCAATGGCTCTGTCACTTTTCTCCCCCTTCCAATAAATCAGAAACCTCTTTCCATATTAAGACTGTCTACATTGTATTTTTTAAACTGTGAAATGTTTCACAGACAGAAATGTATATAAAATGCAGATGTACATTTAAAAACAGTAATAAAAAGAACCCGGGTGCACCCATCCCCTTGTGAATAAACAGGCATTAAAAACCTGCATCCTCATTGCCCTCTGGGACCTGCCCCAGGACTCCCCCCCCCACCCCCAGAGGTAACCCCTATCTGGACTTTGGTCCTCACTCTTCTCTAGGGTTATATTAACACCACCTCTGTAGGTTTCCCTGGGGAACTGTCATGATTTGTGGGGTTTTGGGGTGGGTTTTTTTTTGTATGCTATATGGTGGGGTCACATTTCATTATTTTTCCATGTAAGTATCCCATTATTGCAGCACCATTTGTTTTTTTGTTTGTTTGGGTTTTTTTGTTTGTTTGTTTGTTTTGCTTGTTTGTTTGGAAAGTGCCTGGATCAGGAATCAAACCCGGGTCTACCCCTGAACTATCCATGTATCCCGGTGTGGTGATTTGTTTTGAACAGCTGAGGCCCAGCTTGCTGCCGGCTGGGGGCAGGATGGGTGCTCTGAGCAGCCCAGAAGACGGCTGATGGGAAGGTGAAATGAAGAGGGCCCCTGGGCACAGGCTGGCCTCAACCTCCCTGAGTGTTGACAACAGCGCCTTTGGGGTAGTCCGAGAGCAAGGTCATGGGTCAGACCCGGGAGACACATGTCTCCCCAGGGTGGGGGGGATGTCTGGCAGGCTGAGACACAGATGTCCAAAAGCACGTGATCAGAGGGGTGGACTGTTCTGTTTCTTGCTTCTGCGCTCATTGCTAAGCCTCCCCTATGTTCAGCTCTCAGGAGTACGGTGAAGTCTGACCATCTGAGAGCTGGACGTGGAGGGAGAACAGACCATCAGCTCCTGGTCCAGCCCAGCCAGGGATAGGCGAGCTCACCGGACTTACCGCGAGACTCTTAAACCCACAGTACAGGGGTGGTGGGGATGTTGAGGGTGACTGCCCTCAAATCATCTGTCACCCTGCGCCCATCTGGACCGGCTGCTTGCAGGCCCAGTGCACGGTCATCCCAGGACCCCTCTTCACCACCACTCTGGAGACGCCACCACCCCAATCCATTTTCTGGACTGCACACTTTCCTCCATCTTGGTTTACCCCCCTTGTTTGCATTGAGCCCATCCATGAGTTCCTGAGAAAGAAGAAATAGATAATGGCTTATTTAAAAATCTTCTATTCTGGGCAGGCCATGGTGGCTCAGAGGCAGAGTTCTCACCTGCTATGCTGGAAATCCAGGTTTGATTCCTAGTGTCTGCCCTTGCAAAGAAAGAAAAAAAGAACAACCTTATATTCTACCCCCATATTTGCCTGATGCTTGTCGGAGTAGGAATTGAAATCTGGAGCTCATTGTCATTCAAAATCATGAAGACATGCTGTCAGCCAGCTTCCATGTTGCTGTGGAACTGGCTGAAACCATTCTGTTTCTTGAGTTCTTTGTATGTGACCTGATTCATCATTTCTAGAAGTTTTTAAGATCTTTGTCTTAATTTAATTACCTTAACTAGTTTATTCTGGAGATTGTTTTCAGTTCTTTTACCTAGGGTTTTCTTGCTGGATGAATTTGTTATCTACCTATTCTTTGACATTTAGTTCAGTGTTTTCTGGATCTCTAGCTTAGGTTTTGTTTAAGAGGAGAATTTTTCAGTTCTTGGTTTCTTGTTTCTTGCCCTGTTTGTATGGTGCCTTTTCCCCCCCACCCTTAGGAGGGTCTATGTAGGTATTATAGACCCCAGCCGGATTTTCCCAAACCAAACTGGCCTCCTATCAGGAGGAAAGAGTCACCTGTGTCAGTTTCCCCTGAGAGTGAGACCCAGCAGGTTAAAAGACCTTCCTGTGAAGTCTCTGGACTCTGTTTTTCTTATCCTGCCCAGTATGTGGCGCTTGTCTGCCTGCGGGTCCCACCAGCATAAGATGATGCGGTACCTTTAACTTTGGCAGACTTTCCCTGCTGGGGGTGAGCTGGAGACAGAAGAGAGGTTGTAGGCTGTTTTTTTTTTTTATCCAATAATTTATTTATTCAATTTCCTCTTGATAACAATTTCAAATATTTACAGATTTAATTTTTTGTCCTTATTACTTTTATTTATGTATTTATGGCTATTATGGTCATTGAGTAGTATTGTTAGGCATTAATTTATGCATACCTCCAACTTTTCTAGATTCTTCCAAATTGTCTTCCAATGTGATTCTATCAATTTACATTAGCATCAACAGTATATAAGAATTTATATTTTCCACATTCTCAATACAACTTTCTAATTTTTTTGTTAATCTGCTGGATGTAAAATGTCAGTGAGCACATTATGGTTTTAATTTTCATTTATTTGATTCAAAATCTGTTAATCTTTTTAAATTTTTTCATTGGTTATTTTCCCATTGATGATTTTTGACCATTTTTCTATTGGATTTCTAATGTTTGTGATTGTTTTGGTTTAATAAAGCTGACAAAATGAGATATACCATTAATGGAAATGCTTTTGAAAATGAGGATTAATTAGTTTACAAGTTTACAATTGTAAGGCCATGAAAATGTCTCAATTAAGGCATCAACAGGATGGTACCTTCTCTGAAGACTGGTTAGCAGAGAGCTTGGGCTCTTCTGACAGATAACAAGGCACATGGTAGCTGCTGCTGATCCTTCTTTTCCGGATTTCACATTTCTTCCAGCTTCCCACTTCAGTGACTTCCTCTTACCTTCTCTGGGTTTTCTGTGTGTCGTTTATTATTTTTTGATGAGGCATTGGGGCCACAGGGTGAAGTGAGAATTCTGGTCAACTGGAATTCTGAGAATGCCATGGGTTCCACATACTAGTGAAGGATTTCCACCACTGCTAGCCTTGGAGGTAATTTCTGCTGATGTCATATTCTTCTGGATTTTGCCCCAACGAGAGTGTTTGGTCCATCCTCACTGAGAATCTTGCAAAAAGTCATTGTCTGCAATATATCTTTTAGGAAGCCAAATTTCTTGCAGAGATGGAAGTGCTCGGCCTGCAGCGTCTCAGCGATCTTCCTAGGCTGGTTTTAATGACTTAAAATTACCAAGTTCTGGCTTCTGAATTCCTTGAGGGAGGGATTCCACCTGAGTTGGGCTTTACCCCTCCCCTGGGGAAGGCACAGTCTCCAGACTAGCCCTGAAACAAGGTTGTTTCTGCCTATGCCTGGGGCAGTTGCAGCCTGAGAAGTCCTGCCACTGAATCCAGAGGCAGTCAAGCCTTTGTAGAAACACAGCCACAAAAACTTCTGTTTCTTTTCTTTTTTTCTTTTTCCGTTAGCCCAATGAGTGACCTCCGCTTTGACCAGGTTCACCTGAGCTGGAGGCCTATTTTTAGTAGTCAGAATTTGTTAATTAATGCCACAATTGGTGTTTGGTTGGGCTCAGCCCCTGATGCTGGTAAAGTCTCTTTCCTTTCCCCTCTGGGAAGCAGCCTGTGGGGGAGGGGCGCCGGCCGCCACGGCTTGGGGAACTCACGGTTCTGGGGAAGCTCGCAGCTGGTCCAGCTGGTCCAGACTAGGGTATGCTGTGTGTCCGGTCACTGATATGGCCCAAGGAGCTGTTCTGTACTGTGTCTGGTTATTTAGTAGTTGTTTTGGAGGATGAACTAAAACACGCACATTGCTAAGCCGCCATCTTGGCCCCTCCTGTTCTGTTTTATCCTATGTTTAATTTCCAAGGGGTTATTATTTGTTTTCTGAATGTTCTTTTTTTATAGCTTCCCGTTCTTGTTTTATGGGTACAGTGTCTTCTCTTCTCTTTCAAAAATATCAATGGTAGCTTATATTTTAATCACATCTTTATTGTTTGATTAATGAACTGAATTGGAGGGGCAAGAATGGGGTTTGTGGAGATATATTCAGCTCTGGTTAGTCAGAAATTCCTATTAATTGTGTACAAATGTGAGTATTACAAAAATCACATAAAAAAAATCACATAAGCAAAGCAGCAGCTTCAGACCAAGCGAGCAGGGCCTGGGTGCAGCCTGCCCCAAGGTGGTGGTCCCCGCTGAGGAGTGCCTCGCGGATAGTTTTGTGGCCACCCCTGGCATTTATGTCTCTGTGACTGTGAAGCAGTAGGGGTGGGCACTGCGGGCTGTGGCCCTGGCTTGTGCTCCAGGCTCGCTTCTTCCCCAACGCTGCACTTAAACTGCCCGCGACCAAAGTCCCTGGTTTTGAAATCCACATGGTCCATCAGGTCAGTTCTCCACGCCTCCCGGATGGCGTCGCTCAGAAGGCCAACCAGGCCTCCCTTCCAGAGAGCCAACCTCAAGGCAGCCCCCAAGGAGCCCGTCAGTGCGCAGAGAAGGGACACCATCGCCACCTGTTTTCGACAGACTATTGATATTCAGAGCTGTGCCTGGCAGGTCCAGGCGGGAGACCCATTGTGTGACCCTTTCCAGAGCGACAAACAGAAGTTGGGGAGGGACACCACCCAGTGGACAGGGAGTAGGGGCTCTAGGACTCTACTTGCTTTCCTAAGAGACCTTCAATAATACTCCTTATTTGAGCCCTCCTTCACTCCTAGACCTGAAAGCAGTTGCTGCCAATTCCCACGCTTTAGAGTATTTATGCTATGATATGGGTAAGGACTGGTTCTCAGCTTTCCCCATTGCTGGGAAGGATTTGACTCCCCTGGTCTGCTAAATCAGGTAAGACTGGTCCACCTTCTTTCTAGCTTCCAGAAATTCTGTTGTTGGTGTCTCCTTTCTTATTCTCCCTGCCCTTGGGGTTTGTATATTTAAAAGATCCCTTTACTGCGGCTTTATGGACTGTCAGAGGCAGCATATGCTCTATTCATGCCTTAACCTGAAGATCTCCTCCACATCTTTTTTGACTGGCAGAGCCTTCCATTGTATAAATTGGCCATAATTCATTGAATCAATCCCCTCTAGTTGGATACATAACTTATTTCTGCTCTTTCCTTAAAAGCAAAGCTTCTACGAATGTCCTGGATTGTAGATCTTTGCTCATTTGTCTGTTTCTTTTCTTAGGACAAACTCAGTGATATAGATTTGCTGATGTGATTCTAACTAGATCTTTCTTATTGTGAGGTGTGTAGTGTGTGTGTGTGTGTGTGTGTTCGGTTTCTTAAGGACAGACTAGCAGGAAAGGAGAGCAGAAAGGAATTTGGAGCGGAGGGTAGAGGCGTGGCGTGAGGTTAGAGTCAGATTCTCTTTCTGGCCCTGAGAGTCACACCCAACCACCGCTCAGAAGCTGCATAGCTCCAATTTCCAATACCTGTTCAACCTTTAAACCTGCCTCAACCTTTAATCCTTGGTCTACTCACCTGTACGCCGACGATAATGCTAGCACCCATGCATCGTTGCACTTTTGTGAGCGATTAAACTAAGTTCTGAAAAATATGCAGGGCTTTGTTCAAAGAAAAGAATATTTATTGGATGTGTATTATGTGCAGGGCATTATGTCTGGTTTGTAGCGAATTCCATGAAAGACAGAACGTGAAGGGGGTTTTAGAGTTATTCACGTGTTAGGTAAAAAGAGTCCAAACTTCACGGCGCCTGAGTCAGTCTAAGCGCCTGGTTACACAGCAGTAAAGAACCTGGGAACTGGAGCGGAACCAGTAACAGCGGAACCTTTCTTCACGCCTCGAGGTGCCCCCACCAGCCCGGCAGGAAATGCGTCAAGGACCGCGCCGTCGCCTTCTGGCCCGGTCACCAAGGAAATGCGCGCGGGCCGGGTGACTCACCATGAGCGTGCGGGCCGCGCGGGTCGCGTGGGTCTGGGGCCGAGGTGCGGGCTCCCGCCGAGGCGCCTCGAGCCTCCCGCAGCCTCCACTGGGCGCCGTGGACGTGGCCAAGCTGCTACGGGACGCAACGGTGGCAGGGGATGACGGGCCCTCGGAAGCGGCGGCGCGGCGGCCCCCAGGCCAGTGCTCGGTGCTGCTCTTCCCCGGCCAGGGCAGCCAGGTAGTGGGCATGGGCCGCGGCCTGCTCCGCTACCCCCGCGTGCGTGAGCTGTACGCCGCCGCCCGCCAGGTGCTGGGCTACGACCTGCTGGAGCTGAGTCTGCACGGACCACGGGAAGTCCTGGACCGCACCGCGCACTGCCAGCCCGCCGTCTTCGTGGCTTCCCTGGCCGCCGTCGAGAAACTCCATCACCTGCAGCCGGCGGTGAGGCCCGGTGACAGACCAGGGAGCGTGAGCCGTGCCGGACCTCTCACAGCCGGGGCTGGAATCCGCCCGGGGAGCCAGGCAGCCAGGCCGGAGCGCGTCCACGCCTGGCTCATTCGGCGGGTTTTAATTGTGTAATGGTTGTGCCGGCTACTGTTCTAGGAGCTTGGGATAGAGCCGCGAACAAAACAAGGATCCCTGCCCTAGGGGAGCTCGTATCACAGTGGAGGGAGATAGATGATATACTATATAAATTATATAGTAAGTTAAAGATCATTATGGAAAGAAAAATTGTGCAGTAAACAGATGGGGAGTGGAGAGCTGGGCTGTGATTTTAAATTCGATGGTCAGGGAAGAAGCATTAAGAAGATATTTGAAAATGTCACTTCACCTGCAGGTAGTGAATTGATTGCTATTAGTATTAAGTAATAATAAAACAGTTGAGTGTTAGACTTAGCACTTTAGATTCATTACCCCATTTACTCTTTATTTGCCCAAGTAAAGCAAACTTTATTTGATGGGTGAGGAAAGCATGCTCAGTTAAGTGGCCTGCTGACTTGTGATTACCATTGAGTGCTCACACTAGGCCAGGCTTGTGCTAAGCACTTTAGAGACATTATCTTCACACAGGTCTTGCTCTGCCCCCGTTTCATTGATGATCTAACTGAAGCTCAGAGAGATTAGGGAACCCTCTTAAATTAAGATTCAAATGCAGGTCTCTGTGGTTGTGAAAGTCAAGTTTTTATCACAAGATTTCTAAGATATTTCCCTACATTTTCTTCTAAGAGTTTTATGATCTTAGCTCTAATATTTAGGATTTGACCCATTTTTTTAAAAAACTTTTTTATTGAAAAATATAGCATATATACAAAGCAAAGAAAAAAAAGCAATAATTTTCAAAACACACTTCAGCAAGTAGTTAGAGAACAGATCCCAGAGCTTGTCATGGGCTACCATTCCACCATCTCAGATTTTTCCTCTTGCCACTCCAAAACACCGGAGGCTAAAGGAAATGTTAACATAGTAATTCAGCAACCCTACTCATTTGTTCAATCCCATTTCCTCTGTTATGCCTCCTCCTCCTTTAATCTTTATTTCAATCTGTAGGGATCTTTGGGGCAATGCCTGTTCTTTTTTTTTTTTTTTTTTTTTGTATAATATAATATGTAAACAAAGCAAAGAAAGAGAAAAGCAGTCGTTTTCCAAGCATTCTTCAACAAGTAGTTAGTTACAGGACAGATCCCAGAGTTTGTCATGGGCTACCATACCATCATCTCAGGTTTTTCCTTCTAGCTTTTAGAGAACATTGGAGGCTAGAAGGAATAAACTTTGTTTTTTCATCATAATCAACTTTTTTTTTCTTTTTTGTGAAAAATAACATATACAAAAAAACAATAAATTTCAAAGCAGATTGCCACATTAGTTGTAGAACAGATTTCCGAGTTTGGTATGCATTACAATTCCACAATTTTAGGTTTTTACTTCTAGCTGCTCTAAGATACTGGAGACTAAAAGAAATAACAGTATAATGGTTTAGCAATCATGCTTGTTTGTTAAACCCTACCATCTCTGTATAACTCCACCATCACCTTTGATCTTTCTCCCATTCTTTAGGGGTATTTGGGCTATGCCCATTCTAACTTTTTCCTGTTGGACCAGCTGTCTATAATTTGGGGTAGGGAGAAGGGTCTAGCTGATGTTCTGGAGAGATTGGCCCCTCTAAGTTTCAGGATTTATCTTGTCCAGGTACCCATCTGGAGGTTTTAGGTTTCTGGAAAGTTACCCTAGTGCATGGAACCTTTGTAGAATCTTATATATTGCCTTAGGTGTTCTTTAGGATTGGCTGGAATGCTTTGATCCATTTTGAGTTCATTTTTGTGTAGGGTATGAGTTATGGGTCCTTTCATTCTTTTGCATATGGATGTCAAGTTCTTCAAACACCATTTATTGAAGAGGCTACTCTGTCCCCGTTGGGTTGAGTTGACTATCTTATGAAAGATATTGTCCATAGATGAGAGGGTCTGTTTCTGAACAGTTTGATTCCATTGGTTAGTATATCTGTCTTTATGCCAATACCATGCTGATTTGACCACTGTAGCTTTGTAATATGCTTTAAAGTCAGGTAGTGTGAGACCTCCCGTTTTATTTTTCCTTCTCAAGGTATTTTTAGCTATTTGGTACATCCTACATTTCCAAATAAATTTGATTATTGTTTTTCTATTTCTGCAAAGTAAGTTGTTGGGAAAAGTCAAGTTCTTAACTTCTGTACTTTATTCCCTTGGCTCCATGTGGCTTGAGAAACAGCTCCAGGGTAGAAGCAAAAGTCTGGGCTGGAGATTCCAGGTTGAAGTCACTGGTTTGTTGCAGAGTCAGCTGAGGCTTTTCCTTGTCCTGCCAAGGGAAGTTCCTCGTCAATAAAACAGCTGGACTCAGTGATTGCCAAGGCCATTTTTATGTATAGCTGGAGCACCAGGCCAACAGGACCTGGCTCCCTGAGCCCCTGAACACCCTGGCCTCATATGCTTCTCTGTCTCCACAGGTTATTGAGAACTGTGTGGCTGCTGCTGGATTCAGTGTGGGAGAATTTGCAGCCCTGGTGTTTGCCGGAGCCATGGAGTTTTCTGAAGGTACTCAAGAAGAGCTTTGATTGAGTGCAGGGGTTGTGGTCTTGCAGAGCTTACTGGGGACCAGGACCAGTGCCAAAAAGGATGCTGGACCCAGTCAAGGGTGATAAGTAAGTGAGCACCTGGATGGGTGGTAACATTGAAACCCTAAGACCAGGCTTCACCTTGATATTCTTTTAAGCCTGAAGGACTCATCAGGGGATTTCCTCTTGGTGAACAGAGCTTGCTTGACTGTCTCCCTATTACCCATACATTCTTATTTTATTTACCATCACAGCAGCCCCCCCACCCCCATGCCTATCACCTGCTTGGTATATCATAGTCATTGAATAAAATATGAAGATATATAAATATTTAATCTTGAGCCATATCAGTTTTTATTAATGATTTTGCTTATAGTTAAAACAGCATTGGGCAGTGCGACAGTGGCTCAGTGGCAGAATTTTTGCCTGCCATGCCAGAGACCTGGGTTTGATTCCCAGTGCCTGCCCATCAAAAAAATAAATAAATAAAAACAGAATTGTGCCACTATTAAGAAAATGGAAACTTTCATTCATATTCTCACATTCTAATAAAACCATTTTATCATATATAGGTATGTATATGCATAATCTTACAGAAGTTTAGCAAATTTACAGTCTTATGTTCAGTTTTTTCACTGGGCATTTTTCATTCCATGGGAGGATTTCCACGTGTACCCTTCTGATTCCAGGTGTTTTCTCTTACCTCCCATAGGCGCTCTCTATTTATTTATTTATTTATTTATTTTTATTTTCTATTTTTGGAGGATGCATGGGCCGGGACTCCCATACATTCTTAATGGACTTGCTCCATAGTTCTACTTGTGTTATGGGGCCAAAAAGGCCAAGTCAGATATATATAAGTGCCGAGTGAATGAAAATGTGTTAAAGGGAAAAGATGCAGCACTTTCTCTTCAGATCTTCTGTGTCTCATCAAATCTGGGGTGGGCCCCTAGATCTCTACTTGGAGTGCTCAGTCTCGCCACGGGGAGCAGACCCAGGACTGGGAAACTATGGATGACTGATAGTTACAAGCTATTTTGGTGTCCGGAGATCACTGAAGCTGGCTGCGCTGGGCCAGCCCTGTTTTCTCACCTTACCCTTGAGCCACCCTGACCTGGAATCTTTGGCTATATATCCAGTTCTTCAGTTCCAAGTGAGGACAATAATGCTTGTTATTATGATTATTATGCGATACCTAAAGTCATATACTTGTTGGTAGTTTGTATCACTGCCCATGTATCTGATGAGTCTTGTTTTTCCTCTTCATAATCTTTTCTCCAATCGTAAACTAATTAATAGCAATACTTGGCCTTAACAACAGCCTAGGCAGGTTAGTTATCATTATCCTCATTTTTACTAATTAAAACTTTGAACTTGAAGGTGACTTGCCCAAGGCAATATAGCTCAAAATCTGTTCCTTTTACCTTACACGAGGGTTTCTCAACAGTGACACTATTGATATTTTGGTCTGGGATAATTTTTTCTTATGGGAGGGCTGTCCTGTGCCTGTAGGATGTAGAGCAGCATCTGTGGTCTTCTCCCACTAGGGGCTAGTGGCACCCCAACTCCCAGGAGTGATAACCAAAAGGTGTCTGCAGACATGGCCAAGTGTTTTAACTTCCAATTTTGAAATAATTTCAAACTTACAAGACAGTTGCAAAAATAATATAAACCAATAAACAGAATCCCAACATACCCCACCCTATACCCAGATCCACCAGTTGTATCGTTCTGCCACCTTTGCGGTATCACTCTATTTACCTGTTTTCTGAATATTTGAGAGCAGGCTGCACACATCATACTCCTTGAACACAATACTTCCATGTATGTTTCCTGAAAACAAAGATATTCACTCATGTAACCATTTTAAGAGCACTTATCAAATTTAAGAAATTTAAGATTGATATAAAGCTTACAGTCTATATTACAGTTTTTCTTTATGTCTCAATAATGATCTTTTGAGCATTGTCACCTTCATCCTTAGATCCCATCCAGCATCATATGTTTCATTTAATTGTCATCATCTCTTTAGTTTATCTTTCTTTATGTTAATTGTGGAACCATGTATACAATATAATCTTCTCATCCCACCCTTCCCAAACATACTGTTCAGTGGGATTAATCACATTCACAATCTTGCAGGACCCTCACTACCATCCATCATTAGAACTTTCCCTTTATCCCAAGAAGAGAGACTCTGTGCTCATTTTGCGTTAACTCCCCATTGTCCCTGCCTCTCACCCGTGGTAACCTACCTATACTTTCTGTCTTTATGAGTTCACATATTTCTGATATTTTCTTTGTGGTTATCACAAAGAAATCATGGGGATTAAATTTAACATCCTAAATCTTGTTTCCTTTAATACAGACTTAACTTCAATAGCATACATAAGCTATGTTCCTATACCGTTCCATCTCCCCCATATTTATGTAGTTCCTGTCACAAATTACATATTATACATTATAAGATGAAAACCATTGATTTACCATTACAATTTTGGGTATGTGTATTCAAACATATTTTTTTTTTTACTTTTTTTTGTGAAAAATAACATGTTTACAAAAAAGCAATAAATTTCAAAGTATATTGTAACAAGTAGTTTTAGAACAGTTTCAGAATTTGCTATGGGTTAACACTTGCACAATTTCAGGTTTTTCCTTCTACCTACTCCAAGACACTTGAGACTAAAAGAAATATCTATAATGATTCAGCAGTAGTAGTTATCTGTTTAATCCTGTCTTTTCTGTTTTTTTTAATATTTTTATTTTATTTTTTTAAATACTAAAAAAACACAAAGAAAATACAAACATTCCTATTTTAATCATTCCATTCTACATATGTGATCAGTAATTCACAATATCATCACATAGTTGCATATTCATCATCATAATCATTTCTTGGAACATTTGCATCTATTCAGAAAAAGAAATAAAACGAAAACAAAAAAAATTTATGCATACCATACTCCTTACCCCACCTTTTCATTGATCACTAGCATTTCAAACTAAATTTGTTTTAACATTTGTTCCCCCTACTGTTTATTTTTATTCCATATGTTCTGCCCGTCTGTTGACAAGGTAAATAAAAGGAGCATCAGACACAAGGCTTTCACAATCACAAAGCCACACTGTGAAAGCTACATCACTATTCACTCATCAAGAAACATGGCTACGGGAACACAGCTCTACATTTTCAGGCAGTTCCCTCCAGCCTCTCCATTATGTCTTGAACAACAAGGTGATATCTACTTAATGCGTAAAAATAACCTCCAGGATAACCTCTTGACTCTGTTTGGAGTCTCTCAGCCACTGACACTTTGTCTCATTCTACTCTTCCCCCTTTTGGTCGAGAAGGTTTTCTCAATCCCTTGATACTGAGTCTCAGCACATTCTAGGATTTCTGTCCCATATCACCAGGAAAGTCCACACCCCTGGGAGTCATGTCCCACATAGACAGGGGGAGTGTGATGAGTTTGCTTGTTGTGTTGGCTGGAGAGAGAGGCCACATCTGAGCAACAAAAGAGGCTCTCTTGGGCGTGACTCTTAGGCCTAATTTTAAGTAGACTTGACCTATCCCTTGTGTGGGTAAGTTTCATATGAACAAACCCCAAGACTGGGGGCTCAGCCTATAGCTTTGGTTGTCCACACTGCTTGTGAGATTATCAAGAATTCAACTTGGGGAAGTTTTTTTCCCCGTTCTCACCATTCCCCGAAGGGGACTTTGCAAATACTTTCCCACTCACTGATCAAATCACTCTGGGATTCATCGGGCATCACTCTAGACAAACCAACAAAATCTCATGTCCTACCGAAGGTTCCAAGTACTAATGGTGATCAATCAAGCCATCTACATAAGTTATATTAGGAAATGCACTAGTCAAAATATAAATTTTATACCAAATAAACATTTTCTGTTTTACAGCTGCATAATATTCCATCATATGTATATACTACAGTTTGTTTAGCCACTCGTCTGTGGATTGACATTTTTGCTATTTCCATCTCTTTGCAATTGTAAATAGTGCTGCTATAAACATTGGTGTGCAAATGTCCATTTGTGTCCTTTCCCTCATGTCCTTTGAGTAGATACCTAGCAATGGTATTGCCGGGTCATATGGCAATTCTATATTCAGCTTTTTGAGGAACTGCCAAACTGCCTTCCACAGCAGTTGTACCATTTGACATTCCCACCAACAGTGGATGAGTGTGCCTCTGTCTCCACATCCTCTCCAGCACCTGTCATTTTCTGTATTATTGATAATGGCCATTCTGGTGGGTGTGAGATGATATCTCATTGTGGTCTTTTTTGTTTGTTTTTTATTTTTTAAATTTATTTATTAATTTAAAAAATTAACAAACCAAATAAAACATCAGCATATATAATCAGTAATTCACAATATCATCACTCAGTTGCATATTCGTCATTTCTTAGAACATTTGCATTAATTCAGAAAAAGAAATAAAAAGACAATAGAAAAAGAAATAAAACGAACACAGGAGAAAAAAAAAAGATTATACATACCATACCCCTTACCCCTCGCTTTCATTGATCACTAGCATTTCAAACTAAATTTATTTTAGCATTCGTTCCCTCTATTATTTATTTATTTATTTATTTTTTTGGTGTTTAAAAAAAAGAATTTAATAAGTTGCAAGTTTACAGTTCTAAGGCTGAGAAAACAAGCCCACAGAAATGTCCAATCTAAGGAATCTAGGGAAAGATACCTTGGTTCAAGAAAGCCGATGACATTCAGGGTTTCTCTTTTAAGTGAAAAGGCACATGGCGAACATGGTCAAGGTTTCTCTCTCATCTGGAAAAGTACATGGCAAACATGGCATCATCTACTAGCTTTCTCTCCTGGCTTCCTGTTTCATGAAGCTCCCCAGGAGGTGATTACCTTTTTCTTTTTTTTTTTTTTATCATCACATAGATGTATGATCATCATTTCTTAGTACATTTGCATCGATTTAGGAAAAGAACTAGCAAAACAGAAAAAAATATAGAATGTTAATATAGAGAAGAGAATTAAAATAATAATACTAATAATATATATATATATATATATAAAAAGGAAAAAGAAAAAAAACAAAAACAAAAGATACAAACACACAAACAAACAAACAAAAAACCATATTTCAGGTGCAGCTTCATTCAGTGTTCCAACCTAGTTACATTACACTTAGGTATTATTGTGCTGTCCATTTTTGAGTTTTTGTATCTAGTCCTGTTGCACAGTCTGTATCCCTTCAGCTCCAATTACCCATTATCTTACCCTGTTTCTAACTCCTGCTGGTCTCTGTTACCAATGATATATTCTAAGCTGATTCTCGAATGTCGGTTCACATCAGTGGGACCTTACAGTATTTGTCCTTTAGTTTTGGGCTAGACTCACTCAGCATAATGTTCTCTAGGTCCATCCATGTTATTACATGCTTCATAAGTTTAGTCTGTCTTAAAGCTGCATAATATTCCATCGTAGGTATACACCACAGTTTGTTTAGCCACTCGTCTGTTGATGAACATTTTGGCTGTTTCCATCTCTTTGCAATTGTAGATAATGCTGCTATAAACACTGGTGTGCAAATGTCCGTCTGTGTCTTTGCCCTTAAGTCCCTTGAGTAGATACCTAGCAGTGGTATTGCTGGGTCGTAATCCATTCTGCCATTCTATGTCTTTTGATTGGGAAATTCAGTCCATTAACTTTTAGTATTATTACTGTTTGGATAATATTTTCCTCTACCATTTTGGCTTTTGTATTATATATATCATATCTGATTTTCCTTCTTTCTACACTTTACTCCATACCTCTCTCTTCTGTCTTTTCGTATCTGACTCTAGTGCTCCCTTTAGTATTTCTTGCAGAGCTGGTCTCTTGGTCACAAATTCTCTCAGTGACTTTTTGTCTATAAATGTTTTAATTTCTCCTTCATTTTTGAAGGACAATTTTGCTGGATATAGGAGTCTTGGTTGGCAGTTTTTCTCTTTTAGTAATTTAAATATATCATCCCACTGTCTTCTAGCTTCCATGGTTTCTGCTGAGAAATCTACACATAGTCTTATTGGGTTTCCCTTGTATGTGACAGATTGTTTTTCTCTTGCTGCTTTCAAGATCCTCTCTTTCTCTTTGACCTCTGACATTCTAACTAGTAAGTGTCTTGGAGAACGCCTATTTGGGTCTATTCTCTTTGGGGTGCGCTGCACTTCTTGGATCTGTAAATTTAGGTCTTTCATAAGAGTTGGGAAATTTTCAGTGATAATTTCTTCCATTAGTTTTTCTCCTCCTTTTCCCTTCTCTTCTCCTTCTGGGACACCCACAACACGTATATTTGTGCGCTTCATATTGTCATTCAGTTCCCTGATCCCCTGCTCAAGTTTTTCCATTCTTTTCCCTATAGTTTCTGTTTCTTTTTGGAATTCAGATGTTCCATCCTCCAGTTCACTAATTGTAGCTTCTGTCTCTTTAGATCTACCATTGTAGGTATCCATTGTTTTTTCCATTTTTTCTTCTTTGTCTTTCACTCCCATAAGTTCTGTGATTTGTTTTTTCAGATTTTCTATTTCTTCTTTTTGTTCAGCCCATGTCTTCTTCATGTCCTCCCTCAATTTATTGATTTGGTTTTTGAAGAATTTTTCCATTTCTGTTCGTATATTCAGCATTAGTTGTCTCAGCTCCTGTATCTCATTTAAACTATTGGTTTGTTCCTTTGACTGGGCCATATCTTCAATTTTCTGAGCGTCATCCATTATTTTCTGCTGGTGTCTGGGCATTTGATCAGATTTCCCTGGGTGTGGGACCCAGCTGGTTGAAAGCTTTTTCTGTGAAATCTCTGGGCTCTGTTTTTCTTTTCCTGCCCAGTAGGTGGCGCTCGTCTGTCTGCACGGCAGTCGCCCGGGAAACCGCGCGTGGAGGTGGGGGTCACTGGCCGCCGCGGCTTGGGAGAGTGCTGGTCCTAATTGCCCAGCTGGCCCGAAACGCCAAGTGTGACGGGAGGGCCCCGCTATCCAACGTTCCCAGTCAGACCGGGGAGCCACGTGCGTGGAGGGGACCCCAGTCGCCAGCCGCCCCGGCCGGGAAAACGCGCGCCCCTCGGGTAGCTCACCGCAGCAGATTCTCCCTGCCCGTTCAGCTGTTCCAGAATGGGGTACGCTGTCTTTTTGGTCTCTGTCGTGACTCCGGGAGCTGTTTCGTATTGTTTCTGTTTCTTTAGTTGCTTTTCTGGAGGAGGAACTAAGACCCGCGCGTCTTACTAAGCCGCCATCTTCTCCGGAAGTCGTCTCTATTATTTATTTTTATATCATATGTTCTACTTGTTTGTTGATAAGGTAGATAAAAGGAGCATCAGACAGAAGGCTTTCACAATCACACAGTCACATTGTGAAAGCTATATCATTATTCAATCATCCTCAAGAAACGTGGCTAGTGGAAAACAGCTCTACATTTTCAGGTAGTTCCCTCCAACCTCTCCATTACACCTTGAGTGACAAGATGATATCTGCTTAATGCATAAGAATAACCTCCAGGATAACCTCTCGACTCTGTTTGGAATCTCTCAGCCATTAACACTTTGTCTCATTTCACTCTTTCCCCTTTTGGTCGAGAAGGTTTTCTCAATCCCTTGATGCTGAGTCTCAGCTTCTAGGATTTCTGTCCCACGTTGCCAGGAAGGTCCACACCCCTGGGAGTCATGTCCCACGTAGACGGGGAGGTTGGTGAGATTGCTTGTTGTATTGGCTGGAGTCATTGCAGTTTTGATTTGCATTTCTCTAATGGCCAGGGAAGTTGAACATCTCTTCATGTGTCTTTTGGCCATTTGTATTTCCTCTTCTGAGAAGTGTTTGTTCAAGTCTTTTTCCCATTTTGTAATTGAATTGTCTGTCTTTTTGTTGTTCAGTTGAACAACCTCTTTATAAATTCTGGATACTAGACCTTTATTTAATATGTTGTTTCCAAATATTGTCTCCCATTTTGTAGGCTGTCTTTTTACTTTCTTGATGAAGTTCTTGGATGCGCAAAAGTGTTTAATTTTGAGGAGTTCCCATTTCTTTCTTTCTTCAGTGCTCACGCTTTGGGTGTAAGGTCTATAAAACCGCCTCCAAGTATAAGATTTATAAGATATTTCCCTACATTTTCTTCTAACAGTTTTATGGTCTTAGACCTAATGTTTAGGTCTTTGATCCATTTTGAGTTAACTTTTGTATAGGGTGTGAGATATGGGTCCTCTTTCATTTTTTTGCCTATGGATATCCAGTTCTCTAGGCACTGTTTATTGAAGAGACTGTTCTGTCCTGGGTGAGTTGGCTTCACTGCCTTATCGAAGATCAACTGTCCGTAGACAAGAGGGTCTATATCTGAACACTGTATTCGATTCCATTGGTCAATATATCTATCTTTATGCCAGTACCATGCTATTTTGACCGCTGTGTTGTCATAAAGCACCTTAAAGTCAAGTAACGTGAGACCTCCAACTTCCCTTTTTTTTCTCAGGATGCTTTTAGCTATTCGGGGGCACCCTGCCCTTCCAGATAAATTTGGTTATTGGTTTTTCTGTTTCTGAAAAGTAAGTTTTAGGGATTTTAACTGGTATTGCATTGAATCTGTAAATCAGTTTAGGTAGAATTGACAGCTTAACAGTATTTAGTCTTCCCAATCCATGATCATGGTATGCTCTTCTATCTATTTAGGTCTTCTGTGATTTTTAAAAACAATTTCTTATAGTTTTCTTTGTGTAGGTCTTTTGTCTCTTTAGTTAAATTTGTTGCTAAATATTTTATTCTTTTGGTTGCAATTGTGAATGGAATTCTGTTCTTGATTTCCTCCTCAGATTGTTCATTACTAGTGTATAGAAACACTACAGATTTTTGAATGTTGATCTTGTAACCTGCCACTTTGCTGTACTCATTTATTAGCTCTAGAAGTTTTGCTGTGGATTTTTCGGGGTTTTCGACATATAGTATCATATCATCTGCAAACAGTGAGAGTTTTAATTCTTCCTTTCCAATTTTGATGCCTTGTATTTCTTTTTCTTGTCTAATTGCTCTGGCTAGAACTTCCAATACAATGTTGAATGACAGTGGTGATAGTGGACATCTTGTCTTGTTCCTGATCTTAGGGGGAAAGTTTTCAGTTTTTCCCATTGAGGATGATGTTAGCTGTGGGTTTTTCATATATTCCCTTTATCATTTTGAGGAAGTTCCCTTCTATTCCTATCCTTTCAAGTGTTTTCAACAGGAAAGGATGTTGAATTTTGTCAGATGCCTTTTCTGCATCAATCGAGATGATTATGTGGTTTTTCTGCTTTGATTTGTTAAAATGGTGTATTACATTAATTGATTTTCTTTTGTTAAACCATCCTTGCATACCTGGAATGAATCCTACTTGGTCATGATGTATAATTCTTTTAATGTGTTGCTGGATTCGATTTGCTAGAATTTTGTTGAAGATTTTTGCATCTATATTCATTAGATTCAACTGTAATTTTCTTTTTTTGTAATATCTTTGTCTGGCTTTGGTATGAGGGTGATGTTGGCTTCGTAGAATGAGTTAGGTAGCTTTCCCTCCTCTTCAGTTTATTTTTGAAGAGTTTGAGCAGGATTGGTACTACTTCTTTCTGGAATGTTTGGTAGAATTCACATGTGAAGCCGTCTGGTCCTGGACTTTTCTTTTTGGGGAGCTTCTTAATGACTGATTCAATTTCTTTACTTGTGATTGGTTTGTTGAGGTCGTCTATTTCTTCTCGAGTCAGAGTTGTTTGTTCATCCCTTTCTAGAAAGCTGTCCATTTTATCTACATTGTTGTATTTATTAGCATAAAGTTGTTCATAGTATCCTGTCATTATCCCCTTTATTTCTGTGGGGTCAGTGGTTATGTCTCCTCTTCCATTTCTGATCTTATTTATTTGCATCCTCTCTCCTTCTTTTTGTCAATCTTGATAAGGGCCCATCAATCTTATTGATTTTCTCATAAAACCAGCTTCTGGTTTTATTGATTTTCTCAATTGTTTGCATGTTCTCAATTTCATTTATTTCTGCTCTCATCTTTGTTATTTCTTTCCTTTTGCTTGCTTTGGGGTTAGTTTGCTGTTCTTTCTCTAGTTCTTCCAAGTGGACAGTTAATTCCTGTATTTTTGCCCTTTCTTCTTTGTTGATATAAGCATGTAGGGCAATAAATTTCCCTCTTAGCACTGCTTTTGCTGTGTCTCATAAGTTTTGATATGTTGTGTTTTCATCTACATTTGCCTCGAGATATTTACTGATGTCTCTGTCTCTTGTAATTTCTTCCTTGACCCACTGGTTATTTAAGAGTGTGTTGTTGAGCCTACACATGTTTGTGAATTTTCTGGCGCTCTGCCTATTATTGATTTCCAACTTCATTCCTTTATGATCTGAGAAAGTGTTTTGTATGATTTCAGTCTTTTTAAATTTGTTGAGACTTGCTTTGTGACCCAGCACATGGTTTGTCTTTGAGAATGATCCATGAGCACTTGAGAAAAAGGTGTATCCTGCTGTTGTGGGGTGTCATGTTCTATAAATGTCTATTTTTTTTTTATATGGGCAGGCACCGGGAATCGAACCCGGGTCCTCGGGCATGGCAGGCAAGCACTCTTACCTGCTGAGCCACCGTGGCCTGCCCTATAAATGTCTATTAAGTGTAGCTCATTTATTGTATTATTCAAATTCTCTGTTTCTTTATTGATCCTCTGTCTAGATGTTCTGTCCATTGATGAGAGTTGGGAATTGAAGTCTCCAACTATTATGGTAGATGTGTCTATTTCTCTTTTCAGTGTTTTCAGTGTTTGCCACATGTATTTTGGAGCATTCTGGTTCGGTGTGTAAATATTTATGATATGTCTTCATGCTGAATTGTTCCTTTTATTAATACATACTATCCTTCTTTGTTTCTTTTAACTGCTTTACATTTGAAGTCTAATTTGTTGGATATTAGTATAGCTACTCCTGCTCTTTTCTGATTGTTATTTGCATGAAATATCTTTTCCAACCTTTCACTTTCAACCTGTGTTTATCTTTGGGTTTAAGATGTGTCTCCTATAGACAGCATATAGATGGGTCCTGTTTTTTAATCCATTCTGCCAGTCTGTGTCTTTTGATTGGGGAGTTCAATCCATTAACATTTAGTGTTATTATTGTACGGGTAGTACTTTCTTCTACCATTTTGCCTTTTGGATTTTATATGTCATGTCTGATTTTCCTTCTTTGTACCTTTACTCATAGTCTTCCTTTGTACACTCTTTTCCACACCTCTCTCTTTTGTTTTTTCATATCTGTCTCTAGTACTCCCTTTAGTATTTCTTGCAGAGCTGGTCTCTTGGTCACAAATTCTCTCAGTGATTTTTTGTCTGAAAATGTTTTAATTTCTCCCTCATTGTTGAAGGACAATTTTGCTGGATATAGAATTCTTGATTGGCAGTTTTTCTATTTTAGTAATTTAAATATATCATCCCACTGTCTTCTTGCCTTCATGGTTTCTCCTGAGAAATCTACACATAGTCTTACTGGCCTTCCCTTGTATGTGATGGAATGCTTTTTTTTCTGAAAAAGCATTTCAGAATGCTTTCTCTTTGACTACTAACATTCTGATTAGTGTCTTGGAGTACGTCTATTTGGATCTATTCTGTTTGGGGTACGCTGTACTTCTTGGATCTGTAATTTTAAGTCTTTCATAAGAGTTGGGAAATTTTCAGTGACAATTTCCTAGATTAGTTTTTCTCCTCCTTTTCCCTTCTCTTCTCCTTCTGGGACACCCACAACACGTATATTCATGCGCTTCATATTGTCATTCAATTTCCTGTGTTCCTGCCCATAATTTTCCTTTTTTTTCCCTATAGTTTCTGTTTCTTATCAAATTTCAGATGTTCCATCCTCCAGTTCACTAATCCTATCTTCTGCCTCTCGAAATCTACCATTGTAGGTTTCCATTGTTTTTTTTATCTCTTCTGCTGTACCTTCATTCCCATAAGTTCTGTGATTTGTTTTTTCTGACTTTTGATTTCTTCTTTTTGTTCATTCCTTGCCTTCTTTATATCCTCCCTGAATTTATTGATTTGGTTTTTGATGAGGTTTTTTATGTCTGTTCATATATTCTGAATTAATTGTTTCAGCTCCTGTATCTCATTTGAATTGTTGGTTTGTTCCTTTGACCGGGCCATGTCTTTAATTTTCCTAGTGTGATTTGTTTTTTTTGCTGGTGTCGAGGCATTTAATTACCTTAATTAGTTTATTCTGGAGATTGCTTTCACTTCTTTTACCTAGTGTTTTCTTGCTGGATGAATTTGTTGTCTATCTGTTTTTTGACATTCAGTTCAGCTTTTTCTGGACCACTAGTTTAGGTTTTGTTTAACAGAGGAGAATTTTTTGGTTCTCGTTTTCTTGTTTCTTGCCCTGCCGGTATGGTGCCTTTCCCCTCCACCCTTAGAAGGGTCTACTTAGACCCCAGCCAGATTTTCCCAGACCAAACTGATCTCCTATCAGGAGGAAAGAGTCACCTGTGTCAGTTTTCTCTGACGGTGAGACCCAGAAGGTTGACTTTCCTGTAAAGTCTCTGGAGTCTGTTTTTCTTATCTTACCCTGTATGTGGTGCTTGTCTGCCTGCAGGCCCCACCAGGATAAGATGATGTGGTACCTTTAACTTTGGGAGATTCTCCCTGCTGGGGGCGTGGTGGAGACAGAGGAGAGGTCGTAGGCTGGTTTTAAGGACTTCTAATTACCAAACCCTGGTGTCTGAATTCCTTGTAGGAGAGATTCCACCTGAGTTGGGCTTCACTCCTCTCCTGGGGAAGGCGCAGGCTCCAGACAAGCCCTGAAACGAGGTTGTTTCTGCCTATGCCTGGGGCAGTTGCAGCCTGAGAATTCCTGCTGCTGTATCCAAAGGCAGTCAAGCCTCCATAGAAACACAGCCACAAAAACCTCTGTTTCTTTTTTTTGTTTGTTTTTTTTTCCCCGTCAGTCCTGCCCCCTTGGTACTGGGGCAAAAATGAGCGACCTCCACTTTGACCAGGTTCACCTGAGCTGGGAGCCTGTTTTTAGTAGTCAGAATTTGTAAATTAATTCCACAATTGGCATTTGTTTGGCTCAGCCCCTGCTGCTGGTTAAGTTCCTTTCCTTTCCCCTCTGTGAAGCAGCCTGTGGGGAAGGGGCACCAACCACCACGGCTTGGGGAACTCACGGTTCTGGAGGGGCTCGCAGCCAGTCCAGCTGGTCCAAACTGGAGTATGCTGTGTGTCCATTCACTGACGTGGCCCCAGGAGCTGTTTTGTTCTGTTTCTGGTTATTTGGTAGTTGTTCTGGAGGACGAACTAAAACGCTCACATTGCTAAGCTGCCGTCTTGCCCCACCTCCAAATGTTTTACTCTCTTCTCTGTTTTAACTCCTCCTTCTCCTTTGAGCCTTCTTCCAGTCTTTAGGGATATTTGGGTTATGCCCATTTTAATTTTTTCATTCTGCAAAGGGCCGTCAATAATATGGGATGTGGGGATGGAACTGGTTGATCTTCTTGGAGAAACTGGCTTCTCAGGGTTTCGGGACTTGTCTGGCTTAGGAATCATTTGAGGGTTTTAAGTTTCTGGAAAGTAATCTTAGTGCATGAAACTTTTGTAGAATCTCAGATAGAGCCCTAGGTATTCTTTAGGGTTAAGAGGGATAGCTGTGATTGGGGTTTGGCAAATCGTGGTAATGAGCAATATCTAGCTGAAGCTCAAGTAAGAATAACCTCCAGAATAGCCTCTGAATTCTATTTGAGCTCTTTCAACCACTGATACCTTATTTTGTTACATTTTCCTCTCCTTTTGGTCAGGAAGGAATTGCTGCCAGGGAGACTTTTACCCCTGGGAGTCACGTCCCATGTAGGGGGGAGGGTAATGATTTTCCTTGCAGAGTTGGGCTTAGAGAGAAAGAGGCCACATCTCAGCAACAAAGAGGTTTTCTGGAAGTAGCTCTTAAGTATCACTATAGGTAGGCTTAGTTTCTCTGCTACAAAAATAAGCTTCATAAGAGCAAGTCTCAAAAGCAAGGATTCACTTATTGACTTGGGCATCCTTAAAGTTTGAGACAGTACCAGATGTTTCCCCGGTGGTAAAGTTTATAGCTCCATATTTTTTCTCAAGTCCCTCAAGGGACTTTGCCAGTACTTTGTTTTTGTTTTTTTTCTTTTACATGGGCAGGCATTGGGAATCGAACCGGGGTCCTCTGGCATGGCAGGCAAGCATTCCTGCCTGCTGAGCCACCATGGCCCGCCCTTGCCAGTACTTTTTAACTCTGGGATGTATCCAGGTATTATATTAAGTTATATAGAATTACAAGCCGTCATTCCTATTCTGGGCTCCATGTTTTCGAGTTGTTTAAATGAGCTATCCAGACAGGTTGAGTTAGATTATGTGCTGCAGAAAATTTAGGTTTTGTACAAAATAAACCTCTTTTCCTTTTATCTCATACAGTAGGTGAAGCTCTAAAACTGTCATCCTTTACCTTACCTTCTGATTTACCTTAGTCTGGACCAGATCAGCTTTGTTCTTATCTTTAATTGAAGCTTGGTCTCTTTTTCAGTTTCTTTAACAGTTGTTATATATAGCAGTGCAGATTTTCAGAGCTACAGAACTCTAATTCTGTGTCTTATGTTGAATTACTATTACATTTTATGTATTTGCCTTTTAGATCCTGTAGGAAAAAAATAGTAGTTATAAACCAAAAATGCAGTAGTACTGGCATTTATATTTGCCCATGTCATCTTTACCAAAGATCTTTATTTTTCTCATGTGGCTTCAGTCATTTGTCTTGTGTCATTTTGTTTCTGCCTATAGCACTCCTTGCAGGGCCAGTCAAGTGGTGGTACAGTCCTTCAGCTTTTGTTTATCTGGGTATGACTTAATTCATTTTTCAAAAACAGTTTTGCCAGATACAGAAATCTTCATTGACAGTTATTTGCTTTCAGCACTTTAAATATGTCTTCCTATTCTCTTTTGCTTCCGCAGTTTCTGATGAGAAATTGGCACTTAGTCTTTTTGAGGCTCCCTTGTATGTGACATGTTGCTTCT
The DNA here is from genome assembly GCF_023851605.1 of Tamandua tetradactyla. Taxonomy (NCBI): domain Eukaryota; kingdom Metazoa; phylum Chordata; class Mammalia; order Pilosa; family Myrmecophagidae; genus Tamandua; species Tamandua tetradactyla. The sequence continues at coordinate 36,838,696 of NC_135333.1, read as the reverse complement.
CTCTTGGAGCTTCCAAAATTCTCTCTTTATCTTTGGCATTCGATTGTTTGAGTTTTTTGGACGTATCCTGTTTGGAGTCCTTTGAGTATCTTGGATATGTATATTCATGGCTTTCATTAAATTTTCAAAGCTTAAGCCATTATTTCTGGAGTATTTTCTCTGCCTCTTTTTCTCTTCTCCTTCTGGGACTGCCATATTAGGTATATTTATGTGCTTCATGGTTCCCACAGGTTCCTCAGGCTCTGTTCGTTGTTCTTCATTCTTTCCTCTTTCTACTTCTTAGACTAGATGATTTCATTGATCTTAACTTCAAGTTCGCTCATTCTTCTGCCAGTTCCAATCTGCTCTTGAACCCCTCTAGGGAATAATAACTTCTGTTATTGTGGCCTTCAGCTCTGTTTGGTTCCTTTCCGTAATTTCTCCCTCTCTGTTGATATACATTTTGTGCTCATCTGTCGTTTTCCTGATTTCCTTTAGTTTTGTCCATGTTTTCCTTTATGTCTTTGAGCATATTTAGGAATAATTTTTTAAAGCCTTTCTCTGGAATATCCCTGGTCTAATCCTCCTCATTGATGGCTTCTAAAACTTTAATCTTCTCCTTTGCCTCAGCCATCACTTCCTGTTTCATAATCTTTTGTTGAAACCTGGACATTTTAATATTTTAATTTATTATCTCTGGAATTTAGACTCTGAGACATCTGTTCCTTAAACTTGAATTCAGCTAGTGTTAGGATAGAGTTTTCCTTGAATGCCAGGATCTAATAAAAAAATAGAAAGAAGGAAAAAAAAAAGAAAACACCTTTCCTAGTCTTTGCAGATTGAGGGCTCTCCGGGTTCTCTCTTGGGGGTTATCTATACAGCAAGTTTGAAGAATAGCTCCACACCAAACATTGGGGCCTCCTGGATCCTTTCTGAGCATGTGCCCTATCTTGGGCATATGCATGTGCCCTTAGGAATTCCCCCTTTATTTGGATAGGAGTATCCCCTCTCACCCAGGAAGGAGTTTCCTCACTGGGAACTGCACTGTGGGTCCCACAGCCAGCAATCCCTTGCCCCAGGTGTCATGACTTGACTGTTCTCCCACAGGCTTCCGTAGGGGAGCTCAGTGAGCCACCTTCTACAGTAGAGTAATTTCTGAGAGGGCGAGTTCCTCAGGCCACTACCAGACAGATTGGGCCAGACTTAGATGCCCCCAGTATGTGCACAAGGGTTACTCTGCTCCCTCCAGAACTCGGACGAGGGATCAGCACTGGGAGCCCTGGCTGGCTCTTTACCCAGGGCCAAGGGCAGCACCCTGGTTTTTGACAATGGAGGTAACATCTTGATCTTTATGTTCAATACAGAACCACAGAATTCCGGCTTTGTGGGTCAGCAACGAACCCCAGTTTCAGGATTCCCAGCACAGCTGTGTGGGACTTGTGCTTTTGTCTCTCTGGTCTGGGCCTCTCTCCTCTGTTATGTGTCCTGATTTTTCCAAATACATTTCTCTCTGGATAGGTTTGTATGCAGTGAAAATCCGAGCTGAGGCCATGCAGGAAGCCTCGGAAGCTGTCCCCAGTGGGATGTTGTCTGTCCTCGGCCGGCCGCAGACCAAGTTCAGCTTCGCCTGTTTAGAAGCCCGGGAGCACTGCCAGTCCTTGGGCATAGAGAAGCCCGTGTGCGAAGTGTCCAACTACCTCTTTCCTGACTGCAGGGTGATTTCAGGACACCTAGAGGTTGGTGTTGATGGTGGTCACCTCCATGGACCCCACCCATGGAGCTTTGGGGAATTAAACAATGCAGAAGGTTGGGGTGGGTGCCTTGCCAAGCTATGACCTCTGGGAAGCATTTGAGGGCCAGGGGTGTGTTGGTGGGAGGCAGGAGATTGGGGTACTGTCTTGTTCCCCTGCACACCAGTGGGGACAATATCTACAGTAAAGGGGCCCTTCCTGGCACACATTCTGGGAGTCTCAGGAGCCTTTGATCTCGGTGTTTCTTAGAGAAAATGAAATAAGCCATTTTCTTTTGGGTTGCTATGTCCCCCTGCTTTTTCTTAGGTGTCCATTTTTGAAGTTGAGTTAATTTTCTTTCCTTCTGTCCTTCCATTCAATCAAACATTTATTTATTTATTTATTTATTTATTTATTTTATTAATTAAAAAAATTAACAAAACATTTAGAAATCATTCCATTCTACATGTACAATCAGTAATTCTTAATATCATCACATAATAATCAAACATTTATTGAGCACCTTCTAGGTAAGATGCACTGGGGCCTGCAGACTAATAAACCAGGTTCCCACCTATGAAGGCAAACTCCAGAACTGGGGACACAGGTGAGGGTCAGGCTAATGCCTTGTGGGCCTGAGGGTACAGCACCTGAAGGGTAAGCGCAAGTTTGCCAAGAGGGGGAGCATCCCAAGCAGAGGCAGGAGCCCTGGACAGGATTCTGGAAAGAGCAGTTCTGTAGTGAGTACCTGTCTTGCTTAGACAGGGAGAGAGTGCTTGGGGATAGTGGAGGAGATAGTGACCCCAAGTTGACCTGACTCTGGAATCTGTTCTGTCCGCTCGGCCACACTGAGTCCACCTGCCCTTTTAAGGGTTTGCCAGAGTGACCAGTGTCCTTGTATATATCCTCTCAATATGTCCTGGTAGGACAGTTCTGAGGTGATGGAGTTGGGAAGATCAGTTTGTCATGTGTAGACTGGAAAGGAGCCCAGAAGTGGTACAGGCAGGGCCATCCAGCCAGGGTAAGAGTCTCCTCCACATCCCTCCTCCTGGGATTCCTAGGTTTGTCCATTTGGTGCCCTTGGAAGTGCCACAGCAAAGAGCTCAGGTGAGGGCAGGGGTAGCCCTGAGTCGGGGAGTTCAGGAAAGCCTGCCTCTTTCTAACAGTCGATGTGAAATAAACACCTTTGCCACCATTGGAACAGTATCTGAGCCATGGGCTACTCACAGAGGAACCTGCTGGGACCTGAGGTTCTGTGGCCTCGACTAGGACTTGAGTGGGCCCAGCTATTGACTGAGTCCAGAGAGCACCTGGAGAGCACTGAAATGCCACAGGAAATGCCCCTGAGGGGCCATCTTCATAGATGGTAGGCATCAAAACAATCCAGGCATGGTGAGAAGGGCTCAGGCAGGTTCCTCAGTGAGATGGGAATGGATTGGGTATGATGAGAGCTGTGAAGCACTGGAACAGGCAGGGAGGCTGCAGTAACAAGCAGCCCCGGCCTCGGCCGTTCACGAACCTCCATGCTGCCAGTACACGTTTCATGGGAGCTTTTCACTTCAGAGTCTGGCTGTTGGAGCAGCCTCTGGTTAGAACTGTGACACATGGCAGAGAGAGGTGAGATTAGGTGAGGCACAGCTGGCTTCTGCTCACACTTGATTGGTCAGAGGTCCTCACCTGACCTTGCCTTGGTCTACAGCCCACCTGCAGGGAGAGACGCCAGGTGATGGGTGAACGAGTGTGATCCAACCCCAAATGGTAATCCCTCCTACCCTTTGGGGAGACAAACAGCCACCCTATTTTTCTTTTCTTTTTTTTTCTAAGGGACCTGATGGGCTTGGTATACCAGTTAATAATAACTAACCCTTATGTAGGGATGTCAAGCTTAGTCCTGAGCACTGTATATAGTAACTCACTAAATCCTCACCTTATCCGTGTGGGATAACTATTATCCTCAGATAAGCACAGAGAGGTAAAGTGAATTGCCTGAGGTAGTGCAGCTGATGGGACCATTTTAAGTCTCCTAGACATCAGCTCACAGGTGGCCCCTGGTACAGTCTCAGGAAGGGCTGCAGGTAATTTCACATAGGAGGGGCAGGGCTTGCGAGGGCATGGGCTCTCTAAGAACAACATCTAATTTTAAGATCTTTACAAATTATGTCATTGGTTGTTGTAGTAGTTCCATGTGTTTGGGCCTATGGGCTGGCCCCTGAGGCCCTTGGGAGCCGCGGTGCCCTTCAGCTTTAGAAAAAGAGCTCTTTTCTTCTGCACAGGCATCCCAGATGAGGGTTCTAATGGGAAATTCCCTGCTTGTCAAATGGGGCTTGGATTTTCCTTCTGAATTTTTACTTTAATGATTGTGAAGTAACAAGAAAACAGGCTTATTAAAAACTGAGGTTCAGTGGTGCAATGCTCGCCTTCCATGTGGGAGACCCAGGTTCAATTCCTGGACCATGTACCCTCCCCCCCAAAAAAAATTTGAGACATAACAGAATTATAATTGCAAACTAACCCTGGATAGTGCTATTTTGGCTTATCAGCCACTTACACATATCTTACTTGACTTTCCTAGCCACTTTGTGAAGTAGATGAAATTATGTTTATTTTTACAGAAGAGTAAAAAAAGTGTGAAAGAGGTGGTGATTGCCTGGGCCACTGAAGCCCCATTTCCCAGCCCCAGAGCCCTCAACCATGCCGTGACCACCTTCCCAGATGGGGCATCTGAATTGTTAGATCCTTTAAGGAGGGCTTCTGAGATACTGCTTGAGTATACTATTACATCTTTACTGGAACTGAAAAAGTGAACTAAGTTGGTTTGGGGGATGTGTAGAGAGGAGCCTGTGACAACGTCACGCTACCAAGGGCAATTTGTGCCTGTGTGTGCTGCTTCCTCTATCCACTCCTCTACCCCAAATTTACTTGGTATAAGCCTCCTTTCTTTTTGTTCCAGGCTCTGCAGTTTCTACAGAAGAATTCCTCTAAGTATCATTTCAGACGCACCAAAATGTTGTCGGTGAGTGGGGGGTTTCACACCCGCCTTATGGAGCCAGCCCTGGAGCCCCTGACTCAAGTTTTAAAGACATTTGAAATTAAGAAACCTCTGATTTCTGTCCATTCCAACATCGATGGAAATAAATACCTGCATCCAAAACACATACAGAAGTTGTTGGTGAAGCAAGTGGTCTCCCCCGTGAAGTGGGAGCAGACTATGCACACCATATATGAAAGGAAGAAGGGCACTGACTTCCCCCAGACCTTTGAAGTTGGACCTGGCAAGCAGCTGGGAACTATCCTGAAAAACTGTAACTTGCAGGCGTGGAAGTCCTATAGTCATGTGGAAGTGCTGGAGGCCGATGGGCAATCCGACCTGTAGGAACCCCCCAGTGATGGCCTGTGGGGTGCAAGGCTTGGGGTGGGCCAGAGCAGGAGGGGCGATAGGGAGCAGCTATGCAGAGGGACGATGTGTCACCCCTGCACCTGTGCCACCTGCAAGGCCCATCTATGAGTGACTGCAAGTAAGTGTTTGCAAAGTATTTTGAGTTGCCACCTAAAAAAGCACTAAATATGCTTATCTCTTTACATGATATGGTCCATTTTTTTCCCTCGAAAAATAGTCAAATGCTAGGGGGAAAGCTGCTACAATGATGGTTATGGCAAGAGACTGGTAAAATTTTCTGTTCCTCCACCAGCTTTGCTGCTGTGGGCAGCTGCAGCCCCTCCGCAGGCCAAGGTTCCTCTGCTCAGTGGGCTGAAACACCCTGGCTGGCAGGTATGTGCTGAGGATCAGGGCCAGCCCTCCCACTGGTGCTCCCATCATTCTGATCAGTGACAGGTGCCAGGTCCTCCCCCCATTGCTGGAGCTTCTCCACTTCCCTGGCAACTCCAAGATCGTCATTGAGCACCTACTGTATGCCATAGAGTGAGTAGCCTCTACCCTGGGAGCAAGGTGTCAGGAGTGGGAAGGTACCAGGAAGGGGCTCTCAGATCTATACGTGGGTGACTGAGGACCTTGACCCCCTGGGGCGAGCCCTGGCTTCTTCAGAGAGCAGTTCCCTGAGGAGGTCCCCCTGTCATGCAGCAGTGAGAGTGACTGTACTGGTGGCCCTGTCAGGCCCATCTGTACACCCAGGCCAGGGCACAGCCTCTTGCATTCAGATTCATTAAATACCAGCAATTCTAAACTCCTTGGTTGGTTTTTTCCATTATTAACGACATGGGAAGATCTTACTAAGAATGAAATTTCTGAATTTTCTTAAATTATAACGTTGCTATTGTATAAGCATATGCCAAATCCTCGACAGGGTTGTGAATTTTCAGTTTCATGGGTTTTCTCAGTAGTTTCTCTGTTGGCCTTTGGGTAGAACTGTTCTTTACCGGGTGGGACCATTCCCACTGCAGGTGGCACCCCTGGCTCCCAGCCTCTTCCTGCCGCTCACACTTCCAGGCATCATGAGCCCAGAACTTGCCTGCACATGTTTCCTTCCACACACCCCTGGCTGAGAACCATTGCAAATATTAGGAAAGAGTATCTAATTTCCACATGCTAAGTTTGAGTTTTCCTTGGAGCACAATGAGGAAAGGACTGTTTCTTTAAACTATTTTGGAAATTGTCAAATGTTCCTTAAGAACTTTGTTTTATTTTTATTTTTAAAAATTTTTTTGTGAAATACATACGAAACAATAAATTTCAAAGTACAAGTAGTTATAGAATAGATTTCAGAATTTGGTGTGGGTTACCAATTTGAATTAGTTCCAAATTTCAAGTTTTTCCTTCTAGCTGCTCCAAGATACTGTAGACTAAAAATAAGTATCAATATAATGATTCAGTAGTCATATTCATTTGTTAAAATAACTTCTCTGTTATAACTCCTCCTTTCCTTTGATCCGTCCCCCAATCTTCAGGGATATTTGGGTTATGCCCATTCTAACTTTTTTCATGTTGGAAAGGGCTATCAACAGTATAGGATAGGGAGTGGAACTGATGTTCTTTAGAGAGGCTGGCCCCTCTGGGCTTCAGGACTTACTTGGCCTAGGAGTCATCAGGAGGTTGTAGGTTTCTGAAAAGTAAACTAAATGCATGCAACTTTGGTGGGATCTCAGATGGAGCCCTAGGTGTTCTTTAGAGTTAACAGGAATGGTTTTGGTTGGGGATTAGCAAACTGGTAATTAGCAATATCTAGCTAAAGCTCACATAAGTATAGCCTCCAGAATAGCCTGTTGACTCTATTTGAACTCTCTTAGCCATTGATACTTTATTTTGTTACATTTCTTTTCCCTCTTTTGGTCAGGAAGGCATTGTTGATCCCACGGTGTCAGGGCCAGACTCATCATCCCTTGGATTCATGTCTTACATTGTCAGGGAGACTCACACCCCTGAACATCATGTCCCACATATGGGGGAGGGTAATGATTTTCCTTACAGAGTTGAGCTTGGAGAGAGAGGCCACATCTGAGCAACAAAAGAGGTTCTCTGGAAATAACTCCTGGGCATAATTATAGATGGGCTTAGCCTCTCTGCTACAGAAATAAGCTTCATAGCTGCAAGCCTTAAGATCAAGGGCTAACTTTGGAGTCCCTAGTGTTTGAGAGAGTATCTGGGTTTCCTGGTGGGAAAGTTTAATAGTTCCATTTTTTTTTCAGTCCCTTAAGGGATTTTGCCAGTACTTTTTAATTATCTACCCAACATACTCTGGGATGTATCTGGGTATTACTTTAAGCTATATAGAATTATAAACCCTCATTCCCATTCTGGGCTTCATGTATGTGTGTTATTTAAATGAACTATCCAGAAAGGTTGAGTTAGATTATGTACCACAGAAAATTTAGGTTTTGAACCAGAGAATGCTCTCTTCCTTTGGTCTTTTACAGTAGGTAAAGTTCTGAAATATAGACATTGTCATCCTTTACCCTGTATTTACAGATTTACCTGATAACTGATGTTCTAGTTTGCTAGTTGCCAGAATGCAACACACTAGAGACGGATTGGCTTTTAATAATTAAAGGGGATTTATTTCGTTAGTTCTTCAGAGGAAAGGCAGCTAACTTATAACTGAGGTTCTTGCTTATGTGGGAAGGCACAGGTGATCTCTGCTGGCCTTCTCTCCAGGCCTCTGGGTTCCAACAACTTTCCCCAGGGTGATTTCTCTCTGCATCTCCAAAGGCCTGGGCTGAGCTGCGAGTGCTGAGATGAGGAATGCTAAGCTGCTTGGGCTGTGCTACTTGGGTTGAGCTCTCATTTAAGCACCAGCCAATTAAGCCAAAATCATTCATTGCAGCAGGCACGCCTCCTAGCCAATTGCAGATGTAATCAGCAACAGATGAGGTTCACGTACCATTGGCTCATGTCCAAAGCAACAGAATTAGGTGGCTTCATCTGGCCAAGTTGACAACTGAATCTAGCTACCACAACTGATTCAACCAGCTCGGCTTTGTTCTTATCTCTAATTGAAGCCTAATATCTTTTATGGTTTCTTTAAAAGTTTTTGTATATAGCAGTGCTGACTTTCAGAGTTGCAGAACTCCAACTTCAAATCTTCAGTATCACACTGGAACCCAAAGTTCCAGGGAAATACCAGGTTATATTTATAGCATATACATATAGCACAGCATCTCAGAATCTAGGCATAATACTTAAAGCCCAGGAATAAATGTGACTGCTGTAAGAGCTTACTATCTAGGCCCCAATTTTCTTATAAAAAGAGACCATACAGTATTTGTCCTTTTGCTTTTTGCTCATTTTTTACAACATAATGTCCTCAAGGTTCATACACCTCGTTGCATGCCTCACAACTTCATTCCTTTCTGTAGCCACACAATATTCTATCATATATATATATATACCACATAAGAACTCTATTTTTAAGAAAATACCTGTCTGGGTCTGTTTGAAACTTTTCATCAGGCATGTTTAATGGGGGCTGTAAGCTCAGTTCCCCAGCTGAACTCAGTTCCCTGAGTTCTCTGGCTGCTCCTCAGGGAAGGGCACATTGTCTTAGGGCATTCAGCTCTGAGAGACAGAATCCCCAGGTAAGGGAAGTATAGGAGAGGTTTTCTCTTTCATGGGAATCTGGGCAGCGGCCAGCCAGGGTGTGGCCTTATTGCCCCCCTTCCACACAACCCTCTTCGTGACCTGGGCGGAGCTCCAGTGAGGCCTTCTGTATTCCCAGCTACAGGAAGGGATGAAACAGTAAGCAAAGGGTGCATGGTGTTCTTTTAAAAATCTTTTAATTTTTTTTACAGTGCTCTTTTAAGGAAGATTCTGGAAAGCTGTCACATATCTGCTTACAATGCAGAGGAAACCCAGTAGGAAGAACCCAAAGGTGCAGGGAGGCTGAAGTCCACCTCCCACTGCAGAAGCCCTGGGGTGGAGGCACGTGAGCCTTTCCCTGCCCCAAGCCCCTGCAGACTTTGATTCTAGGAGTGACGCAGAGGCAGGGTGGTAGTGGTGGTGTTGCTAGTGGAGGAGCCGAGAGTCCCAGGTCCCTGAAGGCCTGGGAGGCTATGGGGATCCTACATCTTATCCTGGGCATGATCTAGCCCCTGCCCTGTATCTTTGGGCACCACATTGGTTAGGAAGCTTTTCCTATGTCTTTGCAGCAGAACTTCCAAATCTGCCTGGGCACTATGCTCTTTCCTGGCGAGTCAGTTTCCTGTGCATACCTTTCTTCTGAAAGGCTCAGGTCTTAACCTGTTTGTTTCCAGAGATCCTGGGTGCTACAGGGATCCTGTTAAGTCTTTGAAAGGGACAAAGACTCTTGGTCTTTTCCTCTGAGGCAACAACTTGCCTGTAGGATGCCCCTCGCCATCTTAAGTGTACCGCAGGGTGGGGGGATGAGGGCTCAGTCACCCTTCCCAGTGCAGTAAGATGGGATGAGGGGTCAGTTGTCCTTCCCAGGGTGATGGAATGAGGGCTTAGTTGCCCTTCTGCAAATCCAACCCAGTGAACACAGTGGACTGCCATGGCTTTGTCACCTCCTCTGCAAAGACCCAGGAAGGAGCTCTGCTACTCCAGGACAGATTGCACTCCTGTAGACCCAACCTGGGGCCCTCAGGGTTCTGGCGGTCTGTGTCATTTTCCTGGAGTGGCCCCTGGAGCCTGCTGTAGGGCTGCTGCAGAGATGGCGAAATTTGTATTCTGTGGAAGTTCTTTAGGAATCATGAGGCTGCTAGGTGACCAAATGACACCCACCTCCTTCCTGGGAGGAACAGGCCTCTGAATGCCCCTTTTCAGAGTGGGGGAGTGATTCTCAGTATCGCTGCTGACTCAGAGATCCAAGCTGGTTTCACCTCCTAGCGAGGCTCTGGTTCTGTGGTGCAGGCAGCTGGGGGTTCCCACCTAGTGTGGGAGGTGTGGAGCAGGGGCAGAGGGGCAGCCACAGGGGTTAACCCTTTTAAAGGTGTTAAGAAGCAGAGCAAGTCCCACTTCCCAGGCAGGGAAGCAAAGTGCTCAACCCTCACCCCCCAGCCCCACCTCCCATGTGCCAGGGAGGGCTGGAGACAGAAGCCAGATGAGTTTGGCCTAAAGCAGGGCCCTTGCAAACAGCATCCCTTCCAGGCCTGGCTCTTCCTAGCTTGCTGCCTCATCAAGGTAACATGACTGTTTACTGAGTAACCAAGGCATGCAGCATTCATGTGAAGGGAGTGCTGCTCCGACGGTCTTGAGGAAGCTAGTACCCAGAGAGGCAGGTGGCTGGCCCAGCTCCCCACTCACACGAAGCTTGTTTATAGGTTCAACCATGACTTGGACTCAACTCCAATCAACTTCTGTATCCCCACCTTGCACAGCCAGCTCCCACCCAGCCTAGGATTGGCATCTGAGGTTGGGAATAAGGGAGTGGAGGTGACACAGCCCAAGTTTTGAAGGGGATCTGGCCCAGTTATTAAAGGTCTAGAAACAGCACTGGGTCTAGGTATGGGGCAAGCTGAGCCTAGAGGGGGAGGCTTGGCCTTCTGCAGGGGCCCTCTTGACCCGGTGCCCTTGCTTAGCCTCTCCTCACTACCACAGTTCCCACTCTCCACCACACCCCACCTCTCTTGTGACCAGCACCACAGGCCCCATTTCCCTAGCATGAAGGTTAGATAAGCATATGTGGGAGACTAGTGTCCCCATTATACAAGGGACTAAACATCCAAAGGAAATAATCCCTAATGGTGGATTTGAGGTATCATGGGAGGGTAGGGGGGGAGGTGAACCTTGCAAACTAGGTAATGTCACATGTTGGGCCAAACTGCATGGTAGCATTTGCATACCTGCAACCACAGAGATGTCAGTGGGGCATGTCCCACTCCCTTCACCCCCCCCACCCACCATGATCCACCTCCAAAGGGCAAGATGGAGCCAGAGAGGACCAGAAATCTGCTGGAAACCAACATTTTATTGTGCTCTCACATCCCTCAAAAAACAATTCCAGCAGATTTTCCTCTTTGCCACAGGCATCAGGAACCCGGGGGTGTGACCAGCACTCCCCCCGCTGCCTGGGCACAAGCTGCCTCTGCAAGGGGCTGGGCCAGGAAGAAAGTGAGGCTCCAGCCAGGCCTCAGAATAGGTCATTAACCAGTAATGACCTCAGAGGCAACAAAAATTCATGTCTCTTGAAAAAAATTCCAGTATGAAACCTCAGCAGTGTCCCAGCACTGTCTCAGGGTTTAAATATCAAAAATGTTCATCAGAAAAACAAAACAAGACAGCAAAACCAGCAAGGCCACCTGCCACCTCCAGGGTGGAGTCAGGGTGGGGGCCAGCCCCGTCCCCAGCTCTGGGGTGTCACTGGAGCAGGAGGAGGGGGAACGCCAGGGCCAGCAGCAGGAGCAGCGCAGGCAGCGCCTCCCCCCACGCCCAGTGGGGGGGCACCTGCAGACAGAGAGGAAAGGAGTTAGGGCCGCAGCCCAGTACAGGCTGGCTTGCTCATTCACTCTGACTTGTCAACACCAACCAGCACTGTCCTCTTGTGCCCACTCTGGGGACAAAGGGATATGCTGGGCGAGGATGAGGAGCGAGTGGCTAAGGGAAGGTGCAGGGGGCTGGCGAAAGTGAGATGGGAAAGGTCGAGTTTGGGAAGAGAAGAGGAGGAGAGAAAAGGGACAAGAGCAAGGGAGGCCTGCCCCAGTCCGGGGGCCTTCTCATGAGACTCTGTTCTCCCAAACATGGTGGAAACACAGAGGCAGTTCTGCTTTGGGTGGGTGGCAGAAGAGATTGTCAGGAAAGCTCCTCAGGAGAGGGGTGCCCCTGGCAAGGGGAAAGCCCAAGCAAACAAGTGGAAGCCTTTAGGGATATGGCTCCATTTACCTGTTCCCTCACTGATTTGTACTTTCACAGGGTCAGCCATAAACCAGAGAGTGTAAGTAGGTGAAGCAAGGGATGTCAGACAACAGGGACAGGTGGGGAGTGGAGCAAACCAGAGAGCCTGCAATCTGGATCAAAAGAAGCTCTTACCCAGTTCCTGTGGCCCAGGAGTCTCCGGAGCCTCATGTTCTCCCTGAGGTTGGTGAAACAATTAAGACTTCTAAAAATACCCATCATGCCTGCCTGGATATAGCTGAAAGCTAAGCTGTAAGACAAATAGGGGAGAGGGAGGGAAGCCATTACTGCAGAGATGGGGCAGTGAGCGAGCCTTTATTTCAGGTCACATTGTCAGAGCTAGGGATGGGATGTGGGTGCTGGGGTTAAGAAAACAACCCTCCCTCCCCCACTGCCACCTGGTCCCCTTTACTGGGTGGCCCTACCAAGGTCCTCTCTCCATGGGCCATTTCCTGCTCATAAATTCATTCTGATTTTCCGGAAATGAGGGAAACCACCTCCAGTTCCCCTCCTGACCCTGCCAGCCAGCCCACCAGGGGCTCGGATCCCATTCACCGGGGCTGGCTGGGCAGAAAACACTCCATCGCCTAGGAGCACAGGTAGGTCCCTGGGTGGGGGCAGGGCCATCCCTCCAAGGGGCTTGGCTAAAACAGAGATCCCGGCCATCCAGAAACCAGGCTGGCCCACTGTACGGTCCCTTCAACATTCCTATGGGGCACAGCTGGGCTTCCTCCTTCGAGGGGACAAGACTACTTTGCAGTCCCCTTGGTTTCCGTGATCCCTGTCAAGCAGTTCCATGAGGTTCTCAGAACTTATAGGGATGCTGGCAAATCATAGAGGTTTGGGGGTCTGAGTATCATCAGGTGAGGGTGGCAACAGAAAGGTACCTCCATGCAGCGGGTTCTGCAGAGGTTTCCCCTGAGGGGCCCTGTCCTCAGCAAGCCTTCCACGTGTCCCTTCTGCTCCCACCTTTCCTGGTCCTGGCAACACTGGGCCCACCAACCTGGAGCTTGAGAGGCTTGGCAGTGGGTCCAGTGGCGGTTTCAGGGTGCTTGGGGCCCCAGGGCGTGCCCGGCTCCAGCCTGCGAGCTGTGTGTCTGGGCAAGTCACCACCCTTCTGTGAGGGCTCCTCCCTGCCTCCTCGGGGGTTGGAGAGCCTGGGGTCTGTGCTCCTTACTCAGTACTTTCTGTCATTTAGTCAAGACTTTTGGAACATACTGTGCCTTGGCTCAATAAAGGGAGGAGAGAAAGGAGTTTGGTATTTGCATCTATTGCCTGGGCCAGAGAGAAGGGGCCACGGGCCAGCCTGGAGCTGGAGGGGGGGTCCCCTGGGCTGCCTGGGAGTGTGGAAACCATTCGCCTCCAGGCCCCCTCTGGGCCCAGCCCTACGCTGAGTTGTGGGTCCAGCCACGGCCCCCCGCCCCCCGCCCCGTGCCCCTCCCCGGGTGGAGAAGCCCTGGGCAAGACGTGGGCCTTTTACCTGTGCAGCTCACCCAGGCGGGGGCTCCTGAGCCTCAGGTCCATCTCGTCCCCGATGCGGGCCAGCCGCAGGCCCACCTGGGCAGGGGCTTCGCTGTGGGGAGGCCAGAGAGGTCAGGGCTGCGGGGGTCCTCAGGATGCCACTTGTACCCCTACCCACTTGGCCAACCGGGGAGGGGCAGCCCAGAGCCCCAGCCAGACCAGGGTGGGGCGTCAGATTCGGGTGGAAGGTGAACTCACTGCTTCCCTCCCCTGACTCCCACAGGTGGATTTCAAGACACCACAGCTGAGCAGGGCAGGGAGGTGGCCTCTGCCTGGAGAGGGGCTGCCAGGTTGGGGCAGGGAGGGGCTGTCTCAGCCTCTCATGCACCTTCGTGGTCTCCTCCAGCACGGGGGCAGGGAGCCACTGAGTGCCTAGAGTACCTGTGTGAGCCAGTCAGACCCCCCTCTCCACCCCCACCCCATGACCACCACCCAAGGATAACCAAGCACCAGGGAAACATGCTACCTCAGTTTGAGAGGCATGGGGCAAGCATGGGGGCTCCAAGGCCCACTGGCTTCCCACAGGTGCCTCAACCTACCCTCCACCTTGGGCACCTGACCCCAACCACCCACAACCACCCCTGACTGCCACGGCCCCCCACTCAATCAACTTAATCCCTGGGTGAAATGAAGAGGCTGACACCACCCCCCTCCAGCAGCCCACCCACAAAGACTACAAACAATGCCTGTCGTGGAGAGGCCGTGGCTGGCCCGGGGTAAGGGGCAAAGGAGTGAGATCACGGCTGTCTGTGGCTCTGTGCCCCTACCCCCACCTGGCTCGCCTGTCTGGGGGGCTGTCAACCCTGAGCCCAGGGGCTTGCTCAAGCGTTCCAGTGCAGTGACTCGGCTGGCTGGGAATTCCCAGGAGGAGGGCCCCACCCGGCCCAGCCCTGGCCACCTGCCCAGTCTCGAGCACCCAGTCCAAGTACCCCCAGTCTAGGGGCACTGGGTGGTGGTGGTGGGAAGGCTTGGGGGCGGAGCTGGTGCTCAGGGGAGGGCGTGGTCCCACCTCTCTCTGTCCAATTCCCTGTGGGCCTCAGGAGGCCATTGCCCAGGGCTCAATTTCCCCTCCTGCTCCGCAACTGGGGGCAGGGGAGAAGGCAGCTCAGCTTTGGGTCCTTCCAGCCCTAAACCCTAACCAGCCCCAGTCCCTAAATCTAGGACCTGAAGACTGAGAAAGCCCTGTGGCCTCACAGGAAGGAAGTATCCAGAAGCCCCCTGAGAGCTGTACTTTGGGGTTCTGTCCGTGAGGAATATTTTTCATTCCAGAAGGAAACACCCTCGCCTATGGGTGGGGAAGCAGGAAGAACCCGGCTGCAGGGCGGAGGGCCCGCCCTGGGCGGATGTGACCTAAGGAGCATCAATGCTCCTTGGGCCTCGGTTTCCTGATTTTGGACAAGGGGAAAGTAATGCAGGTGCGGCCCACAATGGGGAGGCCTAGTGAGCCAGGGCAGGGGGCAACTGGCCAAGATCCCGGCTCCAGCCCCACCCGTGCCTTGTGCGAGTCCAGCCACCGCCAGGGCATGGGAAGGTCCCTCTGCCCTCCACCAGGGTTCCTCACAGACTGCTGTCCTGACCGCCAGGCCAGGAGCTGCTCTCAGGTGCCTGGGTTTCTCTCCTCTGCTTGTCAAAGGTGACCCTGCTTTGTGAGGCCTAGATGAGGTCATGGTCCTCAGACCAGGAAGGGACCTCCGCCCACAAACTTGCCCTGGGTGCACAAGGCCCGTGTGGGGACTGGGAGAGTGTCTGTGAGCCACGGCAGGGCCCGGGGGTAAGGCTGAGAGGGTGGAGAGGGTCACCGCCCTGCCCAGGACACTGGCCTCCAGGACCATTTCCTCTGCAGATGGAGGCAGCCCGGCAGGCCCGGGACGCTGCCTGCTCCCTGGGAGGCCCTGGGCCAGGCCAGCTTGCTCCAGACCTGCCCTTCCCACCCACCCCAAGGCCACAGCAGGCCCACAGCAGGTTGGGGAGGCGGCGGCAGAGGGCCCTACCTGCCGAAGTACGCCAGGGGATTCGTCGTGGGGTACGTCATGGGATCGGTCATGCCAGGAACTCCCACATTCGGCAGGGATCCGGGGAGCTGCCCATACAAGGAGGTGGCAAAAAGCAGGTTCCTGGAGAGGCGTCTTGCTCGAGACATTTCTTCTCTGGGAGACAAAACACACAGAGCATGACTGAAGCCTCAGAACTGTGCATCTGGGGGCCTCGCACGTCGCCGTGCCCCTTCCCCAGGCCCACACTGTTGCTCTGCTGAAGCCCCGAATCCAGCTCTCCCAGACATGAATCCTGCCCTGCCATACCCTAGCTGTGGGCCTCCAGGCAAGTCACCACCCCTCTCCATTCTCCATCACTTAATCTCCAAAGTGAGGGACTTTGAGATGATTTACAAAAGCCCTTGCCTTTCCCTTCTCTGTGAAATAAAATCAGAGCCCAAACAGAGCAAGGTCTCTAACACTGATCCTCAAGAGGCCAGTGGCCAAGCTGAAAAGCCCAGGTGTCAGGGTGGACAGAGCAGCCTTCAAGGATAGGAACCCCCAGGAGAGCAAACAACTTGGGGTTGCAGAGCTGTAGAGGACACCTGCTTTCAGCATCAGCTACAAAAAAGCTAATGAGCAAAGCAGGACAAAGGACATCCACAATGCTAATTCTCAAAGGGACCCACTGCTGACTCTTTAGTCTTTTTCTAAACACATACACACAGCTCACACACACACATACACACTTTCAAAGACATGCTAACCATTACATTCCTATTTATCACTTTCCCGGGCTCCCTGACACTGAATAGTGGCCAGGTTAACCCCATGCTAGCCTATGATGGAAGTCTGATGGGCGGGACTGAGACAAGGGGGACAGCTCTTCTCCTTTCTTGCAGCCTTCAATACAGAAGAGAGAGCTGGAGCTGCAGCAGCCACTTTGCAACATTGAGGATAGCAAGCACAAGGATACAAGCACAAGGATAACCCACCTGCTAAGATTAGCAAAGCAGAGAGACAGAGAGGGCCTGATGGCACCTTGAGCAACTATAACAGTACAAGCCACTGCCTACTTCTTGTTGTATAAAACAAATTAAACCCCTATTTGTACAAATCACTGGAGTTTCCTGTTCCTTGCAGCCAAAGGCTTTCCTAAGTAATATAATGGGGAGTTCCTGCATCAATAAACGTGCACATCATTGCTCGCAATGGCCTGGTAGGATTCAGTGACCTGGTTCACCAGGATTTACCCCCCACTGTAGCAACAGCCTTAGATCAAGAGTGGGGGGCTCTGGAGACAATGACTCGAGTTCAAATCCCAGCCCTGCCCTTTACTAACTGTGTGATATTAGGCCAGCTATTTAACCTCTCAATGCCTCATTTCCTCATCTGTAAAACAAGTCCGATGGTATTCGCACCCCCTCACTGGGGCACTGAGAGGATTAAGTGAACCCCTTTCAAGTTCTTTCAGCAGAGCCTGGCACAGGTGAGGGTGTAGACATGGCCCGTTCTCACTGGTGCACGCCCCTAATTACTTTCCTACAGTAATGTCCTAAGCTTTTTTATTTTTAATTCCTCACATCTCTGGGCTCTTTGGAGCTGACATCTACCACCATCTCACCGGATCCTCATAGGTGCTAAGGAAGGGGCTGCTCACGAATTAAAGTCCTAGAGACAGAGCAGCGTGAGGTGGGAACACACAGGTAAACTGCAGCCACAACGCGTCTGGGGCTGCCTCTGGACAAGTGTTTTCAACCACGTGTGCGGGGTTCCGAAAATTGAGAGGATGAAGCAGGCAGGGCAGGCGGGACATCATGGGGCCATGGAGGTGGAGGGAGACTCTGCCCTGGAGAAATGAAACCACCAAAAGACAGCTTTGCTCTTCATTGGAGAGTCGGAGCAAAACAAAAAAGAATAAATGCCCAAAATTTCTGTCTCAACAAAGAGGGCCTGTCATTCCAGGTTCCCAAGAGGAGGGCAGAGAGGAGGTCTGCGTCTGTCCAGAGGACGCCCAGCGTGGGAGGCGACTCGGACAGGGGCCTGCGGCCAGACAGATACCAAAGTGGGGGGTCAGCGACCCAGTAACTCCCCTTCCCCAAATCTGTCTTCAACCTCCAGGAAGGACACAGAGATGGGTGCAGGGAGGGTCACAGCAGCGTTTGGAAAATCCCTACGTGCCGGTTTGAAACTGTTATGTACTCCAGAAAAGCCATGTTCTTCAATCCTCATTCAATATTGCTGGGGGGTGGGACCTTTTGATTAGGTGGTTTCCATGGAGGTGTGTCTCCACCCATTCAGGGTGGGGTTGCTTACTGGAGCCCTTGAAGAGGGAATAATTTTGGAAAAAGCTTGAGAGCCCACACAGCCAGAGACCTTAGGAGATACAGAAGGAAAACATCCCCAGGAAGCCATTTAAAGAAGCTGGAGAGAAAGCACCATGTGCCTTCCCAGCTGAGAGAGAAACCCGGAATGCCACTGGCCCTTTCTATGGAGTTAAGATATTTTTCCCTGGATGCCTTAGTTTGGACATCTCAATGACCTTGGAACTGTAAACTTGCAACTTAATAAATTCCTTCTTTAAAAGCCAACCCATTTCTGGTGTATATTGCATTCTGGCAGCTTTAGCAAACCAAAACACCATACAATGCCAATAATAATTTAAATGCCCACAATGCCGGGTGTAGGAATTCTGACACAGTTTTTCCAGGGGATGTTCAGTGGCAGTTAAAAATGATGCAACATGTCTGGATTTATTGACAATGGGAAGATGTTTAATATTTTAGAGAAAGCTGATGACAAAACCAGTACAGTTTGAGCCCGTTTTACAGATGAGCTGAGCCAGAGCTGGGTTCCACCCTTTGCCTTCTAAATTGACGAGCTGAGCTTTCAGACAAGACACGCCGTCCTTGCCAACCCCTTCCTTTTGCCAGAGGTCCCGCAGTAATGGTCCTGCCTTGGGCAGCAGGGTTTGCCTTTCTGTCCCATTCTGCTTTTCTGGAAGCTCTGACATTACCATGACTGCTAGGACTGACACACAGGAGGCAGGGACAGACATGGGGTGACTTCCAAGATGGGCCTTGCACCTGGGGCAGGACCACCCAATGGTGAAGGCAAAGAGAAAAAGAAGAGGGCATGGGCTCCTCCCACTCCCCCAAGTCCCCAGCCAACCTGGAGAGCTCCAGACGATGGGGAGACACAGACAGCTGCCACTCTGAGCAGGTTGTGGTGAGGGGAGGGGGGGGCCCCCAGGTGGGAGAACACGGCGGCCTGGACCAAGGGCCACGGAGGGGCCTGTTCCCATGGACCAGAGCCCACCCTGGGCAGCAGAGGGCCGGCAAGCAGCACAACATGGGGGTAACACTGGAACCCAGACAGCGGGGAGGGGGGCTTCAGGTCCAAGCAGAATGAACCTCGGTTCCCCCACCCCACGCCCCTGGGCCGAGGTATCCTGGGAAGGCACCTGGGGTGTAGGGGGTGGCACAGATGGCCTTCCAATCACCCAGAGGGACATTTGGCAGGGGCCAGGGAGCCCCCTACTCCCAGGGCTAAATGGTGAGAGCGCAAGTTCTATGAAAGCAGCCAAGAAGTGTAATAACAGATATCAGGAAATGTGGAACAAATGGAGCAACTGGAAAAGGAATTTTTAAAACATCAAATAGTCTGAAGTTAAATATAATTATACCATACAACTCAGCGACTCTACTCCTGGGTATCGACCCCTCAAGAGAAATGAAAGCACATGCTCACAGCAGCATTACTCCTAACAGGAAAATGTCCACTGACTGATGGATGGATGCCCCAAAATAATATTCCATGCAGGGAATACTATGCAGCAACAAGAAGGAACAAAATGCTGATGCATGTTACCACACTGGGTGAACCTCAAAATCATTATGTTCTGTGAAAGAAGCCAGCCACAAAAGACCACATATTGCATGATTCTTTTTATTAAGAGAATATTAAGAATTGTCCAGAATAAATCTATCGAGACAGAAAGGAGCCAGAGCTGGGGATGGAACAAAGATCAGCGTGATGGAGCTGTTTGAAAACTAGATTTTGGGCAATGGTTGCACAACTCAGTAAACTTAGATGGCTACCCAACTAAATTTAGTAAATTCTACTAAAAATCATTTGAGTCAAATGCTTAGAACAGGTAAATGTTGTGGTATGTAAATTAGATCTTAATAAGGTTGTTAAAAATATCTCTATTAAAAAACATACTAAGCATCCTTCAAAGGACAGGGTGTGGGTGCCTGGGTGGGTTATGGGAGAATGCTCACCTGCCACGTGGGAGACCCGGGGTCCATTCCCAGCCCATGCACCCCCGCCAAAAAAGACAGGGTGAGTCATTAGAAACGGGAACTAGAACCAACAGTTCTAAGACCCCACTGGATGTCCTAGGGATAAAAAACCAGAAAATGAGAGACAGAGACAAGGAAAGACGGAAAGAAAAGATACAGAGATGGAATATTAACTTAGAAGTGTCAGCTACTGCCTAGTAGAATTCCTAGAAGGTTAGAGATGATAAAACATTACTTGAAAAATGAATGCGCAAGGATATCCTAAAATGAAAGGAAAGGATCTTGGTTTGCAAAGGCTCTGGCTGAACAAGATAAGAAAAAATTCACACCTAGACAAGTTTTAGTGAAGTGTAAGGACCTCTGAGACGAGTGAAATGTAAGGACCTCTGTCCTGAAAGCCTCCAGAATCAAGTTAATTGTATGAGACTCACCTGCCACCAAAGCTAGATGCAAGAAGACCAAAGGAGCAATATTTTCAAGTTGCAAAGGAAAACTACAACATAAAAATCCTCTTTAAAGGGCTCTCGGAGGATGCAATCTCACACAAGAAATAAATCCAGTAGGAAGTAACAAAATGGGTGAAGGAAGGAGTTCAGAGGCTGGAAAGTAAAGCAGTCTCTAAATAATCTGAAACTAGAAGGTCAGAGAAATCACAGGCCTGGGCAGGGACCCTGACCTCATGGGGTGCTGAGAGTTTTGGTGAACTTCAGACTGAATTGTGAAAAATAATTGTAAAACGAGTCTTCCTAAATTAGAGGAAACCTCCGAAGGAACACTCAAAAGAGCATGAAAATGTATCATCTCAGTAAAAGGTAGGAAACGGGAAGAGTATTAGCAGAAATGAACAATTAGGCAAAGAAACAACGAGAATCATCAGGCACCCACTGGAGCTAACAGTGGAGTTGAAAGGTTCCAGAGAGGAGAGCAGCAGATAAAAGCCAAGAGCCAATATACCCGCCATCCAGAAAGCAAAAAACAGAAAATAAACGCAGGTCATTTACGAGAGCAACAAAAAAATGTTTTCGGTCAGGAATTAAGAATGGAAAAATTGTATAACACCATCAAAGGACACAGAAGACAAATAAAGGGAGAGGCGGTTTTCACGGATGAGATGTTTTAACACTGTCAAGATGTCAAACCGCTGCAAATTAAGAAAGTCAATTAAATTTCAATTAAAACTCAGCAGAATTTTGATGGAATTTACTTATTTTTAAAAGAGTATAGGGAGGAAAAAGGGCCTACAAATGGCAAAGACGATTTTTTAAAAATAATATATTTATTGAGAAATCCCTGCTCACATACAGCCCATCCACAGCACACCATCAGTGGCTCCCGATATCATCACATAGCTGTGTATTCATCACCATGATCGTTTTTAGAGCATTTGCATCACTTCAGAAAAAGAAATAAAAAGAGAAAATCCATACATCCCATGCCCTTTACCCCCCACTGACCATTAGTATTTCAATCTACCCAATTTTTTACCCCTTTGGCAAAGACTTTGAAGAAAAAACCCAAAGACATATTTGCCTGCCCAATATTAAGACATATTACGAAGCCATTATAACTTAAGAGGAAAAGTAGCTAAAAAGACATTGGGGAGGAAACAAACAAATTGACAGTGGAACACAATAAAGAGCCCCGAAAGCAGACGCGTGGACATGGAAGCCTGGCTTTGCGTCCCATGCAAAGCGGAAGTACCGGTGGTCAGAAGGAACCGAATATATTCACACGCAGCGTCAGGGAGAAATCTCAGAAAATACTAACAGGGGAAAAGTGAAAAACAGAATAAATTTCACAGCATATTATTGTTTGTGTAAGTTTGAAACATGCACACAAAACGACACTATTTTTAATATTTCCCCCCAAATACCTATAACATCTAAACTAAAGAATCTCCAAATGGTGGCATCATGGAGTACTTTTACTCTCTACTTTGTTTTTTATAGTAATTAATAAAAAGCTTGCAGTGAGCACAAATTGCTTTCATATCCCTGAAAAAGCTGTTTTAATGAGGGATGAAAGCCCTCTCGGCGAGCCCCTCCGAACAGCTGCCCAAATGACTGAGACGGGTGACTGTTCTGAGCTCCCCACAAGGGCCCAGCCTCGCAGGGACTGGCCAGGCCAGGGTTCAGGGACACAGAACATATGCAGTGTGGCCTTCTGCTCTCAAGCCTCCCATGGCTCCCACTGCCTCCAGGGTGAATTCTGAGCCCTTCAGCCCAGCACCTGGGAACATAGTGATCTGGACCCTGCTTTCTCTCCTCCCACATGCCCTCACCTGCCCCAAACCAGGGCTCACCATTCACCCTCTCCTCCCTGTGTTTGATAAAACCCTACCATCCTCCAAAGCTGGGCCAGAAGGCCACCTCCTCCAGGAAGCCCTCATGGGCGTCTCCAACGGTCATTGTCCTCTTCACTCCTCAGTTCACTGTGCTGTGCTCCTCTACCTCTTCTACCGCTCTGTCCCAGGGGGGGAAGCCCGAGGTTCCTTTTTCTTTCTTTTTTTTAATTAGAGAAGTTGTGGGTTACAGAACAACCATGCACAAAATACAGATTTTTCCATATCCCACCCTATTATGAACACCTTGCCTTGATGTGGAACCAAGAGTCACTCTTTGGTCCTCCCTCGACCTCTCACTTCAAGCTCCTGTTGACCCCGCCTTGCCCTCACCTGCCCCTTCTATTAGGCCTATTTCGCAGTTCCATCCCTGTCTCTGTAGCCTCCCAGCCCTCCCTGCTAACCCCCACTCCGAGAGTCTGCTCTGCCAGTGCTGCCACCTAACCAGCTGCCCCCTAACCTCAGCAAACTCCTCTGCTGACAGCAGGGGCTCTGGGGGGGGGGGGGTCCCTGGAGGTGGCCGCCAACAAAGCAAGAACTTTCTTTGAAACCTGTTTCACTTTTAAAATGTATGTGAAATTTGCATTCCGCCTCAAAATGTGCCTATGCATTTGTTTTTGGTGTTTTTTTTTTTAAGGCAAACATTCTTTATTTTTGATCATTCCATTCTACATATACTCAGTAATGCACAATATCATCACATGGTTGCATATTCATCATCATGATCATTTCTTAGAACATTTGCACCAATTCAGAAAAAGAAATAAAAAGACAACAGAAAAAAATTAATACATACCATACCTCCTACCCCTCCCTTTCATTGATCACTAGCATTTCAATCTAAATTTATTTTAACATTTGTTCCCCTATTGTTTATTTTTATTCCATATGTTTTACTCGTCTGTTGATAAGGTAGATAAAAGGAGCATCAGACACAAGGTTTTCACAATCACACAGTCACATTGTGACAGCTATATCATTATATAATCATCTTCAAGAAACATGGCTACTGGAACACAGCTCTACATTTTCAGGCAGTTCCCTCCAGCCTCTCCATTACATCTTGACTAACAAAGTGATATCTATTAAAAGCTTAAGAATAACCTCCAGGATAATCTCTCGATTCTGTTTGGAATCTCTCAGCCACTGACACTTTATTTTGTCTCATTTCTCTCTTTCCCCCTTTTAACTGAGGTTTTCTCAATCCTTTGATGCCAAGTCTCATATGCATTTGTTTTAAAGATCAAAACAGTTATTTGTAATAACCCACCTTTGGCCCTCCAGGAATTACACCGGCTTTATCTGTTGACTTCTGGAACCTAGGGACCCCTGCTATGGGACACCGGGTTGGCCTGCCCATCAGCTCCTGCAGGCCACCTCCTCCCTCTGAATAGCTCCACAGATACCACCCTCTGAATCCCAGCTCCACAGATATCATCCTCTGAATCCCAGCTCCACGCCTTTGCTGCAGTGTCCCCAGCATGCGGCCAGGGTCCCTTCCCTCCTATCCGTATCTAATCCTGCCCCCCGCCACCCAGGGAGGTGGTGCTCTGCCCATTTTGCAGGCGAGGATGCCAAGCCCAAGTCCCAGAGTCTTCTGGCCCATCACCCTGCCTCAGTGGGCTTGGTTGGGCCATGGGGTGGGAGGAACTCAATTCCACTGTGTGTGTGGAACTCGGGCTCCACAGGCAGTTCTGGGTCCTGCTGTGGGGTTTAGGAGAGTCAATTCAGGGGTTACTGCTCAGGCCAGGCAGCCACTGTGTGTACGTGTGTGTGCACTCACATGCATCTGTGCTAAGGGGGCACTTGAGGCACTGTGTCCAGAACCTCAAGATTTTCAGCTCCAGGGGGCCCAGCTGTCTATGCAAAAGGCCATTTCCCTGGGAAAGCAGTCCCAGTCCTGGTTTGCATCGGCCACCGCTGCTCCAGGCTCCTCCCCCCTCCCCTTCAACGGGCACCCTCTGCCTGCTTCCCGGAGGCCAAACGCTCCACTCCCTCCTGTCCCTGGATGTCATTTGTCCTTGACCCGGACGTGTACCCATGCCCTCAGTTCGCTCCTTCACTCTTCCATCAGTGCCAGGCCCTGGGAGAGCAGCAGGGACGCCGGGGACATCAGAGGCAGTAGCCAGTCCCGGAGTACACAGCCCTGGGGGAGATGGAAAGGGATGCCGATGACAGTGCTCACAGTGACATGCAGGGGACACTGGGGAGCAGAAGGGGCCCTGAGGTCTGAGAGGGCTTCTTAGAGGAGGTGATGACTAAGCAGAGCTTTAAGGGAGTCAGCCAGGTGGAGGGGTAAGGGAAGAATGTTCCAGGCTGTGAGAGGGATGGAGAGGAGACAGACCAGCCCCTCGAGGGCCTGGAGAGGAGGAACAGAGGGAGGTGGAGGACTAGCAAAGGGTGCTCAGCAAGAACAGTAAGCAGCTTGCCTCCGCCCACTGTCCTAACATGCTTCCACAAGCCACACCCAGCAGAGAAAGATCGGGAATCCTCAGCACCAAATGGAAAGAGGGTCCAGCCACCCTCGGTCCTGGCAGCTTGGCCAGGCTGGGAGTGAGGCCTGGGCAGCCAAGGCCCCAGGCACAGGTGAGTCTGACCTGCTCTCCAAGGGTGGGTGCAGACTGCACTGCCTAGAGGCAGGGCCCTGGTCTGGGCCCTTTCTGGGGGTCCCCGGCATTGCCCTGGAGGGGCTGGGCCTGCATATGGGCTCACCCACTGCCCACCTGCCTTTGACAACCCTTCCAGTCCCTGCACAGACAGAGCTGCAGCTGGGTTCCCAAGCCGGCTCCCTTACCTTTGGTCTGACTCCCCGGGGAGCCCCTGACCTTGCTCATGTCCTATCCACCTACCCACTTGCAAGGAGACCTGGGGCAAGGCCCCTCCTTCTCTGGACCTCAGTTACCTCATCTGTGAAATGAGGGTAATGGTCCCAAACCAAGGCAGTTCCTTTACCAAGGCGGTTCCTTTTCCGGGCCAGGAACCAGCACCAGAACTGCTGGCCCGAGAGCACGAGGCGCTGCCCGGCCTGCTCCCCAGAGAAAATGATAAAAAATTACAAAAAGAACGAGCATTTAATGCCTCTGGAAATGGCCCTTCTTCAGTGGAAGAAAGGTCCTTTCAAGAAAATCCACAAACATTTGGTGAGAAAGGTTGAGTGTGCAGTGTCTGAACAGAAACCGCCCCGCCCCAGCCCAGGCAGGTGGGGAGCCACCCCAGGCCACTGCAGCCAAGCCAGCCTGCAGGGGGCCCAGTCCTGGCAAGCCAGCCTCCAGCTGGGTTCTCTCCAATCCCACCCGCCCCCCAGCCCCCACAGCAACCTCAGGTCTGACGTTGTCACCTTGTCACTGCCCTACTGGGTTCCCGAGGACCCCTGGGACTTATGCCACACCCACTAACAGGCCCCACTCTTCTGGCCTTGGCTGTCCCCCGGGCCCCTGCCACCTCAGTAACACGCGCATTCCACAGGCCCGCGGGGACACGTTGGCCTCCAAGCCCTGACGTCCTTTCCGGGCTCCAGGCAGCTTGTTCCTGGAAGGCCCCAAGAACTCGGCTCTGGCATTCCCCTCCCTGGACCCTGGGGGTCTGGCTGGGGGCCTCCCCTCGGCCTCCTGTGCCCCCGTCTATGTTTTCTCTGTCTCCACACTGACCACGCGGCCCCCGTCTCTATGGCTGTGCTGGGTTAAAAGCAGGGGCTCTGGGGGCTGCTCGGTTCAACTCCTTGGGCAAGCGTGTTAGCCTCTTGGTGCCTCGGTTTCCTCACTTCTAAATAGGAACAAGTTGCACCCATTCCACAGGACCGCCGTGAGAACAAAATTATATAATCTGTGTTAAAGGCCCTGACGCAGAGTAAATACTTGAGAAACAGCGGCTGTTTCTTATAATTACTCATCTCTGGTCCCAGGCACACAGCACCAGGCCTGGCACAGAGCAGATACAGTTATTGAATGAATAAATGAAGGCCAAGTATTCCCAGAGGACCTAACTATCGCCGCAGCTGCAGATCAGGAAGGAAACTGGACTGGTTTTTAGCACCTCGGATTTTCCCAAAATTTGCAAACTAGTACTTGAAACCCCTTCTTTGGTGACAGACGCACCTACCCGTGTGCCCACACCCAGATTCAACCCACACCCTCATCCTCCTACACACTCGCCAGTGGAAAAACTAGCCCCCACGCTGGAACCCTTTTTTTTTTTTTTTAACCTGCAAAGGTCAGGATGCAAATCAACTATCTGTGCAGAAGAGAGGAGACCCCGTGGGGTCAGTGGACCGGGTGGAGGGTGGGGGCGGTGGCTCTGGACCCTGGCCAGCATTTGGTGAACAGCTCTGCACCCAGCTGTGTGAGCACTGCCTCCCGGCTGAGTCTCAGTTTTCTCATCTGGGAAATGGGGAGACGGCACGCCCAATGTAGGGGTACACAGAGGGTGTTCAGTAAAAGACAGAAGGCGAGGGACGGGGACGGCACTACAGCAAGATAATCTGGGCAAGGCGGCAGCAGCACAAGGTCACTGGGGGGTCAAGGTCATGGTGGGAGATGCTCAGACCAGCACGGTTTCAGGCATCCTGGAGGAGCTTGGGATTCTGGTGCTTTCCATGCCACAGATGGGGGGAGCAAAGGCGCAGGCCACTCAGGAGCCCCAAGCCCAGCCCTGCCCACTCCCTCCCTGCTGCCAGCCTTGCCTTGTTTCCCAGCATGCCTTGGAGTAAAGCAGGAGCAGGTGACGACACCTTCAGGGCCCATCAGTGCTGGTGGGTCACCAAAGTCCTGAATGCTGGACCAGTAGCTGCTGGGTGGACCTGGCTGGAAAATCCTCCTCCCATCTTTTCCATCCCGCCCAGCCTGGAGAGGGGGTGATGCCAGCTTACACAGCACCCCATGCATGACCCGGCAGCAGCTGGGCAGTCCTCGGTTCCGATCCCAGCTCTGCCTCAGCTGTGTGACCACAGACCAGTCACCTAACCTTGCTGAGCCTCGCTGATGGGCCTCTGGGTGGAAACAGGACTACCTCCAGGGCTGCTTTGAGGATAAAGGATACAGAGTTGCCGATTTCTTGGCACTTAGCAGGGGCTCAATAAATGCTGGTTAATGAATCAAGGGATTCAGAAGGCAGCAGGAGATAACAAACAGGCAAGGGGAACAGAAGGTGCTATTTTTTGGAGGTCAATTTGAAGATTGGTAGCTAACAAAATCACAATGTTTATAACCTTTGCTTTCTAGGAGTGTTTCCCACAGATACGCACTCTGCCAATTCCAGGTGGCCCAGAAAAGAATGTGGCACATCTGCAGGTGCTGCCATGCAAAAGATCTTTAAGTAACATCGCTACATGCCAACAGCAAGGTACAGAACAGTTTGTAACTGCTACCACTTGTGTAAAAATAAAGCACGTAATAAACAAACATCTCTATATGTTTAGACTGTCAGAGACTATATCTAGAAGAAAAAAGAGAAGGGGAAGGAGCTGCGATGGAGGTGGGAGAAAGGCTTAATTTTCACATATGCCCTTTGTGCTTGGAATTCTACTATCAGGCATGAGCTGGCGTCACCCCTTGAAAAAAAAATAAAGCAAAGATAATTGATTTAGGTTAAAAGCTTGAACGTGTCTGAAATGAAGATCTTTGTCTTAATGGTGCAATACAGGAAGATCAAGCACATAATCCCCCCTCCCCCCAGCTATCCCCCACCCCCACCCTGTGCCCTCCCTCCCACCTGGCCAGGAAGTCCAGCCTCCGCCTCCACCTACACCCCTCTCAACCTGCAGATGTCCAAAACAGGCTGCTCCGAGGGTGGTGTTCACTTCTCACAAGCGATGGAGATATAACAACAACAAAACAAGAAAGAAAGAAAGGGGGGATGGTAGGGGGGGAGGGAGGGAGGAGAAAGAAATTTCTCAAGCAAAAATGATGTTGGAAATTCACCTGGAAATGGGTGGGAAGGAGGTGTCCAGTCATTTGAAAAGCGGCAGCTCAGAATGGACCCCTGGGACCATGGCCACTCTGTCCTGCTCACCCACCTGTACTGCAGCCCCTCGCAGGGGGTGGAGGGGGGATGGGACCCAGGTGCTGCTGGTGAGCCCCAGGGTGGCCGGCAGCGCAGGAGGCTGGCTGCTGTGTGACCTCTGGCAGGCCTGCCCACTCTGGGCCCTTTGACTAATTCTCTGGGAAACCCACCGCCTTTTCATCTGCTTCCACTGAGCCCTGCTGTCCGCCAAAAGGAAGCGACTATTTACAGACAGGCACCCGCATAAGGGGCAGAAGGGGCCATCCTGAAGTCTGCTGGCCACACAAGCTATCATGCCCCACCCCAGCCTCGGGTAACACAGCGACTCAGCCACGTAGACCTAGAAAGGCAATCAGGAAAGCAGCTCTGGCGATTACAAAAATATGAGGCCTGAAATGCAAAATGATGTGCCCTGAATTAATAGTGGCTGGAACATGCTCACTGAAGGACCCAGTAATTAGTCCTTATTCGAGGGCACTAGGACGTGAAGATGAGTGTAAACCATGCGCTTCCTGGACCCCGGGGTAAACAGAGGAGGAAACTGTCATTTAGAACCGTGAAGGCTTGCTCAGGTCACAAGCCCCCGAGGGCAGGGTCTCCAACACCAGGGACACGTTCTTGAACCAGACAGTTTAAAGGAAAGCGTGGTGGCCAGGGAACCAGCAGAGACAGGCCCCAGCTGGACTGCCTGATGCCCAGGGTCCCTCTCCCCAATTTACACATGCCGGCAGGGGGACGGGGGTGCCCCCAGGGCTGCAGCGTCATGTCCTTCGGCTTCCCTGACCTTCCATGGCCCCCTCACTGCTGTCCCCCTCCTCCAGGGCCCCTGGACGGTGGCCCACACCCTCAGCTCCAAGGGACCCCTTCAGCCACACCCTCGGGGCATTGCACGCGCTCTTTTCTGTTCGGGGTGCCCCACCGCTCCCCCCAGCCCCAGTCTGGCAAATAATGCCCACCCCAGCTTGGGCTCAAATGCCACCTCTTCTGAGACGCCGCTGGTTCCCACGTTGAAACCTCCCTGACTTGGAGCACATCCACTGGGCCATACGATGCTACCCGCCGCACCTGCCAGCACCCCCTGCAGGGAGCTGCTCAGGTCTGATTTGTCTCCGGGTCCCCAGGTCCTCACCCCAGGCCTGGATGGCAGGAGGACCAGATACCTGCTCAGGAATGCCAGGTGAAAGAATGAGGCAAAATCAGCCCCCTTTCCTCCTACAAAGCCACACTTGGGTAGGCTGGCCACCACAAAATGAGAGCGTGTGTGCAAATGCAGTAAAAGTAACACCACTTTAACCCGTGCAAGGAAGCAGCTTCCCTCCTCCCAGTGGGTGGGAGTGGACACAGCTGCCCACCAGGAGAACTAACCCAGAAAGGGCACATGCCCCACCCCCCACCCCCAACAGTCTCCCCCGAGATGTCCACAGCAGCCAGGGGTCAGGGTTTGGGCTCCAGAGCCAGACTGCCCAGGTTCATCACCAATGTGCAGCATACCCTGGGGAAAGCTGACCTCTCTGTGCCTCAGTTTCCTCCTCTGTAAAACTCCACCTCCTGGGACTGCTGAGAGGCATAAATGGAATAATCCCGGTAAAGTGCTCAGCATAGCATGGAGCCAAATGAAGACTATACTGGGCATTATCTTTTGTCATTATCTGCACCTGTTATCTTTAATATGGAAACATTCAGAAATAGCCCAAACGACTGTCATTAATGGGATACTTAAACCACGCAGCACGTATGCCTGCCGTGAGGTCTGAGAAGCAGCTAGTGGGAAGGAGGGGGCTCTCTGGGCACCAACACAGAGACAGGAAGGAGCACTGGGAAGTGCTGAGGGCAAGACGTGGCTTAACGTGCTGGGTGATGCCATTTATGCCAACGTTTACATTTCGCTAGTTATATATTTATAAGTGCAGGTATATGTGCATTATATGTGAATGCAGAGGTGTGGAAGAGAGGTCTGGAAGGGAACATGTCGAGCTGACAATGGTAGTGACCTCCGGAGAAGACAACAGAATGACGGGAGTCCTGGCAAAGGATGAGGGGACAGGCTTCAGTTTTGTCTCTATTTCTGAACTTTTGATTGATGACTCTGTAATTACTCATATAATTAAAAGCATCTCTCGCCCAAATCCCCAACGATCACTACATTTTTTGACTTCTTTAGAGACCCTCTGCCGTGACCCTGGACAAGTCACTTCACCTCTCTGGTCTGCCATATCCTTTTCAGAACAAAGGGGACAAAAATATAACCCAACCTTCAGGGCTGCGGTCAGTTTAAATTGAGATTTCAACCCCCCAAAACCTTTTGGAAACTCTGGGGGTATTGGAAAGACACACCAAACATAGCGGCTGCTTTCAGGTTTCCAATTTTACTTCTGGTCCCCCGACGCAGCCACCCACCACCCCTGCGTTTGGGGCTAGAGGATAACGCCCACGGGGTGAGGAAGTTTCTCTCCTGCCAGGTACCTATCTGCAGGGCAATGCTCCAAGGGTTTGGTTTAATTATCAAAGAAAACACAGCCCCACACCCTAGCCCAGCGCAGCCATGGTCAGCGGGCAGGGCCGGGACCGCTTCAGAAGCGGCCACGCCACGGGGCGCGTGGCCAGCGGACTCCGGGGCTCTGGTCCAGCTCGGTTTTAACCACTGTCTCTACACCCCCTGAGCCCCTAACCCCTCATCTCTAAAGCATGTGTTGGGGGGACAGATTTTTCTTGTAGGTCCTTTCTTGCGGCAATGTTATAAAACGACTCAAAGCCTTAGAGGAAATGCGACCGTTAAATGGACAGTCTTCCAAATTGAAGACCGATTTGGAGATTGGTTTGAAACCAAATCAAGTGAATGTAAAATAGGAGGGTGGGGGACAACGCATGGAAAACTGGGCCATTCTGCTGAGTCGGGCGGCCAGGTCTGACCTGACGAGGCTTGGCACCAAAAAGGGGGTGACTGTGTTTGTTCTTGCCGCCCACCCCTCACTGAGTTCTTTCTGCAGTTTTTAGGTGAAAAAGCATATGTTTAGAGTAAGTCTGCACTGCCCGCAGAGGAAGCCCTGCAGAAGGCTCTCCTTTTGACTAGATGGTTTCCTGGGTCTTTCCCCCCAGTGCTGAGCAGTCTTGGTAAATCACTCACAGAACCGTGAGCCCTTCCCACCTCCCAGCTTGGACCCTGTTTCCGCCTCAGGACAAGCCCCATAGGGACTGGCCCTCCCCCCTCTATCCATCCTCCGCCTGCATCTGCGCCCCCCCCACCCCCAGGCCAGTCTGGGGGAGGGCCACTTCTCCTTGACGGCCAACCCTCCCCAGGACAGAAGCAGCTGCTCCTCCTCTGGGTGGTCCCAAGGCCCTGGGTAAACAGGCCTGGGTCGGGCACTCAAACCACTATAATCCTGGTAACTGTTTACCCGTCTGTCCGCCCCAACCAGCTGGGAGCCTGTGCAGCCCAGGCCCAGAGCAGGGACCCGGCCAGAGTGGGTGAGGGCACGTTGGCAGCCCGAGGAAAGCAGGTTCGCTGGAAACCAATTAGTAGGAGGGATGGGGCTGAGCAGGCGCTGGGCTCATGCAACTGACAATTAGTGGCTAGGGGACCCAGGGTGGGACATATCCCCTCTCTGGGTCTTGGTTTTGCCTTCAGTAAAGTCCCAGCTGTGGGAACGAAGGGCCAGATGGCATGCAGGGTATACAGAAAGTGCTCATACCGGGTAGGTGTTGAGGCAAGGAGCCTGGAGCTCAGAGGAGGGGGAGAGAGGCCCACCGATGCCCACCACCGTGTGGGCGGACCCTGGAAGTTCTTTATGTGACAGGTCATCAACTGCACAAAGTGAATTTCATCTCTTCCCACATCATGGTGCCAATCCCTCCCCTTGTCTCGACGAAAGGCCTCTCTGAGCTCCAGGTCACAGACATACCCACAACAAAATGTCATCTCTAGGGGCAAAACAAACACCCAGACCCCTTAACTCTAAAAGTGACCCCTCCACCCGCACTCCCCCCAAATAACCAGGTGGGCTGCTTCACTGGTCACAGAGGTTGCACTTCACAAAGCAAGTGTGGCTGCTGCATTTTCTCCCGCCCCCAGAAAAACAGGTTTACTGTGCGGTGCCTGGCGAGGCCCCGCGGGTGTTTTGTATTGTCACATCCTAATATTGACATTAGGAAAATCAGCTGCCCTCCCTACACCCGCCTCTGCGCCCTGACCACCATGCCTGTCCTCCCTCTTGCCTGCCCCAGGGCCAACGAGGAACTCAGGGCCCCGGGACTTGTTTGTTCTCATTCTGTATTTCTCCCAGGCCTGGCCCCAACCCACCGATGGCAGGACAAAGGAAGATGAGGAAGCGGCTGCACATGTCCAGTCCAGACCCACTGCCGGCTTCCTGGTGGCCACCAAAAAACAAACCCCCAGCCTGCCTAAGAACTTCCTTGAAACCGCTTGGAATTGTTCTGAGCAGAGAGAAAAACAGTCAGATTCTCGTGGGATCCACTAAACCCATGGCAGGGGAAGCAAGAAAATATTACTTTTCTACGAACTTAATATGGTCACTAAAAACAGGATGCTTTCCAGGGAGAGGGGAAAATACCTCCCGTGGCTGCAGCTCCAAGACTCACTTTTGAATCAAAGTCTTCCCCAGTTGCCACCTTCCATTTATTTTCCAGAAAGTTGATCAGAAGGGGAAAAATGGACCTGTTCGCAGTGGTCTCTGGTTTCTTCTCTGTGGCTTAGTGATTTCAGATGTCATTTTTCTGCTGTTATATGTACTAAGCACCTAAAACTCACAATAATTAACGTGTAGGCAGCCCTTCCATCTGTTACCCAAGTGCCCAGGCACCAGGATATGGCAGTGAACATGACATTCAAGGCTTCTCTTCTCACAGAAGTGAAGGCTAGGGGGGCCACTCTGTACACATTAACGCAGAAGATAACTTCCCACTTTCTACTGTGTTTTGAAGACAAAGCAAGGTCACAGACCAAGGGAGTGGTGGTAGGGAGGGAGGGGTGTTCAGGGAAGACTTCTCAGAGGAAGCGGCAACTGGGCCAAGAAGGCAAAGACAAAACGTATGAGGGGCCGAGCACCCAATGGGACTAAATGTTTCACCCGGGTGATCCCGAGGCCTCGCAATATCCCATGGAAGTTCACCCTGCATCCCCAGTGCTTGGAGATGGTCAGCAGCATTTATCAACTTCCCCATCACCCTCCTTCTTCCCCTAAAGCGACTAGAAGCTATCTTAGAAAGTTGATTAAATAATTTCGCAGCCCTGGAAAAGGACATTTTTGAGGTACTGGCCGAAAACCCACACCCTGGCAGCCAGTTTCCCCTGATATTTAATAACCATTATATAAACGAAAAGCTAGAAAAGTAAAGGAAAATGGTGCAACCAAGCTTGTGGGAAAGCCGCAGCTAAATCAGTCCCTAAAGGCTCCTGTGACCTTAAGGTTCAGAAGATAGTGGGAAATCCCCAAATCCAGGAGTGAGAAGCGAGGGGGAGGAGTGGAGAACAGACGAGGCAAGGCGGGAGGGCAGCGAGATAAGGAAGGTCAGGCAGGCTACTGAGCCTCCAGGCACCCAGGTACGCACAGCTGCCCGGGAGCAGAAGGACTCATTGCCACCTTTGCCTCTGGGAGAGGACCTGGCTCCTGCCTGTGATCACCTGTGCCCATCCATTCAGGGAACCACCACCAGACGGTATCAAGAAACACCAAAATTGTACCACTTGAGAAGTTATTCTGAGGCTCTGCCCAAAGAGGTGAAAAACTCCAAGTAGAAAAAAGGTTAAGTATCATTAACTCTAGGGTGCTGCTAACAGCTAGCTGCCCTTGGGCTGGCATGGCTTCTCCATACCTGGCCAGACTCCTCCGGGGTTCCTTTAGAGAATGCAGTAATCTCTATTTTACAGAAGGAGGAAACTGAGGCTCAAAGAGGTGAAGTAGCCTGTGGAAGTCCACATAGCTGGAAAGCCGCTGAGTGGAGAGCAGAGTCTTGGCTTCAAGAAAACAGCTCTGGGTTTTGAGCTCTGCAGCTTGGGTATTTGTTTATATCCCTTTCTGGGCGGTGGGAGGCTGGTCTCAGTTTCTCCGTCTGTAAAATGAAATCTCCTGTGTCGGGAGCGGCTAGCACATCTTCCTAGTATGGGCTGGATTTTCCCCTTCTCAACGTGGGAACTACAAGGCTGCTAACTGTCCCTTTCTCTGCGAACTGGGGCAAGGATTACAGGTGTGTGTGTGGGGGGGGGCACTTGATACAGGGCCGGTCACAGCAGGTGCTCAAAAAATGTTGCAAGTGCAGCGGCAACAACGTCCCGTGCCCCAGGGATGGATGGTCCGGGAGAATATCAGAGTAGCAATTACCGGTTTCCAAAGCGGACGCGCATCCAGGAGGCCAAGGCGCCACCGCGAAAGTTGAACAAGCCGGGAGCCCGCCAGCGCTTATTAAAGCCGGGCCCGCAGGCTGCGCCGGGTCCCCTCCCGGGTGACCGAAGAACCGCGTCCCCGAGCCCATTCAAACGCTAAGCGCGCGGGCTGGCGGCTCCCTGTTTACAAAACAAGAGCCTGGCGCCCCGCCTCGGGGTCGAGCCGCGGCTCCGCCCGCTGTGCGCACCTGTGCAGGGGCGTGGGCAGGTGCGGGTCAGCGGCGGCGCCCGGCTCCGCTCACCAGTTCCTGTTCCGGGCTTTCCCGGCGCTCTAAGATAAAGCCTTTCTCCGACCCCTCCGCAGGTGCGCGGAGGCTCCCGGCGCTCGGGTCCCGGTGGGGACAGGTGCCCGACGCCATCTTCCCTTTTTTTAGGGGAACCTGGGGCTCTGACGTCCCGGCTCTGGGCCTGGGGTCCGGCACCGCACTCTTGCCCGCCCAACCCATCCCCCGACGGCCCCCAATAGATCGAGATCGAGATGGAGCCCAGAGCCGGGAGGCCGCGCAGGAGGGCGGCGCCGGGCAAGGGGGCCACCACCCCATTGCTCAGATGCGGAGATTGAGGCCCGCAGGGGGCCGCAACTGGAATCATCCGGGGCGATCGCAGAGCCGAGGTCTCCGAGTCTCCGCTCCGCACATACCACATCCTACACTTTCCCTGGGGACGAAAACCTGGGCCACGGGTCCTCAGCCTTCCACCCGCTCGGACCCCCCGGCGACCCCCAGGGCGTTTACCTGCCCGGCTCGGGCTGGGCGGAGGGTCGGACAGCAGCGAGGTAGAGGACGCGGGCGGGGCGCGTTTGGATCGCAGTCACCCCCGCGGCGGTGGCTACAGTGCCGGCGGCGTCTGGCGGTGGCGTGACCCGGGAGGTGTATTGTCTGAGGCTCTGCGGACGGCCCGGGACAGGATAGGCCGGCCGGGCCCCGCCCACGCCCCGCCCAAGCCCCTCTCTTCAGGGGGGTTCGCGCCCGCGGCCCAGCCTCCATCCCGCCCGCTCTGGCCCCGACGCCGTCGGCCCCGCCCTTTCCCCCTCCCACCTGGAATTCGAGGCCCCGCCCGCCCTGCGACCCCGCCCCCAGGGCGGCCTCCTTCGCCCCACCTCCCGGAGGCCAAGACTGAGACCGCAAATGGTAACAGAACTGCTACAAGTGTAATCTGCGTACTTGTTTATTGTCTCTGTGGCTCCGCAAATCTGCAAGCTTGTTTTTGTCCTTTCGCTGCCGACTGTGCATGCAGTAGCCCAGGCGGAATATTTGGGGATGGAGCTACTGGCCAAATCTGCGCCACTGTATACAACCTTCATTCCGTTCAAAAAAGTCCTAAGGGGTCGGTGCTTTTTCCGGTGCCCATTTTACCGATGAGAAAACTGAGGCTCAGAGAGGACAAAATGACTTGCTGAGTGGCAGTGTGAAGTCAGTGCTCAGATATCCGTACTCTTTACACTGGTAGCTTCGGGAATTAGGTATTTGTAAGCAAATTTCGCAAATGTAGAAAATAGGGCAGCTTCCCCCCACCCCCATCACTGCTTCCATCCCGGCTTGGTGCAGCCTTTGGCCTGCACACACCTGTTCCCGGTACCCCCCAAGCCTTGCAAAGCTGGGGCATCCTGACCTGCCCTGGGGCTCCTTGTTGCAAGAAAATGGAGGGTGGACAAGCAGTGGAGGCTAGAGCGAGGTGGTGCCCAGAGCTCCTGTGGAAGCAGGAGGAATGGAAGGAGCCCTGAGTGGGGGGAGGGAGCAGAAACCCCCAGGCCAGGCCTAGGGGCTGTTTGGGGTGGAGGAAGGGAGAGGCTGAGCAGGGATAACAAAGTAACCTTTGTTTGGAGAACACAACAAGGCTTGTTTACCTCAGTCTGATCTGAGGGCATAGGGTGGGGCCCAGAGGGGGCTCCCTGGGCTGTTCTGCCATTTGCCACCTGTGGGGCCCTCAGGGTCACATCACCACTGGGGTGACCAGCCTCTCACTCAGTGTCCTCATGTGCTAAAAGGGAAGACGGCACCGACCCCTGGAGCTGTTAGGGTCAGAGGGGAAAGTTAGCGAAGCTTTGAAGAACTCAGAGCCCAAATGTCTTTGTAAATGCATGTCCCTGTCTTAATGAGGTCCCCAGGTCTCATAAAGCCTAAGCCCCACAAAGCCGCTGTCCCCAGGGTCTGGCCGGCCACAGGGTGCCTTACAGGCAGGAGTGAGGAGCCAGCAAAATACTCAGGGAAAGTGAAACAGAAGCGGTGACACAGGGTGTTACAGGCCAAAAGACCCGAGGTGGGTAGAAATGCCCCCTGAGGGCCCTCGGGTGAAGCAAGGGCACTGCAGAGGGCACAGAGTGGGCACTCAATCAATGTTAGCAGAGCAAACAGAGGAAGGAGGTCAGTCTGGGGATAGATGGGGGATAGAAGGGCTGGGAGGAGTGGGTTAAAAAAATTTGCCTTGCAAGTTCCCTTGGTAATATGCTGATTAAATGGAGGAAGAGGCAAAATCCTTTTGAATAAGAATTGGTCCTTTAGTCCAAAAAAGGCCCTGGGTTAGATGGCAAATGGTATTAACAGTTCAAGGATAAGGTGACTTGTCCCACCTGTTTGGCCCCCACACCTAGGGCTAAGCACTCCCTAATAAGGAGCTCCTGTACTCTTGCAGCCAACCACCCCCATGTGACAGGACGGACCACACCCCTTCCATATGACAAGCTGGAGCACTCACAGGGTGCGTGAACAGGCACGGGACAACTTGTGACCTGTTTTACAGATGGGGAAACTGAGGCTTAGCAGAGGGAGGACAGCAGCAGAGGTGGGTGCAAGTCCCGGGGATCCTGCACTCAGGCCCGTGGTGCAGTCCCTTCCTTACCTGAGTGGCAGTCCAGGGGAGCTGCCTCTGGGGCCTCTGAACCTTCCTAGCGACCCCCACCCCCCCACCCCCCCTCCACCCCCCCACCCAAGCCCCTCCTGCTGCGACCATGACCGCTTTTGTCTGTTATTCAAGGATCTACTGCCCACAGACCCTTGGGCACCACTTCAGGTTGTCATTGATATGCATTTATTTGCTTATTCATTTAACAAATTGAGTGAAACTTGGCACGTGCCAGGCAGGATGGTCGGTGATGGGGTCCAGAGATGACACATCCTAGTGCAGGAGATAGAGGATAAACCTGGTGACGGGAAAATAGTGTCCAGCAGTCACAGGCACAGCACCAGCGCAGGAGCGTGGAGCAGGGGAGGGGTGGAGGGTGGAGGACAGGGGTGGGCCTTTTAGCCAGGGTGGCCAGAGGAGGCTCTGAGCGAGGCGAACTTCGTGCACAGAGGGAAGTGAGGAGAGGAGCCTTCCAGAGACCTGAGGGTGATGCCCATGGCTGGAGAGGGGAAGGAAGGGACAGAGCTGGCAGCGTGTGCAGGGTGGACAAGAAAATGACCACCTGCTTGCCAAGTGCTGGCCTCGGTGTCCAGAGCCCCACCTGGAGAGCCAGAAGCTGGTGTGGGTTTGAAATGGCCCTGTCTGGCCACTCGTCATCCCAGACTTTTATGCCCAGCCTTGAGGTGACACCTTATCTGGAAAATCCCTGAGCTCTGCGGGCTCTGCGGAAGCCTGTGTAATATCAGGAGGGTCGGCTCCTCAAAGGGCTTCTCTGTTCTTTCCCAAGCTGGGCCTGAGTTTAGTGCCAGGAGGCAGAGCAGCCTGGCAGGCCCCCTCCTCACCCGTGCATTTCACCTGCGCCCTTCCCAGGAGCACCTCGCAGGGAGCACAGTGGGCCGGGCACATTGCCTGGGTGGTTTCATGTACCTCCTTCTGCTTGTATGAAAAATCCAGCATAGGCAAATCCATAGGGACAGAGTCTCCCCACTAGAGACCAGCCTTGGAGAGGGGTTCTAACCGGCACCAGGGCACACAGCCAAGAGGTTGGAACCCTTTGTCCCATCCACCTTTGAAGACTGTAGCTGGACTTCTGAAAGTCTGTGACACCCCACTCCCCGCTGCCACACCCAGAGTAAAGCAAACTTGTGTTTGATTATGAGTCTTCTCTGGGAAGACGACTTGCAGCCAGCCTGGTGGGTGAGATCTGAGATGTACCAAGTTCGAATCCTGCCTCTACCACCTGTATAGTGGTAAATGCACCTAACATACAATTTACCATTTTAAAGTGTAAAATTCAGTGCCATTTAATGCGTTCACAATGTTGTGCAAATGTAACCACTATCTAGTTCCAGAACATTTTCCACTCCAAAAGGAGCCCCACACCATTAAGCAGCCACTCCCCACTCTGCCCCCCCACCTCAGCCCCTGGCAACCTCTAATTTGCTTTGTATCTCTATGGATTTGCCTGTGCTGGACCTTTCATACAAGTGGAATCAGACAATATGTGGCCTTTTGTGTCAGGTACTTTCACTTAGCATAATGATTTCCAGGTTCAACCATCTCGTAGCATGTGTCAGAACTTCATTCCTTTTTATGGCTGAATGGTAAAGAGTTTTAACATGTCCACAAAAGGTACTGTATCTTGGAGATGTGTGATCTATTAGATAAAATAGTGTGTTTTACAAATTAGTGTGTCCACTATAAATCCCATACTTTTAAAAACATTTTTTATTATAAACTATAACATATACAAAGCAAAGAAAGAAAAAAGCAGTAATTTTCAAAGCACACCTCAGCAAGTAGTTACAGAACAGGTCCCAGAATTTGTCATGGGCTACCATTCCTCCAGATTTTTTCCTTCTAGATGCTCCTAAACGCTGGAGGCTAGACGGGATATTAATATAGTGATTCAGCAGTCATACTTGTTTTCCAAATCCTATTCTCTCTGCTATGCCTCCTCCATTCCCCCGGATCCTTCTCCTAATCCATAGGGATCCCTGGGCAATGCCCTTTCTGGCTTTTTTTTTTTTTTTTTTTTTTTTTTATTTAGAGAGAGGGAGGAAAGGAAGGAAAGACAGAGAAGGAAGGAAGGGAGGAAGAAAGGGAAACATTTTTAAACATTTTCTTGTTTTATTATATTTTGTTTGTTTGTTTGTTTTTTACATGGGCTGGGGCCGGGAATCGAACCGGGGTCCTCCGGCACGGCAGGCAAGCACTCTTGCCCGCTGAGCCACCGCGGCCCGCCCCCTTTCTGGCTTTTTCATGTTGTGAAGGGGTGTCAACACTAAAGGATAGGGGGAGGTAATTAATTGATAATCTTGGAGAGGCTGGTCCCTCTGGGTTTCAGGAATAAATCCCACATTTCTAAAAGTCCCTGTATAAGAAAGTTCTGGTAGGAAACACAACAAAGCAAAGTGGTCCTGTCTGGGCAGTAGGATTGCAGGTGGTCAAATTTTCTGCATTGTATTTTTCTGTGTTTTCCAGGTTTTCTATATAAGCATATTAATTTGGTAATCGGGAAAAGGTTTTTTTTTCTTTTAAGAAGAGGAAGAAAACTATGTTTGATCTGGTAGCAGGCTGGAGCTGAGCCAGAGACAAAGGCAAATGCTTAGTTTCAAGTTAGAGACAAAGCCAGGACAGAAATACATAAATTCCAGACAGAAAGTGATCAGGGCCTCAGGAGAGAGAAGGCCTAGAGCCAGGCTCAACGAGAGGATGCACACGCATCAGGGTGGTTCTCGTGGAGGAGGAGGTGTTTGATGGGAATCTCGAGAAACTGACTGAATTTCAAATGATTGCTGTGGAGGGAAGAGTGTTTCAGGTTGGGGAACAGTAGGAGCAAAGTCACAGAGGCAGGGAAGTGCCAGGTGCATTTAGGGAGCTGGGAGTGTTTCTGTGGGTAAGAGAAAGGGAGCAGGGAGAAACAGAATGGAAAGGTGGGTTTGGCCTAATTGTCCTGTGGTACTAGGGAGCCACAGGGGGACTTTGAGCAGGAGAGAGACTGGATCCCAGACCAGTAGGCTTCAGGAAGAGGAACCGGCAGTTATGTGGAGGAGAGTTGGAGGGGAAACCATGCCTGTTGCCTCTGACCGTGTCCAGGGTGGCTGAACAGGACATCCCAACCTTCATTGCAGCCACCTCTTTGCCTTTGCATCCTGCACATCTGGCCAGCAGCTGCCCTTCACAATTAGTGAGGCCACACAATTGTGGACAGGGCACCCTACTTACAAAGCTGCTGTGCACAGGGCCTTTGAGAACCTCATTACATCCCCTTTTTACCAGTGAGGAGACTGAGGTTCAGGGAGGCCCACTGACCTGAAGGATACAGAGGCCATGGGGGTTGGGCCATGAGGGTCTGGGACTTCCCTTCCCAGCTGTGTGAGCTTGAGCATGGCCTTAAGGCATCAGAGACTCAGTTTCCCTCACTTCCTGGGAAAAGGGTATAACAATAGCCAGTTCAAAAGTTTGCCACGAGGATGGCAGACATAATTCTTGACCATAACTGTCACTTAACACGTGGGCTGGAGACAGGGGTGAAGGAAGGTTACTGCTGCTTTCTCTCCTTCCATCTTTTGCTTTATTTGCCTGTTTGTTTGGGTTTTGTCTAACTCTCTGCCCCCACCGGACCCTAAGTCAGGCTTATCTTAGTCACTGCCCATAGAGTAGATGCTCAATAAATGCTTATTGAGCAAATGCATGAATGGTGAGCACCTGAGAGCCCAAGGAGGCTGTCCATTTTTGGGTGAATTTCTCCCTCTGTCCTCTGGCATTTCTCCATTGCCTAGACAGTTTAACAGCTTCCATGGGGCTTCTGTTTCTCCTTTAAGTGGGGAGCAGGAGGGGATGGGGCTCCTGCAACATGCAGGACCTGGGAAGGGGGCACTTCCACTTGGTTGTCCAGAGCTGTGCTGAGGTGTGGGAGCATCCACAAGAAACCCCCTGGGGTCAGGCAACGCGATGGTCCGGAGTTGTGGGGCAGGGGGGAACTGAACCCTTTATGTGGCTCTAAGTTTGTCCCAGGCCCTGGGTTCTGAGAAGGGGTCAGGCCGGCCCTGCCTGGAGGGTGTCCGCAGTCTCAGCTGCAGGTTGGCAGGGGCTGTGACCCATGCTGTGATTGTCCTGATATGGCTTGAGTCCAGGCTGTGTAATGCTGTGTGATGCTATGTGACACTGACTGTGTGCTGGGCCTCTCTGAGAACTCCCAGGAAGCTGCAGGAATCTACCGAGACTGAGGGAGGAGAGGCCAGTGGCTGGAGCCCGGCTGAGGTTCCCTATGCCAGCCAATGGTGGCCCCATCCCCCCAGGTCCTCAGGCCAGAGTCCTTGGCATTGTCCCTGGCTCTTCCCTTTCTCCCATACTCCTCTCCTTGAATGGGGGCCACACTTAGTGACTCACTACCAACCCAGACAATGGGTCAGGGTCCCAGGCTGGGTCATAAGAGGAGATTGCTCCCTCCTGGCTCAACTGTCATGGCTCACTCTCAGAGCCAGCTGCTGGGGGCCTGAGGACATGCAAGCAGCCCCATGCAGAGACCCACATGGGGAGGGGCTGAGGCCTCCCACCACCACCCAGCACCAACTTGTGAGTCACGTGGAAGCAGAGCCCCAGCCCCACTCCAGCCTTCTGATGACTGCTGTCCTGGCCAATGTCGTGTCTTGACTGCAGCCTCATGAAAGACCCCAAACCCAATTCACCCAGCTGAGCTGCCTCTGAATTCCTGACCCACAGAAACTGTGAGAGAAAATAGATGCTCACTGTTGCCTCGAGCCACTAGGTTTGGGGGTTGGGGAGATTTGTTACACAGTGAGAGGTAGCTGATACATGCCACGACTGGTTTGTCAGCTGATCTTATTGGTGTTATCCTTAAAATAGTTCCAGAATCTGAACACTTCTGTGGGCTCTCACCTGGATGGTTATAGTTGTCCCCTCACTGGTCTTCCTGCTTTCGTATAATCCTGCCTCTCTACTCTCTACTCTCTACTCAACAGAGCAGCCCAAGTGATGGTGTTAAATTTAGATTGTGTCCCTTCCCTGCTCAAAGCCCTTCCAGAGTAAAAGTCAAAGTCCTCAAGGCCCTATGCAATCCCACCCAATTTTACCTTTTCGGCCTCTGTTTTAGTTTGCTAGCTGCCAGAATGCAATATACCAGAAATGGAATGGCTTTTAAAAGGGGGAGTTTAT
This sequence comes from Tamandua tetradactyla, assembly GCF_023851605.1. Lineage (NCBI taxonomy): Eukaryota > Metazoa > Chordata > Mammalia > Pilosa > Myrmecophagidae > Tamandua > Tamandua tetradactyla. The sequence goes on along the minus strand of NC_135333.1, from coordinate 36,796,135 downwards.
TAACTTGCAAATTTACAGTTCTAAAGCCATGAAAATGTCCAAATTAAAGCAAGGCTATAGAAATGTCCAATCTAAGGCATCCAGGGAAAGGTACCTTGGTTCAAGAAGGCCGATGACGTTCAGGGTTTTTCTCTCAACTGGTAAGGCACATGGCGAACATGGCGACATCTGCTAGCTCTCTCCAGGCTTCTTGTTTCATGAAGCTCCCCCGGAGGTGTTTTCCTTCTTCATCTCCAAAGGTCTCTGGCTACGTAGGCTCTAGTAGTTCTAGGGGCTCTTTCATAACTCTCTCCAAAATGTTTCCTCTTTTAAAGGATTTTAGTAAACTAATCAAGACCCAGCTGGAATGGGTAAAGTCATGCCTCCTTCCAGTCAAAGGTTAATACTCACAATTGGGTGTGTCACATTTCCATGGAGTTAATATAATCAAGTTTCCAACCTACAGGACTGAATAGGGATTAAAAGGAACAGCTGCCTCCACAAGATGGATCAGGATTAAAACATGGCTTTCCTAGGATACATAACCCTTTCAAACCAGCACGGCCTCATTTTCTGTCGTCTCCTCTTTGCTTGTTCCAATTCAGCCACATGGGCCTCTTTGCTCTCCCTCAAACTGGGCACTTTTCACCCAATGGGGAAGGTTTCAAAAGCCTGTGTTCCCAAGTGTGGACAAGGCAGTGAGAGGCGGGCTTGGGCCTTCCCATGACGGCACAGGTCGCCTCCATTCACCACTGTGTCCCAGCACCTGGGACAGTGCCTGGCGTGCTCAGGTGTTTAATAAAACTGTGCAGAATGGACACATGAATAAACGGATATTTCTGGAAGGTAATTTGGCAATTTATAACAACATCAAAAACCTTTAAAATGTGCATTCCTTTGGGGCCAACCATCCCATTTGTAGAAATTTTCTCGCAAATATAATTAAAATGTTTGGCACAGATGTGTGTGCAGAGGTGTCCACTGCGACCTCTCTACCGCCCCCTCATTCATTCCCCAGTGTTCACTGAACACTCACCAAGTTCTGGGGAGATAGCCGTGGATAGACCTACAAGTTCTCTCCTCTTCTGAAGCAGGTTGTCTAGGGAGTGAGAGACACGGCTGTCGAGAGAAAATCCAACATGGATGTGGCGTAGACAGCCATTGGCAGGGGATAGACAGCGTATACTGGACAGCCCCTGACAGTTCCAGACCACACCCTACATGACAATACAGATGACATCTGTCCCTGCACTGAGTTAAATGACCAAAGTTATCCTATAAGTATAACATGAATTTATCCAAGTTGAAAACCATTGTATTTTCCTGGAAGATGGTTGACAGGAACAGACAGTATTTTTTAAATATTTCAATGCAATTTTTTTAAGGATTTTATTTTATTTTTTATTAATTAAAAAAATTAACAACAGAAAAACAAAAACTTTAACATATCATTCCATTCTACATATAGAATCAGTAATTCTTAATGTCATCACATAGTTGCATATTCATCATCTCTTAGAAATTTGCACCGATTTAGAAAAAGAAATAAAAAGACAACAGAAAAAGAAATAAAACGATAACAGAAAAAAAAAGATTATACATACCATACCCCTTACCCCTCGCTTTCATTTATCACTAGCATTTCAAACTGAATTTATTTTAACATTTGTTCCCCCTATTATTTATTTTTATTCCATATGTTCTACTCATCTGTTGATATGGTAGATAAAGGGAGCATCAGACACAAGGTTTTCACAATCACAGAGTCACTCAATGCAATTTTATTGAGATATATTCACATACCATATAATCCATCCAAAGTATACAATCAGTGGCTCACAGTGTCATCATATAGTTTGCATTCATCGCCACAATTTCAGAACATTTTCATTAGCCCCAAAAAAAGAGAAATAAAAAGAAAACCCAAAACATCCCATGCCCCTTCTCCTTCCCTGTTATTATTTTTCGTCTTTATTTTATTACTCATCTACCCATACAGTGGATAAAGGGAGTGTCAGTCACTAGGTTTTCACACTCACTCTGTCACAAGATAAAAGCTACATAGTTATACAGTCGTCATCAAAGATCAAGGCTACTGGATTACGGTTCCACAATTTCAGGTATTTCCTTCTAGCTAGTCTAATACACTTGAAACTAAATAAAATATCTACATAAACAGTCAGCAATTATAAATCTTTGTTAAATCCTAACTTCTCGGTTCCACCTCTCCTCTCATTTGATCAGTCTCTCAATCTTCAGGGATATCTGGGCAATGACCCTCGTAGCTTCTTCCTGCTGGAAAGGGGTGTTGATGTTATGAAGCAGAGGAATGAAACAGTTTAATACTCTTAAAGATACTAGTGCCTCTGGGTTTCAGGGTTTATCTGGCATGGGAATCATCTGGAAGCCTTAAGTTTCTGAAAAAATAAACTTACTAAGAAAAACTTTTAAGGAGTCTTAGATCGAGCCCAGGCTTGGTATACTGTGACAATTTTGCAGTATCTGGCTGAAGTTTGCATAAAAGTAACCTCCAGAATGACCTCTCGACTCTATTTGAAATCACTTAGCCACTGAAACTTTATTTTGATTCATTTCTTTTCCTCCCCTTGATCAAGAAGTCATTGTCAGTACCACAATGCCAGGGCCAGACTCATCCCTGGGAGTCATGTTCCATGTGGGAGGCAGGGAGGGTAGTGCTTTTAAGTCACAGAGCTGGCTTAGAGAGAGAGACCACATATGAGCAACAAAAGAGGTTCTCTGGGGGTGATTCTTAGGCATGTTTATAAGTAGGCTTAGCTTCGCCACTGCAGAAATACGTTTCATAAGTCCCAGCCTCAAGATCGAGGGCTTGGCTTATTAAATTGGGAATTCCTAATGCTTGAGAGAATATCAGGAATTCCCTGGATGGGGAAATTTAATATTGTCACATTTCCCCCCACTCTCTCAAGGGGACTTTGCAAATACTTTTTTTATTTTCTGCCCAAAATACTCAGGAACATATCGGGGTATTTACACTAACCAGTCCCGAATAACAAGATCTAATTTCCTATTCTAGGTCCCAAATAATTATGTTGTTTAAATAAATTGGCCAGACAGGATAAAATTACCAGGGATAGATAGGTTTAAGTGGTCTTTTCTTTCTCCTGTACATTATTTCCATCTTCTGCAGTGGCCAGGAGTTATTTGTTTCTGGTCAACAAAACGATAACCCTTTTACGCTTTCAGACATTACGTTGAGTGGAAGAACGCATGGGAGCAAGGATTCTGCATGCTTCTATTTATATGAAGTTCAGGAACTGGCAATACCAATTGACGGTGAGAGAGGCCAGAGTTGAGGGTGGGCACCGGCCGGGAAAGGGTATGAAGGATCCTTCTGGGGCAATATAGGAGATGGTTCGTAGGTGCATTCATATGTAACCATGCATTGAGCCGAGCACCTAAGATTTTGGTATATAAATTAAAACTCCATACTGAAAGATAAAAATCAAACAAAGTGCAATGGATCAGTCTTGAAACAGCCAAGAGTGAGGATTTCAATCAGGACCCAGAGTTACGGCTGCCTGGGGGTCTTGGCAAGCCAAGCCCCTGGCTGGATCAGAGAGAGGGGCTTTGCTGGTGACAAGGACAGCCCTGTGATTGAAACCACGACCAGCAGATGAAGGAGGCTTGGCCAGCCAGGCTGCTCAGCAAAGTGCCACAGCAGCTTAACAGACACACGTTGGGGCCAAAAAATCCAAATGGCCCGTGTGACCAAAATAACCTAATCTCGAGTGGCCTGTCAAGGGGGATGGAGAGCAGGCCTCAGCTCCTTCAGACAATTCCAGGAATCTGGGGTCAGAGAGGGGGGTGCCATCAGCTTCTGAAGCATTGTGGAGCCCCAGGCAGCAGGCTGGGGGTGTCCTGCAGCCCAGCTCTGCTGTCCCCAGCCGGTAGCAGGCTCAAGGCTCCAGGTTATCATTGGAATCAGGTCAGGCCCATGTGGGTGGAGGCAGGAAGGAGCCCCAGTCCTGCAGAATCTCCTTTCACCCAGAAATAACAATCCCTTCTGACAGCTGAGCTTATCAGTGTGATAACAGATCTTTCAAAACAAGAATAGCTGTACGTGCGTTGTGGTTGACAGCGGCCTCTGCCGTCTGCACCTCTGCTCTCAGGGCACCCTGCTAAGCTTCTCTTCCGGCCTGGCTTCCCCTGGTCTGTAAGGCCGAGAGGGCAGGGCCCCCGGATGCTTCTGCAGCTCTGCACCTTGCCCAATGGAACTTTAACGCATGTGCATTTCACGAAAACGGATTTTCCCTTCACTACCCTTTCATCCTTGCAACAGTCTCATGGGATTGGTACTGCTGTTTCCACTTTACAGGGGAGGAAACTGAGGCCCAGGCGGGGTTAAGTGGTGCACCCAAGGTCTGCTGGGCCCTGGGACGGGGCAGCTAGTTTCTCCTTCCAGGTCCACCGGTTTCCAGGTCTCACACCTGCCAATCACGACTGCCTCAAACACCCCTCCTCCTGCCCCAAAGAGTGAAGGGCCCCAGGGAAAGCCTAGTTATTTGATTTTTTTTCTCTTGTAAGAAACAATCCCTTTCTATTAAAGTTCTGCAGCCATGTCCCTTTCTCTGAGGAAGTGTATGGGTTACTATGGCCCCACAAATAATGAAATCACGAAAGTAATGCAAATAAAAGCAACCATGAGACTGGCCAACATGGGAGCGTTTACATGGGAAATGCTGTCCTCTGGTGCACTTGTGCTGCGAATACATATTGGTGCAAACTTCTGGCAGGGCAGCTTGGCGAACATTTAAAACCTGTAAAATGTGCGTGTCCTTTGAGCCAAATATTTCACTTAAGGACGTTCTGGGTGGAAGGAATAGCGTGAGCACAGATAGGGAGGTCAAAAAGACCAAGTGTTGACGTCAGACGGAAAAATTTAGGCTGGCCCTTTGCCTGGGGAAGAGGGGGAGCTGCGGTTACTGGGCAAGCTGGGCCACCGCTACCCCTGTCCCCATCAAGGGTTGAGCCTCAGCAAGCAGGGGCCCTTGCTGGAGAACTTGGATTCCTCCGCTGGCTGGACACCGGGACAGAGGACTCCGGGAGCAACTTTGTTGACCAGCTGTGCGGCCAGCCAAGCCTGGATGAAGCTTGGGGAAGAAGGGAGTGGAAGGGGGACGGCCCGGTAGAATGAGCTGCAGGGGCTTGAGCATTCCCCGGGAGGAGGTCTGGAGCCTGGAGCTGATGGGGCTTGAAGCTGATGGCCCTGCAGCTGCCCATGAAATGGGCAGTGCACTTGTTTTATTCCTCCTTCTCTATAATGCGGTGAAACCAGAATTATGAGCCCATTTCCCAGATACGGAAACTGACTTCAGAGAGGTGCCACAACAGACCCAAGGTCATGCAGCAAAACCCCAATTTGAACTTGGGTGTGTCTGATTCCCAAAGTCAAACTCATTCTTTCGTGTGTTCCTGAACGTTCCCTGGGTACACCCTGGGCAGTGTGACCCTGGGGACTCGCAGGATGTCTAAAGCCCTCAGAAAGCTCACCATCAAGAGGGCAGTCTGGAATCGGGGCAGAGGGGGAAAGACTCCAGCAAACAGTGTAGAGGCCCAGTCCTTCTTTCATACCCCAGTCTTTGGCGGGCAGAAGAAAAGACCCCAGTGCAGCCCATTTGTTACCAAATGTCCCCCTCAGCGAGAGCATCAAACAAGGTAAACTTTCTGTGGGGCTTGGACCAGGGCTGTGCTGATCCCAGACGAGCAGTGGGGCCTGGGCAGGCCTGTTTCCTTCTGTGAGCTCATGGCCTCAGAGCCTCCTCCTCCCTTTCCTCCCTTTGCCTGGGTGACTGAATTCATTGGAAAGTCGCCACATCTCCTTACTATACCCTATCCCACCCCCTAACCCCACCCCCACCCCCGCCACCGCTGGGGATTTCTCCCCCCCTCCATCTGTGAGCAGCTTCCTCCGCCTGTTTGGGAGAGTGAGATTTCAAGTGTGCAAGCTAGAGGAGGCGGACAGGGCCTTTTTGAAGCTAACCCACATGCCTCACTCACCCATTCATTTTGTTAAATTCCAGCTCCTCAATAGCACTGCGAGGCCAGGACAGGAGACCAGGGATGGGACGGCAAGTCTATGTGTCAGCTCGGCCAGGCCCAGGGGATTTCATCTAACACTAATCTCAGCATTGCTGTGAGGGTTCTGCAGAGATGGTCAACATCTACAGCTGGCCGACTGTAAGTAAGGGGGTTTACCCATCCAATTAGTTGAAGGTCTTGGGAGCACAGCTGAGGTTTCCCTGAAGAAGAAATTCTGTCTCAAGACTGAAGCGTCAGCTCATACCCAAGAGTTTCCAGACTGCTGGTTGGTTTCTCTCTCTCTCTCTCTTTCTCTCTCTCTCTTTCTCTCTCTCTCACACACACACACATACACACACACACACACACACACACACACGCACGCACTCGCCCGACTGGCTTCTCCTTCATTAATAATGAATAATAACAATGATAGGAAACCCCATTTGTGCCTGGCTCCCCGCTGAGCTCTGCTCACCTGCATCATCTCTTTTGTCCACTTGAACTTGGCTCTCTGATTAACCCCACTTTAAAAAGGGGGAAGTGGCTGCAGAGAGGTTAATGCAAAGCCACCCAGCTTGTGAGGCAGCTCTCCGAGGAGAAAACCGGTTCTTTTGTTATCACCTGTCACCCCTCACTGGCTGAACACTACCTCCGCAGCTCTGCCTGCTGCTGAGCTGAACACCTGGGACCCCCCAGGGCTGGGGACCAGGCACCTGGCTGGAGGTCTCCAGGAGCAGAAATGGATGAGAAGGAAAGGGCGGGGCCTGGGTGGGTAGGGTGTGGGGACTGAAAGCCAGGTCCCCAGCTGCTGGCCCTTCCTGACCAGTAACCAAGATGAGGAGCCTCCCTTGGCTCCCATCTGCTCTGGGGACTGAAGAGTCTTTCCAAAAAGTGACAGCCTTTGTACGAGTGGGCCAGCAGTTGATCAGGCATTTCCATGTCTAAAATGCTCTCACAAGCCCATGGAATTATCTCCATCGACTGCAGGGTCAGGAAGCTGCACGGGGCGCACAGCTGGGAGGTGACCACAAGACCAGGTGTCCCCAACCCATTTCACACAGTCATAGCCCCTGCGGCCAGGGTTTCCACACTATGACTGCAGCTAGCTCAGGGTGAGCTGACCTGGCCTTGGGGATGGGAGAAGGGGGCTGGTGCCTGACACCCAACAGCCCTGGCCCCTGGATGGGAACAGATGGTGCTCTAAGCCTCTCTAGCAGCACCTGGCCCAGGTCCCTTCATGTGCCCCAGCCCAGGACCCAGATAGGAGATGGGGAAACTGAGGCTCTTGGGTTTACATTTTCTCACACAGTCAGCAAACAGCGGGACTGAGATTTGAATCCAGGCCCGTCAGACTCCCAATCCAGTGCTCTTGCTGCGCTATGATTTTTGAGGGTGACGTGTGCGGGAGAGGAGGCGCAGAGCCCTGGGGGAGTGGTCCTGGGGTGTCATGGTCAGGTTTATGTGTCAACTTGGCCAAGTGGTGGTAGCTGTTTGTCTGGTTGGGCAAGTGCTGGCCTGTCTGGTGCAGTGAGGACATTTCATAGGATTAGATCATGATCACGTCAGCTGCATCCACAGCTGATTCCATTTGTAATCAACCAAAGGGGAGGGTCTTCTGCAATGAGTGATGCTTAATCTAATCACGGGAAGCCTTTTAAGGAGGATTCAAAGAGACAGGTGCTATTCCTGCTTCGGCTGGCCAGCCTCTCCTGTGGAGTTCGTCCAGACCCTCCATCAGAGTCATCAGCTTCACAGCCTGCCCTGTGGATTTTGGACTCTGCATTCCCGCGATCGCGTGAGACGTTTTTATACATTTTATATTTGTGAGTGTTCTTTGTTGATTCTGTTTCTCTTTAGAACCCTAACTAATACATGGGGTGGGGGCGGGGAGGTTGGCAGGGATCAGGCAGGCCCACGGGGGTCTTGTCCAGAGAAGGCTGCAAACAGAAAAAGAGGGTGTGGCAGGAGACACTTCCTGGGGAAGGAGTGGAATGAAGGAAGCCCGTAGCAGAATCCAATCCCGAACCTCAGCCTCTGTGAGGCGGGAGGTTCTTCATGAAGGAGAAGCCAACTTCATGCAGCGAGAGCCCAGTGACGGGCTGGGCCAGGACAGGGGTGGGGGTGGGGGTGGGGGGTTTTCTGGACCCCCTGGGGACATCTTGGCTTACTGGGAGGTGAGGAGCTGCCGGACCACCTGCCCAGGGAGGAGAGGAACCCAGAGCCTGGGAAGGTTGCCACTCTACATCCCTCTCGGCAAAGCTGGGCCGCAAGGACCCAGCCCTGAAACAGGCCCTGGTGGTTAAGTGACACCCAGGGATCAACTCTATTGAACACTTATTCTGAGCCAGCAGGACCAGGCACCTTTCCTGTACCATCTGTATAATCCTGCCACCTACCTCTTCGGCATAAGGTGAGAAAACCGGGGCTGGTGGCAGTGAAGGGACCTTCCCAGGCCCCACAGCCAGAGTGGCAGGAACAGGCTGGAACTGGGCAAGTCAGACTCTAAATCGGTGCCCGCTGGCCCATACACTGCCGCATACCTTAAGTGATGTCCACGGTTATCACGGAGGGGGCTGGCCTCCCTGGGCGGGGGCTGGCACAGGGAGTTCCCTCGCAGGCTTTGGGGAAGATGTCAGGAACCAGGGTGAGCAAAGCTCGAGCCTAGAAGGTACACGCCTGCCCTCCACCTTCCAGGAAGGCAGTTTAGGAGGAAGTGAATGGTCAGGATTTGTGGGTTCAAATCCAGGCTGTGCCATGAGCGAGTTGTGCAAATTTGGACAACAGGATTTCCACCCCCCTGCTTTGGTTTCCTCACTTGTAAACTGGGGATAAGTGGGTAAGCTGGGAATAGCTCCCGACAGTGCCTGTGGGTTCAGATTGTGTGCTCAGGACATGCCTGCAGCTCCTGGTTTGGGGGAGACTGAATACGTGCTAGTGTTTCTATTATTGGAGAGTGTTAAGGGGGGCGTCTGGTGGGCAAAAGCATTGAGTCAGGAGACCCCTGGCATCCCACCCCCTTCCTCAGTCACAGAAGCCTGTAGCAGCAGGTGGATGAGAGCTCCTTGAGGCTGCAGCCAGCCTGTGCATGCCAGGTGGAGCGTGGGCTTCCTACTGAATGAAAGAGTGAATAAATGAATCCATAATACCTTTGATTTAGTGAGGCCTCTGCCTTCCAGGGACTGTTGAGAAGTCGGGGAGACAGGCTGGAAGCCAACGATGGTGCCACAGTGGGCTCATCTTTGGGCAGAGGAAGCCACAGCCTCAGGCAAGGGGGCCAGGAGACTAGGTAAGGCTATGGACGCTTGGAAGAAAAGGATAAGGAGTAGCTGCCCAAGGCAGATTGAGGGGAGGAGCCTGGGGGGTTGGGGTTGGGGGATGCTGGGAACCAATGGGGCTGCAGAGATAAGAGGACAGGGACCACCCAGGGAAGTTCAGGGAGTCTGAGTTTGAGTCTGAGCAATACTAGGTTACTGAGCTTCTGAGGATGGGATGAGGTGATTTCCAAAGGGAGGTCATGGCGGGTGGGGGTGGGGTGCAAAAATAACTGGCCCTGCCCGAGAGGTGAATTTGCATTTTTAACATGCATCCATCCCTGCTGTTTTTTTAAATTCTGGTGACAGGTATACAAAGCAAAATACTTCCCGGATACAATTCAGTGGTGTTAATTGCATTCACAGTTTTGTGCTACCATCACCACCCTCCATTACAAAAACTTTTCCATCATTCCAAACAGAAATTGTACCATTAAATATTAACTCCCTATTTCCCACCCCACCCCCACCCCTGGTAACCTGTAATCTTTTTTCTGCCTTATGAATTTGCATAGTCTAGTTATTTCATGAAAGTGAGATTATACACTATTTGCCCTTTTGTGTCTGCCTTATTTCACCCAACAGATGTCTTCCAGGTTCATCCATGTTGTAGCATGTACCAGGATTTCCTTTTTACAGCCGAATAATATTCCGTTGTGTGTGTATGGCACATTTTTTTGATCCATTCATCTGTTGATGGACACTTGGGTTGTTCCCACCCTTTGGCTATAGTGAGTAATGCCACTATGAAGACTGGTAAACAAACACCTGTGTGAGTCCCTGCTGTCTGTACTTTGGGATATGTATGTAAGAGTGGAATTACAGGGTCATATGGTAAGTCTCTGATCAGCTTTTTTGAGGAACCACCAAACTGTCATCCATAGCAGCTGCACCATTTTACATTCCCACCTGCAGTGCATGAAGTTTCCTCTTTGCCTGCATCCCCACATCCCATTGATTCTGATGTGGGCTGCCAGAGAAGACACTACAAGAAATGCCATCCCTAGGGCTACTGTTTAATTTGTTAGATCTATGGGAAAACAATGTGCTTCTACTGACATTGTCCTATTTCAGTAGCTTTGTCCTCCTCCTGAGTAAGACAAGCATCTAAGGTGCCCAGTGCTTGATATCTCCCGCCCACCCAGCTCCCCTTATTGTGATTCCCTGGGATTTTAATTCAAGGGAGATATTAATTTTGTTTTAACTTTTTTTAACGTTGAAGCTTAACAGGTGTAAATAAAAATGCACAGATTCTAAGAGTACAGCTGGATGGAGTTTAACAAACTAACAACTCTGTGTAACCACCACTCATTTCAAGTTATCGAATTACAGACACCAAGAAATCCCCCTCGAACAAATGTTAAAATAAATTTAGTAGATTGAAATGCTGGTGGTTGGTGAGAGGGAGGGCTGAGGGGTATGGTATGCATGAATTTTTTTTCTTTTTCTGAATTGATGCAAATGTTCTAAGAAATGATCATGATGATGAATATACAACTATGTGATGATATTGTGAGTTACTGATTATAAATCAAGAATGGAATGACCATATGGTAAGAATGTTCGTGTTTGTCTGTTGTTATGTTTAAAAAATAAAGAAAAGAAAAAAAAGTCCCCCTCACATCTCTCCGTTATTACCCTTCAACTGGTAACCTCTATTTTGACTTCCAAAATTAAGGTTAGTTTTGCCAGTTTCTTTTCTTAAAGAGTGGTTGTAGGTTTACAGAAAAATCACATGGGAAATACAAAGTTCCCATACCTCCCTACGCCCAGCAGTTTTCCCTTACTAACATTTTGCATTAGGGTAGTACATTTGTTAAAATTGATCAGCTGATGTATTAACTAAAGAGTTTTGCCTGGTTTTGACCTTATATAAATGGATTCATACTTTTTTTCACTCTATATCATGCTTGTGAGATCCATCTCTTCTAAAATATGTAACAGTGCTTTATTCTTTTTCATTTAATGTGTATGTCCAATTTACTTATCCATACGTTATTGGTGGGTTTTTGGGTCTTTTCTAGTTCGTGGCTTGCTATGGGCTAATTTGTGTCACCCCAAAAGGATATATTCAAGTCCTAACCCCCAGCTCCGTGAATATGACCCTATGTGGAAACAGGATATTTGAAGATGTTATTAGTTAAGATGAGGCTAAACTGGATCACAGTCAGTCCTAATCCTATGTGACTGGTGTCCTTATAAGAAGGAAAGGGTTGGACACAGACAGAGAAGATGGTCATGTCATAGAGGCAGAGGTGGAGTCATGCTGTCACAAGCCAAGGAACACCAAGGATTGCGTGTTGTTGACAGAAGCTAGAAGAACCCTAAAACAGATTCTTTGCTATGGATTTCAAAGGAAGTGCTGCCCTGCTGACATGTCAATTTGGGCTTCTAGCCTTCAGATGTGGATACTATGAATTTGTTGTTTTAGGCTACCTGGTCCGTTATACTCTGTTTCGGCAGCCCCAGAAAACTAAAACAGTGCTTTCACAAGTAATGATGCCATCAACATTCTCATATACCTCTTCTGCTGAACCTATGGATGTGCACCTGCTGGGTGTGGAACTGCTGAGTCAGACTGTATGTGAAAGTTCAGCTTTAACGCATCCTGCCAAATAACTTTCCAAAATGGTTTTCACATGTTTATTTACCATTTCTTTATTCTTCTGGAACTTGCCTTTTCATTTCTTCTGCCAATTTTTATTTGGCTTTTGTAAAGGGGGATTTATTAGTTATAAATTTCCACTTCTAAGGCCATGACAATGTCCAAATTAAGGCATCAACAAGAGGATACCTTCACTTTTAATCAAGGCTGATTCCAGGGTTCTCTGTCACATAGGAAGGTACATGGTGACATCTACTTTCTTTCTCTCCTGGCTTCTGGTTTTAAACGGCTCTCTCAGCTTCTGGTGTCTCCTGGGGTGTTTTCCTTCTATATCTCCAAACGTCAGTGTCCTCCCCAAAATGTTGCTCTCTTACAGGACTTCAGTAAGTGGATTAAGGCCCACTTTGGATGGGTGGGGTCACATCTCCATTGAATCAACCTAATCAAAAAGCCCCACCCAACAACAGGTTGGCCCCCACAAGATTGGATTAGGAGAACATGGCTTTACTGGGGTACCTAACAGTTTTCAAATCAGCACAGTTGCTATTATCATTATTATTATATGTCACATATAAGCTTTGACCAGAGGCTTTCAGGTGCATATGAAGGGCTTGTCTTGAAGTTTAGCCCTTGGCACCTCTAAAGAGTGAAAAGAGAATATTAGCATAGATTCCGAGGAAAATAAGGAATCAAGAAAAGAATAATTTCAATTCTTTCCTCCTCCAAACGCTAAACATGAATATTTAAACAAGCACTTAAAATATTTATTAAGCTGTTTCTATTTTTTTAAAGGGAGCAATAGCATTACCCGGTCTTTCCACTTTTATAACTTCTGCCACAAGATCTCCTAAATTCATGATAATTCCTAAAAGGTCCCACCTTTTGCTAATACTCTCATTAGATCCAGAATTTTTACACCCTCCAATGGCTTTGTGTTGTCAGTATCTAACTGTAATAGGCCAATCTACAGCCCCCTGCGGCTGCCCAGGCAGCAGAGGAGGCTGATTCTCTGCAGACCTGCATCTCTCATCACCAATTTTTATATTGTAGTTTTTTTTTCTTCCATTATTGATCTGTGGGAACATTTTATATACTGTGGATACTAATGTTTTGTCATAAATGATGCAAATATTTTCTATTTATCTTTTAACCTTATTTATGGTATTTTTAGCCTTTTCTATGTTATGTTTTTATTATTCATGGTATGAGGATGGGTCTTTCTATGCTTGCCAGGAAACTAAGAAGCTATTCAGGAAAGGTTAACAGATTTGACTACATTAACATTAGAAACACAATAAGAAGTCTGGATGTTATCTTGGTAGCAATGGAAAGCCCTTGGAGGCTTTTTTGTTTCTTAATTAGAAAATTTACATGATTATAATTGCACTAAGAGTCAGTCTATCACTTTCCTATCTTTCTGTCTTGGTACAACCTAGTTCTGAGTTAATTTTTCAATTGACCAGAACTTTTCCTACTATTTGCTGTTTCTTGTGATGTTGGGCTCCTCCGATATCAGAGCCTTCTGCTGTTTTGGCTGCTGGTGACAGTCTTTGGTATGGCTGTGTATGCTGCACCTGACAGTAGGAAGTGATGAAACAGGTTATACCTTTTCCTAGGTGCTATTCACTAGGAACTTAAAATCTTTTCAATACTAATCCCGCCCCCCCCCCCCCCCGAGATGCAGATCATTATTCTCATTTCACAGGTGAATAAATTGCACGGATTCAAACCCTGTCTTGTCTCCTTTTTCACACTGCCTCTAACGTGCACTTTGATGGCTGGGAGATGTCTGGAATACATGCTCTTATTATTAAGTAATTCAGTATTTGAGCAACTGCTATGTGCTATGTCAAGCACCTAGCTCTTTTAAAAATTTTTTTAAATCCTTCCCAAAACACTTCAATGTAGGCGTCATGCCCAATTTACCGACAAGAAAACTGAAACCAAGAAGAGCGAAGTGACTCGCCTAAAGTCACATTCTGGAGTTAGTATTCAATTCGGGGGTTAGTATTTAAATCCAGGACCCGTTTAAATTCCTCATGCGCCAAGCTACCTCTTCACAACAGATGGGACTACAATGTATATTTTGAGGGAGATGTCTGGAATATATGCTCTTATTATTAAGTAAGTCAGTATTTGAGCAACTGCTATGTGCTATGTCAAGCACCTACCTCTTTTAAAAATTTTTTAAAATCCTTCCCAAAACACTTCAATGTAGGCGTCATGCCCAATTTACCGACAAGAAAACTGAAACCAAGAAGAGCGAAGTGACTCGCTTAAAGTCACATTCTGGAGTTAGTATTCAATTCGGGGGTTAGTATTTAAATCCAAGACCCGTTTAAATTCCTCATGCGCCAAGCTGCCTCTTCACAACAGATGGGACTACAATGTATATTTTGAGGGAACAGTTCCGCCCAGGCTCAGGAACACCTCATGAGAGAGGTAACCTTCGAGCCGGCCGATTATTGCTAAATAATCATCGAAGACATGTCACTTTACCCTTACAACAACCCTACGAGGTAGGTGCTACCCACATCTTCAGTTTTACAGATGCAGAAATCGGGCGGCAGCGGGGTCCATATCACAGTGCGGCCTCCCATTTATTAGGCTCGATCCCTTGTCCCGGATCCTTCTCGGTCTCTTTTGGGTTTTTTCTTTTCTTCCTTTTTAGGTCCCTGAGGGTTGTCAGCCTCCAGGGCAGACGGTCCGGCTCCTCCAAGGATTCACACGCCTGACACACCACAGCCCCGGGTCAAAGGCGAAGAGACACACACAGACAGCCTGACCTCGGAAGCAGTTGCCGCAACGGCGACCGCGGCTTCGGTTGCCAAGGCACTGCCCCGGAAGTAGAGGGCGGCGCGCGGCGAGCGGGACCGACAGGCAGCTTGGGGCGTCCGCCGGAGAGTTGCCGGCGTGGGTTTGGCGGCGCGGGCGGGGCCGGGGCGGCCCTCTGTGGCCTTCCTTGGCGTTCGCAACCCACAGGTGAGGCCCCCCCCCGCCGAGGCCGCCGCCTCGGGGCCACTGAGGGTGTGGACGAGCACGCGAGTGCGCGTGCGTGGGCGAGCTGTGAGCGCCCACGTCTACGCGGCCGCTGCTATGTGATTTAGAAGCTGCCAGCCGACCTGCATCCTCCAAGAAGCAGCTTGCGCTGACCGCTCTTGCGTCCGATTTTCCATGACTTATCTGGGTGCCGCCCGTTTATTGTAATTGCATTATCATCAGTTTTATACGCTTTCGTGGTTATCCCAGCATTTCATTGTTCCTAGGCTTTTTTCCATTCATTTGCAACCTGGATTGTTTCTCTTGGCATCTGTTGCAGGGCGCAGTGCACCTGTGGCGGGAGCTCTAGGCTGGAGACAGGGCACTAGAGTTTCTATTCCTGGTCGCTCATTATAACTCTGTTTGTCTCTGGACAACTGTGGCCAAGGTGTTTTCCCTCCTTTCCCCATCTGTGTGTATGTGTGTGTGTGTGTGTGTGTGTGTGCAGGGAGTCCACTCCTTAGAGCAGCTGGCATATCACAGGAGGTTAACTTGAGAAGTAAAAGTACCTTATAATTGTAAACCGCTTTGGGGTTTGCATGCTGGTTCTTTGTTCAGAAAACAAACTGTTGACCGGTCTTGTGGACCTTACAGCATCTCATGGCAATACCGTGTCATTTGCAGCCATAGAGGCTGCAGGCTGTAAATATTTGCATTGTTATTTCCTTTAAAAATGGCTTTTTTTTTTTTCCTTCTGAAAGACGACCACCTGGAAAATAATCTAGATGCCCTAGAATCCTGGGCCTGGGTTGGAAAATCATTAAAACTGCTAGTGATCAAAATAGCACTAAGGGAAAAATAATAATACAAAGAAAAAATAACTCTGGGTTAGCTGTGATGGAGGGGCATAGAGGGTTCTTATTTCCTGATGACTGGATCCAGAAGAGTGAAATGATTCCCATAAGTTCTCCTGTGCTTTGTCCCAAAAAGTTGGCCTGGCTTTTGACTGCGAGTGATAGTTAATAGGAAGTGAAAGGCTTCTTGTTAAAATGTCTGTCCCCCTGAATTGGATTTCTGCCCCAAAAAGCAGAGATACTTCTGGTGATTTGTCCACATTCAACAGATATCAACTAAACTCCCAGCCTGGTACTTCATCCTCTGGGAAAGCTGTGAAAGTCTTCATGGTTGATTGTTTATAAGACCCTCTCTCCTGTGCATAACTGTCAGCCCCTCTAGGGCATGGGCCATGTCTAATTCAATGCTTGGCACATGCAGCATTTATTTGATCTCATGTGGAGGGAATTTACTCATTTATTTTCGTTCCTTCATCAAATATTTATTGAGCACCTGCTATTGCTGGACATTATTCTAGGTACTGTGGATTCAGCAGGAGATAAGGCAGAACAATATTTCTGCCTTTATGGAGCCAGCATTATCTGTGCTGAAGACAGCTAATCATTGAGAAACCGTATGCGTGAACCAGACCAGTTCTGGTCTGCATATGATTCTTTTGCATCCCCTGGAGAGCTTGTTAAAAATGCAGACTCCTGGACCCTACTCCAGGGAGTTCAATTCAGTACACGGGGGTGAGGCTGAAAGCATTTGTATTTCTAACAATGTCCAAATGATGCAGAAGCTTCAGTGAGCATAATTCTTTGCGTAGCGCTGTGCTGAACGGTTTGTGGGCAACCTGAGCGACGGCTTGGTTAAGAGGGGAGCCATTGAGATTGGGCGGTCAGGGAAAGCCACTCTGAGGAGTTGACCTTTGAGTTAAAGGCTGAATAACAAGAAGGGGCCAGATCTAGGGGAAGAGCAGAGTTTTAAGACAGGACACAGCTTGGTGGGTGTCAGGAGCTGAGAGAACTCCTGGGACTGGGTAGGGTGGTGGGAGACAAGTCTTGAGAGGTGAAGGCCCCCACGTCACACAGCACCAGCGTTGTTTGTCACAGGTGCACTGCTAGTCTTATTCTGAGTGCAATGGGAAGTGACCGGAGGGCTTTGAGCAGAGTGATGTGATTTGTGTTTTAAAGAGTCTGCTGCTGAGTGGAGAATGGTTTCAAGGGAGTTAGGATGGCAGCTTGGAAACCAATTGGGGATTGCTGTGGTCATTCAGGAGAGCGGGGATGCAGTGGGGACATGGAGGGATTTGGAATCTTCTGGAGCAGAGCTGACAATGATTTGCTGATGGATTGAATTGATCACTTCTTTGAGGCCACAGTTAAATTTGGTTCATTCTGTTGTTGAAGTACTTTGCCGCTTGGGCTTACAGCTTGTTGAACAAGTCTCTTGCTTCCCCTGGATCTGGCCTGTTTTGAGGACGACCTTCCCTCAGCTTTCCATTTCCCTCCTGTGGACTTGACATAGGGCAGCTGTCGGGTAGTGAGTGAATGGATGACAAGTTAGAATTCCCATGACCAGCCCAGGGCTGCCCACCTGAACACTCGTTCCCAGGCTTCTGTAGCTCCTGTTGCCTTGTCCTGTGAGTGGGACCCCAGTGGTGCTATGAAAGTAATCACCAACTGGTTTCTGCCTGGCTCACTGTGGCTGAACTCCTCTAGTGGTGATAGTCCCAGCTATATTCTCCAGCTGTGTTCAGAATAATGATGAACTGTCACCCTCTGTCCTGCTTAGGTTCTTAAGATGCTCAGTCTTGAAAGTAGCCTACCAGGTGGCTTAAGATCCATATGCATGGATTCATGTGAGCTAATAGAGACTTAACATGCCAAGTTCATTAACAACCGTATCATTAACTCCATTTTCTTCTCTGTTTTAGGAGGACGGGATACTAAAACAATCTGATATCAGGTATTTATTTATTTTCTTTTCTAAGGAAAAGGGCATAGTATTTCCTAGGATTGGGAAGGAGTGAACCCAGTTCTGTGCTTTGGGGATTGGCCCATTGGTTTATTTGTCTCTTCTGTGGATGACTTGTGAGGCCTCTCACTGTGCCTGGCCCCTCTGGGTATTGGGGTCTGGGATGAAGCAAACCACCCCCCTGCTCTGGGAGGGAGGCAGTGAGGATGGGCTACAGGTTGCAGCCTCTCTTCTACCTTTCATTCTCTGAGCCTCACTTTCCTCGTCTGTATAATGGGGAGCATTCTTGTGACAGGGCATCAGGGAAGCTCTAACGATGAACATGTTGTTGGATGGTACACCTGCCCTGCCCAGCCTGGTGCTTGATACTTCCTAGTGCTTATAAGTGGTAGCTGTTGTGATCAGTGGTCATTTCAGTATCTCTTTACCCCCTGAGGGTGGGCTCTGTCCCCAGCACCCAGCCAAGAGCCCAGAAGGCCCACCGTAGATCAGGGCTGGAATAGGAGGAGCGTGCAGCATTGAAACAGGGAACCTTCCAGGAAAAAGCTTTTTCTGCGTGATGGGCCTGTCTTAAATTCACTCTCTTCCCTTGCTGGTAGTTCTGACTGCCTTCCTAGCCTACTGCCTATATCACCTCACAGTCACCCCAGCTGCCCTGGCAAGGAACTTGCCCCCATTCTTTTGTTAGAGAGGTTAAGGCCCTGAGGAAACTGGCCACCAGCTGTGGCTCAGACATGTCAAGGCTGAAAATGAACTGGTCTCCAAGCTTCAGGTATGGGTGTCACCAGCAGTGCCCTCCTTTGGTTTTTTCCAAGGCTGCCTTGATAGTTTTGACACCGACTTGGAGCTCTGCTGAATAGAAGCCTCACATCTCTTTAAAGGAGAGGTGGCCTTCGTTCATTTCTTCCTTTTCTTTCCTTGTTAGACCGTAAACGACCACCTTTTCTGTCATCATTTTTTATGTTTCCTGTTGCCCACATATATTTATCATCACTTTTTCTTTCTTTTTTGTCAAAAGTAACATATATAAAAAAAGCAATAAATTTCAAAGCACAGTGCAACAATTAGTTGTAGAACAGATTTTGGAGTTTGGTATGGGTTCCAGTTCTGCAGTTTTAGGTTTTTACTTCTAGCTGCTCTAAGATACTGGAGACTAAAATAGATATCAGTATAATGATTCGGCCATCATACTCATTTGTTAAACCCTAACTTCTCTGTATAGCTCCACCATCACCTTTGATCTTTCTCCTACTCTTTAGGCATATTTGGTCTATGGCCATTCTAACTTTTTCATGTTGAAAGGGATGGTCAGTAATAAGGGGTAGGGAGATAGAACTAACTGGTGTTCTAGAGAACCTCTAGGTTTCAGGACTTATCTGGTCCAGGGACCCATCTGGAAGTTGTAGGTTTCTGAAAAGTTACCCTAGTGCGTGGAACCTTTGTAGAATCTTATATAATGTTCTAGGTATTCTTTAGGATTGCCTGGAATGTTTTAGGCTGGGGTTTGGCAAGTTATAATAGGTAGCAATGTCTAACTGAAGCTTCCATAAGCGTGACCTCCAGAGTAGCTTCTTGACTCTATTTGAACTCTCTCAGCCACATACTTTATTAGTTACACTTCTTTTCCCCTTTTTGATCAGAATGGCATTGTTGATCCCATGGTGCCAGGGCCAGGCTCATCCCTGGGAGTCATCTCCCACGCTGCCAGGGAGACTTTCACCCCCGGATGTCATGATCCATGTAGGGAGGAGGGCAATTACTTCATTTGCAGAGTTTGACTTAGAGAGAAAGAGGCCACATCTGAACAACAAAAAAGGTCCTCCAGAGGTGACTCTTAGGCACACCTAGAGGTAGGCTAAGCTTTTCCACTTCATACATAAGCGTTACAAAAGCAAGCCTAAAGATAAGAACATATATTTAAAACTCTTTATGAGCACACGTTGCTCATTCTCATTTCCCCTCAGTGTTTGGTTTCTAGGAAGCCTTTGTAAATGCCTAAGGAGGGTTCCATCTCCAGGGAAGTGACTGTTGAAACTGAGAACTTGGCTGAAAAGACTGACCCTAGGGAACTTGTCCATCTATTCACCCTCCCATGAATGTCTCCTGTGCCATCATGGGTAACAGGGTGGACAAGAGGGATGGAGAAAAAAGCTTTGATGTAAATGCCCACACTCGAATCTAGAAAGATTTAGCAGAATGAGAGGGAAATAGATGATGAAGTGGGGTCCTGCCATTCGTGCCATATGGAAGGAATGTACATAAAGAACTCAGATGCAAGGTGGGAGGTTCTGTATGCCAGCAGAGCCGGCAGTGGATGTATACAGAGGACCCAAAGGAGAGGAATGTTAATCCCAGTTGAAGGCGATTTGAATGGCTCCGTGGAGGAAGTGGCGTTTGAACTGTGCTTTGAGTGGTCAATAGAGTTGGATAAGAAAGCAACCGAGACATTCCAGGCAGGGAGAACAAGGCTTGTAGGTAAGAAAGGGTCGGCGTGGGTGCCAAAGCCAGGGGGCCTGAAATGGAGGGGTGGGATAGCAGTTTGAAAAGATCAGTGGGAGTCAATAATCATTGTCATTCAAAAATATTGGTCACAAGAGAAGAATCTAGCTGTATTTTCCAGTGTGCCTTGTTAAATAGAATATGCTGTCTGCTGAACATTCTGGTTAGTCACACACAAAAATATTCACACAGTAGTTTGAACAGCTCTTGATTTGTGTTATATGCACTTTGTCTGTGCCTTGGTCTTGTTTTGGGTAACAAACAAAGGCAGGTGACACTGGAGAGAAATTGGATGTTCCTATTCACTCTGTAAGTCCTGGGGTAGGCGCAGACTGAACGCTGTCCATCGGTGAGGATGTGTCCACATGACGCAATAGAAGGAGCAAGGAACCAGAAGTTGGAACATAACCCCGTGGTCCTGACTCAGGCATTTACCTGCACTGAGG
The DNA here is from genome assembly GCF_023851605.1 of Tamandua tetradactyla. NCBI lineage: Eukaryota > Metazoa > Chordata > Mammalia > Pilosa > Myrmecophagidae > Tamandua > Tamandua tetradactyla. The sequence continues at coordinate 36,775,439 of NC_135333.1, read as the reverse complement.
CCACTTTTCCTTCTCAGTAAAATGTGGAAGAAGTATTAGCCCTGTCTGCCTTACTGAGTTTGGGGATCATAGACCTGGAAGCATTTTATGACTGAAAGTACTGTTTTTATTATTCAGTTTTATTATTTATGTAAGTTCTTAATGTGATAACAAATGCAAAATATTTTCTGTTCTCACCACTAGCAAGTATACAATTCAGTGTGTTCATTACATTCATGGTGTTGTACTATCATCACCACATCGTCTTTATTATTTTAAATTATTCCTCTTACTTCTGTTTTCATTTCCAGATGGAATTGAGTGCCTGGTTTAAGGTGACCCTGCAAGATTTATGTTTGAGTATGCCCCATGGCTGGCTAGTGGTGATGGTGGTAGTGTGGTGATTGTGGTGGCAGCAGCAGCGATTGGTGATGGTGATGGTGGCTGTGGTGGTGGCAGTGGTGGCAGTGATTGGTGGTGGTGGTGGTGGCGGCGGTGGCGTCCGCAGCGTCAGCTATTGATGATGGTGGTGGTGGTGGCTAATGGGCCTGGCCTGGTGGAGGGTGTGGTTCTCATCTGAGAGCCTGATTCTGTAGTTGGACTCCAGGGGGCAGAAGGCGAGCAGGATTTGTCGGGGATTTCGGGCTGGGAGGCTGGAATCAAACCAGGGAAAGGGAAAATCCCCTCAGCGCTTGGCTTCCATGTGATACTGTGACGTTTGTGGGCATATGGGATTTACTCATACTCTGAGGTCTGAATTAGCAGCATGTGGGGATTCCTCCCTTGCGCTTTTGTCACCGTCTTGGTGTGTGGCTGCTGCTTTCTCACATGAATCATGACCCATCATCTACTAGCAGTAGGCGCTTAAACGGCACTTTGTGATGTGCAGAGAACAAGTTCCCATATTCCTCCTGCTGACCTTGTGAGCCAGGGGTTGTCGTTATCTGAGGAAGGTCAGGTTCACAGAGGGAAGGCGACAGCTGTGGGGAGAGGCAGCCCCTTTGGAGTGGCATCATCCCGGGTTGGACTCAGAATGCCTTGACAAGGTGGGGTTGGTTCCTACACAGGCTCTTGATTTTGGAGCCTTAGCTCCCTCATCCATAAAATGGGGCAATGACAGTAATAATAGTGAGTACTTGTCGAGTGCTGTTCTTAGTATCTTCATTTTATATATGAGAAAATAGAGGTTCAAAGAGGTGAAGTGTCTGCCCAAAGTCACGGTTAGTGAGTGATGGAACTGGAACTCAAACCCAATCTCCATACTTTTATTATTATTATTTTTTTAATTGGTTAGGGACTGTAAACCATGCAGCTTCTGGAAGGTTTGGATGCCTTTGTAAGCTTCCCTTCTTAACGCCATACTCTCTACCACGGTAACACCTCTTGGGTTCTGCCAGCCTTACTGGGAGTGTTGTGTGACAGCACTTGGAGCTCAGACTGGCAGGTCTCCAGGCCCAGTATATCTGAGTCCCCAACTTCACATCCCTTGATTTTTCTGTCCTGTCAAGTTGCCCCCAAAGCAAAGCAGTTGCAGGCCCATAGAGGAGGTACTTCCATTCATAAGAGACCCTCAAAGCTCTGTCCTGATTTTGCCACAGAGCCCCTTCTTCAGATAAGGTTGTGCACAGAAGTGTGAACAAATATGCCCTCTGGTTGGGGTAGGGGCAGGAGCTTTTAATCCTGCCCCACCCTACATGGAGCTGCCCAGGGCACAGTTTGTAAACCAGGTTTTCTGGAGGTAGAAACTAAGGGCCAGAACAGTGAAATAACTGGCTCCCAGTCATACCGTGGGACTGCCAGGCCTAAGACCATCATCCATCAGCCAGTCCACAATGAGTACCCACATGTGCCAGGCACAGGCTGGGAGCGAGAAAGCCACGCCCCTGGCCTCTAGCAGGGATGGCGGCTTGCAGGAAAGCTAGCCTGTGGATGGGCAGGACAAGGAGGGGACATGGTCGTGCTCAGATGTAGGTCCACTAACTCTCACAATCAGAAATCAGCTCAAGGGCAGCCTTCCCCAGCTACCCTGACCAGGTCCCATCCTTCCATCAGCTCTCATGGCCCCGGTGGCTCTGTTTGTGATTCTTGTCACAATTGCACTTGGGCATTTTTTGGGAATTGGTTAATTGCTGTCTTTGTCTTCTACCAGCCCAGGGTTTCTCTCTTGATATTTGGGGCTGGAGTTTTCTTATTGGTGAGGGCTGACCTGTGCTGCCCACTAGATGACAGTACACTCCCCCACTGCCTCTGGTTATGGCAGCCAAAATGTGTCTAGACTTTGCCAAATGTCTCCTGGGCAGCAGAATCGCCCCTGATTGAGAATCGCTACTGGGAAAGATCAGGTTTGGAGTAGGGGGCTTTAAGCTTGTTTTGAGTGATTTGAGGGGAAGTTAGTTGTTAAAGTTTCATAGTTGTCATTGATCTCTTCCAGGATTATGGCAGGAAAAGTAAAATGGGTCACTGATATCGAGAAGTCAGTGCTGATAAATAACTTTGAAAAGAGAGGATGGGTCCAGGTGACAGAAAATGAGGATTGGAATTTTTACTGGTGAGTATAAAAGGAAGGATTGTATGTGTTTTTTTTTTTGAAGACTTTTAATCGGTATTGTTTATTGTAGGACTAGGAAGGCATTGGGGCTTGTGAAGGATTACATTTTCAGAGGTAGAGGTCTTTCTGTCCACAGCATTATTTCCCATTGTTAGACATTTTTTGTTCCCAGGCAGTTGAGCACTTGAAGATAAAGCCATTTGTCAGTATATGTTCTGGAATGTTCCCTCCTGCACTTGTTGTTTGTCACCCTGGGAAGTGAAGCCCAAAGGTGTCTCAGCCCAGCTGAGTGAGATTAATACTGTGCGAGATTTGAGTGGGAACCAAGAGCCTCGTCTCCCCTTCCAGTGAGTTCCTTACAGTGGATGCCGGTGGGGGTGGGGGGTGAGGGTGTATGTGTGTCTCTTCCAGGGAAGTCCAGTTCCCCCTGCGGGTTTTCCTCCTGGAGGTAGAAGGGCAGGGATGCGCATTGTGGGAAGAGAGTTTAATATTTCCTTTTGCTTCCCTCTCCTACATTGAGAGGGTGCTGGGTGGACTGATTTTTCTTTAATGGAAAATGTGTGAGTTAAACTAGAGAAAAAAAAAAAGCAATATTTTGGCATTACACTTAGGTGGTTCTCCACCAGCCAGAAACCTGGGAGTCACCCCAAATTCCCCCAGCCCTCGCCCGTCCTGTCCTCCTACCTCCCTCCACCCTCTGGAATTGGTAAGGGTCCCATGTCCTCCTCCAGCCTCTCCCTTTCCTTCATGCAGCCTCAGTCCAGGCCTGGGGTCATGGCAGTATTAGCCTCTGACCTGGGCTTCCTACCCCAGCGCAGCCTCCATCCTGGTAGGGTTAGTATACAAGAACAGATGTGATGGCTGCACCCTGCCGTCCAGAACCCTTCTGCAGCTCCCTGGGCCCTGAGCACTGCAGTGATTCTTTGAAGTGCAGAGGAATGGGTGGGGAGCACATCAGGGTCTCCTTCACCCTGCTCATCTGCCCTCCCCAAGTCTCCTGCCTGCCTCTGTCCCCCGTTACTCTCCAGCCACTTCAGTTCCCTGCCCCCTCTCCCTAGTGCCCAGCTGTTTACCTAACAAAACACTTTGTGCTTCTACTCCTTTGTTCACACTGCTCTTTCTGCCTGCCCTCTCTCGACATACACACACACACACACACACACATTTGGAGAGCCCCAGCCCATCCTAATCATAGGGTTAGAAGCCTGGACTCTGGAGCCAGTGCATGAATGGGCTCACACCCTGGTCCATCCACTGCCTGGCTGTGCACTCTTTAGCAGAAAACCTTACCTCTGTTTGCAGTTTCGGTGCTTGAGGTTTCCATGAGCGAATGAATGCACAGCGCTTGGAGGGTGCCTGGCGTGGGGCATGGGGCAGGTGTCCTCTCAGCATCCCAGAGGCACAGGCCTGGCTCAGAGGGCCCAGGACCCAGGGTCTGTCTCTAGGACTGAACGAGGGAATGACCTTTGTTTTGCTTTTAACAATAGTTAAGGTTACCTGGACTTCAAATCACAGCTAATTTCTCTTTGGGAGTATGGGATGCAGTTAGGGAAACATCTGTAGAGTATTTCAGCACCTGTGTATGGTTTGACATCTAGTTTGTATTTTTACTTCTCAAAGGTAAAATGAAATAATTTATCCAGAGCTCTGTTCGACAGGAGCTGCGAGAAAAAAGGTTGAATGAGACAGTGATTCCTACTTGTGAGTTTTGTATCCCACAGCTCTGTACCATGGGTTTAGCCAACCACTAAGCAGTGCTTGGGCAGGGGCTGAGTGCCTCCTTTCTTCATGCCAGATAAGAAACATTGTGGAACCATTTTTAAAAAGAGAGATAGAGGAAAAGAGCTAAGCACTTTAATGGCTGTGAATATTTGATATCTTAAGAGCTGTTTTAAGCACTAAGTGTACTCTCAGTTCTTAAAAAAATGATTAGGGTAAAATATTGGAAACAGCTAAATGTTAAATAATGGAGGAAAGGTTAAGTACATTTACTGAGTGGAAAGTGGTGAAACTATTAAAATAATTACAAAGATTATACAGCAAGTTGGAAATTGTGTAACATTACTTTATAAGAAAAAGCAGATGATGAAATTGTAGCTGTATTCTGAGAATAGCTATTCAAAAATAGCTTGCATATGGGCAAGAACTAGGAGGAGTGTGAAACATGACAATAGTGACTATTGTAGATTAGTATATAATTAGCAATTGCCACATTAATGCTGTGTAACAAACATAAAATTCAGGGGCTTAAAATAACCACCATTTTTACTGCTCTTGAGTTTATGGGTTTGGCTGGTGGTTCTTTTTGGCTGGGCTGGGCTGGGGCCAGCCTTCTCATGCATCTACTGTCAGCCGATGGGTCTGCTGAGACTTGGTAGGCATAGGATGCCCTCGAGAGGATGGCTGGAGGTTTCTTACATCCGTCCAGCTGGTGAGCCTGGGCTTGTTCTCATGGTATTGGCAGGGTCCAAGCAAACAGTGGATGCTCTTGAGGCTTTTTGAAGTAGCACACTGTGCTAGTCTGAAACTGTGTACCCCAGAAAAGTCATGTTCTTTAATCCTAATCCAAATTTGTGGAGGCAGAGTTGTTGTTTGGGTGGGAAATAATAGTCCTTTAAAGAGCAGACACAGAGAGCAGGCACAGATGTTTGGAGATCGAGACAGGAAATACCCTGGGTGCTAAGCACAGGTTCACAGAATAGCCAGAACCTGAAGAGAAGAAACCTCAGTCCCTGAAAGATGCTAAGCTAAGAGATGAAACCTCAAAATCTGCTCCAGAGCAGCAAACTGAGGACACACAGATGCTTAGAGAGAAAGCCACGGGAGTCAGAAGCTAAAAGCAATGGAACCAGGAACAAGGACCAGCAGATGCCAGCCACGTGCCTTCCCACGTGACAGACACTGGCCTTTCTTCGGAGTCAAGGTATTTTTCTCTCGGTGTCTCAATCTGGACATTTTTCTGACCTTAGAACTGTAAACTTTTAACTTAATAAATCTCTTTTATAAAAGCCAGTCCAGGGTGGGCCACGGTGGTTCTCTGGCAGAGTTCTTGCTTGCCATGCTGGAGACCCAGGTTCAGTTCCCAGTGCCTGCCCATGAAAAAAACAACAAACAAATAAGCAAAAAAAAAGCCAATCCATTTCTGGTATATTGCATTTTGGCAGCTTTAGCAAACCTGAACACACCCCATCACTTTTGCCACATTCTTTTTTTTTTTTTTTTTTAATTAATTAAAAAAAAGAATTAACAAAACAATTAGAAATCATTCCATTCTACATGTACAATCAGTAATTCTTAATAACATCACATAGTTGCATATTCATCATTTCTTAGTACATTTGCATTGATTTAGAAAAAGAAATAAAAAGACAACAATAAGAATTAAAACATTAATAGAAAGAAAAAAAAAACAAAAAACCTATACCTCACATGCAGCTTCATTCAGTGTTTTAACATAATTGCATTACAATTGGGTAGTATTGTGCTGTCCATTTCTGAGTTTTTATATCCAGTCCCGTTGTACAGTCTGTATCCCTTCAGCTCCAATTACCCCTTCTCTCTTTTTTTTTTTTTTAATTAACGGAAAAAAAGAAATTAACCCAACATTTAGAAATCATACCATTCTACATATGCAATCAGTAATTCTTAACATCATCACATAGGTGCATGATCATCATTTCTTAGTACATTTGCATCGGTTTAGAAAAACTAGCAACATAACCGAAAAAGATATAGAATGTTAATATAGAGACAAAAATAAAAGTAATAATAGTAAAGTCAAAACAAAACAAAACAAAACAAAACAAAAACCTATAGCTCAGATGCAGCTTCATTCAGTGTTTTAACAAGATTACTTTACAATTAGGTATTATTGTGTTGTCCATTTTTGAGTTTTTGTATCTAGTCCTGTTGCACAGTCTGTATCCCTTCAACTCCAATTGCCCATTATCTTACCCTGTTTCTACCTCCTGCTGGACTCTGTTACCAATGACATATTCCAAGTTTATTCTCGAATGTCTGTTCACATCAGTGGGACCATACAGTATTTGTCCTTTAGTTTTTGGCTAGACTCACTCAGCATAATGTTCTCTAGGTCCATCCATGTTATTACATGCTTCATAAGTTTATCCTGTCTTAAAGCTGCATAGTATTCCATCGTATGTATATACCACAGTTTGTTTAGCCTCTCTTCTGTTGATGGAGATTTCGGCTGTTTCCATCTCTTTGCAATTGTAAATAACGCTGCTGTAAACATTGGTGTGCAAATGTCCGTTTGTGTCTTTGCCCTTAAGTCCTTTGAGTATATTCCCAGCAATGGTATTGCTGGGTCGTATACTTTTGCCACATTCTTATTGGCCAATGCAAGGCATAAGGCCCGCTCAGATTCAGGGATTAGGATGTAGACCTTACTTCCCGATGGGAGTTGCTACAAAATTACATTTCAGAGGTTATGTATACTGGGGTGGTGGAGAATGGGGGCCATTTTTGCAGTCCACCACAGTTGGTGAGTGTTTATTTCAAAGGGTCATTTGCCCCTTGAAGAAATGACTGTATCCAGGCCAAGGGGAAAAAATGAACAAGAAGAGCTTGGAACAGCTTGTCAAACCTAAAAGCAAGGACATTATCGAAGAGTGCTGGAATCATGTCAAAAGGACTCGGGAGACAACTCAAAAGGCTCCCTGCTCCAATAAAGCAACTGTAATGGATCAAAACTCATCCACTATGTTTGAATCTAGGAATTAATAAAAACACCCAAAACAATGACAGTTTGTGGCAAAATAAAGATAGCTACAGATGTTTAGCACTCCTCCTGTCTAGGGGCAGGGGCTGTGTCCCTTCCTCTTGAATGTGGGTGGGGCTCTGTCTGCGTTGACCAACAAAATATGGCAAAAGTGGTGTGTGTCATTTTCCAGGCCCTCCAAGCCTAGCAGCTTCCACTTCCTTTGTGGGAACCCTCTTGCCAGGGTCCCAACGAGTCACTGTGTGAACACTGTGGATGGCAGTTGCCTCCATGCCCGGCCTTCCAGCTGTATGCACCAAGGCACCCGACGTGGAAACAGAGTCACCTCGGATCCTCTAGACCAGCCCATCTGCCAGCTGTGTACCACCGAGTGGCCTCAGCTGGTGCCCCATGGAGCAGAAAACACTCAGCTGGGCCTACCCAAGTTCTGGACCCACAGAGTCATGAGACATGCTCAGAGGTTGCTGTCTTAACTTTCTCACAGTGGGGTAATTTGTTTTGTGGTGGTAGAACCCAGCTTGTCACACACTTAAGGCAGATGGTAGGGAACCAGCTCCTTATTTTAAAACGTGATAAAGGGAAAGAAGCGTTTCTTCTTTCTTTCCTGTTTGGATGGTTTCTCAGTGCATCTAGATTGTTGCCGAAGGGAAGCATCTCCTTGTAGAAATATTCCAGTTAGTAAATGAAAGAGGAATGAGGAAGAATGCCACCTAATGAAATAAGGATCCAGGCCCATCCAGCACTGTGATCTCCAACCCCAAGCGGTGACCGCATCGATGTGTGGCAAGTCCAAAAAGAGACATGCTGCGAGAATAAAATACATCACATTTGGAGGTCTTAGTATGAAGAAAAGAACAAAAATTGGTCATTAGTAATTCTCATAGTGATTTTATGTTACAATGATAGTATCTTGGATATATTAGGTTAAGTAGACTATATTTTAAAAATTATTTTGACTTGATTCCTTTAACGATTGAGAGTTTTCTTAGTCTGTAAAGGTTTCTGTAACCAAGTACTAGAGTCTAGTTGACTTAAGCAAAGGTATTTGTTGGCTCTCTCTTTTTTTATTTTATTTTATTTATTTATTTTTTTAAGTACCAGTAAACACCAACAAACGCAAACATTCTTAACTTTTGATTGTTCCATTCTACATATATAATCATTAATTCACAATCATCACATAGTTGCATATTCATCATCATGATCATTTCTTGGAACATTTGCATCTATTCAGAAAAAGAAATAAAAAGAAAACAGAAAAAATTTCATAACATACCATACCCCCACCCCTCCCCCTCACTGATCACCAGCATTTCACTCTAAATTTATTTTAACATTTGTTTCCCCTATTATTCATCTTTATTCCATATGTTTTACTCGTCTGTTGATAAGGTAGATAAAAGGAGCATCAGACACAAGGTTTTCACAATCACACAGTCACATTGTGAAAGCTATATCATTATGCAATCATCTTCAAGAAACATGGCTACTGGAACACAGCTCTACATTTTCAGGCAGTTCCCTCCAGCCACTCCATTACAACTTGACTAACAAGGTGATATCTATTTAATGCATAAAAATGACCTCCAGGATAACCTCTCGACTCTGTTTGGAATCTCTCAGCCATTGACACTTTATTTTGTCTCATTTCACTCTTCCCTGTTTTGGTCGAGAAGATTTTCTCAATCCCTTGATGCTGAGTCTCAGCTCATTCTAGGATTTCTGTCCCATGTTGCCAGGAAGGTCCACACCCCTGGGAGTCATGTCCCACGTAGACAGGGGGAGGGTGGTGAGTTTGTTTGTTGTGTTGGCTGGAGAGAGAGGTCACATCTGAGCAACAAAACAGGTTCTCTTGGGGGTGACTCTTAGGTCTAATTTTAAGTACACTTGACCTATTCTTTGTGGGGTTAAGTTTCTTTTGAACAACCCCCAAGATTGGGGGTCCATCCTATAGCTTTGGTTGTCCACACTGCTTGTGAGAATATCAAGAATTCAACTTGGGGAAGTTGAATTTTCCCCCTTTCTCACCATTCCCTGAAGGGGACTTTGCAAATACTTTTTTATTCACTGTTCAAACCACTCTGGGATTTATTGGGGCATCACTCTGGACAAACCAATAAAATCTAATGTCCTACTCAAGGTTCCATGTTCTTATGGTCTTCAATTAAGCTGACTACATAAGTTATATTAGGAAATGCACTAGTCAAAATGTAAATTTTATACCAAATAAACATTTTTTGCTTTAGTCTCACACACAAGTTGAATTTAAAAAAAAAAATTTTTTTTTATTCATTAATGGAAAAAAAGAAATTAACCCAACATTTAGAAATCATACCATTTTACATATGCAATCAGTAATTCTTAACATCATCACATAGATGCATGATCATCGTTTCTTAGTACATTTGCATCGGTTTAGAAGAACTAGCAACACAACAGAAAAAGATATAGAATGTTAATATAGAGAAAAGAAATAAAAGTAATAATAATAGTTAAAAAAAAAAAACCTATAGCTCAGATGCAGCTTCATTCAGTGTTTTAACATGATTACTTTACAATTAGGTATTATTGTGCTGTCCATTTCCGAGTTTTTGTATCTAGTCCTGTTGCACAGTCTGTATCCCTTCAGCCCCAATTACCCAGTATCTTACCCTGTTTCTAACTCCTGCTGGACTCTGTTACCAATGACATATTCCAAGTTTATTCTCGAATGTCCGTTCACATCAGTGGGACCATACAGTATTTGTCCTTTAGTTTCTGGCTGGACTCACTCAGCATAATATTCTCTAGGTCCATCCATGTTATTACATGCTTCATAAGTTTATCTTGTCTTAAAGCTGCATAATATTCCATCGTATGTACATACCACAGTTTGTTCAGCCATTCTCCTGTTGATGGACATTTTGGCTGTTTTCATCTCTTTGCAACTGTAAATAACGCTGCTATAAACATTGGTGTGCAAATGTCCGTTTGTGTCTTTGCCCTTAAGTCCTTTGAGTAGATACCCAACAATGGTATTGCTGGGTCGTATGGCAATTCTATATTCAGCTTTTTGAGGAACCGCCAAACTAAAGGCAGCCCTTTTGATGCTCTAGATGCCTTTTCAAGGTTGGTGGGTGTGGCGGTGGGTGTGCATGCAGGGAGCACATGGTGAGCGGCTGTCTTGTTCTGTGACTGCAGAGCACCCTGTGGGTGCCAACCTGTCCTTCCCTGGCCTCTTTGAGGTTGGTGAGGCAGTGGCCCAGCAGAAAGACAATGGCTCTTTTAGGATTGGAAAGGTCCATTTTTCTTTTGCCCCTGCTGCACCTGTCTTTTCTCCTGATTTTGATAGCGTGTACTTCACTTTTGCTTGTCTGTCAGGATCTCTCTGAGAATACAAGGTGCTCACACAGGCTCTTAAGTAACCCCCGTGACCTTGGTTTCAAGGAATCTTTGATCCTCCTTAACTTGGGAGCAAATATTGTATAAGCAGGTTTTCTGACATCACAGTCAGAAATATACTGCTGCTTGTTAGTTTGTTTGCACATTAATTGATCAATATTTTTATTGAACACCTACTGTGTGCTGGAGAGTGAACTTGTTCAGGACATAAAATAAAATGGCCTCCATCCTCAAACACTGAAGTCACAGCCAGACATATGGGTATTCTGGGCCATTCCCAGTGCTGGGGGCGGGGTAAGGCCGTCCGGGCTCAGGAGATTTCCTGGTAGCCACCACCAGGCCGTCACGGACCCTCAGCTCTCGTTTCACACATCCCTTTTGTGCTTGTCTTCTAGGATGAGTGTGCAAACAATCCGGAATGTTTTTAGCGTCGAAACTGGATATCGACTCTCAGATGATCAAATAGTCAACCACTTTCCAAACCACTATGAACTGACTCGGAAGGATCTGATGGTGAAGAATATTAAAAGATACAGGAAGGAGCTAGAGAAAGAAGGAAGTCCTCTGGCAGAAAAAGATGAAAACGGAAAATACCTTTATCTGGGTTTGTGCCTTATTCACTGTCCTCATGTTTTAAATAAACAGTTTAGTTTTTACTTTAGTGGCTCAAGACCCTGAGGCCATAACTTGGTGTGGCCTGTGGTGGGTACGACTTTTATTTCCAGTGTCTCCAGAACTGGGGGGGGGAGGGGCACACACATTTGGATTTGAGCATCTGTGAGTGCCTTAGGGGTTTCCTGTGACTGTTGCATATAAGAGAGAGAGAATGTCCTGAGTATCTGGCACAATGGTAAAACATTTTCTAAGCTATGAACTGCCCCAAGGGTTATCTGCTGATAACCAGGAAGGACAGTGTGTCCCTGTCCCAACAGCTGGACTGTTGGTCGCTTCAGGCTCCTTTAAATACATACCTGGGGCAAAATCATATAACCGACCTCTCTGGGCCTCAGTTTCCCCCTCCCATAAATGGGAATGCTAACAGTACCTAACAGTGGGGATTAAATGGTACAGAGTCATAAAATGCTTAGCACGGGCGCTCAATAGGGGTGACACATGATTATTGTCCTTATAAGGTGCAGGGTTTGGGCGAGGGTGGGTGGTGGGATAAGGAAGCCGACCCCTGAAAGGGCAGTGGCTGAATTTCCCTGCTGACAGCCCCCCTTTAGGCTGGGCTCCCTGTTGGCCCCTCCACTTACCAGCTCCGGTGTCTTTACCCTTCAGACTTTGTTCCGGTCACCTACATGCTGCCCGCCGACTACAACCTGTTTGTGGAGGAGTTCAGGAAAAGCCCTTCCAGCACCTGGATCATGAAACCTTGTGGCAAAGCCCAGGGAAAGGGCATCTTTCTTATTAACAAGCTCTCACAAATCAAAAAGTGGTCCCGGGACAGCAAAACCTCTTCGTAAGTGTGGAAAACACACGTTCTGTGTGCTTCCCCATGAGCATTGTCACAGTATCAGCCTTTTGGCTGATTCTTGAAGTAGAATCCCTGAGGGAAGAAGGAGATGCACCTGTGGGTGGCCTCAGTTGTCCCAGATGGTTAGAGCAAGTCAGACCCGCTCAGTGCTGGTGTTTCTCGGGCAGCAGGGCATATGCTTAAGAGCTGGGACTTGGAGCCAAAGTGCCTGGGTTTGAATCTTAGTCTGGCACTTACTGTCTGAGTACATTTTCTTTTTAGACTCTTGGTGCCTTTGATTCCTCATCTGGGTGAAGTGGGGGTGATGATAGCACCAAGCTCATGGGGACGATATGGGGACAGCATGCCCAGTGAAAGGCAGGCCCCTCGGGGTTAGCAGCAGTAGCAGTAGTTGCCCATGCAGTCAGCTCTCTTCCCTGGGTGTGGTGACTTCCTGAACTGAGGGTTCTGGGCCAGGGAATTAGTCTGAGGCTCCTGCTGATGTCCTCAGCTGCTCAGAAATGCCAGCCGCCGTTAGAGCAGAGCGCCAGCTGGATATGTGGCCCATTGGTTCTCCTGCCAGTGTGGGGGTAGTTCACTGGGCATGACTTCTAGGAGTGGCAGGGGATATGTTTTGTGCTATAGTAGGTGGGTCAGGCCCCTGGTGACTGGCTTCCCAGGGGCAGTTGTTTAGCAGCTGGCATTGGCCCCTGTGCCTGGACCCTGGAGGTTCTGCTTTGTGGCTGCCACCTCACCCTGTTTTCTCCCTGAGAAACAGAATGTCACACTTGGTGAGAGGCAGTGAACTTATCTAGCCAGCTAAATGCACCTTTGGTTATGACCCTCTAATTTTTACTTACTCCGACACTTTTAGGTTTGTCTCCCAATCTACTAAGGAAGCCTACGTGATCTCTCTCTACATTAACAACCCGCTACTGATCGGTGGGAGGAAATTTGACCTGCGCTTGTATGTTCTGGTGTCTACGTACCGCCCCCTGCGCTGTTACATGTAAGAGTCTGTAGAGTTTTGCTTCTGTTCTTGACACTGTGTCTTAACATAATTTGCCTTACTTCTTGGCATTGTTGTGAGGTTTAGGAAAATGTGATGCCTGTTTAGTGCCTGGCACTTGACAGGTAGTGAGTAAAATAAGAGTGGATGCTAATGTAAATCTTAAAAACCTTTGGAAAAACTTGTAAAAAATTTAGAAATAATATTTTTTCTTTTTTTTTTGACCACAAGTATTCATAATAGCCTTATTTATAATAGTCCCAAATTGGAAACAACCAAGATATCCTTCATAAAGGAATGGTTAAACAAGCTGTAGTACATCCATGCTATGTATGAAGTGGAATACTACTCAGTACAAAAAGGGAACAAATTATTACACATGCAGCAACTTGAATGGATCTCCAAGGTAGTATGCTGGGTGGAAAAAGCCAACTTCAAAAAGTGACATACTGGATGATTCTATTTATAGAATATCTTTTTTTGGTAACTTTTTTTATTGTATAGTATGACATATATACAAAGCAAAGAAATAAAAAAGCAATAGTTTTCAAAGCACTCTTCAAAAAGTGGTTACACAAATGCTGCCCACAAATGCAAGCTGTTGTTTTTGGTGTAGTTTTTGGGATCCTGTATTTTATGCATGGTTGTTCTGTCAACCTAAAACTTCTCTAATAATGAAAAAAAAAGAACAAGGCAACAATGAAGCAAAATTTTCAGACAAACTCAAGGAGTACAAAGCATGAAAAAAAAAATTGGTTACAGGATAGATCCCAGAGTTTGTCATGGGCTACCACATGATCCTCTCCTATTTTTCCTTCTAGCTGCTCCAGAATATAGGAGGCTAGAGGGCTTAAATATGTTTTCATCATCACAGTCGACTTTTTTTTCCTTCTTTTTTTGTGAACAATAACATACATATAAAAAAGCTATAAATTTCCAAGCACAGCACCACAATTAGTTGTAGGACATATTTCAGACTTTAATATGGGTTACAATTTCACAATTTTAGGTTTTTACTTCTAGCTGCTCTAAAATACTGGAGACTAAAAGTGATATCAACTTAATGATTCAGCATTCATATTCATTTGTTAAGTCCTGTCTGGACCAGGGACCCATCTGGAGGTTGTAGGGCTCTCTGCCCTGTACCCTGGCAAGTTACTGTAGTGCCTGGAACCCTTGAAAATGATCTTAAAAATAAAAAAGCTCTTTATAGAGAGTGAAATGGTATATTTTAATTTACATATGTATCTCATCAGAATTCTTGAATTGATCTAAATTCCCATTTAGGTATAAACTTGGATTTTGCCGATTTTGCACAGTAAAGTACACACCAAGTACCAGTGAGTTAGATAACATGTTTGTTCATCTAACCAACGTGGCCATCCAGAAGCATGGGGTAAGTGTTTCTTTTCATTTGAATGTAAGGAAATTGACTGGTTTTGTGGGTTTCTTCCTTTTCCTGCTTTTGCAGAAAAGGTGGGTGGGTACAGGGCAGAAAGCCCTGGAAGCACTGGGGAGGGTGAGAGTCAGGCTCTAAGCCCTGGTGTGGCTCTGGGTCCATACACCAGCCTAGGTTTGGGGTTCTTGGAGTCAGAGGGCCCTAGGCTCAAGCCCTGCCTTTCTAGGTCTGTGCCCTTCGGCAGTTTAATTCAACTCTAGAAGCCCCAGTTTCCCATTTGTCAAAGGAGATCGTTATATTACCCTGAGGGTTTGTTGGGAGAATTCTGTAAGATGACTTGTGTATTCAATCATTCATTCAACAAACCCTCAGCAAGTACCTGCATGGGCTAGGTCCTGTGCTTAAGTCCCAGAAATACGATGATGGGCAAAACCACCTTGGTCCCTACTCTCACAGATACCCGCAGCCTCTGGAGAGAAGACATTGATCAATTAACTGTGCTGATGAATGTATAATTACAAACTGAGATGCATGTTCTGAAGGCGAGAACCCAGATTTAGGAAGCGTGAAAGGAATTCCCTAGGCTGATCAGAGAAGGCTTCCCTACAGAGCTGGTGCTTGAGCTGAGCCCTGAAGTTTAGCAGGAATTACCCAGGAGGGGGTGGAAAGAGAGCTTGCTGTTAGAGGGTCCAGCATGCGCAAAAACCCATGGCAGGAGGGACCATCACAGGATCCGATAGGCCGCCAGGGCCGGGGGGGTGGGAGGAGGCCTTAGAATGAGGGTGGCAAGAGGTAAGCGACACAGGGTAGGTTCTGTTCAAGATTTGGGGCCTTAATTTAGTCCTGCTTCCTAACAAAAGTGCTCTGAAGGTCCTATTTTGTTATGAAAGGTTCTTCTATTTGACTCTTGCTTGAATGGAGGCCTTGAATACTAGGGTTGTTTTCATAATTTGAGTAAAAAAGAGCAAGCATTGATATAAAACGACTTTTCTGAGGAAGCTATTGAAGGGTTTGGTCAGACCAGCCTGGACTCAGTCCCACATCCATTACTTAGCCTCTGGGTGATGTGGGCAAGTCGCACAACCTCTCTGAGCCTTCGATTCATCTGCATATGGGAGCTGTGGTGTTTACCTTGCTGGTCATTAAATGACAGTAGTCACCAATCACTGAGGGCCAGGAGTGGTCTTCAGTGTGAGGCTGGCCCTGGGCAGATCCACCTGTCTTTAGGTTTTCTGAGAGCAAACCAAGAACATGGTGGTTACAACTCTGATAGATTAGAGTAGAATGAATGACGTGGCCAAGTGCTTGTTAAGAATTATGAGGCATGATGCCCAGTAGATGGAAGAAACTGAAGGTTACAGTAACTGAGCAGCAGAATGATGAACTGTGATACATTTATATGATGGAATATGGTGCAGCTACAAAAAGGAAGGCTGTCGAGAAGCATGCAATGAACTGAATAAACCTTGGGGACAGTGTGTTGTGCAAAATAAGCCATAAGCAAAAGAGCAAATATGCCAAGGTCTTCATAAAATACTTATAAGAAAAGTGGAACCTAGATTGTGGGCCTTTATAGCAGCCACACTTAGTCTGAAGTTGTAAGTGTATTTTTAGATTCTGAGTCACTGAGCTAGCTATATGTGTATCAGCTGGTATTTCCCTAGAGCTTTGAGTAGCCTTGTGACGCCTTAAACCCAGAAAATGAGTGCTGAAGCCCTGAAAGTTAGCATAGCTATGTACAATAGCAATGTAACCGAAAAAGAGATCAGGCCTCAGAGATAAAAATGAAGCCAGTCTCGTTGGGACTAAGATAAATCAGAATACAGGGTAAAAGATGATAGTGATGTACTCTAGACCTCCACCTACTGTATGGAACCAAAGGAATAGGGATATATCAGGAACCTAAATTTTCTATAACTCACAGTCTAAATCAACCTGTCTGGATAGCTCATTTAAACAACCCAAATTCTTAAAGTCCAGAACAGGAGTGAGGTCTTGAAATTCTGTATAGCTTAATGTAATACTTAGATATATCTCCAGACTATGGTGGGCTGATAATACGTATTGGTAGGATCCCTTGAGGGTCCGAGGGAAAAAAAATGGAGCTATTGAACTTTCCCAATTGGGAAACCCCAGGTACCCTCTCAACCACTGAGGACTCCTAAGAAAATAGGATTTTGGGGCTTGCCCTTATGAAACTTATTTCTGTAGTGGAGAAGCTAAGACTGCCTATAACAAGGCCTAAGAGTTGCTTCCAGGAAGCTTCTTTTTTGCTCAGATGTGGCCTCTGTCTCTAAGCTCAACTCTGCACGGAAAATCATTACCTTCCCACTACATGGTACAAGCCCTATTCAGAGTGAAACTATTCCTGACAGCATGGAGCATGACTCCTAGAGATGAGTCTGGCCTTGGCACTGTGGGATTGACAAGGCCTTCCTGACGAAAAGGAGGGAAAGAAGTGTAATAAAATAAGGCATCAGTGGCTAAGAGAAATCAAATAGAGTTAAGAGGTTATTCTGGAAGCTACTCTTATGCAAGCTTCAGTTAGGTAGTGCTAATTGCCATGGATTGCTAAATCCTAAATCCCAACCAACATCACCCCTGTTGACTCTTAAGAACTCCTAGGGCTTGAACTGAGACTCTATAAAAGTTTCATGCGCTAAATTTGCTTCTCTTGGGACCTGTAATTTCCAGAAGGTTCCAAGGCCAGATAAATATATCCCCCTATCCTTTAGTATCAACACTCCTCAACATGAAAAAGTCAGAACAGGTGTTGCCTAAGTTCCCTGTAGACTGGGAGAAGGATCAAAGGTGGAGGAGGTATGACAGAGAAAATAGGATTTAACAAGAGTATGACTGCTGAATCACTATATTAATATTCCTGCAGCTGAATCACTATATTAATTTTCCTTGTAGCCTCCAGTGTTTTGGAGCAACTGGAAGGAAATATCTGAAATAGTGGAATGGTTGCCCATAACAAACTCTGAAATCTGTTCTGTAACTACTAGTTGAAGTGTGCTTTGAAAATTATTGCCTTTTCTTTGTATATATGTTGTATTTTACGATTGAAAACTTAAAAAAAAAACAAAAACAATTATAAGGTAGTACGAAATCTGCAGCCCTTTTGAGAAGGCTGAGCAATGACATTGGACTTTCCATAGCCTAATACCACATTTTGTAGAATTGGGGGTATGGGGTGGGAACTGGTGATGACTGACCACAAGTCCCCTTGGTGTCCCTGGGGACAGTTCAGAATACTCTGACCTGTCAGTACAGGCTACTTGATCCTGGGGTGCCAGACTAAATTTGGGGGTCCCATTAGCTGGGCCTTCTCTGGAGGCCACTAACAGCTTGCCCTGTCACTTATTTCCATCAATAAGAGACAGCATGATGTATTAAAAAATGCACCACAGAAGAGAGCATCAGGCAGTACTTGTTCATCTCGGCCTCACCAGCCCTGGTAGCTGTGGCACCATCCACAGTGGCTCCCTTTGTAAACGCCTTAATGGAAGAAAGCGCTTCCTCTGAGGAATGTCAGTTTTAACCTTGAGTAAAAGCTTCACATGGATGTATTTTAGAAGTGAGTAAAGAATAGATGAGCACTGAAAACACCGTGAGGTCAGCCTTTCTTCTGGTGGAGTCCGTCCCCTGTATCTACCAAGTATCTGCTGGCTGCAGAGACTCCTCCCTGGGGAAACAGGGGGTCAGGGGCTGGCAGGGGAGCCGGGGGTGCAAAAGATTGGCTGTAAAGAAAGACAGAGAGACCCGGCTGTGCTGGAGGTGCGGGTGTATGGGGGACCCACCAGGAGAAGTGGTTGTCCTGGCGGTCGGGGGCTTTCCGACAGCCAGCAGTTGCTCTGCTCAGGGGCAGAGGATGGGTTTCAGCAGAGAAGGGGAAAGGACGAGCAGGGTGCACCTGAAGTGCAGGATGTCTGCGAATTAATGTGACAAAATGTTTGGAAATCTGATGACATCGTGTTCCTACAGGCTAAAAAAAAAAAGGGAAGCATGTGCTTGCTTTTTATATTTAGACACGTGTAAGACTGTTTTTCCCCCCCATGGATATTTTCTGCCTCCAGAACTTTTTTTTTTTTTAACTGAATGTAAACTTTTCTTGAGAGGAAAGAGAATTTCTAACAGGAAAAAGAGATGTTTTGCCTTTTCCTTTGACGGCTTTGTTCTCCTTATCAATTTCTATAGTCCTTTTCTAGGGACACAAACACTGAGTTACTTAAGAGTCCATTTTAGGGGACCAGGCTTGGGCACTTCATCTTTTGAGGTATTTTAATAAAAACTGGTGTGGAAAAGGTAGTTGTCCCTGACCCTGAAAAAGTTTTCTTTTTTTAATATGGTTAATTCTCTGTTTTTATATTATGTTGAATCAGAGTTTCCTTTGAGTTGGTGTTGGTTCATGATGGTTTTTCGTTCACACTTCTCAGCTTCACATTTAGAAAATGAAATCCCAATCTCATAAGGTTCTAGTACTCTTCAGTATTTTCCAGCTGTATGGAGAATCAGTTTACATTGGAGAAATAGGAAGAACACTGAACTGGCAGCAGAAGTCCTGGGCTAGGGCTGGTTCCAGCTCCATCTACCCGAAGGTGACACCTTGGCCAAGTAGTGGAACCTCCCTGGGCCCAGGGTTCAGAACTACAAATGCTGTTGTGGCAGGGTCGTTAGGGAATTGAGCGTGTGCTTCTTTTCACTCTAGTGCCTGGCACAGGTGCACCTTAGGTGGGCTTCCTCAGTGTGCAAGAGGTTTATTGGGGTATGCTCTCAGGATCAACACTGGAGGGGTGGGAAGGCAGAAGTGGGGAGCTGGGATGGCACAGAGAGGAGTTGAGCCACCATGTAGCTGCAATGGAGGCCTTTACCCAGACCACCAGTGCTCTGAAGCTGGGGTGGCCCTGCACACTTGTTCTGGGTGGAGACATGGGACCAATACCCAGGCATCATGGTTTTGTGATGCTGGCTGGCCCCAGGGAGGGGCACATCAAGAATATTGGAGAACACAATAGTACTTGGAACCTTGGTAGGGCATGAAATTTTGTATGGGTTTGTCCAGAGCGATGCCCAGATAAATCCCAGAGTGATTTGAGCAGTGAATAGGGAAGTATTTGCAGAGTCCCTTAGGGGGAATGGTAAGAAAGGGGGAAAATTCAACTTCCCCAAGAGGAGAATTCTTGATATTCTCACAGGCAGTGGGGACAGCCAAAGCAATAGGCTGAGCCTCCAATCTTGGGGTTTGTTCATATGAAACCTAATCCTGCAAAGGATAGACTAAACCTACTTAAAATTAGGCCTAAGACCAAGAGAACCTCTTCTGGTGCTCAGATGTGGCCTCTCTCTCTCTGCCGACAGAGCAAGCAGACTCACTGCCCTCCCCATCTCTATGTTGAACATAACTCCCAGGGGTGTGGACTTTCCTGGAAACGTGGGACAGAAATCCTTGAATGAGCTGGAACTCAGCATCAAGGGATTGAGAAAATCTTCTTGACCGAAAGGGGAAAGAGTGAAATGAGACAAAATAAAGTGGCAGTAAAGCTGAGAGATTTCAAACAGAGTTGAGAGGTTATCCTGGAGGTTATTCTTATGCATTAAATAGATATCGCCTTGTTAGTCAAGATGTAATGGAGAGGCTGGAGAAAACTGCCTGAATATATGGAGCTATGCTCCGGTGGCCATGTTTCGTGAAGATAATTGTATGATAGATATGGCTGTCGGAGTGTGACTGTGTGGTTGTGAGAGCCTTGTGTCTGATGCTCCTTTTGTCTCCCTTGATGGACAAGTAAAACATGGATTAAAAATAAATAAATAATAGGGGGAACAAATGTTAAAATAAATTTAGTAGATTGAAATGCTGGTGAACGGTGAAGGGGAGGGGTAAGGGGTATGGCATGTATGAATTTTTTTCAGTCTTCTTTTTATTGCTTTTTCTGAATTGATGCAGATGTTCTAAATGATCATGATGATGAATATACAACTATGTGATGATAGTGTGAGTTATTGATTTTAAACAAGAACTGAATGATCATATGATAAGAATGTTTGTGTTTGTATGTGGTTATGCATCATAAATAAAAAATAAATAAATTTTAAAAAAGAAAGGGAGGGGTAAGGGGTATGGTATGTATGAATTTTTTTCTGTTGTCTTTTTATTTCTTTTTCTGAATTGATGTAAATGTTCTAAGAAATGATCATGATGATGACTATGCAACTATGTGATGATGTTGTGAATTACTGAATGTATATGTAGAACGGAATGATCATATGTTAAGAAAGTTTGTTTCTTTGTTGTCATATTTTTAAAAAAAATTTAAAAATTAATAAAAAAAAAATATTGGAGAGCTGAGTATTTTTAAAATATGCATGTAGAGTGAGGCCAGGATCTCCACGGGGAAGGGATGAGCCTACCTTGTTGATTAGTGCCGGCCCCATACTAAGGAGCAGCAAATGCCAGGAGATGTTTGTGGAAAGAAAGAACAAACAGCTGAATTCCTCTGGGTTGCACCACCTGAGGTCACTCCCTGCACCCTCTTTTCCATCACCAGGACGACTACAATCACATCCACGGGGGCAAGTGGACGGTGAATAACCTGCGACTCTACCTGGAGAGCACCCGCGGCAAGGAGGTGACCGGCAAACTGTTTGACGAGATCCACTGGATCATTGTGCAGTCCCTGAAGGCCGTTGCGGTGAGCACCCTGCACAGTGGGGAGGCTGGGGGGCTCACTCCTGCCACTGGGGGTGAACCAGGGGACCACGAGGCCAGTAAGCCGACGCCTTGCTCTTGGGAGTCGGGGACACTTGTCCTTCTGCTATAAGCACTTTTTCAGAGTCTCACCTCTTCCATGTCTGCCAGTGGTGGAGGCAGCTTCCAGAAGGGAGCGCAAACCAGCCACCACTGGCATGGCCACAAGCCTTGTGCCCTCGTCAGAAGGGCAGCACTCTCTTGACGTTATTTTCAGCTCTCTGCTTATGCCTATTGACTCCATAAGGAATATGTAGATTTTAAATTTATACTGTGGTAACATCTATACAACATAAAATTCCCATTTTAACCACTTTCAAGTACACAGTTCATTGGTGTTTCTCACATTCATAATGCCATGATGTTGTCAACATCGCCCATTAATAAAACGTTTCCTGTCATCCCTTCGATAGGGAATATCTTGGCATGAGCTGTTGTTTGGGAGACCGACCCCAGCAACTCTTTATTCTGAGGCTTCTCAGTGTTGATATTTCATAGCCATTTAGGGCCTGGAGGGACCACAATCTCACCTTTTCCTTTTTTTAACTTCAGGTCTTCTGTTTGTTTCCTGTTTTGGTTTTGATTCACAGCTTGAAAGCAGGTGCACATCTATTTTTGAAGGAAAGGAAAGGAATAGATGTCTGCCCACATGCCACTGTTTTCAGTGCTTCACATCTACTCCCCCTTGGGTGTCTCATTACCCGTATGACTCAGAGGCAATGCAGAGGCTCCAGCTCACCTGGCTAGGAAGTGAGGGGCAGGCGGGCCTTGGGTCCCAGGGGTCGCTGTGAGGATGACCATGCTGGCCTTCCAGGGTCACTCCTGGAGCCTGTGTCTCTTGACTTTGGGTCCGGTGGCCTTTCCTCCCCCTCAGAGTGTAGGTGTGGTCTGTCTTTTGTCCTAGTGTGAGGGCCCCCAACAGACCTGCCCACCCAGGTGTGGGGCTTGAGGACAGAGGGGCTGGCCCAGAGTTGGGGACTTGTGGCCCTGGCTACCAGTATGTTGAGAGATGGGGTGGGGATGCTCCCCATTCTTTTAATAAGGTACCTTATAAAACCTCAGACACTTAGGGAATTGCTGCTATATTGAAGAACACAAAAGCATGGCCAGACTGTAATGTGTTCTTTTAGTTCCCTGGGCTGTTCAAAGCTGATACCATGAAGTGTGTTAGCTTGAACAGTGGGAATTTACTAGCTTACAAGCTTAAAGTTTTGAGGCTGAGAAAAGTGTCCAAGTCAAGGGATTGTGAAGACTTGTTTGGTCCCGAAGACCAGCTGCCGGCCATCCTCATCTCCTCTGTCACATAGCGGTGTCGGCTGTTCTCTCTCTTCTCTCCTGGGTTTCGTTGATCTCAGCTTTCTTGCTTCCATGATTTTCTCTATGTCTGAATTACATTCTCTTATAAAGGACTCCAGTAAGAGGATTAAGAGTCATCCTGAGTGAGATGGGTCACACCCTAACTGAAATAACCTCCTCAAAATCCTGCTTACAGTGAGTTTACACCAACAGGATTAATTTAAGAACATGCTTTTCAGGGGTGCACACAGTTTCAAACCACCACTTATTATTCCCATACTCGGAGTTGAGGGGCTGTGAAAAACAATTCCTTCACTTCCATGGAGTGAAAAATGTGTAAAATTGCTATTTTGGAGAAAGTGTGGTATGGATCTGACAGCATGTTGTGTGTGTGAGAAAATATTTATATGAAACCTTCTCAGTTTTAGGTGATGGCTCTCTCCCGTCCCTGTGAGTTATACATGCCAATTTATGCTGATCCTCCTGCGCAGTGCAGGCTGCTTCAAAACAGCCGTGTAAGGAAAACTACCGACAGAGCAAGTTGACTTCTATGGAAGGTGGAAGTCTAGGCTTTCTTATATCTTGGGTTGGAAGCACTTCCTCCTACCCAAAGCACTACATAAGCGCTGTGCATCATTTTATTGTTTCCTTTGGTTTGCAGTGAGGATTTGAAGGGAAACCACCTCAGGAGCTGGTTAGTTGGAGAGACAACTCACCTCATTAAATGTCTCACCCCATTGATGCCCTTCCTCCTTGATGCCTGGAGGTGGGGCTCGGTGAGGATGGGCGTTGTGTCTGGGCTCAGACCCGCTTTCAAGCTGGGCCCTGCCTTGTCCCAGCTGGTGAGTTTGGACAAGTGCCCGCCCTCTCTGAGCCTCAGCTCTGTGAAATTCAGAAATGGATAGCACAATACTATCTAACTGTAGTACAATAATGTTAGAACACTGAATGAAGTGGGGTGTGAGAATGATGGAGGCGGGCTATTGACCAGGGCTTGCAGTGGTGGGGTTGTTATGCGGGGAACTGCCAGTTAGGTAACTTAATGACTAGAAAGTGCTCAATGCCGTAAATCTGTTAATGCGTGAGATTGTGTGACTCCTGCTGTCTGATTAAGCCAGCCCTTCTACCCCTTCCTAGCCAAGAGCTCTGAGGACTAGTTGGCTCTTTCATAAAGAGAACTGTATCCTGGCCCCGGGCCTCACCTGATGCCCAGCTGGATCCTCTGACCTGTGAGTGCCTCCTCATGTCTCCCTGCAGCTCGACATCCTGAGCTGTCAAACTACTGGATTTCTAAGGCTCACGCTGTCTTTGGGGCAAGGATTTGTTACTCCATTTTTATTCACTTAGTAAATTTTTAGCAGTCACTAGATTTTTACCAGGTATGATGCCGTCAGAGACTGGAGACAAGGCAGACCAGGAAACTCCTGGTGCAAGAAATGGAGTGGGCTCTTGGGCCACACAGGAAGGCCAGACCCAGAACATGAGGCAGGATGGACGAGCCAACAGCCACAGCTTAGGGGAGCAGAGTACCCCTAGGGCTGGAGACAGAGAGTGGGGTTTGCTGCCTGAGGGAAGGGGTGTCAGTTCCTTAGGGTAGGACCAGCTTTCTCTACCTGCATGGGAGGTAATATAGTTTCTAACAAAACAACCCACGGAGGCTTGCTCTCCTCCTGCATGAAGTGAAAAGAGTGGAAGAGGGTGTCACGGGAGCCCCTCCCCTTTGGAATTTTCTAGTTCTGGCTCCAGCCTATCAAGTAGAGTTCACTAGCCCTTAGTGTGGCAGGAGGCCTCACCGCAGTGGCCATGTGTTTCATTGACTTTGGGTGCATAAGAATCCCTAGGAGCAGATGAAAATGCTGATTACTAGGCTCTCCCCAGAGGTTTTTACGTAAGTACCCAAGTAGGGCCCAGGAATCTGCATTTAAACAGGGTGGCTTTTTCTTTTCTTTTTTTATGCATTTTGGAAAGTTTCTATAAGGTTATATGGATGAAATAGAATGGAAAATTAAAAAGAAAATTCAGACATTTTAAACAAAGGGGTTTAGTTTTTCACTAATAGCAAAAGATTCACAATCTAGCACCTTTATCTGTCAGAGCCTGTGAAGCAGTGGTAGCCTTGTGTGGGCAGTTGTGATTTGTTTGCGATAAGGCTGCACTGCCTTCACTGCAGGGCCCTATGCTTGGAGCTGGAATCATGCCCACTCTAGACAACTCATGCCAAGACCTTCACCACTGTCATCAGCCTCTGATAAACGAGACACAGAGATGCAATAATGCTTCCTAAACCCCATCCATAAGGTTGAGAAATGAGTTCAGTCTTTGAGTCTCATGGAAGGACAGGAAAAGGAAGTCTGGGGGTGTGAAAGTTTGGGACCCACCAATCATTGGAAGTGAGATGTGCATCAGAGCTGTGAGGAGGACACTTTGGATTTAATGTCAGCATGAGACACAGTGTCTCCGAGGTAGTGATGTCAGCTGTGCCCTTTGGTATTTGCCATCTAACCCTGCTACTGGCTCTTTCCTCAGCCGGTGATGAACAACGACAAGCACTGCTTTGAATGTTATGGCTATGACATCATCATAGATGACAAGCTGAAGCCCTGGCTGATTGAGGTAGGTACACTTGGCCCCTCTGTTCCTTTAACAGGCTCACAGTCTCCCAGCCAGGCATTTCTCAGCCTGGACAGAAAGACAGGAGCAGGTGAATTTCTGAAAAGATGGTTGAAATATGAGAAGGTTCTGCATCCTTCATCTCAGATAAGCCTAGCCTAGGAGAGAAAAGCTAGCCTCTGTCTTCCATATGAGCTTGGCAGCTGCCATGCCCCAGGGCTCTAGGATGCTTCTGTACTAGTCTGTGCTTTGGCCAACTTCACCCTGTCCCACAAACCTCTTGTGGTCCTTGTGGATGTACTGCTCCCATTCTGGAAATGAGCTCACTAACATGGAAGCCCTTGGTAAGTGGTAAGTCCAGAGATAAGGGACCTTATTTATTATTCTTTGGATCAGGATGTGGTTTGGAAGTGAACTCATCTGTCCATTTCAAGGAGTAGAGAGGATGTGGTGGTGGCTGCTTCCAAAGGAACAAGGTGTACACACACCTGTTGTTTTGAAGTTGCTTTTCCTGGTGCCAGCCTGGGTGATGCTTCCTCAGAGCAGTGGGTGCTGCAGCCCCTGCGCGAGGCTCAGGCTGAAAACTGACCTCACCCACACCGTCCTGCTATTGCTCTGAAGAATGAAGTCATTCCATATCTGTTGATTTGTGTCCCTGGTAATAACTTTGAGCCTTGGGGCTTCTCATTGAGCTCACTTAAGAGATGGACAACCCAAGCCCTTTATCTTGGTCACATTTTGAGACAGGAAACCCGAGTCTCCATTAGCATGTCGTGGTGAGTGACCTCTTGGAGGGCGAGTCTATAGGAAGCCCCAGGCCAAAGCAACTCAGAGAACCAGTCCGGCTGCACTGCCTTGGCCTCCGTTATCAGAGAGTGGGCTGTTTTCCCCAGCAGTGGTTTCCAGCTAACTTACTTTCTGTTCTGCCAAGCTACGGAAACAGTAATGTGTGTGTGTGTTTTTCTATTCCCTCTACCTTAAACAGAGTAAATTGAATAAAAGTCAAGCTTTCCTTGATGAGCTAGGATCTTTTTTTTTAATTAAAAACAAAAATTAAAAAAAATTTTTATTAATAAAACCAATCAACATACAATATGAACATTCTTTTTTCATCACATAGTTGTATATTCATCATCATGATCATTTCTTAGAATATTTGCATCAATTCAGAAAAAAATAAAAAGAAAACAGAAAAAAAATTCATGCATACCATACCCCTTACCCCTCCCTTCCATTGATCACCTGCATTTCAATCTATTAAATTTAACATGTGTTCCCCCTATTTATTTATTTTTAATCCGTATGTTTTACTCATCTGTCCGTAATGTAGATAAAAGAAGCATCAGACACAAGGTTTTCATAATCACACAGTAACATTGCAAAAGCTATATCATTATATAGTCACCTTCAAGAAACATGGTTATTGGAACACAGCTCTACATTTTCAGGCAGTTCCCTCCAGCCTCTCTGTTACGTCTTAACTAAAAAGGTGCTATCTGTTTAATGCGTAAGAATAACCTCCAGGATAACCTCTTGACTCTGTTTGGAATCTCAGCCATTGACACTATATTTTGTCTCATTTCTCTCTTCCCCCTTTTGGTTGAGAAGGTTTTCTCAATCCCTTGGCCTGAGTGCCAGCTCATTCTAGGATTTCTGTCCCACGATGCCAGGAATTTCCACACCCCTGGGAGTCATGTCCCATGTAGAGAGGGGGAGGGTAGTGAGTTTGCTTGTCATGTTGGCTGAGAGAGAGAGGCCACATCTGAGCAACAAAAGAGGTTCTCTTGGGGTGACTCTTGGGCCTAATTTTAAGTAGACTTAGCCTATCCTTTGCAGGATTCAGTTTCGTATAAACAAACCCCAAGTTTGGGGGCTCAGTCTATTGCTTTGGTTGTCCCCACTGCTTGTGAGAATATCAAGAATTCTCCACTTGGGGAAGTTGAATTTTCCCCCTTTCTCACCATTCCCCCAAGGGGACTTTGCAAATACTTTTTTATTCACTGTACAAATCCTTCTGGGATCTATCGAGGCATCACTCTGGACAAACCTACAAAATCTCATGTCCTACTCAAGGTTCCATGTACTTATTGTGTTCAGTTAAGCTGTCCACATAAATTATATTAGGAATTGCAGTAGTCAAAATATAAATTTTGTACCAAATAAACATTTTTTGCTTGTCTCACATATAAGTTAAAGTTTTAAATATTACCATCTATTTTTAGCACCCAGCATTATTGACATTCCTTTGTTTTTCCTCATTTAAAAATATTTTTAAAGTTGTACATTTAGTCACTATCATTACATACTCTAGGCGCTCTTAGATTATACCATCTCAGTCTTTATCGTCTATCTTTCTTTCTGATTTCATTAGTGCCCCCAGGCCTCCTCCCTCTATCATTCTCATATTCAGCTTCATTCAGTGTTTTAACATAATTGTATTACAGTTAGGTAGTATTGTGCTATCCATTTCTGAATTTTTACAATCAGTCCATTGCACAACCTGTATCCCTTCAGTCCCAATTACCCAATATCTACCCTATTTCTATCACCTGTTTCTCTCTGTTCTTAATTGAAATTCTCCAAGTTCATTCATTAATAATAGTTCATATCAGTGAGACCATGCAGTATTTGTCCTTTTGTTTCTAGCTAATCTCACTCGGCATAATGTCCTTAAGGTCAATCCATGTTGTTACATACTTCATAACTTTATTCTGTCTTACAGCTGCATAATATTCCATCATATATATATATATATACCATAGCTTGTTCAGCCACTCATCTGTTGATGAACATTTGGGCTGTTTCCATCTCTTTGCAATTGTAAATAATGCTGCTATAAATATTGGTGTGCAAATGTCCGTTTCTGTCTTTGCCCTCATCTCCTGTGAGTTGATACCTAGCAATGATATTGCTGGGTCATATGGCAGTTCTATACGGAGCTTCTTGAGGAACAACCAAACCGCCTTCCACAGCGGTTGTGCCATTTTACATTCCCACCAACAGTGGATAAGTTTGCCTCTTTCTCCACATCCTCTCCAGCACTTGTCATTTTCTGTTTTATTGATAATGGCCATTCTGGTGGGTGTGAGGTGATATCTCACTGTGGTTTTGATTTGCATTTCCCTAAAAGCCAGGGAGGTTTAACATCTTTTCCTGTGCCTTTTGGCCATTTGTATTTCCTCTTCTGATAAGTGTCCGTTCAAGTCTTTTGCCCATTTTGTAATTGGGTTGTCTGTCTTTTTGGTGTTGAGTTGAACAATCTCTTTGTATATTCTGGATACTAGACATTTATCTGATATATCATTTCCAAATAGTGTTTCCCATTGTGTTGGCTGTCTTTTTGTTTTCTTGATGAAGTTCTTTGATGCACGAAAGTGTTTAATTTTGAGGAGTTCCCATTTCTTTCTTTCTTTCTTCAGTGCTCACGCTTTGGGCTTAATTAAGGTCTAGGAAACTGCCTCCTATTATAGGATTTATAAGATATTTCCCTACATTTTCTTCTAACAGTTTACGGTCTTAGATGTAATGTTTAGGTCTTTGATCCATTTTGAGTTAATTTTTGTATGGTGTGTGGGATATGGATCTTCTTCCATTCTTTTGCATGTGAATATCCAGTTCTCTAGGCACCATTTATTGAAGAGACTTCTGTCCCAGGTGAGTTGGCTTGACTGCCTTATCAAAGATCAATTGTCCATAGATGAGAGGGTCTGTATCTGGACACTCTATTCTATTCCATTGGTCAGTATATCTATCTTTATGACAGTACCATGCTGTTTTGACCAGTGTACCTTCATAATATGCCTTAAAGTCAGGTAATGTGAGACCTCCGACTTCATTTTTCTTTCTCAGGGTACTTTTAGCTGTTTGGGGCACCCTGCCCTTCCAGGTAAATTTGATTGTTGTTTTTCTATTTCTGAAAAGTAAGTTTTGGGGATTTTAATTGGTATTGCATTGAATCAATTTAGGTAGAATTGACATCTTAACTATATTTAGTCTTCCTAATCCATGAACATGGTATGCCCTTCCATTTATTTAGGTCTTTTTTGATATCTATTAACAATTTCTTGTAGTTTTCTTTGTATAGGTCTTTTGTCTCTTTAGTTACATTTAGTCCTAAATATTTTATTCTTTTGGTTGTAAATGGAATTCTTTTCTTGATTTCCTTCTCAGATTGTTCATTACTGGTGTATAGAAACACTACAGATTTTTGAGTGTTGATCTTGTAACCTGCCACTTTGCTGTACTCATTTGTTAGCTCTAGTAGTTTTGCTGTGAATTTTTCAGGGTTTTCAATATACAATATCATATCATCTGCAGTGAGAGTTTTACTTCTTCCTTTCCAATTTTGATGCCCTGTATTTCTTTTTCTTGTCTAATTGCTCTGGCTAGAACTTCCAAAACGATGTTGAATAACAGTGGTGATAGTGGACATTCTTTTTTCGTTCCTTCCAAATCTTAGGGGTAAAGTTTTCAGTTTCTTCCCATTGAGGATGCTGTTAGCTGTGGGTTTTTCATATATTCCCTATATCATCTTGAGGAAATTCCCTTCTATTCCTATCCTTTGAAGTGTTTTCAACCGAAAAGGATGTTGACTTTTTTCAAATACCTTTTCTGCATCAATTAAGATGATCATGTGGTTTCTCTGCTTTGATTTGTTGAAATGGTGTATTACATTAATTGATTTTCTTCTTTTGAACCATCCTTTCATACCTGGTATGAATCCTACTTGGTCATGATGTATGATTCTTTTAATATGCTGTTGGATTTGATTTGCAAGAATTTTGTTGAGGATTTTTACATCTATATTCATAAGAGAGATTGGTCTGTAGTTTTCTTTTTTTGTAATATCTTTCTCTGGCTTTGGTATGAGGGTGATGTTGGCTTTGTGGAATGAGTTAGGTAGCTTTCCCTTCTCTTCAATTTTTTTGAAGAATTTGAGCGGGATTGGTACTAATTCTTTCTGGAATGTTTGGTAGAATTCACATGTGAAGCCATCTGGTCCTGGTCTTTTCTTTTTGGCGAGCTTCTTAATGACTGATTCAGTTTCTTTA
Source organism: Tamandua tetradactyla (assembly GCF_023851605.1). Classification (NCBI taxonomy): domain Eukaryota; kingdom Metazoa; phylum Chordata; class Mammalia; order Pilosa; family Myrmecophagidae; genus Tamandua; species Tamandua tetradactyla. Next base: position 36,745,218 of record NC_135333.1, on the reverse strand, counting down.
CTTGTGATTGGTTTGTTGAGATCATCTATTTCTTCTCAAGTCAGTGTTGGTTTTCATGCCTTTCTAGGACGTTGTCCATTTCATCTAGATTGTCGAGTTTATTAGCATAAAATTCAAAGTATCCTCTTATTACCTCCTTTACCTCCAGTATCTTGGAGTTCCATTTCTGATTTTATTTATTTGCATCCTCTCTCTTCTTTTTGTCAAGCTCACTAAGGGTCCATCAATCTTACTGATTTTCTCCAGAACCAGCGTCTGGTTTTGTTGATTTTCTTGATTGTTTTCATGTTCTCAATTTCATTTGTTTCTGCTAATCTTCATTATTGCTTTCCTTTTGCTTGCTTTGGGGTTAGTTTGCTGTTTTTTCTCTAGTTCTTCCAATTGGAGAGTTAATTCCTTGATTTTTGCTCTTTCTTTTTTTTTTGATCTAGGCATTTAGGGCAATAAATTTCCCTATTAGCACTGCCTTAGTAGTATCCTGTTGTATTAGTTAGGGTTTTCTAGAGAAACAGAATCAACAGGGAACACTCGCAAATACAAAATTTATAAAAGTGTCTCACATGACTGTGGGAACACAGAGTCCAAAATCCGCAGGGCAGTCTGTAAAGCTTACGATTCCGATGGAGGGTCTGGACGAACTCCACAGGAGAGGTTTGCCAGCCAAAGCAAGAAGAGAGCCTGTCTCTTTTGTATCCTCCTAAAAAGGCTTCCAGTGATTAGATTAAGCATCACTCATAGCAGAAAACACTCCCCTTGGCTGATTACAAATGAAATCAGCTGTGGATACAACTAACACAATCATGATTTAATTCTATGAAATGTCCTCATTGTAACAGACAGGACAGCACTTGCCCAGCCAGACAAACAGGTACCACCACTTGGCCAACTTGACACATGAACCTGACCATGGCACCCATAAATTTTGTTATGTCTTGTTTTCGTTTTCATTTGCCTCGAGATATTTACTGATTTCTCTTGCAATTTCTTCCTTGACCCACTGGTTGCTTAAGAGTGTGTTATTGAGCCTCGATATATTTTTGAATTTTCTGGCACTCGACCTATTATTATTGATTTCCAGCTTCATTCCTTTATGATCTGAGGAAGTGTTTTGTATGATTTCAGTCTTTTAAAATTTATTGAGACTTGCTTTGTAACCCAGCGTATGGTCTATCCTTGAGAATGATCCATGAGCACTTAAGAAAAAGGTATATTCTGCTGTTGTGGAGTGTGATCTTCTATAAATGTCTGTTAAGTCCAGCTTGCTTATTGTATTATTCAGATTCTCTGTTTCTTTATTGATCCTCTGTCTAGATGTTCTGTCCATTGATGAGAGTGGGGAATTGAAGTTTCCAACTATTATGGTAGATGTGTCTGTTTTTCTTTTTAGTGTTTTCAGTGTTTGCCTCATGTATTTTGGAGCATTCCGGCTCGGTGCAGAAATATTTATGATTGTTATGTCTTCTTGTTGAAGTCTTCCTTTTATTAATACATAATATCCCTCTTTGTCTCTTTTAACTGTTTTATAGTTGAAGCCTAATTTGTTGGATATTAATGTAGCTATTGCTGCTCTTTTCTGACTGTTATTTGCATGGACTATCTTTTCCCAACCTTTCACTTTCAACCTATGTTTATCCTTGGGTCTAAGATGTATTTCCTGTTGACAGCATATAGATGGGTCCTGTTTTTTAATCCATGCTGCCAGTCTATGTATTTTGATTGGGGAGTTTAATCCACTAACGTTTAGTGTTATTACTATAAGGGCAGTACTTTATTCCACCATTTTGCCTTTTGGATTTTATGTGTCATATCTAATTTTTCTTCTTTTTATCTTTACTGATAGTTTTCATTTCTACACTCTTCTCCACACCTCTCTTTCCTGTCTTTTTGTATCTGCCTCTAGTGCTCCGTTTAGTATTTCTTGTAGAGCCAGTCTCTTGGTCACAAATTCTCTCAGTGATTTTTTGTGTGAAAATGTTTTAATTTCTCCTTCATTTTTGAAGGACAGTTTTGCTGGATATAGAATTCTTGGTTGGCAGTTTTTCTCTTTTAGTAATTTAAATATATCATCCCACTGTCTTCTTGCCACCATGGTTTCTGCTGAGAAATCTGTGCATAGTCTTATTGGGCTTCCCTTGTATGTGATGGATTGTTTTTCTCTTGCTGCTTTCAAGATTCTCTCTCTTTGACATCTGACATTCTGATTAGCTAATATCTTGGAATCCATCTATTTGGAGCTATTCTGTTTGGGGTATGCTGCACTTCTTGGATCTGTAATTTTAAATCTTTCATAAGAGTTGGGAAATTTTCAGTAATAATTTCCTCCATTAGTTTTTCTCTTTCTTTTCCCTTCTCTTCTCCTTCTGGGACCCCCACAACACATATATTCATGTACTTCATGTTGTCATTGAATTACCTGAGTCCCTGCTCCTATTTTTCCATTCTTTCCCTAGAGTTTCTGTTTCTTGTCGGATTTCAGATGTCCCGTCCTCCAGTTCACTAATTCTATCTTCTGCCTCTTGAAATCTAACATTGTAGGTTTCCATTGTTTTTTTCATCTCTTCTCCTGTTCCTTTCATTCCTATAAGTTCTGTGATTTGTTTTTTCAGACTTTCGATTTCTTCTTTTTGTTCATTCTTTGCCTTCTTTATTCCTCCCTCAATTCATTGATTTGATTTTTGATGAGATTTTCCATGTCTGTTCGAACATTCTGAATTAATTGTTTCAGCTCTTGTATCTCATTTGAATTGTTGGTTTGTTCCTTTGGGCCATATCTTCAATTTTCCTAGTGTGATTTGTTATTTTTTCTGGCTTCTAGGCATTTAATTACCTTAATTAGTTTATTCTGGAGATTGTTTTCACTTTTTTTACCTGGGATTTTCTTGTTGGATGACTTTGTTGCCTTTCTCTTCTTTGACATTCAGTTTGGCTTATTCTAGACCTCTAGCTTAGGTTTTGTTAACGGATCAGAATTTTTCAGTTTTTGTTTTCTTGTTTCTTGCCCTGCCTATATGGTGACTTACCCCCACCCCCCCACCCTTATGAGGGTCTACTTAGGTATTATAGACCCCAGCCAGATTTTCCCAGACCAAACTGGCCTCCTCTCAGGAGGATAGAGTCACCTGTATCAGTTTTCCCTGAGGGTGAGATCCAACGGATTGAAAGGCTTTCCTGTGAAGCCTCTGGGCTCTCCATTTTTCCTATCCTGCCCAGTATGTGGTGCTTGTCTGCCTGCAGGTCCTACCAGCATAAGGTGATGTGGTACCTTTAACTTCAGCAGACTCTCTCTTCTGAGGACCTGATGGAGGTAGAGGAGAGGTTGTAGTCTGGTTTTAATTGCTTCACTTTTTCAGAACCTGGGGTCTGAACTCCTTGAGGGAGGGAATCCACTTGAGCTGGGCCCCACCCCTCTCCTGGGGAAGGCACAGGCTCCAGACAAGCTTACAAACAAGCTTAATTCTGTCTGTGCCTGGGGCAGTGGAGCCTGAGAAGCCTTGCAGCTGTTTCCAAAAAGCAGTCAAGCCGTAGAAACAAAGCCATCAAAACGAAAGAGAAAAATCCTTTTCAGAGCAAGATCCCCGTTCCTCTGGTTTGCCAATCAAGAGCTTAAGTTAGTACATTGCTCTGTGTATCTCCAGGTTCTGTGTGCCCCCTCCTTTCCTTCAGGCCCCAGATCTTTTCAAATCCAAAAACACCTCTGTTTGGGTTTTTTTTTTTTTTTTTCCATCAGCCATAACCCCCTCTGCACTGGGACAAAAACCAGTGACCTCCACTTTTACTTGAGGTTAAGCTGAGCTAGCGGCCTATTTTTAGTAGTCAGAATTTGTTGGTTAATTCCACAGTTGGACTTTGGTTGTACTCAACCCCTGCTGCTGGTAAACTCTCCTTTTCCCTCTGGGAAGCAGCCTGTGGGGGAGGGGCGCCAGCCACCAATGCTTGGGAAGCTCATGGTTCTGGGGGGGCTTGCAGCCCGTCCAGCTAGTCCAGACTGGTGTGTGCTGTGTGTCCAGTCACTAATGTGGCCCCAGAAGTTATTCTGTACTGTTCCTTGCTATTTATTGGCTGTTCTGGAGGACGAACTAAATCCCACACCTTGCTAAGCCTACTTGGCCCTGAACTTTGAGCTAGGATCTTAATTGTGCATATTATTTCTTAATATAATAATAACAAGTCTTATTCTTAGTGTGTTTATGATAAGGGGTTTTGGACGGGCCACAGTGGGTTTCTGGCAGAGTTCTCGCCTGCCATGCTGGGAACCCGGGTTCGATTCCTGGTGCCTGCCCATGCAAAAAACAACAACAGAAGACTACAATAATAAGGGGGTTCGAATCTTAATAGATCCCAGTAGTTATTTCAAGGACAGTTAAGGTCCATACAATACTTTGACATAATATATACTAGATACCTTAGTAGTAGCACAAAGGGACAATATGACTGGGAAGAACCTGAACAATTTGCCAATTTGCCACCTCTAATCTAATTTTCCCTGGCCTCAATAAACAGCTAATGAAAGTCCTTAGAACTGTGTCTAGAGTAAGTGTGGGTAGGCAGTGATTCTTGGGGCTCTCCAGGGTGTAGGATCTGCATTTTAATATGTGGATTTTGTGACACTGCTTAGCTCCTCAGAGGCCTCATGGAACTAGCTTTAACTGTTTGGTTGGGTTCCTTGTTTGGGGTAGAATATTGCTTTATTAGTGAGGCATTACTCTTTTAGCAAAAAAGGAGCCTGTTACCTTTTCCATAAACCTCACAATACTGTTTGATTAGGATTACTGTATTTGGTTTACGAATTCTAGCAAAGCCCTCAGAGGCAAAGCTCTTGGAACTTTTTGTACTTTAGATAGAGCCAATCAATTCTGTAAACACTGAAATTATATTTGTGATAATTGTTGACCTAAATTTTTATTTGTGTGATGACTGATTTGTAGATCCTAATCCTAATCTTGTCTTTAAATATTATTTATATTTCATCTGACAGCGTATAAAAGTAGATCTCGCAATGCTCCCTAGACCAGGTGCCCTAGAAGTATTAGATATCAACAGTAGGAAGTATCCGTTTTCCCTAAAATGCGTGAGTGCCACTGTTTTCTTCTGCAGTGCAGGTTTTCATTCCAAGTGAAAATGTGGGTTTTTCCCCCTTTCCTAGGTTAATGCGTCCCCATCCCTTACCTCCAGCACTGCCAACGATCGAATTCTTAAGTATAACCTGATTAATGACACCCTCAATATTGCTGTTCCTAATGGTGAAATACCAGACTGCAAATGGAACAAGTCGCCCCCAAAAGAAGTTCTGGGAAATTATGAAATTCTGTAAGTATGGGATTTTGCATCTATCTTTCTATGTTTCATATTGAGGTACACCAAGATCTGATTTTGGTTTTCTGGGTGTATGCAGACTTGGTTTATTTGGACTGGGTATTTTGTTTTTGAATGACATTATGGGACATGGTATATTATAGCTGAAACCAACCAGATCTCTTACTACCCTCTTGCTTGACAAAGAATCATGAAGCTCTCACCATGGGCCAAGCCCTATGTTAGCTGCTGGGGCCAACTAGGAGCAGGATGGAGACGGTGATTTTCTTTACATGGGTCACCACTGAACGGGGAGGACTGAGCCTAGAGCTGCTGGCTTTGTGGGGCTCACTGCAACAGGTTTGAGTCTTGGTTTACACACCTTTTAAATGGGAATAGTAAGATCCATCCTACAAAGTACAAAGTGATGAAGAAAAGATATGATGACAATAGCTAACATTTGAGGGCTTATTATGTGCCAGAAATTGTGCTAAGTGCTTTACACACTTTCTCATTTAATTTCCCCAGCAGCCTTATAAGGTTAGCATTATTAGCTCCATTTTACAGGTGCAGAAACAGAGACTTAGAGCAGCTAAGTGGATTACATGTAGTTACAAAAAGCAGAAACAAAGTGAGTGCCCATCAGGAGAGCAGTGGCTGAAGAAATTCTGATTTATTCATATCAGGAAATATTGGGTGGCTGTTAAAATGACTGACCTAGTGCTGTACTGTGGGGCCTGGGTTCAGTAAGAAAAGCAAGTTGCAGAAGAGGGGGTCTCATGTCATCTCTGTAAGCCAACAGTGACCTCCGAACCCCTATGTGGAGGTGTGTATGAGTGTGGCAGAGGCAAGACATGGTAGGGCCTCTGTGTGAGGTTGTTGGTGTGAATTACTATGGTGGCAGGGAGGTCTGAAATGGAGAGCCAAGAAAAAGAAAAGTGGGCTGCCCCAAAAGCCAGAAGGAGTGTAGATGTTAGGAGCACATTTATATATTTATATAAAAGTAAATATGCATATTTAATTTAAAAATTAACAAAAAAAAGAGGTAGGCAAATTCAGTGAACTTTACACACATACGTGTTCACAAGCAGCCCACTCAGCACTACTACAGTTAGTAGAAAATGTGGTGTAAGGCTGTGAGCATAAGCCAGGACCTGGGAGCCACCTCCCCACCTCTGCTGCAGGTGACCTTGAGGTATGAGTTCCCCCTTCCCCATCCTCATCTTGGAAGGACTGGAGAAGGTGAGGAGTTGGCATCTAGGAGGGAGGAGGACTGGCCAGCAACACTTAAGGCCTTCTAAGGGTTGGTGGTCCCAAATTCCAGGGGAGACCAACAGTGTGGATGATTGTTTTCCTCCAAGCACATTTGCTGCGTGGGGCCAAGTGCAGAGTAGGCAGAGTGGGAAGAGCCCAGAGTTGGGGGCTTGCCAGTCTGGGAGGGGGGAGAGAGAAGGGCAAGGAAGTAGAGGGTACTTGTTGATAATGGGAAGCAGGGCAGCCAGAACCTGAGCAGGTGAGGGCTGTGAGAAGGTGGGAGTGTCCATCAGAGGTTCCAGTGGGATGAAGGGTTGTTGGTCTTGGAGCACCAGAGTAAGCTAGAAAGGGAAGGAGTAGTGGTCAGAGATGTAGACTATGGGGTGTGCAGTTACCAATCCTGGCAAGATTGGGGGGTGACCATGGGAATGAGGTTGAGAGGGTGGAGAACAGTCATTGGAGGGACAGGGTGATAGGTTAGGCCACTAGGGGGTTTGTCTGTTTCGTCATTGCAGGGAGTATATAGCCTGACTCCCTGGGGAATGAGGAGCATTGACCTGGAAAGCTGCAGGTGACCATGCAGGGAGGGCCAAAGGGGGTAAATTCTGCTGACCTGGGCTTAGGTGGACCCACCTCCGGGTCCAGAGGATAATTGGGGAAGAACAGGTTTCAGTTAGAGCAGGAAGGTAAAGGGGACGGTCAAGGTCATGGTGGTGGGTTGTCTGGAGGTTTGCTGATAAGGGACACAGCCTCCAGGGAGCATAGAGAAGAGCTTAGGGGCTGGGGAGCTGGTAGGTCAGGTCAGAATACACATGTGCAGAGCCTCTTAGGGCTGGCGGTCTGGGAGGTGAAGGGTGACGTGAAGATGATGGACATCACTGTGATGAGGGGCCTCTGGGCAGAGGAGGAGACTGTGCTTAGAGGGTGCTGGCTGTGTGGGGGGGTGGGTCTTGTCAGGAGCATGAAGGGCTATGGGGGTTCTCTCTCCATTCCACCTAAGGGGGCTGGGGGTATCTCTTTGTCCCCAGCCAGTCCAAGGCCTCAATTAGGGAATGGGACAGATGCTGCATTTCTTCCCAGGCTGCAGCCAATTTAAGAGGCAGAGGCCAGAAGCCTCACTGCTTTTAGTTGAAGGGACAAAAAGGTGCCCCTTTCTCCAATCTGCTCAGCCATGCTCTCCCTCTCCAGTGAGGTAACAGAAGGCTCTTGTGTGGGGCCAATAGTTCCTAACCTTGTTCCCTCTGATCCTTCAAATTGTATGTCAAAATGAAGAATCCCATTCTGGTCTTAAAGTGGTGACCTCTTATAGCTAATATGTGGTGGGACTGGGCAGAGGGCAGGGACCTGAAACCCTCAGAGGCTGCTCGGGCTAGTACCAAGTACGTGGCATTTGGTGCTCGCAGCAGGCCATTGGGGTACACCAGTTTAAAGAGGAAGCAGCGGGCACTGTGAGTCCCCCTTACCCAAGGCCACACCCAGAAATAGGTCTCTTGCTGCAGACTGCTGCCCTGGCCTTAGGGCATGAGTCCTGTCACTCTGCATCCACTTCCTCCAGGGCCCAGTTCTGAGGTTGCTGGCTGTACCTCTACAGCCTTTTAAAAATTATTGTGCATCACCATAAACATAAATAGGCTCTGCCTCAAACAACAAGAATAAAAGCCTGCCAGGATAGAACAGAACCTGAGAAGAAATATTGGATCCCTGTCCACCTCACCTTGATAATAACTGTCTAAGTAATACCAAACATAAGTGGGGTTCTCTGCCCGATGCACCTAACAACAGCCAATCCATGACACTGGGTTTTCAAAGACAGGAAGAGATTATTGCTGTGTGTGAAACAGGAGATCAGATGGCCTTTTGGCCCAGAAATCTGTCCCTGTGTTTAAGGAGTTCCAGGGTTTTTATGGATTCGATCAAGGGGAATGGAGTTATTACCGTTACAGTAGTATGTGTAAGTAGGGCTGAGATGAGGTGAGAATAACCATTACAATGTCAAATACAAATAGGACTGGGAGGAGTTGAGTTTTAGTAATTTCAGGTATTAATTTTGGCTATTCTACAATATAGAAAGAAGCATTTGTATAATCATACTCATTTCTTAATTCTTAATTTCTCAGTTACAGTTCTCCCCTTTTCTTTTTGTTCGTTCCTTCATCTTGAGAGAAATCAGGGCAACCACTGTTTTCATTTCTTTTTCCTGAAAAAGGGCATCAACATTGTGGAGTAGAGGAATGAAATTGGTTTACATTCTTAGAGAGACTGATACCTCAGGTTTCAGGAACAATCCGGGAGCTTTAAGTCTCTGAAAAATAAACTTAAGTATATTGAAAATTATAGGTTTAATTAAAAGGAATAGAAGAAGGTGATTTATAGCTATGTTACATTGAGGAAATAACTTTTTATACATTTTAAATAGAACCCAGGTGATCCTTAGGATTTTCAGGAATAGTGTTGGTAATATTTGCCTGAGACTTGCATAAGAATAACCTCTGGAATAATCTCCCAGCTGTATTTTAGATCACTTAGCCATTGAAACTTTATTTCTTTTCCCCCTTTAGATCACAAATCCATTGATAATCCCACGGTGTCAAGGAGGTTACCCCTGGAAATTATGTCCCATGTAGAGAGGAAGGTAGTGAGTTTATCTGAATAGTTTGGCGTAGAGAGAGAGCAAGATCATATTTGAGCAACAGAGATTTTCAGGGGGTGACTCTTAGGCATTACATGGTTACAGAAATAAGTTTTCCTTTTATTAGGCAGGAATCGTATTTTAGAGTAAAATAGGAGACCCTATTACTTAAGGAATTCCCAAGATGGGGAAGTTTAATAGTTAATGCTTTCTCTCCCCAGTTCTTGAAGGGACCTTGCAAATACTTTTTCATTTTAAACACCCTGAAATGCATCAAGGTATAACATCAACTTTACAGAATACTAAGATCTCATTCCCTATTCTGGTTCCATGTCAAATAAAGTAAGTAAACTGGCTGCACAGGTTAAGTCAGATAGTGTGCCACAGAAAATTTATATTTTGGACAAAATAAATCTCCTTTGGTCTCACAAAGAAATTAAAGTCTTAAAATATAGTTAATATCTTTTACCCTGTGTTTTGGTTTGCTAAAGCTGCCAGAATGCAATGTACCAGAAATGGGTTGGTTTTTCAGTGGTGATTTATTAGGTTATAAATTTAGAGTTCTTAGGCCATGAAAATATCCAAATTAAGTCATCAAGAGAAAGATATCTTCTCTGAGGAAAGGCTGTTGGCATCCAGGGTTCCTACATCCAGGAAGTCACATGGCAATGTCTACTGGTCCTTCTCTCCTGGGTTCTGATTTCACTGACTCTCTCCAAATGTCTTTGGGCGTTTTCTCTCTCTTATCTTCATAAAGAACCCCCAGTGAAGGGATTAAGACCCACCCTGCATGGGCTGGGTCACATCTCAATTGAACCAAAGATCCCACCAACACATGGATGGATTAAAAGAACATGGGTACAAAACAGCTCCAAACATCACAGCCTGTATTTTGATTTACATTAACCTCTACCCAGGTCAACCTCATTCACATCCCTAATTGAAATCTAATCTTTGTTCACCTTTTTTAACAGTTGCTCTATGGCGTAAAGCTGACATTCAGAACTGGGAAGTTCTGAGTCTCGGGTGTCACACAGATACCCAAAGTTCCAGGGAGCTACCAGGTTATACACAAAAGCAAAGCATCTCAGAATTTAGAAATAACAGATTTCAGAAATAAATGTGACTGCTATAATAGGCCTAATTTTCCTATAAGCATTTTCTAAAGGAAGCTATTTCCATAGATAAAAACATTTAACAATTAACTTATATTGGGGTCAACCACAAATCATAGCAGAAGTTTTGTCCTGTCTCATCTTTATGCATTTACCAGGGTTATGTTAATTAACAGGCAGAACATGATTTATATACTTGCCTCACTTCTCTTTTAAAGCCCCCCCTCCACATTTTTTTGTTTTTGTGCTACAGAAAATTTACATTTTAGACCAAACAAACATCTTTTTCTTTGGTCTTACATATAAGATGAAGTTGTAAATACAAACAATTGTCGTCTCTTACCCTGCATTCTCATTTACCTTAGTCCTAACCAAGTTCATCTCATTCATATCTCTAATTGAAATGTGATCTCTTTTTCAGCTTCTTTAACAGTTGCTGCATGGTGTAATGCTGACTTTCAGAGCTGCAGAATGCTAACTCTGAGTCTCAGGTGTCACACAGATATCCAAAGTTCCAGGAACTACCTGGTTGTACACAAAGAGCACAACATCTCAGAATTTAGAAATAACAGTTAACACTCAGGAATAGGTGTGACTGCTGTAAGATTTTATAATCTAGGAACTTTTACAATGAGCGTTATTGGACATCCTATACTCCTTAATCATTGGTTGTCCAATCTCTGCCCACTTTCTATCCCCTGATAAACTGTGTTCTCAGATTCACTTCTCAGAATCTGCTCATTATAGTTTAGTTTATATTAATGAGACTATACAGTATTTGTCCTTTTGTTTCAGGCTTATTTCACTCAAAATAATGGCATCATGGTTCATGCCTAGTTGCATGCCTAGTGACTTCATTCTTTCCTGCAGCTGCTCAATATTCTGTTGTATGTGTACACCACAGTTCACTCTTCCATTCACCAGTTGATATGCCGTTTGGCCACCTCCATCCATTGCAAATCATGAATAATGCCACCATAAACACCAGTATGCATATGTCTGTTTGTGCCCTGCTTTCATTTCTTCCAGGTACATATCTAATAATGGAGTTGTGGAATCATATCGCAGGCCATATAAAGTCCCTTTTTTGAAATTCAAGTTCTGACTTTCACCACATGTACTTTTAGAGACACATTAGAGCAAAGGAGTGTAACTGACAAGTTAATTTGGTTGGTTCTGTGATGTGTAACATTTTTCTAAGGTTAACTAAAACCACACCTGACAACATCGTCTGTTGTCTATCATTATGCAGATCAGTATCAGGGTATATTGTGGACAGTGAGCATGTTGTCAAGTCTTAGGAATTTCATACAGTCTCTAAACATAAAAATAACATTCCACCCATAGAAATTGAACCAACAGAATGTTAGAAAATCCCTTCAAATTTTGATAACACTTCCCAAACACTTCTCATATATTAAGCTATTTTTAACACCTCTCATTTACAAGGTAGAAGAACAAATCTTTTGCAACAGTTTGAAACAAAAAGACATCGTTTAGGATCTAGTTTTGGGACAGCAAAATGTCAAAGGTTGTTAGGTTTAAACATTATGTTAAACAGGAAAGTGGATTATTGTGAAACAGTATTTGATTCCTTATTTAACCAAAGTGAAAATAGGAGTTACTATTATTGTAAAAAAAGAGATTTAGTTCCTTTAAAAGTGAGAAGAGGGCGGGCCACGGTGGCTCAGCAGGCAGGAATGCTTGCCTGCAATGCCAGAGGACCCGGGTTCGATTCCCGGTGCCTGCCCATGTTAAAAAAAAAAAAAAGTGAGAAGATTTGTCTTCTAAAATAAAAGATAAGATCAATATAATCATCAACAAGAATATTATTCTGATATGACATGGAATTTTTGTCTTCTAGATAGAAGATGATGGTTAAAAAAAAAAACTTTTTATAATCTTTCATTAAGAGCAGACCAACAATCTACATTGTTTTAACAGAAAGAAAACTAAACTCCTGGTTTTGTATGAATACAGTTTGATGCAAGAAGTTCTTAAAAATGTCATAAACAAGCCTATCAAATTTTAAGTTCCCATTATCTATATGACAAGCAAAATTCACATTCACAAACCCTCTACAACTTTCCATATCCATTCGGGTCTTGTCTTACATGTTCCTGCCTCTTATTCTGTAAAAACTAGCCATTTTACATTAGGACAAAACGACACTCCCTTAGAAAGGCTTATCAAATTTTAATCAGTATTGACTACACAACCAAAATTCACTACCAGAAATTTATACAACTTTTCATATTCACCCAGGCTTTGTCCTCCACATTCTCAAGGACAAACTACATACCTTTCTTTAACAAAAACATATCCTGTATACTTTACATACCTGCATACCTTAAGTTGCTGCAAAGATTTTTGATACTATCTGTTAACAGTCTACGAAACAATGATTTTAAAAATAGTTTGTCAAAATAATAATTTCATTAAAAACAAACTTACATTTTTCACCATCTTAGAGATCTAATAGATATACTAATAGCCTATTTTGTCAGTAAACTTGTATAAATTTGTAGGAAACCAAGTTTACCCAAGTAGGATAAAATTATATTTGGTTGGCTCAAAAGTCTTCATAAAAACAGGAAGAGGACTAGATTTTGGCACTGTATTTTTTTTTATCACTGTATCTTTAAACATTTTTTCATTGTGATATATATATATATATATATATACACACACACACACACACAAAGAAAAGAAAGTAAAAGCAATAATTTTCTATGTACACTCCAACAAGTAGCTACAGAACAGACGTCAGAGTCTGCCATAGGTCGTTACTCCTGTGTTTCAGATCCTTCCAGCTGCTGCAGAACACTAGGGACCAATATACTGATTTAGCAGCTACACTCATCTGTCAAATACCATTTTCTTTATTATAACTCCCCCCCTAACCCCCAATCCCCACCTAATCCACAGGTATCCTTGGTCATTGCTGGTTCCAGCTCTCCCATGCTGAGGAGAGGTGTTGATACTAAAAAACAGGGGGATGTAATCAGTTGATAAACTTGGAGAGGCAGGTCCCTCTGAGTTTCAGGATTTATCTGACTTAGAACCCTCTGGAAAGTATAGGTTCCATGAAAAAAATCTTAGTGCATGAAACTTTTATAGGGTCTCATTTCAAGCCCTAGGAGTTCTTAAAAGTTAACAGGAGTGATGTTGGTTGGGGTTTAACAAACCGTGACAATTAGCACTATCTAACTGAAGCATGTACAAGAGTAGCCTCCAGAATAGCCTCTGGACTCTATCTGATCTTTCTTGGCCACTGATGTCTTATTTTATTACACTTCTTTCCACTCTTTTGGTCAGGAAAACATTGCTGATTCAATGGTGCCAGGGCTAGGTGCATCCCCTGAAGTTGCACCTTACATAGTCAGGCAGATTTTTACCCCTGAATGTCATGTCCCCTGTAGAGTGGAGGGTAATGCTTTTCCTTGCAGAATTGGGCAGAGAGAGAGAGAGAGAGAGAAAGTCCTCAACTGAGCAAGAAAAGAGTTTTCCTGGAAGCAACTCTTAGGCCTCATTATAGGTAGTTTTAGTTTCTCCACTACAGAAACAAGTTTCATTATGGCAAACCTTAAGATCAAGGGCTTATCCTATTTTCTCAGGAGTCCACAGTGATTAACAAGGTACCAAGGGTTTCCCAAATGGGAAAGTTCAGTAATTCCATATATATATATTTTTGCTTTTTGGACCCCCAAGGAACACTACCAATACTTTTGTTTGTTTGTTTAACAAAACACTTTAAAATATTAATTTTGCTGAGAAATGATCAAATGAAAATCAATTCTGGCTAACAAAAAATTTTTCTATTACATAAATAAGTCCTATTGTTTACTGAAAATTTTCACTATAAAAAGATCCTTAATAAAATACAGAAACACATAACATTGAAACAGTAAGTAAACATGACTCCCAATACTTTTTGTTTGTTTATTTTGGGGTGGATGATCCAGGAATCAAACCCGGGTCTCCTGCATGTGGCAGGCATTCTACCCTTGAACCACCCGTGTACCCCCAATACTTTTTTTAAAAATATTTTTATTAAACAATCTTCACACACATACTGTCCATACATGGTATACAATCAGTGACTCACATTATCATCACGTAGTTGTATATTCAATTACTGTGATCATTTTTAGAACATTTGCATCACTCTAGAATAAGAAATAAAAAGAAAAAAGAATAGTTCTAGATCCCATACCCTTACCCCTCTCTCTTATAGATCACTAGTATTTCAAACTACCCAATTTTTTTACCCTTTATCCCCTCTATTATTTACTTATTCTTTACTCTTATTTTTTTACTCATCTGTCCATACCCTGGATGAAAGGAGTCTCAGACATAAGATTTTTGCAATCACATGGTCACATTGTAAAAGCTGTGTTATTATACGGTTATACAGTTGTCTTCAGGAGTCAAGATTACTGGAACACACCTGAACACTTTCAGGTTCTACCAATGCTTTTAAATTATCAGCCCACCATACTGTGATATGTATCTGGGTATTACATTAAGCTATACTGAATTACAAGGCCTCATTCCTCTTCTGAACCCAGGAATTTGGGTTGTTTAAATGTCTATCCAGACAGCTTGATTTAGATTGTCATAGAAAATTAGGTTCTAGACGTAATAAACTTCTCTGCCTTTGGTCTCATATAGTGGATGGAGGTCTAGAGTACACACACTATCATCTTTTACCCTGTATTCTGATTTACCTTCGTTTCAGCCAGATTGCCTAAGGACTGTAAACTTACAATTTAATAAATTGCCCTTTTTAAATGACGTTCCATTTCTGTTATATCTTTCTCTAAATGCTTTAGATTGGACATTTCTATAGCCTTGCTCTAATTGGGATGTTCTCTCAGCCTTAGGACTGTTTTATCTCTAATTCTGGCTGTCCTCTTTTTTGGTTATATTAACTGTTATTGTATATAACTGTGCTAACTTTCAGGGCTGCCGCACTCCATTTCTGGGTCTTAGGTGTCACAGAGTTATACAAAGTTCCAGGGAAATACCAGCTGATACACATAGCTCAGTGTCAAAATCTAGAAATACACTTACAACTTTAGACTAAGTGTGGCTGCTATAAGGGCTTCCCATCTAGACTCCACATTTCTTAAAAGTATTTTCTGAAAGAGATCTTAGCCTATTTGTTCTTTTGTTTCTGGTTTCTTTTACACGACACATTGTTCCCAAGGTTTATTCAGTTCATTGTGTGCCTCTCGACATCCTTCCTTTTTGTAGCTGCACCATGTTCCATTATATAAACATACTACAGTTCACCATTCTGTTTCTCAGTCATTGAACCCTTTGGCTCCCTCTATCTATTGGGTATCATAGATAATGTCCAAAATAAACAAACCATTTCTTACAGTATCCTCACTTGGTTGTACAATCAGCAGCACTCTCAATTTTAAATAATTTTCATTTGACAAATGTTCTAGTTTTCTAGCTGCCGGAATGCAATATACCAGAAACGGAATGGCTTTTAAAAAGGGGAATTTAATAAGTTGCTAGTTTACAGTTCTAAGGCTGAGAAAATGTCCCAATTAAAACAAGTCCATAGAAATGTCCAATCAAAGGCATCCAGGGAAAGATACCTTGGCTTAAGAAGGCCGATGCAGTTCTGGGTTTCTTTCTCACATGCAAGGGCACATGGCAAACACAGTCAGATTTTCTCTCTCATCTGAAAGGACACATGGCAAATACAGCATCATCTGCTAGCTTCTTTTCCTGGCTCCCTGTTTCATGAAGCTCCCCAGGAGGCATGTTCCTTCTTCATCTCCAAAGGTCACTGGCTGGTGGACTCTGCTTCTCGTGGCTATGTCATTCTGCTCTGCTCTATCTGAATCTCCCATTCTCCAAAATGTTTCCTCTTTTATGGGACTCAATAAACCAATCAAGACCCACCCAAATGGGTGGAGACATGTCGTCACCTAATCCAATTTAACAACCAC
The DNA here is from genome assembly GCF_023851605.1 of Tamandua tetradactyla. Classification (NCBI taxonomy): domain Eukaryota; kingdom Metazoa; phylum Chordata; class Mammalia; order Pilosa; family Myrmecophagidae; genus Tamandua; species Tamandua tetradactyla. The sequence continues at coordinate 36,728,956 of NC_135333.1, read as the reverse complement.
TCTTGACTAAATCACATCATCCAGGGAGATGATCTGATTACAGTTTCAAACATACAGTATTGAATAGGATTATTCTACCTTTATGAAATGGGATTTTGATTAAAACATGGCTTTTCTAGAGGGCATACATCCTTGTAAACCAGCAAATATGAAAATTTGATATTTTTGTAGAGACAAACTGCTGACAAACACAGCGTCATTATATTTCAAATAAAAACTACCCTTGTAGTTTGTAAAAACTACACTTGTTCCTCCCCCTCAATTAGTTGCCTCTGATAGTGCTGTGGTAGTGTTGACATCTTCCTGTTAACTAATGGCCATAGCATGAAATTTTAGTTTTCCCCCTATACCCTCTACTATTGACTCTTAATAGAGTCAACTTAATTCCCCTTTTTAAAAGCCATTCCATTTCTGATATATTGCATTCTGGCAGCTTGTAAACTAGAACATAGGACAACCCAATATTTAGTTTTCTGAGGAACTGCCTAACTGTTTTCCACAGTGGCTGCACCATTATACATTCCCACCAGCAGTGAATAAGTGTTCCAGTTTCTCAGTATCCTCTCCAACATTTGTAGTTTTCTATTTCTTCAGTAGCAGCCATTCTTATAGATGTGAGGTGATATCTCATTGTTGTCTCGATTTGCATTTCTCTTATAGCTAATGAAGATGATCTCTTCATGTGCTTTTTAGCCATTTATATTTGCTCTTTGGAAAAGTGTCTATTCGTATCCTCTGTCCATTTTATAACTGGGTTGTTTTTTCTTTTGTTGAGTTGTATAATTTCTTTATGTGAACAGGATATCAAGTCTTTATTTGATATGTGGTTTCCAATATTTTCTCACATTGAGTTGACTGCCTCTTCACCTTTTTGACAAAGTCCTTTGAGACAGAAGCTCTTAGTTTTAAGGAGTTCCCATGTATCTATTTTTTCTTTCACTACTTATGCTGTAGGTGTGAAGTTTAAGAAGATACCTCCTATCACTAGATCTTGAAGATGTTTCCCTGCATTTTCTTCTAGAAGTTTTATGGTACTGGCTCTTTCAGGTTTTTAATCCATTTTGAGTTCTTTTTTTTTTTTTTTTTCTTAAGCTATAAAAGGCTTTAATTTACAAAACATCAAACTTTTTTAGAAATAATTTCTACTACAGATTCATAATCAGCATAGTCCTTCAGTGACTGTACAAGATCATCTAGTAGGTACTCTCCTTGCATAAAAGTTTCAAGATCATGCAGAGACTTGTTTATTCTGTGATCTGTGATCCGGTTCTGTTGAAAATTATATGTCCTTATTTTCTCTGATCTTCCTTTAGTTCCAATCTGAATCTTTCTAGTATTGTATCTTTTACTTGTTTCTTCTTCTAGGTGCTTGCTGTAAAGTTTGGCACATAACTTTTTCATAGCCATCTCTCTATTTTTCAGTTGAGATCTCTCTTGTTGGCATTCAGAGACAACACCTGTTGGCAGATGAACTATCCGGACTGCACTATCTGCTGTATTCACATGCTGCCCACCAGCTCCACTTGCTCGCTTAGCATCAATTCTCAAATCTTTAGGATTAATCACAAGATTAATTTCAGTAGGTTGGGGTAATATTGCTACAGTCATGGTGCTAGTATGGATGCGGCCTTGTTTCTCCGTCTTTGGCACTCTTTGTACTCTGTGTACCCCTCCTTCAAATTTCATATGCTTATAGGCTTCTGAACCGCCAATGCTGGCAGATGCATGCCTAAGACCACCTCCAGGATCACATCATTTTCATCTGTTTCTTCTGAGGGAGCCAAAAGTAAGATAATCTGATGCTTCAACTGAGTTATTTCTGTTTGACATAAAGTTATTTCATTCTCTGCAAGTTTCCTTAAGTCTTCATTCTCATCGTGCAGCAAGCACTGTGTCTCCCATAGCTCCTGCTCCTTCTCCTTTAACAGCTTAACCGCCGCTACCAGCTGGGGCCCCCTGACCTGCAATAGGGCTTCAGACCCTGCCTGGCGCTCAAGGAAGGTCCGCAGGAGCCCTCCACGGGTAAACAGCCCCTCCAGCGGCGGACTTCTGTAGCTGACGGAACGGAAGACCGGGCCAGGGGCCCCGCCGGCCCACAGACGCCGAGCAGCGCCCCACAAGAACCTCATTTTTATATAGGGTATAAGGTGGGGGTCCTCTTTCATTTTTTTTTAGCTATTTATATCCAATTCTCCCATGCCCATTTATTGAAAAGACTGTTCTATCCCAGTTCAGTGGATTTGGGGGTCTTATTGAAGATCAGTTGTCCATAGATTTGGTGGTTTGTCTCCATACTCTTGATTCTGTTCCATTAGTTAATATATCTTTGTGCCAGTACCATGCTGTTTTGACCACTGTGGCTTTATAGTAAGCTTTAAACATCAGCAAGTGTTAGTCCTCCCAGTTCAGTCTTCTTTGTTAAAATATCTTTAGCCATTCTGGGTTTCTTTCCCTTCCAAATAAATTTGATAACTAGCTTTACCAAGTCTTCAAAGTAGGTTGTTGAAATTTTGATTGAAATTCCATTGAATCTGTAGATCAATTTGGGTAGAATTGACATATTAACGACAAACAGCCTTCTATCCATGAGCATAGAATGCTTTTCCATCTATTTAGGTCTTCTTTTAGCAATGTTTTGTAGTTTTCTGTGTACGGGTCCTTGACATCCCTGATTAGGCTTATTCCTAGATACCTGATTCTTTTCATTGCTATTTTGAATGGATTTTTCCTCCTAATTGTCTCCTAGGTCATAACTTGTGTATAGAAACATTACTGATTTTTGTACGTTGATCTTATATCCCACTACTTTCTTGAATTTGTTTATTGACTCAAGTAGTTTCTCAGGGTTTTCCACGAACAGGATCATGTCATGTGTAAATGAAAGTTTCACTTCTTTTCCTATTTAGATGCCTTTTATTTCTTTCTCCTATCTAATCACTCCAGCTAGGACTTGTAGTACAATGTTGAATAATGGTGGTGACTAAGGGCATCGTTGTCTTGTTCCTGATATTAGGGGGAATTCTTTCAATCTCTCACTGTTAAATGATGTTGTCTATGGGTTTTTCATATATGTCCTTTAGGATACTGAGGAAGTTTCCTTCAATTCCTACATTTTTCCCTTTTTTTTTTTTCATGGGCAGGTACTGGGAATTGAACCCGGGTCCCCCTCATGGCAGGCGAGAACTCTGCCTGCTGATGATTCCTACCTTTTTAAGTGTTTTTATTAAGAAAGTATGCCGAATTTTGCTGACTGGTTTTTCAGCATCAGTTGATATGATCGTGTGATTTTTCCCTCTCCGTTTGTTAATGTACTGTTATACATTGACTGATTATCTTGTGTTCAGCCACCCTTGCATTATAGATATAAACCCCTCTTGGTTGTGTTGTATAATTCTTTTAATGTGTTGTTGGATTTGATTTCCTAGTATTTTGTTGAGGATTTTTCTATCTCTGTTCATTAGAGAGATTGGCCTGTAGTTATCCTTTCTTCTAGTGTTTTTATCCAGTTTTGGTATTAAAGTGATGCTAGCTTCATAAAGGTAGTTAGATAGTGTTCCTGTTTCCTCAGTCTTTTGGAAGAGTTTGAACAGGATTGGTGTTAGTTCTTTTTGGAATGTTTGATAAAATTCCCTTGTGAAGCTGTCTGGTCCTGGGCTTTCCTTTGTGGCAAGATTTTTGATAACTGATTGAATCTCTTTATAATTGCTTTGTTGAGATCTTCTATTTCTCCTCAAGTTGGTATAGACAGTTTTTGTGTTTCTAGAAATTTGTCCATTTCGTGTAAGTTGTCTAGTTTATTGGGTTATAGTTGTTCATAGTATTCACTTATGATTTTTTTTATTTCTTCAGGATCCATGGTAACAACCCCCTTGTTGTTTCTGATTTCATTTATGTCTTCTCCCTTTTTTTCTTTTTCAGTCTAGCTAGGGGTCCATCAGTTTTACTGATTTTCTCAAAGTATCTATCAACTTTTGGTTTTTTTTATTCTTTTTATTGGTTTTTTGTTCTCTGGTTTGCTTATTTCTGCTTAACTCTTTATTATTTCTCTTCTTTTATTTGCTTTGTGATTAGTTTACTGTTCTTTGTCTAATTTTCCTAGGTGAGCAGCTAAATCTTTAATTTTGCTCATTCTTCTTTTTTAATAAGTCCTTTAGGGCAATAAATTTTCCTCTCAGCACTGCTTTTGCCCCATCCCATAAGTTCTGATATGTTCTATTCTCATTATCATTTGTCTCCAGATATTTACTGATTTCTCTAATAATTTCTTCTTTGACCCACTGATTATTTAAGAGCGTGTTGTTTAATCTCTATATATTTGTGAAAGCTCTGGTTCTTTGTTGATCATTAATTTCCAGCTTCATTCCTCTGTGGTCAGAGAAAGTACTTTGGATAATTTCAGTCTTATTAATTATATAGACTTATTTTCTGTCCCAGCAGATGATCTGTCCTGGAGAACGTTCTGTGTGCACTAGAGAAGAATTTATATCCTGGTTGTGCTGGTTTGAAAGGATTTATATACCCTTGAAAAGCCATGCTTTAATCCTAATTCATTCTTGTGGAGGCAGCTGTTTCTTTTAATCCCTATTCAGTACTATAGGTTGGAAACTTGGTTAGGTTTTCTCCACACAGATTTGATTCACCCAATTGTGGGCATTAAACTTTCATTAGAGAGAGATGTGAGTCTACCCATTCCAGGTGGGTCTTGATTAGTTAGCTGCAATCCTTTAAAAGAGGAAGGATTTTGGAAAGTGGCATGAAGACAGTCTACCAGCCAGTGGCCTTTGAAGATGAAGGAGGAAAACTCCCCTGGGGGAGCTGCATGAAGCAAGAAGCCTAGAAAGAAAGCTAGCAGACATCACCATGTTTGCCATGTGCCTTTCCAATTGAGAGAGAAACCCTGAACTTCATCAGCCTTTCTTGAATGAAGGTAATCTCTTATTGGTGCCTTAATTTGTACATTTTTATAGTCTTGCTTTAATTGGGACATTTTCTCGCCTTACAACTGTAAACTTGCAACTTAATAAATTCTCCCTTTTAAAAGCCATTCTATTTCTGGTATATTACATTCTAGCAGCTAGCAATCTATAACATTGGTGTTATATATGTATCTGTTATGTTAGGTCTAATTCATTATCAACTTGTTCAACTTTTCTATTTCCTTGTTGATCCTCTGGTTGTTCTATATATAGTGGAGAGATGTATTGAAGTTTCCCACTATTGTTGTTGAAACGTCTATAGCTCCCTTCAGTTGTGCCAATATTTGCCTCGTATACTTTGGCGTTCCTTGATTGGGAGCATAAACATTTATGATTTTTATTTTTTCTTGGTGGATTGCCCCTTTTATTAATATGTAGTATCCTTCTTTGTCTCTCATATTTACACTTAAAGTCTATTTTATCTGATATAAGTATAGGTATGCCTGCTTTCTTTTGATTATAGCTCTCATAGAACATTGTGCTCCATCCTTTCACTTTCAATCTAATTGTGTCCTTGGGTCTAAGATGTGTCTCTTGTATACGTAGATGGATTATATTTTTAATGCATTCTGCCTATCTTTATCTTTTAATTGGTGAGTTTAATTCATTAATGTTCAAAGTTATTTCTGTGTAAGCAGTTCTTGAATCTTCCTTTTTATATTTTAGTTTTTTTCAATCTTTATATTCTTTTCCCTCTCTCTCTTTTTATTCTTTATGTTACTGTTATTCATACTCTTTAATTCTCCTCCAGACCTCCCTCTTCTGTCCTTTTTTTTTCAGCAGACAGAATTCTCTTTAGTATATCTTATTGGGCTGGTCTCTTGTTAACTTGTTCTCTCAGTCTTTGTTTGTCTTTGAAGATTTTCATCTCTCCCTCAATTTTGAAGGACAACTTGACTGGATAAAGAATTCTTGCCTGGAAGCCTTTCTCATTCAGGATCTATCCTACCACTACCTTCTTGCTTCCATGGTACTTGTTAAGTAGTCTGAACTCATTTTTGTGTATTTTTCCCTTGTATGTAGTAACCTGCTTTTCTCTTGCTGCTTTCAGGACTTTTTGCTTCTCTTCAACATTTTATAGTTTGATTAGTATGTGTCTTGGAGTTGGCCTATACGGATTTATTCTATTTGGAGTTTGTTGGTCCTCTTTGATTTGCATATTTATGTCTTTTATAAGGGTTGGGAAGTTTTCCCTGATTATCTCTTTAACTAACCTTCCCAGCACTTTACTCTTCTCTTCTTCTTCAGGGGCATAATGATTCTTATATTTTTGTGCCTTTTGTTATCCATCATTTCCCTAAGATCCGGTTCCATTTTTTCCGTCTTTATTGCCATTTGTTCTTTTGTGCACTCTAGTTCAATTGTTCTGTCTTCTAGCTCTCTTATTCTTCTTCCGCTTCTTTGAATCTTCTATTGTGTGTCTCTAGTATCATTCTAATTTGATCTACTGCATCTTTCGTCTCTGTGAGATCTGCTATTTTTCTATTTAATCTTTCAAATTCTTCTTTGTGCTCTTCTGGTGTCTTCTGGATATCCTTTTTTTCTTTGTAAATATCCTTGAATATGTTCTGTATTCTACGTCCTCTCTGATGTTTTAATTTGGTCATTTGGGTGGGTCATTTTTGCCTGGATCTTTGCATGCTTTGTGATTTTCTGTCCATTCAGGAAATTTGATTATTTCAATAAGGTTATTTTGCAGGTTGGTTTCCTTCACTTGTCTAAGGTTTGTATTTACTTAGTTATGCTTTGAAGGTTCCCGTTTGCACTTGGTTTGTCAGTAATTCCCCACTAAACCAAGGCCCAGATCTCATGTTGTGGGTATAATTCTATTTGGGAGTCTATTAAAAGCCAGGCAGGGGTGAATGGGTAGTCCAGGGGAGATCACCCGCCACGCAGGAGACCCAGGTTCGACTCCTAGCCCATTCACAAAAACAAAAACAAAAAATGCATCTTAGGAATAGTAGGCCCCAAAGTCAGGAGGAGGATACCCCAAGATATATTGGAAATGAATTCAGAAGGGAGAGAATATTTTTTTAAAATTAAGAAAATATATAAATATAAATATATTTAAAAATATATAAATAAAAAATATAGGACAAACATTTATTTTTAAAACTAGGTGCTCACTTTGGCAGCACATATAGTAAAATTGTAACTATACAATTTTAGTTGGTTGCTCCCGGTGCATAGGATGGGGGAGCCAGTTGCAGTTCCCAGTGGATCCACTGTTGACTGCATCTGACAGGATGGTGTCTGCTATGCCCAATAGGGCCATGACTGATCCCGGCGTCTGGAGGTGGATAGCTAGGTATGCCTCTGGGCTCTGCATGTGCAGATGTATCTGCCTTTTCCTATTAAGGTTAAAAATATCTCTTTGTTTTCATAATATCCTAAAATTTGAGCAACCTCAAAAGCATGAAAACTCTGGAAATATATAATTGTTTAATTTATCCCTGGCATAAATCCAGGAAAACTTTTCCATAGCTCTTAAGGATATTTTCTCTTACTTACTGAAATTTGGCAATTAGATCTTATTCAGTCACCCCTAATCCAAGGCTATTTATAGCGATTTATATTTAATTATGATTGTTTATTATGGTAACCATTGCAAAGATATTTTAAAATTGGGGAATTCTTTCAGACAAACATGGCCTTTTCCACAACATTTCTTCCATGCCTGCAATTTCTAATATCCAGGCCCATTAAAAAGAATTTTAAACCAAGCCAACATCTCCCCCATCTATTTGTACCCAACTCTTGCCCCATAGCTGCCTTAGCTTGTTCAATGATATATGGCCAAGGGCTGTATAGCCAAAGGGCTATATTCAGAAATGCTATTAGAATTAGAATTTCCCATTTTAATGAATTTCTGTAATCAGTAACTTATTAGGAACAGTTGAACAATACAAATGAAATAACACACCAACTAACAATTTAAACAGATACCTAACAGTTATTTATGTATTTAAGTAACACATCAATCAATAGCTAAACTGAACACACCACTGACAGTTAAACAGGCATTAAACATTTGACATATCTAAGTAATCAACAGGCATCATATGCTTACATAATTTCATTAAATACCAATTAATTTTTGGATGACTTATTTTCCAGGTGTATACTCAAAAGACAAACTCAGGTCAGGGCCTTGAACCCTGTACAGAATGGTACCTGAAAACAGGTAAAGAGGTGAGAGCGAGGAGGATAGTTCTGGAAGTGGGACCCAGGGCCTCAAATCCAGGTCTGGGAGACTTGATCCATCGTACTAACTTCCTGATCCACTTTTACCTTGATGACCCACTTACCCAGGCAGATGTCTGGACCTGAAACTGGAAACTATTTCTCTCTGAAACTTTTTAAAGTGCTGAGGGATCTGGAGTATTGGCAAAAGCAGAAGAAAATCCAGTTGCTGAGCCTCTGGACTAAAAGGATCAAGATGTTGCAAAAAGCCCGATTACTGTGTGTTCTAGTTTGCAAGCTGCCGGAATCTAACACACCAGCGATGGATTGGCTTTTAATAAAAGGGAATTTATTTCATTAGTTCATCGGAGGAAAGGTAGCTAACTTTCAGCTGAGGTTCTTTCTTACGTGGAACGGCACAGGGTTATCTCTGCTGGCTCTCTCCAGGCCTCTGGGTTCCAACAACTTTCCCTTGGGTGATTTCTTTCTGCATCTCCAAAGGTCTGGGCTGAGCTCCAAGTGCTGAGATGAGGAATGCTGAGCTGCTTGTACTGTGCTATGTTGCGCTTTCTCATTTAAGCACCAGCCAATTAAATCAAACATCATTCATTGCAGCAGGCACGCCTTCTAGCCCACTGCAGATGTAAGGAGCAACAGATGAGGTTCACGTACCATTGGCTCATGTCCACAGCAACAGAACTAGGGCCTTCATCTGGCCAAGTTGACAATTGAGTCTAACTACCACACTGTGCTTACCCATCCTGCTGAGGCTCCAGGATTTCGGGCACTCAGACTCCAGAGTTGCCAGATTGATACCAAGTAAAAAGTGGGGTTCTCTGCCCAATGCATCTAACAGCCAGTCCATGACACTGGGATTGCACAGAGAGAAATAGTTTGTTGCTATGTGCGGAGCAGGAGATCAGATGACCTATTGACCCAAAAATCTATCTCCCTGTTTCTAAGGAATTCAGGGTTTTTATGGGTTCAAGCAAGGAGAGATGGAGTCATTATCCTTACAATATCCAGTACAAACAGGGCTGAGAATAGGCTAAGGTAACCATTGCAATAGTAAGTACACACAGGGCTGAGATTAGTTGAGTTTCAGTAATTTCAGGTATTAACTTTTGGGTATTCTACAACAGACAGAAAAAAATCGATATAATTGTTTTAGTTTGCTAAGGTTGCCAGAATGCAACATACCAGAGATGGATTGGCTTTTAATAAAGGGCAATTGATTTAGTTGAAAACGTATAGTTCTTCAGAGAAAAAGCAGCTAACTTTCATCTGAGGTTCTCTCTTACATGGGAAGGCACAGGGCCATCTCTGCTGGCCTTCTCTCCTGGCTTCTGGGTTCCCACAGCCTTCCCCAGGGTAATTTCTTTCTAAATCTCCAAAAGTCTGGGCTGAGTGCTGAGATGAGGTATGCTGAGCTGCTTGGGCTGTGCTGCATTGAGCTCTCTCATTTAAGCATCCAGCTAATTAAACTAAACGTCAGTCATTGCAGGAGGCACTCTCCTTAGCCGACCGCAGATACAGTCAGTGATGGATGAGTTTCACATGCCAGTGGCTCATGTCCACAGCAACAAAACTAGCACCTTCACCTGGCCATGTTGACACCTGAACCTAACTACCACAATAATGTTTCAGTAATCATAGTCATTTTTGCTAATTCTTAATCTCAATTACATAAGTGGCCAAGCCCTTCCTGAGACCAGTCCGTCCCAGATGCCAACTGCTATACAGCCACTGAGTTTAGTTTGTTTTGTTTTTTGAATCTGCACAGACACTCAGTAAACTGATGACCATGTGTGTGCATCTTCCTCCATTCACTCAGCAGAGTCTTACTGCACGCACCCCATCCCTCCCCGAATGAGGAGCAAGGAATGAGGTGGTGGGGGTGCTCTGAACAGGTCATTCCAGGAGTACTGTCAGGGGTGCAGACATGGAACAGGCAACAGTGATGACAAGCACGAATGGGGAGTCCAGCGGGCTCCAGCAGCCCCTAGGAGGAGGTTGTCTGACTCTGTGGAGGTTTCCTAGGGGAAAGCCCATGTCCCTGGGCAGCCTTCTGTATTTATCCTGGACCCCTGCCAGCACTGTTGTAGTGAGTAGCAATGAATTCCTGTAGGCTAGAAAACACAGGTGGCCCCAAAGGAAATTGGGGAAGGGCAGTGTTGGTCAAAGCTGGAGGGATCTGGGGCCAGCCTTTCTTGAGTGTGAGGTTGCAGGTGAACCTCAAACCCTCCATATCTGATGCTCACTTTCCTGGGCAGGTCACCGACAGTTCCATTTCCTGTGTGGAGTGGGGTTGGGGCAGAGTCACTGCCCAGCCCAGGACAAAGTCTTGGGAGTCTTCGGAGTCTCATTCACGGTTCCTTTGTAATCATTGCCAGTTTGATCTGAGGGCCTATATAAAATGCTAGCCAATGATACTGGGGGTTGGGGGCTGTCCACTCTATCCTCTTTGGCCTCGCGGAGTGGTGTCTGGTGGGCAGGCTGGAGGCAGTGGAGGGCAGAGATGAGGGGCATGACCAGGGGGGCACAGCGCAGGCTTCTCTGGGCCAAGCCAGGTGGGCGGCCCAGCAGCCCAGTGCAGGGCTCAGTGCAGGACTTGGTTCGCGGCTGCAGCTACAGAGCGGGAGTGCGCTGTGACCCTAGAGGGCTGTCTCTGTTGCAGGTATGACGAGGAGCTGGCCCAGGGTGAAGGAGCTGACCGAGAGCTCAGAAGTCGTCCGGGGCAGTCACTGGGGCCCAAAGGCAGTCGGCTGAGAGACTCCGGGAGAACCGCCCTCACCACCTGGAAGTGACGCCCCGCCCCCTGTAGCCAGCAAGACGCAGACCGGGCCTTATCAGACCCTTCACCTCACCTGGGCCCTTTCTGAAGCCTGATTTTGCAAATTTCCTTTTTCTATGGCTTTTTTTCTCTTTCCTAAGCACTACAAATAAATAAAGACACTCCTCTGGAAGGTTAAGGAGCCTATTTCATTAGAGCTGAAAAGAACTAAAGCACGGATATGTATAAAATCAGCTCTTTCTGCAGAAACAGCTTTTGCATGTGATTTAGTTTATTATAAGATATTCACATTAAAAAATTTGTACTAAATTAGAAACATTAAAAACAAGATTGCGTAATAATCTTAAAGAATAATCCTATAAAAAGCAATGAATTTACTCTGACAGCTATTTTGGTTTCGTTCTTTTTTACTTAACTGATTTTGAAGAAACCAGGCAACTAGAAATATCCTGCAGTAATCCATCTTTGCAGAGACCTCTGTCGAAATGCCCTCAGCAGAGACCTCTTTCTGTCACTTCAGTTTTGGGTGTGAGTCTGTCATAAATGAGCACAGACAGTTTCTTCCACATGACTTAAGGTGGAGTCAGCTTCTGGGTTTGCTGCAAACTCAAGCAGGCACCCTCGGCAACCATCAGCAGTGAAGAGCTGTGCAACATACTGTGTTCATGTGACACATGAAATATGGGGAGGAAAGCTGTCGGCCAGTTGGAGTGATTGAAGCATGTGGACAAGTCCTGGGCTGGGGATGCCCCTTGTAGGAAGAGCCTGCTCCAGGGCCTTGATGTACCTGGGACATCTGTTTGCTGACTCTTCATCATTCACTCTTGAACTTATCCTTAAGACTCTCCTCTTCTTTTTTATTATAGTGCTGGTAATAAGTTTTGTTCTCACTGTATGTCACTGAGTACCTATGTCCAAAGAATCTCTGCTTAATCCTTAGGTGAAGCTGTCTTAGTTTCTGTACATAAACACATGTCCAGTTTACATGTTATAGAGTGTGCATGTGTGCATGCATGTGCACATATTTTTAATGATGTTTCACTGCTAGTTAAGGAAAAAGTCCTTTTAAATGGATATGGTACAATTTAAAGTGAGAGAAGCATAATACCAGTGGTATTTAGCTAGAATCCAAATAAACTGCAGTTACTGGGGATGTGCCCACTGTGTTCATTCTAAACCTGAAATTCTTCCAACTCAGTGTTCTGATTTGTATTGTACATTTTATGCATTCCTTGATGTTTGGGTTTAATTGAAAAAAAAAGCCCTTTATGTAGTTGTATAACAGTGGGTGTGGGTTTGCCTGTAAATCCTGACTGAACTGTTTATCACTTTGTGACCCCAGACTACCTGTGGCTTCTTTGGAACTTTGTTTCCTGCTGTGTAAAATGGGGATGAATTATAGTTGTCTCAAATATTACAAGTCCCTGCCCCCTACTTTTTTTTTTTGAGAAATAGGTTGTAATATTTTAATTACACTGCATTGCTTGAAAATACAGGGTAAGAGGCCAGAATCGAACTGGATGGTGGGAAATCATCTCAGAATACATGTGATAGACCATAGCATCAAGAGTTGGCTCACAGCACTTCCGGAGAAGATGGTGGCTTAGTAAGACGCGCGGGTCTTAGTTCCTCCTCCAGAAAAGCAACTAAAGAAACAGAAACAATACAAAACAGCTCCCGGAGTCATGACAGAGACCAAAAAGACAGTGTACCCCATTCTGGAACGGCTGAAAGGGCAGGGAGAATCCGCTGCGGTGAGATACCCGAGGGGCGCACGTTTTCCCGGCCGGGGCGGCTGGCGACTGGGGTCCCCTCCACGCACGTGGCTCCCCGGTCTGACTGGGAACGTTGGATAGCGGGGCCCTCCCGTCACGCTTGGCGTCTAAGGCCAGCTGGGCAATTTGGACTGGCACTCCCCCAAGCCGCGGCAGCCAGCGACCCCCACCTCCACGCGCGGTTTCCCGGGCCGACAGACGACTGCCACAAGCGCCACCTACTGGGCAGGAAAAGAAAAACAGAGCCCAGAGATTCGACAGAAAAACCTTTCAACCAGCTGGGTCCCACACCCAGGGAAATCTGATCAAATGCCCAGACACCAGCAGAAAATAATGGATGATGCTCGGAAAATTGGGGATGTGGCCCAGTCAAAGGAACAAACCAATGGTTCAGATGAGATACGGGAGCTGAGACAACTAATGCTGAATATACGAACAGAAATGGAAAAACTCTTCAAAAACCAAATCAATAAATTGAGGGAGGACATGAAGAAGACATGGGCTGAACAAAAAGAAGAAATAGAAAATCTGAAAAAACAAATCACAGAACTTATGGGAGTGAAGGACAAAGAAGAAAAAATGGAAAAAACAATGGATACCTACAATGGTAGATCTAAAGAGACAGAAGCTACAATTAGTGAACTGGAGGATGGAACATCTGAATTCCAAAAAGAAACAGAAACTATAGGGAAAAGAACGGAAAAACTTGAGCAGGGGATCAGGGAACTGAATGACAATATGAAGTGCACAAATATACGTGTTGTGGGTGTCCCAGAAGGAGAAGAGAAGGGAAAAGGAGGAGAAAAACTAATGGAAGAAATTATCGCTGAAAATTTCCCAACTCTTATGAAAGACCTAAATATACAGATCCAAGAAGTGCAGCGCACCCCATAGAGAATAGACCCAAATAGGCGTTCTCCAAGACATTTACTAGTTAGAATGTCAGAGGTCAAAGAGAAAGAGAGGATCTTGAAAGCAGCAAGAGAAAAACAATCTGTCACATACAAGGGAAACCCAATAAGACTATGTGTAGATTTCTCAGCAGAAACCATGGAAGCTAGAAGACAGTGGGATGATATATTTAAATTGCTAAAAGAGGGAAACTGCCAACCAAGACTCCTATATCCAGCAAAGTTGTCCTTCAAAAATGAAGGAGAAATTAAAACATTTATAGACAAAAAGTCACTGAGAGAGTTTGTGACCAAGAGACCAGCTCTGCAAGAAATACTAAAGGGAGCACTGGAGTCAGATGCGAGGGGACAGAAGAGAGAGGTATGGAGTAAAGTGTAGAAAGAAGGAAAATCAGATATGATATATATAATACAAAAGGCAAAATGGTAGAGGAAAATATTATCCAAACAGTAATAACACTAAAAGTTAATGGACTGAATTTCCCAATCAAAAGACATAGAATGGCAGAATGGATTATGACCCAGCAATACCACTGCTAGGTATCTACTCGAAGGACTTAAGGGCAAAGACACAGATGGACATTTGCACACCAGTATTTATAGCAGCATTATCTACAATTGCAAAGAGATGGAAACAGCCAAAATGTCCATCAACAGACGAGTGGCTAAACAAACTGTGGCGTATACCTACGATGGAATATTATGCAGCTTTAAGACAGACTAAACTTATGAAGCATGTAATAACATGGATGGACCTAGAGAACATTATGCTGAGTGAGTCTAGCCCGGAACTGAAGGACAAATACTGTATGGTCCCACTGATGTGAACCGACATTCGAAAAACAGCTTGGAATATATCATTGGTAACAGAGACCAGCAGGAGTTAGAAACAGGGTAAGATAATGGGTAATTGGAGCTGAAGGGATACAGACTGTGCAACAGGACTAGATACAAAACTCAAAAATGGACAGCACAATAATACCTAAGTGTAATGTAACTAGGTTGGAACACTGAATGAAGCTGCACCTTAAATATGGTTTTTTGTTTGTTTGTTTGTGTGTTTGTATCTTTTGTTTTTGTTTTTTTTCTTTTTCCTTTTTATATATATATTTTTATTAGTATTATTATTTTAATTCTCTTCTCTATATTAACATTCTATATCTTTTTCTGCTGTTTTGCTAGTTCTTTTCCTAAATCGATGCAAATGTACTAAGAAATGATGATCATACATCTGTGATGATACTAAGAATTACTGAGTGCATGTGTAGAATGGAATGATTTCTAAATGTTGTGTTAATTTCTTTTCTTTTTTTTGATTAATAAAAAAATTTAAAAAAAAGAGTTGGCTCAGAGGTCAGTCCTTTTCTTTCTTTCTTTTTTTTTTGTGTGTATGTGTAATAACCTCTTTTTAAGAGCAGTTGAATATTTACAGAACCATAACCCTGAAAGCACACTGTTCTGTATTACACACACACACAGCCTCACTCTTACTACATTTCTGACTGCATCTTCTCGCCCGAGGAGGTAGTGTCATCCACATGCTGGTGCTCCCCAGAGTTCTGAAAGAAGATTCCCATTAACCATTTCCACTTATCGGTTCTTACAACCTAGTTCTCTGTTATGTTGTTTTACTGTTTATTGCCTCTCAGTATATCCAGGAAAAGGGTGGAGTCCCTGGTGGAGGCCATCGACCTCTGCCTGAGGACAAAGGGAAAGTCTATCCCGTTGGAGGAGTCGAGCTGTTAGTTTTCGGATGACCCGGTTGCTAAGTGAGAGCAAGTCTCTGCTAAATAGACCTCGGTCAGACATTGACTTTTACGTTGGTGATGTCATGTTCTCAGGCAGATGTTTCCTCTCTGCAGTTCCAGAACACAGGTGGGGAGGAAGTATGCAGTGTCTGAGACTGGCTGGGAAAGTCCTTGGGTTATAAACACTACCGATCCTAAATGGCCAAGGGTGTCCCCCTCTTTACCGGGCATGGGCCTGCATGACAAAATTGGGTTCTCCCACCAGGTCATCGTTCACTTCCTCTTGTGGGGGTGGATTCCAAGGTCTGAGGCTTCCACCATTTGTAATTCTCACCATAGTTTTGATTTGGTCACCTTTGCTGGTGTAAGCTCTTCACCTGCCTGCCCCTTTAATGATTCACATGGAGAATTTCACCAGTTTTGGCATGGTTGTGTTTTTAAGAAAGATTGAATTCTTCCTTGAGGTCAGCAGAAGCCTCATTTAAACTTGGATGGCACCTTGTTATGTATTGAATTGTGTCCCCTCCAAAAAGACCTTTTGAAGTCCTAATACTCAGTTTTGTAAACGTGAACTTATTTGTAAATAGGGTCTTTGACTACATGATTTGTCAAGATGAGGCCAAACTGAATTGGGAGGGACCCCAACCCGAAATGACTGTTGTCCTTAGACACAGAGGAAATTTGGACACAGAGTGAGACAGAGACAGAGAGTTGGCATGTGATAGGGGCAGAGATTGAGGCCAGCAGCTGAGGAGGATCATGAGTGGCTGGCCCCCCTGGAAACCAGTGGGTCAGGCAGGAACAGACTCTCCCCTTGAAAAGGGAGCACGGCCCTTGATTTCGAACTTCTAGCCTCCAGAACCATGAGACAATAAATTCCTGCTGTATAAGCCAACTGGTCTGTGGTACTTTGTTTTAGCAACCCTGGCAAAGCAAGATATATGTAAACATTGTTTTCAGCCAGATGTGGCAGGCACTCGGAGGGGCAAGTGAAGAACTGATGCTGAAATCTTAGAAGCAGCAAGAACAACGCCAACCAGCCCCTGGCAACACAAGCAGGAGCAGGGCGAAGGCTGCCCCCTCGTTGCGAGGTGGGGGAGAGAACCGGGCAGGTCCGGGCACTGCTGGAGGGGGGCAGTGGTGTAGCTTTCTAACTTTTACAAGTTATATCACCCAAAAAGTCTTTAGGAGCCACTAAATTAAAACAAAACTGCACCACCACTTAAGTTGAGAACCTAGGGAAGAAATGGGGAGAAATCCTAGCATTCTCGGGCCCAGGCCTTCTTTCAGCCAAAGGGGAGCAAAGGCTGAACTGGATCCTGGTGCCTGTGGCTTTCCCTGCATGTAGTGCTGCATCCTCGTTGGCGAGGCAGAGATGTAGCCAGAGCTGTATTAACGGGGAAACACTAGGTCACCAGATCACTACAGCAGCTGAACGGGATCCAGAGGGTAAAATCTGAGATCATAGACTTGACAAAAATACTGGTTGTCACTCACTATATAAAAGGTCTGGGAAATTGGGAGATGTTGAAGGGAGAGTGCGAGTGCAGGATGTGATGAAACAAAGGATCAGGTGTCAGGGGCCTGGGTCCTATCCAGATCTGCTACTTGCTGTGTGACCCTGAACCAGTTACCTGGCTTCTCTGAGCTTTGGCATCCTCATCTGTCTTGTGGAGATTATATCCCTATTTCACCCAAGAAGAGAATATAATGGTTGTAAAAGTGCCAAACCAGTATTAGTGAATATTATTGCTCTAACTTTTGTTTTGAGATCTTGTCCCTGCCCTCAAGGAATTTGTGGGCTGTTTCTTTGGACATGCATGTGTAGCAGTGAAAAAGCCAGTTCAGGCTCAGTGCCAGATAAGTGGTGTGGGCAACACATAAACAATCAGGTTTGATATGGGCCAGCTGGGTGATCTGGGATGGCTTCCTGGAGGAGAAGGAACTTAAACCGGATCTTAAAGAATGAATGGAAACTACATTGAAGAAGGGGGAGTAGCAGTGAATAATTTTAGAAAGGTGGTTTAGGGCCAGATTATGAAAGCTCTTGGAGGCCAAGCTAAGGGCTTTGAACCAATTCCATAGGCAGTAGGGAGCCATTGAAAGTTTTTGAGGAGTGGAGTAATAGGATCGTTGTTCTTAGAGATGTGACTCTGAGACAGTCCTGAGGATGACTGAGATAGGGAGAGGCTGGAGGGAAGCAGAGAAATAGAGAGGGCTGAGAGCTGAGGATGTGAACTAAGCTCACTGAGGATATGCATAGCGGGAGGCAGGGCTCGCCCATGCCCAGGGGCACTCTTCAGAGCCAGCAGCAATTCTCAGTTGCCCAGCTGGGTGTGTATGCGTAAAAGGGGTCTGAAACTCAAAAGTAGAACTATGTAAATTTGCAAAGGTGCATTAACTAAAGTACTTTCCAGGAACTATTCAGAGAGCTCATATTTCTCATGTTTAAGAAGTAACATTGCTTTGAGGTAATGGTCAAATAGCAAGAAAGTCACTGGTTAGCTTCAGTTCCTGCACCTTGTCCTGGCTAACATGTAGTCAGAACCTTCAGAATAAGACTTAAAATAAGGCCTTTAGGAAAACTAGATCTTATAGGCAAACTCTATTCATATGCAGTTGTCCCAGGCAGAAAACCCTTTACAGCAAACAAGATTCTTTACCATTTCATTAAGTCAACAAGGACTGAAAGAGCATCATGCCAGGGACACAGCAGTGAACAGGACAGCCGGGTCCCCACCCTGTGGTGTCCAGTCCAATGGGGAGAGAGATGAGCAAAAGGACAATCCCAGTGGCAGGTAGAAAGGCTGTGATTAGGAGGACAAACTGCTGACTGGGGTGGTGGAGGCCAGGGAAGACTTATTGGAGGAGGTGGCAAGTAAATGGAGACGCAGGGCATCAGCCATTGCAGGTGCAGAATAATGTCCAGATGCAAAGAAGTGTCGTGGTTATAAGAGAGTTCTGGCCATAGGAATGGGTATAAAGACCTGAGGCAGGAGGGACCCAGCAGAGGGGCTGTGAGACCAGGTGAGCCAGGCAGTCCATCACTTCTTATTCTACTCCCAGCCCCTGGTAATCACTAGTCTGCTGTCTTTATAGATTTGGCTGCTCTGGACATTTCATACAAATGGCTTCAGATGATACATGGTCTTTTGCCTCTGGCTTCTTTGACTTAGCTAATGTTTTTGTGGTTCATCCACATTGGAGCATGTATCAGCCTTTTGTTCCTTTTTATTACCAAATAGTATTCCATCATGTGGATGGATAGACCACATTTTTTATTTTTATTTTTTATTAATTTTTAAATTAATAAAATTTAGTAAGAAAGGTATAGCTGGCAATGAAGAGGCCAATACAACAAACACATTCTTAACATATGATCATCCCGTTCTACATATATAATCATTAATTCACAACATCATCACGTAGTTGCATATTCATCAACATGATTATTTCCCAGAACATTTGCATCAATTCAGAAAAAGAAAGAAAAAGACAACAGAAAAAATTCATACATACCATACCCCACCCCACCCCCCCACCGACCACCAGTATTTCAATCTACTAAATCCACTTCAACATTTGTTCCCCTTATTTATTTTTATGCCGTATGTTTTACTCGGATAGACGACATTTCGTTTATCCATTCATCAGTCAATGGACATTTGGGTTGTTTCTACTTTTTGGCTGATGTGAATAATGCTATGATGGGCATTTGTGTACAAATCTGTGTGTGAACATGCATTTTCATTTGTCTTGGACGAGTATATCAGAGTGGATGATATATTTATGTTTAACTTTTAAAGAAACTGGCAAAGCAATTTCCAAAGCAGCTGTACCATTTACATCCCCACCAGCAATGTACGAAGATTTCTCCACGTCTTCACCAACCCTTGTAGCTGTCTCTTTTATTCTCGCCATCCTTGTGGGTGTGAAGTGTGATCTTGTTGTGGTTTTGATTTCTGGTTCCCTAATGACTAATGCTGTTGAGCATCTTTTCATGTGATTTTTGGCCCTTTGTATATGTTCTTGGGAGGCACCATTTTTCTTTCCTTTTAAAATTTAATTTGTCATATATAAGGTTTTTATATGGAATTGGTATGCATTGTAACCATTTATATTAAAAGTCAACCAAGTTTTGTGTCTGATGCTCCTTTTATCTATGGTATGGTCAGATGAGTAAAACACATGGATTAAAAATAAATAATGGGGGAACAAATATTAAAATAAATTTAGTAGATTGAAATGCTAGTGATCAATGAAATGGAGTGGTAAGAGATATAAAAAAAATAGGGAAAATAAAGGCTAAAATATATTGGGTAGATGGAAATATTAGCAGTCAATGAGAGGGAGGAGGAAATACTTCCTGGAAGATGGCGGCTTAGTAAGACGCGCGGATCTTAGTTTCTTCTCCAGGACACCTACTAGGGGAGTAGAAACGATACAGAAAGCGCCCAAAGCCACAACAGAGATAAAAAAGACAGCGTACCCCATCCTGGAACGGCTGGCTGGCTGAGAGAAGCAGCTCGGGTGAGATCGCCGAGGCGCGCGGGCCTTACCGGGCGGGGTGGCAAGCGGCCGGAGTTACTCCCTTCCCCCTTCCCGGGCCGGCTGGGAGAATTGGAGAGGCGGTCCCCTGAAACAAAGACGGCTGGCGCCCACACCACGCGCAGCCCCCAGACCAACTGAGAGAGTTGGATCGGAAACCCCCAGGCCGCGGAGAACGGTGACGGGTGGGGGAGGCCCCTTCCAAACCCGTGACTCCCGGGGAACGTGCACTCTCTCGGGCGGGCCGCTGCCGCTGGCGCCCTCCCGCCACGCTTGTTGCCCAGGGCCGACTAGGAAATTCGGACGGGCTCTTTCCCTGGCTGCGGCGACCAGCAACCCTCCCTGCGTTCGGACCCCGGGCCGGCTCAAGCCGTTTCGGCTAGCGAACCCCCCGGACGGCAAGAGTTTTCCAAAGTTTAAGGTCCCACAGCACCTTTTACTGGTGGGACCCGCAGACAAACGTGTGCCACGAGCGCCACCTACTGGGCAGGATAAGAAAAACAGAACCCAGAGATTTCACAGAAAAATATTACAACCTTGCTGGGTCCAACACCAAGAGAAATCTGAATAAATGCCCAGACGCCAGCAGCAGAAGATAACTGTCCACGCTCAAAAGATTGAGAATATGGCCCAGTCAAAGGAACAAACCAATAGCTCAAATGAGACACAAGAGCTGAGACAACTAATCCTGAATATACGAACAGAAATGGAAAACCTCTTCAAAAATGAAATCGATAAATTGAGGGAGGACATGAAGAGGACATGGGCTGAACATAAAGAAGAAATAGAAAAACTGAAAAAACAAATCGCAGAACTTATGGAAGTGAAGGATAAAGTAGCAAACATAGAAAAAATAATGGATAGCTACAATGATAGATTTAAAGAGACAGAAGATAGAATTAGTGATTTGGAGGATGGAACATCTGAATCCCAAAAAGAAACAGAAACTATCGGGAAAAGAATGGAAAAATTTGAACAGGGTATCAGGGAACTCAAGGACAATATGAACCGCACAAATATACGTGTTGTGGGTGTCCCAGAAGGAGAAGAGAAGGGAAAAGGAGGAGAAAAACTAATGGAAGAAATTTTCACTGAAAATTTCCCAACTCTTATGAAAGACCTAAAATTACAGATCCAAGAAGTGCAGCGCACCCCAAAGAGATTAGACCCAAATAGGCGTTCTCCAAGACACTTACTAGTTAGAATGTCAGAGGTCAAAGAGAAAGAGAAGATCTTGAAAGCAGCAAGAGAAAAACAATCCATTACATACAAGGGAAACCCAATAAGACTTTGTGTAGATTTCTCAGCAGAAACCGTGGAAGCTAGAAGACAGTGGGATGATATATTTAAAATACTAAAAGAGAAAAACTGCCAACCAAGACTCCTATATCCAGCAAAATTATCCTTCAAAAATGAGGGAGAAATTAAAACATTCTCAGACAAAAAGTCACTGAAAGAATTTGTGACCAAGAGACCAGCTCTGCAAGAAATACTAAAGGGAGCACTAGAGTCAGATACAAAAAGACAGAAGAGAGAGATATGGAAAAGAGTGTAGAAAGAAGGAAAATCAGATATGATATATATAATACAAAAGGCAAAATGTTAGAGGAAAATATTATCCAAACAGTAATAACACTAAATGTCAATGGACTGAATTCCCCAATCAAAAGACATAGATTGGCAGAATGGATTAAAAAACAGGATCCTTCTATATGCTGTCTACAGGAAACACATCTTAGACCCAAAGATAAACATAGGTTGAAAGTGAAAGGTTGGGAAAAGATATTTCATGCAAATAACAACCAGAAAAGAGCAGGAGTGGCTATACTAATATCCAACAAATTAGACTTCAAATGTAAAACAGTTAAAAGAGACAAAGAAGGACACTATATACTAATAAAAGGAACAATTAAACAAGAAGACATAACAATCATAAATATTTACGCACCGAATCAGAATGCCCCAAAATACGTGAGGAATATACTGCAAACACTGAAAAGGGAAATAGACTCATATACCATAATAGTTGGAGACTTCAACTCACCACTCTCATCAAGGGACAGAACATCTAGACAGAGGATCAACAAAGAAATAGAGAATCTGAATATTACTATAAATGAACTAGACTTAATAGACATTTATAGGACATTACATCCCACAACAGCAGGATACACCTTTTTCTCAAGTGCTCATGGATCATTCTCAAAGATAGACCATATGCTGGGTCACAAAGCAAGTCTTAACAAATTTAAAAAGATTGAAATCTTACACAACACTTTCTCGGACCATAAAGGAATGATGTTGGAAATCAATAATAGGCAGAGTGCCAGAAAATTCACAAATACGTGGAGGCTCAACAACACACTCCTAAACAACGACTGGGTCAAAGAAGAAATTGCAAGAGAAATTAGCAAATACCTCGAGGCGAATGAAAATGAAAACACAACATATCAAAACTTATGGGACGCAGCAAAGGCAGTGCTAAGAGGGAAATTTATTGCTCTAAATGCTTATATCAGAAAAGAAGAAAAGGCAAAAATTCAGGAATTAACTATCCATTTGGAAGAACTGGAGAAAGAACAGCAAACTAACCCCAAAGCAAGCAAAAGGAAAGAAATAACAAAGATTAGAGCACAAATAAATGAAATTGAAAACATGAAAACAATAGAGAAAATCAATAAGGCCAGAAGTTGGTTCTATGAGAAAATCAATAAGATTGATGGGCCCTTAGCAAGATTGACAAAAAGAAGAAGAGAGAGGATGCAAATAAATAAGATCAGAAATGGAAGAGGAGACATAACTACTGACCTCACAGAAATAAAGGAGGTAATAACAGGATACTATGAACAACTTTACGCTAATAAATACAACAATTTAGAGGAAATGGACGGGTTCCTGGAAAGACATGAACAACCAACTTTGACTCAAGAAGACATAGATGACCTCAACAAACCAATCACAAGTAAAGAAATTGAATTAGTCATTCAAAAGCTTCCTAAAAAGAAAAGTCCAGGACCAGATGGCTTCACATGTGAATTCTACCAAACGTTCCAGAAAGAATTAGTACCAATTCTCTTCAAACTCTTCCAAAAAATCGACGTGGAGGGAAAACTACCTAATTCATTCTATGAAGCCAACATCACCCTCATACCAAAACCAGGCAAAGATATTACAAAAAAAGAAAACTACAGACCAATCTCTCTAATGAATACAGATGCAAAAATCCTCAATAAAATTCTAGCAAATCGTATCCAACAACACATTAAAAGAATTATACATCATGACCAAGTAGGATTCATCCCAGGTATGCAAGGATGGTTCAACATAAGAAAATCAATTAATGTAATACACCATATCAACAAATCAAAGCAGAAAAATCACATGATCATCTCAATTGATGCAGAGAAGGCATTCGACAAGATTCAACATCCTTTCCTGTTGAAAACACTTCAAAAGATAGGAATACAAGGGAACTTCCTTAAAATGATAGAGGGAATATATGAAAAACCCACAGCTAATATCATCCTCAATGGGGAAAAATTGAAAACTTTCCCCCTAAGATCAGGAACAAGACAAGGATGTCCACTATCACCACTATTATTCAACATTGTGTTGGAGGTTCTAGCCAGAGCAATTAGACAAGAAAAAGAAATACAAGGCATCAAAATTGGAAAGGAAGAAGTAAAACTATCACTGTTTGCAGACGATATGATACTATACGTCGAAAACCCGGAAAAATCCACAACAAAACTACTAGAGCTAATAAATGAGTACAGCAAAGTAGCAGGTTACAAGATCAACATTCAAAAATCTGTAGCATTTCTATACACTAGTAAGGAACAAGCTGAGGGGGAAATCAAGAAACGAATCCCATTCACAATTGCAACTAAAAGAATAAAATACCTAGGAATAAATTTAACTAAAGAAACAAAAAACCTATATAAAGAAAACTACAAAAAACTGCTAAAAGAAATCACAGAAGACCTAAATAGATGGAAGGGCATACCGTGTTCATGGATTGGAAGACTAAATATAGTTAAGATGTCAATCCTACCTAAATTGATTTACAGATTCAATGCAATACCAATCAAAATCCCAACAACTTATTTTTCAGAAATAGAAAAACCAATAAGCAAATTTATCCGGAAGGGCAGGGTGCCCCGAATTGCTAAAAACATCTTGAGGAAAAAAAACGAAGCTGGAGGTCTCGCGCTGCCTGACTTTAAGGCATATTATGAAGCCACAGTGGTCAAAACAGCATGGTATTGGCATAAAGATAGATATATCGACCAATGGAATCGAATAGAGTGCTCAGATATAGACCCTCTCATCTATGGACATTTGATCTTTGATAAGGCAGTCAAGCCAACTCACCTGGGACAGAACAGTCTCTTCAATAAATGGTGCCTAGAGAACTGGATATCCATATGCAAAAGAATGAAAGAAGACCCATCTCTCACACCCTATACAAAAGTTAACTCAAAATGGATCAAAGATCTAAACATTAGGTCTAAGACCATAAAACAGTTAGAGGAAAATGTAGGGAGATATCTTATGGATCTTACAACTGGAGGCGGTTTTATGGACCTTAAACCTAAAGCAAGAGCACTGAAGAAGGAAATAAATAAATGGGAACTCCTCAAAATTAAACACTTTTGTGCATCAAAGAACTTCATCAAGAAAGTAGAAAGACAGCCTTCACAATGGGAGACAATATTTGGAAATGATATATCAGATAAAGGTCTAGTATCCAGAATTTATAAAGAGATTGTTCATCTCAACAACAAAAAGACAGCCAACCCAATTACAAAATGCGAAAAAGACTTGAACAGACACCTCTCAGAAGAGGAAATACGGATGGCCAAGAGGCACATGAAGAGATGCTCAATGTCCCTGGCCATTAGAGAAATGCAAATCAAAACCACAATGAGATATCATCTCACACCCACCAGAATGGCCATTATCAACAAAACAGAAAATGACAAGTGCTGGAGAGGATGCGGAGAAAGAGGCACACTTATCCACTGTTGGTGGGAATGTCAAAGGGTGCAACCACTGTGGAAGGCAGTTTGGCGGTTCCTCAAAAAGCTGAATATAGAATTGCCATACGACCCAGCAATACCATTGCTAGGTATCTACTCAAAGGACTTAAGGGCAAAGACACAAACGGACATTTGCACACCAATGTTTATAGCAGCATTATTTACAATTGCAAAGAGATGGAAACAGCCAAAATCTCCATCAACAGAAGAGTGGCTAAACAAACTGTGGTATATACATACGATGGAATATTATGCAGCTTTAAGACAAGATAAACTTATGAACCATGTAATAACATGGATGGACCTAGAGAATATTATGCTGAGTGAATCCAGCCAAAAACTAAAGGACAAATACTGTATGGTCCCACTGATGTGAACGGACATTCGAGAATAAACTTGAAATATGTCATTGGTAACAGAGTTCAGCAGGAGTTAGAAACAGGGTAAGACAATGGGTAATTGAAGCTGAAGGGATACAGACTGTGCAACAGGACTAGATACAAAAACTCAAAAATGGACAGCACAATAATACCTAATTGTAAAGTAATCATGTTAAAACACTGAATGAAGCTGCATCTGAGCTATAGGTTTTTGTTTTGTTTTGTGTTGTTTTGTTTTGATTTTACTATTATTACTTTTATTTTTTTCTCTATATTAACATTCTATATCTTTTTCGGTTATGTTGCTAGTTCTTCTAAACCAATGCAAATGTACTAAGAAATGATGATCATGCAGCTATGTGATGATGTTAAGAATTAATGATTGCATGTGTAGAATGGTATGATCTCTAAATGTTGGGTTAATTTCTTTTTTTCTGTTAATTAAAAAAAAAAAGAGAGAAGGGATAATTGGAGATGAAGGGATACAGATGTACAACGGGACTGGATATAAAAACTCAGAAATGGACAGCACAATACTACCCAATTGTAATGCAATTATGTTAAAACACTGAATGAAGCTGCATGTGAGGTATAGGTTTTTTGTTTTTGTTTTTTTTGTTTTTTTTTTTCTTTCTATTATTGTTTTAATTCTTATTCTGTTGTCTTTTTATTTCTTTTTCTAAATCGATGCAAATGTACTAAGAAATGATGAATATGCAACTATGTGATGTTATTAAGAATTACTGATTGTACATGTACATTGAAATGATTTCTAATTGTTTTGTTAATTCTTTTTTTAATTAATAAAAAAAAAAAATACACACACACAAAAAAAAAAATGAGAGGGAGGAGTAAGGGGGTATGGTATGTGTGAGTTTTTTTCTTTTCTTTTTTTATTTCTTTTTCTGAATCAACGCACATGTTCTATGATCATGGTGATGATATTGTGAGTTTTTGATTATATACCAAAAATGGAATGATCATATGGTAAGAATGTTAGTGTTTGTGTGTTGTTATGTTTAAAAAAAAAGAGTCAACCAAGTTTATCTAAAATGTTACCTGGCTTTGTAAGCACATTTGACATTATCAGGAGGCACCATTTTTAAAGGGTGATTTCTGCATTGCTGGTAGAAGATTGTGACTAATTCTGATGGTAAAATTATTTCATCTCCTGTTCCATGAAGCCTTGCCTGATGGCTCTAGTCTACACTGGTCTCTCCTTTCTCTTAGATTTTAAAGTATAATTCAGATTATATCACACCCTGACATTCTCTAAATCTTATTATGGAACTTGGAATGAGCTCGAGCTTCTTTCCCATTTGGCCTCACCCCCCACCAGCTTCTCCTTTACACCGCTGCAGCCTTGGAGAGTGCCATGCTCATCCCTGCCTCAGGATGTTCCCACTACCTGGAATTCTCTTCCCTTGATCTTTGCCTGGCCAGTGCCTTTGGGGCAGCCTGGCTCGCCTTCCGGATTGTTCTCCCAGCTGCTGGGCTTTTACATCCCTCTTCTGTTTTCTCCAAAGCACTGACATTCTCTTAGTCAGGTGTTTGTTTTCTTTTTCACTTTCTCCCTCATGAGAACATCAGCGCCACCAAGGGCTGTCTTGTCCACCACTGTGTCCCCACCCCTGGCGTCAGTCTGGCTTGCAGAAGGCACGAGAAGAATGCTGGTTGGACAGCCAGCTGAACAAGTCTATGACTCATCAGTGAGAGCCTACACCCTCCACTCATGTTGCTTCTGTGGCCCGGGCCTTTGCCGTCATTGCCAGCAAAGATAAGGAAGGACCCGAGGGCAGAGGCGGCCTTCTGTCCTGCAAGCTCAGCAGCACTTGCTGGACACTTGCTAAAATATTTCTGGACAAGGTTTGAGAAGCAGACATCTAGGGCATTGGCAAACCAGGGCGAGGGATGGTTGGAAAAATGGAAGAAATTTAGTCTCAAGAAGAGACGATTTAGGAGTGATGCAAAGTTTTGAAAGGGCCATTAGGTGAGAAGTAGGCTACATAATTGCGTGTGTTTCTGAAGCAGAACAAAGAGCAGTGGGCAGAAGAAATGGGGAGGCAGAGGTTGGTTCAGATTGAGGAGGATCTGTCTGAGCACCTTGTCTTGCTGCAGAATGGCTTGCCTTGTGAGGTAATGACTCCTGTCACAGGGAGAATTCAAGCAGAGGCCAGATGATTACTCCCAGGGAATGTGGTTGAGAGGAGACATGGAGAAGAAGCCTGAAACAGGTGGCTCGTAGGGCATTTCCACCGCTGAGCTTCCAGGAATGCCCTGAGCTAAAGAGCATGTGCTACACTGTTCTGATTTTTAGGCATGACCTAGAATTGTAATCCAGTGCTTCTGGAAAAGGGGAAAGAGCCATTTCTGATCTATATGTCCTCAGGCTGTCAAGGTGTGGGAAGGAATGAGAGCAGTGAGCAAGTGACTTCCTGAGCTCCAGATGACAGGAAGAGGGTAGAGCCAACGTCCATGGTCTTGACAGAGAATTTTCAGTTTTCTTGCTGGTTTGTTTCATATCCAGCTCCTCTGAGGGCAGGGACTTGTTCATCTCATTCCCCCCTACCTCCCTGTGTCTAGAACAGTGTTCTGCATTTAGTAGGTGCTCAGTTTGCACCTGTAGGAAAATCCCAACCCACTTCTGGCTGTGTGATCTTGAGTCAGCTCCTTCATTTCTCTGAGTCTGTTTTCATGCCTCCTACATGGGGATGATGACGTGAGGTTGACAAGCATCCCCACGTGCCTGTGGATAGAAGCAGTGCCCAGCCCGGGTGATGTCCCTAGTATTTTTAGCAGCCCTAACCACACATCTGTTGCCAGCTTCCACCTCTCCATTCCCACTGGGCCCTGGGCAGGCAGTTTCCAGATCCTGCCCACTGGCCCAGCTTCTGGAGCCAGAACCAGATGCTCGTGCCAAGGCTAGGTGAGCACAGGACAGGCAGAGCCTTGGGCTTGGCCGAGGCTGAGTCACAAGCCTACAACCTGGGGTGTGTGTCACAGGGATGGGACACCTACTTCCGGCCCGGAGGAGCCTGGGGCTCATGTCTCACAGGAAGGTGAGATCAAACACAAAAAGGCTTTGAAAAAGAAAGGAAAGGGGAGGACAAGTGGAAATTTTTTACTCAGAGCTGCCTGGACTTCCCTTCAGCTCACGAACCTCAACCAGCCTCCAGCCTGCACCTGGCCCGACCTGGGACTCGCTTGGAATGGGTTTCCCAACTGCACATCCAGCTGGGCCTGCAGGCGTTCCCCCGCCAGGCCATCACACACACTGTTGTTGTCTAGTCTCAGTGCCACAGCTGATGCTATTCCCTAACCTGGCTTGCTCCTCCCCTCCCACCTTCCCCTGCTGAAATCCTGCCCATTCCTAAACCCAGTTAAAACCATTTTCCTTGAGACTTTACACCATCTCTTGGCGCAGTCTTGCTGCCCTCCTTTGCCTACCTCAGGATTTCAGGCCTCAGTGACAGCACATGGCACATGACTTGGCACCCCATACTTACCTGAGGGTATCCCTCATGCCCTTCACCCCCACTCCAGAATCATCCACCCTCCCCACCAGCTTGAATCATTGGTGGTTCTGTGACCTCAAAAACTTCCATATAATCCCACACATATTTATCCAAATGTCTTACAGAGCCCCCATATGTTCTTACAGTTTTGCACCACAGAGTCTGAACACAAGGCCAGCTGCTTAGTTAAAAAGACATCACCACTTTCTCTTGGTAGCACTGAGGATGCTTCTTCATTCCATTTCTGTGGGTTTTTTGTTTGTTTTTTTGGAAGCCTCTGCTTTCCCTCTCTTTCCTCCCAGAAGTGCTGGACACAGGAGGGTCTCAATGAGTGTTTGCTGAATTTCATATTATGCCGGATGCTAGGAGGAGCTTGCAAGGGGCAATGTGGCCTCTGCAGTGAAGGAGTTTGCATGCCAATTATTCAGTGCATGAACAGCCCTAGAGCCCCAGTTTGGGTGGCCGTGGTGGGGCTGGGTAGCCTGCCTCAGGCCTGATGTGGGGTGGAGACCTTCCTGCTTCCCAAGGCCAGGTGGGAAGTGGCTGGACTCAGATCCTGGCCTCAGCCCTCGCCCTTTTGAGCAAGGCTTTTCACTTCTCCGAACCTGGCTTTTCTCATCGGTAAGCCTGGAGGGTATCACTCTTACTTGCTGTTATTGGAAAGATTGAACCTGTTGTACATCAGCTGCCTGGCCCTGGGGGTATCAGTAAATGGTAGCTCTTTCTGGGCATCCCTTCCCCTACTGTTAGGCATAGGCATGGCCCCTATCCCCGTCTCTTGTCACCAGGATGAGAAGGGGAGGCACAGGTACATTAAAAAAACACACACACAACAGAAGTTGCCTAAGTGCAATTTGGCAAAGCCAGCAGGAGATGGATTATAGGAGTGGGCCTTTGCCTTCTCAGAGAGTGGTGCTGCCTTTCCAGAGAGGGAGGGGTGCTTGAGAGGTCTTCCAGGAGGAGGCGGCCCAAGGAGGGTGCCAAGGAGGAGCATCTTTGGGCTGGGAGGGTACATTAGTGGGTGAGGGGGCATCACGAGAGGCCAAAGCAAGGAGGCGAGAGAGGCCCAGCAACTAGAGGGTGAGCGTACTGCATAAGCAAGTGCCTGGAAACGGGCCTCCATGTCCAGCTGCTGAGAGGCCAGTGCTCAGGAAGACCCAGACCTGGCAGACAGGCCAGGACCACAGGCTCAGCTCTCCCCATGTCCATCTTCTTGGGAAACTCAGCCCTGTTGCGGTAGTGCAAGGAGCATGGCTTTGGAGCCAGACAACAGCCATATGGCCTTGGGCAAGTCACTTTGCCTCTCCAAGCCTCAGTTCCCCCAAGTACAAAGCAGCATTGTTGGGAGGAAGCCGTTGTTGCATATAAACCACTGAGCATGCGGCCTGGGACCGTGGAAGACTAGAACTCTAACTAGTACACCGCCCCAGGTGCTTGGTGAAGGTAGACTGCTGGGCTGAGTGAGCCAAGGGGCAAGTGGGTGGCTATCTCCCAGCCTGGTCCTGGGGAGCAACCGGCTCTGGGTGCCAGCTCTCTGCCACACAGCAGGAATGCCATGACCTGTAACTAACCCAGGCCCAGCTTGGTGGGTGGGTGGGCTCCCCTGGTGCCCACATGATATTCCCATCAGCTGTGATGAGCTCACACGCCACCAGATGAAACTCGAACCACGGCTGGAACCAGTTGCACAGAGAATGGTCACAACAGGAAGGGCATGTTGCAAGCCTGCGGGAGGGAGAGTGGATGGGGCCCTGGCTCTGCTGTTTCCTGCAGCCCAGGCCATCCAGGGGCTGCCAGGATTCAGATGGCCAGGGAAAGGCTAAATGAGCACACACCTTTCTCCAGGCCTTGGTTTCAGCCCTGGTGGTCTCTTGGACGTCTCCCCTGAGGCCATGGAGGAGCTGCTACCCCTGAACTTGTTCTTAAACTGTAAGGAGGGCTTTGCCCATGGCCTTCCAGAACCTTCCTGTTCCTCTGGCCTCCAGTCCTTCATTCCCATTGCCCCCATTGCCGCCTCCTCAAAACTGCCCTTCTAAACAATGCTTGGGCCCCTCTCCAAGCTGGCTCACGGTGGGTGTCGTCTGCTTCCCCCACCCAGCACTGATTGCTGGAAGGTAGAGCATGTGGATTTTTCCTTTACCTAGACTGATACCCGGCATTATGTGTCTACTGAGTTAGGGAGAGAGACGGGGTTGGAGGAGGGAACCAGCCCTGAATTTGAGAAGTATCTCTGCCCCAGACTTTCTGAGTCTCAGCTGCCTCACCTTGGAAGGAGAGCAGGACTCACTCTTCATCCTTTGGGGTTTTCCACTGGTCTTGAATGCTCCATGCAGCCTCCTCCCACCACCCTCTCATGCTTGTCTCCCCTCACCCTGCCCCCCCTTCCCCAAACACTGTACTTTGGTGCTAAATCTTTGTTCTTTACACCTTGAACGTTCTGATCACCCACTGTGATCTACTCTCTAACGTTCATGCACCTGAAGAAGGAAAAGGTATTCCTTCGTCACACACTGCTGAGCACCTGCCGCCTGGCATACACAGCTCTAGTTCAGATGATTCCAGACCTTCAGTAACTCATGCTCTCAGCCTCTGGATTGGACCTACCATGTGCTGCCCAGAATCCAGAGGGAAGAGAAGGCGGGCGGTCACGGACAGTCCACCAGGCAGGGGAGCTGCCTGAACTTGTCTGGAGTTAGCTTCTCTCCCACCCGTGTCCCTAGTGGGGCTGTTTGGATTGCAGTGTGGGTCCTGAGGCGTCTCCGACTTGGTTGGAGGCCCCTGTAGAGGGAGAACAGGGTGCAGGGAATGAGGCGGGGCAGGAGTGGAGGCTGGGAGGAGGCCAGGGCCCACCGAGGGCCGTGGGAGTGGGTGCACAAGCAGCAGGGTGGGGTGTCCTGTGGGAAGGCACCTGCATTCCTGCATGGGTAATAATGCAATCCAGGCGGGCGCTAACCTGAGCTGAAAGCCCACGTTCCCTGAAACAGGAACTCGGTGACAGTTCCTCCTGGGGCTGGGAGAGTAGTGGAGGGAAAGGGGGAGAGAGTCAGCGTTTCCAATCCAGGCTGGCTGGGCACCTCACTTGCTCACTGTCCCCCTTGTGAAGACCTAGAGCTGGTTCTGGGGAGCAGGGTGATGTTGGCCAAAAACTAGTCTTTGTCAAGAGGCCATTACCACTCACCAAGCACTGAATTTACTGATGTGACCACATTTTATTACTCAACAGCCACCTTCTGAAGTAGGGATGGAGTGACTTATCCCAAAGCACATGGCTTGTAAGGTATGTGTTGGGCAATTCAAATTCAGGTTTGTCTCGGGCCTGGAAGGAGGGGATGTCAGCTAAACTCTTGGGCGCAGGTTCATGGCACAAACTTGATACTTTAACAAATTTTTTAAAAATAATTTTGTTCATTTCCTAACCACACCCCCTCCAGTATAAAATGTATCCATGCTTATTATCGAATATTTGGAATATATAAAAAAGTAGAAAGAAAAAAAGTCCCCCATGAGCTTACCCCTGTTGATTTGTCAGTGTGTTTCCGAAGAGGCAGTTTGGGGAGGAGAGCCGGGCTCTCCAGCCAGCTCTGATGTGGACCCTCAGCCAATTCCAGCACTACTCTGTGCCTTGCCTGTGATGTGGGGATCTAGGAAAGATAGCACCCACCTCATAGGGTTTCTGTGAAGGGGTCACATGGGAAAAGGGCCTGGCTCCTCATTGTCACTCAGTAAATATTATATATTATTTCTTGTATCCTTTGTTTTGCATTTAAAAAAGATTATATATGTGTTGATGTGTGTACACAATTTTGTATTCTGCTTTTTTCGTTGCTTCTGTATCATTAAATATTTTTACATACATTATTTTAACTGGCTGCATATAAGTAAACCATTTACCATACTTTTCTTAACTACTCTGTTGCCCACTTTTGCCTATGTTTAGAAGGCCTTTTATTTATTTATTTATTTAAAAAAATTTTTTTTTACATGGGCAGGCACCAGGAACTGAACCTGGGTCTCTGGCATGGCAGGTGAGAACTCTGCCACTGAGCCACTATTACCCGCCCCGTTTTATTTATTTTTGTAAACTTTTTTTATTGTACAATATAGCATATATACAGTATGCTTATATACAAATGCTTCCCTTTTTGGTCGGGAAGGTGTTGTTGATCCCATGGTGCCAGGTGCCAGGGCCAGACTCATTCAAACATTTATTAAAATAAACATATTTTTATTATATAATGTTCTAGTTTGCTAGCTGCCAGAATGCAACACACCAGAGACGGATTGGCTTTTAATAAAAGGGGATTTATTTTGTTGGTTCTTCAGAGGAAAGGCAGCTAACTTTCCACTGAGGTTCTTTCTTACGTGGAAGGCACAGGATGGTCTCTGCTGGTCTTCTCTCCAGGCCCCTGGGTTCCAACAACTTTCCCCGGGGTGACTTCTTTCTGCATCTCCAAAGGCCTGGGCTGAGCTGCTAGTGCTGAGATGAGGAATGCCGAGCTGCTTAGCTGTGCTACATTGTGTTCTCTCATTTAAGCACCAGCCAATTAAGTCAAACATCACTCATTGCAGCAGACACACCTCCTAGCTGACTGCAGATGTAATTAGCAACAGATGAGGTTCACGTACCATTGGCTTATGTCGCAGCAACAGGACTAGGTATGCTCACCTGGCCAAGTTGACAACTGAATCTAACTACCACATATAATATAGCATATATGTGAAGCAAAGAACGAAAAAAGCAAGTATTTTGAAAGCCCACTTCAACAAGTAGTTACAGGACAGATCCCAGAGTTTTTCATGGGCTACCATTCCACTATCTCAGATTTTTCTTTCTTGCTGCTCCAAAACACTGGAGGCTAGAAGGAATATTAATATAGTGATTGAGCAGCTATACTCATTTGTTAAATCCTATTTTCTCTGTTATACCTTCTCTTTCTCCTTTAATCCTCCTCACAATCTATAGGGATCTTTGGGGAATGCCTGTTCTGACTTTTTCATGGTGAGAAGGGGTGTCGACACTACAGGATAGGGGGGTATAATTCATTGATAATCCTGGAGAAGCTGGTCCCTCTGAGTTTCAGGATTTATCTGACCTAGAAACCCTCTGGAAATTGTATGTTCCAGGAAGGCAAACCTAGTGCAGGAAACATTTATAGGCTCTCGATACCAACCCTAGGTGTTCTTAAGAGTCAACAGGCGCATTGCTTCTCGGCCTTTTGGCTAAGATCAAGTATAGTATCTGTTGTTATCAATTTGATATTTGATAAGTCCTCTATCTGAGGACAATATATTAAATGGATTTTTGGAGCAGGGAGATGGAATAGGAGCTTGCTCCATCCATTCCACGCATCGACCTGGTATTGCAGTACTTCCAGGAACGGTGTACCCCCCTCGGGGTAATAATAAATGTATAAAAAATCAGAAAAAAAAAAAAGAGTCAACAGGCGTGATGTTGATTGGGGTTTAGCAAACCATGGCGATTAGTACTATCTAACTGAATAGAGCAGCCTCCAGAATAGCCTCTTGACTCTATTTGATCCCTCTTGGCCACTGATGCCTTATTTTATTACATTTCTTCTCCCCTTTTTGGTCGGGAAGATGTTATTAATCCCATGGTGCCAGGGCCTGACTCATCCCAGGGAGTCAGGCCCCACGTTGTCAGGGAGAGTTTCACCCTGAATGGCTTGTACCACAGAGTCAGGAGGGCAATGATTTTCCTTGCAGGCTTGGGCTTAGAGTGACAGAGCAACAAAAAAGACTTCCTGGAAGCCAGTCGTAGGCCTTGTTACAGGTAGACTTAGCTTCTCCCCTAAAGAAATGTTTCATAAGAACAAGCCTCAAAATCCAGGCCTATTTTCTTGGGAGTTCCCAGTGGTTGAGAGGGCACCTGGGATTTCCCAGATGGGAAAGTTGAATAGTTCAATTTATTGTTTTTCTTTTTTTTCTTTTGAATCCTCAGGGTACTCTACCAACTCTTTTTTAATTTTTAAAGATTTTAAAAGGTTTATATTTTAATTAGGTTATAATAAACAGTATACCAAACATTCAATATAATGAATGCAATAATGAAGTAACTAACAAACTGAAAGGGAAGGGCTAGGAGAGAGAGCACTCCACTATTCTTTTAAGTTGATGTGGGAAAATGTGACGGAGTGGGTTTGTAGGACAGATGTGATTTTCACAATGGATATTGCAGAGAAGCCATTCCAGATTCCACCAATTCTTTTTAATGATCAGCCCACTGTAGTCTGAGATGTATCCTGGTATTACATTAAACTATAGAGAATTACAAGGCCTCGTTCCTGTTCTGGACTCCAGGAGTTTGGGCTGTTTAAATGAGCTATCCAGACAAGTTGATTTAGATTGTTACAGAAAATTTAGGTTCTAGACATAGTAAACTTCTTTGCCTTTGATTTCATACAGTAGGCGAAGGTCTAGAGTACACACACTATCAGCTTTTACCCTGCATTCTAATTTACCTTAGACCCAGCCAGTTTGGCTTTGTTTTAAACTCTAATTGAGGCCTGATCTCTTTTTCGATTACTTTAGCTGTTTTTATGTATAGCTGTGCTAACTTTCAGGGCTCCATTTCTGGGACCTAGGTTTCACAGAGCTACTCAAAGTTCCAAGGAAACACCAACTGATGCACATATAGCTCAGTGTCTCAGAATCTAGAAATACACTTACAACTTCAGACCAAATGTGGCTGCTATAAGGGCCCACAATCTAGGCTCCCATTTTTTAATAAGTATTTTCTGAGAGAGACCATAGCATAGTTTTTCTGTTGTTTCTGGCTTATTTTGCACAACACATTGTCCCCAAGGTTTATTCAGTTTGTCATGTGCCCCTCGACATCCCTCTTTACTGTATCAGCACCAAATTCCGTCATATAAATGTATCACAGTTTACCATTCTGCTTCTCAGTCATTGAAACCTTCAGCTCCCTCCATCTATTGGGTATTGTGAATAATGTCCAAAATAAACAAACCATGTTTTTCAGTATCCTCTCTTGGTTGTGCAAACAGCAGTACTCTCAAGTTTAGACAATTTTCACTGGTCTATAATGACAAAGAATAGGAAAACGTAACATCACCATAACATAGCGAATCAAAACTATCCCTTATCATTTCCCCTCCACCACCTCCAGTTAGTCCCCACTGGTAGTACTATGGTACTGTAGAAGGCTTTTTATTATACAGTGAAACAAGGAAATAGAAAATTCAGCTACAACAAACATGGACCCTGGGTGAGCACTTCTACCCTGGGCTGGACAGAGGTGACAGGATGGAGAGGAGCAAATTTAGAAGACAGCCACACGTGTTCTTTTGTTTATTCATCCCAAACATTCCCTGAATGCCTCGTCTGCCCCAGGCCATGCTTTCAGGACATAGAGGGGACAAGACGCACTCCTGGCCTTGATGGGGAAGCAGACACACTCACATGACAGCAATGCAGTGTGACAGAAATTGCTCAATGCTGGTAGAGTCCTAGCGAGGGGCAGAGAAGAATTCCTGGAGGAGGTGACTCCTGAGCAGAGTCTTGAGTTAGCCTATAGGAGTTGGTTAACCAACAGGGTTTGAGCGAGAGCCTTCCTGGCCCAGAGGTGAGAGAAGCCTTGGTGAACTTGGAGGGAAGGGTGGGGAAGCAGTTTAGGGTGATTGGCACATGTGGTGCTTTTTTTTTTTTTTTTAAACATGGTTTATAGATGGCTTTTTTTTAAAAGCAGTTTTACTGAGATATGTTCACATGCCTTATGATCTATCCAAAGTATACAATCATTGGTTCACAATATCATCAAATAGTTGTGCATTCATTGCCACAGTCAATTTTAGAACATTTTTATTAGTTCAAAAAAAGAAAGAAAAGTTAAAAAAACACCCAAAACATCCCAGACCCCTATCCCCCCACCATTATTTTTTTTTAATCTTTATTTTATTATTCATCTACCCATACACTGGACAAAGGAAGTGTTAGTCACAGGGTTTTTATAATCAAAAGGTAACACAGTAAAAGTTATATAGTTATACAATCATTATCAAAGATCAAAGCTGTGGGATTACAGTTCAACAATTTCAGGTATTTCTTTCTAGCTATTCTAATATACTAGAAGCTAAAAAGAAATATTTAGATAATGAGTCAGCTATTATATAGACAAGGAACAGAAAGTGTCTGCAAAGAAGAGGTCTCTGTGAGTGGACTGTTTTGCTGAGTTGATCAGACAGAAGCTAAGACTTTATTTCATAATTCCACAGCGTTGTCAAACTCAGCAGTGAGCACTGCACAGGGGGTGGCAGGGAAGCAGGGGGGAGCATGACTAGCCCTGCTGTCCAGGGGTTTTGAGTCTAGAGCAGTGGCTCTCAAGTGGGGGCAATTTTGTAATGTCTGGGGACATTTATGGTTGTCTCAGCTGGGTGCATGTTGATGGTGGGGGGTGGGTGCTGCTAGTGTGTAGAGGCCAGGGATGCTGCTAAATATCCTACAATGCAGGACAAACTCCTCGCAGCAGAAGTTTCTCAGTCTCGATAGCGTTGAAGTTGAGAAACTTTGTTCTAGAAGGGGTACTAGAATTTAACAAAAGGGCTTCCCAAAGGTATCATCACAAACCGTGACAAATTTCAGGAAAGAAAAGTACAGGGAGTCTCTGAGTCTGCCACCAAGTCCCAGACTTGAGTAGTTGGAAAAAAAGAAGATAAAGTGGGCCTGTGTCACTTTGATTTCTCTTCCTCCTTTCTTCTGACACCAGGAAGTGACTCGGACCCAATTAAATATTTAACCAGAAAATGGAGGTGTCTGTGGGCTTCTTACACTACAGTTGTAGTGGTGGCATCAAGCTATGTATAGGTATACTAAGTTTTTTAGTATCATGTTTTCTAAAAGAGTTTCTAAAAGAGTTGGCCTCGGGCCCACTGCCACCCAAAGTCAATATGCTGTGTTTACATCATATGGACAAGGTCTCCCTCCAAGTGGGCAAAGTTCCTCGGCAGGTTCTTGAACTACATATGGCTTGGACAGAACTGTTCCCCTGTGATTTTGCACGTATGCTAAGTTCTGATACTTCTTATTTAACTTTCACTAGGCAGAAAAGCTCATGGGTGGGGTTCAGGATTACAGTGTAGTAACTCAAACTCAACAGATCTCTACAAGCATTTGGCAGGAGAAAGCTTCATTCCAACATACATCTAGAAATGTGCTCTTCTGGCTGTGACAGTTAATGCTGTGGTGTTTCCAAAATATTAATAGTTGGTGTGGAGCAATACTGTATGTCTGATTTTTTTTAGTATCATGTTTTCTAAAAGAGTTAATTTTTAAAAAAATTAGCATCTGGTTTTAGCCTGTATTCAGGAAATCCGGATTCACAGAGTAGTAGTTGCAAATCTGGTTTTACAATCGCAGGATGCCTTTTTCACTGATCTGTTCTGGGAGCTTGAAAAAGAGTAAGATGATACTTCTATTCTGAATGGAGACCCTGTTGGCCAGCTGTACCTCCTTGTCCTCCTGCATGGTAGAGAACCAGGACAGGATTCCTGAGATAGTTTGTCCTCATCAGGTGCTAAAAATACTTCAAAATATCACATAATTTTATGTATCACATAATTTTATGAATATTTGGAGGTATTATTTTGTAAAAGTCTGGGTATTATTAGGTATTTATTCAAAGTTTCAAAACAGTCATTTTATGTATCAGTTTTCCTGCTGACACTTATTCCATGTGAGCCCAGCAGTTGGTGTACTTGCTGGTACAATTTTATGTGAGCAGACGTGCGCAGGCCAGTACAGAACAAAAGGAAACAAAGCAAGAAAGGCCAGGGTAATTGAGCCTTGATCGATGATACATTTATAAGGAATTCAGATCTCTACAAGCACTTGGCAGGAGAAAGCTTCATTCCAACATACATCTAGAAATGTGCTCTTCTGGCTGTGACAGTTAATGCTGTAGTGTTTCCAAAATATTAATAGTTGGTGTGGAGCAATACTGTATGTCTGATTTTTTTAGTATCATGTTTTCTAAAAGAGTTAACATATCCTGAGAATTTTTACAAAATGTGTAGGGTCCCATGGAACACACTGGGGAACCACTCATGGCCCATTGAGCACACGCTAAATGCCAGATCCCACCTGAACAGCATCAGAGGTAATAAGTCATTAATCTCACAGCGACCCTCAGCACTAGCACCCATTTTACAGCTGAGAAGACTGAGGCCTGGGTGGTGAAATAACTTGCCGGGGTCACACTTCCACTGTATATCCCTCGGCTTCTCCTTATGCCTTCAGCGTTTGGGCCAAATGGAACCATACAGTCTTCCTGGAGAGCAGGATTTCTTGCCTCTGGGCCTTTGCTCTCACTGCTTCCATCCACCTTGGCTCTGTAAATAGCCTTTAAGAGCCCTCCTCAACCAGACTGGAGGGTTTCTCATTCTTGGTGGAGCATAGCTGTCCATCGGTGGGGAGGATTCTGCTCGTTTCACCTTTTCTGGATTCAACTTCCTTCTGGATCTTCTCAGGGGTGCAAAAGCCCTTCAGTGCAGACTCAGGTCCATCCCTCTCTGAACCCCCAACCCTGCCAGGCACATCCGAAGCATTGGAATTAATTTTGGGGTGACTATGTGTGACAGAGTTTTGTTTTTTTGAAAATACATATATCACTGTACTACATAGACTGTTTTACTAGCAATATGACTGTCTGGGAGTTTTTTCTATGTCTATTTTTATTTTTGGAGAATGTTCTGCCCCATGTGAAACTATGTCTTAATATGGATTGTTTATCCAGGCTGACAAAGTACTAATTTGATCAGCTTCGGTCTCAGATAATTCTGTGGTAATGGGCACATTTTGTGGAAGTAGAGAGCAAAACAGCAGCTGATAAATCGTGACCACAGGTTAGCTGCTCTGTGACAGAGCAATCACAACTGTGCGCCCAGAAATGTTCTCCTTGCCTCTATGTGCCCCGTTGCAGTTATCCTCACCACAACTGCAACTCACAAGTGAGGATGCAGAGGTGCAGAGAGTTGCAGTGACTCGCCCAGGGCCTCTCAGCTGGGAAGGGGCGAAGGTGGGATTGGGCTGCAGGACAGTCTGAGTATGACTGAGAGTGGACTGCAATCTCGGGGAATGTTTGTGGGGACAAAAGTTGATGTGGTTGCAGCTGGCACAGGGCAGCTGTCTTTGGAAAAATACCTCGATAAGCTATAGGGACGGAGGGTGAGACACAATGAGTTCAGTCAACAGTGTCAAACGGCATGAGAAAATGAGAGGAATTTTGTTTTTCTCCTGAGAAGGAGGTGAGAAAAAAAGAGAGGAGAGAGAAAAGAGCCAAAGGCATGAGAAGAGGTGAGCGTGATGCCTGGGTCATGTGACTAGTTGGGGACTCTTGGGGCCAGAAGACCAGAAGGCCCATGATCCCTGCTATACTCCCAGGTGCCTGGTATGAAGGGGAATTTGGTGAGTATAAATGCAATTGAAGGAAGGAAAATGACTAGGAACAGCAAGGATGCCAAGAGTTGGAGGCTTGAAGCAGAGGGGACCCAGATCTGGGGAAGGACTATGCATCTTTACAGGAGATGGAAAATGTGTGGTCAGAATTTATCCAGACTCCAGGGGGCTGGGAGACTCTACTGGATGGCTGGATTCTGCACATTTGGTCCAGAGGTGTGTTGGTTGGCAGAGTGAGTTCTTGAGTCTGGGAGTCCTGGACAACGGGCAGGGACCTCTTGGTAGTGGTTTGTCCTGGTGTGACATGTTGATGCCTTTCTTTCCTTCCTTTTTCTCAATTATTATCGTACAGATACTGTAACAGAACAAACAGTTTAGAAAGCAAAAACAAAAACAATTTGTGGACTCTCTTCCAGTCCCTATCCATGATACGAGATAATACAGATATAATTGTATATATAATATGTAATAGCATAACATAACACAGTATAATATATATAATGTAGGTTATAATTGCACCTCAACAGGTGCAATTATAGAGTTTCCGTTACTTGGTATCCACCTTTTCTTTTAACATGGTAGTTTAAGCATTTTCCCATATTGCTACATCATTCTCATTACCATTCTCCAAGTGGTGATGTGGAGCAGCCTCCGGTCAGGCTGGCCTGGGTTGCCAACCCTGCTCTGCTGTTTATTCTCTTTACCTGGGTCATCTCCCAGCAAGTTCCTCAGCCTCAGTTTCCTAGCCCCCCTCATGCGCATCCTTGTATCCTCATCTGCCGTACTACACAGAGCAAGGCATGGAAAGAGCTCAGAACAGTGCTTAGTCAGTGGCAGCTACTACTTCCTGTCATTTTTTCTTCTTTCTGTAGAATGGGCTAACACTATCAAGCAAGGTTATTGTAAGAATGAAAGGTAATGTAGGTACGATGCCTGGAGCCCTGGGATCCGTCGGCACACACACTCACACTCTCACACACGCCCACGCCCTCCTCTCAGCTAAGCGGGCTCAGTGCCACAGACTTGGGGCGCGAGTCCCACGAAGCTCTGAAGACACTGAATTCTTCGAGCCCCCGCCGAACTGAGGACACTTTCAGAAAGCCCACCTTCCCTGAACACCCTCTCAGGTGTTCCCCTGAGGCCGGGGCCGTGGTCCCCGCCTCGCAAGACTCCCGCCTGAGGGAGGAAGCCCTTCTGACCACCGCCTCGGAGGGACTCGCGTAGTTTGACCCAGCTGGCCTCTCAACGGGTGAAGCGACGCTCCCCCTTGATTGACAGGGCCATTCGCCAATGCGCGCCCTGGGGATTTCCCTTTTGCGCGCTAGGGGCGTGCCGCCTTCACGCTCCTCGTAGTTCTCCTGGCCCAATCAAGGTTGCCGAAGAGGCTATGGGGCGGGGCTCATTGCCCGGCAGCCAATGGGGAGGGCGCGGCAGGGACTGAGCGCTGGGGCTGGCGCCAGAAGCGGCCGCGGCGGGGCGGCACTGGGTTGGGCTGGACTGCGCGGCCGGAGCTAGGGCAGGAGTCGGGGCCGGAGCCGGAGCCGGAGCCGGGGCTACACACGGCGTCGCGGTGGGAGCAGGGTACGCGGCGACCCGGAAGGCGAGCGGCGGCCGAGGTGAGGGGCGCGCCGCGACGGTTGGGGCGCGGGCGGAACGCTGGGACAATGGGGGGCGGCAGGGCCCGTGCCCGTCAGGGCCGCTGCGCCGGGGCCGAACCCTGCCTACGAGGGAGCCGCCTCGGCCCGCGCAGCCGGGAGCCGAAACTTCCTGTTTCCGTGGGGAGGGGGCGTGGGGCCAGGGGTGAGAGGGGGCTCGTGGAGAGAAGGCCTCTTGGGGGAATCTGGAGGGCACTTGGGGTGGCGTGAGGACTGGGTGCGAGGCGCCGGGGCACAGGGGCGCGGGGCTGGAGGAGAGCGGCCTCGACGGGAGCAGACAAGGTCTCCGGGTGGGGGGGCTTTTCGGAGAGAGAGGCGCCGTCACGGGGTTAGAGGGCCGCTGGTGGGAGCGTTGGAGGCAGCCGCACGGGTGGTGATGGTGGGGGTCGACTTCAGGCGGGCACGGTTTCTGGGAAAGCCGGGGATCCGTGGGGTGTAGAGGTTCACTGGGGAGACGAGGGTCAGCGAGAATGCTCCAGCGATGGAGGAGGGGTGTGGCTGGCGCGCGCCAGTCCGAGGACAGGGCTTGCTTCAGGGGTGGTGCGGAGGGAAAGTGGGGGGCTGGAGGGAAAGAGCAGGCGGGACGCCATCTGCAGATGCGCTTATTTGGGGGCGCTTTGCCCTCCATTTGCCCTCCATTTCCTTCCTTCCCACTCTCCCTCTCCCTAGCTTGGCTGTCTGTGTGTTTGTGGAGAGGCGGGGGTAGGGGTGGGAGTGGGGGCACAACCCTTCCTTGTGAGTATATCCCGGGGTCAGGGGACAGGGAGGAAAGAGGCTGGCGAAGTTTGCCTGTTTGACCCTCGGAGTTTTCCCAGCCTGGCATTGAATCACAAGAAATGTGAGCTCCCTGCCTTCTCCAGGGCTGGATGGTGACTGGAGAGGTAGCGATTTCTGCTACCGAATTTCAGTGATTTATTGGGTTTTGGCTCCACGGGAGAAGACTGGTTTTCTCTTCAGGAGTTGGGTAGGGGAGCATAGCAGTGCAGACTTCTTTGGGCCTCTAAGGTGAACAAACCCTGAGGATGCTGCCCTCGGGTTTGGTGCTTGAGGGAAGGTGGCCCTCAGACAGGGTGTGTGCACCATTCCTGGGTCTTTTCTTCTCTCCATTTACCCCGATTGTCCTGTCCTTGGCCATCAAGGTGGGTAGGCAGGTTACAGTCTCCATGGGTACCCATTATACTGTTTATTAAGCACTCCATGGATGTCCTGATGAAAATCAAGAGACCAGCTCAAAGGATTTAAACCTGAACTGCAGACTAG
This sequence comes from Tamandua tetradactyla, assembly GCF_023851605.1. NCBI lineage: Eukaryota > Metazoa > Chordata > Mammalia > Pilosa > Myrmecophagidae > Tamandua > Tamandua tetradactyla. The sequence goes on along the minus strand of NC_135333.1, from coordinate 36,685,739 downwards.
TGAGTTCTCACCTTCCTTCTTCTTCTGTGATTCCTCACTGCAGTTATTCCAATAAACCAAAATTCTATTTTAACCATCCCAGAATTACTGGGTTGGAACCTAGGACAAGCTGGCCTGAAACATTCTTATTCTACTTGATTCACAAGCCTGCCTGCAGCCTCCTTCTGGAGGAACTGGGTAGGTGCCAGCACAACGTGGATTTCTCTCAATTCACATGGAAAGCTCTCACCCGTGTGCCTTTGAACTTAATTCTAGAGTTTGGCAAACTCCCTGGTGAGGCTGTGCTAGTTGAGATAGGCCACTACATGAAAAACTTTTCTGTGGTGTTTTTTTTTTCTTTTGACGATTATCTTGAAGCTTTAAAGAAACTGGCCAGTAGGTGGATGATATTTATTACTTGGGAAAGTAACTGAACACAGGAGTAGTGAGATGAGCGATTTAGTCTGAGCCCCTTATTCACTTGTGTTGAGATGAATAAAAATTCATTTGAATAATAATGGCTTTCTTAGGCCATGCTGTTTTGAGAATTGTAACTTTATTATTTTTGGTGTAAAATGTATAAAAACTCATAATGTTTAAATAATTTGAAAGTTAGCATATGTAGGAAACAGCATCTAGGTTTTCAGTATGGCCTGCTGCTGGGAGATAAGGTTGGCTTTCTCCTATGGATCCAGATCTCCAATGGCCAGGACATTTCTGGAGGGGGAGCAGAGGGGCATTTGTCCTTAACTTTCTGGTTTCTTCTCTGTTCATTTCTCTGTTCACTTGCTGGTTGACCAAGTTAAGGGTATGATGCTGAGGCTCCCTTCTTCTGAAGGGATCTTCAACTGATGGTTATGGAACATCGAAAAGGTCACATAGATTCTTTAGTAATAACAATGGCACCTTGTGCTCAGAGATCCCAGTAGCATTTACCATAGTACTCTTTGGGTACCCCACCCAGACCAACGGGATGACTCAGGCCTGCCTTATCTTCCATCAGATTGTAATGGAGGCTTTCCCCAAGGTCACCCTGAAGATTATGGGGGGAATGTCCACATTCACATGAGTGATAGTGCCAGCTCAGTTCTTTTCCAGTTAGGTGGTTTGGAACTGCATCTGCATACCTGCAGGCAGCATAGCAGTGCCTTAGTTTCTAAGTGTGCGTCCACTGGGAAGTCCATTTTCTGTTCCACGGTGGTAGCTGATGACCTGGGCCGTGCCTGGAAGCTGACTTAGGGCAGCTGCAGATACTGTAAAGGGCCCAAACAGTGGTGGTCACTGAGGTAGCTGTGTAGAAATTCCGTCTGATTTTTAGTAATGAGATGATTATGCGATTTCCATTGATTGGAGACATCCTTAAAAGAAGGATTCTCAAAATATTTTGTGTAGTGCAACATTTTTGGCACAGTTGTATAGCGCCAGAGGTAACATAAGGGACAGCCATCTGAGTGAGCACATTTTGGTATTTTGATTAAAAACACACATATACAATAGAAATCTTCTGAACTTGTGTTTTTATTCATGATTGCATGTTTATCTGCTTGCTTAATTATACTAACAGAGAACCATGTAATCTTATTTTCTAGTTCCCTAGAATAAAGTCTTTTAAAAAAATTTTCAATATTAAAAGATCATTTGGGATACTAATTTTAAGCCCCAGAAAGTCATTGCATATTCAGAGAATATGCAAATTTGTAGAGGCAGAAAGTAGAGTAGAGGTTACTAGGGGTGAGGGGCAGGGATAATGGGAAAGTAATGCACAATGAATGTAGGATTTCTGTTTGGGGTGAAGGGAAAGTTATGGTAATGGATGCAGTGAGGGTACTGCAGCGTGGTGAGTGTGACTAGTCCCACTGAATGATGTGCTTGGAAAGGGTTGGGGTGGGAAGATTTATGTTATATATATTCCCACATTTAAAAAAAAAAGACAAGGAAACTAAAGAGATGATGACAGCTCAGTGATACTGGATGGGATCTAAAACTGGAGGACAAAACTGCACTGTTTGGACATAAATAAAAATGGGACTATAGACTGTAAGCTTTAAATCAAATTTCTTGGGCTTGATAACTGCCCTTAAGGTAATTACATAAATGAATATCCTTATTCATAGGAAATGTACATAGAAGTATTATTTGTTTAAGAAGTGTGATGTGTGAAATGTACTCTCAAATGTTCAGAAAATAGATAGATGGATGATAGAATGATATACGAAAGCTAGCAAAATGTGGAATTGGTAGATCTGGGTATCTGGGGTTGGGGAGGGGGTATGGTGGAGTTTTCTGGGGTGTGTTTTATTTTTGCAGTTGACTGTAAATTTGAAATTACTTCAAAATAAAAAGTAAAAACAAAAAAATCATTTGTGTTCATTCGGCTCCAGGTAGTTAACTAGGTACAGATGAGACTATAGAAATGAAAAAAATAGCTGTCTCACCTGTTAAGGACCTCAGCAAGAAACCTTAAAAAGGAAGAATGAAGACAGAAACTCTGCTGAACTTTGGAAACCATTTGTGCAATAGCATGTATAACATACTATTTGGCTAAATGAAATTTATCTGATTTTTTTTTCCTCCCCCAAAATACGGAATGGTAGAGTAGGAGCTGCATGAGTGAGGTCTTAGAATTCCTGGCCTCTTGTCCAGCCTTTCCCTGATTAACTCTGAGGGCTAGGAGAATCCACATGTCTCTTAGCCTCTCAGTTTTCATATCTGTAACATGAGGGGCTTAACAGTTCTTTATCTTTTGTGATGCTGATAAGAACGATGGATGCTTTCCCAAAAGCACACATGTGGGTGGCTTCAGGGACCTGGACCCCAATAAGAGCCCCTGTATCATCCCATCACTAAGCTCCCGCCTGCCCCGGATAGTCTTTTTTTTTTTTTTTTTTTTTTTTAACTTTTTCTTATTGTGTAGTAGAACATATATAGAAAGCAAAGAAGTAAAAAAGCAATAGTTTTCAAAGCACTCTTCAAAAAGTAGTTACAGGATAGATCCCAGAGTTTGTCACGGGCTACCATATGATCCTCTCATATTTTCCCTTCTAGAATATAGGAGGCTAGAGGGCTTAAATACTTTTTTATCATCCCAGTCAGCTTTTTTCCTTCTTTTTTTTTTTTGTGTGTACAATAGTATATATACAAAAAAGCTATAAATTTCTAAGCACAGCACCACCAATTAGTTGTAGAACATATTTCAGACTTTGACACGGGTTACAATTTCACAGTTTTAGGTTTTTACTTCTAGCTGCTCTAAAATACTGGAGACTAAAAGATGTATCAATTTAATGATTCAGCATTCATATTCATTTGTTAAGTCCTGTCTTCTATGTGCCCTGGATATTCTATAATCCTATTTTCACAGTCACCAGTGGTCTAATAATAATGGTGACTTACTTATATGGAGTGCATATTCCAAACCATTTTCACCTTTTATTTTTTGTCCTTACAGTAATTTTGTGCAATGTGGGTGGTGACGGATGTTCCTTTTTGTGATGAAGTAGGGAGTACCAGGCCTGGCCAGCACTTTTATGGGATCACACAGTCCAAGGCTTGTCCTGGGACCAGAACCTGCTTCTCATTGCCAGCTTGGGGTTTTTCCATTAGGTCCTGCTTTCTTGGTGGCTGTCATTGAGAGTTATAATTGGCAGTGTAAATATCCCAGAATGTCACTTGCAGAGGAAACGACTTATTCATCTCCTGAAAGGGCTGATTTTTTCCCCTGAATTTGGCAAAGTTAACAACTTTATGCTTGACAATCGAAATTTGTTATTTTTTTCTTGCTGTATTTTTTATAGGGACAAATTTGAAGGACTTGAGGATTTTAAGCAGACTTATTTAATGCTTATTGATTACAGAGTACATTGAAATGATTACTTCTCAGTTGCTTTGCACTTGAGAAACTTGTGAAATAAATGTTAAGTGAAAATTCTAAATGTTTGACTTTTTCTATCCAAATATGCCCTCCAGTTGAGATGCTTCCTGCAGACAAAGAGCTCCTCCCTAGGGTCCAGAGCCACTGGATGGGTTGGAGAATTGGGTGTGGATTGTGCCAGTGACCCTGGCTATCCAAAGTGGCTTCTTGTGGCCATCTGGCCAGTTTTCTAGTATTTTATGGACTGATTTTTTTTCAGTTTATTTACAGTGTACAGGATCTCCCCTGTAAAAAGAGCTTATATATGTAAGAGAACACTTAGCTTTAAAGCTTCATAGCTGGTAAATGGCTTACCAATTTATTAATGAAAATAATCATCATCATAAGGATGTTTTGAATACTTTGACCTGGAGGTGTAAGCACTGTGCACAGAAGGTATCGCTCAAATGTGGTGTCATGTGGAAGAATCAACCTGTTCTCCTGTGAGCTTGCCTCTAATGGCTGTAAGCAGATGGGCTGACATCATTGTCGAGGCGTAGAAAAAGATATTTGTTAATTTCACAATGCAGCTCTGTATGATACCAGGGAGGATGAGGCAGTCCTAGCATATGCTCACTGTTGTTTAACATGAAGACATATTGTCATGTGTCAGCCTCCCTAAGCTGATTGCACAACAGAGATGGCTTGGTAGAGGCTAAAGGTAATCAGTGAATTCTGCACACTTACGACAGAGGTAGGCAGCCTGGTCAGAACAGGAGGCTGTGAGAGGGCAAGGGAGTACATGTACCAGGGTGCTGCCACCCTGGGATGTGCAGCATCTACCTGCAATAAAGCCCCCTTCGTTAACTCTGCTGGTTTCTACTAACACTCTGATAAGAAAACTTGCCTTCTGGATTGACCTTTCTCTTCCAACGGCCTTGTGTCTGTGATTGAAATATTATTAGCATGGTTGGTATTGTCCGCAGTGAGCTCGGGGACTCCATTAGGCTCCATGTTGAGGTGCCTGGTTTTGTTTTGCTTTCTCTCCGAGTTGAAAATGTTTGGAGGCTGTCTCAGCCTCTCGCATGGAGGGATCATATGTGGGTGAGCAGCAGAGCACAAGGTGGGTTGAAGGTGGCCATCCTGTCCACCCTGTGTGTACTGTCTCTGGCACCTACCTCTCCCCTCAGCTCTGGGATTCTGACATTAATTCCTGTGCTCTGTAGAGGCACCTCAGTGGAGGAGGTGGGCCTGGCTAGGGCAGCAACAGATAGGAGTGTGTGCAAAGTGGGGGGCAGAGGAGGATGGGTCTGACTGCCCTCAGAACTGCAGATAGCTGACCTTCGGGGTGTCTTTTCAGGTGGGGGTGATGAGAAGGAGCATTCCAGGCAGGGGCTCAGAGCCTTAAGGAATGAAGCCTGCAAGTGGGAGGAAGCGCAGCCTGGGCAGGCAGGCTTCTCGCTGTGACCTGCCTCCTATGCCAGGCTTTGGAGTTTGAACCTTCTCTTGGAGGGTGGGGTTCACTGAGGAGCCTCTTTAGGATAGGAAGCATAGCAGGGTGAAGCTCTGCACAGAAGCAAGTGGTTGGTTGCGAAGTCTGGAGTGCCTGTGGGGGAGGGGTAATTTGTGTGACTCCTTTTAACAAAGGTCACCCATATCCTTGGAAACTCCCACAAAGCCATAGATGTTCCCAGGAAACAGAGGCTAAACACTGTAATAATGACTGTTACCAGAGTAGTAATGGGTCAGTCTTGACTTAGTTTCTTTGTCTGCATTTACATTTCTGGTTGATAATGCAGGAGCTGCCTAGGATTTTGTGTTGCTTTCCTAATGATTTTTGCTCACAGTCTTTTGGGGACAGTATGTAACTTTCATTGTCAGTTCCTGCAGATAAAAGGTATTATTGCAGTAAGGTGTTGGTGGTTAAAGACATGGCTTTGGAGTTGATCAGACCTGGGTTTGAGTTCCAGCTTGACTATTAGTATGATCTTCCTTGGCTAGATGCTTCAAAATCTCCAAAATTGGTATATCTCCAGTGATAGACATCACGAGTTCAGCCTGTGTGCCATAACACAGTGCTTGCTCAGTAGCTTTGGTATCACTTGAAGTTTCAGTGTCTACTTAGGTGAATTTGCCAGTGAAATATACCTGTAAAATACCCAAAATGATATTATTTTACCCAATTTTGTTGAAAATCTTCCCAAAATGTATTCTTTCCTCCAGCCAAAATAGAATATTTTTTACTGTGTTTTGGCCTTTCCTTAGTGGCTCAGGATGCCTGTGATCTGCATGAGTACTTGCACTGTTATGCTGGCAGTGGTTGGTGACCTAGGCAGGCCTCTGGCTCTGCATGGAATTCCCTTACATCCGGGCACTTACAAGGCCTTCTCATCACCTGTAAGTTTCTGCTTGCTCTTGTAATCTTTAGTTGTGGTGAGGGCCTGAGCTTGGTCGTATCCTCTCTGGGTTTCAAGGGCAGCCCTGCCATGCAGAGCTGGGTTGGTGATTCTGTGCCTGAAGTTTAAGTTTATAGGTTGTAGAAAGCCTGACACTGGGAAGAAGGGACATTGCTAAACTAGATTTAGAGATTGTCAGAATTGGAAGAGAGTGTGTTTAGGTGATGAAAAACATAAGAACTTGAAAAAAGCAAGCTGTAAAGCAAATGGGCATTGATCACATGTATAAAACATTAAATTCTTGGTACATGCGTGGTTCCATGGTAGAACGCTCACCTTTCATGCAGGAGACCTGGGTTTGATTCCTGGGCCATAAGCCCAAAAAACAAACAAAAAATATTAAAATAGTATGCAACATTGATAGTTCAGGTTGTAAAATTATGGAGAGTTTCTCCTTGTTTTCCACATTGCATCATTGATGTTTTACTTTTAGAATTAATATTTAAACAAGAACAACTTTATAAAAAAATAAATATGTAAAAAAACTACTTGATATAGGCATTTGCAGTTTATCAAGAACTTTCCCAGTATTCTTGTGTTCAGAACAGCCTTATTGGTTTGCTCCCCTCTTTATTGTGCAGAGAAAAAAGAGGAGGACTGGAAGGGTTAGTGGCTTTGCTAAGGCCTCCCAGCCTGGACTCCATACAAGCCGCTGAGCCCTAGTCCAGAACTACCCTCCTTAGATAGGGTATTTATGGGGCCTTTCCCCGGAACAGCAGGGTGATCTTTATTGAATAGAATAAACTGTGACTAGTGTTTTAAAGTTCCAATTGAATTAAATGAATTTTTATTATTATAAAGTGATGCCTAAGCCATAGTTTGTGAACGTTTCCATATTTTAAACTACCTTTGTGTCCCATTGTACTAAATTATGTTGTTACCAACTGAGTGTGCCCAGACCGAATTGTCTTCAGAAGAACTGCACAGCGCGGACTCTGCTCCCTGCACAGACCTCCAAGCCTGTGTTAATGGGTTTTGTAACTGACTGATTTGCTGGAGGGGACGGAGCTGGTCTGCCGGGGCACCACATAGTATGGCCACACGGTGTCTTAATTAGTAAGGTGCAGTTAGAGGCTCTGTACCTGTAAAGGTATCACCGTATAAGGAATCTGGCATTGCCCGAAAGGATATGCCTTGGTAGAGGGAGCAGAATCAGTTTTGGGTGGAGGAAGTCATGTCCAGGACAGGCGTCTATGTTCCAAGGCACAGCTACTATTTACTGAGGGACCGTGCCAGAAGTTTTACATTCCTTCTGATTTTTCCAACAGTGTTAACTCCATTTTACAGATGAGTAAATCCAAGCTTAGAGAGATTAAGTGGCCTTCATGAGGTCACAGTCAGAGTTGAAGTTCAGCCTGATATGGAAGCCCCCACTCAGTTCATTTTAAATTGCTGCTTTAAATAAGTGGATTCTGAATTATTTACCCTAACTATGAAAAATAAATTTGTAGAAGCTTCCCCTAACTCTCAGAAACATTGGAATCAGGCAAGTGATACGGTCTTTCTAAAACAGGATCTATGTGTGCAGTTAGTTTGATTAAAATAATTTGGGGTGGTGCAGTGGTGGCACAGTGGGATAATTCTTTTTTTTAAAAATTATTTATTTATTAATTAAAATTTAACAAACAAACTAAAACATTAACATGTGATCAATCCGTTCTACATATATAATCAGTAATTCACAATATCATCACTTAGTTGCATATTCATCATTTCTTGGAACATTTGTATCAATTCAGAAAAAAATAAAAAGACAACAGAAAAAGAAATAAAACGAAAACAGAAAAAAAAAGATGATACATACCATACCCCTTACCCCTCGCTTTCATTGATCACTAGCATTTCAAACTAAATTTGTTTTAACATTTGTTCCCCCTATTATTTATTTTTATTCTATATGTTCTACTCGTCTGTTGACAAGATAGATAAAAGGAGCATCAGACACAAGGTTTTCATAATCACACAGTCACATTGTGAAAGCTATATCATTATTCAATCACCCTCAAGAAACATGGCTACTGGAACACAGCTCTACATTTTAAGGCAGTTCCCTCCAGCCTCTCCATTACATCTTGACTAACAAGGTGATATCTACTTAATGCGTAAAAATAACCTCCAGGATAACCTCTCGACTCTGTTTGGAATCTCTCAGCCATTGACACTTTGCAGTGGGATAATTCTTATCTGCCATGCCAGGGACTCGGGTTTGATTACTGGAGCCTGCTCATGCCCGAAAAAATAAAAAATAAAAAAAATAACTGAAAAGTTTGCAGTAATTTATGCAGAGGAAGATAATGGAAGAAAAGGAAGAGGCTTCTAAACTGTCCAGTTGCTGGATGTGTGTTTGTGCCTGGGAGGCGACTTGTCGGTCTTCACTCCGAGTGGCCAGTGCCGGTGAAGTTGCACACCCGAGGATTACACAGGGCCTGGGTTAGGAGCAGAGGAGTGCTGTTGCCTCATCTTTGAACTGAATGCGTTTTACAAATGTGTTATATACTATTAAAAAGCAGTTAGTTGAAGGAGAAGAAATGATTTTTCTGTAGGGCCTTAGTAAAAAAGCTCCACATATTGACTTTGGGATTGCAAATGAAGGTCATTTATGAAGGTAAAATAGAGCAGATGTTTGTTTTTATGCTGGTGATAATCATCACTTTTTACATTGAAGGTCTTTTTTTTCTTTTCTTTAAGATATTTTAAAAACTGAATGTATGATATAGAAAATAGAGTTTTCTGAATAAAAAGCTCTCTGTATTTTACCTTCCATGCATATGTGGATTTTTGTCTTTTAGATGACATAATTCAGAGATAGTAGCCACCACCTATTGGCTGCTTGCTTGGTACCCAGCTTCAGAAGAGTCAGGAGGTTTATTTTGCTGCAGTCCATCCTCACAACAACGCTTTGAGGTTATTTGTGTATAGGGAAATGAAAGGTAGTGAGATGGTGTGCCCAAGGTCGCCCAGGTTGTAAGTAAGGGGGAGGATTTGAACCCTGCACAAACCACAGAAAAAGCCTGTGATTTTTCACTCTCCTAAACTGTGATTATTTGTATTATTCACTTCATTTAAATATCTTATCAACTATTTTCCATGTTTTTACCATTGTTCTTAAAACAATTTTTATTTTGTTCGCAGCAGATTTATTTAAGATAATGAAACTTTGAGAATTTTTAAATAAGGTGGTATCTATATAACTGAATATATTTATACAGTAGAATACTAGAGAGCCTTTAAAGTGCTCTCTAGTAAATTTTAAAAAAAATATGACAACAAACATTCTTAACATATGATCATTGCATTCTACACATATAATCAGTAATTCATAATATCATCACATAGTTGCATATTCATCATGATCGTTTCTTAGAACATTTGCATCAATTCAGAAAAAGAAATAAAAGAAAACAAAAAAATTCATACATACCATACCTCTTTCCCCTACCTTTCATTGATCACTAGCATTTCAATATACTAATTTTATTTTAACATTTATTCCCCCTTTATTTATTTTAATTCATATGTTTTACTCATCTGTCCATAAGGTAGATAAAAGAAGCATCAGACATAAGATTTTCACAATCACACAGATTGCAAAAAACTGTATCATTAGACAATCTTCAAGAAACAGGGCTACTGGAACACAGCTCTACATTTTCAGACAGTTCCCTCTAGCCTCTCTGTTATGCCTTAACTAAAAAGGTGATGTCTGTTTCATGCATAAAAATAACCTCCAGAATCATCTCTCTACTCTGAAATCTCTCAGCCATTGACACTTTGTCTTATTTCTCTCTTCCCCCTTTTGGTCGAGAAGGTTTTCTCAATCCCTTGGTGCTGAGTCCCAGCTCATTCTAGGATTTCTGTCCCACGATGCCGGGAAGGTCCACACCCCTGGGAGTCATGTCCCACATAGAGAGGGGGAGAGCAGTGAGTTTGCTTGTCATACTGGCTGATAGAGAGAAGTCACATCTGAGCAACAAAAGAGGTTCTCTTGGAGATGACTCTTAGGCCTAATTTTAAGTAGGCTTATTCTTTCCTTTGAGGTGTTAAGTTCATATGAACAAACCCCAAGATTGGGGGCTCAGCCTTTTGCTTTAGTTGTCTCCACTGCTTGTGAGAATATCAAGAATTCTCTACTTGGGGAAGTTGAATTTTCCCCCTTTCTCACCATTTCCTAAAGGGGACTTTGCAAATACTTTTTTATTCACTGTAAAACAATTTTTAATAGTTGCATAATTCTGTTGATGTAATGAGATTCCCCTAGTGCTGGGCATTTTAGGTTATTTCCACCTTTTCTGCTATTGTAGGTGAATTTGCAGTTTACAAGTTCATTTTTCTGTGTGCATTTGTGTAAGTAACTCCCAGGGATAAATTGAAAACCTGCTCTGCTTCATATAGGTTTATCTTTCTGCCATTCGTGTCAGAAGTAATTTGGGGATTCTTTCACTTTAAGGTACCTTGAACTTGAGAAACTCCACATATCTGTGTGAGAAGAAAGTTTTGTGAGTTACTTAAATAAGTCCCATTTTCTTCCTCAGTTTTTGGATATCACTTTACTTGAATTGGGGGCGTAATTTTTTTTATTAATTAAAAAAAATTATAAGAAATACAAACATTCCCAACACATACACTCCGCAATTCACAATATCATCACATAGTTGCATATTCATCATCATGATCATTTCCCAGAACATAAGCATCAATTCAGAAAAAGAAATAAAAAGACAACAGAAAAATATAACAAACAGAAGAAAAAAAAATTTTACATGCCATACTCCTTACTGATCCCTTTCATTGATCACTAGCATTTCAAACTAAATCTATTTTAACATTTGTTTCCCCTATTATTTAATTTTTTTTTTACTTTCAATATACATTTTTTTATTAATTAAAAAAAGAATTAACAAAACAATTGGAAATCATTCCATTCTACATGTACAATCAGTAATTCTTAATAACATCGCATAGTTGCATATTCATCATTTCTTAGTACATTTGCATCGATTTAGAAAAAGAAATAAAAAAATAAAAAGACAACAGAATAAGAATTAAAACATTAATAGAAAGAAAAAAAAAAACCTATACCTCACATGCAGCTTCATTCAGTGTTTTAACATAATTGCATTACAATTGGGTAGTATTGTGCTGTCCATTTCTGAGTTTTTATTTTTATATCCAGTCCCGTTGTACAGTCTGTATCCCTTCAGCTCCAATTACCCCTTCTCTTTTTTTTTTTTTTTTAATTAACGGAAAGAAAGAAATTAACCCAACATTTAGAAATCATACCATTCTACATATGCAATCAGTAATTCTTCACATCATCACATAGATGCATGATCATCATTTCTTAGTACATTTGCATCGGTTTAGAAAAACTAGCAACATAACTGAAAAAGATATAGAATGTTAATATAGAGACAAAAATAAAAGTAATAATAGTAAAGTCAAAACAAAACAAAACAAAACAAAACAAAAACCTATAGCTCAGATGCAGCTTCATTCAGTGTTTTAACAAGATTACTTTACAATTAGGTATTATTGTGCTGTCCATTTTTGAGTTTTTGTATCTAGTCCTGTTGCACAATCTGTATCCCATCAACTCCAATTGCCCATTATCTTACCCTGTTTCTACCTCCTGCTGGACTCTCTTACCAATGACATAGTCCAAATTTATTCTCGAATGTCTGTTCACATCAGTGGGACCATACAGTATTTGTCCTTTAGTTTTTGGCTAGACTCACTCAGCATAATGTTCTCTAGGTCCATCCATGTTATTACATGCTTCATAAGTTTATCCTGTCTTAAAGCTGCATAGTATTCCATCGTATGTATATACCACAGTTTGTTTAGCCACTCTTCTGTTGATGGAGATTTTGGCTGTTTCCATCTCTTTGCAATTGTAAATAACGCTGCTATAAACATTGGTGTGCAAATGTCCGTTTGTGTCTTTGTCCTTAAGTCCTTTGATAGATTCCCAGCAATGGTATTGCTGGGTCGTATGGCAATTCTATATTCAGCTTTTTGAGGAACCGCCAAACTTCCTTCCACAGTGGTTGCACCATTTGACATTCCCACCAACAGTGGATAAATGTGCCTCTTTCTCTGCATCCTCTCCAGCACTTGTCATTTTCTGTTTTGTTGATAATGGCCATTCTGGTGGGTGTGAGATGATATCTCATTGTGGTTTTGATTTGCATTTCTCTAATGGCCAGGGACATTGAGCATCTCTTCATGTGCCTTTTGGCCATTTGTATTTCCTCTTCTGATAGGTGTCTGTTCAAGTCTTTTTCCCATTTTGTAATTGGGTTGGCTGTCTTTTTGTTGTTGAGATGAACAATCTCTTTATAAATTCTGGATACTAGACCTTTATCTGATATGTCATTTCCAAATATTGTCTCCCATTGTGAAGGCTGTCTTTCTACTTTCTTGATGAAGTTCTTTGATGCACAAAAGTGTTTAATTTTGAGGAGTTCCCATTTATTTATTTCCTTCTTCAGTGTTCTTGCTTTAGGTTTAAGGTCCATAAAACCGCCTCCAGTTGTAAGATTCATAACATATCTCCCAACATTTTCCTCTAACTGTTTTATGGTCTTAGACCTAATGTTTAGATCTTTGATCCATTTTGAGTTAACTTTTGTATAGGGTGTGAGAGATGGGTCTTCTTTCATTCTTTTGCATATGGATATCCAGTTCTCTAGGCACCATTTATTGAAGAGACTGTTCTGTCCCAGGTGAGTTGGCTTGACTGCCTTATCAAAGATCAAATGTCCATAGATGAGAGGGTCAGTATCTGAGCACTCTATTCGATTCCATTGGTCGATATATCTATCTTTATGCCAATACCATGCTGTTTTGACCACTGTGGCTTCATAATATGCCTTAAAGTCCAGCATCGCTAGACCTCCAGCTTCGTTTTTTTTCCTCAAGATGTTTTTAGCAATTCGGGGCACCCTGCCCTTCCAGATAAATTTGCTTATTGGTTTTTCTATTTCTGAAAAATAAGTTGTTGGGATTTTGATTGGTATTGCATTGAATCTGTAAATCAATTTAGGTAGGATTGACATCTTAACTATATTTAGTCTTCCAATCCATGAACACGGTATGCCCTTCCATCTGTTTAGGTCTTCTGTGATTTCTTTTAAGAGTTTTTTGTAGTTTTCTTCATATAGGTTTTTTGTCTCTTTAGTTAAATTTATTCCTAGGTATTTTATTCTTTTAGTTGCAATTGTAAATGGGATTCGTTTCTTGATTTCCCCCTCAGCTTGTTCATTACTAGTGTATAGAAATGCTACAGATTTTTGAATGTTGATCTTGTAACCTGCTACTTTGCTGTACTCATTTATTAGCTCTAGTAGTTTTGTTGTGAATTTTTCCGGGTTTTCGACGTATAGTATCATATCGTCTGCAAACAGTGATAGTTTTACTTCTTCCTTTCCAATTTTGATGCCTTGTATTTCTTTTTCTTGTCGAATTGCTCTGGCTAGAACCTCCAACACAATGTTGAATAATAGTGGTGATAGTGGACATCCTTGTCTTGTTCCTGATCTTAGGGGGAAAGTTTTCAATATTTCCCCATTGAGGATGATTTTAGCTGTGGGTTTTTCATATATTCCCTCTATCATTTTAAGGAAGTTCCCTTGTATTCCTGTCTTTTGAAGTTTTTTCAACAGGAAAGGATGTTGAATCTTGTCAAATGCCTTCTCTGCATCAATTGAGATGATCATGTGATTTTTCTGCTTTGATTTGTTGATATGGTGTATTACATTAATTGATTTTCTTATGTTGAACCATCCTTGCATACCTGGGATGAATCCTACTTGGTCATGATGTATAATTCTTTTAATGTGTTGTTGGATACGATTTGCTAGAATTTTATTGAGGATTTTTGCATCTATATTCATTAGAGAGATTGGCCTGTAGTTTTCTTTTTTTGTAATATCTTTGCCTGGTTTTGGTATGAGGGTGATGTTGGCTTTGTAGAATGAATTAGGTAGTTTTCCCTCCACTTCGATTTTCTTGAAGAGTTTGAGGAGAGTTGGTACTAATTCTTTCTGGAACGTTTGGTAGAATTCACATGTGAAGCCATCTGGTCCTGGACTTTTCTTTTTAGGAAGTTTTGAATGACTAATTCAATTTCTTTACTTGTGATTGGTTTGTTGAGGTCATCTATGTCTTCTTGAGTCAAAGTTGGTTGTTATGTCTTTCCAGGAACCCGTCCATTTCATCTAAATTGTTGTATTTATTAGCGTAAAGTTGTTCATAGTATCCTGTTATTACCTCCTTTATTTCTGTCAGGTCAGAAGTTATGTCTCCTCTTCCATTTCTGATCTTATTTATTTGCATCCTCTCTCTTCTTCTTTTTGTCAATCTTGATAAGGGCCCATCAATCTTATTGATTTTCTCATAGAACCAACTTCTGGTCTTATTGATTTTCTCTATTGTTTTCATGTTTTCAATTTCATTTATTTCTGCTCTAATCTTTGTTATTTCTTTCCTTTTGCTTGCTTTGGGATTAGTTTGCTGTTCTTTCTCCAGTTCTTCCAAGTGAACCGTTAATTCCTGCATTTTTGGCTTTTCTTCTTTTCTGATATAGGCATTTAGGGCAATAAATTTCCCTCTTAGCACTGCTTTTGCTGCATCCCATAAGTTTTGATATGTTGTGTTTTCATTTTCATTTGCCTCGAGGTATTTACTAATTTCTCTTGCAATTTCTTCTTTGACCCACTCGTTGTTTAAGAGTGTGTTGTTGAGCCTCCACGTATTTGTGAATTTTCTGGCACTCCGCCTATTATTGATTTCCAACTTCATTCCTTTATGATCCGAGAAAGTGTTGTGTATGATTTCAATCTTTTTAAATTTGTTAAGACTTGCTTTGTGACCCAGCATATGGTCTATCTTTGAGAATGATCCATGAGCACTTGAGAGAAAGGTGTATCCTGCTGTTGTGGGATTTAATGTCCTATAAATGTCTGTTAAGTCTAGCTCCTTTATAGTAATATTCAGATTCTCTATTTCTTTATTGATCCTCTGTCTAGATGTTCTGTCCATTGATGAGAGTGGGGAATTGAAGTCTCCAACTATTATGGTATTTGTATCTTTTTCCTTTTTCAGTGTTTGCAGTGTATTCCTCACGTATTTTGGGGCATTCTGGTTCGGTGCGTAAATATTTATGATTGTTATGTCTTCTTGTTTAATTGTTCCTTTTATTAGTATATAGTGTCCTTCTTTGTCTCTTTTAACTGTTTTACATTTGAAGTCTAACTTGTTGGATATCAGTGTAGCCACTCCTGCTATTTTCTGGTTGTTATTTGCATGAAATATCTTTTCCCAACCTTTCACTTTCAACCTATGTTTATCTTTGGGTCTAAGATGTGTTTCCTGTAGACAGCATATAGAAGGATCCTGTTTTTTAATCCATTCTGCCAATCTATGTCTTTTGATTGGGGAATTCAGTCCATTAACATTTAGTGTTATTATTGTTTGGATAATATTTTCCTCTACCATTTTGCCTTTTGTATTATATATATCATATCTGATTTTCCTTCTTTCTACACTCTTTTCCATATCTCTCTCTTCTGTCTTTTTGTATCTGACTCTAGTGCTCCCTTCAGTATTTCTTGCAGAGCTGGTCTCTTGGTCACAAATTCTCTCAGTGACTTTTTGTCTGAGAATGTTTTAATTTCTCCCTCATTTTTGAAGGACAATTTTGCTGGATATAGGAGTCTTGGTTGGCAGTTTTTCTCTTTTAGTAATTTAAATATATCATCCCACTGTCTTCTAGCTTCCATGGTTTCTGCTGAGAAATCTACACATAGTCTTATTGGGTTTCCCTTGTGTGTGATGGATTGTTTTTGTCTTGCTGCTTTCAAGATCCTCTCTTTCTCTTTGACCTCTGACATTCTAACTAGTAAGTGTCTTGGAGAACGCCTATTTGGGTCTGATCTCTTTGGGGTCAAAGGACTTAAGGGCAAAGACACAAACGGACATTTGCACACCAATGTTTATAGCAGTGTTATTTACAATTGCAAAGAGATGGAAACAGCCAAAATGTCCATCAACAGACGAGTGGCTAAACAAACTGTGGTATATACATACGATGGAATATCATGCAGCTTTAAGACAGGATAAACTTATGAAGCATATAATAACATGGATGGACCTAGAGAACATTATGCTGAGTGAGTCTAGCCAAAAACTAAAAGACAAATACTGTATGGTCCCACTGATGTGAACGGGTATTCAAGAATAAGCTTGGAATATGTCATTGGTAACAGAGTCCAGCAGGAGTTAGAAACAGGGTAAGATAATGGGTAATTGGAGCTGAAGGGATACAGACTGTGCAACAGGACTAGATACAAAAACTCAAAAATGGACAGCACAATAATACCTAATTGTAAAGTAATCATGTTAAAACACTGAATGAAGCTGCATCTGAGCTATAGGTTTTTTTTTTTTTGCTATTATTATTACTTTTATTTTTTTCTCTATATTAACATTCTATATCTTTTTCTGTTGTGGTGCTAGTTCTTCTAAACCGATGCAAATGTACTAAGAAACGATGATCATGCATCTATTTGATGATGTTAAGAATTACTGATTGCATATGTAGAATGGTATGATTTCTAAATGTTGGGTTAATTTCTTTTTTTCCGTTAATTAATAAAAGAAAAAAAAAAGAGTGCAATTTAAGAAAAAAAAAAAAAAGGTTATAAAGCATAATAAATTTTGTTTTTTCACAATTGAAAAATGTCCCTGAATGGTTGGATGTACTTTTTAGTAGTCAGTATCTAATAATGAAGAAGCAACCAATGTATATGTGCTAAATAGTTACATTAAATGATTTTTCAGTTTAAAAGATATAATTCCCCTCATTTTTTATGTTGACATTCAAAAGCAAAGAAATAACTAAAAAGAAAAACAGGTGACATACAAAATGATCTGCAAGATGCAAAATGTAGTAACTTATGAACATAAAGCGTTTCCAGTTTTAATAATGGTTACTATGGTCTTTTTTTTTGCATGGGCAGGCACCAGGAATCGAACCTGGGTCTCTGGCACCGCAGGTGAGCACTCTGCCTGCTGAGTCACTGTGACCCACCCTATGGTCTATTTTTAATCTCTCCTCCCACATACATACACTCTCTCTCATAATACTTAGACACCCCGTCCATATTATCTACAAACACACACATTTCCATAGCTTGAAAATGGATGGTTTGCATCTCTCAATTCAGGATATGATTTTTAAAAGTTATCATACTACCATACTTCAGGAAACTATTAACAATACGTGTTTTAATTTGCAAAGCCTAACGACTTAAAAACGTAAGGGAAAAAATATTACAATGACACTGAAAGATGCTTTTATTGGCTTTTTAGAAGACAAATGCAAAAATAAAAATAAAAGATAAATGCAAATGAAAATAACTTATTCAGAAAAGTAATTTTCAAAACTGTCTTAAAAGAAATAAATATATCTAATGCAATCTCTTCCTACAAGGATTTGCAAGGTGGACAGTGCTAAAAACCCAGTTCCTCATTTGAAATTCCTAAAACTGGTATATAAAAGATGCTATATAAGAAAAAATACTTTCTTACAAAGGACATTTAGTACGCTCACATTTTCTTAGAATTTGCCCTGAAACAATCTACATCTTAAACATCCAGATTTTCTAAATACATACTAAGTTCAGTTGATTTAAAATTAATGAAAAGATATCTAGACATAATTCGTAAGAAAACAATGCAGAAAGTAATTTATGCATGGTTATTTACAGAAAGAGTTTTACTGAATAATGTAAATAATGTGGTCAAAAATCTGACATAAGCTTTCTAATAATCTGCACTTTATATGTAACAAAAGATGTTTTATGTGCAGTTACTACATGAATCTAAGAGCCAGAAACTAAAGCATTTGACATGGTAATAATTTCATTTTTATTATACTAAATGTCAGGTCAAAAGTCAATTCCTGGAGCCTGGCCATGCAAAAAAAAAAAAAAAAAGGTCAATAGCACTCATATGCTGGAAGACTGTTATCACTCAGATTTCTCAATTATAGCAAACACTGATTAACCAAATGTGACTGGACATTATGCAATCAACTTTATGGTTTCTTTCAAGTATATACAAATCTCTTAAATGGGGTTATGTGCAAATGTACAAAGGAAATGAAATACAGATATTTAAGAGACTGAACAGAAATGGCTTTTAAGTATAGATCATCCTACCATTGAGTTATGAAGCTATATCTTTTTTTCACTAATTTGCCTTCTGTTATTAGTAGTTGTCTATCCTGTTTTAGGCTTACAGATCATCTGAAAATTTCACATTAGTATAGAAAGGGAATGTCTGGTTAATGCAGTCTGTACAATGAGAAAAAATATCTTGTCTAATGAGCAGCTACCATACTTTCAGACATATTTTTGACTTTTAATTAACAAATCCTCTGAAGAAAAGGAGAAGACCAAGCACAAGAAATATCCACCAAAGCCAATACTGTCTATTGAAGTATCCAGTAAAGTAATCAGAAAATTATCAGGATCCATTTGATCAACGGAAGACCAAATCCACAAAGAGCATCATACCTTCCAGCTATGGTATTGGTTGTACAGAAGGATGAACAAAATCTAGGCCAGTGGAAAATAAATGCCAGCAAGAAAATGCCATCATTACCCAGTCTAAGCTGGTCTGCATCATTGAAATCATCTCTTGGTGGATGCTCTTCCTCCTGAATTCTTTGAGATGTTTCTGCTGCTGCAGCTGCCTTTACAACGGCTTTAGCCTTCTCAGCCTCATCATATGTAGGAAGGGAGATAGCAACACTGTAGGGAGGTGGCACAGGATAAAACTCATCATAAACGTCTGCATCTGAAGATGTAGGTACTTCCACAGGCATACTACTATAAGGTGGAGAAGAAGAGTCAGTTTCAAGGCCTGGTACTGAAGGAGCTGTCTACAACCTGTGGTGCTAGGTTTGAGGTTGATGGCTGCTCTATAGCAGATGATTCTGAATTATCCTCATCTTTGTGAAGCACCTCGTAGAGGCCAGTGCCCTACTGGTGAACATCCATCCTCCCCAGCTCGGGTCCTGTCTTCCCAGCCTGCCATGGTTTCTTTTTTTTCAGTTTTCAAAATTAAAAAAAAAAATTTTTTTCTAACCATAACAACTTATAAACATGAACATTCTTACCATATAATCATTCTATTCTTGTTATATAATCAATATCATCACATAAATATTGGGAACTTTATAGTGCTGGTGCTGGCAAAACTTTTGCTTACTCTTATTTTTTTGTTTGCTTATTTTTTCTTTTCTGGAGTCTGCTGTGTCTCTCTGCTATATCCCTCTACCATGTCCCTTTAGCACAGGCTGGTTTACTTTTCTACATTATCTCCTTGGCATTTGCCCTGAGACATCTGTTTTCCTGGTGGTTCGTTTTCTAGAGTCTATAAATGAAAAGGTGTCCTTGCTAAAATTGAGTGCAGAGAAGAGAAATTCTTCCAGGTGGCAGCAGCGGCTGGGCCAACAGATCACAGCTATCATCCTTGGATTCCTGCTCCCTCTACCAATGCCCCTTCCCCACCTCCCTGGCCCACTTCCCCTTTAGTTCTCGGACGTGATCGTGGGCAAAAACTTTTCTTGGTTCCTCTTGTCCCAGCTAAGAAAAGAGGCTGATGTTCAGAGCAAAGCAAAGCAAAAAAAACTTTACTGCATACTAAAGGAGAACCAAAAGGGAATAACCACAAGCAACACTGAAGCATAAACAAGAATTTTGGTTCCTCAAGCACAAGCGGGGTTTCAGTACTTGCACTATAGGACCAGTCTAATCGTATTGACTCTGCTAGGTGCTGCCCAGCTTCCTGCTTCCTCTTTCCTCCCCTGTTTATTCTGTCAATAAAACCAAATTTTAGAGTAATGCTTTGCTCTGTGCCTGGCAGTCTGCATTTTTATCACAGTATGGAAGTTGTACTTTACCCTGGTCTCCACAGAGGCCTAAACCTGTTTAGGTTGGTGTTGCCTAGGCAACTGGCTGAGCTCTTGGTTGCCTGTGTGGTACAGCCTCTGGCAGGGCCTGGATGGAAGCCCCTAGTCATCCTTAGGGCTTTTCAACTAATAGAAGGGGGGTAATTAGCAAGCCCCAAAGGCACATGTGCTTAGCTTTTCTTTGTCTTTGCCAAGCTTCCCATTTTGTTTCCCGCAGAAACCCCTGCTCTGCAACTCTGACTTGACAGAGTGGTGTGGCATGGAAGTAGGCTAATTTATTTTGGGGCTGAACTTTTGGTAACTGAGCATGATACCTAGTTCTTTAGCTGCCCTTGACCCAAGTTTTATTCTGGGTTGGACAGAATGCAGGGGCTCCTCATGTTGCCTTGATGAATCTTTGAGTTTCTTCTGTTTCTTGGACCTTGGACTGGCTGCTGGGGCTCTGAGCTGGACCTTGCCCGAGAGTCTCAGGGAAGCTGGGCCTTGCAGTGCATCAGAGGGTAGTCCTGGCCACCCATGATGTGGAGAGGCTGAAAAAAAGGGACTACATTGCTTGGACTGATTCTTGAAGGATGAAGAGTTTGCTAGTTAGGGGTAGGGCAGAGGGCATTCCAGACTGAAGGGAAAACATTTGGAAAGGCACATAAGGTACAGGTAATTTGGAGGACAAGATAGAAGGCTGTGAAATGGTGTTAATGTGGGGGCTTAGTCATTTTTTTTCCTCTCTGCCAAATTTGGGCTCCACCGAATTTGGGCTCCCAATTCCCCTGTCACTTCCTTGGAGCATGCTGAGAAATTTAGGGATGTTGATTTCAACTTGGAGAAGTGGTGCTTACTGTTGTTACTATTGGTAAACAAACACCTGGATTTATCCATGTTTATAATGCATTCATTTGGTTGATTTAAAGACTTGAAATCTTAACCTATGTAGCTAATTTTATGATCTATAGTGTCCTTCAGCTGCCTCCCAGATCCTTACTGTGAGTTGGGATGTCATGGGAAGCTTCACTTGGTTAGTACTTTGGTCAAGGCATGAATTATGCCCCAAATAATTAATATTTTCTTGCATTTATCTTGTCTGGTTGTATAAAAAAAATTTCTTCTGCAGGTCATGGGAATTAATGCGAAGAGATCGTTGAAGTGTTGTTGTGCCTCCTTTACGGAGACTGAATGAAATAGTTGGTTTGGTAAATTCTAGATATATCCTTTGTTATTTTATCTTTAATGATGCTTTTATTTTCTTTTGGATTTCTTTCTTTCCTTCTTGCTCCTGCAAGTGTGGGTCTGAAATTGCTTGATCTGTGGGTCTGTTTTGTCATGTCTCTTTGAAGCTCAGACACATCACCTTCCTTGAGGGTTTTTTTGTGTGTGTTTATCTCCAAAATTGCTATTTTGGACCTGTGCCTTTCTGTCTGCTACTTCTACTAGAACTTGCAAGTTCAGGTAGGGGGAGGAAAAAACTCTTCAGATCTGTGCCCTACAGAAACTTAATGTTAGAATGTTAGAAGTGTGATTGAAAGAAATGGAAAGCCCAGCCTGAGGGAGAGAGATTTTCTGTCAGCACACACTGAACTCCTGGGATTTTTCCATGAGGGGAAGCGGTTTACTCTCTGGAGTACAGTTGGCCAGTTTCAGTTTCCACACAAGCTGCAAAGCCTTGCTACCAGGTCCCTCTGCAGAATCTTGCTTTTGGAGAATGGGCTGGATTCTGGGGCTTTGACCTGGGGGCCAGGAGACTTTCCTCTGTAGGAGCAATGGGACAGGGACAAGTCTCTGCTGAATTCCAGTCATGGGTCAGCCGTAGTACCACAGTTTTATGTATATAGATGGCGATTTATTATTTTGTAAGGAATTCTGCAGCCAGATGGCCTGGGTTAGAAGCTCAGCTCTATAATTTATTGTGTGACCTTGGTGGTTATTTCCTCTCTTAGGGCCTCAGTTGCCTCATCTATGAGTTGGGGATAATGAAAGTGCATACCACGTAGGCTTGTTGTCTGGATGAGATGAATGAATAGATGCTCTGCCCTTGGGGCAGTGCTGGCTCTTAGAGAGCCCCATGCAGTGTAGCTGTTACTGAGGCTCTGAGCCTTTCAATCATACTGTTTCCGGACTCTTAAGTTCCCGTTTTACACTGGGTAATGGGGTTAAGAGAAGCTTAATCATACTTTAGATCCAGGCCTGTCTCAGAGCTGTCTTTTCAGTGCATCAGAGATCTGTCGTAAGACCCTGGCTCCCCCGGAAGTTAGTGAGTGATTGCAAAGGGACCACTCACTCAGGTCTCTGGCCACCAGGCATAGTTTGTAATGGACTTGTTAATATCTACACACACACACACACACACACACAACATGTAACATTTATATGTTACTGTGCATATATAATGCTGTGACTATGATTAAATACTTTATTTTAGAACATAGATTTACATAGCCTTTTATTGTCTTGATTTTCTCAATCATTATATGCTGAACATTATTATTTAGGGCTTTCAGGACCTTCTTGATTTTCAAAAAAGAATCCTTTTTAGGGGAGGGGTTTGAATTCAGTAGATGTTTATTGTTGCCTTTTTCTGTGCTCTATTTTGGGCTGTGATCTTCTGTCCATCTACCATCTGCATGCTTAATTGATCAGGGGATGTTGGTGAGATGGATTCCCTAGGATGACTGCTGAGCTCTAAACCAGAGACAAGATACGAATCACAGGATCCAAAACAGGTTCAGTCAAACCAGGAGAGTTTCTCAAGTTCCCCGTAAGAGCAAAGAAGATGCTTACATCTGAGGGGACTAGACGTATTCTGCTGGATTTTTCAATTCTCTGGAAGCATTTATTCTAGCCCATTCTCCTGTAAACCTCTCCTAGGATGTCTTCAGGCTGCAACTGGCTTTTTGTTTACACTACTTCTGCTCCCTCTTTAATCTGGAATTCTAGTTGCAAAGTACATCCCATGGGCATTCCCATTGCTTACCTGGAGATTATTTGGTGGCAGTCCCTGGGAATCCTTCTCTGTTGTATGAAAGGCCTATTCTTAGACTGTGCACTGTGGTTTTACTGCCCTGCTTATAAACTGTTGTTCTCAGTCATGTGGTGAAACTCAGCAATGTTTCTTGTGTTTGGTTCTCACATCTCCTTTATAATTTCATGTAAACATATTCTCACTTCTCCAAATGAACTCCCCAAAATGAGCTTTTTTTGCATCGAATTTCCATGGGTTCATAAACTCCCATTGTTTTTTTTGACGAGTATTTGAACATGTATCATTTGCGATGCTAGGCACTGGGGTTAGAATATGAACAAAATAGATCAAGCCTTTATATTGCAGTTGGGAGAGACAGAGCCAGTTGCACAGCCCCTATTCCTGCGTGGAGGAAAGGCTGGCCATGGCCTTGGAGGGTGCAGGGTCCAGGGCTCATCCTGCCTGCCAAGGAGTGAGGCTCATTGTCAACTCACCGGTTTCCTTCAGCCTTCCCCTTCCTGAACTGGCTTTTGACTTCAAAATCATTATCAGAATGATTTTTAGAAATCTCATGTTTATAGAGGCTTATTTTGTGTCAGTGTACGGTTACATTTACTCTTACAACAACATTTTTTTACAGATGAAAACCCTGGAAATGTTGAAAGGTTAAGTGATGGACCTCATGGCTAGGACATGGTGGAGTGTACTTTTGATCAGTGTACCCCTTGGGGTTATGAAATTTAGCAAACCAGGGCTGAGGACATCATTAGAAGTACCAACAAAAATTAAGCATCAGCTTGTTTGTTGTAGTATCACCACTAAATGTGAAAAACTAGCAATAACCCAACTATCCAAAATAGAGGAATGGCTTAATATTATGTTTACCAGAAGTAAAAAAGCAAGTTAAAATGTGTCAGTAACTTTGTTAAAAAGAGTTCAGTAGGCCCTATTAAGATTTTTAGTAAGCACATGCTTTTATGGAACTCTAGCATCCTTTGGATACATTTTATAAAAAATAGTATGAGTAAATGGTACTAGTGAATGTTGTGTGGAGATTTGTTTCCCGCCTTAATAAGAAACTTGTCCATCGTCATTCTCTGACTGGCTCTTTATTTTTTTGGCTTCAATCATCATTTCATCATGCTCATGGGTGCTGTTGGTCAGGAATTCATAGAGGGCTTCCTTGGGCAGCTCTGGTTCAGTTTCTCATAAGATTTTAGTCAGATGGGGGCTACAGCCACTGAGGACTAGTCAGGCATCTCCCTTTCTTCATGTGGTCATTGGGTGGACTGATTTGGGCTTCTTCCCAACATGGCAGCTTCCAGGCAGTGGGGCTGCTTATGTGGCAGCTGAAGGCTTCAGTCACACATAAATCAGTAAACATGGTCTCTTATGGTCCAATCTGACTGGCTCTTCTAACAGAAGTTTAATTTTTATATACCTATATTATCAATTATGCAAAATTACATAATCCCATCCTTAATCCCAAATAATTGCCTAGTGAATGATGTTTAAAATGCATATTATTTAGTACTTGGCCGAGGAGATTTATATGTACATTGGCTTTTCCACACCAGACAGTTGTTTTCTTGTTTTAACTTTTAAGTACCACCTCATGGACAGAGTAACTTCCTGAAAAATTCCTTTAAAAGAACTTTGTATGGTCTTCAGACTGTGGAATGAAGCAGCATTTGAGAGATTGACTCAGCTCCTGACATAATGGAATCATTATTCTAACTGAAAGTTTGCAAGCTGCCATTCTCCTGGCATGGATAGCTGCTAGTTCTTTAAATATTTACCTTTAATAACTTTATAGCTCTGCCTCCTTCTAAGGCTTGCCATAACTTCATGTCAAACACAAAATTGTACCTTTGAAGTTATTTTGAGAAAACTAAATGCCAGAATTGCATTTTTCTGTAGTCAACTCACATATAGCAAAAATTGGACTGTGTGAAGCTCAGTGCTAATTAATGTTGCCATTTCCAGTCATTTGTTCTGGACAGTTGAGGTCCAAAGTAGCCAGAGGTTGGGAGGGGTGCTCCTCCTTCGTTTCTGCTATAGGCAGAAGGACAGTTGTTGAAAGCAGTGTCCTGAAGGAGAATTGGGAAAGCAGTCTTTTAAAGAGGCAAGGCAAAGTTGGGAGGAGTCCACATTTGAAGTCAAATGGGGATAGAAATGGGATGAAGGGCTGACAAGAGAGAAGGTTTGTAGCATACCTTTAGGGATTTCTGAGTCAAAGAACAGGTAGCTGTTGTGGCTTCTTATCTAGGTTCTGAGGCTGGGGCTACACATGTGGAATGTAGGGAGCTCATGGAGCTTGCAGGCTTTCGTATATCAGTATTTTCCTTAGACCTGGTCCATGCCCTGGGCCCTCTTGCAGTGTGACTCTCCCCATGGAGTGAGGGAACCGAGAGACTCTGGGGCTTGGGTCTACCTGAAGTCTGTGCCTCCTTGTGCTTGGGGACCAAGATGTTGGAATTCCCTGGCCCCTAGCCCAAAACCTGTGTGGGCTCTTCCCTGGGTATATCCTAGGAGGACTATGCCTGAGGTGACAAAATGGTTGGTTTTTGTAGCATTTGTGTGGCATAGAGCTTGGCGATCAGGCTGGGGTGTTCAGAGGTGTGCACAGAGGTGTGCACATGATTATCTTAAGAAACCAAATATGCACATGTTCAGGGGCATATTTGGTTTCTTAAGATAATCAACTCTATGTCTTTTTATTGGATGTGCTTGGCATACTACATCTTTGCTCCTCACAACCTTGCTGCTGGTCTGGGAGGTGACCCTCCCCATCTTACAGATAGACTCAGGGCCTTGCCTGGAACCCTCAGCATGTGGGTGGTGGGCTTAAGAGTAGGCCTGTCCCCCTGTTAAGCTATTCCCACCATTAAGCCAGCAACATAGGAGGAGCACCACTTGCCACTGTCGCCATTTACCCAGTGTTTCCTTCAAGAGCTAGCTGATTTATATCTTTTCGATTTTGTTAGCATTCTGGGACAATATCAGAAAGATTCCAATCAATATCATCGTTTTCTTTAGAGCTTATGTTTTATTTATTTATTTTTTTACATGGGCAGGCATCGGGAATCGAACCCGGGTCCTCTGGCATGGCAGGCAAGCACTCTTGCCTGCTGAGCAACCGTGGCCGCCTCAGAGCTTATGTTTTATTTCCACTTTGGCTAGATGGAGTTTAGGTAGAAAGAATCCCAACAAATAGTTTTTATGTTGACATATGAAACTTTCCCTAGCAGTAAACCACAGGTACTCTGGCAGGGGTAAATAGCTCTTCTAGAAACAAGTCAGTTCACTTCTTCAGCTGTATAATAGCACTCCAGGAAACTTTTGAGGCACGTTCTTTTTGTTTGACTTCTTGTCCTCTGAGGGCGGTGGGGAGGCAAGCTGAGTCTCACTTCTTGGCCACAGTCACAGTGTCCCATGGAACATATGCTCACCCCAGTGCTGCTGGATCTGGGCTCCTGCCCTTATAGGGTGTGATGGTTTGAAACTGTTATGTACCTCAGAAAAGCCATGTTCTTTATCCTACTCCAATCTTGTGGGGGCAGACCTATTGTTTGGATGGGATCTTTTTTTTTTTTTTTAACTTTTTTTATTAATTAAAAAAATTAACAAAACATTAAGATATCATTCCATTCTACATATACAATCAGTAATTCTTAATATCATCACATAGCTGCATATTCATCATTTCTTAGAACATTTGCATCGATTTAGAAAAAGAAATAAAAAGACAACAGAAAAAAAAATAAAATGATAATAGAGAAAAAAAAGATTATACATACCATACCCCTTACCCCTTGCTTTCATTTACCACTAGCATTTCAAACTAAATATATTTTAACATTTGTTCCCCCCCTTTTTTTTTTAACTTTTTTTATTAATTAAAAAAAATTAACAAAAAAACATTTAGAAATCATTCTATTCTACATATATAATCAGTAATTCTTAATATCATCACATAGTTGCGTATTCATCATTTCTTAGTACATTTGCATCGATTTAGAAAAAGAAATAAAAAGACAACAGAAAAAGAAATAAAATGATACTAGAGAAAAAAAACTATAAGTACCATATCCCTTACCCCTCGCTTTCATTTACCACTAGTTCAAACTGAATTTATTTTAACATTTGTTCCCCCTATTATTTATTTCTATTCCATACGTTCTACTCTTCTGTTGATATAGTAGCTAAAAGGAGCATCAGACACAAGGTTTTCACATTCACAGAGTCTCATTGTGAAAGCTGTATCATTGTTCAATCATCATCAAGAAACATGGCTACTGGAACACAGCTCTACATTTTCAGGCAGTTCCCTCCAGCCTCTCCACTACATCTTGAGCAACAAGGTGATATCTACTTAATGCATAAGAATAACCTCCAGGATAACCTCTCCACTCTGTTTGGAATCTCTCAACCATTTACACTTAGTCTCATTTCACTCTTCCCCCTTTGGTCGAGAAGGTTCTCTCAATCCCTTGATATTAATTCTCAGCTCATTCTAGGGTTTTTCTCAGTCCCTTGATGCTGAGTCTCAGCTCATTCCAGGATCTCTGTCCCACGTTGCCAGGAAGGTCCACACCCCTGGGAGTCATGTCCCACGCAGAGAGGGAGAGGGTGGTGAGACTGCTCGTCATGTTGGCTGGAGGGAGAGGCCACATCTGAGCAACAAAAGAGGCTCTCTTGGGGGTGAGTCTTAGGCCTAAATTTTAAGTAGACTTGACCTATCCTTTGTGGGGTTAAGTTTCATATGAACAAACCCCAAGACTGGGGGCTCAGTCTATAGCTTTGGTTGCCAACATTGCTTGTGAGAATATCAAGAATTCAACTTGGGGAAGTTGAATTTCTCTCCACTCTCACCATTCCCCGAAGGGAGCTTGCAAATACTTTTTCAGTCACTGATCAAATCACTCTGGGATTCATCGGGGCATCACTCTGGACAAACCAGAAAAATCTCGTGTCCTACCTGAGATTCCAAGTACTTATGACGTTCAATCATACTATCTACATGAGTTATATTAGGAAATGCTCTAGTCAAAATATAAATTTTTAAACAAACATTTTTTGCTTTAGTCTCACACATAAGGTGACATTTTAAAGTATTAATTATCATCTGTTTTCAGCACCCTACAATAATGACATTCCTTTGTTCTTCCTCATGCAAAAACATTTTTAAAATTTGTACATTGTACATTTCACTATTATTATACACTCTAGGCATTCTTAGATTATACCATCTCGATCTTTAACATCTATCTTTCTTCTGATTTCATTTATGTCCCCAGCCCTCCTCCCTCTATCATTCTCACATGCAGCTTCGTTCAGTGTTTTAACATATTTACATTACAGTTAGGCAGTATTATGCTGTACATTTCTGAGTTTTTGTATCCAGTCCTGTTGCATAGTCTGTATCCCTTCAGCTCCAATTACCCAATATCTTACCCTATTTCTATGTCCTGATGGTCTCTGTTACCAACAACATATTCCAAGTTTATTCACTAATGTCAGTTCATATCAGTGAGACCAAACAGTATTTGTCCTTTAGTTTTTGGCTAGTCTCACTCAGGATAATGTTCTCAAGGTCCATCCATGTTGTTACATACTTCATAAGTTTATTCTGTCTTAAAGCTGCATATATTCCATCGTATGTATATACCACAGTTTGGTTAGCCACTCATCTGTTGATTGACATTTTGGTTGTTTCCATCTCTTTGCAATTGTAAATAATGCTGCTATAAATATTGCGGTGCAAGTGTCCGTTTGTGTCTTTGCCCTTAAGTCTTCTGAGTAGATACCTAGCAATGGTATTGCTGGGTCATATGGCAATTCTATATTCAGCTTTTTGAGGAACCGCCAAGGTGCCTTCTACAGTGGTTGCACCATTTGACATTCCCACCAACAGTGAATAAGTGTGCCTCTTTCTCCACATCCTCTCCAGCACTTGTCATTTTCTGTTTTGTTGATAATGGCCATTCTGGTGGGTGTGAGATGATATCTCATTGTGGTTTTGATTTACATTTCTCTAATGGCCAGGGACGTTGAGCATCTCTTCATATGCCTTTTGGCCATTTGTATTTCCTCTTCTGGTAGGTGTCTGTTCAAGTCTTTTCCCCATTTTGTAATTGGATTGGCTGTCTTTTTGTTGTTGAGTTGAACAATCTCTGTATAAATTCTGGATACTAGACCTTTATCTGGTATGTCATTTCCAAATATTGTCTCCCATCGTGTAGGCTGTCTTTTTACTTTCTTGATGAAGTTCTTTGATGCACAAAAGTGTTTAATTTTGAGGAGCTCCCATTTATTTATTTCTTTCTTCAGTGCTCTTGCTTTAGGGGTAAGGTCCATAAAACCGCCTCCAATATAAGATTTATAAGATATCTCCCTACATTTTCCTCTAACTGTTTTATGGTCTTAGACCTAATGTTTAGATCTTTGATCCATTTTGAGTTAACTTTTGTATAGAGTGTGAGATACGGGTCCTGTTTCATTCTTTTGCATATGGATATCCAGTTCTCTAGGCACCATTTACTGAAGAGACTATTCTGTCCTAGGTGAGTTGACTTGACTGCCTTATCAAAGATCAAATGTCCATAGATGAGAGGGTCTATATCTGAGCACTGTATTTGATTCCATTGGTCGATATATCTATCTTTATGCCAATACCATGCTGTTTTGACCACTGTGGCTTCATATATGCCTTAAAGTCAGGCAGCGTGAAACCTCCAGTTTTGTTTTTTTCCTCAAGATGTTTTTAGCAATTCGGGGCACCCTGCCCTTCCAGATAAATTTGCTTATTGGTTTTTCTATTACTGAAAAATAAGTTGTTGGGATTTTGATTGGTATTGCATTGAATCTGTAAATCAATTTAGGTAGGATTGACATCTTAACTATATTTAGTCTTCCAATCCATGAACATGGTATGCCCTTCCATCTATTTAGATCTTCTGTGATTTCTTTTAGCAGTTTTTTGTAGTTTTCTTTATATAGGTTTTTTGTCTCTTTAGTTAAATTTGTTCCTAGGTATTTCATTCTTTTAGTTGCAATTGTAAATGGGATTCGTTTCTTGATTTCCCCCTCAGCTTGTTCATTACTAGTGTATAGAAATGCTACAGATTTTTGAATGTTGATCTGTAACCTGCTACTTTGCTGTACTCATTTATTAGCTCTAGTAGTTTTGTTGTGGATTTTTCCGGGTTTTCGACGTATAGTATCATATCATCTGCAAACAGTGATAGTTTTACTTCTTCCTTTCCAATTTTGATGCCTTGTATTTCTTTTTCTTGTCTAATTGCTCTGGCTAGAACCTCCAAGACAATGTTGAATAATAGTGGTGATAGTGGACATCCTTGTCTTGTTCCTGATCTTAGGGGGAAAGTTTTCAATTTTTCCCCGTTGAGGATGATGTTAGCTGTGGGTTTTTCATATATTCCTTCTATAATTTTAAGGAAGTTCCCTTGTATTCCTATCTTTTGAAGTGTTTTCAACAGGAATGGATGTTGAATCTTGTCAAATGCCTTCTCTGCATCAATTGAGATGATCATGTGATTTTTCTGCTTTGATTTGTTGATATGGTGTATTACATTAATTGATTTTCTTATGTTGAACCATCCTTGCATACCTGGGATGAATCCTACTTGGTCATGATGTATAATTCTTTTAATGTGTTGTTGGATACGATTTGCTAGAATTTTATTGAGGATTTTTGCATCTATATTCATTAGAGAGATTGGTCTGTAGTTTTCTTTTTTTGTAATATCTTTGCCTGGTTTTGGTATGAGGGTGATGTTGGCTTCATAGAATGAATTAGGTCGATTTCCCTCCACTTCGATTTTCTTGAAGAGTTTGAGGAGAGTTGGTACTAATTCTTTCTGGAACGTTTGATAGAATTCACATGTGAAGCCGTCTGGTCCTGGACTTTTCTTTTAGGAAGTTTTTGAATGACTAATTCAATTTCTTTACTTGTGACTGGTTTGTTGAGGTCATCTATTTGTTGTTGAGTCAAAGTTGGTTGTTCATGTCTTTCCAGGAACCCGTCCATTTCATCTACATTGTTGTATTTATTAGCGTAAAGTTGTTCATAGTATCCTGTTATTACCTCCTTTATTTCTGTGAGGTCAGTAGTTATGTCTCCTCTTCCATTTCTGATCTTATTTATTTGCGTCCTCTCTCTTCTTCTTTTTGTCAATCTTGCTAAGGGCCCATCAATCTTATTGATTTTCTCATAGAACCAACTTCTGCTCTTATTGATTTTCTCTATTGTTTTCATGTTTTCAATTTCATTTATTTCTACTCTAATCTTTGTTATTTCTTTCCTTTTGCTTGCTTTGGGATTAGTTTGCTCTTCTTTCTCCAGTTCTTCCAAGTGGACAGTTAATTCCTGCATTATTGCCTTTTCTTCTTTTCTAATATAGGCATTTAGGGCAATAAATTTCCCTCTTAGCACTGCCTTTGCTGCGTCCCATAAGTTTTGATATGTTATGTTTTCGTTTTCAATCACCTCGAGGTATTTACGAATTTCTCTTGCAATTTCTTCTTTGACCCACTGGTTGTTTAAGAGTGTGTTGTTGAGCCTCCACGTATTTGTGAATTTTCTGGCACTCCGCCTATTATTGATTTCCAACTTCATTCCTTTATGATCCGAGAAAGTGTTGTGTATGATTTCAATCTTTTTAAATTTGTTAAGACTTGCTTTGTGACCCAGCATATGGTCTATCTTTGAGAATGATCCATGAGCACTTGAGAAAAAGGTGTATCCTGCTGTTGTGGGATGTAATGTCCTATAAATGTCTGCTAAGTCTAGCTCATGTATAGTAATCTTCAGATTCTCTATTTCTTTATTGATGTTCTGTCTATTGATGAGAGTGTTGAATTGAAGTCTCCAACTATTATGGTATATGTGTTTATTTCCCTTTTAGTGTTTGCAGTGTATTCCTCACGTATTTTGGGGCATTCTGGTTCGGTGCATAAATATTTATGATTGTTATGTCTTCTTTTTTAATTGTTCTTTTTATTAGTGTATAGTGTCCTTCTTTGTCTCTTTTAACTGTTTTACATTTGAATTCTAATTTGTTGGATATTAGTATAGCCACTCCTGCTCTTTTCTGGTTGTTATTTGCATGAAATATCTTTTCCCAACCTTTCACTTTCAACCTATGTTTATCTTTGGGTCTCAGATGTGTTTCCTGTAGACAGTATATAGAACGATCCTGTTTTTTAATCCATTCTGCCAGTCAATGCCTTTTGATTGGGGAATTCAGTCCATTAACATTTAATGTTATTACTGTTTGGATAATATTTTCCTCTACCATTTTGCCTTTTGTATTATATATATCATATCTGACTTTCCTTCTTTCTGCACTCTTCTCCATACCTCTCTCTTCTGTCTTTTCGTATCTGACTCTAGTGCTCCCTTTAGTATTTCTTGCAGAGCTGGTCTGCTGGTCACAAATTCTCTCAGTGACTTTTTGTCTGAGAATGTTTTAATTTCTCCCTCATTTTTGAAGGGCAATTTTGCTGGATATAGGAGTCTTGGTTGGCAGTTTTTCTCTTTTAGTAATTTAAATATATCATCCCACTGTCTTCTAGCTTCCATGGTTTCTGCTGAGAAATCTACACATAGTCTTATTGGGTTCCCCTTGTATGTGATGGATTGTTTTTCTCTTGCTGCTGTCAAGATCCTCTCTTTCTCTTTGACCTCTGACATTCTAACTAGTAAGTGTCTTGGAGAACACCTATTTGGGTCTATTCTCTTTTTGGTGCACTGCACTTCTTGGATCTGTAATTTTAGGGCTTTCATAAGAGTTGGGAAATTTTCAGTGATAATTTCTTCCATTAGTTTTTCTCCTCCTTTTCTCTTCTCTTCTCCTTCTGGGACACCCACAGCACGTATATTTGTGCGGTTCATATTGTCCTTGAGTTCCCTGATCCCCTGTTCAAATTTTTCCATTCTTTTCCCTATAATTTCTGTTTCTTTTTGGACTTCAGATTTTCCATCCTCCAAATCACTAATTCTATTTCTGTGTCTTTAAATCTATCATTGTAGGTATCCATTGTTTTTTCCATCTTTTCTACTTTATCTTTCACTTCCATAAGTTCTGTGATTTTTTTCAGTTTTTCTATTTCTTCTTTTTGTTTTGCCCATGTCTTCTTCATGTCCTCCCTCAATTTATCGATTTCGTTTTTGAAGGAGTTTTCCATTTCTGTTCGTATATTCTGCATTAGTTGTCTCAGCTCCTGTATCTTATTTGAACTATTGGTTTGCTCCTTTGACTGGGCCATATTTTCAATTTTCCGAGCGTGATCCTTATCTTCTGCTGGTGTCTGGGCATTTAGTCAGATTTCCCTGGGTGTTGGACCGAACAGGTTGAAAGATTTTTCTGTGAAATCTCTGCGTTCTGTTTTTCTTATCCTGCCCAGTAGGTGGCGCTCCTGGCACACGTTTTTCTGCGGGTCACACCAGTAAAAGGTGCTGCGGGTCCTTTAACTTTGGAAAACTCTCGCAGTGAGGGATGTTCGCCAGCCGAAGCGACCTGGAAGAGTGCCCGCAGGCCCGGGGATCCGAACGCGGGGAGAGTCGCCGGCCACCGCAGCCCGGGAGAGCGCCCGTCTGAATCTCCTTGTCAACCCGGGGCGCCAAGCGTGGCGGGAGGGCACCAGCCACTGCGGCCCGGGAGAGTGCACCGTTCCCAGCCGGACCGGGAAGTCACGTGTCTCGAAGGGACCCCGATCACCGTTCTCCGCGGCCTGGGGGTCTCTGATCCAATTCTCTCAGTTGGTCCGGGGGGGCCGCGCGTGGTGGGGTCGCCAGCCGCCGCGGCTTGAGCAGACCACCTGTCCACTTCTCCCAGCTGGCCCGGGAAGGAGGGAGGGAGGGACTCCGGCCGCTTGCCGCCCCGGCCCGGGGAAGCCCTTGCCCCTCGGCGATTTCACCGGAGCGGTTTTTCCCAGCCAGTCAGCCCTTCCAGGATGGGGTACGCTGTCTTTTTGATCTCTGTCGTGGCCCCGGGAGCTGTTCTGTATCGTTTCTACTCTCCTAGTAGTTGTTCTGGAGGAGTAACTAAGATCCGCGCGTCTTACTAAGCCGCCATCTTCTCCCTTTTCTTCTTTTTTGATATAGGCATTTACGGCAATAAATTTCCGTCGTAGTACTGCCTTTGCTGCATCCCATAGGTTTTGATATGTTGTGTTTTCATTTTCATTCACCTCAACATATTTACTGATTTCTCTTGTAATTTCTTCCTTGATCTACTGGTTGTTTAAGAATGTGTTGTTCAGCCTCCACATATTTTTGAATTTTCTGGCACTGTGCCTATTACTGATTTCCAACTTCATTCCTTTATGATCTGAGAAAGTGTTTTGTATTATTTCAGTCTTTTTAAATTTGTTGAGACTTGCTTTGTGACTCAGTATATGGTCTATCTTTGAGAATGATCCATGAGCACTTGAGAAAAAGGTGTATCCTGCTGTTGTGGGGTGTAATGTCCTATAAATGTCTGTTAAGTCTAGCTCATTTATTGTAATATTCAAATTCTCTGTTTCTTTATTGCTCCTCTGTCTAAATGTTCTGTTCACTGATGAGAGTGGGGAATTGAAGTCTCCAAGTGTTATGGTAGATGTGTCCATTTCCCTTTTCAGTGTTTGCAGTGTTTGCCCAACATATTTTGGGGCATTCTGGTTCAGTGCATAAATATTTATGATTGTTATGTCTTCTTGTTGAATTGTTACTTTTATTAGTACGTAGTATCCTTCTTTGTTTCTTTTAACTGTTTTACATTTGAAGTCTAATTTGTTGGATATTAGTATAGCTACTCCTGCTCTTTTCTGGTTGTTATTTGCATGAAATATCTTTTCCCAACCTTTCACTTTCAACCTATGTTTATCTTTGGGTCTAAGATGTGTTTCATGTAGACAACATATAGAAGGATCCTGTTTTTTATTCCATTCTGCCAGTCTATGTCTTTTAATTGGGGAGTTCAATCCATTAACATTTAGTGTTATTACTGTTTGGGTAGTACTTTCCTCTTCCATTTTGCCTTTTGTATTTTATGTGTCATATCTAATTTTCCTTCTTTCTGCACTCTTCTGCACACTTCTCTCTTCTGTCTTTTCGTATCTTATTCTAGTGCTCCCTTTAGTATTTCTTGCAGAGCTGGTCTCTTGGTCATAAATTCTCTCAGTGACTTTTTGTCTGAAAATGTTTTAATTTCTCCCTCAGTTTTGAAGGAGAATTTTGCTGGGTATAGAATTCTTGGTTAGCAGTTTTTCTCTTTTAGTAATTTTAATATATCTTCCCACTGTCTTCTTGCCTCCGTGGTTTCTGCTGAGATATCTACACATTGTTTTATTGTGTTTCCCTTGTATGTTATGGATTGCTTTTCTCTTTTTTCTCTTTTCAAGATCCTCTCTTTCTCTTTGACCTCTGACATTCTAACTAGTAAGTGTCTTGGAATACGTCTATTTGGATCTATTCTCTTTGGGGTGTGCTGCACTTCTTGGATCTGTAACTTTAGGTCTTTCCTAAGAGCCGGGAAATTTTCAGTGATAATTTCTTACATTAGTTTTTCTCCTCCTTTTCCCTTCTCTTCTCCTTCCGGGACACCCACAACATGTATATTTGTACGCTTCATATTATCATTCAATTCCCTGAGTCCCTGCTAATATTTTTCCATTCTTTTCCCTATAGTTTCTGTTTCTTTTTGGATTTCGGATGTTCCGTCCTCCAGTTCACTAATCCTAAGCTCTTTCTCTTGAAATCTACCATTGTAGGTTTCCATTGTTTTTTTCATCTCTTCTACTGTATCTTTCATTCCCACAAGTTCTGTGATTTTTTTCAGACCTTTCATTTCTTCTTTTTGTTCATTCCTTGCCTTCTTCATGTCCTCTGTCAATTCATTGATTTAGTTTTTGATGAGGTTTTACATTTCTGTTTGTATACTCTGAATTAATTGTTTCAGCTCCTGTTTCTCATTTGAGCTATTGGTTTGTTCCTTTGACTGGTGTGTATCTTCAATTTTCCTGGTGTGATCTGTTATTTTTTGCTGTTGTCTAGACATTTAATTACCTTAATTAGTTTATTCTGGAGATTGCTTTCACTTGTCTTACCTAGGGTTTTCTTGCTAGATGAGTTTGTTGTTTATCTGTTCTTTGACTTTCAGTTCAACTTTTACTGGACCTCTAGCTTAAGTTTTATTTAACGGAGGGCAATTTCAGTTCTTGTTTTCTTGTTTCTTGTCTTGCTTGTAAGGTGTCTTTTCCTTCCCCACCATTAGGAGGGTCTACATGGGTATTACAGACTCCAGCTGGGTTTTCCCAGAATAAACAGGCCTCCTGTCGGGGGGAAGAAGTCACTGTGTCAGTTTTCCCTGAGGGTAAGACCCAGCAGTTTGAAAGGCTTTCCTGTGAAGTCTCTGGGCTCTGTTTTTCTATCCTGCCCAGTATGTGGCGCTTGTCTGTCTGCGGGTCCCATCAGCAAAAGATGTTGTGGCTCCTTTAACTTTGGAAGGTTCTCCCTGCTGGAGACGTGGTGGAGACAGAGGAGAGTTTGTAGGCTGGTTTTAATGGCTTTACATTACCAAGCCCTGGGGTCTGAATTACTTGAGAGAGTGATTCCACCTGAGTTGGGCTTCATCCCTCCCTTGGGGAAGGCACAGGTGAGAGACAGCCCTGAAGGCAGCCCTTTTCTGCCTATGCGTGGGGCAGTTGCAGCCGGAGTTGTCCCACCGCTGAATCCAGAGGCAGCCAAGCCTCCGTAGAAACAGCCCCAGAATCCTCCGTTTCATCCCCTTTCTTCTTTTTCAGTTAGCCCAGTAAGCGACCTCTGCCTTGACCAGTTTAGCCGGAGCTGGGGGCCTGTTTTTAGTAGTCAGAATTTGTTTATTCATGCCACAATTGGTGTTTGGTTGAACTCAGTCCCTGTTACTGTTAGAGTGTCTTTCCTTTCCCTCTGGAAAGCCGCCTGTGTGGGAGGGGCGCCGGCCGCCGCGACTTGGGGAACTCACGGTTTCGGAGACTCGCAGCCAGTCCAGCTGGTCCAGAATGGGGTACACTGTGTATCCGGTCACTATCATGGCTTCGGGAGCTGTTCTGTACTGTTTCTGGTTATTTAGTAGTTGTTCTGGAGGACGATCTAAAATGCGCACGTTGCTAAGCCGCCATCTTGGCCCATCTCGGGATCTTTTTTGATTAAGTTGTTTCTGTGGAGATGTGACCCACCCAATTATGGGTGGTAGGGCCTTTTGATTAGGTAGTTTCCATGGAGATGGGTCTGTACCCATTCAAGATGAGTCCTAATCACTTACTGGAGTCCTTTAAGAGGAAAGCATTTTGGAAGATGCTTAGAGCCAAAATAGACAAAACGTTTGGAGATGGAGAAAGAAAATGCCCCTCAGGAAGCTGTTTGAATCCAAAAGCTGCAGGACAAGGAGACATCAGCTACATGTCTTCCCAGTTGACCAAGGTGTCCTGGAACCCATTGACCTTTTGTGAGTGAAGATATCTTTCTCTAGATGCCTTAGTTTGGTCATTTTTATGGCCTTAGAACTGTAAACTTGTAGCTTAATAAATTCTCTTTATAAAAGCCAACCCATTTCTGGTGTATTGCATTTCCAGCATATGAATAAACTAAAACACGGGTAATTGTTGGACTGGAGATGGAGCTTTGCACAGGAATTGCTGAGAACCATGAGAGCTTTCCTTGTGCTTGGTGAAGCTTGATGGGTGTCCCAGCCCAACAGGTTACCAAAGTGTGTCTGAAATGATATTCTCACCAGCATGAGAAAAATCAGAACAGTGGAATTTTTATGTATGTAAGATTAGCAATTGTCCTTTCTTGGGAAGGCACTCTTTTCTTGCTCTGTACTTTTCAGGTTTAAAATGCCCTCTTTTAGGAAATATTGGTGGTAATAGCTGGTAGTTTTTAAAGAGTATCCTTTCTTGACAAAATAAAATTTTGGTAGTTGTATTTGTTTGCTAAATGTACCGGAATGTAATATACCAGAAATGGAACAGCTCTTAAAAAGGGAGATTATTGCATTACAAGTTTACGTTCTAAGGCCATGAAAATGTTCAAATTAAGGCACCAACAAGAGATTTTGTTCATTTAAGAAAGGCTCATGCTCCCTAGAACACCTCTGTCAGCTGGGAAGGCATGTGGCTGGCATCTGTTGGACTTTGTTCCTGGTTCCATTGCTTCCAATTTCTGGTACTAGTGATTTTCTCTCTAAGCATCTGTGGGCTTTCCCTTAGTTCCTCCAGGACACAACTCTGGTTCTGGCTTGCTTAGCATCTCATGGGAAGGCACATGGCAATGTCTGCTGGACTCTACCCATGTCTAGGTATCTACTCTCTTGGTTGGCACTCCAAGCATCTCCATAATTGTGTCTCTGTCAGCTCTGAAGCACCTGTTCTCCAAGCATCTACATCAGCTCTGAGCTTTCTCCAAAATTCTTTTAAAAAGGATTCTGGTAAACTAATCAAGACCTAGCTTGAATGGGTGAAGTCACATCTCCATCTAATCAAAAGGTCACATCCACAATTGGAGAAAATCTAATCTAATAAAAAGTTTCCACCCTACAGTATTGAATCAGGATTAAAATGAATGGCTTTCCCACAAGATTGAATGAAGATTAAAACGTGGCTTTCCTGGGGTACATAATAATTTCAAACCAGCACAGAAGCTTATGTGATTCTCTCCAAAATTTAAAAATAACTATTGACTTGTAATTAACATGTAATCGGTTGCACATATTTGAAGTGTACAGTTTGATAAGTCTTGACATAGGAACACACCCATTAAAGCATCACCATAAACTAGATAATGAATATATCCATTTCCCACCCCTCAAAGTTTCCTCATGCCCCTTGGTAACTCCAGACTCCTGCCCTTCCCTGCTTCTAGGCAACCACTGGTCTGCTTTCTCTCGCTGTCAATTAGTTTGTATTTTCTAAAATTGCATATAAATCGAAGCATACATTATGTAACTCTTTTTAGTCTGGTTTCTTTCACTCAAAATTATTTTGAGATTCATTCATGTTATGGCATGTATCAGTAGTTCATTCTTTTTTATCCATCGTATGGATATACCACAGTTTGTTTATCCATTCACTGTTGATGGATGTTTGGATTGTTTCTAATTTGGAGCTATTAGAAATAAAGATGCCATAAACATTTATGTACAAGTCTTTGTATGGACGTATACTTCCACTTTTCCTGAGTGAAAACCTAGAATGGAATGGCTGAATCATATGGTAGGTGTACGTTTAACATTTTAGGAAACTGCCAACCTGTCTTCCAAAGTGGCTGCACTATATTATATTCTGAATATCTGAGTGTTCTGGTTCCTCCATGTCCTCACCAACATGCTGGTAGTCCTTTTCATTTTAACCTTTCTAGTAGGTCTGTGGTAGTATCTCACTGTGGTTCTGATTTGCACTTCCCTAATTACTAATTATGTTGAGCATTTTTTCATATGCTTGTTTGTTGTCAGTATATCTTCCTTGGTGAAATATGTATTCAAGTCACTTGCACATTGGAAAAAACTGGCTTGTTTGTTTTATTAGTTTTGAGATTTCTTTATATATCCTGGTTACAAGTCCTTTACCAAATATCTCTTTGCAACTAGTTTCTCCCAGTCTGTGGCTTGTCTTTTCATCCTCCTAACAGTGTTTTTTGAAGAACAGAAGTTTTAAAATATGATGAAATCATTTTGTTCTTTTATGATTTGTGCTTAATTGTTTGATGTCACATCTAAAATATTTAGTTATCTGAAGGTTACAAATGTTTTCTCCCTTTTTTCTACTGGAGATTTGTATCATTTTAGGATTTATATTTAGGTCTAAGATCTATTTTGAGTTAATTTTTGTGTATGTTGTGAGGTATGAATTGCTGTTTGTTTTTTTGCAAGTAGATGTCCGATTGCTTCAGCACCATTTGATGAAAAGCCACTCAAATTTGGAGGGGGAAATTTTTAGTCAATAAAATTCAAAGGTCTGGGAATGTGGTTCTAGGCACAGAGGTCTCTTCCCTTTAATGAACATTTACTGTTCTCATCAGCCATTCACAGCCTGACTTTATTTCATGTGTGTGTCTTAAGCCCCCTTACAGAAGGGTTCTTTCACTGGATAGTCACTTGAAAGGAACTGGATGCCTGGTGGGCTCCTAGACAGTTTCTGTAAGGGCTTTGTGGTTGGTGGATTTAGGACAATATCTCATTTCCAGAGTTGACTGGGGAGGCCTGCCAGGTACAGAGAGGTAATGGGACAGTAGACCTTCTGTGGCTGGTAGGTGGGGAGAGGCCCTTCCCTACCAGGCATGGACCGGCAACAAGCCTCCTTACAGAGAATTGGCACTTTTGCTACCTTCTGGACTCTCAGCCCACCCTTGCCCCACTTTATGACTTTTTGTGCATGGGGTGTTCATAGTTCTTTTCCTTTTAGTCATAAAGGGGTTCTGAGCAGCCTCTGCATACACACCATTGCACAGCAGCTTCAAGGAGTTGGTAAAGTCTTTGCCTGCTTTTTGGCCCTGTGGGCAGTTGGTCTTAACACATATATTGCTGGTACTGATGTTGCAAGTACTGCTGCTGCCACCACCTAACAGCAGTGAACCTTGTCCTCTGTTCTGCGTACTTGATATGTATTACCTGGTTAGTTCTCGCAACAACCTATGAGGTTACTACTGCCCATTTTACAGATGAGGGAACTGAGGCATTGAGAAGATAGCCAAATATGAGAAGTCTTTGGGCCTTGTTTTCCATTATTGAATGTTGAAGAACAGATTTGGTTTAAGTTTCCCTTAACTCTCTTGAACCCAAATATAAAGTAGTTTAAGTGGCTCTCCTGGTCTTCTTTTCGTTACCATCAGAGAGGAGTGGTCAGGCTGTTCCACTAGATTAAAATTCTTTAGTGTCTCCCTGTTGCCTTCACAGTAAAATCCAAATCTGTGATCTGGTCTCTTCTAACGCCTTTATCGATATCTCTTACTATACTCCTGAACTTCTTGCTCCTGTCCCTTCTCAGTGGTTTTCACAAATCCTGTTAACTTCTGCTGTGAACACTTGTCCCATCGTTGCCTGCTGAACTCCTGCTCATCCCTGAGAACCCAAGTCTAGTTTTACTTCTCCTGAGTTATTCGGCCCCTGGGCTGCAGAGTGCATGAAATAACACCCATCTCAGTTCTTCTCACATATAGTGTGATTATCTGACCTATTTGTCTTCTGCAAACAGGACAAGGTGAAGCAGAGAGTAGGGACTGCTTTCCATATTGTAATAGATTGCTCTTAGGCCCATGATGGTTTATAATAGGCAGACAGACATTTGTGGAATGAGTACCTTCGTGCATGAATAAACATGGACACTCTAGCTCTAAGATTGGATGACTATTTGGGTAAGAAGTTCTACTTGCATTCCTTAGTGAAGCCTGTTAGTTCATGATAATAGACAGGTGCATGGGGCTGCCCTCTGGGATGGAGCATTGACCCTGCAGATATTGTAGGCATTTAGAAAGCTGCTTTCAGTGATTACTGTAAACCCTGAACTAGGTTTACATCAATTATTTTTTCTCTGTTAGAATGAGTTTCTTATTGTGTTAAGAAACATACCATTTTTTCCACCATCTTTTAGATCATGGCTTTAAGTTTCTATGTATTTCCCCAAGTGTTCCCATGTGATGTGATTGTAATGTGTATGGTAAACTCAGTGAATAATTTGGGTTTTTGAAATGTTTCTTTGGAAGGTGGGGGCCAACATGGATTAGAATGGATCAAATGTAGTTTGGCATTTCTTTTTGAAAGAGAAGGAGGTTTGGTGAGAAATGTTAACTGAGCTGTGGGTGGTAGAGGGGGCTATTTAGAATTCACTGTAGTCTGCCTGCCTACATGAATTTACTCTGAGCTGTGATTTAAGGAGTAGTTTAAAATTTTGGCTGATGAACTCTGAGGCTGGACTCTTATGAACTGCCAAGATTTGAACCATTGAGCTCAGTTTTTAATTCAATGATTAAGGTGCTTTTCCCTTTAATTACTAGGAGGAAGGATTAATTTCATCTGTCCACTTTTTTTTTTTTTGGTGGCAAGAAGAGGGAGGGAGAGGAAATAGAAAGTTGAGCTGTATCTTTATGAAAATAAGTTCAGGGCAGGCAATGGTGGCTCAGTGGCAGAGTTCTCACATGCCATGATGGAGACCTGGGTTCAATTCCTTGTGCCTGTCCATGTAAAAAAAATAACAACAACAACAAAAACAAGTTTTATGGTCCACTTCTGCTCTTGGCCATCCCTACCTCCAGGTGAGGGTCCTCCCTGGCTCTCCCTAACCTGTTCGTCTCAGCATAGAGGTCTTGGCAGCAGCCAGGAATAAGCTTTCAGTGTCCCTAATGCCCTAATGTCTGGGACTCTCCTAAATCTTAAATTCTTTTTCTTATTTTTTTAATGCAATTTTATTGAGATATATTCACACACCATACAGTCTATCCAAAGTATACAATCAGCTGCTCACAGTATCATCACATAGTTTTACATTCATCATCACAATACATTTTAGAATATTTTCATTACTCCAAAAAAGAAATAAAAGTAAGCACCCCCCAAACTTCCCACACCCCTTATCCCCACCCCAATATTGACCCTAGCATTGGTGTGGTACAATAATTATTGTTGATGAAAGAATATTAAGATATAATTGGTAACTATAGACCATAGTTGACAATAGGTACTTTTTTTCCTATATATCACTCTATTATTGACTCCTTTTAAGAGGAATGGTCTTCTCTTATTAATAGTACCAGGCAGTCCAGATGGTCTGAAGGGAGAGTTTGCTGTGGGTGGCAGGGCAGGTGTCTGTCAAGGAAACCTTCGTGGAGAAGGTAGAGGTTCACATACATATATTTGTATGTAGATGTAGATTTGTATAATTTATATATAATAAAATTCACCTGAGAAATTTGGCTATCAGTAAGTTTATTGTATGGGCAGTGGGAGTTAAAGATTTTCAAGCAGAGTAAGGCAAGAACAGATCTGGGTTTCAGGAATGTTTTTCTAGAATTAGTTAGTTAGATTCAGTTGTCAACTTGGCCAGGTGAGCATACCTAGTTTTGTTGCTGTGGACATAAGCCAATGGTATGTGAACCTCATCTGTTGCTAATTACATCTGCAGTCAGGTAGGAGGCATGTCTGCTGCAGTGAGTGAGGTTTGACTTAATTGGCTGGTGCTTAAATGAGAGAACACAATGTAGCACAGCCTAAGCAGCTCGGCATTCCTCATCTCAGCACTTGCAGCTCAGCCCAGGCCTTTGGAGATGCAGAATAGAAGTCACCCTGGGGAAAGTTGTTGAAACCCAGGGGCCTGGAGAGAAGACCAGCAGAGATCATCCTGTGCCTTCCACGTAAGAAAGAGCCTCAGTGGAAA
Source organism: Tamandua tetradactyla (assembly GCF_023851605.1). Lineage (NCBI taxonomy): Eukaryota > Metazoa > Chordata > Mammalia > Pilosa > Myrmecophagidae > Tamandua > Tamandua tetradactyla. The sequence goes on along the minus strand of NC_135333.1, from coordinate 36,642,108 downwards.
GTTAGCTGCCTTTCCTCTGAAGAATTAACAGAATAGATCCCCTTTTATTAAAAGCCAGTCCGTCTCTGGTGTGTTGCATTCCGGCAGCTAGCAAACTAGAACAGGAGAGATGAAATGTTTGCTGTCATGCTACTGCCCCTTAGGGTTTTTGCACATAGGGTTCCAACTGCCTGGGGCTGTTTGCCTGGTGGGCTCCTTCTCATCCTTCAGTCCATAGCCCCAAAGCCCCTTCTCAGTGGGGTCTTCCCTGAACACTGTCTCATGTTGTTCCTGCCTGTAGCTGTTCTCTGCTGTCTCTCTGTGGTCATTGTGTTCCCATATAGGCATTGGTGTGCACTGTCTCCATTTGTCTTAGACTCTCACTGGCACGGAGCAGTGTTGGGGTCCCTTAAGGGCTTAGTCCATATATGTGACCAGTGAGCAGTCGAGAGGTGTGAGGGACAAGTGTGGTGGTAGCCAGGCTGGCAGGAGGTGGCAGGATGGGCTGGCCTCGAGGCTTGATTTGGGGTGTGGGGAGAGGAAAGCCAAGGCCCTTTTCTCTCTGTTTAGGTTCCTCTGAACTGGTTACTCCTGCCTTTGCCTTAGACTTGTGGCCTTTGCAGGTACATGGCTTCTGCTCTATTCCTAAATAGCGAGGTGTTTGCAGATATGCTGACTGCTTTTGCGACCTGAGCTTTGTGGCTGACTATTGTGGCTTCCTTGTCTTAGTTTGGCTTGCTTTTCCTCTTCTCCTGGACAAGTTCTGTTTTGTAGCTATCGTTTCTCTCTTAATCACCCATAGTAACTCCTGATTTCTTGTCTTACGTTCCTCACTTGTCTAATGCTGAACTTTTCTATATTAATGGGAGAAAAGGGAAATCTAGTTGGGTTGCTTGATTAAGACTACAAAGCAAGTATTTGTTGATTTTGAAATTAAAGTTCAAGCCTCCTGCTTATTTTTTATGTGTGCATTTGTACATTTTAGACATTTTCAGTCGACCAGACCCCCATGCTCAGACGAGATGACTTTGATGTATCATTTGTGCTACAGTTTTCCATGACAGGGTGTGATGAAGACAGGTGTGCCAGTGGCCCCCTATTATGGACCTCTAATGGATGTCAGTCCTATAGCCAGTGAGGAGAGGGCTTGGGGCGGAGGGTGGAATTGCTTCTTCTGGTGGAGATGTAACTGGGGAATCTGGGTGAGAACCTGAATTTTGCACAATGATTCCTGGGTAGAAGTGGGGACACTTTACCCCAGGAGGTTGAGGACTTTTTCAAACTTCACTCTTTCCTCTGGAATGTGATGTGCTGAAGAGGCAAACAAAAGGTTAAAAACCAGCTGATGAAAGATATATGTATGTGCATAGGGAGTAGCGGGGGTTTTCATTTTGCTGTTCTCTTTATGTTTATAAGTGTTCACCTAATGAAACTCCCCTCCCATATGGCACTTGCCTATCTGGCAGGCAGGGACAGTGGTTGGAAAGGGCCTTGTTGGTAAAGGGTTCCCCTGCTGGACCCTGGGACTGGGTCTGAATGTAGAGGGAAGTGAAGCCGGGGGTTCCTGGTGAATGGGATAGGGAACAGGGAGACTTCCCGAGGGTATTGAGAGGGGCAGATTGTCAGGGACTGGGAGGCTAGATCACAGTGGAGCTTCTGAGTGTGCCCTGCTGGTTGGCCTTAGTGAACCTAAGAGTGGCATGGGGAGAGCTAGCCAGCCTCTGCAGGGAGTACCCTGTTCAGAAAGGTGTGCAGTGAAAGAGGAGAGAGACTGTATCAGGTGATGTTGGTTCCCTCCCGGAGACTTTTTGGTTCTACTTTTTATAGCTTTTCTGACCTTTAGTTATCAAACAGAGCAAACAAGCCAACATATTCCCATCTCTAAATTTAACTTAGAATAAGAAAAAGTAAGTACCAGCTTTACTTTTGTTTACCACAACCCCCCATCTCCATCCCCATTCCAGTTTTTTAAAATAATTTTTTATTAATTAAAAAAAATTACAAGAAAGTGCGGTTTGCCTCAACCGCTAAACTATCGGGGACCCTCTACTCCTCAGCTTCTCACTGCTTGCTAGACGACGCTGCCGCACGCAGAAAAGGGGCTCGAGCCGGGGGTCTGGGTCCAAGGGGCGCGCGCAGGAGACCTCGCTGCGGGTCTAAAGGACTGGAGGCCGAGTCAATTAAGGCATGAAGCGAGGTAGCTTTATTGTTGGTAGACGCTTATGCCAGGGCCGCCAGAAGCTAAAGACCACGAGGCTTGACGAGCCCTGGATTATATACAGTTTGAGGAGAGGCGGAGTTAGGGTGTGGCCTCCAGGGGAGGGTAGCCAATCACACAGGGAGGACGGATGAGTGACTGTGACCATAGAGATGCTGTTCCTGAGTGTACCCATAGCAGAGGATGTTGGGTAGGAGGAGGACTAAGGAGAAGGCCAATAGGGTTAGAGAGACAAGGCTGCATCATCACTAGTCGCTGGTGAGGCTTGTAATCCAGAGGCTTAGAAGAACCGGACGTGCCAAAATGGCGAGGGAGGGAGAGAAAGAGACTAAGCTACCAGGCCAAGAATAAAATTATGCCACAAGAAAGAAACGCAACCATCCTTAATATATGCTCATTCCATTCTATATATATAATCAGTAATTCACAATATCATCACGTAGTTGTATATTCATCATCATGATCATTTCTTAGAACATTTGCATCAATTCAGAAAAAGAAATAAAAAGACAACAGAAAAAGAAATAGAAAAAAAGAGAAAAGATTATACATACCATACCCCTTACCGCTAGCTTTTATTGATCACTAGCATTTCAAACTAAATTTATTTTAACATTTTTCCCCCATTATTTATTTTTATTCCACATATTCTACTTGTCTGTCGACAAAGTAGATAAAAGGAGCATCAGACACAAGGTTCTCACAATCACACAGTCACATTGCGAAAGCCACATCATTATACAATCATCATCAAGAAACATGGCTATTGGAACATAGCTCCACATTTTCAGGCAGTTCCCTTCAGCCTCTCCATTACATCTTGGATAACAAGGTGATATCTACTTAATGCATAAGAATAACCTCCAGGACAATCTCTCGACTGTGTTTGGAATCTCGCAGCCATTGACACTTTGTCACATTTCACGCTTCCCCCTTTTGGTCAAGAAGGTTTTCTCAATCCCTTGATGCTGGGTCTCAGCTCATTCTAGGGTTTTTCTCAATCCCTTGATGCCGAGTCTCAGCTCATTCTAGGATTTCTGTCCCAAGTTGCCAGGAAGGTCCACACCCCTAGGAATCATGTCCCACATAGACGGGGGAGAGTGGTGAGTTTGCTTGTTGTATTGGCTGGAGAGAGAGGCCACATCTGAGCAACAAAAGAGGTTCTCTTGGGGGTGACTTTAAGGCCTAATTTTAAGTAGGCTTGACCTATCCTTTGTGGGGTTAAGTTTCATATGAACAAACCCCAAGACTATAAGCTCAGCCTATAGCTTTGGTTGTCCACACTGCTTGTGAGAATATCAATAATTCAAGTTGGGGAGGTTGAATTTTCCCCTGTTCACACCATTCCCCAAAGGGGACTTTGCAAATACTTTCCCACTCATTGATCAAATCACTCTGGGATTCATCGGGGCATCACTCTGGACAAACCAACAAAATCTCATGTCCTACCCAAGGTTCCATGTACTTATGTTGTTCAACCTACTATCTACATAAGTTATATTAGGAAATGCACTAGTCAAAATATAAATTTTGTACCAAATAAACATTTTTTGCTTTAGTCTCACACATAAGTTGAAATTTTAAAATATTAATTACCATCTATTTTAGCACCCTGCAGAAATGACATTCCTTTGTTCTTCCTCATGCAAAAACATTTAAAAATTTGTACATTTAGTTACTATTATTATACACTCGAGGCATTCCTAGATTATACTATCTCGATCTTTATCATCTATCTTTCTTTGTGATTTCATTTATGCCCCCAGCCCTCCTCCCTCTATCATTCTCACATTCAGCTTCATTCAGTGTTTTAACATAGTTGTATTACAGCTAGGTAGTGTTGTGCTGTCCATTTCTGAGATTTTATATTCAGTCCTGTTGCACAATTTGTATCCCTTCAGCTCCAGTTACCCAATATTTTACGCAGTTTCTATATCCTGATGGTCTCTGTTACCAATGAACTATTCCAAGTTTGTTCACTAATGTCAGTTCATATCAGTGAGACCATACAGTATTTGTGCTTTTGTTTTTGGCTAATCACACTCAGCATAATGTTCTTAAGGTCCATCCACGTTGTTACGTACTTCATAACTTTATTCTGTCTTACAGCTGCACAGTATTCCATTGTATGTATATGTCACAATTCGTTTAGCCACCTGTCTGTTGATGGACATTTTGGCTGTTTCCACCTCTTGGTAATTGTAAATAATGCTGTTATAAACATGGGTGTGCAAATGTCCGTTTGTGTCCTTGCTCTCATGTCCTTTGAGAAGAGATAGCATATAGATGGGTCTTGTTTTTTAATCCATTCTGCCAGTCTATGTCTTTTGATTGGGGAGTTTAATCCATTAACATTTAGTGTTATTACTGCATGGGTAGTACTTTCTTCTACTATTTTGCCTTCTGGATTTTATGTCATATCTAATTTTCCTTCTTTTTACCTTTACTCATAGTGTTCCTTTCTACACTCTTCTCCACACCTCTCTCTTCTGTCTTTTTGTATCTGTCTGTAGTGCTCCCTTTAGTATTTTTTGCAGAGCTGGTCTCCTGTTCACAAATTGTCTCAGTGATTTTTTTGTCTGAAAAAATGTTTTAATTTCTCCCTCATTTTTGAAGGACAATTTTGCTGGATATAGAATTCTTGGTTGGCAGTTTTTCTCTTTTAATAATTTAAATATATCACCCCACTGTCTTCTTGCCTCCATGGTTTCTGCTGAGAGATCTATGAATAGTCTTATTGGGCTTCTCTTGTATGTGATGGTTTGCTTTTCTCTTGTTGCTTTCAAGATTCTCTCTTTCTCTTTGACCTCTGACATTCTGATTAGTAAATGTCTTGGAGTACGTCATCTGGATCTGTTCCCTTTGGGGTACGCTGCACTTCTTGGCTCTGTAATTTTACGTCTTTCATAAGAGTTGGGAAATTTTCAGTGATAATTTCCTCCCATTAGTTTTTCTCCTCCTTTTCCCTTCTCTTCTCCTTCTGGGACACCCACAACACGTATATTCTTGCACTTCATGTTGTCTTTCAGTTCCCTGAGTCCCTGCTCATATTTTTCCATTTTTTCCCCTGTATTTTCTTTTTCTTTCTGGATTTCAGATGTTCCATTGTTCAGTTCACAAATCCTATGTTCTGTCTCTCAAAATTTCTCATTGTAGGTTTCCATTGTTTTTTTTTTTTCATCTCTTCTACTGTGCCTTTCATTCCCTTCAGTTCTGTGATTTGTTTTTTCAGACTTTCGATTTCTTCTTTTTGTTCATTCCTTGCCTTCTTCATATCCTCCCTCAATTCATTGATTTGGTTTTTGATGAGGTTTTCCATGTCTGTTTGTATATTTGTATATTCTGAATTAATTGTTTCAGCTCCTGTATCCCATTTGAATTGTTGGTTTATTCCTTTGACTGGGCCTATTTTCAATTTTCCTAGTGTGATCTGTTTTTTTTTTTTTTTTTTTTTTTTTGCTGGCGTCAAGGCATTTAATTACCTTAATTAGTTTATTCTGGAGATTGCTTGCACTTCTTTTACCTAGGGTTTTCTTGCTGGATGAATTTGTTGTCTGTCTGTTCTTTGACATTCAATTCATCTTTATCTGGCCGTCTAGCTTGAGTTTTGTTTAACAGAGGAGAATTTTTCAGTTCGTGTTTTCTTGTTTCTTGCCCTTCTTGTATGGTGCCTTTCCCCCCCCACCCTTAGGAGGTCTACTTAGGTATTATGGACTGCAGTTGGATTTTCCCATATCAAACTGGCCTCCTATCAGGAGGAAAGTCACCTATGTTGGTTTTCCCTGAGGGTGAGACCCAGCAGGTTGAAAGACTTTCTTGTGACGTCTCTGGACTCTGTTTTTCTTATCCAGCCCAGTATGTGGTGCTTGTCTGCCTGCAGGTCCCACTAGCATAAGATGATGCGGTACGTTTAACTTTGGCTGGGGGCATGGTGGAGACAGAGGAGAGGTTGTAGGCTGGTTTTAATGGCTTCAAATTACCAAGCCCTGGTGTGTGAATTCCTTGAGAGAGGAATTCCACCTGGGTTGGGCTTCACCCCTCCCCTGGGGAAGGCACAGGCTCCAGACAAGCCCTCAAACGAGCTTGTTTCTGCCTGTGCCTGAGGCAATTGAAGCCCGAGGAGCCCTGCCGCTGTAAACAAAGGCAGTCAAGCCTTTGTAGAAAGACAGCCACAAAAATCTGTTTCCTTCTTTTTTTTTTTTTTTCTTTTTCCGTCAGTCCTACCCCCTTGGTGCCAGGGCAAAAATGAGCGACCTCCACTTTGACTAGGTTCACCTGAGCTGGGGGCCTATTTTTAGTAGTCAGAATTTGTTAATTAATTCCACAATTGGCGTTTGTTTGGGCTCAGCCCCTGCTGAGACAATGAGTCCTCCAATCTACCACCAGAGAGACTGGGCCAGATACACATACTTCCAGCACATGCAGAAGGGTTGCTCTGCTCCTTCCAGAACTGGAATCAGGGATCTGTACTGAGAGTAAGCACCAACTTTGCTGAGCAAGTGAGGAGTGGGGAGAGGCCAGCCAGGGCACCAGGAGATCCTACTGCTTTTAAGTAGCCTTTTTCTTGATTCTGTATTTGCCTTATTACTGCAGTCCTTTATCTGTTTTCTGTAGTTTTGAGAAAGATGTTTCTGCTAGTTCTTACTTGTTGGTCAAAGCTTCTTTGGGGAGATGGAGCCTTGAAGTGTTTCACTCTGCCATCTTGTTTGGGGCAGGGTTGTTTAACTCTTGCCAAACAAAAATTTTATACATTTTATGTAGTTAGATATATCTGTCTCATTCTTTATAGTATCTGGGTTTCTTGTTCCATTCATGGTCTAGAGAAATCTATAAAAACCAAGTTCATATGGATATACCGAGGTGTGTGTATATATATTTGTATGCCTATCTATGCTTATATAATATTTGGAACATTTCTAAATAAATTTCTAAGTATTTGTAAATAAAGTCAGAAGGTCAGTACAGTACTCTAGTTTATTATCTCTGTGGCCAAGCAAGGCTTACCCCATTAGTACAAAGAAAGCCTGGAAGAACGAACTGTGTTGGCCAGAGGAAGTTCTGGCTCAGGATTTAGAGCATGATTGCTTCCCAGCCCTTCCATATACTCACTCTCTGAATTTTTGCTAACTTATTTAATCTCCTGAGTCTCATTTCCTCGTCTGTAGAACTGGCAGGACAAGAGTAATACCACCGTATAGGGTGCTGTGAGGACTAATTAAAATAATGCATGTAAATGGTTTACACAGTGCTTGGTGCGGTGCATATTTATGTTACACTGAACATTTCACTGTATCAAATTAAAAGGAAAACCCATAAGATTATGCAATGGATGCTTAAAAGGCATAGAATAAAATTCAGCAGTTCAGCCTAATAAAAATGTAAGTAACATAGTCATGGTAGAAGGAACCTACATAAGTATAGATATATTTACCAAAACCAAGCAGCAAGCATGTTAAGTGGTGAAAGACTAAAACCATTCCATTAAAATCCAGGCATGACAAAGAGGCATGCATTCAGCACTTAAGCCCACATCTGTGAACCCCTAGATGACAGTGTGGATCTGACAGGCTTGTGGGGAAAGGTACCAGTAAGAGTGGCTGTGGCAATGTCTGTCAGGCCTGGGCGGCTAGCTTTGAGTTTCTCTTCTGTTTGTTCTGGAGCATGTGACTAACTGTGCCCTGTAGGCTTGCAGTTTCCCTTGGCTTTTCCCCACTGTGGGTGTGGCTTCTGGCTTAACCCAGATTTAACTAGGAAGGAATTCTTGGGATTGAGTGGAGAAGAGGATTGTTAAAGTGACACACAACATCAAAATGGCCTGGGGAAAGTTCATCGTGAGGGGAGTCCTGGTAACCTAGTACACTTTCTAGATAGCAGAGGGTTAGGTGGGTTGGCATGGCAGGTGCCTGTGACCCTGTCCTCTCGTCTTCCTTTTCCACACCCAAAAATTAGTAGACCGGTGTTCTCAAAATGAGAGAAGTAAGGCCTGAACTAGTAGGAACCCTGGAGGGACCTCCCAGACTGGTCTGGAAAGTCATAGGAGTGTCAGCATTGGCCTGCTTTGGGCCTAGCATTTGTTGAGCACTAGGTTTCTTTCCTTCTGTTTTTTTTCTCAACCATCTCTAGTTTAGAAATGTGTTATTAAATAACTGAAAATTAATACAAAACAGTGTATGACAGTATATAAGTTTTGAAGCATTGTAATAAATGCCTTGGAGCCAGTCTCCCAAATCGAAAACTAAGCCTTCATGCACTACAGGGAAGCTCCTAATATTTCATCATTCCTTTGCTTTTCTAAAAAGAATACTTATACATACATATATGTATCTATAAATTATATCTTCAGTATTTCTTTGTGAGCTTTTAAAATGGTAGTATTTTATAAGTAACGTGCAACTTTTTTTCCTCATGCACTTTTTAATCTGAATAATATTCCATTGTGAACATTCACCACAGTTTACCCATTCTCCTGTTGGCTTATGTTGGGTTGCTTCCATTTGTCAGCTATTGTGAATGTTTTGGCTCTGTGCCTTCTTGATATTGATCTCCTGGTACACAAATGTACTCAATCCTCTAAGACTAGTAGTAGAGTTGCCGTCTCATGGCGTCGAGCATGTGCAACATGCTGAACTGCCACACCCAACTGACTGTACCAGTTCACTCTCCCATTTGCTGTCAGCAAGTTCCCACTGCTCACATCCTTTCTCTCACTGGTTGTTGTCATACTTCTTAGTTTTAAGAGTGAGTGTCAAATGTTAGGTCCCTGGTTACTGAGGAGAATGAGCATCTTTTCCTTGGCTACTGGTGGTTCATAGGTTTGGTGACAAGCCTGATTGCTTGGTTCTTTCCCCATGGGTTATTTCTGTTTTTCTTACTGACTTTTATTGGTTCTTTATTCTGGATCCCAATCCATTTTATTGGTTATATGTAGTGCAAATATTGTTTAGAAGTCTGTGCCTATCTTTTAACTTTCACCATGTTGTTTCTTATTAAATAGACATTTTAAATTTCTATGCAGTTGACTATATTAACCTTTTCTTTTAGGATTGGTACTTTTTATGACTTTTTAAGGAAATACTTCCCTGCCTCAAATTCATAAGAATATTCTTCTGTATTTTCTTTTAATGATTTTAAAGTTAAGCTTTTCATATAAACCTCAGTCCACCTTGAGTCGATTTTTGTAATCGATTTTTTTGTTTGGTATGAGGTAGGAATCCATTTTCTTCTCTGTTGATAATTCTCTCAGTGTCACTACTGAGAAGCCCCTCCTTTGCCATGGGACATTGCTTCTGTTGTGTAAGAAGTTTACACATTTACCTGTTAAGTCATGTAGGGGGAAAAGCGGTTACAAATCAAAAGTACAGGATTTTATATTTACTTATGTAGTAAACTGTACCAATATTCTTTATTTCTAATATGGCTTTGAGTTACTATTTAGTATCCTTTAATTTCAACCTAAAGGACTCCCTCTAGCGTTTCTTCCAGGGCAGGTCTTGTGGAAATGAGCCCTTTCAGCTTTTGTTTATCTGTATATGCTTTAATTTCTCCTACATTTTTGAAGGCTAATTTTGCTGTATGTAAAAATTTTTTTTTTAAATATTTTTATTGCCAAAAGTTCACAAGTATACATTCAATACGTGGTTTGCAATCAGGACTTACAGTATCATCAGTAGTTGTGTATTCATCACCATGATCATTTTTAGAACATTTGCATCACTCCAGAAAAAAAAATTAAAAAGAAAAAAAGAAAATACTCATACATCCCATACCCCTTGCCCCTCCCTGTCAGTGACCGCTAGTATTGTAATCTACCCAATTTATTTTACCCCTCATCCCCCCTATTATTTATTTATTTTTTAATCCATTTTTTTTTTACTCATCTGTTCATACACTGGATAAATGGAGCATCAGGCACAAGGTTTTCACAATCACAGTCGCATTGTAAAAGCTGCGTCATTACATAATCATCTTTAAGAATCAAGGCTACTGAAACACACCTCAACAGTTTCAAGTACTTCCCTCCAGCCACTCCAATACACCATGAACTAAAAAGGGATATCTATATAATATGTAAGAATAACTTCCAGGATAACGTCTTGACTCTGTTTGAAATCTCTCAGCCACTGAGACTTTATTTTGTCTCATTTCTGTCTTCCCCTTTCTGGTCAAGAAAACTTTCTCAATCCCATAATGCCGAGTCCTGGCTTATCACAGGAGTTCTATCCCACGTTGCCAGGGAGATTTATACTCCTGGAAGTCATGTCCCACATAGAGGAGGTGGGGAGGGCAGTGAGTTCGCCTGCTGAGTTGGTTTAGAGAGAGAGAGGCCACGTCTGAGCAACAAAAAAGGTTCCCTGGGGGTAACCCTTAGGCCTAATTTTTTTTATATAACTTTTTAGGTTGTATAATGTAACATATATACAAAGCAAAAAAAGAAAAGGAAAAAAACAATAGTGTTCAAAACATTCTATAACAAGTAGTTTACAGGACAGATCTCAGAGTTTGTCATGGGCTACCATACCATCCTCTCAGATTTTTCCTTCTGGCTGCTCTAGAATATAGGATACTAGAAGGAATATGTGCTGGTTTGAAAGGAAGTATGCCCCCTAAGAAAAGCCATGTTTTAATATGGATCCCATTTCTTAAAGGTAGAATAGTCTCTATTCAATGCTGTGTATTTGGGACTGTGATGGGATCATCTCCCTGGTTGATGAGATTTAGTTAAGAACGGTTGTTAAACTGGATTAGGGGACGACATGTCTTCACCCATTTGAGTGGGTCTTGATTAGTTTCTGAAGTCCTATAAAAGAGGAAACATTTTGGAGAATGAGAGATTCAGAGAGAGCAGAGAATGCTGTAGCACCACGAAGCAGAGAGTCCACCAGCCAGCGACCTTTGGAGATGAAGAAGGAAAACGCCTCCCAGGGAGCTTCATGAAACAGGAAGCCAGGAGACAAAGCTAGCAGATGACACCGTATTTGCCATGTGCCCTTCCAGCCCAGAGAGAAGCCCTGACTGTGTTCGCCATGTGCCATCTCACTTGAGAGAGAGAGCCTGAACTTCATCGGCCTTCTTGAACCAAGGTATCTTTCCCTGGATGCCTTTGATTGGACATTTCTATAGACTTGTTTTAATTGGGACATTTTCTCAGCCTTAGAACTGTAAACCAGCAACTGATTAAATTCCCCTTTTTGAAAGCCATTCCGTTTCTGGTATATTGCATTCCGGCAGCTAGCAAACTAGAACAGAATAAATATTTTTTTATCATCACAGTTGACTTTTTTTCTTTTTTTGTGAAAAATAACGTATACAAAAAAAGCAATGAATTTCAGAGCACAGCACAACAATTAGTTGTAGAACAGATTTCAGAGTTTGGTATGGGTTACAGGTCCACAATTTTAGGTTTTTGCTTCTAGCTTCTCTAAGATACTGGAGACTAAAAGAAATATCAATGTAATGATTCAGCTATCATACTTGTTTTTTAAACCCTACCTTCTCTGTGTAACTCCATTATCACTTTTGATCTTCCTGTTCCACCCTTTAGGGGTATTTGGGCTGTGGCCATTCTAACTTTTTTTATGTTGGAAGGTCTGTCACTAATATGGGACAGGGAGATGAAACTATCCGATGTTCTGAACAGGCTGGGTCCTCTAGGTTTCAGAATTATCTGGTCCAGGAACCTATCTGGAGGTTGTAGGTTTCTGGAAAGATACCCTAGTGCATGGAACCTTTGTAGAATCCTATATATTGCCCTAGGTATTCTTTAGGCTGCAATGCTTTTGGTTGGGGTTTGGCAAGTTACGATAGGTAGCAATGTATAACTGAAGCTTGCATAAGAGTGACTTCCAGGGTAGTCTCTCGACTATTTGAACTCTTTCAGCTACTCATACCTTACTTGTTATACTTCTTTTCTCCCTTTTGGTCAGAATGGTATTGCTGATCTCACAATGCCCAGGCAGACTTATCCCTAGAAGTCATCTCCTATGCTGCCAGGGAGACTTTCACCCCTAGATATCATGTCCGCTTAGTGGGGAGGGCAATCTTTTCACTTGCAGAGTTGGGCTTAGAGAGACCATATCTGAGCACCAAAAGAGGTCCTCCAGAAGTAACTCTCAGGAATACCTATATCACTGGACTAAGCTTCTCTGCAACATACATACGCTTCACAAGAGGAAGCTTCAAGATCAAGGGCTTGGCTTATTGATTTGGATGTCCCTAATGTTTGGCACAGTATCAGGGTTTCCCTGGTGGTAAAGTTTAATAGTTCCACAATTTTTCTCCCATCCCTCAAGGGACTTTGCTAATACTTTTTGATTATCTGCTTAATATATTCTAGGATGTATTCAGGCATTACATTAAGCTATACAGGATTTAAACACCCTCATTCTTATTTTGGACTTCCTGTGTTTGGATTGTTTAAATGATCTATCCAGACAGGTTGAGTTAGATTATGTGCTACAGAAAATTTAAGTTCTAGACAACATAAACCTTTCTTCCTTTGGTCACAAAGAGTAGATGAGGTTCTAAAATACAGGCAGTCTCTTCCATACCCCTGTTTTCTGAATTGCCTTAATCCTGACCTGATAAGCTTCATTCTTATCTCTGAATACAATGTTATACATATATAAAATAGCCTCTCAAAATCCAGAAATAATAATTAGCACTCTGGTCTAAATGTGACCGCTATGGAAGCTTACAATCTGGGCCCCTGTTTTCTTATAAGTATTTTCTGAATGAGATCATACAATATTTGCTCTTTTGTTCCTTGCTTATTTTGTCTCACCAAATGCCCCACAGGTTCATTCACAATATTGCATGCCTCATAATTTTGTTCCTTCTTGTAGCAGCACACTGTCTGAGCATATGTATACACCATCGTTTGGCAGTCTGCTTTCCAGTCACCTCCATTCATTGGGCATTGTTCTGGTTTGCTAGCTGCCGGAATGCAACACACCAGAGACGGATTGGCTTTAATAAAAGGGGATTTATTTTGTTGGCTCTTCAGAGGAAAGGCAGCTAACTTTCCACTGAGGTTCTTTCTTACGTGGAAGGCACAAGATGGTCTCTGCTGGTCTTCTCTCCAGGCCCCTGGGTTCCAACAACTTTCCCCGGGGTGACTTCTTTCTGCATCTCCAGAGGCCTGGGCTGAGCTACTAGTGTTGAGATGAGGAATGCTGAGCTGCTTAGCAGTGCTACGTTGCAATCTCTCATTTAAGCACCAGCCAATTAAGTCAGACATCACTCATTGCAGCAGACACGCCTCCTAGCAGATGTAATTGGCAACAGATGAGGTTCACGTACCGTTGGCTTATGTCCGCAGCAACAAGACTAGGTATGCTCACCTGGCCAAGTTGACAACTGAATCTAACTAACACAGGCATCATGTATAAAAAATGTCCAAAGTTAATAGTCTGTCAACACTCTCAATTTTAGATAACTTCATTGTTTCCAAGAGAAAGATAACTAATAGATATACCCTCACCAAACAAACCTCCCCTTAATTCTTGTCCCTCCCCCCATTAATTACCCTGGTGTTGCTGTAGTACCATTGATGTTTTTCTGTTAAACATATCCCATAGCATGCAATAGCAGTTTTCCTCCTATACCCCAAACTTAAACACTCTTTGTACAAGAATCATACCTTTGCAGTAGTTCATGCAGGTATTTATTAACATTTGTACTGTTAATCGTTGTGACACATGGGTCTATACAACCCCTTTTATCATGTTCACCTTCAATATGGTAATAATACTTATAGACCCATGAATAAACTCTTTACTTCTATTCCATTACATTTAAGTTCAACCTCATTAGCTAACTGATTATCTCTAGGTCCCCTATATTCTGTATTATAAGCCTCTGAGTTTACCTTTACTATTATCATGAAAGTGGAATCATATTGTATCCTTTTGTGTCAGGCTTATTTCACTCAGCATTATCCATCTTAAGCCTCAAGACTTGGATCCATCTTGCCAATATTTTTTTGATTATCTGTTTAACATACTCTGGGATTTATCTGGGGAATTACATTAAGCTATACAGAAATATATCCTCATTCCCGTTCTGGGCTCCCTGTGTTTGGGTTGTTTAAATGATCTATTCAGACAGGTTGAGTTAGATTATGTGCTACAGAAAATTTAGTTTTGGGACAAAATAAACCTTTCTTCCTTTGGTCTCATAGAGTAGGTGAAATTCTAAAATATGGACAGTGCCTTCCTTACCCTTGTATTCTGAATTGCCTTAATCGCAACCTGATCAGCTTTGTTATTTCTAATTGAAGTCTGATATCTTTTTCTATTTAACAGTAGTTGTATGTGGTAATGCTGATCTTCAGCACTGCAGAACTCCTACTCTTAGGTGTCCCACAGGTACTGAGAGTTCCAGGGAAATACCATATATAAAACAGCCTCTCAGAATCTAGAAGTAACAATTACTGCTCCAAACTAAATGTGACTGCTATAAGAACTTACAATCTAGGCCCCAGTTTTCTGTTTTTTAAATGAGACCATACAATATTTGATCTTTTGTTTCTTGATTATTTTATATCACATAAGGTCTTACAGCTTCATTACAACGCTACATGCCTCACAACTTCATTCCTTTCTGTAGCATTACAGTATTTGAACATATATGTACATCACCATTTGCCATTCTACTTCTCAGCCTGTGTATCCTTCAGCCACCTCTATCCATTGGGCATCATGTAGAATGTCCTAAATTAACAATCTATCGACATTCTCAATTTTAGATAATTTTCATTGCTCCTGAGGGAAATATAACTGGTAAATCCACCCTCACCAAATAGAAAATCCAAACCTCCCCTTAATTTTTGTCCCTACTCCATATTATTTACCCCTGGTATTGTGGTGGTACTGTTGATGTCATCCTATTAAACATAGCCCATAGCATGCAATAGCAGTTTTCTCCCTATACTCCTTTCTTATACACTTTTTGTACAAAATTCATACCTTTCAAGTAATTCATGTACGAACTTACTTATATTTGTAGTGTTAGTCAGTGGGGCACATGGTTCTATACTACCCCTTTCGATCTTGTTCACATTCAGTATGGCAGAATTACTTCTAGGGCCACTAGTGAATGCCTTCACTTCTAACCGTTCCCTCACATTTAAGTTTAACTTAATTTAGCTAATTTTTCATGTCTATAGTTTCTGTGTATCTTTAGGTCCCCTATATTCTGTATTATAAGTCTCTGAGTTTTCCTTTACCATAGTCAGAAAAGCAAAATCATACCATATCTGTCCTTTTGTGTCTGTCTTATTTCACTCAGCATTATGTCCTCAAGGTTCATCCATCTTGTCATGTGCTTCAGGACGTCACTTCATCGTACTGCTGCATAATATTTAATTGTATGGATATACCATATTTTGTTAATCCACTTGTCTGTTGATGGGTACTTAAATTGTTTCTATCTTTTGGCTATTGTGAATAATGTTGCTGTGAACACTGGTATGCAAATGTCTATTTCTATGACTGCTTTCAATTCTTCTGGGTATATACCAAGTAGTTGTATTGCTGGGTCATAGGGCAACTTTATATTTAGTTTTCTGAGGGAGCACGAGACTGTCTTTCATAGCAGCTGTACCATTATACATTCCCACCAGCAGTGCATAAGTGTTCCAGTTTCTCCACATCTTCTCCAGCATTTGTAGTTTCCTATTTGTTTAATAGCAGCCATTCTTATAGGTGTGAGGTGGTATCTCATTGTAGTGTTGATCTGCATTTCCCTTATGGGTAAGGAAAATTAGTATCTCTTCATGTGGTTTTTAGCCATTTGTATTTTCTCTTCAGAAAAATGTCTGTTAATATATTTAGCCCACTTTTGGGTTGCTTGTTCTTTTTTGTTGAGTTGTATGATTTCTTTATGTATAAAGATATCAAACCTTTATCTGATGTGTGATATCCAAATATGTTCTCCCATTGAGTTGGCTACCTCTTAATCTTTTTGACAAAGTTTTGAGGCACAGATGGATTTGATTTTGAGAAGTCCCCATTTATCTTTTTTCTTTTGTTCCTTGTACTTTTGCTGTAAAGTTTAGGAAGCTACCTCCTATTCCTCGGTCTCAAAGATGTTTCCCTACATTTTCTTCTAGGAGCTTTATGGTATTGATTCTTATGTTTAGGTGTTTGATCCAATTTAAGTTAATTTTTATGTAGAGTGTAAGGTAAAGATCCTTTTTCATTCTTTTGGCTATTGATAGCCAGTTCTCCTATGCCCGTTTATTGAAAAGACTATTTTGTCCCAGTTCAGTGGATTTGGGGGCCTTTTTGAAAATCTGTTTACTGTATTTGGTGGTCTAATTCTGTGCTCTCTATTCAGTTCCATTGGTCACACCTTCTGTCTTTGTGCCAGTAGTACCATGCTGTTTTGACCATTTATAATAAATTTAAAAATTGGGGAGTGTAAAACCTCCCACTTCATTCTTTTTTAGGATGCTTTTAGCTATTTGGGGTCTCTTTCCTTTGCAAATGGATGTGGTAACTAGCTTTTCCAAGTCTTCAAAGTAGGTTGCTGGAATTATGATTGGTACTGTATTGACTGTGTAGATCAATTTGGGTAGAATTGACATCTTAACGACATTTAACCTTCCTAACTCTGAGCATGGATTATTTTTTCACTCATTTAGCTCTTCTTTGATTTCTTTTAACAATGATATGTAGTTCGCTGTGTACAGTCTTTTACATTCCTAGTTAAGTTCATGCCTATATACTTGATTATTTTAGTTGCTATTTTGAATGGAATTTTTTCTTTAATTGACTGCCTGGTTAGGTCATTGCTTGTGCATAGAAATATTACTGATTTTTGCACATAAATTTTATAACCTGCCACCTTGCTGAATTTGTTTCTACTAGCTCAAGTAATTTTGTTGTAGATTTCTCAGGATTTTCCAAGTATAATATCATGTCATTTGAAAATACAGTTTCACTTTTTCCTTTCCAATTTGGATGGCTTTTATTTCTTTTTCCTGCCTGATTGCTCTGGTTAGAACTTCTACAATGTTAAATAGTAGTGGTGACAGGGCATCCTTGTCTCGTTAGTGATCTTGGGAAAGATTTCAGCCTCTCATCTTTGAGTACGATGCTGGCTATGGTTTTTTCAGATATGGCTTTCATTATGTTGAGGAAGTTACCTTTGATTCCTATCTTCTGAGGTGTTTTTATCAGAAAAGAATGTTGAATTTTGTCAAATGCTTTTTCAGCACCCATTCAGATGATCATGTGATTTTTCCCTTTTGATTTGTTAATGTGCCATATTACATTAACTGATTTTCTTTTTTTAAACATTTTTATTGTAAACAACAAACAAACATGCATTCTTGATATAAAACATTCTTGACGTAGTTAACAGTCAATGACTGACAGTATCATCACAGTTGTGTATTCATCACCGTTATCATTTGGAGGCCACATCTCAGCAACAGAAGAGGTTCTCTGGGGGTGATATTCTTGACATAAAAGCATTCCATACATGGTGTACAATCAGTGCCTCACAATATCATCATATAGTTGTATATTCACCACCACCATGATCATTTTTTTGAACATTTGCATCACTCCAGCAAAAGAAACAAAAAGAAAAAAGAACAAAACGTACATACCATACCCCTCACCCTTCCCTCCCGTTGACCACTAGTGTTTCCATCTACAAAAATTATTTTACCTTTTATCCCCCCATTATTTATTTATATATTTTTATCCATATTTTTTTTACTCATCTGTCCATACTCTGGATATGAGGAGCATCAGACATAAGGTTCTCACAATCACAGTCACATTGCAAACATTATATCTTTATACAGTTGTCTTCAGAAATCTAGGCTACTGGAACACAACTCAAGTTTCAGGTACTTCCCTCTAGCTACTCCAATGCACCATAAACTAAAAAGGAATATCTATATAATGCGTAATAATAACCTCCAGGATAGCCTCTTGACTCTGAAATCTTTCAGCCACTGAAACTTTATTTTGTCTCATTTCTCTCTTACCCCTTTTGGTCACGAAGGCTTTCTCGATCTCTTGATGCCAAGTCCTGGCTTATCCAGGCTTTTTGTTCCATGTTGCCAGGAAGATTTGTACCCCTGGGAGTCAGGTTACACGTAGTGAGTTCACCTGCTGAGTTGGCTTAGAGAGAGAGGCCAGTCTGGACTCTGAAGTCTATTCTGTTCTATTTGTCTGTCCTTACATCAGTACCACCCTGTTTTGATTACTGTAGCTTTATAGTAAGTTTTGAAATTGGGAAGTGTGAGCACTCCAGCATTGTTCTTTTTCATGATTTTTTTGCCTATTCATGGAACCGTGCAATTCCATATGAATTTGAGGATTGATTTTTCCACTTCTGCAAAAAAGACTCTTGGAATTTTGATCAGGATTGTGTTGACTCTTTAGATCACTTTGAGTAATAGTGACATCTTAGCAATACTGTATCTCCCAATCCAGGAACCCAAGATTTCTTTCCATTTATTTCGGTCTTCTTTAATTTCTTTCAGCAATGTTTTGTAGTTTTTAGTGTACAAGTCTTTCACATTCTTGGTTAAATTTATCACTAGATCTTTCAGATGTTATTGTAAGTGGAGTTGTTTTTTTGTTTGTTTTGTCTCTTTTTGAATTGTTCATTGGTGGTGTATAGAAAGACAGTTGAAAGACTGTCCATCTCTTGACAATTATAAATAATGCTGCTGTAAACATTGGTGTGCAAATGTCTGCTTGTGTCCTTGCCCTCATGTCCTCTGAATAGAAACCTAGCAATGGGATTGCTGCATCATATGGCAATTCTGTACTTAGCTTCCTGAGAACTGCCAAACTGCCTTCTACAGTGGTTGTACCATTTTACATTCCAACCAACAGTTGATAAATGTGCCTCTTTCTCCATATCCTCTCCTGTACATGTCATTTTCTGTTTTTTTTTTTTCATAATGGTCATCTTCTCATGGGTATGAGGTGATATCTCATTGTGGTTTTGATTTGTATTTCCCTTATAGCCAGGGAAGTTGAGCATCTTTTCATGTGCCTTTTAGCGATTTGGATTTCTTCTTCTGATAAGTGTCTGTTTATGTCTTTTGTCCATTTTTTAATTGTTTTTTTTTTTGTGTGTCTTTTTGCTGTTGAGTTGAAAAATCTCTTTATATATTCTGGATATACTAAACCCTTATCTGATATGTGGTTTCCAAATATTGTCTACCATTGCATAGGCTGCCTTTTTACTTTCTTGACAAAGTTCATTGATACACAAAAGTGTTTAATTTTCAGGAGTTTCTGTTTATTTCTTTCTTCAATGCTCATGCTTTGGGTGTAAGGTCTAGGAAACCATCTCCTTTTACAAGTTTTATAAGATATTTCCCTATATTTTCTTCTAAAATTTTGGGATCTTAGCTCTAATGTTTAGTCTTTGATCCATTTTGAGTTAGTTTTTGTATAGGGTGTGAGATATGAATCCTCTTTCATTCTTTTGTAAATGGATATCCAGTTCTCCAAGCACTGTTTAATGAAGAGGATGGTGTGTCCCAGGTGGGTTGGATTGACTGCCTTATCAAAGATCAGTTGTCCATGGATGAGAGAGTCAGTATCTGAACACTCGATTCAATTCTGTCGGTAAGTATATCTATCTTTATGCTAATACCATGCTATTTTGACCACTATAGCTTTGTAATATGCTTTAAAGTCTGGTGGTGTGAGACCTCCCACTTTATTTTTCTTTCTCAAGATGTTGTTAGCTATTTGGGGCACCCTTCTCTCCCAAATAAATTTGGTTACTGTTTTTTCTATTTCAACAAAGTAAACTGTTGGAATTTTAGTTGGTATTACCTTGAATCTATAGATCAGTTTGTGTAGAATTGCCATCTTAACTATATTAATCTTCCAATCCATGAAATGGTATGCCTTTCCATTTTCTTAGTTCTTCCATGATTTCTTTTAGCTATCGTTTTCTGCATATAGGTGTTTTATATCCTTCATTAAATTTATTCCTAAATATTTGATTCTTTTGGTTGCAATTGTAAATGGAATTTTTTTCTTGATTTCCTCCTCAGATTGCTCATTACTAGTGTATAGAAACACTACTGATTTTTTGGTGTTGATCTTATACCCTGTACCCTATTACTTTACTGTAGTCATATTAGCTCTAGTAGCTTTGCTGTAGATTTTTTTGAATTTTCAACATATAATTTCATATCATCTACAAATAGTTACAAGTTCTACTTCTTTCTTTCCAATTTGGATTTTTTTTTTTTTTGCCTTATTCTTCGTTTTTAAATATCCTAAAGGATTTCTTTTCTTTCTTTTTTTTTTTGGCATGGGCAGGCACCAGAGATCGAACCTGGGTCTCTGACATGACAGGCGAGAACTCTGCCTGCTTAGGCACCGTCGCTGGCCCTGGATGTCTTTTATTTCTTTTTCTTGTCTAATTGCTCTGGCTTTTCCAGCACAATGTTGAATAGCAATAGTGACACTGGACATCCTTGTTTTTTTTCCTGATCTTAGAGGGAAAGCTTTCAGTCTTTCCCCATTGAGGATGATCATATATTCCCTTTCTCATGTTGAGGAAGTTCCTTTCTATTTTTATCATTTGAAGTGTTTTCATCAAGAAAGGATGTTGAATTTTGTCAAATGCCTTTTCTGCATTAATCAAGATGATGATGTGGTTTTTCTGCTTTGACTTGTTGATATGGTGTATTGCATTAATTGATTTTCTTATGTTGAACCATCCTTGCATACCTGGAATAAATCCCACTTGGTCATTGTGTATAATTCTTTTAATGTACAGCAGAATTTAATTTGTTAAGTATTTTGTTGAGAATTTCTGCATCTATATTCATTAGAGATATTGGTCTGTAATTTTCTTTTCTTATAGTATCTTTGCCTGGCTTTGGTATTAGGGCGATATTGGCTTCTTAGAATGAGTTAAAAGGTAGTGCTCCCCCCTCTCCAGTTTTAGCAAGATTGATACTAATTCTTTCTTGAATGCTTGGTAAATTCACATGTGAAGCCATCTGGTCCTGGACTTTTCTTTTTTGGGAGCTTCTTAATGACTGACTCAGTTTCTTTACTTGTGATTGGTTTATTGAGGTTGTGTATTTCTTCTTGAGTCAGTGTTGGTTGTTCATGCCTTTCTAGGAAGTTGTCCATTTCATCTACATTGTCTAGATTATTAGCGTAAAGTTGTCCATAGTGTCCTCTTATTACCTCTTTTTTATCTGTGGGGGTCAGTGTTATGTCTCCTCTTCCAATTCTGATTTTATTTATTTACATTTTCTCTCCTTTTTTTTTTGGTCAACCTTGCTGTGCTTTTTTGAAATGATGTATGTACCCTAGAAAAGCCATGTTTTAATCATAAATCCATTTTATAAACTCAGCTGTTTCTTCTAATCCCTATTCAGTATTGTATCTTTGAAACTGTAATTCTGTCGTCTCCCTGTAATACAGATTAAACTGTGATTTGATCGTCTTGATCAAATGTGATTTGATCAAAAGTGGCTATTAAGCTGAATTAGGTGGAGGCTTGTTTCCACCCTCTTGAATCAGCCTTGGTTAGTATCTGAAGTCCTATAAAAGAGGAAACGTTTTGGAGAATGAGAGAGATTTGGAGAGAGCAGAACGACATAGCCACGAAAAGCAGAGAGTCCATCAGCTAGCAACCTTTGGAAATGAAGAAGGAAAACGCCTCCCAGGGAGCTTCATGAAGGTAAGCCAGGAGAGAAAGCTAGTGGATGATGCCATGTTCACCACCTGCCTTTCCAGACGAGAGAGAAATCCTGACTCTGTTTGCCATGTATCTTCTCACTTGAGAGAGAAACCCTGAACTTCATCGGCCTTCTTGAACCAAGGTATCTTTCCCTGGATGCCTTAGATTGGACATTTCTATAGACTTGCTTTAATTGAGACATTTTCTTGGCCTGTAAACTGTAAACTAGCAACTCATTAAATTCCCCTTTTAAAAAGCCATCCCTTCCCTGGTATATTGCATTCTGACAGTTAGCAAACTAGAACACTTGCTAAGGGCCCATTAGTTTTATTTATTTTCTCAGAGCTAATTTCTGTTTTTGTTGATTTTCATAATTGTTTTCATGTTCTCAATTTCATTTACTTCTTTTACTTGTTTTAGGAGTTAGTTTGCTGTTCTTTCTGTAGTTCTTCTGAGTGAATAATTAACTCCTCGATTTTTGCTATTTCTTCTTTTCTTGCTGTAGGTATTCAAGGCCATAAATTTCCCTCTTAGCACTGCCTTTGCTGCATCCCCTAAATTTTAATCTGTTGTGTTTTCATTTTCATTTGCCTTGAGATTTTACTGATTTCTCTTGTAATTTCTTCCTCGACTCATTGGTTGTTAAAGAGCCTCTGTATGTTTGTGGATATTCTGACCCTCTTCCTTTTAGTTATTTTTATCTTTGTTTCATTATAATCTGAAAAAGTGTTTTGTAGGATTTCAGTCTTTTTAAATTCATGGACTGCTTTGTGACACATCATATGGTCTGTCTTTGAGAATGATCCATGAGCACTTGAGAAAGTGTATCCTGCTGTTGTGGGGTGTAATGGTCTGTAAATGTCTATTAAGTCTAGTTCATTTATTGTATTATTCAAATTCTCTGTTTATTTATTGATTCTCTGTCCAGATGTTCTATCCATTGATAAGAGCGGGAAATTGAAGTCTCCAGCTATTGTGGTGGAGGTGTCTGTTTCTCCCTGCAGTTTTATCAGTGTTTGCCTCATGCACTCTGGCATGGTGCATATTTATTTATGATTGTTTTGTTTTCCTGTTGAATTGTTCCTTTTATTAATACATAGTATCCTTCTTTGTCTCTCTTAATTGTTTTACATTTGAAGTCTAATTTGTTAGATATTAGTATACTACTACTACTAATAATAATACTCCTGCTCTTTCTGATTGTTGTTTGCCTGAAATACCTTTTCCCAACCTTTCATTTATTTTGTCCTTAGGTCTAAGAAGAGTCTCCTGTAGCTAGCATACATATAGATTTGTCCTGTTTTTTAATCCATTCTGCCATTCTCTGTATTTTGATTGGGGAGTTTAATCCATAAACTTTAATGTTATTACTATAAAGGCAGTACTTTTTTCTACCATTTTGATTTTTGGATTATATGTCATATCTAATTTTTTTTCTTTTTAGCTTACTGTTAATCTTCATTTCTACAGGTTTATCCAGACTCTCTCTCTCCTGCCTTTTCCTGTCTGCCTGTAGTGCTCTCTTTAGTATTTCTTGCAGAGCTGGTCTTTTCTTCACAAATTCTCTCGGTAATTCTTCATCTGAAAATATTTTAATCTCCCCCTCATTTTTGGAGGACAATTTTGTGGTATATAGAATTCTTGGTTGGCAGTTTTTCTCTTTTAGACTCTTAAATATATCATATCACTGCCTTCTTGCCTTCATGGTTTCTGCTGGGAAATCTGCACATAGTCTTTTTGGGCTCCCCTTGTATGTAATGGATTGCTTTTCTCTGGCTGCTTTCAAAATTTTCTCTTTCTCTTTGACATCTGACCAAAAAAAAAAAGTATCTTGGTGTTTGTCTATTTGGATCTGTTTTTTTTTTTGGGGGGGGGGGGCATGCTGTACTTCTTGGATCTGAAATTTTATGTCTTTCATAGGAGATGGGAAATTTTTTTTTTTTTACTTTGTAAGACATTTTTTAATGGAAACATGTAAATGTACACAAATGTGTAGAGAGAGACTGATATAATGAACCCCCATGTACACATCAACCAGCTTCTACAATTATCAATTCATGTCCAATATTGTTTCAGTTATATCCTGACCTGCTCCTCCTCCCCAACTGCATTATTTGAAAACAAATAGTCTTTTCATCCTAAATACTTCAGTAAGTATTTTTATAAAGACTCAGTAAATAAAGTAACCACAGTATCATTTTCATGTCTTAAATGCCCAACCCATAACTCCTTAAAATTGCTGAACACCCAGTCAGTGTTCTTATTTCCATGACTGTCTCATAGATGTGTGTTTTTTAGAGTTGATTGTCTTTTAGCTGCAGATTACCCTTCTCTATTTTTTTCTTACCCTTTATTTGTTGAAGAAAACAAATAATTTGTCCTGCAGAGTTTTCCACAGCCTAGGTTTTGCTGGTTGCACCTCCATGTTGTTATTTAACATGTTCTCTGTCCTCTTTATTTCTTGTAAATTGGTAGTTAGATCTGGGGGCTTAATGACAGCGAGGCATATATTTTTTTTTTTGGAAAGACTACTTCATAGGTGGTAGTCTTAGTTGCATAGCTGCTAAAACAAAGCCCATTGGCTTAAACAATGGGAATTTATTGTCTAGCAGTTTTGAGACTAGGAGAAGTCCAAAATCGAGGCATCAGCAAGGTGATGCTTTTTCCCTGAAGACTGGTGTTCTGGGACTGGTTTCTGGCTATCCCTGGGTCCTTGGCTTTTCTATCACATGGTAGTGCATATGGTGGCATCTTCTTTCTCCTCTGCTGATGAGAAAGGCTGCTGGCTTCTTCCCCTTGCTTTTTCTCTGTGGCCTTCTCTGTAGCGTCTCCAGTAACAGGATTAAGATCCATCCTGATTTAATTGGCCACACCTTAATTAACAAACAACATCTTCAAAAGGTCCTATTTACAATGGGTTTACACCCACAGGAATGGATTAAAATTAAGACCATGTTTTCCCCGGAATATGTAATTCAACCTACCACAGTGGTGTTGTCTAGTCCCTATTGTATTACATCAGAAGGCACAGGATGGCTGGTTGTTTCCTTATTTGTTATGTTAATGTTGATTCAGATGTCCAAAGCATTGAGTTTTGCAGTACCTCCTCACTGGTTTCACTACTGTGCCCTTGATCATTTATCCCTTAGGGGATATTCTCCATGGAGGGATTGTGTCTGTGGGTTGGCTGGGTGGTTCTGCTGATCTTGGCTGGGCTTGGCTGGGTGGTTTCCTGGTTCCTCCTAGGGCTTACTTCCTATTTGGCTGACTGTTTTCTGATCTAGGATAGTCTCCACCGGGATGGCTCAACTGCTCATGTATCTATTCCTGCAGAAGGTTACATCAGGCATGTTCTTATGGCAATCACAGGGGTCCAGAAGTTGTCCATATTTTAAATCATCTGACTTATTAGAAGATTGTTCCTTCTTAACAAAGCAAATTCTTCATTAGACTTCTAATTTTCAGTATGAGCAGTCAATACAGATACAATACATGATAGATCTGACCTTTCTGAATCTTTGGCAGTTCATTTTGTCTTTTATGTAATAGGATAAGGTTTATTATTAACATTTTCTTGTACTTGTACTTACACAACCTCATAGACTTTCTGATGTGATTAAAGCTCTTTATCATTTTCTTCTTGAGCATGTCAGTTCAATCCATACAAGAATTCTTTATTTCTTTTAATTTGTCTCATTGACTCTTTTACTTCCTGCACAATTTTTCTTCTCTTCCTTTTTCTTTTGACATCCCAAGCAGATTTATAGACAGACTATTTTAGCTGGGCTATATATCTTTATTCTTGGGAGATTTGGGAAAAACCTGTCACAGTTAGCATTCATAAACTTTTGTGATATGTACTTAGTGAATGTGATCTTTAGAAGAGCAAGGTAAATGCTGGGATGGTGTTCTGATTTGCAAGCTGCCAGAATGGGATATACCAGAAACAGAATGGCTTTTAAAGAAGGAAATTTATTAAGTTGCAAACTTACAGTTCTAAGTGTGAAAATGTCCAAATTAAAGCAAGGTTATGGAAATGTCCAATCTAAAGCATCCAGGAAAAGATACCTTAGTTCAAGAAGGCTGATGACATTCAGGTTTCTCTCTCAGGTTGAAAGGTACATGGCAAACATGTCAACATCTGTTAGCTTTCTCTCTAGGCTTCTTGCTTCATGAAGCTCCTCCTGGGGTCGTTTTCATTCTTTATCTCCAAAATCCTCTGGCTGTGTGGCTCTGAAGATTTTTCCAAAATGGTTCCCTCTTAAAGGGCTCCAATAAGCAACCCCGTCTTGAACAGGCAGAGACACATCTCTATGGAAAAGATCTAATCAAAAGTTACCACCCACAATTGGGTGGGCCACATCTCTTTGGAAACAATAAAAAAACTTCCACCCAGCAATACTTAATGAAGATGAAAGAATTTTACTTAATGAAGATGAAAGAATTTGGCTTTTCTGGAGTACACAACAGATTCAGATTGGCACAGAAGACAAACTCAAGGACAGGTGGATGGAAAAGTCACTCTGGAAAGATGCTTATATGAGGTAAGAAATATTTTCCCCCAATGTTAAGCCCTGTCAAATCATACATTTCTTCAATAATTTACATTATCTTTGGTCTCTTGAGGCATAAAAACAAAATATGTATTTTTTCTTGAGCAGACCAAATGTGGTGCCATATGTTTTATTTATTATCTCACGTTCTTCAAAATGTTTTAATAGTATGAATTCACTTAATACTGTTGAACCTTATAGGACACTTCAGTAGGTATTAAATTTAATTTATAGATTAAAAAGAAATTAAAGGTCAGGCAGGCAGCTTCCCTTTACCTAACGGCAGAGCAGAGGACTGAAATAGAACACTAAGTCCCTTAGTTTTGTTTCGATTTTTTTGTATGCTGTATGGCGGGGTCACATTTCATTCTGTTTCCATGTGAGTATTCCGTTATTGATGCACCATTTGTTGAATATTGTTTGTTTGTTTTTGTTGGTTTCTTTGTTTGGGAAGTGCATAGGCCAGGAATTAAACCTGGGTCTTCTGCATGGCAGGCAAGAATTCTACCACTGAACTACCCTTGCACCCCTAGTCCCTTAGATTTTAACCCCATATGTAAAGGTTCATAATTTATATCCTGAACCACAAGGATGTTACACAGTAAAGTATTTTGCTGGGAATTAAAAATGAAAAGCCTTGGATAGACTTTGCTAAACAACACACAGTGCACAGTGATTTGTGAATGTCAGAGAACTAGAAAATACAAGGAAAAACAAATTTTTCAGCAAAGCATAGCCAGGCTTAGGTGGGTCACCTAGCAACAATCTCAGCAATAATTAAAACTGTAAAGTGTCTTACATTATAAATATCCTTATAATCTTGGAACTACAAAATGACTTCTTACCATTGTCATAAGTGAGATGTACATCAATACTTTTTAATCATTAAGGTTTTTTTTCTTTTTATTAATTAACGGAAAAAAAGAAATTAACCCAACATTTAGAAATCATACCATTCTACATATGCAATCAGTAATTCTTAACATCATCACATAGATGCATGATCATCGTTTCTTAGTACATTTGCATCAGTTTAGAAGAACTAGCAACACAACAGAAAAAGATATAGAATGTTAATATAGAGAAAAAAAATAAAAGTAATAATAATAGTAAAAAAAAAAAAAAAGAAAAAACCTATAGCTCAGATGCAGCTTCATTCAGTGTTTTAACATGATTACTTTACAATTAGGTATTATTGTGCTGTTCATTTTTGAGTTTTTGTATCTAGTCCTGTTGCACAGTCTGTATCCCTTCAGCTCCAATTACCCATTATCTTACCCTGTTTCTAACTCCTGCTGGACTCTGTTACCAATGACATATTCCAAGTTTATTCTTGAATACCCGTTCACATCAGTGGGACCATACAGTATTTGTCCTTTAGTTTTTGGCTAGACTCACTCAGCATAATGTTCTCTAGGTCCATCCATGTTATTATATGCTTCATAAGTTTATCCTGTCTTAAAGCTGCATGATATTCCATCGTATGTATATACCACAGTTTGTTTAGCCACTCGTCTGTTGATGGACATTTTGGCTGTTTCCATCTCTTTGCAATTGTAAATAACAAACATTGCTATAAACAATGCTATAAACATTGGTGTGCAAATGTCCGTTTGTGTCTTTGCCCTTAAGTCCTTTGAGTAGATACCCAGCAATGGTATTGCTGGGTCATATGGCAGTTCTATATTCAGCTTTTTGAGGAACCGCCAAACTGCCTTCCACAGTGGTTGCACCATTTGACATTCCCACCAACAGTGGATAAGTGTGCCTCTTTCTCCGCATCCTCTCCAGCACTTGTCATTTTCTGTTTTGTTGATAATGGCCATTCTGGTGGGTGTGAGATGATATCTCATTGTGGTTTTGATTTGCATTTCTCTAATGGCCAGGGACATTGAGCATCTCTTCATGTGCCTTTTGGCCATTTGTATTTCCTCTTCTGGTAGGTGTGTGTTCAAGTCTTTTTCCCATTTTGTAATTGGGTTGGCTGTCTTTTTGTTGTTGAGTTGAACAGTCTCTTTATAAATTCTGGATACTAGACCTTTATCTGATATGTCATTTCCAAATATTGTCTCCCATTATGTAGGCTGTCTTTCTACTTTCTTGATGAAGATCTTTGATGCACAAAAGTGTTTAATTTTGAGGAGTTCCCATTTATCTCTTTCTTCACTGCTTGTGCTTTAGGTGTAAGGTCTACAAAACAGCCTCCTATTACAAGTTTTATAAGATATTTCCCTATGTTTTCTTCTAAAAGTTTTATGGTCTTAGCTCTGATGTTTAGCTCTTTGATCCATTTTTAGTTCATTTTTGTATAAGGTGTGAATATGGATCCTCTTTCATCCTTTTGCATATGGATGTCCAGTTCTCCAAGCATCATTTATTGAAGAGGCTATTCAGTCCCAGGTGAGTTGGCTTGACTGTCTTATCACAGATCAATGGTCCATAGATGAGAGGGTCTGTATCTGAACATTCTATTCTATTCCATTGATCAGTATATCTGTCTTTATGTCAGTACCATGCTGTTTTGACCACTGTAGCTTTGTAATATGCCTTGAAGTCAGGTAGTGTGAGACCTCCCACTTCATTTTTCTTTCTGAAGATATTGTTAGCTATTTGGCTAAAATAAATAAATTTGGTTATTGCTTTTTCCAAATAAATTTGGTTATTGCTTTTTCTGTTTCTGCAAAGTAAGTTTTTGGAATTTGAATTGGTATTGCATTGAATCTATAAATCAATTTAGGTAGAATTGACATCTTTAAGTATGTTTAGTCTTCTCATACATCAACATGGTATGCCCTTTCATTTATTTAGGTCTTCTGTGATTTTTTTTTTTAGCAATTTCTTGTAGTTTCTTTGTATAGGTCTTTTGTTCCCTTAGTTAAATTTATGCCTAAATATTTTATTCTTCTGCTTGCAATTGTAAATGGAATTTTTTTCTTGATTTTCCCCTCTAAGATTGCTCATTACTAGTGTATAGAAACACTACAGACTTGTGAGTGTTGATCTTGTAATGTGCCACTTTGCTGTACTCATTTATTACCTCTGGTAGTTTTGCTGTGGATTTTCAGGTTGAGATGTTCTGTCCATTGATGAGAGCAGGGATTTTCAGGTTGAGATGTTCTGTCCATTGATGAGAGCAGAGAATTGAAGTGTACAACGTTACGGTAGATGTGTCTATTTCTCTTTTCAGTGTTTGCCTCATGTATTTTGGAGCACTCTGGCTTGATGCATAAATATTTATGATTGTTATGTCTTCTTGTTGAATTGTTCCTTTTATTAATGTATAGTGTCCTTCTTTGTCTCTTTTGTTTTTCATTTGAAGTCTAATTTGTTGGATATTAGTATAGCTACTCCTGCTCTTTTTTGATTGTTGTTTGCATGAAATATCTTTTCCCAGCCTTTCACTTTCAACCTGTGTTTGTCTTTGGGTCTAAGATGTGTCTCCTGTAGACAGCATATACACGGGTCCTGTTTTTTAATCCATTCTGCCTGCCTGTGTCTTTTGATTGGGGAGTATAATCCATTAACATTTAGTGCTATTACTGTAAGGGCAGTACTTTCTTCTACAATTTTGTCTTTTGGATTATGTATGTCATATCTAATTTTTCTTTTAACCTTTACTGATAGTCTTCATTTCTACTCTCTTTTCCACACCTCTCTCTCCTGTCTTTTCCTATCTGTCTCTTGTGCTTCCCTTAGTATGCAGAGCTGGTCTCTTGGTCACAAATTCTCTCAGTGATTTTTTTTTTTCTGAAAATATTTTAATTTCCCCCTCATTTTTGAAGGACAGTTTTGCTGGATATAGAATTCTTGGTTGGCAGTTTTTCTCTTTTAGTAACAAATACATCATCCCACTGTCTTCTCGCCTCCATGATTTCTGCCAAGAAATCTATGCATAGTCTTATTTGGCTTCCCTTGTATGCCATAGATTGATTTTCTGTGGTTGCTTTCAAGATTCTCTCTTTCACGTTGACATCTGACATTCTGATTAGTAAGTGTCTTGGAGTACATATATTTGGATCTGTTCTGTTTGGGGTACACTGTACTTCTTGGATCTGTACTTTTAAGTCTTTCATAAGAGTTGGGAAATTTTCAGTGATAATTTCCTCTATTAGTTTTTCTCCTTTTCCCTTCTTTTTTCCTTCTGGGACACCTACAGCACGTATATTTGTGTGCATCATGTTGTCATTTCAGTTCCCTGAGTCCCTGCTCATATTTTCCCATTCTTTTCCCTATATTTTCTTTTGCTTCTCGGATTTCAAATGTCCCATCCTCTAGTTCACTAATCCTATCTTCTGCCTCTTGCAATCTAACATGGTAGGTTTCCATTGTTTTTTTTTTTTTCATCTCTTCTATTGTGCCTTTCATTCCCATAAGTTCTGTGATTTGTTTTTTCAGACTTTTGATTTCTTTTTTGTTCATTCATTACCTTCTTTATATCCTCCCTCAATTCACTGATTTATTTTTTAATGAGGTTTTCCATGTTCTGTTCGAACATTGTGAATTAATTGTTTCAACTCCTGTATCTCATTTGAATTGTTGGTTTGTTCCTTTGACTGGGCCATATCTTCAATTTTTCTAGCATGATTCATTATTTTTTGCTGGCATCTAGGCATTCAGTTTCCTTAATTAATATATTCTGGAGATTCTTTTCACTTTTTTTTACCTAGGATTTTCTTGCTGGATGACTTTGTTGTCTCTGTCTGATCTTTGACATTCAGTTCAGCTTATTCTAGACGTCTAGCTTAGGTTTTGTTTAACAGATCAGAATTTTTCAGTTCTTGTTTTCCTGTTTCTTGCCCTGCCTTTTTTTTCCCCCTTAGGAGGGTGTGCTTAGGTATTATAGACC
The DNA here is from genome assembly GCF_023851605.1 of Tamandua tetradactyla. Classification (NCBI taxonomy): domain Eukaryota; kingdom Metazoa; phylum Chordata; class Mammalia; order Pilosa; family Myrmecophagidae; genus Tamandua; species Tamandua tetradactyla. The sequence goes on along the minus strand of NC_135333.1, from coordinate 36,610,817 downwards.
CCAGCCAGATTTTCCCAGACCAAACTGGCCTCCTGTCAAGGAGGAAAGATTCACCTGTGTCAGTTTTCCCTGAGGGTGAGACCCAGCAGGTTGAAAGACTTTCCTATGAAGCCATTCAACTCTGTGTTTTTCCTATCCTGCCCAGTATGTGGCGCTTGTCTGCCCATGCATCCCACCAGCATAAGGTCATACGGTACCTTTAACTGCAGCAGACTCTCCCTGCTGGGGATGTGGTTGAGAGGTTGTATGTTGGCTTTAATCACTTCACTTTTCCAGACCCTGGGGTCTGAATTCCTCGAGAGAGGGATTCCACCTGAGCTGGGCCCCACCCCTCTCCTGGGGAAGGCACAGGCTCCAGACAAACTCTCAAACAAGGTTAATTCTGCCCTTGCCTGGGGCATTTGGAGCCTGAGAAGTCCTGCAGCTGTATCCAATGAGTAGTCAGGCCGTAGAAACAGAGCCACGAAAAAGAAAAAGAACAATGCTTTTCAGAGCAGGACCCCCATTCCTCAGGTTTGTAATCAAGAGGGTAAGTTGGTATGTTACTCTGTGTATCTCCAGGTCCTGTGTGCCCCCTCCTTTCCTTCAGGCCCCAGACCATTTCAAGTATTTTGTGCTGTCCAATCCAAAAAACCTCTGTTGTGTTTCTCCTTTTTTCTTTTCTGTCAGCCCTGCCCCATGTGCACAGGGGCAAAAACCAGCAACCTCAGCTTTTATTCCAGGTTTAGCTGAGCTGGGGGTCTATCTTTAGTAGTCTGAATTAGTTAATTAATTCCACAGTTGGAGCTTGGTTGTGCTCAGCCCCTGCTGCTAGTAAAGTCTCTTTCCTTTCCCCTCTCAGAAGCAGCCTGTGGGGGCGGGGCTCCAGCCACTGTGGCTTGGGGGACTCACGGTTCTGGGTGGGCTCCTAGCCGGTCCATTTTGTCCAGACTCAGGTATGCTGTGACCAAACACACAGCAGTTGTCTGTACTGTTCCTGGCTATTTATTAGCTGCTCTGGAGGACAACCTAAATCCCACTCCTCACTAAGCCGCTGTCTTGGTCCCCTCTCCTATTTGTTGAATGTTTGTTTGTTTGGGAAGTGCATGGGCCGGGAATTGAACCCGGGTCTCCTGCATGGCAGGCTGAATTCTACCACTGAAGTACCCTTGCACCCCCAGAAGGTGATAGCTTTTTAAAAAATGTTCATTGTGGGTAAAGTAAAGTTGGCAGCCTTGTATTGGCTGCTTTTCCTGCATTCATAAAGGGAGTGGGTAGTAAATTTGAGGAGCTTCCAAAAGGCACCCTTCTCTCCCTTAGGGGGAGGAGGAAGCCACAGCCTAAAGAGGGGAAGTGACCCACTCCTCTGCTTTCCCTTAGGGAAGAAGGGAGCCACAGCATTGAGAGGGGAAGTGACCCACTAGAGGTACAGAGTGACACAACCTCTTCTTTACCTGCCTTTGTACTTAGGGCTCTCCTTTCCTTGGAAGTTTTCCCTGATACGACCCTTCCTCACCCCCGTCTCTGCGTCTCCTCCAGTGGGAGTTTATGTCTATTATGTAGCACTTGTTACACTGTGTGGTCATCTGGGCACTTGTCCATATGCTCTCCTGGATTCTAAGTTACTTAAGGTCAAATGTGGTGAATTATTTTTTGTAACTTCCAGAGCCTAGTATAAAGAGGGTGCTGAATAAGTATTTTTCAGATGGATGAAATAAAATATAAATAAATGAAGGAATAAAACATTAACATAGCACGTCCCTGACTTTATTCCTGAAAATGCCCATGAAATCACCCTCAACCTTGCTCACATTCCTTCTTGAATTTTGGATCTTCCTTCTGGGGTCATTTTCTGTTTTATTGTGTTGCCCAAAGAAGTGTTGCTCTCTCCCCAGATTGTGGAGCCTGTTAGAACATCTTAACTGCCCAGATGTTGTGTTAGTACTCCAAGTATTGCTTCTTGTGATGGCATTTGGGAATTTTGTAACATGAATAAGAAAAAAAAATTAGTATATTCCTCCTACCACATTGGTGCTTTGAAGTTTTTTTCAGTTGGCTTTCTGCTTTAATTGTTCTGGCTTCATTTTTTTTTTTTTTCTCTCACTTTGGACAAGTGCCAGAAAAGCAAAGCAGCTTATATAAAGAGAAGTGTTTTTTTACTTTGTCAAAGATAGAGTTGGTACTTAGCTCAGTTTGTCCTGGCACCATGTTTGATAGGGGATGTTAGAAAATTGACATAGGTTATTTCTTTTTATGTATGTGTATGTGGGTAGTAAAGGTAAGATACCTTTATTTCTTGGCTCATAAGGGTCATGAAAAGTACAAAAGGCTAACAAATAGGATTTGAGATAGCCATTACACCTGCAACCAAGAAAAAGGTTACTCAGAATGTTTTAAAGTAATCTATTTCTAGAATTTAAGATTTACTATTTGAAGATAAAGAAAAATACCTCAGATCACTGTATTAGGTTTTACTTATATACTAACATCACTGAAACCTGTCACTTACAACTGCCATTTCCCAGTTGCTTGCTGTCATTATTGCCCTTTCTGAGGCAGTGATGTTAAAAGAACCTGCGTTAAACTGGCTAGAAAATGAAGCATTTGGTTCATCAAAATAGCTTGTGTATTTTAGAGGATCAGTTATTCTAAGAATTGATACCCAATTTCTAAAATACATTTAATGTTAAAATTACACAGAACTTATTTTAGTCTTTGAGTCAGAGGCACCTTGCAGCACAGTTCATGGGGAATGTCTGTCATCACTGTATGTTGGGTAGGATGTTCCTGCTCTTCAAATTCTGACCTTTTTCCTTTTTTTCTTCCCCTCCCCTTCTCTCCTCTCCCCTAGTTTTTGAGGTGTTTATTTACATTCAATTGAATGCCTTCACTTATGAGTTTTGACAAATGTATACGCCTGTGTCACCACTGCTCCAGTCAAGGCAGAGAACATTTCCATCACTCCAGAAAGCTTCTTTATGCCCCTTTGCAATCAGTCCCACACCCTGGCCACAGGTGCCAGGCAAACATTGATCTGCCAAAATAGATGAGTTTTGTCTGGCCTAGAAATTTTGTATAAATAGAATCACACAGTGTGCACCCTTTTGCATCTGACTACATTTGTTCAGCAGACTGTTTTTGTGATCCATACAGGTTGTAGATAACAGTACTTTACTTGTTATTGCCTAGTAGTATTTCACTGTGCACCTATACCACACACTGTGAGTTTTTAATTCTGTTTGGAGACATGTGACAGATATCTGTGCTCTGTGTGAGTATATGCATGGACTGTTTGTAGTCTCCTTGGTCTCCCAAATTTCCTGAGCATTTGAGGGAGGTGGAGAAGGGGCCATACAGAGCAACAAATTGGAATCTTGAACAGTCATCCGTTTACCCATACCCTGAGTCTTGCTAGTCCCTAAATAGTTTGGATTCCTGAACAACTCTATTGTGGTTACCCCCAGCTTGTGGCAGCCTTATCATGAGATCTTGGTATGTGTGCTTTTGGAGATGGGTTCCCACTAGCTTAAGGTCTGGAAACCAGAGGGCTCCTGTTGGGCTCTTTCGTGGTTTCCATCCCTGTGTACAGGGGAGACTACCTTCCTCTGTGCTCCAGGCTCACTGAGTTCGGGACCCAGGTGCATGGGAATGGTGGTGCCTGACTAGGCTGGGGCTGTCAGTACCTCCATTCCTCATCCTGCCTACCACTGAGTCATTGTGCTTTTCCCTTGCCCTGTCCTAGTTCAGCTATTAGCTCCATAGTCCAGGGGGTTGGGGAGCACAAAACTGCAATTTGCAGTGCTAACCACCCAATTACTGTGTGTCCATAACCGCTTTAAGAATCGTAGTGTAGACATTTAACTCTTTTCCCATATGACACAACCTTTTGCCAGATATCCTAATTTTCCTCACAGGTCCAGTTCCAGTGGAGGCTTAAGAGTGTGTAAAGTGGTATCAGACAGATCTGAATTTGAATCCCATTCTCATTAGCAGGGTTGACCTTGGAAAGGTTGCTTAACCTCTCTGTGGTGGTTTCCCTACCTGTAAATATACTGTAGTCTTTTCTGAAAAACGTAGGAGCTCAGTAAACAGTAGCCATTTTCACCACATGTCAAAAGGTATGAAATGAAAGAGGCAGCCTTGTCAGATTCTGGTTCTGATGCCTTTTAGTTAGATGCGCAGATGGTTCTGTTCACTTGATTTGTCATTAGGAGGATCCTGATCTGCTATACTGCTGGGCATGTATTCAGCCACTGGGTGAGGAGGTAGACTGGTAGTCTTTCGATAACTTGGTAGATTCTTTCTGATTTCTTTTTTTTTCTGCCTTAATCCATTTGGTTTGAGCAGGCCGTTGGGAGCTGTTGGAGAACCTACTCTGAACTGCTTCCAGCCCTGAGCCGTTGCTCCCTTTGCAGTGTTCTTTCAGCCCTTGGACATGCTGGGTACTAGCATTTATCTGTTCATGTCATTTTTATTCATTTATATATCTGCCCTGCCCATATACTGTGAGCCAATCTATGTCAGGGACCTTGGCTTTTACAACCATGGGGTCCTAAGACCCTATGCAACATACCTAGCACTGTTTGTTGAATGAATGCCCAGTGTTTTCAAATCCTTGTTGACAAAAACCAGATTGGAACTGGAAATATCGGTTTATGCACTTCATGATAGAGATTAGCAGAGGGTTTCCCTGGAGCAGTATTTTTGAACCAGCAACCCTGCCCCAGGACAGGAGAGCTGCCTGAGCCATCTCTTCCTCTGCCAGCAGGATAGGAGAGCTTGTTTCCCACCTGAAATCCACTGGTGAGGTGTGGCTAGACGTTGCCGGGAGGGAGAGAGTATCCCTGGCCACACAAGAAAACTGATCTCATTACTTCACAGTCCTATTACTAGGTGCATTCTTAATCCAGTTCTCATTCACATTTTTATTAAGCAGCAGTTGTATCCAAGAGACAGACCTGATCCTTCAGGAATGCAAAGGCTGAGAGACAATGTGGTATAGTGATTAACATCTAGGACTCTGGTCCCTAGCTACCTGGGTTCAATTCCCTGCTCCTCTTCCTACTAGCTTGTGGAATAATGGGCAAGTTACTTAACCTCTCTATACTTCACTTATCTTACCTATAAAATGGGGTTAACAGTCTTTACCCAAATAGAGCTATTTTTTTTATTGAGCTAAACAAAATGAATAAAATCTACCTTTCATTTACCTTACCCCAAAACCAAGAGATTCAAGTAGGGTTCTGGGGCAAAGAATAGTTTCTGGCACTCTAGACTGAAAGGAAATGTGGAAAATCAGGTCATTTCACCAGCACTTAGGTGCTTGACTGCCCTCCTTCCCTTCTTCTTTCAATTTTTACTGTGGTAACATCTATAACTTCTCATTTTAACCACTTTCATGTGAATAAGTAATATTAATTAACATTCACAATATTGTGCTGACATCAGTCACCACCATCCATTATCAAAACTTTTTTATCACCCTAAACAGAAAACTCTGTACCTGTTAGGCAATAACTTCCCACCCACACTCCAATTTCACTCCCTCCCTCCAGTCGCTGGTAACCTGTACTTAACTTTCTGTCTCCATGCATTTGCATATTCTCGTCATTTCATATAAGTGAAATCATACACAATCTGTCCTTTTGTATCTCACTTATTTCACTTCACATAGTACCTTCAGGGCTCATCCATGTTGTAGCATGTATCAGAACTTCATTACTTTTTATGGCTGAATAATATTCCATTGTATGGATGCACCACATTTTGTGTACCCACTCATTTGTTGGTGGACACTGGGTTGTTTTTACCTTTGGGCTAATGTGAATAATGCTGTTGTGAACCTTGTTATACAGATACCTGTTTGAGTTTTTGTTTCTAGTTGTTTTGGGTATATATCTAGAACCAGGATTGCTGGGTCATGTGATAGTCTTATGATTAACATCCTGAGAAACTTTTTCTTTCTTAAGGGTAGAAAAAAACCCTTTAAAAGGGTTTTTGTGACCATATTTTTATGCTGTAAGCTATATTTAAAGTTTCTTTGAAAAGTTTTCCTAAGCATGAGAAGTATATGGTCAAAGGGCATTAGAAAGCCTTTCTGTGCATTGTGTCAGGTACATTGAAGTAGTCCCTAGAGATGTTACCCAGTGTGTCTAGCTCAGCCTTTTCTGGTCTTAGTGTTTATCACTGGATGGAGTGTCTTTTAGGACCATTAGATACCCAGCTCCAGGTGCCCCTTGGTCCTGTCTGTCCCCCTGGGAGATGAAGTGGTCAGTCTCATTAGGGGTAGAGGACACTGCGTTCCATGCCACCAACCTACAGAATACAGTGAAGTCAGTATTGTGTTGACTTTTCTCTTTGTTTTTTTTTGGTGGGGGTTGGTATGGGGGCAGTGGGGAGGAGTATGTGTATGAGGTGGTATAATAATTTTCCACAAAGTTTGAATAGTTGTCATAATGTCAAGTAATGTAGTCTTATGTTAATGTGTACTTTACTTTATTGGTGCTTTTCCAATGAGGAATTTCTAAATACAAGATTTTGGAAAGAGATTTTTAAACTCTTCTGTTTTGTGTTATAAGGTTAGACTAGATAGATGGCTGTTTTTAACATTTTTGAATGAATATGGGTAGCAAGATAGTGGGAAATAATATATATCCACATAGCACCATTTTCCTTTGTGAATTCCATAGCTATGCATCTGCCCTCTGGCCCATTTGAGGGAATAGTCCTGAACCAGCCCAGTTGGAGTGGGGTTAGGTGACAGGCCCACCGCTTAAATGGAGCATCTCTGCTTACCAGGGGTGGGGGTGGGGGTGGAGATGTAACTTCTGGGAGGCTCACCCTGGGAAATCGAGCCCTAGAAATATTTGTTTCCTGCTTTTTTTTTGCAGATTAGTTTTAATATCTATTCTTTCCTATAATTTTATGTTTTTCATATTGTTGCAAAAGTAAAAAAAAATCTTTTATCGAAGTATAAAATATATTCATGAAAGTATATGCATAGCTATATGAATTTTCATAAATGTAACACCCCCATAACCAGTTCAAGAAACAGCACTATTCAGAAGGTCCCTTGGTGACCCTTTCTTGCCCCATCCCCTTCCCTCTGCCCCATGCTGGTTTCAGATAGCATAGATCAGTTGTGCTTCTTCCTGTACTTTATCTAAAGAGAATTCTCATTCTTCAGGCTCAGACTTTCCATAATTAGGAAACAGAATTTCTTCCTGCTCACCTAAAGTTATATTATTCTTTTTTCCTTCACATTCAGTGCCTTGTAAGCACCTAAAAAAGTCAGGTTTTGTTTTTTGTTTTTACCTCTGGGTAATCACAGTGGCATTTTTGAGTTCTTGGAAGGCAGTGGTGCTGCTGCTGAGAGACTCTGGCCTCACCTGCCTTGTCTAAGTTTCTACCACCAAGCTGCTTTGCCTTGGTGTGTACAGTCACAGAAAGAAGAGGACTTTCACAGGTGGGTAAAATTTGAGATTGTTCATGCAGGTGTGTCCCTGTCACATTAACTCCTATGATGCCCGGCACCTTAGAGGCAGAGTGTGTCCAAGCAGAAGGATCGCAGCTGCATGAAAAAATGCCAAGACTGTCACTATGGTGCTAGTTTGTTCACACAAAAGTTGTTTTTGAGGGGAAATATAAATTTTGTTTTCAGACCTTTTCTTTCTGAATTTCCATGGAAATGCCAAGATTTCTGTTTAGCCACTTTCTGAAAATAGGGATCTTTTGTGACGCCCTCCTCAGGCCAGGGGCCGTCTGAGAACCTGGAGCCTGCACTGTGAATTCAGCCGCATAGGGAATGACCTTCTCCAGGCTGTGAGAATGTCGGCAGCCAACAGGAAATGATGAAATGTGCTGGGAGAATTCTGCTGTGAGGCGGAGGTCAGACATACCAGCAGGGCTGCAAAGAGGCAGGTGCGGAAGCTGACCGACAATGTTAGGCTGGTGAAACTGACATTTGACAGAAAAACGTGAGTGTGCTATTTAAGGCGTACCTTTCCTTTAAGGTAGACCTTTTGGAAAACAATTTTCATTGATTTCTCGCCCCCCCCCCCCAGAGATTGATTTGATAGAAAGCACGTCTTCTAAACTTACCTCGTTTTAGAGCTCCTTGACAGAAATATTCAAGCCAGTTCAGTATTAACTGAGCAGTATGTAATGCTTTATCCAAAAGACTTTGAAAACGTCACAGTAACTTGATTTTCTTGGTGAACTGTTTTTGACCTAAACAAATAAAGGATTGTGTTTTATAATTTTTATTCTGGTTTTAGAACATTTGTGCATACTTCATTTCAAAATAGATGAAATACGTTGGAAACTTTACTTTTGCCATGGACCAATTTATGTATCTCTAGCTATATTTTTTCTTATCTGGTGGTTAAATCAGTTACTTTAGTTAACTGTTTATAAGGTTTGTTTCTTCTTCCCTACTTCAAGGCAGTGTGTTTATTACATGTTGCCATTTCCTTTCTTAGTGACCAAATCTGATCTACAGACTCATAAATGGGACTTTCGAGAGAAAACGAACCATTTAGCTTTTCCAGTTGACTGTAATTGCTCTTTTGTGACTTGGCAGGGCAAGATGTTACCATGCACCCTACTCCAAAGCCCTCCCCCCCAGTCCTCCTTCTTAGCTAGCTTGCTCTTATGTCTTTTCTCAGCTGGACCCTTTGTCCTCATCCCCACCTGAAGACTGTCGCTGGACACTTGTTTATATTTTTATTGGATAGCAAATTGTAAAAGTTGTATTATTTTAATAACTGAGCAGCCTTACATGCGTATTTGTTTCTTTTTTGGAGTCATATTCTAGAATTAAGTTGTTGCTCCCCTCCTCCTCTCCTTTATTTCTGCGGTGGTATAAATTCTAATCAGGTTTAAAAAAAAGTTATTTAGTTTTTATCCCAGTGCTTAAGTGATTCATCACTCAGTGAGTTATAATTTTTGGATTACCTATTCTCTTGACTCTTAAAAAAGCAGTCCCCTCTTTCTGTTCTCTAGAAAATATCATGCCAGTGTAGTCTGTGCCACATACAGAAGTATGTTTTCTTGTTAGGTCGTTTGTCACCTAAGGTGATTTGTGTGTTTTGAACACTTTGTAGGGCAGCATAAGAAGGGTGTCTAGAAACCCCCAAAGGATATACTATTTCTTTTAGACCTTTTGCCCTTGCTCTGTGGCTCTGACTATCCCCTCCAGTCCTTTCCTTCTTGGTAATAAGATATCTTGCTGAATTCTGAGATTAACTTTAAATGATAGTTGTGCTACATTCATAAAAATATTAAGAGGCATAACAACTTTAAACCAAAGTGTGTCTTGCAGGTATGAGATTTAGGGAGCAAAGAAAAATAAACTTCCCTCTTTTTTCTCTTTATTTTTATACATTGTTAGTCGTCTGTTTTGCTCATCCTCAAAATTCAATTATTCATTTGGTGGCATAATTATAAAGAAGTAGGTACATGATATTTTGAATTGTAATGGCTCTTGGAGTCAATATAGCCAGGCTCCCTCATTCTTCTAACAAAGGAAAAGATTAAGAGGTGAATGACTCCTCCACTTGTCCAAGGTCACACGGTTTATTGGTAGCTGAGTAAGTCTAGAACCTAGCTCTCCTGACTTCTAGATCTCTGCCTTTTCTATTACAGCAGTCTACTTTCTCCAAATATTATCATCTCATGATTAAAAGCCCTCTGCTAAACTATGTGATGATATTGTAAATTACTGATTATATATGTAGAATGGAAAGATCATATGTTAATGTTTTTGTTTGTTAAATTTTTTTGAATTAATAAATAAATAAATTAAAAAAAAAAAGCCCTTTGCTAAGAGCCCTTTGCTAAGAATGGCTTTTTTTCAGCTGATGAGTCTACTTTCATTTACAAATACTCAGCTTTTATTAAATGTATGTGAGTACTGTTTGGCATAGGCATAGGGAGGATTCCCTCAAGTACAAAGGGTATTGCCATTTCTCCCTCTGAGACAGAATTTTTCTTAAAAACAGAGTTCTCTCTTTTAAAATTTTTCTTGCCTCTCCCTCTAAACTTACTTATTGATACAAGTAAGCCTAATTCTGTTAGATGACAAATCCACACTTAATAAAATCACAGCTAAAAAGAAATAGGTAAGTACTTGATTCTCCATTGAAAAAGGATTCTCCAGGATGTGAAGGAAAACCCTGAACTGTGTGGAAGCATTTTGGTCTTTTTAAAGGGGATATTGATAACTGTACTTGAGCTGGACTGAATGGGTTTTAAAATATGATAGACTTTAAAATAATACATTATAATGTACATAGAGGGAAATGATTCACTTTATAAAAATGGAATTTATCTACAATTTTTTGGAATAAATTTAAAATGATCTCTGCTAAAAATTGAATTTAAATCCTTCTGAAAGTCAGGTGTGACAATTAGATGTACTTAGAGGTGTGCTAACAGTTGGTGATTGTTCTTAGATCTTGCTGTGCAATGTCTATGCAAAGTCACCTCAAAATGTCTGTGTAAAGTCACCTCAGAATACTTGGAGAAGCTTCATAGAAGAGCGCTCATTTGTATTTTCTAAGGTATTTAGCGTTTTATGCCTTGAAGAATTTCTGAAACGTACTACAGGAAAACAGACACGTCTATAGATATTATAAGTGTACTTGAAATTGAGTTTAATAACTTTATAGTACCTATTTTAATTCATAAAACCTGAGAATGAAGTGGGATACACAAGCCATATTTTTGTGCAACACCTCATGGTGTTTTATTAGGCCCCTTTGCTAGTTATTGTGGGAGAAGCTACTGCTTTTGGGCCCTAGAGAAAGAATGAGGCTTTGGGCAGACTAGTCAGCTTCTGGAGAGTGGCATAGTTCAGTTCTCCTGTAATTTAGTTACCTTTGTTCTCCAGTTAGTATTTTATAAGCACATGTTATGTATAGAATATTTTAATTGAATTTCTTTTCTTAATATGTAAGTGACCTTCTTAACATTTGCCCCATCAATAAGTAATATTTGATTCCCTTTTCTTTCTGGGCCTATAGCTTCTGCCCACATTAGTGTAAATTCTGTTATGCCTGTGAGGTTTCACAATAAATTCTTCTATGAAGAAGGATACCAGAATGGCATGGTGCTGGCATTGCTGCATTCTCAGGAGGGCTTAAAGGGCAGCTTCTGTGGCTGCTGTTTGCCTAGAAAGAAGCCCAAGGATTTATGCTGTTGGTATCACATTTCTCACTTGGGGCTTCTCTGTCTCTGCTTGGGGCTTTTCGGTCTCTGGGGCTTCTTTCCAGACCAACTTCCAGTGGTGGCCTTAGAACTTCCTCTAAGGATGTGAAGAAACTTCTCCCAATATTCATGGTAGATCCTGTGGGTTACAGTAGGGTTAAGAGGAGTATATGGGTGATAGTAACAATGGGAGATAGTAACCATGGAAACACGAGGGTTCATTGATTTGAATGAATGAATGAGTGAATTGCAGTGTTATTTGCCTAGAGAATGCTTTTGAAAGTACTCAAGTCATGTTTTACTGGGATAATCTAAATGCATTTTCACCTGTTGTTCTGACTTGATGCCAAATGATGGGCTAGGTATCAAACTGTTTAATGTCTCCTCTAGCTCTCAGAGTCTGGCCTGAAAATTTTTTTTCAGTAGGCTGTCATACATGAGTCATAAGTCATGAATCTTTTTGTAGTCTCATAAAGTGTACTATCCTATTTTTGGATAATTTAAAATTGAAGCATGCTGAATTTGAGATTTGTGCCAATGGTCATCACAGTATTACAGGATTAAAAATTTTTTTGTAACATGGGAACCTTGTGCTACAAATTTAATACCCACTCTTTTTTTTCCCATCAGGATTTTTATGCAGTGAAGTCCTTGGGGTTGATCAGAAAAGAATGATTTTGTTTCAGAATGCTTTATGTGACAAGATACTATTGATGAAGTTAACAGGTTAAGATAGTGAATGTCACAATTCCATTTGCTCTTTGGTTCTCAAATTCCTGACATATCAGTCCACTGGATTCAGGCTGGCTGGATAGATTGATTCATTTGTACATGTATGCATTTGTTTATTGAATTTATTCATTTGGCAGAGTCTCTTATACACGTAGTGCTATTCAAAACAAATGCAGCACAGGGAAATTTGGGTTCAGCTTCTTTTTTTCTTCCTGGTATGAATTGATACATTAAAAAAAAGTAGTTCAGGGCACAGTGGACTATTGACTTGGAAAGAAGAAACAGTTTGCTACTTTACCACTTATGGGCAAGTTCACTTCAGGTTCCCTTGGTCAGTCAGATCTGATCCTTACCCTTGTAGGAAGACTTTTATACAATAAGACCATGATGCCCTGCAGGAAAGCATCAGGACCACTTTTGGGAGAGAATTTTTTACATATTTAACATTGAACTCTAAGGCAGTAAATTTATTCTTAGGTAAACTTCTAAGTTTAAAGAATTATGATGATGAAACATCATGGAATGAGGCATAAATTTTATTTGTCTTGGCATCCACCTCCTTTCATTGATGAATATGCAGGCATCTGAGCTCCATGCTTATTTCCAACCATCCATTGGATCACTACCTGGAGAAACAGTCTACCTGGATGCAGCCTGGTTGGATTGAATGATTAATTTGTGCATTTATGCATGTTTGCATTCTTTCATTGGGTTTATTCATTTGGCAGAGTCTCTCGTACACTTAATTCATGTCAGGCACTGTGCTAGTCACTGGAAATTGATTGTGGTTAAGATCAAGCTCTTGCCTTTGAGGAGCTCACAGTTAGCCGGGTAAAGAGACTTTAAATGGCTGGGTGATAAGTCTTCTCAGAGACCTATGAGGATCTTATTCAGCTATGAAGAAAGGAGGAGGGGGGTATGAAGGTCAAAGCAGACTCCACAGTTTATGATGAGTTTTGGCAAGTGGTATTTGTTTGACAGACAGGAAAGGCTGAGGGAACAGTATATGCAGAGGCAGGGAGGTTGGAGAGAGTATGCCATACTTGAGAGTTTGATATAGCTGGTGTGTAGTATATGTATATGTGTGCTTTGGGTTCCTTGATTTTATCATATCCCAAACCAGGTGTTTTCCATCTTAAGCCAGTTCTTTCTTCTGAATTCTGTTTCTGTTTGTGGCATTACCGCTTACCTTGCCCTCAAAACTTTTAATTAAAACAAACTAAAACTTTTCATCCCTTTTCCTCCCTCATTCCTTAGCAGAAATCAGTTGCTATGCCCTGTCTGTTCTTCCTCTTGTATATATTCCTCCTCTCCTCGGGTCTCCTACGTTACTCTAATCATTACCTTCTAGAGCTGTCTGTTCAATAAGGTAGCCACTAGCTACATGTGGCTATTCAAGTTAAAATGAAATAAAAGTAAAGATTCAGTTTCTAGTTGCACTAGCTGCATTTCCAGTGTTCAGTAGCTGAGCTGTTGGGTAGCTCAGATCTAGGGGCCTGATAGTCTGTTCCCTACTCAGCTGTCCAAGGGAATTTTATCATGTGCTTTTGGTCAGGTCATTCCCCTGACCTTCCAGATAAGGCCCTAACTCCTTAATGTGACATTTCAAGGCCCTTCAACCTTTTTTGTTGTTTTTAACAGTAATATATTTTTTAAACTTTTCATTGATATGTATTGTATATACCATGTGATCATGCAAAGTGAACAGTGGTTCACAATATCATCATATAGCTGTGCATTTATCATCACAATCAACTTTTTCACCCATTTTTGTGACAAATAACATGTATACAAAACAGTAAGTTTCAAAGCACAGCTCAACAATTCGTTGTAGAACAAACTGCAGTTTGATATGAGTTACAGTTCCACAATTCTAGGTTTTTACTTTTAGCTGCCCTAAGATGCTGAGAGTAACAGAAACATCAATATAATGATTCAGTAATCATACTCATTTGTTAAACCCTACATTCTCAGTATAATTCCACCAACCTTTGATCTTTCTCCCACTCTTTAGGGGTATTTGGGCTATGCCCATTCTAGCTTTTTTCATGTTGGAAAGGGGCTGTCGACAATATGGGATAGTGGGATGGAACTAGTTGATGTGCTGGAAAGGTGGCCCCTCTGCATTTCAGTACTTATCTGATCCAGGAACCCATCTGAAGATTGTAGGTTTTGGAGAGTTACCCTAGTGCATGGAACATTTGTAGAATCTTATATATTGACCTAAGTGTTCTTTAGGATTGGCTGGAATGGTTTTGGTTGGGGTTTGGCAAGTTATAATAGGTAGCAATGTTTAATTGAAGCTTGTGTAAGAGTGACTTCCAGAGTAGCCTCTTGACCCTATTTGAACCCTCTCAGCCACTGATGCCTGATTTGTTACACTTCTTTTCCCCCTTTTGGTCAGAATGGAATTGTTGATCCTACGGTCCTAGGGCCAGGTTCTTTCCTGGGAGTCATCTCCCACACTGCCAGGGAGACTTTCACCCCTGGATGTCATGTCCCATGTAGGGGGAAGGGCAATGATTTCATTTGCAGAGTTGGGTTTAGAGAGAAAGAGGACATATTTTTTCTCCCATCACTCAAGGGACTTTGCCAGTACTTTTTGATTATCTACTTAATATATTCTAGGATGTATCCAGGCATTACATTAAGCTATACCGGATTGAAGGTTCTCATTCTTCTTCTGGGCTCCTTGTGTTTGGATTGATTAAATGAGCTATCCAGACTGGTTGAGTTAGATGTTGTACTACAGAATATTTAGGTTCTGGACAAAATAAATCCTCCCTCTTTTTTTTTTTTAATTAATTAAAAAAAATTAACAAAACATTAAGATATCATTCCATTCTACATATACAATCAGTAATTCTTAATATCATCATATAGTTGCATATTCATCATTTCTTAGAACATTTGCATCGATTTAGAAAAAGAAATAAAAAGACAACAGAAAAAAAAGATTATACATACCATACCCCTTACCCCTCGCTTTCATTTACCACTAGCATTTCAAACTAAATTTATTTTAACATTTGTTCCCCCTATTATTTATTTTTATTCCATATGTTCTACTCTTCTGTTGATATAGTAGCTAAAAGGAGCATCAGACACAAGGTTTTCACATTCACAGAGTCTCATTGTAAAAGCTATATCATTGTTCAATCTTCATCAAGAAACGTGACTAATGGAACACAGCTCTACATTTTAAGGCAGTTCCCTCCAGCCTCTCTGCTACATCTTGAAAAACAAGGTGATATCTACTTAATGCATAAGAATAACCTCCAGGATAACCTCTCCACTCTGATTGGAATCTCTCAGCCATTAATACTTAGTCTCATTTCACTCTTCCCCCTTTGGTTGAGAAGGTTCTCTCAATCCCTAGATGTTAATTCTCAGCTCATTCTAGGGTTTTTCTCAGTCCCTTGAGGCTGAGTCTCAGCTCATTCCAGGCTCTCTGTCCCACGTTGCCAGGAAGGTCCGCACCCCTGGGAGTCATGTCCCACACAGAGAGGGTAAGGGTGGTGAGACTGCTCGTCATGTTGGCTGGAGAGAGAGGCCACATCTGAGCAACAAAAGAGGCTCTCTTGGGGGTGAGTCTTAGGCCTAAATTTTAAGTAGACTTGACCTATCCTTTGTGGGGTTAAGTTTCATATGAACAAACCCCAAGACTGGGGGCTCAGCCTATAGTTTTGGTTGTCCACACTGCTTGTGAGAATATCAAGAATTCAACTTGGGGAAGTTGAATTTCTCCTCACTCTCATCATTCCCCGAAGCAGGCTTGCAAATACTTTTCCAGTCACTGATCAAATCACTCTGGGATTCATCGGGGCATCACTCTGGACAAACCAACAAAATCTCATGTCCTACCTGAGATTCCAAGTACTTAGGGCATTCAATCAAACTATCTACATGAGTTATGTTAGGAAATGCTCTAGTCAAAATATAAATTTTGTAACAAACATTTTTTGCTTTAGTCTCACATGTAAGGTGACATTTTAAAATACTAATTACCATCTATTTTCAGCACCCTGCAATAATGACATTCCTTTGTTCTTCCTCATGCAAAAACATTTTTAAAATTTGTACATTGTACATTTCACTATTATTATACACTCTAGGCATTCCTAGATTATACCATCTCAATCTTTAACATCTATCTTTCTTCTGATTTCATTTATGTCCCCAGCCCTCCTCCCTCTATCATTCTCACATGCAGCTTCATTCAGTGTTTTAACATAATTACATTACAGTTAAGTAGTATTGTTCTGTCCATTTCTGAGTTTTTATATTCAGTCCTGTTGCACAGTCTGTATCTCTTCAACTCCAGTTACCCCATATCTTACCCTATTTCTATCTCCTGATGGTCTCTGTTACCAAGGAAATATTCCAAGTTTATTTACTAATGTCAGTTCATATCAGTGAGACCATACAGTATTTGTCCTTTTGTTTCTGGCTAATCACACTCAGCATAATGTCCTAAAGGTCTATCCATGTTGTTACATACTTCATAACTTTATTCTGTCTTAGTGAACTGTCTGTTGATGGACATTTTGGCTGTTTCCATCTCTTGGTAATGGTTAATAATGCTGCTATAAACCTTGGTGTGTAAATGTCCATTTGTGTCCTTGGCCTCGTGTCCTTTGAGTAGAGACGGCATATAGATGGGTCCTGTTTTTTAATCCATTCTGCCAGACTATGTCTTTTGATTGGAGAGTTTAATCCATTAACATTCAGTGTTCTTACTGCATGGGTAGTACTTTCTTCTACTATTTTGCCTTCTGGATTTTATATGTCATATCTAATTTTCCTTCACTCATAGTCTTCCTTTCTATACTCTTCTCCACACTTCTCTCTTCTGTCTTTGTATCTGTCTCTATTGTTCCCTTTAGTATTTCTTGCAGAGCTGGCCTCTTGGTCACAAATTCTCTCAGTGATTTTTTGTCTGAAAATGTTTTAATTTCGCCCTCATTTTTGAAGGACAGTTTTGCTGAATATAGAATTCTTGGTTGGCAGTTTTTCTCATTTAATAATTTAAATATATTATCCCACTGTCTTCTTGCCTCCATGGTTTCTGCTGAGAGATCTGCTCATAGTCTTATTGGGCTTCCCTTGTATGTGTTGGATTGCTTTTCTCTTGCTGCTTTCAAGATCCTCTCTTTCTCTTTGACCTCTGACATTCTGATTATTAAATGTCTTGGAGTATGTCTCTTTGGATCTATTCTCTTTGGGGTACGCTGCACTTCTTGGATCTGTAATTTTAAGTCTTTCATAGAGTTGGGAAATTTTCAGTGATAATTTCCTCCATTCGTTTTTCTCCTCCTTTTCCCTTCTCTTCTCCTTCTGGGACACCCACAACATGTATATTCGTGCGCTTCATATCGTCTTTCAATTCCCTGAGTACCTCCTCATATTTTCCCATTTTTTTTTCCTATAGTTTCTGTTTCTTGTCGGATTTCAGATGTTCCGTCCTCCAGTTTAGAAATCCTACGTTCTGTCTCTCGAAATCTACCATTGTAGGTTTTCATTGTTTTTTTTCATCTCTTCTACTGTGTCTTTCATTCCCATAAGTTCTGTGATTTGTTTTTTCAGACTTCAGTTTCTTCTTTTTGTTCTTTCCTTGCTTTTTTTATATCCTCCCTCAATTCATTGATTTGGTTTTTGATGAGGTTTTCCATGTCTGTTCGAACATTCTGAATTAATTGTTTCAGCTCCTGTATCCCATTTGAATTGTTGGTTTGTTCCTTTGACTGGGCCATATCTTCAATTTTCCTAGTGTGATTTGTTATTTTTTGCTGACGTTCAGGCATTTAATTACCTTAATTAGTTTATTCTGGAGATTGCTTTCACTACTTTTATCTAGGATTTTCTTGCTGGATGAATTTGTTGTCTATCTTTTTTTTGACATTCCGTTCAGCTTTATCTGGACCTTTAGCTTAAGTTTTGTTTAAGCTAAACAGGTCCCACCAGCATAAGATGATGCAGTACCTTTAACTTTGGCGGACTCTCCCTGCTGGGGGCGTTGTGGAGACAGAGGAGAGATTGTAGGCTGGTTTTAGTGGCTTCAAATTACCAAGCCCTGGTGTCTGAATTCCTTGAGGGAGGGATTCCACCTGGATAGGGCTTCACCCCTCCCCTGGGGAAGGCACAGGCTCCAGACAAGCCCCCCAAAGAGCTCACTTCTGCCTATGCCTGGGGCAGTTGCAGCCTGAAAAGTCCTGCCACTGTATCCAGAGGCAGTCAAGCCTTTGTTAGATACACAGCCACAAAAACCTCTGTTTCCTTCTTTTTTTTTCCCCCCCTTTTTCTGTCAGTCCTGCCCCCTTGGTGCTGGGGCAAAAATGAGCAACCTGGTTTTGATCAGGTTCACCTAAGCTGGGGGCCTATTTTTAGTAGTCAGAATTTGTTAATTAGTTCCACAATTGGTGTTTGATTGTGCCCAGTCCCTGCTGCTGGTAAAGTCCTTTCCTTTCCCCTCTGGGAAGCGGCCTGTGGGGGAAGGGCGCCAGACCCCGCAGCTTTGGGAACTCACGGTTTTGGGAGGTGCTCGCAGCGGATCCAGCTGGTCCAGACTGGGGTATGCTGTGTGTCTGGTCACTGACATGGCCCCAGGAGCTGTTCTGTACTGTTTCTGGTTATTTAATAGTTGTTCTGGAGAACAAACTAAAACGCGCACATTGTAAGCCGCCATCTTGACCCGAAAGTCAATCCTCCCTCTTTAAACTGCTGTTACGCCTCCCCTCCCACTTTTGGGCCTGTTCTGCTCAGTCACTGTAATTCTATGACTGTTCTAGCTTACTAGGTGCCGGAATGCAATATACCAGAAACAGAATGGCTTTTAAAAAGGGGAATTTAATACATTGCAAGTTTACAGTTCTAAGGCCAAGAAAATGTCCCAATTAAAGCAAGTCTATAGAAATGTCCAATCTAAGGCATTCAGGGAAAGATAGCTTGGTTCAAGAAAGCCAGTGAAGTTCAGGGTCTCTCTTTTAAGTGAGAAGGCACATGGCGAACAGAGTCAGGGTTTTTCTCTCTCATCTGGAAAGGCATGTGGCGAATATGGCATCGTCTGCTAGCTTTCTCTCCTGGCTTCCTTTCGCAAAGCTCCCTGGGAGGTGTTTTCCTTCTTCATCTCCAAAGCGCTGGTTTGTGGACTCTCTGCTTCTTGTGGCTACGTCATTTGTCTCTGCTCTCTCTGAATCTCTCTGTAAAATGTTTCCTCTTTTATAGGATTCCAGCAAACTAATCAATACCCACCCAAATGGGTGGAGACACATCTTCACCTAATCTAGCTCAACAACCACTCTTGATTAAATCACATCTCATTGGAGATGATCTAATTACAATTACAAGCATACAATGCTGAATAAGGATTAGAAGAAGCAGCTACCTTTACAAAATGGGATTAGAATTAAAGCATGGCTTTTCTAGGGTACATACATTATTTCAAACCAGCACAGTGACCTTCTTTTATCTTTCCCACTATACCTTGGGTGCCTGGATCTCATTACTGATTTAGTTTCATCTCTACCCTCCCACTCTTTGCAAGGTTTTCTTGCACTCAGAAAATAAATGTTTTTAGCATATTGAGAGAAATAGACATAAAATGATAAAGACACGATTGTTTGGGCTTAATATCATTTCCTCAGTTTATCAGAAGATATTGAAAATATTTTAAAAAATTGAAAAATATTTTAAAATTTCTTCAGCCAGTCAAGCTGGCAAATTATTCAAAGTAGGCTCTTTCTGTCTCTGGGTGCATGCACATGTGTTGGCTGTTATAATTGAAGTTAAAATAGTAACCAAGTCATTTTCTTCAGTGTCTCATAGTAAACTTATTAAATGTGATAATTAGACATTTTATCATAAATGGAAACATGATTACTTTTTCCTTTTTGTAAATGTTTACCAGGCAGGTAGCATCATGAATAAATACACATACAACACATATAGGAGGCTGAACATTTTGTTTTGTTCCAGGAGTTTTCAGTGGCCCAATGAGGAATGGGTGTTTTAAGTCCTGCTGCTGAACTGACATCCATCATCTGGGGGTGGGGTGTGACCAGAGAGGGTGGAGAGTCAGCCCCACAAGCAAATTAGGAGGGAAAGAAAACATTTATTGGGTGCTTAGCGTATACCAGGCATTTCACATATACCTTGCCATTTCAAGCCCTCATAACTACCCTATGAAGTAGGTTGGCCATGTTTAGTCCCAATTTAGAGATAAGTAAAATGAGACTTAGAAGTTAAAACTTGCCCCTGTCAGTCCTATTGCAGCTAATTCAAACCATTTCTTTCCACTATTCCCGTTTAAGGGAAACTTTTGCTAATAATCTTATGCTTGCTTTTAGCCTATTAGTTTCAGATTATTGCTTGATAGGTGGGTTCCCTGTTCATCTTCCCAAATTACTGGATGGTCCTTCATATTATGTGAACTTTAAAATAAAACCAATGCCAAGTTATAACTAAGTTATCAATGTGTCCAAATTGGCCCCATATTCTTCTATAGACTAGGATGCACTGGCTCCAGCTTGTAAGTTTGAGTGAAATTGAATAGTTTCTGGAGTAAGTGCATAAATGCCTACAAAATATTTAAAAAGCAAGTCATTTTTTTGCTTGAGCACACCTTTTTAAATTTCAGAGTCACATATTTAAGCAACGCACTTCTTGACAAAGGTTTTAAGGGCATTGAGTCCACTTGGTGGTGTTTTAGCATTCCTGTGATGTATGGCATATGGCAGGCTCTTATCAGGAATGGCTATGTATTGTTGGTGTGGCTGAAACAGAAGTCACTCTTCCTTGCAGTGTAATAAATGACAGGCTTTGTTGTTGGCCCCCTGCTGATAATAAATTATCTTTCCTCTTTCTCAGAAGCCACAGTAGCTTTCCCCTAACTGCAGCTCTACCCCATCTTCCCCCAGCAAGACCCTGTGCTGTGCTGATTTATACCTCCTTTTTCCCATGCATGTTCCTCTACCTAGAATACCCTTCCTTATTTCTCCCACTGATGAATTTCCACTGAAGTGCCATCTGTGGACTCTGTGGACCCTCCTCTGTGTCCCCATAGCGTTCGGTGTAGAACTCTCTCCTAGGATGTGGCTACCATGCTGGAGGAGGATGTTGAAGTGCCCCTAAGCCTGTGGGAATGGGAATGTCTGAGGTCCCCATCACTTTCATTCCATAACCCCGGGCCTAAGGGAACTCAGGTGATCTGCCTGGTTCACCTGCCACTGCAGCTCAGCCACAACTCAGGCCAGCCCCCTACTCCAGGCATTGTGCTAGATCCTGGACAGATGCCATTTGATCTTCACAACCTCCAAAGCAGATTGAATCCCTTGTTACAGATACACTGTGTGAATCACAGACCCCTTAAGTATTTTGCCTGAGGAGTCAGACCATTAATGTTCATGCCCACATGTCTTGTGAAGAATCGTAAGTGCAGAGTTAAAGACCTTCTAGATTTATGCTTCCAGGCTGTCTGTGTCCTTTGGTATTATTCTCTCTTGCTGACTCTCATTTTCAGTTTTACACCTTTTAGTTCCTCTGGAAGACTCAGCAAGCCGTCTTGTGCAATCAGATTTTGAGGGGTATTGAAGAGCCTCGAAAACTGCTGCAGCTCTACACTGGAAAGAGGCAGCAGAGAACTGCCCACAGAGGCCCTTTTGTGTGACAGGGAGTCCTGCTTCTGAAGGGGCTGCCTCAAAGTGGAGGGGTTGAATGAAGCTGAAGTGATTGACCTGAGGCCACTCTGACTCATGAGTACAGTTAATAATGCCCTTTGTCTGACCTTGAGAACCTGCCCTCACAGACCTCAGCAGGGCAACTTCACAGCCTCCACTCTGAGGGCCCAGAGTTTCTCTTCTCTCTTCTCCTACCACATCTGCTCTTGTTGAATGCCCCCATTTTCTTGCCTGAAAAAAAGGACAGCCTCCTGCCCCATTTTATCTTTTTTCTTTCTCTTTTTTCCAAAAGAAGCTTTCTGTCTCATCTAGGTTTATGTGATCCTTCTTTTTTAAGGTTTCATTGTCTCTTTTGAGTTGGAAAACTTGCAGCTCTAGGGAAAGCTATTCCACTAAACAAGTGCTTCTGATTAAGAGAAGGAACTCTTTGGAAAGTATTTGATATAGCTCTGGTGGTGCTTCTCAAAGACTGGTGCATAGAACTTTAGGGGAGAAGGAAGAAACAAGGTGCCCTACTCAATAGCCCAGTGGCCTGCAACTTAATCATACACAACTCCTGCATCTATGGTCATCTGTTATTTGATGGATACTATGGTTAAGAGTGAGGATACCTGGAAGTGAGTGGCAGCAGTGGTGAGAGTTGTAATGGCAGTGATGTACTGATGCATTAGTGTGTGCTCTTCAGTCCTAATCACCTGCTGGATCTGAGGGAGGAGTAGCATGTTTCCAGGAGGCTGTGTGTGTGTGTGTGTGTATTTAATGTGCATGTATAAAGGGATTTTAAGGTGATGTTGGAATGACATCAACTTTAATCGCTGGCAGGCAACTGTACATGTTATGGCATAACTAGGGCTTCTTCCTGGATTGACATGGTGGCAAATCAAAGAGCACTTGTTCTTTTTGAGCCATAAATGAGTCTTTGTTGAATGTGACCTTAGGCAATCAGTGTAGAATGCTTACATTTTTGAAGTAAAAATATCCACATCTGTTGAATGTGTTTAATAGTGTCTAATAGGAACTTTCTTGAGATTTTGATGAAGTAGGTCACAATGCTTTCTACATTTAGGATGGTAAAAAATCAGAATCAGCAAGACCCTTATCATTTATTATGGAAATGGGAAAACTCAGCACTGGAAGGTTATAAGTAAGACAGAGATGTGAGTGAATCTGGGCTCCTCTGCATTTATATTGGAATCTGGGGCAGCTTACTTGGTAGGTCAGCCTTTGTTTGCCTCATGTTAAATGGGCCCCACTGCAGACTTGCTGTGAGCATCAGAGGTCATGTGTCCAAAGGCTTGGGATGTGGTAGGTGCACAACACATGGACTTTCTTACTCTTGTCCCCAAGTTCAGGGGAATTGTAATGTGGGCATAGTTCCTGGACACAGTGGTGTTCAGTAAATGTTGCCTTCCCAGGTCTCTGGGGACAGATCCTTAGGCTTTGTTATTTTTACCCTTATTTCCACCATAGACTTAGCAGAGTTTGGGCACTAAAACACACACACACACAGCTTCCTGGAAACATGCTACTTCTCTGTCAGGTCCAGTTGGTGATCAGGAGGCCACACTCTGGATTATATTAGACATATTATGTGGTATTGACATTCAGTCTAAAGATTTTTTTAAATGTAAGACTAATAGGAAGGATTTTTATAATTTTGCCTTTTAAACCATTTGGCTATGAAACATTAATTTCTCTGAATTCATTTGTTGCACTCATTCAAAAGGAGCAACATTTACAGAGTCATGGAGACGAGAGGAGTGGTTCTTTGGGACTAACCAGAGGTTGTTAATTGGGGGCTGAGGCATATAGTGAGAAGGGAAACAAAGTGTGAATAGTGAGGCTGGAGCTGGGAAAGGGTTTAGAATCTGAAGGCCCCTGCTTGCCACAGTAAGAAGTCCTGGTGGGGTTTTGAGTAGAACATAACCTGATCTTTCCAAAAGACATACTAACTGCTGCAGAAACATCATGGAGACGCAAAGGAAAGGGGGACCAGACTTGTGGTGAAATAGGAAAATGTAAGAATAGATAACTTATAAGAAGTTTGACTGTGAAGAGGAGGAGAGTAAGAGCTCAAGAGGGTCAGAGAGTCCAGGCCAAAGACGCAAGAAAAGGGATGAACTGATGGAGAAGATTCCCTGGCAGTGGGAAGAAGTGGTGAGATACGTTACAGGGTGCAGGGGTCAGCCTTAGACAAGAGGAGAGCCAGCATGTGGATGCAGATGTGTTTGAGTGGGGGCAAAAAGTGGAGGGGCTTCTAACTTCTTTCTTGGTGTGTTCTGTCGGGTAAGACTTGTCATCTGTTGAGGATGAGAGGAAGAAAAGGTGGCACAGGAGATGTCAGAGGTAAGGGAAGAAGGTCCATAGGAGGTCGTGTGATGCTGGCACTCAGAAGTCAGTGTTGGGGATCCTGTTGAGGTGTGATTTTTCTCCAGTCATACTCAGCAGACTGGTTATAGTCGGGGGGAGGCCCACAGCATGAAAGGTGCATATGTGAGGAAGAATTAGATTTCAAGAGTTGATGGTGTCCCAGTGGTGTTCTGAGGCTAAAAGGGGTGAAGACATCTACCATAAACGTGGTGTTCAAGGCAACGGGCTGGGAAGGGAGGACAATTTATCTCACTGACCAAAGACAGTTCAGTAGTCCTGCTTTCTGAATTTCTGGTGAATTTTTTCCATGAATGTAAATATTAGTCCAAGGGAAGAAAACATGATTTTCATGGTTAGAGAAGGTGCTGTAATTACAAAAAGGAGTCAATTGAAAGTAAACAGACTGAAAAGCATCTCTAAAGTCTGTGTACCCTGAAGAATTTATTGTGTCTGTTCACAATTCTGCTTGGCACTTGGTGCTTCCAGAACAGGAGACTTTTAGGGTCCTTCCATGGGTCTGACCTTGCTTCTTTCTCTCTACCTAACCCTGACAGGAAGCTTATTAGCCTGAGCTTGAACGCCAGGGATACAAGGTCATCACTTACTGAGGGATTCCTTTCTGATGTTGGAGAGCTCACCTTTTAAGGAGTGTTTTTGTATAGTTATGACTTACTCCCTTGAAACAGTCACGCCTTATTATATGAAGCAAGAATAATTATTTCCCTTTCTCTAATTCAAATATATGCATCTTAAAATTTACATATTTAAGTCATTTTAAAGAAATGAGCCTAAAGAGCACTCATCTCCATCACAACATAGTCTAAACTTAGTCTGGACATTATTGTTGGTTCACACATTCAGTTACTTAGTAAATATTTGAGCAGTTCTTCCTCATGCTAAGCACTGGAGCTACAAAGATGAAAATACACTGTCCTCATCCTCAAAGTTTACATTTAAAGAATCCTGTTGGGGATTGAATCATGTCCCCCACAGAAGGCATGTTCAGGTGCCAAACCCTGGTCTTATGGATGTGTATCCCTTTGTAAATAGGAACTTAGTAAAGTGTACCCTAGTTGAATGAGGATGGGCCTTAATTCAATATGGCTGCAGTCCTAAGCAAAAGATACTGGGCATGGAAGAGAAGCCACAGGAAGCAGCTAGCAGCTGGAAGTCAACCAAACCTAGGGGAGAAAAGAGAAGGCGCTGCCTTGTGCATGTCCATATGACAGAAAAGCCAGGGAACACCAAAGATTGTCTGCCAGGCAGAAGATACTGACACTGGGAGAAAGCAAGCCTTCTAGCCTCTGAAAACATGAGCCAATAAATTTCTGTTGGTAAGCCAACCCATTGTATGGTATTTATTGTAGCAACCAGGAAACTAAAGCAAATGTTTATACGCTGTTTGGCTTATACCCAGTTTCCAATGTAAAATTGTTCATCTTTTTTCCTTTATAATGTCTACGTGGTGTGTCCATTCTGTCAGTTCACCATTGTTTTCTTAGCTTTTGAGCATTTGACTTGTCCCCAGTTTTTGCTACTATAAATATTACTGTGATGAACATTTTGTTCAAGCTATTTTTTCCTTTGAGTTTATTTGCTTGGGGCATATTCCCCAGGGTGAGACTGCTGGATCAGAGGTTGGTAACTTATCTGCCTTCCTCTTTTTTTCATATTTTTCAATGGAAAGCCCATCAGCAATGTAAAAAAAAATTCCTGTTATAACTCACCAAAACTGGTGTCATATTAATCTTTCTTATTTTTCAAGGAATTTCTTTTTTTTAAGGTGAATGTGCTGGTTTTCCAGATGGTAATTTGTTGTGTTAGATTTGACTATGTTGTGCAGCAATAGCAAGTGAACCTTTCTCAGAGGCTTATCATAGCAAAAATATATTTATTACTCTCTTTGGTTGTCCCTTGAGGGTCAGCTGGAGGTGCAGTTCCATATAGTCACTCAGGAGCCCCATTCTCTTGTAGTTACAAAGCAGAAAGGCAAAGGTTGGGTCTTTGCGTGGAGTTTTCACTGACCAGGACTATTTATGTGACTTGGCTTAGGAGAGAGTGTTGGTATGAATATTCATGTGTCTGACCCAGCTGTCTTTTCTCCTGTCTGCTCATCTCTTAACGCCTTCATGTAGTAGAATTAGATTCTTGGTCTTTCTATCAGCCCTTAATATATTAATAATATATTATTAACAATAATATAATAAATAAATATATTAGTACAGTGTAATATTCAATTAATATATTAATAATAAGATTTTTATCATTGTGTCACATATATTTTCCTTGCTTTTTTTTCTTTTGATTAACTTTAGGCACATCCATTTTTTATCTGACATTCTTTCTTTCTTTACTGTCACAAATTTCTTATTTCCAAAGTCAGAGAATAAGCATTTTCTTTGAATTACTTAAAATGGAATTTTAAAAAGTTAGGAGGACACTTAGAATTCACTAAAGTATATGTGAAGTGGTTTTAATCTAAGTTAGCTTAGTCCTTTGTGATACCTGTTGGTTCTGCAACATTAAAAACAAAACAAAACAAAAAATGTAATACCGATAGCTCGTGGAGTACTTGGGCCACGTGCATGGGAGTAAATTGCTTCTTGTTCATGCCTGAGACTGAGACTGATCGCACTTTCAGCTGCATTAAAGGAGTGTCCTCCATGAAAATGTTACCTCTTCTAGACTGATAAAGAACCTCTGAGTGTGGAATTTGATGAAAGCATCATCAGAGTTAGTGAAATTGAAAGATGTAGTTATAAAATTTACTCAGGCAGAGTGGCTCATGCTGGATTCATCCCAGAGAAGACTGTTCCGAGATGTGATGCTGGAGAATATCAGTGCTCTCTGTGGGATCTTCATGCTTTCTGAATAACAGAGCTGGTTCCGATGAGATGCCTCCTTCCACCTCTGGCGGATACGTTTCCAACGCTGCATGTTGAGTTCCTTGGAGACTTCCGGAGAAGATGGCAGCTTAGTAAGGCGCGTGGGTCTTAGTTCTTCCTCCAGAACAACTAATAAAGAAATAGAAACAGTACAGAACAGCTCGTGGAGCCACGACAGAGACCAGACACACAGTATACCCCATTCTGGACCGGCTGGACTGGGTAAGAGACTCCGCTGCAGTGAGGTCCCCGAGAGGCGCGCGCTTCCCCGGGCAGCTGGGAGCCTCGGATCGGCGGTTCCCCAAGCCGCGGCGGCTGGCGACCTGAGCTGCTCCCCCCACGCGCGTCTTCCCGGGCCAGCTGGGAGCCTCGGCTGGCGACTGCAGCCCCTCCCACACACCCGGCTTCCCGGGCCGGCTGGGAGCCTCGAAACAGTGGTTCCCCAAGCCGCAGCGGCCGGCGACCAGAGCCCCTTCCACACACATGGCTTCCCGGGCCGGCTGGGAGCCTCGAATCAGTGGTCCCCCAAGCCGAGGCGGCCGGTGCCCCTCCCCCACAGACGACTTCCCGGAGGGAAAGTAAAGAGTCTCCAACAGTAGTAGAGACTGAGCCCAACCTAATACCAATAGTGGCATTAATGAACAACTTCTGACTACTAAAAATAGGCCCTCAGCTCAGGCAAAACTGATCAAGGCGGAAGTCGTCGATTGGGCTAACTGAGAAAGAGAAAAGGGGGCAAAACAGAGCCTTCTGCGGCTGTTTCTATGGAGGCTTCGTTGCCTCTGGGCTCAGTGCTGGGATTACACAGGTTCCAACTGCCCTGAATGCAGGAACAGGCTGCTTTCAGGGCTCTCTACCACCTGAACCTTCCCTGCGGGAGGGGTGAAACGCAAATCAGGTGGAATCCCTCTCTCATGGATTTCAGATCCCAGGACTTCATAATTTGAAGCCGTTAAAAGCAACCTACAACCTTTCCTCTGTCTCCACCACACACCCAGCAGTGAGAGTCTTCCCAAGTTAAAGGAGCCACAACATCTTTTGCTGGTGGGACCCGCAGACAGACAAGCATCACATACTGGGCAGGATAAGAAAAACAGGGCCCAGAGACTTCACAGGAAAGTCTTTCAACCTGCTGGGTCCCACACTCAGTGAAATCTGATTAAATGCCCAGACGCCAGCAAAAAATAACAAATCACACCAGGAAAATTGAAGATATGGCCCAGTCAAAGGAACAAACCAATAGCTCAAATGAGATACAGGAGCTGAGACAACTAATTCTGAATATACGAACAGAAATGGAAAACCTCTTCAAAAACCAAATCAATAAATTGAGGGAGGACATGAAGAAGGCATGGGATGAACAAAAAGAAGAAATGGAAAGTCTGAAAAAACAAATCATAGAACTTATGGGAATGAAAGACACAGTAGAAGAGATGAAAAAAACAATGGAAACCTACAATGGTAGATTTAAAGAGAGAGAGAGGCTAGAATTAGTGAACTGGAGGATGGAACATCTGAAATCCAAAAAGAAACAGAAACTATAGGGAAAAGAATGGAAAAATTTGAGCAGGGGCTCAGGGAACTGAATGATAATATGAAGCGCACAAATATACGTGTTGTGGGTGTCCCAGAAGGAGAAGAGAAGGGAAAAGAAGGAGAAAAACTCATGGAAGAAATTATCACTGAAAATTTCCCAACTGTTATGAAAGACCTAAAATTACAGATCCAAGAAGTGCAGCGCACCCCAAAGAGAATAGACCCAAATAGGCGTTCTCCAAGACACTTAACTAGTCAGAGTATCAGAGGTCAAAGAGAAAGAGAGGATCTTGTCTTGAAAGCAGCAAGAGAAAAACAATCCATTGCATACAAGGGAAACCCAATAACACTATGTGTAGATTTCTCAGCAGAAACCATGGAAGCTAGAAGACAGTGGGATGATATATTTAAATTACTAAAAGAGAAAAACTGCCAACCAAGACTCCTATATCCAGCAAAATTATCCTTCAAAAATGAGGGAGAAATTAAAACATTTTCAGACAAAAAGTCACTGAGAGAATTTGTGACCAAGAGACCAGCTCTGCAAGAAATACTAAAGGGAGCACTAGAGTCAGGTACGAAAAGACAGAAGAGAGAGGTATGGAGAAGAGTGTAGAAAGAAGGAAAATCAGATATGATATATATAATACAAAAGGCAATAGGTAGAGGAAAGTATTACCCAAACAGTAATAACACTAAATGTTAATGGACTGAATTCCCCAATCAAAAGACATAGATTGGCAGAATGGATTAAAAAACAGGATCCTTTTATATGCTGTCTACAGGAAACACATCTTAGACCCAAAGATAAACAGATTGAAAGTGAAAGGTTGGGAAAAGATATTTCATGCAAATAACAACCAGAAAAGAGCAGGAGTAGCTATACTAATATCCAACAAATTAGACTTCAAATGTAAAACAGTTAAAAGAGACAAAGAACGACACTATCTACTAATAAAAGGAACAATTAAACAAGAAGACATAACAATCATAAATATTTACGCACCGAACCAGAATGCCCCAAAATACGTGAGGAATACACTGCAAACACTGAAAAGGGAAATAGACACATATACCATAATAGTTGGAGACTTCAATTCCCCACTCTCATCAATGGACAGAACATCTAGACAGAGGATCAATAAAGAAATAGAGAATTTGAATATTAGTATCAATGAGCTAGACTTAACAGATATTTATAGGACATTACACCCCACAACAGCAGGATACACCTTTTTCTCAAGTGCTCATGGATCATTCTCAAATATAGACCATATGCTGGGTCACAAAGCAAGTCTCAACAAATTTAAAAAGATTGAAATCATACACAACACTTTCTTGGATCATAAAGGAATGAAGTTGGAAATCAATAATAGGCAGAGTCCCAGAAAATTCACAAATACGTGGAGGCTCAACAACACACTCTTTTTTTTTTTTTTTTTTTTTTAACGGAAAAAAGGTATTAACCCAACATTTAGAAATCACACCACTCTACACATGCAATCAGCAATTCTCAACATCATCACATAGATGCATGATCATCGTTTCTTAGTACATTTGCATCGGTTTAGAAGAACTAGCAACACAACAGAAAAAGATATAAAATGTTAATATAGAGAAAAGAAATAAAAGTAATAATAGTAAAAGACAAAAACCTATAGCTAAGATGCAGCTTCATTCAGTGTTTTAACATGATTGCTTTACAATTAGGTATTATTATGCTGTCCATTTTTGAGTTTTTGTATCTAGTCCTGTTGCACAGTCTGTATCCCTTCAGCTCCAATTACCCATTATCTTACCCTATTTCTAACTCCTGCTGGAGTCTGTTACCAATGACATATTCCAAGTTTATTCTCGAATGTCGGTTCACATCAGTGGGACCATACAGTATTTATCCTTTAGTTTTTGGCTGGACTCACTCAGCATAATGTTCTCTAGGTCCATCCATGTTATTACATGCTTCATAAGTTTATCCTGTCTTAAAGCTGCATAATATTCCATCGTGTGTATATACCACAGTTTGTTTAGCCATTCTTCTGTTGATGGACATTTTGGCTGTTTCCATCTCTTTGCAATTGTAAATAACGCTGCTATAAACATTGGTGTGCAAATGTCCATTTGTGTCTTTGCCCTTAAGTCCTTTGAGTAGATTCCCAGCAATGGTATTGCTGGGTCGTATGGCAATTCTATATTCAGCTTTTTGAGGAACCGCCAAACTGCCTTCCACAGTGGTTGCACCATTTGACATTCCCATCAACAGTGGATAAGTGTGCCTCTTTCTCCGCATCCTCTCCAGCACTTGTCATTTTCTGTTTTGTTGATAATGGCCATTCTGGTGGGTGTGATCTCTCATTGTGGTTTTGATTTGCATTTCTCTAATGGCCAGGGACATTGAGCATCTCTTCATGTGCCTTTTGGCCATTTGTATTTCCTCTTCTGGTAGGTGTCTGTTCAAGTCTTTTTTCCATTTTATAATTGGGTTGGCTGTCTTTTTGTTATTGAGTTGAACAATCTCTTTATAAATTCTGGATACTAGATCTTTATCTGATATGTCATTTCCAAATATTATCTCCCATTGTGTAGGCTGTCTTTCTACTTTCTTTATGAAGTTCTTTGATGCGCAAAAGTGTTTAATTTTGAGGAGCTCCAACAACACACTCTTAAACAACGAGTGGGTCAAAGAAGAAATTGCAAGAGAAATTAGTAAATATCTCGAGGCGAATGAAAATGAAAACACAACATATCAAAACTTTTGGACGCAGCAAAGGCAGTGCTGAGAGGGAAATTTATTGCCCTAAATGCCTATATCAGAAAAGAAGAAAAGGCAAAAATTCAGGAATTAACTGTCCACTTGGAAGAACTGGAGAAAGAACAGGAAACTAATACCAAAGCAAGCAAAAGGAAAGAAATAACAAAGATTAGATCAGAAATAAATGAAATTGAGAACATGAAAACAATAGAGAAAATCAATAAGCCCAGAAGTTGGTTCTATGAGAAAATCAATAAGATTGATGGGCCCTTAGCAAGATTGACAAAAAGAAGAAGAGAGAGGACGCAAATAAATAAGATCAGAAATGGAAGAGGAGACATAACCACTGACCTCACAGAAATAAAGGAGGTAATAACAGGATACTATGAACAACTTTACGCTAATAAATACAACAATGTAAATGAAATGGACAAGTTCCTAGAAAGGCATGAACAACCAACTTTGACTCAAGAAGACATAGATGACCTCAACAAACCAATCACAAATAAAGAAATTGAATCAGTCGTTCAAAAGCTTCCCCCCCCAAAAAAGTCCAGGACTAGACGGCTTCACATGTGAATTCTACCAAACATTCCAGAAAGAATTACTACCAACTCTGCTCAAACTCTTCAAAAAAATTGGGTGGAGGGAAAGCTACCTAATTCATTCTATGAAGCCAACATCACCCCCATACCAAACCCAGGCAAAGATATTACAAAAAAAGAAAACTACAGACCAATCTCTCTAATGAATATAGATACAAAAATCCTCAACAAAATTCTAGCAAATCGAATCCAGCAACACATTAAAAGAATTATACATCATGACCTAGTAGGATTCATCCCAGGTATGCAAGGATGGTTCAACATAAGAAAATCAATTAATGTAATACACCATATCAACAAATCAAAGCAGAAAAATCACATGATCATCTCAATTGATGCAGAGAAGGCATTTGACAAGATTCAACGTCGTTTCCTGTTGAAAACACTTCAAAAGATAGGAATACAAGGGAACTTCCTTAAAATGATAGAGGGAATATATGAAAAACCCACAGCTAATATCATCCTCAATGGGGAAAAATTGAAAACTTTCCCCCTAAGGTCAGGAACAAGACAAGGATGTCCACTATCACCACTATTATTCAACATCGTGTTGGAGGTTCCAGCCAGAGCAATTAGACAAGAAAAAGAAATACAAGGCATCAAAATTGGAAAGGAAGAAGTAAAACTATCACTGTTTGCAGATGATATGATACTATACGTCGAAAACCCGGAAAAATCCAGAACAAAACTGCTAGAGCTAATAAATGAGTACAGCAAAGTAGCAGGTTACAAGATCAACATTCAAAAATCTGTAGCATTTCTATACACTAGTAATGAACAAGCTGAGGGGGACATCAAGAAATGAATTCCATTTACAATTGCAACTAAAAGAATAAAATACTTAGGAATAAATTTAACTAAAGAGATAAAAGACCTATACAAAGAAAACTACAAAAAACTATTAAAAGAAATCACAGAAGACCTAAATACATGGAAGGGCATACCGTGTTCATGGATTGGAAGACTAAATATAGTTAAGATGTCAATCCTACATAAATCGATTTACAGATTCAATTAAATACCAATCAAAATTCCAACAACTTATTTTTCAGAAATAGAAAAACCAATAAGCAAATTTATCTGAAAGGACAGGGTGCCCCGAATTGCTTAAAGTATCTTGAGGGAAAAAAAACAAAGCTGGAGGTCTCATGCTGCCGGACTTTAAGGCATATGATGAAGCCACAGTGGTCAAAACAGCGTGATATTGGCATAAAGATAGATATATCGACCAATGGAATCGAACAGAGTGCTCAGATATAGACCCTCTTATCTGTGGACATTTGATCTTTGATAAGGCAGTCAAGCCAACTCACCTGGGACAGAATAGTCTCTTCCGTAAATGGTGCCTAGAGAACTGGATATCCATATGCAAAAGAATGAAAGAGGACCCGTATCTCACACCCTATACAAAAGTTAACTCAAAATGAATCAAAGATCTAAACATTAGATCTAAGATAATAAAACAGTTAGAGGAAAATGTAGGGAAATATCTTATGAATCTTACAGTTGGAGGCGGTTTTATGGACCTTAAACCTAAAGCAAGAGCACTGAAGAAATAAATAAATAAATGGGAGCTCCTCAAAATTAAACACTGTTGTGCATCAAAGAACTTCATCAAGAAAGTAGAAAGACAGCCTACACAATGGGAGACAATATTTGGAAACAACATATCAGATAAAGGTCTAGTATCCAGATTTTATAAAGAGATTGTTCAACTCAACAACAAAAAGACAGCCAATCCAATTACAAAATGGGAAAAAGACTTAAACAGACACCTCTCAAAAGAGGAAATACAAATTGCCAAAAGGCACATGAAGAGATGCTCAATGTCCCTGGCCATTAGAGAAATGGAAATCAAAACCACAATGAGATATCATCTCACACCCACCAGAATGGCCATTATCAACAAAACAGAAAATGACAAGTGCTGGAGAGGATGCGGAGAAAGAGGCACACTTATCCACTGTTGGTGGGAATGTCAAATGGTGCAACCACTGTGGAAGGCAGTTTGGCGGTTCCTCAAAAAACTGAATATAGAATTGCCATACGACCCAGCAATACCATTGCTAGGTATCTACTCAAAGGACTTAAGGGCAAAGACACAAACGGACCTTTGCACACCAATGTTTATAGCAGCATTGTTTACAATTGCAAAGAGATGGAAACAGCCAAAATGTCCATCAACAGAAGAATGACTAAACAAACTGTGGTATATACATACGATGGAATATTATGCAACTTTAAGACAGAATAAAGTTATAAAGCATGTAATAACATGGATGGACCTAGAGAACATTATGTTGAGTGAGACTAGCCAAAAACTAAAGGACAAATACTGTATAGTCCCACTGATGTGAACCAACATTCGAAAATAAACTTGGAATATGTCATTGGTAACAGAGACCATCAGGAGTTAGAAATAGGGTAAGATAATGGGTAATTGGAGCTGAAGGGATACAGACTGTGCAACAGGACTGGATACAAAAACTCAAAAATCGACAGCACAATACTACCTAATTGCAATGTAATTATGTTAAAACACTGAACGAAACTGCATCTGAGCTCTAGTGTTTTTTTGTGTGTTTCTTCTGTTTTTTTATATATATATTTTATTTTTTATTTTTTTCTCTTTATTATGATTTTATTTATTTTTCTGTTGTCTTGCTATTTTTCTAAATTGATGCAAATGTATTAAGAAATGATGATCATACATCTATGTGATGATATTAAGAATTACTGATTGCATATGTAGAATGGAATGATTTCTAAATGTTGTGTTAGTTAATTTTTTTAAATAAATTAATTAATAAAAAAAATTAAAAAAAAAAGTGTAATACCCCCTTCGTATAAAATCACTCAACAAACTAGGAGTAGGAGGGAATTTCCTTGACTTGATAGAGAGCATCTACGAAAACTCTAGGGCTCAGTGGTGAAAGACCGAAAGCTTTCTCTCTAAGGTCAAAAATAGGACAAGGATATCCACTCTCCCCACTCCTGTTCCAACATTTTAGTAGCGGTTCTAGCCAGGGGAGTTAAGCCAGAAAAAGAAACAGAAAGCATTCACATTGGAAAGGAAGATGTAAAACTATCCGTATATGCAGATGACATGATCTTGAATAGAGAAAACCCTTAGGAATGCACACATACACAAAACCTCTTGGAGCTGATAAGGGAGTTCAGCTGGTTGTAGCATACAAGATCAATATGCAGAAATCAGTTGTATTTTTATGCTCCAGGAATGGGCAATCTGAGAATGAAACGGAGAAAACAATTCCATTCCCAATAACATCAAAAAGAAGAAAATATTTAATAAATGTCATGGTCAGGTTCATATGTCAACTTGGCTGGGTGGTGGTACCTGTTTGTCTGGTTGGGCAAGTGCTGGCCTGTCTGTTGCCATGAGGACATTTCATAGAATTAAATCATGAGCATGTTGTCTGCATCCACAGCTGATTCCATTTGTAATCAGCCAAGGGGAGTGTGTTCTGCAGTGAGTGATGCTTAATCTAATCACTGGAAGCCTTTTAAGGAGAATTCAGAAGAGACAGTTTCTCTTCTCCTCCTGCTTCGGCCGACAGACCTCTCCTGTAGAGTTCATCTAGACCCTCCATCGGAGTTGTCAGCCTCACAACCTGCACTTCAGATTTTGGACTCTACATTCCCATAGTTATTTGAGACACTTCTATAAATTTTATATTTACAGATATTTCCTGTTGATTCTGTTTCTCTAGAGAACCCTAACCAATACAAAAATTTTACAAAGGAAGTACAAAACCTGTATAATGAACGCTATAACGTATCCTTGAAATAAATGAAAGGATACCTAAATAAATGGAAAGAGATGCCATGTTCAGGAATTGGAAGGCTTAATATTTTTAGGATGGCAATACTTCCCGAGTTGATCTACAGGTTTAATATAATCCCTATCAAAATTCCAGCTGGAATTGCAGAAATTGACAAGCTGATTTTAAAATTCACATGGAAATTCAAAGGACCCTGAATAGCCAAAAGAGTCTTGAAAAAAATACAAAACTGAAGAACTCACACAACCGGATGTAAAAACCTGAAACAAAGTTATAGTAATCAAAGCTGTGTGAAACTAGCATAATGATAGATCAGTGGAATAGAATCAAATGGCCCAGAAATAACCCTGATATTTACAGTTAATTCATTTTCTACAAGGGTGCCAAAAACAGTTCAATCATGAACGAGTGGTCTTTTCAACAAATTGGTTCTGAGAGAGAATATCCGCAATCAAAGGAATGAATTTGGAACCCTGTCCTTATCATATACATAAATTAACTCCAAATGGATCAGAGACACACAAATGTAAGTGCTAAAACTATAAAATTCTTAGAAGAAAACATGAGCATAAGTTCTTGTTACCTTGGAATAGTGAACCAAAATAGTGAATGGTTTTTTAGATATGACACCAAAAGCATAAACAAACAAAAATAGGTGATTTGAAGTTCATCAAAAGTAAAAACGTTTTGCTTCAAAAGATAACATCAAGAAACTATTTTCAGCTTATATAAGGGACTTGTATTCAGAAGACTGAACAACCCTTACAAGTTGTTGTAGTTTGCTAGCTGCCAGAATGCAGCACACCAGAAATGGATTGGCTTTTAATAAAAGGGAATTTATTTTGTTAGTTCTTCAGAGGAAAGGTAGCTAACTTTCAACTGAGATTCTTTCTAACGTAATAAGAACGCACAGGATGATCTCTGCTGGCTTTCTCTCCAGGCCTCTGGGTTCCAACAGCTTTACCTGGGGTGATTCCTTTCTGCATCTTCAAAGGCCTGGGCTGAGCTGCAAGTGCTGAGATGAGGTATGCTGAGCTACTTGGGCTATGCCACATTAAGCTCTCTTATTTAAGCACCAGCCAATTAAGTCGAATATCATTCATTGCAGCAGGCATGCCTCTTAGCCGACTGCAGATGTAATCAGCAACAGATGAGTTTCACATGCTTCCATTAGCTCATGTCCACAGCAATAGAACTAGGCACCTTCACCTAGCCAAGTTGACACCTGAATCTAACTACCATACAAGTCAACAATAAAAAGATAAATAACCCAGTTTAAAAATGGGGAAAGGTGGGGACATCCAAAGCAATAGGCTAAGTTCCCAATCTTGGGGAACTTATGAAACTGAACCCCGCAAAGGATCGGCTAAGCCTACTTAAAATTAGGCGTAAGAGTCACCCGCAAGAACCTCTTTTGTTGCTCAGATGTGGCCTCTCTCAATCAATGTGGCAAGCATACTCACTGCCCTCCCCCATCTACGTGGGACATAACTCCTAGGAGTGTGGACTTTCCTGGCAACATGGGTCAGAAATCCTAGAATGAGCTGGGACTCAGCAGCAAGAGATTGAGAAAACCTTCTCAACCGAAAGGGGAAAGAGAGAAATAAGACAAAATAAAATGTCAGTGGCTGAGAGATTCCAGAGTCAAGAGGTTATCCTGGACGTTGTTCTTATGCATTAAATAGATAGCACCTTTTTAGTTAAGGTGCAACAGAGACGCTGGAGGGAACTGCCTGAAAATGTAAAGCTGTGTTCCAGTAGCCATGTTTCTTTTATTTTGGCTTTTAAAAGGGGAATTTAATAAGTTACTAGTTTACAGTTCTAAGGCCAAGAAAATGTTTCAGTTAAAACAAGTCTATAGAAATGTACAGTCAAAGGTATACAGGGAAAGAGTCCTTGGTTCAAGAAGGCCGATGAAGTTCTGGGTTTCTTTCCCAAATGGAAGAGCACATGGCGAACACAGAGTTCTCTTTCATTTGGAAAGGCACATGGTGGACACGGTCAGGGTTCCTCTCTTATCTGAAAGGGCACATGTAGCCATGTTTCTTCAAGATGATTGTATAATGATATACCTTTTGTAATTTTACTGTGTGATTGTGAAAACCTTGTGTCTGATGCTTTTATCTACCTTATGGACAGATGAGTAAAACATGGATTAAAAATAAATAATAAGGGAAACATGTTAAAATAAATTTAGTACAAATTGAAATGCTAATGATTAATGAAAGGGAGGGATAAGAGGTATGGTATGTATGAATTTTTTCTGTTTTTTAATTTTTTCTGCATTGATGCAAATGTTCTAAGAAATGATCACAATGATGAATATACAACTGTGTGATAAAAAATGTTCATATTGTATGTTGATTGGTTTTATTAATAAAAATTTTAAAGAAAATGGGGAAAGGGCTTGAATAGACATTTTTCCAAAGAAAGGGCCAGTAAGCACATGAAAAGATGTGTAGCATTCTTAGTCATTAGGGAAATGTAAATCAAAACCACGAGATATTACTTTACAACTACTAGGGTGGCAATAATAATCAGAAAACAAGTGTTGGTACTGTTGTGGAGAAGTTAGGATCATCATACACCACTGGTGGGACTTTAAAATAATACAGCTGTGGAAAGCATTATGAGAAGATGGTGGGAATCAGTCCCTCCTCCAGAACAGCTGTTAAAACAGGGAGGAATTGTCTGAATCAATTATTTTGAAACTCCAGAGTCCAACAGAATATTGAGCAGCATCCAGGGAACATAGGAAGGAAAAGAATGGTATATTATAGTGAATGGTAGTAAATTGCTGTTTCCACATGGTACTTACCATCATCCAGCCCCAGCTCTTGTAGCAGCAGTGGGGTTCGACCTCTGTTGTAGCTGTTCAAGTTTGGAAAGTAGAGTGGGCATTCAGGCTTCTGTAAGTGTGGAAACTCTTAAGTCCACTAGCAAGCACAAGACCAGAACAAGACCCAAAAAAGACAGGGGAGACCCTGTACTTTGCATTCATCTTGGGTAGATAGCCTTCCTGTTAGGAGGGCTAACATTCAAGAACACCTCTGTCATATCACCAGCTAGTTAGAAACTCAGATATCTCAGGAAATACATCCCAGAGTTAACATTTAAAAATATATAAATGTGCAGTGTGCAAAAAAGAATACAAAATAAAGAAACAGGAAATAATGGCCCATGCAGAGTAAGGGGATAAAAATCCAGAAAACAGTAACTGAATAAGAGCAGACTGTGGACATTACAAAGTCTTTAAAGATCTTTAGTATGATCAAGGAGTTAAGGAAAATACAAAGAACTAAAGAGTATCAGGAAAACAATGAACAATATGAGAATTTATATAAAGAGATGGAATAAAACAGAACTGCTGGAAATGAAGACCGCAATAACTGAAGTAAAAAACTTCCAAGAGGTTTCAACAGTAGTTTAGAGCTGGCAGATGAAAGAATAGGCGAACTTGAAGACAAGACAATTGAAACGAGTTAGGCTGAGGAACCAAAAGAAAAAAGAACTATACAAAGTGAAAGTAGCCTAAGAAATACCTGAGACACCATCAAGTGTACCGTTATGCATATGGGAGTCCGAGAAAGAAAAGAGAGAGAGAAAGGGGCAGAAGGAATATTCAAAGAAATAATGACAGAGAACTTTTCAAGCTTAGCAAAAGATGTGTACATCCAAGAAACCTAGAGAACAGCGAGTGAAGTAAACTTGAAGGAAAACATGTCCTGTCACATACTGATTAAACTGTTGAATGCAAAGGACAAGAAGAGAATTCTTAAAGCTGCAGGAGAAAAAGTAATATGTAATGTACAAAGGAATACTAAGATTAAGTGCTGATTTTCATCAGAAACCATGGAGGCAAGAAGGCAATGGGTTGAAAGAAAACAGTTGCCAACCAAGAATTTTATATCTGGCAAGACTTTCTTTCAAAAATTAGGGGGAGCTTGATATTCCTAGATAAATAGAAGCTGAGGAATTTTCATCACCACTGTGCTTACCCTAAAAACCACACAAAAAAGAATTCCTCAGACTGAAAGGAAAGTACTCTAGACAGTGGTTCAAAGCAGCATAAAGAAATTTAGTAAAGGTAATCATTTGGGTAATTATAAATTCCAGTACTACTGTATTGTATGTTTTGGTATGTAAGTTTCACTTCTTATTTCCTACAGGTGCAAAAATGCAAAGACAAAAAAATTGGTGATATATCTGTTGTTCTGGACATACAGTGTACAAAGATATAGTTTGTAAGAAGTTATCAAAAAAGTTGGGAATGAAGGGGAATAGGAACAGTATATGTGTATATTGAGGTTAAGTTAGTATCAAATAAAATATTATTTCTATGTATTTAGGATAAGTTTTAATCCCATGGTAACCACAAGGAAAATACATGAAAAATATATCCAGATAGAAGTGAGAGCTGCAAGATAAAAATTCAAATAAATATGAAAGTAGACATTAATGGAAGAACTTAGAAAGATAAATAATGAAATGGCAGAAGAAAGTCCTTTATTATTGGTAGTGACTTTAAGTGTAAATGAATTAAACATTGCACTCAAAAGGCAGAGATTGACAGAACGAATAAAAAAAATCGTGACCCAACTATATACTGTGTCCAGGAGACTCACCTTAACTTCAAAGACATAAGTAGGATGAAAATGAAAGGATAGAAAAAATATGACCAAATTAGAGCTAGGATAATTATATTAATACCAGATAAAATAAAGTTTACATAAAAGACAGTTCCAAGGAACAGAGAGAGTCATTATATATTGATTAAGGGGTTGATCCAATAAGATGACATAATTTTATCAGCAGAGCACCTGACAGCAGAGCCCCAAAGTATGTGAAGCAAATACTGACAGATTTGAAGGAAATAATAGATGGTTGTGCACTAATAGTAGAGACTTTAATATAATGGATTAAACATCTATTCGGAAGGTTATAGAAGACTTAATAAAAGAGTAAATAGAAGACTTGAACAATACTCTAAACCAACTAGACCTGAAAGACATATTAAACGTTCACCTGACAATTAGACAATATATGTTCTCAAGTGCACACAGATGATTCTCGAGGATAGACCATATTTTAGATCATAAAACAAATTTCAATAAATTAAAAAATTTTGAAATCATACTATGTATCTTCTTCAGCCACAATGGAATGAAGCTAGAAATCAGTAACACCTTAAACACTTAGAAAACTGGGAATGGAAGGAAAAAATACTTAGAAAACCAGGAATAGAAGGAAACTTCCTCAACGTGAGGAAAAAGCCTATATTTAACATCATACTCAATGGTGAAAGACTGAAAGCTTTCCCTCTAAGGTCAGGAACAAGACATGATCCTTACAGTCACCACTGTTATTCAACATTGTACTGGAAGTTCAAGCCAAACAATTAGGCAAGAAAAGAAATAAAAGGTATCCAAATTGGAAAAGAAGAGGTAAAACTCCCCTATTTGGAGATGATATGGTCCTATACACAGAACATCCTGAAAAACACTCAACAAAGCCCCTAGAGCTGATAAATGAATTCGACAAGGTGATGGTACAAGATCAACATCCCCAAATCAGTAATATTTCTGTACAGT
This sequence comes from Tamandua tetradactyla, assembly GCF_023851605.1. Lineage (NCBI taxonomy): Eukaryota > Metazoa > Chordata > Mammalia > Pilosa > Myrmecophagidae > Tamandua > Tamandua tetradactyla. The sequence goes on along the minus strand of NC_135333.1, from coordinate 36,569,685 downwards.
AGTAATAAATAATCAGAAGAAATCAAGGAAAAAATACTCCATTTATAAAGGCAACTAAAAGAATCAAGTATCTAGGAATAAATTTAACCAAGGATGCAAAAGCCCTACACCCAGAATACTACAAAACATCACTAAAAGAAATCTAAGTTCCAAATTAATGAAAGGACAGTCCATGTTCATGGAGTGGGAGACTAAATATTGTTAAGATGTCAGTTCTATCCAAAGTAACTTACAGATTCAGCTCCATCTCAGTAAATTTCTCACAACCTTTACGAAATGAAAAAGCTAATCATCAAATTTATGTGGAAGGGTAAGGGGCCCTGAATAGCCAAAGCCATCTTGATAAAAGAGGAACAAACTGGGAGGCTTCACACTTCTGATCTTAAAACTTATTATAAAGCTACAGTAATCAAAACATCATGGTACTGACACAAGAACAGACATATAGACCAATGCATCTAATTGAGAGCTCAGAAATCAACCCTCACATTTATGGTCAACTGATATTTAAAAAAAATATTTTTATTGATAAATCTTCACACACATCGATTCAATACATGGTATACAATCAGTGGCTCATAATATCATCATATAGTTGTGTATTCACCACTGTGATCATTTTTTAGAACATTTGCATCACTCTAGGAAAATAAATAAATAGAAAAACTCATACATCCCATGCCCTTTACCCTTCCCTCTCATTGACCATTAGCATTTCCCATCTGCCCAATTTATTTTACTCTTTGTCCTCTCTATTATTTATTTATTATCCTTATTTTTTTTTGCTCATCTGTCCATACCCTGGATAAAAGGAACATCAGACACAGGGTTTTCACAATCACACAGTCACACTGTAAAAGCTATGTTGTTATACAGACATCTTCAAGAATCTAGGCTACTGGAACACATTCCAACAGTTTCAGGTACTTCCCCTCAATCACTCAAATACACCATAAACTAAAAAGGGATATCTGTATAATGCATAAGAATAATGTCCAGGATAACCTCTCGACTCTGTTTGAAATCTCTTAGCCACTGAGACTTTATTTTGTCTCATTTCTCTCTCCCCCTTTTTGGTCAAGAAGGCTTTCTCAATCCCATGATGCTGGGTCTCAGCTCATCCCGGGTGTTCTGTCCTACAACCAGAAGTCAATTTTAGAACATTTTCATCACCCCAAAAAGAAACCCCTTACCCTTTAGTGGTCGACCCCCCTTACCTTCTCCCCCCAGCCCTTCACAGCCACTTATCTACTTTATCTACAGACTTGCCTATTCTGGACATTTTATATGAATGGAATCATACAATATGTGTATGGTCTTTTGTTGTCTGCTATTTTCACTTAGCATAATGTTTTCAAGGTTCATCCATTCTCTAGCAGAACTACATTCTTTGTTACAGCTGAATGATACTCTGTTGTATGGATATACTACATTTTGTTTATCCATTCATCTCTGGACAGATATTTGGGTTTGTTTCTACTTTTTGCTATTGTAAATACTGCTATCACCATTTGTGAGCAAGTCTTTTTGTGTATATACATTTTCACCTCTCTAGGTTCACTAGGAGTGGAATTGCTGGGTCATATGGTAACTATGTTTAACTTATTTATTTATTTATTTATATTATTATTATTATTTTTTACATGGGTAGGCACCGGGAATCGAACCCGGGTCCTCTGGCATGGCAGGCAAGCATTCTTGCTGCTGAGCCACTGTGGCCCGCCCTATGTTTAACTTTTTGAGGAGCTGTCAGATTGTTTTGCAAAGCAGCTGCATCAATTTGGTTTTTGTTTGTTTGTTTTTTTTTCCATTTTTCATTGTGGTAATGTATATATAAAACACAACATTTCCCATTTTAACCATATTTTTAGCAATTTTTATTCTAGTAACATATATACAACTTAAATTTCCCCTTTAAACCACAGTTATTCCATTGTGTATATATACCACATTTTGCTTATACATTTATCAACGTGGACTTTTGGGTTACTTCCGTCTTTTGGCAATTGTGAATAATGCTATATGACATAAGCAAACAAATATATCTGTTCAAGTTTCTGCATTCAGTTCTTTTGGGACTGTATTTAGAAATGGGATTATTAGGTCATATAGTAATTCTGAAGTTTCTGAGGAACTGCAACACCAGTGATCATGGTGATGAATGTACAACTATACAATGATATTGTAAGCCACTGATTGTGCACTGTGTATGGACTGTATGTGTGTGAAGAGTTCTCAATAAAAATATGTTAGGGTGGGCCACGGTGGCTCAGCAGGTAAGAGTGCTTGCCTGCCATGCCCGAGGACCCGGGTTCGATTCCTGGTGCCTACCCATGTTAAAAAAAAAAAAAAGTTAAAAACTATTGGTGATGGTTGCACGTATTTGTGAATATACTAAAAACTATTGTATGTTTAAAGAGAAAAATTGACGGGAAATTTTTCAAGTATTTAAACTATTTCCCTTCCACAACTTCTGGCCGTAAAATGTCACACCTTTGTTCTTGACCAATGTGTTTTTGTTTTTTGTTTTTTTTTGGAGGGGGGAAGTGCTCGATCTGGGAATTGAACCCAGATCTCCTGCATGGAAGGTGCGCATTCTACCATGAACCACCCGTGTACCCTTTTTTTCTTTTTAATTTTAATTTTTTATTAGAGAAGTTGTGGGTTTACAGAGCAATCATGCATAAAATACAGGATTCCCATACATTGGTTGGAAGATTTGTTACACCTGATAATACTTTTTTTTTGTAATTTAACTATTTTTTAAGCAATAGTTACAATTGATGAAAGATTATTGATGTAGTACTAGAACTATTGTCTAGTTTATGTAGGGATATTTTCTCCCATATTCTGACCTATTGTTAGTATTTTTTCATGCATGTCTTTATTACTCATCTACCCATATGCTGGATAAAGTGAATGGCAGTCACAAGGTTTTTCAATCACATGGTCACATTATAAAAGCTATATAGTTATGCAATCATTATCGAAGATCAAGGCTACAGAATTACAGTTCAACAATTTCAGATATTTCCTTATGACTATTCTTAATTCACTAGAAACTGAAAAGAAATATCTTTATAATGAGTCAGCAGTCAGAATCGTCTGCCAAATGCCAATTTATCAGCTACACCTCCTCTCTCTCCTTTGATCATTCTCTCAATCTGCAAGGATATCTGGCCAAATGACCATTTTAGCTTCTTCGTGCTGGAAACGGGGTGTCAACCTTATGGGGTAGAGCAATAAAACTGGTTGATATTCTTGGAAAAACTGTTTACCTCTGAGTTTCAGGGCTTATCTGGCATAGGAACAGTCTGGAGGCCTTGAGTTTCTTTATTGTAGCCAGGTCCACTTCATTCATATCTCTAATTGACATCTCATCTCTTTTTTCAGCTTCTTTAACAGTTGCTGTACGCAGTAAGGCTGAGTTTCAAAGGTGCAGAGAACTCGAGCTCTGTATCTCCCAGGTGTCACACAGATACTTGAAGTTCCAGAGAACTACCAGGTTTACCTAACAGCACAGCATCTCAGACTTTAGAAATAGCAATTAAAACTCATGAATAAATGAGACTCCCCTAAGAGCTTACAGTCTCCAAAACTTTACAAGGAGCTTACTGAACATGCTGTACTCGTTCATTATCAATTGCCCAATCCTTGCCCACGTTCCATCTCCTGATAACCTATATTCTGAATTTCAGTTCTTAGAGTTTGCTCATTATAGTTAGTTTATATTAGTGAGACCATATAATATTTGTCCTTTTGCCTCTGGCTTATTTCACTCAACATAATGTCCTCAGCATTTATTAGCCTATCTGAATGCCTCATGACTTTATTCTTTTCTGCAGCTGCACAATATTCTGTCATATATTCCACTGATCAGTTGATGAACACTTGGCCTGCCTCCATCCAACGGAAATTGTGGAAAATACCACCATAAACACCAGTGTGCAAATGTCTATTCATGTCCTTGCTTTCAGTTCTTCCAAGTATATACCTAATAACAGGGTTGAAGAGTCATATGGCAACCCTATAGTTAGTTCTCTGTGAAACATTACACTGCCCTCCAGAGTGGCTGCACCACTCTACTTTCCCTACTCACAGTGAATAGTTATATTGCTCTCTCACAACTTCTCCAGCATGTGTATCTTTCTGTTCATTTTTTAAAGAGTTTTTATTCACACACCAAACATCCATCCTAAGTGGAATCAGTGGTCCCCAGTGTAATCACATAGTTATGCATTCACCATCACAATCTATATGTGAACATTTCCATTTCTTCTGCAAAGAAAAAGAGAAGAGAGAAAAAGGAGCAACAACAAAAATCCTATAACCCTATCTTATATCCCCTTTTATTGACATTTAGCTTACAATGTTACAATTAACTCAGATGCTCATTTGGATTAATTGTATTTTTTTCATATGCCATCCCATATTTAACACCTTGCAGTGGTGACATTCACTTGTTCTCCCTCATGTAAAAACTTTCTAATATTTGTACATTTAATCATGACAGCTCTAGGTATGGTTAAGTAGTCAATTCTAGTTTTTTTTTTTTTGTATCTTTTTTTTTTATTATCGGAAAGAAAAAAATTAACACAATATTTAGAAATCATACCATTCTACATATGCAATCAGTAATTCTTAACATCATCACATAGATGCATGATCATCGTTTCTTAGTACATTTGCATCGGTTTAGAGGAACTAGCAACACAACAGAAAAAGATATAAAATGTTAATATAGAGAAAAGAAATAAAAATAGTAATAATAGTAAAAAAACATAAACAAAAAAACTATAGCTCAGATGCAGCTTCGTTCAGTGTTTTAACATGATTACTTTACAATTAGGTATTATTGTGCTGTCCATTTTTGAGTTTTTGTATCTAGTCCTGTTACACAGTCTGTATCCCTTCAGCTTCAATTACCCATTATCTTACCCTGTTTCTAACTCCTGCTGGACTCTGTTACCAATGACATATTTCAAGTTTATTCTGGAATGTTGGTTCACATCAGTGGGACCATACAGTATTTGTCCTTTAGTTTTTGGCTGGACTCACTCAGCATAATATTCTCTAGGTCCATCCATGTTATTACATGCTTCATAAGTTTATCTTGTCTTAAAGCTGCATAATATTCCATCGTATGTATATACCACAGTTTGTTTAGCCATTCTTCTGCTGATGGAGATTTTGGCTGTTTCCATCTCTTTGCAATTGTAAATAATGCTGCTATAAACATTGGTGTGCAAATGTCCGTTTGTGTCTTTGCCCTTAAGTCCTTTGAGTAGATACCTAGCAATGGTATTGCTGGGTCGTATGGCAATTCTATATTCAGCTTTTTGAGGAATCGCCAAACTGCCTTCCACAGTGGTTGCACCATTTGACATTCCCAGCAACAGTGGATAAGTGTGCCTCTTTCTCCGCATCCTCTCCAGCACTTGTCATTTTCTGTTTTGTTGATAATGGCCATTCTGGTGGGTGTGAGATGATATCTCATTGTGGTTTTGATTTCCATTTCTCTAATGGCCAGGGACATTGAGCATCTCTTCATGTGCCTTTTGGCCATTTGTATTTCCTCTTCTGAGAGGTGTCTGTTCAAGTCTTTTTCCCATTTTGTAATTGGGTTGACTGTCTTTTTGTTGTTGAGTTGGACAATCTCTTTATAAATTCTGGATACTAGACCTTTATCTGATATGTCATTTCCAAATATTGTCTCCCATTGTGTAGGCTGTCTTTCTACTTTCTTGATGAAGTTCTTTGATGCACAGAAGTGTTTAATTTTGAGGAGCTCCCATTTATTTATTTCTTTCTTCAGTGCTCTTGCTTTAGGTTTAAGGTCCATAAAACCGCCTCCAGTTGTAAGATTCATAAGATATCTCCCTACATTTTCCTCTAACTGTTTTATGGTCTTAGACCAATTCTAGTTTTTATCCTTTGTCTTTCCTTCTGGTGTCATATATGCCCCCAGCCTTCCCCTTTCAACCATACTCAGATTCAGCTTTGTTAATTATACTTGCAATATTATACTACCATCACAATGTATTGTGGTATCCATTTCTGAATCTTATAGTCAATCTTGTTCAGCATTCTATACTTTGCCAGAATCAAGTGCCCAGTCTCTACTCTCTTTCTGTGTCCTGGTAACTTGTGTTCTCAATTTTAACTCTCAGCGTTTGCTCAATATAGTTCATTTTAGTGAAAACATACAGTATTCGTCTTTTTGTTTCTAGCTTATTTTGCCTAACATAATGTCCTCAAGGTTCTTCCACATTGTTGAATGCATCATGACTTTATTCCATCTTACAACTGTGTAGTATTCCATCGTATGTATATACCGCAGTTGGTTTATCCACTGTTAATTGATGGACATTTGAGCTGTTTCCATCTTTTGACAACCGTTAATAATGCCGCTGTCAACATCGGTGAGCAAATGCCTGTTCGTGTCCCTGCTTTCAGTTCTTCTGAATATATACCTAGTCATGGGATTGCTGGATCATATGGCAGTTTATGCTTAGCTTCCTGAGGAATCGCCAATCTGCCTTCCAGAGCAATAGCACCATTCTACATTCCCACCAATAGTGAGCAAGTGTAACTGTTTCTCCACAACCTCCCCAGCACTTGTTGTTTTCTCTGGGTTTTTTTTTTATATTGGCTATTCTAGTAGGTGTGAGATGATAACTCACTGTAGTTTTGATTTGCATTTCCCTAATAGCTAGTGAAGCTGAGCATCTTTTCATGTGCATTTGAACTATTTGTATTTCCTTTTTAGGAAAGTATCTATCTGTGTCTTTTGCCCATTTTTCAGTTGGGTTGTTTGGCTTTTTGTTGTTGAATTTTACGATCTCTTTATATATGCTAGATATTAAACCCTTATCTGCTATGTGTTTTCCAAATGTCACCCATTGTGTAGTCTGCCGTTTTTCTTTCCTGACACAGTCTTTTCATGCACAAATGTATTCAGTTTTGAGGAGATCCCATTTATCTACTTCTTTCATTGCTCATGTTTTGGGCATTAAGTCTAGGAAATTACCCCCTAACACAAGATCTTTAAGATATTTCCCTACATTTTCTTCTAGAAAGAAGCTTTATAGTCTTACCTCTAACATTTAGGGCTTTGATCCATTTGGATCAAATGGATCAGTTTTCGTATAAGGTGTGAGATAGGGGTCCTCTTTCGTTCTTTTGGATATGGTTTATCCAGTTCTCCAAGCACCATATTTTGAAGAAGCTGCTCTGTCCCAGTTCAGTGAACCTGACTGACCACCTTGTTGAAAAATCACATATTGAGTTTTGGGAAGAAGGCATAATAGGATATATCGAGTTCTCACTCCTGTTCCAAGGAACAGCTAGAGAAGTGATAGAAAACAACCAAGACAGCAATTCCAGGGTGTAAGTGACCTGGGGAGGTCCTCTACACCACACAGGGAGGCTCTGCACATCCGGGCTGCAGGTGCTCACCTTCATACCCATTCATGTCTTTTTCATTCATATACACAGAGTTTTATTGATTTGGAATTTCTTAATTTGTGACTTCCAGGACTGAACTCAAAGCCCCAAAGTAAGAGAAGGGGAGGCCAGGTCTGAAACATCTTGAAGGGAAGAAATTGGAAACAAGGAAGACCAGGGATTGGCAGGTATGTGTCTTGCAGGCTAGGCTGATGAGGTGCTGGGTCCATTTCCTTCTCCCTAGTGCAGAGGTTACATTCTGGAGACATCACTTCCTACCTAACTAGCTGATCTTGGGAACTGGCTTCTCTCTTACTCCGTAGAAGGAAGAACGGATATTAAAGAGAAAGTGAGAAAAGTCATCTAGAGCATTTCAGGCCTCCTCTGTGTAGTGTTTACTCCACTGCTTCTCATTAACTCAACAAACACAGTCGACCCCCTCCTCTGTGCTCCCTGCCATGGTTCAGAGTTTGGTTCTGAAATGAAGACGACCTATACTTCCCTAATGACTTATTGTGCAGTGTGTTTCTTTTCTTTCATTGCATAGAATGTAAAAATCTAAATGGGGGGTAAAATGCCTATACTAATTACTAGTTAAGGAGGAATTTGAATTTTTCAAACTGGTGTGATGCTTTTACTTCAGTTTTAGTTTTTGTTCATTTAACTATAATATAGGTAATATCATCATAATAATTTAATAATAGTAAAGCATGATGTTTGTGAAGCTGATTACAGGTCTTGTTCTACTCAAGCCTCACAGCCTCCCAAAAAGCTTCCCTGCTGCAGGCCATGGTAATGCAGTAGGCCAGGGGAAAATCCAATTTTAGAAATTTAGTAATTGGCCTTGGTGCTACGGAGAGCATTCTCTCATTCAGCAGTTTGTCAAAGGCCTGGTGTATGCAAACCACACTAAAATGCAAGCTCTGAAGTTAGGGATTTTCTCTTGTTTGCTGCCCTCACCCTGTACATGGAACATAGTAGATGTTTAAAGATATGTCAGTTAGTGAATACGTGAATGACTACAGAGACTGAGTACAAGATGCAGTGATAATGTTAATGCAGTGATTTCTAAGTCTTTCAGTTGCATTGAAAGTTAAGCAGGGCAGAGAGTGTCTTTCACTCTGTTAGTAGGTAAGGAAACAGAAGTGGGCTGGACAGGGTCCTAAGAGTGTGTATCCCATTTCTCCTATGAGTTGGCCCCCACTTAGGAGCTGTGGAGAGATGGAGTTAGACCTGCTGTCAATGCATCACTCCAAATAATTTTTTCTTTCAAATCTTGAGCCTCTTCCTATATATTTCTTGCACTGCTGTTTGCATACTTATGCTAATATCAGATTTGAAAATGCATCATTTTGGGCCTTTTTAAAGTAACTTTCTATTTTTAAATTTGTGAATCATTAACTCAAAATTTAGGGTGGGGAAATCCTCAGCCTGAATTTCCAAGTGCCCAGGGTGCTTGCCAGCCAGAGGTCTAAAAAACTACTGTTTTAAAAATCAGTCTAAAACATGACCTATTACCTAACATGCTTCTATAACAGAAGAAAAATGATTTGGGGACATGGCTAACATAAACTCTGCTAATTCCAGCTCTTGGTTAAAGTGACTGGGTGAACTAACAGCTGATGGGCTGCACTGAGACCTGGTGACTATCAAGTCTGGTCCTACCTTTGCTGCTTATTCTCTGTCACCTGAGACAACTGTTATCCCAAACATGCCATCTGAAAATAAATGACCTGGAGAGCTGGCTACCAGCTTATTTTCTTTGAGCTATTAGGCCATAAAGAGTACACCATAGGTAAAACATTTTAAGGGTTACTATATGAATCCAAATCTAGGATTCTTTTTTTTTACAATAATTTCTCACATAACACAATCCGTCACATTCTCTTCCTTTAAAATCCAACACACACACACACACATCGTCGTTGTCATCATCATCATCATCATCATCATCATCATCATCTCTTTTCCTTTCTTGTTCCTTCCCCCTTCTGCCTTTCTCATTTCTTGAGCACCTGTTTTGTGTTCATGTAGATACAAAGGGCAAGAACCCTTCTCCTGGAACTCCAGGTGGAAGAAGGAAAGAGACTGTGAGCTAAGAATTAAAGAGTGCTGGCATTTGGGATGGATTGTATGGTGTGTGAAAATATCTCAATAAAATTGCATTAAAAAAAAAAAAAGTACTAGTGAGCAGGCCCTCGAAGACACCAAGGAGTTTCCTTGCAGCCTGTTCAGGGCTGTTTGTATTTGTAAACCCTCTACTTAGTGTGGTCTTTGACACAAAGTATGTCCTCAGTGAGCCCTTCTGAGAGGATGACAGTCCTTCACTGCTTCTGCAGCCTGCTGTGTGGCAGAACAGCTTGTTTAATTATTTCAGTTCATTTCCTTAAGGTAATTGGAAAGGAAAACTGGTTAATACCTCCTTGCATATCTAGAGGTGAATGCTGTATTACTTTTTTTCTGTACCTGGGGCTCTCCATTTCCTTTAAGAAGAAAATAAACCAGTACACCCTCCTCTGGAATCCTCAGAACCATCGTAATTTCCATCGTCAAGCCTTAGGTGTTCACTACTTAGTGTTCTCTATACATATCGTCTGCACTTGGTATCTTTTCATGGGCTCAGGAAACTATTTAAAAACCGAATCCCTAGTGCAGATGAAGATGAAGTGACTTCAGAAGACCTCTGGCACCTATAGTGACTTTTCTTTTTGTTTCATTTTAAATTCTGCTCCCTTGAAATGGGTGATCAACTTGAATCTAGTGTTCAGTGAATTACTTTTTTTTTTATTCTCTGTGCAAGTGTGGGTAGGGGCAGTGAGGAAGTGAGCTGGGAAAAATCTGCTGATCAGGAACCTGTGGGCCGCCTTATGTCAGACCCGTGGGTCTCATTCTGAAGTTGTCAAGTAGAATACTGAAACTTCTGGAGATCTGGGGTCCAGGACTGCCTGAGTTGGGAGGGGGATCTGTTGAGGCCTCCGTGTCTATTCCACTGGCTCCCAATCAGTAGTTTGTCACCAAAGACGCTGAATCTGGCCCCGTTCTTGGAGTTATATAGGTTAGGTGGAAAAGGCTCTAGACCCAGATGCTTGCTTCTCCCCAAGTAGCTGGGCTTTGGATTAGTCTGGGCCAGGAAGAGTTTAGAAGCATATGCAGGGCTTGTGACTAGTTTTATGTATGGGGGTAGGGCAGAGTTGGGAAATGGTAAGTGAAAATGTGTATTGGTTTACATGCCTGACTCCTAATAGTACTCTTTGAGGACAGGAACCCTTGGTATATTTAGCACATGGTATTGCTGGGCACATGCTCAGCCACCAGCATGTCTACCTGGAAATATTGTATTATTTTTTTTTCATTGTTCCTCAGACATGTCAGGCCACCTGTCCTTTTTTTTTTTTTTTAATTTTCTTTAAACCTTTAATTTTGAGATAATTGTAAATTCACAGGCTGTTATAAGAAATAATAGAGAGCCCATGGCTTTAACTGGTTTCCTCAGTTATTACAAAATTATAGTATAATATCACAACCCAGGTATTGACATTGATAGTCTAGACAGAAACTGTTTCCTTTACCACAAAGATTCCTTATGTTTTCCTTATATAACAGCACCTATTTCCCTGTCACTACCACCATCCCCACCTTCTTTTTTTTTTAATTTATTTTTTTACGTACATAACCACATACAAACACCAACATTCTTATCATACGATCATTCCGTTCTTGTTATATAACCAGTAACTCACACTATCATCACATAGTTGTATATTCATCATCATGATCATTTCTTAGAACATCTGCATCAATTCAGAAAAAGCAATAAAAAGAAAGCAAAAAAATTCTACATACCATACCCCTTACCCCTCCCCTTCACAGACCACCAGCATTTCAATCTACTGAGTTTATTTTAACATTTGTTCCCCCTATTATTTATTTATTTTTAATCCATATGTTTTACTTACCCGTCGATAAGGGAGACAAAAGGAACATCAGACACAAGGCTCTCACAACCACACAGTCACACTGTGACAGCCATATCATTGTACAATTATCTTCAAGAAACATGGCCACCGGAGCACAGCTCCACATTTTCAGGCAATTCCCTCCAACCTCTCCATTACACCTTAGCTAAAAAGGTGCTATCTATTTAATGCATAAGAATAACTTCCAGGATAACCTTTCGACTCTGTTTGGAATCTCTTAGCCACTGGCACTTTATTTTGTCTCATTTCACTCTTCCCCCTTTTGGTTGAGAAGATTTTCTCAATCCCTTGATGCTGAGTTCCAGCTCATTCTCGGATTTCTGTCCCACGTTGCCAGGAAGGTCCACACCCCTGGGAGTCATGTCCCATGTGGACGGGTAGGGCAGTGAATTTGCTTGTTGTGTTGGCTGGAGAGAGAGGCCACATCTGAGCAACAAAAGAGATTCTCTTGGGGATAACTCATAGGCCTAATTTTAAGTAGGCTTAGCCTGTCCTTTGTGGGATTAAGTTTCATATGAATAAACCCCAAGATTGAAGGCTCAACCTATTGCTTTGGCTGTCCCAACTGCCTGTGAGAATATCAAGAATTCTCCACTTGGGAAAGTTGAGTTTTCCTTCTTTCTCACCATTCCCCCTAGGAGACTCTGCAAATACCTCCCTATTCACTATTCAAATTGCTCTGGGATTTATTTGGGCATCGCTGTGGACAAACCTAAAAAAATCTCATGCCTTACACAAGGTTCCAAGTACTATGGTGTTCGATTAAGCTGTCTACATAAGTTATATTAAGAAATGCACTAGTCAAAATATAAATTTTGTACCAAATACACACATTTTCCTTGTCTCACACATACATTAAAGTTTTAAAATATTAATTACCATCTGTTTTCAACACCCTGCATTATTGACATTCCTTTGTTTTTCCTCATGCAAACATTTTTGAATTTGCACATTTAGTCACTATCATTATACACTCTTGGCATTCCTAGATTATACCATCTCAGTCTTTATTGTCTATATTTCTTTCTGATTTCATTAGTGCCCCCAGGCCTCCTCCCTGTATCATTTTCATATTCAGCTTCATTCAGTGTTTTAACATTATTGTATTACAGTTCGGTAGTATTGTGCTATCCATTTCTGAATTTTTACAATCTGTCCTGTTGCACAATTTGTATCCCTTCAGCTCCAATTACCCAATATCTACCCTATTTCTATCTCCTGATGGTCTCTGTTACTAAATGAAATTCTCCAAGTTCATTCGCTAATGTCAGTTCATATCAGTGAGACCATACAGTATTTGTCCTTTTGTTTCTGGCTGTTCTCACTCAGCATAATGTCCGTTCATGTTGTTACATGCTTCGTGACTTTATTCTCTCTTATAGCTGCATAATATTCCATTGTGTGTATATACCACAGCTTGTTTAGCCACTCGTCTGTTGATGGACATTTGAGCTGTTTCCATCTCTTGGCAATTGTAAATAATGCTACTATAAACATTGGTATGCAAATGTCCATTTGTGTTCTTGCCCTCATGTCCTCTGAGTAGATACCTAGCAATGGTATTGCCGGATCATATGGCAGTTCTATACTTAGCTTCCTGAGGAACTGCCAACTGCAGTCCACAGCAGTTGCACCATTTGATATTGCCACCAACAGTGGATAAGGGTGCCACTTTCTCCACATCCTCTCCAACACTTGTCGTTTTCTGTTTTACTGATAATGGCCATTCTGGTGGGTGTGAGATGATATCTCATTGTGGCTTTGATTTGCATTTCCCTAATAGCCAGGGAAGTTGAGCATCTTTTCATGTGCCTTTTGGCCATTTGTATTTCCTCTTCTGAGAAATGTCTGTTCATGTCTTTTGTTATCTGTCTTTCTGTTGTTGAGTTGAACAATCTCTTTATATATCTGGATAATAGACCTCTATCTGATATATCATTTCCAAATATTGTCTCCTATTGTGTAGGCTATCCTTTTGCATTTTTGATGAAGATCTTTGATGCACGAAAGTGTTTAATTTTGAGAAGTTCCCATTTATTTATTTCTTTACTGCTCGTGCTTTGGGTGTAAGTCTAGGAAACCACCTCCTATTTTAAGATTTATAAGATATTTCCCTGCATTTTCTTCTAAAAATTGTATGGTCTTAGATCTAATGTTTAGGTCTTTGATCCATTTTGAGCTAATTTTTGTAGCTAATCCTGCTCTTTTCTTATTGTTATTGGCTTGAAATATCTTTTCCCAACCTTTCACTTTCAATCTATGTTTATCCTTGGGTCTAAGATACATTTCCTGTAGTTGGCTATAGATGGCTCTGTTTTTAATCCATTCTGCCAGTCTATGTCTTTGGTTTGGGGAGTTTAATCCATTAACATTTAGTATTATTACTGTACAGGCAGTACTTTCTTCTACCATTTTGCCCTTTGGATTTTATATGTCATATCTAAGTTTTCTTCTTTTTACCTTTACTGATAGCCTTCATTTCTATACTCTTCTCCACACCTCTTTCTCCTGTCTTTTCCTATCTGTCTCTAGTGCTCCCTTTAGTATTTCTTGCAGAGCCAGTCTCTTGGTCACAAATTCTCTCAGTGAATTTTTGTCTGCAAATGTTTTAATATCCCCATCATTTTTGAAGGACAGTTTTGCTGGATATAGTATTCTTGGTTGGCAGTTTTTCTCTCTTTGTTTCTTAAATATATCATCCCACTGTCTTCTCACCTCCATGGTTTCTGCTGAGAAATTTGTGCATAGTCTTATTGGGCTTCCCTTGTATGTGATGGATTGTTTTTCTCTTGCTGCTTTCAAGATTCCCCCTTTGTCTTTGACATCTGACATTCTGATTAGTAAGTGTTTTGCAGTACGTCTGTTTGGATCTATTCTATTTGTGGTACGCTGCATTTCTTGGATCTGTAATTTTAAGTCTTTCATAAGAGTTGGGAAATTTTCAGTGATAATTTCCTCCATTAGTTTTTCTCCTCTTTTTCCTTTCTCTTCTCCTTCTGGGACACCCATAATATGTATATTTGTGCAGTTCATGCTGTCATTCAATTCCCTGGGTTCCTACTCATATTTTTCCATTCTTTTCCCTATGTTTTCTTTTGCTAGTTGGATTTCACATGTCCCGTTCTCCAGTTCACTAATTCTGTCTTCTACCTCTTGAAATCTGACATTGAAGGTTTCCATTGTTTATTTTTCATCTCTTCTACCGTGCCTTCATTCCCATAAATTCTGTGATTTGTTTTTTCAGACTTTTGATTTCTTCTTTTTGTTCATTCCTTGCCTTCTTTAAACCCTCCCTCAATTCATTGATTTGATTTTTGATGAGGCTTTCCATGTCTGTTCGAACATTCTGAATTGTTTCAACTCCTGTATCTCATTTGAATTGTTGGTTTGTTCCTTTGGGCCATTTCTTCAATTTTCCTAGCATGATTTGTTATTTTTTGCTGGCATCTAGGCATTTAATTACCTTAATTTAGTTTATTCTGGAGATTGTTTTCACTTTTTTTCCCTAGGATTTTCTTGCTGGATGACTTTGTTGTCTATCTGTTCTTTGACATTCAGTTCAGCTTATTCTAGTCCTCTAGCTTAGATTTTGTTTAATAGATCGGAATTTTTCAGTTCTTATTTCTTTGTTTCTTGCCCTGCCTCTATGGTGCCTTCCTCCCACCCCTTAGGAGGGTTTCCTTAGGTATTATAGACCCCAGTCAGATTTTCCCAGACCAAACTGGTCTCCTCTCAGGAGGAAAGAGTCACCTGCATCAGTTTTCCCTGAGAATGAGACCCAGCAGAATTAAAAGGCTTTCCTTTGAAGTCTTGGACTTTGTGTTTTTATTTTCCTGCTCAGTATGTGGCACTTTTCTGCTTGCAGATCCCACCAGCATAAGGTGATGTGGTACCTTTAACGTCAGCAGGCTCTCCATGCTGGGGGCGTGGTGGAGACAGAGGAGAGGTTGTAGGTTGGCTTTAATCACTTCACTTTTCCAGACCCTGGGGTCTGAATTCCTTGAGGGAGGGATTCCACCTGAGCTGGGCCCCACCCCTCTCCTGGGGAAGGCACAGGCTCCAGGCAAATTCTCAAACAAGCTCAGTTCTACCTATGCCTAGGGCAGTGGAGCCCAAGAAGCCTGTATCCAAAGAGTAATCAAGCTGTATAAACATAGCCACAAAAGAGAAAAAAGAAAATCCTTTTCAGAGTAGGACTCCATTACTCGGGTTTGCCAATCAAGAACTTAAGTTGGTAGTTGCTCTGTGTATCTCCAGGTCCTGTATGCCCCCTCCTTTCCTGCAGGGCCCAGACCTTTTGAGATCCAAAAAAACCTCTTTTTTTTCTTTTTTCTTTTTCTGTCAGCCCTGTCCCCTCTGCACCACGGCAAAAACCAGCGACCTCCAGTTTTACTAGGGGTTCAGCTGAGCTGGGGACCTATTTTTAGTAGCCAGAATTTGTAAATTAATTCCACAATTGGAGTTTTGTTGTGCTCAGCCCCTGCTGCTGGTAAAGTCTCTTTCCTTTCCCCTCTGGGAAGCAGCCTGTGGGGGAGGTGCGCCAGCTGCCGTGGCTTGGGGATTTCACGTTTCTGGGTGGGCTTGCAGCAGGTCCAACTGGTCCAGACTGGGGTACGCTGTGTGTCCAGTCACTGACATGGCCCCAGCAGTTGTTCTATACTGTTCCTGGCTGTTTACTAGCTGCTCTGGAGGACGAACTGAATTCCACACCTTGCTAAGCTGCCATCTTGGCTCTCCCCCCAGCCTTCCTTTTGCAGGGATGCCTTTCCCTTAGAACCCGATATGGCTCACTCCTTCCCCTCTTGAGTTTATCTCTGCTATGAGAGTTTCTCTAGCCACTCTGCTTAAAAGTACAGCTTCCTTTCTGCCTCCACACCCATCTTCTTCCTGCCCATCTCCTTTCTTTGCTTTATTTCTCTACTTAGCATTTACCTTGTGATTGACTTATTTGGTTTCTCAGTCACCTGCACTAGAATGTAAAGTCCATGAGGGCAGGAATTTTGTCTGTTTGTACCCTGCTGGGGTTCCCAGCACCCAGAACATTATGTGACTATACTGGCACTAATAAGTAAAAGTGTTGAAAGAATGGAAAAAAGCAGTAGGGTGGGCCATTACTTGTGCACCCCATATGGATATATGCTAATTTAATTGAAAATGAAAACCCCTTTGCTTGCTACTTTGATTTATTAAAAAAACCTTCATTTCGTTATGTTTTGTTACACAGTGCTTAGTGCATATTGTCACTTAAAACATCAAGTGTTAGCGTCTGAGTAGAACTTAACAATCACCTACTAAGGAAGCTGGAGGCCCAAGGAGTCTTGTGCTAAGTCCATGATCATTCTGTTCCATCTCATTAGATTTATACCAGAGTTAGGGAAGGGAACTAACATTTATTACTTGACAGATAAAAGAGGGCACTTCCTTACACTAAGCTAATCTTCATTTACAGGTCAGTAGGGTGTACATCGTCATCCCTGTTTCATGAATGGAAAAAGAAGCACAGTGTAACTTGTTCTGGTCTCACAACTGGTAAGACTTGGATGGTCAAGTCAGTGCCGTTCGAAGCCACCATTCTTTTGATGTCTGGGGGAACCCCTCAGAGGAAGCGCAGGGAATCTCTTTCTCAGCTTTGGGAGTGAGCATCTGAAGCATGCTTTCCAGAATTTATGTTTTTTAATGCCGCTATTTGTTGGGTCACTTGTTTCCATTGAACCAGTGTGTTTGTTTTCTTACCAGTGAACATGCTCTTGGGTTAACATTGTCTCTGGGTAAAGCTTTCCCCTTTTAAAAGTCAATGTGCTTATGTAATGCCTAGATATATCCTAGAATAAATAAAGCAGATAATCAAAAAATATTGGAAAGTCCCTTGAGGCATGGGAGGAAAAATATGGAACTATTAAACTTATCCCCTGATACTGTATCAAACTTTAGGGACACCCAAATCAACAGGCCAAGCCCTCGATCTTGAAGCTTACTCTTGTGAAGCTTATGTAGGTAGCAGAGAAGTTTAGCCTACCTATAGGTATGCCTAAGAGTTACTTGTGGAGGGCCTCTTTTGTTGCTGAAATGTGGCCTCAATCTCTAGTGAAATCATTGCCCCATGTGGAACATGACATTCAGGGCTGAAAGTCTCCCTGGCGGCATGGGAGATGACTCCCAGGGATGAGTCCAGCTCTGGTACTGTGGGATCAACAATTCCATCCTCACCAAAATGGGAAGAAGAAGTATAACTAATAAAGTATTAGTGGCAGAGACGGTTCAAATAGAGTCGAGTGGCTACTCTGGAGGTTACTCGTACACAAGCTTCAGTTAGACATTGCTACCTATCATAACTTGCCAACCCCCAAGAAAATCATTCCAGCCAATCCCAAAGAACACCTAGGGCGATATATAAGATTCTACAAAGTTTCCATGTACTAGGGTAACTTTCCAGAAGCCTGCAACCTCCAGATGGGTCCCTAGATCAGATGAGTCCTGAAACCTAGAGAGCCCAGCCTCTCCAGAACATCAGCTAGTTCCATCTCCCTACCCCATATTATTGACAGCCACTTCCAGTAAGAAAAATTTAGAATGGCCATAGCCCAAATACCCCAAAGAGTGGTTTAGAAAGGTCAAAGGTGATGATGGAGTTATACAGAGAAGGTAGGGTTTAACAAACGACTAATTATGGAATCATTGTATTGATATTTCCTTTAGTCTCCAATATCTTAGAGCAGCTAGAAGAAAAAACTTAAAATTGTGGAATTGTAACCCATCCAAACTCTGGAATCTGTTCTGCAACTAATTGTTGTGCTGTGCTTTGAAATTTACTGTTTTTTAGTATATATGTTATTTTTCACAAAAAAAGGGGAAAAAGTGATGATAAAATATGTATATATTTTATATATATATTCCTTCTAGCCTCCAATATTCTGGAGCAGCTAGAAGGAAAAATCTGAGATGAAGGTATGGTGGCCCCTGACAAACTCTGGATCTGTCTAGTAAATTACTTATTTACTATTTATTGAAGAGTGCTTTGAAAATGATTGCTTTTTTCTTTCTTTGCTTTGTATGTATGTTATATAGTAAAAGAAATTTTTTAAAAAGTCAATGTGCTTGGGTGGTGTCCTAAACTTTGAAATCTTTGCGAAATCTCAGTGATTATGGGACTTGGTAAATAATATAGATTGCAAATGATTAAAAATTAACCCTCACAAAGTAAATTTTGAGGTTGTCTACATACAGTACTTATAGAAACTATTTTTAAAACTGTCAGCAAAGCTTTTTTGTGGAGAGAAGTTTTTCTGGTGACCGAGTCAGAGCACCAGAATTATGGGTATGTATGTAATATGTCCCAAACAGGTCGCTGGACCTGTGGATGAGTAGTGGTTTGTATAGAAGAGTAATTTCCTTTCTTGGGGAAAGTAGAGAAGAGATACAGAGAGTAGGGCAGAGAAAACAGGAACTGGACTAATGAGGAATATGGACCAAATCCTCCTGGACTCAGAGATTTCCTTAGGAATTTATTTCCTGGCATTCATTTATTCTATTAGCTGTGCACTGTGACAGGTACCAGAGAAGCAAAGGGGACTCAGTTATAGTCTCCCAGCCTGGTTTGGCAAATAGAGATGTGGCCATATAATGACACCTTAGAAGAAAAACAACTGAGTCGTGGTGGACTGACTGAAGATCACTGGAGCAGTGAGGACAGGAGTGGGTTGGGGGGCTCCTTGGAGGACCTTGACATTCCAGCTAGTCCTTGCGAGGCAGGTAGAAGTTAACTAGGAAGAGCATTCTTGGATCACAGTACACTGGATCCAGGCCAGGCTGCTTATCAGCAGTGGGTGGGTAGGTCATGGCAGGGTGGGGAGGTCCCACCAGTTTAAGAGGGTGGGTTTAATTCCGCAGGTGTGGGCCCTAGGGGATCTTTGCATGCAGCTGCTACATTAAAAGGTGTGTCAGTTAGAACCATCTAGAGATGGGTTCTAATGAGGGGATATTTATATGCAAGTCGATAAACAAAAATATATGCCTTAAAATTTTGGGTTTTTTAAAACTATATATTGAAATACATTCAAAGCTGCAGGACTTTAACAAAATAATACCAGCTCCAGTCAGAGAACTTCAACAACATACCTATCCTCAGATACCCAGATCCACCAATTGTAACATTTTGCAACATTTGCCTATCATTCTAGCTGTCTGTCCATTGCTCTCTCAGTGCATCTAGCTATCCATCTGTATATCCATCTTCTCTCCTCTCTTGTTAGATTCTACCCTGGATCATGTATTGCTGTTAATTGTCATTATCTCTTTAGTTTACCATAATGATAGAAATTATGTTTTCTGAACACTTGAGTGTAGATTGTATACATCATGTTCCTGAACACTTAATACTCCTGTGGGTATATCCTTAGAATAAGGATATTCACTTAGGTCGTCACCTTACGTGCAGTTATCAAGTTCAAGAATAACACTGATATAAAGCTTATAGTCAGTATTTTTTTTCATATGTCTGAATAATGTCCTTTTGAGTCTTCTCTCTTCCCTTGTTAGATTCTGCCCTGGATCATTTATTGCCTTTAATTGTCATTATCTCTTTCGTTTACCTTAATGATAGAAATTATGCTCTTGTTCTTTACAAAATTAACTAGTTTTGAACACTCAGTTTAGTATGCTTTGGGGCCTCAGTTATGTTTTTTAAATTTGATTAGACTTTTGTTTAAACAGTTGTCTATAGTTGAATGTATATTTCCTGACTTCATCGTAACTCTGAGACATATAAGGTCATATCAATTTCTGGCAAAATCAGAGAAAATTTTCAAAGCCTCTTTTTCCCTTTGTTGTCTCACATTTCTCCAATGAGGAAAAAGCCTGGAAGACAAGCATATCAAAGAACTGGATGTTCAACTGAGTATTTGAGGAGGTCAGTGTGAGTCATTGTAGCTTTTTGCTGGTATTTTAGTATCTGGTTTATTTTTAAACAACTCTATGCATTTGGAGTTTCTTCCTTGGTTTCTGTTACCATGGCCCCATAATATTTCCTTAAATCTGCTTGTTCATACTTTCACACACTTCAGCATCGAATTTCTAATTCCTTGAACTCAGAATTTCTTATTCGTAATACCCAAGAAGAAGGTTTCTCCAAATGGGAAAAGTTAGTTGTTTCTCCTACTTACAAATAATGGGAAGAGAGAAGGTTTGGTTTTCAGTGCAGTGTGTGGGGTGGTGTGCGTGGACGGAATCTGTTAGGCCTTCCATCAGTGGTCCAAGCAAGCAGCCCGTGTTCATCTGTGTATAGCCACTTACCCCTCAGGTCCCACGGTTGAGAATCCAGTGTGGGCAGGCTGCAAGTGTTGGTCTAGACAATCTACACCCTCTTGGCTCTTCATTCTCCTCTAGCATAAGTGTGGTTTTTCTCTCTCTCTTTCATTTAATTGGTTGATTAATTCATTCATTTTTGGACTTACTTGAGTCTTCCACTTTTGGCAGATTCTCCAAACAGTCTTCCACTGTTTGGAGAATCTGTGAATAAAAGAAAAAAATTCTGATTTCTGGCAGGCAGTGGCAAGCAAAGTTTATCTTGTCCTTTCTTCCAACCTTTTAGGATTATTCAAGGAGATAGTTTTCTGTGCTTTGTTGCTCTGACAAATGTATTTCCTAAAGGATTGTTAGGGTTTTAAAGAAAGTTCAAGTTTGTTTCCCTTCTCTTCATGTCTGACCTCTTCCACTTTTTACGGATATCCAGATTTTCCTCCTAAACCTAGACATATTATCAGATTAGGTTCTGGTTGGATTCTTGGGGCTTATTATATGTAATTTGTGCCAAATATTTTCATATTCTCCAAATATTGACTCAGCGATTCCTGTAAACTAATCAAGACCCACCTGGAATGGGTGGAGACACATCTCCACTTAGTCCAATTTAACAACCACACTTGATTGAGTTACATCTCCAGGGAGGTAATCTAATTAAAGTTTCAAACATATAGTGCTGAATAGGGATTAGAAGAAATGGCTGCTTTTATAAAATGGGATTAGGATTAAAGCATGGCTTTTCTAGGATACATATAGCCGTTCACACTTGCCCATTTCACCCTCTGGACCCTAAACAAGGCATGTTTATCCTATATACAAAATACATTAATTCTATCACAGTATCAGAAGTCCTTAAACCATTTCAGTAGCAATACAAATGAAATACAAAGTTAGAAACAGTACAAGCTCCTATCAAAGTTAGTTCCAGGCATAGTCTGTTCTAAGGAAAAAATTATCCTCTGGCTCTGGACTTGTAAAAATTCAACACAAGTTATTTACTGCCAACATGCTTTGGGATTCTGTTTCCTAGGTTCTCCTGGAAGAGAGGTATTACGCATATAAGTACATTTTGGTTGTTAAAAATAAGAACATGATTTCTGCATCAGCTCGTTCAGTTAATAAAAATGTAACTATTAATAGTATGTGGACTGGTTCTCAGCCTAGCCAGCAACTGGAGGATTACAAATCATGAGAACATGGAGTTTAAACCATATGGGGATTTTTGATACCAGATCCTCTTCCCTTTCTCCCTTTTCCTGTTTCAGGGCCCTGCTGCCAGGACCTTTGAATCTTGTGGAGTTCCATTGGCACTGATTCTCCTGTCCCCACTCTGTGTCACCCTCACCCCTGTCCTTACCTGGGGTTTCTGCTGATGGGGAGACCCTGCCCTTGCCCCTCTACACTTGTCTGATTCTCACTGGATGCTCCAGATTCCATTTGATAACCACGACCCAGGCCTCCTCAGCACTCTGGGTATAGAGTAGCAACCTGCACCATCCCCTGAGGGATGAGCGTGCTAGGAACTGCACCTGCTGCATCTATCCTCCCAGCAAGGCCAAGGAGTAGTAGGTGACTTTTTCCAGCTGAGGAAAGGGAGGTTTCAGAGAGGTGAAGAAACTTGCCCATGGCTGCCTAGCTAGCCTGCCTCAGGGCTGGGGTTTATTCGTTGTTCATTTGTTCTCTCAATTATTAAGTGCCTTGTGTATGCCAGGCTCTGTGCTGAATTCTGGAAAAAAACGTGAATAGGGTGGGCATGGGCCACATATTCCTCCCTCACTGAGCTGCTTCAGCAGGTATAATTCCAGAGCAGGACTTCTCCAGCGGGTACTCATTGAACTCTGAAAGAATGAATGAAGGTATACCTGTCAACGTTCTGCCCTTATTGGAGCGTAGCTGGAATTATGACTCCATCCTTTTGTTTTGCTCAAGTCCTGCCCACATCATGCCCTCTGCCTTTCCGTGGAGTTCTTCGGTGCCCGGGCCTCTCCTGGGAGGTGGTGAAGCCTCGTAGTGGAAGGTGCAGGTTCTGAGTTCCTTGCCTAGGTCTGGATCCTAGCTTCACTTTTTAATAACTAGTATGACTGTGGGCAGGTTGTTGAAACACTTTTGTGTCTCAGTTTCTTCATCTGTAAAATGAGGTTAATAATAGTACTTACCTCATGGGGCTGTTCTGAGAATGAATGGTGCCCAACTCCCAGGGAGTGCTCAGTAAATGTTGACTGTTATCACTATTTCTGTTCCGTGGTAAGAACAGGAGCTCTGTCCCACACAGCTCTGAGGCATTTTCACATCTCCTTCTATCTTAACAGAGTGTCTGCCACATGGTCCGGGCTTAGAAAATGTTGGACAAAGGAAGTTGAGAGACAGGTACAGGACTTTGCAGAACTGTCCAGGGGAGAGTCCCATCCACGACCCCCCCACCCCCCCACACTGATGTCTGCTGAGCATGGGAGGCCATTGGAGCAGCGCTGCTTGACTGTGGTCAACTTTTGGTGTTTCCTTCCCCTTGGCCTTTTTTCCTGGTAATCCTAAACCTGACAGGGTTTCATTGTTTTGTCTTACTCAGCTTTTTCCTTCTATCCACCCCTTCCTGTATCAGACTTGATGTTTTTGTCCATTAAATTGTCTTAGCTCATGTGTTGCCACTACTCCTCTTACAGCCTTACCAGGAACGGCACATGATCGCCTCCTTTTTTGCCCAAATGCTTGTTAGGCCTCACCTTAGTTAGGAATTCTAAAGTTATTAATGTCTAAAAGCTAATCTAAATACCATTAGAAGCCACTATACGATGCATTTAGCACCTGTCTCTATGATCAAGAATACTGGCAAGAAATAAAATACTGTTGACTTTCGAATTTAAACTGGCAGAAGCTTCCACTTTGTAATTCCTAAATTTTCCCATGGCCCCAAACCAGATTGAGAGCATGGATTGCCAAAACCATAGCAGTGTTTTTGTTTTTTATCAGCATGCTGTTTTTGTTCCTTCAAAGTGACCTGCTTTGATAGTTTTGAATGCATTTTAGAAATATTTCAATTAGTTTAAAATTAAGAAATACTGTCACTTTCAAAATTCATCCATTCAATAATGTTCCCCTCCCATTTAGTGTGTTTAGAATGTGGGCATCCATTTCCTTCTTGGGTCAGGATTAGTGGGGTGTCTCATCTGTGCCAGATTCTATGTCAGTCATGAAGACACAGGGCAAATGGAATGTGATGGGTCTAGAGAGGACTGCAAGGCAAGTGGAGAGGGAGCTGAGCATGCCCAGTGGGGAGGCCCAGCATTTGGAAAGCTGGGCTATGAGGGGCCCTGGTGGTGTTACGTATTCTGGCCACATGTTTGGGGCAGACTATGGGGACCAGGAAGGTGCATTGGTTAGGAATAGGTGGGGCTGCAAGTCACAAAAAACTTCAAAATCACAGTGATTTAAAGAAGAGAGAGATTTCTCATACCCTAACATCGAGAGGAGATATCCGAGTGCTGGTGGGCACACCATGGTGCCAGAAACATAGGCTTCTGTCTTCTTGCTTGGGCATGCCGCCATTCCCAAATCATTGCATGCTTAAAGGTGGGAAAAATATCATTTTCATATTCAGGGCAACTAACTCTTATGTTCCAGACTCTGGTAGAATTGTGATACCAAATTGTAAGAATAAAATTTAAGTTTAGTTTTCACACAAAATGGTGTGGAATGGGGGAAAATGAAACTTACTAAACAGAAGGCTTCGAAACCAGCCCAGACCATTCCCCTGGTGTGGAGTGGGAAGGAACCTCTTATGTAAGCTTAAGGGTCGCGCCATTTCCTTATATGGAAAAAAAATGTGAGTTAGACCTCTCGGATAGGCTGTAAACTCTGGAATACCCAGCCAGTGGGGAAACTGGAGAGGGACTTGCATGTTAGGTTTAAGGAATAAATGTTGCTGCCTCCTGTCATTTGACACACCACCCACCACATTTCAGTTGCGTGCTTGTTCTTGCAAGATCGTTAATAAATTCTTTTCTTCTCCACAATGTTGAGCATTTATTCTCTTTCAGGTCCAGCTTTCTTTCTTACACAAATTATATGCCATGTGGTCCCTCCCCCTCAAGGATCTTTTTTTTCATGGTAGAAACCGATTTGAGGATAATTGATTTCCATGTAAAGTTGAATGGAATGAGTCCTATAAGAGAGGAATGTAGTACTCAGGGTAGGCCAGAGAGTGCCTAATTTTTGACTGGAAAATAAGGGAAGACTCCATGGAGGAGGTGGCATTTAATCTTGATCTTGACAAATAATTAGCATTTTGATAGTTATCTAAGAGAAGGAATGATGTGAAGGGAAGTACAAAAACCTGAAAGGACAAGGCTCCCCTTGGAGTGTGGGGGTGGTGAGAGTGGTCTGGAAGGCCCAGGTGTGCTGATCCCCTGCATTGGATGAGTTGGAAGTAGGTTGTCAATCCAGAGAGGATGTCAACACAGTTGGCAAGTTGTTCTTGGTCATGTGGTTGGTATGACATCCATTCTGAAAGTTGGACAGTCTAACCTTGAGAGAAAACTGTGAGGCTATTTGTCTCTGGAAGCAGGACCTCCAGTGTCATCCTGGTCCCTTTTCCTCAGGAACATGTGGGGTGAGAAGCCCTGGGTCCCAGGGTCAGCACACAAGGTCATGATTGCTGACAGTCTTTGCCTCTTTTTGCTCATCTTATAAAGTGCACAGATTAATTGCTATCAGCTTTCTTTTTAAACTTTAGGATTCGTATATCCAGGCCTTTTAGTGTGGTGAAAATCTGCATCAACAGTGTACAGACATTTCTATGAGGTGGCCTCACACTTCTGCTGGCTTGTTTTCTCAGTGAGCCAGTGGAGAATGTGTTCTCATCTCAAGTGTGATCAAGTGTAGGAAAGCAGCCATGAAGGTCACTGAAAATGCACACTCACATCATGACTTGTCTTCGATCCACTCAAATTCTCCTGTAATCTCTGGTCAGTAGGAGGATTTTTGAAAACATTGCAAGCTCAGAGAAATCTAGGCGTTCAATTAATTTCATACTCGTCTTTTTATGTGGAGGTACTGAGGTGCTGAGAAGATACGGGACTTGCCCAAGTCCCACTGTAGTTTAATGACAAATTTGGGATAGGTCTGAAATATGGCCCTGAAAGTTCTTTGTAAGAATAAAATGCCATCTTAGTCATCGAAAATTAAATTGTGTTTATTGCAACTTTGGTAGTTTTTGTTTGTTTATTTGTTGGGTATGTCTGTGTGGATTTGTCTTTATAAAAACTGACCTTCCAGTGATTCTGTTCCCCAGACTGTTGAACCTTAACTGCCACTGCTTCCCATTATTGCCACTTGGAGTGTACGTAATTGCATAGGTGAAACACTTAAAAATACACCACAGGAGTTTCATATATAACATTTGTATAAATAATGCCTATTTACTTGAAGTCTTTCTTTTAACAAAGCTTATTTCTTTGCCTTTCAAGATGAACATGGAGGCCACACTGAGTATGGTGTCTGTACTAGGGCCAAAGTCACACTCTGACATGAGCTTGTGCTTTTCTCTTTTCCATCTATTTCTTATTTATGTGGAATATTGTAGTAAAAGTTTTACCTTTTAATATATTCTCAGATTCATCTGTTTCATAGATGGTGAATCACTTTAGGACCCCTTGAAGGCAGTTAACATTTTTCTGCCTCGGTGTGTTTTAGTCATTTTTTTCTCCAACACCGGGTGTGCCCCTATCTTTTCTCATGGGTGTGTCAACTACCCCTTAAGTATAGATTGAGATTGTCAGGCTGCAATCTTTCTCTGTAAACTGGATCCAAGAGGTTTGCCAACTGCGTGAACCAGAGAGCCTCCATGGAAGTAATACAGTAGAGTAGCAGGCTGCACATACTGTAATGTTCATCTGGCCTCGGCTCTGACTGGGAAAAACCTGGGAACCCCTGATGTCTAACTGCAAGGGCTTGGCGTAGCAAAGTGTGACACCATAAAAATGATGGGAGAGGCCCTGAAAAACAAAGGGAAATGGTTGTTTTGCAGTGGAGGAAGCAGACCACAGGCTGGCTTGCTTGTATTGATCACAAAGCAGTGAGATCAGAGGCAACCAGAGAAAAGAGACTTGAATAATGAGGAGGGAGGTCGGTGGAGGGCCCGGCCCTGAGGAGTCCTTGCTGGTTTTGGCAGTTCTGCATCAGCCAAAAGAATATATGCTTGGGCTTGAAACAGACATGGGCTTACCAGTAGGAGATGGGTTTGAAGAGTGAAGCTGGAGCAGCTTGATTGTTACACCTGGATGGTGATATGCATACTTCTAGACTGATGGGGAAGCCCTCCTCTGGATGTCCTGCTGGGATATTTAATACTTGGCACATTTTTCTATCAGGTGGTGTAGTTTTTTTTTTTTTCAAACCCCTATAAAGCATTGCTATGTTTGATGTGGAACAGGTTTACTGGTTGGCCTATTTAGAAACATTTGTTTGTCCTTAACCTTCCCCAGGTTGATTTTTTTCTATGGGAAGAACAGGGCAACATGGCAGTGATGACTAAAACAAAAATTTCCCACTCTTTCTATCCTCTCCTGAGCTCTGATACTTGAGCCTGAGCTGTGTTTGTTTTCAGTGCATTGACTCTCAGTCCTCATGGAGTTCCTGATATTTCCTCTTTGTCTCACCACCTCTTTCTTCAGTTTGCAGTGGAGGGTTCTGGGCCACACTGATTTGAAATCCTCTGCTAGTTGGTGCCTGTTCACAGGTACTGGTTTCTGCAGTAACCACAAGCTCTGTCCTAGATCTGGTAACTTTTTTTAAAACATACACACACATACACACTCTGGAAGCACCTTAGTGTCCCAGCCCCCATGTCCCAGCCAGGTGGTTGTTTCTGGAGGAGTCTGCCCTCACCTGTGTCCCAGCACTTGTTGAGCCTTGGCCTCAATGTGCTTCCCTTTGAGAGAGCAGCCTTTAAAACAGAGCATCTTGCAGTGCACAAGCAGTTTCCAGTGCACTCCACAATGTTCCAGAGAGATTTGCTGACCTGTGCTCTTTCTTTGAGGAATGTTCACTTTCCAGATGAAATCTCTGGAAACAAAATAGATTGCTACAAGAAAAAAAAAAAGTGTTCTTGCTTAACTGATGGTGCAAAGCAGTATATTAACTCAGTCCTTTCTCCCTGAGCACCCACTATGGGAAAGGTGGCTTGAGAGGTAGATAGAAGCATGAGACTCGTCCTTTCTCATAAGGGACTGACTGGAAGGACAGGAATAGGCCAAGCTGAGCTGGAGGCAGAGGAGACCCCAGAGTGGGTCCCAACCAGGTTGTCAGGTCCTTGGGACTGAGCTGCAGAAGGGTCTCCCATGTGGCTGCTGATATATGACTGGGGGTTGTTAAGCCCATTAGTGGTTGTTAAGCCCATTAGTGGTTTGGTTTGATGGGTACAGTGGTGTTTAAAAAAAGAATCCACCTGTGGATCTTTAATCTATGTAAATAAAGTCACCGAGATTCTTAGACTTTTATCACAAATTCATCCAGCAAGTGTTCAGGGAGTGAATGCTTTGTGTCAGGCCTCTTCTGGGTTCTTGGGCTATAGCTGTGAGCAAAACAGACAAACATCTCTGCTCTGCTGGAGCTTGCATTCTAGTGGTGGTGTTGGTGGTGGGTGGGGGACAGACAATCAACAAAGCTATTAAATCAGTTATATCGTCAGAAAGTAATATGTCCTTGGGAGAGACAAAAATAAAGCAGAGAAGGCTCTGTGTAGTCTTGGGAGGGTTGCAACTTTAAATGGACAGGCTGGAGGGGAGGGCCAGAGAAGACTTATGGAATGATAGTTGATCAAGCCTGAAAGGCAGGCCTGAGGAAGCCAGCCATGGGCCTTCTGGAGGAAGACCATTCCAGGGAGAGGGAAGAGCAAATGTGAGGTGTTGCCTAACAGGACCAGTAAAGAGCTCCCTGGCTGGAGCTGAGGGACTGGGGAGAAAGTGTTTAGAAAATGAGGTCCAAGGAAGTAACAGGGTGGGGGTATGGGGAGTGGACTGTGAGGACCTGAACCGTTAGAGGGGCTTGGGAAGAGGAGCAACATAACCTGACGCGTGTCTTAAGAGGTCTGGGTGTTGGGAATAGACTGAAGGGTGGAGGGGAAACCTAGAGATGTATTAGGAGACTGTCATAGTAATCAGGGGGAGCGATGATGATGCAGTTGGCAGAGAAAAGCAACCTGATCTTGGTGTCATCACAAGCAGAGCTGAGAGGTTTGCAGAGGTTGGGGTGGGGAAGAGAGGGTGCAGAGGGTGCTTGCTCTGATACCTAGAGGCACATGTTTCCTGGTGTTGTCCCTTCATTCCAATGCAGTCGTTAATGAAACAAAATACAATATTTGCATGTTTTTCTGTGTTTTATTAAGCATTTTGTATTCTGAACATATTACTTGTTATAGTAAGAAATCTTCAAAAAGGTGAAATGTGAAAGTCCCCTCTTCTCCTCTGTGGCTCTCCCAGAGCAGGCTCTGAGACAGCTCTTGTATCTCTGGTCAGAAAATCTCCAGGCCTTTGCAAGCATTTATGAATAATTCTCCCTTGACACGTGTGGGCACCCCTTTTCACCTCTAGACACTGCCTCATCTCCTTTCTTTACTGGCTGTATGGCATTCCACCCCAGAGGTCCACTGTCATTTTTTTATTCTTGATGGGCATCAAGGTAGTTTTCAGTGTGTTTTGCATTTGTTTGTTTGTTACTATTAACAACAAGGCTGAAATGAACATCTGCACTTGGCTCTCTGGGTAAGTTTATCTGGAAGATAAATTTTTAGAAGAAATAATTGGATCCAAGGGTAGTTTTTTGTTGTTCTTATTCAATATAGCTTGCATTCAGAAGACATGTAACAATGCATATAGAGACATTTCTAAGGATGGTTACAAAGTGAATGTGGGTGCCAGTGCCTGGTTTTTAATAGCATATTTTGTGAGTGCTTGAGGCTTTAATTTTTGAAACTAGTAGCCCATATATAAAAATCTGAGTTACCATGTGACTTGCTAATCTCATCACTCCTCTTATTAGGAGTTTTTGCAATCATCATGGGAGAGGTGATGGCACACCTCACTCCTCTCCAAAGTCCTTAGACACCCTTCCCCCTGCCCTCATGGCAGGCATCTGCCGCCCTGATGGGGACAGGCCCAGCTCCCACCCCCCACTCCAAGGCCTTTGCTGTTGTCCTCCCTCTGCCTGAAGTCTCCTCCTTTGCTGGGGTTGCCAAAGCCCCCACCCCCCACCCCCCACCCCAGAGAGGCTGACCATTCTGCCTAAACCAGCCCCTCCCTTCTGTTCCCCCACTACTATTTTTATAGCACCTTATTTATCTCCGTACCAGCACATTTCACAGACTGCAACTGTTTTTACTTTACTTACTCGTTAGTGAGCCCTATTGGGAGGTAAGCCTCAGGCGGGACGGGACCATATTTCTCTGTCTAGCTCACTGCTCCATCTGGGGCTTTGAAGAGTCCTCGGTATAGAAGCCATTGCTATATTTGTAGAACCAGTGGGTAGGCCTTATTTAGAATTGGTCCTCCCCTCATCCCAGACCAAACTGTGCTTTAGAAATAATTGTAGTCATTTCACAATAATGAAATGAAGAATTCCCTGCCTTGATGAAGAAGCAGCAAACCTTACATCTAGTCTGTGCTGACTGCTTGCTTCCTATCTCTAGCCTCTTAGAGCAACATAGCCAGCTGTATATGTGCTGGGGGTTGGGGTTAGGAGTGGCCATGAGATCACCTTGTCCTAGCACCTTCTGTGCCACCTTCTACAGGTGGAAATTTCTGAGGCATACTTTTCAGGAGAGATGAGCAACTTGGTACTTTAACCCAGAATGTTTTTGCTTTATGGAATCAGGCTTTTTGCCTAAGGACCAGTTCTGTTTTTCCTTTTTAGAACAAATTAAGAACATTTAAGAGAGGGAGCTAGTGTACTTAACTTAATTTTTTGTACTTTCGTGACCTGATCCTGCTTTCAGGCCTAGTGGGAAGAAAGTAGGTTATGCCAACCTCTGGCTGGACTAAGAACAGCTTGGCAACCTCCATTAACCTCTGGGGCTCTGCTTCATGTAAGAGATGGCTCTTACTTACCAGCATTACGTATATCAGTGGCAGTATTTCATTGGAGTTCAGAGATCTGTAACCAGCTCCTCTACTACTGTCGTTCCTGGATTCTTTAAGAGTGCCTCTTAGAACA
Organism: Tamandua tetradactyla; assembly: GCF_023851605.1. Classification (NCBI taxonomy): domain Eukaryota; kingdom Metazoa; phylum Chordata; class Mammalia; order Pilosa; family Myrmecophagidae; genus Tamandua; species Tamandua tetradactyla. The sequence continues at coordinate 36,538,762 of NC_135333.1, read as the reverse complement.
AAGTGTTTGTTCAACATACATATATAGAGAGCCTACTGTTTGCTAGGTCAGGAGCACCGAGTGTGTTTTCTGGAAGGATAAGGAGGGAAGAGGTATGATTTGTACATAAAGAGGAAAGAGGCATGATTTGTACATCTTTATATTTAGGATTTTCTTTGCTTTCAAGTTTCATTCTGCTGCTTAAACAACTTTAGTGGGCAGTCTAGGTCTCATGCAGGCCATCATTTTCTTGCCCTTGAGCAATTGGAAGTTTGGAGCACAGAAGGAAAGCCAGTCTGAGGGGCAGTCCACTGATGATGGACAGGTCATTGTGTGGATGTGGCAGATCTGCACTGCTCCCTGAGGGTTGGGAAGAAAAAGAGAGGAGGGAGAGCTGGAAGGCTCAAATACTTCATTCTTGGTGTTTCACTCAGTCAGGGCTTTATTGAACACCTACTATGTGCAGAACTGGAGGGTAAGTGAGGCACACAGGGAGCTCATAGTCCAGGACTCTCCCTGCCCCTGCCCCTCCCGACCTGTAGGACCACCCAAGATGGCTCTTTCGCATTCCTGAATTAATCCCTTGTGTCCTTGTCCTTTCATTCTATGTGATAAGAAATTCCTGTCGTTTTTAATCTTGACCATCCTATTACGCAGACACCCATTAAAATGCTATTTTGGTAATAGGGTTCCTAAAAATTAACACAAAAATACTTTGTAAACTGATTGCTCCTTTTTCATAGTACCCAGTTTGTGTTTTCTGAATACAAAAATCCTTGCCTCTCCTGGAGAATTCTTTTTGGAATTTGTAGAATTTCTTTCTCGTTTTCTGTATTATCACTGTTTTCTTCAGAGGTCAGTTAAAAGTAAGCATCCTGCTGACTGTGGTCTTACTCGTTCATGATGTTTTATTCTTTACTTTTAATTTATTTAGTGGTTGGAGATCCTGGCTTATTGGCTCATGTTTATGAGAGAAGGGCAGAGCTGATGATATAGGAAGCTTATCTGGGTTCCCTCAGTAGTCTATTCCCTGACTGCCTCTCCCCTAAAAAAGGCCAGGCTTGTCTTCAAGTGGGCTTCCCTAAAGGAAGTCTGTGTTTGATGGTTCCAAATGCAATTTTTGAAATTACTGTGATGATTGCCCCTCTGTCCCCACTCTCCCTAACACTTTGCATTTCTCAGCCCTAAGCTCTGTGTTCCTTGGGCCTGCCCTGGAGGGGTTTTTTTTGCAGGCACGGGAACTCAAACCCAGGTCTCTGGCATGGCAGGTGAGAATTCTGCCACTGAGCCACCATCTCACCACCCTGCCCCTGGAGTTTTTGGTGGAGGTTTCTTTTGTTTTCTCCCAGCATGTCCTCCAACCTGTTACCTTGTGGCTACCTTGTTTCTGCTATTGGTCCAGTTTCCATCTTGTAATTTAATGGACCCTTAGGGAGAGGGGAAAAAGACAGGGAGGAGCTGTGTGTGCCTCTCTTGTACTAGTTGTCTTAATGTTGTTTTTTTTTTTATTTAAAGAGACAAAGTTGCAACAAATACATGGGGAACATATTTTCTTGTCATTGTTTTTCTCGTTGTGATGGGCAAGAATCAGTAATAATCAGTATATAGTCAATGAACACTATCCCTGTCCCAAGGGTCATTTCAAAGCCAGTTGTTTGGAATTTACATGACAGTTTCCTTTCCCCTAGTTAGACTGTAAAAGCCTGTTTCAGTTTATTTAGCACACAGGGTAGCCCCATGAAATAGAATTAGGACAGTGGAGCATCAGCAGGAAGGGTATCTGGCAGAATAATCCCCCACTATATGCTTTATTCAGGAGTTCGTTCAAAGTTAATGGGATTCATTATCACTTCCTTTGAGTATTATATTTCTCTTTCTTTAGTAAGAAATAATCTGTTTACTCCTGTGTGCTAGAGTAAAAAAGTAGTGCCAGATTCAGACGCCGTTCCCAAAAAGAGCTGTAATGACTTATTCTTTGGTCACTTTCCCAAACTTCTTTCACATCTGTTCTTGCTCCTGAGCCTCTTAATACTCTGGGAGGTAAGAAGGGCCAACAGCATCCTTTCCTTTCAGAGGAGGAGGACAGTGAATCTTGGAGGGGACAGATGACAGTTCCTAGAGATGGAACCAAGACACACTTTCCATTCATTGTCTTGCTAGCTTTCCAGGTAGCTCACCTTTCATTTGAGAAGTACCCAATGAATTATTCAATATACGTTATACATTTGGGGGCATCAATAAATATATTTCAAGAGCATTCAGTACCATTTGGCATTAGAGAACAGCTTGTTCCATAGCATGGAAGCAAGCCTGGTGGCCGTAAAATTTGCTCAGGACCCTGGAAGATTCCACAAAGCAGGTCAGAAAATATGCCCAAACTGATCTGCTTCAGGTTCTATTGTTGCCATCAGAAGTCTTCTTAGTTTCCCCTGATTCACATCTTACATGTTTCTTTAGACCACTTGGTGCTAAAACCAGATTCATTTGGTGAGATGGAGGTGGGGTGGCTGGGTGGCAGAAGCGGTGTAGTAAATTACTTTATTTGAAGGAATGTTTCAAGGAAAGAACTTGGTGGATGCTGATACAACTTCTGAAGAAGGTAAAGACTAACATAGCATGCATGCGCTGCTCTGGTCACCAGGGAAGTCACCCCTGCTCTGGGGAAGCCTGTGTAAGCCTGCACTCTCCTCATCACTGATTCCCAGGGTGTTCTTGTCAAAGTGACAGTCTACCAAGCTAGATTCTGAGGCCCCAGACTTTCACAAGTTGGTTATGCCATCACCTACCACTTTGATGAATTTCTCTTGCTCATTCAGGTAATGCGTCTCAATGAAGTTAGGAAAGTGGGGTTTGTTTTTTCATCAGTGACCAGTTTGTGCCATTCCAGTAGTGACCGATTCACCTTTTTTTCCCAGTGTTATACACACTTTATTGCAGTCTGCTGTCCTATTCCCCACATTCTAGTTTCTTGATATCCTCAAGGAAGACTTAACCACCTAGTTGGTTCTGCAGCTTCACAACTTTCTCAGCATGCTACCTCTCATGAGGTGGGTGAAGAAAATATTTGGCAAAGTTCTTAAAGCTGCATCATCATTGTCAGAGTAGTAAGACATTGACAATAGGCATAAAACACATTAACGTTAATAGGCCTTGCTCTATTTTCCCTGCGAGGGCCAACTGTTAGGAAGAGCATGTGTTATAACACACAACCCTGTCTATTTATATCGTGAATGTGTTTGGAGTACATGGCTTGGAAGTACCATAATTGATTCTTTACGTTATATTTATTGGCCAAACAATGGTTTGTTCACCTTTGGAAGCACTGCAATCCACCAGATTAAATTTTATTAGCAATTAGAATTTAGGTTCTAGGACACCTGATTTATTTAAATTTGATATTATTAGAAAATATCTTGGCATAATGGAGAGAATATTACCTTAGCAAACAGACAGACTTGGTGTCATATGCTGGTTCTACTATTCATTACTTGAGTAACCATGAGCAAGTTACTGAACCTCTTCAAGCATCAGTTTTGTCAACTATACAAAGGAGATTAATTATTGATAGTAATAATAACTGTGGACCAAATATTGTTCTCAGTCCTTGTGTGAATTGGCTCCTTTTACCTTCCAAGCTGTTCTGTGACATAGATTCCATTATTCTCCCCGTTTTACAGATAAGACATTTGAGACACAGAGAGTTAGCTATTTGCCTAAGGTTGCTCAGCTAGTAAGTCATGGGGCTGGAATTCAAGCCCAGGCAGGCTTGCTCTAGAATCCATCTTCCTTATTCATCTCATCTCCCCAGCCCCACCTCCTCTCCTTAGAAGGAGTCCAGACACCATGAACCTGGTCTCTACTGTCACCAGGAAGGAAAGCCTCAAATTCAGACCAGTTTATTCCATCGGAATGCTTCCTTTTGGTCGAAGAAATTCTGGGCATCTACGTGTTTGTTGTGTTGTGTGTGTGTGTATTTCATATTAACCAGTAAACCTTACTGAAAACTCAAAGAACTTTTTGAAGAAGCTTGTGTTCTTAGATCAATGGATTGATAACTTTCCTAAATAATCTTCCACCTTCCTTGGAGAAAGGGTCAGGGTGTGAGAATATGCAAGAGCCGGCAAGCTTAGATGAGTAGGATAGTCTGGGAAAGGGTGAGTCTGGAAGCATTTAGATTGTTCTGTACTGAAGGCAATGATGGGAGTGGGAAATTGATTATTAAATGGTGATGGCTTGTTTTTTTACTGTGGAAATTCAAAAATCACAACTGTATGTGTTTTATTTTTTTATAGGCTTGTCTACAGGTTTTGAATATCTGAAGTTGGCTTCTGAATCTTAAGCATTCTGTGGTGCTCCCTCACCCGTAGAAGAAATGTCTGTCACTTATGATGACTCCGTTGGAGTAGAAGTGTCCAGTGATAGCTTCTGGGAGGTAATGCCCATGCTTTCCTTCCTGGTAATGGTCTCCAAAACCAGGCAGATCTTTGTTGTCAGATCTAGATGGCACAGAAAGGTTGTGACACTTGTTTTTAGCCCACCTCACGTATGTCTTAGATACTAATGAAGGTGAGACCCTTACCTTACTGGAAAAGTCTGATGCTTTATGAGGTTAGGGGTATTTATTAAAGATCTAGAAAAGCTATCTGTTCTCATATCTTCCTTTGTGTGTTTATATGTTTATAAAGAAACCATGGGGCTGTGATTAACACATGGGAATTATTGAGCATAGCCTAAGGAGCAGCTTTATTTTCGGGTTTTGAACCACGATATGATGTCATGGTGGATGATACAGGCGAGTGGTCAGAGGAGTGGGCAGACTGCTGTCTAGCATATTAGTGTGTCTGTGTCTGTGAAGAACTCCCTTTATGATTAGATTTTTTCTGGTTTGGGGATGTTGCTCTTCCTGAGCCCCACTTACTTTTCCTGCCAGCTGAATAAAGGAAAGTCAACTTTTGATCAAATTTTATTCTGGTAGCAAAACCTTGGAGTTTTCCTGGTAGTTGTAGGCCTAATGGGAAGAGTACAGGCTTTGCATTTGCAATGACAGCTGTGATGTCACTAGCAGTGCGACCTTGGACAAGTTGCTTGACTAATCTGAGCCTCAGGGTCTTCATCTGTGAAGGGAGAAGAATATGGCCTCCTAAGGAGACTACTGCCAAGATAAAATGAGCACCCCACTTGGACCGACTCAGAAGGCTTTGGTGGTGGGAGAGCAAGGGTAATGCCTTGGTGTTTTTTGTTTGTTTGATTGTTTTTTAATTGTGAAATATAACGTATATACAAAAAGAAGCAATTGTCATTCCACAATTTCAGGTTTTTCCTTCTAACTGCTCCAAGATGCTGGAGACTAAAAGAAGTATCAGTATAGTGACTCTAGTATGACTCTAGTATGACTAGCAGTCATACTCATTTGTTAAATCCTATCTTCTCTGTTATAACTCCTCCTTCTCCTTTGATCCTTCTTCCAATTTTTAGGGATCTTTGGGCCATGAACATTCTAACTTTTTCATGTTGAAAAAGGGGTGTTGACAGTATAGGATGGGGGGTGAAATTAGTTGATACCCTTGGAGAGGCTGGCCCCTCTGGGTTTCAGGACTATCTTGCCTGGGAACCCTGTGGAAGTTATGGGTTTCTGGAAAGTAAACTTAATGAATGAAACTTTTGTAGAGTCTCAGAGTCCTAGGTGTTCTTTAGAGTTATCAGGAGTGATGTTGGTTGGAGTTTGGCAAACCCTGACTATTAGCAATATCTAGTGAAAGCTTACATAAGAATAAGCCCCCAGAATAGCCTCTCAACTCTATTTGAACTCTCAGCCACTCATACCTTATTTTGTTACGTTTCTTTTTTTTTCCGTTTTGGTCAAGAAGACTGTCGATCCCACAGTACCAGGGCCAGGCTCCTCCCCGGGAGTCATGTCCCACTTTGTCAGGGAGACTTTTACCCCTGGACCTCATGGCCCACGTAGTGGGGTGCAGGGATGATTTTGCTAAGTTGGGCTTAGAGAAAGAATGTGGCCACATCTGAGCAACAAAAGAGGTTTCCTGGAAGCAATTTAGGCATAATCAAAGGTAGATTACTAGCTTCTCCAGTATAGAAATAATTTCATAAGGGAAACCCTCAAATTCAAGTACTTGGACTTTTGTGGGGGAATCTGTAATGTTTCAGAGAATACAAGAGGTTTCCCAGGTGGGGAAGTTTAATAGTTGTGTATTTTTTTCTCCAGTCCCTCAAGAGGCTCTACCAATAATTTTAATTATCAGCTCACCATTGTCTGGAATGTCTCTGGGTATTACATTAAGCTATACAGAATTATCAGACCTCGTTTCTATTCTGGGCTCCATATGTTTGGGTGGTTTAAATGAGCCATCCAGACAGGTTGATTTAGATTGTGTGTCACAGAAAATTTAGGTTCTAGACACAATAAGCCCCTCTGCCTTTGGTCTCATACAGTAGGTGAACCTCTAGAGTATACACAATATCATCCTTTGCCCTGTATTCTGGGTGTAAAGTTTAAGAAGTTACCTCCTATTACTAGGTATTGAAGATATTTCCCTATATTTTCTTCTAGGAGTTTTATGGTACTAGCCTTGGTGTTGCTATAAACCTAAAGTAATGAGGTATATAATTTTGTGCTAAATCACATACCATCTGAAATTGTAGTCTGAGATAAGTGATGACTGATAGGCATCCAGGCCAGAGTTCAAATTTCAGTCCCTAGAGAGGCACATCTACAGAGGGAAATGTTTCACAAAAAGCAGCCAGAATGGCAGGAGCAGTACCCGAGTCACAGAAGTGTTGTCAGTCACTTAGCAGCAGGGTTCCCATCATTGTCAGGTGCATTCTCACAGCTTAGTGGGGGTTGGTGGAGTAACTAGGTGCTGTGACATTGTTCTGTAAGGCCACAGTTACAACTCAGTTTGGAAATTCCTTTGGGACAATGCTGGAATTCAGAACTGCCCCTCTGTTCCCATCTCCATCCCCCTCCAACCCTCAGCTTCATAGGCAGACAGGGCCAAGCTTGCTGACCCAAGAAGCTGAGGCCTCCCCAGTCCCAGAAGGACTTTGGAGCAGCAGTGGCTGTGTAGGGCCTTCCTCCAGGTCCCATGACACTGACCTTTAGAGATGTCAATCCTTGTTATTTTCAACACTGAACCAGAGCTATATACAAAAATCTTGCAGAGTCATGGGAAACCTTTCCATTTTGTCATTGTAGTGACATTACTGTCTGATATCAGTCAGGTGCCTGCCTTGAAGTAGGTGGTGACACAGAAAGTTAAATATGCAAAAAGGTGCTCACGAGTGACAGGCCAGGAGAGGTATTGGGAGTAGGTGAAACGTGCTTGGCGCCAGCTGCCTTGTGTATGAGTCTGGGCATTGTCACTTGACATCTGTACGTGGCTTTGGGTAATTTTCTAGTTTTTCCTTGCCTCAATGTCCTAATCTGTAAAATGGCAGTAACCACAGCATAATATTGTTGTGAGGGGTTAAAGAATTAGTGTAAGTAGTTACAGAGCATCAGGATAGATGTTTACTGGGACTTCTTGGTGCCTCTCATGTGAGCAGATGGAGGTAACTGACATATGTACAATATAAAATCAGTTCCTGCAAGGTGCATTTGGCAGTTTTCTTTCAATTAGGTGGTTAATGGCAAAAACTGCCTTGGAAAACTTTAGTAGTTGAATATAATATTATTACAGAAGTCTTCAACTGCTTGTTAAAAAATATCTTAGGTAAAAACTGTCTGTTTAAATTATCATTATATTGTCAGTGTATATTAAATCAAGTAGCTTTAAAAAGTCCAGTCATTGATTTCAGCTCTAATAGTCCCTAATAGTTATATTCTAAACTGCAATAATGTCAGTGGAAAAGAACATCTCCTGCAGCCTGAGGAAGGCAAAGGCAGGGCAGGTTTATTTTCTAGGCAGAAATATGTTCTCTGTTTATCTTATGATGCTGTCCCTGAAATTACTCTGCAGCTTGTGATCAGTTCACTGTCCTCACCATGATGGGTGAGTGGAGGAGCTGTGGCTCAGGAGCTGGTCTGACTCTGCCCTATTGGCACTCTGCTATCTATATGTTTTGTTGGGGCTGCCAGCAAGTTCCCCCTTTCCCCATAGAAGGTGTCCTCTTGCTAAAGAAAGCATCACAGTCTAGAGGTGGAAAAGTTTTTTGTGCCTTTCTTACTCCTTTCCCCACACAGGTCTTAACTGGAGCAGGCTTATCCATGGACTTATTCCACAACCATTTTCTGCATGCTGGCTGTTTCCACACTGGAGGGTCATGTGACACTGCTCTTAAAGAGCCTTTGTCTGTGATACTTAGAGAGAAGCTCCCAGAGGGAAGAGACAGACGTGTAGGTAATCATCATACTAGGAGCTGTAGGATTTACTGGGACACAGAGAAGGAAGTGGAAGGTTCCCCTGAGAAAGGGAATAGGAAAGGTACCATGGAAGAAGGCAGCCTTGTAAGATGAGTGGAATTGGTTCTTACTAAGTGCTCAAGTGTTTTGTTAGGTGAATGAATAAACAAATAGTGATCTGTGGGAGATTACCCATAGGAACATCATATCAAATGAAAGTATTTAGGGGTATTTAGGGAAACACTTCCTGAATTGCCCAACACTGAGTAAGAGATTTTAAAAAAACAAGAGAGAGATTTGATTCCTGCAGTGAAGGTATTCATTACATAACTGGAAGAGACAGAACAGTGGCCTCTGAAGTGTGGTTTTGCAGAGGGCCATGAGGAATTTGGACTCTTAGGTGTGAAGAGGCTGTTTTGAAGTGGTCTAGGAAGCCATGTGGGATTAGATAGGTTGGAACTGAGTGAAGACTTTTCCCTAAGTTTATCCCTCCCTCAGCCAAGTGAAATCTGGCATGTCTTGCCTACTGGCTTCCTAGTGGGGTGTGTACTGCTTGGTTGCTTCTGGCAAGTCTTTCTGGCTTGGTCTGGGAGCCTGTGGGCCCTCCCACTCCACTTCCAGCACCTGCTTCTGGGTCTACTCTTTGGCTCTGGGGGTTGATGTACAGAGGAAGCCTGTGCTGTGGGTCATGGTGTTGTTCCAGGGTCACCAGCACTTTCTAGGAAAGCCTGGCCACCTCTGTGCCCTTAGAGGGCTCTGCAAATCAAGTGGGGATGGCATGTATGTCCCAAGCAGGGCTGAGAGCTGCTGCCTGCACCTCGAGGGCTCACATGGGGTCCAGGCTGGGAGGGGAGAGTAAACTGCTAATTTCAGGCACTGGGCCCAGATTTATCCATCAAAGTTTCCCCCCAAGGCAGGATCTCTGTTCAGCTAACAACAGTCTGTTTGATTAGAGCTCACATCTTTGCTGGAAGAGCCCAGGCTGGATCTGACCTGGTATGCACTTTCTTGTGGGCACGAAGAGCCTATGAGAAGAAGAATATCTTGAGGGATAAAGTAGACATAAATATCTTGCTGGAAAACATTCTAGGAATGTTAGCCTTAAAGTGAATTGACATATAACAGTGCCATGTGACTTAATATTTACTGCATCCATGAAGCAAGTATGTCAACGTACAGGTTGTTTGAACCTGCTCTGAGACTGTCTGATTCCTCTCAGACTTCACCATATCTGACCCCTTTATCCTCTGTCAGAGATTATCAGAGATCTTATATCACATGAAAATATCTTCACATGCATCCATTGTTTTGTTTGGAAACTGGTCCCAACCTTCCAGACCAGTTTGTTGGGAACATGTTAAGAAGATGCTGCTGATTGTCTTCATGTGTTCCACAAAGACCAATTTGGTGTCTGCCGTGGCCCAGGCCCAGAGCTGAGTCCTGGGGTCCTAAGAGGAACTTGCCTGGCCTCTGGCATCCCGGGGCCAGCTGGGCTAGGGTGGGAGTGGGTGGGAGACTCAAGCGAGCATTTATAAGGCAACAGGACGAGGGCCATGAGAGACTAAAGGCTCCGCTGCAGTGTCCATTCCATTTGCCTATAGGCCACCCTGCAGGTATTAGACCCTGGTGGCCTTTTTCTGTCATAATCCCTGTGGTGGCAAAGCACATGAAGCCCCATCTATGGGCCTCTTGATGCAGGTTATGCCTCTGCTTAGTTAAATTCCTACTTTCTCCCATGAGAAGGGGGCGCATGCCTTCATTTCACTGAAGTTTCTAAATGTAACTGTCAGTTCATTCTTTCAGCCAAGCACTGAGTGTCTGCTGTGCTCTGAGCAAGGATTAGGCCATCAGTCTTCCCCCGGCCATCTTCAGTCTCTTCCCCTACCACTGCCAGAGCAGCCCATCCAGAAAAACACACCACACAACTCTGTGCTCTGTGTGGAAAGCTTCCATTTTCTCTGTCACCTTCAAAATAAACATGCTGTTTGGTGTGGCTAAGACATGAGTATGTGTAGGTGGCTGATTGGCCCACCAAGCCCTTCCTGACCATCTCCTCTCCAGTTAATTTCTCAAGCTCTGCACTTCTGCCCTGAGCTCCAGCCAAGCTGAACCACCACAAGATCCCATACACCAAGAGCTGTGTCTCTGCCTGGCTGTGGATGGGTGAGTGGGGGTCAACTTTTCCTCCAATGTAACCTCCATTTCTTTCCTGGAACCTCTTCCATCAAGAGGCCACCTCTGACCACTCCCAGCAGCATGTGGTATCATCACTGCTTGCTTCTCCCTTTGTGTTCTGTACTCCCTATAGGAAAGGACACACTTCTCATCTGGATATCTAGGGCTTTAGCATAGCGTCTGACGCATTGAATGATTGTTGGTTCAAGTAATGAGTGTGTAAGGGAATCAGAGAAAGGATGGTGTTTCATGCTAGGTAATAGGAAATGCCCTGCCCTTTATAAGAATTGTTTATAAGAAGCTTATAAACAATTTTTGCAATTAGGATAAGTACACAGATAACCTTGATACCAAGCATCACACATTCTTTCAGTCAATATAGAGTACCTACTGCGTACTGAATGGTATGTGAACTGTGGTAGAAAGGGGGACTTTAGCCATTTATGTCGCTAGAAGAAAAGTTGGAGGTTGAAACATGAGAATGTATAACGTAATGAATTTTTTGGTGGACAGTGTTTGTGATTAACTGTACAAATATTTTGAAAGTTCTTTCATGAACTGGAACAAATGTACCATGTTATCGCAAGGAGTTAATAATGGAGGGGTATATGGGAAAGATATACTTATTGCAATCTGTGGACTATAGTTAATAGTCATATTTTAGTATCCTTTCATCAACAGTAACAAATGTACCACACCGATTCTGTGGGTCAGTAATGGGGGGGAGGTAAAGATGTAGGAGGAGTTGGATTTTCTTTTTCCTTTTTATTTCTTATCTGGAGTAATAAAAATGTTCTAAAATTGAATCAAGGGGATATATGTACAATATGTGATGATACTGTGAGCCAATGATTGTATACTTCAGATGGTTTCTATGGTATGTGAATATATCTCAATAAAATTGCATTTTTAAAAAATGAGGCAATTTTTCGGAAAGATGGTGAACAGAATAGGCTGAGTTCACCTTACTGAGTTCACCTTGCTCTGTAGAACAATAAAAGAAGGGACAGAAAAATGACCGGGACTGCAGTACCAGGGAGTGAGTAATCAGAGAAGGTCTTCTACATTATGTAGGGAGGTCCTGGATAAAAAAGAGGAGAAATTGAAACACAAAGAACAGGGGGAGTGGGCTTGGGCTTGACTCAACATGGGGCAAATGGCAGCGTGTTGGGGAATGAGGGTCTCCAGGAGCAGACCATCCCTTCACTCCAGTCTACTCTGCAGCTAGCTTGGGAGATCTTCCCAAGATCTGCCACTGGGAGCCCCCATAGAGAACCCAGAAGCATGCCCAGCTGCCCGCCGTGACCAGCACCATGCCAATTGCCATGAATGGCCACCCCATTGCACACTTGGACCAGCCGCCAGGCATTTCTGGGCTCTCTGTGGGCAGTGGCAGCTGAAATACCCAGCCCCGCATCCCAAGTGTGAGTCTAGGGGTCATGAAATTTCCTCAGAGGTACACACAGCTCACCCCCAAGCCCCGGGGTTGGCGGCTTTCAGCTTGCACTGAGATCAGCAGCCCTGGCTGGAATCACATTAGGTCTCCATCTTTCTCGGTTGGCTGCAGCAGTCAGGAAGAGGCAGGTCTAAGGGTAGAGATGGCTCAAGAGCGCCATCTGTTGGGAAGCCTCAAGTAGAATTTCATCCATTCCATGAGATGTAGGCCTTGGGTGGGAAATTACTGACAAACCAAGTGCAAAAGGGGATCTTCAGTGGAAGCCTAAGCAAATACAAAACCTTAGACGAATGAAGGAAATCAACTTGCAAAACAACCTTTTCAAGATAATCAAATGCTCCAAATGTGACAGAAAATCACAAAGCACGTGAAGATTCAGGTAAATATAGCCCAGCCAAACGACCAAATTAAAACACCAGAGGGGACATAGAATTTGGAACAACTAATCAAGGATGTTCATAAGGACGTACAGCGTATCAAGAAGACACTAGAAGAGCATAAAGAAGAATTTAAAGAATAAGTAGAAAAATAGCAAATTTCGCAGAGGTTAAAGATACTGTAGACCAAAATTAAAAATATGCTAGAGACACACAAAACCAAATTTGAAGAGGCAGAAGAAAGAATAAGTGAGCTAGAAGACAGAACAATTGAACTCAAGCACATAAAAGAACAAATGGCAAGAGAGATGGGAAAAAATTGGAACAGAATTTCAGGGAAATAACTGACAATGTGAAGAGCACAAATGTAAGAATCATAGGTGTCCCAGAAGAAGAGAAAAGTAAAGGGCTGGAAAGCTTATTTGAAGAGATAATGTGGGACAGCTTCCCATTATAAAAAACAAATATGCAGACCAAAGAAGCTCAACATACCCCAAATGGAATAAATCCAAATAGGTGTACTCCAAGACTACTCAAACTGTCAAATGTTGAAGAGAAGCAGAAAGTCCCAAAGGCAGCGAGAAAAAAGTGATTCGGTATGCAAAGGAATCCACGTAAGATTGAGTTGGGACTATTCAACAGGTACCATGGAAGTGAGAAGGCAGTGGTATGATATATTTAAGAATCTGGATGAGAAAGACTTCCAGCTAAGTATTCTTTATCCAGCCAAGTTGTCCTTCAAAACTGAGGGAGAGATTAAAATCTTCAAAGACAAACAAAGACTGAGAGAACTAGTCAACAGGAGAACAGCCCTACAAAATACTAAAGGAAGTTCTATCACCTGGAAAAAAAAGAGACGGGAGAGGAAGGTCTGGAAGAGAGCACAGAATTGAAGGGTACCAGTAAGGGTAACTCAAAGAACAAAAAGAGAAAGAGGAAATAGAATATATAGATGTGACAAATAAAAACTAAAGGAAAAGATGGTAGACTTAAGAACTGCTCTTAGAGTAATAATTTTGAATGTTAACGACTAAAAGATACAGATTGGCAGAATGGCTTAAAACTATAGTCCATCTATATGTACTTTACAAGTGACCATCTTAGACCTAAGGACACCAATAGATTGAAAATGAAAGGATGGAAAAAAGATGTTTTATGAATACTATAATCAAAAGAATGCAGGTGTAGCTATACTAATATCAGATAAAATAGACTTTAAATGTACAGACATGAGAGACAAAGAGAGACATTACATATTATCAAAAGGGACAGTCCACCAAGAAAAAATAACAATCATAGGTATTTATGCTCCAATCAAGGAGCTCCAGGGTACATGTGGCAAGTGTTGGCAAAACTGAAGGGAGCCACAGACATTTCAACAATAATAGTGAAAGATTCAATACACCACTCTCCTCCAGAGATAGAATAACCAGACAGAGGATCACCAAGGAAATAGAGAACTTAAACAATGTGATAAAGATATTAGATCTAACAGGCATATATAGATTGGTTATACCCCAGAAGACCAGGATATATATTCTTCTCTAGTGCTCATGGAGCGTTCTTCAGTATAGATCATATGCTAGGACACAAACAGGTCTTTGTAAATTTAATAAGATTGAAATTATCCAAAGTACTTTCTTTGACCACGATGGAATGAAGTTGGAAATTAATAAGCACCAGAGAACCAGAACTTTCACAAATATATGGAAATTAAACAATACACTCCTAATCTTTGGGTCAAAGAAGAAATTGCTGGAGAAATCAGTAAATATTTGGAGACAAATGAAAATGAAAAGACAACATATCAGAACTTATGGGATGTGGCAAAGGCAGTGTTAAGTGGGAAATTTATTGTCCTAAATGCTGTATTACAAAAGAAGGAGGAAAAATTGAGGACTTAACTGCTCATCTGGAGAAATTGACAGCAAACTAGGTCCAGAGCAATAGAAGAGAAATAACAAAGATTAAAACAAATGAACAAACTTGAGAACAAAAATAATAGAAAGAAATCAGCAAAACCAAAAGTTGGTTCTTATCAATAAAATCAATGGACACCTTGCTAGGCTGACAAAGGATAAAAGAGATAGGATGCAGGTAAACATAATCAGGAAAGTGGGGAGGGTTTATTACCATGGATCCTAAAGAAAATTTAAAAAAAATTTTTTTAAACAACATACATATATGAACATTCTTAAAATCTGAGCATTCCATTCTCAATATATAATCAATAACTCACAATATCATCACAGAGTTGTATATTCACTACCATGATCATTTCTTAGAACATTTGCATCAATTCAGAAAAAGAAATAAAAAGAAAAAAACTCATACATACCATACCCCTTACCCCTCCATCTCATTGACTGCTAGTATTTCCATCTACTCAATATATTTTAGCCTTTGTTTCCCCTGTTTTTTTATACCCCTTATCACTTCCTTTCATTGATCACTAGCGGTTCAGTCTACTAAATTTATTTTAACATTTGTTCCCCCTATTATTTATTTATTTTTAATCCATATGTTTTACTCATCTGTCCATACCATAAATAAAAGGATCATCAAACACAAGGTTTTCACAATCACATGATCACATTGCAAAAGCTGCGTCATTATACAATCATCTTCAAGAAACATGGCTACTGGAACACAGCTCTGCATTTTCAGAAATTTTAAAAATCATAAGAGAATACTATGAACAGCTATCTGCCAACAAACAGACAACTTAGATGAAATGGACAGATTCCTACAAGCAAAAACTACTATATTGACTTGAGAAGAAACAGAAGATTGCAACAAACCAATTACAAGTAAAGAGACTGTCAGTCATCAAAAATCTTCAGACAAAGAAAAGCCCAGGACCAGACAGTTTCACAGGGTAATTTTATCAAACATTCCAAAAATAATTAATACCAATCCTGCTCAAACTCTTCCGAAAAATTTAGGATAAAGGAAAGCTACCTAACTCATTTTATGAAGCTAACATCAATGTAATACCAAAACCAGATAAAGATACTACTAAAAAGGAAAACTATAGGGCAGTCTCCCTAATGAACATAGATATAAAAATACTCAACAAAATACTACCAAATCGAATCCAGTGATACATTGAAAGAATTGTACATCACAACCAAGTGGGGTTTATACCAGGAATGGAAAGGGATTCTACAGAAGGAAATCAATCTATGTAATACAGCCCATTAATATATCAAAAGGGGAAAATCACAATCATATTGATTGATGCTGAAAAAGTATTCGACAAAATTCAGCATCGTTTTCTGATAAAAGCATTTCAACAGTTGGTAATCTAAGGAAACTTCTTCAGTTTTATAAAGAGCATATATGGCAAACCCATAGCCAGCATCATAATTAATGGTGAGATATTGAAAGTGTTCCCCTTAAGTTCAGGAACGAGACAAGGATGCCTCATTAATTGTCATCACTATAATTCAGCATTGAACTAGAAATTCTACCTAAAGTGATGATCAGGCAGGAGAAAAAAATAAAAGTCATCCAAAAAAGAAAGGAAGAAATAAAACTTTCATTATCTGCAGATGACATGATCCTATATTTGGAAAATCCTGCGAAATCTACAACAAAGGCTCTTGAGCTAATGAACAATTTCAGCAAAGTGGTGGGATATAAGATTAATGTACAAAAATTACTAATGTTTCTGAACACAAGTAATGACCTAACTGAGGAGACAATTAAGGAAAAAATTCCATTCAAAATAGCAACTGAAAGAATCAAGTATTGAGAAATAAGCTTAATCAGGATGTTAAGGACCTGTACATAGAAAACTACAAAACATTGGTAAAAGAAATCATATCTAAATAGGTGGAAAGACGTTCTGTGCTTATTCCATTAAAATGTGAATTCTACCCAAATTGATCTACAAGTTCAATGTAATACCAATCAAAATTCTAACAAACTACTCTAAACACTTGGAAAAGCAAGTTATCAAATTTATTTGGAAGGGTAAGCGACCTCAGATATCTAATAATATACTTTAAAAAAAGTGAAGTTGAAAGACTTCTTGACTTTAAGCATACTATAAAGCCACATTGGTCAAAATAGCATGGTACTGGCACAAAGATAGAAGTGTTGACCAATGTAATTGACTTTAGAGTACAGATAGACCACCAAATCTGTGGTCAATTAATCTTCAACCAGGCCCCAAACCTACTGAACTGGGACAGAATAGTCTTTTCAATAAATGGGCATGAGAGAACTGGATATCGATATCCAAAAGAATGAAAGAGGGGGCAGGCCACGGTGGCTCAGCAGGGCGAGTTCTCACCTGCCATGCTGGAGACCTGGGTTCATTTCCCCGTACCAGCCCTTGCAAAAAAAAAAAAAAAAAAAAAGAATGAAAGAGGACCCCTTCCTTACATCCTATGCAAAAGTTAATTCAAAATGGATTAAAGACCTAGATATAAGAGCCAGTACTATAAAACTGCTAGAAGAAAATAATAGGGAAACATCTTCAAAACTTGGTAATAGGAGGTAGCTTCTTAAACTTCACACCCAAAGCACAAGCAGCAAAACAAAAAATAGATAGATGGGAACTTATTAAAATCAAGAGCTTTTGTGCCTCAAAGGACCTTGTCAAAAAGGTGAACAGACAGCTAACTTAATGGGAGAAAATATTTGGAAACCACATATCAGACAGAAGTTTGATATCCTGTGTACATAAAGACACTATACAGCTCAACAACAGAAGAACAAACAATCCAATTATAAAAGGAGCAAAGACATGAATAGACATTTTTCTGAAGAGGGAATAGAAAGGCCTAAAAAGCACTTGAAGAGATGTTCATCTTCATTAGCTGTAAGGGGAATGCAAATCAAGACTTCAGTCAATCACCTCACACCTATAAGAATGGCTATTGTTAAGCAGAAAACTACAAATGCTGCGGAGGGATGTGTCAACATTGAAACATTTATCATTGCTGTTGGGAATGTATAATGGTGCTGACCCTGTGGAAGACAGTTTGGCAGTTCCTCAGAAAACTAAATACCCAGTTGCCCTACGTCCCAGCGATACCAGGACTTGATATGTACCAAGAAGATCTGAAAGCAATGACACAAACAGACATTTACACACTGATGTTCATAGTGGCACTATTCACAGTTGCCAATAGATGGAAACAATCCAAGTGCCCATCAACAGACAAGAAGATAAACAAAATTTGGTATATACATACGATGTAATATTATGCAGCAGTAAGATGAATTGAGGTCCTGAAGCACATGACAAAATGGATGAACCTTGAGGGCATAATGCTGAGTGAAATAAGCCAGACATAAAAGGATACAAAAGGATAGAGTATGATTTTGCTTTTATGACCATGGTAAAGGTGAACTCAGAGGTTTAGAATACAGAATATAAGGGATATAGAGATAGATAGAAGCTAGAGATGGGTAAACAGTTAGCTAATGAGGTTAAACTTAAATGTGAGGGAAATGATAGAAGTAAAGGCAGTTCTTAGTTCATTAGTGGCTCTACAAGTAATTTTGCCCTGTTGAAGGTGAACATGATTAAAAGGGGTTGTATAGACCCATGTGTCCCACTGATTAAGTTCTTGCATGTACTACTTCAAAGGTATGAATCTTGTACAAAGAGTCTGTAATATCAGAGTATAGGGGGGAAAACCATTATTACATGCTATGGGCTGTGTTTAACAGGATGATATCAACAGTACCACAGCAATACCTGGGGTAAATATTGGGGGCGGGGGAGGGACAAGATTTAAGAGGAGGTTTGATTTTGATATTTGATGAGGCTGGGTTTTTCGGTTGTCTCTTAGTCCTTTACAAATTGTCTAAAATTGAGAGTGCTGGTGATTTTACAACTAAATGAGGCCACTATAAGACATGGATTGTTTATTTTGAACATTATCCTCGATGCCCAATAGATGGAGGTAGCCAAAAGATATGACTGAGAAGGAGAAAGGCAAACTGTGATGTATATACTTGATGGCATATTGGGTGGCTTCAAAAAGGAGCAAGGTCATGAGGCATGCAATGAAGTGAATGAACCTTGGAGACAGGGTGTTGTACAAAATAAGCCAGAAACAGAAGAACAAATATGGTATGGTCTCTTTTAGAAAATATCTATGGAAAAATTGGAACCTAAATTGTAAACTCTTAAAGCAGTCACACTTAGGAATTATAGTGTATTTCTAGATTCTGAGATGCTGAGCTATATGTGTAAAGCAGGTATTTCCCTGAAACTTTGAGTACCTCTGTGACACCTAAGATTCAGAGCTCTGCGTCTCTGAAAGTCAGCACTGCTGTATACAGTAAAAGTTAAAATAACTGAAAAAGAGGTCACGCTTCAATTAGACATAAAGTTGAAGCTGATCTGGTTGGGTCTAAGGTAAATCAGAATACAGAGCAAATAATGATATTGTATGTCTGAGACTAATGGCAGAGAGGCTTATTGTGTCTAGAAGCTAAATTCTCTGTAACACACAATCTGAATCAACCTGCCTGGATAGCTCACTTAATCAACTGAAACACATGGAGCCTAGAATGAAAATGAGACCTAGTAATTCTGTGTAGCTCAATGTAATACCCGGATGCATCCCAGATTATGGTGTGCTGATAATTAAGAAGTGTTGGGTAGAGTCCCTTGAGGGGCTGGGGGAAAAACATAGAATTACTAAACTTTCCCACCTGGAAGACCCTTGGTACTCTTTCAAACATTAGGGACTTCCAAGAAAATAGACCAAGCTCTTGATTTTGAGGCTTGCCCTTAAGAAACTTCTTTTTGTAGTGGAGAAGCTAAGACTACCTATAATTATGCCTAAGAGTTTGTTCCCAGGAAGAGTCTTTAGTTGCTCAGAGGTGGCCACTCTCTCTAAGTCCAACTTTGTAAGGAAAACCATTACCCTCCCTCCTATGTGGGACATGACATTCAGGGGTGAAAGTCTCCCTGACAGTGTGGGACATGACTCCTAGGGATGAGCCTGGCCATGGTACCATGGGATTGATAATGGCTTCCAGATCAAAAATGGGAAAAGAAATGTAATAAAATAAGGTATCAGTGGCTAAGAGCATTCAAATAGAGTTGAGAGACTATTCTGGAGGTTGTTCTTATGCAAGCTTCAGCTAGATATTGCTAATTGCCGTGGTTTGCCAAACCCCAACCAACATCATCCCATTAATCATAAATAACGCCCAGGGCTCTGAGAGTCTACGAAAGTTTCATACACTAAGTGTACTTTTCAGAAACCTAAAACCTTCAAGATGGTTCCTAGGCTAGATAAGACCCGAAATCAGAGTTCAGTCTCTCTAAGAACATCAGACAGTTCCATCCCCCATCCCATATTGTTGACACCACTTTTTAACATGAAAAAGTTAGAATGGGTGTATCCCAAATATACCTAAAGATTGGCAGAAGGATCAAATGAGAAGGAGAAATTATAGTGGAGAAGATAGGATTTAATAAATGAGTATGACTACTGAATCATACTGATAATTGTTTTTAGTCTCCAGTGTCTTGGAGCAGGTAAAAGGAAAAACCTGAAAAAGGAATGATAACCCAAACCAAACTTTGAAATCTATTTTGTAACTACTTGTTAAAATGGACCTTAAAAATTTATTGCTTTTTTGCATATATTTATATATCTCTCCCAATAAAAAGTGTTTTAAAGAAATGATGCAGATCAAATGCTATGAGGATCCAGTGAAGGACCCCCTCTGGCTGGGAGCTCCAGGGATTTGAGGTGGAGGTAGCACTTGACTTCGTGTGGAGGAGAGAAGTGGCTTTTTGCCTCTCCCCTCATACCATGCCAGGTTGTGTGACCTCTGCGATAGTTCATTGGCTGTTGTATACTTATGATCCGTGTACTTTTCTGTGGTATGTCAACCTACAGAGAAATACTGAGAAGTAAAATGAGTGATATAGTTTACACTTATTGGGCGAACTCTGTGTCAGGCCCTGCTCGGGTTTATTTTTCCATCCTCACATCTGAGAAAGGAAACTCCACTTTCCAAGTGAGAAACCAAGGCTCAGCATGGTTTGGTAATTGGAGGTGGGATTAGAGGACTCTGGAACCTCTTCTACCACTGCTCTCAGCCCCTTACAGCTCCTTATAAAAAAGAGCTTTGTCATAAACGCTGCACATCTGAATGTTTCTAGTTTGGCCTGAAGAAACAGAGTCATGCCTGGTTCAGACTCTGTTCTACCATTTGTTCAGAGGACTTACTCGACATGCTCAGTTTCCTAAGCCGATAATGTCTCCTTCCCAGGATGGTTGTAAGAATGATCAGTAACATCTGCAAAGAGCCTAAACTTGTGCATGGGCACTTCTTTCTGTTTTCAGAAACTCTTTATCTCCTTAATATTACACACAAAGTATAGACAGGTTGCATTTTTTGGCAGATATTACATAATATTTAAGGTTCTTAGTGTTCTTTCTAAACAGAGTTGCATCTCTGATGGCATTTGACCATTCTGGGATCAACAGGCTACTGTTAACCATTCTTCAGAGATTCTCTCTACCCACCTCATTAAGAATGGTTTATTTGTGAATTTCTTCTAAGCCATCGAAAATACAGATTTCTTAAGATCCTGCTCCTCTTGGGTGTGTGAGTGGCTTCCCCTCCCCACCTCCTAATTATAGTGGAGTGTTTCCATTATGTTCTGATAGTAGGACGTTGTTGTCCTGGAGGGTGGATGAGGGTTTCAACTTTTGGGTGGCCTTGACCTTGGCTTTGAACCTCATAACTGGACTGCAAAGAATTGTGGTTTACTGAAATGGATGGATTTTGCAGTTAGGAAGACCAAATCCGAGCAATGGTTAGGTGCTTATGAAATGGGCAGAAATCAGCATTTGACATTGACTTACTTAGATATTGATATTTGAACAGAAAGTAGTGTTTGCTGACCTGGCCTGTGCCTGGAAATTGAGGTTTTCTAATGCTGATTATGTTTTTTCACCGAGCTGCCCTTTCTTCCTCCTTGTTGTCAGTTCTAGGTTTAGCACCCACCTAACACCAACTATGTGCCACCCACATTGCTTGGGAGTGGGGAGATAGGAAGCTTGCAGTTAAACCAGTAACTGCAGTTTTCTTTTGACAGCTTTCAGCACTGCTCCCCATACCTGCTCCAGGTTGCCTATCTGTCGGCTTGGCAGGGACAGTACATCTCTGCTTGGCCCTGCATTGCTGTGCCTAGTACAGTGCACAGCCCACGAAGGCCTGGGTGATAGAGGGTGGGAGGTGGGGGCCACAACATAAACAGATCTCATGGGAACTCACCCACTGGTTTTGATCCAGCATGTCCTCTGAGGAGTCTGGGTTCCTGCAGCTGTGGAGACCATGCCTGGCTCCCACAGGTAGGAGGTCTGTGGAAGGCAGAGTGGACACAGGGTAGAGCAGACTACCCTGCTGACTCTGAACAGATCCCTTTTGCCCATCTACCTCGAGAGGGCTGCAGGAACCCTGTTGGCCAGTCCATTCTTGGGCTGCAGAAAACCATCTTGGGCTCTTTAGTGGGAGAAAGAAGAGCAGAATATAGGGCTCCAGCATACAGGA
Organism: Tamandua tetradactyla; assembly: GCF_023851605.1. NCBI lineage: Eukaryota > Metazoa > Chordata > Mammalia > Pilosa > Myrmecophagidae > Tamandua > Tamandua tetradactyla. The sequence continues at coordinate 36,516,870 of NC_135333.1, read as the reverse complement.
ATTTCATGCTATCCTTTGAGATGCCTGTCAAGCCTAGAACTCAACCACATAGGTGTAGACTGGTGATGGGCCATGTCTGGTGAGGACCCCAGCACCAGCAGCACATCTTGTTCCTCAGGTCACAGAGCACCTTCATGTCACGGCCAGGGCCTGAATGGCCCTCAAGCCCAAGTGGTCTCTGCGGTGTCTGCTTTGTACCTACTTGTTTCTTTTTATATGTACACAAACATTTTTGGGGGTTGGAAATGATGGGGTTGGAGCCCAGGGTGTCCCGGGCGTGGTGTGAGTGCATTTATTCTAAAGGTAAGTCAGGGATTCTGATGCAAAGGACCAGGGCCTGGGTTGAGATGGGCTGGAGACTGTAGAAGCATCAGGGAAAGGGAGGGTAAGGAAGGAGAAAATGGGAAGGGAAGGCTTCCTGGAGGAAGTGCTAGTCCAGCTTTTCAAAGCCAGTGATTGCCCCACTAGATAATTTGACTTTGGGCCCCAGGGATTCTCCCCATTTCCTTAATGCCCTTTTCAGCCATTAGTCAGTGTTGGTCATTGTGTGTCTTCTGGGTTCCTTGGTGGAGGTAGCTGGTCTTTGCCAGGAGAGTATCTCAGCACCCAGCCAGAGTTGTAGGAGCATAATAGTGTCAGACTGAGTTGCTGCTGAACTGATGGAAGAGTCTTATGAGGCAAGGGTATGGAGGTGTGCCCTGTGCTCTGGACATGAGTGGGTCCTCTGTGGACATGGTGCCCAGTGCACATTATGCTCAGGACACCAGCATAGCAAGTTTGGTTGGCTGGCCTTGGAGGTTCCAAAATGACTTTGTTAAACACATCCTAACTTTCTACATTATTTATTTTATGTGTACTGCCTTTGCAGTTAGGGTCTGAAGACTGGAATTTCCAAGTTTCCATTTCACCTATTTTTCAGTTTCTTTCAAATTTTTGTATTAAAGATTGATATCCCAGTTGAACTTTAAAGTTGTTGAAATCTGGGATTTGTGTTTTTAAATTATCAAGTGGTAAGCAGTCCCTTTACAGTAGTGAGCTTCCTTTACTTCACTTTCCTACTTGAGGAATACAAATTCCAGGAACTAAATTGGGGCCGGTCATTTTCAGCAAGAACTGAAAACCAGGAGTTGGGACAGGAGTGAACCTTAGGAAATTATGGTGCTGATAACAAATGAGTCACCTCTGGATACAGCCAGCGTGATCATGATTTAATTCTATGAAATGTCCTCACAGCATAGACAGGCCAGCACTTGCCCAACCAGACAAACAGGTACCACCACTTGGCCAAGTTGACACATGAACCTGACCATGACAGTCCATCCCTTGTCAACTTGGTAGCTATACACATCACCTTAAGCCATACCTAATTTCTAAATAAAAAACAATAAAAGACTCATTATTCTTTCACCTAACAATACTCAACTGTCCTGCACATAACCGGAAACACATTAAATCTCTCCAGAATAGGGTGGAATCCTTGGGGAGTATTCATTCTTAAACTTGATTTCTTACAGCTTAAATACTATAACATAAACAAAACAGCATTACAGTCCTTGTTTCTATAACTGATTACGTGGTCATAGTTCATATTTATCGCTACCTTCTTCCGCTACCCATTCCATGTTCCCTTTACCCACAGCAAGCATTCAGCTGGCCATGGTTTTTTGCTTGATGTACTGACCCAGACCTTCATTCCTGAAGTTTTCAGAACCCTTGGTAGTCCTGCCTGGATTGGGTTTTTGCAGTTTTCCATTGATTTTAATCACAAGGCATGGTAGTATTAAAAGACAACCTAGGGGATCTCCTATATTCCAGGAAAACTTTTCTATGCCTCCATTGTGCAGTTGCAGTTCTATTTCCCCTGGATAGTCAGGGTCAGTCTACCCCAGCCAATAATGTAATTCCCTTCTTGGCTTGTTGATCCAGGGGCATGAGTAACCCAAAGTGACCAGGTGGCAGTCTTAGATTCCAGTTCAATGGAATCATTGTTGTTTCTCCTGGTGGAAGCACTCCATGTTTTGGAACTAAAACCTGTAGACCAGCAGAGCTCAGGCTCGCAGGGACAGGAAGCAAAAATTTTCCTAGTGGATCACTAGGGTAATAGTGAGTGGTACCACTCCCATTTCTACCCCTTGGTTTCTGGACCCATGGGTCCTGGCTATGGGAGAAACAGCACCATACAGCAAATGTTAGCCCTTCAAGGTATTGCCACCTATTTGGCACCGTAATTGAGTTTTCAAAAGGCCATTCTGCTGTTCTGTCAATTCAGCTGCTTCTGGATAATGGGGAACATGGTAAGACCGGAGAGTTCTATGAGCATGTGCCCATTCCTGCACTTCATTTGCTGTGAAGTGTGTTCCTTGGTCAGAAGCAATGCTGTGTGGAATACCATGACGATGGATAAGGCATTCTGTAAGCCCACGGATGATAGTTTTGGCAGAAGCATTGCATGGAGGGAAAGCAACCCATATCTAGAGTGTGTGTCTGTTCTAGTTAGAACAAATCGCTGCCCCTTCCATGCAGGGAGTGGTTCAGTGTAATCAACCTGCCACCATGTAGCTGGCTGGTCACCTCGGGGAATGGTGCCATATCGGGGGCTGAGTGTGGGTCTGTGCTGCTGGCAGATTAGGCACTCGGCAGTGACAGTAGCCAGGTCTGCCTTGGTGAGTGAAAGTCAATGTTGCTGAACCCATGCATAACCTCCATCCCTACCACCATGATCACTTTGTTCATGAGCCCATTGAGCAATGACAGGAGTTGCTGGGGAAAGAGGCTGACTGGTATCTACGGAACAGGTCATCTTACCCACTTGGTTATTTAAACCTTCCTCTGCTGAAGACACCCTCTGGTATGCATTCACATGGGATGCAGATATCTTCATGTTTTTAGCTTACTCAGAAGAGTCTATCCATATACCTCTTCCCCAGACCTCTTTGTCACCAATTTTCCAATTATGGACTTTCCAAGTCCCATCCAAACTATTAGCCAAACTACTAGCAACAGCCCGTGAGTCAGTATACAAAGAACCTCTGGCCAGTTCTCCTTCCAAGCAAAATGAACAACCAGGTGCACTACTCGAAGTTCTGCCCACTGGGAGGATTTCCCCTCACCACTGTCCTTCAAGGACACCCCAGAAAGAGGTTGTAGTGCTGCAGCTGTCCACTTTCGGGTGGTACCTGCATATCGTGCTGAACCATCTGTAAACCAGGCCCGAGTTTTCCTCAGTCAGTTCACTGTAAGGAACTCCCCAAGAGGCCATAGCTCTGGTCTAGGAAGTAATGTGGCAGGAGTGGAGACCATGGGCATTTGGGCCACTTCCTCATGTAACTTACTTGTGCCTTCAGGACCTGCTCTGGCCCTATCTCATATATACCATTTCCATTTTATGATAGAGTGCTGCTGCGCAAGCCCAACTTTGTGACTTGGTGGGTCAGACAACACCCAGCTCATGATAGGCGACTCGGGTCTCATGGTAACTTGGTGGCCCAAGGTTAAGCCTTCAGTCTCTACTAAGGCCCAGTAGCAGGCCAAAAACTGTTTCTCAAAAGGAGAGTAGTTATCTGCAGCAGATGGTAAGGCTTTGTTCCAAAATCCTAAGGGGTCTGCATTGTGATTCTCCTATAGGGTCCTGCCAAAGGCTCCAGACAGCATCCCTATTTGCCACTGACACTTCCAGCATCACTGGATCTGCTGAATCACATGGTCGAAGTGGCAGAGCAGCTTGTACAGCAGCTGGACTTGTCACAGAGCCTCCTCTTGTTCAAGTCCCCACTCAAAATTAGCAGCTTTTCTGGTCACTTGATAAATGGGCCAGAGTAGCACACCCAAATGAGAAATACGTTGTCGCCAAAATCCAAAGAGACCAACTAGGCATTGTGCCTCTGTTTTGGTCGTAGGAGGGGCCAGATGCAGCAACTTTCCTTCACCTTAGAAGGGATATCGCAACATGCCCCACACCACTGGACACCTAGAAATTTTACTGAGGTGGAAGGCCCCTATATTTTTATTGGATTTGTCTCCCATCCTCTGACTCGACTCGCAAATGCCTTACCAGTAAGTCTAGAGTAGTTGCTACTTCTTGCTCACTAGGTCCAATCAATATGGTATCATCAATATAATGGACCAGTATGATGTCTTGTGGGAGGGAGAAATGATCAGGTTCCCTGCAGACAAGATTATGACCTAGGGCTGGGGAGTTAATATAACCCTGAGGTAGGACAGTGAAAGTATATTGCTGACCTTGCCATCTGAAAGCACACTGTTTCTGGTGGTCCTTACTAACAGTTATTGAGAAAAAACATTTGCCAGATCAATAGCTGCATACCAGGAACTAGGGGATGTATTGATTTGCTCAAACAATGATACCACATCCAGAACAGCAGCTGCAATTGGAATTACCACCTGGTTGAGCTTATGATAATCCACTGTCATCCTCCAAGACCCGTCTGTTTTCTGCACAGGCCAAATAGGAGAATTGAATGGGGATGTGGTGGGAATCATCACCCCTGCATCCTTCAAGCCCTTAGGAGTGGGAGTAATCTCTGCAGTCCCTCCAGGAACCCAGTATTCTTCTGATTTACTGTTTTGCTAGGTAGGTGCAGTTCTAGTAGCTCCCACTTGTCTTTTCCCACCGTAATAACCCTCACTGCATAAGTTAGAACCAATGTGGAGATTCTGCCAGTTGCTCAGTATGTCTATTCCAATTATACATTCTGGAACTGGGGAAATAACTACAGAATGGGTCTGGGGGCCCACTGGAACCACTGTGAGACAGACCTGAGCTAAAGCCTCATCGATCACTTGGCCTCCATAAGCCCCCACTCTGACTGGTGGACCAGAGTGATGTTTTGATTTCCCTGGAATTAATATCACTTCTGAACTGGTGTCTAATAATCCCCGAAATATGTGATCATTTCCTTTTCCCCAATACACAGTTACCCTGGTAAAAGGCCGTTGGTCTCCTTGGGGAAGGTTTGGAGGAAGATTAATAGTATAAACTTGTGGCAGTGTAACAGGGTTCTCCCCCAAAGGGACCTGGCCTCCCCTTCATTCAAGGGGCTTTTGTTCTGTAAACTGTCTCAAGTCTGAAAATTGATTAAAAGGCCGTGACTCTGTTTTTTGTGATTCAAGTTGAACTTCTGTTCACTTGACCTAGAACTCTTTCATTTTTACAGCTCAAACAAGAATTTAGTAGACTGCCCATCTCTTGTATTTCTAGGTACCCCAGGATTTACTAAACATGCCACAGATCTCTGCGAGTCTGATTATTTTGAGTCCTGCTTTGAGTTTGCTATCTATTATAATAGCCACATCCACCCTGTCTTTGGTGATTAAGTGCTAGCCACCTGGCTTCTGCCAACTCAGGATCCGGTCATCCTCATTGTGTTTAAGGATTCCAGCTCAGTGACAGCAGTTCTCACAGTAATATCTGACCTACAGAGAAGTGTAACTACAGAACTCTTCAGGGATGATGGCGCTGGTCTCACAAATTTATTTCTCACTGTTCTGGTAAAAGGTGCACCCTCCGGACATTCCTGGGGTGTAAGAGCAGGCTTTGCATGATAGATCCACTCTAACATTCCAGTCTTTCTAAGCCTCTGGATCTCCTCATCTACATTATACCAGGGCAGTTCTGGCATTTCAGCCTCAGGTAATGTCAGCCACCTTTTGATCCATGTTTCAACCACCCATCCAAACAAACTGTCACTGCCTTTTCTAACCCCTTGAGCAATAACATTAAATGCAGAATCTCTGCTTAGTGGGCCCATATCAATAAATTCAACCTGATCCAGCCTTATATTCCTCCCACCATTATCCCACACCCTTAAAATCCGTTTCTGTACATATTACCCTGATTTCTGTCTATATATATTGGAAAACTCATACAGTTCTTTTGGAGTATAACGTACCTCCTCATGTGTGGTACTTTGAACCTCACCTTTAGGGTTCTGTTGGGACTTAAGTCTAGTTATGGGTCTGGAAGAAATGAGGAGTGGTGGGAGTAAGGGTGGTGGGGATGGGTCATGAAAAGAATTAGAAATGTCTTCCAAGCCATTTACTTCAGGGCATTTATTTGCAGTTTCATCTGGTGAAACAGGGTTAATCACTCTAGGACTAATCCTTTCAGGTGAAGGTTGGGTGGCCAACTCCTCAAGGCAGGCTGGAGGTGGGGCAGCTATTTCTTCAAGGCAGACTATTTCAGGGTTATCTAGAGAAGAATCCGCATGACCTAGGGTTTCACCCTCGCCCCCGACATCATCATCAATCTATATGTTGCAGTCCCATTTTTCAGGGTCCCACTCCTTTCCAAGCAGTGCCCTCACTTTAATGGCAGACACCATGTAAGATTGAGATTTCAGTTTACTTTGTAAAGTTGCTACTCTAACAGTAAGATTCAGAGTCTGATTTTGGAGATCGCAAGTCTGTGGCTACAGGAAATAAGATTTTCCTTCAGGGCACTCATAGAAACTTCTACATCTGTCAGATGGCACTTAAGCTTCTCGTTTGAAGCCTTAAGCCCATCCCTTTCACTCATTAATGTTTCCAGTGTATCTAACAACAACCAGCCAACATCTCTGTATCTCCTGTTTACACAAAACTCCATAAAGGTGTCAAAAACATCTTCCCTCAGAGCCTGGCTTCATTCAAGTGAAGCATGAGGAGAATTGAATGGTGATATTTTGACTATCTCTTTTGCCCCCTCACTCCATGGATTGGCAGTGTCATTCTGATTATGGGAATCGGAGTCCTTAGTGCCTTTGAGTCCAGTCAGAGTAGAAAACCATTCATAAAAACCCATTACTCAGATTTTGTTTCTTGAGAACCACTCCTGGTACCAAGTTGTATTAGTTAGGATTCTCTAGAGAAATAGAATTAACAGGAAATATTTGTAAATATAAAATTTATAGAAATGTCTCATATAACCATGGGAATGTAGAGTCCAAAATCTTTAGGGCAGGCTGTGAAGCTGATGATTCTAAGGTCGCTGGCTGAAGCAGGAAGAGAGCCTGTCTCTTCTGAATCCTCCTTAAAAGGATTCCAGTGAAGATGGCGGCTTAGTAAGACGCGCGGATCTTAGTTTCTTCTCCAGGACACCTACTAGGGGAGTAGAAACGATACAGAAAGCGCCTAAAGCCACAACAGAGATAAAAAAAGACAGCGTACCCCATCCTGGAACGGCTGGCTGGCTGAGAGAAGCAGCTCGGGTGAGATCGCCGAGGCGCGCGGGCCTTACCGGGCGGGGTGGCAAGCGGCCGGAGTTACTCCCTTCCCCCTTCCCGGGCCGGCTGGGAGAATTGGAGAGGTGGTCCCCTGAAACCAAGGCGACTGGCGCCCACACCACGCGCAGCCCCCGGACCAACTGAGAGAATTGGATCGGAAACCCCCAGGCCGCGGAGAACGGTGACCCCGTGACTCCCGGGGAACGTGCACTCTCTCGGGCGGGCCGCTGCCGCTGGCGCCCTCCCGCCACGCTTGTTGCCCATGGCCGACTAGGAAATTCGGACGGGCTCTTTCCCTGGCTGCGGCGACCAGCAACCCTCCCTGCGTTCGGACCCCGGGCCGGCTCAAGCCGCTTCGGCTAGCGAACCCCCAGGACGGCGAGAGTTTTCCAAAGTTTAAGGTCCCACAGCACCTTTTACTGGTGGGACCCGCAGACAAACGTGTGCCACGAGCGCCACCTACTGGGCAGGATAAGAAAAACAGAACCCAGAGATTTCACAGAAAAATATTACAACCTTGCTGGGTCCAACACCAAGAGAAATCTGAATAAATGCCCAGACGCCAGCAGCAGAAGATAACTGTCCACGCTCAAAAGATTGAGAATATGGCTCAGTCAAAGGAACAAACCAATAGCTCAAATGAGACACAAGAGCTGAGACAACTAATGCTGAATATACGAACAGAAATGGAAAACCTCTTCAAAAATGAAATCGATAAATTGAGGGAGGACATGAAGAGGACATGGGCTGAACATAAAGAAGAAATAGAAAAACTGAAAAAACAAATCGCAGAACTTATGGAAGTGAAGGATAAAGTAGCAAACATAGAAAAAATAATGGATAGCTACAATGATAGATTTAAAGAGACAGAAGATAGAATTAGTGATTTGGAGGATGGAACATCTGAATTCCAAAAACAAACAGAAACTATAGGGAAAAGAATGAAAAAATTTGAACAGGGTATCAGGGAACTCAAGGACAATATGAACCGCACAAATATACGTGTTGTGGGTGTCCCAGAAGGAGAAGAGAAGGGAAAAGGAGGAGAAAAACTAATGGAAGAAATTATCACTGAAAATTTCCCAACTCTTATGAAAGACCTAAAATTACAGATCCAAGAAGTGCAGCGCACCCCAAAGAGATTAGACCCAAATAGGCGTTCTCCAAGACACTTACTAGTTAGAATGTCAGAGGTCAAAGAGAAAGAGAAGATCTTGAAAGCAGCAAGAGAAAAACAATCCATTACATACAAGGGAAACCCAATAAGACTTTGTGTAGATTTCTCAGCAGAAACCATGGAAGCTAGAAGACAGTGGGATGATATATTTAAAATACTAAAAGAGAAAAACTGCCAACCAAGACTCCTATATCCAGCAAAATTATCCTTCAAAAATGAGGGAGAAATTAAAACATTCTCAGACAAAAAGTCACTGAAAGAATTTGTGACCAAGAGATCAGCTCTGCAAGAAATACTAAAGGGAGCACTAGAGTCAGATACAAAAAGACAGAAGAGAGAGATATGGAAAAGAGTGTAGAAAGAAGGAAAATCAGATATGATATATATAATACAAAAGGCAAAATGTTAGAGGAAAATATTATCCAAACAGTAATAACACTAAATGTCAATGGACTGAATTCCCCAATCAAAAGACATAGATTGGCAGAATGGATTAAAAAACAGGATCCTTCTATATGCTGTCTACAGGAAACACATCTTAGACCCAAAGATAAACATAGGTTGAAAGTGAAAGGTTGGGAAAAGATATTTCATGCAAATAACAACCAGAAAAGAGCAGGAGTGGCTATACTAATATCCAACAAATTAGACTTCAAATGTAAAACAGTTAAAAGAGACAAAGAAGGACACTATATACTAATAAAAGGAACAATTAAACAAGAAGACATAACAATCATAAATATTTACGCACCGAATCAGAATGCCCCAAAATACGTGAGGAATATACTGCAAACACTGAAAAGGGAAATAGACTCATATACCATAATAGTTGGAGACTTCAACTCACCACTCTCATCAAGGGACAGAACATCTAGACAGAGGATCAACAAAGAAATAGAGAATCTGAATATTACTATAAATGAACTAGACTTAATAGACATTTATAGGACATTACATCCCACAACAGCAGGAAACACCTTTTTCTCAAGTGCTCATGGATCATTCTCAAAGATAGACCATATGCTGGGTCACAAGGCAAGTCTTAACAAATTTAAAAAGATTGAAATCTTACACAACACTTTCTCGGACCATAAAGGAATGATGTTGGAAAACAATAATAGGCAGAGTGCCAGAAAATTCACAAATACGTGGAGGCTCAACAACACACTCCTAAACAACGACTGGGTCAAAGAAGAAATTGCAAGAGAAATTAGCAAATACCTCGAGGCGAATGAAAATGAAAACACAACATATCAAAACTTATGGGACGCAGCAAAGGCAGTGCTAAGAGGGAAATTTATTGCTCTAAATGCCTATATCAGAAAAGAAGAAAAGGCAAAAATTCAGGAATTAACTATCCATTTGGAAGAACTGAAGAAAAAACAGCAAGCTAACCCCAAAGCAAGCAAAAGGAAAGAAATAACAAAGATTAGAGCACAAATAAATGAAATTGAAAACATGAAAACAATAGAGAAAATCAATAAGGCCAGAAGTTGGTTCTATGAGAAAATCAATAAGATTGATGGGCCCTTAGCAAGATTGACAAAAAGAAGAAGAGAGAGGATGCAAATAAATAAGATCAGAAATGGAAGAGGAGACATAACTACTGACCTCACAGAAATAAAGGAGGTAATAACAGGATACTATGAACAACTTTACGCTAATAAATACAACAATTTAGAGGAAATGGACGGGTTCCTGGAAAGACATGAACAACCAACTTTGACTCAAGAAGACATAGATGACCTCAACAAACCAATCACAAGTAAAGAAATTGAATTAGTCATTCAAAAGCTTCCTAAAAAGAAAAGTCCAGGACCAGATGGCTTCACATGTGAATTCTACCAAACGTTCCAGAAAGAGTTAGTACCAATTCTCTTCAAACTCTTCAAAAAAATCGAAGTGGAGGGAAAACTACCTAACTCATTCTATGAAGCCAACATCACCCTCATACCAAAACCAGGCAAAGATATTACAAAAAAAGAAAACTACAGACCAATCTCTCTAATGAATATAGATGCAAAAATCCTCAATAAAATTCTAGCAAATCGTATCCAACAACACATTAAAAGAATTATACATCATGACCAAGTAGGATTCATCCCAGGTATGCAAGGATGGTTCAACATAAGAAAATCAATTAATGTAATACACCATATCAACAAATCAAAGCAGAAAAATCACATGATCATCTCAATTGATGCAGAGAAGGCATTCGACAAGATTCAACATCCTTTCCTGTTGAAAACACTTCAAAAGATAGGAATACAAGGGAACTTCCTTAAAATGATAGAGGGAATATATGAAAAACCCACAGCTAATATCATCCTCAATGGGGAAAAATTGAAAACTTTCCCCCTAAGATCAGGAACAAGACAAGGATGTCCACTATCACCACTATTATTCAACATTGTGTTGGAGGTTCTAGCCAGAGCAATTAGACAAGAAAAAGAAATACAAGGCATCAAAATTGGAAAGGAAGAAGTAAAACTATCACTGTTTGCAGACGATATGATACTATACGTCGAAAACCCGGAAAAATCCACAACAAAACTACTAGAGCTAATAAATGAGTACAGCAAAGTAGCAGGTCACAAGATCAACATTCAAAAATCTGTAGCATTTCTATACACTAGTAATGAACAAGCTGAGGGGGAAATCAAGAAACGAATCCCATTTACAATTGCAACTAAAAGAATAAAATACCTAGGAATAAATTTAACTAAAGAGACAAAAAACCTATATAAAGAAAACTACAAAAAACTGCTAAAAGAAATCACAGAAGACCTAAATAGATGGAAGGGCATACCGTGTTCATGGATTGGAAGACTAAATATAGTTAAGATGTCAATCCTACCTAAATTGATTTACAGATTCAATGCAATACCAATCAAAATCCCAACAACTTATTTTTCAGAAATAGAAAAACCAATAAGCAAATTTATCTGGAAGGGCAGGGTGCCCCGAATTGCTAAAAACATCTTGAGGAAAAAAAACGAAGCTGGAGGTCTTGCGCTGCCTGACTTTAAGGCATATTATGAAGCCACAGTGGTCAAAACAGCATGGTATTGGCATAAAGATAAATATATCGACCAATGGAATTGAATAGAGTGCTCAGATATAGACCCTCTCATCTATGGACATTTGATCTTTGATAAGGCAGTCAAGCCAACTCACCTGGGACAGAGCAGTCTCTTCAATAAATGGTGCCTAGAGAACTGGATATCCATATGTAAAAGAATGAAAGAAGACCCATCTCTCACACCCTATACAAAAGTTAACTCAAAATGGATCAAAGATCTAAACATTAGGTCTAAGACCATAAAACAGTTAGAGGAAAATGTTGGGAGATATCTTATGGATCTTACAACTGGAGGCGGTTTTATGGACCTTAAACCTAAAGCAAGAGCACTGAAGAAGGAAATAAATAAATGGGAACTCCTCAAAATTAAACACTTTTGTGCATCAAAGAACTTCATCAAGAAAGTAGAAAGACAGCCTTCACAATGGGAGACAATATTTGGAAATGACATATCAGATAAAGGTCTAGTATCCAGAATTTATAAAGAGATTGTTCATCTCAACAACAAAAAGACAGCCAACCCAATTACAAAATGGGAAAAAGACTTGAACAGACACCTCTCAGAAGAGGAAATACGGATGGCCAAGAGGCACATGAAGAGATGCTCAATGTCCCTGGCCATTAGAGAAATGCAAATCAAAACCACAATGAGATATCATCTCACACCCACCAGAATGGCCATTATCAACAAAACAGAAAATGACAAGTGCTGGAGAGGATGCGGAGAAAGAGGCACACTTATCCACTGTTGGTGGGAATGTCGAAGGGTGCAACCACTGTGGAAGGCAGTTTGGCGGTTCCTCAAAAAACTGAATATAGAATTGCCATACGACCCAGCAATACCATTGCTAGGTATCTACTCAAAGGACTTAAGGGCAAAGACACAAACGGACATTTGCACACCAATGTTTATAGCAGCATTACTTACAATTGCAAAGAGATGGAAACAGCCAAAATCTCCATCAACAGAAGAGTGGCTAAACAAACTGTGGTATATACATACGATGGAATATTATGCAGCTTTAAGACAAGATAAACTTATGAACCATGTAATAACATGGATGGACCTAGAGAATATTATGCTTAGTGAATCCAGCCAAAAACTAAAGGACAAATACTGTATGGTCCCACTGATGTGAACGGACATTCGAGAATAAACTTGAAATATGTCATTGGTAACAGAGTTCAGCAGGAGTTAGAAACAGGGTAAGACAATGGGTAATTGAAGCTGAAGGGATACAGACTGTGCAACAGGACTAGATACAAAAACTCAAAAATGGACAGCACAATAATACCTAATTGTAAAGTAATCATGTTAAAACACTGAATGAAGCTGCATCTGAGCTATAGGTTTTTGTTTTGTTTTGTTTTGTTTTGTTTTGATTTTACTATTATTACTTTTATTTTTTTCTCTATATTAACATTCTATATCTTTTTCGGTTATGTTGCTAGTTCTTCTAAACCAATGCAAATGTACTAAGAAATGATGATCATGCATCTATGTGATGATGTTAAGAATTAATGATTGCATGTGTAGAATGGTATGATCTCTAAATGTTGGGTTAATTTCTTTTTTTCCGTTAATTAAAAAAAAAAAAAGAGAAGGGATAATTGGAGATGAAGGGATACAGACTGTACAACGGGACTGGATATAAAAACTCAGAAATGGACAGCACAATACTACCCAATTGTAATGCAATTATGTTAAAACACTGAATGAAGCTGCATGTGAGGTATAGGTTTTTTGTTTTTGTTTTTTTTGTTTTTTTTCTTTCTATTATTGTTTTAATTCTTATTCTGTTGTCTTTTTATTTCTTTTTCTAAATTGATGCAAATGTACTAAGAAATGATGAATATGCAACTATGTGATGTTATTAAGAATTACTGATTGTACATGTAGATTGGAATGATTTCTAATTGTTTTGTTAATTATTTTTTTAATTAATAAAAAAAAAAAAAAAAGGATTCCAGTGATTAGATTAAACATCACTCATTGCAGGAGGCACTCCCCTTGACTGATTACAAATGTGGATGCAACCGATGTGATCATGATTTAGTTTTGTGCAATTTGTCCTCATAGCAACAGACAGGCCAGCACTTGCCCAACTAGGCAAACCGGTACCACCACTTGGCCAAGTTGACACATGAAACTGACCATGACAGTATGCATTATTAAAGGAAAGGCAGTGTGCTAAAGGAGATAAGTGTGATTTCTCTCATGTCTTGACTCTGGAGAGAAAAATGTGAAAAGTAAAGTGTTTACATTTGTGCTGGTTTGAAAGGATGTTTGTCCCCTAGAAAAACCACATTTTAATCTAAACCCATTTCATAAAGACAGAATAATCCCTATTCAATACCATTAGTTTGAAACTGTAATCAGATTATTTCCTGGAGATGTGATTTAATCAAGAGTGGTTGTTAAGCTGGATTAGGTGATGACATGTCTCCACCCATTTGGGGGGTCTTGTTAAGTTGTAGAGTCCTATAAAAGAGAAAACGTTTTGGAGAATGAAAGAGATTCAGAGAGAGCCAGAGAAGAATGACATAGCCATAAGAAGCAGAGTCCAACAGCCAGCGACCTTTGGAAATGAAGAAGGAAAATGCCTCCCAGGGTTCTTCATGAAACAGGAAGCCAGGAGAAGAAGCTAGCAGATGATGCCATGTTCGCCATGTGCCCTTCCAGATGAGAGAGAAACCCTGAACTTCATTGGCCTTCTTGAACCAAGGTGTCTCTCTGGATGCCTTTTATTGGACATTTTATGGACTTGTTTTAATTGGGACATTTTCTCAACCTTAGAACTGTAAACTAGCAACTTATTAAATTCCCCTTTTTGAAAACCATTCCATTTCTGGTATATTGCATTCCGGCAGCTAGCAAACTAGAACAGTATTGATGCAAACTAGAACAGTATTGATGCGACAGATGAACTTGAGAATCCATATCTCACACCCTATACAAAAATTAACTCAAAATCGATCAAAGACCTAAACATTAGAGCTAAGACCATAAAACTTTTAGAAGAAAATGTAGAGAAATATCTTATAAAACTTGTAGTAGGAGGCAGTTTTCTAGATCTTATACCCAAAGCACAAGCAGTGAAGAAATAAATAAATAAATGAGAACTCAAAATTAAACACTTTTGTGCATCTAAGAAAGTAAAATGACGGCCTACACAATGGGAGACAATATTTAGAAATGACATATTAGATAAGGGTATAGTATCCAGAATATATAAAGATATTGTTCAGCTCAACAAGAAAAAGACAACCCAATTACAAAATGGGCAAAAGACATGAACAGACACTTCTCAGAAGAGGAAACATAAATGGCTAAAAGCACATGAAAAGATGCTCAACTTCCCTGGCTGTTAGGGAAATGCAAATCATCTCACACCCACCAGAATGGCCATTATCAATAAAACAGAAAACAACAAGTGCTGGAGAGGATGTGGAGAAAGAGGCAAACTTATCCACTGTTGGTGGGAATGTAAAATGGTGCAGCTGCTGTGGAACACAGTTTGGCATTTCCTCAGGAAGCTAAGTATAAGATTGCCATATGATCCAGCAATACCATTGCTAGGTATCTAGTCAGAGGACATGAGGGCAAGGACACAAACAGACATATGCACACCAATGTTTATAGCAGTGTTATTTACAATTGCAAAGAGATGGAAACAGCCAAAATGTCCATCAACAGACGAGTGGCTAAACAAACTGTGGTATATACATACGATGGAATATTATGCAGCTTTAAGACAGGATAAACTTATGAAGCATGTAATAACATGGATGGACCTAGAGAACATTATGCTGAGTGAGTCTAGCCAAAAACTAAAGGACAAATACTGTATGGTCCCAATGATGTGAATCGACGTTCGAGAATAAACTTGGAATATGTCATTGGTAACAGAGTCCAGCAGGAGTTAGAAACAGGGTAAGATAATGGGTAATTGGAGCTGAAGGGATACAGACTGTGCAACAGGACTAGATACAAAAACTCAAAAATGGACAGCACAATAATACCTAATTGTAAAGTAATCATGTTAAAACACTGAATGAAGCTGCATCCGAGCTATAGGTTTTGTTTTGTTTTGTTTTTACTACTATTACTTTTATTTTTTTCTCTATATTATAAACATTCTATATCTTTTTTGGTTGTGTTGCTAGTTCTTCTAAACCGATGCAGATGTACTAAGAAACGATGATCATGCATCTATGTGATGATGTTAAGAATTACTGATTGCATATGTAGAATGGTATGATTTCTAAATGTTGGGTTAATTTCTTTTTTTCCGTTACTTAATAAAAAAAAAAAAGACTGAGATGGTATAATCTGGGAATGCCTAGAGTATACAATGATAGTGACTAAATGTACAAATTAAAAAATGTTTTTGCATGAGGAAGAACGAAGGAATGTCAGTATTGCAGGGTGTTGAAAATAGATTGTAATTCATAATTTAAAATTTCAACCTCTGTGTGAGACTAAAGCAAAAAATGTTTATTTGGTACAAAAAAAAAGAGATGAAGAACTTGAGAAAGATACCATGGATAATTGGTATGATGAAAAACTGTAAGTAGTAGTGAAGAAGCACGATGCAGTGGAAAAGAAAAACCAAAAACTCAAATAGTTGGCAAGCATTTCCTTGAAACTATTGAAAACAGGTGTGGCTGGTTTGGGGTGTGCTCTGAAGAGGGTCATAGTTGCATGTATTATCATGCAGTTCCTCCTGGATTTGTGTTGAAAAAAGATAAAAAGAAAGAAGAGAAAGAGAATGAAATTTCATTAGAAGATCTAACTGAAAGAGAGTGCTCTGCCCTAGGACCAAATGTCACCAAAATCCCTCTAGAATCTTTTCTTGCATGAAAGAAAAGGAAAAGATGGATAAACTTGAGCAAGATATGGAAAGAAGGAAAGCAGATTTCAAAGCTGGGAAAGCCTTCATGATCAGTGGTCATGAAGTGTTTGAATTCCGTCCTGAACTGGTTAATGATGATGAGAAAGCAGATGATACTTGTTACATCCAGGGATCAGGTGGTGATGAGGTTGATGTTTCTAGAAGTGTGAATGATATAGATTTAAGCCTGTACATCTTGAGAAATGTAGATGAGCCAGGGATTACCTTAGCTAGTCTTGAAAGATTCAGCGTATATATTTCAGAAAAAGATGAAAACAAATTAAATGAAGCTTTTGATGGTAAGGCTGAAAGTGGTGAAAGAAGGGATTTAGAGGAGGACAATGGAGAAGAGGGACAGGAAATTAGAGCTGTTGATGCTGTTCCTGTTGAAAATCTTTTTACTGGGGAAGATTTGGTTGAATTAGAAGAATTAAACACACTTGATTTAGAAAAATGAAACCAACTCAGCTCTACATGAGTTGAAATTGACTACATTAATTTTTTTTCCACCTAGAATTCTTCAACAGGATGTTTATTTCCCATGTTGATTCTTTGAGGGCTTATGCTTCTCCAAAAATGGAATATTTTCCCTATGTCATCTCTCATAGTAAGTTCGGAGTAATTCATGATAAATTGAAACATAATGGTCATTGCAGAAAATGATGCTGTAACTGTCCATTTAAGTGGGAAGTGTAACTGCTTTTCCTGTTTGCTTTTCATTGGGCATGTGTTATTGCAGGAACAGCATACATTTAAAGTACTCATCATTTATTGCAGTTTTTTTAATTGATAAAACCAAACAACATAGAAACTCGAACATTCTTAACATATGAACATTCCATGCTTGGTGTGTAATCAGTGGTTCACAATATCATCACATAGTTGTTAATGCAGTTCTCAATGAGTGGTTTAATTTCCTGTTGTATTTATATATTTAAGAAGACTACTAAAATAAGAGCATTATACTTCATAAAGGAAATTGCATATGCAGATTCAGTGTTATATACCTTTGGACAATTAGATGGACATTTAAAATAGAACTTCTTTTATCTGTCAGGATAAGCTGCAGTGCCCTGTGTTAAACTGTTTTAAACTTTTTCCTCTTCCTTTTTGACAATAAAGGTGTAAATAAAGACCATCATACATTAAAATCCAAAAAAAAAAATAAAGAATCCTATATAAAGAGGACTGAAGAGAGCACAGTTGTCCTCTGAAAGCAAGATATGGCTGATTTTCCAAAAGCAGCCCCTTATTATCTGGTGTTTTCAAGCACACATCACAGATTGCATAATCCTAAAGTCAGTTATCACCCCTTTTTGAAAAGGAAGATTCAATACAGGGGTTGGAGGTGGTTGTAAGAAAACTGCCTGAACTAGGAGGTCCTGCACTCACATGTACACCACGGGCCACATCAGGGGGAGAAATAATCCTGCATGGCACAGTCCTGAAGCCCTTCCAGCCCACTTGAGGCATGTGTAGGCTTAGGCAATTAATAATCTAACTCAGGCTCTGGATTTGACTGAAGGAATTGTCTCTCCTGCTGGTTTGGTGCCTAGATTACTCTTTGCAAATTGACAGAGTGTTAGTTTTTCATTTGCCCTTTATGGAGTTACTATCAGCTGCTGCACTGAAGGTTTATTCTTTTTAACTACTGTGGAAAGAGCTCATGTGATTCATGAGATTAACGATCTCGACAGATAAAGAGACGAGTTATTTCATTGCTTGTGCCTCTAACTGAGCTCTTGGCAACTTCTCAGTCCTTCCTCTCTATGTGGAATGAAAATCGTGGCTCCCAGCACCTTATATGGGGTGCCCTCTATGTGCCTGGCATGGGGGTTGGAGAAGAATAAAGTATTCTGGTCCTCAAAAACACTGTCTTAACACATTTTTGGTGTGTGACAGCCGATGGCCATGTGAGCGTAATATGGAGAGAGGTTTGCACGCAGAGCTGGGAGATTTTAGACAGGAATGGGCATCAGATATAGCCTATGTCCTGTGGGCCTCAAGACACCCTGCTTAAAGCCCACAGAAAGCAGCCTCACCTCACAAAGTTCCCTTCTACTCTTACCTCAAATGTTGCTTCCTCCAAGCTACCCTACCCACCCAGGGTACCCCTTCCCAGAATTCATCACCATCTGTAATTGTATTATCTATCTGATCGTAAGTTCATTCGCCATTATACCTCTAGTGCTCACACAGTCCTGGGCACACAGTAGATTCTCATTAACTATTTGTGAATGGCAAGAGGGTGCCTCAGAAATTGATTGTGACTATTTTGGTGGGGGAGCCATACAGCCGATGACATTAGCAGACCTCTATTCAATTAGTAACCCTGGAATTGGAAAAGGCCCTCAGAGGTCAGCTGTGTGTTCTCCATCCCATCCCCCCACCCAAGATGAAGATGTGGCCACTGAGAAAGTCACATCTTGTCAAGTGATGGGCTTTGCCAGGCTAAGGGTATGGAGGACTGAGAAGAAAGCCAATCAGTGTTGTAAAACTACCCTATTCCAGTGCATTTGGGCCTCAAAAAATCAGCTCTAACTACACTTTGAAGGAATGGAAATGGAGAAAGTAAGAGATTTGTCCAAGTTCACATATTTTGAAGTGGTGCCAGATCTATGCTGCTCCCTCGTGAAAGCAGGCAGAGGAAGGGAGTCCTCATTAGAGACTGCTGGGTGGGCCAATGTATTTGAATAGGATATCAAAATCTCATTTAGCCGATTTCACTGTCATCTGCAGGAGTATAATTATGGAATCCCCAAAGGGTTTTCTTTTATTCTTGTCTTTAAAGTTGACAGAGAACATTCTGTAGCCTCTTGTTGTATTTTGTAAGCTTTGGGTGAAAATGTGACTTTGAGTTCATAGACTTGTGGTGGTTGGGGGGAAGCGGGCACCATAGCGTTCCCTTGTGCTGGGTTAGCTTGGCACAGCTGGCTTACCCTCAAACATTCCTCTCCCTGGTAGCGGGAGCAGTTGTAGTGCTTGGGCCTTCAGGGTCCCAGGCTAAAAGGCCTGAGGATTTTGAGGATAAAATCAGTGTCCTCTTTGGCAGATGATCTAATAGTTTAAGGCTTGGGTTTCCCAGGATGAGCCTTGTCAGCACATGGTGGAAACAGGAGCTGGGCCTCTCAACAGTTTTGCAGTCTTGAACTCTGCTCATAGCTTTCCTTGGAACTCATAGGACTGATTGGAAGTACACAGCTCATTATTATCGAACCTAAGAGTGCACCCTCTCTGTTCTTGGCCCCAGGGCAGGTTCTGGAAGGTGGGCTCTGCCTCTTTCTGGCCGATTGACACTGGATGACTTCACCTCTTCAATCTTAGTCTCCTAAATGTAAAATGGGGACACTGATAGTACCCAAGCATAGGATTGTCATACGATGAAGTGAAGTGACACATATATAACTATCAACTCTGGCACTGCCTGGCAAAGGCAGAGATGCTCTATTATGATGCTGCTGCCACAGGTCACTCAGGCGTGGCGTCTGTTGCCAGGAGGCCAGCAGCCCAGCTGGAGAAGTGAGGCTGCCATGCACCAGGACTTATGACCTCTGTGAACCACACTGTGACCAAGAGACATGGGGACAGTATTTGCAAGGGCTCTTGTGGTTCCCAGGTGGACAGGCCATCAGGAATCCTTGGGCAGGAACTGGTCTCGCCTGTCTGCAAGTACAAGTGGCACAGGCTCTCACTCTTGGTGGTCCAGAGAGGATGGAAGGAGTCAGGCAAACCTCTGTGGCGAAAATGAGCTGAGTCTTGACAGGGGCCTAGGATGGGGGCAGGTAGGATGTCCCTGGGTGTGTATTCTTCAGTACTCATTTCTCTCATCTTTCCTTTATACCTGGTCCCCTCCCGCTTTCTAATATGTTTACCTTATAGCCTTCTATTAGTATCCTTGCTTTAGGTATACATATTTCTAATTTACGCAGACCATCTCGGGCTCTATCTTACTGTTTCTTTTTTCACTCAGGGCTCTGTTATTGAGGTCTGTTCAGGTTGCGCTGTATACACCTGGTCCCATGCTTGCTGCTGCCCGCACAGGGGTGCCCACCATCGTTATTCACATACTCCCCAATGGGCTGGCTTCTCCAGCTCCCCCCAACAACACTGTGATGACAAGCACCTGCCCTGTGACCTGGGGGAACACTTCTTTAGGGATAAAATTCAGGAGTAGAATTGCTGGGTCAGAAAGGATCTTTGTATTTAATTAAGTGCTGCTACCCCAGTAGTTCTTAGAAGGCCTACCCCAGTCTCTTTTCCACAGTAAGGGGTCCTGTCTGCCCACATCTGCACCCTGCTTGACATTTCAGGCTTTCTGGTGTTTGCCAGTCTGTCAGAGTAAGGAACAATCTTACTGTTCTCGTGGATTCCTCTGAGCCACTTAGAAGTGTGAGTGCTTCTACATGGCACTTATCCTTGGGCTGCTGCTTCTCTCTGAAATCTGCCTGTTCAAAGTCTTTGATTTTCTCCCCATGTCTCCCCCAAAGCCCACTTTCTTTCCAAGTAAGTAAGTAAGGCAGGCAGGGGACATGGTAGTGGTGCCCCATCGCATTAGAATAGGTAAAGGGCCCAGTTAGGGGGAAGGGCGGAGTGGCCTGGAGCTCAGGCCTGAGGGCTGTCATTCCCTGCTCTGTTAAGTATCAAGTCAACTTTGAGGCAGCCAGAACCTCACTGGAGTTCCTGGGAAGGGCAGAGGTGGGGTGCAGAGTCTGAGTCCATGATGTTGAGATCAGCCCTGGGCAAGAAGGGATAGGGGCTCCCTGTACCTCAGGGCTGAGGCAGCGTTGGATTGGAAAGAGAGTGGGCTTTGGGGTGATCCTGCTTGGTTCTGTTCTGACATAGGCCACTGATTTAATCCTAGGGCATTGTCTGTAAAGAGGTAATTTATCTGTGAAATGGGCCTACTGGCTCCCAGCCTCAGGAGGGTAAAGAGTGAAATGGAAGGCTTTATGTAAAGGGACCACTGTGTGGCATACTTGGGTCCCCAGCATGATGACCACCTACTAAAAATAGGTAGTGACAACTGGGCCTGTGCAGGGGGGCTGGCTGTGACCTGGTAAACCTGCACAGGGGGCCCAGCAGTTAGGAGGCTTAGAGGAGCCGTGTTCACTGCATTTTCTCCTTGCCCATCTCACCCTTCTTTCCCTACTCACTCCCTGGGATCCCCTAACTTCCCATTAACTTTGGACACTGTGTTCCACAGAAAGGAATTGCCCAGAAAAAGTAGCCTTAAAGTTATAGGAGCAAACATTCTCCAGAACCCCAGAAAGGCAGTTCAGGACTGCTTTCACCCATATGCTTGGCAGATGAATGGAAAACTGGTCTGACCCGTTTGAACAGTCCTTCCAGCCCTCCTGGTATTGTTAACTCTCTGGCTTTTAGACAGAGCCCACTCTCTCTGCTCTAATTCCCAATTATGCAGATGTATCTGCACAGAGATCACCGCAACCCAGCCCCAGACTCCTCTTAGCTGACTTTACAGCTAAGACTGTAAGCTGGATTCTCAGAGCCAAATGTTGAGGAAACTAGAGGAAAATGAGAAGCCCTGGCTTACTGAAAGGGGAGAGATGTGCAGCCAAGGGGAGGGTGTGTTAAGCCAGGTGAAGGGTGTTGAGTGGACAGTGAGGCAGAGCCCAATGACTGGAAGGACTGTGGCCCCAGCCCATCCCCAAGGAGTCTAGAGTCTAGAAAGGAGGTAGTTCTGCTTTCTCTTAAGGTTTGATGGCCAAACAGCCCAGGCTGAAAGTTGGCGGCTCCAAATTGATGACTGACTAAGGTACCTTCGAGCCAGAAAGCTAACTCTTAGGCACTACATGTGGAGGACAGAATGGTTCTGTATTTGCTTGCCCACTCTGAGTCCCCATTCTGTGGCCCAGTCTCAGGTGATCCACTCTTTACTTTAACCTTCCTCTCCTCTCCTCCAGCCTCCTGAACCCACCTACCCTCAGCACTGTTCCCTTCAGGCTGAAAGCCTGACCCTCACCATTTCTCACCTTTTGACCCTACCTCTTATCCTGCTCCACCTACATCTCTAATCATTTCCTTGCATTCCATGTTCCATTCCTGGCCGACTTCTTGAAATGCCCCAAGGTTACCATGCTGTCATGCCTCTTCCTTCTTGCCTGTGCTGTATGTTCTCTCCAGAGTTATTTCCCTCACCTCAAACTCCTTTTTAATTTGTCCAGCCTTCTATTTGTCCTTGAATATTCAGCTTGGTTGTCACCTTTGGGGTACCTTCTCTATCACCAACCCTTCCCCCACCTCCACCTCTTCTCTAAGTTCCCCAACACTGTATGACATAACTCTGAGCCTCTCCAGTAGGTCTCAGCCAGGTGAGATGGGTGGGGGCTGGGGTAGGGGTGGCAATCCCCTCTGCATTTGCACCCCAGAACATTTATGTTGGGCATTTGTCTTTGGTATTTGGTATATGAGGGGAGGTAGACTGAATTTCGAGGAAGAAGGAACATAGATAACTTCAGATCTAATTAACAAATGGGTATTTTTGTAAACCAGTCAATTGATAATAAGGTTTGGAAAAAGCTGGTTTATTTAAAATTCCTATATAAAGTTGTCTGCCATTCAGTCATCTCAAAACAAGCCAATGTTTTGATAAGTAAAAGAGAAGCTTTTTAAAAAAATTTAAGGCAATTTTATTGAGATACATGCACACACCATACAGTCTGTCTAAAGTATGCACCAGTGGCTCATAGTTTTATCACATAGTTGTGCATTCACCACCACAATCAATTTTAGAATATTTTCATTACTCCAAGGGAAAAGAGAAGAAAAACAAGAACATCCCATACCCCTTATCCCCCTCTATTATTGATCCCTAGTATTGGTGTACATTTGTTACTATTGATGAAATACTATTAAGATATCACTGTTAACTGTAGTCCATAGATTGCAATTGGTATGTTTTTTCCCATGTACCACTCTGTTATTAACTCCTTGTGATAGTTTCATATATTTGTTCTAGTTCATAGTATAACTTAGCAAAACCTAGATTGGACAGTGATAGTGATTAAATGTACAAATATTTAGAAAGTTTTTACATGAGGAAGAGCAAATGAATGTCAACATTGCAGGGTGTGGAAAATGGGATGGTATATGGAAAAAGTACAACCATTGCAAACTAAGGTCTATAATTAACAGTAACATTGTAATATGCTTCTATTAAATGTAACAAAGGCAATATACCAAAGCTAAATGTCATTAAGAGGTAGATATAAGGGAAGAGTATGGGATTCTTGGTGGTGGTGGTGTTTTTCCTTTTTATTTTATTTTATTTTTCTTCTTTCCTCCTCTTTCTTTGTGGAAGAAATGAAAATATCCTTATGTAGATTGTGGTGGTGAATGAATAGTTATGTAATTATACCAGGAACAATTGATTGTTTACTTAAGGTAGACTGCATCGTGTGTGAATAAAAATGTTTTAAGAATAAACAGAAAGATACAAGTGCTGAAGAAAATGTGGAGAGAGAGATGTACCTATTCACTGTTGGTAGGAAAAGTAGAGTGATGTAGCCCCTCTAGAGGGCAGCTTGGTAGCTCCACAGGAGGCTAAATACAGAATTGCCATATGATCCTGCAACCCCGTTATTAGGTGTATACTTGGAAGAACTGAAAGCAGGGACATGAATGAGCATTTGCACATTGGTGTTTATGGCAGCAGTAATCGTGATTTGCACTGGATGGAGGTGGCCTAAGAATTCATTGACTGATGAACAGAAGGATGAACTATGGCGTATACATACAATGGAATATTGAGTGACTGCAAGAAGGAATGAAGTTGTGAGGCATGCAACTAAGTGAATGAACCTTGAGGACAGTATGTTGAGTGTAATAAGCCAGAAGTGAAAAGACATATTATAATGCCTCACTAATATAGAATACCTATAATGTACAAACTCTGAGAATTTAATTTGAAAACGTAAGTGATCAGGGGAAGGCTTATTGTGAAGGTTCCTAGAATGTAAGCTCTTACAGCAGTCACATCTATTCCTGAGTTGTAATAGTTACTTCTAAATTCTAAGATGCTGAGCTCTTTGTGTATAACCTGGTCGTTCCTAGAACTTCAGGTATCCGTGTGACACCAGAGACTTAGATCCTGAGTTCTGCAGCTATGAGAGTCAGCATTATCCCATTCAGCAACTGTTTAAAAAGCTGGAAAAGTGACCAGACTTCAATAGAGATATGAATGAAGCTGATATGGTTAGGATAAATCAGAATAAAAGATAAAGGATGGTATTGACTGTATTTTTAACTTCACCTTCTACGTGCGACCAAAGGAAGAGATGTTTATTTGCTGCAGAATTTATTTTCTTTAGCACACTAATTTCACTTTTATGTTCAGTTAATTCAAACACCATAATATGGAGATGTGACTCTGCCCATTCAAGCTAGGTCTTGATTAAAAGAGGAAACGTTTTGGAGAAAGTTCAGAGTCAACAGAGATGCAAACATTTGGAGATGCTTGGAGTGCTCACAGAACAAACAGATACCTTAGCAGGGACGTTTGAGGATAGAGAGCCCAGCATATATTGCTATATGCTTCCCATGAAATGCTAAGCAAGCCAGAACCCAGAGTTGTGTCCCTGAGATGCTAAGTGAAGGCCCACAGACACTTAGAGAAGAAACCATTGGTATCAGAAGCTGGAAACAACAGAACCAGGAGCAAGGACCACCAGATGCCAGCCACATGCTTTCCCATGTAACAGACATTGGCCTTTCTCGAGTCGAGGTACCTTTCTATGGATGCCTTAGTTTGAACATTTGTGTGGCCTTAGAACTGTAGACTTGTAACTTAATAAATTCACTTTTTAAAAAACATTCCAACCTAGAGAACATTATGCTGAGTGAGTCTAGCCAAAAACTAAAGGACAAATACTGTATGGTCCCACTGATGTGAACCGACATTCGAGAATAAACTTGGAATATGTCATTGGTAACAGAGTCCAGCAGGAGTTAGAAACAGGGTAAGATAATGGGTAATTGGAGCTGAAGAGATACAGACTGTGCAACAGGACTAGATACAAAAACTCAAAAATGGACAGCACAATAATACCTAATTGTAAAGTAATCATGTTAAAACACTGAATGAAGCTGCATCTGAGCTATACGTTTTTGTTTTTTTGTTTTTTTTTACTATTATTATTACTTTTATTTTTTTTCTCTATATTAACATTCTATATCTTTTTCGGTTGTGTTTCTAGTTCTTCTAAACCGATGCAAATGTACTAAGAAACGATGATCATGCATCTATGTGATGATGTTAAGAATTACTGAATGCATATGTAGAATGGTATGATTTCTAAATGTTGGGTTAATTTCTTTTTTTCCGTTAATTAATTAAAAAAATAATTAAAAAATAGAAAGTTTTTATTTTCCTGTAATATTTGCTCTTATCATGGAAATTTAACTAATTAGACCTTCCTGAATAATAGCATAAAGTAAATGCTATTTCACTAAATACCCATGTAAAACTAATATTTTGAGAGTATTTGAGAATTAAAATGGAAAATAGTTGTACTTTAATGGGTCAACTCCTCCAGCTATTTAATGCCATTTAATAGTTGCATTAATTTGAAGGAAATTATTGTTTGATCAGGTACCTTTTAACATAAGCCCTTCCATCAAAACAATGAAAACAAAATGAAAATCTGAGCATTCTTACAGACTGCAATTCTAGCCTTTATTAATATTTTTACCCTAGAGATATGGCAAACATTTTGTGAAATGTTCCAAAACACATTTATATGTATTAAGTAGATAGCATTTATATTCCTTTGCAAATGAGTGACTGTGTTTGATTTGATGAATTTTATTTTTAAATAGGTATAAATTTAATTTGAAATAAATATAAATGAAATCAACTTACAAAATTAAAAAAAAAATTCCATTTTCTGGTATATTTACAAAACTAAAATGGATTATATCTAAAACAGGAGTCATATCTCCATCTAATCAAAAGGTCTTGTGATTACAAGGAACACCATAATTACACAGAACTACTCCCTAGAGAGATCTCGCTGGTTTGTACAGGTTAGTATCATGCCTTTATACATCCCAGAGTAATTTGGGCAGAAAATAAAAACATATTTGTAAAGTCCCCTTGAGGGACTGGGGGGAAATGAGGAAATAATGAACTTCCCCACCAGGGAATGCCTGATATTCTCACAAGCATTGAGAGCTACCAGTTTAATAGGCCAAACCCTCAATATTGAGTTTGCACTTAGGAAACTTGCTCCTGCAAAGGAGAAGCTAAGCCTACTTATAATTATGCTCAGAGTTGCCCCCAGAGAACCTCTTTTATTGTTCAAGTGTGGCCTGTATCTATAAGCCAACTCTGCAGGTGAGCTCATTGCCCTCCCTCCTACATGGGACATGTCTGCCAGGAATGAGCCTGGCCTTGGCATCGTGTGATGGAGGGAGAATGACTTCTTGACCAAAAGGGGGAAAAGAAATGAAGCAGTTTCAGTGGCCAAGAGATTTCAAATAGAGATGAGAGATCATTCTGGAAGTTATTCTTATATATTATATACATATTCTGTTCTAGTTTGCTAGCTGCCAGAATGCAACACACCAGAGACAGATTGGCTTTTAATAAAAGGGGATTTATTTTGTTAGTTCTTCAGAGGAAAGTCAGCTAACTTTCAACTGAGGTTCTTTCTTACATGGGAAGGCACAGGATGGTCTCTGCTGGCCTTCTCTCCAGGCCTCTGGGTTCTAACAACTTTCCCCAGGGTGACTTCTTTCTGCATCTCCAAAGGCCTGGGCTGAGCTGCGAGTGCTGAGATGAGGTGTGCTGAACTGCTTGGGCTATGCTGCATTGTACTCTCATTTAAGCACCAGCCAATTAAGTCAAACATCATTCATTGCAGCAGGCATGCCTCCTAGCGGACTGCAGATGTAATCAGCAACAGATGAGGTTCACGAACCATTGGCTCATGTCCGCAGCAACAAAACTAGGTGCTTTCACCTGGCCAAGTTGACAGCTGAATCTAACTACCACATATCCCTTTTGTTTTTAGTGTCTTAGAATAACTAGAAGCAAATGCCTGAAACTGTTTAAACTAATCTCAAGCCTTGATTCTTGAAGAAGATTGCATAACTATATATCTTATATGGTGTGACTATGTGATTGTGAAAACCTTGTCACCGAAACTTTTTCCAGTGTATATGGACAGATGAGTAAGAAAATAAAGACAAAAAATAAATAACGGGGTGGGATAAGGGGTATGGGATGTTCTGGGTGTTCTTTTTAATATTTATTCTTATTTTTATTTTTTATTTTTTGGAGTATTAAAGTTTAAAAATTGTGGTGATGAATGCACAAATAAAAGATACTGTGAACTACTGATTGTACACTTTGGATGATTATGTGATATGTGAATATTTCTAAATAAAATTACATAAGAAAAGAAGGGAGCTCACAAATCAATAACCTAACATCACACCGAAAGAAACTAGAACAAAAAGAGGAAACTCATCCCATTTAGTAAAAGAAAGGAAATAGTAAAGATTACAGTAGAGATAAGTAAAATAGAGAATCAAAAACCAACAGAGATACTCAACAAAGCCCAAAGTTGGTTTTTTGAAAAGACCAAAAATCAACAAACCTTTAGCTAGACTAACAAAAAGAGAGGTCACAAATACCCAAATTCAGGAATGAAAGTGGAGTCATCACTACAAACCTTACTGATACAATGGGATTATAAGAGGGTACTGTGAACAATTATATGCCAATGAATTAGAAAACCTAGATGAAATGGACAAATTTCTAGAAACATAAAATTACCTATTCTGATGCAAGAAAAAATAGAAAATCTCATCATACCTGTAACAGTTAAAGAGATTGAATCCATAATCAAAAACTTCCAACAAAGAAAAGTCCAGGACTAGAAGGTTTCACTGCTGAATTTTACTGAACATTTAAAGAGGATTTAACACCAATCCTCGTCAAACTCTTCCAGAAAAGAAAAGAGAAGGGATTACTTTTGAACTCATTCTATGAGTCCAGCATTACCCTGGCACCAAGCTAGATAAAGACAGCACAGGAAAAGAAAATTACAGGCCAAAGTGCTGTATGAATAGAGGCACAGAAATCCTCAACAAAATAACGGCAAACCTGATCTTAGCAGTATATTAAAGGTTTATATATTAAGACCAGTGGGATTTATTCCAGGGATATAATGATGGTTCAGCATAAGAAAATCAGTCAGTGCACTACACCACATTAATAGAATGAAGATGAAAAAGCCAAATGATTATCTCAATCGAATTTGTTTGTTATTGTTTTACAGAATCCAACATCCTTTCATGATAAAACACTCAGAAAACTAGCAATAAAAGGGAACTTTCTCAACATGATAAGGGCATCTATAAAATACAGTAAATATCATACTCGATGGTGAAAGACTGAAAGCATTTCCCCTAAGATCAGGAACAAGACAAGATTAGCCACTGTCACCACTCTTGTAGATATGCCAACCCCCAACCCCCAAATCTGAGTTTATCACTTGGTGAAGTCGGGCTTAACTGAGACACACTGAACAGGTTGAGGAGGAAAAAAAGGCTTATTTACCCAGCAGGAGGCAAGGAAAACTTCCCAAATCTGCATCCCTGTAGTGGTTTTTTCAGTTGGCTTCTATATATGCTAGAGACAAAAATAATCATCTTGGGTAATAGGTAACAGTGGTCTAGAGAATTTCATTAGTTCCGTATCACTTATTTACTGCTTCCTTTGTCCTCTGTGATACCTGGGCATGGTGCCTCAAGTCTGGGGCCATAGATGAAAACTTATTCATATCTGGGTGGTCTGGAATTGATGGATGGAAGCTTATTCATTTCTGGGAGCAGACTTTACTTATTGCTCCTCTGTGAGACTAAAAGTTTTAAGGTTACATTTAGAAGGTTACCACTACACTCATTCAGTATTGTTCTGGAAGTTCTGACCAGAGCAATCAGGCAAGAGAAAGATAAAAGCCATCCAGATTGGAAAGGAAAAAGTCAGATTTTTCCTATTCACAGTTGACATGATTCTATATATACAAAATCCCAAAGAATCCACAGGAAAGCACTAGAACTGATAAATGAATTCACCAAAGTTGCACGGTGGAAGATAAACATGCCAAAGTCAGTTTGATTTCTATATACAGCAGTGAACAACCCGAAAAGGAATTTAAGAAAACAATTCCATTTAAAACAGCATCTAAAATAATAAAATACCGAGGAATAAATTTTACCAGGGACTTTTGTTGCTCACTCTCTCTGAGCCCAACTCTGCAAGTGAAATCATTGCTCTCCCCCCTACTTGGGACATGACATCCAGGGGTGAAAGTCTTCCTGGCAACGTGGAAAATGACTCCCAGGGATGAACCTGGCCCTGGCACCATGGAATCAACAATTCCATCCTGACCAAAAGGGGGAAAAGAAGTGTAACTAGTAAAGTATCAGTGGCAGAGAGAGTTCAAATAAAGTCAAGAGGCTACCCTGGAGGTTGCTCTTATGCAAGCTTCAGTTAGACGTTGCTACCTATCATAACCTGCCAAACCCCAACGAGGACCATTCTAGCCTAAAGAACACCTAGGGCAATACATAAGATTCCACAAGGGTTCCATGCACTAGTTTAACTTTCTAGGAACTTACAATCTCCAGATGGGTCCCTGGACCAGATAAGTCCAGAAACCTAGAGGACCCAGCTTGTTCAGAACATCAGATAGTTCCATCTCCCTACCCCATATTATTGACAGCCCCTTCCAGCATGAAAAAGTTAGAATGGCCATAATCTAAACACCGCTAAAGAGAGGGATAGAAAGATCAAAGGTGATGATGGAGTTATACAGAGAGGATAGGGTTTAACAAATGAATATGATTGCTGAATCATTAAATTGATAACTTTTTTAGTTTCCAGTATCTTAGAGCAGCTAGAAGTAAAAACCTAAAATTGTGGAATTGTAACCCATGTCAAACTCTGAACTACAACTAATTGGGTGCTGTGCTTTGAAATTTATTGCTTTGTGGTATATATGTTATTTTCCACAAAAAAAAGAAAAAAAAAGTCGATTGTGGTGATAAAAAAAAAATTTTAAGCCTTCTAGCCTCCTATATTCTGGAGCAGCCAGAAGGAAAAATCTGAGAGGATGGCATCTGTCCTGTAAGTTATTTGTTGAAGAGTGCTTTGAAAACTATTGCTTTTTTATTTCTTTACTTTGTGTATGCATTATACTATTCAATAAAAAGTTAAAAAAAATTACCAAGGAGATGAAATACTTACACACTTAAAACTATAAAACATCACTGAAAGAAATTAAAGATCTATATAAATGTCTGTAGTTTTGGATTGGAAGAACTATTATTGTTAAGATGTCAGTATGGCCTAGAGTGATCTACAAATTCAGTGCAATCCCTCTCACAATTCTTGCAGCCTTTTTTTGCAGAAATGGAAAAGCCAATCCTCAAATTCATCTGAAATTGCAACAGGTCTTTAATAGCCAAAACAGTCTTTGTAAGGAAGAACAAAGTTGATGAACTCATCGTGTCCAAGTACAAAACTTACTACAAAACTGCAGTAATTAAAATAGTATGAAACACACAAATAAACCAGTGGGCTAGAATTGAGAGTCTAGAGTTAATAATACACCCTTGTTGATTTTCAGCAAGGGTAGCAAATCCATTCAGTGGAGAAAGAATAGCCTGTTTAACAAATGGTGCTGGGACAAAATGGAAATCCACATGCAAAAGAATGAATGTGGAACCCCTACCTCTTACCACATATAAAAATTAATTCAAAATGGATCAACAACCTAATTATAAGAACTAATACTACATAAAATTTTTACCAAGAAACATAGAGAAATATCTTCTAGACCTTGTAGTAGGCAATGGAATTTTCGATTTTATGTCAAAAGCATATGGAACAAAATAGGAAGAATAGATAAAATGGGTTTCATCAAAATTTTAAACTTTCATGCATCTAAGAACATTATCAAGAAAATGAAAAGACAACCAGCAGAACAGCAGATGTGGAAATTATGTATCTGAAAAGGGTTTTATATCCAGAATATATTTTAAAAAACACTACAACTCAACAATAGCAAAAAAAAATTCACTTTAAAAATTGACCAAGCCTCTCTCTCTCTAAGGCAACATGGCAAGTGAACTCACTGCCCTCCTGTGCTACATGATTCTCGGGGGTGTAAACCTCCCTGGTAATGTGGGACAGAAATCCTGGGATGAGCTGGGACTCGGCATCAAGGGATTGAGAAAACTTTCTTGACCAAAACGGGAAAGAGAAAAATGAGACAAAATAAAGTGTCAGTGGCTGAGAGATTTCAGAGTCGAGAGGTTATCCTGGAGGTTATTCTTACGCATTATTTAGATATCCTGTTTTTAGGTTTTGGTGGGTTAGAGTGGCTAGAAGGAAGTACCTAAAACTGTAGAGTTGTGTTCCAGTAGACATGTTTCTTGAAGATCATTGTATATAGCTTTTGCAGTGTGACTGTATGATTGTAGAACCTTGTGTCTGATGTTCCTTTTGTCTATGATATGGACAGATGATAAAAAATATGGATAAAAAATAAATAATAGGGGCACAAAGGTTAAAATAAATTGTGTAGATTGAAATACTAGTGGTCAGTGAGAGGGAGGGGTAAGGGGTATGACGTATGAATTTTTTCTTTTTTATTTCTTTTGCTGGAGAGATGCAGATGTTAAAAAAAAATCATGGTGATGAATATGCAACTATGTGAAGATGTTGTGAGCCATTGATTGTACACCATATATAGAATGTATATCAAGAATGTTTGTTGTGGACTTCCGGAGAAGATGGCGGCTTAGTAAGACGCGCGGGTCTTAGTTCCTCCTCCAGAAAAGCAACTAAAGAAACAGAAACAATACGAAACAGCTCCCGGAGTCACGACAGAGACCAAAAAAGACAGCGTACCCCATTCTGGAACGGCTGAACGGGTAGGGAGAATCCACTGCTGTGAGATACCCGAGGGGTGCACGTTTTCCCGGCTGGGGTGGCTGGCGTCTGGGGTCCCCTCCACGCACGTGGCTCCCCGGTCTGACTGGGAACATTGGATAGCGGGGCCCTCCCATCACGCTTGGCGTCTCGGGCCAGCTGGGCAATTTGGACCGGCACTCCCCCAAGCCACGGCCAGCGACCCCCGCCTCCACGCGCGGTTTCCCTGGCCGACTGCCCCGCAGACAAACGACCACCACGAGCGCCACCTACTGGGCAGGAAAAGAAAAACAGAGCCCAGAGATTCCACAGAAAAACCTTTCAACCAGCTGGGTCCCACACCCAGGGAGATCTGATCAAATGCCCAGACACCAGCAGAAAATAATGGATGACGCTCGGAAAATTGAAGATATGGCCCAATCAAAGGAACAAACCAATAGTTCAAATGAGATACAGGAGCTGAGACAACTAATGCTGAATATACGAACAGAAATGGAAAAACTCTTCAAAAACCAAATCAATAAATTGAGGGAGGACATGAAGAAGATATGGGCTGAACAAAAAGAAGAAATAGAAAATCTGAAAAAACAAATCACAGAACTTGTGGGAGTGAAGGACAAAGAAGAAAAAATGGAAAAAACAATGGATACCTACAATGGTAGATCTAAAGAGACAGAAGCTACAATTAGTGAACTGGAGGATGGAACAACTGAATTCCAAAAAGAAACAGAAACTATAGGGAAAAGAATGGAAAAACTTGAGCAGGGAATCAGGGAACTGAATGACAATATGAAGCGCACAAATATACGTGTTGTGGGTGTCCCAGAAGGAGAAGAGAAGGGAAAAGGAGGAGAAAAACTAATGGAAGAAATTATCACTGAAAATTTCCCAACTCTTATGAAAGACCTAAATATACAGATCCAAGAAGTGCAGCGCACCCCAAAGAGAATAGACCCAAATAGGCGTTCTCCAAGACATTTACTAGTTAGAATGTCAGAGGTCAAAGAGAAAGAGAGGATCTTGAAAGCAGCAAGAGAAAAACAATCTGTCACATACAAGGGAAACCCAATAAGACTATGTGTAGATTTCTCAGCAGAAACCATGGAAGCTAGAAGACAGTGGGATGATATATTTAAATCACTAAAAGAGAAAAACTGCCAACCAAGACTCCTATATCCAGCAAAATTGTCCTTCAAAAATGAAGGAGAAATTAAAACATTTATAGACAAAAAGTCACTGAGAGAATTTGTGACCAAGAGACCAGCTCTGCAAGAAATACTAAAGGGAGCACTAGAGTCAGATACGAAAAGACAGAAGAGAGAGGTATGGAGTAAAGTGTAGAAAGAAGGAAAATCAGATATGATATATATAATACAAAAGCCAAAATGGTAGAGGAAAATATTATCCAAACAGTAATAACACTAAAAGTTAATGGACTGAATTTCCCAATCAAAAGACATAGAATGGCAGAATGGATTACGACCCAGCAATACCACTGCTAGGTATCTACTCAAAGGACTTAAGGGCAAAGACACAGACGGACATTTGCACACCAGTGTTTATAGCAGCATTATCTACAACTTCAAAGAGATGGAAACAGCCAAAATGCCCATCAACAGACGAGTGGCTAAACAAACTGTGGCGTATACCTACGATGGAATATTATGCAGCTTTAAGACAGACTAAACTTATGAAGCATGTAATAACATGGATGGACCTAGAGAACATTATGCTGAGTGAGTCTAGCCAAAAACTAAAGGACAAATACTGTATGGTCCCACTAATGTGAACCGACATTCGAGAATCAGCTTGGACTATATCATTGGTAACAGAGACCAGCAGGAGTTAGAAACAGGGTAAGATAATGGGTAATTGGAGCTGAAGGGATACAGACTGTGCAACAGGACTAGATACAAAAACTCAAAAATGGACAGCACAATAATACCTAAGTGTAATGTAACTAGGTTGGAACACTGAATGAAGCTGCACCTGAAATATGGTTTTTTGTTTGTTTGTTTGTGTGTTTGTATCTTTTGTTTTTGTTTTTTTCTTTTTCCTTTATATATATATATATATTATTAGTATTATTATTTTAATTCTCTTCTCTATATTAACATTCTATATCTTTTTCTGCTGTTTTGCTAGTTCTTTTCCTAAATCGATGCAAATGTACTAAGAAATGATGATCATACATCTATGTGATGATACTAAGAATTACTGAGTGCATGTGTAGAATGGAATGATTTCTAAATGTTGTGTTAATCTCTTTTCTTTTTTTTTTGATTAATAAAAAAATTAAAAAAAAAAAAAAAAAAAAAAAAAGAATGTTTGTTGTTTACAATAAAAATATTTAAAAAAGTAAAATTTAAAAATTGACCAAGAATTTAAATAGACATAGCTCCCCAAAAAAGATATTCAAATGGCCAATATGTATATGAAAACATGTTCAACACCATTATTCACTAATGAAATGCAAATTAAAGCTACACTGATATACCATTTCACCCCCACTAGGATGACTGTTATTTAAAAAACTGAAAATAAGTGTTGACAAGGATTCAGAGAAATAGGAGCACTTATACATTGTGAGTGGGGATGTAAAATGATACAGCCACTGTGGGAAATAGTTTGGCAGTTCCTCAGATAGTTAACCATAGGATTACTATACAACCCAATAGTTCCACTGTTAGGTATATACCAAAAGGGAATTGAAAGTAGGACCTCAGACAAATATTTTTTGCAGCATTATTCACAATAGCCACATAAGGGAGGCTCATGTGTACATCAGTAAATGTATGTTTAAACAAAATTTAGTGTATCCATAGAGTAGAACGTTATTCAGCCAAAAAAAGAACTGAAGTGCTGGTACATGGATGAATCTGGAAGGTACCATATTGAGTGAAATAAGCGTTGCATAGAAGGACAGATATTTCGCCTCTTAGATGAAATACTTGGAGTAAGCAAGTTCTTAGATGCAGAAAGCAGATTAGTAGTGACCTGATATGAGAGATGGTGGGAAGATGGGGACTTTTTACTGTGTGCATGTGAGATTTAGTTTGGGTTGGTGAAAATAGTCTGGAAATACATAGTGGTGAAAGTTGCCCACTATATAGTGTACTTACTGTCAAAGAATTGTACACTTAAATGGTTAAAATTATATTTATGTATATTTTACACATAATTGAAGTTAAGTATTTTACACAGTTAAAGAATTAAACAATAAAATAAACAAGAGCTATTGTATGTGCTGATAGATTATACCAACATGTAACTTGTTAAGAAATACCTTTTCTTTTTCCTAACTCTTTCTTCAAGTGGTTTTAAAATCAGAAAGGTAGGCAGGCTTCTGTAGAACCAAAGAACATATTTTGATGTCAATAACTAATTTGAATACTAACAGTGAGATGAAATCTCCAGCTCTGTATCATTTTTCATGGTGATTGTCAAAGTTTAATTAGGACTGTGATTATCCTAGCTCCATTCGTCTTCAGCTCAGCAACAGTGAGTTGTTTTATTAGTTATTTTTTTCATCCTCCTATAATTTTCAAAATGACAAGAAGGCCCTATTTTAATGGAAGCCAGCATGTGATATCACTTTCAACCAGTTGTGAATATGCTTGCTTTTGTCTGCCTAAAAGGGCCTGCAGAAGTTTACAGTTGAAAGCTCAGGTTCAGCTGCTGAACTTAGGTGAGCTACTGACTTGATTTCTCATAGAGGAGTAAAAACAGCTGGGTCATGCCTGGGCTGAGGGGATCTGTAGAGGGAGCAGTGATAGTCTGAAAGCTGTTGCCATCCTCCAGCAAACATGTAAGAAATCACCCACCCAATGCCTCTGTCTCTGGAGAAGGCTGCCCAGGCTAATTAACCTCCAAGGTCCTGACTGTTTGTCAGGATTCTGGTTTTAGTAGGAGGGGGTCCTCTCAGCCTGCCTGGAGCTCTGCACTTTGGGAGAGCCCTACCTGGAGAGGCCCCAGACATCCATGTCCCCAATTGCCTATCTCCATGCAGAGCTCCACATGTTCTGTTCCTTTGCAAGGGCTTCCCACCATCAGCCTTCGGAAGACTACCCCTTGCCCTCTTCCTCTGGCTACTTCACTTCAGG
Source organism: Tamandua tetradactyla (assembly GCF_023851605.1). Taxonomy (NCBI): domain Eukaryota; kingdom Metazoa; phylum Chordata; class Mammalia; order Pilosa; family Myrmecophagidae; genus Tamandua; species Tamandua tetradactyla. The sequence goes on along the minus strand of NC_135333.1, from coordinate 36,480,426 downwards.
AGAGTAGGAAATAACAGCTGATTTCAACTCTTGATAATTCAGTTAGGCTGTAGCTCTCTTTGTCCCTTCACTGCTGAGTCCATCTTCTTCTCCTGGAAGTTCCAGGAGAAAAAGTACCAAGAGTGCTTAGCCAAGCTGTTCTAGTTTGCTTGCAGCCGGAATGCAATATACCAGAAAAGGAATGGCTTTTAAAAAGGGGAATTTAATAAGTTGCTAGTTTACAGTTCTAAGGCTGAGAAAATGTCCCAATTTTAAAAAGTCTATAAAAATGTCCAATCAAAGGCATCCAGGGAAGTTTGGTCAGGGCCAAAATGGCGGCTTAGCAATGTGCACATTTTAGTGCGTCCTCCAGCACAACTACTAAATAACCAGAAACAGTACAGAACAGCTCCTGGGGCTATGTTAGTGACTGGACACACAGCGTACTTCAGTATGGACCAGCTGGACTGGCTGTGAGCACCACCAGAACCATGAAGTCCCCAAGCCGTGGCGGCTGGTGCCCCTCCCCACAGGTTGCTTCCCAGAGGGGAAAGGAAAGAGACTTTACCAGCAGCAGGGGCTGAGCCCAACCAAATGCCAATTGTGGAATTAATTAACAAATTTTGACTACCAAAAATAGGCCCCCAGCTCAGGTGAACCTGGTCAAAGTGGAGGTCGATCATTTTTGCCCCAGCACCAAGGGGGCAGGGCTGATGGAAAAAGAAAAAAAAAAAAGAAACAGAGGTTTTTGTGGCTGTGTTTCTACAAAGGCTTGACTGCCTTTGGGTACAGCGGCAGGACTTCTCAGGCTGCAACTGCCCCAAGCATAGGCAGAAACAAGCTTGTTTGAGAGCTTCTCTACAGCCTGTGCCTTCCCCAGGGGAGGGGTGAAATCCAACTCAGGTGGAATCCCTCCCTTAAGGAATTCAGACCCCTGGGCTTTGTAATTTGAAGCCATTAAAACCAGCCTACAACCTCTTTTCTGTCTCCACCTCACCCCCAGCAGGGAGAGTCTGCCAAAGTTAAAGGTACTGCATCATCTTATGCTGGTGGGACCTGCAAGCAGACAAGTGCCGCATACTGGGCAGAATAAGAAAAACAGAGTCCAGAGACTTCACAGGAAAGTCTTTCAACCTGCTGGGTCTCACCCTCAGGGAAAACCGACGCAGGTGACTCTTTCCTCCTGATAGGAGGCCAGTTTGGTGTGGGAAAATCCAGCTGGGGTCTATAATACCTACATAGACTCTTCTAAGGGGTGTGTGTGTGTGTGGGGAGGCACCATGCAAGCAGGGCAAGAAACAAGAAACCAAAAACTGAAAAATTCTCCTCTGTTAAACAAAACCTGAGCTAGAGATCCAGAAAAAACTGAACTAAATGTCAAAGAACAGATAGACAACAAATTCATCCAGCAAGAAAACTCTAGATAAGAGAAGTGAAAGCAATCTCCAGAATAAACTAATTAAGGTAATTAAATGCCTAGATGCCAGCAAAAAATAGCAAATCATGCTTGGAAAATTGAAGATATGGCCCAGTCAAAGAAACAAATCAACAATTCAAATGAGATAAAGGAGCTGAAACAATTAATTCAGAATATACAAACAGACATGGAAGACCTTATCAAAAATCAAATCAATGAATTGAGGGAGGATATAAAGAAGGCAAGGAATGAACAAAATAAGAAATTGAAACTCTGAAAACACAAATCACAGAACTTATGGAAATGAAAGGCACGGTAGAAGAGATGAAAAAAACAATGGAAACCTACAATGGTAGATTTTGAGAGGCAGAAGATAGTATTAGTGAACTGGAGGACGGAACATCTGAAGTCCGACCAGAAAAAGAAAATATAGGGGGAAAAATGGAAAAATATGAGCAGTGACTCAGGGAATTGAATGACAATATGAAGCGCACAAATATATGTCTTGTGGGTGTCCCAGAAGAAGAGGAGAAGGAAAAAGGAGGAGAAAAACTAATGGAGGAAATTATCACTGAAAATTTCCCAACTCTTATGAAAGACTTAAAATTACAGATGCAAGAAGTGCAGCATACCCCAAAGAGAATAGATCCAAATAGACGTACTCCAAGACACTTACTAATCAGAATGTCAGATGTCAAAGAGAAAGAGAGAATCTTCAAAGCAGCAAGAGAAAAACAATCCGTCACATACAAGGGAAGCGCAATATGACTATGCATAGATTTCTCAGCAGAAACCATGGAGGGGAGAAGATAGTGGGATGATATATTTAAATTACTAAAAGAAAAAACTGCCAACCAAGAATTCCATTCCAGCAAAATTGTCCTTCAAAAATGAGGGAGAAATTAAAACATTTTCAGACAAAAAATTACTGAATTTGTGACCAAGAGACCAGCTCTGCAAGAAATACTAAAGGGAGCAATAGCCACAGACAGGAAAAGACAGGACAGAGAGGTGTGGAGAAGAGTAAAGAAATGAAGACTATGAGTAAAGGTAAAAAGAAAAATTAGATATGACATATAAAATCCAAAAGGCAAAATGGTAGAAGAAAGTACTACCTGTACAGTAATAACACTAAATGTTAATGGATTAAACTCCACAATCAAAAGACATAGACTGGCAGAATGGATTAAAAAACAGGACCCATGTATATGCTATCTATAGGAACCACATCTTATAAGCAAAGATGAACGTAGATTGAAAGTGAAAGGTTGGGGAAAGATATTTCATGCAAATAACAATCAGAAAAGAGCAGGATTAGCTATACTAATAACCAACAAATTAGACTTCAAATGTAAAACAGTTAAAAGAGACAAAGAAGGATACTATGTACTAATAAAAGGAACAATTCTTCACGAAGGTATAGCAATCATAAATATTTATGCACTGAACCAGAATGCTCCAAAATACATGTGGCAAACACTGAAAAGAGAAATAGACACATCTACCATAATAGTTGGAGATGTCAATTCCCCACTCTCAGCAATGGACAGATCATCTAGACAGAGGATCAATAAAGAAACAGAATTTGAATAATACAATAAATGAGCTAGACGTAACAGACATTTATTGAACATTACACCCCACAACAGCAGGATACACCTTTTTCTCAAGTGCTCATGGATCATTCTCAAAGATAGACCATATGCTGGGTCACAAAGCAAGTCTCAGCAAATTTAAAAAGATTGAAATCATACACAACACTTTCTCAGATCATAAAGAAATGAAGTTGGAAATCAATAATAGGCAGAGCACCAGAAAATTCACAAATACGTGGAGGCTCAACAACACACTCTTAAACAACCAGTGGGTCAAAGAAGAAATTACAAGAGAAATCAGTAAATATCTCGAGGCAAATGAAAATGAAAACACAACATATCAAAACTTATGGGATGCAGCAAAGGCAGTGCTAAGACGGAAATTTATTGCCCTAAAGAAGAAAGGGCAAAAATCGAGGAATTAACTGTCCACTTGGAAGAAGTAGAGAAAGAACTGCAAACTAACCCCAAAGCAAGCAAAAGGAAAGAAATAACAAAGATTAGAGCAGAAATGAAATTGAGAACATGCAAACAATAGAGAAAATCAATAAAACCAGAAGCTGGTTCTGTGAGAAAATCAATAAGATTGATGGACCCTTAGCAAGAATGACAAAAAGAAGAGAGAGGATGCAAATAAATAAGATCAGAAATGGAAGAGGAGAGCTAACCACTGACCCCACAGAAATGAAGGAAGCAATGATAGGATACTATGAACAACTTTATGCTAATAAATACAACAATGTAGATGAAATGGACAACTTTCTAGAAAGGCATGAACAACCAGCTTTGACTTGAGAAGAAATAGACGACCTCAACAAACCAATCACAAGTAAAGAAATTGAATCAGTCATTAAGAAGCTCCCCAAAAAGAAAAGTCCAGGACCAGATGGCTTCACAGGTGAATTCTACCAAACATTCCAGAAAGAATTAGTACCAGTCCTGCTCACACTCTTCAAAAAAAATTGAAGAGGGCAGAAAGCTACCTAAGTCATTCTATGAAGCCAACATCACCCTCATACCAAAGCCAGACAAAGATATTACAAAAAAAGAAAATTACAGACCAATCTCTCTTATGAATATAGATGCAGAAATTGTCAACAAAATTCTGGCAAATCTAATCCAGCAACACATTAAAAGAATTATACATCATGACCAAGTAGGATTTATCCCAGGTATGCAAGAACGGTTCAACATAAGAAAATCAATTAATGTAATAACATATCAACAAATCAAAGTAGAAAAACCACATGATCATCTCGATTGATGCAGAAAAGGCATTTGACAAAATTCAACATCCTTTCCTGTTGAAAACACTTCAAAGGATAGGAATAGAAGGGAACTTCCTTAAAATGATGAAGGGAATATATGAAAAACCCACCGCTAATATCATCCTCAATGGGGAAAAACTGAATCCTTCCCCCTAAGATCAGGAACAAGACAAGGATGTCCACTATCACCACTGTTATTCAACATTGTGTTGGAAGTTCTAGCCAGAGCAATTAAACAAGAAAAAGAAATACAAGACATCAAAATTGGAGAGGAAGAAGTAAAACTCTCACTGTTTGCAGATGATATAATACTATATGTCGAAAACCCTGAAAAATCCACAACAAAACTACTGGAGCTAATAAATGAGTACAGCAAAGTGGCAGTTTACAAGATCAACACTCAAAAATCTGTAATGTTTCTATACACTAGTAAAGAACAGTCTGAGGGGGAAATCAAGAAACAAATTCCATTTACACTGCAACCAAAAGAATAAAATATTTAGGAATAAATTTAACTAAAGAGACAAAAGACCTATACAAAGGAAACTACAAGAAATTGTTAAAAGAAATCACAGAAGACCTAAATAGATGGAAGGACATACCATGTTCATGGATTGGAAGACTAAATATAGTTAAGATGTCAGTTCTACCTAAATTGATTTACAGATTCAATGCAATACCAATTAAAATCCCAACAACTTACTTTTCAGAAATAGAAAAACCAATAAGCAAATTTATCTGGAAGGGCAGGGTGCCCCAAATAGCTAAAAGTATCCTGAGGGGAAAAAATGAAGTCAGAGGTCTCACACTACCTGACTTTAAGGCATCTTGTGAAGCTACAATGGTCAAAACAGCATGTTACTGGCATAAAGATAGATATATTGACCAATGGAATTCAATAGAGTATTCAGATATAGACCATTTCATCTATGGATAAGTGATCTTTGATAAGGCAGTCAAGCCAACTCACCTGGGACAGAACAGTCTCTTCAATAGATGGTACCTAGAAAACTGGATATCCATATGCAAAGGAATGAAAGAGAACCCATATCTCACACCCTATATAAAAATTAACTCAAAATGGATCAAAGACCTAAATATTAGGTCTAAGACCATAAAACTGTTAGAACAAAATGTAGGGAAATGTGTTATAAATCTTATACTTGGAGGTGGTTTCCTAGACCTTATACCCAAAGCAAGAGTACTAAAGAAAGAAAGAAAGAAAGGGAGAGGGGAGAGGGGAGAGGGGAAAGGGGAGAGGGAGAGGGAGAGGAAGGGAGGAAGGAAGGAAGGAATGGAAACTCCTCAATATTAAACACTTTTGCGCATCAAAGAACTTCATCAAGAAAATAAAAAGCCTACACAATGAGAGACAATATTTGGAAACGACATATCAGATAAAGGTCTATTATCCAGAATTTATAAAGAGATTGTTCAACTCAACAACAAAAAGACAGCCAACCCAATTACAAAATGGAGAAAAGACTTGAACAGACACTTCTCAGAAGAGGAAATACAAATGGCCAAAAGACACATGCAGAGATGCTCAACTCCCCTGGTCATTAGAGAAATGCTAATCAAAACCACAATGAGATATCTCACATCCACCAAAATGGCCATTATCAGTGAAACAGAAAATGACAAGTGCTGGAGAGGATGTGGAGAAAGAGGCACACTCATCCACTGTTGGTGCAAATGTCAAATGGTGCAACTGCTGTGGAAGGCAGTTTGGCGGTTCCTCAAAAAGCTGAGTATAGAATTGCCATATGACCTGGCAATACCATTGCTAGGTATTCTACTTTGCCAGCTGCCGGAATGCAACACACCAGAAATGGATTGGCTTTTAATAAAAGGGGATTTATTTTGTTAGTTCTTCAGAGGAAAGGCAGCTTTCATCTGAGGTTCTTACATGGGAAGGCTCAGGGTAATCTCTGCTGGCCTTCTCTCCAGTCCTCTGGGTTCCAACAGCTTTCCCTGGGGTGACTTCTTTCTGCATCTCCAAAGGCCTGGGCTGAGCTGCGAGTGCTGAGATGAGGTATGCTGAGCTGCTTGGGCTGTGCTACGTTGTGCTCTCTCATTTAAGCCCCAGCCAATTAAGTCAAATGTCATTCATTGCAGTAGACACGCCTCCTAGCGAACTGCAGATGTAATTAGCAACAGATGAGGTTCATGTACCATTGGCTCATGTCTGCAGCAACAAAACTAGGTGCCTTCACCTGGCCAAGTTGACAATTGAATCTAACTACCACACTAGGTCTCTACTCAAAGGACATAAGGGCAAGGACACAAACGTACATTTGCACACTAATGTTTATAGCAGCAGTATTGACAATTGCAAAGAGATGGAAACAGCCACAGTGTCCATCGGCAGACGAATAGCTAAACAAACTGTGGTATATACATACGAATGAATATTATGCAGCTGTATGACAGAATAAAGTTATAAAGTATGTAACAACATGGATGGACCTTGAGGACATCGTGCTGAGTGAGATTAGCCAAGAACAAAAGGACAAATACTGAATGGTCTCACTGATATGAACTGACGTTAGTGAATAAGCTTGGAATATTTCCTTGTTAACAGAGACCATTAAGAGATAGAAATAGGGTAAGATATTGGGTAATTGGAGCAGAAGGGATACAGATTGTGCAACAGGACTGAATATAAAAACTCAGAAACGGACAGCACAATACTGCCTAGCTGTAATACAATTATGTTAAAACACTGAATGAAGCTGAATGAGAATGATGGAGGAGGGCTGGGGGCATAAATGAAATCAGAAAGAAAGATGATAAAGATTGAGATGGTATAATCTAGGAATGCCTAGAGTGTATAATAATAGTGACTAAATGTACAAATTTTAAAAATGTTTTTGCATCAGGAAGAACAAAGAAATGTCATTACTGCAGGGTGCTGAAAATAGATGGTAATTAATACTTTAAAATTTCAGCTTACGTATGAGACTAAAGCAAAAAATGTTTATTTGGTACAAAATTTATATTTTGACTAGTGCATTTCCTAATATAACTTATGTAGATAGCTTGATTGAACACCAACAGTACTTGGAACCTTGGGTAGGACATGAGATTTTGTTGGTTTGTCCAGAGTGATGCCCCGATGAATCCCAGAATGATTTGATCAGTGAGTGGAAAAGTATTTGCAAAGTCCCCTTCAGGAAATAGTGAGAACGGGGAGAAATTCAACTTCCCCAAGTTGCATTCTTGATATTCTCACAAGCGGTGTGGACAACCAAAGCTATAGGCTGAGTCCCCAGTCTTGGGATTTATTCATATGAAACTTAACCCCACAAAGAATAGGTCAAGCCTACTTAAAATTAGGCCTAAGAGTCACCCCCAGCAGAACCTCTTTTATTGCTCAGATGTGGCCTCTCTCTCCAGCCAACACAACAAGCAAACTCACTGCCCTCCCCCATCTACGTGGGACATGACTCCCAGGGGTGTGGACCTTCCTGGCAACGTGGAACAGAAATCCTAGAATGAGCTGAGACTCAGCATCAAGGGATTGAGAAAACCTTCCCGACCAAAAGCGGGAAGAGTGAAATGAAACAAAGTATCGGTGGCTGAGAGATTCCAAACAGAGTCCAGAGGTTATCCTGGAGGTTATTCTTATGCATTAAGTAGATACCACCTTGTTATTCAAGATGTAATGGAGAGGCTGGAGGAAACTGCCTGAAAATGTAGAGCTGTGTTCCAGTAGCTATGTTTCTTGATGATGATTGAATAATGATATAGCTTTCACAATTTGACTGTGTGATTGCGAAAACCTTGTATCTGTGCTCCTTTTATCTACCTTGTCAACAGGCGAGTAGAACATGTGGAATAAAAATAAATAATAGGGGGAACAAATGTTAAAATAAATTTAGTTTGAAATGCTAGTGATCAATGAAAGGAGGGGTGAAGGGATGGTATGTATAAATTTTTTTCTGTTTTCGTTTTATTTCTTTTTCTGAATAGATGCAAATGTTCCAAGAAATGATTATGATGATGAATATGCAACTATGTGATGATATTGTGAATTACTGATTATATATGTAGAACGGAATGATCAAAATAGGAATGTTTGCATTTGCTTTATGGTTTTTGGCATTTAAAAAAAAAAAGGCATCCAGGGAAAGATAACATTGGTTCAAGAAGCCGATGAAGTTCAGAGTTTCTCTCTCAAGTGGAAGGGTACTTGGTGAACACAGTCGGAGTTTCTTATCTGGAAAGGCGCATGGTGAACACGGCATCATCTGCTAGTTTCCTCTCCTGGCTTCCTGTTTCATGAAGCTCCCTGGAAGGCATTTTCCTTCTTCATCTCCAAAGGTCACTGGCTGGTGGATTCTCTGCTTCTCTTGGCTATGTTATTCTGCTCTGCTCTCTGAATCTCTCTTTTCCTCGAAATATTTCCTCTTTTATAGGATTCCAGTAAACTAATCAAGACCCAAATAGGATGTGTGGAGACATGCCTCCACCTAATCCAGTTTAACAACCTCTCTTGAGTGAGTCACATCTCCAGGGAGATATCTAATTAAGGTTTCAAACATACAGTACTGAATAGGAATTACAAGAAACGGCTGCCTTTACAAAATGGGATTAGGATTAAAACATGGCTTTTCTAGGGTACATACATCCTTTCAAAAAAGCACACAAGCAAAAAGAGTTTTACAACAGGCAAAAGTGGAAGGAAAGGTATGAAAATATAATCAGTTGGTTTCTCGTTGCGTTTCCTCTGGGTACTCAGGTACCAGCTACATTTTATGTTTTCAAGTCAATGTTTCTGCGACATAATGAACTCTTTGATTTCATCCCAAATTGCTATTGATATTGCTGTCATTTTTTTATTATTTGTAATTTAGATGAGCTAATCTCTCCTTTTACTGTGGAAAAAAGTAGTTAAAACTCACTTTGGCTCCTGATGAGGCAAGTATGAGTCTGAGCTTTGCCGTCTATGCTGTCCCACTTGGAACCATTTGAAAACCTACCTTCAGCTCCAGCCCCCTACGCTGAGGCTGGATGAGCTTGGGAAAGTTCACAGCTTCTCTCAGCCTTTCTCTTCTGCAAAGTGGGACAGTGTGCTGGTTTGAAATGATATATGTACTCTAGAAAAGCCATGTGTTAATCCTAATCCCGTTTTGTAAAGGCAGCCGTTTCTTCTAATCCCTATTCAGTATTGTATGTTTGAAACTGTAATTAGATCATCTCCCTGGAGATGTGATTTAATCAAGAGTGGTTCTTAAGCTGGGTTACATAGAGGCGTGTCTCCACCCATTTGGGTGGGTCTTGATTAGTTTACTGGAATCCTATAAAAGTGGAACTATTTTGAGGAAAAGAGAGATTCAGAGAGCAGAGCAGAATAACATAGCCACAAGAAGCAGAGGCCACCAGCGAGCAAACTTTGGAGATGAAGAAGGAAAACGCCTCCCAGGGAGCTTCATGAACCAGGAAGCCAGGAGAGGAAGCTAGCAGATGACACTGTGTTTGCCACATGCCCTTCCAGATGAGAGAGAAACTGTGACTGTGTTTGCCATGTGCTCTTCCACATGAGAGAGAAACCCTGAACTTCATTGGCTTCTTGAACCAATGTGTCTTTTCCCTGGATACCTTTGATTGGGCATTTCTATAGACTTTTTTTAATTGGGACATTTTCTCAGCCTTAGACCTGTAAATTAGCAACTTATTAAATGCCCCTTTTTAAAAGCCATTCCGTTTCTGGTATATTGCATTCCAGCAGCCGACAAACTAGAATAGACAGTTACGCCTCCTTTTTCGTATGGTAGCAATTTTTGAAGGTATAAAATAGCTAGCATATAAAATAGCTAGTGTTCAGAAAATGGGAGCTAGTGTTCATGTTATAATTGGGAAGTAATAGTAATTCAGCAGGTGACGACAGCAAATCAGAAAGTACCTGAAAACACTACTTTATACCAGTGATTATCAAAAGGCCTTTAGCTAAGAGAGCCTGTGGTGTTAAATATAAGATCATTTTAATCTGAGTTACCTAAAATTATTTTCCTGTTTTTAAGAAAAACTCTGGTTAGGTATTATCTACTGTAGAAAAGCGCCCTGACCCCTCAGTCTGGGTGTGAGACTGACTCTCTGGGCTTCCTCTCCCCTGTGCTTCCCTTCCTCACAGCCTTTCCCTCAGCTCTATCTTCCTCCCTGACCTGAGGGCTCCACCCATTACCTGGCCCAGAGCTTTGTGCATAGGTGCACTTATGTAGAAGCTTCATTCATTGTTTTGTATGCTCCTGTTATTGGTAAATGCAGGGGGACTTGTGATGTGATAGCATATACATTTCCAACTGTGGGGAGGACTACATGGTCCCGAGCCTGCTTGGCCATGGGTGTGTAGCAGTAAGGTCAGGCCAGCTCCCTGAGCCCCATGCCTCCCTGTGTGCATCTCTCTCTCAGGTCGGGAACTACAAGCGGACCGTGAAGCGGATCGACGATGGGCACCGTCTGTGCAGTGACCTCATGAACTGCCTGCATGAGCGGGCACGCATCGAGAAGGCCTATGCACAGCAGCTCACTGAGTGGGCCCGGCGCTGGAGGCAGCTCGTGGAGAAGGGTAGGAAGGCCTCCCGCTGGCCAGGGGTTCAGGGCAAATTGCGGCACCTGTCCATGCCAGTTCCCTCTTGTGCTGCCTTGGGGTAGTGGGAGGTCTTCTCCCAAACAGGGAGAGTAACAGGGTATTGTTACCCAGCAGGCACAGTCTGTGAGAGCTGCCTGTCCCCTTTCCTTGGGGCATAAGAATACTCTTTGCAGATAGCATCTGAATTTCCTCTTCTAGCCCTTGTTGGCACTTGGACACACTTAGGCTTCCCAGTTTACTTCACAGCAACCCCTGAGGGGCCAAAATCTTGCATAGGTTCCAATCACAGAAAAGACCCTACTGCTCAGCACCTTGGTCTCTGATTCTGAATGCTGTTTATTTTTAAACTTGGCCATGCAGCAAGTCAGGTAAGACTGAATGATGACATCTGGCAGGTTTTCTAATTTTAAATTTTAAAGGGAATAACTCCAGGTGCTGTGTGGTGGAAGTTTTGACCCCTTCCTTCCAAACAAAAAGCCTCAGAAGGTTCTGAAACTTGGTTATGAACGTGATTGTGGATCTGGACCATGTTTTGAACATACGTCTCAGTCGTAAATGGGGACCTTAACTGTTTATGAGACTTCTCAGGGCAGAAGCAGATTAGCTGGCGTTTCTTAGCATACATTTGGGGTAGGCTTTTCTTCAGTGACAGGCTGACCAGAAGTCAGGCCATTCAGAGCCCCCAGTCTTGGGGTTTGTTCATATGAAACGTAACCCCGCAAAGGATAGGTCAAGTCTACTTAAAATTTAGGCCTAAGAGTCTCCCCCAGGAGAGCCTCTTTTGTTGTTCAGATGTGGCCCCTCTCTCTAGCCAACACAATGAGCAGTCTCACCACCCTACCCCTCTCTATTTGGGACGTGACTCCCAGGGGTGTGGACCTTCCTGGCAACGTGGGACAGAGATCTTGGAACGAACAGAGACTCAGCATCAAGGGATTGAGAAAAACCCTAGAATGAGCTGAGACTTAGCATCAAGGGATTGAGAAAACCTTCTCGACCAAAATGGGGAAGAGGGAAATGAGACAAAGTGTCAATGGCTGAGAGATTCCAAACAGAGTCCAGAGGTTATCCTGGAGGTTACTCTTATGCATCAAGTAGATATCATCTTATTATTGAAGATGTTGTGGAGAGGCTGGAGGGAACTGCCTGAAAATGTAGAGCTGTGTTCCAGTAGCCATGTTTCTTGAGGATGATTGAATAATGATTCAGCTGTCACAGTGTGACTGTGTGATTGTGAAAACCTTGTGTCTGATGCTCCTTTTATCTACCTTGTCAACAAAGGAGTAGAACATATGGAATAAAAATAAATAATAGGGGGAACAAATGCTAAAATATAGTTTAAATGCTAGTGATCAATGACAGCGAGGGGTAAGGGGTATGGTATGTATGACTTTTTTTTCTCTATTATCATTTTATTCCTTTTTCTGTTATCTTTTTATTTCTTTTTCTAAATCGATGCAAATGTTCTAAGAAATGATGAATATGTAACTAAGTGATGATATTGTGAATTACTGATTATGTATGTTGTTTTATTTTGTTTCTTTTTTTTAATTAATAAATTAAAAAAAAAACAAAATGCGTTGGGAGAAAAAAAAATGAAGTCAGGCCATTGGGCCAGGAGTCCCTGGAGGGCGGGCCCTCAGCTGACATCAGCTGTGCTCAACCAGCTACCTGTGTTTCCCCCTTGCTGCTGATAGGATGCAGCAGGCGAGCTATCTGTCAGTTGAGCCACATGAGAACTTAGCACAGGGCCTCGGTACAGAGCTGTTATCCAAAGAGGGGAGTGGGCAATGCCAGTGGGTAGAGTTAGCTCATGCCAGTAAGTGGTAGCTATTATCCATAGTCCCCTTTCAGTATCCAGCTGTCAGCATCATCCCTTCTCATTATTCAGAATTAGGGCTTTACAAAGCTCTCTTGGCACCATCACCATGTGAGTCCCCCTTGGCTTGGTACACAAGGTCAGGACAAGGATCATGTTCATTTTGTAGCATGAGAGATTAGAAGTTCAGAGGTTCAATTTCCTGGTTCACATTCTGCTGCCCTAAGCCTCAGAGTGTGTGAGCTTCCTTAGGCCTCCTTCCTGCCCCCTCCCCTCTCCCAAGTCCCGTGAGGACTAGCCCGGGAGCTTCTCATTTTATCCTCAGCTCTGTCATAGCATTCTCTCCGTACCTTGCCCCATCACACTCTACCCCACCCGTATCCCATCCCCCCCTTAACAAATAAGGCCAGATTAGTTTCCTTCCTGAGCCTTGTGGACTGAGATCAGTGAGGACGCAGTGAGGAAAGTCAGGCAGTCCACTCCCATCTGTGCCCAAGATGCTTCCTGTTTCCTTCTCTCCTTCCTCCCCAGGACAGTTCTCCCTTCTGCTGAGATAGTCTTCCATTCAGTAAGCAGTTCTCAGCTCCGCTCTGAGCCTAGCTCTTAGCTGGGCATGCAAGAGGTGAACAGAAGCCAGCTTCTGTGATTTAGTTGAGGTGCTGTGGGGCTGACAAGCACAAGGGATGAAGGGCACTGATGGGGTCCTAGGAACTGAGGTGGGTGGGTGGTTCAGCTCACTTCAGAAGGTCCGTCGTTGTTGGGCCAACCTTAAGCCAATTGAATTTTTTAAGATGCAGAAATCTGAGTTTTTAAGGAACTCAGTGACTTTTTAAAAGGCAGTGTGTATAATCCATCCCCACCCCTCACCCATGCCAATTTCCTTATTAAAAGAATGACGGAGAATTACAGATTGTATATGTAGAACGGAATGATCAAAATAGGAGTGTTTGCGTTTGTTACACATTTTTTGGTATTTAAAATTTAAAAAAAAGAATGACAGAGCAGTTTTAGCTTCTGTTCCTTTTTTCCCCCCCTTCATCCCGTGGAACTGAAAGAGGAACAGAACCCCTGAGGGAAAATATCAGAAACAACCAAAAGGAAACCTTGTCCTAGCCAAGCAGCTAAGCTGCTAGCTGACAGTCCCATTTTAGCAACCAAGGGAGGTTCACAGTGGAAATCCCTATCCCATGGGCTGGTCTCAGTCCAATCGGGGGGCCCAGTGCTGAGTAACCCACCAGCTTCTCCCCTGTGCCCAGGGCCTCAGTACGGGACCGTGGAGAAGGCCTGGGTGTCCGTCATGTCCGAAGCGGAGAGAGTGAGTGAACTGCACCTGGAGGTGAAGGCCTCGTTGATGAATGAGGACTTCGAGAAGATCAAGAATTGGCAGAAGGAGGCCTTTCACAAGCAGATGATGGGAGGCTTTAAGGAGACCAAAGAGGCTGAGGACGGCTTTCGGAAGGCACAGAAGCCATGGGCCAAGAAGCTCAAAGAGGTGCACCTCTCCTGCAGACTGCCTCCCTGCTCTTTCTCATTCCCTGGCAGCCTGGCCGTGCTGGGTCTCCCTCATTGACAGTGTTTTCTCCTTCCCTGCCTGGAATTCCTGCCAGCCTCTTGAGACAGAGGATGCTACAACTGGTAGAAAGGGGCTGCCCTGCAGGCCAGAAGCCCAGGTGGCTCCGTTTACTCGGGCTCAAGACACTGAGTGCTTTATGTGATTCTTTAAATTTAATGCTTGCAACTCTCTATTCTACTACATGTAAACTGAGGCTGAGAGCCACATACCAGGGCCAGAGCTCAAAGCCCATGTTCTTAACCACTATCAACATTACCCCAGTCATTGGGAATGGTCTACTACAGAGACTTAAAAATGCCATGGGGCTAGAGAGATTAATATAAAAATTTCCTTTCTCTAGCATTCATTTTTCTCTTAAAGTTTCAAATGATATGCTATTGCTTTTCTAAAAGTGACAGTAGCAACCATTGGTTAATAACCAATGATTAACAACCATTGAGCCTTGTCCATCCTTCATAGCTGGAGGCTATTACCTGCACAGCCCCCTAGGTGGCTTCTCCAGGCCTTGTCCTCACTACAGCACATGTTGGGCTCCCCCCTCTCCACCCCGTACCCTGGCTGGTCTACTCCTCAGCCTCCCTACCTTCTGGCATCCCACAGTAGTCCACCCTGCTCCACTTTAACCAGGATCTGCACTGTCTTCTTCCTTAGAATCACCCAGAATAAACTTCTGTCTTTGGTGTATAATGATAGGCTTTCCTTCTTTTCTCTCTTTCTTGACTTTTGCCACATCTCGTCTCTTCTTTCTTGTCCCTGGCCCCAGATGTTGCACACCTGAGAGATGTGTCCTCCATTTTAAACAAAACCATCTCCCCCTCACAAGCCGTTGCTATTCATCTTTCCTCTCTAGAATAAAACTGTGACTTTGGCTCAAGTAAGGATGCTTCTTTCAAGTAAATATACATACATATACATGCTTAGATGTGTGTGTAATAATTGTATATATATGTAAAGTAACCATTAAAAGTATGGAAATGTGCCCTCTAATCCTGCCTACCAATAAACCCTATCTCATGGAAAGCGTTTCCTTTGAAATTTTCTTTGTATTTCCTGTTCTAGCTGCCTGGAGTGCTCTTTTTGCAGATATCCATGTTTTGCTTCCTTCACATTTTTGTTTCATGTTGTCTTAGTGAAACTTTCTACAACTGTTCTATATAAAATTCTCTAGCCCACCCCACCTGAGATTCCTGGCTCTCTTCCCTGCTTTAGTTTCTTTCATAGCATTATCACTCATTTCCTTTATGATTGAGTTATTTGCTGTATTTGTCTCCCTCAGCTAGAATGTAAACTTCATGAAGGCACTGTTTCTTTCTCTTGTGTTGTATCCCTGCTGCCTAGAATACCGCATAACAGAAAGTAGGCATGCAGTCAGTGTTTGACAAATAAGTTCCTGTTATATCTACTTGTAACCATAGTGTACATACAGTTTGTTCCTGCGTTTTCCTCCTGTCTTGATAACATAAGCATTTTCAATGTTCTGTGTGTAACCTCTACAGAGGATTTTGAACTTGCAGCAATGTGACACCTGGAACTCAATCTCCTTATAGGTAGAAGCAGCGAAGAAAGCCTACCACACAGCGTGCAAAGAGGAGAAGCTTGCAACATCCCGAGAAACCAATAGTAAAGCTGACCCATCGCTCAATCCTGAACAGCTTAAGAAATTGCAAGACAAAGTAGAAAAATGCAAACAAGATGTTCTTAAGGCGAGTCAAGTCATTCATATTATATGTAACATTTACTTTTACATTTGAGAATAAATATTTCACTTTGTATGTCTGGCATATAAGTATTGTGTAAATACCTGATTGGAGGGGTGGTTAGATGGACAAATACCTTACCTTACCTTACCACAGCCCTGCTGTGCTCACTTCATGATTAGGGGCAGGAACCAACTGCCAGGAAAGCAGGGGGAAGGAAAGGAAAGGTGGAGGGGCAGCTTCCCTATGAGGACTGTTGTAGGCAAAGCAGAGGGAAACAAATTGTGCAGGAGTAACAGGTGAGAGTGCATGGTCAACAGGAGGGTACTGATGCATGGCCTAGCACTAGACAGAGTAAACAGCTGGAGTGCTGCTGGTGGGGAGCTGCCAAAGGACGGCTCTTGGACTTGGGGAGAGGTCAGTGAGGATCAGAACAGTTCAGATGGATGGCTTTGGTAGTGGAGGGAGCCGAGGTGCTAAGGTAGGGGTAGAGGGGAGGAGCTTATGCACTGTGACTTCAGGGCACACAGGACTAGGAGAGGGGCAGAAGCTGAGGGAATTTGGGTGTGGTGGGATGGTGGATTTCAGCCAAAAGGAGACTGTGAAAAGGCAGTGTATCATTCTGGTACCCTCCTGCTTCTTCTCTGGTGGATGGGAAATTTTCCATCTCCATGGAATACTGTGGTCAAATGAGAGGATTCTGTAAAAGCACTTTTTAAGCTGCGAAGTGCTCCACAAATGTAGCTAGCAATCTACCTGGAAGGTCCCAGAATCACAGGATTTAAAAACTAGACAAACTAGACACCATCTTCTTGTAATGTAAAAGGAAAGAAGGGGCTAAAGGTGGGGCGAGCATCTAGATCACTGTGTGCTGGATTACCTATCTCCCTCTCTTGCTCTCTGGTAAGCCAGAAGGTTGGAGGATGTTATTTTCAAGGCACCTTCCCTGCTCCAATGTTCTTGGATAAAGAGCTTCCTGATGTGGACTTGGAGACAGAGATGGAATGGAATGAAATGCTGGGCAGGGGGACGGGGTGGATGGGATGGAGAAAGGGGACTTAAAGTCAAAAGAGAAAGCAGGAGTCTTAAGTTGACAGGTTGTCACCTGCTAACCTTTTCAGGTCTCAGGTGAACTTCATAGCACCTTTGTGAACCAGGTGGTATCATCTGTGTTTTATGAATGAGGAAACTAAGATCCAGGGATACTAATCACGTACATCTTAGTAATGCCACAGCTGCGATGTTAAGTCTATATTCTTAGAGATAAGGGCTCAGTTAAACTTGGTTTGTTTTGTACCCATGTTTTAGGATATCGAGGTAACACACTTTAGTTAAAGTGAATTCTGTATGATTAAGAGTCTAGTCAGTAATCCATTCATAAAGGATTGGACATCAACTAGCTCGATGGGCTTGGGAACCTAGCAAGTAGCAGATTTCAACCCCTCACTCTTCTGGGGCCTGCCCAGCCTCTGGCACTTAGCTTGGGGCACCAGCACTAGCTTTTAACTTACCCACATCTGTCCTGGCCTGGGAGCAGAGTGCCTGGCAACCCTGGAAACTCTTTAAAAATCCAAGGCTTAAGACCAAACTAGCCCTTCTTTTCTGACATCCCTTCTCTCCCTCCATCCCCCCCAAAAAACTTTGTTCCATTCGAGATAGGGCCCCACACTCTCTACAGTGTCTTGCTTGCACTTTTTTGCTTCTGCCCTTCTCGCAACTTCAGCTGCTGCATTTGACTCCTCCTTCGAGGCCTGCTGGAAGTTTCTCCCCAGTGCAAGGTAGCTGTTCCTTCCTCGGGGCTCCTGCTGTGCCACTCCACCCCTCTCTAAAGACCCTGTGTGCATCCTACTGCAACCTGGAATCTCTGGTACTGAACTAGGGGCTGAGTGGAAATTAATCTTTGTCTTTTCTTCTAGACCAAAGAAAAGTATGAGAAGTCCCTGAAGGAGCTTGACCAGAGCACCCCCCAGTACATGGAGAACATGGAACAAGTGTTTGAGCAGTGCCAGCAGTTTGAGGAGAAGCGCCTGCGCTTCTTCCGGGAAGTTCTCCTAGAGGTTGAGAAGCACCTAGACCTATCAAATGTGGCCAGGTAAGTTTTCTTTTGGTTAAAAAATATTTCGTATGGAAATTTGTCTTTGAATAGAACTCAGTTGCTTCTCAGTCAGGCCTAGATGGCAGTGTTTTCAGAAAGTCTCCTCAGGTAGTAAATACTCCCGCTTTCCTCTGATCTTGGTACCCAGGAAGGGTCCCTCTGTAGAGCCTGCTCTACAGTCATGTAGTCAGTTGCTGCAGCTGCCCACACAGGCCTTTCAGGAACAGTGGATCATTGGCCTGAGTAGGACATCGTCTTGCCACACAGATAAGGCGAGTCACATTATGGCCAACTCTCTGTGGGTAGGAGAGGAGGGCCACCCCATTCTGGAACCACACGAGGACCAGCTCCAGTCAGGGCATGTTTGACGTCAACCTGAGACTGAATCTAGCATTTCCCGGGCTTGGATGTGCCCTGCTACCCCGTATGGTCTTACTCTGAGGCCCTTCAGGAAATTCTTTTCATCCAGAGCAGTTGGCTGTCAACTTATTCTTGGTTTCTCAGTGGTTCCAGACCCTCAGCAATTCATTTTCAGATAGTTTAGATGGATGCTAGGATATTTATTCTTCCCTTTCCTCAGTTTTGGTTGGTCCTGTGATGCCTTCATCCAGCAGATGTCCGGGTTACCCAGGAACATGACATCTGTCATCCATATAGCAGAACCACTTAGGAAGGAAATCATGGGTCAAGCCTTAACTTTAGTAGGAAGTTATATTCTCTTTGTCTCCTTCTGTATTTAAAAAAAAAGAACACCACCAAAAGCAACAATCAGTGCACACCTCTCAGTAATTAATCTTTGTGACAGTCCTGAGGAAACTAAGGCTGGGCGAGGTTAAATGATTTGCTCAAGGTTACAGCACAGCTTTCAAGGGGCAGGGCTGGTGAGACCAACTCATCCATGATGGCTTGTGGAATGCTCTTTGGAGCATAGAATAACTTATGTCATATGTGGGATTGTTCTGGGGCTTCAGGCTGGGCCTTGACACCCCTTGCTTCATGCAGTCCTCTAAGCCTCCCAGGAAGTAGATGGCATTGTGCCCAGTTAACAGAGGAGGTTAAATAACACACCAGCCACACAGTGTGAGTGTAAATGTCACATCCAGTGGGGATGCATACATGCTTTTATCCCGCGTAATCAGCTTTCTAGGAAAGTGAGCTGTAAGGTTAAGCTGCTTAGCAGAAAGCATGCTCTACCCCAGGGCCTGGGTGGGTTCTGTAGCCACAGCATCACCCAGTGATCCTTGTTACTGCATCTATACATCCAATTTTAAGTTTTCTGGCTTTTTTTGGTGGCGATCAAGGGGTAAGGGGGGTGCTTTTGACACTGGTCCTGATTAAATGGGTTAATTTCCCCATGGATTGGTGTCCCATACATGCAGCCCAGGCGCTGATGTCTTTGATATCTGATGCAGAGCAAAGCTTATATGTTGCCACCTGATTTAATTTAAGGCTAACTTGTCAGAAGTCCACACTCTGGTTTCCACACTGTGGTTGCAATTGATATGCCTACATCTGCACATAGTAGCCAGAACATCATGCACTGAGGTGGGGAATGTGCTCCTGTCTGCTTTTGTGAAGATGACCTTTGTTTGGCCTGCTGCTGGCCAGGCACTAGGCTAGGATAATGATGTCTGGCCCCTGCCAAAGAAGTCTTGTTTATGTCTCTGGTTTAGCTACAAAAACATTTACCATGACCTGGAACAGAGCATCAAAGCTGCAGACGCAGTGGAGGACCTGAGGTGGTTCAGAGCCAATCACGGGCCAGGCATGTCCATGAACTGGCCACAGTTTGAGGTAAGAGGAGGCTGTGGTACCCCTGACCCTTGTTGGCCTGGGAGGGGCCCTGGACCTGCAGAGTTTTAAGTTGTACAATGTCTTTCTCATTCCAGACTCTGTTGGCCTTTGCATCTGTTCATTAGGCAGCCTGGATGTATAGCTCCAGTACAAACCGATTGCTATGTAGAGTCCTAAGGTACTTCAGGCATTGCTGAAGGGCCTTCTGAATCTCTAGCGAAAGGTGCAGTTACATTCTTTCTAGTTAAGAACATCTGACTGTAACTTGTTGCCCTTGTTACAGTGGCATTCCTTCGTGGTGAGTCCCAGGAGCTGTAAAACACACAGGACCACAGGTCCCTGCACCCCCTCTCTACATAATGGTGGCCAGAACTGTGGGGTAACTGGAAAGAGAGAGGCCACAGAGCAGGGCACTGGGACATGAGCTAAACCACTTCTCGTTCAGAGCAGGAAAGAGAGGATGAGTTTTAGTGTGTAGCTCTTCTTACCCTTCAAACAAGGGACTTTACCTTATTTGAGATAATAAACTCAACTAATTTTGGTTCAAGGTTAACTTTCCTCTTTTTCCCATTTTTGTGGGTCTATGTCTGTTAGTATCTTAACTGCAAACTGCAAGGATCTGAGGATCTGGAGCTCTTCTAGCCCTAGGCCTGGATCACCCAATCCACCTACCTACCTCCATGGTAGCAAGTCCTGCCATCCTCATTCTCTGAAAGAAGAAGGGATTTTCCCCTCCTTGGGGCCAAGGCTGGGGGTGCAGCACGTGGGTATAGGTGCCTCAAGCTAGGTTTGGAAGGGCTCTGCTGAGCTGGAGGCCTCCCCCAGGAACGAGGTAACTTCCTCTGCCTTGGATGTGGCTGTGTGGCTTCATTTGATTGAGTAATGGTGGGATCCTAGGCTGAATTCAAACCCTGCTTTACTGCTTACCTGCTGTGTGATGCTGAGCAAAGCATTTGCCCTTTTTGTAACTTGGTTTTTCCATATGTAAAATGGGGATGACTGCAGCATCCATCTTGGGTTGCTGAAAGATTCAGTGACCTGGTCTATGCTGGGTTATTGGCCCAAGGCCAGGCAGTCCAGGAAGTGGCACCTGCTGTTAGGCTCTTGACCTGGCCTCAGGCCCACCACAGAAACCTCCTGGGTTTCTTCAGAGCCTTCAGTCTTGTCAGTCCTCATTCCTATGCTTCTGTTTCTCCAAATGATGCTATTGGTTCCTGCAACTGGCCCCCCCCCCCACCACCACCACCAGCCTGAGGCCATCTGTCCCCAGCAAGCGGCAGCAGAGTAGTCTCTGCTCAGTTCCACAGAGGCCCCGGGCCTTCCCAAGTGGGCATAAACTTAAGGAAGCACAGGGCCATAGACCCTCCTCCCGTTGATGATGGCACTCTAGGGAGAAGTGTGAGAATGCTGAGTGTACGCCCAGAGCTTGGATTGAACCCACAGGACTTTTCACTGCTCCAGGGAGTGGCACAGAAAGTCATCTGTGAAATTCCCCTTTGGATTCCCTTTGGGTTCTGCTGAGATGGTCTGGGAAGGAAAGGTTTGCCTTGCCATCTTGGGGTGGGTTGGTGTCTAAGGGCAGAGCGCCTGGGTGGCCTGCTGTATGGACCCTGTGGGCTGGGACCCAGGGCCTACACTTCCTTGTGGTCCGCATTTGCAGTTATTACAGGATCATGTGTGACTTTGTCTAACAAAATTATTTGCTTTTATTTTCCATGCCACAAGGATGAAGTAAGTTTTGTTTGTTTGTTTGCTTCTTTGTTTGTTTATGGCTTACTAATTAATTCCAAACCTCAAGCAGTATGTGTCTTACATCCTAGTTTTGGCATCCATGCTGATAAAAGCACTATGAAAGCAGTTTAGCCAATGCTGCCTGTGCTGTCAGAGTGGTTAACAGCTGACCTTTCCTTTCAAAGGATGCTGATCCCACAGGCCCATGGAAGCCACCCAGTTAGGATGTATTAACATTCTAAAGGTCACTCTCAAGAACTCTGAGGTCCCAATTTAGTTCTCAGCCAAGAAAATAATTTATAGCAGATAGGTGACCTGGATTTGGAGTGGCCCAGGTCTGCCATCATCTCTGCATGGGCAAGAAAAAGTGTTTTCTCTCTGGGCCTTATTTTCCTCATCAGACAAATTGACAGGTTGGACTTGACATTTCTAAGATGGCTTCTAACCTTGGAGCTCTGTAACTACATGTGAGCAGAATTGCAGACTCAACCAGACCGAGTTTTGCTAAATTAAAGTTATTCAATAACAGATGAGGGAGGAAGAGGAGGAGAATTCATTTAAAAGACAATATACACACAAGCCACACTTTTCTGGAAAATAACTCATACCTGCCTTCCTTCTTTTCCCCTCTTCCCCCTGTTTTTCAGTACAGTTGATAAGTTTGTTCACATGCTAGAAAAATTGCACACCTTTGGGGAGATAACAAGCAGACTCACTTTGCTTTGTAAGCCCCCAGCATGCTGCTCAGATTAAGGAAAAGTTCCAGGGTAGCAAGAAGTACCAAGACTGTAGGTCTTTGGAAACTTGAGTAGTCAGCATGTCTGCCCCTGATTTTATTTGCAGTCCAGGCTTGAATTTCCCACATTTCAAGTTGTTCAGATCCCCACAGCCAGCAGTCTCATCCCACTGTGAACCAGAGACAGCACAGGGCTTAAACATGAAGGCCAAGGCTTCTGCCTGGCCCAGGTCCTCAGAGGGCCGGCTGCTGACTTGGAAGTCTTGAGGGGTATCTGTCAAGGCCTCTGCCACCCTATGACCTTGTGAGCCATCCTGGCCTGAGGGGGCTGGAGGCTGAAAGCCGCTGATGGGTAGGGGGTGGGATTGGGACCCTCCATGTGGCTGGAAAAGTGGGCACTTAGGTGTTAGCACTGTTCTGTCATTGTCCACCCAATGTCCCTGGGTGGTCAAAGTCTAACACTCTAGACCTTCAGTACCACCCTCCAGGCTTCCTGAGGAGGAGACCCACCTTGGACAGTGAGGAGGTTCAGGTCGTTTGGGTCAGGAGTTGGCCATTGGGGAGCCTGAGGTCCTCTGGAAAACTGAAAGGGGCAGAGGCTGAATGCTGCCAGCTGTGTGGAGTAGGACATACATGTGCTGGGTTGCTGTTTAAACTGATAGGACTTCTAACATATAACTTCCCAACTTCTCTCCCCTGGCATCTGTTGTCAGGAATGGTCAGCAGATCTGAATCGAACTCTCAGCCGGAGAGAGAAAAAGAAGGCCACTGACGGCGTTACCCTGACGGGCATCAACCAAACGGGTGACCAGAGTTCGCAGAACAAGCACAGCAGGTGAGTATCCACTGCTGCCCCAGTCCCAGAGAGGCTACCAGTGAGATTGCACGTGGCACTGAGGTCCTCCAGGTCACATACATGGGTCCAGCCACCTACCCCCCCCCCCCACAGGAATCTGGGAAAATTCCCCTGTGGGGCCTGGCAGGAGCCCCCATGGTCATCTTTCCATGCACTCCCTAAGGGCCTGAGCTCTTTTGGGCAGTGGCCCAGAGCCATCTCTGGGGAGGATTGTCTTTGTGCTTGGGTGCCAAACCTGCAGAAAGATTCAAAGAGGGAGCTTTTCCTGTGAACATGCTTCAGGCCCAAAGTGAGAGGAGGCTGATATCAGGTGCTGGTCTTTCTGTGTGTCCCCAGTGGTGGTGACAATGGCATGTCTACACCCAACACTGGCAGGTGGAGGTATACTGTTGTTAGCTTCTTCATGCAGGTTCAGGGCTCCTGGCAAGGTCAGTGCTTACTTCCCCATGCCATGCACAGGCCTGAATTGATGGGATGAAGTGAACACATTGTGAAGTGTCCTCTTTTTTAAAAAAGACCTCTTTGCTGAGAGAGCATTGGTTGTTTCTGACTTCATCATTTGCTGAAAATGAGTTGTGGGTAGAAGAAGTGGCACCGAGGTCATAAGAACCTCCTGGAAAGGGTGTGTTGGATGAGGCCTTGCCCAGGACCTGCCCCTGCCTGTGAACAGAAGGTGGGTAGTGTTACCCTCCCTGGAGCTTCCTGGAAGCCACAGCTACCTACGGGCCCAGGCCCAGAGACCGCACATGCTTCCAGGGAGGATGAGCCCACATTCCCACAGGCTTCCTGTAGCTATAGGAACTGAAGTCCCCCATCCAGAATCCTGGGGCAGACACGGGCTGGTAGTTATTCACTGCTAAGCTCGGTTAAGCCACTAGAGCAGTAAGGACCCATCCCAGGCCTCAGGCATCATCAGGCCTGGGGGCAGGCAAGACACTGCCTCAGTGATGGCTCTGCAGCTCTAGGCTGACCAGCCTGCTATACCAGTTCAGCTGCCCAGCACCAACTCCCCCTCCGAAAAGGTCCAGAAAGTCTACTAGAGAGAGGTGCCAAGGAGGAAGGAGGGCCTGGTGTGTCTCAAATACAGCCAGCCTAGATATAGTAGGCTTGGGTCCAGTGCCCCTCACCAGGCCTGAGGTGGCTGTGGCAATTGCTGGCCACTCGGAGTCACATTGGTGCCCTGAGTATCAAAATGAGCCATCTGTTAAGTGCTTGGTGAGCCCATTCACACTGCCCTGGACCTGTGGCGCTAGTGAGAGGCCTGTCCCTTTCCTTCAGCTCTCTGGTTCAGGCCTCCACCCAGCACTTAGCACCTTGTAGTCACTCTTCATCCCTCCCCCATCCCCTGATGGGCAGCCCTCAAGCAGGCCCTGGGTCAGGTTTCTTTTGGGCCCCACTCTTTGCCTGGGTGATTATTTGTGCAAATAGATTTTCCTTCTCTGTAACACCAAAGGGGTCTTCTTTTCTTTCTAGAAAGGGCTGACACGTAGGCTTTGGTCCAGATTTTGGAAGGTGCATCCTCAGGAGGACCAGGGGAATTGGCTGCGGAGCACTTTAGGAGCTAAAAGGAAGGCTGCACTGAGCTGTAGGGTCTGGAGAGTCCAGGAGCCGCCTTCCTGCTCATCTGCAGGATCCAAACCTCCCAGGCGGTCACCCTTGGGTCACCTCCACAGGGCGAGCCCATGGCAGTGGGACAAAGTTTGGGTTAGGGAGGACAGTGGAAAGACTCCTAGCCCAGAAATCATTTGTGCTCCAGCATCACCCATTGCCCCCTGGTCCAAGGTTCCTATTCCTAAGAGACTGCCCCCAGATGCAAAGAAGGAAAGCAGAGATTTTGTTTTCTTAGAGACTGGAAAAGTATTTAATAGCCAAGTATTGCCAAGTGTGCTGCTAAACTAACCTTTTGGTTAAGGCATAGTCCTCCTCCAGTCCAATGAGGAGCTGGTTTCTTCCATCAGGACCTGGCACTAGTCCTGCAGCTGGGATACCCTGAAAGCTCTCTCTCTCCCCAGTAGCAGCCTTAGTATCCCGAGCAACCCCGCACAATCAGCGCAGTCCCAATCCAGCTACAACCCCTTCGAGGATGAGGACGACACGGGGAGCACCGTCAGTGAGAAGGAGGACATTAAGGCCAAAAAGTTGGTGAACAAACGTTTTCCTCTGGTTTCCACCTCACACTCTTGCTCTCTCTCCCTTTTTCTCTGTCCAGGGGTCTCTATCAGGGTCTTGCCCCCCTCGGCTCTCCAATCAATGCATGAGGCCTGGCAGGAGGTGGGCACTGCCACGGAGTTCCTGGCCCCACTACCACCTGGGGGACAATCTCTCTGGCTTCTCCATCTTTTCAGGGAGGGACACCAGCTAACAATCTTTGGTTGCTTTTTCTCTGTCCTCCATTTAACCTTAACAAGGCAAAGCCCTGACACCATCCCCATAGGAAGATAGACTGGCGGTCTGTGCTGGGCAGTCCCAGCAGGGTGCTGGTGTATGCGGCGTCTCCAACCAGCCTGTCCCTGCGTGTTGTGGGCTCAAGACGTTTGTGAGTGTGGGCCAAATTCTTGCCAGGGTCCGGCTCTCCCCACCCCTCAGGGAGCCTGACCACAAATGGCAGGGGATAGGGTACGCTCCATGAAGGAGGCCTCAGCCCCCAGCCTCGGGCCCTGTGGTAGCCCCTTGCTGAGGGTGCCTGTATCAACTGCTTCTTTGCAGCGTGAGCAGTTACGAGAAGACCCAGAGCTATCCTACTGACTGGTCAGATGATGAATCTAACAACCCGTTCTCTTCCACGGATGCCAATGGGGACTCAAATCCATTTGATGAGGATGCCACCTCGGGGACAGAAGTGCGTGTCCGGGCCCTTTACGACTATGAAGGGCAGGAGCATGATGAACTAAGCTTCAAGGCTGGTAGGTGGTCTCCGTAGCTGGTCCCTGGGGAGTCTTGGATTTTATTTATATATCTGCTAAAGGTGCTGCTGGTTTTCATTTGCAAGTCTTTTTCAACCAAATTTCAAAAGTTGCATATGCTGAGTGCCAAAACTGAGCACAGTGAGGTGGCCTGGGTGCCTTTGTTCTGAAGAGAAACAACTTGACATGCTGTTTGCTGGGACCCACAATGGCTTCCTGCTCTCTGGAAGCAGCCAGCACTCTCTGTGGGGTCCCTGAGGCAGGTGTTTCTCCAGAGGCTCCAAGATGGAGAGAAGCCCTAGCCTTTCCCGGACCCCGGTGTGGCCCTCAGCGAGGCAGCGCATGCTTCCTACAAACCTGCCTACATCTATACCTAACCCTTTCCACTTGCTATTTACTGAACCTACAGTTTTATAGGACAACTCTCATCTGGATAACTTATGCTCCACACCCTTGCTTTTCAGTATGTTTTTTGTTTGTTAGATTATAATGCTGTTTGCAATTAACTAAAATGGGCTGCAGCCTATTTTGAAGAGCACTGTCTTAGAACCTGTCAAAGGAGGGCTGACTGGCCCAGAATCAAAGCAGATCAAGGCAACCAAATCCCTTCCTACCATCCTCATCCTGCCCTGTCCTCTGCAGCCACCCCAGCATCTACCCTTCTAGAGAGAGGGAGAGGGAGAGGGAGGGAGGTCAGAACTCAACCAGCCCAGGCTGAAGTGTACCTGCCCTTTAGACTGCACCTGGGAAAGACTGCCCATCTGTTCCTCTCTCCCACAGCCTGCTGATGGTGGGGACCCTGAGTGCTATGCCCAAAGGCCTCACTCCCACCGAGCCTTCAGGGAGAGTCAAGGGAGGAGCCTTGAACAAACATACATGTCATTTTCTGAGTGAAGTTTTGTTTTTTTTTATTTAAAGTTGAGTATTTCCTCCTTTCTCCCCATGTCCCCCAAGGGGACTTTGCAACTTCTTTTTAATTCCCTGCCTAAATTACTCCGGGATGTATAGGGGCATCACACTAACCCTGTACAAACCAACAAGCTCTCACTCCCTATTTAAGATTACATTTAATTATGGTGTAACCTGAAAGTTTCTGAAATGTATATATAATTATTTCCCTGCCTTCAAGACCAGTCACCTCTGCCTGCAGAAGTTCTTCACTACTGTGGATGAAATCACCGATTGGGAGAGAACGTTTTCTAAGTCTGCCTGCTCTTAAGAGGTGTACTCCTTTCTGCCTGAGACTCTTCCAGTGACCTCTGGAAGAAACCTGTCTCCCAAACCTTTCATTTTTGGAAACAAAAGAAATGTCCAACTAGTTTGTATTTTCTAATTGCTTTTGGTAATTAAACTCTATGGAACTCTTCCCAAAAAAAATAAATAAATAAATGAGACCATTCTAACAGACAGAGCCATGGGGAGATTCCAGAATGATGCCAACAGCCCCCGTCTTGGGAGTGTGATGAAGAGTGGTCCTCTGTGCGCTAACCCTGAGCTAGGTGCAGGGGAGAGAATGATGGATACAACAGAAAGTCATGGCTCCTGCCCCTCCCCAGCCTCTGGGCTGGCTGAGGAAGACCATAGCTCACCCAACAAGTCCTGGGAGAGATCCAAGAAAAGATAGTGGGCTGGTGCCCGTGGGGAGGGAGGGCAACAGGGGAGGGGCAAGGGCTGTGGGAAGGTGGCCATAGACCCAGGGATGGTCAGGCCAGTACAAGAGCCTGCGGTGCTGAGTCCTAAAGAACCCATGGGAGCCATTATGGCATCTGAGAACCATAAGCTTCAGTCACAGCGGGAGTGCTATATTGGTTTTTAGATGCCTCAGAGTCCCCTCTGACTAAAAAGCAGCTTAGAGAAATAACCAGCCTCTTGCCTCCGCCCACCCCTAGGTGAATGCCTGCTGCTCCAAACCAAGTCAGACAGCCTCTAGGCCTAGGAACATGTATCTGGGCTTGGACTGAGAGATGAGGGCCAAGCTCTGCACCAGACGGTCAGCATGGTACTTGCCCTCTCACTAGCCATTTGCTCTTTGTCTTGCAGGGGACGAGTTGACCAAGATAGAGGACGAGGATGAGCAGGGCTGGTGCAAGGGGCGCTTGGACAACGGACAGGTTGGCCTATACCCAGCAAATTATGTCGAAGCCATCCAGTGACTGGGACTGGTAGGCAGGCTGTCGGAGGTGTGGCAGCAGCCATCCCTGGAGCTTGGTTAGCTGTCAGCTCTGGGCAGCAGTGCCTCCCGTTCCGCCAGTTGGCTGTGAAGGGTGTCCACTCCTTTTCCTCCAAAAGGTGATGGTTCCATTGCTTTTGGCTTCGTGGTGTCCCTTGAAGACAGACAAGCTGGTCATTTCACCTGGGACTCGCCACCCTTTCCACTTGCAGACGGAAGATCTGAGCACAGGCAGATGCAGTATAGCAGAGAAATAGCTGGGCCACTCCCTGCTGCCCCAGCCTATGTTAGCTTATCATGGATTTGTACATGCTTTATCTTGTCTTCCCTTCTCTCCTCTGAGTCAATGGTGGATTACACTGATTTTTGGTCTGCTTGTTCATTCTTTGAGAGTCCCATCACCTGCAATTTAAATGAAAAAACACACATGTCATTTTCTGAGTGAAGTTTTTTTTTTAATTTAAAGGCTTTGTAAAGTTATACTTTTTTATATACCTGTTCTTCCATTCATTTATACTTAAATTATGGCATAGGTTGATGCACACTAGTTTTGACACAATGATATCTCTATTTCTATGTTGTACTTTAATCACTCATGCCCCTGCATGGGTTAAGCTGCGAGAAATGTAGCTCATTTAGATCGATGATGATTGAGGCAAGAGATTTCAATAAAGATGGAAGCCCATTAGGGTTGGGTTTCCATTGTGAATGCGCTTCATGCATTTGGGGCATCTGAATGTGAGTTTCAGAAATAATTTTAGGTAGTACTTGCAAAGGTTACCATATTTAAAAACTATTTTCACTATTCTTGCTTAAAATCTTATTCTTTTGCAAATTTATAATTTTATCAGTGATTTGAAAAATTAAAAAGACTAACTTTTCAAGCAAATGCATCTGTAAAATAGATTTGAGATGCTTTGTATTAGACTGTCATGTCTTGGTGTATATCTGTATATATTATTTGATATTCAGAGAATCTAAAGAGCTCATCTATTGTTTTTATGAGATTTAACAGCTTTTGACAGGGGGTTTAATTTGATAACTGCTAGAAGCAGCTGATAAGTGTGGCTGGTCCGCTGGGCCTCTCCCAAGTGGAGACTACTGTAGTGAAATCTTGTCCACACTGACCAGCTCTGGGTCTAGCTTTTAAAAAGCCTTAGTCCTTTCTGTAGCAGAACACTGTAAATACTCCCATGTCTTTCCAGCAGTTGCAAATGTCATAGTCATACGTATTTGTGAGCAAGCAAAAGCTGGGTCTCATTCATACCACAAAGGTCTCTTGTGACCTCCTCAGTCATGAGGGGAGCAGAGGTGCTGTGGCAGGAAGCTACTGCAGTCGCATATTGGGGAGAGGAGAGGGTGAGCTTTATTTTGTGTAACTCAGATATTGGTGAAATACCACCGCCATCCTAAGCTATGCATTTCCTCAGTGTTTCCAGTGAGCTCGATGTCTTGCTTGGAAAGTTGTGTGTACATGTTTGTCAGGAAAAATTACCAGCAGAAATCCTCATTCCTGTGCTACAGATCTACCAAAAAATTGTTGTCTTTTAAGTTTAGGAGTTTCTTTAAATGTATAATATTTTTGAAAATCAATAAAGAGTTGATCTTGTGAGTATGAAAGTTTCTTTGCCATGCATACGCTGCCCCTGTCATGTCAGCCTGTTGGGACATGGTGGGATCTGTATCTTCATCAGTGTTTTGCACTTTGCTGAGTAAGAAAGAGTGAGTGGGACCTCTGCCTAAGAGGCCATGGGGTTGGAGGTTGGAGGCACCTATCTCTGAAGCTTGCCGCTGAAGACAGCAGGCAGTTTCTTCCCTGCACAAGGCCCAAGTAACCAGACCAGAGTGGCAACCACTCACCACCCTTAGCTCCCCTCGTAGCACATTTTCCCAAGTGCCGGCTATGTATTGGGCCCTGGGCCCTGCCCTGCCCTTACATTATTTAGGTATAGCCCCTGCAGGAAAGGTGTGAGATTGCCATTATACAGAATGAGCCACACTCATGCTTGCCTCATTCACCAATCGCTGGGTAAGGCTGCCCAGAAAAGCACCCCATCTGTGGGTGGGGCCCCACAAAGGATCCAAGAGAAGTGAGGTGGGCACCACCCCTGCAGCATCTCTCTACCCCAGCTCAGGAAGGGCAGAGGGGATAGGAAAGGAGGAGGGTCAGAGGCAGTTCAGACCCCACAGGGGAGGCCAAGGCCCTCAGTTGGGCAAAGCAGGCTGCTGTTACCACCCCATTTGCAGGAAAGGAACAAGGTGGGGAAACTGAGACAGGTTCAGCAACTTGCCCAGGGTCCCGTGAGCAGGGGCTCAGTAGAATCTCCCTCTGTTTTGAGTACTTAATGTGTCCAAGACTCTCAGATGCCAGGACAAATAAGAAAGTCCGGTGCTTTCGGGGAGTTCCAGGGGACTCAGAGAAAGTCACTCTGAGGCCAGAGAGGGCTCGAGGTGTGGAGGGTAGGGTGGGATGGGCAAGTGGAGCCTTCAGAGTATGTACTCAGGTGAGGGCCTCCAGTCAGGGGCCCGTGGCTCTAAGGGGCTGATAATGCCCTTGAGCTGTTGCCTGCCACCCCTGCCTCCCCACTGTCCACCTGTGTCCAAGCCAGGATGGGCAGGCAGAGACACATGGGGAGGACCACTGGCCGGAGGGAGCAAGGCCCAATCAAGTGCCCGCACCTCTCTTAGCCTGGGTTTTGGGCGAGGGACTGTGCCACACACACCCCTCGCCCCCCAGGGGCCCTGTAAGCTCCCTTTGCTCCCTCTTCTTCACTGCCCAAGCTCACTCCGGGATGGCTGTCGCCCCCACAGGCACTCACTCGAAAGCGGTGAGAAGCGCCCCCCCAACCCAGCCTTCCTTCCCCTCCCCCTCTGTCAAGCATCTGTGCCCTGGTCCCCCTCCTCCGAGATGGACGGCTGGTGGCTCCTGGGCTGGAGCTAGTAGAGAGAGCTGAGGCCCACATGCAGGTGATTCACGGCGCCTCCCAGTGGCCGGACCCAAGCGGACTTGGGTGTGGTGGACTCTGGCCAGGCAGGCCCTTCAGGTCCGAGGCCCACCCCAGGCCTGGCCCAGCCACCGCCAAGCACAGAGTGGAAGGGGGACATGGCAGCATCTCTGGTCGCCATTCCAACCAGCCTGGGGCTTGCAGTTTATCAGCTATATGCCATACCCTGGGGTCCACTCCTTGCAGCACGCTACAGAAACCTTATCACAGTATATGGAGCAGCATTTTACAGGTGAGGAACTGGAGTCCAGAGAGGCTGAGCAAGACAGGTGCAAAGCGGGTTCTGACCTGGGACGTGATCGGCTCCAGACAACCAATGTGTACTTAGAACCATCTGAGCTAACTGATGTGCTCATGCAGCCAGCAAACACTGCCTCATGTCAGCTCCAGGCACAGACCCTGGGGGCTCAGACCAGTCAGCCCCAGGCCCAAGGGGTGGGGACAGCATGGACAAAGAGATCCTACAGAGTGAGGGACATAGGCCAAGTGACATCCATCCCAGACTACTCCCACTGTGCTTCCCAGGCAAGGAGCGGGGAAGGTTAGATGGTGGCTAGGTGGCAGAGGGAGAGGTACCCCACTGGGGCAGGGATCCTTTGAGCTCCCTGGCCCTTTATTTCCTCACCTGTCTTCCTTGTCTGAATCCTAGAGATCCTGGTTGAAAGTGCTGATATAATGCACAAATACAGTGGTCTTTGTTATTATGGTCATCTCCATGCCAAATATCATTCCAACCCCAAATTGGTAATGACCAGAGTATGCTGGCCCCAGGTGGAGATTCCAAATCCCCTGCCCCTCACTGGGCATGAATGTCTCATCCACATAATATGAAACTATCCACAAGGAGGCTGAATTTGCCACACCAAGATCTAATAAAGAATTGTTTTCTTTGAAACGCAGTGACAATAAACTTTCTTACCAAAAAAAAAAGGACATGTAGAGGCAGTGTGACTCCATGGTAAAGAGCTCAGCTGTGGGATCATAGCCCCTGCTATGAAAATGGGCTCCATCTGTTACTTGAATGGGCTGTGTGACCTCGAGCAAATTGCTTTAGTTCTCTAAGCCTTGTTTCGTCATCTACAAAATGGGAAAACGAGTAGTAAATGTTTGTATCTCACTCACTTCTTGCCAGGTCCTGCTCTGAGCTCTTAAACATTCATTAACTCATTTAACCCTCAAGGCCACCCCATGAACCAGGTAATAGCATTAGCTCTATTTTTAGAAGTGAGGAAACTAAGGCACAGAGAGGTTAGGTAACTTGCCCAAGGTGCAACAGCTAGTGCACAATGGAGCTAGGATTCAGCCCCAGACAGTGCAGTCTGGGCAGCTGGCTCAGAGGGTGAAGATGGTGGCACTGCACTCAGCCTGGTGCCTGAGGTTCCTGAAATGACACCTACCATGGCCGGACCTACTAAATAGGGAACTGCTGAGTTGAAATTTCCCTCCTCCTGTTCCCACCGCATCAGGGCAAGGGCTGGCCCTTCATCTTCTCTCTAGCCTTTGAAATAAAATCAGGACTTCTCCTATGAAATCCAGATTCTATTGTTTTAGGCCTCTACAAATCCTTTGGGGAAAAAACTAGGGAACAAGTAAATGAATGAATGGCTGAAGGAACTGTTTAAATAAATAACATCACTCTCTTTGAGGAAAGGATACCTAACTATCAGTGAGGAAAACTCAGATATAAAGGTAGATAGTGTGGTGGCCCTGGCCAATGGCCGCAGAAACATGGTGTGCCCTGGTCAAGAAATATGAGGACTTACGTGACCCCGAACCCAATGGTATCCTGGTGACAGAGGCAATACTGACTGCAAATGAATTGACAGCAGCTCGTCAGCCACTGCTGGGTCCAGACAGCCAGGCTGCTCCTATCTCTTACAACATTTTCAATTAATATTTTTAGACGACAGTTTGGAAATTAAAAGTATTCAGAGAAATATTAAAGTGATTCACCATTTCAACATCCAGAGGTAGCATTGCTAACATTAGGTACATTTTTTTCTAATTTTTTTTTCTGTACACACATGTGTATGTGTTTTCTTGTCATGGTCGTTGTCAATGTGTGTTTGTAAAAATAGGATCATACTGTGAATGTAGTTGGTATCTTGCTTCGTATTTGTTAACATTTTATCATGAGCATTTATTTTCTCATTCCAGTAGGCTTAAAAGTGTTTAATGTGTCACAAATCCCAAATTCTTGAGCATTTGGTTTGTTTCTACTTTCTTTTTTAATTAAGGTATGATTTAAATACATAAAATGCACCCCTTT
The DNA here is from genome assembly GCF_023851605.1 of Tamandua tetradactyla. Lineage (NCBI taxonomy): Eukaryota > Metazoa > Chordata > Mammalia > Pilosa > Myrmecophagidae > Tamandua > Tamandua tetradactyla. Next base: position 36,446,924 of record NC_135333.1, on the reverse strand, counting down.
TAGTTACTGTTCTGCTAGTTTTTAGAATCATGTAATCACCACCTCAGTCAGTTCTATATAACCCCCAAATTCCCCCCTGCTCCTTGTAGTCAACTCCTTCCCACACCCCTGGCCCCTGGAAACCACTGATCTAGTTTCTTTTTCTATAGATTTGGCTTGTCTAGAACATTGTACATATGGAACAATGCCATACGTAGCTTTTCAAAACTGTCTTTTTTTACTTGGTACAATTCATTTGAGATTAGCTATGTGATTTCATGTATCAGTTTTTCCTGTTTATTGCTGAATAGTTTCCAATAAATGAACATACCACAGTTTATTTATCCGGTTGAAAGATGTTTGTGTTGCTTCCAGTTTGGGGTGATTACAGATAAAGCTGTATTCAAATACAGGCTTTTGCTCCATTTTCTGATCGTTTTTGCTATATTACAACATTACAGTAATGAAGGTATTCCAAGCCACTTACCCCATTAAAGTGGTAATGGCATCAGCTTCCCAGTTTCTATTTCTTTTAAATCAGTCAATGAAAAAATATTTGAATATTTAACCTTTTAGATGGGGCATTTGTGATCCTCCAAGTGTGCATTGCCTAAGCCTGTAGAGGTTGGTGGAAAGCAGATGAGCCTGCTCGTGAGTCAGAGAGCTCACCTCCAGCTGCACTGACATGTACAGAAATGACGTGTCGTAGAGATAGCGTTCACTTGTTTTCTTTTCAGCCCTCACAAAAGTCCACTGGTGGTGTCCTCCAGGGGCAAGGGACAAGGTCGGTGCTTGTTCCCACTTTGTGACACATCATATGACTGTCTAGGCATGGCTAGTTTTTTCTAAGGCTGGCATTTGACTTGCAGCAAGCTCCCATTCAACTGTGCATGAACAAAATAAACCAAATGCTGTTTCACTTGGCCACAGCCATGCCAGGGTGTCTTCCTAAAAGAGAACAACCAAGAACAAGTGCACAGACGGCAGTGTGGGAGTGACTGGCTGGGTCCTTGTTTCAAAGAGCGCCTGGGTCCTACTGCTCATCCTCAGATCTCATCCTTGTCCTCCGTTTTTTTCTGTCATTCTCCGTAATTCTTACTAGTTTTTGGTATCTTTGGAAGATCCTCATTTTCTTACTTTTCCAGACTAGAAATGGGGAGTTAGCAAACTGCTTTCAAGAGAAAACCTCATCCCTTCCCTACTTTGGGTGGGTAGCTGGGGAGGGGGGCAGTAAGCCCTTAGAGATAAATCCCTGAAGTTTGCTTCCTGTTAGAATGCAAAGACTCCACAAGTGGGGCAATGATTATTAATCATTAGGGGAACAGGTCCTCTTCTAAAAACCTCTCTTCAGCTCCTTTGAGAGAGGGAATCGTACTCCCATAGCACTCTGCATCTTGGTTACTTGTTTCTGTAATATGCAATATTAAATTGAATGCTCTTTGTCTCACAAGAAATTAACTCCAGGAAGTCAGGGGCAGAATCTCTTTAAAACCCTATCTCCCTGGGGGTGCAAGGATAGTTCAGTGGTAAAATTCTCACCTGCCATGCAGGAGACCTGGGTTCGATTCCTGATCCATGCACTTCCCATAAAACAAACAAAAATTAAACAAATGGTGCTCCAATAATGGAACACACATGAAAAATAATGAAATGTGACCCTGCCATACAGTATATATATATATATATTTTAAAAATCCTATCTCTCCAGCACCTGGCACAGAGCTTGGCACAAAGCAGTTGTGCAACAAACAAAGATTTGAGTTTGTTACTGACTAAATCTGAATCAGTAATCCAGTCTGATATGTTAATGATAAAAACGATCATTTATTAAGGCCTTGTAGGTGCTTGGCATATTACATCTGTCATTTAACCTCCACAGCACACCTGCAAAAGAGATGAAATTTCCATTTTAAACATTGGGAATAGAGAAGTCAAATTGTTTGTCTGAGGTTACCGTGAATAGCCTGGTTGAGATTTGAACTTAAGTCGGCATATTTTCAAATTCTGTCATCTTTCAATTCACATTGCAATCTTTTTGGCAGCTAGCAGGTCAAATCCAGGATGAAGAAAACTGCATTTCTATTTCTAATAAAGACTTACTAATAATAAGTTTTGTCCAGCTGTTCTACCATATTCACAGAATAGTGATGACATTCTTTGACAAGAATTTGGGGGTACGAAGAAGGTGGGGGAGATTTCTTCCCCCTTCCTCAAATTTCCTTCCAGGTGGAGAGTTCCACCAGTGTATATCTGGCCTCTCCCTCTCCCTCGTCCCCAGGGAAGATGGAATGATTAATTTGACTGATGAGTGTAGGAGAAGGAACTGGGACACTGAGCTCACTACCTCTCCTTTTTCCATTTGGGAGCTAAGAGGTTGGCAGGATGCTTGCATTCTGCTCTGTTTCTCCAAGTAAGTAAGTCCTCTGGGGTGAGTGCCCAGGTGAAGAGGCCTGTGATATCTGGCAAGCAATTAAGGTCAAGTAGAAGCTCCTATTGGGAAAATCACTGAGCCTGAGAAGACTGATTGACAGTCGTACATCTTTGGAAACAAGCATGGGCTTTGAAGTCAGACAGACCTGGATTTGAACCCAAAGACCACGATTTACTTGCTTATTAGCTCTGTGAACCTGGGAAGGTAACCTAATCTCTCTGTAAAGGCAGACAATATTGACCTTGAAGGGTCACTGTGAGGATCAAATAGTATCACCTGGAACACCTAAAAAAGTACCTGGCACATAGTAGGTACTCAATAAACTCATTCAACAATTCTTTTTTTTCAAAAATCAGGTTTATTGAGTTATACATTAAATACTGTAAAATTCATGGTACTTATGTTTTTGGTTTTTTTTAAAAATTATATTATTTATTAAATGTACCAATATACAAACACAAAACATCTTTTTTTATTAACATATCATTCCATTCTACATATATAATCAGTAATTCTTTTTTTTTGAAGATGTTAATTTTTTTTTATTAATTAAAAAAAGAATTAACAAAACAATTAGAAATCATTCCAATCTACATGTACAATCAGTAATTCTTAATAACATCACATAGTTGCATATTCATCATTTCTTAGTACATTTGCATCGATTTAGAAAAAGAAATAAAAAGACAACAGAATAAGAATTAAAACAATAATAGAAAGAAAAAAAAAAAAAACAAAAAACCTATACCTCACATGCAGCTTCATTCAGTGTTTTAACATAATTGCATTACAATTGGGTAGTATTGTGCTGTCCATTTCTGAGTTTTTATATCCAGTCCCGTTGTACAGTCTGTATCCCTTCATCTCCAATTATCCCTTCTCTTTTTTTTTTTTTTAATTAACAGAAAAAAAGAAATTAACCCAACATTTAGAGATCATACCATTCTACACATGCAGTCATTAATTCTTAACATCATCACATAGATGCATGATCATCATTTCTTAGTACATTTGCATTGGTTTAGAAGAACTAGCAACATAACCGAAAAAGATATAGAATGTTAATATAGAGAAAAAAATAAAAGTAATAATAGTAAAATCAAAACAAAACAAAACAAAACAAAACAAAAACCTATAGCTCAGATGCAGCTTCATTCAGTGTTTTAACATGATTACTTTACAATTAGGTATTATTGTGCTGTCCATTTTTGAGTTTTTGTATCTAGTCCTGTTGCACAGTCTGTATCCCTTCAGCTTCAATTACCCATTGTCTTACCCTGTTTCTAACTCCTGCTGAACTCTGTTACCAATGACATATTTCAAGTTTATTCTCGAATGTCCGTTCACATCAGTGGGACCATACAGTATTTGTCCTTTAGTTTTTGGCTAGACTCACTCAGCATAATATTCTCTAGGTCCATCCATGTTATTACATGGTTCATAAGTTTATCTTGTCTTAAAGCTGCATAATATTCCATCGTATGTATATACCACAGTTTGTTTAGCCACTCTTCTGTTGATGGAGATTTTGGCTGTTTCCATCTCTTTGCAATTGTAAATAATGCTGCTATAAACATTGGTGTGCAAATGTCCGTTTGTGTCTTTGCCCTTAAGTCCTTTGAGTAGATACCTAGCAATGGTATTGCTGGGTCGTATGGCAATTCTATATTCAGCTTTTTGAGGAACCGCCAAACTGCCTTCCACAGTGGTTGCACCCTTTGACATTCCCACCAACAGTGGATAAGTGTGCCTCTTTCTCCGCATCCTCTCCAGCACTTGTCATTTTCTGTTTTGTTGATAATGGCCATTCTGGTGGGTGTGAGATGATATCTCATTGTGGTTTTGATTTGCATTTCTCTAATGGCCAGGGACATTGAGCATCTCTTCATGTGCCTCTTGGCCATCCGTATTTCCTCTTCTGAGAGGTGTCTGTTCAAGTCTTTTTCCCATTTTGTAATTGGGTTGCCTGTCTTTTTGTTGTTGAGATGAACAATCTCTTTATAAATTCTGGATACTAGACCTTTATCTGATATATCATTTCCAAATATTGTCTCCCATTGTGAAGGCTGTCTTTCTACTTTCTTGATGAAGTTCTTTGATGCACAAAAGTGTTTAATTTTGAGGAGTTCCCATTTATTTATTTCCTTCTTCAGTGCTCTTGCTTTAGGTTTAAGGTCCATAAAACCGCCTCCAGTTGTAAGATTCATAAGATATCTCCCTACATTTTCCTCTAACTGTTTTATGGTCTTAGACCTAATGTTTAGATCTTTGATCCATTTTGAGTTAACTTTTGTATAGGGTGTGAGAGATGGGTCTTCTTTCATTCTTTTGCATATGGATATCCAGTTCTCTAGGCACCATTTATTGAAGAGACTGCTCTGTCCCAGGTGAGTTGGCTTGACTGCCTTATCAAAGATCAAATGTCCATAGATGAGAGGGTCTATATCTGAGCACTCTATTCGATTCCATTGGTCGATATATCTATCTTTATGCCAATACCATGCTGTTTTGACCACTGTGGCTTCATAATATGCCTTAAAGTCAGGCAGCGTGAGACCTCCAGCTTCGTTTTTTTTCCTCAAGATGTTTTTAGCAATTCGGGGCACCCTGCCCTTCCAGATAAATTTGCTTATTGGTTTTTCTATTTCTGAAAAATAAATTGTTGGGATTTTGATTGGTATTGCATTGAATCTGTAAATCAATTTAGGTAGGATTGACATCTTAACTATATTTAGTCTTCCAATCCATGAACACGGTATGCCCTTCCATCTATTTAGGTCTTCTGTGATTTCTTTTAGCAGTTTTTTGTAGTTTTCTTTATATAGGTTTTTTGTCTCTTTAGTTAAATTTATTCCTAGGTATTTTATTCTTTTAGTTACAATTGTAAATGGGATTCGTTTCTTGATTTCCCCCTCAGCTTGTTCATTACTAGTGTATAGAAATGCTACAGATTTTTGAATGTTGATCTTGTAACCTGCTACTTTGCTGTACTCATTTATTAGCTCTAGTAGTTTTGTTGTGGATTTTTCCGGGTTTTTGACATATAGTATCATATCGTCTGCAAACAGTGATAGTTTTACTTCTTCCTTTCCAATTTTGATGCCTTGTATTTCTTTTTCTTGTCTAATTGCTCTGGCTAGAACCTCCAACACAATGTTGAATAATAGTGGTGATAGTGGACATCCTTGTCTTGTTCCTGATCTTAGGGGGAAAGTTTTCAATTTTTCCCCATTGAGGATGATATTAGCTGTGGGTTTTTCATATATTCCCTCTATCATTTTAAGGAAGTTCCCTTGTATTCCTATCTTTTGAAGTGTTTTCAACAGGAAAGGATGTTGAATCTTGTCGAATGCCTTCTCTGCATCAATTGAGATGATCATGTGATTTTTCTGCTTTGATTTGTTGATATGGTGTATTACATTAATTGATTTTCTTATGTTGAACCATCCTTGCATACCTGGGATGAATCCTACTTGGTCATGATGTATAATTCTTTTAATGTGTTGTTGGATACGATTTGCTAGAATTTTATTGAGGATTTTTGCATCTGTATTCATTAGAGAGATTGGTCTGTAGTTTTCTTTTTTTGTAATATCTTTGCCTGGTTTTGGTATGAGGGTGATGTTGGCTTCATAGAATGAATTAGGTAGTTTTCCCTCCACTTCGATTTTTTTGAAGAGTTTGAAGAGAATTGGTACTAATTCTTTCTGGAACGTTTGGTAGAATTCACATGTGAAGCCATCTGGTCCTGGACTTTTCTTTTTAGGAAGCTTTTGAATGACTAATTCAATTTCTTTACTTGTGATTGGTTTGTTGAGGTCATCTATGTCTTCTTGAGTCAAAGTTGGTTGTTCATGTCTTTCCAGGAACCCGTCCATTTCCTCTAAATTGTTGTATTTATTAGCGTAAAGTTGTTCATAGTATCCTGTTATTACCTCCTTTATTTCTGTGAGGTCAGTAGTTATGTCTCCTCTTCCATTTCTGATCTTATTTATTTGCATCCTCTCTCTTCTTCTTTTTGTCAATCTTGCTAAGGGCCCATCAATCTTATTGATTTTCTCATAGAACCAACTTCTGGCCTTATTGATTTTCTCTGTTGTTTTCATGTTTTCAATTTCATTTATTTGTGCTCTAATCTTTGTTATTTCTTTTCTTTTGCTTGCTTTGGGGTTAGCTTGCTGTTCTTTCTCCAGTTCTTCCAAATGGATAGTTAATTCCTGAATTTTTGCCTTTTCTTCTTTTCTCATATAGGCATTTAGAGCAATAAATTTCCCTCTTAGCACTGCCTTTGCTGCGTCCCATAAGTTTTGATATGTTGTGTTTTCATTTTCATTCGCCTCGAGGTATTTGCTAATTTCTCTAGCAATTTCTTCTTTGACCCAGTCATTGTTTAGGAGTGTGTTGTTGAGCCTCCACGTATTTGTGAATTTTCTGGCACTCTGCCTATTATTGATTTCCAACATCATTCCTTTATGGTCCGAGAAAGTGTTGTGTAAGATTTCAATCTTTTTAAATTTGTTAAGACTTGCTTTGTGACCCAGCATATGGTCTATCTTTGAGAATGATCCATGAGCACTTGAGAAAAAGGTGTATCCTGCTGTTGTGGGATGTAATGTCCTATAAATGTCTATTAAGTCTAGTTCATTTATAGTAATATTCAGATTCTCTATTTCTTTGTTGATCCTCTGTCTAGATGTTCTGTCCCTTGATGAGAGTGGTGAGTTGAAGTCTCCAACTATTATGGTATATGAGTCTATTTCCCTTTTCAGTGTTTGCAGTATATTCCTCACGTATTTTGGGGCATTCTGATTCGGTGCGTAAATATTTATGATTGTTATGTCTTCTTGTTTAATTGTTCCTTTTATTAGTATATAGTGTCCTTCTTTGTCTCTTTTAACTGTTTTACATTTGAAGTCTAATTTGTTGGATATTAGTATAGCCACTCCTGCTCTTTTCTGGTTGTTATTTGCATGAAATATCTTTTCCCAACCTTTCACTTTCAACCTATGTTTATCTTTGGGTCTAAGATGTGTTTCCTGTAGACAGCATATAGAAGGATCCTGTTTTTTAATCCATTCTGCCAATCTATGTCTTTTGATTGGGGAATTCAGTCCATTGACATTTAGTGTTATTACTGTTTGGATAATATTTTCCTCTAACATTTTGCCTTTTGTATTATATATATCATATCTGATTTTCCTTCTTTCTACACTCTTTTCCATATCTCTCTCTTCTGTCTTTTTGTATCTGACTCTAGTGCTCCCTTTAGTATTTCTTGCAGAGCTGGTCTCTTGGTCACAAATTCTTTCAGTGACTTTTTGTCTGAGAATGTTTTAATTTCTCCCTCATTTTTGAAGGACAATTTTGCTGGATATAGAAGTCTTGGTTGGCAGTTTTTCTCTTTTAGTATTTTAAATATATCATCCCACTGTCTTCTAGCTTCCATGGTTTCTGCTGAGAAATCTACACAAAGTCTTATTGGGTTTCCCTTGTATGTAATGGATTGTTTTTCTCTTGCTGCTTTCAAGATCTTCTCTTTCTCTTTGACCTCTGACATTCTAACTAGTAAGTGTCTTGGAGAATGCCTATTTGGGTCTAATCTCTTTGGGGTGCGCTGCACTTCTTGGATCTGTAATTTTAGGTCTTTCATAAGAGTTGGGAAATTTTCAGTGATAATTTCTTCCATTAGTTTTTCTCCTCCTTTTCCCTTCTCTTCTCCTTCTGGGACACCCACAACACGTATATTTGTGCGATTCATATTGTCCTTGAGTTCCCTGATACCCTGTTCAAATTTTTCCATTCTTTTCCCTATAGTTTCTGTTTCTTTTTGGAATTCAGATGTTCCATCCTCCAAATCACTAATTCTATCTTCTGTCTCTTTAAATCTATCATTGTAGCTATCCATTATTTTTTCTATGTTTGCTACTTTATCCTTCACTTCCATAAGTTCTGCGATTTGTTTTTTCAGTTTTTCTATTTCTTCTTTATGTTCAGCCCATGTCCTCTTCATGTCCTCCCTCAATTTATCGATTTCATTTTTGAAGAGGTTTTCCATTTCTGTTCGTATATCCAGCATTAGTTGTCTCAGCTCTTGTGTCTCATTTGAGCTATTGGTTTGTTCCTTTGACTGAGCCATATTCTCAATCTTTTGAGCGTGGACAGTTATCTTCTGCTGCTGGCGTCTGGGCATTTATTCAGATTTCTCTTGGTGTTGGACCCAGTAAGGTTGTAATATTTTTCTGTGAAATCTCTGGGTTCTGTTTTTCTTATCCTGCCCAGTAGGTGGCGCTCGTGGCACACGTTTGTCTGTGGGTCCCACCAGTAAAAGGTGCTGTGGGACCTTAAACTTTGGAAAACTCTCGCCGTCCTGGGGGTTCGCTAGCCGAAGCGGCTTGAGCCGGCCCGGGGTCCGAACGCAGGGAGGGTTGCTGGTCGCCGCAGCCAGGGAAAGAGCCCGTCCGAATTTCCTAGTCGGCCCTGGGCAACAAGCGTGGCGGGAGGGCGCCAGCGGCAGCAGCCCGCCCGAGAGAGTGCACGTTCCCCGGGAGTCACGGGGTCACCGTTCTCCGCGGCCTGGGGGTTTCCGATCCAATTCTCTCATTTGATCCGGGGGCTGCGCGTGGTGTGGGCGTCAGTCGCCTTGGTTTCAGGGGACCACCTCTCCAATTCTCCCAGCCGGCCCGGGAAGGGGGAAGGGAGTAACTCCGGCCGCTTGCCACCCCGCCCGGTAAGGCCCGCGCGCCTCGGCGATCTCACCCGAGCTGCTTCTCTCAGCCAGCCAGCCGTTCCAGGATGGGGTACGCTGTCTTTTTTATCTCTGTTGTGGCTTTGGGCGCTTTCTGTATCGTTTCTACTCCCCTAGTAGGTGTCCTGGAGAAGAAACTAAGGTCCGCGCGTCTTACTAAGCCGCCATCTTCCAGGAAGTCCTCTAATCAGTAATTCTTAATATCACATAGTTGCATATTCATCATTTCTTAGAACATTTGCATCGATTTAGAAAAAGAAATAAAAAGACAACAGAAAAAGAAATAAAACGATAACAGAAAAAAAGATTATACATACCATACCCCTTACCCCTCACTTTCATTTATCACTAGCATTTCAAACTAAATTTTATTTTAACATTTGTTCCCCCTATTATTTATTTTCATTCCATATGTTCTACTCGTCTGTTGATACGGTAAATAAAAGGAGCATCAGAAACAAACAAACAAAAAAGCATCAGACACAAGGTTTTCACAATCACAGAGTCACATTGTGACAGCTGTATCGTTCTTCAATCATCATCAAGAAACATGGCTACTGGAACACAACTCTACATTTTCAGGCAGTTCCCTCCAGTCTCTCCACGACATCTTGAACAATAAGGTGATATCTACTTAATGCGTAAGAATAACCTTCAGGATAACCTCTTGACTCTGTTTGGAATTTCTCAGCCATTGATTCTTAGTCTCATTTCACTCTTCCCCCTTTTACCATATGATCATTGCATTCTACATATATAATCAATAATTCACAATATCATCACATAATTGTATATTCATCATCATGATCATTTCTTAGAACATTTGCATCAATTCAGAAAAAGAAATGAAAACAAAAAAAATTCATACATACCATACCCCTTACCCCTCTCTTTCATTACTAGCATTTCAATCTACTAAATTTATTTTAACATTTGTTCCCCCTAGCATTTAGTTATTTTAATCCATAATAACACCGTCTTTTTTTTTTTGCATGGGCAGGCACTGGGAATCAAACCCGGGTCTCCTGCATGGCAGGCGAAAATTCTATCTGCTAAGCTACCGTGGCCTGGTACTTATGTTTGACAAAACATATATAGCCATTTAACCACCATCACAATTGAGATATGTACTTCCATCACCCCAAAGAGTTCCCTCATGTCTCTTTGTAGTCAATTTCCTCCATTGATCTCCAGGCCCCGGCAGCCAGTAATCTGATTTCCACCCCTATAGTTTTGTCTTTTCCAGGATGTCATATAAGTAGAATGAGACAGTATTATAAACTTTGGTGACTGGCTTCTTTCACTATAGCAAAATCCTTTTGCAGTTCATTCATGTTATTGCCTGTTTCAGGTTCCTAATTATTGGTGAGTAGTTTTCCACTGTATAAACCTAATTCACCTGTTAATGGGCATTCAGTTGTCCCCAGTTTGGGGCAATGTATGAGAGTTCTAATTGCTCCACATCCTTATTAACACTTGGTATTGTCACCTTAAAAATTTTTAGTCATTCTAAAATAGTGTTTAGTGGTATCTTATTACGGCTTTTACATTTCCCCAATGACCAATGACGTTGAGCATCTTTTCACGTGTATCTGTATATCTTCTCTGGTGAAGTGACTTGTTCAAATCTTTTGTCCATTTTTAAAAACGGAGTTGTTTTCTTACTATTGACCTTCAAAGTTTTTTATATATTCTGGATACAAGTCCTTTATCAGATACATGTTTTGCAAATATTTTTTCAGAGTCTCTGGCTTATCTTTTCATTTTCTTGATGTCTTTTGGAGGGCAAATTTTTTTGATAAAACTCAGTTTTTTTAAATGTTTACTTTATGGTTTGTGGTTTTATGTCCTACATTAAAAAATTTCACTAACCCAAGCTCACAATGATTTTTTTCCCTGTATTTTCTTCTAGAAGTTCCATAGGATTAGGTTTCACACCTCAGGTCTATAATCCTTCCAAGTTGATTTTTTATATGGCATGAAGTATGAGTTAAGGTTTATTTTAATTTTACTCGAACATATGAATGTTTATCTGTTCCTGCATCATTGTTAAAAATACTATCCTTTCTCCATTTAATTACCTTGACTCCTTTATGAGAAATCAACTGACCCTATATATATATGGGTCTATTTTTTGACTCCCCATTGTGTTCCATTGGTCTATTATGCCTTTCTTTTCACACCACCACACAGTTTTGATTACCGTAGTGTAGGAACAAGGGTTAAAACAAGACCCGGAGAATTTGTGGGGAGCAGCTGGCATCAGGGTGGCCATGGCAGTAAACTGTGGAGATTGTTATGTAGAGCAGTCTGGGAGGAAGAGAATGTTTACCCCAAATGGTTATGTTAAGTATGAAGGAAGAGAGCACTGAAAAATGAGCACTCTGATTCCTCAGGAAATGCATGCATGCCTTTTGTCACCCTGCAGTATATAGGTAGGATCTGGTTAAGAATTAAGTTGTCTGTTGTCTGTTAACGGCTGATCTTCAGACCCCCATCCCGTCTGTCTCTTTCTTTCTCCTCATTGCTTAATATCCTTCGCGCTCTGGTCCTGTGGAAGCAACACTGTAGTTCTTTTATATTGTGAAGCCAGATAGTGTCAACCTTCCTACCATGTTCTTCTTTTTCAAAATTGTTTTGCCTATTCTGGATCCCTTGATTTTCCATTATAAATCTTAGAATTAGCATCTCAATTTCTACTAAAATACATGCTGAGAATTTGATTAGGATTGTGTTGAATCTATAGATCAATTTTGGGAGAATTGACATCTTTAACAATATTGAGTCTTCCAAATCTATGAATGTGGTATTCTTCCCTTTTTATTTGGGTCTTCCTTCATCAATATTATGTAATATCCAGCATAAAAATCTGGTACATATTTTCTTAGGTTTATCCCTATGTATTTTCTATTATTTGATGCTACTGTAAACAACAGTCTAATTTTTAAATCACAATTTCCCATTCTCATTGCCAATATATAGATAAACCATTGATTTTTGTATATTGACTTTATATCTTACCATCTCACTAAGCTCACTTGATTAGCTCTAGTAACCTTTTTTTTTTTTTTTTTTTTTTTTTGCATGGGCAGACCCTGGGAATCGAACCCAGTTCTCTGGCATGGCAGGTGAGAGCTCTGCCTGCTGCCACTGTGGCCCACCCAGCTCTAGTAGCTTTTTATAGTAGATCCTTAAGCTTTTCTGAATAGACCGTCACATCATCTTTGTATAAAAATGCTTTCATTTCTTTCTTTTCAATCTGGATACTTTTTATTTATTGGTCCTTACCTTTTGGACCGGCTAGGACCAGTTGAGCAGGAATGATGAAATAAGACATCCTTGCTTGGGGAAAAGCACTCAGTGTTTCACCATTAGGTATGAGTTATTAGCTGTAGGTTTTACACAGATGCTCTTGCACAGGTTGAGGAAGTTCCCTTCTAATCCTAGTTTACTAGGTGGTTTTTGTTTTCTTTTCTTTTTAAAAAAATAATGAATAGACGTTGAGTTTTGACAAATGCTTCTTTTACATCTATTGAAATGATCATATTGTTTTTGCTGTTTGTTGATATGGTGAAAATCATTGATTTTCAAATGCAAAATTAACCTTGCATTTCTGGGCTAGACTCTACTGTACAATACTTTTTATGAATCTATGCTCATGAGGAGTATTGGCTGTACTTCACTTTTTGGTTAATGGCTCTGTCTGTTGTGGAATCAATGTTATACCGGCCTCATTCTATTTTTTGGAAGGGTTTTGTAGAATGTTTCTGTTTGCTAAAGCTGCTGGAAGGCAATATACCAGAAATGGTGTGATGGTTCAAAATTGTTACATACCTCAGAAAAGCCATGTTTTCTTTCCTAATACAAACTTGTGGGGGCAGACCTATTGTTCAGGGTAGAAACTTTGGTTAGATTGTTTTCATAGGGATGTGACATACCCAGTTGTGGTGTGGCCTTTTGATTAGATGGAGATGTGACTACACCATTCAAGGTGGGTCTTGATCAGTTTACTAGAGTCCTTTGAGAGGAGAAACATTTTGGCATTTCTTCAGAGCTGACACAGACAGAGACATTTGGAGATGCAGAAAGAAAACACTCCTGGAGAAGCTGTTTGAAATCAGATACCAAAGGACCAGCAGACATCAGCCACGTGCCGTCCCAGACGACAGGGGTGTTTTGGACCCATAGACCTTTCTTGAGTCAAGGTATCTTTTCCTAAATGCCTTAGTTTGGACATTTCTATGACCTTAGAACTGTAAACTTGTAATTTAATAAGTTCCCTTTTTGAAAGCCTTCCCATTTCTGGTATATTGAATTCTGGCAGCATTTAACAAACCAAAACAAATGGGTTGGCTTTTACAATGGGGATTTATAAGCCTAGAAATTTGCAGTTCTAAGCCCGTGAAAATGTCCCAATTAAGGCATCAACAGGATGATACCTTCTCTGAAGACAGGCGGCTGGCATCTGGGGTTCCTCTTTCAGTTAGCAAGGCACATGGCAGGCATCTGCTGGTCCTTTGACTCCCAGGTTTCATTTCTTTCAGCGGCCTCCTCTCTGAGCCTCTGTGAGCCCTGTCTTAGCTTCTCCTGGGATTTTCTCTGTAAGTTCTCTTGGCTTTTTCTGCCTTTTATCCTCTCATAAAGGACTCCAATGAACCTTGAATAGTGTGGGTCCCTCTCAATTGAAATAACCTAACCAAAAGTTCCCATCTACAACAGGTCTGCACCCACAAGAATGGATTAAAAGAACATGGCCTTTTCTGGAATACATAACATCTTCAAATAAGCACACTCCACCTTCTGGACCCCCAAAAGACATGTTCTTTCCATATGCAAAGTACATTCATCCCATCACAATATCCAAAGACTTAATTAAATAATTTCAGTAAGTATTAAGTACAAAGTCTCATCAAAATCAGTTACAGGCGTGGTCTGTTCTGGAGCAGAACTTCTCTCCGGCTGTGGACCTCTGAAACCTAGAACAAATTATCTGCTTCCAATATACAAAGGAGAGATAGTCATAAAGTGAACGTTCCCATTTCCACTGGGAGAAATTGGAAGGAAAACAGGGGTTACTGGACCCAAAAAGTTCCGAAAACCTGCAGGGCATATTTCATTAGATTTCCAGGCCTGAAACTCATCTACAGAATGACATTTTGTCCTCAGGGCTTGATAGAGCTGCAGCCCCACCCTTTCCAAGGGCTTTTGAAGCAGCTCTGCTCTCTCCAAACAGTGGGGTGAGGGCTCCAGTATCTCCATGAAAACTTCCAACTTCCCCTGAGGGTCCCTAATCAGACATCTTAAGTGGAGTGAACATTCCTAGCATCTAAAAGTAGAAAAACTACTCACTGCAAAAGGCTTTCTCTGTACTTCCCTGGGACAGTGCTCTTTTGTGCTGCCCAGCACTAATTTTTCATTTCCAACCCCACTGTACAGATGAGCAAACCAAACTTCAGAGAAATGAAGTGCCTTGACCACGGTCATAGGGCAGGGAGGTGGCTGAACTGGGATGGCAGCCAACTTGTTGCATTAGACTCCAAAACCGGTCATCCTTCCACTGCAACACCCAACCTCAGGCAACATTTTCCTGGAAGCTCCACACCCACTATGGTAAAAGAGGCACCTTCTCCCTGGGACTGAACCGTTCTAGCTAGAAATGTTAGCTAAGGAGAAGGATGCAGGCAATGAGGTGTTGGGGTTCAAAGTCTGGGACTTTTTTTTTTTTGTCTCTATTCATCGGTTCTGAGTACTTATTACCTCAGTGAGGATGGCTACCTCTCCACTGACATTACACCTAAACTGACACACTTAAAGAAACCAATATTCAGGAGTTAGAAAGCGTCCTACCCTGGACTCCGACTTATCTGGGCGTGGGGGATGCCGGGGCCGACTAGCTAAAATTCGGGGGTCTGGGCTCGAGCCCTCTGTCCCGCGTCAGGTGACGGCGCCCCTTCCCCGTTTCCTCGTCCGCCATTTAGGGTGACAGGCTCTGCCACCCGCCTGGGAGGGATATTAGAAGACCTTAGCCACGGAAACACTCCGCCGTTCCCGAAATGGCTCTCAGCAGCCGAAATGGGGCCGGGAGCGACTCCTCAGGCTGTGCGCGTGGACGCAATCACCGCCCCGGCTCTGTACCTCCAGGAACCCCAGAGACTAAAAGCACTCCAGCGTTTATTTGGCAGGCGAAGGCCTGGAGAGGGCGAGAGAGGCTCCGCGCACGCGCGGACAGCGGCGGGGGCGGGGTTGGGAGGGGCGGAGCCAGAGGACGGTTCGGCGAGGGCTGCGGAAGGAGAGCGGCGCGAGCCCGGGTTGTGGGCAGAGCCTGAGGCGGGGCCTTCCGGGGGCGGGGCTGTTCGTTACGCGTAGCCCCGCCCCCTCAGCCGTCGTCTGTCTCCCCGAGGCGGCCACTGCTACTGCTTGACCCTTCCCGGTTTGCGGGACCAGCCTTTACCCCGGTTCTGTGGTAACGATGGGGGACCCCAGCAAGCAGGAGATCCTGACCATCTTCAAGCGCCTCCGCTCGGTACCCACCAACAAGGTAACGGCCGCCGGGCGTGTTTGGGCCTGCTGGGTATCCCTGCGGTACCCCGCGGGCGGCCCCTGCGGGCGCCGGCGGCCGCGAGAGGAGGAGCCGGCCCGGCGTGTGACACGTCGCACTGTGTGGCCGCGGCGGCCTGGGCCTGGCCTGGGTCCGGCCGGCGCGCCTCTGCTAAGTCTCGGGAAGGAGAGCGGATGGGGGGGGGGGCGGACACCTAGGGACTCCACAGTGGGGGTGCGGCGGGCACGGGGGCGGGAGGAAGACTCCTGTAGGTTCCTGGCAGCCGACTGGGGAGCTTAGGGAAGGGGGAGCTCGTGAGAGGACGGGGGAGCACATACGAGGCTCCTAGCAAAGGGGTCAGATTCCCGGGGGACCCAAAGAGGGTAAGGGAGACTGCATGGGGGCTCTCGGGAGGGGGCCAGATACCCCCCAGGGCCCTGTGATGCAACTGGGAAGGATATCGGTCATCCTCCCCCAACATCAGAAACCCCAGCTGGTAGCACCTGGATGCTTGGCAGGCTTGGCTTGCACCCTCCCACCCTCCAGCTCACCTACGTTCCTCAGGGGCCCCTTGTTGGATCCTGATGGGTTCCCTCGTCCTGACGTGGCAGCCTCAGTTTCCCTGTTTCAAAAAGCTTCTAACTGGTCTCTGCCGTGGCTTCCAGCTTTTTCTTTCTTTTACTAGGAAAGCCCACTTGAACCCTTTCCCTTTTTCCTGTGTAGATCTCTTTGGAAATTGAGATTTTCTTTTTTTCCTCTTCAGAGGCTCTCCCATCTATAACTTTTACCACTGTGGGCAACTGGTTGGCGTTGTGATGATGCATCAGCCCAGGCGATACCCTCAGCTGAGTGTCAGAGGTCTGAGTGGGGCCCTGAGAGTACAAAGGGCTGCCCTGCCAGCTGGACACTCCCCACCCCACACTGACAAAAGTTCTGTGTGTCCACAGGTCACAGGGCCTTTACCTTGCCCCCACGCTCACCTCCAAAGGGAACAGCTGTTAACAAGCTGTGTGAGCATTTGTCATGAGCCTTGAAATGATGGCATAGAAAGTTTGTGAGTTTTACAAAATATAGTTGCTTTTGTTTGTTTTAAGACCTGGTGATCTCGGAGGTGAGACCATATTTTTACAGCTTAAAAGAAGTGAGGAAGGAAACAGTTTATTGGGGGAGATGCCTGCTGGTTGTAGAAAGGCAGGAGGGGAAAGGCTCTAGTGCTGTTTCTTGGTATTTTCTAGATTTTCACATTTAGATTGCTCCATTTATAAAGAGTGATTACTTCATAACTACACAAGATTAGAATCTGCAGTTAGCAATGTGGAAATTGAGGGTTTTTTCCTATCTCTCAGAGACAAATCAACAGGTATTCTCTTTTCTCAAAGGAAATATGCACTCTTAAATATAAAATCAGTGTCTTTTGAATGGACATTTGTGGGTTTGCTTGTAAATTGCTACCCAGATTCTGCCACTTTCTAGCTACGTTATCCTTGGGCAGTTATTTCACCACTTTGTATCTTATGTTCCTGATTGAAAATGGTGGCATGAGCTGGACCTAACTCAAAGGGTTATTGTGAAGAGTCAATGAGGAGTTCCAAGAAAAGCTCTTGAAGCAGTACCTGTACGTACTAGTCTTCAATAAATGCCAGCTATGTTTTGTTATTAATTTTTTTATTATGAAGAAGATCTATGAAAAAACTTATGTTCTGGAGTAGGATTAATAAAAACACAGAGGAAAGATATTTTCTGGTAATGTTCCACAGTGATAATGCTATGTATTTCTTGATTAAAATGTTTTATTTGATAATTGGTATGAAACCATTGTTTATACAAAGATGAAAACTAGTTTTAATTTTATTGAAGAATCAGATAACCATAAAATTTTTTAAATTGTAAAAAAGAACTCTAAGATATATGAGGCGGAAAGGTAGTTAAAGGAAAACAACTTGGTTTAATTTTCGGCAATGGTATCCAATTTCCTACTTTCGTGAATGGTGAATATTCACTCTGGATCAAAAGTATTAAGTGTCAGTTTCTTAGTTTGTGAAATCTTTTCTTGTTGCTATCCTGTTCCTTAATTTTACATAGATTGCTTGGTTATTCCTTCAACACATATTCAAATTTTCCTTTTGAAAATTTGTTTTCAAAAATAGGGTTTTTTCCTATCTCTCAGAGACAAATCAACAGGTATTCTCTTTTCTCAAAGGGAATATGCACTCTTAAATATAAAATCAGTGTCTTTTGAATGGACATTTGTGGGTTTGCTTGTAAATTGCTACCCAGATTCTGCCACTTTCTAGCTATGTTATCCTTGGACAGTTATTTCACCACTTTGTATCTTATGTTCACATATTCAATGAACTACTGCAGGATGCTGGGCACTATGCAAAGCATTGAGGATACATTGATAAATGAAAAGACATGACTCCTGCCTGTAGTCTAGTCGATGAAGGGTGTAGGGCTGCGTGGTGGTGTGTTTTCTGCTAATGAAGTGGGCTCTGGAAGCAGACTACCTGGGATCCAGTCCCAGCTCTGTCACTTCTTAGCCATGTTACTTAACTTCACAATTCCTTACTTTTCTCTAAAATGGGGATCAAGACTGGGGCATAATTTGTGGGGCTCGGTGCAAAAAGAAAATGCCAGACCCTCATTGAAAAATTATTGAGAATTTCAAGATGAGACAGCAGAGCATTAAACCAATTCTGGGCCCTTCTGAGGGCCAGACCCTGCCTGTTGCATGGCAGCCAGGAAGCTGGCCCTGACACGGGATGGTCATAGGACCTTCTTTTGTAGGGTTACTGTGAAGATCCTGAATGACTCCTTGACCCTGTCTAGAAAACTTTTTGCATCCTGCTCTTGTTTACTAAGGTACCACCTTATAACTAATTGTCTTGTCTGCTAGTCTCTGGACTCCATGAGGGCAGACTCTTTCTGAATCATCATTGTCCAATGCTTGGTTTAGTGCCAGGTATGCTTCCCATAAATGGTAAATGCATGGAAGCTATCAGTGAACTGAGTAAGTCATAGAATAGGAAGGGCATCTTGCAGAGGCTCAGTGCCCCCAGGCAGGTCATTGTGTTTCCACACTCTAAGGGCTGTTACCACGGGTGTTTTAGTTTTTGTGTCTGTTTCTCCCACTGCACAGTGAGCTCTTCAGAGGCAAAGAATAGCACATGGCCTGGTAGGGAAGAAGAGCTGGGCAGGGGACCATGGAATCAGCGGCTTTGTCTACTTTGTACTCCATCACCTGTCACTTGCCTGACATGCAGCAGGTGATCGATAAACATTGAAGTGAACCCGCTGGCACTTTTCACACTTTGCACCCACCCCCTGCCATTCTTGCCTGTTTAATGTGAGCCTGTCATGGTGAGGGCCTTTGGAAAATCCACTCGTGTTTTCTTTCTTGAATTACCCTCAAAAAGCTAGAAGCCAGGTTTTTCTAGATAATTAATTTGGGGAAACTTCTCATAGGTGGGATCTGCCTATAAAGTGTGTCGAAAATATATATATATATATATTTATATATATGTAATATATAATATATATATTTTAATCTGGAAAAAGTCATTCTTCTACTAGTAGAATTTTCACTATTCTGTTGTGAATTTAATTAATTCTAGATATAAATTTCCGTGACAAGCACTGTATGTATGTGTTTTTTTTTGCATGGGCTGGCACCGGGAATTGAACCCGGGTCTCCGGCATGGCAGGTGAGAATTCTGCCTGCTGAGATCGTGGCCCGCCCCACTGTATGTTTTAAAATACTTTTATGCCTGTTATCAATGAATAATGTTTGACTTTAGTTGGTGTCAGAAGGGCTAGTGATAATTTTCAAGCTAGTAATAAGCTTTGTAAGTTGTTCATTAGATTAACATTTACTAAGTGTCTACAGTGAGTAAAGTATTATTTTTCAGGTTCTATTAGGGATATAAAAACATGCACATCTATTCAGTAAACAGTTATTGAGCAGTTACCAGAAAATCAAGGTGGATGGGGAAGGTTCCCAGCCCCTCAGGAGTACTTTTTGCCCCTCACTGGGAAAGGGGGCACATAGTTTGGTAATGAGTGTTATAAAAGTGGCCTGGACAGAGAGAGGGGACAGACCTGGAGATGGTCACACATTTCATAGAGAAACATCTCTATGTATTGGTTGTATGTTGCTGTGTATCAAACTACCCCAAAACTTTCATACTGAGCCAACAAGCATTTATTATCTCACACAGGTTTTGAGGGTCAGTAGTCTGGGGGAGGCCTAGCTGGATGGTTCTGGCTCAGAGTCTCTCCTGAGATTATAGTCAGGCTGTTCAGTGGGGCTGCCATCATCCGAAGGCTGGAGGATCTGCTTTTACGCCTCTCTGTGGTGTCAGTAGGCCTCATTTCCTCACTTGAGCCTCTCCACAGGGTTGCCCTAGTGTCATCAAGTCATGGGAACCAGCTTCCCCTAGAGCTAATGATCAAGGGAAGGAGAGAGAGGAAGCCAGTTAATCTCGGAAATGACACACAGCCCTTCTGCCATATTCCTGTTGGTGAGCATGGGAGGTGCCTACTGTGGGCCATTCTCCTGGCTGGGGAGAGGAGAAGGAGGCACACTGCCCGCCATCTGGTGTGAAACCGCTGTCCAGGGTAACCAGGAAGGCCTGGAGCATTCCCAGCAGGGGGAGAGCCCTGGCCCTTTGGCAGCCAGCATCATTTACTTGATGAGTAGGACCTCTGGTGATGCTGCAAGGATGTCAGGCTTGAGATGGTATACAAACCTAAGTTCCCTTCACTGTGTAACTGTGTATTCCAATAAAATAAATTGAAATTTGAGGGTTTTTTTTTTCTCCTTATCTAGGTGAGATACATCCTAATAACCAGAGTTTAAACTCTAAAGTTTAAGCAGCTTTCGAGCAAGTAGTGTATTATATCTCACGGGGTCGCTCATTTGGCTAATGTAAAATAATTAATGGCTTTATTTTTCTTTCAGGTGTGTTTTGATTGTGGTGCCAAAAATCCCAGCTGGGCAAGCATAACCTATGGAGTGTTCCTTTGCATTGATTGCTCAGGGTCACACCGATCACTTGGTGTTCACTTGAGTTTCATCCGGTAAGTGAATTTTCCCCCACTGGGGGGGATGCACGTGATTACATTGTTATTTGGTCTCCTTGCCCGTTTTTGTTTTGCATTGACATTGTGGGTTTTGGAGTTTTAAATTTTATGTAATTAAGAAAGCTGGGAAACTAATTATTTTCTGTTCAGTTACTATTATATAGAGATTTGGGTCAGAAACATAAGGCAGTGATATTCAAGAAAAAAAAGTCAACATGGAGAGTTTTGAGACCGTATTTCCTTTCCTTTTGTCTTCTAATAATTTAGAAGTGCAAAGTAATCTTGCTAGGACAAACTCATGGTAGAAGAGACGGCATATGCTGTGGGCCTGCCCTATACGCTGTCCAGGGTAAAAGGCAAGATGTCCTCTTTATAGCAGGGTTCACTTTCAGCATAATCCTATAACTCTGGCACCTAAGGACACTAATCACAAAGCCTCAGTGATTTTTATATAAATTTTAGAAGCAATTTCATATACAAATCTTTCTTCTCTTTTTATCTTAAGACTTGGGCTGCCATGGGTTCCTGCTGGCAAGTAACCTGTCTCCTTCTGGCTCTGGGACTGTAGCCTATTCCCTCCAGGCAGACACAGGACCACAGGCCAGCAGGTGGTGGAAAATGCCTTTGTATAAAGTCAAAGAAATTGAAATAATAAAAAATAATGAAAGAAACACCTGTCAGGATAAACGCTTGGGTGAAGAACAAGGCCTGGATTTCAGCTTCTCTGGGGACCTTGCCAGTGCACTAGCCAGCAGCTGCTCCGACCT
The DNA here is from genome assembly GCF_023851605.1 of Tamandua tetradactyla. Lineage (NCBI taxonomy): Eukaryota > Metazoa > Chordata > Mammalia > Pilosa > Myrmecophagidae > Tamandua > Tamandua tetradactyla. The sequence goes on along the minus strand of NC_135333.1, from coordinate 36,425,382 downwards.
CCAGGATTACCAACTCACCTGTTTCTCTGCCACCTCTTTTTGTAGGGAAGGAACCAGCTATGCAGGCTTGAAGTGCGATGAGCAAATGTATTTTATTTTAAGACTTAAGAAATCTTGAACAACATGGTTACTATAAAAGCACATTTGCTCCTATAGGATAAAATCTTTTATAGTTTATGAGAGATTGTGTATGATCACCTAAAAACAATGGAGTAATAACAACAGTGTAATTTCATTTTTTAATATGCTAACTTTTAAAAGTAACTTTCCTGATGCAAAGAGTTCTATTTTCAGAAATGAATTTGTAAAGCATGATGGACTAAACATTTATAGTCTTATAACTCCATAGGTAATTCTTTAGAAAAGAGTTATTTTAGGTGTTCTTACTGCTTTCAGAGTTGCTGTTGGTTTCTTTTTTTCTTTTCTTTTCTTTCTTAGGCTCTGGTCACAGGATATTTTGATACACTTTCCTGTTCTTGTCGCTTTTCTAAATGTTAAGAAATTAAGTTTCCAGAGCAAGTTTATTTACTTTTTAACTTTTTTTTATTGTAGAATATGACATATGTACAAAGCAAAGAAATAAAAAAGCAGTAGTTTTCAAAGTAGTCTTCAACAAGTGGTTACAGGGCAGATCCCAGAGTTTGTCATTGGCTACCATACAGAGCGAGTTTATTTTATTAATAAAATCAATCAACATACAATTCGAACATTCTTAACATATGAACATTACCTACTTAGTGTGCACTCAGTGGCTCACAATATCATCACATAGTTGTATATTCATCACCATGATCATTTCTCAGAACATTTACATCACTCCAGAAAAAGAAATCAAAAGAAAAAAGAAAAAACTCATACATACCATACCCCTTACCCCTTCCTCTCATTGACCACTAGTATTTTCCTCTACCTAATTTATTTTAACATTTGTTCCCCCTATTATTTATTTATTTTTAATCCATAGTTTTTACTCATCTGCCCATACCATAGATGAAAGGTGTATCAGAACAAGGTTTTCTTTTTTTTTAATTTATTTTTTAAATACCAAAAAAACACCAAATAAATGCAGACATTCCTATTTTGATCATTCTGTTCTATATATGTAATCAGTAATTCACAATATCATCACATAGTTGCATATTCATCATGATCATTTCTTGGAACATTTGCTTCTATTCAGAAAAAAATAAAATGAAAACAGAAAAAAAAGAAATTATACATACCATACCCCTTACACCTCCCTTTCATTGATCACTAGCATTTCAAACTAAATTTATTTTAGCATTTGTTCCCCCTGTTATTTATTTTTATTCCATATGTTCTACTCCTTTGTTGACAAGGTAGATAAAAGGAGCATCAGACACAAAGTTTTTATAATCACACAGTCACATTGTGAAAGCTGTATCATTATTCAATCATCCTCAAGAAACATGGCTACTGGAACACAGCTCTACATTTTCAGGCAGTTCCCTCCAGCCTCTAATACACCTTAAACTAAGAAGGGGTTATCTATATAATGTGTAAGAATAACCTCCAGGATAACCTCTCGACTCTATTTGAAACTCTCAGTCACTGGCACTTTATTTTGTCTCATTTCTCTTTTCCCCTTTTCAGTCGAGAAGGTTTTCTCAGTACCTTGATGCTGAGTCCCAGCTCGTTCTAGGATTTCTGTCCCACATTGCCAGGGAGGTTTACACCCCTGGGAGTCATGTCCCACGTAGAGAGGGAAGGGCAGTGAGTTCACTTGCCATGTTGGCTGAGAGAGAGGCCACATCTGAGCAATAAAAGACATTCTCTGGGGGTGACTCTTGGGCCTAATTTTAAGCAGGCTTAGCCTATCCTTTGCAGGGATATGTTTCATATGAGCAAACCTCAAGATTGATGGTTTGGCCTATTGCTTTTGTTGTCCTCACTGCTTACGAGAATATCAGGCCTTCTCCATAGGGGAAAGTTGAATTTTCCCTCTTTCTCACCATTCCCCCAAGGGGACTTTGCAAATACTTTTTTATTTACTGTTCAGATCACTCTGGCATTTATCAGGGCATCACTTTAGACAACCTACAAAATCTTGTGCCCTACTCAAGGTTCCATGTACTTATGGTGTTCAAGTGAACTGTCTATGTAAGTTATATTAGGAGACACACTATTCAAAAATAAATTTTGTACCAAATAATTTTGGCTTTAGTCTCACACATAAGTTAAAGTTTTAAAATATGAATTACCGTCTAATTTCAACATCCTGCAATATGGACAATCCTTTGATCTTCCTCATACAAAAGCATTTTAAATTTGTACATTTAGTTACTATCCTTGTACACTCAAGGCATTCCTAGATTATACCATCTCAGTCTTTATCGTTTGTCTTTCCTTCTGATTTCATTTGTGACCCCAGCCCTCCTCTGTCTATCATTCTCACATTCAGTTTCATTCAATGTACTAACATTATTGTATTACAGTTAGATAGTATTGTGCTATCCATTTCTGAATTTTTGCAATCAGTCCTGTTGCACAATCTGTATCCCTTCAGCTCCAATTACCCGAAATCTACCCTATTTCTATCTCCTGATGGTCTTAGTTCTTAATTGAAATTCTCCAAGTTCACTCATTAATGTTAGATCATATCAGTGAACTATTTGTCCTTTTGTTTTTGACTAATCTCATGTCTTCTGAGTAGATACCTAGCAATGGTATTGCTGGATCATATGGCAATTCTATACTTAGCTTCCTGTGGAACCGGCAAACTGCCTTCCACAGTGGTTGTACCATTTTACATTCCCACCAACAGGGCATAAGTGTGCCTCTTTCTCCACATCTTCTCCAGCACTGGTCATTTTCTGTTTTATTGATAATGGCTATTCTGGTGGGTGTGAGATGATACTTCATTGTGGTTTTGATTTGCATTTCCCTAATAACCAGGGAAATTGAATATCTCTTCATGTGCCTTTTGGCCCTTGTATTTCCTCTTCTGAGAAGTGTCTGTTCATGTCTTTTGCCCATTATTTAATTGGGTTATTTGTCTTTTTGTTGTTTAGTTGAACAATCTCCTTATACATTCTGGATACTAGACCCTTATCTGATACATCATTTCCAAATATTGTCTCCCATTGTGTAGGCTGTCTTTTTACTTTCTTGACAAAGTTCTTTGATGCACAAAAGTGGTTAATTTTGAGGAGCTCCTATTTATCCATTTTTCTTCGATGCTTATGCTTTGGGTGTTAAGATCTAGGAAACCACCTCCTATTATAAGATTTTTAAGATATTTCTATTTCTGAAAAGTAAGTTTTTGGGATTTTAATTGGTATTGCATTGAATCTGTAAATCAATTTAGATAGAATTGACATCTTAACTATATTTAGTCTTCCAATCCATGAACACAGTATGCCCTTCCATCTATTTAGGTCTTCTGTGATTTCTGTTAACAATTTCTTATGGTTTTCTTTGTGTAGGTCTTTTGTCTCTTTAGTTAAATTTATTCCTAAATATTTTATTCTTTTGGTTGCAGTTGTAAATGGAATTCTTTTCTTGATTTCCCCCTTAGATTGTTCCTTACTGGTGTATAGAAACACTACAGATTTTTGAGTGTTGATCTTGTAAACTGCCACTTTGCTGTACTCGTTTATTAGCTCTAGTAGTTTTGGTGTGGATTTTTCAGGGTTTTCGGCATATAGTATCATATCATCTGCAAACAGTGAGAGTTTTACTTCTTCCTCTCCAATTTTGATGCCTTGCATTTCTTTTTCTTGTCTAATTGCCCTGGCTAGAACTTCCAATACGATGTTGAATAACAATGGTGATAGTGGACATCCTTGTCTTGTTCCTGCTCTTAGGGGAAAGTTTTCAGTTTTTCCCCATTGAGGATGTTATTAGCTGTGGGTTTTTCATATACTCCCTTTATCATGTTGAGGATGTTCCCTTCGATTCCTAGAGGAAGGTCCCTTCTATTCCTATCCTTTGAAGTGTTTTCAACAAGAAAGGATGTTGAATTTTGTCAAATGCCTTTTCTGCGTCAATCAAGATAATCACGTTTTTCTGCTTTGATTTGTTGATATGGTGTATTACATTCATTGATTTTCTTATGTTGAACCATCCTTGCATACCCAGAATGAATCCTACTTAGTCATGGTGTATAATTCCTTTAATATGCTGCTGGATTCGATTTGTGAGAATTTTGTTGACAATTCCCGCATCAATATTCATTAGAGAGATTGGTCTGTAATTTTCTTTTCTTGTAGTATCTTTGTCTGACTTTGGTATGAGGGTGATGTTGGCTTCATAGAATGAGTTAGGTAGCGTTCCCTATGAATTAGGTAGTCTTCCCTCCTCTTCAATTTTTTTTGAAGAATTTGAGCAGGATTGGTACTAATTATTTCTTGAATGCTTGGTAGAGTTCACATGTGAAGCTGTCTGGTCCTGGGCTTTTCTGTTTTGGGAACTTCTTGATGACTGGTTCAATCTCTTCATGTATGAATGGTTTGTTGAGGTAGTCTGTTCGTTCTCTAGTCGATTTTAGTTGTTCATGCCTTTCTAGGAAGTTGTCCATTTCATCTACATTGTCTTGTTTATTAGCATAAAGTTCATAGTATCCTCTTATTACCTCCTTTATTTCTGCAGGGTCAGTGGTTATGTCTTCTCTTCCATGTCTGATTTTATTTATTTGCATCCTCTCTCTTCTTTTTTTTTTGTCCAGCTTGCTAAGGGTCCTTCTATCTTATTGATTTTCTTATAGAACCAACTTCTGGTTTTGTTGATTTTTTTTTATTGTTTTCATGTACTCGCTTTCATTTATTTCTGCTCTAATCTTTGTTATTTCTTTCCTTTTGCTTGCTTTGGGGTTAGTTTGCTGTTCTTTCTCTAGTTCTTCCAAGTGAACAGTTAATTTTGCTCTTTCTTCTTCTTTTTTGTTTGTTTCAACAGGCACCAGGAATTGAACCCGAATCTCCAGCATGGCAGGTGAGAACTCTGCCTGCTGAGCCACTGTGACCCACCCTCTTCTTTTTTGATATAGGCATTTAGGGCAATAAATTTCCCTCTTAGCACTGCCTTTGCTGCATCCCATATGTTTTGATATGTCATGTTTTCATTTTCATTTGCCTTAAGACATTTACTGATTTCTCTCATAACTTCTTCCTTAACCCACTGGCTGTTTAAGAATGTGTTGTTGAGCCTCCGTATATTTGTGAATTTTCTGGCCCTCTGCCTATTATTGATTTCCAACTTTTTTCCTTTATCATCTGAGAAAGTGTTTTGTACGATTTCAGTCTTTTTAAATTTATTGAGTCTGGATTTGTGATGCAGCATGTAGTCTAACCTTGAAAATGGTCTATGAGCACATGAGAAAAAGGTGTGTCCTGCTGTTGTGGGGTGTAATGTTCTATAAATGTCTGTTAAGTCTAGTTCATTTATTGTATTATTCAAATTCTCTGTTTCATTATTGATCCTCTGTCTAGATGTTCTGTCCATTGATGAGAGCGGGGAATTGAAGTCTCCAGCTGTTATGGAAGATGTGTCTATTTTTCTTTTCAGTGTTTTTAGTGTTTGCCTCATGTATTTTGGAGCACTGTAGCTCAGTGCATAAATATTTATGATTCTTACGTTCTTTTGTTGACTTGTTCCTTTTATTAATACGTAGTGTCCTTCTTTGTCTCTTTTAATTGCTTTACATTTGAAGTCTAATTTGTTGGCTATTAGTATAGCTACTCCTGCTATTTTCTGATTATTGTTTGCATGAAATATCTTTTCCCAACCTTTCACTTTCAACCTATGTTTATCCTTGGGTCTAAAACGTGTCTCCTATAGGCAGCATATAATTGGGTCCTGTTTTTAAATCTATTCTGCCAGTCTATGTCTTTTGATTGGGGAGTTTAATCCATTAACATATAGTGTTATTACTGTAAGGGCAGTAATTTCTTCTACCATTTTGCCTTTTGCATTTTATATGTCATATCTAATTTTTCTTCTTTTTACCTTTACTCATAGTCTTCATTTCTTTACTCTTCTCCACACCTCTCTGTCCTGTCTTTTCCTGTCTGTGGCTATTGCTCCCTTTTGTTTTTCTTGCAGAGCCAGTCTCTTTGTCACAAATTCACTCAATGATTTTTTGTCTGAAAATGCTATAATTTCGCCCTCATTTTTGAAGAACTGTTTTGCTGGATATAGAATTCTTGGTTGGCAGTTTTTCTCTTTTAGGATCTTATATACATTATACCACTTCTCACTTCCATGATTTCTACTGAGAAATCAACGTATAGTCTTATTGGGCTTCCCTTGTATGTGATGGATTGCTTTTCTCTTGCTGTTTTCAAAATTCTCTTTTTCTTTGACGTCTGACATTCTGATTAGATTATTCTCTCTTTCTCTTTGATATCTGACATTCTGATTAGATATTCTGATGTCTTGGAGTATGTCTGTTTGGATCTCTTTGGTTTGGGGTATGCTGTACTTCTTGGATCTGTAATTTTTATTCTTTCATAAGAGTTGGGAAATTTTCAGTGATAATTTCCTCCATTAGTTTTTCTCCTCTTTTTCCTTTCTGTTCTTTTCTGGGACACCCACAACTCGTGCACTTCATGTTGTCATTCAGTTCCCTGAGTCCCTGCTCATATTTTTCCATTCTTTGTCCTATGTTTTCTTTTGCTTGTTGGATTTCAGATGTCCCATCCTCCAGTTCACTAATCCTATCTTCTGCCTCTTGAAATCTAACATTTAGGTTTCCATTGTTTTTTTCATTCTTCTATTATGCCATTCATTCCCATAATTTCTGTAATTTGCTTTTTCGGACTTTAGATTTCTTGTTTTTGTTCATTCCTTGCCTTCTTTTTTTTTTTTTTAAGTAGAAATATTGCTTTATTGGAGAAACTTACATCCAAATTACTTCCATGTTTTTTTAAAAAGTTCCAACAAGCAGAAGAAAACATACACAGCTTCCACAGGAATAAGGACAAACAAAATGAGGTTGACGATTGACCCAAATGACATTTCCTAAAAGAAAAAAATGTAATATTTAATTTTTCTTCTTTTGAGGCAGGTAAGTGAACTGCACACTTCAGAAATAAGATTTTCTTACTTTAAGAGGAGGGAGAACTGAGATCCTGTTTTTGATGCAAACTAAATGCACAATATAAAATCCATTCTTCTGACCAAGATGAGGGAAAAAACATTCTTCAACATTTCAATTCTCAGGCAATAAAATCCAAAGACCTGTTGAATCCACCTTTTGGATTCATGTACTACCTGTACTTCTTCTTCTGAGATACATTTATGGCATAAGCATTGACAGAGCCATCCACCTTTTTACCTTTTGTGGAGTCAAAGGAGGCAAATCCCATTAACTTCATTATTTCTGTTTCTTCCTCTGTTTTGCCCTCTAAGTCCTCCTCAGTAATCTGACGTTCTTTGCTCTTTGTTTCTTTTGTCTCTTTTCCTCATCTCTTCTTTCTTTCAGTTGAGAAGGGAAGGGATCTGTGTTGTCTTGGGGATCTAGACTGTCTTCTGTGAGGGGATCGAGAGCGGCTCCTCCTCCGATCTCTCTCCCGGGACCGGGACCTTTCTCGACGCCTGCGTTCTCTCTCCCGGGATGTGAACCAGGACCACCTGTGCTCCCGCCATGGGGCGCGGCTATGGGTGTGGCCCATTCAGAGTCCTCTTCTCACTCAGACCCCATTCCTTGCCTTCTTTATATCCTCCTTCAATTCATTGATTTGATTTTTGATGAGATTTTCCATGTCTGTTCGAACATTCTGAATTAATTGTTTCAACTCCTGTATCTCATTTGAATTGTTGGTTTGTTCCTTTGGGCCGTATCTTCAGTTTTCCTAATATGATTCGTTATTTTTTGCTGGTATCTAGGCATTTAATTTCCTTAACTAGTTTATTCTGCCAATTGTTTTCACTTTTTTTACCTAGGATTTTCTTGCTGGATGACTTTGTTGTCTATCTGTTCTTTGACGTTCAGTTTAGCTTATTCTAGACCTCTAGCTTAGGTTTTGTTTAACAGATCAGAATTTTTCAGTTCTTTTTTTCTTGTTTCTTGCCCTGCCTATATTGTGCCTTTTTTTTTCCCCCTTAGTAGGGTCTACTTAGGTATTATAGACCCCAGTCAGATTTTCCCAGACCAAACTGGCCTCCTCTCAGGAGGAATGATTCATGTGCACCAGTTTTCCCTGAGGGTAAGACCCAGCAGGTTGAAAGACTTTCCTATGTAGCCTCTAGACTCTGTTTTTCCTACTCTGCCCAGTGTGTGGTCCTTGTCTACCTGTGAGTCCCACGATCATAAGGTGATGTGGTACCTTTAATCCCAGCAGACTCTCCCTGCTGGAGGCGTGGTTGAGACAAAGGAGAGGTTATATGCTGGATTTAATTGCTTCAATTTTCCAGACCCTGGGGTCTGAATTCCTTGAGGGAGGGGTTCCACCTGAGCTGGGGCCCACCCCTCTCCTGTGTTAGGCACAGTTTCCAGACAGTCTCTCAGATAAGTTTAATTCTGCCCTTGCCTGAGGCACTTGGAACCTGAAAAGCCTTATAGGTATATCCAAAGAGCAGTCAAGCAGTAGAAACACAGCCACAAAAAAGAGAAGAAAAAGAAATTCCTTTTAGAGCAGATCCCCCATTCTTCAGGTTTGCCAGTCAAGAGCTTAAGTTGGTACGTTGCTCTATGTATCTCCAGGTCCTATGCATAGATTTCTCAACAGAAACCATGGAGGCGAGAAGACAGTGTCATGATATATTTAAGATTCTAAAAGAGAAAAACTACCAACCAAGAATTCTATATCCAGCAAAATTTTCCTTTAAAAATGAGGGACGATTAAAATATTTCAGACAAGCAATCACTGAGAGAATTTGTGACCAAGAGACTGGCTTTGCAAGAAATACCAAATGAAGCGGTATAGGAAGATAGAAAAAGGCAGGAGAGAGATGTGTAGAGAAGAGTTTAGAAATGAAGACTATCATAAAGGTAAAAAGAAAAAAAAATGGATATGACATACAAAACCCACAAGACAAAAAGGTAGAAGAGACTATGTCTTTACAGTAGTAACACTAAATGTTAATGGATTAAACTTCCCAATCAAAAGACGTGGACTGGCAGAATGGATTTAAAAACAAGACCCATCTATATGCTTTGTACAGGAGACTCATTTTAGACTTAAGGACAAACATAGGTTGTAAGTGAAGACTTGGGAACAGATATTTCATGTGAACACAATCAGAAAAGGACAGGAGTAGCTATATTGATATTTGACAAAGTTCAAATGTAAAGCAATTAAAAGAGACAAAGAAGGACACTATGTTTTAGTAAAAGGAATAATTCAACAAGTAGACATAACAAACATAAAAATTTATGCCCTGAGCCAGAGTGCTCCAAGATAGATGAGGCAAATACTGAAAACAATGAAGGGAGAAACAGACAGCTCTACTATAATAGTTGGAGACTTCAATTTCCCGCTCTCATCAGTGGATAGAACACCTAGACAGAAGATCATAAAAAAACAGAATTTGAATAATACAATAAACAAACTAGACTTAACAGACATTTACAGAACATTACACCCCACAAAAGCAGAATACACATTTTTCTCAAGTGCTATGGGCATTCTCAAGGATGGACCATATACTGGGTCACAAAGCAAATCTCAATAAATTCAAACAGACTGAAATCATACAAAACACTTCCTTGGATCATAAAGGAATGAAGTTGGAAATCAATTAACAGGCAGGGGGCCAGAAAATTCACAAATATATAGAGGCTAAACAATACACTCTTAAACAACCAGTGGGTCAAGGAAGAGATTACAAGAGAAATCAGTAAATATCTCGAGGCCAGTGAAAATGAAAACACAATATATAAAGATTTATGGGATGCAGCAAAGGCAGTTCTAAGAGGGAAATTTATTGCCCTAAATGCTTATATCAAAAAAGAGCAAAAATTGAGGAATTAACTCTCCAATTGAAAGAACTAGAGAAACAGCAAACAAACACCAAAGCAAGCATATGGGAAAAAATAATGGCAATTATAGCAGAAATAAATGAAATTGGGAAGATGAAAACAATCGAGAAAATCAACAAAACCAGAAGTTGGTTCTATAAGAAAATCAATAAGACTGATGAACCCTTAGTGAAGTGGACAGAAAAAAGAAAAGAGAGGATGCAAATAAATAAAATCAGAAATGGAAGAGAAGACATAACCACTGACCCTGCAGAAATAAAGGAGGTAATAAGAGGATACCATGAACTTTATGCTAATAAACTAGACAATGTAGATGAAATGGACAACTTCCTAGAAAGGCATGGACAACTAACATCAACTCGAGAACAAACAGACGACCTCAGCAAACCAATCACAAATGAAGAGATTGAACCAGTCATCAGGAAGTTCCCAAAAAAGAAAAGCCCAGGACAAGATGGCTTCACAGGTGAACTCTACCAAGCATTCAAGAAAGAATTAGTACCAATCCTGCTCAAACTCTTCAAAAAATTGAAGAGGAGGGAAGGCTACCTAATTCATTCTATGAAGCCAACATCACCCTCATACTAAAATCAGACAAAGATACTACAAGAAAAGAAAATTACAGACCAATCTCTCTAATGAATATTGATGCGGGAATTGTCAACAAAATTTTTGCAAATTGAATACAGCAGCAGATTAAAAGAATTGTACACCATGACCAAGTGGAATTCATTCTGGGTATGCAAGGATGGTTCAACATAAGAAAATCAATTAATGTAATACACCATATCAACAAATCAAAGCATAAAAACCACATGATCCCATGTAACAAAAACGGAGAAACAAAATACAATAAAAACAAGAAAATGTTTCCCTTTCTTCCTCCCTTCCTTCCTTCTATCCTTCCTTCCTTCTCTCTGTCTTTCCTTTAAAAAAAAAAAAAAAAAAAAAAAAAAAAACCACATGATGATCTTGATTGATGCAGAAAAGGCATTTGACAAAATTCAACATCCTTTCTTGTTGAAAACACTCCAAAGAATAGGAATAGAAGGAACTTCCTCAACATGATAAAGGGAATATATGAAAAACCCACAACTAACATCGTCTTCAAAGGGGAAAGACTGAAAGCTTTCCCCCTAAGATCAGGAACAAAACAAGGATGTCCACTGTCACCATTGTTATTCAGCATTGTGTTGGAAATTCTAGCCAGAGCAATTAGACAAGAAAAAGAAATACAAGGCATCAAAATTGGAAAGGAAGAAGTAAAACTCTCACTGTTTGCAGATGATATGATACTATATGTTGAAAATCCACAGCAAAGCTGCTAGAGCTAATAAATGAGTACAGCAAATGGCAGGATACAAGATCAACAACCAAATATCAATAGTGTTTCTATACACTAGTAATGAACAATCTGAGAAAGAAATCAAGAAAAAAATTCCATTTACAATAGCAACCAAAAGAATCAAATATTTGGAAATCAATTTAAGAATACAAAAGACCAATACAAAGAAAACTACAAGAAATTGCTCAAAGAAATCATGAAAGGCCTAAATAAATGGAAGGGCCTACTGTGTTCATGGACTGGAAGAGTAAATATAGTTAAGATGTCAATTCTACCCAAATTGATCTATAGATTCAATGCAATATCAATTAAAATCCCAAAAGCTTACTCTGCAGAAATAGAAAAACTAATAGCCAAATTTATCTGAAAGAATAGGGTGCCCCAAATAGCTAAAAATGTCTTGAGAAAGGAAAATGAAGTGGGAGATGTCACACTACCTGACTTTAAAGCATGTTATGAAACTACAGTGGTCCAAAACAGCATAGTACTGGCATAAAGATAGATATACTGACAAGTGGAAAAGAATAGAGTGTTCAGATATAGATCCTCTCATCTATGGACAATTGATCTTTGATAAGGCAGTCAAGCCAACTCACCTGGGACAGAACAACCTCTTCAATAAATGGTGCTTGGAGAACTGGATATCCATATGCAGAAGGATGAAGAAAGAGCCATATTTCATACCTTATACAAAAATTAACTCAAAATGGATCAAAGACCTAAACATTAGAGCTAAGACCATGGAACTTTAAGAAGAAAATGTAGGAAAATATATTATAAAACTTGTCATAGAAGGTGGTTTCCTAGATCTTACACCCAAAGCACAAGCATTGAATAAAGAAATTGATAAATGGGAACACTTTTGTGCATCAGAGAACTTTGTCAAGAAAGTAAAAAGGCAGCCTACACAATGGGAGACAATATTTGGAAACCACATATCAGATAAGGGTTTAGTATCCAGAATATATAAAGAGATTGTTCAACTCAACAGCAAAATGACAACCGAATTTAAAAATAGGCAAAAGACATGAACAGACACTTCTCAGTTGAGGAAACACAAATGGCTAAAAGGCACATGAAAAGATGTTCAGCTTCACTGGCTATTAGGGAAAAGGAAATCAAAACCACATTGAGATATCATCTTATATCCACTAGAATGGCCATTATTAAAAAAGTAAGAAACAACAATAAACCTTAAGAGCTATATGTTGAATGAAATATCAGAAACAAAAAGACAAATATTTTCATGCCTCAATCATATTGACTTAAGTATAATATAAAAATTCAGTAAACTAAAGTCGAGAGCATGGGTTATCAGGTTGAGGCTCATTGTAAAGGGTCCTAGGTATGTGTACGCTCTTACGGCAGTCACTTATATTCAGGAGGTGTAACTGTAAATTCTAAAATCTGAGATACTGAGCTGTTTGTATATAACAAGGTCTTTCCCAGAAACTTTTAGTGTTTACTTGACACCTGAGATTCACAGTTAGAGCTCTGAGGCTATAAAAGTCAACAATACTCCATACAGGAACTGTTTAAAAAGTTGAAAAAGTGATCAGATATTGAGTAGAGATGTCAATGAAGCTGATCTGACTAGGACTAAGGTATATCAGAGGACTGGATAAGAGATGATGTTGTCCATATTTTAAAACTTCAATTTCTGTGTGAGACTAAAGGGAGAGATATTTATTTGGTGCAAATTTATATTATGGGTAGTACAATTCCTAATGTAACTTCTATGGTCAGTGTGGTTGAACACCATAAGTACATAGAATCTTGAATAGGGTATGAGAGTTTGTTGGTTTGTCCAGATTAGTATGATGCCCTAATACATCCCAGAGTGATATGGGCAAGTGAATAAAGAAGTATTTGCTAAGTCCCCTTGGGGGAATGGGAAGAAAGGGGAAAATACTCAACTACCACATTTGAACAATTTCTGATATTCTTGCAAGCACTGAGGACAACCAAATCAATAGGCCAAACTCTCTGTCTTGGGGATTTACACCTATGAAATGTATTCCTGCAAAGGATAGGCTAAGCATACTTAAAGTTAGGCCTAAGAGTCACCCCCAGAGAACCTCTTTTGTTGCTCAGATGTGGCCCCTCTCTCTAAGCCAACAGGGTATGTGAACTCACTGCCCTCCCCCCAAGTGTGTGGGAAATAATCCCAGGGGTGTAAATCTCCCTGGCACCATGGGACAGAAATCCTGGGATGATCTGGGATCTGGCATCAAGAGATTGAGAAAATCTTCTTCACCAAAAGAGAGAAGAGAGGAATGAGAAAAAATAAAATGTCAGTGGCTGAGAGATTTCAGAGTTGAGAGGTTATCCTGGAGGTTCTTCTTACGCATTATATAGATATCCCCTTTTTAGTTTATGTGTATTAAAATGGCTAGAGGGAAGTGTCTGAAACTGTAGAGCTGTGTCCCTACACAGTTCTTGAAAAATGATTATATAATGATATAGCTTTTACAGTGTGACTGTGTGATTGTAAAAACCTTGTGTCTGATGATCCTTTTATCTATGGGATGGACAGATGAGTAAAAAAAATGGATAAAAAATAAACAAAATAGGGGGGACAAAATAAAAAAAAATTGGGTAGATGGAAATACTGGTGATCAATGAGAGGGAGGGGTACGGTATTGTATGTATGAGTATTTTCTTATGTTCTAGTTTGCTAGCTGCCGGAATGCAATATACCAGAAACAGAATGGCTTTTAAAAGGGGAATTTAATAAGTTGCTAGTTTACAGTTTCAAGGCCGTGAAAATGTCTCAATTAAAGCAAGTTTATAGAAATGTCCAATCTAAGGCATCCAGGAAAAGATTCCTTGATTCAAGAAGACTGATGACGTTCAGGCTTTCTCTCTCAAGTGGAAAGGCACACAGTGAACACGGTCAAGGTTTCTCTCTCGGCTGGAAGGGCACATGGTGAACATACCTCTGCTAGCTTCCTCTCCAGCAACCTGGGAGGCGTTTTCCTTCTTCATCTCCAAAAGTCAGTGGCTGGTGGACTCTCTACTTTGTGGTTCTGTGGCATTCTGTGTTGTGGCTTTGTTGTGGCTCTGTTGATCTTCTCTGCTCTCTCTGAATGTCCCTTTTATAGGATTCCAGTAAAGTAATCAAGACCCACCTAGAATAGGTGGAGACGTGTTTCAAAGATGCAGTGATGAATAGAAATTAGAAGAACCGGCTGCCTTTACAAAATGGGATTAGGATTAAAACATGGCTTTTCTAGGGTACATATATCCTTTCAAACTGGCATGCTTTTTAAAATTTTTCTGGAGTGATTCAAATGTTCTAAAAATGATCATGGTGATAAATACACATCTCTTGTGATATTGTGAGGCATTAATTGTACACCATATATGAAATGTTTGCATGTTAAGAATGTTTATATGTTAAGTTTTATCAATTAAAAAAAAAATCAAGGATGAGAAGAATTTTCTTGGGTGGGAGGGGCAGAGGCATGTGGCTCTAATTAATTAAAAAAAATTATAAACACTAACTCATTGGAAATAAATCCAAGCATTTGCAAAGTAAATAAAGTAAAAATGTGAGTCTTTCCTCTAGAGGATTCTCCCATTCCACCCACCAGTCCCTATATGCACATATAGTTCCACTTCCCAAGAATAATCACTCAGTAATTTAACCTGGATGGTATGTTTATTTAAATGTTTATTTTTTAAGTAGGATTTCCTGTTGATAATTTTATAACGAAAAAATGATGAACTATGCCTTTTGTCAGCCAAAAAGGGGAAGCCAGATTAGGAGTCTATGGGAGGTTACTGCCAGAGTGGATATAATTGAACTGGCCTCTGTTCCCACCACCTCACAGTGCTTGAAACGTTTTACCTTTGTTTCTGTGACATCCATGTGTCAGGGTTTCTTCTCTCTCTCAAGTTCTTCTCAAGTTTGCCTTTCTGGTTGTTTCTTCTCAGATTTCCCTTTAAGTATTTCATGAGCTTATTGAAGGTGAATAGGCACTAGTCCTTGTGCTGATCGTGTTGGGCTAGGGGATAGGGACAGGCTTAAATGTGAACATAAGTAAGAAGATAGTCTGTGAAATGCTGGAAACAAAGTACTATAGGAGTCCCACATCCACTTCTGGTTGGAAAATTAAGCAGAGCTTAAAGGAAGAGGTGACATTTGCAATGAACTTCAGAGTTTTGATGAGACTTGAATGGAGACAGGGTAGGGAAAATGGACTCCAGACTTTAACAGAAGGTAGAGAGGTGGAAAAAAATGAGGTGTTTAGTGGCAAGTTTTTTTATGCATTAAAAAATAATGGTAGGATGGTGCGATGGTGGCTCAGTTGGCAGAATTCTTGCCTGCCATGCCAGGACTTGGGTTCAATTTCTGGTGCCTGTGCATTCAAAAAAAAAAAAGAGTTGGTAAATAAGTTTCAGAGGGAAGGATTCATATGATGTTTTGGACAGTCTTAACAGTCAGGCTGGACATTTATATTTAACTCCTCAGACCCTCGAGGGGTGCTGTACATGAGAAAGCTGACATGAGCGAGGACATGGAGCATCCATAAAGAGTCTTGAAGCAGTGTCATACAGAGTTTAGGAGTGAAGATGTGGAGCTCAGCTGTGGGGGCATCCCTTATGATCTCTGGGCTTGCCATACACCTCTCTGCATCCTAATTTTCTTCTTTTGGAAGTGAAACGCTGTTCCTGGTGCTTATGGTGTAAGGTCTTGGGAGGAGTGAATGAGTTAATTTGTTAGAAACCTGGCCCCTGGTGAGCACCCAGCAGATGTTGATGGGGATCAGACCTGAATCTTCTGAGTGCTTGGTCAGTGGACACAAGAGAAGAACGTTTTTATGCTCTTAGTGATAAAGGCAGTGTTTTCATGACCTTATAAGGAGTCAAGCAAATTATAAACAAATGGTGGAAGCCATTCCTGGGCTTGTCTATGAATGAAAATTGAGATTGAGTGGTACAGTTTATTCCATTTGAAATTTTGATTACATGAAAACTTTGTCTTATTTAAATTTCATTCTGATTTCCTAAATTTCTAAACTTTATGGTAATGTTCCAGTTACAAATAAATACTAACTATGGCAGTTGTTAATGAAGCTGAACCATGTTATTTTTAAGGAGGGTATGAGTTAACTTATATAAGGATTATAGAGGGTTCTCCTTTAATTGGTTGACAGGAACTATTTTATTAAAATGACACTAATTCTACTAACTTTTCTTACTTTCTCTATTTAATTTTTTTTAGTCGTATCATAGACTCTTACTTTTCACACATTTCTTAATCTAAAGAAAAGATAAAATATTTCCTAGTGAGTCATCTCTTCATGTAGGAATGGACCCTGATGAACAATTCTGATTTCTTTTTAAGAGTGACTATATTACATACAGGACGTGCATGTTTTCAGAGTCCATTATCCTCAGAACTTTTATTTTGAAATCCCAATGTTATGACAGAAAGCATTCCTGTCAGCTCAGTTCAAGGGCAATTAGTTTTTAGTTTTTACCTGTATTTCTAAAGTATATATATGGAAATGCTAGGCTCTAATTTTTTTTTTTTTTTTTGAAGGTAATTTAGGACCAAGAGTTCTAAGACAGATTAACACATCTGAGTACTTATAGCCTCAATTTTAGAACATTAATATAGGCCATATTTGAATACCTATTATGTGCCAGGCCCTGTGCTAGGAATTTGCAAGAAAACATGGGACATTATTCGGGGAGAGAGAGGGGTCAGCAATTACAAATGAGACAGTGTGACATTTTTGCCATGGTGATGGTGGTAGTGATGAGAATTTTAGCCTGATAACATGCTAAGTCCTGTAACACATGAGTTTACTTAATTTCTACAAGAACAGTTATTCTCACTCTACAGATGAGCAAAGTAAGGCACAGCCTGTTAAGTACTTCCTAGGATCATACAGCTAGTGAGTGACAGAATTGAGGTTTACACTCTCAGGCTATCTCCAGAGACTGGGTTCTGAACTGCCTCCCAGTTACAGAGAGGATGGGGGTGGCACACAGCTCACCCTGGGAGATTCATGAAAGGGCTGTGCCTTTGGGTTTGAAAGGATGTTTGTCCCTTGAAAAGCCATGTTTTAATCTAAATCCCATTTCATAAAGGCAGAATAATCCCTATTCAATACTGTATGTTTGAAACTGTAATCAGATCATCTCCCTGGAGATGTGATTTATTCAAGAGTGGTTGTTAATGACTAGTGTCTTCCCATGTGGACCAGGGCCTGGCCAGAGAACCCAACACACATAACCCACTGTCAGGGGCAGTCAGAACTCTTCCCAATCACCTTCCTTATCCCCTGACCACACCCCACCCACACCCCAAATAAAGCACCAATGCCCTCAGCAACAGCAACAACGACAGATGGGCTGTTGCTGAGACGTCTGTACTTAAAAAAAAAAAAAAATGAAGAGGGTATAAGGGGAATGGGATGTTTTGGGTTTGGGATTTTCGTTGTTATTGTCTCTAGTAATGAAAATGTTCTAAAATTGATTATGGTGCTGAACGCCCAACTATGTAATTGGGGAGCCATTGATTGTGTACTTTGGATGAATTGTATGGTGTGTGAATATATCTCAATAAAATTGCATTAGAAAAGGAAGGAAAAGAAAGAGTGGTTGTTAAGCTGGATTAGGTGAGACATGCTTCCACCCATTTGGATGGGTCTTAAGAAGTTTCTGGAGTCCTATAAAAGAGGAAACATTTTGGAGAATGAAGGAGATCCAGAGAGAGCAGAGCAGAACGACATAGCCACGAGAAGCAGAGTCCACCAGCCAGTGACCTTTGGAGATGAAGAAGGAAAACGCCTCCCGGGGACCTTCATGAAAAAGGAAACCAGGAGAAGAAGCTAGCAGATGACACCGTGTTTGCCATGTGCCCTTCCAGATGAGAGAAGAACCCTGACCATGTTCACCATGTGCCTTTCCAGATGAGAGAGAAACTCTGACTGTGTTCTCCATGTGCCCTTCCACTTGAGAGAGAAACCCTGAACTTCATCAGCCTTCTTGAACCAAGGTATCTTTCCCTGGATGCCTTAAATTGGACATTTCTATAGACTTGTTTTAATTGGGCCATTTTCTTGGCCTTAGAACTGTAAACTAGCTACTTATTAAATTCTCCTCTTTAAGAGCCATTCCGTTTCTGGTATATTGCATTCCAGCAGCTAGCAAACTAGAACACCAAGGAAGAATTTCAAAACAACTAATTATCTGCTAAATGGTAGATAGATAGTTTAATTCTAAGTTCTAAAGAAAGTTATGTTTGTTTTTGTTTTTTGTCTTTGTCTTTGGAAAATCTGTTTCTTATAAAGTGTGATTTTGTGTTTACTTTTTTATATATCACTGTGAAGTAGATTTGCCATTATGTATTAGTGTTATTATTAATCTTAAGGTAGCCACTGGCTTCAAAATAACATCTCTAAAATTTAAAAAGGTTAAACAGTATCACTAGGCATGAAATTAGTAAATAAAAAAAAGAAAATTTTTTTGTGGCTCTGAAGCTTTTACTTTCTTTTTACCTTGCCCATTTTGTAAAGGAATTCTGCCAATACCATTCTAAAATGTACATATTCCTTTACAGTTAGTCTGGGGCAAGCTATTGTTGAGGATCAGGATAGTATTGCTTTCTGCTCCTATTTATGGAGTCAGTATAAAGACTGCTAACTCTGTTGGACTGGTCAGATCTTGCTTTACAGTGATAACTTGGTGACTTTATGATTGGGCCTACAATTACTGCTTTTACCTTGCCCCAGTTTGATCAGACTGGAGGGTAGTAGGATATAAGGTATGGTGGTGGCAGGATGCACTTGCAGTTTTTACTCTAGGAGCATGAAATCCTGAGTTGTCCCCCCTCCCTGTTGGTGGAAAGTTAGGGTAGTTCTCTTCCACCTAACAATAAGAGTATGAGCATCCTCCAGGCCCTCTGAGGGCTCAAACTAGACAAGTAGATGGCTGACCCAAAGAAACATAAACAGCACATTTATTTTGAGTAGACGCATATTACCAAATTTGAGATTGTAACCCACCAAGAATTAGAGGCAAAGAGTTAGGAGTCATTCCACCAGCCCCACTAAACTTGTCATGCCCGTGCCCTGGCAGAGACAGTTGACTGTAGTTAGTGTAGCCAGAGTGCTGCTGGCTTGGCCTGCTTGTCATGGCCTGGCCTGGACTGCCATGGCCATGCATGGAAGGGAGCAGGCTCTCAGGGCCCTTAGAGCCTTAGCTTCTCAGAAAGATGGGAGGAGCCAGGAGCTGCTCACACCAACCCTCACCCACTCTAGATAGAGTCTTAGTGTCCTGAAAGTGTGTGTTACTGTTAGCATAAACTTAGAATTATTTAGGATCCTTAAGACCAAGGAAATCTTGCTCTTAAAAATTTCAGTAATTTGGGCGGGCCACGGTGGCTCAACAAGCATCCCAGAAGACCCGGGTTCGATTCCTGGTGCCTGCCCATGTAAAAAAAAAAGAGAAATTTCAATGATTTGCTTCTGGAGAAGAAAAGTATTACTATTTAAGAATTTTCTTTCTCTTTAGATCTACAGAGTTGGATTCTAACTGGTCTTGGTTTCAATTGCGATGCATGCAAGTTGGAGGAAATGCTAATGCTGTAAGTTAAACTCAGACTTGTCATTTTCCTTCTTGTATAAATATTTGTTACACTAGTAAAAAAAAAGTTCAATATACTTATATAATAGTTGATTTTTAAATGTAAATGGTTTATAGCCCAGGAATTAAATAGAGTTGGCATGGCACATTCTGTGGTATAACAGAAAGATCATGATGGGCTTTTGGAGTTGGACAGACTTAGTAGACTTGTTTATTCAAAAATTTATTAAACACCTAGCAAACATGAAGCTTTGTGCTAGGTGCTGACCAAACAGTGGCAAACAAGACAAAATCCTCTCTCTTAGAGGCAGAGGCAGAAAAGTCATTAAAGAAGTAAATAGGCAAGAAAATAACACATGTTGCTAAGTACTTTGAAGAAAATAAAACCTGATGCAATGAAATAGGGAAACTGGGGAGGGGGCTTCTTTATGATAATCATTTTTTAACATCTGAGGATGATTTTTATATTTAGAATGGGATGCTTACAGCTGCTTTTTTTTAACGTTTTAATTTTTTTTTTAACTTTAAATGTATAGCATATACACGAAGCAAAGAAATAAAAAAACAATTAAGTTTTCAAAGCACTCTTCAGCAAATAGTTACAGGATGGATCCTAGGGTTTGTCATGGGATACCATACAGTCTTCTCAGATTTCCTTTTAGCTGCTCCAGAATATAGGAGGCTAGAAGGCTTAAATATTTTTATATCATCACAATTGACTTTTTTCTTTTTGTGTGAAAAATAACATATATACAAAAAAGCAATAAATTTCAAAGCACAGCACCACAGTTAGTTGTAGAACATATTTCAGAGATTCACGTGGGTTACAACTCCACAATTTTAGGTTTTTGTTTCTAGCTGCTCTAAGATACTGGAGACTAAAAGAGATATCAATTTAATGAGTCAACAATTATATTCATTTGTAAAATGCTATTTTCTCTGTATAACTCCACCATCACCTTTGATCTTTCTTTCCCTCTCTTTAAGGGTATTTGGGCTGTGGCCATTCATGTTGGAAGGGTCTGTCAGTAATTTGGGGCAGGGAGATGAAATTATCTGATGTTCTGGAAGAGGGCTGGGCCCTCTAGGTTTCAGGCCTTACCTGGTCCAGGGACCCATCTGGAAAGTTACCCTAGTGCATGGAACCCTTGTGGAGTCTTATATATTGCCCTAGGTGTTCTTTAGGATTGGCTGGAATCGTCTTTGTTGGGGGTTGGCAACTTATTTGAATTAATATTTAATATATTAAATCTTGTAAATTAGATAAACCTTTATAATAATTTGGAGTTACCCAAAACTTCAAATACAGTATATAAATATCATAAATTAATTTATAAACAGTAATTTTCTACTAAAATTAATTTTTAATATTTAATTTATAAGCTTAACAGAACAGAGTCTTTTAATCCCATTTACAAACTTAATAATCCTCAGACATTTTAAAGTATAAGAAATCAAATTTGTATATATTTCAGGTAAAAATGGTCTAGTTCAATTAAATATTTGAAGTTAAAGCCATTAGTCTAAAATATTAGACTAATATTTCCAAAGTACTAGATTACCTTCTTGAATGAGTGTTTCTCAACTCTTTTTCATTAGTCTCCAAAGCAGAAAAATTAAATTTTAATTAATTAATGTAACTGTTTTCAGTTTGAACTTAATTTCTGCCTAATAAGAAAAGTTAAACACTGAGGAATATGATTTTGTTGAGTAGAGGTCCACTACAGAGGGCCACAAACCATTGTAATATCTAGATTTCTCACCTTCTAAGAAACAATTTTTGCCTCTGTTAAGAATGCATATCTTAGGACTGTACAACACAGTGACTCTATTGTAAATGATGGACTATAGTTAAAAGTACAAGTCTAAAAATGTTCTTCCATGAATTGTAATGAATGTACCACACTAAAGCAAGGTGTTAATAATAACGTGGTATATGGGAGCTCTTTATTTTATGCATGATTTTTCTATAAACCTATATCTTCTCTGATAAAAAAAAAAAAGAACACATGCCTTTGATGTTTCAAGTCTCTTATTAGAAACCTACATCCATTATCATGCTGTTCAGAAATGTATTCATAACTTAGTACTGTGGGTTTAATTGAGCTATCATTTCTAAACCTTCCCAGGATTGTTGAGTCCTCCACCCAAAAGAGAGACCAGCTTTCTCAACTCGAGCTAGAAGAGGTGGGGCAGATGTACTAGGGAAGGGTCAGCAAGCAGGCTACGTAGTGGAGAGTGCAGGCTTGGGGTCTGCTTGCATGGATTTAAATCCCAGCTCTGCCCCTCACTCTCTGTGTGATCTTGGGCAAGTAGTTGAACCTCTCTGGGCTTCCATTTCTCCTCTGTACAAAGTAGAGGGAGTAATAGTGACTGATGGTGTTGCTGTGCAGATTTCATGAGATGGCACCCAAAAAAAACTTGGGACAGGATCTGGTACATGTGGGTGTTCAAGACCTATTAGCCCATTATTAATCAAATTAGGTTGTAACCTAAATTAGGTTAATAAAAGGATCACTTGTACAGATTTAGAGGACCTGTCTTAGTTAAGATAAAAGGAGGTGTTTGAAAGCAATTTCTTCTGTTTATAACACTTGTTTGTCATCTTAAACATGTTGAGGTCTCTGTTATTGCAGACATAGAGTTGAACAAGGTAGATGTTAGTAGAGCTTCTAAGTAAGTTGTCAAAAATTCTAATTTCATGGAATCTAAATTGAAGTTCATTGCTAATGAATTAAAAGTCTTCCTAAATGGAAAGTCTCCTCAAAATAACTTTCAGAATGGTGGAGTGATTTGATGAAAAAATGAAGGGTCAGTTACTGCGTTTTGTAATTCAAGTCTCATATCCATTTTATCAAAATATCGTTGTTGCATCTGTGGAGAGAATTTCCTTTTTTACAAGGAAAAATGTATTTAAAAACTTTTCATAATATTTAAATCCTGTTAGTTTTTACTAGTATTTGCTGTCATCGTGGTCGATTTAATGCAGTACTTCTGTTAATCTTTCCTTCTGCAGTCTTCCTTTTTCCATCAACATGGGTGTGCCACCAGTGACACCAATGCCAAGTACAATAGTCGGGCAGCCCAGCTTTATAGGGAGAGAATCAAGTCTCTTGCCTCCCAAGCCACACGAAAGCACGGCACTGACGTAAGTCGTTGGAGTTGAATTTTCTCATTCTGATAAATGTTTATTTCCATAGAAAAAGTAGTAACAGTAAAGACTTCTGCCTGGATTCTCTTAAAAGCAAACAGTGTACTTTGGAATCTGCACTTAGATGTGAAGTACTTGATCTGTGCTATTCGGAATAGTTTACGGATCTGGGTACTTGATTTCCTCAAAATTTGGAAGAAAAAATTACTGGATTGATAAATTATTAAAATGTGCTCAGTGGCCCTCTGTAGACATATTCCTGATTTTATAATAACAGGAAGTACTAATCTTTAACAAAAACGTCTTTAGAAGGAGGGGGTGAAGAATATTAAATGACAGCAAGCTTCATATTTTTTTTAATTACTTCGTATCTGTGTTCTAGCTATGGCTTGATAGTTGCGTGGTTCCACCTTTGTCCCCTCCACCAAAAGACGAAGATTTTTTTGCCTCTCATGTTAATCCTGAGGTATGTATTAGGGTTTACATAATTTTGAAGTGGGCTGACACTGACAATTATAAAGGGTATATATTTAAAATGTGTCAGTTAAGATACAGGCTAAGCTGCTGTAATGAGCAACCCTGATATATAGCCATTTAAACAAGATGGAAATTACTTTCTCATCAACAGTTTAGAGGTAGACTGTCTATGCTGACTAAGGGTTTTACTATTCTCAACCTGGGGCTTCCATCTCAGGGTTCATAGTGGCTGTCCACTTCATGACTTGCCAGCCAGTGGAATGATGACAGATATCTAGGAAAGCAAGACTTCTGTCCTTTTATAGAAAAAGATCTAGAGATGACACACATCTCTTCTGCTCATGTCCTATGGGCCAGATGGGAAATACAATCTGGAGACCACATGCCTATGTAAAATTATTTACAAGCAGTCTGCCACAGTTCAATTCAGAGCTTTGGAATAGGTGAAAATCGCAGACATGCAGACAGGTTTTTTAAATCCAAATTTTGATAGGAATTTGAATCTCAGTGTTTGTATTTAGCCGTGTACATAGAACATATCTCAAAGCTATTGTGAGAATTCAATGAGTTAATGCAAGTGAAAGTGCTCAGTGCCTAGCACAGGGGTAGCCTTCAGTAATACTATTAGTATCATTATCTTCCTCTTCCTGGTCTAGTAGTATCAATGACTAACAATCCATGGTCCCTCCTTGGATTTTCCCAAAATCACTTAGATGAGGATGGGCAAATCCTGGCTGTGGGTTAAATTCAGCCTGCCACTCTAATAAATAAAGTTTTATTAGAACGTTGCCACATATTTATTTATAGTGCATTGCCTTACAATGACAGAGTTGGATAGAGAGATCTAAATCCTGATAAAACTAAAATATTTGCTGTCTGGCCATTTAAGAAAATGTGCCAATGCTTAGAGCCTTGGTTGTTCTGTTGGCTGCCCTGTCTCATCTAGTCCCATTAGAGAGTGGGTACTGTTTACTTAACTGCACTGAATTCGTTTTTTTTAATGTAATTTTACTGAAAGATATTCACATGCTGTTTTGGTTTGCTAATGCTGCCAGAAAACAATATACCAAAAAGGATTTATTAGGTTTTAAATTTCTCTTCTAAGGCTGTGGAAATGTCCAGGCTAAGTCATCTAGAGAACAAAACCTGGATTCTGAAGTAAAGTCCGATGTCACCCAGGGTTTCTCTGTCACACAGGAAGGCACATGGTGACGTCTACTGTTCTTCTGTCCTGGCTTCTGGTTTCAAATGACTCTAATTCCAGTGTTCCTCTCTCTAAGTGTCTGTGGGTCCTCATTTAGCTTCTCTGGGACAACTCTGGGTTTTGTCTTTTAGCTTGGCATCTCTAAACGTCAGTTCCTTGGTTCCATCTTTCTGCTTTTACTCTGAATTCTCTCTTTCTCTGAGCTCTTTTAAGGACTTCAGTGAAGACCCACCTCAAGTGGGTGGGGTCACATCTCCATGGAAACAATCTATCAAAAGGTCCCAGCCTCAACAGGTCTGCCTTTACAAGATTGAATTAGGATTAAAAGAACATGGCTTTTCTCTTATAGCAGTCATATTTGTTTAGGAGTTGAAACTGGTATTTCTAAATTCTGAAATGATGAGCTATTTGTATATAACCTGGTAATTCCCTGAAACTTCAGTTATTTATATGACACATGAAACTCAAAGTTAGAACACTGCAGCTATGGAAAGTCAGCATTACCCTATTCAGCAACTGTTTAAAAAGCTGAAAAAGTGATCACACTTTGTCTAGGGATATGAATGCAGCTGATCTGGATAGGACTAAAGTAAATCAGAATACTAGGTAAAAGATGATATGGCCCATATTTTCAAACTTCAACCTCTATGTAAGACCAAAGGGAAAGATTTTTATTTGGTGCAAAATTTATATTTTGGGTAGCACATTGTCTGATTTAATTTGTATGGTCAGTTTGCTTGAACACCATTATTACATGGAATCTTTTTTTTTTTTAACTTTTTTTATTATATAGTATAATATATACAAAGCAAAGAAATAAAAAAACAGTAGTTTTCAAAATATTCTTTAACAGAATGTTAAAGAACAGATCCCAGAGTTTGTCATGGGCTACCATATGATCCTCTCACATTTTCCCTTCTAGCTGCTTCAAAATATAGGAGACTAGAGGGCTTAAATATTTTTTTTATCATCACAATCAACTTTTTTCCTTCTTTTTTTTGTGAAAAATAACATATATACAGAAAAGCTATAAATTTCAAAGCGTGGCTCCAGAACTAGTTGAACATATTTCAGACTTTGACATGGGTTACAGTTTCACAATTTTAGGTTTTTACTTCTAGCTGCTCTAAAATACTGGAAACTAAAAGAGACGTCAATTTAATGGGAATCTTTTTTTAAAAAATATTTTTATTGTAAACAACAAACGAATATGCAAACATTCTTGACATATAAACGTTCTTGACATGGTTACAATCAGTGGCTTACAATATTATCACATAGTTGTGTATTCATCACCATGATCTTTTTTTTTGAACATTTACAACTCTCCAGCAAAAGAAAGAAAAAGGAAAAAAAAAAGAAAAACTCGGACATGCCATACCCCTTACCCCTACCTCTCACTGACCACTGGTACTTCAATCTACTCAATTTATTTTACCTTTCTTACCCCTATTATTTCTTTATTTCTCATCCATATTTTTTACTCATCTGTCCATACCGTAGATAAAAAGGAGCATCAGACACAAGGTTTTCATAATCACACAATCACATCACAAAAGGTGTATCATTATACAATCATCTTCAAGAAACATGGTTATTGAAACACAGCTCTACAGTTTCAGGTACTTCCCTCCAGCTACCCCAATATACCACAAACTAAAAAGGAAATATCTATGTGATGTGTAAGAATAACCTCCAGGATAACCTCTTGACTCTGTTTGAAATCTCTCAACCACTGACACCTTATTTTGTCTCATTTTTTCTCTTCTCCCTTTTGGTTGAGAAGGTTTTCTCAATTTGTTGATGCCAAGTCCCAGCTTATTCTGGGATTTCTGTCCCACTTTGCCAGGGAGGTTTACACCCTTGGGAGTCATGTCCCACATAGAGGGGAGAGGGCAGTGAGTTCATTTGCTGTGTTGGCTGAGAGAGAGGCCACATCTGAGCAACAGAAGAGGTTCTCTGGGGATGACTCTTAGGCCTGATTTTAAGTAGGCTTAGCCTATCTTTTGTGGGGATAAGTTTCATAGGGGCAAACCCCAAGACTGAGGGCTCAGCCTATTGATTTTGTTGTCCCCACTGCTTGCGAGAATATCAGGAATTCTCCAAATGGGGAATTTGAATTTTTCCTCCTTTCTCTCCATTTCCCCAAGGGGACTTTGCAAATACTTCTTTACTCACTGTTCAAATCATTCTGGGATTTATTGGAACACTAACCTGGACAAACCAACAAAATCTCATGCCTTATTCAAGGTTCAGTGTACTTATGGTACTCAATTAAACTGTTTATATCAGTTAAATTAGGAAATGTACTAGTCAAAATAGAAACTTTATACCAAATAAACATTTCTTTTTTAAAAAATATTGTTATTATAAACAATCGACATACCAGCATTCTTGATATATAATCATTCTTTTTTAAACTTATTTATTTTTTATTTATGATACATAACCACATAGAAACACATTCTTATCATATGATCATTCTGTTCTTGTTATATAATCAATAACTCGCACTATCATCACATAGTTGTATATTCATCATCATGATAATTTCTTAGAACATCTGCATCAATTCAGAAAAAGCAATAAAAAGAAAACAGAAAAAAATTCATACATGCCATACCCCTTTCCCCTCCCCTTCACTGATCACCAGCATTTCAATCTACTAAATTTATTTTAACATTTGTTCCCCCTATTATTTATTTATTTTTAATCCGTATGTTTTACTTGTCCATCGATAAGGTAGACAAAAGGAGCATCAGACACAAGGCTCTCACAACCACACAGTCACACTGCGATAGCCATATCATCATACAATTATCTTTAGGAAACATGGCCACCAGAGCACAGCTCCACATTTTCAGGCAGTTCCCTCCAACCTCTCCATTACACCTTACCTAAACAGGTGATATCTATTTAATGTGTAAGAAAAACCTCCAGGATAACCTCTCTACTCAGTTTGCAGTCTCTCAGCCACTGACACTTTATTTTGTCTCATTTCACTCTTTCCCCTTTTGGTCGAGAAGACTTTCTCAATCCCTTGATGCTGAGTTCCAGCTTATTCTAGTGTATCTGTCCCATGTTGCCAGCAAGGTCCACACCCTTGGGAGTCATGTCCCACGTAGAGAAGGGGAGGGCAGTGAGTTTGCTTTTTGTGTTGACTGAGAGTGAGAGGCCACATCTGAGCAACAGAAGTGGTTCTCTTGGGGGTGATTCTTAGGCCTAATTTTAAGTAGGCTTAGCCTATCCTTTGTGGGATTAAGTTTCATATGAACAAACCCCAAGATTGGAGGCTTGGCCTATTGCTTTGGCTGTCCCCACTGCCTGTGAGATTATCAAGAATTCTCCACTTGGGGAAGTTGAATTTTCCCCCTTTCTCACCATTCCCTATTCACTGTTCCCTATTCACACTATTCACACTTCCCTATTCACTGTTCAAATCGTTCTGGAACTTATCTGAACATCACTCTGGATAAACCTACAAAATCTCATACCCTACGCAAGGTTCCAAGTACTATGGTGTTCAATTAAGCTGTCCACATAAGTTATATTAGAAAATGCACTAGTCAAAAATATAAATTTTGTACCAAATAAACATTTTTTGCTTGATCTTGACATATAATCATTCTTGACATATGAGCCCAAATAAACATTTCTTGCTTTGGTCTCACTCAGAAGTTGAAGTTTTAAAATATGAATGACCATCTATTTTTAACACCCTGCAATATTGACATTCGTTTGTTTTTCCTCATGTAAAAACATTTTTTAATTTGTACATTTAGTCACTATCATTGTATACTGTAGGCATTCCTAGATTATACCATCTCAGTCTTTATTGTCTATCTTTCTTTCTGGTTTCATAATTACATGGAGTCTTGAGTAGGGCATTAGATCTTGTTGGTTTGTACAGTAGTGTGATGCTCCAATATATCTCAGAGTAATTTGAGCAGAGAATAAAAAAGTATTTGCAAAGTTCCCTTGGGGGCTGGGGAGAAAGAAAGGAGGAAATATTCAACTTCCTCATCTGGGAAATTCCTGACATTCTCATTAGCAGTGGTGACAACCAATAGGTGAGTCCTCAGTCTTGGAGCTCACCCTTATGAAGCTTATTCCTGCAAAGGAGAAACTAAGCCTACTAATAATTATGCCTAAGAGTCACCCCCAGAGAACCTCTTTTGTTGCTCAGATGTGGCCTCTCTCTCCAAGCAGGTGAACTCACTGCCCTCTCCCATGTGGGATATGATTCCCAGGGGCGAGCCATTGATTGTATAATATAGTTGGACGTATATGTATGGATATTTTTCAATAAAAAAATTTTTTAAAAACTCAAAAATCTCAGTGACTGAGAAATGAAAGAAGAAAAGGCTTTTCTGTGATACATAACAGCTTCAAACCAGCACAACACATCTTATAATCCATCCAAAATATACAATCAGTGGCTCACAGTATCATCCTATAGTTGTGCATTCATCACCACAGTCAACTTTAGAACAATTTCATTATCCCCCCAAAAAAAGAAATAAAAAAAGAAAACTCCAAATATCCCATATCCCTTATCCCCCCATTATTATTTTTATGGTTTTTGTCTTTATTTAATTATTCATCTACCCTTACACGGTATAAAGGGAGTGTCAATCACAAGTTTTTTATAATCACCTGGTCACGTGATAAAAGCTACACATCATTATCAAAGTCAATCCATTTTTAAAATAATTTTCAAATTAAAATTGTGTGAAATTGTATAAATTGCTAAACCCTGATTTTTGTTTGCTATTGTAACTTGCATACACATATTTATCATTAATATAACTACCTACAACCAGAAGTAGTTTTCAAAAAGAGGGAAACAAAAAGCAAAAGATAAGGTGAGAACCATTAGAAGCTTATTCATTTATGCAACAAATACCAAGTGTCTTCTGAGTACCAGGCTACTGTGTGAAAACTGGGCAAGAAGTGTTAACACAACATACATGAACACAAGTGGTGAACATGAATGGTGAACATGGGTGTATAACCTGGGGGAGACTAGAATGTTTCAGAAGTTCTTTCTTGAAGAGAAGATAAGCCTCAAGTAGTTCAATTTTGCTGATTTATGTATTCTAATAAAGCAACAAGCTTAACACATGAAATCTTAATAAAAGAGAAATTTTTAGAACTTTCATTTTTATTGTTTTGAAACTAATCAGATTCATGGATGAGTCTAAAGGTTCTCAAACTTAAGTTTGCCTCAAATTCAAACAATCAGATTCCCAGTGCCTGCCTCCCCACTGCCTTCCCTCTCTTGCTTCCCCACTCCCTTCCTACTCCTGGCCTCCCTGGCGCCTGTCCGCTGGTTTGCTTGGACCCAGATAGGGCTGGTTATTTGCTTTGTTAACAAGTGCTCCAGATACTTCAGAATAGAGGACCGGAGGAAGTGTTCTGGGCTGGCTGGTGACCCAATGTCTTCTTTCAATATTCTTGAGTTTTGAGGGAGGCTAGGAGAGCAAGTGGGAAAATAACCCCATTAGTTCCTACTGAGGATTGTTAGCAACATCAGCTTCAACATTTTCTAATTGCCATTGCTCCCTATTTTTTATTCTTCATATAAAGGAGAGAGCAAAGTTTCTATAGAGTTCAGCATGTTAGAATCTTAAACAGAGGGCATTTTATAAGGAAATATTAAATTTAGAAAAAATAACCAAAAACCTTGCTTATACTTTCTTCATTTTAGAATTTTAACATCATGGGCTTATGTCTTAACATACCTAAATACCCACTCCAGTATGTTCCCTTCATGAGTGCTAGCATATTCATATTTAATTTATTATTGCACTTTGCTTTAGCAACATGGCTTAGAAAATACCTAACAAATCTTGTCTGTGCTTCAGCTTGATATGTCATATATATGTATTTAAATACTATGCAATTTCATTTGCTATTATTAGTTGTAGTAACTAATGATGAGTTCATTGCTGGTTCTAAAATACTTTCCACATACTGTGATTCATTTGATCCTTTAAACAGCTTGTGGGAGAAGTGGGCAGGGTCTGAGAAGCCCAGACTTTGGAATCATTCTGGCTGTATTCTGGGCTTTACCATTTAACTATTTGATCTTGCATTTTGAAAAATTTAATTATTGTACACTCATCAGATGTCAGAAAATGTCATCAGGAGAAGAGAAAAATAATGTCACATGGAGCACTTGCCAGGTGTTATATAAGGTGTAATGCTTTCCCTGTGACAGGTGATCCTGGCAAAAGTGCTATTGGGGGATTGTTAGCCCTACTTTCTACAGGCTAATTATTCTTCTAAGGGGAATGTTTGTAGACTGTTTCAAAGTCAGTAATGTATTATGTTCTAATGTGAACTGTTGCTACTGTTTAACATAAAACTAGATATAGAATGTTCATGATTAGCAGCTGCAAAATGTTAAGAATAGAAATTATGGATTAGAAGAGGAGAAATTTGAACCCTGTAGAGTGGGTTAGAGTTACATATGTACACAAACATACATATACACAAAGATGGAGAATTAATTATAAATATGTATAGAGTCATGGCTTAGGACCTAGGTGTCCACAGAGGGTCTAGAAACAATGAAACTCCTGTACAACGAGCACACCCAGCTCCCAGAACTCAGATTCTGTATATCATTCTCTAGTTTCTCTTTCAGAGAAGTGGCAGATTCTGTGGCTGAGGTAGAGAAAATAGAAGGTGAGCAAGGGATATCTTGTAGTGCTAGGCAGTAAGGAAGTGCTGAGGAAAAAAAAGGGCAGGGGTTGTGTTAGGAGACTCAGAAACTACCTGAACAGGCTCCCAGTGGTCAGTGCTGGAACAATGTGAACACCAAAAAAATAATTATAATGCTTGTTAGTTTTCTAGGGCTGCTAGGAAATGTATTTTCTCACAACTTCTAGGTAAAAGTCTGAAGTCAAGGGGTCAGCAGGGCTGTGCTTTCCTCTGAAGACTCTAGGGAAGAATCCTTACTTGCATCTTCCAGCTTCTGTCAGCTTTAAGCCTCCTTGCTTGGTGTCAGCATAACTCCAATCTGTGCCTTTGTCTTCACATGCCCTTCACTTGTCTCTGGGTCTCTCCTCATAAGCACACCAGTTATATTGGATTAGGGCCCATTGTGACCTCATCTTAACTTGTTTATAACTGTAAACATCCTTTTTCTAAATAAGGTCACATTTACAGGTACTGAGGGTTAGGACTTATGTCTTTTGGGGGGCACAGTTCAACCCACTAAATATTGGCTTTTAATCCAAAGAATAAAATAAACCTTCATGAGCCTTAAGTGATATAAGTAAATGATTGGGTAAATAAATAAGTAAATGGGGGTGGGGGGACAAATCTTCCTTTCAGAAGAATTCCATCATATGTAGAGATATTTGCTTCCTTTGGGTGGTAGATCTCAATTTCCCTCCCCTTGAGTGTGCATTGAACTTAGTGACTTGCTTCCCAAGATTATAGAAAGGGAAAAATAGTAATTTTACCGTGGAGACTCCTGACAGACATCCCTTTAACCAAAAGATTCAGGTTCACAGCAGTAGTAAGCCCTGATGATGTGATGAAATGAGAAAGGCACCTTACCTCTGTGGTATTCTTCTCTCAAACCTAGTCAAATCATGAGAAAACAGCAGATGAATCCCAATTGAGGGACAGTCTATAGAATACTTGACTGGACCCTTTAACGATTTCATGGTCATGACAAACAAGACTGAAACACTGTCACAGACCAGAGGAGACTAAGGAGTCAAGATGACTAGAAGCAGTGTGGTTTCCTGGATGGAATCCTGAAACAGAGAAAGCATATCAGTGGAAAAGCTGTTGAAATCTGAATCAGGTCTGGAGTGTGGTGTGTAGTGTTGCATTTAAAGATGGTTTCTTAGTTGGGACAGAAGTGCCATGGGTATGCTAATATCAGGGAGAGCTCTGTCAGGGACACACCAGAAGTTCTGTACTATCTTTGCAACTTTTCTGTCAATCTCAAGGTGTTCCAAAATAAAAGTCTTATTTAAAAAAGAAAGGAGAAATAAGAAATATGAGCATTAAAGCAGATTTAAGAATATACACTTTTTAATACTATATTTCCTTCCCACTAATCCAAGTCCTTAGAATGTGGCTATTTTAGTTGTTAGGTTATCCTTCTTTCTTTCTTTCTTTTTTATGAAGAGGTTTTCTTGCTTTGTCTACTAATGACTCTTCTCACCTAGCTTCAGGTGAGTGGCACACCGTGGGCATCAGCACAACCAGAACCATTTTTAATGCCAAAGGCTGTGGAAACCACACAAGAAAATAATGAAGGTGAGTCTTTCAAACTGTCAGCTGATGATATTCCATGGTTCAGTGGCATGTTATGAAATGATTAAAAACCATGATGTAGAAATTATGTTAAAACACTGAATGAAGCTGAATGTGAGAATGATAGAGGGAGGAGGGCTGGGGGCACAAATGAAATTAGAAAGAAAGATAGACGATAAAGACTGAGATGGTATAATCTAAGAATGCCTAGAGTATATAATGATAGTGACTAAATGTAAAAATTTTAAAAATGTTTTTGCATGAGAAAGAACAAAGGAGTGTCATTACTGCAGTGTGCTGAAAATAGATGGTAATTAGTATTTTAAAATTTTATCTTATGTGTGAGACTAAAGCAAAAAATGTTTATTTGGTATAAAATTTATATTTTGACTAGTGCATTTCCTAATATAATTTATGTAGACAGCTTAATTGAACACCATAAGTACATGGAACCTTGAATAGGACATGAGATTTTGTTAGTTTATCCATAGTGATGCCCTGATAAATCCCAGAGTGATTTGAACAATGGATAAAAACATATTTGCAAAGTCCCCTTCGGGGAATGGTAAGAAAGGGGAAAAATTCAACTTCCCCAAGTTGAATTCTTGATATTCTCACAAGCAGTGTGAATAACCAAAGCTATAGGCTGAGCCCCCAATCTTGGGGTTTGTTCATATGAAACTTAACCCCACAAAGGATAGGTCAAGCCTACTTAAAATTAGGCCTAAGAGTCACCCCCAAGAGAACCTCTTTTGTTGCTCAGATGTGATGTCTCTCTCCAGCCAACACAACAAGCAAACTCACCACAATCCCTCTGTCTATGTGGGACATGACTCCCAGGGGTGTGGACTTTCCTGGCAATGTGGGACAGAAATCCTGGAATTAGCTGAGACTCAGCATCAAGGAATTGAGAAAACCCCTAGAATGAGCTGAGACTCAGTATCAGGGGATTGAGAAAACCTTCTCGACCAAAAGGGGGAAGAGTGAAATGAGACAAAATAAACTGTCAATGGCTGAGAGATTCCAAACAGAGTCGAAAGGTAATCCTGGAGGTTATTCTTATGCATTAAATAGATATCACCTTGTTAGTCAAGATGTAGTGGAGAGACTGGAGGGAACTGCCTGAAAATGTGGAGCTATGTTCCAGTAGCCATGTTTCTTGAAGACTGTATAATGATATAGCTTTCACAATGTGCCTGTGTGATTATGAAAACCTGTGTCTGATGCTCCTTTTATCTGCCTTATCAACAGATGAGTAAAACATATGGAACAAAGATGAATAATAGGGGGAACAAATGTTAAAACAAATTTAGATTGAAATGCTGGAGATCGGTGAGGGGGAGGGGTGGGGGTATGGTATGTATGAATTTTTTTCTATTTTCTTTTTATTTATTTTTCTGAATAGATGCAAATGTTCCAAGAAATGATCATGATGATGAATATGCAACTATGTAATGATATTGTGAATTACTGATTATATATGTAGAACGGAATGATCAAAGGTTAAGAATGTTTGTGTTTGCTTGGTGTTTTTTGATATTAAAAAAATAAATTAATAAAAAAGCATATTTGAATATAAAAAAACCCACCATGATGTAGAACATATATTAACAGGGAAAGAGGTCCATGATAGAGTATAAAGTGGGAAAAAATTTGCTGAACATGGAATATGATCTCATTTTTGTAAAAAAAAAAACAAAACGAGACAAGAACATATACATACACAGAAAACATTCTGGAAGGAACACATCAACATTTTAACTGGAGGCAGAAATTACGGAGGATTTTCACTTTCTTCCTGATAAAATGATTGAATTTTTATAATGAATGTGTTACTTTTATAATCAGAAATCAAGATTTTGATTAAAACTGTATTCTATAAATAGTTTATACCTAATGATTCACATTTGGTGACTATTATATTTGTTGTAAATACACTTGTATTTATTGCCTATGTTTTAAAAACACGTATATAAATAACATGGATCAAGAAATGAATTGTTTTAAAATCAAGCATCTTTTTTCTTTAGCTAGAATATTAGTGTAAACTAGCAAAAGAAATGTAATATTTGACGACTAGGCAGCAAATTCATGGGGTGTGGAACCGCAAGCAAAATTGGCATATATAAACTGGGTGATGTAATTGAGAAAATTTTTGGTGAGGCTTTTGCTGGAGGGTTGGAGAGTAAAGATTAGAAAAGATTCCTCATTTGTCTGTTTAAGAGTGGAGTCATGGAGGATGTTGTAAAGAAAAGAAGTCAATTCATTTATATTGAATCATAGGTATAAGGGTAGAAGTGCCAGAGATTTCCATCAAACAACATATTTGAGAATACCTGTTTTCATTTTATTGGTATAGGAGTAGACATATCAGTGCATTAGGATAAGTGATTTCACATCATGGGGACCAATAGGTTATTGAGTAAATGGAGTTGGGACATCTCTCTAGCAGTTCGGAAAAAATAACGAAACAAGGCAGATTCCTCTTTTACTCCTTGTACAAAAATAAATTCAAGTGAATCAAATATTTAAATATAAAACATGAATTTATGATGGTACTAGAGGCAAACAGGTGAAATTTTTCTATAGTCCTGGCTTGGGAATGGCCCATTTATGCATATTTAAGCCTCATGAAAGGAAAAGATTGTTATATCTGACTATAAACAAATCAAACATTTTTATTTTGAAAAGTACTTTAAAGTCAAAACAAATGATAAACTGGGGGAAAATGATAAACTTGGAATGCATTTGTACTTCATATACAGACAAGGATTCAGAGAACTCTGATGTGCCTGTTTTTTGTGTGAGTCACAAGCTGTGCTTTTTTTTTCACATTTCATTTTTTATGCACATGACCTGAGATGTGTGCAAATAAGACATTTACAAACCTCTAACTGGATTTTAGTTTTCTGATTTCTTAGAATTACAGCACACTGCAGCCACATTGACCCTTCTGTCTTCCCTTCTGTTTTGCTTGGAATGGGAAGCTCTCCCCTGATCTTCCTGTGGCTACCCTCTTATTAGAGTCTCAGCTCCAAGTCACCACTGAGAGGCTTTGTTCAGCCACCAGAGCTGAAGCAGCCCTCCTGGTCGCAATCTCATTTGCATATTTTGACTGTTCCCTAGCACAGCACATACCACTTCTGGAGATTATTGGAGATAATCTGTTTACATGTTCACTGTTTGTCTCTCTACTGGACTGTGAACAACTTGAGGCAGAGATTCTTTTTTAAGATAAGGAATCTCCGTAAAGGGAGAAGAGAAAATATAATTCTCTCCTAACAAAGAGAAACAATGAGTTATGTATCTTCTCAAAGTACAGATTATAATTTGAATATTATTTATTGTTTCCATTACAACCCATTAGCAAAAAGGCCTTTTGAGATTGAAGGTTACATGCTATGGGAGATGCATTTAACCTTTTCTAGTCCAGAGTCTCAGTTTGTTTTACTAACAGAAACCTAAGATAACTAAATACACAAGATTTTTTTTTCCTTATAGATATACTTTAATCTATATCCTTAATTGAAGAGTTTCTCCTAAAAGGTTTTATTGTTTAGAATTCCATCTCCGTTTTGCACCTGCAACAGTACTTTGTTCTTTCTCCATCCAGGATTTTTCTTCACTAGCTGCTAATCAGGGAGACCTGTCATCTCAAGGATTTACCCCAGATTTCATTTATTAGTATTGAGTGACAAGGTACAATCTTGAATTTAAGGATTACAAAATGAAAAGAAGAAAAAAAGAATTTTAGCAAGTACTATATGGGGCATAAAGTACTCTGCTTGTATGTTGTTATTCATTCATGATCCTCCAGGTCCCAGAGTAGCTCCAGGCCCAAGTGGGTAATCCCTAAGTGTGGAGTCAGCTCCTTTTCTAGAAAATCTCCATGCTCATGCATCCTGATTTGCCTCTTTAAATGTCTTACCTGACATTTATCTTTTTAAAATGAAACAAGAATGCTCACTTTGGCAGCACATATATTAAAATTGGAACAATACAGAGAAAATCAGCATGGCTCCTGCACAAGTATGATACAGAAATCTGTGAAGAGTTCAGTACTTTTATGAACTAATTATAATATGTAAACTCACAGATACAAAATATAGAATATAGGTTACCAGGATATAGAATGAGGCTAAAGAATGGGAAGCAATTGCTTAATACGTGCAGAATGTTTAACTAGGTAAACTTAAACATTTGGAAATGGACAGAGGTGATGATAGCAAGTTCTTGTGAGAATAATTAACAGTGCTGAATGGTGTGTGAGTGTGCTGGAAAGAGGAAGTTTAAAGTCATGTATATCATCAGAAGAAAAGGTTAAAACATGGGAGTGTATAACATAGTGAATCTTGTGGTGGACAATATCCATGATTAGCTATGCAAGTCTTAAAAAGTTCTTTCATGATCTAGAACAGATGTATGATACTCTTATAAGGAGTTAATAGTAGAGGAGTGTATGGGGAGAAGGTACCTATTGCAAACTATGAGCTATAATTAACACTAATATTTTAATCTTTTTTATCAAAAGCAATAAATGGACCACACCAATACTGTGGGTCAATAATATGGGGGATAAGGAGTATAGGTGGATTAAGGTTTTCTTTTTTATTTTTATTTCTTTTCTGGAGTAATGAAAATGTTCTACATTTGATCATAGGGCTGTATGCACAACCATAATGATACTGTGAATCAGTGATTGTACACTTTGGATGGTTTCTATGCTGTGTGAATAGATCTCAATAAAAATGCATTTGAATAATAATTTAAAAAACAATTGACGAAAAAAGTGGATGGGTAAAATAATTATGTAGATACTTGGTCCTCAAGGAGGTAGAGCATAACTCCCTCCTCCTTAAGTGTGGGATGCATATGGTGACTTCCCTCCAAAGAATACAGTATGAAAAAGGGGGGGAAAGAGAGTAACTTTGCAAAGGAGAAACATGACAGATATTACCATAGGCAAGTGACCAAGGTCAACATTAACAGTAATAAGTCATGTTGATAGACTGTACCCTTGATATGTGATTGAGAATGGCACTTTATTTACATGGTCTTCCTCCCAAAAACCCAGAAACCCAGTCTAATCATGAGAAAAACACAAGATCCTAACTGAAAGACAGTCTATAAAATACCTGACCAGTACTACCCCAAATTGTCAAGATCATTAAAAACAAAAAAGTGAGAAACTATCAAATCCAAGAGGAGTCTAAAGAGATATGGTGACTAAATATAATGTGATATCCTAGATGGGATCCAAAAACAGAAAAAAGACGTTAAGTGAAAACCAAGGAAATCTGAATAAAGCATGGACTTTAGCTAGTAAAAATTTATCATTATTGGTTCATTAGTTATAAGAAGTATACTTTTGTTGTACATTTGAACCAGTTTATACAAATACTTATTTAAATTTATAGTGTTAATTGGTGACATACAACACAGGTGCAAAGAATTAATAATAGAATGATATATGAGAGGAAAATACCTATTGCAAACTACGGACTATAGTTAACAGTAATACCTTAAAATTCTTTCATCAGCAGGAACTGATGTACTATACCAACACTAGGGTTCCATAATAGGAAGAGATAAGGGACATGGGGTATTTGGGGTTTTCTTTTTTTGTATCTGTCTGATAATTTTCTTCTTGGAGTAATGAAAATGGTTTAAAGGTGAGTAGTGATGATGATTACACAACTAAGTGATGGTGCTATGAGATATTGTATAATTTGGATGTAATTTTTGATAAATTTTTTAGACTTCTCAGTAAAATCTGGAAAAAAACAAATGGTTAAAAAAAAAAGAAGTATACTAATGTAACAGGTGATTACATGTAAGAGGTTACAGGGAAAACTGGGGATAGGATATAAGGGAACTCTGAACTATCTTTGCCATTTTTCTATAAACCTAAAACTGTTGTAAAATAGAAAATTTATTTTAAAAAATGGTTGGGTCAAGGAGTTAACATAAGAGGGGTATATGGAAAAAATATACCTGTTGCAAAGCATGGACTATAGTTAATAGTAAAATCTTAATATTCTTTCATCAACAGTAACAAATGTACCACACCAGTACATTTAGATCAATAATGGAGGGAATAAGGGGTATGGGATGTTTTGGCTTTTCTTTTTTATTTTATTTTTTTAGAGTTAATTTTTTTGTATGCTGTATGGTGGGGGTCACATTTCATTCTTTCTCCGTGTGGCTATCCTGTTCTTGCAGCACCATTTGTTGAATTTTTTTTTGAGGGGAGGAAGTGCACAGACCCGGAATCGAATCCTGGTAAGAATTCTACCACTGAACTACCCCTTGCACCCCGAATTAATTATTTTTAATCTGTTAAAAATATTATTTATTTTTCTTGTGGTAAAATACATATACCAAAATATTTACCATCTTAACAGTTTTTTCCAGCACTTAAATAAAAGCATAGTTGGAAGAAGAAGAAGAAAAATCATGATACTCCTAAATTAAAATTACTAGGCTAAGAGGAAATGAATCTTTAAAAAAATTTTTTTATTGTGAAATGTATATATATTAAAAAAAGCAATAACTTTCAAAGTACATTTTAACAAGTAGTCAAGTAGTTACAGACCAGATTTCAAAGTCTGGTATGGATTACCATTCCACATTTTCATGTTTTTCCTTTTAGCTGCTCTAAAACATTGGAAGCTAAAACAAATATCATTATAGTAATTCAGCAGTCATATTCATTTGTTAAATCCTATTTCTGTTATAACTCCTCCTGCTCCTTGGATCCTACTCCCAAACTTTTGGGATATTTGAGCTATGCTCTTTCTAACTTTTTCATGTTGCAGAGAGGTATCAACAATATAGAATAGGGGGGTGGAAGAAGTTGATATTCTTGGAGAGGCTAGCCCCTCTGGGTTTCTGGACTTATTTGGCCTAAGAACCCTCTGGACAGTACAGGTTAAAGAAAGTAAACTTAGTACAAGAAACATTTGTAGAGTCTCAGAGCCTAGGTGTTCTTTGGGGTTAGCAAGAATGATGTTAGTTGAGGTATGGCAAACCATGCCAATTCGCAATATCTAGCTGAAGCTTGCATGAGAGTAGCCTCCAGAATAGCCTCTCGACTCCATTTGAACTCTCTTAGCCACTAATACCTTATTTTGTTACATTTCTTTTCACCCTTTTAGCCTAGAAGGCATTGTCAGTCCCACAGTGCCAGGGCCATGCTCAACCGTGGGAGTCATGTCCCCTGTTGTCAGACACCCCCGAATGTCATGTCCCATGTAGGGAGGAGGGGAATAATTTTCCTTGCAAATTTGGGTTGAAAGAGAGAGAGGCTACATCTGAGCAACCAAAGGGTTTTCCTGTAAGCAATTCTTAGGCATAATTATAGGTAGTCTTAGCTTCTCTGCTATAGAAATAAGTTTCTTAAGGGCAAGCCTCAAAATCAAGGACTTGGCCTATTTTCTTGGGAGTCCCTAATGTTTGAATGAGTACCAGGGGTTTCCCAGATGGGGAAATTTAATATTTCTATATGTTTTCTCTAGTCCCTCAAGGGACTCTAGTAATATTTTTCAATTATCGGCCCACCAAAGTCTGGGATGTTTCCAGGTATTACATTAAGCTATACAGAATTACCAGGTCTCATTCCTACTCTGGGCTCCATGTATTTGGGTTGTTTAAATGAGCTATCCAGACAGGTTGATTTAGATTGTGTTGCAGAATATTTAGGTTCTAAACACAATAAATCTGTCTGCCTTTGGTCTCATGCAGTAGGTGAAAGTCTAGAGTACGTACATTATCATCTTTTGTCCTGTATTCTGATTTGCCTTAGTCCCAACCAGATCAACTCTGTTTTTATCTCTAATTGAAGTCTAATCTCTTTATTGATTACTTTAATTATTATTATATGTAGCAATGCTGACTTTCAGAGCTGCAGAGCTCCAATTCTGAATCTTCAGTGTCACAGAGGTAGTCAAAATTCCAGGGAAATACCAGCTTATACACATATAGCTCAGCATCTCAGAATCTAGAAATAAAGTTACAACTTCGAACTAGATGTGGCTGCTATAAGAGTTTACAATCTAAGCACTAGTTTTCTTATAAGTATTTTCTGAAAGAGACCATATTATATTTGTTCTTTTGTTTCTCACTTATTTTGCAACACACAATGTCCCCAAGGTTCATTCAGTTTGTTGCATGCCTCAAGACATTCCTTTTTGTAGCCACATACCACAGTTCACCTTCTGGCTTCTCAGTCATTGTGCCCTTCAGCCCCCTCCATCCATTGGGCATCATAGATAATGTCCAAAATAAGTGAATCATGCTTACTGTGTCCTCACTTAGTTGTACAATCAGCAGCACTCTCAATTTTAGACAGTTTTCATTTTTATTGGTCAAAGAGACAAAGAACCAATAAACACAGCCTCACCAAATAGCAATTCAAAACTTCCCCTAATCTCTTGTCCCTTCCCCCCCACCCCCCCACCCAGTTATTTACACCTGGTATTGCTGTGGTACTTTGGATGTCTTCCTGTTAACTGTAGGCCATAGGATGCAATATTAGTATTCCCCCATACCCTTCTATTGAATCTTTATATAAAATCAAACCTTTGAAGGAGTTCATATGTGAACTTATTTATAATTGTAGAATTAATCAGTGGGGTACATGGAGTCTTGGAAGAAACCTGTCCAAGGTCAAAACACTAGTTAAGAGTAGAGCTGGGCCAAAAATCCTTGACTTCCAACTCTATGTGCAGAGTTGTGTCGCCCCCTGGGAGTATTAAAGCTACAGCAGACACAAGGTTCCCTTACATTTAAGTTCAACGTCCTTGGGTAACCTTTCCCCATCTCTAGCTTGTGTATACTTCTAGGTCCCCTAAATTTTACAGTATAGACCTTTGAGATCCCCTCTACCAGATTTATAATAGTAAAATCATACGGTATCTATTCTTTTGTGTCTAACTTATTTCACTCAGCGTTATGTCCTCCTGGTTCATTCATGTTGTCATATTCTTCAGGACCTCATTTTGTCTTACTGCTGCATAATATTCTGTCATATGTATATACCACATTCTGTTTATCTACTTGTCCATTGATGGACACTTGGATTGGGTATTTGGGTTACGCCCTTCTAATATTTTCATGTTGGAAAGAGCTGTCAATAATATGGACTAGGAAGATGGAAATAGCTGATGTTCTGGAGAGGCTGGCCCCTCTAGGTTTCAGGACTTATCTGGTCCAGGGACCCATCTAGAGGTTATAGGTTTCTAGAAAGTTACCCTAGTGCATGGAACCTTTGTAGAATTTTATATATTGCCCTAGGTGTTCTTTAGGACTGGCTAGAATGGTTATGGCAAGTTATGATGGGTAGCAAGTCTAACTGAAGCTTGCATAAGAGTGACCTCCAGATTAGACTCACGACTGTATTTGAATTCTCTCAACCACTGATACTTTATTAGTAATACATCTTTTCCCCTTTTAGTCAGGATGGAATTGTTGATCCCACTGTGCCAGGGCCACACTTAACCCTCAGAATCATCTTCCACGTTGCCAGGGAGACTTTCACCCCTGGTTGTCATGTCCCACATAGGAGGGAGGACAGTGATTTCACTTACAGAGTTGGGCTTAGAGTGAGGCCACATCTTAGCAACAAAAGAAGTCCTCCAGAAGTAACTCTTAAGCATACCTGTAGGTAGGTTAAGCTTATATTAACCTACATAATATAAGCTTCTGTAGGTAAGCTTCTGCTACCTACATAAAAAATGCAATTGAATTTTTCAGATATTTTTATTGACAAAACAACATACAAACACAAACATTTTTAACATATGAACATTCCATACTTGGTGTACAATCAGTGGCTCACAATATCATCATATAGTTGTGTATCCATCACCATGATTATTTCTTAGAACATTTGCATCACTCCAGTAAAAGAAATAAAAAGAAAAAACTCATATATACCATACCCCTTACCCCTCCCACTCACTGACCACTAGTATTTCCATCTACCCAATATATTTTAACCTTTGTTCCCCTTGTTTTTTTCTATACCCCTTATCACTCCCTTTCATTGATCACTAGTATTTCAATCTACCCAATTTATTTTAACGTTTGTTCCCCCTATTATTATTTTTTTTTATCCATATTTTTTACTCATTGGTCCATACCATGGATAAAAGGAGCATCAGACACAAGGTTTTCACAATCACACAGTCTCATTGGAAAGCTATATCATTATACAATCATCTTCAAGAAATATGACACCTGGAACACAGCTCTGCAGTTTCAGGCCATTCATACCTTAAGCTAAAAAGGAGATATCTATATAATGCGTAAGAATAGCCTCCAGGATAACCTCACGACTGTTTGAAATCTCTCAACCACTGACACATTCTTTCGTCCCATTTCTCTCTTCCCCCTTTCGATCAAGAAGATTTTCTCAGTCCCTTGATGCTGAGTCCCAGCTCATTCTAATATTTCTGTACCACGCTGGCAGGGAGGTTTACACCCCTGGGAGTCATGTCCCATGTAGATAGGGAAAGGGCAGTGAGTTTGCTTGCCATGTTGCCTGAGAGAGAGAGGCCACATCTGAGCAACAAAATAAGTTTTTTTTCTGGGGGTGACTCTTACGCCTAATTTTAAGTAGGCTTACCCTATCCTTTGTGGGGATAACTTTCATAGGAACAGAACCCAAGATTGAAGGCCTGGCCTATTGATTTGGTTGTCCCCACTGCTTGCAAGAATATCAGGAATTCTCCAAATGTGGGAGTTGAATTTTCCCCTTTTCTCCCCACTTCCCCAAGGGGACTTTGCAAATACTTCTTTATTCACTGTTCAAATCACTCTGGGATTTATTGGGGATCACACCAACCTGGGCAAACCTACAAAACTCACGCCCTATTCAAGGTTCCATGTACTCATGCTATTCAATTGAACTGTCCATATCAGTTAATTCAGGAAATGCACTAGTCAAAATAGAAATTTTGTACCAAATAAACATTTCATGCTTTAGTTCACACAGAAGTCGGTTTTAAAATCTGAATGAGCATCTATTTTCAACACCCTGCAGTGTTGACATTCCTTTGTGCTTCCTCATGCAAAAACACTTTTTAATTTGTACATTTAGTCACTATCATTATACACTCTAGGCATTCCTAGATTATACCATCTCAATCTTTATCGTCTATCTTTCCTTCTGGTTTCAAATGTGCTTCCAGCCCTCTTCCCTCTATCATTTTCACATTCAGCTTCATTCAGTATACTTATATTATTGTGCTACAATCAGGTGGTATTTCTGAATTTTTACAGTCTGTCCTGTTGCACAATCTGTATCCTTTCAGCTCCAATTTCCCAATTTCTATCCTATTTCTAACCTCTGTTCTTAACTGAAATTCTCCAAGTTCACTCATTAATGTTAGTTCATATCAGTGAGACTATACAGTATATGTCCTTTTGTTTCTAACTAATCTCACTCAGCATAATGTCCTCAGGGTCCATCCATGTTATTACATGCTTCATGACTTTATTGTGTCTTACAGTTGCATAATATTCCATCATATGTATATGCTACAGCTTGCTTAGCCACTCATCTGTTGATGGACATTTGGGCTGT
This sequence comes from Tamandua tetradactyla, assembly GCF_023851605.1. NCBI lineage: Eukaryota > Metazoa > Chordata > Mammalia > Pilosa > Myrmecophagidae > Tamandua > Tamandua tetradactyla. The sequence continues at coordinate 36,380,791 of NC_135333.1, read as the reverse complement.
TTCCATCTCTTGGCAGTTGTAAATAATGCTGCTATAAACATTGGTGTGCAAATGTCTGTTTGTGACCTTGCCCTCATGTCCTCTGAATGGATACCTAGCAATGGCATTGCCGGATCATATGGCAGTTCTATACTTATCTTCCTAAGAAACTGTCAAACTGCTTTCCACAGCAGTTGTACCATTTTACATTCCCACCAACAGTGGATAAGTGTGCCTTTCTCCACATCCTCTCCAGCACTTATTCTTTTCTGTTTTACTGATAATGGCCATTCTGGTGAGTGTGAGATGATATCTCATTGTAGTTTTGCTTTGCATTTCCCTCATAGCCAGGGAGGTTGAGCATCTTTTCATGTGCCTTTTAGCCATTTGTATTTCGTCTTCTGAGAAGTGTCTCTTCATGTCTTTTGCCCATTTTTAAACTTTGTTGTCTTTTTGCTGTTGAGTTGAACAGCCTCTTTATATATTCTGGATACTAGACCCTTATCTGACATGTTGCTTCCAAATATTGTCTCCCATTGTGTAGGCTGCCTTTTTACTTTCTTGACAAAGTTCTTTTTTTTTTTTTTTTTCCTGGGCAGGAAGGGAACTTTCTTTTTTTTTTTTCTCTTTCTCTTTCTTTTTTTAAAAATTTTTTATTAATTAAAAAAAATTACAAGAAACACAAACATTCCCAACACATACACTCAGCAATTCACAATATATCACATAGTTGCATATTCATCATCATGATCATTTCCCAGAACATTGGCATCAATTCAGAAAAAGAAAGAAAAAGACAACAGAAAAATATAACAAACAGAAGAAAAAAAAATTTTACAGGCCATACCCCTTACTAATCCCTTTCATTGATCACTAGCATTTCAGACTAAATCTATTTTAACATTTGTTCCCCCTATTATTTATTTTTATTCCATATGTTCCTCTCATCTGTTGACAAGGTAGATAAAAGGAGCATCAGACACAAGGTTTTCACAATCACACAGTCACATTGTAAAAGCTCTATCATTATACAGTCATCTTCAAGAAACATGGCTACTGGAACACAGCTCTACATTTTCAGGCAGTTCCCTCCAGCCTCTCTATTACATCATGGATAACAAGGTGATATCTACTTAATGCATAAGAATAACCTCCAGGATAACCTCTCAACTCTGTTTGGAATCTCTCAGCCATTGACACTTTGTCTTATTTCACTCTTCCCCCTTTTGGTCGAGAAGGTTTTCTCAATCCCTTGATGTTAATTCTCAGCTCATTCTAGAGTTTTTCTCAATCCCTTGATGCTGAATCTCAGCTCATTCTGGGATTTCTGTCCCACGCTGCCAGGAAGATCCACACCCCTGGTAGTCATGTCCCACGTAGACGGGGGAGGGTGGTGAGTCTGCTTGCTGTGTTGGCTGGAGAGAGAGGCCACATGTGAGCAACAAAAGAGGTTCTCTTGGGGGTGACTCTTAGGCTTAATTTTAAGTAGGCTTGACCTATCCCCTGTGGGGTTAAGTTTCATATGAACAAACCCCAAGACTGGGGGCTCAGCCTATAGCTTTGGTTGTCCACACTGCTTGTGAGAATATCAAGAATTCAACTTGGGGAAGTTGAGTTTTCCCCCATTTTCACCATTCCCCGAAGGGGACTTTGCAAATACTTTTCCACTCACTGATCAAATCACTCTGGGATTCATCAGGACATCACCTGGACAAACCAACAAAATCTCATGTCCTATACAAAGTTCAATGTACTTAAGGTGTTCAATCAACTATCTACATAAGTTATATTAGGAGATGCACTAGTCAAAGTATAGATTTGTACCAAATAAACATTTTTTGCTTTAGTCTCACACATTAGTTGAAATTTTAAAATATTAAGTACCATCTATTTTCAGCACACTGCAGTAATGACATTCTTTTGTTCTTCCTCATGCAAAAACATTTTTTAAATTTGTACATTTAGTCACTATTCATTATACACTCTAGGCATTCCTAGATTACACCATCTCAATCTTTATTGTCTATCTTTCTTTGTGATTTCATTTATGCCTCAGCCCTCCTCCCTCTATCATTCTCATATGCAGCTTCATTCAGTGTTTTAACATAATTGTATTACAGTTAGGTAATATTGTGCTGTCCATTTCTGAGTGTTTATATTCAGTCCTGTTGCACATCTGTATCCCTTCAGCTCCAATTACCCAATATCTTACCTTATTTCTATCTCCTGATGGTCTCTGTTACCAAGGAAATATTCCAAGTTTATTCACTAATGTCAGTTCATATCAGTGAGACCATACAGTATTTGTCCTTTTGTTTCTGGCTAATCACACTCAGCATAATGTCCTTAAGGTCCATTTATGTTGTTATGTACTTCATAACTTTATTCTGTCTTACAGCTGCATAATATTCCATCTTATGTAAATGTCACAGTTTGTTTAGCCAACTGTCTGTTGATGGACATTTTGGCTGTTTCCATCTCTTGGTAATTGTTATTAATCCTGCTATAAACATTGGTGTGTAAATGTCCATTTGTGTCCTTGGCCTCATGTCCTTTGAGTAGAGACAGCATATAGATGCTGTTTTTTAATCCATTCTGCCAGACTGCCTTTTGATTGGAGAGTTTAATCCATTAACATTCAGTGTTATTACTGCATGGGTAGTACTTTCTTCTATTATTTTGCCTTCTGGATTTTATATGTCATATCTAATTTTCCTTCTTTTTACCTTTACTCATAGTCTTCCTTTCTACACTCTTCTCCACACCTCTCTCTTCTCTCTTCGTATCTGTCTCTAGTGTTCCCTTTAGTATTTCTTGAAGAGCTGGTCTCTTGGTCACAACTTCTCTCAGTGATTTTTTGTCTGAAAATGTTTTAATTTCTCCCTCATTTTTGAAGGAGAATTTTGCTGGATATAGAATTCTTGGTTGGCAGTTTTTCTCTTTTAATAATTTAAATATATTATCCCACTGTCTTCTCGCCTCCATGGTTTCTGCTGAGAGATCTGCGCATAGTCTTATTGGGCTTCCCTTGTATGTGATGGATTGCTTTTCTCCTGCTGCTTTCAAGATCCTCTCTTTCTCTTTGACCTCTGACATTCTGATTATTAAATGTCTTAGAGTATGTCTATTTGAATCTATTCTCTTTGGGATATGCTGCACTTCTTGGATCTGTAATTTTAAGTCTTTCATAAGAATTGGGAAATTTTCAGTGATAATTTCCTCCATTAGTTTTTCTCCTCCTTTTTCCTTCTCTTCTCCTTCTGGGACACCCACAACACGTATGTATATTCATGCGCTTCATATTGTCTTTCAATTCCCTGAGTCCCTGCTCATATTTTTCCATTGTTTTTCCTATAGTTTCTGTTTCTTGTCAGATTTCAGATGTTCCGTCCTCCAGTTCAGAAATCCTGTGTTCTGTCTCTCGAAATCTACCATTGTAGGTTTCCATTGTTTTTTTCATCTCTTCTACTGTGTCTTTCATTCCCATAAGTTCTGTGATCTGTTTTTCAGACTTTCAGTTTCTTCTTTTTGTTCTTTCCTTGCCTTCTTTATATCCTCCCTCAATTCATTGATTTGGTTTTTGATGAGGTTTTCCATGTCTGTTCGTACATTCTGAATTAATTGTTTCAGCTCCTGTATGTCATTTGAATTGTTGGTTTGTTCCTTTGACTGGGCCATATCTTCAATTTTCCTAGTGTGATTTGTTATTTTTTGCTGGGGTCTAGGCATTTAATTACCTTAATTATTATTCTGGAGATTGCTTTCACTTCTTTTACCTAGGGTTTTCTTGCTGGATGAATTTGTTGTCTATCTGTTCTTTGACATTCCGTTCAGCTTTATCTGGACATTTAGCTTAAGTTTTGTTTAACAGAGGAGAATTTTTCAGTTCTTGTTTTCTTGTTTCTTGCCCTGCTTGTGTGGTACCTTTCCCACACACACACATTTAGGAGGGTCTACTTAGATATTATATACCCCAGCCAGATTTTCCCAGACCAAACTGGCCTCCTATCAGGAGGAAAGAATCACCTGCGTTGGTTTTCCCTGAGGGTGCGACCCAGCCGGTTGAAAGACTGTCCTGTGAAGTCTCTGGACTCTGTTTTTCTTATCCTGCCCAGTCTGTGGCGCTTGTCTGACTGCAGGTCCCACCAGCATAAGATGATGCAGTACCTTTAACTTTGGCAGACTCTCCCTGCTGGGGGCATGGTGGAGACAGAGGAGAGGTTGTAGGCTGGTTTTAATGGCTTCAAATTACCAAGCCCTGGGGTCTGAATTCCTTGATGGAGGGATTCCACCTGAGTTGGGCTTCACCCCTCCCCTGGGGAAGGCACAGGCTCCAGATAAGTCCCCAAAAGAACTCACTTCTGCCTATGCCTGGGGCACTTGCAGCCTGAAAAGTCCTGCTGCTGTATCCAGAGGCAGTCAAGCCTTTGTAGATACATGGCTGCAAAAACCTCTGTTTCCTTCTCTTTTTTTCCCCCCTTTTTCTGTCAGTCCTGCCCCCTTGGCGCAAAGGCAAAAATGAGCAGCCTCCACTTTGATCAGGTTCACCTAAGCTGGGGGCCTATTTTTAGTAGTCAGAATTTGTTAATTAATTCCACAATTGGCGTTTGATTGTGCCCAGTCCTGCTGCTGGTAAAGTCCTTTCCTTTCCCCTCTGGGAAGCGGCCTGTGGGGGAAGGGCACCCGCTGCCGCAGCTTTGGGAACTCACGGTTCTGGGGGGTGCTCGCAGCCAGTCCAGCTGGTCCAGACTGGGGTATGCTGTGTGTCTGGTCACTGACGTGGCCCAAGGAGCTGTTCTGTACTGTTTCTGGTTATTTAGTAGTTATTCTGGAGGACGAACAAAAATGCGCATGTTGTTAAGCCGCCATTTGACCCAGAAGTAGCTCTCTTTCCTTGACAAAGTTCTTTGACTGCACAAAAGTGTTTAATTTTGAGGAGTTCCCATTTGTCTATTGCTTTCTTCAATGCTCGTGTTTTGGGTTTAAGATCTACGAAACCACCTCCTATTACAAGTTTTATAAGATATTTCCCTGCATTTTCTTCTAAAAGTTTCATGCTCTTAGCTCTAATGTTTAGGTCTTTGATCTGTTTTTAGTTAATTTTTATATAGGGTGTGAGATAAGGATCCTCTTTCATTCTTTGCATGTGGATATCCAGTTCTCCAAGCACCATTTATTGAAGAGACTGTTCGGTACCAGGTGAGTTGGCTTGACAGCCTTATCAAAGATCAATTGTTCATAGAGGAGAGGCTCTGTATCTGAACTCTCTATTCAATTTCATTGTTCAGTATATCTATCTTTATGCCAGTACCATGCTGTTTTGACCACTGTAGCTTCGTAATATGCCTTAAAGTCAGGTAGTATGAGACCTCCAACTTCATTTCTCTTAAGCAGCATATTTTCAGCTATTTGGGGCACCCTGCCCTTCCAGGTGAATTTGGTTATTTGATTTTCTACTTCTGCAAAATAAGTTTTTGGGATTTTAATTGGTATTGCATTGAATCTATAAATCAGTTTAGGTAGAATTGACATCTTAACTATATTTAGTCTTCCAATCCATGAACACGGTATGCTCTTCCTTTTATTTAGATCTTCTGTGATTTCTTTTAGCAATTTCTTATGGTTTTCCTTGTATAGGTCTTTGTATCCTTAGTTAAATTTATTCCTAAATATTTTATTCTCTTGGTTGCAATTGTAAATGGAATTTTTTTCTTAATTTCCCCCTCAGATTGTTTATTACTAGTGTACAGAAACATTTCAGAGTTTTGAGTGTTGATCTTGTAACCTGCCACTTTACTGTACTCATTTATTAGTTCTAGCAGTTTTGCTGTGGATTTTTTTGGGTTTTTGACATACAGTATCATATCATCTGCAAATAGTGAGAGTTTTACTTCTTCCTTTCCAATTTTATTTTGATTTATTTATTTTTTTGCTTGGACAGGCACTGGGAACCGAACCCAGGTCACCGGCATGGCAGGCAAGAACTCTGCCACTGAGCCACGCTCACCCACTCTTCCTTTCCAATTTTGATGCCTTGTATTTCTTTTTCTTGTCTAATTGCTCTGGCTAGAACTTCCAACACAATGCTGAATAATAATGGTGACAGTGGACATCCTTGTCTTTTTCCTGCTCTTAGGGGGAAAGCTTTCAGTCTTTCCCCATTGAGGATGATTTAGCTGTGGGTTTTTCATATATTCCCTTTATTATGTTGAGGAAGTTTCTTCTATTCCTATCCTTTGAAGTGTTTTCAACAGGAAAGGATGTTGAATTCTGTCAAATGCCTTTTCTGCATCAATCAGGATCATCATGTAGTTTTGCTGCTTTGATTTGTTGATAATGGTGTATTACATTAATTGATTTTCTTATGTTGAACCATCCTTGCATACCTGGGATGACTCCTACTTGGTCATAGTGTATATTCTTTTAATCCTGCTGGATTTGATTTGCAAGAATTTTGTTGAGGATTTTTGCATCTATATTCATTAGAGAGATTGGTCTGTAATTTTTCTTGTCGTATTTTTGTCTGATTTTGGTATGAGGGTGATGTTGGCTCCATAGAATGAGTTAGATAACCTTCCCTCTTCAATTTTTTTGAAGCATTTGTGCAGGATTTATACTAATTCTTTCTTGAATGCTTGGTAGAATTCACATGTGAAGCTATCTGGTCCTGGACTTTTCTTTTTTGGAAGTTTCTTGATGACTGGTTCAATCTCTTCATTTGTGATTGGTTTGTTGAGGTCATCTGTTTGTTCTCGAGTCAATGTTTGTTGTTCTGCCTTTCAAGGAAGTTGTCCATTTCATCTACATTTGTCTATTTTATTAGCATAAAGTTGTTCATAGTATGCTCTCATTACCTCCTTTATTACTGCAGGGTCAGTGGTTATGTCTCCTCTTCCATTTCTGACTTTATTTATTTGCATCCTCTCTCTTCTTCTTTTTGTCAATCTTGCTTAGGGTCTCTCCATTTTCCTGATTTTCTCAAAGAACCAGCTTCTGCTTTTGTTGATTTTCTCGATTATTTTCATGCTCTCAATTTCATTTATTTCTGCTCTAATCTTCATTATTTCTTTCCTTTTGCTTGCTTTGGGGTTAGTTTCCTGTTCTTTCTATAGTTCTTCCAAGTGAACAGTTAATTCCTTGATTTTTGCTCTTTCTTCTTTTTTGATATAGGCATTTAAGGCAATTAATTTCCCTCTTACACTGCCTTTGCTGTATCTCATAAGTTTTGATATGTCATGTTTTCATTTTCACTTGCTTTGAGATATTTACTGATTTCTCTAGTAATTTCTTCCTTGACCCACTCATTGTTTAAGATTGTGTTGTTGAGTCTCCATGTATTTTTGAATTTACTGGCCCTCTGGCTGTTACTGATTTCCAACTTCATTCTTTTTTGAGCCGAGAAAGTGTTTTGTATGATTTCAGTCTTTTTAAATTTATTGAGACTTGCTTGGTAACCCAGCATATGGTCTATCCTTGAGAATGATCCATGAGAAAAAAATGTATCCTGCTTATAGAGTATAATATTCTATAAATGTGTGTTAAGTCTAGTTCATTTATTTTATTATTCAAATTCTGTTTCTCTGTTGATCCTCTGTCTAGATGTTCTGTCCATTGATAAGAGCAGAATATTGAAGTCTCCAACTATTATGGTAGATGTGTCTATTTCTCTTTTCAGTGTTTTCAGTGTTTGCCTCATGTATTTTGGAGCACTCTGGCTCAATGAATAAATATTTATGATTGTTATATCTTCTTGTTGAATTATTCCTTTTATTAATACATAGTGTCCTTCTTTATCTCTTTTAGTTGTTTTACATTTGATGTCTAATTTGTTGAATTTTGTATAGCTACTCCTGTTCTTTTCTGATTGTTGTTTGCCTGAAATGTCTTTTCCCAACCCTTCACTTTCAACCTATGTCTGTCCTTGGGTCTAAAATGTGTCTCCTGTAGACAGCCTATAGATGGGTCCTGTTTTTTAATCCTTTCTGCCAGTCTGTGTCTTTTGATTGGGGAATTTAGTCCATTAACATTTAGTGTTATTACTATAAGGGCAGTACTTTCTTCTACCATTTTACCTTTTGGATTTTATGTCTCATATCTAATTTTTCCCTCATCATTTTACCTTTACTGATTGTCTTCATTTCTACACTCTTCTCCACACCTTGGTCTCCTGTCTTTTCCTATCTGCCTCTAGTGCGCCCTTAAGTATTTCTTGCAGAGCTGCTCTCTTGGTCACAAATTCTCTCAGTGATTTTTGTCTGAAAATGCTTTAATTTCCCCCTCATTTTTGAAGGACAATTTTGCTGGGTATAGAATTCTTGGTTGGCAGTTTTTCTCTTTTAGAATCTTAAATATATCATCTTCTTGCATCCTGGTTTCTGCTGAGAAATCTACACACTGTCTTATTGGGCTTTCCTTGTATGTGATGGGTTGCTTTTCTCTTGCTGCTTTCAAAATTCTCTCTTTCTCTTTGACATCTGCTGTTCTGACTAGTAAGTGTCTTGGAGTATGTCTGTTTGAATCTCTTCAGTTTGGGGTACACTGCACCCCAAACTGAAAATTTGGAAATTTTCAGTGTTAATTTCCTCCATGTAGCTTTTCTCTTCTTTTTCCCTTCTCTTCACCTTCTGAAACACATACAGCATGTAAATTTGTGTACTTCATATTATCATTCAATTCCCTGAATCCCTGCTCATAGTTTTCCATTATTTTCCCTATATTTTCTTTTGCTTGTCAGATTTCAGATGTCTTGTCCTCCAGTTCACTAATCCTATCTCATGCCTCTTAAAATCTAACATTGTAGGTTTCCATTGTTTTTTTCATCTCTTCTACTGTGCCTTTCATTCCCATAAGTTCTGTGATTTGATTTTTCAGACTTTTGATTTCTTTTTTATTGCCCATTGCCTTCTTTATATCCTCCCTCAACTCTTTGATTTGATTTTTTTTTTTTTTTTTTTTTTTTTTTTTTTAAAGGAAAGACAGAGAAAAGGAAGGAAGGATAGAAGGAAGGAAGAGAGGAAGAAAGGGAAACATCTTTTAAACATTTTCTTGTTTTATTGTATTTTGTTTCTCCGTTTTCGTTACATGGGCTGGGGCCGGGAATCGAACCGAGGTCCTCCGGCATAGCAGGCAAGCACTTTGCCCGCTGAGCCACCGCGGCCCTGATTTGATTTTTGATGAGATTTCCCATGTCTGTTAAAACATCCTGAATTAGTTGTTTCAACTCCTGTATCTCATTTGAATTCTTGGTTTGTTCCTTTGACTGGGCCATATCATCCGTTTCCTAGTATGACTGGTTATTTTGGGGGGGCTGACATCTAGGCATTTAATTTCCTTAATTGGTGTATTCTGGAGATTGTTTTCACTCCTTTACCTAGAATTTTCTTGCTGGATGGCTTTGTTGTCTGTCTGTTCTTTAAAATTCAGTTCAGCTTGTTCTAGACCTCTAGCATGAGTTTTGTTTAATGGATCAGAATTTTTCAGTTGTTTTATTGTTTCTTGCCCTGCTTGTATTGTACCTTTATTTTTCCCTTAGGAGGGTCTACTTAAGTATTATAGACCCCAGTTAGATTTTCCTAGACCAGGATGGCCTCCTATCTGGAGGAAAGAGTCACCTGTATCAGTTTTCCCTGAGGATGAGACCCAGCAGGTTGACAGACTTTCCTATGAAGCCTCTAGACTCTGTGTTTTTCCTAACCTACCCAGTGTATGGCACTTGTCTGCCTGAGGGTCCCACCAGCATAAGGTGATGGAATACCTTTAACTTGCAGACTCTTCCTGCTAGGGGCGTGGTTGAGACAGAGAAGAGGTTGTAAGTTGGCTTTTATTGCTTCAGTTTTCCAGTCCCTGGGGTCTGAATTCCTTGAGGGAGGGATTCCACCTGAGCTGGGCCCCACCCCTCTCCTGGCAAAGGCGCAGCCTCCAGGGGATTAACTCCTTTCACCTGGCCAGCCTCTTTGTCTCAGACAAGCTTAATTCCACCCTTGACTTGTGCAGTTGGAGCCTGAGAAGCCTTGCAGTTGTATCTAATGAACAGTTAAGCAGTAGAAACAAAGCAAAAAGGACCCCTGGTTGGGTTTGCTAATCATGAACTTATGTTGTTACATTGCTCAGTGTATCTCCAGGTCCTATGTGCCCCTGCTTTTTTTAGGTTCCAGGCCTTTTCAAGTATTTTGTGCTGTCCCATCCAAAACAAACCTCTGTGGTTGTTTGTTTGTTTGTTTTGCTTTTTTCCCCATCAGCTCTGCCCCCTCTGCACCAGGGCAAAAACTAGTAACATTAGCTCTGATTTGAGTTTATCTGAGCTGAGGGCCAATTTTCAGTAGTCAGAATTTGTTAATTAATTCCACAGTTGGAGCTTGATTGAACTCAGCCCCCTGCTGCTAGTAAAATCTCTTTCCTTTCCCCTCTGGGAACCAGCTTGTGGGGAAGGGGTGCCACCCTCTGCGGCTTGGGGGACTCACGGTTCTGGGTGCAATCGCAGCTGACCCAGTTTGTCCAGGCAGGTGTATGCTGTATTTTCAGCACTACTGTGGCCCCAGGAGTTGTTCTGTACTGTTCCTGGCTGTTTACTAGCTGCTCTGGAAAACAAACTAAATTCCACACCTCACTAAGCCACCATTTGGAATGTCTCCTGCAATTATTTTTGAGTATGATCTTATACCCTTCAACCTTGCTGAATTATTTTATTAGTTTTAATAGGTTTTTGGTGTTTTTTTTTTTTTTTTAGTGTATTGCTTACAAAGTTCTATATGGAAGATGATATCATCTTGAATAGAGATAGTTTTACTTTTTCCTTTCTGTTCTGTATGCCTTCTGTTTCTTTTTCTTGTCTAATTGCCCTGGGAGAACCCAACAAATGATGTGCAGTACCTGTATGCTGAAAACTGCAAAACATTGCTGTGAGAAATTAAAGAAGATTTAGATAAATAAATATATACCTTGTTCATGGATCAAAAGACTCAATATTGGTAACAGTCATTTCTTCACAATTTTATCTATAGGTTCAAAACAATTCCAGTCAATATACCAGCAGGATTTTTTGTAGAAACTGGTTTTAAATGCATATGGAAGTTCAATTGACCAAGAATATTCAAAACAGCTTTGATATTGAAGAACAACACCATTTGCGAGAAATGGAGTTGGTACGATTAGATATCCATACTCAAAAAAAAAGAAAAGAACCTAGAACTATACCTACCTTATCAATCATGAACTCAAAATGGATCATAGAGCTACATGTAAAATTTGAAAATATAAAACTTCTATATGGAGTCATAAGAGGAAATCTTTATAACCTGGGGTCAGGCAAAGATTTCTTAGATAGGACACTAAAAGTTCAATTCATAGAAGAATGAATTGATAAATTGGACTTCAACAAAATTAAAAACTCTTGCTCTTTGAAAGATACGGTTAAGAGAGTGAAAAACAAGACAGACTGAAATAATATTTCGAAGCATTTTTCGCACAAGGAATTGTGTCTGACGTATATAAAGTACTCTTACATCTGAACAGTAAGAAGACAGACAACCCAATTAAAAATGAGAAGAAGATTTGAACACATACTAATAGAGGTTCAATCATGTCCCCACAAAAGGCATTTTCAGGACCCAACCCTGGTCCTGTGGGTGTGAACCTATTTGTGAATAGGACCTTTGAAGAGGTTATTTTTTAAAGATGTGCTCAAACTGAGTGAGTAGAACTTCATCCAAAATGGTTGAGGTTCTTATTTGCAAAGGAAACTGGATACTGTGAGGAAGCTACAGGAAGCAGCCAGAAACTGAAAGTCAGCAGAACCCAGAGGAGAAAAGAGAATACAACACCACATGACAAAGAAGCCACAGATTGCCAGCCAGCCAGAAGATACAGACCCCAGGAGGAAACAAGCCTTCTAGCTTCTGAAACCATGAGCCAGTGAATTCCTGTTATGCTGACTCATTGGATGGTGTTTGTTTTAGCAGCTGAGAAACTGAAACAGATACTTTTCAACTGAAGATATAGGAATGCCCAATAAGCACATGAAAATATGCTCACAGGGAGTTACAAAGTAAAACCTCTATGAGATAACAACTGCACTCCCATAAAAATAACTAAAATTAAAAAGACTAGTAATAGTATGTGTTGGTAAGGATATGGAGCAACTGGAGCCTTCATACATTGCTGGTGGGGGAATATAGCACAGTATAACCACTTTGAAAAACAGTGTAACAGCTTCTAATAAAGTTAAATATACATTTACAATAGAACCTAACAATTCCACACCTATTCATTTACCAAGAGAAATGAAAACGTATGTCCAAAAAAGAACTTGCTTACAAATGAACGCTCATAGTGGCTTTATTCCTAAGAGCTCCAAAGGGAAGACGATGTTTATTAACAGTGACTGGATAAATAAAGTATATTTATACACTGAAATACTAATTAGCAATAAAAATTAATGAACACTGATACAGACAACATGAATGACTCTCAAAAACATTGTGCTATATAAAAGAAGCAAAGCATAAAAGACTGCCTACTGTATCATTTCATTTAAATTATAGTATCAATTAAATTTATCTATAGTGGCAGAAAACAGACCACTGGTTGCTTGGACTCTGCTTCTGCTGTTGGGCTGGGGAGGACTGACTGCAAAGGGGAATGAGGGAACTTTTGGGAATAATGGTAATCTCTATATCTTGATTGGTTTTACAGTTATATATGTTTTCCAAAATTCATTATAGTATATGGATGTTTTTATTATGTGTAAATTATACCTTAAAGTGACAAATACAATTAAAAAAATTTATTTTGGGGTACAAGGGTAGTTCAGTGGTAGAATTCTTGCCTGCCATGTGGGAGGCCTGAGTCCGATTCCTGGCTCATGCACTTCCTAAACAAACAAAAATTCAACAAATGGTACTACAATAAGGGGATACTCACATAGAAAAAGAATAAAATGTGACCCCCGCTGTACAGTATGCAATATATATATATTTCACATAAATTTAATTATATAAATAAATAAATATATAAACATTTATTTATTTATTTATTTATTTTTATCATCACAATCGTAAAAATTTATTTTTTAATGAAGGCTAAATAGAGTTCCTCACCAGGATCATTTTTTTAGGTATATTATATATATTACATATGTATACATATATTGAGTATATGGTACAACTGTGTACTAGATATCTCAGAATAAGTTGCTTTAAAACACAATTACTGGGTACATGGGTGGTTCAGTGTTAGACTACTCTCTTTCCATGCGGGAGACCTAGGTTCGATTCCCAAACCATGCATCTGAAAAAAAAAAAAAAATAAACGATAACGCCATCAAAAGTAGAATTCCAAATGATATTAATTAGGGAGACCAATAGTATTTTTATTCTATAAACAACTAGATAAAAAAATACTTCTATATTAATAGACTTTTTAAATAAAAAGTCTTAGATGGATAAAATAGAATATGGAGCCAAAAAGAAAGATGAACGCTAATGATGTTGGATATTGGGTAAGATATGTAGCATTACATATTCAAAAGCAAGTTTGATGAGTCTGTTTTCTGCATTGATATCAATATTTTTAACTTTCAGGTGGACCAGAAAAAGGACCAAATGTGGAAAGCCTTAATATACCAACAAAGCCTGCCTTAGGTAATATACATAAAACCCTGTATTCTGATTTATAGTGAGTTTTGTTAAGAAAATAAATGAAACGTCTTTGTATTCTGCCTAGATAAAATTCGTAGAGTAATATGGCACCATAACTAAATCTATTGAGATTTTATTAAACAAAACAATACTGTTCTATTGTAGCCAATTTGATGAAGGTAAACTTCAGCAGCCTATAACTATTTGAAATTGCTGTTGATGCTTTTGATTTGCTGGTTATGTTCTCAGCATTAGCCGAGGTCAGAGCATTTGCTCCTCATTCCTCTTTAATCAAGCACTCAACATTTTTTTCTCCTTCTGGTTTTATAATAAGTGAACTTAATCTTTAGTTTTCACTATCAGGGAATTATAGCTTGAAATTTGTGTATAGTGCATTGCATTTGTTAAAAGCTATAGCTTTGGTGAAAAATAACTAAATTGGGAGCAAGTTACATGACTACTATAATACAAATCTAAGAGGAAGTGATGGAAAGAAAAATTTCCATGAGTATCTCTTCATACTTGAAATATAATGATATTATTCTCTTATGAGGACTAAAGATTTTAATATTTTGTTTTTTATGATTTTATGCTGCCTTTTCCTATTAAAATACTTCTTTTCTTTGTAGGAAAAGAAATATGGTTTTATTTTTACTGGGTCTCTTAAACATGATTCTAAAAACAGAGCATAAAATCTATGATCTAAATTTACCCAGAAACATCCTCTAAGAACATCGTATATTTTTATGCAATTTAGAAATATTGCTACTAAATTATAGAATTCTTTGTATTTCTTATTGGTTAATGTGATAAAAGCTGTATATAAGTTAAGGTGAAAAACATATCACTAACTGCTTTAGTTGTACACATAACTACTTTATATTTTAAAATAATTTAAAAAGCTTTTGAAGAGTGAAGTTTAACTGAAGAGTTTATTCTATTATAGATTTTTTTTTTAAATGCTTCTGAGAAAAGCAGTGAATGGTGCAAGCTCTGGTGTCCATCTTGCTCATTGGATCATTTATTTCCCTTTAGTATGGTGTTAAAAAATATGCTGTCTTCTGGTCTGAATATTACCAGGAATTATAGCTCAAGAGCATCTGAGTACTCCATTTTGATGAAGCTCTTTTAATCTAAAATGCATTCATGAACTTGAGTCTTTTAGATGACAAACTAAGTGGAAAATGTTACGGTCTATTAAATAATAATGTCTAATATCTTAGATTTTTTTAAGCTGTAAAAATTGAATGATTATTTATAATTTCCATTGGTCTGACTTTTTTTTATTTTTTGACAGAAGTTTCCTCTATCATAAAAAAGAAACCAAATCAAGCTAAAAAAGGAGTGAGTATTTTAAAATATCTGTTATATCAGCTCTAAAATAGCTTGTGCACTCAAGAGAGCTACTGTTGTCATTTTAGTCTTATTTATTTTTATTCTTTATTTTGAATCATGTAATAAATGTGACTTTGATATATAGAATTTATGTTTTATTCAATGAAGTAAGTGTTATACTTAGTGAATATTTTCTAGACTGAGTATTTAATATTTCTTCAGTTTATGGCCAAACACACACAAAAAAAATTTGAGGAAGTCTCTGGGAGATTCTGTTATGTTTACGTTTTTTTAAGCAGTGATGTCTTATGAGGCTTTGAGGGCGGTCCTCTCTTGAGCAGCCACACACAGACTGTGGAGCCAGGGACCAGGGCTTAAAGCTTGGCTTTGCTGCCCACTGGCTATGTGGTCTTGGCCAAGTCACTTAACTTGCATGAGCTTCAGTTTCCTCATCTGTTAACTGGGGAGTAGTAATAATACCAACTGCACAGAGCTGTGAGGCCTAAGAAAGAGGGCAAATGTAAACCTCAGTAAGTGGTAGCTGTTGTTGCAAGTCTTCAAACACCCTGAGTAGAACTTAATCTTAAATTTATCTTCTAGCTCGGGACCAAAAAAGGAAGTTTGGGAGCCCAGAAACTGACAAATAAATGCTTTAATGAAATTGAGAAACAAGCACAAGCTGTAAATAAAATGAAGGAACAGGAAGACCTGGCCAGGGCAGCACCTAAGGAAGAATCAATGTAAGTTTGATTTAGTTATAATAATCTATGCTTAGTGAATGTCTATTAATTAAACAACTATGATATTTGCTTTTCAAATGTCAGTTATTTCTAAGTAGAAGAGATAATACAAAGTTATAGTTTTATGAAAACTAATATCACATTGGCATGCAGACTGGATTGAAAAAGAAAGAGACTAGTGGCAAGAGAACGCAGCAGCAGTTTCTGGTTGGAGTTGTGAGGCCAGGCTTGGGATGGTGCCAGTGAGAAGGGAAAGGACGAGATGTATACTAGGAGGTATTTGCCCATGAAAAGGTGCCCAGCCATAGTAGTCATTAGGGATATGCAAATCAAAACCACCGTGAATACCACTTCACAGCCACAGGGGTACCTATGATGAAAAGACAGATAATAACAAGTATTGATGAATGTGGAGAATTCGGACTCTTGTACATTGCTGGTGGGAATGTGCAATGATGCAACCACTGTGAAAAAAAGTTTTGCAGTTCTTCAAAAACTCGAACATTGAGTTACCATATGACCAAACAATTCAACTAGGCATATACCCAACAGGAAGTAAAACATGCATCTGCACAAAAACTTGTACGTGAATATTCAGGTCAACATTATTCATAATAGCCCCAAAGTAGAAACAAGTCAAATATCCATCAACTGGTGAATAGATAAACAAAATGTGATACATCCACACGACGACTGTTTTTCATCAATCAAAAGGCATGAGGTATTGATACTTGCTACAACATGGGTGAACCTTGAAAACATGCTCAGCTCAAGAGGCCAGTCACAAAAGCTCACTTATTGTATGATCCTATATATATGAAATGTCCAGAAAAGGCAAATCCATAGAGACAAAAAGTAGATTAGTGGTTTCCAGAGATTGGGGACGGGGGGAATGGGGGTGATTGCTAGTGGGTACAGAGTTTCATTGTAGGGTTTTGAAAATGTTCTAGAATTAGATAGTGGTGATGGTGGCACAACTTTGTGAATATACTGAAAACTGAATTGTACACTTTAAAAGGGTAAATTTTATGGTGTGTGAATTTTGCTTCAATAATTAAAAAGAGTATTTATAATTAGAAACCCACTGGACTCAATGACTAAATTCTAAATATATGGTTGAAGACTATGGTGTTATCGCCAGGCGTTCTAGCCTAAATCCTGAAGGGGCCGTAGACTCTGACTTAGCAAAGAGAGGGGAGAATTTAAGAGGAAGTAAAAGAAGGAATTACAACATCCATACTGGGGGACCTACCTGGATTGGAGAAGTTGGAATGATAATGTAGAGCACCTTAAAGTCAGGTTGTGGTTGGTTTACATTTTATCTCAGATTCAGAAAGAGCACCTTAAGGAGTGACACAATAAAGGGGGTGTTTTTAGGGAAGTGAGTTTAGTAGTAATATCTAGGACAGAAAAAATAGGAAAGAAACTGAAAGACAGGGGGCCAGTTAAGAGACGGATTTTAAATAGTCATTTAAGTTGAAAACAGAATAGAAATATGCTAATGTGGGAACTGTGTGGGACTTTGGGTACAAAAGACTATAAGGAGAGGAGAAAGGAAAGCAAATGTGACACAGAAAGGAAACTTGGCTTGGATTCCTATTTTTCATATGTTTATATTTTGTTTATGTAGTATTTTCATGTGTATTTTCTAGATTTAGCATAAACTGCAGACTATAAAATAAAGAAAATAATGTCTATTTTATGGAGCTGTTTTGAGGATTAGTTTAGTTAATGCTCATTAATGTGCATCCAACAGTGCCTGTGATTTCTCACTGTTCATTATAAAATAATATATATATGTATATATAAATACAAAGTAAGCCCAGATAATTTGAAATTGATGGATATATCTCATTGTTGTTCAACTCATGGAACATAGGGGGCAGCACCAAGCTATATTTTGGTTAAGTATTTTAAATGCTTTATGTAAAATTTACTTTGTGTTGCCACAGACTTCACTTTTAGTTTCTCTTATTAGGCTAGATTTTGACCCTGGAAAAGGGGAAAGTTTGAATTGAACTGTTTAGACAACTTCTCTTGGTGTCTGGGGGTGAGCTCTATCCAGATTACTTATGCTTGGGTTGTTGGTGGTATTGGTGGGGATTATCTGTAGGTAACCAATTATCTTGGGGTTTTCTCAGGGAGTGTGTAAGATCAGGTGCCTGATCAGAACAAAGGAGATAGAATATGGAAAGCAGCAGCTCCCTTCCTGAGGGTGGGGTGAATAGGGAAGCACAGAAACATGAAGATCAGCAGATTAATAATAATATTAGAAATAATGACAGCTTTCACTGTACCTTTCATTAGGAGCTGTTTAATAGAACATAACGGCAGAGATGCAGAGCACGAGATTTTTAGGAATTTGATTTGAGAACTCACCTTGGCACCTTCCTTGGGCTTTTTCCTTGTTCAGAAACACCGCATCACTGTCTGAGTCACTGTCAACTACTTCTCAGACCATCGTAGCTCAGTGTCACCAGTACTGTGCCAGCCACAGGCATCCTTCTTGTTTTTACCCTTAAGTCATGACAATGCTATTCTTATGCTAGTTAATTTTTAAATGTTTTTTAATGGCTATAAATAAAGTTATTTCATTTGGGTAAACTGTCAGGAGCAGCGTTGTTTCTTGCGCTATCAGACTGTGAAACTAATTTGTCCACATAGTGCCCTGATTTCTCCTGCTGGCAGTTTCTCAGCCATCTTCAGAGGTGGTCTGTGTGCATCAGCTGGTAGGATGAACAGGAAGAGTAGAACTGCTGCCTCATTTCTGGTAGATCCACCGGGGTGCTCTCCTTTCCCCATCTGAGCATACTGCAGCCCTCCCTTGAGCCTGTACAGGGGAAAGGCTTCTACAGTTTTCAGAAATGTGGTGCTCTGGCTTCTTAATTCCATTATTGCTTGCAGAGTGGTGATATAGGAAGGCTGGATGTTAAAGTACATGCTTTTAATGAGTGACGGACGCAGTCCCATGTCAGATGTCCTTAGAAGTAAAATATTGTCATCTTATATCTTTCTAAGAGAACTTATTCATTCTCATCCATTTGTCTATAGAGTAATCTGTTACTAGAATCATATCTATTTGTGTTGGGAACAGATCTGTTATTTTCCTCCAGAAATTATACTTGAAAGAATATTATTTATGTGCTAAGGAATAAAATGGGTGTACTATTATAACCTGTTCTAAAGGAATAGTAGTAAAGAAAATAAACTGCCAGAGAAATCATGCTTTACTCCTTAAAAGAAAGAAACAGAAAAAGCAAGATATTTTCCTAATAAGTCATTTCCTATTACAATGCAGAAATTTAATTATATTAATATGGAATTTATTCAGTTCCTTTCTTATGAGGAATTTATAGCATTTTGCTTAATTTTATAAAATGAATGATAATTTCAAAATCCTTATAAAATAAGCATGTCACTTTTCAAGGTTCCCTGAAATTTTGTGGTTGTTTTGTGAGAATGATACAATACTGCTGTCATTGCTCACGTAGGCATAGTTTTCTTTATTAAAAAAATTAAGGATTCACTGTACTTTTAGAAATACGAAAATAAGAGCAGCGTTTTATACATCTTTTTACTCCTTTGGTGCATAATTCATAACGAGTATTTGATAAATAGATTATTGGTAGGTAGTGCTGTAGAAACTGTTGACTCATGAATGATTATCCTTCTTTAAATTCCTGATTACATAAAGAGACTCTGAGGGAATTTCTTTTGCAATTAAGTGACCCCTCTCCAATTTATCTATTTGTCAAGTTTATAATATCTCAAATCAGAGCAAACCAATGAGACTAACTTCTCACTTTTGATATATAATGTGACAATGTAATAATATATTAATTCAAGTAAGAAATTCTGCTTTTTATTACCCTATATAGAAACAATTTGGGTGTGTATTACATTATTATATAATAAAAGACAATATAGGTGTGACAGTGACTCAGTGGCAGAATTCTCACCTGCCATGTCTGACATCCAAGTTCAATTCCCGGTGCCTGCCCATGTTAAAAAAAAGACAATATAAACAATTATTCTATGATGATAAGAAATATAAACTAAACTGGAACAGTAATGTAGGTTCTACAGCAAACAAAAAGCTCCTGTAAAAACATTCAAATTTTCTTTTTTTTTTTGTTAAAGAAAAAAAAAAGAAATTAACCCAACATTTAGAAATCATTCCATTCTACATATGCAATCAGTAATTCTTAGCATCATCACATAGATGCATGATCATCATTTCTTAGTACATTTGCATCGATTTAGAAGAACTAGCAAAACAACAGAAAAAGATATAGAATGTTAATATAGAGAAAAAAATACAAATAATAATAATAGTAAAAAAAAAAAAAAAAGACAGACAGACAAAAAAACCCTATAGCTCAGATGCAGCTTCATTCAGTGTTTTAACATGATTACTTTACAATTAGGTATTATTGTGCTGTCCATTTTTGAGTTTTTGTATCTAGTCCTGTTGCACAGTCTGTATCCCTTCAGCTCCAATTACCCATTATCTTACCCTGTTTCTAACTCCTGCTGGACTCTTTTACCAATGACATACTCCAAGTTTATTCTCGAATGTTGGTTCACATCAGTGGGACCATACAGTATTTGTCCTTTAGTTTTTGGCTAGACTCACTCAGCATAATGTTCTCTAGGTCCATCCATGTTATTACATACTTCATAAGTTTATTCTGTCTTAAAGCTGCATAATATTCCATCGTATGTCTATACCACAGTTTGTTTAGCCACTCGTCTGTTGATGGACATTTTGGCTGTTTCCCAAATTTTCTTGCATGTCTATTCTAAAAAAGACCAGTAGGAAAAAATGCCAACTTGTCTTCGTAATTGTTAATTTTGGAAAGAAACACAGAGCTGAAATTACAAACACATATTTAGTTTTGCTTGATGTTGTGACTTAAAAACACAGCATTAAAGCTAAATTAAGGAGCAATTGGTTTTCCTTGCAGTGTTTCATCATTACGATTAGCCTATAAGGATCTTGAAATTCAAATGAAGAAAGATGAAAAGATGAACATTAGTGGCAAAAAAAAAATCGAATCAGAGAGACTTGGCATGGGATTTGGAAGCTGCAGAAGGTATGTGAGACTATGTATTCTTGGAGTTCACATTTAAACTAGTTTGCTAATAATGAATTTATTTGCCTTGGACTGTGTTAATTTTAACTTTAGAAGTATTTTCCTTCCCTTCTTTACCTGTTTTGCTTTACTGTAGTATTTAATATAGCATGAAAATCCCAAATTCAGTTCTTAGAAGAAAGGAAACAGGCCTGGCCCATCATGAAGCACACTGGAGTAAATGCTACAAACCTGTGTGATATATGTTGACTGTATTTTGCATAATTAGTTACAGCCCTCACAAAAATTCAATAATTTTAGAGGCTTATACCAAAAACTAGGATTATGTTTATTGCTTGTGTTTTTAACTCCACTAATAAATTTATTTTTGTTCAGAGTATAGATTAACACATGATTCTCTGGTGAAAACAAAAATCTATATGAACTAAGTAATGCCTTTTTTTTTCCTGTTTTATTCTCTGCCTTGTGAAGTGGTATTTCACATTCAGTGACTTCAGACATGCAGACCATAGAACAGGAAACACCCATCACGGCAAAACCAAGAAAAAAGTACACTGACGACAATGATGACTCATATTTCACTTCTAGCTCAAGGTAATCGATTAAAAATCATCATTAAAGTATCATTTTGAAAAGCAAAGCCTATTATGGACTTATTAGTTTATTTGCATTAGGAGCAAGTACAACTCAATTTACTTCATTTTTTGAAAAACTTGGGCTAGAGTCAAAGCTGTCCTTCAAAATAAAAATTGGTGAAATATTTATAAGTAGGCATTGTTTGCTGATAGTAAATGCTTGATGAAAAGATCGGCAACGAAGAGTGAAAATTTGAAGTAGAAGAGATGTGTTTATCTGAAATGTGAAATTGGAGAATTATGCAAAATCTTGAAGGTATATATTAAATTGTTTAGTCTGATTTCGGCATCAGCTAGCGATTGGAATGTTTTACATCTGTACCTTAGGGCTTCAGAAGATTCTTTTGGTCTAGAATACTAGTTTTGGGAGCCTCCAATCAGCAGGATAGAATATGAGACTCTGTTAGTGTATATATATTTATTAATACCAAACACTATTGCACTTGAGAGGGGGATGAGGATGAGGGTCTTTGCCCTTTAGCATCCCCTGTCTTGTTGGGACAAGATTCATAAGTCTGGTATGAAGCAGACCAGAGAGTGCCCTAGCTCAAGTTCAAGCAACCAGCAGGGGTGAGGAAAATGAGTTCAACTGGAATCAACCTGCTTTGCAAAGTTCTTCCAAGAACCTGACCAGTTCACGGAGAGGCCCCTTAAAAAGGCACCAAGTAAACCTGAGATTCTACTGGAGGTGGGCGTCAGCCAAGAAGCAGAGGGAGTAAGAGTATAAGCCTAGGAGCAGACAGCCGGGTTTTGACCTTGGACGAATTATTTAACTTCAGCACTGTAGTCTACTCACATACAGATTAGGGTACTAACAGTACCTACCTCATGAGGTCAATGGAGGTTAGATGAGTTATTAAGAATGGAGCTTTTACAATAGTGCTTAGCTATTATTATTGTTCTATTTAGCTGCTATTATAGTATAGAAACTCAGTTCAAGGGACTGTGTGGCTCAATCTAAATGTTTAATTACTATTGTTACTAATAGATGTTTTAGTAATCACATGAAGACAACCTTCAGGTTAGGGGTTCATGAAAATCAAATGTCATTAAGGGGTGGTGCTTACCTGTAGGCTCTATCACTTACTTCTCAGAGAGCATTGGAGTTCTCTTACCAGTAATACAATCTCGAAGTGTTTTCTTAAAAGATATCAATATTATGTCTTTTAATAATATTTAATAAAATGTTAATTATTAAGCAGAAACTAATTTTGAAATTATGTATTTTCCTATCAAAGTTCATAGATAAGGAATTGTATAAGGAGAACTGTACTTTAAAAATCATCTAAGCATTTCTCCAGATTATTTGAAATCTATGTATTTTTCCAAAAGAAATAAATAATAAGTTAGTAATGTAGTAGTGTTCTAGTTCAGTACTTTCAGGGACTGGATGGTTTTATATTTGCCTAACTTGACTAATGTACCAGTTCTTACTTTACTTAGAGGTTATAGTCCAATTGTTCCTCTTTAAAGTGTTTAAAGAAAACACATTTATATAGCATAAAATTGCTTATAAAATTGCAAGGTGCAAACATGTCAGATTATTTTAGATATGCCTATTAAATGAGGAATTAAGTGGGGTTTAGAGGAAATTCTTAGGGATGCACATTCTCAATTCACCTGCTTGGGTTTTCTGCAACACCTTGTTGGCTACTTCACTGCACATTAGCAACCCCAAATAGTGTAGTTAATCATGTAAGAAGATAAAGAAAATAAGTTTTAAGTTAAGTCCTACCATTGCTTAGTAGCAAGGTTGGTAAGAAAAACAACCAAAAGTGAGGAGGTCCCCTACTCACTGATGGGCCCTGAGAAACTTTGGGAGAGGCATCACCAGCTCCGGATCATGAGACAGGGAGACAGACAGACATCACCCTAAGTTTTATCTTTGTTTCAGGGCTTTATCTACATTTCAGGGCATCTTAGGAATCCTTCAGGCTTCTCCTCCTTAAAAAATTAGTCAAAAAAAAAAAAAAAATAGCCCTGAAGGCCTCTGTTGCTGTGAAACAGTATTTATGTTTTAAACCTGGGAGCAGATGGTGTTTTCATATAGACCACACTTACTGGATCTTGCCAGAGAGACCTTGGTGTACTGTTTATCATGGCCTGCAAGTGGTCTGTTTTCTATTCCTCCCCAGTATAGTAACTGCTATTACTAGAACAAGGGGCACTGTTAGGTACTCTGGCAACTGAGGTAAAATAAACATGGACTCTGAAAGCAGGCCTCTGAGTTCCATGAAAGCTCTTAATGCTTCCAAATTATTCATTAGCCCATTAGAACTTGAATATTATGAATTATGAAAGAGTATTTGCTGTTTTTATTAAAAATAAGATTAACCATAGCCTTGGTTTTTGTTTTGTCTTTAATTCCATTATTTTCAGGATGTAAACAATGTAATTATGTGTTTAGTACAAAATAATGAAATTAGAACAATTTGCTCAGCCTTGTAAAGTCAGCGAAGCCTTAAATGGAATAGACAATTGTCTATAGCCATAATACTCAGATATGAGAGTGATGGTAGGGTGCTCTTTGAAGGGATTTTGAGGGATGTTTTCAGGGTTGGCAGGGCAAAAATATAAGCATTGAGAACTGGATTCTAGAAGTAAAACATTAGAAAGTCAGTAAAGGTTTAGAAGTTTGAAGACTGTTGAGTTTCTTATGGGGGTGAGGGGCAAGTGCGCCAAGGTTGTTAGTCATCTTTAACTAGTCCTTCCAAGGACAGAGGCCTGACTGGGCATCTGTCCATCCTCCAGTGAACAGGACAAGGAGACGCATTTGTCCTTGCCCTCACTGGTCCTGTGAACTGGTTTATCAAAGCGAGGCTGATTTGAACTCAGAAACCCAGGAAAAGTATATGTATAGGGCAGTGTTTCCTCAGAGAACTGCCTGTGGACTGAACGGGCGCCCCTGATGAGAAGAAAGCCTGTACCATCCCAGGAAGAATATAAGCAGAAGCTGAATGTCCACCTGGAAGGGCACAGAATAGGGTACAAGAAGAGAGAGACAGAGTCCAAGTGCAAGTCTTAGGAAAGATGACTGAGGATAATGCAGAAGCTTTAAAATGCCACCCAGGCTTTGGGTGAGAGTGGGGAAACATATAAGAAACAGGGGTGAGCAACAAACTCCAATGTGAGGAGAAGTTGTACAAAAGATGGAAAGCCTGGGCAGGTGAAATGGGTACCTCCTGCATGCACAAGAGTGAAGAGAGCCCCCTGTGGTGGACGAATGATAGGAAGAGATGCTCTCTCCCTCACGAGGTGCATGGAATGCTATATAGTCAGTGGGATCTAAGCAGAATGGCTTTCTCTCTTGATTTTTTAATGATCCAGTCATTTTAAAAGAATCCATTGCCCCTACATTCTCGATAAGCACTTTGGCTTTTATGAATGAAGAATGTTATTTCTTTGGTATGATGCCAAATCTGCAAAATTCCAAGTCCCACAATCTCAAAATTGTAAAGCACCTCAGAGATCCAGTCACTGCTATGCAGTGCTTGTACCGTACTCTGTGCCCTTCCAGGTGGGCATTCAGCTTCTGCTTGTACTCTTCCTGGGATGGTACACTCTGTCTTGAGTCCATAGGCAGTTCTCTGAGGAAGCACTGCCCTATACAGATACTTTTTCTAGGTTTCTGAGTTCAAATCAGCATCACTTTGATGGCAAACCAGTTCACAGGACCAGTGAGGGCAAGGACAAATGTGTCTCCTTACCCTGTATCTTCACCTGGCAGAGTGCCTGCCCCCCACAGGTGCTTAGAAATTATTTTTTAAATTCTTCATTGAATTGCTATTGCTTCTGCCTTTGGGCCTTAAAAATAAGTTCTTGAAATATTTGAAGATAACTTTCCAGGTCAACATGCATCACACCTCTTTCAAATCATCCTCCTTTGATGTGACTGTAAGTTCCTTTGTCTTCCTGATCTCCCTTCTTGGAACAGGGTCCGGGTTTGCTCTGTTCCTCCAGCAGAGCCCATTAAGCAGCTGTAGAGATCACATGAGTGGCCTGGTCAGTTTCTATCTGAAATCCAGACACACCTTGTATGCTGCATTTTCCTTCCTGGAGAAAGAAGGTGATTTAATCTTAATGACCTTCTTGCCAGTGAAGGCAGAAATTACATTCTCTCTATTATCCATATAAAATCACATCATCTGCCTCAAACCGCAGGCTTACTTCCCCTTCTCCCACCCAGATCTCAGCTTATCTGAGTCCCTGACCTATTTGTTCTTACCAGTTCATGCTGCCCTCTCAGATTCATCTTTGATTGCATGCCCTTCCAACTGCCCAGGTTTTCCCTCTTTTGCACAACTCATCACATTGGAGTTTGTTGCTCACTCTTGTTTCTTATGTGTTTCCCCATTCTCACCCTACAGAGAGCCTGGGTGGCATTTTAAAGCGTCTGCATTATCTTCAGTCATCTTTCCTAAGACTTGCACTTGGAATCTGCCTCTCTCTTCTTTGAGATTTTTGAAATTTGCCTTTATAAGGAATTCGTGTCTGGCTATACTCTTTTCCCATCCTAATCTGTCATGAATTCTCAGATGGCATGATCACTTTTTATTAAGCCTCCTGGCACTTCCACCTCACCCATCAACCTCTGTCCTCTATATTAGGCACACTCTGCTGCTCTTGGTCAAAGATTTTTCTCTAACCCCACAAGACTGAAAGCTGCCATTTTATTTTGCTCTCTGAGCAACACTCTGTGCAATGACACATAGCTCATGGAAATACAAGCCGAGCCAGAAGGCCAGCATCTCCTCTGAGACATGTACAGATCAGGTCAAGTTTACTTCAAGCTCCAGCATAAAGAGCATCTGCAGAATGGTTCAGTGATGTTAGTCCATGAGGAGGTTAATTAGCATCATTTACATTAAATGGTTGTTATGATTAATGTCTTAAAACCACTCTTGACGTGGAATGGACTGTCAGCAATAAGCTCCTAGAACGGAGTCAGTTCTCCAGGTCCAGCCGCATTATTTGTGACTACCTAACTCAACAAAACTAGACCTAGAGAAAATGAAATATGTAAATCTGTGTTGGATAATGCTCAAAGATGTCATAGTGCCTGGATAGGCTTGGTTATGCTACAGTAATAAACAGCCCTCCTGTCTCAATACAGCAACAGTTTATTTCTTGCTCATGTTAAGTCTGCTATGGGTATAGGTGATTGTCCAAAGGACCAGTCCTCCATGTGACACCTTGGTTGTCCAGTCTGATGGAGGTTTCACCTGCCTGAAACTGCACTAAGTGAAAAACATGACTTCTTTCAGGGGCAAGGGAATAGTATACTCGGCCAGTTGAACACAGACACCTTAGAGGCTTTGAAAATGACAAACACCTCATTTCTAATGCTGTTTCATTGGCCAGATCTAGTCACATGGCCACCCCTAACTTCAAAGGGTCAGAAAAGTACAGCCCCTTCATACCCAGAAGCAGAGGAGAAACCTCTGTGGGGGAACAGCAGTAAGATCCTCCCAGGTCACTGTCCTTTTCTTTCTCATGCAGGTACTTTGATGAGCCAGTGGAGTTAAGGAGCAGTTCTTTTTCTAACTGGGGTGACAGTTCTGATTCCTACTGGAAAAAAGAGACCGTCAAAGATACTGAAGCAATTCTGAAAAGCACAGCCTATTCAGACAGGTATGAACAGCAAAACTGTGGAATTGTAACAATAAATCTGTATATCTCAAGGAAAAAAAATTGATAAATGACATGAAAAACTTTTTCATGGCTAGTAAATGATTGTTTCTACTAATTAATACTATTCTTTTTATTTTAATAAGTCCTTCTAAATCAGGGACCTTTTAAAAAACATGTATTCATGGGCATTTTCCCTAAAGATTCTGATTCCATGGATCAGGGGTGACTACGTCCAGAAATGTGCCACTTTGCTTTCATTTTAAGATATTGTTTACATACAATAAAATTCATCTTTTTCAGATTACAATTCTGGGAATTTTGATAAGTACATATAGTCATATAACTACCACTAAAACTATGATAGAAAACAGTTCCATCACCCCCCAGAATTCACCTTTGCCCTTTTTAGTCAACCCCTCTTCCTACCACCAGCCACTGGCAACCACTGGTATATTTTATGGCTTTTCTGTTTTGCCTTTTCCAGAATGTCATAAAACAGAATCAAACAATAACTGGCCATTTGAGTCTGGCTTCTTTAACTTTCCATGATGCATTTGAGATTCATCCTTTTTGTTGCATTCGTTCCATTATTGCTGGGTTTATTTATTCATTCACCTCTTGAAAGACATCTGAGTTGTTCCCAGTTTTTGGTGATATGAATAAAGCTACTATAAATATTCACGTACAGGTTTTTGCCAGAACATAAGTTTTCCTTTCGCTTGGGTGAATACCTAGAAATGGGATTGCTGAGTCATATAGTAAGTGTATGTTTAACTTTCTAAGAAACTATTAAGCTGTTTTCCAAAGTGGCTGTAGCAGTTTGTATTCCCACCAGCAATGAATAAGAATTGCATTTGCTCCACATCCTCGTTAGCCCTTGGTATTGTCTGTTTTTTTAAATTTTAGCCATTCTAATAAGTGTGTGGTTATATTTCATTATAGTTTTAAAATTTGTATTTTCTTAATGACTAATGATGTTGTGTTTATTTCATGAGTTTATTTGCCATCCATATGTCTTCTTTAAAGAATGGTTAAAATCTTTTGCCCTTTTTAAAAATTGGGTTGCTTGCTTTCTTCTAATCATCTTGTTATTATTGGATTTTGAACATTTTTATGTATTTTGGATCCAACTTATTTATCAGGTAAATGTTTTGCAAGTATTTTCTCCCAGTCTGACTTCTTTTGAATTGAGTATTGTTTATAATTCCATTATAAAATAAGCCACCATTGGCTTATTATTTATACCTCTTTAAAAAATTTTAGCGGGGGCCCTAGGATTTATAATATACATCTCTAATTTATTAAAATCTCCCTTCAAATAATATTATATCACTTCACGTGTAGTTTAAGGCTCTTACAACAGTCTACTCCCAATTCATCTACCCGTCTTTATGTTATTGTCATATATTTTACTTTTACATATCCTATAACACAGAATATATTGCTACTATTTTTGCTTTATATAATTACCTTTTAGAAGAACTAAAAGTAAACCCAAAAATGTACTCTATCATTATCTTCATTTATGCTATTTCCAGTGCTTTTCATTTCTTTGCCTGGATCCAAGTTTCTCCCTATGTTAAAATTTCCTTTAACATACTGTGTAGTGCAGATTTGCTGACAATGAAGTCTCCGTTTTTGTCTTATCTGAAAAAGTCTTTATTTATCCTTCATTTTTGAAAGATAGTTTTGCTGCATATGAAATTCTTGGTTGATGGTTTTTCTCTTAAAACCTTTGTCTTCTGGCTTGCATAGTTTCTAACAAGAAGTTTGCTGTTATTCTTGTATTTGTCTCTTTATGTAATATGTCTTTTATTTTTCGTCCTTTAACTGCCTTCAAGATTTTCTCTTTGTCTTTCAGCAGTTTGAATACAGTATGTTTGGAGGAGGGTGTTGGAGGAATTATCTATCTTGTTGGTGTTTTCTGAATTCTTTGGATATGTGTTTTGGTGTCTGTCATAGATTTTGAAAAATTACTGGCCATTATTTCTTTAAATAATTCTTCTCCCATCATTATCTTTTTACTCCTTCTGGGATGCCAGTTATACTATGTTAGGCCATTTAATATTGTTTCACAGCTCTTAGATGTTCTATTTTGTTTTGTGTGAGTCTGTAATTTTTATTGCTCTATCTTCACGTTTTCTGATTCTTTCCTCAGCCATGTTAAGTCTACTGCTGAGTGCCTCAAAAGCATTCTTTATCTGTGTTACTGTGTCTTTCATTGCTAGTATTGTCATTTGATTCATTCTTATAGTTTCTCTCTGCTAAAATTACCCATTTGATTATGCAGGTTGTCACTTTTCCACTAGAGACTTTACATATTAATTACAGTAATTTAAATCCCCTGTCTGATGGTTCCAATATCTGTCATACCTATTTTTTTCTTGCTTCTTTGTGTTTGTGATTTTTATTGAAAATGACATCTTATGTAGGAAAGTAGAGACTCACATCAATTATATTATGCCTGCAACTGGAATGCCTTATCTTTTCCTAGGCCTTTAATGTGGAGAGGTTGTCAGTCTAGTCAGAAATAAAGCTGAGTTGGAGTTTCATTCTTGGCAGTGGTTACACTTGGTGCAGAACTTAAATTCCTCTCCTGTTCCTTATGCCATAGAAAGGGGGTGGGGGCTGATTTGATTTGCCAGAATGTTTTTCTCGCTGTGTATGCTTACCTCAGCTTTAGGGCTTCCCTTTGCTCTTGCCCCAAGAGAAGTTCTCTGTATACACTCTTATCCTCTCTAGCAGTAGATTGCTGTTACTTGGTGTTTGTTACCTGGTGGTTTTGGGGAGTGGGTGGTTCTCTGTTGTCTAATTTAGCTTAGTCTTAGGCAAGCCCTGTGTCCTTTGATTTGGGGATTAGGGCAGTGATTCCACCACCCTCCCCCAGGAGACCAGTGATGGTCTGAGCCGAGGACAATTTTTTCTCCTGCACAACCAGGGCAGGGTTTTTTCCTGTTTCCTTCCTTCAGCCACAGTTGGTCTTCACCTGAGTCCTAAGAATGGCAGGGCCTTAAGTTGTTCCATCCTAGCAACTTAAGGCTTTTTGACTAGAAGAGAAGGGTCTAGTGAGGCTTCCTGCCTTTCCCACAGCAGTTTCTCATTCTCCCTCCCCTCCAGGCCCGCATTCCCCTCTGTCTGTACTCACACTAGCTCTAACTTAGCTGTAGCAATTCCTTAAACATTTTAGCTGAATTCTTACCAACTTGTTTGGAGTCCAGCATCTGTCTCCAGTAAACAAGTGCTTGTGTCCCATCTCCTCTTAGAGGCATCTTTCTTCCCTTCAATTTTGGACTAGTTGGTTGGCCTGTAACCACAGCTCTCTTATAGGGTTCAAGAGAAGTTGTGATTTTGCAGATTACCTGGCACTTTTTGTTGTAGGTATGAAACAATATTCTCTCCAACTTTCTGCATCCAAAGCAAAAGCTGGTTGTGTAATTTTTTTAAAAAATGGTAATATAATGTGTGACATTCTGTATGTGGAATCAGCTAGAGTGTAAGTACTGTGAAGAACTAGGGAATCTTTGAGAGTATACATGGGCACTGCTAATAGTTTGAGTTTGTCCCAGGTAACAGAATGCATGGTCACCTATTCATCTTATAGCCATGTCCTGGGTACATTATCAGCAGCCTATTCAGTAGTTACTAACTAATCCATAAAGCTGATAGCAGACCCATTTGAAGCAGAAATATTCCTTTAAATGTTAAATGGCTTGATTTTTTTTACTTATTGTTTTATTAGAATATTCATTCTAATGTTTTATTAGAATGTTCTAATATTGTTTATTAGAATATTGTTTTATTAGCATTTTTAGAGTACCCTTAAATCCTTTTACAAAATTACTACTGTTAGAGTTAACCATGTAAGTTGGCAATTGCACTGCTGGGTATATAATAAAAAAATTGAAAGCAGGGCCTCAGACAGATATCTAAGCAACAGTGTTCATAAGGCATTATTCACAGTAGGTAAAAAGGGGAAACAACCTAATTGCCCGACATATGTTTGATAAAAAAAATATATGGTATTGCATACAGTGGGATATTATTCAGCCATAAAAGAAATGAAGTCTTGATACATTCTACAACATGAATGAACCTTGATGACATTACAGTGAGTGAAATAAGCTGGACACAGAAAGATAAATATGGTATGAGATTGTATTATGAAATATCTAGAATAGGTAAATTCATAGAACCAGAAAGTAGAGTCGATATTATTGCTTAATGGGTACAGCATCTCTGTTTGGAATGATGAGAAGTTCTGGTAATGGATGGTGGCAATGGTACTAAAACGCTGTGGATGTAATTAATGCCACTGAATTATACACTTAAAAATGGTTCGTATGACAAATTTCATGTTCTTTATCTATAATCATAATATCATTTTGTAAAAAAGAGTGATAGTTTATATACTTTTGTATGAATCTGGATTTGAATTAAAAGAAATTTTACATGCAAATTTTTAATTTTACATTTAACTATTAATAAAGAGTCGTTTAAGAAAAATTATTTAACAAATAAGAAATTTAAAGTAAAAGATTAAAAATGATTCCTGCTGTCAGCTTTTAAAAGCAGAAATCTGTACGTGTATATGTTGTAAGTGAGAAAAACATTTGCCTCACCTTGAAGTAGTTTAACCTATTTTGGTTCTTTTTAATTGTAGACCTACTGCTCGACGCAAGCCAGACTATGAGTTGGTTGAAAATACAGATGAGGCCCAGAAGAAGTTTGGCAACATCAAAGCAATTTCATCAGATATGTACTTTGGAAGACAAGACCAGGCTGATGTATGGGTCCAAAGAGTTTCTGTGCACCCAGCTCCCCATCCCACTACCCGACTCCTCCCATCTAGAACAGGAAGCAAGTATGGGCGGGGGAGGCACTGGAGGGAGCCACTGAGTAAGAAAGCACCCTGGGCTGCCTGAGGCTGGGAGCCCCTGGCCCATCAGTACTGCTGGGGCCAGGATCTGGCCCAGGTCTGGCTGGCTAGTGCTCAGCCTCGCTGCTTCACTAGAGTAGTGTGGAAGGGCAGGGGTGGTTTCATGTTTCTCTTTTTCTTCTCTGAGTTTCCAGGAGCGAATTCATACGTTTTGAATAAGTTTCAGGTGGTTTTTTATATAGCTGTGATTTGTTGTTTAATAATTTGTGATGATAGCTAACTGAAGTCTATAAATATATTTTGGAGGGTAGATATATTTATCTGTAGGTTGTCTCTTTTCTCAGAAATGTTTATGAGCTCATTTTAGTGGAGTCTTGTTAAGCAGTAGAATGCAAATGGACAGAGAAAGATGGAAGTTTTCTCTCTAATTCTGAAGTGCTCTTCTGCTTACATAGAACTCTTGGAGATAAGTGACATTACTCAGCTTCTCAGACTGTGCAGGGAGTCACTTCCTAAAGTGTACTGGTTTTACTTTGCAGCAGTAGGTTCACGTATCATTTCAAGGGTATTTAGAGTAGCCACTTTGCTCTCACTACTCCTATCCCTGTCCCCCTGTCCTGCTGGTGTCCTGCCTGCACACCTACACATGTCTGTTCTAGGGACCACCCCACTCCCCTCTCCAAGTCAGAAAAGCAACCTCCCAGCTACTGCTGAAGGCAAGTTCTGCTGCCACTGTCTCAATCTCAGCCTCTCTGTTCTGCTGCACCAGTACCTTGTGGGATTAGCCATTCCCTCCCTTTCTTCTGGCTCCTTCTGTACAACCTAAAAAGTCTCCCTTATTTAAAAAAAAAAAACAAGCAAACAATTGAGACCTTCCCTGACGTTGCTGCCATCTCTCACTGACCCCGTCCCAGCCATGTTCCTCAGAAGAGCCCCCTGAGCACCTTGTCCCCTTGTCCTCCCACCATCCACTACAGCACATCCCCAAGGCGACCCCAGGCAGGGGTTGCCTGCACCCAGTCTTCACCCTCTTGAATCTCTCCAGAGCATTGGACCAATTCATTACTTTCTCCTTGAGGCATTCTCTCTCCTTGTCTTAATTTATCTCTCTCTCCAGACTCACAAAAGAACCTAACAACAGCAACTCTCATGTGAACTTGCTTTACATTTATACACTCATTTCAGTCCTTACAGCAGCCCTATGAGTTCGGTCTTATCTCCATTTCCCACCAGAAGGTTCAGCTGCTTGCCAAGTTTGCAGACAGGATTTGACAAAGCCAGATATGAATCCTCACAGTCTCCTTTGTGGAGTCTCCCTCCCTGATATTCTACTCATTCCCCTGTTCCTGCCACCTCCAGTCCATGCCCACCCCCAGTATGCAGACCTGTCCCTCGAGGAACGCCCCCAGCCCCTTGCCCACACCCTTCCCTCCACCTGGACAGTCTTCCTCAACCCCCATGTCCGTCCAGTGAATACCTTCTCATCTCTCAAGCTTTAGATCTTTGATGCCTTTCTTGGCCTCTGGGAGAGAATTGACCACCTCCATCTATGGCATCTTCACTGTTCTCTTCAGCTACCTTCATGAGAATGTCCTGACACTTGAGCATCTTTATGTGCATGTGTGCCTGCCTCTCTCCAGGTCTGCGTCTCCATCTGCCACACACTCAGCACATAGTCCCCACCCACTAACAGCATGTGGAACGAGTGGATTAGCCTTTCTGAAATGTGTATCTTACGGCGCTTGTTCCTGCACGAGGTCCTTGAGGGGCTCCCCATAGCCAACAGGGCAAGATCCAGAACTTGAGTGGATCCTGTCTCTCCAGAGGCTTACCTGCTACTCTCCTGCATATGTTTTATTTTCCAACCAAATTAACTCCTCAAAGTTCCCCCATGCCTTTCTCATTCCTCTGTGCTTTTGTACATCCTGTTCTAGAAGAGTGATGTGCTTCCTTTGTTCCTGGGCTTTTATTTAGATGTTATGTGGGGAGTCTTACTGTTCAACCTCAGGTAGGTTCATGAGAAGCAAAGTATCAGGCTGACACACTGTTGTGGTCTGTTTCCCCACGTTGGGGTAGGTCGTGTCTTCCCCATTTCCCCCATGGTGCCATGAACCTGTGGAGGGTGAACAGCCTTCCCCCCCACCCCACCCCCCACACCTCTCGTGCCTGCCACAGCCCTGTACATAACAGGATCTCCATGCCCAGGCCCTGAATAGAGTCTGGCCTGACTACGGGACTGTCACAGGGGCTATGGGTAGAAAGGGAGAAGAGGGCAGAGATACCCTCTTCAGAAATTCTGGGGTATTCTAAGGAGATGGATATTATGGATTTCAAAGGACATCCAAAAGCAGCTTTAAACTGAACTATATCACAGAAAGTCAGCTTTAAGCACCCAGTCTCTGCAAACTAATTTTGAGTCTTAAAGTCTATCAGAGCCCAGGATTTAAACAAGAAAGAAAACATTTCAGGTGTTGGAGGTGGGAGGCAGTACTGGAAATTGTTGGAACAGAATCTACCCCTCACAGAGCACAGAGGAGCAATCAGGGATCTGAAACATCTAATCTAGGTATGCTCCCAGAATATACCTTGTCTGAAAGTTAATGATAACCCAGCTCATTACAGAACAATGGGTACAGGGAGAGAATTTCTGGAGCAGCCTTTTCCTGTTGTGGGACTTGGACAGCACCATGGCTTGGCTGCTGTTCCTCTCCCTCACCCTACACTGGTGCTGAGTGTAGTTGGCCCTGGTGCTGTATGTCAGCCTGTCTCCCTGCGCTCTGCCTCCTGGAGCAGAGCGTGAGCTTCTGGCAGAAACTCGGTGAAGCAAGGCTGCTAGTGGTGTTTCCCACCATGGCTGGGGCCAGCCTGGCATTCAGGAACTGTTAGAGAGAGGCTGGCCGACAAACATATTCAAATTACAGCTCTGGTGATTCTTTTACAAAAATGTAAGTGATGTTTCCTTTACCTTGTCTTTTCTAGTATGAAACCAGGGCTCGACTAGAGAGGCTTTCAGCAAGTTCCTCCATCAGTTCAGCTGATCTGTTTGACGAGCAGAGGAAGGAGGCATCAGGTATGTGGGAGGGCCAAAATGGGGTACACTCGGTTTGACTGTGTCTGACAGCAGGTGGTCCCTACCATGTCTTTCCAAGATATTTTAGCAATTATTACTTGTTACTCTTATCTCCTCTAAGTCATGTAGAGCAGGATTTATTCCAGGCTTTGCATGTGAGGGGACCAAGTCATGAAAGCTAAATGACATCTCCAAAGTCACCCAGCAAGTCAGCTTCTGGGACATCATCAAAGATGAATATTTTCTGGCATCTTGTGAAGGTGCTGGGGTGATTGCCTAGGCTCCTGTGTGATGTGAACCACTCCCTAGCTGGGAGACTGCAAGTGACTTTCTTTTACTCTCAGTCCCCTCCTCTGTAAAACGGGGTAGATTATAGCCCCTCATGAGGCTGTAATAAGACCCTGTGTATAAACACCCACCATGGTGTACTGCATGAGCCAGCCCTCCCAGGCCCTGGGCATCAGCAGATGTAGAGAGAAGCAGGTGACTTCAGCAGCTTCAGTTCTCCAGGGAAGACAGCGCACTGGGCTTTGGGAGTGAGGTAGGGACATTCCTCCCTACCTAGGAGAGGAATGTCCTATCTCCCTCACCCCCTTCAGTTCCAGGGCTAGGGGCTGGGGGCAAGGATGGTGCCCACTACATAGCAGCTACTGAGAACCAGGATGGGGCAGGGCATGTGAGCCCCAGAGGGTCGACCCTTCATCACTGTTCAGTTCTTGCCACTCTTTACTTTTCCTTCGGTCGTTCCTGAGCCTTAGGAAGCCTTGCTCGAGTATCCCAAACTGACCTTCTCC
Organism: Tamandua tetradactyla; assembly: GCF_023851605.1. Classification (NCBI taxonomy): domain Eukaryota; kingdom Metazoa; phylum Chordata; class Mammalia; order Pilosa; family Myrmecophagidae; genus Tamandua; species Tamandua tetradactyla. The sequence continues at coordinate 36,345,001 of NC_135333.1, read as the reverse complement.
AGACTGCAGGCTTAGGGTGAGGGTTGTGTGTGCTATAAACAATCAAGGGTGAAAGCATCGTCTCAGGCCGTTTCAGAAACTCAGTTATTAGCAGGAATGCCCAAGGAGTGGGTATCTCAGGTGACAAGAGTCAGACATTCAGGCCCAGCGCCTTCTGCACCCACCTTATTTACAGCCCTGGAGGAGGTGGGCTGGGCTCTTAAAGAAGGCAGCAAGCCTCTATGCACGGGGGGGCCACTGTGGGGGACTACCTGGTCTTGCAGCCATGAGCCCAAGAGAAGCAGCCTCAACAGTGGGATAGACATGAGTAGCTAACACCTTCCACATATAACTTTGGGGGGTGCTTCTGCTGTGGCCCTGGGTGTGTGGTGACTGCTGCCAGGCTGTTGTGCTGCAGCTGGAAGGAGCTTTCCAGCCAGGCATTGCTTGCTGTGCCAAGGGCGTGTGTGGGCAGAGTGGTCAGTGGGCATCCAGAAAGACATCCCCCACCCCATTCAAGGAGCAGGAGACCAGAGCAGAATTGGGAAGCTGCAGGAAATTGACTGACAGTAGATTTGGGGGCCTTATGGCTAGGATACCTGTGGGCAGCAGGCAGAAGGCAGCAGCCAAGGCCACTGAGGGGCTGCTCTCCAGGCAGTATCATGTCCTGTGCCTAACCTTCCTGCCCTTCATGCAGGATTTCTGACTGGGTGCTTCCTAGCATTGATTCTGGATGAAGGCAGGTGTGGCTCATGGCCTTGTGTTTTCGTCTGTGAACTTTCAGTGTCCTGGCCTGTCCTCAGGGAGCACCTGTCTTGTGAGCATTCCCTAGAAGAGACGTGCTACAGCTGCCTTTGGGGGCCTCTCAGCAGACCCACCTCTGCTAACCCTAACCCCCCCCACCCCCCAGCCCACAGGACTGCACCGCCTTGCAAAAGCCCTGGCATAGTTGGGCAGGTCAGTCCAGAGAACCGTAGTTGTTGAAAGTCACCCACTGGCAATGTGTGTTTTTGTAATTCAAGTTGCTGAGAGGTTCACTCAGAAATGTTTTGGTAAGGAAAAAGCTTTCGAGATCAAATGAGAGTGGCCTGTTGTTGAAGGACAAAATATGGCCCGCCTAGGTTCACCTTTCTGTCCTTTCTAGAGAGCAAAGGTCTACTGATTTTTCTGACCTTGTGTGGGTTCCAGACAAACTGGTCTGTGGGAACTTGCAATCATAGGTAGGGTGCACCTGGGGTGCTGTGTCACCCAGAGGCCTCTTCCCCTCTCCCACTTTCCCACTTGCCAGTCTGCTGCTGGGCAGAGCTTGCCCCTTCTCCCTAATCCCCCTCCCCGTGCTTTATTCCAAACCCAGTTGTTCAGACCTTCCTGACAGTCGATCAAGCTCTTTATAAAAGATGCCTTTAGTAACTGCCCTAAATGTAAGTGCACTAAACAATTCTTATCAAATATTTATTTTCTGTTTAGAGTACATTTCCTCAAGGAGCCAAAGCTGGTTTTAAGAAACTGTTCTGTGTTCTTTAACTTTGAATGTCCCCATTTGTGAAACACCGGTGTCATTGGGTAGATCATAGGGAAAAAAATAAGATGGTTCCAAATTTGAAATGACACTTGATGAAGCAAAATACTTGGTTGGATACGGTTTAACCCAGGAGTCCTGTGGCTAGAGAGAGAAGCAGATTGTAGAACAACCAAATAGATCTGCAGGTACTAGCGTGTTTCATACCTAATGAAAACTGTGGCCTGACTGTTAAACAAGCATTTACTTCCACAGAACTAGGGGACAGTTACGGGTGTCCTCCCTCCCTTCCTCCCTCTCTCCCATCCTTTCTTCCTTATAAATTCCCCATCTGCTATTTATCGCTTACCTTAAAGGAATAACTGAATTGGGAGAATTTAGTTCAAGTTTTCAGAAGTTTTAAAATATTTGGCATAGTCCTATAGTCATCTGTCACAAGTTGCTCTTTTCTTTTTAAAGACGTTTAAATTTTTCTTTTAAGTACAAAAATAATACATATTTTAGACATTTTTAAAAATTAAGTACAGAAGAGTGCAAAGACAAGAAAACAAATTATCCGTATCTCCACCTCTCAAAAGCACCTACTATGAATACATTTTCTTCCATTCTTTTTTCTGTGCAATTTAGGCATTATTAAGATGTTTTTTTATCTTGCCTTTATTGTTAAATATAACATATATATGAAGAAAAGGAAAAAAAAAGCAATGGTTTTCAAAGTACACTTCAACAAGTAGTTACAGAACAGATTTCAGAGTTTGTTATGAGTTACCATTCCACTATTTCAGATTTTTCATTCTAACTGCTCCAAAACACTGGCAGTTAGAAGAAATTTTTTTTTCTTTTTTGTGAAAAGTAACATACATAAAGAAAAGCAAAAATTTCAAAGCATGTCACAATTCGTTGTAGAACAGATTTCAGAGTTTAGTCTGGATTATAATTCCACAGTTTCAGGTTTTAACTTCTAGCTGCTCTAAGATACTTCAGACTAAAAGAAATATCAGTATAATGATTCAGCAATCATACTCGTTTATTAAACCCCTACCTTCTTTGTTTACCTCCACCATCACCTTTGATCTTTTTCCCCCTCTTCAGGGGTATTTGGGCTGTGTCCATTCTAACTTTTTCATGTTGGAAGGGGCTTTCGATAATATGGGATAGGGAGATGGAACTAGCTGATGTTCTGAGAGGCTGGCCTCTCTGTATTTCAGGACTTATCTGATCTAGGGACCCATCTCGAGGTTACAGGCTTCTGAAAAGTTACCCTAGTGCATGGAACCTTTGTAGAATCTTATATAACACCCTAGGTGTTCTTTAAGATTGGCTGGAATGGTTTTGGTTGAGGTTTGGCAAGTTATTTATCCTGACTTTGGACTTAATGTTCGAAGATATTTTTCCATGTCATTAAAAATTCTTTACATTAAATTAAATTTTTTATTGTGGTAATATATATAAATAAAACTTACCATTTTAACCATTTTTAAGTGTACCATTCAGTGGATTAATTACATTTACAGTGTTACACAACCATCACCACCACCCATTACCAAATCTTGACGAACATTTTTAATGACAACGTAGAATGTTTTTAAGTATCCTTGCCCACTTCTGCAGTTCCTCCACACCATTCAGTCTAGAAACTGTGGTCCTTCCCTGAGGGGGACCTCAGGTCCCAGCAGATGTGGGGAGAACATGGAGTTGAGGATGAGGTCTGGAACTTAGGCCTGTTAAAGTCGCTTTTCTCCACATCTTGAGAAGAACATTTTTCACACATTAGTGGTTCCAAACTCATCTTCCTTATTTACCAGGGCTGGCTATGTAATTTGTGGGGGCCAGAGCAAAATGAAAATTAGGGACCCCTTTTTCAAAAAGCTGAAGAAAAGTTCCATTAAAAGTAGTAAGACATAAAACTTTTCCCTTCTGTAGTCTCTCTCTCAGCTTGTCATGGTGGCACGTTTGTTTTTGTTTTTTGCTATTTAATGTCATTGTAAGTGAAGAAAAAATAAACATTTAAAATTATTAGCATGAATTTTACCAGTCATTTTTATATTGTGCAATACCAGTTTTAATGCAAATAGAAAATTCCTGAAGTTACACAATTTGTATTTTGTAGCTCATACACACAGATATTTTGTTCTTTTCAAAACAGTGGACACACTACACAAAGCAGCGCAACTCTTTATTCCACTTCTCATTATGATTCTACCAATATTTTGTCCCTTCAGCCTACTTATGAGGGAGGGAGGACTGAAAGGGAATCCCTATCTTTCCCTTTCTCTGTCACCCTTTCCAGTGTGAGTACTTGGCTAACACAGGGAAGCAATATCTGTAAGTCGAAGTATGATGGAGTTCCTCAGTCATTTGTGCGTCTTAGAACCCATGACCTTCTTTCTGCATTCAAAGCGAGCTCGGATTCATATTGAAAGCAGACCTCTCAGGGCTCTCAGCACCCTGCTGATTAGGTCATAACCATAGGATGCTCACCTCAGGCTCCGTTTGAGTCTTGCTGAAATCCCACATTTTGGGTCCACTGGAGTTCTGTGCTCTGACATTGTGATGGGAAGCAGCAAGAACTCGGACACACGTGTTACACCTCTCTTCTGCTCACGTGTATGCTCTGTTTTCCCTTGGACTTTACTTACAAAACACAAGTTCAAAAATAAAATTATTAAGAACTTTTAAATACTTACTAAGTACCAGCAAGCATGACAACAGGTGCGTGGCCCCTCTAAGTGTGAGGCCTTCTATGACTGCATATCTTGCATCTATGCAACCACATTATTGGACAAGAACCAAATGTGACAGAGCATCCTCCTGCTTGGGGAACCATGGGGGTTCTTTTGTGCTCCCTTTTCTTCAGGACCAACCCCAGGGCCACCTTTTCCAGAGAGTGTTCCTGACCATCTCCTAGTGGTTAGTGACAATAATGGCCCACATGTACTTTACCAGCTGCCAGACATGGATGGTCTTGGCCAGACATCCTGCCCTGTGTATGGCGGGTTCTGTTGTATTCCCACTTTGCAGATGAGAAAGCTGAAACTTAGGGAAGCCCACAGCTAGGTGAGGTATCAGCACAGGAAGCCTAGGCCTCACAGCTGATTCCAGCAAACAGGAAATAAGAAACAGAAGGAGAAGGACAGGCCCTGCCCTTTAAGGCACTTCTGGTTACATCATTTTGACTAGAACTTCGTCACCTGAACACACCTTGTTTCAAGGGTTAAAATCCAAGAGTTCCATAGAGAAGGAGAGAGAGGAATGGCACTGGGGCTATTATCTATCTATGGGCACGTGGGGCCTAAATATTATCAATGAAGGGACACGGTCACAAAGCTGCTCTGCTTGGACCTAGGGCAGGTTCTAAGGAAGCATCTAAATACCAAGAGGAGGCAATCCAGAGGTGTTTCTGGTTGAACTCTGCTGTGCATGCCTCTTCAGAAATTTCTCAAATGGGAAACTGCTAAGTAGAGGACTTTTGCCCAGGCAAGCACTGCACTGACCTCTCGTTCACTCCTGCTCAGTCACAGTATACCTCTCTACTTAGTCAAACAACTGGTACTGGCCGGTTGCACTCATGATCCCAAGTAACTCCTGATTAGCTATAAATACCTATTTGTAAAATATTTGTAAGTACTTGCCCCAGGTGACACACCCTATAAGTGACTGGGCTGGGATTTGAATCCAGGCCCAATCATTACACTAGGCCTCAGTATGTAATTGGCAAAGGGCTGTAAAACTTTAAAAAGCCACCTGTCTAAGCACAAACATAGAAAAGGGAGGTCCCTGGTCCATTTCACCCACATGGATGGTGTTGCTACTGAGCAAAAGCATTGGCTTCTTCTAAGTACCCCCTTCCCTCCTCACCCATCCCCCCCAATTGACTAGAATTTAGTGATACTTGACTCAGATGATGTACCTGAGAATGCACCAAATCCCGTCTCCAACCACCTGTTTCCATTAGATTTCCAGAGACATGGTCCCGACTAGAAGCAGCAGTGCTTCTGTAGGAGGGGGATGGGCTCAGTGTTCTCCTGGAGAGAGGTCAGGAAAGGGTCAGTATTGTGGGCACATGTATATCTTCCCAAGTTCTCTTACAGTTCCTGTTGGGACTCCCTGCCTTTTTTTGGTTGATTCCTAGTGATACTACTTCGACAAAATACACTTTGTAGAATTTGATTACCTTGTTAATTTAATGTGAATTTGTACCTTTTTTGTCTAAGTCTTTCAATACAGGCATATTGGGATAAAAAGCAGTCTAATAAAATTTTAGGTGAAGCAAAAAAAAGCTCACTGTTATTTCCCAGCCCTTTGAGAAGGCAAAGAGGGGAAAGCCCACATCATGGCACCTCCCTTGGGGACAGGGCTATGAGCACTCCACAGTCTCTTACGGATGTTGGCTGCACTGAAGGATATACTTGTCATTTCTATTTCGCTCTGGGAAAGGAACCTATTACCAAGGGATTCTGTTGCTCAGGGGCAGGCAGGTGTGGACAGGTTACCTGTGAGGCCAAGAGAGCAGCTGGCTCAGCAGCCCCAGAAGAGCCACAGAGTGTGGGTTCAGTTTGCGATCACTGAGCTCTTCCAGAGTCAAAGCTTTACCATGAAACCCCTGTCTTCACACGGATGTGTGGTCAGACCCACTTTGTCTTTACCTACACTGGGAGGCATAGTGTCCATGTTCATGTCAGGATAATCAAAGGTAAGGCAACAGAAATCCAGCTAAAAATAAACCTAAGCAAAAACAATGACAGTATTGGTTTTGTTCTTGGGAAGCCTGACGATGAGTTTGGTCAATTCAGATGCAAACAGGGTCTTTGGGACAGTTTTTGGCTAGCCTTTCTGGATGATGGCCTCATTCCCTTGGACTGTAACAAGTTTCCCCGTTCCTTCTGGAGAGATGAGTGGGAGAGGACAGCCAGTGTCACAGACAGCTACGGCTTTGCCTCATCCCATCAAGGAACCGCAGAATGAACACATGTCTCCTCTCACTTGAGTATATGTGAATCACATGGAAGGCTCTGATTGACTTGGCCTGGGTCACATGCTTACCTCTATGGAGGGGGTAGGGGAAGAGGTATTCCCCAGCAGAAGGAAGGATGACTGTCACCAAAAGAGGGGCAGAGCTTCTGAGCAGACAAAACCCATATATGTCTGCCCATCTGCCATTCATTGAAACTTACAAGCCAGGTTTGCGTTAGGCACCTTGAGGAAACAGAGGCCCAGAGAGGGTAAGGAACTTGTCTGACAGCACACAGCTTGGAAGTGGCAGTGTAGAATGTGAACCCATGATAAGTCTTTAGATTCCACCTACTGCAGCTTTCCTGTGAGGTCTTGCAGCTGGTTCCTGGTGGGACTGGAACTTAAACCCAGGTTCTAGACCCATTACTGGGAACTTTTCCCTTAGCCATAGCTTATAAAGCAGGGAAGGAACAGGTTCAGGTTTACTAGAGTCATGCCAAGTCCTCTGGGTACTGGGTGTGCTGTTCCCCCTGGATTGCTACCCTCACAAAGCATCTGAAGCTTCCTCTGCAGAGGAGTCACAAGCCAGCATCTGTATGTGTGTGCAGGGAACTACAACCTCACCAGCGTGCTGCCCAGTGCCCCTGACATGGCGCAGTTTAAGCAGGGCGTGAGGTCCGTGGCCGGAAAGCTCTCGGTCTTTGCTAATGGTGTCATGACTTCTATTCAGGTAAGCGAAACCAGGGTGAAAGTCGGGGGAAACTGGGGTCTCATAGATTTGAAAATGAGATTTGGACCACTCTTAAATGGTTGGAAAATTAAATTTTAAATTACTGATTTATGTGTTTGCTACAGTGTAACCCAGAACATTATGAAAGCCAGACACTACCATTTTATGTTTGTTTTAAAATTTTCTAATTTATGACTCTAGGGAGAATTATTACAGGAATTCTCATGATCATCATCAATTTTTTCTATATAGAAAAAATTAAGAAGAAAATTGAAACTACCCATAATCCCACCTCACAGAGATAACATATATTAATATTTTGGTTTTAGATTTTGATGCATATCTTTTTTAATTAAAAAGGAATTATATTGTATATATATATATATTTTTTTTTTAACATGGGCAGGCACCAGAACCAAACCCAGGTCTCCAGCATGGCAGGCGAGTATTCTGCCTACTGAGCCACCATGGCCTGCCCTGTTATGATTTTTTATCCTTTTCTCCATGATATCATGAGCATTTCCATGTAACTAAAAATTTTTCAGAAACTATGTTCTTTTGAGTGAAAATACATACCATAATTTGACTATTCCCTAGTTAGATATTTAAGTTGAATTTCAGTCTTTTAAGTAAGGTAAGTATGGAACATCTTTGTAAAACAAATTTTTGATGATATGAAAGACTTATTTCTGGAACCCTCTTGTTTGTGTCAAGTTGTCTTAGAAGGATTCTGTTACTGAGTGAACCTTACCGCAGGGCAGGATGTGAGGGGATGCCCTCACCTGAAGAGGTCCCTAGGCCTGAGGCCCTGGTGGGTGCTGCTGACACTGCTGTTGACCGCACAGCTGTCCCTTCCATGGGCCCTTAGGATAGAGTTCACAGAGCCCTTCCATGTCCCTGAGGCCAGCAGAGGCACAGAGGCCCCCAAGTAGATGACCTCCCTATTTTATAGATGAGGAAACAGATGCTCAGAGGTTAAGTTGCTTCTGCAAGATCCCTCAGCTGACCAAAATGTTGGAATCAGGACTTCAGACCAGGGTCCTCGAGTGGCTGTTCAGTAAAACCTAAGAGAAGCTTCACTTGTGGCCACCACCTCCTTCCTGCTTACCAGCCTCTCCCTCAGTGACAGGGGACTCCCGCCAACCCTGTTTATGGACCAGGAAGCTGAGGATGTCAGTGCCAGAGACAGGATGTTAATCAAAGTCAGGGTCCAAAGCCAGCCAGGGCCCTCAGCCCTGGAGCCAGCGACAGTGTACTCGTATGGATTGTGATGTCAGTTTGTTAACACCGAATGTTCAGTGTGTGTGAGGGTGAGGAATTGATGCTGAGCATTTGTGAACTTTCACTTTGGTTCTTGTCTCTGTTTAGGATCGCTATGGTTCTTAATATCCAAGACGTGCTATCTGTTTTCTGGGGAAATTCCTTTTTAAATGAACCATTGACCACGTCGAAAACTGCAACAGAGACCAGACAATTTTGCTGATTGTTTTGTGACTTTTTTCACATAGTATATATACTGTTCAGATTTTTAGTATTTCTTTGGAGAAATTTTTATTTTGGCAGTAGAAGCTTTGCTGTAATTTGTTTGCATCACTTCCTGTGCATGCCCTCCCCATGGCTTGTCCGTGCATATCTATACTTTGTGTTCTTGGGATCTTTCATCCCATCAGCTGGGGCCTGTAGACCCAGCCCCTGTCATCTCCCCATGGACTGAGCCTTTATTTCAGGGGTCTCAGTGCTGCGTGATTGACAAGCAAAGGGCTGCCGCCGCAGCTTATGCTGGATCAGCCTGGAGAGACAAAATCCACTGCACACATTTCATTAAAAAGGAGAAAGAATAAAAACAAAATACCAAAACTGATCGGTGTCTAATTTGACAGATTGCTTCATTTATATTTCTACATGTTAAGGTGATTTAAAAATAATGTTTAAAGTCATCTGTCCCTTTGTAAATTATTTTGTATAATCTATAAATTTAAAAATATTTTTCAGTGATGGCTTTTAACAAACCTAAGCTTTCTCATTGCCAGGGGAATTAAGTTTGTCTTTTGAGAATGTTCAACTCGTTGAATTTATGAGAAATGTAAGATGAGAACTCCCTAAGTGCATTTATAAATTGATGTAGTGTACAGAATTAAAATTGAATAAGGTAAGAAGATATACCTACAGAAAATATTTAAGTATGTGGGAAAATATTGTAATTGGGTCATTTTGTTAATATTTTTATCTTAATCTTGGTTTTCAAAAAATTATAGAATGTGTATAAATGAATAAAGAAAAGTAATTTGGCTGTGTTTTAGACAGCATAGAATATATTGTTCAGCACAGTAAAATATATTTGAAATTTGATCAACCGAAACTGTGGTTTCAACTGAATATTTTGTGAATCTTTCTTAAAAGCTCAAATTTGTAGACTTCTAAATATAATAAACAGCTGCAGCAGATGTATTGCCTACATTTTTTATAAAGCTTTTGTAATCCTAAATTAGAGCTCATGGGATAACATTTACATAGCCTTGAATTTAGCAGTAATTGCAGATGTGTCTGTTTTAATGTATGTGTGGGGACTAATGGGCAGTTGTCATTAACTGGGGTGGTTTTCATAATGTAGTGGCAAAATGGGGTGACCTTGTTAGAAATGAGAGTCTATGGGACAGCCCCCTTCCTTGGTGGGCCTCGTGGTCTCTCCCCAGAGGCTGAGAGTCCTTACAGCCCAAGGTGTCCATAGGAAATCCTGCTCCAGGCTGGCTTGTGCAGTCTCACAGAGACCCTCGGAGCAGGTCATGTTCCCACTTTGCAGAGAGGAAGTAGGACTCTTAAAGGGCAAGGCCACTGCTCCTGATCTCTCCTTCTTCCTCAGAACATGGCTGTGCTTTCTCCCCATCATTGAATTTCCTCCCATGAAATTCTTTGACAGCCATCCACTCCCTGGGCCTTGCCGGGACACCAGCTCCCACCTTGCCCAAGACTCAGGGCCCGGCAGCCAAGGATATTTCAGACAGAGCTGAATGTCTTATGCATGGTGTTGGTTCACTCAGCCCATGGTGGGTGCTGGGCTCCCTCCTACGTGTGCATGCGGGATGTGTGTGCACACAGGGTGTGTGTGTGTGTGAAAGAGAGAAACAGGAAGAGATTTTACATTCTTGGCCCATTTATTCTTGGGCCTTGTGTTTTGTTTTGTAATCAGTTTGCATGAGTGCTTCACAGTCTAAAGATGTTGGTTAATATTTGTTTTAACTAAATGCATTTTAGATCTCCTGTTCCAATTACCAAGCAAATGGTGATACGACAGTCCACTGACCTGGTGTCTGTGCACTGCAGGTGTCAGCAGCATGGCCAGAAGCACTCTTGGGTGCACCATCTGGGGAGGCCCTGCCAGGAGATGGGTGGCCACCCTGAGCTGAGGTCCCCCCTAGCCTAGGCCCTGTACACGGCCAGATCAAAGCGGCCCCACTTCCAATCCTGGGGGAGCCAGCAAGGGCTGGCCAGTGGGTGGCCACTGCTGCTTCACAAGGGATATTAATTATGCATTTGTTCTTGCAGGCAAAGTTGAGTAAAGGCCAGAAGATATTTCTGAACCTGTGTGCCAAAAGGAGTGGGGAAAACAGGGAGGGGTACAGGGCCAGGAAAAGATTGTTTGCTCCAGTTTTACATAGCCTCTACCAGGAACAAATTCACTTAAAACCACAGCATGTTTCAGTCCCCTTAAAAAGCCGTTGGAAATACAGGTGAGTGAAGGGGAATTGCGTCCTGCCTTGGAAAGTAAAGACTTTGGGATGAGCTTCAACCAGCCGGGAGCTAGCAAGCTCGCAGCAGACAGGAGGGAGAAAAACCAGGCTCTAGGTGAGCCCAGGGTGACTCCATCCAGCCCCATTTTAAACCCTGCAGCCTGGGGTCCCTCAACTGGAGTGTACAGAGTCAGGTTGGGCTGAGGGGCCCACCCAGCCCCCCACTTCTCCCACCTTGCTTGACCACCTCCAAATCTGGCTTTGAAGACCTTCACGCTGTTTACTTCTCCAGCCAGGACCTGAGCCTGAGGCCCAGCCTCACACTCCATCTCTGCTCACACATCTACCCACACTCGCCACCTCCTCCCACCCTCTCCAGCCCAAAACCCTGTGGTCAAGCGGCACTCCACCTCACATCCCATGCCCACCGCCTCTTCTGCCACCCTGTGCCCAAGCTAGACACTGCTCCCGGACAGCAGTCAGGGTGACAGGCCACGCCCCTCTAAAACCCAGCACACGCAGGCCACGGTGGCTCAGCAGGTAAGAGTGCTTGCCTGCCATGCCCGAGGACCTGGGTTCGATTCCCAGTGCCTGCCCATGTAAAACCCAGCACACTCCAGGGCTCCCACTGCGCAGGGCCAATGCTCAGCCCCTTGGTGACTGGTCTGGTGTCCTGTGGCTGCCAGAACAAAGTACCACAAACTGGGTTGCTTGAAACAACGGTTCTGGGGGCCAGATGTCTAGAAAGGGCCCTCCCTTGCCTCTTCCCCGCTTTGGAGCTCCGACAGCAGTCCGTGGGCTTCCATCTCTGTCTCAGTTGCCGCGTGGCCTCTGCCTCTCTGTCTGTCTGTCCCCTCCCCTTCCTATAAGGACACCAGTCATTGGGTGGAAGCCCACTGTACTCCAGTATGACCTCGTGTCATTTGTTTTGTTTTGTTTTTTAAATGTTTATCGTAGTAACATACATACAACTTAACATTTTCCATTTTAGTCACTTCCGGGTTCACAATTCATCACCACCTTGACCTTATTTTAAGTGGCCCAAATCCAGCTGAAATGGCCTTATTTCCAAATAAGGTCACAGTCCCAGGGACTGAGGATTCGGTTTCAACATCTCTTTTGGGGAAGACATAATTCACCCATCAAGGTGGCCACTGGCCCCAGCTGTGGGAGAAGGTCCCGTCTCGGTCTCACGCCCCTTCTGTGTCAGCGGCCAGTGGCCACTCTCCATCAGCAAGTTCACGCTTTCCCTCAATGTCACCTGCTCAGTGGTCCTGATTGCCCTTTTTAAAATTGCCGCCTTTCCCCTGTGAGGCTGTTCACCCCCGATCCAGTTCTGTTTTTCCCTTGTCCCACACCACCTCGTGCCTTCTGTTTGGGACTCCCTGTTAGGACATAAGCTTCCCGAGGACAGGGGTCCGAATGCCCAGTCTAGTCCACTAATGTATCCCAAGTGCCCAAAATTGAGCCTGGACATAGTAGGTCATTAGGATGAAGGGATGTCATCCTCCCACCGACCCTGGACAAGGGCAGCCGCTGGGGCGCCCAGAGGGAAAGGAGCGGGGGGCACTGCAGTGCACCTCAACCCCCTCGCTCCAGTCTTTGGCATTTTTTTCACTCACCCCTTTCCCCTTTGGACACCCTCCTTTGGATTTATAAGCATCCAGTTCCCTTCCCCCACCCAGCCCCGATGAGGGAAAGACCTCGATGGCCACAGTGTGGTAAAAAGCAGGTCACCCACGCTGGACCACGTAAGTTCTGAAACCTAGAGGGCCTAGCCTCTCCAGAACATCAGCTAGTTCCATCTCCCTGCCTTATATTATTTGCCAGCCCCTTCCAACATGAAAAAGTTAGAATGGGCATAGCTCAAACATCCCTAAAGGATGGTATAGAAAGATCAGAGGTGATGGTGGAGTTATACAGAGAAGGCAGGGTCTAACAAATGAGTGTAATTGCTGAATCATTAATATCTTAGTCTCCAGTATTTTAGAGCAGCGAGAAGTGAAAACAAAATTGTGGAACTGTAACCCATACAAACTCTGAAATCAGTTCTACAACTAATTGTTGTGCTGTGCCTTGAAATTTATTGCTTTTTTTGTATTTCTGTTATTTTTCACACACACACAAAAAAAGTCGATGGTGGTAATAAAAAAAATATTCCTTCTAGCCTCCAATGTTCTGGAGCAGTAGAAGGAAAAATCTGAGATGATGGTGTGGTAACCCATGACAAACTCTGGGGTCTGTCCTGTAACTACTTGTTGAAGAGTGCTTTGAAAGCTGTTGCTTTTTTCTCTCTTTGCTTTGTGTATATGTTATATTATACAATAAAAAAAGTTAAAGAAAAAAAAAAGCTGGTGACCCAGGTGGGCAGACACATGATAGCCCCATGGTGGGTGGCGGCAGGAGGCAAGCTTTGGACCTGGGCCCCCCAGTGTCCAGTTCTGGCCGGCCACCGGGACACCAACGGGGGCCTGGTGTCTGGGGTCAGAGCCCGAAGAGCCAGCGGCAGGGTCTGCTCTCCGTGCCCGGCTCGGCTAGCTTCTTGGTCCTGCACCGGGGGGTTGAGCCACAGAGGCCACAGAGGTTGAGCCTGTGCACGCCCTCCTTCCTGCCCAGGCCCACCTCCTGTCACTTGAGGGTCTTACCATCCCACTTGCCTATGTCACTTTCCCAAATGAGACACGCAGTGGCCATCAGGCTGGCCCCAGGCCCAGCATGGATGGACATCGGGGATGGCACGAGAGCACAGGCCAGGTCTCTCTGCCATGCAGCTCCTTTGCAAACAGGCCACCGCTGCTCGGCATCTGTGCTGTCCCTTTCCTTGGGTCCCTGACAAGGGACCTGCCGTGATGGGCCTGTGCAGGGCCAGTGAGTGGGGAGCATGCCCAGCCTGGCAGTTGCAAAGGCCCTTATGCCCATGCCCAGGCTCCAAGGCAGGGCATCTGCAGGCAGGGCCTGAGGCGCTGAGAGAGGACAGGATGTGCTTTTGCAGGGCTCCGACACCTTCTTTCCAGAAAATGTCACAGTCCCTCTCCCCGGCCCAGCCTGTGCCCTCGCCCACCCCCAACGCGGAAGAATCTTCCCTCCCCTGAGCCTCCAGTTCCCCTCTCAGCACCCTGGGGGCCTCCTTTTTATTGCAGTTGGCTCTGTCCTTTTCTGCACCTCACACGGCAGACTGGGCTCAGGGGGGTCACTCGGCCACAGGCCACCACCAGGCGCTGACCACACACTGCCAGGCATTCACGTCCAGGTTTGGAAGTTGCTCCAACACTTCGCCCTCGAGCAGACGTTCCAGCATGCCCAAGCTGACGCCTTCTCACCTCCCCCCCACCCCCCACCCCGCTCCAACCTGGTCCTTCCATCCCAGCTTGGTCTTGGCAAGAGGCCGTAAAACCCAGCACCTGTCCATCATCTGGGCAGCACCCACCCAGCGCACCCCAGCACCAGCCCAGAGCCCCCCAGGGTCTCCCCAGCACCCACACTGCACCTGCCCAGCTCCTCTCCCAGCACCCCCCAGCTATAGCCCAGGGCCCCCCAGCAACCCACCCCCTGTGCCCCACCGCCAGCACCTGCTCAGGCCACCCTGAGGCTGCCTGCCCCTCATTGTTCACAACCAGGCAACTATCAGGTCCAGAGACCTTCCCCCCGGGGTACCCCCACCACATGGCCCCCACCCAGCCCAAGCCCACACATCTCTGCCAAGGCTCAAAGTGGGTCCTCCAGATGAGTTAAAAAAAAAGAAGAAGAAGAAGAAAAATAAATAAATAATGAAGGGTGGGGAACAAAGGGTAAAAAATTGGGTAGATTGCAATACTAGTGGTCAATGAGAAGGAGAGGTAAGGGGTATGGGATGTATGAGTTTCTTTTTGTGGAGTGATGCAAATGTTCTAAAAAATGATCATGGTGATGCATACACAACTATGTGATGGTATTGTGAGCCACTGATTGTATACCATGTAGGGAATGTATGTGTGTGAAGATTTCTCAATAAAAATATTTAAAAAAAATAAAAAGTGGGTCCTCGCCTGATGCACACAAAATCAGTAGATGTCAGGATTTTGAGAAGAGAGAAGCTTTATTTAGCAAAGGCTAGCCTTGTGGAGACAAGAGGGGATCTAGTTCCCCAGGTCTGCAACCCGAGCTGGAAAGGGAATTTTATTGGATTAAACAGAGGCAGGTACGCTGGGATCTGAGGGCCTCGGCACACAGGGCTCGGCAGGTAAATGTTCAGCTTCAGGACTGTAAGTTGGCTGTTAGCATCGGCTGCATCTACATTTAAATTAGGGATCACAAAATCGGATATTATCGTTGGCTGACGGGCTCTGTTACCTTGGGGAGTGGGCTCGGAATGTTGTCAAAATTCATAAGTCCTCTTGCTTCGTTTAAGGTCCGTGTTCCTCTTTCCCACTGTCCCTGCCCATTCTGTTTTCTCTCACAGGATATTTTATGTCCTAGGGTCACTTTAAGTCCACATCTCGGTTTAGGCTGATTAAGGCTGGTCCAGCTAGAGCTGTTAAAACTAGAACTTACCTATGGGGTGTGTAGCTGGACATTTCAGACTAAACAGAAATGGAAACTTTTGTGACTTAGAGAAGGAGCTGCTGCAGCAGGGGCAGGTAGGGGTCAGGGTGGACTGCGTCTCTGGCCTGGGGAACTCTGCAGGCCCCCAGGACCCCTTCCTCACCCGTCCTGCTCCTCCAGGTGCCCCATGTTCCCCCAGCTGCCAGGCTCTCCCCTGATAGCCTGAGCTCGCTGCACGCTCCCTGCTCACCGGGCCTGTCCCCCATCCCGTGTCTTCCCCGAGCAGCCAGAGCCTGCCTCTCCTCGTGCCTTTTCCCGCAGCGGTGGGCTCCAGGCAGGAAGGACGCAAGCGGCCGGGCCAGTGTGGGGCCCAGGCACTCACCCTGCCCCCTGCTGATCCCAGTGCAATACTGTCTCACTGCAGTGACATCATTCATTCATTCATTCATTCATTCATGCCAACACCTCCCACCTATCTTCGTTTGCCCCACAACATCACTCAGACCCGGTCTGGAGCTCTCCCCAGTCGCTTGCTCCCCTCCCTGCCCCCTGAAGGTGTTCGCCCTCGGGACCCCCATCCTGCCCACTCCCCACCTTCCTCAGCCTCTGGGGGAGGGTCTCTGAGACCCCACTTGAGTCACTCGTGCACCTGAGGCTGCCGGCTGGGATCTGGGGGTGCCATCGCCCGCCTGGCCCCGTGTGTTCTTGGCTCCCGGGGGTCTACACGGGGCAGTCCTGGGGGCTGTGGTGGAAGAGAGCCCCTCAGGTGGTTCCAGAGGCTCAGGCTCCACTGCCAGTCACTGGGGGGTTAATGCCCATGGGGGCTGCCTGTGGGCCACTGCGCCCCAGGAGGACGAAGGACTAAACCAGCTGCGCTGCCTCGCCTGACCGGCCCTTCGGGCTGGGATGCCACGGCCCCACCTCCTGTGTCCTCCTGGGCTCGGGCCTGCAGGCACAACCTCTGAGGGCTGCACCACGTCCAGCCATGTGTCACCAGGCTGGGATCTGGTCGCCAGGGCAGTGCGGCGCAGTGTAGGACCCCCTACCATCTCTTCCCAACCACTCTTTCTCCCAGCCACTCTCCCCAGGCCAGGGAGAGGCAGTGGTGGGGGCTTAGAGTGGCCAGGGGAGCCACTCTATCCCTTGACTGCTCTATCCCCTGACCACTGTCCTCCCTGGCCTCCATCTCCCATGACCATTCTCCCCCAAGGCCACTCTGTCCCGACCGCTCTTTCCCTCATCACTCTCTCCCCCGACCACTCTCTCCCCTGACAGTATCTCCCCAGCCACCCTCCCCCCAACTGCTCTCACCCTGACCACTCTCTCCCAAGCCAATTTCTCCCCAGGACACTTTCACCTGGACCAATTTATCCACAGGCCATTCTCTCCCTGGCCACTCTTTCCCATGACCACTGTCTCCCCACCCATTCCCTTCCTGACCACACTCTCCCCAGGCCTCTTTCTCTCAGGCCACACTCTCCCCGACCACTCTCTCCTGAGGTCACTCTCTCCCCTGACCACTCTCACCTCAGCCACTCTCACTGCAGCACTCTCTTCCCGGCCACTCCCTCCTCAGACCCCTCTCCCCTGACCACTCTCTCCCCCAGCTACATTCTCCTCTGACCACTCTCCACCCCATCCACTCTCCCTGCAACCAGTCTTACCCTGACCACCCTCTCCCCAACCACTCTCTCCCCCAGCCCCCCTCTTCCCTGACCACTCTTCCCAGGCCTCTCTCCTCTGTCTCCCAGCCCTTGATGGTCCTGTTCCCTCTAATAGGAGCTTCTCTTTCTGCCTCTAGCTTGGTTTTGGCCTCCGTGCCCGAGCTCATGTTCTTCCCTCCATTCCTTTATCCATCCATCCATCCTCCTTTCTGGAAAGGTCCTTTTGTCTTGTAAGCTAACATATCCCCTGGTTCTGGGATTGGCACTTGGATACCCATGGGGCCAGGTGCCTACTGGCCTGGCCTGGCTCCCAGAATGCTGCCTTTGGCACAGGACATTTAATGTCCTCTTGTTATAACTGAGCAACCCAAGAGAATGGACCCAAGGTAGCAACATCAGCAGCTCTCCCAACAGTTCTGGAGGCCCCCCTTGCAGAGACTCCTACAGCTGAGGTGCCCTGTGGTGGGGTACAGATGGCTGTGAGCCCTTACTCTTAAATATGGGCGGTAAGCTCAGGATCTCCAGACATTTGAGAAAAGTATATGATACAAAAAACAAAGATCAAGTGAAAATCAGAGAAAGGGCCATTTGAGGAAATGGCATAATGCAGGGAGATAATTATTTTTCATGGGCAGGCACCAGGAATCGAACCCGGGTCTTTGGCATGGCAGGCAAGAACTCTGCCACTGGGCCACCATGGCTCACGCAAGGAAGTACAATTTTTTAAACTGTAATTAGAATCTTCAAGGAGTTAGGAGCAGATACTGCCCCTATTAAACAAGAACTGGGTGCTATAAAATTAAACAATTGGAAAACAAGAAAGTTTGTGCTGGTTTGAAAGGATTTATGTACCCTAGAAAAACCAAGTTTTAATCCTAATCAATCTTGTGGGAGCAACGGTGTCTTCTAATCCCTATTCAGCACTATAGGTTGGAAACTTGATTAGCTTATCTCCACAGAGATGGGACTCAGTCAATTGTGGGTACTAAACTTGATTAGATGAAGACATGTCTCCACCCATTCTACGTGAGTCTTGATTAGTTTACCGGGATCCTATAAAAGAGGAGACATGTTTTGGAGAGAATGCTTTTTGAGAATGATGGGAAAGCCACAGCAGAATGCCACGGAACCACAAAGTGGGGAATCAACCAGCCAGCGACCTTTGGAGATGGAGAAGGAAAATGCCTGGCAGGGAGCTTCATAAAGCAGGAAGCCTAGAGGGGAAGCTGGCAGAGGCCATGTTCGCCATGTGCCCTTCCACTTGAGAGTGAAACCTTGAACTTCATCAGCCTTCTTGAACCAAGGTATTTTTCCCTGGATGCTTTTGATTGGACATTTTTATAGACTTGTTTTGATTGGGACATTTTCTCGGCCTTGGAACTATAAACTAGCAACTAATTAAATTCCCCTTTTTAAAAGCCATTCTGTTCCTGGTATATTGCATTCCAGTAGCTAGCAAACTAGAACAGAGCTCTTGCAAATTAAAAATATACAGGGTAAAATAAAAGGGAGCTCAAGAGAAGGGTAGAAAAAAGGTGAAAAAATATCCCAGAAAGCAGAGCAAAACCCAGAGATGAAAAAAAAAGAGAGGTAAAAGATGAAAAGAAAACAACATAGAAGAGCAATTCAGCAGTTCTAGCCTCTGAGTAATCAGAGTTCTAGAAAAAGAGAACAGAAAAAAATGAAGGGAAGGAAATTGTTCTAGTTTGCTAGCTGCCAGAATGCAATATACCAGAAATGGAATGACTTGTAAAAAGGGGAATTTAATGAGTTGCTAGTCTACAGTTCTAAGCCGAGAAAATGTCCCAATCAAAACAAGTCTATAGACATGTCCAATCAAAGGCATCCAGGGAAAGATACCTTCGTTCAGGGTTTTTCTCTTGGCTGGAAGGGCACATGGCAAGCAAGGTGTCATCTGCTAGCTTCCTCTCCTGGCTTCCTGTTTCATGAAGCTCCCCGGGAGGCATTTTTCCCTCTTCATCTCCAAAGATCGTTGGCTCGTGGGCTCTCTGATTCTCGTGGCTGTGTCATTCTGCTCTCTCTGAATCACTTACTCTCCAAAATGTTTCCTCTTTTATAGGACTTCAGAAACTAATCAAGACCCACCCGACACGGGCCACGGTGGCTCAGCAGGCAAGAATGCTTACCTGCCATGCCAGAGGACCCGGGTTCGATTCCCGGTGCCTGCCCATGTAACAAAAAAAAAAAAAAAAAAAAGACCCACCCGAATGGGTGGAGACATGTCATCACCTAAACCAGTTTAACAACCACTCTTGATTACATCACATCTCCAGGGAGATGATCTGATTACAGTTTCAAATATACAATACTGAATAGGGATTAGAAGAAACGGCTGCTTTTACAAAATGGGATCAGGATTAAAACATGGCTTTTCTAGGGGACATACATCCTTTCAAACCAGCACAGAAATTATTCAAGAACATTTCCAAGGAAGAAGACACAAGTTTCCAGGATCAAAGGGATGCACTGAGCACTCTGCACCCTGCATGAAAACAGCTCCCACCGAGGCACATCCCTGTGCGATTTCAGGACACGGAGGACAAGGAGACAATCTTGCAAGTCTCCACAGAGGACAAACCAGGTTTCCCACAAATGACCAGGAATGAGAATGGCCTCAGGCTTCCAACAGCAACACTGGAAACTGAAAGACCCATCCAAGCTATGATGGAAAATTATTCCCATCTGTGCCGGTTTGAAAGTGTTATGTACCCCAGGAAAGCCATGTTTTCATCCTGATTCAATCCTCTGGGGACAGCTGTTTCTTTTAATCCTGATTCAGATTCCATATTGTAGGTGGAGATTTTGATTAGATTATCTCCACAGAGATGTGGTATGCCCAACTGTGGGTGTGGCCTTTTGATTAGATGGAGCTGTGACTCCATTCATTCTAGGTGGGTTTTGATTAGTTTACTAGAGTCCTTTAAAAGAGGAGACATTTTGGAGAGAGCAGAGCTGACACAAATGCCGACACTTGGAGAACAGAGACACGGATGTTTGGAGATGCTTGGAGCCCTGCAGGCATTGCCATGAGATGTTAACCAAGCCAGAAGCTGCAGAGAGCCAAGGGAAGCTGAGAGATGAAAGCCAGCCCTGGAGAAGCAAAGTGAGGAACCCCCACAGGAACAGAGGCTGAAAGCAATAGAGCCCGGGAAGAAGGGACCAGCAGATGCCAGCCACGTGACTTCCCCGCTGACAGACGTCCCTGACCCACTGACCTTCCTTGAATTAAGGTATCTTTCCCTGAATCCCTTAGTTTGGACATTTTTTATAGGCTTGGAACTGTAGACTTGTAACTTATTAAATTCCCTTTTTTAAGAGCTGTTCTGTTTCTGGTACATTGCATTCTGGCAGCTTACAAACTAAAACACCATTCCAAAATTCTATGCCCTGACAAATTATCAAAGGGTGAGGGCAGAAAAAAGACATTCTTCCCCATCACCCAAGATCTCAAAGATCTTCTAAGCTTCCTTGCTTGAGAAGACCATGGAGGGTGTATGCCAACACAATGAAGGAGCAGAGAGGAAAACGTGGGCTCCTGGAAATGGGACCCAAGCAGGAGATGAAGGGAAGCCCCGGGTGGCTGTGTAGGGCACCAGGCCACACTGGGAAGGTCAGGAGGGCCCGGGAGCAAACATGGTCAACAGTGTAAAAGTGACCAAATGCTGGCTGGGCCTGAACACACTTGGCGGCGGTTTGCAGCCCTGGAAGAGAGCGCGGAGCTAAGTTAACGATGTGTGTGAAGACAACTGGGCAGTGAGTAATGAGACAACCACGAACTTCTGGGAAAACCAAAAGGGGAACAAGCGAGGGAAAGAAAAGAGATGGTAGTCACCTTGTAGCTCAGCGTGCGTTGTGTTTACATGACAGTGGAAACATTGACGCATGAGCTAACCAAAATCCTGAGGGGGCGCGATGGGTGCAAGAGGTAAACGGATACAGACGGCGGGGGGACGGCGTGGGAAGGAAGGGGAAATCCTCCATTTCCAAGTTGGGAGTCAGGAGACATGGCCTGACGCCAGAGAGTCAAGCACTCTGCGCGAACTAGCTAAGGGTCTGGAGGTGAACGTTAAAAGAATTCACTGGGCTGTAAATGGTGGAAGGATAAACCCAAGGGGTTGCCTGTGGGACAAGCCACGGGTCACGGAGGGACTGCTGATTGTTTGGGTTTTCATAACAGCCGTATAAACCTCACGCGGCCTTAGACCATGTGCATGTGTCACTGGTTAAGAGAGAAAATGAGAGGGGGGGAAACCCCAGGTGCGGCCCGCCTGGTGGAGTTGGTCTTGTAGGGGAAATGCTGGGAAGGGGTGCAGGCAGGACAGCGAGCACAGGGACGGGCTCCCCAGCGCCATCTGGGGTGTCGGGCGCCTTCACATTCTTCCAGCCAGGCTCCAGGGGGAGGGAGAGGAGTTTCCCCCCTGAGGAGCAGCTGGAACCAAACCCAGAGTTGAGAAATCACATTCCTGCTGGGGGAGGGGTCTGGGGGTGGAAGGACCCCCACATCCAGTCCTCAGGCCAGGGTCCCTTCCATCAAGGTTCTGGGGAATTCAGGTCGAAAGGCAATGACACGGCAGAAGCTAAGGAGTGACATGAAGAAAAGCGTAGGGGGTTAGAGACGGGCAGGGGAGACACTGTCTAAGACGGGGGGGGGGGGGAGGGGGGGTGGCGGTCAGAGAAGGCGTCTCTGAGGAGGGGCATCCATGAGACTAGGATGAAGTGACAGAGCAGTAAACCATGCGGACAACAGGGAACTAGTCTTCCAGGTAGTGGGGGCGGAAAGTGCAAGGGCCCTGGGGCAGGGACTGCCCGAGTGGTGCAGAGGTAGAATTCTCACCAGCCATGAGGGAGACCTGGGTTCAGTTCCTGGCCCATGCATGCATTAAAAAAAATAAAAATCAGCAAATGGTGCTGCAATATTGGGAGATGCAACACACGGAAAAGAATGAAATGTGGACTCCACTGCACAGCATACAAAAAAAGAAAAGAGGCCCTGGGGCAGGATTGTCCTCTAAACCACGGAGGATGCTGGAGAAAGGGGAGACGTGGTCACAGGTGGTATGACACGGTCCCCATCAGCCACTGCAGGGCCTTTGGCTTTTCTACTGCGTCAGACGAGAAGACCGGAGGGCAAGAGCTGAATTTTGAGTATCAACAGCAAGGTTGGGAATACATTAGGGGGCAAAAGTGGGAGCAGGGAGACTGCTGAGGAAGCCACTGCAATAGTCCAGGGAAGAGGTGACGGTGGCTGACCCGGGACTGCAGGCAGGCAGAGGCGGGTGAATCCCAAAGGTAGAGACAACAGGATTTGCTGACGTGAGAGAAAGGGTCAGCATGACTCCGAGGCTGGGGGCAGACTGTGGGGTGAGCAGGTTTGGGGGGATGAAATCTCAAGTTTGCTTTGGACATTTTAATCTGAGATGTGGTTAGACACCTGAGTTTCTCAGCTGCGAAACATACCACGCAATGGGTTGGTTTAAACAACAGGCATTTCAGTTTGCTAAAGCTGCTGGAATGCGATGTGCCAGAAATGGGTTGGCTTTTACAATGGGGATGTATTAGTTTACAAATCTGCAGTTCAAAGGCCATGAAAATGTCCAAATTAAGGCATCCAGAGGAAGATACCTTCTCCAAGGAAAAGTTGCTGGTGTCTGGGGTTCCTCTGTCATGTGAGAAGGTACACGGCAGGCGCCTGCTGGTTCTTCTCTCCCAAGTTTCGTTGCTTTCAGCTTCTGGGTCCATGGCCTCCTCTCTGGGCGTCTGTGGGTCCTCTCTTAGCATCTCCAGGGTCTTTCTCTCTAAGCTCTCTCTCGTTCTCGATGTTTCTTTTATCTTTATAGAGGACTTCAGTAAAGGATTAAGGACCACCTTGAATGGCGCTGGGTCACCTCTCAACTGAAACAGCCTAACCAAAAGGTCCCACCCACAATAGGTCTGCCCCAAAAACGAATTCAAAAAACATGGCCTCTTCTGGCCATCACAGCTCCAAACTACCACAACAAGAATTTACTGGCTCATGTTTTTGAGACTAGAAGAATCCCGTCACCACTTCAGCAAGGTGATGCTTTCTCCCGGAGGACAGGCATCTGGGGCTGGCTGCCGGGGGAGATGTTCCATCCTTGGCTTTTCCGTCACATGGTAATGCACTATGACAGCATCTTCTCCTTTCTTTCCGGGTCCCATTGACTGCCGGCTTCTGGCTGCTTCCCATGGCATCTCTTTCTGGGACCAACTTCCCGTGCTTATAAGAACTTAAAATCACATTGGATTGAGGTCCTCCTCGTTCGGTTTGGACCCACCTTCACTAGTCATACCTTCAAAGCTCCAGTGTATGAATGGGTTCCCACCCACAATACCAGGGGCTGGAGCCTGCATCTGTCTTTTGTGGGGGACACGATTCAATCCCCAACACTATCTAAGATGGATCTGAGAGTCAGGGGGCTGGAGAGAGGTTGGACTGGTGAGACACATCTGGGAATCAAGAAGGGAGAGACACAGTCAAAGCTGCAAGGTAGTAGGAGGAAACCCAGTGCGAGGTCAGGAGACCAAGAAGGGACAGCCAGAGAAATAAGAGTGTCGTGGGACCAAGCAAGGAAAATTTCAAATGTTTCTGGACTGTAAATGAGTTTTAAATAAAGTCTTTTAAGTCCAGCAAAAATGGAAACTATTTACTACCATCAATTAAGCACTTATTTGTGAGGCATGGTGCTATGTCAGTGGAGGTTTGTGTTCAGTTGCTGGTAACAGAAACCCTATAACAGTGTAAGAGGGGTCTGTTTTTCTTTCACATCAAAGCAGACTGAAGAAAGCTGCTTGGGGCTGGCTGGGTGGCAGCCTAATGCCATCAGGGACCAAGCTAGCAATCCATTTCTCTGCTTACATCATGGTGCAAGCTTTGTCCACATGCTCCCAAGATGGCTGCCCTAGCTCCAGCTATCAAGTTTGCATTTCAGGCAAGGGAAAGGGGGAGGGCAAAGGGACAAAAGGATGGATGTTGGCTCTTCAAAGATTTCCTGGATGTCCCACCTGTAGCTTTCTCTTACAGCTCACTGGTTAGAACATTGCTACAAGTCCAGCCTAAGTCACAAAGGGGGATGGAAAATACTTTTATTTAGCTGCCTGTGTCACCCCTCCAGTAGAAATAAGTTTCTACTAGTAAAGAATAGGAAAACAAACAGAGTCGAGTGATTATCCTGGAAGTTATTCTTATGCATTATACGGATATCCCTTTTTAATTTATGGTGTATTTGAGTGGCTGGAGGGAAGTGTCTGAAACTGTAGAGCTGTGTTCCAGTAGCCTTGATTCTTGAAGACAACTGTATAATGATAGAGCTTTTACAACGTAACTGTGTGATTGTGAAACCTTGTGTCTGATGCTCCTTTTGTACAGGATATGATCAGATGAGTAAGAAAATATAGATAAAAAATTTTAAAAATAAGGGGGATGTTCTAGTTCGCTAGCTGCCAAAATACATTATAACAGAAACAGAATACTTTTTAAAGGGGGAATTGATTAAGTTGCAAGTTTACAGTTCTAGGTTGTGAAAATGTCCAAATTAAAGCAAGTCTATAGAAATGTCCAAATTAAGGCACCAACAAGAGGTTACCTTCACTCAAGAAAGGCCAGTGACGTTCAGTGTTTCTCTCTCAACTGGAAAGACATATGGCGAACGTGGTGATGTCTCCTAGCTTCTCTCCAGGCTTCTCATTTCATGAAGCCCCACCCCAGGGGCGTTTCCTTCTTTATCTCCAGAGGTCTCTGGTGGCGTGGGCTCTGGCTTTCGTCATTTTTGTCATTTTCGTGGCTCTAAAAGGGACTCTCTCAAAAATGTTTCCTTTCTTAAAGAAATCCAGTAAACGAATCGAGATCCACCTGGGATGGATGAAGTTACAACTCCACAGAAGCCATTAATCAAAAGTTACCACCCACAATTGGGTGGGTCACATCTCCATGGGAACAATCAAAAAGCTCCCAGCCATGGGAAAGGACTCCCAGGGATGAATCCAGACCTGGCACCATGGGATCAACAATTCCATCCCGACCAAAAGGGGGGAAAGAAGTGTAATTAATAAGGTGTCAGTGACAGAGAGAGTTCAAATAAAGTCGAGAGGCTACTCTGAAGGTTCCTCTTACACAAGCTTCAGGTAAACCTTGCTACTTATCATAACTTGCAAACCCCCAATCAGGACCATTCCAGTCAATCCTAAAGAACACCTAGGGCAATTTATAAGATTCCACTAGGGTTCCACGCACTAGAGTAGCTTTCCAGAAACCTACAACCTCCAGATGGGTCCCTTGTCCAGATAAGTCCTGAAACCTAGCCCAGCCTCTCCAGAACATCAGATAGTTCCATCTCCCTACCCCATATTAGTGACAGACCCTTCCAATATGAAACATTTAGAATTGCCATAGCTCAAACACCCCTAAAGAGAGGGATGGAAAGATCAAAGGTGATGTTGAAGTTGAGTTATACAGAGAAGATAGGATTTAACAAACGAATATGATTGCTGAATCATTAAATTGATCTCTTTTAGTCTCCAATATTTTAGAGCAGCCAGAAGTAAACACCTAAAATTGTGAAATTGAAACCCATGTCAAACTCTGAAATACATTCTACAACTAATTGTGGTGCTATGCTTTGAAATTTATAGCTTTTTTGTGTATATGTTATTTTTCTGGAAAAAAAAGTCGATTGTGATGATAGAAAAATATTTAAGCCCTCTAGCCTCTTATATTTTGGAGCAGCTAGAAGGAAAAATCTGAGAGGATGATATGGTAGCCCAGGACAAACTCTGATATCTGTCCTACAACTACTTGTTGAAGAGTGCTTTGAAAACTATTGCTTTTTCGTTTCTTTGCTTTGTATATATGGTATACTATACAATTTTTAAAAAAGTTAAAAAACCAGAAAAGCTCCCAGCCAGCAATATTGAATGAGGATTAAAGGACATGGCTTTTCTGGGGTCCACCACAGATTCATACCGACAGGGGATAAAGGGTAAAATTAAGTGGATAGATGGAAATACTAGTGGTCAATGAGAGGGAGGGGAAAGGGATATGGGATGTATGTTTTTTTTTCTTTTTCTGTTTCTTTATCTGGAGAGATTCAAATGTTCTGATGATGATCATGGTGATGAACACACAGCTATGTGATGATATTGTGAGCCACTGATTATGCACCATGTATGCATGTTTGTGTGTGAACATTTGTCAGTAAAAATAATTTTAAAAAAAAGGAAGGAAAAGAAAAAGAATAGGAGAACACGTGCTGAGTGCTTGACTCCCAATCTCTGCCATGGATGCTAAGCATGCTTTATATCTAGTATCTTGTTTAATTTCCATAATAACTCTGAAGGGACAATACTGATATTTCCATTTATAGAGAGGAAACTGAGGCTCAGAGATGTTCAGGCACTTGCCCAACATCACACAGCTAGTAGATGGACCACCGTCTCATATCCAGTTCTACCAACAAAACCACATTAACCATGGTTAATCCAGAAATACGCCCAGATCTCCATCCCGAGGGCCCAAGGAAGCCTGTGGTGCCTGGAACACCCCCCACCCCCATGCCCCCAATGGCAGCCTGAGGCCCCTGGCCCTGCCGTCCTGGCCTTCTCCTAGGCTTGGGGCTGGCGGTGCTGGTCTGGGCCGTGGGCCATAGCTTCTGGGGCCTCCTTCACACAGGAAGCTCCATTTCAGCCTTGGTGGGGGGGCCTCCCTGCCTGTCCTGGGCTCCACATACCCCCTCACAGTCCTGGCCTTCTCTCTGGCCCTTTCCTGCCCAGCTGGGAGGGCTCTGAGTGCTCCCTCTACCTTGTTTTGCAAACTGTAACTGAAGCCTAGAGGAGAAATGGCTTCCCCAGAGATAAGACTCGGTTCCAGGGGCCAGCACTTCCCGATACAGGTGGGGGCAAGGTCAGCAGGGCCAGATTACGGGGCCGTGAAATACAGGAGAGGGACTTGGGGCAAATCCCATAAGGGGCCATTGGAGCACCCTGGGCAGGGGACTTTGAGCAGAGGGGTCAGAGCGTGGTGGGAGCAAGGATGCATCTGGGGAGGAAGCAGTAGGGTGAGGGAAAAGCTGAAGTGCTGGGCCCCAGATAAAGTCAGGGGAGAGATTCTGGGGAGTTGGATGGCTCCAGGGCAGTTGAAGGGAGTTGGGCTGGTGGCAACATGGTGACGGCGTGTGACACGCTCCTCTTTTGTCTTCCCACAAAACCTGCCGATCCCTCTCGCGGCCCCTTCCTAATCTCAGAGCCCGGCCTCTTTGAAGAGTAGGTAAGAGGTAGCAATCATACATTCGTGTTTATTCTGCAAGCTTTAGGGGGCTGGTGGGGTGCCAGGTGCAGCTGAGTCCCCACAAGGCACCACTTTACCTGCTTTTATAAATGGGGAAACCGAGGCACACAGGAATAACTTGGCCAAGTGTGGATGGCTGGAAAATGGCCGAGCTGGGACCCAGGCAGCTTTACCTCCTGCCCTGAGGGCCATCAGCCCTGGGCTGGCCCCGAGTCGGGGGTGAGGGCAGGACACCAAAGGGGGACAGGTAAAGCCACCCATGGAGGGGGGTTGAGGTGGCTTGCCAAGCCTGGTTTATTCAGGGGGCACATTGGTTTTTTTTTTTTAATTATATGTTTTTTTAATCCTGGGCAGCGTGCAGCTGCATCTTGGATTAAATTGAGTTTCCAGTACTGAGCCAAAAGTGAACCTTCCCTGGGAGTGTCGAAGGGTCGGTCCCCAGGTCCTGGCACACCCCTCTGCCACCAAAACGGGGGAAACTACCCACCACCGGCTTTGTCACCTCCAGGAGGAAGCACAGCTCAAGCCTAAGCACACCATTTGGGGTGCCTCTTTGTGGGGGGGAAAAGATGAATATAAAATTAGGTATAAAAGTGGATTTAATTAAGGATAAAGTCACAAGGAATTACAAAATTTTAAAAGCCAATAAATAGCACAAGCATAATAAAATCCCCCCTCCAAAAAAAAAACATAACATTTTTACTACCTGCCTACCGCACCTCTATAATACTTTTTTCCTTCATTTTCTTCCTTTCTACTCTCTGATCTGATCATCTCTTTGTAAAACGTCAACTTTGTAACATCTTTTCATGCAGAGAATGAAAGGATGGTTCAGCCTTTCTTCAGGCAGGGTTGATCGGAAATTTTTGCTTTTTTAGAGATAGGTAGTTCTTACCAGGCATTCGTAGAAGCTGAATCCCCATGGATTGCGCGGCTGGTGTCTGGGAGAACCAAACAGCTTCTGCTCTTTCCACGTGCGTTTCTCCCCCCTTTCCCCTCCCCGCATATCCTGGGAGACCCCACCTGCCTCAGTTCGCCGGGGCTACTGGAACGAATGCCGCAGACCAGCTGCCTGAACCCCAGGGATTTAGTGGGTGACGATTTGGGGGGCTTCAGAGCCTGAAATCGAGGTGTCAGCCGCGCCGTGCTGGCGGAGCTCGCGGGGCCTCTGCCTCGCCCATGGCCGCCACCCTGACACCCTCTTCCCGTCCCCCATACTGGATGGAGCCCACCTGATTCAAGTGGGTCATCTTCAAAGATCCAATTACAATTGGCCCACGCCCACAGGCTGGGGGGCAGGACATACACATGGCCCCGTGGACACACGGTTCAACCCCTTTCACCATCATACCACCGTGGACCCCCGGGGCTTCTCCTCTGGGTCCTGGTGGGGGCAGGGGTCCAGTGAAGGGAGACCGGAAGCGATTCCTACAGCCAGACGGCAGCTGCAGCATCACCATCCTCGGCCACGACCGTGAACCCCATGAACATGTTGGCTTCAACCCGAACCGAATATGCCCTGACTCAGCTTCCCTGGAGCTGGCTCTGCAAACTGCCCATGTCCGCAGAGCGACAACAGGGGACGTCGGAGTGGAAAGAGGCGGCGGCCTGAACTGCCTACAATGGAAATGTCTTACGTTTGCAAATTTTACCCAAAAAAAATGCGGCCGTGTGGACGCATCGCTGGGGCCCCTGCTGCGGACCCGAGAGGGGCCAAACTCCTGCAGGGTGCTGGAATGCGGCTCCGGGGCGTCGCAGCAAATCCCGCCCTGGGTTAGCCTTGAGCAGACTCACTTGCCCATGGGCAACCGAGAACCTCTTCCTTGCCCTAGCGTCTGGTTTAACCTGGACCAGCACAAGGCTTCAGGAATCAGAAGTGTCCGAAGCTAGGAGGCCGGCAGTGGATAAGGGCGGACGGTGACTCAGGCTGCCCTGTGCCACTCCCCAAGCAGCCCCTTCCCCGCCCACCCCCATGTCACCTAAGTAGGGTGTCCAGCGGGGCCCCGCGGCGGGCTGCTGTGTCGGCCTGCAGAGGAGACCTTTGCATCATGGTTAGATCTGAGCCTGCAGAGTGTCACCACTTGCACAATAGGACAACTGCAGGGAGGGTCTGGGGTCTGCCATCAGGCACTAGAGAGGAATTCAGAGCCACAGAGCGCCCGTGCCTGGGGGCCCAATGCCCAACAGCCCTTGAAGGGACACACCATGGCGGGGGCAAGTTACTGGGGTTCATGGATTGACCTGAGACCAGAGACGCTTCCACAGCAAGCTGTGCAGCACGACGTTGGGGAGCAGCTTGGAGAACCGGGGCTGGCCGGTGGGAAGCCATTTAGAGAGAAGCCTTCCGTCCCGAGGAAACTGTGGACTCTCTTAGAGACCAGGGGGAGGCCCCCAACCCCCTCAGCTAGCTGATGGAGCTAATTGGGGAAAAGGAACTGAGAACAAAGCCACACAGGGGCTGTGCTGAGTGGCTCAGGTGGGGCCGAGGCAGGCAGGCCCAGACCCTGGTCCCCAGCCCACCAGACGCACCCACGTTTGAGGTCACGGCCCCCAGGTCGCTTCCCACGGGGCAGGCTCTGCCATGGCACCTGCCAAGCCCTCGCGGGCCCTGGCATACAAGAGACAAACAAATTCAGAGACAAAAAGGGCTGGATGGAGGCCATGTCGGCCTGTCCTTTCATTGCAAGGACCGGGCATCACATAAGAGGCCACGCCCTGTGGGAAACACAGACCTGGCAGACACTAGCTCTTGCTTTGCAGGAGCCACAGGGAGAGCCCAAGCGGCCAGGATGGAGGGACAAAGGCACGGATGGACCTGACCCCACCTGCACTGGACCCCTTGGAACAGGCCCTCGGGGTGGGGGCCACCTGCATGCGCCTTCCCCCACCTGGCCCTGCAAAAAAGGCAGGCTGGGCCACGAGTCAGGGAAGGCTCAAGTGCCCCCCTCACCCCGCAAGTGTGGGGGTGGCAGGTGATAGGGACTCCTGGTACCTGCTTGCAGGGCCACAGGTGGTCAGTGGAGCTGAGTTTGTGGTTTTGTGGCACTGGATTGAAAGAGGAGACCTATGAAAGGCCTTGGGGGTTGGGTGGGAAGAGTTTAGGATGGAGGGCTTGGGGGGGAGGTGCAAGGAAAGGGGACTTTAGCGAAAGAGAAGGGGAAGTTGGAGAAGTGGTGCTGGCTGGTCTTACTCATGTGTCTCCTGCAAAACTGCTCCTGTTGGGACCCACCCCGCGACCCATCTAGAATGGCTGAGGAATGATGTCATATCCAAACGGAGGCTCCTGTGGGGGCCCCACAGTGAGACAGTGGGGGGAGGGGGAGGGTTCTGGGTAGACAGAATAACAGGTGTCCCCCAGAGAGAGGGCCTCCGCCCAAGCAGCTGCTGTGTCAGGGACCTTGCAGTCATTATATCTGAACCCCTGGAAGAGAGTCTTATCTGCAAATCACAGGAGAAGAAACCAAGTCTCCAAGGCGTGATGTGGTGGCACACTGGTAAGTGGTGGCACCAGCTTGTGAACCAGAGTCTTTGAGGCTTGTCCCCTCGCTCTGCCTCATCATTTCATCGTATGTCTTTTAAGATGTTGACCGTCTCCTCGTCAGATTGTAAGGCCTTAAGGGCACATTGGATATTTCCTCCCACCCCAGAGTGCGAGATTTCTCCCAGTGGGGTCTGGTCAATCCCTAACTGCCATCAAGGGGTCTTCTGGGGAGTTTGCATTTATAGAGGAAAAAAAAGCAGCAAACCCATTTGTCACATGAATTTCACAAACGTACAATGTACGCTTGATGATGACATTTCACAGAAGTCACCTCCTGTTCAGTTTTTTTTTCTTTTTCTTTTTTTTTTATTAATTAATGGAAAAAAGAAATTAACCCAACATTTAGAAATCATACCACTCTACATATGCAATCAGTAATTCTTAACATCATCACATAGATGCATGATCATCGTTTCTTAGTACATTTGCATCAGTTTAGAAGAACTAGCAACACAACCGAAAAAGATATAGAATGTTAATATAGAGAAAAAAATAAAAGTAATAATAGTAAAAACAAAACAAAACAAAACAAAACAAAAACCTATAGCTCGGATGCAGTTTCATTCAGTGTTTTAACATGATTACTTTACAATTAGGTATTATTGTGCTGTCCATTTTTGAGTTTTTGTATCTAGTCCTGTTGCACAGTCTGTATCCCATCAGCTCCAATTACCCATTATCTTACCCTGTTTCTAACTCCTGCTGGACTCTGTTACCAATGACATATTCCAAGTTTATTCTCGAATGTCGATTCACATCATTGGGACCATACAGTATTTGTCTTTTAGTTTTTGGCTAGACTCACTCAGGATAATGTTACCTCCTGTTCAGTTTTGCATGAGCTGCAAGCTCTGTCCTAGCGAGCTCATCTCAGCTAACATAGTTTTATATCATTTGCCTGTTGTAGTTTACATGTATGAAATTTGCATTCTCTTCGTTATTATGGTATTGTGTTATACCCCCCAAACCAGGATGCGTGACACAAAGGGATTCACTCAGGTGTAAATGGTGTGGCAAAATGAGAAATGTGAGTCCTACAACGCAGAAGGATGCTGTAAACATAAAACTGGGGCCGGGAGGGCAATGCAAACACAGACAGCAAATTTGCATGTTCCAGGTCAGGAAATCCCACTTATGATGGCTTCACAAGAGCAGCTGGAAAAGGAAGGAGCAAGTAGGAAGGATGACAATGAAGAAGAGGAAACTGGTTTTATTGGATCCATTTAATCTTGATTCCCAGTGCAAGAATTGTGATACAAATTTGCCAGTTACTGCAGCAGTGGCAGGGAGCTCATGGTCAAATCAGACACCACAGCTTTCCTAAAACCTATCAGATTATTTCCAGAACAAGCAAAAGAATAATCCTTTTCAGCACAAAATCGATTCCTTTTGCCACAAAGCCAGAAGAGGGCCACACTATAAACACTCCATTCAACACTTCCTTCCTTCTTGCAAGAAAAGAAGAACAGGTCACACTGTTGCTGGAAAGGTAGGAAAACCAGACCCAGCAGCTTCCGTGCCACAGAAGAGGTTGTGTGCGAATGGCTTTCCCTCTTCTTGTAGTTCTCAGAAGCCAGGTGGCAGTCAACAATATATTCCCAACCTTGATTTGGGAGTGAAAGAAAATGGGAAAAACTGTACATGAAATCAAATTGCAGCTGCTAAGAGATGTCTTTTCAGTACGCTGAGATGGTCCACAATGACGAGACAGTTTCCACATTCAAGTATGAGCATTGCATGGGAATTTTTGAAAGTAGGGATGTGGTCATTTAATTTTCTTTTTGACGATGTTAATTCCATTTCTCTGATTTCCGGTAGTTTGCCTATGTGACCTTTCTCAACAGCATCTTATTTAGCAGAAATTTATTTTATGGCCAAACGTCAAAATTTTAGAAGACTGAAGTCTCGATCTAAAGAGCTGAATCACTGAGAGTTTAGCTCCTTCCCAAATACTTTCTTATAATAAAAAAAAGCAATATAGCAAACATTTATCAAAGCCTTCCTATATGCCAGGCACTGTTTCAGTCTCTTTCTGCAGACACGCTCCTTGAGTGCCTACAGGTAGGGCCTTGTACTGTCCTAATTTTCCAGACCAGGTGGCTAAGGCCATGGAGGTAGAGGGACTTGGCATGTCACATGGCTGCTAAGTGGGGCCTCAGGAGCCCAGGCCATCGGGCTCCAAGAGTGTAAACGCCAACTCTGTTTACCAGGCAGAGAATGAAATCCATGACATGTCCTTGGCCATCAGCAAAATCCATATCTAAATGCTGTGTCAGAACTTGAGGAGACCCTCTTTGGAGCCAAATACTTTCAGAACGAGGCTGGGGGCTGTGCTCACCACGGATGTCCCCAGCCAGCTCAAGAGGGTGACGCAGTATCCCAAGCCCAGACTGGACCTAAATGTCCAGAATCATCTCAAAGGGCCCCCAAACATTGGCTGTGATGGGGGTTGGGATCTTGGGATCTTCCAATTTACTAGAAATGAAGAATTCAGAAAGAACTCTATTCTTGGCTCAACATGAATCATAGAGCCGGCTAAAGACACATTTGGGAAAACCTGCCTACCATGTCAGTCTTCCTACAGGAACAGAATTTGTGTTCTCATTTCTAAATGATTTCTTTTTTACTTTACTTTTTCCAAATTCTAGAACTACAAAAATGCACATAAGTGTACAGCCCAATGAATTTTCACAAATGACATTTCCATATGACCAGCACCAGAAAACACCCCCTTGGGCCCCTCCCCAGTTACTACTCCCCTCACCCCCCAGGCGATGCCATCATGTCTTCTCAAATCAGGATTAGCACTTCCTGATTTTGGACTTTTCACATCAATGGAGGCATGCAGCCTGCTTGCTCTCTTTCGCATCTGGCTCCCCTCACTCAACATTATACTCGCAAGATTCTTCTGAGTCACTGCTGTGTTTTCGTAGTTTGTTTATTCTCAATGTTGTATATTTTCCCATCGTATGAAACACCTGCTCTCTTCCACAAACACTGGAATTGTTTCCAGGCTTAGGTTATTATGAGTGACGCTGTTATGACATGTTCTTGACTATCTTTGATTTCACTTTTTTTTTTGTATACTGTATGACAGGGGTCGCCTTTCGTTCTTTCCCCATGTAAGTATCCCATTACCGCAGCACCATTGGTTGAATTTCTGTTTGTTTGTTTGCTTGCTTGCTTGCTTGTTTGTTTTTTGGGAAGTACATGGGCCGGGAATCAAACCCAGGTTTCCTACATGGCAGATGAGAATTCTATTACCGAGCTACCTTTGCAACCCCATTTTCTTTGATTTTAAGGGTATGGATTTTATACGGCTAAATGCCATATCTAGAACCAGGTACTGGATTTTTTTTTTTTTTTTAATTAACGGAAAGGAAAAAAAATTAACACAACAACAACAAAAAATTAACACAACCAGGTACTGGATTTTTGACGGATGTATGTATACTTCCTGTTGTATATACCAAGGCGTGGAATTGCTAGATCTGGTGGTTTGGGGCTATGTACCTGTGCTGGTTTGAAAGGATGTATGAACCCTAGAAAAGCCATGTTTTAATCCTAATCCCATTTTGTAAACGCAACTACTTCTTCTAATCCCTGTTCAGCATTGTGTTTGAAACTGTAATCAGATCATCTCCCCGGAGATGTGATTTAATCTAGAGTGGTTGTTAAACTGGATTGGGTGATGACATGTCTCTACCCAGTTGGGTGGGTCTTGATTAGTTTCTGAAGTCCTATAAAAGAGGAAACATTTTGGAGAATGGAGATTCATAGAGAACAGAGCAGAATGACCTAGCCACGAGAAGCAGAGTCCACCAGCCAGTGACCTTTGGAAATGAAGAAGGAGAATGCCTCCTGGGGAGCTTCATGAAACAGGAAGCCAAGAGAAGAAGCTAGCAGATGATGCCATGCTCACCATGTGCCCTTCCAGATGACAGAGAAACTCTGACTGTGCTCGCCACGTGCCCTTCCACTTGAGAGAAACCGTGAACTTCATCGGCCTTCTTGAACCAAGGTATCTTTCCCTGGATGCCTTAGGTTGGACATTTCTATAGATTTGCTTTAACTGGGACATTTTCTTGGCCTTAGAACTGTAAACTAGCAACCTATTAAATTCCCCTTTTTAAAAGCCATCTGTTTCTGGTATATTGCATTCTGGCAGCTAGCAAACTAGAACAGTACCCCAGAAAAACATGTTCTTAAATTTATTCCACTCCTGTGGGTGTGATCCCATTGTAAGTAGGGCTTTTTGATGAGGCTATCTCAGTTAAAAAGGTATAGCCCACCTCAGTCAGCATGGGTCTTAGTCCTATTACTGGAGTCCTTTATTAGAGAATGAAATTCAGACTGAGACAGAGATAAAGAGTCACAGGAAGCAAGATGCTGAAATGGAAGCTGGAAGGAGAAGGAAAAGCCTGGGAGGCACCATTGTGTGCCTCGCCATGTCCCAGAGGAACTGAGGATCGCCTGCAGCCCCAGGACGCCGGAGTCTTTGGGGAGAAAGTATCACCTTGATGACACTTGGATTTAGATGTTTTCCTGGCCTCACAAGCATGAGTGAGTATA
Organism: Tamandua tetradactyla; assembly: GCF_023851605.1. Taxonomy (NCBI): domain Eukaryota; kingdom Metazoa; phylum Chordata; class Mammalia; order Pilosa; family Myrmecophagidae; genus Tamandua; species Tamandua tetradactyla. Next base: position 36,309,473 of record NC_135333.1, on the reverse strand, counting down.
TTTCCACTGTTTACACCACCCCATCACCGGACATTTGCTGGAGCGGCCTAGGGAACTGAGGCCTGGGTCACGGGGAGTGCATCTTTAGCAGATGTGGCCGGAAGGTGCCCTACGTGGCTGGAACTCCTCATGCCCGCCAGCATGGGTGGGGGTTCCAGTTGCTCCACATTCTCGTCAGTGTTTGATGTTTGTCTTTTCCCTCTAACCCTATATATTAGTTAGGGTTCTCTAGAGAAACAGAATCAACAGGGAACACTTGCAAATATAAAATTTATAAAAGTGTCTCACATGACCGCAGGAACGCAGAGTCCAAAATCCACAGGGCAGGTTGCGAAGCCGACGACTCTGATGGATGGCCTGGATGAACTCCGCAGGAGAGGCTCACCAGCCAAAGCAGGAATGGAACCTGTCTCCTCTGAGTCCTCCTTAAAAGGCTTCCCATGATTAGATTTAGCATCACTAATTGCAGAAGACACTCCCCTTTGGCTGATTACAAATGGAATCAGCTGTGGATGTAGTCTTTGGGTAATCCAGGGTAACAAAGGTGTTACGTTATGTTTTCCTTCTAGAAGCTTTCTCAGTTTCGATTCTCAATCCAGTGGGAACACCTAGGGCAATATGCAAGATTCTACAAAGGTGGAACTTTCTTTCCAGAAACCTACAACCTCCAGATGGGTCCCTGGACCAGATAAGTCCTGAAACCTAGAGGGCCCAGCCTCTCCAGAACATCAGCTAGTTCCATCTCCCTACCCCATATTACTGGTAGACCCTCCCAACATGAAAAAGCTAGAATGGCCACAGCCCAAACACCCTTAAAGAGAGGGATAGAAAGATCAAAGGTGATGGTGGAGTTTTACAGAAAAGATAGGATTTAACAAACGAATATGATTGCTGAATCAATAAATTGATATTTCTTTTCGTCTCCAGTATCTTAGAGCAGCTAGAAGTAAAAGCCTAAAATTGTGGAATTATAACCCATGCCAAACTTTGAAATCTGTTTTACAACTAACTGTGGTGCTATGCTATTGCTCTTTTGTGTATATGTTATTTTTCACACACAAAAAAGCCGGTTGTGATGATAGAAAAATACTTATTCTTGGTAGCCTCCTATATTCTGGAGCAGCTAGCAGGAAAAATCTGAGAGGATGGTAGGGTAGCCCATGACAAAAACTCTGGGGTCTGTCCTGTAACTACTTGCTGAAGAGTGCTTTGAAAACTATTGCTTTTTTCTTTCTTTGCTTTATATATATATTATATTAGACAATAAAAAAAAATGCACCGAAGGCCCAAGGACCATGGGTGTGCTGGATTGACAAGCACGGGTCAGGCAGCTGGTGATGGTGAAGCCAGCCCCCTGCTGAGCCCTGCCGTGGGGCCAGCCCTGCCCCGGGCCGTGCAGACCCTCCCACTTAAAGTGCATAGCAGCCTGCTGTCCCCTGTCAGCCCCACTCTGCAGGGGGGAAGCCGAGGCGCAGCGGGCCCACAGCCTGCATGGCTGCCCACCCTCCATGGCTGCTTTGAACAGGAACATGCTGAGCGTGGTGAGCCTGTTGGTTCGGGTGAGTTTCACAGTCCTCAGAGCCCTTCTGCATCCAGAGAAGGACTCACCGTCCAGTCGCTTGTCCCTCACTGCTCTGGGCTAGAGGACCCTAACGCAGGAGCCAGACCCACAGGGAGGGGCACAGCAGCATCAGGCAAGGTTCTCTGGGTGGCTGGAGGGTGGGCAAGCGGGACCGATGGCAGACTCTCCCTGGAAGTCACCCTAACCGTCGCGGCAGCTCTGGGAATGGCCGGCGTCTGCTGCTTTGACTCCCTCTTCCCCTCGATTAGGAAAAATCCCCACGTCAGGCCAGGAAAGTGCAGTCATGGGTCACGGGTGTGTAATGGGTATGACATCCGATGGCTTGTCCGTTTGGGAGGGAACGGGGAGTGGTGAGGGAACTCGCCAGAGGCTGGAGCCAGATGCCCAGATAATGTGGTTAGTGCTGAAGCTGGGCAGACAGCCAGCCTGATGGACGTCGGACTGCGTGTCCTCGGCAGGGCCGCGCGGTGCAGGGAGGCCACGGGCTCCCACGGGGGTCGGGAAGGCACCTTGCCCTGCCCCTCCCTGCACAGGCCCCGGGTCACCAGCGTCTCTCCCCGTGCCTGGGAAGAAGCATGGTCCTTCTTCCTGGCTTGCAGATGGGGAAACTGAGGCTCTGTAGGCCCACAGCTTTACAGATAGTGAGCAGCTGAGCTCCCTGAGCTCACCACCCTGACCTTGCCCCTTTGCTTGGGGAGCCAGGGGTGGGGGTGGGGAGTAGGGTGCGGGGTGAGAAGTAGTTAGACTCTGTGGGAGGAAATTAAGCCCAGGAGCTTCCCGAGGCCAGGGTCGGCGTGGAGAGCCTCACACGGGCCCTGTCGGTCCAGCGCGCCCCGGGGTAGAGAAGGCCCTGATGCTCCTTCATCTCCCAGACCCCCGTGCCCCCAGAGCCCTCCCCAGCCCCCAATACTCCGCACAGCACGGCGGGAGCTCAAGAGACTGGTCTGTGGGTGGGGTGAGGTGGATAACCAGGGCGCAGCGACCACTCGTCCGCCCGCCCCGCATCCATGCAGTGGGTGGATCCGCGGGAAGCCCCGGGGCGGAGCTCAGTGCCTGGGAGTCAGTGGGGACAGCGTCCTGGCCCCGGGAGGGCAGGGCTCAGCAAGGTGGCTGGTGGTCCGCACGGCTCTGTGCCCCCGCCCCCCACCTTAGCCTGGGGCAGGTGGACACCCGGAGAGCTCACCCTGGTGACAGGACCCAGAGCGGGAGATGAAACCCACTGGGGACACTCTCATCTCCCCAGAGAGAAACAAGGTGCTGCGGGCAGAGGGGGGCCCCAGGGACACAATGACTGAGAACACTTGTAACCCAGCTTCCTTGATCTCTGATAACGATTCTACAGCCTTTATCTTCTGCCCGTGATTGTAAAAACCTGGTGACTAACATTTATCTGTACATAGTTATCCAGTTTTTCAACTTTATAGTCTTGTGATCATTAATGTTTGTTAATGAAGGGTCCTGGGTCAGCCCAGAACTAACCCACCCCAAGTCCAAAGTTATCTTGATAACCGAGGCTGGACCTAACCAAAGTGGGCCCGCCTGACATGTGCAGTAGCTTAGCCTTTAACCTACAAGTCACCTACACCTCATTCCGCCATTTTCTTTCATACGCTCGATGACCAAGCATGGACTCAATGTGCACGTGCTCGTTAATCAGATCACCTCTAATTACGTCATTTGGGGCCACTGGGCTCATTATCCTAAACCCTGCCCAGCTTTTCTCTAATAAAACTATCCGAATGACTGCAGTTCCAGGAGACAGATTTTGGGCCGCTAGGTCATCTGCTCTCCTGCTACGTGCCCAGTAATAAACCCTTTCTCTCTTTAAAACCCCGGTGCCTCAGGAGTTGGTTATTGAGTGCATTGGGCAAAAGGATCCACGGCCTTTGTCTGGTAACAGTCCCCCTTTTTACAGATGTGGAAACTGAGGCACCAAGGAGGGGCAGGGCCTGCTGTACAGCCATCCCTTCCAGGGCTCTGCTGGGAGAGGGCCCGTCCCTTCCAGGCTTGGGTGAAGGGTCCTAAAGCATGCACCTCTGACTTCCGGAGAAGATGGCGGCTTAGTAAGACGCGCGGGTCTTAGTTCCTTCTCCAGAAAAGCAACTAAAGAAACAGAAACAATACGAAACAGCTCCCGGAGTCACGAAAGAGACCAAAAAGACAGCGTACCCCATTCTGGAACGGCTGAATGGGCAGGGAGAATCCGCTGCGGTGAGATACCCGAGGGGCGCACGTTTTCCCGGCCGGGGTGGCTGGCGACTGGGGTCCCCTCCACGCACGTGGCTCCCCGGTCTGACTGGGAACGTTGGATAGCAGGGCCCTCCCGTCACGCTTGGCGTCTCGGGCCAGCTGGGCAATTTGGACTGGCACTCCCCCAAGCCGTGGCCAGCGACCCCCCCCTCCACGCACGGTTTCCCGGGCCGACTGCCCCGCAGACAGACGACCGCCACGAGCGCCACCTACTGGGCAGGAAAAGAAAAACAGAGCCCAGAGATTCCACAGAAAAACCTTTCAACCAGCTGGGTCCCACACCCAGGGAAATCTGATCAAATGCCCAGACACCAGCAGAAAATAATGGATGACGCTCGGAAAATTGAAGATATGGCCCAGTCAAAGGAACAAACCAATAGTTCAAATGAGATACAGGAGCTGAGACAACTAATGCTGAATATACGAACAGAAATGGAAAAACTCTTCAAAAACCAAATCAATAAATTGAGGGAGGACATGAAGAAGACATGGGCTGAACAAAAAGAAGAAATAGAAAATCTGAAAAAACAAATCACAGAACTTATGGGAGTGAAGGACAAAGAAGAAAAAATGGAAAAAACAATGGATACCTACAATGGTAGATCTAAAGAGACAGAAGCTACAATTAGTGAACTGGAGGATGGAACATCTGAATTCCAAAGAGAAACAGAAACTATAGGGAAAAGAATGGAAAAACTTGAGCAGGGAATCAGGGAACTGAATGACAATATGAAGCGCACAAATATACGTGTTGTGGGTGTCCCAGAAGGAGAAGAGAAGGGAAAAGGAGGAGAAAAACTAATGGAAGAAATTATCACTGAAAATTTCCCAACTCTTATGAAAGACCTAAATATACAGATCCAAGAAGTGCAGCGCACCCCAAAGAGAATAGACCCAAATAGGCGTTCTCCAAGACATTTACTAGTTAGAATGTCAGAGGTCAAAGAGAAAGAGAGGATCTTGAAAGCAGCAAGAGAAAAACAATCTGTCACATACAAGGGAAACCCAATAAGACTATGTGTAGATTTCTCAGCAGAAACCATGGAAGCTAGAACACAGTGGGATGATATATTTAAATTACTAAAAGAGAAAAACTGCCAACCAAGACTCCTATATCCAGCAAAATTGTCCTTCAAAAATGAAGGAGAAATTAAAACATTTATAGACAAAAAGTCACTGAGAGAATTTGTGACCAAGAGACCAGCTCTGCAAGAAATACTAAAGGGAGCACTAGAGTCAGATATGAAAAGACAGAAGAGAGAGGTATGGAGTAAAGTGTAGAAAGAAGGAATGATATATATAATACAAAAACCAAAATGGTAGAGGAAAATATTATCCAAACAGCAATAACACTAAAAGGTAATGGACTGAATTTCCCAATCAAAAGACATAGACTGGCAGAATGGATTACAACCCAGCAGTACCACTGCTAGGTATCTACTCAAAGGACTTAAGGGCAAAGACACAGACGGACATTTGCACACCAGTGTTTATAGCAGCATTATCTACAATTGCAAACAGATGGAAACAGCCAAAATGTCCATCAACAGACGAGTGGCTAAACAAACTGTGGCGTATACCTACGATGGAATATTATGCAGCTTTAAGACAGACTAAACTTATGAAGCATGTAATAACATGGATGGACCTAGAGAACATTATGCTGAGTGAGTCTAGCCAAAAACTAAAGGACAAATACTGTATGGTCCCACTGATGTGAACCGACATTCGAGAATCAGCTTGGAATGTATCATTGGTAACAGAGACCAGCAGGAGTTAGAAACAGGGTAAGATAATGGGTAATTGGAGCTGAAGGGATACAGACTGTGCAACAGGACTAGATACAAAAACTCAAAAATGGACAGCACAATAATACCTAAGTGTAATGTAACTATGTTGGAACACTGAATGAAGCTGCACCTGAAATATGTTTTTTTGTTTGTTTGTTTGTGTGTTTGTATCTTTTGTTTTTGTTTTTTTCTTTTTCCTTTTTATATATATATATTTTTTATTAGTATTATTATTTTAATTCTCTTCTCTATATTAACATTCTATATCTTTTTCTGCTGTTTTGCTAGTTCTTTTCCTAAATCGATGCAAATGTACTAAGAAATGATGATCATACATCTATGTGATGATACTAAGAATTACTGAGTGCATGTGTAGAATGGAATGATTTCTAAATGTTGTGTTAATTTCTTTTCTTTTTTTTGATTAATAAAAAAATTTAAAAAAAAAAAAAAAAAAGCCTGCACCTCTGGCAGGGTTTAATCCTTCCCCATCGCCCTTCCCATCAGCACAGCCTAATCTGTCCTGGGAGCCCTGGTTTCTGCCAACCCGAGGCGGTGACGGTGGCGGTTGGTGAGCAGGTGTTCTAGATGCCTCCCAAGATCTGCTTTCCTGGAGGCAAGGAGCCAAAGGCCTGGCCCCTCTGTTGGCTTGGGAAAGCCAAACCCTCCCAGCATTTCCTTGATTAGCATCTCAGCCAGGCACTGGCCGCTCCCAGCAGACTGCCTCCTTTGCCCATTTCCCAGGCCCTTATAGCCTGGCAGGATGCAGGGTCAGAAACGGGCAGCAGAAGTCATTCTGCCTCCTCCCCCAGCCCTCCAGGCTGCTGCTGCTGCCTGCCTGGCTTGTTCCCCCAACCCAGCCTTAGGGGCCTGGTGGCTGCCCCTTATCCCCTGCACCCCTGCCTGCTCCTCAGGCCTGACTTAGCCCACTGGTATTGCTCCTTCTCCTCAGCCCCAAGTGGCCTGGGCCCAAGTCCTCTCCTGAGCCCTTTGCCCTCTCCGGGCCTCAGTTTCTCCTGTAGAAGATAGGCTTCCTGCCCGCCTGCCTTGAAGGGCTGCAGTGAGCACCAACCCTGCAGCAGCTGCAGGCACCGCTCGCCCTGGGGAGTGGTCAGGGGACGGGGCAGAACTGAGCCTGAGCTCTCCCTTGGGGCTTGAAACATCTTCCTTCCTGCCCAGAGGACGCGGCGGGAGGGGAGCTGGGGCTGGGGTCCATAGGGTGGGTGCTCCTGCAGTGCCCCACCCTCCCCCAGCACCCAGCCCTCCCCATCCATCCCACACAGCTGCGAGTTGGGCTCGAATCCTGACTGCACCCCTGGCAGCTGGGCAGCCCTGGGCACGTCACAGGCCCTCTCGGAGGAGGAAGTGACCTTCGTTCCTGCGCGGCTCACAGCGGGCACTCCACACAGGGTGAAGCTTCTCTTGCCTTTCTTTTTTTGGATTGATAAAATCCACACACACACATACATTTTTAATGAGATTGAACAGCTTTACTGAAATATAATTCACATACCACGCAACCTGCCCATGCAGGTTGCAATTCAATGCAATTCAACGGTTTTTATTCTAGTCACAAGGTGCCAAGTATAACTGCAGGCAATTTTAGAACATTTCATCACCTCAAAAAGAACCCTGCTGTACCTTGTAAATATCAGCAACCGCCTCCCTCCACCGCCCTTTATTTCCCCCGTTCTGTGGGGCGCCTTTTTCACTTTCTGATCTTGTCCTTAGAAGCATAAAAGCTTTTAATTTGTATGAAGCGCGAGGTATCGATTTTTCTTTTTGTTGCTGGTGTTTTGGGTGCCGTATCTAAGAATCCATCACTAAATCTGAGGCCAAGAAGACTTACCCTATGTTTTCTTCTGAGTTTTATAGTTCTAGCTCTTACATTTAGCTCTCTGATCCATTTTGAGTTCATTTTTGCACGTGGTGTGAGGATAGGGCCCGACTTCATTCTTTCGCCTGTGGCTCTCCATTTGTCCCCAGCACTGTTGGTTGAAAGACTATTTTTCTTCCCATTTGAATGATCTTAGCACCTTTACCACAAATCAACTGACCACACACTCATGGCCTCATTTCTGGACTCTCAATTCTAATCGGTTGGGCTTTATGCCTAACCTTACGTCAGTATCACACTATCTTGATGACTGGCTCTTTGTAGTAAGTTTTGAAATTGGGAAGTGTGAGTCCCAGAACTTTGTTTTCTTTTTCAAGATTGTTTTGCCTGTTCTGGGTTCCTTGCAATCCCATATGAATTTTAGAGTCACATTGTCGATTCCTACAAAGAAGTCAGTTGAAATTCTGCTAGGGATTGCATTGAACCTGTACATCAATTTCGGGGGAGCTGTCATCTTAACAATATTAATCCTTCTTATCCACAAGCATGGGATGTTTCTCCATCCATTCAGAGCTTTCATTTCTTTCAACGATGTTTTATAGTTTTCATAGTATAAAAGTTACACTTCTTTCGCTGAATTTATTTTAATTATTTTATTTTATGCTACTGTAAATAGAATTATTTTAATTGCATTGTCAGATTGTTCATTGAAAGTATATACAAATGCAATTGACATTTGTATATTGATCTTGTACCTTTTCAGATTGTTGAACTCATTCATTAGTTCTACAGTTGGGTGTTTTTTTTTTTTTCGTGGATTCCTTACTACAAGATCATGTCATCTGTAAATAAGAGAGAGTTTTACTTCTTTCTTTCCAATCTAGCATCCTTTTATTTCTTTTTATTGCCTAATTGCTCTGTTTAAAACCTCTAGCGTAGTGTTCAATAGAAGTGGAGAAGTGCAGCCCTGGGCACGTCACATGAACGATGTTAGCTGTGGCTTTTGTTTGTTTCTCCATTAACTCAAATGCCTCTTCTGGTGTGTGTGAGTGCGGGGGCGGGTCCTCTGCCCGGAGCCCCTGGTGCCCTCTTCACAAGGTGACCGGTGACTTCCTGGTGAACACAGGCCCTTCCCAGAGGTTGAGGGTGAAACAGCTGGAGGTCTCGAAGATGGCGTGGAAGGCGGCCTTGGCAAAGCTGCCTGGGGTAGCCACACAGCCCTGGCCGAGGGGCAGCTGTCGTGGATACTGGCCAGCAGCGGCAGCAGCGGCGGCTTCTTGGGCCCAGAAGCCCCGACACTCCCAGCACCTCTGGGGGCGGGGAGGAGGTGCACCTGCCCAGAGCCCCAGCGTCCCCTCGCCTTGCACGGGACAGGGTGGTGGTGGGTTATGTTGAAATTTCTCACATGTTGCTTCAGCTGATTCCCACTCATGGTGTCTTGTCTCCTTGTGTGTGCATGGGGGGTGGGGGGGGTTCATACGTTGTTGAACTTAATCTGGAAATCCAAAGGGTCTAAATTGAGGACGCTTTCCTCCAAAGATGCTTTGCATTTGCTTGCCCCAACAGCCAGGGCCGCTACTAACCTGGGACCGTTAGTGCTCTTTGTAAGTCCCGTTTTAATGTGGGGGTGACAGGTTTAGTGCCAATACAGGTGATTAAAACCAGCAGACCCAGCATCCCTCCTCCGTCCCTCTTTCTGTCCTTCCATCCATCTGTCCGTCCATCTACTCATGTATCCATCCATCAATCCATCAATCCATCAATCCATTCATTCATCCATCATTCCATCCATCCATCTGTCTTTCCATCCATCCATCCATATCCATCCATATCCCCGCAGGGCGCTGACGCTGTCGCCCACCTCCTGGTAACCCGTCCCTCCTGTTTTCCCCTCTCGGCTCCGGCTTCACCTGGTGGTGTCCTGCTTTCCCTTGATGATTGTGCTGCCCCAGGCCCGCTCTCAGCCATGAGCCCTGGCTCCGGCCTGGGCTCTCCTCCCCACTTGATAATCCCCACACAGTCTCGCCCTTTCCCACCTTGGGCCTTTGCTCGGCCACTTTCCTCTTCCTGGAGCTCCGACTTCCCCCTCCCTTTCTAGCCCACTTGTCCTCTTCCTCTCGCCTGCACCAGGAGTCCTTCCCCAACAGGCCACATGGGTCAGGCCCCCCTCTGGGCTCCTGTGGTCACCCTGGACGTGATGTGCTGCCTGCCTGCTAATGGCCTGTCACCCTCACTGAAACTGCGAGTCCTCGTGTGCCTGAGGTCCCAGTGAGCAGCGCAGCGTCTGCAGTGAGGGCTGTCGCATGGACGGATGAAATGATTGATGGATATGGATGGATGGATGGAAAGACAGACGGATGGATGGAATGATGGATGAACGAATGGATTGATGGATTGATGGATGGATAGATGGGTAGATGGATGGACAGATGGATGGATAGATGGATGGAAGGACGGAAGGGGCGGGGAGGGAGCTTGGGTCTGCTAGTTGTAATCACCTGCACTGGCCTTGACCATGTGTCTGAATGTCTGGCACACTGAAGAAGTGCCAGGGGCAAAGTGGTCATGGCCCCCGCGGCATGTGGTATGTGGTCTGCCCCCCATAGGGCAATGGCCCCCAGGAAACATATCTTCCAAATGTGTCTGTCCCCAGAGACAGACCCGAGCTACAGCTCCCAACTCCCTTTCCTCTGGAGCCCGGGAGCCAAAGGAGGAGTCTAGGCTCCAGCCTGCTGGGAGCTGAGCCTGACTGCAGGCCCCTGAGGGTGGAGAGGTTGGAGGAGGGACTCAGCGCCCCAGGAGCCGGCTCCCCCGCTCTGCACTGGTGCCCTGTTTCTGCATCACTGAGCCTGCCCTGTCCCTCCACCTCACCCTCTCCCTAGCATTTCTCCCTCCTGCTCTCACCCAGCTCCCACCCGCTCAGGGCTTCCCTCTCACTCGCCAGGCCTTGCCAGGGCCCCACGCAGCCTCCGGGGATGCTTCCAGGCCCCAGCTTGGGCCTGCCACGAGGAACACAGCTGGGAGTATTTAACTCTTGGTTCTGCTGACACCAGCTGGAATCTCCCCCAGAGCAAATTTCCTAGGAAACTGGGGGCAAGCAAAGGCCAAACAACGGAAAGAATGATGCTCCCCAGAGGGGACGGCCACAAGGGCCTCCTGCGGGATGGTCCCCAGGGCTGAGTCAGGGTCTGGCTCCAGACGCTGCCCCTTCTCCCACCCCAGGGTCTTCATGCTCCAGGATCTGGGGGTGTCTCATTTGGGGGGCCCCACATGTCCCCTCTGTTCCCCGGGGAGCTCTGGCAAAAAGGGAGAGGCAGCCGGCCAGCGAGCAGAACTGGAGCCCCTTGAAGACGTCATGGAAGAATGAAGTGTGTTCTGGCCCCTCCCAGCCCAGTGGGGCCTGTCCTGCCCCAGACGCCCCCAGAGGAGGGGCCACCCTGACAGGCCGCCAGGAGACTCCCCTGGATGGGGCGGACTGCGAGGTTGAAAGTGAGAGAGAACGCGAGGTGCCGGGTGCCCAGACCCGGGCTTTCGGGGTGCTCCCCCCACCGACCAGCTCAGGGGTGGCCACCTCCTGGGAGGACCCATCAGAGCTCACATCCCAAGTTTTGCAAACTGGAGCCAAGAACGAGAATTTAATTTTACCCAGGGGTGAAAAATGTAATGGGTGGAACTTGGAAGGCTGTGGCAGGGCCGTTTCTTGCTGCGTGTGTGCGCGTGTGCATGTGTGTGCGTGCGTGTGTGTACGTGTGCGTGCATGTGTGTGTTGGAAAGCCTGGTTTGGTTTGGAATCTTCCACACCATCCATGAGCCAAGGTATCCTCTTCAGGTCTAAGCGAATGTGGATTGGGTTTCTGACATTCACAACCAAAATAGTCCTGATTAATTCAATACCCAAGAAAACAAACAAACAAATGACCCTCATCCCCTTCTGGTTCCTGGTCCATCCCTCTCCTCCCTTCTTTCAGACTCCTCTGAAGAGGGGTCTACATCTGTCGCCTCTACTTCCTCACTCTGGTGCTTGCTCCCCGCCCACCCCAAAGAGCTCAGAGCCAAGGGGCACTGCTCCCCGCTCATCTTCCCAGCCCTTCTGGGGTCAGGGGGTGTCTGCCACCCCCCTTCCCCCCCGGGACTTGCCTCTCAGCCCCTGAGGGTAGTGCTGCTTCTCCACCCCAACCTGCTCCACCCCGGTGCCCACACCCACCATGTCCAAATGGAACTTGCCGCTTTTCCCTGCCCAGCTGTGCCTGCCTCTGAGCCTTTGCATAGGCTGTTCCCTCTGCCCAGCAGGCCCTCCTCACCCTGACCCCTCTGGACAAAATGCTCCAAGACTCAGGCCCTGGGTCCCTGCTCCCTGGAGAAGCTGCACCTCAGCCACCTCTCCTGAGCAGAGGCTCCTGGCTGTAATTGATCAGATTCCAGTTGCAGCGTACCTGGGGAGCCAGGACGGGTCCCTACCAGAGGCACCAGGCAGGCCTGGGGTAGCCGCTTCACTTCTCAAACTGGAGACTCCTCATCTGGTGGCCTGAGCAATAGCCTCACTCCACCTGCTTCCCGGGCTTCAGCAGAAGCTCAAAAGAGGCCTGCGTCCTGGTTGCTGCTCATGGGGAGCTTCGCTAGGTTTCTCCCCATCGTAAACAAGGAAGGAAGGCGCCTCCACCTAGAGGCAGAGAGGCGCTTGTGAATGGGTGGAAGCGGGGAGCTTAGCTGGACTTTTTCAGAGAAGCCTCATTCGTTTGTTCATTCATTCATTCATTCACTCATTCATCAAACTGGGCTTGAGTGTCTGTTTTGGTTCACTAAAGCTACTAGAATGTAATACACCAGAAATGGGTTGGCTTTTTCTATAGGGATTCATTAGTTTGCAAACTTACAGTTCTAAGGCCATGAAACTGTCCAAATTAAGGCATCAAGACAAAGATACCTTCTCTGAGGGAGGGCTGCTGGCATCCGGGCTGCCTCTGTCACATGGGAAGGCACATGGTCCTTTGCTCCTGGGTTTCGTTGCTCTCAGCTCCCGTTCTTTCTAAGCTCTCTCTGCTTTTCTGTGTTTTATCCTCATAAAGCACTCCAGTAAAGGATTAAGACCCACCACGAATGGCTGGGTCACCTCTCAACTGAAACAACCAAACCACAAGGTCCCACCCACAATAGGTCTGCACCCACAAGAATGGATTAAAAGAACATGACAAGATGTGATCCGGCAATGCTATTGCTGGGTGTCTACTCGGAGGACATGGGGGCAGGGACACAGACGGATATTTGCACACCAATGTTTACAGCAGCATTGTTTACAGTTGCCAAGAGATGGACATGGCCAAAGTATCCGTCAACGGACGAGTGGCTGAGCAGGCTATGGTGTGTGCATGCAATGGACTGTTATGCGGCTGTAGGATGAATGGGGTCATGAAGCATGTAGCAGCATGGATGGACCTTGAGGACATTGTGCTGAGTGAGATTGGCCAGAAACAAAAGGACAGGTGCTGTGTGGTCTCACTGATATGAACTGACACTGGCTAATGAACTTGGAGAATGTCAGTTGGGAGCAGAGACCTTCAGGGGATAGAAATAGGTTAGATGTTGGGTGATTGGGGCTGAGGGGAGGCAGGTTGTGCAGCAGGACTATCAGAAATGGATAGTACAATACCACCTAACTGTGACACAATAATATTAGTACACTGAATGAGGCTGGGTGTGGGAATGATGGAGGGAGGGGGCTGGGGGCACAAATGAAATCAGAAGGAAAGATGGACAATAAAGACTGAGTTAGTGTGGTCTGGGAGTGCCTAGAGTGTATAATGACGGTGACTGGATGTGCAAATTTAAGGATGTTTCTGCACAAAGAGGAACAAAGGAATGCCAATGGTGCGGGGTGTTGAAAATAGATGGCAATTCCTATTTTAAAACTTTGACTTATGTTTGAGACAGGCAAAGGGTGTTTGTTTGGTACAGAATTTGTCTTTTGACTAGTGCATTTCCTGGTGTAACTCATGTGGGCAGCTTGACCGAGCACCATGGTGCTTGGAATCTGGCGTAGGGCATGGGATTCTGTGGGTTTGTCCAGAGTGATGCCCAGATGGATCCCCGAGTGATTTGAACAGTGAATAGGGAAGTATTTGCAGAGTCCCCTTGGGGAAATGGTGGGAAGGGGGAAGATTCAGCTTTCCCAGGTGGAGAATTCTTGATGTTCTCGCAAGCAATGGGGACAGCCAAAGCAATAGGCTGCGCTTCCAATCTTGGGGTTTGTTCATATGAAACTTAATCCTGCAAAGGACAGGCTAAGCCTACTTAAAACTAGGCCTAAGAGTCACCCCCAAGAGAGCCTCTGCTGTTGCTCAGATGTGGCCTCTCTCTCTCGGCTGATGCGGCAGGCAGGCTCGCTGCCCTCCCCCTCTCTGCGTGGGACATGACTCCCAGGGGTGTGGACCTTCCTGGCAACGTGGGACAGAGATCCTGGGATGAGCTGGAGCTCGGCGTCAGGGAATTGAGAAAATCTTCTCAACTGGCGCGGAGGTGGGTAGTGAAGCATGGGACAAGGTGAAGTGTTGGTGGCTGAGAGATTCCAGGTGGAGTTGAGGGGTTGTCCTTGTGCATTGAATGGATGTCAGCTGTTTGGTTGGGGTGTGATGGAGAGGCTGGAGGGAAATGCCTGGGGGTGTGAAGCTGTGCTCCGGTGGCCATGTTTCTTGAAGATAACTGTATGATGATAGGCTGTCGCAGTGTGACTGAGTGGTTGTGAGAGCCTTGTGTCTGATGCTCCTTTTGTCTACCTTATCGACGGACAAGTAAAACATATGGGTTGGAGATGAATAAATAATAGGGGGAACAGATGCTAAAACGGATTTAGTAGATTGAAGTGCTGGTGATTGATGGGGGAGGGGGAGGGGTATGGTACGTATGAATTTTTTTCTGTTTTCTTTTTATTGCTTTTTCTGGGTTGACGGGGATGTTCTGGGAGATGGACGTGATGGCGAATGCACAGCTTTGTGATGATAGTGTGAGTTATTGGTTCTATAACAAGAATGGAATGATCATATGATAAGAATGTTTGTGTTTGCATGTGGTTATGTATCATAAATAAAAAATAAATAATTTTTTTTTAAAAATCACAAAAAAAAGAGAAAAAAAAGAACATGGCAAGGTAAATCAGAATACAGGGCAAAGGATAATATGGTCCATATTTTAAAACTTCAGCTTCTGTGTGAGACCAAGGGGAGAGAAGTTTATTTGGTGCAGAATTTGTATTTTGGGTAGCACATTACCTAATTTAACTTGGATGGTCAGTTCACTTGAACACCATAAGTACACGGAACCTTAAATAAGGTGTGAGATCTTGTTGGTTTGTCCAGGTTAGTGTGATGCCCCGATAAATCCCAGAGTGATTTGGGCAATGAATAAAGAGGTATTTGCAAAGTCCCCTTAGGGGACTGGGGAGAAAGGAGGGAATATTCAGCTTACCCATCTCAGGAATTTCTGATATTCTCACAAGCAGTGGGGACAACAAATTAATAGGCTGAGCCCTCGATCTTGGGGTTCATGCCTATGAAACTTATTACTGCAAAGTAGAAGTTAAGCCTACTTATAATTATGCTTGAGAGTCACCCCCAGAGAACCTCTGTGTTGCTTGGACATGGCCTCTCTCTAAACCGATGCAGCAAGTGAACTCACTGCCCTCCCCACCCACGTGGGACATGACTCCCAGGGGTGTAAATCTCTCTGGCACCATGGGACCTGATTCCCGGGGATGAGCCAGGATCCAGCATCATGGGTTTGAGAGAGACTTCTTGACCAAAAGGGGGAAGAGAGAAATGAGACAAAATAAAGTTTCAGTGGCTGAAAGAGTTCAGATTCAAGAGGTTATCCTGGAGATTGTTCTTACTCAATATATAGATATCCCTTTTTTAGTTTATGGTGTATTGAAGTGGCTAGAGGGAAGTACCTGAAACCGTAGAGCTGTGTTCCAGTAGCTTTGTTTCTTGAAGATGATAGTATAATGAAATAATTTTTATAATGTGCCCATGTGATTGTGAAAACCTTGCGCCTGATGCTCTTTTTATCTAGGGTATGGACAGATGAGTAAAAAATATGGGTAAAAAATAAACAAATACTAGGGGGGACAAAGGTTAAAATATACTAAGTAGAGGGAAATACTAGTGGTCAGTGAGAGGGAAGGTTAAGGGGTTTGGTATGTATGAGTTTTCTTCTTTTTTTCTTATTATTTCTTTTTCTGGAGTGATGCAAATGTTCTAAAAATGATCATGGTGATGAATACACAACTACTTGATGATATTGAGAGCTATTGATTGTATATCATGCATAGAATGTTCGTATGTTAAGAATGTTTGTGTTTGTATGTTGTTTCACCAATAAAAATATATTTTTTTAAGTGAAAAAAAGATCATGACCTTTTCTGGAGTACATAGCAGCTCTAAACCAACATACTCCACTCTCTGGACGCCAAAACGACATGCTCTTTCCATATGGAAAATGCATTCATTCTATCACAAACCACATAGCAAGTACAAAGTTTCTCAGAATCAGTTTCAGGCGTTGTTTATCCTAAGGCAAAATTCTCCTCTGGCTGTGGGCCTCTGAAACGTAGAGCAAGTTACCTGCTTCCAATACACAAAGGAGGGACAGTCACAGGAGAAAGCATCGGAGCAGCACCCGAGCTTTCTGCCATCTCCCGGGCACAGGCTCACTTCTCTCTGAACAGTGGGTTGGGGGTGAGACTCTCCCCAATGCCCAGGGAGCGTGCTCTGCCCTCTCTGAGCATTCTTTCCAAACAACAGGGCAACGAGCTCCCCTCCATCCCCAGCCGTTGAAGAGCCCTGGGCGGCACCACTCTTCCTGAGCACAGGGAGGAGGCACGCCCTTCGCAAACTCTAGGGCAAATTCACCCTTGCCATGTGCTTGGGTCAGTCCACTCTCCTGGCCCAAGGTTTGACTCTAGAACTCAGCTTCCGTGGCTCTGCCTTTGAAGTCATTTTTTCCTCAATCTGTCCCTTTTAGTCCCGGCTGGCAGTGGTTTCATTTATGCAGATCCTGCAGCAAACTTTAGTTCAGTTTAGCATGCAGAACTCAGGGGTCCCAACTGTCAGACAATAAGACTTTCCACAAATCCTCTCTGGAGGATTCCGTTTCCAAGCCTGGCTTGTCCTGAAATGGCTGGCTATTTCCATGTTTGGTCAAATCCTCACATGCAGTGCTAGCCTCTAGGGACTCATGTTCCAACAGCTCAGAATTTTCCATACTGTCAATTTCTGGTTTCTTCTGGTACCCAAGGGTTCAGTTCTCAGCTTATTCCTTTCCTCTCGCATTTTACTGTAAGCTACAAGGAGAAGCAAGGCTGCATCTTCCACACTTAGTTTTGAGATTTTCTCAGCTTAATATTCAAGGTCATCGCTTTCAAATTCTTCCTTCCATCTGACTTCAGGGCTCAATTTTGCCAAATTCTCTGCCACTTTAAAACAAAGGTCACCTTTCTTCCAGTTTGCACTGGCACATTCATCATTTCTGTCTAAAGCTCCATCAGAAGGACCTTTTTTTTTTTTTACAGTTTTTACAAATATTTTGTTTATTTTAGTGAAGCTGGTACAGACAATGTCCATTTAAAACCCAAATCCCAGGCCAAAAAGTACAAATAAAATAAAAAAGAGCAGTGTTCTGTTGTATATTCTGCATGAATAACTTTGTTAACTGTTAGTGAAAATTAGAACTTTTCTGGGATCTTCTGACAAGATTGTTTATAATCTGAAAATGCCTCGTCTCTTCAGTGAAACCATCTTTGGAGTTGGTCATCACTCCCACCATATTTGTCACCTTGACTCCAACTGGATATTCCTCATCTTCTGGTCCAGACCTTCAGATTTTAAAAGTAGATTCAAATGAAGGAAAGGTCACTTTTCCACAGTTCAGTTCTCTGAAAAACTTCCATCTCCCACTGAAAGTCATAGTCCAGGAGTGAAGCAATCACATGCTAGATCCTCAGGGCCAACTGGAAAGTCATTACGGACACTCTCATTGGTCGATCTTATTTATCACCACAAGCCTGAAAACACATAGTCCTGGAAAAGGTGACCTCTCTGTGCACATACGTAATTTTTTTAAAAGGCGAGGGCAATATGAAGGGGGCTGAGTCTTGATCACCAAAATCAGCACAATGAAAACAAACAATAATGAATATTGAGCACTAGAATTCAAAATACCAGATGTTTTAAAGAGATGGGGTGCCAGTTTTCAATTCCGTTTTGAACACCACATTACAAAAGAACTATTTTTAAAAATAAAAAAGGAATAAGGGAAAAGAAAAAAAAAAGTAAAGAATCTCTAAACCGTTGAATGACCCCCTGTTTGTTCCTGATATACTTCAATCACATCTTCTTCTTCCATTCCCAGTTCTTTTGGAGTGTGATTATCAGCAATTCTCTGACCTTCAAAGAGAAACCTGAGTGAATTCATTGGAACTCCCTGTCTTTGACAGTATGATTCTTTGAGTTTCTTGAGATGTGTTGTCATTTTCACCTTGAAGTGAATCTCACTGCTATCCTGTCCAATGACTTTCAGTTTAATGTATTCCCCTTCTTTCTTATCCCCCAAGTCCTCAGTTGAAGGTTTTGCCTCCTGGTCAGACACGGTGACGTGCCTTCACCCTGGGGTCTCCGCACAGCAGCGACCTTAGGCAAGCAGAACCTCGCTCCGGGGTTTACAAATTCGTCTCTCTTCCCCACAGCACTACCCCGCCGCTGGAGGGACTTCCCAGAAGGACCTTTTGTGTCCATGTTTCTACCATCCGTCTCTTCAAAGCATTTTCTATCAAGCTCACAATTCGTCCAGAATCTTCTGCTTATGCATTTACAAAGTTGTTCCAGCATTTTCTGTATTTGCAAGTCAATGCACCCCACTTCTCAGTACCAAAATCTTTCTGTTTGCTATAGCTGCAGGAGAGCAATACATCAGAAATGGGTTGCCTTTTTCTATGGGGATTTATTACTCTGCTAATTTACAGTTCTAAGGTCATGAAACTGTCCAAATTAAAGCATCAAGAGGAAGATACCTTCTCTGAGGAAAGGCTGCTGGCATCTGGGCTTCCTTTGTCTCATGGAAAGGCACACGGCTACATTTGCTGGTCCTTTGCTCCTGGGTTTCATTGCTCTCAGCTGTTCTTTCTAAGCTCTCTCTGCTTTTCTGTGTTTTAGCCTCATAAAGGGCTCCAGTAAAGGACTGAGACCCACCTTGAATGGGCTGGGCCACCTCTCAATTGAAATAACCAAACCAAAATGTCCCCCCATGATAGGTCTGCACCCACGAGAATGGATCTAAAACACATGGTCTTTTCAGGGGTAGGTAGCCAGTTCCAAACCCCCACAGTATTAGCATCTTCCAGGCCCCGAATGGGAGCCAGAGCCGGGCTTGCCTTCCAGGTCAATGGGGCCACCAGAGATGAGAGCAGAGAGTTGCAGTATTCTAAGCCATGTGGGTCAGAAGACAGAAAAGCCAGGCAGAAACCTTGGACAAGGAGAGCAGAGATTTGAGTATGTTGGGGAAGGAAGTAGAAAAATTAAACCCCTAGCTTCCATAACATAGTTATACATTTTTTAAAAATTGGGCAGTGGCAGTATATGCTTATAATTTAGAAGTGTGGAGGTCGTATCAGTTAGAAAGATCTTTGCCTGCAAAAACATAGCAACAAAACCACAAACCCCAATTCTTTCTATGCCTCACGTAACAAGAATTCTGGAGGTAGGCAGCTGCTGGAGTTAGTGCAGAGAGTTAATGTTATGCGGGCTGAAGTCTTGACATTCTCTTTGTCATTTCCTCATGCTTGGTGTCTCATGTTTATAAAATGGCAGTCACAGCTCCAGCCATCACATCCACATTCCAGAAGGAAGAGAGGGAAGAAGCAGCACTTGTATCAGGAAAGCAAATATCTGCTCAGAAATCTGACAGGGAACTTTTCCCTGGGTCTGCTGGCCACATGGCCACCCCAATGGGAGTATTGTGAAAAATAAAAGTTAGAAATGGGGAGACTGCCAGTGTCTACCACAGAGATAGATATCAAAGGAAACAGTCAAAACAGTTGAAAGTGTCTGCCTCTGAGGAACAACACTGGATCACAACTGCAGAAGACTGGTGTTCTCAGTTATGAGTTTTATAGCACTAATTGAATTTGAACTTTGCCCATGTGTGACTTAGATAAAAATGAAACTTAAATTTCACAAAAGAAAGGGCACGTTGTATCCTGAAAAGTTGATACAGAATGATCATCTCAGTAAAGTGACTGATGCTCACAGACAAAGAATTCTTTGAAATCCAGGCAAGAAGATAAATCCCACCCCGAAGGGTGACCTCAGAATTTTCCATAGCCACATTTGGTGCAGGATCAGGCTTACACTGTCCTCAGGGAAAGAATGTAGGACTCAAGAGTTTTATAGCCAGCCCAATGGAAAATGTAAGAACAGCAGACAAATGTTTTGTACCATGCTAGAGTGCAGGGAAAGTAGTTCCCACGGTCCCTTCTGGAAGAAACAACTAGAGGATGACTTTCAACCAACCAAGACATGAGTAGAGAAATTCAGAAAATTGTGAGTCTGCACAAATGTAGGAAGTCCGGCTCAACAAATGGTGGGAGCTGTAGATAAGAATGGGACATAAATGATGTAAATCGTGACGACTGTGGAGCGGAAGAGAAGAGACGTCATATCAGCTACCGTATTAGTTTGCTAAAGCTGCTGGAATGCAATATACTAAAAATGGAACAGCTTTTATAAAGGGGAATTTATTAAGTTGTCAGTTTATAGTTCTAAGGCCATGAAAATGTCCAAATCAAGGTACCAACAAGAGGTTACCTGCACTCAAGAGAGGCTTATGCCATCCAGGATACCTCTGTCAGCTGGGAAGGCATAATGGCTGGTGTCTGCTGGTCCTTGTCCCCAATTCCGCCGGTTCCAGCTTCTGATGTCAGTGGTTTCCTCTCTAAGCATCTGTGGGCCTTCACTGAGCTCCTTCAGGACACAACTCTGGGTTCTGGCTTGCATCTCATGGGAAGACACATGGCAATGTCTGCTCAGCTCCGCCCATATCTAGGCATCTGCTCTCTCTGTTGGCTCTCCAAGCATCGTCAAACATCTGTGTCTCTGTCAGCTCTGAAGCAACTGTTCTCCAAGCATCTACCTCTGTATTTCCAAACATCTGTGTCTGTGTTACATCTGATCTCCAAAATGTTTCCCCTTTTAAAGGACTCTAGTAAACTAATCAAGACCCACCTTGAATGGGTGGAGTCACATCTCCATCTAATCAAAAGGCCACACCCACAACTGGGTGTGTCACATCTCCATGGAAGTAACCCAATCAAACTTTAAACCCTGAACAATAGGTCTGGCCTCACGAGATTGGATCAGGATTAGAACATGGCTTTTCTGGGATACATAATAGTTTCAAAGCGGCACAGCTACCAAATTGGATAAGGCAGAAGCCCACCCCTGGGTCAGAGGAGGGAGTGCTTGCTGTTCCATGTAGCGGAAACTGGCCAGGCGTCCTGGACATTTCTCATTCCCTGGCCCTGAATGAAGGTTTTTCACCCTAGCAATCCTGTTCCTGTTAGGCTCTCGCACACCGGGCAGTATGGAGGTGGATGAATTCCCTCTAAGCCTTCACGCTGCCTCCCATGACAGATAGAGCAGGAAATTTTTTTAAACATAAAAAACAATGACTAAGGAAGAGAAAAACAAAACAATGACTAAGGATATGGAAGAAAAATGGCATTGTCATGAGACTGATTTAATTTATACTATTGAATTTGGAACTCTGAAGACACTACACATCTTTTTTTCAGGCACCAATGCAACATTCACCAAAATACATTATACATAATACACACCAGTAGACTACAAAACAAGACTCAACACACCCTGTCAAGGGCACATAGAGCAGATGACATTCTCAGAGCACAATGCCGTAAGACACAACACAGGCTGTAAGACAAATTCCCCAAAGACCCCATCACCTGGAAATTTTAAAACTCTCGTGTAAGCGATACTTGGGAGGGAAAAAAAGGGACTCAAAATCCAAACTGCAGAACATTTAGAAAAGACAATAATAAACGCACAGTGTGTCAGAACCTAGGGCATAAGAGATAAAGTAGGACTGTGCACACGTGAAAGCACAACCTTGTTTACACCAACAAATAAAAAAGAAAAATAATAAGTCAAAGAACAGAGAGGTTAAGAAACTTGCCCATGATCACGCAGCTGTTAATAGCAGAGTTAGGATTTGAGCACAGTCTGTCTTAATATGCACAGTATTTTATTTACAGTACTATTTGTTTTACCACTATCACCCCAAAATAAAAGGAAAAAAGGAGGACAAGGGTGTCCAGCAATAGGGAATCATTTAAATGATCATGAAATAGCTATGGCACAGAATGCTACAACACAAAGGAAGAAGGCAACCCTTCTCACCCAGCTCCCAGGGAGAGCTAAGATCATGAATGAACTTGTCCCCTATGCACTAGAAAGGCATCAACTACATCCCATCATTAGGAGAAAATACCACTATTTTCTGTAGGGATAATTCTCAGTGCACCTGACTGAGAGGTTGGCTGCTTGTTCTGCTGTGGAAAAATCTCCAGGGAATTTTAAGGGGAAAAAAGCAAGGTGCACATCAATGCTTGTAAAATGCCACCATTTCTGTGTGTGTGTGTGTGTGTGTGTTTTAAGTATAGATATGTTTGTATATGCAAATAATATCTCTAAAAGCATACAAAGAAGCTGCTAAGAGCAACTGCCTCTGGATAAGGAGGTTTGCTGGCTGGGGAGCTGGCGTGGGAAGGAGACTAATTTTTCCCCCACGCTTTTTGGATTTTGTAGCACGTGTAAGAATTACCCACCCCAATAAATCCAATATTTTCCTGCTTTTTAAAATATTTTTCTAAGTAGGATGGGCCACGGTGGCTCAGCGGGCAGAGTTCTCACCTGCCATGCTAGAGGCCTGGGTTCGACTCCCGGTGCCTGTCTATACAAAAAAGAAAAGAAAATATTTTTATAAGTAATAGACTTAATTTTTTTAGAGCAATTTGAGGTCTACAGAAAATTGAGCAATTAGAACAGAGTACCCATAAACCTCCCCCCTCCTGCTCAGCACATACATCTTCTAGGAGAAGTTTCCTTTATTATTAACCTCTTGCAAAGAGATACATTTGTTACAAGGGATGAACCAATATTGATACATTATTCCTAACTGAAGTCCACAGTTTAGATGAGGTTTCACTCCGGGTTGTACAGTTCTGTGGGTTTGACAAATGCATGATGTCATGCCGCTCCTCTAGTGTCATAAAGAATAGTTTTGTTGCCCTAAAAAAAAGTCCCCCATGCTCCACCTTTTCGTCCTTCTCATTCTCCCGGACCCCTGACAACCACTGATCTTCTTACTGTCTCTATAGCTTTGCCTTTTCCAGAATGTCCCATGCATGGACTCACACAGTACGCTGCCTTTTCAGACTTTGGCTTCTTTCACTTAGCAATATTGCATTTAAGGTTCCATATTGTCCCTTTGTGGACAGACAGCTCATTTCATTTTATCACTAAATAATACTCCATTGTATGGAGGTACCACGGTGTGTTTTCTGCATTCACATTTTGAAAGGCATCTGGGTTCTTCTCAGGTTTGACAGTTATGATTTATGAAGTTGCTAGAAATATTGGTGTATTTATGCTTTTATGTGGACCTAAGTTTTCAACACATTTGAGTAAATATCTATAGAGGCATAATTATTGGATCTTATGGTAAGACTGTTTGGCTTGCCAAATTGCCTATAAGAAACTGCCAAACTGTCTTCCAGAGTGGCTGGACCATTTTGCATTTCCACCAGCAGTGAATGAGACTTCCTGGGGCTCTACATTCTTATCAGCATTTTTTGGTATTGTCAGTGTTTGGGATTTTAGCCATTCTAATAGGTGTGCAGCGGTATTTCATCAGTGTTTTAATTTGCAATTCCCTAGTGTTCTAGTTTGCTAGCTGCCGGAATGCAATATACCAGAAATGGAACGGCTTTAAAAGGGGGAATTTAATAAGTTGCTGGTTTACAGTTCTAAGGCCGAGATATTTTCCCAATTAAAGCAAGTCTATAGAAATGACCAATCTAAGGCATCCAGGGACAGATACCTTGGTTCAAGAAGGCTGATGAAGTTCAGGGTTTCTTCTCAAGTGAGAAGGCACATGGCGAACACGGCGTCATCTGCTAGCTTTCTCTCCTGGCTTCCTTTCATGAAGCTCCCCTTGAGGTGTTTTCCTTCTTCATCTTCAGAGGTCGCTGGCTGGTGGACTCTGCTTCTCCTAGCTATGTCGTTCTTCTCTCTCAGAATCTCTTGCATTCTCCAAAATGTTCCCTCTTTTATAGGATTGTGGTAATCTAATCAAGACCCACCCAAATGGGTGGAGACACGTCTCCACCTAATCCAGTTAAACAACCACTCTTGACCTGGTTACAACTCTAGGGAGATGATCTAATTACAGATTCAAACATACAGTATTGACTAGGGATTATCCTGCCTTTACGAAATGGGATTTTGATTAAAACATGGCTTTTCTAGGCTACATATGTCCTTTCAAACCAGCACACCTAGTGTCATGCAATGTTGTACATATGATCATCTGCCACCTGTGCATCTTCTTTGGTGCTGTGTCTGTCCAGATCTTTTGCCCATTTTAAAATTGGTATTTTTTTATTGTTGAGTTTTAAAGGTTCTTTGCATATTTTGAATACCTGTCCTTTATCAGATATGTAGGATTTTTTTTCATCTCATAGTTTTATATTCATCATCATGATCATTTCTTAGAACATCTGCACCAATTCAGAAAAAGAAATAAAAATAAAACAGAAAAAAAATTCATACATACCATACCTCTTATCCCTCCCTTTCATTGATCACTAGCATTTCAATCTACTAAATTTATTTTAACATTTGTTCCCACTATTATTTATTTATTTTTAATCCATATGTTTTACTCATCTGTCCACAAGGTAGATAAAAGAAGCATCAGACACCAGGTTTTCACAATCATACAGTCACATTGTGAAAGCTATGTCATTATACAATCATCTTCAAGAAACATGGCTACTGGAACACAGCTCTACATTTTCATGCAGTTCGCTTCAGCCTTTATGTTACACTTCAACTAAAAAGGTGATATCTATTTAATGTGTAAGAATAACCTCCAGAGTAACCTCTTAAGTTTGTTTGGAATCTCTCAGCCATTGACACTTTATTTTGTCTCATTTCTCTCTTCCCCCTTTCGATTGAGAAGATTTTCTCAATCCCTTGGTGCTGAGTTCCAGCTCATTCTAGGATTTCTGTCCCATGTTGCCAGGAAGGTCCACACCCCTGAAAGTCATGTCCCACGTAGATAGGGGGAGGGTAGTGAGTTTGCTTGCCATGTTGATTGAGAGAGAGAGGCCACATCTGAGCAACAAAAAAAGTCGTTCTCTGGGGTGACTCTTAGACACAGTTATAAGTAGGCTTAGCTTCTTCTTTGCAGGAATAAGTTTCACAAGGTCAAGCCCCAAAATTGAAGGCTCAGCCTATTAAATTGGCTGTCCCTGCTGTTTGTGAGAATATCAGGAATTCCCTAGATGGGGAAGTTGAATATTTCCTCCTTTCTCCCCAGCCCCCAAAGGGACTTAGCAAGTACTTTTTTATTCTCTGTCCAAGTTACTCTGCAGATATGTTTTTTGCACATATTTTCTCCCAGTCTGGAGCTTGTCTCTCCATTCTATTAACAGTGTCTTTCACAGAGCAGAAGTTTTTCATTTTAATGAAGTCCGACATCAATTTTTTCTTTCATGGATTGTGCTTTTAGTGTTATGCTGGTTTGAAAGGATGCATGTCCCCTAGAGAAGCCATGTTTTACTCTAAATCCCATTTCGTAAAGGCAGACTAATCCCTATTCAATAGTGTATGTTTCAGACTATAATCAGATCATCTCCCTGGGGATGTGATTTAATCAAGAGTTGTTGTTAAACTGGATTAGATGATGACATGTCTCCATCCATTTGGGTGGGTCTTGAGAAGTTTCTGGAGTCCTATAAAAGAGGAAACATCTTGGAGAATGAAGGAGATTCAGAGAGAGCAGAGCAGAATGACATAGCTATAAGAAGCAGAGTCCACCAGCCAGCGACCTTTGGAGATGAAGAAGTAAAATGTCACCCAGGGAGCTTCATGAAACAGGAAACCAGGAGAAGACACTAGCAGATGACGCCGTGTTCACCATGTGCCCTTCCAGATGAGAGAGAAACATTGACTGTGTTCACCATGTGCCTTCTCACTTGAGAAAGAAACTGTGAACTTCATCGGCCTTCTTGATCGAAGGTATCATTCCCTGGATGCCTTAGATTGGACATTTCTATAGACTTGTTTTAATTGGGACATTTTCTTGGCCTTGGAATTATATACTAGCAACTGATTAAATTTCCCTTTTGGAAAGCCATTCCATTTCTGGTATGTTGCATTCTGGCAGCTAGCAAACTAGAACAAGTACTGTCCCTTAAAACTCATCAAGAAACCCAACATCCTCTAGATTTTCTCCTATGTTACTTCTAGAAGTTTTATAGTTTTCCATTTTACCTTTAGGTCTGTGATCCATTTTGAGTTAATGTCTGTGAAAGATGTAAAGTCACTGTTTATATTCTTTATTATTATTATTATTTCTGCATGTGGCTGTCTGGTTATTGCAGCACCATTTGTTGAAGAGACTCTCCTTTATCAATTGAAATATCTTTGCTGTTTTGTCACAGACCAGCTGACTATATTTGTGTGGGTTTATTTCTGGGCTTTCTTATCTGTTCTGTTGGTCCATTTGTCTGTTATTTTGCCACTACCATGCTGTTTTCATTACTGTAACTTCATGGTAAGTCTTGAGGTTGGGTGGTGTCAATCTTCCAACTTGCTTCTTCTTTAGTATTGTGTTGGCTATTATGGGTCTTCTACCTTTCCATATAAAATCTAAAATCAGTTTGTTGAGATCCACAAAATAATTTGGTGAGCTTTTGATTGGGTCTACATGGAATCTATAGATCAAGTTGGGAAAAACTGACATCTTAACAATGCTGAGTTTTCCTATCCATGAACATGGAATATCTCTCCATTTATTTAAATCTTTTTTTCTTATTTCTTGCATCAGAATTTTATAGTTTTCCCATATACATCATTTTTTTTAACTTTTTTATTGTATAATATGACATATATACAAAGCAAAGAAAGAAAAAAGCAATAGTTTCCAAATTACTCTTCAACAAGGAGTTACAGGACAGATCCCAGAGTTTGTCATGAGCTACCAAACCGCCCTCTCAGATTTTTCCTTCTAACTGTTCTAGAACATAGAAGGAATAAATATTTCTTTAACATCACAATCAACTTTCTTTTTGTTTTTTTATGAAAAATATCACATATACAAAAAAGTAATAAATTTCAAAGGACAGCACAACAATTAGTTGTAGAACCGATTTCAGAGTTTGGTATGGGTTGCAAATCCACAATTCTAGGTTTTTATTTCTAGCTGCTCTTAAGATACTGGAGACTAAAAGAAATATCAATATAATAATTCAACAATCATACTCGTTTGTTAAACCCTGCCTTCTCTGTATACCTCCACCATCACCTTTGATCTTTCTCCCACTCTTTAGAGGTATTTGGGCTATGGCCATGCTAACTTTTTCATGTTGAAAGGGACTGTCAATAATATGGGGATCTAGCTGATGTTCTGGAGACGCTAGGTTTCAGGACTTTCTCTTGTCCAGGGACCCATCTGGAGGTTGGAGATTTCTGGAAAGTTACCCTAGTTCATGGAACCTTTGTAGAATCTTACGTATCGCCCTAGGTGTTCTTTAGGATTGGCTGGAATGGTTTTGGTTGGGGTTCAGCAGGTTATGATAGGTAGCAATGTCTAACTGAAGCTTGCATAAGGGTGACCTCCAGGGTATCCTCTCGACTCTATTCGAACTCTCTCAGCCACTGATACCTTATTTGTTACACTTCTTTTCTCCCTTTTGGTCTGGAAGGCATTGTTGATCCCATGGTGGCAGAGCCAGGCTCATCCCAAAACATTTATCAAATATATGATTCTTAAATATTTTCATCCACTCTGTTGTCTTTTCACGTCCTTGAAAATGTCTAATGTACAAAAGTTTTATTTTGATGAAGTACAATTTATCTATTTTTTATTTTGTTCACTTGTCCTTTGGGTATAAAGTCTAATAATTCATTACCTAATGCAGGGTCCGGAAGATAGTCTGTGGTAGTGAGATTCAGGTGTCAGCTTGGCCAGGTGAAGGCACCTAGTTCTGTTGCTGTGGACATGAGCCAATGGTACGTGAACCTCACCTATTGCCGATTACATCTGCAGTCGGCTAGGAGGCATGCCTGCTGCAATGAATGGTGTTTGACTTAATTGGCTGGTGCTTAAATGAGAGAGCTCAAGGTAGCACAGCCCAAGCAGCTCAGCATTCCTCATCTCAGCACTCGCAGCTCAGCCCAGGCCTTTGGAGATGCAGAAAGAAATCACCCTGGGGGAAAGTTGTTGGAACCCAGGGGCCTGGAGAGAAGGCCAGCACAGATTACCCTGTGCCTTCCCATGTAAGAAAGAACCTCAGTGGAAAGTTAGCTGCCTTTCCTCTGAAGAACTAATGAGATAAATCTCTTTTATTAAAAGCCAATCTGTCTCTGGTGTGTTGCATTCCAGCAGCTAGCAAACTAGAACATAGTCCCCTCTTTTCTTCTAAGAGTTTCATAGTTTCAGCTCTTGAGTGTAGGGTTTTGATTCACTCTGAGTTAATTTTTTGCATTTGGTTGAGAGGGAGCAGTCAAATTTATTCTTTTGCATGTCTCTGTCCAGTTGTCCCAGCACCATTTATCGAAGAAACTATTCTTCCCCCATTGAATGAACGTGGCACCGTCATTGAAAATCAACTGGCTATAGATATGTTGGTTTATTTCTGGACTCTCAATTTTATTCCATTTGTCTATGTATCTATCTTTATGCCAATATTCCACCGTTTTCATAATTATCACCTTACATAGTAAGTTTTGAAATAAAAAAGTGTAAATCCTCTAACTTTGTGCTTCTTTTTCAACATGTTTTGAGCTATTTGGGGTCCCTTGCAATTCCATAAGAATTTGAGAATTGACTTTTCCATTTCTGCAAAACAGATCACTGGGATTTTTTTGTTGGGGGGGCAGGGGAGTGCATGGTCCAGGAATTGAACCTGGGTCTCCCGCATGTGAGGCGAGCCTTCTACCACTGAACCACCCATGCACTCAGATTGCTGGGATTTTGATAGGGACTGCACTGAATTTATAGATCACCATAAGTAGTATTGATATCTTAAAATCAAGTCTTCCAAATCATGGACACAGGATGTCCTGTCATATATTTAGGCCTTCTTTAATTTCTTTCAATAAAGTTTTGTAGTTTTCAGTGACCAAGACTTTCATTTCTTAGGTTAAATTTATCCCTAGGTGTTTTTTCTAAAAGATCCAATTGTAAATGGAATTGCTTTCTTAATTTCTTTTACTGGTATATAGCTATGCAAGTGATTTTTGTGTGTTATTCATGTAAACTGGAATTTTGCTGAGTTCACTTAATTCTAGTAGCTTTCCTGTGGATTCATTCTGATTTTCTATATATAGGAGCATGTCATTTGTGAATGGGGATAATTTTATTTCTTCCTTTACTGACTCGGATGCCTTTTTCTCTGGCTATAACTTCTAGCACAATGTGGAACAACAGTGGTTATGGTGGGCATCCTTGTCTTGTTCCTGATATCAGGAGGAAAGTTTTCAATTTTTCACATTTGGGTATGTTGTCTGCTATTCTAGTTTGCAAACTGCTGGAATGCAATATACCAGAAACAGAATGGCTTTTAAAAAGGGCAATTTATTAAGTTGCAAATTTATAGTTCTAAGGCCGTGAAAATGTCTAAATTAAGGCAAGGCTATAAAAATGTCCCATCTAAGCCATCAGGGAAAGATACCTTGGTTCAAAAAGGCCGATGATGTTCAGGGCTTCTCTCTCAACTGGGGGGAGAAAAAGTACATAGCAAACATGGTCACATGTGCTAGCTTTCTCTCCAGGCTTTTTGTTTCATTAAGCTCCAATGGGGGCATTTTCCTTCTTCATCTCCAAATGTCTCTGGCTGCCTGGGCTCTAAAGTTTTTCCAAAATGGTTCCCTCTTAAAGAGCTCCAGTAACAACCCCACCTTGAATGGGTGGAGATACATCTCCATGGAAACCATCTAATCAAAAGCTTCCACCCACAATTGGTGGGTCATATCACCATGGGAACAATCAAAAAGCTCCCACCCAGCAATATGGAGGGAAGATTAAAGGACAAGGCTTTTCTGGGGTCCACAACAGATTCAAACTGGCACATTTGCTGTATGTTTTTTTTTAATGACCTTTGTCATATTTTTAAAAATCCCTTCTATTTCTGGTTTTCTGAGTGTTTTTATCATGAAAAGGTCTTGGATTCTGTCAAATGGCTTTTCTGCATCAGTTGTGATTATCATTCTATTCCTTCATTCTGTTAATGTGATGCATTACATTGATTGATTTTCTCATGTTGAGCCAACCTTGCATTCCTGGAATAAATCCCACTTGGTCATTATGTACAATCCTTTTTAACTACTGTTGGATTCAATTTCCCAGTGTCTTGTTGAGGAATTTTGCATCTGTAATTTTCTTTTTTGTGTGTGCTATATTTGTTTGACTTTGGAATTAGTGTAATACAAGCCTGATTCTGTGAGTTAGGAAGTACTCCCTCTTATTTTTTTGAAGAGTTTCAGAAGGACTGGTGTTAATTTTTCTTCAAATATTTGGTAGGATTCAGCAGTAAAGTCATCTGATCCTGAAATTCTATGGTCAGATTTGTTATTCTGGTTCAGTCTTTTTACTTGTCATACATATACTGAAATCTTCTATTTCTCCTTGAGTCAATTTAGGGAATTTGTATGTTTGTAGAAATTTGTCCATTTCATCCAGATTATCTAATTTGTTAGTGTGCAAGTGTTCATGGCATTCTCTTAGAACTGATTTTATTTCTGTGAGGTGTATAAGTAATAGCCACACTTTCATTCCTTATTTGTTATTTGACTCCTCCCTCTTCTTTTCTTCAACAGCCTTGCTAAAGCTTTGTCAATTTTATTGATCTTTTCAAAAACCAACTTTTGGTTCATCAATTCTATTGTTTTTCTTATTTTCTATTTCCTTTATTTTATTGTCCTATATTATCCATTCTAATCTTTACTATTTCCTTCCTTCTACTAACTTTGCTTTGGTTTTCTACTTCTACTAGGTATGAAGTTAGGTTACTGATACTTGATCTTTCTTCTTTTTTAATGTAGACATTTATGTATTTCCCTTTGAGTGTTACCTTCACTGCATTCCATAATTTTGATATGTTGTTGTTTTGATTTCCCAACTGCTAAATCAAATAGGTTAATTTGAAAAATGGAAATTTATTGGCTCATGGTTTTCAAGCTAGGAGAAATACAAAATTGAGACATTGGCAAGGTGATGCTTTTTCCCCAAAGATTGAGGTATCCCAGGAACAACTGTTGGCAATCCTTGGCCTTAGGCTTTTCTGTCACATGACAATATACACAGTATCTTCTTTCTTCTTCCAGGTTCCATTGACTTCCAGCTTCTGGCTGCTCTCTGGGCTTCTTTCTCCAGCTGACTTTCACTTTGCTTATAAAGGACCCCAGTCGTCTGGTTTAAGGCCCAACATGATTTGGTTAGGCCACACCTTAAATGAAATAACCTTACCAAAAGTCCTGCTTACAATGGTTTCACACCCACAGAAATGCATTAAGATTAAGAACATGTCTTTCTGGGGTACATAATTCAATCCCCAAAAGTTATGTTTTCAATTTTATTCCTCTCTAGGAATTTTCTCATTTCCCTTATACATTTTCCAACTTTCCTTCTGTCACTAATTTTTAACTTTATTCCATTGTGATCAGAGAAGATACATTGTGTGATTTCAATCTTTGTAAATTTATTAGGATTATTTGTGATCTCCCATACGATATATCCTGAAGAATGATCCATGGGCACTTGAGAAGTATGCATATTCTGCTGCTATTGAGTGACATGTCTTATATATACATCCACTAGGTGTAATTGGTTCATAGTATTGCTCAAGTCCTTTATTTTTTTTTTTTTTGATCTTCTATCTAGATTGTCTAACAATTATTGAAAGTTGTGTACTGAAGTCTTCAGGATATGGGCCAAGATTGTGGCTTAACAAGGTGTGGGATTCAGTTTGTCCTCCAGGGCAGTTAGTAAATAACCAGGAAATGTACAGAACAACTGCTGGGGCCACGTCAGTGACCGGACACACGGTGTACCCTGTCTGGACCAGTTGGACCGGCTGTGAGCTGCCCCCAGAGCCGTGAGTTCCCCAAGCCAGGGTGGCCAGTGCCCCTCCCCCACAGACTGCTTCCCAGAGAGGAAGTCTCCAGCTGTTCTCGTAGAACTATTTCTCCTTTTGCCTGTCAATTTTTGCTTCAAATATTTTGCGGCTCTGTTGTTAGGTACCTATATGCTTATAATTGCTATATCATCTTGCTGTGAAATGATCGTTTTATCAATATAAAAGGCAACTGAAAAGTGGTAAGATCCCATTGCACCCTGCCTGGCTCCTCCCACATTCCATCACAGGTTCAGCACAGAACTGGCCCCTGCTTCCAGTGCAGATACATGTTTCCAGCTCCAGAGGGGATGGGGTGACCCTCATACACATACCGGGAGCATGAATGTCTGGCTCAATCTGTCTGTGGGTGGCCAGAGGGACTTTCGAGCTCAGAACTTGCCCTATATATGGAGGGTGGCTCCCAAGCTCACCTGCAGAACTCTGTGGAGACCAAATTCTTCTGCTTTGGGAAAATGATTGCTGGCTGTGGGGTATGGAGGGCAGTGTCCAGGATCATGAGGAAACCATTCCCTAGGGAAGAGGAGGCATTTGTATCCATGTAAACAGGGGAATTCATAGGGCCGTGTACACATGCCAAATAGAAGAGGAACGTGCAAAAGGATCAGGGAGGCCCCTGCACTCTAGCCTGGAGCTATTCTCCAAACTCGTTTTATGGATAAACCCTGAAAGAGAGCACTCACTCAGGTCAATCTGCAAAGGCTGGAGCAGCTGTTTTCTTTTTTTGGTTTGGAATATGATGTGTACAACCTGCTCTCAAATGTGCAGAAAATAGACAGAGATAAAGACAAACAGATAGATGATGGGTAGAATGATAGGGCAAAGGTTAAAATCAGGGGATTTGAGTATGAGGGAGCATGGGGCTACATTGGATTTTTCTAAATGTGGTTTATATTATTTTTGCCACTATCCTCTAAGTTTAAAATTATTTCAAAATAAAAAGTTAAAAAATGGCAAAACAGGGCAGGCCACAGTGGCTCAGCAGGCAGAGTTCTTGCCTGCCATGCTGCAGACCCAGGTTCAATTCCCGGTGCCTGCCCATGCAAAAAAAAAGGAGGGAGGGGGGCAAAAACACACAACAAAATATGTATTTTGTCTTTTTCCATTGTAATATTCTTCCCATCCTTAAATGTACGTGTCTTAAAAATGTAAATGTATTAATTGCTCCATCATTCTTGAAGGATAGTTTTGCTAGATATAGAATTCTTGATTGACAGTTTTTTTTTCCTTTAAAGACGTTGAATATATCATTTCACTGTCTTCTGTCCTTCATGGTTTCTAATGAGAAATCCACTATTAATCTTCTTGAGGATCACTTGTATGTGACAAGTTGCTCCTCTCTTGTTGCTTTCAAGATCCTTTCTTAGGTTTGGCATAATTTCACTATAACGTGTCTTAGTGAAGCTCTCTTTGAGTTCATCCTGCTGGAAGTCCATTGAGCTTCTTGGTTGTGTGTATTCTTGTCACTCATCTGATCTGGGGATTTGGAGACCATTATTCCTAAAACACTTTCTCTGCACCTTTCCCTCTCTCTCATCCTCTGGGACTCCTATGATGCATATGTTATAAATGGTGTCCCACAGTTCCCTCTGATTCTGTTCATTTTTCTTAAACATTTTTTTCTTTCTGCTCCTCAACCTGAATAATTCCAATTGTCCTCAAGTTTGCTGATTTTTTTCATCCTGCTCAAATCTGCTGTTGAATCCCTGTGTTCTAGTTTGCTAGCTGCCAGAATGCAATATACCAGAAGCAGAATGGCTTTTAAAAAGAGGAATTTAATGAGTTGCTAGTTTGCAGTTCTAAGGCTTCCAGGGAAAGATACCTTGGTTCAAGAAGGCCAATGAAGTTCAGGGTTTCTCTTCCAAGTGGAAAAGCACATGGTGAACACGGTCAGGGTTTCTCTCTCATCTGGAAGGGCGCATGTAGAACACAGCATCATCTGCTAGGTTCTTCTCCTGGTTTTCTGTTTCATGAAGCTCCCTGGGAGGTGTTTTCCTTCTTCATCTCCAAAGGTCACTGACTTGTGGACTCTCTGCTTCGTGGTGCCACAGCATTCTCTGCTCTCTCCGAATAAAGAGTTTCCTCTTTTATAGGACTTTAGGAACTAATCAAGACCCACCCAAATGGGTGGAGATATGTCATCACCTAATCCACCTTAACAACTACTCTTGATTAAATTACACCATCCAGGGAGATGATCTGATTACAGTTTCAAACATACAGTATTGAATAGGGAAAAACCTTCAATTGATTGGATTATCTCATTGTGGGTAGTATGCCTTAGTTGATTGCAGATATAATCAGATATAGATGCAATTAACTGACTGATGACTTAATACACCAGCCTTCCAGTTTATCAACCAACCATGAAATATTCCATGAAAAATGTCCCAATTAAAACAAGTCTATAAAAATGTCCAAATTAAGGCACCAACAGCAAGTTACCTTCACTCAAGAAAGGCCGATGAAGTCAGGGTTTCTCTCTTAAGGCACATGGTGAACATGGCAGCATCTGCTAGCTTTCTCTCGAGGCTTCTTGTTTTATGAAGCTCCCCCAAAGGTTTTATGAAGCTTTTATGAAGGGGTGTTTTCCTTCTTCATCTCCAAAGGTCTCTGGCTGCATAGGCTCCATAGCTCTTTCCAAAATGGTTCCCTCTTAAAGGGCTCCAGCAAGCAACCCCACCCTGATGGGTAGAGACACACCTCCATAGAAATCATCTAATCAAAAGTTATCACCTACAATTGGGTGGGTCACATCTCCATGGATAATTTTTAAAAACTCCCACCCAGCAATACTGAATGAGGATTAAAGAACATGGCTTTTCTGGGGTCCACAAATTCAAACGAGCACACCAGCCTTTCAGTTTACCAACCAGCCATGAAATATCCTTCAGCAACTGTCAGGCCAGGGCTTACCAAACCAGACAACTGGGTGTAATCATTTGGCCAAGTTGACACCATAACCTAACCATCACAGTCCACCTCTTGTCAACTTAGCAGCTATACATATCACCTTGAAACACACTTAATTTTCAAATAGAACACAATAACAGATATATGTTTCACCTAACAATACTCACCTGTCCTGTATGTAATAGAAAATGAACTAAATCTTTCCAGAATCGGGTGCAAATCCTTAGGTAACATTCTTAATCTTCATATTCTATGACTTAAATACTATAAAGTGAACAATACAGCTTAAGTCATACGATAAGAGGAAAACAAATATTTGTTTATGTACAAATGCAAACATACTCATATCAAAACAGGGAAGAAATATTCATAAAATCAGAGTCCTTGTTTCTGTAACTGGCCACGGGGTCATAGTTCATGTTTATCACTACCTTCTTCCACTACCCGTTCCATGTTCCCTTTACCCTCAGCAAGCACCTCAGCTGGTCGTGGTTCTCTGCCTGGTGGAGTGACCCAAACCTTCATTCCTGAAGTTTCTGGGCCATTGGTAGTCCTTCCTGGATTGGGTTGTTGCAGTTTTCCATTGATTTTAATCACAGGGTATGGTAGTATTAAGACCTACCCTCAGAGATCACCTGTATTCCAGGAAAACTCTTCCTTACCTCCATTGTGTAGTTGCAGTCCTGTTTCCCCTTGATGGTCAGGGTCAATCACCCCAGACAGAACAGTAATCCCCTTTTGTGCCTGTTGATTCAGTGGCATGAGAAGCCCGAAGTGGCCAGGTGGCAGTTTTAACTTCCAGTTCAATGGAATCATTGTTGTCTCTCCTGGAAGGAGCACTACTTCTTTTGGAACTAAGACCAGCACAGTTTAAGGTTTCAGGGACAGGAAGCAAAAATTTTCCTAGTGGATAACCAGGGGTGTTAGCGAGTGGTGCCACTCCCAATTCCACCCCTTGATTCTAGACTCATGAATCCTGGCTATGGGAGAAACAGCACCATGGATTGGACACTAATTTAGAGCATCCACAGCCTCCTGGAGAATATTGCCCCAACCCTGCAAGGTATTGCAACCTAGTTTCACTGTAATTGGGTTTTCAGAAGGTCATTTCAGCATTCTACCACCCCAGCTGCCTCTGGATGATGGGGAACATGGTAAGACCAGAGAATTCCATGAGCATGTGCCCATTCCTGCACTTCATTTGCTGTGAAGTGGGTTCCTTGATCAGAAACAATGCTGTGTAGAATACCATGATGGTGGATAAGGGATTCTGTAAGTCCATGTATGGTAGTTCTTGCAGAAGCCTTGAGTGTAGGGGATGCAAATCCATATCTGGAGTGTGTTTCTATTCCAGTTAGAGCAAATCGCTGCCCCTTTCATGAGGGAATGATCCAATGTAATCAACCTGCAATAGGTAGCAGGCTGAGCACCTCAGGAATGATCTTATCAGGGATTGAATGTAGGCCTCTGCTGCTGGCAGATTGGGCACTCAGCAGTGACCATAGCCAGGTCTGCCTTGGTGAGGGGAAGTTGTGCTAGTTTGAAAGGATTATGTGCCCTAGAAAAGCCATGTTTTAATCTTGATCCAAGCTTATGGGAGCATCTATTCAGTACTGTATGTTGGAAGCTTGATTAGATTATCTCCATAGAGTTGTGACTCGCCCAATTGTGGGTATTAACTTTTATTAGAGGGAGCTGTGACTCCACCCATTCCAGGTAGGTCTTGATTAGTTTACCAGAATCCTTTAAAAGAGGAAGCATTTAGAGAAAGCTTCAGAATGACCAGAGCCAGAGCCCATGCAACCACAGACCTTTGGAGATGAAGGAATACACCCCTGGGAGAGCTTCATGAAACAAGAAGCCTGGAGAGAAAGCTAGCAGACGTCACCATGTTCACTATGTGCCTTTCCAGTTGAAAGAGAAACCCTGAATGTCACAGCCTTTTTTGAGTGAAAGTAACCTGTTGTTGGTGCCTTAATTTGTACATTTTTAGAGACTTGCTTTAATTAATTAGCAGCTTTTCTGATCACTCAGTAAATGGGCCAGAGTAGCACACCCAAATAAGGACTATGTTGTCTCTTAAAATCAAAGAGGCCAACTAGGTGTTGTGCCTCTTTTTCAGTCGTAGGAGGGGCAGATGCAACAGCTTATCCTTCACCTTAGAAGGAATATCTCAACATGTCCCACACCACTGGACACCTAGAAATTTCACTGAGGTGAAAGGCCCCTGCATTTTTTTTTGGATTTATCTCCCATCCCCTGACCCACAAGTGCCTTACGAATGAGTCTAGAATAGTTGCTATTTCTTGCTCACTAGGTCCAATCACCGTGATATCATCAATAGAATGGACCAGTGTGATGTCTTATGTGAGGGAGAAATGACTAAGGCCCCTGCAAACAAGACTGTGACCTAGGGCTGGAGAGTTGATATATCCTTGAGGTAGGACAGTGGAGGTATATTTCTGGCCTTGCCAGCTGAATGCAAATGATTTCTAGTAGTCCTTACTAACAGCTATTGAGAAAAAAGGCATTTGCCAGATCAACAGCTGCATACCAGGTACCAGGCAATATGTTGATTCATTCAAGCAATGATACAACATCTGGGACAGCAGCTGCAACTGGAGTCACCACCTGGTTCATGATAATCCACTGTCATTCTCCATCTGTTTTCTGCACAGACCAAATAAGAGAGTTGAATGGGGATGGGGTGGGAATCACCACCCCAGCATCCTTCAAGTCCTTAGGAGTGGCACTCATCTCTGCAATTCCTCCAGGAATATGGTATTGCTGCTGGTTCATTATTTTGCTAGGTAGGGGCAGTTCCAGTGGTTTCCATTTGGCCTTTTCTACCATAATAGCCCTCACTTCAACAGTCAGAGTGCCAATGTGGGGGTTCTTCCACTTTTTGAGTATGATGATTCCAATTATGCATTCTGGAACTGTGGAAATGACCATAGAATGGGTCTGGGGACTTACTGGACCCAGCGTGAGATGGACCTGTGCTAAAACTCTAACGATTACCTGACCTCCATAAGCCCCTACTCTGACTAGTGGATCAGAGTGACGTTTTGGGTCTCCTGGAATTAGTGTCACTCCTGAGCCAGTGTCTAATAATCACTGAAATATCTGACTATTTCCTTTTCCCCAGTGCACAGTCACCCTGGTAAAAGGCCATCAGTGTCCTTGGGGAAGGCTGGAATGAAGGTTAACAGTGTAAATTTGGGGCAGTGTAACAGGGTCCTTCGCCAAGGGTACTCGGCCCTCCCCTCATTTGAGGGGCTCTGGGTCTGTAAACTATTTCAAGTCTGGGAATTGATTAAGGGGCCATGACTCTCTGTTTTTTGTAATTCAAGTTGGACTTCTGTTCACTTGACCTAGAATTCTCCTACAGCTCAAACAAGAATTTAATACACTGCATCTTTTTTTTATTTTCAACTTTTTTTATTGTATAGTATAGCATATATACAAAGCAAAGAAATAAAGAAGCTATAGTATTCAAAGCACTCTTCGAAAGTGGTTACAGGATAGATCCCAGAGTTTGTCATGGGCTACCATACGATCCTCTCCTATTTTTCCTTCTAGTTGCTCCAGAATATAGGAGGCTAGAGGGCTTACATACCTTTTTATCATCACAATCGAATTTTTCTTTCCTTCTTTTTTTGTGAACAATAATATATATACAAAAAAGCTATAAATTTCAAAGCACAGCACCACAATTAGTTGTAGAACATATTTCAGACTTTGACATGGGTTACAATTTAACAATTTTAGGTTTTTACTTCTAGCCGCTCTAAAATACTGGAGACTAAAATAGATATCAATTTAATGATTCAGCATTCATAGTAATTTAAGTGCTATCTTCTATATATAATTCCACCATCACCTTTGATCTTTCCATACCTCTCATTAGGGGTGTTTGGGCTATGGCAATTCTAAATTTTTGTTATTGGAAGGGTCTGTCACTAATATGGGGCAGGGAGATAGAACTATCTGATGTTCTTGAGAGGCTGGCCTAGGTTTCAGGACTTATCTGGACAAGGGACCCATCTGGAGGTTGTAGGTTTCTGGAAAGTGACTCTAGTGCCTGGAACCCTTGTGGAATCTTCTATATTGCCCTAGGTGTTGTTTAGGATTGGCTGGAATGGTCCTGATTGGGGGTTTGCAGGTTATGATAAGTAGCAAGGTCTACCCGAAGCTTGTGTAAGAGCAGCCTCCAGAGTAGCCTCTTGACTCTATTTGAACTCTCTCTGCCACTGATACTTTATTAATTACATTTCTTTTCCCCCTTTTGGTCAGGATGTAATTGTTGATCCCACGATGCCAGGTCTGGATTCATTCCTGGGAGTCATCTTCCATGTCGCCAGGGAGACTTTCATCCTGGATGTCATGTCCCACATAGGGGTGAGGGCAATGATTTCACTTGCAGAGTTGGGCTTAGAGAGACTGAGGCCACATCTGAGCAACAACAGAGGTCCTCCAGAAGTAACTCTTAGGCATGCCTACAGGTAGTCTAAGTGTTCTAATTTCAAACCAGCACATTCCACCCTCTGGACCCTAAAAAAGACATGTTTTTCCCATATACAAAATACATTCATTCCATAACAATATATCAGAGAAACTTAAACCATTTTGGTAACATTGCAAAATACAATACAAGGTTAAATCCAGTACAAAATCTCAAAGTTAATTACAGGCATGGTCTGTCATAAAGCAAAGTTCTCCTCTCGCTTTGGACCTGAAAAAACTTATAACAAGTTATTTGCTGCCAACATACAAAGGAGGAACATTCATAGGATACATAAACACATTTCCATAGAGAGGAAGGAACACAGGGGTCACCGAACCCACACAGCTTCGAAAACCTGCAGGGCCAAGTCCATTAAATTTCAAAGTCTGAGAATCATTTATCCTCGGGGCTTTAGAAAGCGACAGTCCCACCCTTTCCAAATGCCTGCGCAGAAGCCTGCCTCTCTTCAAACGCAACCTTGGGGGACACTGGGGAGACCACCTTTCTCTTGGCTCCACCCTCTCCAAGCATTGGGGCCGCACCCAGGCTCTCTGCCATCTCTGGGGCACACGCTCAACCCCTCCATGTGGTGGCAGCCAGGCTCCCTCCAAACCCCAAGGAATGTGCTTCACCCTCTCCAAGGCCTGAGGTGGCATGACTCATCCACTGCAAGCAGGTGGAAGGCCCATCCTCTGCCTTTGGGACAAACTCACCCTCTCCAGGGGCTTGGGTGGGTCCACTCTCCTGGCCCAAGGCTTCTTGACTTCAGACCTCAGCCTCCACGGTTTTGCCTCTGAAGTTATTTTTCCTCCAATGTGTCCCTTCTCTGAACCCCTCAGTCCAGACTGGCAGCGGCTCTGTTTATACAGGTCCCACAGCACTCTCCTGGCTTTTGTTTCTGGCTTATTTTGCTTCACCAAATATCCCACATGTTCATTCACCTTGTTGCATGCCTCACAACATTGTTCTTTTTTATAGCAGTGCAACCTTCATTCATAGGTATACACCATCGTTTGCCATTCTACTTCTTCGCCAGTGCATCCTTCAGCCACCTGCATTCATCGGACTGCCCATCTATTTCATTTCTAGGTACCCCATGATCTACTAGCCCACACCATAAGTCTCTGCGAGTCAGATTATTATTTTTTTTGCTGTCATTTTAATTTTAATAAAATAGATAATTTCAAATTACACAGAGAACAAATCCATACACTCACCACTGACAAAATTTTAGAAATATTTTCTATAAAAAGTTTAGTATTTGGTTGAAATGTACCCATTATGATAGTTTCTAAAGGTAGAGCTTTCCCATCCCTATTCCTATTATTGAGAAATTTAAAAAATAAAGAAAAGTACAAAAAAAAAGAGACAAGATTTCCATGCACCACAATCCAGAACTAACCAATATCTTGTTATGTTTACGTGCAGTCTTTTTTAAGAGAAATGGCTATTTATATATAACGCTGCAATCCCCTTTTACCAATCCCCACCCCACTTCCCACATTCATTCCTTTCTCTCCTCCACTCCTCACAGCCAATCACTCTCAAGAGTTTGGTGTGTTTCCTTGCAATTCTTTTCAGAAACATTTACGTATAATATGCATCCATTGCCAATATATACTACCGAATTATATGAGGGAAATCTTTATTCAAATTTAGAAAGATTTCATTGTACTATATATATATATGCATCATTGTACAACTTGGTTCTTCCCTCTCAACATGATTTTTGAGATCTTTCTCTGTTCATGCATGTTGCATTTTACAGACATAGTTTCCACCATAAGAATTTTCCATTTTGATCCTGATGGGCATTTACGTAGTCATCAATTTTTGACTATGACAAATCATGCCCCAGCAAGTATATTTCCTGGTATATGTACTTAGAGAATTGCTAGGTATTTTTAAAATTTAAGAAATGCTCTCTTATTCTCAAGATGACTGAAGAATATAGCTTTTTCATATGACTGTTTTAACCCCTTTGCATTTCATTTTGTGTATGGTTTATCCCCTCCTTACACAACAAATACCTCCAAATTATTTTTTAAATAATTCCATTATTTCATCACTTCTTGATGCCATTTCTATCATATTGCAAATTCTAATAAATGTGTGAGTCTGTTTCTGGGCTCACTTCTGCTGCATCAACACCACAGGAGTTTCATATTATTTGCAGATGATATCTAGTATTGTCTCTTGCTTTCCAACACCTACAACTTGGTTAGGATCTCCAGACCTGTGATAGCAATGATGACAGCAGGCATCTGTTTCTTCTCCCCAATTTTAGTGGGAATGCATCTAAAGTTTCAGCATTACCTTTGCGGTAGGTTTTTTGTTGGCCACAGGCTTTATATCATATGAACGTCTGTCCTGTCAATATTTAACGTCTGGTATCCCATAAGTTTTTAGTTTTTGTTTCCCTCATCCATGGTGCTGCTTTAGAACAATTATTTCTGATGTGCCATGAAACGTAAATTCCTGATATAAAAAAACTTCATATCTTCAAGGTATTCTTATGGTTTTTAATGAGTATGAATTTTCTGGTGTCTAATGCGGTGTGACTTCTGACTGAACGCTTTCCCACATTCGCTACATTGATAAGGCTTCTCACCTGTGTGTACTCTCAAATGTAGAGCAAGAGTTGAAAACTGAGAGAAGGCTTTCCCACATTCATTACAACCACAGGGTTTCTCACCTGTGTGGCTTCTCACATGCACAGTAAGAGATGAGCTTTGAGAGAAGGCTTTTCCACATACATTGCATTCATAAGGTTTATCACCTGAATGAATTCTCACATGTACAATAAGTGATGTTCATTGAGAGAAGGTTTTCCACATTCGTTACATTCATAAGGTTTCTCTCCAGTGTGAATGTTTTGATGTTTTATGAGGTACTTCTTCTGGCCAAAAGCTGTGCCACATTCACTGCATTTAAAGGGTTTCTCTCCAATATGAATTTTCTCATGCTCAGTAAGGTTTGATTTGCCCCTGAAGGTGTTCCCACATTCCTTACATACAAAGGGCTTCTCATCCATGTGAGTTCTCTGGTGTCTAGTGAGGTTTGACTTCTGTATGAAAGCTTTTCCACAATCCTTACACTCAAATGGTTTCTCACCCTTGTGAATCTTCTGATGGATAAGAAGGTTGTCCTTCTGGCCGAAGGATTTTCCACATTCGTTGCATTCAAAAAGCTTCTCTCCAGTATGAGTGTTTTGATGTTTAATAACATACTGCTTTTGACTGAAGGCTTTTCTACATTCATTACATTCAAAAGGTTTCTCTCTAGTATGAAAATGTTCATGCTCAGTGAGGTTTGATTTGTGGCTGAAGACTTTCCCACATACCTTACAGGCAAAGGGGTTTTCCCCACTATAAATTCTCTGTTGACTGAGGTTTGACATCTGAATAGAAGCTTACCCACATTCACAAGGTTTCTCTCCAATATGAATTTTTTGATGAATGAGATTTACTTTTGGCTTAAGATTTTTCCCATTTCTTACGTTGATATGGCTCTTTCCCTGTGTTGCCTTTCAAATGTAGAGTAAGAAATGAGATTCCAAAGAAAACTTTATCATATTCAGTGTATTCAAAGGTTTCTTTTCTGTATAAATTTTCTAACGTTCAATGAAGTTTTGTTACATTCACAGATTTCTCTCCAGTATGAATTTTCTTCTGCTCAATGAGATTTATCATCTAGCTAAAGGCATTTCAATATTCCTTAGAAGCACAGGATTTCTCTCCAGCATGACTTCTACATTTATTGAATTATGACATGTGAATGAAAGAAGTTTTCCCAAATTCAGTAAATTCATATGGTGTCTCTCCAGTATGAATGCTCTGTTATCAATGGGGTTCAAATTTTTTAAACACAGGACATTTTCACACTGATTTGCACTTTATGGGGATTATTATCACAAGTGATAAGCTGTGGCAGAAGCAATTAACAAA
Organism: Tamandua tetradactyla; assembly: GCF_023851605.1. NCBI lineage: Eukaryota > Metazoa > Chordata > Mammalia > Pilosa > Myrmecophagidae > Tamandua > Tamandua tetradactyla. The sequence goes on along the minus strand of NC_135333.1, from coordinate 36,266,163 downwards.
CTGTTGATTCTTCCCCAAGCAGCTTCCTTCGTGATGATATAAGTCTAAATCGCACTTCAAACTCTTATGGGGTGAGTTCAAAGAAGGGCTGTCTTTAAAAAACGAGTTCTGAGGTCAGAGGAAATATTTTTCCAATTTTCTTATTTCATTGCCTTTTCCCCAAGTCTGTTCTTTACTGGAGATGGATGCGACTCGTTCCTCAAGTCTTGTAGCCTCTCTATCTTCTTAGGCTTCTTCTGGACAGACTTTCTTTTCACTTCTTTCTCCACCATCCAGATTATCTTTCTGCTTCAGTGGAGGATCACACCGAATTTGGTCACTGTATAACCTCCCACTCCCTTACAGAACCCCTCCAGACTGGGAATCCTTCCCTCCAGCCTCCCCGGCCCAACCAGCTGAGTCAGATTATTTTGACTGCTGCCTTGGGTCTGCTGTCCGTTATGGGGGTGGGGAGGCATGCCATGACTGGATTATCTCATTGTAGGAGACACACCTTAGTTGATGACAGATGTAATCAGCCACAGACACAATCAACTGACTAATGACTTAATACACCAGCCTTGTGGTTTATCAACAAGTGAAATATCCTTGCAGCAATGGTCAAGTTAGTTCTTGCCTGACCAGATCACTGGGCATCATCACTTGGCCAAGTTGACACCAGAATCATCACACAGAGCTTCGAGGTTTCACCTGGGTTGCATTTATGTACCTGTTTCAAGAGAGAACCGCAATTCTGCCTCTACTACATTTCCTAGAGGAAGTACTTATCACCAGAGGACTAGACCACATGTCTCTTCACAGGAACACAGAGCTTAAAATCTGATATTTAATTATTAAACATGCACAATATCTGGGTGTAAATGGCATTTTAAAAAATTCAATAATTCACATTGCAAATAAATTATCTGCACAGACTCAAGAATACAAATAATTGGTTAATGTGAAAAGAAAAAGAATCACATGTTTAATAACATATAAGCATCTTGATAAGAATAAGCCAGTCTAAAAAGGAGAGTCTAGAAATTCTTAGGCTAATTATGACAACATGGTGAAAGGCTTTTCAATGTACTTTCTTTCTCTCTCTTTTATAGAATCTTAATTATAAATGGTCAATGCTAAAAATGTGAAACATATGAAAGTCTTTGCTCGTGGAGTCATCTGTGCACTCCGGTTGCAGAGATATTACATCTAGTTCATTGCTATAGATGAGTACAGATGTTTTTCCTGGGCTATATGATTTGGAGTTTGTTCTCTTTACTAGAGTCATTATAGTGAAATCATACTTTACCTATCCTTTTGTGTTCAGCTTAATTGACTCAGCATTATATTCTCTAAGTTCATCCATGCTGTCACATGCTTCAGGACCTCATTTTGTCTGACACCTGCATAATATTCCATTCTGTGGATATACCACATTTTGTTAATCCACTTGTCTGGGTGGATGGGCACTTGGATTGTTTCCATCTTTTAGCAATTGAGAATATTGCCATTTTGAACCTCGGTGTGCAAATATCTGTTTGTGTCACTGTTTTCGGCTCTTCTGGATGGATATATACCTAATATTGGTATTGCTGGGTCATAGAGCAACTCGGTATTTAGTTTTCTGAGGAATGGTCAAGCTGTCTTCCGCAGCAGCTACACCATCATGCACTCCCAGCAGCAGTGAATAAGTGTGTTCCTCTCCACCTCCTCTCCAACAGTTGTAGTTTCGGGTTTGTTTAATAGCAGTCATTCGTGTAGGTGTGAGGTGGTATCTTGATTAGCATCTCTTTATTGCTAGTGAAGGTGAGCATCTCTTCAAGTGCTTTCTAGCCATTGGTACTTGTTCTTCCATCAAGGTACTTCCTAAGCTCAGCAAGTCACTCTGCTCCACCCGACGGGCACGACGGAGCACAACAGGTGCCACCTGGGCCCGCCTCATCCTTTTCCATTGTCTGCTGGAGCTGATCAAGCCTCTGAAGCACCAATTGCCAAAACACACCGTTGAGGAAGGTTAAAAACAGTAGGAGAATTCTTAAGTCCAAACATTTGTAAATGGGAGATCGTAAAAGTGCCACTCACTGACCCTTTCTGTAGCTGTGTGTAGTCTACAGATGAGCCCGTCTAAGGCATTCTTCATTTCTATTACGGTGTTTTCGAGTTCTAGCATTTCCTTTTCATTCTTTGTTCGCATTTCAAGCTCTCTCCTTAACCTTTCCCACCCATTCTTTCATGTTGTCCATTTTTTTTCCATTAAAGTCCTTAGTGTATTAATCATAGTTATTATAAATTCCCAATCTGATAATTCCCAAATCCTTGCCATATGTGAGTCTGATGCTTGCTTTGTTTCTTCAGGTTGTGTTTTTTTCTCATCTTTTAGAATGCCTTGAAATTTTTTGTTTAAAGCTGGACATGATATTTCAGTTAATAGGAACTGAGGAAGGCAGGCTTTTAGTGTGAGGTTTATGTTTAGCTGGCTAGGAGTTGAACTGTTTAATGTTTGCTAGAGCTAGAGGTGCCAGAAGTTAAGATTTCCTCTTGTGTTCTTGTTTGCAATTCCCCTGGTGTCTTGGATTTCCCTAAGACCCTTTTTTTTTTCCGCATGGGCAGGCACCAGGAATTGAACCTGGGTCTCCAGCATGGCAGGCGAGAACTCTGCCGCTGAGCCACCGTGGCCCCCTAAGACCTTTTTTTTAAATGGAGTTTGTGTCTTGCAGCTCTCCCAGTTATAGTTCACTGTTATCATTCTGGAGCCCTGTGATGTGACGGTAAAGTCGTGGAGAGGGGAAGCAGTCCATGTACTTTTATGATTAATCCCCAGGTTTTGTTTGATTTGGGTTTTGGTGGGCTAGAGTCCCAGCCTGTGACTGGCTTTTTGTTGTGTTGTGTTTTGGTTTGGTTTTTGCTCTGTTTGTTTGGTTGGCCGGAGTCCTTGGGCTGTGACATTCAAAAGAGTGTCTTAGCTTTTTTAAATTTCTTCCTGTATATGACACATCATCTTATCCCCAAATCAATCCACACCTCATGCTTCCTGTCTCAAGTGGCCTGCAGACGCCTGAGCCAGATGTCTAGATTGCCTTGTAGACACTCGTTGTCCCGCCCAAAGCACCAGTCAGTAGCCAGTCTGCACTGCCGTCTCCAAGGCTGCCTCCTGCCTTCGGTCACACCCTCAGCATCTCTTCTTTAGATTTGGTGCAATGGCCTCCTCATGGGTCCCTCTCAGCCACCCTCTAATATCTACACTGCTACCAGTGAGATGTCCCCTAGAGATTCATTTATATCCCTCCCCTGAGTGCAAATATCTACTGGCCCCCAGGTGTGTGCAGGAGAAACTCTAAACCCTTTCTCCAAGGTCATAACACAAGGCTAGACTACCTTTGTACCTGCTCGTTCCTCAAATCAAAATCCCACCTACCATTCCAGCCTGGCCCTTTACTGTACCCAGCAGTTCCTTCTCTTTCACTCCTTGCTTCCTTTCTAGAATTGACCATGTGATCTTGCACACCCTGTGTGAGATATAGGTGGGCAGGGAGATTATTTCAGGTAAAGGTAACACTTGCCTACCTGTCACTTCCGGCCCATCCTTCCAGGCTCGTCTCAAGCATAACTTCCTCCAGGAGGCCTTCCTTGTTCTCCCAGAGCTGGGCTGCATACAACGGTGGGCTGGTAAGCCTTTAACCGCCTGCCCTCCTGGAAAGAAGCCCTGATATGTAGTGTTTGCCAATTTCCATGGTGTAGATACCCCCACCAGGGCAAATTTCACAACTACCAATATGATGACATTGAACATGAGTTGGGAACAGATGTCTACCATCCACCCTCTCCAGCCGGCATTTGCTGGCTCTAGATGCCCTTCTTTTGTCTCACACCTCCCCCATTAAAGTCCTGTGAACAAAGAAACAATGGGCTGAGGGAAGAACAGACTTAAGGCTCAACTCCAATCTCCACTCCATCCCTTCTAGGCTGTGTGACCTGAGGTAGGCCAAGACTGAATCTATTGCATCTAGCCAGGAGAAAGATCTAACTTTAACTGGACCAAAAGACTCCCCTCCTGTGTCCTTCATGGCCCTCTATTCATCCTGTTTATCAAGACTCAAACCCACGGTGTCATCTAGGGCCTTGCTGTTCAAACAGTCGTCCCAGAATGGGCAGCATCAGCACCGCCTGGAAGCCTCTTAGAAATGCAGAGTCGCAGATCCAGCCCAGACCTGTAGCATCAGAATCAGCCTTTTAACCAGCTCTATTGCAGTAAAGCTAGAGAAGGGCTGCGTAAGTTCTGGGAAGGTGGGAGGGGGAGCTAGCCCCCGTGCCTCTCATAGTTCCATGGCCGACCACCAAGTGTTCAAGAAGGACTGTGTGATGGATGCATGGGTTGACGGCAGACTGAGGACTGCTGGGGGTGGGCGGGACGGAAAGGAGAAGACGTGTTTGAGAGAGCAAGGACGTAAAATCAGCAAGTCTTGGTGAGCAGCTGGGTAGGGGTTTGGGAGGCTGGGGAGGGGATGGGGCCCCAGGAGGACTGATGTCTGTGTTCCGAGAGGTCAAGTACACGGTGGTTGTAGGCAACTGCAGCCCCTTCGTGGCCTGGATGAGGAGGTCAGGGTGGCATGGGAGACCAGGCCACGTGTGCATGAGGCCACTGGGCAATGTGCATGGCAAGGAGGGAAGGGACCAGAAAATGGCCTGGGGACCCCAGGTCAGAAGGGTTGAGAACAAGGAATCCTCCAGAGGACAACCAGAGGGGCAGGAGGTGAAGGGCACAGAAAGTTCATGACAAACTGTCAAATGCCACCAGGATCAGAGGGGCAGCTTGTAAGCAGCTCACTGTGATTGCGGATGGAACCATTAGTACCAAGAAATCTTGGCCCAAGGGAATGGCCACAGCTATGTGGACTTTGCTTAATGTTCCGTTCATTGAGCTCTTATATCTCCTATGCAAAACTCTGAAATCCAATTTTTCCTGAGCATTTCCACTGTGGTTACAAACTTGATGGAGCTAATTCTCGCAAACAATTTAAACTGTGATTGCAGATTTCTGTAAGGCTGACTTCGACAAATAAAGCCACCAGACACTTACACTTAGGCCTGTTCTAAAATATGTAGGCCATGGGTCATGCTTTTCAGCATCATTTCCATCCTCTTTCCTTTTAGGGATTTTGCTGTACTTGTGTTCGTTTCTCCCTAATGCTTCAGTGATGGGATTCTGATAGTCCTCCATGTGTGCAATAATCTTCCAAGACAAGTGGATGTCACTGCATCTAGATGTTTGTCCATTGGTCCTTGGCTGGGACACAGGCTTGGCTGCCTCATCCCACAGTGACACTTGGCTAATTCATCATTTTGGACTTTTGCTGTTGAACTCTCTTTCTCCTTGACTACTGCGGTGTCCCTGTCCTGAGTAACTGGAGGAAACTCGCCCACCCAGTGGTGTTGGGGGGCCACCAGTGCCCACTGCCAGTCCTTCCCTCGGTGTAGTGCCTGCTTCACCAGGGCTCTAGCCTAGTGCTCCTGAGTTTATTCTTTTCTGATTGCACAGATAAACCAAGCGCATCTCTCTAATTCATGAACGATGATTTAAAAACAAAACAAAATGCACAAACAAGGCATATGACAGTCTATTTTACACTACAGTTCTTTTTTGAAGTTAACTTTTTTCCTCTGAATAACATTATAGTCATGGCCTTTCACAAAATTAACTTACTCAAAATGAACTATAATTGTTGCAATTAATTTCTGATGCTCATATTATTATAACTTGGCTAGAGGTGGGAGAGGGGCTTTAGGTCAATTCCATTTTCTTTCCTCCACTTTCCTGTTGTTTCTGAGAGTGGCCTTACTTTCTGGCTACAACAGATTTGGGTCATCCTCGTTTTATGCCCCCAAGGAGTCCTGGTTCCCTGTAGTGGAAATGAGTCTTAGAGACCAAAGTCTCATCACCAGGGTGCCAATGAAACTTGGGGTGGGCAAGAGGCTCTCGTTGCTTTTGAGCCATTCTTGTTGGAAACAAAGCCAAAAATACCTCTTATTTTTAAGAGCATACGTGTACAGTAAATTGTCCAAGTTTATCCCATTGTGCTGCTCTACCTGATTTTTCTTTCCATCCATGGTTCTGCTAAGAAATATCCATAAGCACGTCACTGTGGCACTGGCAAGAGCTCCATCCGCAGCAGAGGACATGAAGCAGATTACAAGGGCTGGAAAGAGTGAGGGGAGGCAATGTTCTCTGGAGAAATTGAGCTGAAGAGGGGAAAGAACTGGAGGTCATTGAAGAAAAGAGCTTTTGTTTTGCCTTTTATTTTCTTGTCCTCTTTCCTAGGGTGATAGAGCTTAAGCTGGTTTGGGATGGAACAGGAAATGCTAGTAACATCCAGCACCCAGGATTCTTCTAGGTACAAGGGGAAAAAAGAATCCAGCTCTTCTGGTTAAGCACATAGTAGGCTCAGCATGGAATTGAAAAGGGGTTCCAATGATGCCCTCACTCAGCTTCTCTGTTCTCCTTTTGTGGGTGGACTCTACTCTGAGATGGAGAGACACCATCAGGCTCCAGCCCACACACTCTCAGATCCCAACCCAGAAGAAAGAGGATTCATTTCTATTCCAGAACTACTACCCAAGCCCTAGGACTCCCTCTCATTGGACCATCTTGAGTCACATCTTCATCTCTGAGCCAGTCACTGGCTGGACATCGAGTTAAATCCACTGCCTGAAGCTGGGCCCAGGCCTGCCCAGGAGCTAGGGGGCCATAGGGCAGGTCAACACCACTAAACCCAGGAGGGCTGAAAGTGGGACAGGGAATAATACCTCAGGAAGAATGTGGGTGCTGTTACCAAGAGGACAGGTTTGCAAGGAAAAAAAAAAAAGAAGAAGAAGAGATGGGGACTCGGTGGTGGTGGGACAGGAAGGACCCAGTGCCTTTGCACATGCAATTCCTTCTACCAGGAACGCCTTCCTCCAAATGTCCACCTAAAGGACTTCCCCCTTGCCTGCAAGTTGTGCTAGAGATGTCAGCCATCCTGCCCTCCACCTCTGGGAGCTCTTCTCCAGGGCTCTGGAAATAAACTGTGTTTAAGGAAAAGCCATTTTCGGAGGGTGCAAATTGTCAGAAGAAAGACGTTCTTTCTTATGCTGAACAAAAATCCAGTTTGGAGCAGGAACCCATGGGGCTGCAGGGAACAGGGCCTCCTCCCAGGATAGCCTTGCAGTAGCTCTGTACTGTGGGAGTGGAGAGGACATTCCTTTCAGAATCAAACTTACTAGCTCTGGGCCCTTAGTTCAGAGGGGAGGGCTAGGGTGCAGGAGGGGGGCCTGGGCTGCCTGGGCTGCATTGTGATTCCTGCACCAAGCTTTACCAATGGGTAAACTGAGGCCAGACAGGAGCAGGCATTCAGGCTCTTCCATCCTTACCCTCTCCCTCCCTGCTTCCACCTTGGAAGCTCCCCAGAGCAGGCCAAGGCCGAGTGGAAAGAATTTCTTCTCAGGGGCTGCTGGGGATTGGCGTCTGGCAAACTCGAATTTTATCTCTGCCCACCTTTATCAGACTCCTTGACTTTGAGTACATCAGTTCCTCCATCAGCCTCAATGTCTTCATCTGCAAAACAGAAACAATACTCCTGCCCAGAGGGCTGTTGTGAGGTTAAAACAAGCCGCTTCCCTCTCCCCTCCAGGGACAGCCAGGAAGCACTTACAAGGGGCAGGGCATAGCCTCAAATTAAAGAGATAGCTCCCACGACCAAGCCACTCCCTTCTCAACGCTCTTAATCCTTCTGTTTAGGGCCACAAATGCCTGCAGGTGCTGCTGTGTCTCTATCTAATATACCCAAACCTTCCTTTTCTTTAACAAGGGAAGGGCAGTCCTGGGCTCAGCCCTTAGGCAGCTAAGGGGACCTAGCCAGAGCATTACCACATTGTTTCAATTTCATTTGTACTGCTTCCTTCTAGGCTAGGTTGGCCAAGGTGGCTTTCCACATAGGGTAGTGATAGAAAGTTTCCTTTCCAGGTACTCTGATTGGAATTGAAAAGTTGATATAAAGAAAAAGCGTTAAGATTATTACAAATGGGGAAAGGGCACATGGTCTTTCCACATGTATTTGTTGAGTGCTGGTTACAGCTCTGGGTGTTGGTTCAGACAGGGTGCAGGGCAGTGAACAAGCCAGAGAAAACCCATGCCCAGGTGTGTATGTGGGGGCGGGGAGGCCCGCATTCTAGTTCAGGGGACCAAGAATAAAATAATGCACATGCGAAGCACATCATACGGTGATAAGCATATGGGGAAAACTCATGGGGTATGTATGTCCAGTTTGAAATAGGGAAGTTAGGGAAGATTCTCTAAGGAGAGGACATTGAAGCCAGCCCCCGAGGGGGAGAGTTATGCAGCGATCTGGGGAAGGGTGTTCCAGGCAGAGCAACTGAGAGCTGGAAGGTCCTGGAGGAGATGAGAGCCAGGAAGCAAGACAGCGTGGCTGGGGCCGAGTCAGGCAGACTGGAAGGAGCTGAAGGAGTGAGGCTAGAACCTGGGCTTTTCTTCTGAGCCCAGCGAGGAGGCCTGGAAAGGGGTCCAGGTTTTAACATGATCCCTTTGGCTGCTGTTTTTGAGGCTAGAGCTTGGGGGGTGGGATGGGCGAGGAGGCAGAAGAAGCAGGGACAGCCGTGTGGAGGTCACCGCTCTCAGCTGGGAGCTGCTGGTGGCTTGGACGAGGTAGTGGGCTGTGAAGGGTCAGACTCGGGCCATATTTTCAAGAGATTTGCTGTGGGATTGGACGTGGGGTATGTGTGTGGTGGGCAGGGAGAGGAGCCCAGGTCCAGAGCCTGAGTGCCTGGAAAATGGGTTATCCATAAACTGAGTTGGGGAAGATGCAGGAGGACAGCTTTGAGGGAGAAGGTGGAGGGTGGTTGGAGTGACAGAAAGGTAGGGCTTGAGTGAGCAGTTAGACGTGTGAGCTCAGCGCTAGGCTGAGAGACACATTTTTGGGGCGACCATAGGGCTGGGTCAGCCTGTGCTAGATGGGCGGTGGGAGCTGGTGGGAATTTTCTTGGGAGTCATCCACTCAAAGGATATATTTGGGGCACTTATTATGGGCCAGGCACTGTTCTCAGGACTGGGCAGTGTGGAATTTCCCAGCGGCAGGGGCAGTGGTCAGCTGAGTGTGTAGAAAGGGCAGGGAAGGAGTGGGGACAAGGCAGCACGGGCCGAGGGCCGAGCGGAGGACAGCGGAGTGGAAATGATCAGGGCTGCATCTGGGACACTCAGAAGTGAAGGTTCAGGCAAAGAGCTGTCGTTTCGGAAAATACTGGGACGGCACAGGTGAAGGGATGCCATATGTTCTGGACCTTGGTTTCGGGCAGGCCCGGGTTCACATGATGATCTAGCCACTTCCCAGCTGTGTGACCTTCACGTTACTTAAGGCGCTGAGCCTCAGTTTTCACATCTGATAAATGGGGGAAATTGCAAACCTATTTGCAAACCCATCTGGTCGGTGGCAGAGACCCGGGGAGAGCTCCATACCTGTTGGCCCGCGGACCTTGGTGGGGCAGTGAGAACCCGCCTGCAGAGACAAGGAGGGGATCCCTTGCAGGGGCGGGGCGGGGCGGTGCTGGACCCGCCTCGGGCCGGGAAGGGGCGGTGCCTCCGCCCGCGGGGCTCGGGGGAACGGCCCTCCCCGCCGCCGCGCCCGCCCCTGCCCGCTGTCCGCCGCCCGCGGCCGCCGGAGCGGGAGGTACGAGGGGCCGCGCCGAGGGGGCGGCGGGCGGCGTCCCGGGACGGCTCTGGGGGCGCCGCGGGGACCAGGGAGGAGGGCGCGCTCGGGAAGGGCGGGGTGGGGTGGGCGGCAGGGGGCCGGGAGGGCAGGGGCCGCCGCCCGGGCCACCTGTTCGGGGAGCGACGAGTGTGCGGTCGCCTCCCACCCAACTGGGCCCCGAAGTGGAGCGCGGCGGCGGGACCCGGAGCCCTCGAAGCAGCAGCACCCAGGCCGGGGTCCCGCGGGCAGAGGTGGGGGCGCCCGGGGGCAGGGATCCCGGGTCCGAGGGCGGGCTGCCACCGTGGGGATCCGGGGCCATCTCCGAGCCTCGCCGCCCGCCTGTGCCCGCCCCCGCCGCTGAGGGGTCCGGCTGGGGAGAGGGTTGAGGGGGGCGGCCGGCTCGGGGCGCGCTGCTGGGCCTCCGGGGGGTGCGGAGGGCTTGGACGTGCCGCGGTGCGGGGAGGGTCCCCGGGAGGGGGAGGGGGGTGGGAACGGCCTGGCCCGAGCTCGGGTGCCGGGAAATCCGGGGAGCGGCCGCCCCGCCGCAGCGCTTCCTCCCCGAGCCCCGCAGACCGTCGTGCTTCCCTCCCTTTCCGCTACTCCAGGTGGGCGAGAGTGAGACCGGGTCCCAGGGGCCAGCCTCCTGGGCTGCCCTTCCTTGCTTCATTTTCCCAGCTGTCACCGGGGGTGGAAATTGCCGTCTCCGCAGGCTCTGCGGAGCCTCTGAAGAGCCGCCCCCCACCCCACCCCTCCTACCCGCAGACACCCGTTCTGCCGCCCCCCATGTTGTGTGAGCCACCGAGAGAGCCGTTTACCCCTCATTCATCCAATACTCCAAGAGCACCAGGTGTGTACCAGGCCCCTCCGCGGACCCCCTGCCCTCTCCTCCAGTTGCCCAAGGATTTTCCCTTTACCCCCTTCTCCCAAAAGGACTCAAAAGCTGGGCCCCAGAGCCAGCCACCCATGCCCAGGGCCGCACACTGGGGGCCCAGGCTGGGCCAGGACCCCACCCCTCCATGTGCGCCCAGGCGCCCCACCTCCAGCTCCAAATCTTCCCCCTGCCCCCAAACCAGCTGTATCCAGTGTATTCAATTTCAGCTGAAATTGCCTGAAAGGGTGATGTCCCCAAATCGCAGACCAAATACAAAGGAAAAGAAAGGGAGAGCAGAGATGGAACCCCCTCCATTGTTAGTTTCTCTCCCAGGCTTTTTCCCCAGGGCCTTGGGCAGCTGCCCACCCCCCATCATCCGCTGGGACTGCTCAGTATCAGACATGGAGGTTCTTCCAAAATACGTGTTTGTTTCCTCCTGCCATTGAAGACCTGCGGTGGCCTTAGCTGGCCCCACCCCAGGGAGTGGCAGGGTTGGCAGAGTCACTAGAGGGGGTTCACGTGAAGCATCTGGAGGTTGTGGCCTGCCCCACCATCCAGCAGCGCCCCAACCCCCACTCCACACCCTGACCCTGGGGGTCCCAAGCCCAGACCCCCAGGAACCCAGTGAGCGTGCAGTTCCCTGCAGATCTGAGCTAGGACCAGGCCCAAGTGTTGTAAGCTGGCCACTAGGGACACTGGAGACCAGCCTGGAAGGAGGGGCATCGAGAAAGGGACACTCAAGGGGTGGAAGAGCTCTTCCTCGCCCCAGCCTCCCCCTCTTTCGCGCCCTCCCCTACCCCCTTCCCCAGCTTTGCATAGGCAGTTTGCTCTGGAATGCCCCTCCCCCTGGCCCCCTCCCACATGGGGTGGGGGTGGGGGCGCCTCCTCCCTGGAGGTGCCCACAGCGCCCCTCGATTCCCCTGGATTGTCCGTGTCTCATCCTTCATCTTCCCTCCAGAGAACCGTGTCTGAATCCCAGGGCTGGCCTGGCACTTAGTAGGTGCTCACTAAATGTCTCTAGAATGGATTATCTGAACAAAGCTGAAGGGGAAAATTAGGGCTGTGGTATCACTCAGAGAAAACTATTGTTAACATTTGCCTTTTTCCCCAGGCTTTTTTTCTAAACGCTTTTGAAAACACATTTAAATACCTTATTTCTACCTGTTTTTCCAATAAGCCATGTTTGGTGAGCATTCCCCACCTCTCTCAGACATGTCTTTAAGAGTTTTCAATGTGTATGTAGCATGGCATCATATTTGATTAGTGGAGCTGCTATGACACTTAGGTCTTCTTTGTATTTGGCACTTTTAAATGATGTGACAGTGAATTTCTGCGTATATTTATGCATTGCTGAATTTTTCCTGGAAAGGAAGTGACCTATTAGTCAATGGCTCCAAAATTCTAGGACAGCTTCACCTAGAGCCCAGTGGCTTTGTCAGCAGGGTTTGTTCTGCTTCCTCAGGTGGGGGTGACTCCTTGAAATGAAATTTCTGGGTCAAGGAGTTAGAGTGTCCGGGATCTTTGTGTGTTTCTTAGTAATTTGCTTAAGCTTGTCCATGAGGTGTCTGCCCCTTGTCTGACCTCTTTGGCCAAAATTTTCTTCCAGGTTGTCATGTGGGCTGTATTTTTTGCTGCTGCTAACCCATCTTGTGTGTGTGTATGTTTGAGAGGCAAGTTGCTAATTCTTATTTTTACGTTATTTGTGTGTGTGCCTTTCCATGGGGCTGACTCGGCTGCACTTGTGAGTTGCTGAGAAGGAGCCAGAAGTGGGAAGCAGCTGCGGCCCCGAGGAGGGTCAGGGGAGAAGGGGCTGGGGTGCCAGAGGCAACAGGAGGGGAGGGATCCAGAGCTGAGCCCAGAGGGTGGGGCCTGGGGGCGCTTTATTCATCGACTTTGATCTTCGAGAGGGCATTGGAAAAGTGTGGGTTGCCCCAGGTCCCCAGGTGGCTCTGATAACCAATTCACTCTGCGCCACCGGGCTGTTTACTGTCCTTGTCCCTTCCAATCCTGCTTCCTGCGAAGTAGCAGGTGTTAATCATCTCCATTTCAGATAATAGAGGAAGTGCCTTGTTCAGGGTCACTGAGCTGACCCTGATCTGTGGCAGGTCGGGTACCAACCAAGCTCTCCGCCCCCCTGTCCCCCCCCCCCCCCCAGACTTGGCTGGGTACTTTCTTCTCTGAGCCTCCATTTCTCATCCATGTCAGGGAGCGGCGCCCATCCCACTCAGGTTGGTGTGTTGTGGGGCAGTGTCCTTTCCTCTCGGGCTGCCTTGGTTTGTCTTCCCTCTGACCAATGCCCTGCGGTCCAGGAACCTCCAGCTGGCCCAGGATGGGGTGGGGGTGGGGGAGATGGCACCTCCCTGGAGGCGCCACCCCCCACCCCCTGGGAGCAGGCCCAGCTGGGATGCTGCAGCTGTGTGCATTTCCCACCTATGCAGAGCTGGAGCTGGCCCAGGGAGGGCTGGATGGACAAGCACGTGAAAATGAAATAGGAAAAGTGGTCACCATTGACTCTGACTCACTCTCTGTGCAGGCTTGATTGGAAAAAGCAGAAGTGGTCATTCCAGCCGTGAGATAAAGAGCCAGGGAACTCCACTCCCCACCCCCAGGTGTCTACAGCCTTCATTTGCTCCTTCCCACCGTCTCCTAGGAAACCCCTGGGGTGCAGGGGGCTGGCTTCCATCGATGGAGCCCCCACTAAGTGCCACTTTGTTACCTACTATAATTCAGTCCTCCCAGCCATCCTCCGCTGGTGTCCCATTTTACAGAGGAAGACAGTGAGGTGGAGGCCAGGGAGGTGGGGGTCCGAGCCCCAGCACGGTCCTGGTGTGAGGCAGCCGGGTCACGCAGCAGACTCCTTCCATTGGGCAAAGGGTGCCTGACTCCACTTCCCAGCTGTACCTCAGTTTCCTCAACTCATTTATTGTGATTACACATAAGGGCACCTGCTGCTCAGGGTTGTTTTGAGGGCTGGACGAGCTGCTGCCTCAAGCCACCTAAACCAGGGGCTGCATGGAGTAAACCCTCACAAAACGGGGCACTGTGATTCCTAAACCACTTAGCCCTAAGTCTGGCAGGCAGGTTTCCATAAACTTTCACTCAAGAGTGCCTCCCCTGCCCTCTGCCAGCAGTGCAAGCAGCACAAACAGAAACAACAATGAGGTAGTATTTGTCTTTTACCAGATTGGCAAAGAGGATGAGCAGCCGGGGGCCCCGGGGAGGGAGCTGGGGAGGGGGAGGGGACCCGGCACACCCCCTGCTGGTGGGACCTGGACTTACACACCTCAATAGGAGACAGGTCAGTGGGACGGTTCCAGAGCCTTCCATTGCATTTCCCTTGCACCAGGAGACCTGCTTCTAGGAACTGTTCGTGTAGAAGCGGTTAAGCATGTGCCCAAAGGTGTAAGTGCTAAGAAACTCACCCTGGCATCCTTTATAAAAGCAAAAAGGTGGAAGCAACATTTCCAGTGGCCCCAGTGGGAAATAGCTGTCCTAGGCTGCGATGTGATATAACCCTAAGAGATTAGGCAGTGGAGCTCTATTCGCTGACATTCTATGAAAGGTGCCGCATGTATTTTTGAGCAGCTTTGTTGAGGTATAATTTACCCATCATCGTAGGCGTGCAGTTTGATGAGTTTTAGGAAGTGTTTATAGCTGTGCAACTGTCACACAATCTGGCTTTAGAGCAGGGATGTTGTTCAGGGAGAAATAAAACAAGGCTTAGAACAGTATGTGTAATAGGATCTCCGTCTGTGGATCTGCCTGCCCGTGGCTCTATGGCAATATACATCAATCCTGGTGAGTTGAGGCATCAGAAAGGAACCAGAAGGTATACCAGATGCTCGGGGTACCCTCTGCTAACATCACAAGAAGATTGACCATGCCATGTCCCCGCCTAAAAGCTTTGGTGGCTCCACAGTGTCTTTGAGATAAAAAACAAAGCAGGAGGGTGTCATCCTGGGTGGCTGAATCCCCCCCGCCTGCTCACTGCCCCCATAGCTGTGGTCTTGCCATTGGCTGCGTGTCTGTGTGTCCGCACTGTGAAAATACCCAGACAGTACTGGAAGATGTGAAGATGATGTTAAAACCATCCCGGATCCTTATGACCGGGAATAAGCCCTGCTAGCAATGTGGTGGATTTGGGGTCAGAGAGCAGCTGCTCTCACCTAGGGCAGTAAGAGGTTCCTGGGCAGGGAGGAGTGGAAGGATGTTTGGGGAGAGTTGGGAAGAGCACATTGCAGAAGCTTGGTGGGCAGGAGTGATGGGGGGGCAGCTGGCTTTCCTTTCAAGTGTTTGCTGTCGTTTTCAAAGACATTAAGGGGGGTCAGTGGTTTCCCTTTATTCGCATCTCTAACCTAGTCACCCCACGCTTACGTGCACTGACCATCCGCCAGGCCCCCGATGGGCTCCTCGGGGTGAGGGTTAACTCCCTAATTTTCATGTCCTTTATGGTCTAAGCCAGGGTAGGCAGTGGCCAGCTCTGTGTCCTCTTTTTCCACCCCCCTGGTTTACTCCAAGGCCAAGTTCATTTGGTCACCTCTAGTGGCTTCAGATGACCTTGTCGGGTCTGTGCCCGTGGTCCTAGCACAGTTTGGGACAAGTGCTGCTCAGACACCCGCTCTTTGGAAGGCAGCCACGAGCCTCTCCTGCGTGCAGCGCTGAGCCCCAACTCCGGCCCCCGTGGGAGCTCTGCTGGACTCCCTGGGGAGACCTCCTCTGCTCACCTCGGGCAGGTGGGGGTGTCTGGGACCTGGGGTACCCACGTCTCTCACTCCTTCTGGCCTTACAACTCCAGGACCGTCCCCCGTCCTCTCTGCACCTTATTATTCTCATTTGTAAAACGGGCACGCAATGAGAGACACAAAGACCAAATGCGGTAAAGTAAAGAACGAGGAGCTCTTGGCAGGCTGCCCTGCCCGTGGCAGCAACTGCTAGGGTGTGGCTAGGAGGTTCCTGGTCAGGGTGGCTGGGGGGGGACATCTGGGGAAGAGGGCAGGAGCCTGGAGTCCCTGGAACCTGGAGAGTAGAGGGGTGGGAGACCTGGTGAGGGGCTGAGGCCGAGGGGCCAGGGGGGAGGCTGGGTCAGACAGGCCCGAGAGACAGACAGACAGAGAGATGCATGAGAGATGTGGGGAAACCTGTGGCAAGGGAGGCACTCTCCCTGTTTCCCTGCTTCCCTGCTCTGCGCTTGTCCATCAGCCTCTCTTCTGGAGGATCACAGCGGCCTCTGTTGCCACTCTTGAGCTCAGTCTCCAGAAGCAGCCAGATCTTAAAGTTCCCCCTAAGACATGTCATACCACGTACCACAGCACTCCCCCTGCTCATGAGTTCCCCAGGGCACCCCACGCACTCAGAGAAAGGCAGATCCTTCCAGTGCCTGCAAGGTCCCCCGGGGTCCGGCTTCTCCTTTTCCTCTCTGACCTCCTTTCCAGGTCCCCAGCCCACCTTGATTACTCTGTTCCCGGCAAAGCAGCCTCTGCTGTTCCATGAACACCCCAGGCACATGCGCCCCAGGACCTTTGCACTCACCCATAGGTCTCCCTGGGGCCCGCTTCCCCAGGATGTCTTTACATTTTGCTCCCACAAGTCCTTCAGGCCTGGGCACCAAAGTCAGCTTTTCAGAGAGGCTTTCTTTAAATGCTTCATGTGAAGTAGCGCCTCCCCTATCCTCCCCACCTACCTGCCCTGCTGCGTTTTCCACCGTGGCACACACCACCACCTGCACTATTTCTTTATCTGTTAATTTCCCCACTCGAAGGTTAGCGCCACGAGCCAGCTTTGTCACTGACCCGTGTGACCTTGGAGTGGCCACGGGCAGTGCTCACACGTTTGTTGAGTCATGAGTGAAGGGCCTGGGTACTGTGGGCTCTGCTGAAGAATTGCCCCGATTCTTCCCAGGGTGGCATTTTGTGTTGTGTTGTGTTGTGTTGTGTTGCATAGAAACTCTATCCGTGACTCGTCCTCCCTTCTGACCTCTGTGCCCTTGGCCTTGGCACCAAGCGGCAGGTGGCACTGCCACATCCTATCTCAAGAAGTCCGTGGAATGGACAGAAGTAAGGCTGGGGAGGCAGATTAAAAAGGTCTCTATAGAAGGGCCCTTTAGCAGTCATCTTTTCTAAGGCTTTATTTTACAGATGAGGAAATCGAGGCTCAGAACCAGGGACGGGGCCGTCCAACAAGGTCACATAAAAATGTACAGATGATGGAAACCAGTGCC
The DNA here is from genome assembly GCF_023851605.1 of Tamandua tetradactyla. Classification (NCBI taxonomy): domain Eukaryota; kingdom Metazoa; phylum Chordata; class Mammalia; order Pilosa; family Myrmecophagidae; genus Tamandua; species Tamandua tetradactyla. Next base: position 36,249,362 of record NC_135333.1, on the reverse strand, counting down.
CTTGTTCATTCAATATCCAGTTTACCAAGATTGTTAAGAATAACGATGCCCAGTACTAGCCAAGGCCTGACGGCATGGGCACTCTTTTGCTTCCAGTTATTTTTCAACTTTAATACAGTAAAAAAAAATAAAGAGTTGGGGGAGTGGAATTTGGCAATGTGGGCTCTTTCCTCTGAGTAGAGTGGGCTCTGGACTGTTCCAACTGAGGCTAGAATTTCTAGATGCCCTGTGTATGCACATTTCATCATTAGGAATCCGGATGTTCTCTGATGAACCTTTGTGGTCTCTGAGCATAGCAAATGACCAAGATGGAAAACTCGTCCGGTGCTCAGGTCGGCTCCTGGTGTGTGCGTGTGGCAGGCGTGCACTTGTGGCAAAGGGAGCTCAGATTCATGGTGACGTCTTGCTACCTTGGATGAGCATAAAACTCTGGGAGGGCAACTTCTTCCCCGACCCCCTCAAGAAGCCAACCCCAGCCAGCCTGATCTTTAGTCCCGTCTCCCTGGGCGGGAGGAATGGCCCCAGGGAAGCTAGAAAGGTAGTCGTGGGACCAGTGAATACTCACGTTCTTTAATATGAAGAGTGAAAGGTATGTGCCTTTGTTTTGTACCCCCAGAGGGTGAGATAGGATGTACCAGTTACCCTAACAGTTATAATTTGCATTCACACATAGTTTACACTTGCAAATGGCATACCCCTAAGTCATTACATAAGATCCTGGCTTTGTGGGCAGGAGAGGAATGCTTTACTCATTCATTCAGAAAAATGCGTGTTGCCTACCTATTGTGTGGGGGACATCACATTTTGGGTCCTTGGGGTGCAGAAGCAGGTAAGAGTGACTGAGGTCTCTGCCCTCCCAGAGCACACATTGTTTCTCATGGGTTTGCTCTGTCCTTCGAGAAGGACCTTGGATTGCCTCTGATCTTTTGCAAGACAAACCTGTGACCTTGTGTAAATTTCATTTATCTGGCAAATAAATTCACAGAAGTGGGAATGTTTGGCCAAAGAGTAAGGGTGCGTGTGATTTGACAGCTGTTATGTTGAGCTGTCTTATCTGACCCGTCTGCCAGCTGTATGCATGAGTGTGACCATTTCCCTGTAGCCTTGTCAAAAGAATGTTTTGTCAAGCTTTTGGATTTTTGCTAATCTGATAGGCGAGAAATACTATCTGGGTATCACTGTTTCAGCTCCAAGGTTATAAGGCAGTTCACCTGCATTTTGTTCTTTACTTTTGTGGGTTTTATTATTTCACATTGGGAGTTTATCCTGGGGCCTGTTTGGAGGTATAAATCCAGCTTGTTCATTTTCCTGGTAGCCACCCCAGCAGCCAAATACCTTTGATTAAAGGATACATCTTCCCTTGATTGAAGATGTTGCCTCTACTGAATATGAAATTACCCATATTATTTCTGTGATTTTTCCTTTGTTTTACTGGTCCATTTCTCTGTTTATGTGCTAGGGTCACATTGTTTTAACTAATGAAACTTATAGTATATTTTAATATCTAAAGGGCCTCCTCATTCGTTCGTCCTTCTTAGAGTTTCCCTGGATGTTGTTGCTTGTTTACTTTTCCATTGAGCTTTGAATCAATTTGTCTAACTTAGAATCAGGTACAATTTATAAATCAGCTTGGAGATTTTGAGTCTTCTCTCCAAAAACAGTATCTTTCCATTCTTTTGAGTCTACTTGTGTGTTCCTCAGAAGCTCTAACATTTTGCTCACAAAGGTTTTGCGCAGCTTTTGTTAAGGTTGACTTTTAAGTATTGTCCTAAATTGTATCTTCTCACTGCTCGTCGTTTGAATTTAAATGTGTGTATGTGTGGATTTATACCCTACCGTCTTTCATTATTTGTAGTTTTTCAATTCTTTTTCTTGGCCTTTCCAGGTATACAATAATGTCATATGAAAAAGCAATAAAAATAGAATAATTTAAACTGTTTCTGTCCAATTTTTATACCTCTAATTTCTCTCTCTTGTCAAATTGCCTTGCTGAATATGTCAAGTAAAATAGCCAGGAGCAGCGGTGCCGGTGGGTATCTTTGTCTTATTCCAGACTTGAGAAAGATGCAAGTCTGAGGATTCAACTGGCTCTTGACTTTTGTGTTGACATGTATAATTTTGTTAAGGAAATATCCAAATGTTCCTATACATTCAAGAATGAATGGTGAAAATTTTGTCAAGTGTTTTTTTTTAGGTATGACCATCTAATTTTTCTCTTTAGAGCTATTAGTATGCTGAATTACATGAATGTCCTAATATTGAACCATCTTTGCATTCCTGGAATAAATCCTACTGTTATAACCTTAACTCATAGCACAGCTTCACTGTGTGTTAAATCTTTGGTTCCAGTTTTCTTTCTCTAAGGACCCTGTAGGGGATCCTCCTCTATCTTCTGGCACTGAATGTTTGGTCTTCATTTCTGAAATGGCTTTATCTTTTTCTTCAGTGTCTTTTCTGAGATCTTCCCTTGCATATCCTCCTAATATCTTGCCGTTACTTCATCTAACCATTTCTTGCCCAAGTTCTTGCATTAATGCTTTTTGTTCTTCCTTCATAGCTGGAATTACATTTTGAAGTTTTGTTTTTGTTTTACAATCTGTGCTGGAATTTTGGATAAAATTTTCATTTGTTTTGTGGCAAGGCTTGGACACTCTGAGTATTGATTTTTTACTCCAAGGAAGGTCTGAAAACAAAGAACTCACCCTGCTCACTTTTGTGGGTGAGGCTGGACCAGAGAGGGGGCCAAAGGTCACATAGCCAATTGGTGACACATCCAGACGCATCAGGAGGGACCTAGGTTTGGATGCTATGCTCCATGCTATTTCTTGGCCTTTTGACCCTCCTTCCCAGAGGCCTCAAAGCTGCCGAGTGTCAGTTCTCTGCTCAGAGATAACTTATCAAGGAGGCTGACCAGCATCGCCCTTGTGTCCCCGAGGTTACAAAGTTTGGCTAACCTTGGTTTCCTCCCCATTGTGCAGCTGGGTATCTGAGGCCCAGAAAAGGAAAGTGACTTGTCTAAGGTCACACAGCAATTAGGAGGCAGAATTGGGCTTCCCAGTTCCCAGCCTTAAGGGTCTCAATGCTGGGCTGGGCCAAGGACAGCTTCATAGCTCAGCACCTCAGAGTTTTCAAACTCTCCTTTCCTTCCTCATTCCACACACAGCGCCTGAGCCCCTGGCCTAGGCACGGTCCAGCCTGTACTGTAACATAGGGGACAGGGAAACCACAGCCAACAGATGGATGTCAACCCCAGGACCACTAGCTGTGGGCCCTTGAACAGATCATTTCACTTTTCTGGAAGTTGACTAGAGGAGCAAGGGCTGGAAGTGGCTGGAATAACACTTGGCCCCCCTCACTGAGTGGTCAGGCCAAGCCAGGACACCACACCAGCCAGGACCTGGCAGAGAAGGCCTGACTCCATGTGGCGCTTCTTAGCAAGTAAAAGAAGGCAGCAGACCCCTTACCTCCTCGGTGCCAACCCCGAGCTCCTAACCCTTTGTCACCCACTACGTCCCCAGACCCCATGGGGCACTGGTGCCAGTTGGGGGTGGGGAGTTCTTTTCTCTGGCTGAGGGACACCTTCCTTAGGTGGGGGATGTTGATGGGTGTACTGACGCTAGTTTGAAAGCTGAGTGGGTTTGGGGCATTCCTCTTCTCTCAGAGCCTCAGTTTCCCCAATTCTAGACCAGGCCATCTCTAACTTGGGACAGTCTGTGGCTCCTAAATACAGTCAATGCCAGAAAACTGCTCTCTCGTGTGTGCCTGGTCTGGTGTGCTCCCCCCGCCCCCCTCCCGCCCCCACTGAGCCCATCAGCAATGTCGTTGGCAGTTTCTCAGCTCTGTAAGAGGGGTGCGTGGCACTCAGTTGTTGTGAGGTGCAAAATTTGAACTCAGACCTTCTGAGTGTTTTCCTTGTGGTTTTGCAAGAAATCCATGGCCATCCCCATTTTATAGATGAAGAAACTGAGGATCTAGGTATTGAATCAGAGCCAGATCTCAGTCACGGGAGGAGTCTGAAGCCTGGGTCACAGCAGGCCACCACACAAATAGCATCTTAAAATTTTGTGATTTTCTATGACACAAAGAATATGTGAATACGTTTTCTTGGCTAAAGCAAATAAAACCTTTTATGGATCAAACTAAAGTGTCCCTTGACTCCCATCGTCAGACAGGTGGCCCCTGCTTTCAGTGTGCTGCAGACCCTTCCCCTCGTTTCTCAGTGCTTCTGCATGTGGATATGTTGTATCATTCAGGCCTCTTTCCACTACAAGAAAAGAAATCCAGTACACATTGGTATAAGCCAAAAAAGAAAAAAAGTACTTGCTGATTAAGTTGACTGAGAGGACCAGGAAAAGTTCAGGAGTGACTGGCCAGGCATAGCAAGCTCCAGACGTGAAGACTTGGTCCCCATGCATCCCTGTCTCCCCATCTCTTGGCTCTAATTGGCCTGTATTGGGTGACACGACCTCCCTGAGCCCCTCATTGTGTCCGGGGAGATGCTGAACAGTCATTGGCCAGTCCTGAATCATGGAACCAGGGAGTGGGGTCACTGGGGCAGGAGGGTTTCCCCAAAGGAAATTGAGATGCTGTTATCAGAAGGGGGAATGGATGCTGGCCAGGCACAAACAGCACTTGGCCAGTCTCCATTCAGCACAACACATCCAGTGCAAGCCACTTTTCACCCCCTTTTTCGGCAATGGAGAGACTCCCGCCTGGGTACATTCTCCCCGGAGCTGCCATTTCAGGGTTGTCCAAGTAAACATGTTGACCCAAGGGTCAAGGGACTGGAGTGAAAGGACACCAGAGAAGGTGGATGTGAGAAGCTTCCTTTTCTTAGGTGTGTCCTTTTCTGCCTCTCCCTGGCCCTTTCCCTCTCTAGGCCTCTGTGTCCCCACCACCATGTCTGCATTTCCAAGGTCCTAGCCCTGGCACTCAGGAGGTCTCAGCCGAGGGCCGAGCCTGGGGGTGGGATGGCGTGGCCTGGACGGGGTCCCACTGGCACCGGGACCCTGTGCTGTTTGTTCTAGGCTGACCTGAGCTGGACATGGGGCACAGACAGGGTCAGAAGAGGGCCCCACTCAGGGGGCACCCCAACTGTGGGGGCCTTTGGTCCTCTGTCCCCACCAGCCCTTCGCCTCTACTCTACCCTCACCTCCTGCCTGCGATGGACCATGGAAGGTTCTGGCAATGGGGACCCCAGGGAGAGTTTAGAGCAGGGGAGTGGCTGCAGTCCTCTTGCTGCTAGGAACTGTCTCCCGGGCTGCAGGGGTGGCAGGGGTGAGGTGGGGCAGGCAGCGGGAGGCAGCGTGTGACGTGCCAGGCTCGGGCAGCCGAGGACCAGTCCAGGGGGCTGGGTGTATGCTCTGGGCCTGAGGTCACAGGGGCACTGGGCAGGGGCCAGCTTGGTTTCTATTCCTGGGTCTTGGGCTCCAGGACTAAATATGGAGCTGCCTGAGTCGGGCTCCCCAGCTGTGGCCAGGCACGGACCTGGGTGGCCCCCCTGCCTCCCACCGAGACCCGGCCCCACCCCCCGCCCCACTCCATCCCGGGCTCATGTTGGTCCAGTGCTGCAGGGTCCCAGGCAGGCAGGGCCTCACTCTGTGCCTTGCTGTCTGTCCAGCCATCTATCTGTCCATCCGTAGGTGTGGTTCATATCGTTCTAAAAATACTCAGGACCAAAATAGGCTCTCCCTACAGGGGAAAGGACAGGGGCCGGGGGAATAGAAGGCTCCTGGTTGATATCACAGCTCTGCCATGCACAACCCTAGCTGGGAGGCCCAGGCAGCTCACCCGACCTCTCTGAGCCCCTCACTCAGCCACTCACCTACTTACACACACGTTCACACATTCACCTACCCATTCACTGCCATTCACACACATACTCACTTGCTTACTCACTATTTCTCAACTACATACCAAGTGCCAGGTGGTAAATAAAACCCAAAATATCCCTGCCTTCATGGAGTTATGTTCTAATGCAGAGAGACAGAAAAATAGCCAAAAAAGGTAAGTAAAATATATTTATGTTAGTTATAAATACTAGGGAGAAAAAACTAAATTCAAGGGCGATGAAGCGATGGGGTACAAGGATGCGGTTAGGTGGGCTAGGAGGGCCCAGGAGGGAGGTGAGGGAATGCACCCCTGAACATGGCGGGAAGAGCATTCCAAGCAGAGGGAACAGCAAGTGCAAAGGCCCTGAGACACAGTGGGGGCTGGAGGCCGTGTGTGGCTGGCAGAGGGAACAGTGGAGAGGGAAGCGGGTATACAACAGGGCCTGGTGACTCAGGTCTCCTGGCTCCTCTGGTCTGAGCAGAGGCATAGCATGGCCTGATTTGCATTTTTAAGACTCTGGTTGCCCAGTGGGGGAGGGACAGGGCTCGGGCCCTGGGGTGCCCAGGGAGAAGGAGGTGAGGTCTAACTCCATTCTTTTTCCGAGCTAGAGCCCAGGGATGCTCCGGGTGTGTCTTGAAGGGAAGGAGGTGTTAAGGATAGCATGGGGTTGGGGCCTGAGTAGCAGGAAGGAGGAAGCTGCCATTTCTCAACCCGAAATGGGGGTGAGAGCCGACGTCAGGGTGCAGCTTCAGGGCTCGTGCTGGTGACAATGCAGGGTAAGGGTCCTCGTATCCCCACCTGCTCCCTCAAGAGGAGGTCTGCCCTCACCCAACAGCCACCCCTGGTGCCAAGCCTTTGTGGGATGGTGGGCACCGGGAGCCCAGTCCACCCGGGGGTTCCCAGGCCCAGAGCTAACTCTAGGACAGGCCGGCTGGGTGATTGTCACAGGGAGATGAGAGCCGGTGGACACCAAGAGGGGGGCAGCTTGGTTCTGACTGGGTGAAGCTTTGCCAGGTGGGGATGGCTGGCTGAGCCTTTGAGGAGCGGCGAGGGTTGGGGTGGGGAAGGAGCAGGCTGCAGGAGCCACGGGAGCAAAGGCAGGGGGCCTGGAGGGGCCTGGAGTGACGGGAAGGCAGGGTCACTGAGGACACAAAGGGGCTTCCAGAGCCTTCCTCGAGCATATGGTCTGGTGATCTCAGGACGATCAAGGAGAAACTTCCTCCCAGGCTGAGCTGCTTCACAAGGATGTGAGGGGGTGAGTTCTCCGTCACTGCAGGGGTGCTAGCTTGCTCATCTGTGAAATGGACATAGAAGTGAACGCCCTAGAGGTTTGTGGTAGGGATTGAGTGTGGGGATGTCCCAGCACACAGCAGGGGCTCAAGACAGTCAGGCCTGTGATGTTTTGCCCTTGTCACTCTGGCTCCCAGCAAATGCCTGTCTGAGCCCACAGCCCTCTCCTGTGTCCCCTGGCATCCCTAGAGGGAGGAGGGTGCTGCGGGGTGACAAGAGAGGGTCAAACCCCACCTCCTGGGTCAGCTCCTCACTCTTACACTTAACTATGGGAGCTTGGATGAAGCCCTTGACCTCAGAGTGCCTCACCTCCTTAGACCAGGAGAGGGTTAACTGAAGACTTAGCAAATCTCCTTGTTGGGGTCATCTTGGTCAGTATCTGTGCGTTGACTCCCAGGAGTTGAGAGGCAGGTGCTGCCCTGTAGGGGACCCCACTAGGATGAGCTCTAACTCCCTTTTTGTCAGCCATCACTTCCTCTCCAGGTCAGTTAGAAAATCCTTAGGACCATCCTTGGCCATGCTGAGCAGAAGGCAGAGTGGAGAGGGTCAGACCCCACGCTTGGGACAGAGAGTTACTGGGGGACTGCAACCCTGAGGCCAGCATGGAGGTGGTGGCAGAGCTCAGCGAATGGTCCCAAGGGGACTGTGAGGTCCAGGCCCTCAGGTGTAACAATACTGCTGGAGGAGGGGGTAGCGCAAAGGTCGTCAGCAGAGTGACCCTCAGCAGGACTGGACTGGTGGCCTAGAAGCCACCAAGGGTGACACATACCTGAGTTGCAGGAGAAACAGCCCAGGAGTGGAGGGAGCACCTACCTGGCCTGTCCTCAACATGAGGACAGAGGTGCAAGGACAGGTGTGTCACAGCTGCTCTGTCCCATGTTGGAAGGTGCACAGCAGGTGGGAGCCAAAATCACCACAATGCAGGGGCCCAGACCAAGAATGGAAATGGATGTGTAGTCAACTCTCATCATTCATGGATTTTGTATTTGAATCCAAAATACGGATTGCCAAAATTTATTTGTAACCCCCAAATCAACACTCGTGGCACCTTTTGGTCCTGCCCTGACCTGCACAGAGAGGTGAGCAATTGGAGTTGCCCGATGTGCTCGTTCTGGGCTGAGGTCGGGTGGGGCAGCGCTTGGTCTTCTTGTCTCAGCTTACACAGCACACCAGCATCCTTTTCAGAGTCTATTTAGTGTCATATCTTTTGCATTTTTGTGCTTTCTGTGGGTAATCTTGCGGTTTAAAATGGAAGAGCCGTCTAGCATCTCTGGGCACACGAAGGCTGGGCTGGGCCTTAAGGAGAAAATGCCTGTGTTGGTGCTGCTTCATTCAGGTGCAAGTTATAGTGCAGCTGCCTATGAGATCAACAGTGTGTATGACATAAGGTGTCTAAACAGAAACATACGAGACAAGGTTCTCTATTAATCAGTTGTTGAAAATGTGGCAGGAACCTAAGCCAGAAGCAATGATTCCGTATTTGCTAATTCAGTGTTAGCAATGACTGCCAAACATGGTGACTGTGAATGTCAAGGCTTAACTGGGTGTGTGCTCTGGAAATATCCACTATGTGCCATATTCCTCCCTGCGCCATACTCCTCCCTGCACCTTGGGGATCCCCTGAATTCCCTCAATCTCCCCTGACCCCACCATCCTTGTCTTCTCATGTCTCCTAATACCAGCCTGCCAACAGTCTCCTTGCTGGTCTCCCACCTCAGCCTTGCACCATCCCCTCCCCACCCAGCTCCACAGAGCAGAAGGGTGCTCGCCCTGCCTAAAACCTTGCAGCAGCTCCTCTTTGCCCACCACATGGGACACCCCCCCCCCAGCTAGGCAGTTGAGGCCCTGTGGGCTCTGCCTCAGCATTCCCGTGCCCCCTCCTGACCCTTCTCTCACCACCCCCCTTCTCCCTGCATCCGAACATCCCAGATTCCTGCAGCCCCCTGGGCTCTCCCACCCATGGGGGCTATACATAGCAGCCACATCCTGACGCCTGCTGTGTGCCAGGCCTTGAGTATTGGGGGGTCAGGATGTGCAGCCCGAGAAATGATCCTGCTGCCGTGATATTTATTGCATCCAAAGCCACCACCTCCTCCATCTGGCTCACTCACACTTGTCCTTCCCTTGTGCCAGCTCAAGCATCACCTCCCCCAACAGCCTCCTCCAAGGCAGAATCACATCTGATGCTTCCTTTCTCCCAAGGGCCAGTAATGCCTAACTCTGACAGTGTCCCCTGATGGGGTGACAAAGTACACCAATGGACAGATGAGCCCCAGGTCCAGCCGGTCGTGAGGCTGGGAAGCTGAGGCCAGCCACCTCATGCTCTCTCCTCCTGTCTTTTGCAGATGGACTTGCGGGTGCAGAGAGCGAAGGAAAGGGCCATGTCCGCCTGGGCAGAGGAGGTCGGCCGCTGAGACCGGGCACGTCCGAGGGAGGCCTGCTGGGCTGCAGCGGCATGGGCCACCCGGGCTGGTCAGTTTCAAGCCACAGGCATCATGGTTCCCTAGACCCCTTGCTCAAGCCCCAGCTCCAGCCCAGCTCAGACTAGAAGGCTCACAGGAAGGTGCCAGCTGACTGGGGAGGGGGTGAGCCCCCAGCCCCGTTCGCCCCAAGGCCACTCCCCACTCCTCAACCCTTCCGTGAAGCAGAAATGATGGATGCCTCCTGGAGGTCACTGGGAGGGGGGGGGAGGGGGGATTTGAGCCAGGCCCCAGGTGCTTATAAGGGGCTGGGTGGATGGGGGTGGGGCCACAATCAATAGTGTGAACTCGTCACAGGGCATCAGGCCATTTGTACCCTGGCCACGTGTCTGCCCCAGGCTGGGCTGCATGGTGGCGCAGAGCTTAGACTCTGGGGCCAGCGGGCCTGGGTCAAACCCCTGCCCTGCCACTCACCAGCTATGAAACTCTGATGTGTGACCAAATTTTTCTGTGCCTCAGTCTCCTCATCTGTACGATAGGGATGATGTTTCTTACCTCATAGGGTGGCTGTAGGGGTTTAATGACTTTATACTTGTGAAATCCTGGGAAGGTCACCTGGTACCTGCCTGGTGGACCATTAGAATGGATGGATGGATGGATGGATGGATGGATGGATGGATGGATGGATGGATGGCTGGCTGGCTAGGTGAATGAATACAACCCTTTAGTGGGCTGCAGTGCTCCTTTCCTGCAGGTGGGAAGACTGAGACTCAGTCTGCTGATGACTTGCCTGGGGTCTCATAGCTGGCTCCTGGACCTCCCAGCTGTTCACAGCCCCATTCTTGGGGATAGGCCCTAAGCCTGTCTTATTTCCCCAATCACCAGCAGGGCACCCAGGAATTTTCCTGGCTGCTGGCCAAAGAGGCATTACCAGTGGGGGATTCCAAAGAAAACACCATCAGCCAAGGTCACAGTCCAACTTTCCTGCCCCTTTCCTGCGAGAAGCACAGCCCAGGGCAAAAGCAGAAGGAGCCAGGGGCTCAGCAGACCCCATCATGTTCTGGGCAATGGGCTTTGAATCCTGGCATGACCCCCATGGGCTGCAACCAATCCTGTCCTGCCTGGCTGTCCCCTCTTGGACAAACTGCAGGTCTGGTTTGTGGAAGCAGATGGAGCTGGGAGTCATAGAGCCGAGCTTTGGAGCATGGACTGCCAGCCCTGAGAGGGCAAGGGGTAGAGTGGCCTCTGTGCCACGTGGCGAAGGCATCCCCTCTGGCTGCCCTGGCACATGCCGGAGCCTGGCCTGGGCCCGTGATAGTCGCATGCTGTAGGTGGACCGGCCAGCCCTTGGGGAGCTCATGGTGCATTCTGGAGAGGGACAGGGACCCTACTCTTACCTTAGGCCATGGGCCACCGTTCCCATTTTACACTGAGGAAGGAGATAGGACTCTGTAAAGGGATTTGCCCAAAATCCCCCTACTGAGAGCCATCAAGTCAGATTCACACCCAGGCCTTCCTGGCCTCAGAGCCTAGTGGGCTTGGAAAGCTGTCACTGATGCCAGCCGATGGTTGTGGGAAGCATTATTTCTGGTGGGTCAGGGCTGCTGACGGCCTGCCCAAAAGTGCCGCTTCTCTTGCAGACCAGCCAGTTCCTGCTGGAGGCTCCTGGAGTCACCTGGGGAGACCATGCCCAGGCCCCCCGACCTCCTGCTGCGGCTGCTCTGCACCCTGGGTACCACCAGGCAGCGGCTCTGCACCCTGCTGGTCATCGGCTTCAAGTTCACCTTTTTCCTCTCGGTCCTGATCTACTGGCACATTGCCGGGGAGCCCAAGGGCCAAGGGCAGCTCTATAACCTGCCGGCCAACATCCCCTGTCCCCGGCTGGCAGCCCCCACACCGTCCTTAGGCACCCCCTCCCCGGATAACATCTTCTTCCTGGAGACCTCGGACCGCACCAACCCCAACTTCCTGTTTATGTGCTCTGTGGAGTCGGCCGCCCGGACACACCCGACGTCCCGGGTGGTGGTCCTGATGAAGGGGCTCCCCGGGGGCAATGCCTCCCTGCCCCGGCACCTGGGCATCTCGCTGCTGAGCTGCTTCCCCAACGTCCAGCTGCGTCCGCTGGACCTGGAGGAGCTGTTCCGGGACACGCCCCTGGCCGCTTGGTACGCGTGGGTGCAGCGCCGCTGGGAGCCGTACCTGCTGCCCGTGCTCTCGGACGCGGCGCGCATCGCGCTCCTGTGGAAGTTCGGCGGCGTCTACCTGGACACGGACTTCATCGTCCTCAGGAGCCTCGGCAACCTGAGCAACGCGCTGGGGGCGCAGTCCCGCTACGTGCTCAACGGCGCCTTCCTGGCCTTCGAGCGGCGGCACGCCTTCATGGCGCAGTGCATGCGGGACTTCGTGGCCCACTACAACGGCTGGGTCTGGGGCCACCAGGGCCCGCAGCTGCTCACGCGGGTCTTCAAGAGGTGGTGCTCCATCCGCAGCCTGGACCAGAGCCGCGCCTGCCGCGGCGTCACCGCGCTGCCTCGCCAGGCCTTCTACCCCATCCCCTGGCAGAGCTGGAAGAGGTACTTCGAGGACGTCAGCCCCGAAGAGCTGGCCCAGCTGCTCAACGCCACCTACGCCGTCCACGTGTGGAACAAGAAAAGCCAGGGTACGCGCCTCCGCGCCACCTCGCGCGCGCTGCTGGCCCAGCTCCACGCCCGCTACTGCCCCGCGACGCACGAAGCCATGAAGCTGTACGAGTGACCGCCCCACCCCCACCCCGGAGGGAGGGGGGGCCCCGCGGGCGCCCGATGCAAGATGGGGTCGGGGGCCCGCTGGGGGAGGGCGGGCACCGCTGGGCGCAGGAGGTGTGGAGGGCGAGGGCCTCGCGCCGGACTCAGCCTCCCCCGCCCCCAACCCGGGCTGGCGGGAGCATCCCGGGCTCCCAAATGGCCCGCGAGGGCGGTGAAGTCCCCGGCGAATTCCGGGGTGGCGCAGGGAAGCGGGGGAGGGGAAGAAGGAGGGGGCACTTCCCGGCTGCGAGGGCGGGAGGAAAAGGCTCCAGGCAGAGCCCGGTTGCAGAGCGCGTCCCGAAAGCCGAGGCGGGCGCTCTCGCCTGGTTTGGTTCCTGTCTCGGAAGGGGCTGAGCAAGGCCCAGGCGGGCAGGGCTGGCCCGCGGAGCTCCCGGGGGTGGGAGTGGGGAGGCTCTGCCGGCCCCCGCCAACCTAATTTCCTGAAATGGTGCAAGAGCGCGGGTGCCAGCCGCCAACCAGAGTGGGAATTGGCCTGGCTCAGGAAAAGCATTTAGAGCAGACATTCTCCACACCGCCCGCGCCAGACACAGAAAGAATAAATGTCATGGAGGGACGCACGCTCGTCTGGTGCTTCTTGGCAGACGGCACTTCTCACTCGCAGGCCCCTATTCGCCCCACTGTGCAGAGGGGGAGGCAGCAGGGAGTGGGGATGAGGTGTGTGGGGGGTGACACCCGCCGGGGTCTCCCTGCAGCTGCCTGGACAGGAAGGGCTCAGAGGCCAGGCCCAGCCCCCAGCGTCCCGGGGAGCACCCACTAATAAGGCCCACCAACCTTTCCTCTGCCATAATAACCCTGAATCTGTTTTAACCAAAACAGGGCCACTCAGGACCCCGCCCTCCCCCCAGCAGTCCCTGTGAAGGAGGGGTGAGGGCCTGAGGAGACCCTCCTGCCTAACCCTCCTCTCTAGACGCCCAAGGGCGGTCAGGGTCTGGACCAGAGGAAAATCTGCAGTTGGCAGAATGAGGCCCAGCTGATTGGCACTGAGGCAGTGTGTCCCCTCCCCAGGGCTGGAGAAAGCCATGCAGGCAGAACTGACCTGCTGCCAGGAAGTGCCGCTCAGCAGGTGGCTCCCAACAGCCCTGGGAGACTGCCTCTGGGTCCCTCTGCAGATGGTTTCGGGCAGTCTGGTAAGAGGTGAGCTCCCTGGCTCCAGGGGCATTCAAGAACCAGTGAATTTCTTGGATGAAAACAGTGAATCATGTGTCAGTTATTTCTCTGTCATTTTCCCTATCTTTTTTCAAATTTTCTAGAATGAACAGGTTTTCCTTTAATAATACAAAGTATGTGTAACTATACATATTTAGCTGAGCTGACTTCTTAAGGTCAAGCATTGTGTAGTCATTTTGCCATCATATAGTGGGTGTTTACTATGTGCCAGAATGGAGATGAAGGAGATACATCACTCCCTTACTCTAAACTCTTCCATGGCTCCCTGTTGCCTACAGAACAAAGCCTAACTTCTGAGCCCAACATTGCAGGCCCTCCATGACCCAGCCCTTCTGTCTCCAGCCTTGAGCGTTACCTTTCATCTATCCACACTAAACTGCATATTCTTGACACTCTCAAGGCCGTGTGTTGACATCTTCCATGCTGGCCCACTGCCTGCAAGGCCCTTCTCAGCCAACTTCACCTACAAAGTCCTCCTCTTCCTTCCAATAAGCCCAGTGTCCCCTCCAGGAAGCCTTCCCTGACTGCCCACTCCTCTGGCCCCCACAGTTCCCAGGCTTCCCTGATGCCTGTTGGATTCCTTACCTGTCCCCCTAAAAGATCAAGAACAGAACCATGTTAGGTCCCTCTTGGGATCCACTCTGAGTCTCTCCTCTTCCCCCAAGTGGACACTGAGCACCTCTTGGCAACTCCCATGATCTCCCCTTCTCCATATAAACCCTCTGGCGGGTGACAGCACTAATGGCCAGTGTCACCAGGCCCTTTCTGCACTTTCTGGCTCTTAAAGCTGACCACCTGGCTTGGTGCCAGACTCAGGGGCACCCATGCCAGCTGGGGACAGCCTGCCCACCCAGGGGTAGCCCAGAAGCCTTCTCGAGAGCAGGGCACTGGGAATCTCCAACAGGGCCTGCCTCTTCCCCCACCCATCCCTCCCTGCAGTTCAGGGGGGCATTGGCCCAAAGAACCCACAGAGTTCAGACACGCCCCCCCCCCCCCCCCCCGCACATTGTATGCGTGGCTGTGTCAGCTCTGTCAGTCAGTGGCAGAGCCAGCTGGGAGTTACTGGGTGTGATCCACAGACCCTGCTTTCCAGCCCTCCCCCACCCCAGCCCAGTCTGGACTGCCCTGGTCCAGGCTTGGCACCTACTAGATCATACTGTTTGTTGATATTGAATGAATATCAAAACCTGCCTCTGGGAAAGAAGAAACCCCTTCCCACTTCCACTGCCCTTGGCCTGCATTTTGCCATGCCTAGAGGGGAGGGAGGGGAAGGCGTCTCACACATCCCTCCCCCGGTGCCAAGGTCGCAGCTCACAGTGCTGCGTCACCAACCTCTCACAGGCGCCCAGAGACACTTTGGCCTGAACTCCACCCAAGTTCTAGGCCTTCCAGAAGGGGGCTGGGAGGAGCCAGCTCTGCGTTCATCCCCAGGAGGAGGGAAAGGAGGAAATGGGGGGCAGATTTGGCAGAGAGCGAGTCCTTTGGTCTGAGAGTTTAGGGGCTGAGAGCTCAGGAAGCAGCCCTGGCCTCCTAAGCTTCGCCCTGGCTCTCACTTCCTGCTGGTCTCCCCTCCACCCAGAGCTCCCCATGCCCTGGCAGCCAGAGGGCCCAGCCCTGTGATGACACCAGATTCCAGTGTGTGCTTTCCCAAGGCTGGGGTGCTGCGGCCTGAAGCTGGCCCCCCGGAGAGGCTCTGGTGAGCTCACAGTCTGCTCAGGGAGAAAGGCAGGAATGCAACCAACTCTTCCTGGGGGGTCATACTAGGCTATTTCCATGACAAAGTGACAAGTCCTGCCCAGGGGCCAGGGCAGGTGGCATTGGTGTGAATGTCACACACCAGTCGCCCTATGGCGTAGCGCAAGCAAGAGCTCATGGGCAGGGAATCCCAGAGGAGTCAGTGGGAAAGAACAGAGCTGGTGTGGCTGAAGCAAGTGTGGCAGGAGAGGAGAGTGGGAGTTTAGTCTGGACAGATTTAAAGGCTCTCAATGCCAGGCTATTCAATTTGGCATCGAACAAAACTGCAATTCCAGGGTGGGGGCTCAGTCTGGGAGGGGGGCGGGGAAGAGGCAGCGAAGGGGCACAGGGGGCTGGTGGGGGCGTGGATCTTGCACGCTCAGCCCCGGCCCTGCCAACCCTTGGCTTGGCTGGGAGCAGGGCTCCACCCTCTTGAGCAGCCCCACGCCCCGGCTCCTCCACTTGGCTGCTGTACACCTGCCAGGACCCAGCCGGCCAGAAATAGTAGCCGCCCCTGGGAGAAGGACAAGGCCGGGAGGCTGGAGGTGGGTGGGGCCCAAGAGCCAGGGAAGGGCTGTGCCCTCCACTGCCCTCGCTGCCCAGAAAGCCGAGGACCTGGCCATCCCCCACCCAGGGCTGTGCTGGGAGGAGCGACCCTGATGTCCAGGTCAGGTCTGGGGGGGGAGCTGGGAGGGGTCTGGTGCCAGCTGGGGTGGGCACTACAGCTCTTCACACTTCCCTGTGCCTCATCCACAGACCACAGACAAGTGTCCCCCCCCAACCCCGGGCGCCCACGACCGCCTGAGGAGTGCCCCCTGCCTGGGCCTGATCCCAGAGAGACCCCACGTTTTCCAAGCCCACAATGCCTGATGCCCGGGCGGTCTCCAGCTCCCCCTTTGCAGCAGGAGCCAGTGGCCTGAACCGACTTCTCGGAAAGGGGAAGGGAGGGGCTGGCTCCACGGAAACCTGCCCTGGGGATGTGTAATCAGATCCTCAGCAGGCTGGCTTTGTTTATAGCTGCAGTGTTATGTTAACAGATGTTGTTGTCCCAGAGTCTGGGGGAGAAGATGAGGACCCTCCCTATGTGGGGTGGGAGGGGGCACCAACTGTTCCAGCAGGGCCCAGGCAGTTATTTGCTGTCAGTTACTTAATGAACATTCTTGGCTGGCCAACGCGAGCAAGCAGGGAAGTGGTGTTCACACAGCTCTGGGGCTAGGGAAATAATTCCCCCTCGCTGCTGTATCGATATTAAACTTCTCGTTTGAATATTAAATTGGAATGTCATCCATCCAAGTGCCTAACAAAGACCGGAATTGAGTGACCTATTTAGGACTGTGTTCCTGGAAATCGGGTTCCACGGTTCGCTTGTTCCTAAATCTCTGCTTGTCCTGCCTTGCGCCAGCCTGTGCAAGGCACGCTGGGAATTGTGCTGTGTGTGGGAGGTCAGGACTGGGCTGGGCTTCGGGATCTGGTCCCTGGGCAAGGATTCGGGTGGGATCTGGGCCGCCGTGGGGCCTGGGCAGGGCAGGAGCACCCAGTTCCTGGTACAGAGCACGGCAGCTGCGGGGCATGGGGGTGGTGGGTGAGATGCAAGTTCAGTGGGTGGGTGGTGGCATTCCAGAAGACATTCCTCAAAGCCAGAATCCACTAACAACTGGACACAAAAAGCACAATCCAGCACCAGCCCCCACCAACTCCCAAGAAGAGAAACTGTACCAGAAAGGAGGCCTCTGGCTGCTAGAAAAACAGACCCAACCCAGAGTAGCTGAAATCACGAGAGGCTTATTATCCCACACCATATAGTGGTTAAGGTACACAGAAAGCTGTTGTAACAAAAAGAGCCCAAAATAGAGTCGCTTAAATAAGGTGGAAGATTATATCTCTCTCATGTTACAGTCCAGAGGTGGGCACTCCAGGCTGATGGGACCACTCTGCCATCCCCAAGATGCATTCACACAGGGCTCCAGTGGCTGCTATTTCCCAGCCAGTGAGAGGACAGATGAGAGTGCCCAAGGCAAATGTCTTTAATGAGATACAGAAGTTGCACATATTACTTCTGCTTACTCTGTGTTGTGTCACGTGGCCACATCCAGCTGCCGAGGATGCTGGGAAGTGTAGTCTGCAACTGGAGGCTCTGTGTCCGATTAAAACACAATATGCTCTATTACTAAAAGACCAAAGGGAAGAATGGACACTAGAGGACAATTAACAGAGTTTCACATGTAACCAAAGCCTGGTGATAGGCTGGTTAATTCAACAGCTCATCAAAATCTTTGGCTCTTCAGGATTCCAGTGTATTCCTTTTGTTCCTCAGGCTTATGCTCTCATGGCCTCAGAATGGCTGCCACTGCTCCAAGCATCACACCCTTATGCTCCAATGCAAAAAAGGCTTTAGAAAAGAAACTGTTGCTTCCTTGGGTCTCTCTTTAGAAGAAATGAAAACTTTATTCAGAAGCCACCTTCTCCATTATCTCTCCCTCTAACTCCCAATGGCCCATATTGCATGACAGACCCTATTCCTACTTCAATCTGTGGCAAATGCTTAGACTAGCTTAGACTCACCTCCAGGGACTAGGCTGGCGCCCAGTTTTCCTACAGCCCAAGGCCACCTGAGGGAGGAATAAAACAAGGTTTTCTTTAGCAAGAAAGAACAGAGGCAGGAATCGCTGTGGGTGGGTCACCTACAGGGGAACTGGTCCTACCTGCCTGCTGCTCTGCCCCCAGCCCAGCTGCACACGCTTTCATGCACCTGCTCTCATTCACCTCACCCCATGCCCTCTGAGGAGGGCACCACCTGCACTTTATGGGTCAGGAGTCCAGGCTCAGAGAGGTTGGGAGATGGGCCCAAGGTCACACAGCCAGTACTGGTCAGGCTGTAATTCCAGCCCAGGTGTGCCTAGCTCTAAAGCCAGGCCCCTTCCCACCACAGGATGCCCCAGCAGAAGTCTTGAGACTTAGTTCTGAGAAGACCCAGACATCACAAAATATTTCAGGATGGTGTGAATGGCAGAGTATTTTTGTCAAGAAAAAAACTTTATTCTATATCAAAACTGGATGCACATTTTGTGCACCCTTAGGCTCTTCGCGCAATCATCCTTTTATGATCGTTTGACAAGAAGCAGAGCAGTTTTACTGTGTTGGCCCGTTGGGCATCCCCATGACTGACTGGTACTGGAACCGTTCTTTGTGAGAGTATCAGATAGGATTACTTTCATTTGCAAATATCCTCACAAAATAAGAGTGACTAAACAAGGTAGAAGTTATCGTCTCGCTTGTGAAGAAATTCAGAGTGGGCCAGCCCAGGGCTGGTGTAGCAGCGCCACAGTATCAGGGAGCCAGGTTCCCCCTGGCTTGTGGCTCCACCACCCTCAGCACCTGGCTTCCACCTTTTAGTCCAAGGTGGCTGCTTAAGCACCACCATCACATTTGCATTCCAGCCAGCAGGAAGAAGGAAAGATTGGAGTAGAGCAGTCTCTGGCTATTGGAGGGATTTCCCCAAAATTACACCTGATATCCACTTCATATCATTGGCAAGAACTTAGTAACAGGACAGCTCATCTCTGGAGTAGGGTGTTATGACTGTCATTTTGCCAAACTGGAGCTGGCTGCCCAGAGAGGAGATGCAGATTCCCCTCAGCCACACAGCTGTGTCCCGCCTGGCCAAATGGTCCCTTTCCATCTTCTGTCTGCACCGAGGCCTTAACACACAGATCTCCTCTGCAGGCTGTGACAGTCTCAAGGACAAGGACAAGGTCAAGGTCAAGGTCATAAAATAACCCCGCTCATGTACATCTACAGGATTTTACATTTCACAAAGCTCCCCTCTGTCCTTAACTGCACAAGAACTCTGTGAGGCCAATGTGATTATCCCCAATTTACTGAGAATGTCGATGCCCCAAGAAATTAAGGGTCTTGTCGCCCAGCTAGTGGGAGGCAGGGCCAGGATCCCTTCAGGTCCGCCTGACCCCCCAAGCCCAGGCAGATTTGCTGCTCCGCCCACCCCCGTCACGTAGACCTCAGGAGGGCCAGCCACTCCTGGGGGGTGTGCAGGGGGCACAGACCCACCTCTCCTTCCACTCTCCATCACAGCCCACCACCCGGTCCAGCCCACCAGGCAAAGCCTCCCGAGTGAGGGCATCCAGGCAGAGTTAAGCCGTGGGGGTACAAGGCCATCCAGCCCCCTCCCCTGTTGGCGGCGCCCCCTGGTGCCTGGCTCATCTCCCCGGCTCTTCCTGGGGACCTCAGCCCCAATCTGCAAGCCTGGCACCCGCCAAGGCATCCAAATTCCATAAGCCTCCTAGGGGCAGCGGCTGGAGCATGTGTCCCCACTTCCTCAAGAACTCCCCGGGGGGGCGGGGGGAGCGTGTACTTGGCCCCCCAGAGAGTCCCCTGAGCCCCCCAAGGGCTGGACCAAGAGGAGGAGGGAAGCTGGGAGCCCATGATGTCTGGCTCTGCAGCTGCCCTCGCTGCTCCCTCTGTGTCCTTGAGTGCCTCCCCCGTCAGACTGTAGGGGCCGTGCCTGGCTCCTCCACGCGGCACATGCACAGAAGGGGTGCTAGGTGGCTGGTTGCTAAATGAATGAATGAGAGAAAGGACGCACAGCCTCTGAGTGTCAGGGTCCACGCAGGAAAATGGAAACCTCACCAGACAGTTTATGGTAAAGAATTTCAGGTAGAGGGTTGGGTGTGTGGGTGTTGGAAAGCCACAAAGGGCACCCTGGGGCGAGCAGAAATGAGCCACCCCAGGAGGCAGTACCCACACCCAGAGCTAGGGGGCAAATGCAGAGAGGGAGCTACTAGAGCCTGAAAGCTGGGAGGTCTCCCACGCTGCTTGGAGGGGTCCGTCAGCCAGGGTGCCCCAGGGCGTGAGGAGGTTGCTTCTTGGATGTGGAAAAGAACACAAAACTGGAGCTGAGAGCCACTGCCACTGGCTGATATTGGACATGCACTGAGCAAATAGGGAAGGTCCTTTCTCCTACCTCCAGCCTTCCCACCTACCTTTAGAATCTCCTATTTGCAGAGGTAAAAACAAAACAAAACAAAAAAGCAGGCAGGCAGCTGGCCAAGGAGAAGTGCAGCGTGCAGGCTGTAGCCCTAACAGAGCAGAAGCCTGGTTTGGAGCCGAGAGACTTCAGCATTCTCACTGAAACTTTATTTTGTCTCATTTCTCTCTTCCCCCTTTTGGTCAAGAAGACTTTCTCAATCCCATGATGCCGGGTCCCAGCTCATCCCCAGGAGTCATATCCAACATTGCCAGGGAGATTTACACCCCTGGGAGTCATGTCCTACTACTGGGGGGAAGGGCAGTGAATTCACCTGCCAAGTTGTCTTAGAGAGAGAGGCCACATTTGAGCAACAAAGGAGAGTCTCTGGGGTGACCCTCAGGCATAATTATGAGTAGGCTTAGCTTCTCCTTTGCAGGGACAAGTTTCATAGGGGTGAACCCCAAGATCGAGGGCTCAGCCTATTGAATTGATTGTCCCCACTGCTTGCGAGAATATCAGGAACTCCCCAAGTGGGGAAGTTTAATATTTCACTCTTTCTTCCCTAAGGGGACTTTGTAAATACTTTTTTGTTCTCTGCCTGTATTAGTTAGGGTTCTCTAGAGAAACAGAATCAACAGGGAACACTTGCAAATATAAAATTTATAAAAGTGTCTCACGTGACCGTAGGAGTGCAGAGTCCAAAATCCACACGGCAGGCTGCGAAGCCGATGACTCCAATGGATGGCCTGGATGAACTCCACAGGAGAGGCTCACCAGCCAAAGCAGGAAAATGGGACCTGTCTCCTCTGAGTCCTCCTTAAAAGGCTTCCCATGATTGCATTTAGCATCACTAATTGCAGAAGACACGCCCCTTTGGCTGATTACAAATGGAATCAGCTGTGGATGCAGCTGACGTGATCATGACCTAATCCTATGAAATGTCCTCATTGCAACAGACAGGCCAGCGCTTGCCCAATCAGATAAGCAGGTACCACAACTTGGCCAAGTTGACACGTATCCCTAACCATGACACTGCCCAAATTACTCTGGGATGTATTGGAACATCACACTAACCTGTACACACCAACAAGATCTCACTCCCTATTCAAGATAACACACAATCATGCTGTTCAAATAAACTATATAATCAACTGATTTTTGACAAGGGTGTCAAGACCAGTCAATGGGAAAAGAAGAGTCCTTTCAATAATGGCGCTGGGAGACTTAGGCATTTGTATACAACATGCAGTTAGTTGGCCCCTTACTTTACACCATATAAAAATTAATTCATGGTGGATCATGTAGAAACAAGAGCTAAAGCTACAGAATTGTTAGAAGAAAACATAGGAGTAAATCTCTGTGATCTTCGATCAGGCAATGATTTCTTAGCTATGACACCAAAAGCAAAAGTAACAAGAGAGAGAATTAGATTAACTAGCAGCATCAAAAGTAGAACCTTCTGTGCCTCACAGAATCCAATCAAGAAGGTGAAAAGACAACCCACAGAAAGAGAGGTAGTATTTGCAAATCGCACATCTGAGAAGGGGTTTGTATCCCAAAAAGGTAAAGAACTCTTACAACTCAATAATAAAGAGACAAATAATGCTCCTTTTATCCAAGGTATAAACAGATGAGTTAAAATGTATATATATGGATAAAAAATAAATAAATAATAGGGGGGGAATAAGGGGTAAGATAAATTGGGTAGATGGAAATACTAGTGGTCAATGAGAGAGAGGGGCAAGGGGTATGGGGTCTATGGGGCTTTTTTTTTCTTTTTTTCTTTGTATTTGTTTTTCTGAAGTGATGCAAATGTTCTAAAAATGATCACGGTGATGAATACACAACTCTGTGATGATACTGTGAGCCATTGATTGTACTCCATGTATGAACTGTATGTGTGTGAAGATTTTGTCAATAAAAATATTTTAAAAAAAAGACAAATAACCCAATTTAAAATGGGCAAAGAGTTTGAATAGACATTTCTCTAGAGAGGAGATGTAGATCGCCAACAGGCACATGAAAAGATGCTCCACATCATTAACCATCAGGGAAATACAAATCAAAACCACAATGAGATACCACTTCACATTTGCTGGGCTAACTACAATCAAAAAAGACAAATAGTAAGTGTTGACCATGATGTGGAGAAACTGAAACCCTCACACGTTGCTGGTGGAAATGTAAAATAGTACAGCTAAGACAGTCCCGAGTTAAATAAGATTAACTTGTCATTAAATGTATATGATCAAACTTTTAAAATTTTGATGGTAATTCTGGTTTAGCAAGTGCTATCACTATTTCCCTTTTCTAAAGATATAATTGGACTTGAGGCTAGGTTGAATTAGTAATATTCAATTTTTTTTACAACCACAGTGAATGCCAACTCATAACCTATGGAAGATTGTTTTTGTATTTAGATCTCAAAAGCTGGTTTTATGAATACATTTGAATACTAGGGAAATTCCTTCACTGTCTCATGGGACAGAGCAAAACTCCCCTAGGTTTCAATTGGTAACTCATCAGCCTGTTTGAAGGCAGGTGCTAAAAATAAGGTAGCTATTGTGTCTGCTTTATCTTTTTGGTCTTCACTGTGTCAGTCTAATTAAAATTCCCTGTATCTGAAATGCTGCCGTTCAATTAACAAAAGAATTTTGGTGTGGTTTATAAATAAAGAATGCTGAACACTTCTCACATTTTATAGGTTGGATGTTTTCAAAAGTCAGTGCGACAAAATACCGTAGCAAGTTAAATTTTACTTTTAAATTCTCTACTATCTTAAATCAGACTAAGTTGTAATCCAGGTGGTCTGTTGCCTGCTATTCAAAAGCACATAAAGTTGCAGTGCCACTAAATTATGTGCGGTTGACATGATGTTTTTGCCAACTCATAAGGATTTAGGTGGAGGAGCTAGACCAGTACAAGTTTGTAAATTTTGTTAGCATAAGGTTTAAGATGATTAAAAAACACACACAGACAAAAGGGAAAAAAAAAGATACAGTTGCTATGAAAAACCAGTTTGGCAGTTCCTCAAAAAGTTAAACAGAGTTACCAAGCGATCCAGCAATCCCTCTCCTACCTATATATCCCAAAGAATTGAAAACAAGGACTGGAACGGGTCCTTGCACACCAGTGTTCCTGATAGCATTATTCATGATAGTCAAATGGTAGAAACAACCCAAATATCCACCAAAAGAGGAAAGGATGAACAAAATGTGATCCATCCGTACAATGGAATATTATCAAGTCATGAAAAAAGAATGAAGAACTGATACACACCACAACATGGATGAACCTTGAAAACATTGTGCCAAGGGGAATAAGCCAGGCACAAAAGAACAGATAATGAATAACTCCATTTGTACAAAAAGTCCAGGCTGGGCAGATCCACAAAGACAGCAAGCAGATGGGTGATCCCTGGGGCTGAGGGGAGGGAAGAGTGGGGACTGACAGTGAAGGGATTTGGGATGAATATTCGGAAATTAGATGGTAGCGATAGTGGCACCACCCTGTGAATATGCTTAAAGAAACTCTGAGCTGCACACTTTTGAAGGGTGAATTTTATGGCATGTGAATTAGACCTCAGTTTTAATATATATATGAATATTGTACATTATTCATGCATAAGCAAGGAAAAAACTAAGCAGAAGTTTTACAGTTCTTGCCACAGGGTTGACTGTTCGTCACAAGACTGTGGTTAATATTTTAAATTCCTTCTTCCAGGCTCTGCTCCATCTCCTTTGCCCTCTGCTTGGTTCTCAGCTGCTTGAAGTGCTTTACCTGGGAGGGGGGGCGGGTTTCCAGACTTCATTCCTGAAGGATCTGAAGCTGTGGCAGTGCTACTCCTCCTCCTCCTTCTCGTCTTTTTTGGTTGCTGTAGTTTCCCTTTAACTTTTCTCTTCTGAGCATGGAAGAACTGAGAGGCACCGGAGAAGTCCCTAGGTTGAAACGTTATCCTCCCTGCCCCTGTTGGGATGCAGCAGCCAAGTGACCCCTTGATGATTGGGATCCTTCACTCCTGCCAGGAGAGTGACCTCTTTGTTGTCTGTTTGTCCAGAAGCCCACGGAGCCACTAAAGGCTGGGTGGCAGTCTCAGCTTTCAGTACAGTGGGCGCCATTCTTTTATCCCTGCAGCAGATTGAGTGAGGGCCCCTCAAAAGACAGGTCCACATTGTAACCCCTGGAACCTGGGAGGGTAATGTGACTTTATTTGGAAGAAACGCCTCTGCAGGTATAGTTAAGTTTCTGGAGATGACAGCGTCCTGGATTACCCAGGTGGGTCCTGGGTTCGGTGGCAGGTGTCCTCGTGAGAGAAGAGACGCGGAGGCCATGTGAGCACGGAGCAGAGACGGGAGGGAGGCAGCCATGGGTCCTCCTCCAGAGCTCTCGGAGGGAGCACTGCCCGGCCCAGACCTTCTTTTCGGACTTCTGGCCTCCAGACTGTGAGGGAGTCCATTTTTGTTGTTTTAAGTTGCCCAGTTTGTGGTCATATGTTCAGACAGCCTGAGGAAATTAATAGTCCACTGTCGGGTGGGGGGTGGGGTGCTTCTTTGGAGACAAAGACCTCCTAACCGACAAGAGTTCCAATTTCAGGAACAGACATTCTGGAGTGATCATTAGGGGTGATTGGGCAAGAGCTGCTCTCATTCCCATCCTTTGATTCCCAGCTGTGGCTCTGGTATGGGATATGCTGGGCTGTGCTGGAATACGTGTTCTGTAGCCTATAAGACAGGACCCCATCTTTTCAGGCTGTTGTAGGCCATGCACCATCCTACTGGCCAACTGCCCCTGGGGAGAGGGCCACGTGGGAGACAATGGCTTACCAGGGGCCCTCTGCCCTTCTGCCCTCGGAGGTCTCCCGGTGCCCCACTGGGATGGGGCTGATGCCACCCCACTGCTGCCTGGTACTGCTGAGCAGGTGGGGGCATCGCGCTGACCTCAGCTCGGTCGGCAGCCCTGAGATGGGACCCCTCGCCCCCCACTCCTAGGCGAAGCATTCAGGTGTTCATCCTACTCGAGTCGGGGGGGACACGACAGGCGTTAATGGCAGTAGTGCTGAGTGAAGGACAACATCCACCCCAAAGACCCCACAAGATACTATTCAACAGGAAGATGATGAAGATAACTGTACCCGGCTGAAGAGTGACCGCCCCAAAATGCACGCCCTCCAGGAATCTCAGAATAAGCATGCATTTTGGAAACAGGATCTTTCCAGACATAGTACATTCTGATGAGGTCATTCTGACTCTGGGCAGGCTGTGGGTCCATATGACAGCGCCAGGGGAGAAGGGTTTCAGTGCTGGGTCCACCAGCCAAGGGGGCCTAGGATGGCTGGTTAGCCCCAGCAGCCAGCACAGGCCAGGGAAGGTCTTCCCTCGAGCCTCGCGGGCAGCCCATCTCTTAGTCTCCGGCTAGGGGTTGGCGTCTCCAGATCCGTGAGAGAAGACACTTCTGTTGTCTTCAGCCACCTGGTTTGTGGGACTTTGTTATGGCAGCCCCAGGAAATGAATACTGATGAGGAGGATGGAGGCGGGGCAGCTAACAACTTTTGAGCCTTTGCTGTGAGCCAGGCACAGCTGTGTTAACTCAGATGCGCGCTAACTTGTCTGACCCTCATTCTCACCTTAGGAGGAGGAGGCTATTTCTGATCTTGAAGCTCCGTCTAAAACATGACCGTTGGCTTATTCAGTGTCATTTTTTTTTCTTGTTCTTTATTAGAGAAGTTGTGGGTTTACGGAACAACCCCTTGCAGAAAATACGGGATTCCCATATATCACCCCACCAGCAGCAGCTTGCACTGGTGTGGAACGTTTGTTTCAGTTGATGATGGCACATTTTAGGATTGTACGATTAATTAAAGTTCACGTTTAACTTAGGGTTCATTGTTGGTGTAGCAGAGTTCCTTGGAGCATAGTTCCACGGATTCTTTTTAAATGTATTCTGTTACCATCTACACAATGTAACAGTGCCCCTTTAAATCACATTCAGATGTGCATTTCAGTGCAGTTAATTGTATTCACCAGGCTGTGTTGTCATCACCATTCAATCTCACTTCGAGTTTGGCCCTTCACCAGTTTCCATCTCTTCTGTGCTTGGCCAGTCTGACTCCCCCTGGAGCATCCCACCTGGGGTGGGGGCTGTGCCCCAGAACCAGCCACCTGGCATCCTGGCCCGCACACCTCTGGCTGTGACCGATGCCACCCTTGCATCCACAACTCGGCCCCTGCCTCTACCCGAGAGCCTCCACGGCTGGGCTGGAGCCCCATGCCCTGCCCGCCCCGCCCCAACACACACACTCACGTCTCAGTTCTGCTTTTGACCCCCCTCAGCCTCTGAGCTTCCCCATCCTGTTCCCTGTCCCAGGAAAGTCCCACCTGCGCCACAGGCCTCAGAGCAGCCAAATAAACACGAATATTTCTTTACCAGGAAACTCCACACCCAGCCATGCTGGGCAAACAAAGCTGTAGGAAAAAAACAATCAGAGTCCAAAAAAAAAAAAAAAAAACCTCCCAAATAACTCTGTGATGTTTTGGTAGAGGTTTCAAAAAAAAAAAGAACAGCATTTTACAAAATGGATTTCTGACCATTGCAAAATAGTCTCCCAGCTTCCCAGGATGACTAAAAGGAAAATTCATCTGCAAATGGTTTCTTACTTTCCATTTGGGTTTTAAATGTAGTCCAAGCCCCAGTTCAGTTACAGAAGGTCAGAACTGAGGTTGAGGGAAAACAGTTCACAAGAAGAGAAGGAGAAAAAAGATCAGCATTTAGTCCAGAGCTGAAAACTGCTGGAGGCCCTCAGCTCAGCCTAACCCTGTACCCCATCTCTTCTCAGTCCCAGGGTTTCAGGATTGTGAGGGATTACCGATCTGTTGGTTCAGTTGCTACATCTCTGGATAAGCACATACCCTCCCATTTTGAGACAGTCTGTAAGTTACGATAGTTTCACATGTGGAAACAAATAGCCATAATTTATATGGTTTAAAGAAGATAGAATTTTTTTTCTCTCTCTCTCTCACATAATAGCCCAGAGATTGGTAGTGAGAGTTCAAAGGTTATTCTACTCCCCAAAGTTATTGAAAGACCCCAGGATCCTCCCATCCTGCTGTGTCCCTCAATACTCAGCTTTTATCTCATGGTGCAAAGCAGCTGCTTTGGTTCCTGACATTGCATCTGCATTTAGGCAGCAGGCCAGATCCAGAGATTGTACATATCGCTTCTGCTCTTACCTATTGGCTAGAATTAAATTCTAATTCCCTTACTTGCAAGGGAACCTGGGGAAACAGCCATTAGGTGGGGAGCCAGGTGCCTAGCTAAAAAGTCTATTGGTATATAAGGCAGAAGAATGGGTACTGGTGAGAAACTAGTAGTCTGCTACTGCGCCAGTTTGAAAGGATGCATGCCCCCTAGAAAAGCCTTGTTTTAATCCTAATCCCATTTTGTAAAGGCAGCCATTTCTTCTAATCCCTATTTAGTACTCTGTGTTTGAATCTGTAATTAGATCATCTCCCTGGAGATGTGACTAAATCAAGAGTGGTTGTTGAACTGGGTTAGGTGGAGATGTGTCTACACCCATTTGGGTGGGTCTTGATTAGTTTACTGGAGTCCTATAAAAGAGGAAACATTTTGGAGAAAGCGGGAGAGTCGGAGAGAGTAGAACGACACAGCCACGAGAGGCAGAGAGTCTACCAGCCAGCGACCTTTGGAGATGAAGAAGGAAAACGCCTCCTGGGGAGCTTCATGAAACAGGAGAGAAAGCTAGCAGATGACGCCCTTCCAGCTGAGAGAGGAGCCCTGACTGTGTTCACCATGTGCCTTCTCACTTGAGAAACTCTGAACTTCATCGGCCTCCTTGAACCAAGGTATCTTTCCCTGCAGGCCTTTAATTGGACATTTCTATAGACTTGTTTTAATTGGGGCATTTCCTTGGCCTTAGAACTGCAAACTAGCAACTTATTAAATTCCCCCTTTTAAAAGCCATTCCATTGCTGGTATATTGCACTCTGGCAGCTAGCAAACTAGAACAGCTACAGAGGGTTCCTGTAGGAAAATGCAAGACATGGTATGGCACAATTTCCTGAATGCACTGTGCTGAAGCTTGCAGAAAGTCACATTTCGTTTTATTTGGAACTCATTAACATAGTGGGCACAGTTTCACTTTTGTGTTACTGCCAAAACCACATCACAAGACAAAAATGTTATGGTTTATGGACTTTGCTACTGGTTCAGAGGCTTGGCTTGACTGTGGGTCATCGTCCTACAAGCTGTGTGACTGTGGGCAAGTTGCCTACCTGCTTGTACCTCAGTTTCCCCATCTGTAAAATAAGGATAACAACTGTAGTGAGATTGCATGCAGGGACACCTGGCACAGAGCTGGACACTTAGAAAAGGACTGATAAACAGTAACTATTATTCCTAGTTTTACTCTGCCCCTCAGCCAATCCATTCCAATCTCTCGAGACTCAGTTGTAGGTTTCTGGAAAGTTACCCTAGTACATGGAACCTTTGTAGAATCTTATATATTGCCCTAAGTGTTTTTTAGGATTGGCTGGAATGTTTTTTTGGGGGGTTGGCAAGTTATGATAGGTTGCAATGTCTAACTGAAGCATGCATAAGAATGACCTCCAGAGTAGCCTCTTGACTTATTTGAACTCTCTCAGCCACTGATACCTTATTTGTTACACTTCTTTTCCCCCTAATGGTAAGGACGGCATTGTTGATTCCATGGTGCCAGGGCTGGACTCATCCCTGGGAGTCATCTCCCACACAGCCAGGGAGACTTTCATCCCTGGATGTCATGTCCCATGTAGTGGGGAGGGCAATGGTTTTACTTGCAGAGTTAGGCTTAGAGAGAGTGAGGCCACATCTGAGCAACAAAAGAGATCCTCCAGAAGTAACTCCTAGCCTCTCTACTATGCACATGGACTTCACAAGAACTCAGACACTCATTACTGAGGGCTGCCCAGCCCCTGGATTCTCACATTGGACTTGCCCCTGCTGCAGCCCTAGCCCATGGGTCAGCCTTCCTGGGGCTGACTCAGCTGTCTGCTCTCAAGTCAGCAGCCTCAGTTTTCCCATCTGTGGGATGGCAGTAACAGAGAATTCTACCCCCTGGAGGGGTTGGGATGAATGGATGCGTTAAAGCCTGTGTACAGTCCCAGGCATAGAGCACATACTATTTTGTTAGTATCATTTGATGGATGGACAGATGGATTTAATCACAGGTTATGATTAATCCCATTTTACAGATGAGAAAACTAAAGGGTTAAGAAAATCACCAGAGGCAAAACAGGTTCAATTATTCCCATTTTACAGATAAGGAAAGCTAGGCTCGGGGAGTTAAATAACCAGCTCAAGGTCAAAATCTGTGTCAAAGCCAGCTCCCCCACCCCAGGCCCTACCTCTGCCCTCAGTCAAACCCCCATCCTTGGAATTCCCTATGAATGGGGCAGAGTTTCAAAGAAAGCACAGGTGGCCCTGGTGTCAGGAAAGGCCCTTGTCACCACTGCCCAGGACAGGAGGCTGGAGAGGGTGCTTACACTCCTTGGCCACCTTGCTGGGCTCAGTCCCCACCCCCTGCCTCAGCCCCTATGACCCCCAGCACCCCACCCTCAGTTGGTGGCTCCCAGAGCAGGTGCAGTACCTCAGCTTGATTAGAAAGGTCTGGCCCCATGCCTGAAATTCCATTAGCACTTTCTTTGGGCTTGAGAACTTTCTTGGAAAATAGGTATGTTGCTGAAGGGGCCACCATCAAGAGTTCTTCCTGATCAGGTAGGAGATGGGGGTAGGGGTAAGGAACTGGATGTGTCTTGATTTTTAATGAAGGAAGGGAGGTGGGAAGGGATGTAAGAAAGTTGCAGAGTGGGAAAGTTAGAGGGAGAATTAACTGGCACCTATGGGGGTGGTGGGGTAGGGGTGCTATTAATAATAGCTTGGATTTACTGAGCACCTGCTTTGTGCCCAGCCCTTGATATGCCATAATTGAATTTTCAGAAATTTAATTTAGTGCCTCTGTAACCGAGAAGTTGAGATTTAAGGGATGCTGTATGTGTGTGAAGATTCATCAATTTAAAAAAAAGAAGATTTAAGGGGCGGTTACAATGAGTGAATCATTATATAAATATTCTTATTTTACTTTCCGGTATATTAGAGTGGACAGAGGGAGGTAGGTGAGATCTCTGCACTGTAACCCAGCTGCGCTGATCTCTGATGATGATTGTGTAGTCTTTATCTTGGGCCCTTGGGATTGGAAAAACCTTGTGGCTGACCTCACTACTACCCATTTAATCCGGTTTTTCGATTTAGAGTCTTGTGATCAATGAAGACAGCCCCTAATGTTTGTTAATGAAGGGCCTTGAGTCAAACCAGAACTAACCCGCCCCAATTTCAAGGCTATCTTGATAAAGGAAGGTGGATCTAACCAAAATGGGCCCACCTGTCATGCGCAGTAGCTTAAAACTGTACCCTACAAATCACCTCATTCCGCCATTTCCTTAGTGTGTTCTAACCGTGTGATCAGTCTGCGCATGCTCGATGATTACGTCACCTCTAATTACACCTTCTGGGGGCCATTGTGCTCATTGTCCTAACACCTGCCCATCTTTGGGTACTGTACAACCATCACAGTTACTGCAATTCGTGGGGGGCGGTGGCTTTGGGGGCCACTCGGCCGTCTGATCTCCTGCTTCGTGCCTGGCGATAAACTTTTCTCTCTTTGAAACCCGGGTGTCTCAGGAATTGGTCCTTGAGCGCCTGGGCACAGAATTCACAGCCTTTGTCCCATAACGGTGTCCCATGACACCGTTTTGCCTAGTGTCATGTTCTCCTTTTGAGCCGCCACCCCAGCTGGCCCTGGCCTGGGGGTAACCGCGGCCAGCAAGGCCTGCGCCACCATTCGGGTGGGGGATGGGGGGTGGGGGGGTGAGGAGAGCGGCCTGCAGCTGCTCGGATCGGCCCAGGATGCGGCAGCTTCTCCCACGGGGTAGTTTCCAACTGCCCATCCCCAGCGGCTGGAAAGCCCCGCCTCCCCGGTGCATCCCTGTAAAGGCAAGAGCTGGGGGCCCACATGTGCTCGGTTCCAGGGACCCTCTTGGAACCCCAGGGTAGGTAAAGCCAGGTTCTCGCCACTGCCCTCCAGGCCTTTGATCTCAGGAATCTGTCCTTCCATGCCTTCTACACCCACTCGTTCTTCTGTTTTCACCTCATCACCGGAAGGGCTTCCACAAACACGAAAAGCAGCCCTGACCTCAGCACTGACCCAGCTTACCTCACTGCACCCATCAGCTGGGAACGCTGTTACCCCCAACGGTTTGGAGATGGGCCCTTTAATGCCCTCAGCCTCCCCGGCCTCCGGACGTGAGCTCTGCCTCCATTGGAGTCACCCCACCAATATCTAGAGAGCCTTGGGGAGCGCTGGAGACCAACTAGAGGGACCCAGCTAGCCTTGCTGGGCGCAGCGGACGCCATTAGGCGACAAAGGGAGGGAGTGGGAAGGGACACTGCTTGGAGCTTCAGGGAGCCCAGGGCCGACCCCTCGAGGTGGGGGTGGAGCAGAGGCAGCCTCCTTGGGGGTCGGGCGCAGGGTCCCGTCCTGTCTGGAACTCCTTTCTCCTCGCGTCTCCTCCCGTCACCGCCCCCCCTTCCCCGGCCTCCACCCAGCCCGGGGCCGAGTTTCTGCTGCGCTCGCCCGGGCACCGGCGCAGCCCGAGGGTACAGCCCCCACCACGGGGTCCGCGACCGCTTCCCCACAGGACCAAGGGGACCCCCGCGGGCGCGGAGTAGGGGGCCAGTGAGCAAAAGCTGAAGGAACTAGAACAGTTAGAACCGCGGAGATGAGGCGGGGGGAGGTGGATAAGCCTCTCCAAACAGACACAGACGTACACACAGACATGCCCTCGGGAGGGCATAAGGTGAGCCGGGGTGGGCTGGGGAAAGGGGTAAGGGCAGCAGGATCTGGGGTTCAGAGCTGGGACGGAGGAGGCGGCAGGCACTGCGTCGGAGGTTTGGGGTGCGTGTTTGGGATCCGGGAGCCCGCGGGACCCGCGCCCGGGTGCCGGGAGTCGGTTCGTGGCTGGAAGGCGCCGCCTGGAGGCCGGAGCCTCCCCGCACTAGCGTGTCGCGGTGCTCCGCGCGCCGCAACAGGTCTCAGAGCCCGGGATGTCTCCCCCGACCTCCCCCGCTCTGCCCTCCCCCACCCCCCACCTTCTTCCAGCGTCATCGTGGTCTGGCAAGACAGACTAGGGCTCTCTGAAGACCTCGCGCCTCCTGGATAAATCCAGGGGACAAACGTAGAGAGAGGGCTCGGAGGGTCGCCTTTGTCCAGATCCAAATCCGCCACGGGGCTTTTTGTCCGGGACTGTTCCTCCCCTCCCGTCCCGGCGCTGGCTGGACGCGTGCACACACACGGTGGCACCCACGCAGGTGCAGCGTGCCCACAATCGGGCGCGTCATCCACCATACACGTGCTAATATGCACACACATGTGCACAGAGTCACTCACAGGCGTGGGCAGACGCCCGCGCTCACACACCTGCACGTGCCTGAGCACACACTCACGCAGGTACACAGCCCTTTCTGTGCATGCGCTCCACCCTCCCACCCACCTCACCTCACCTCACCTCACCCGGTTCAGCACAAGGCTTCTCAGTGGCTTCCGGGCGGCCCCATCCCACTGGCTCCCCATCATCCCCAATCCCAGCTCTGGGCCCTCCAGCCTTAAATTCCTCTAGGCTGCTCAGATCCTCTGCAGTGGTTCCTTATAACTTGCTCCAGACCCCAAACTAGCATTTCCTGGCTTCCCCAAATTCCTAAGGGAACCTACCTTCCCAAGCCAGTTCCTTCAACTCCCAACTGATGCACAGCTAGCTCAGGGGCCACACCTTTGGGTCACAAAGATGGGATCAGCAAGCCCAGCTCTGAGGGGGTGGCGGTGCTAATGGGCTGGAGTGCCCCATACCCTATCCCAGTAGACTGGCTCTGATGGTGGAATTTAAGTGATGCTCTCCTGGAGTGGGGACTCTCAACACTCTCTTTCCCCAACCCAACCCCCTCCCCACCAAGGTCAAGGACAGGACTTCACCCTTTTGGCCCCAGTATGGAGAAAAGAGTAAAGAGCAGGAATTATTTGGCACCTACCTGTGCTGCACTCGGAACCAGCTACCCAGAGTCTCACAGCCCCTCCTGCCAGGTGTTTCTTGACCCACAGCCCCCACCCCAGGCACCAGCCTCCTTCTGTCTTAAGAGAGGCCCATGCCAGGCCACTGCACCCAATCAAAAGCGGTGGGTTCTCTGCCCGATGCGCTCAAATGACCAATTCCTGAGACACCTGAGTTTCAAAGAGAATGAGTTTATTGCCAGGTGCAAAGCAGATGATCAGATGGCCTCTTGGTCTAAAACTCTGTGTTCCTGAACTGCAGTAATTCTGATCATTTTATAGTACCAAAAGATGGGCAGATTTTAGGATAATGAGCACAATAGCTCCAGATGGTGAGGTTGGAGAAGATCTCATTATTGAGCATATAGATTGGTTACGAGCTTAGTCACAGAATGTATGTAAGAAAGCGATGGCTTTAGTATGATGATGGGCGTGATTTTTAGTATATAATCAGGTATAGGTCACTTACAGGTTAAAGTTTCAAGCGACTGCACATGTCAGGTGGGCCCATTTTGGTTAGATCCACCTTCCTTTATCAAGACAACAGGAATTGGGGCGGGTTCACTCTGGTTTGACTCAAGGCCCTTCATTAATGAACATTAGGGGCTATCTTCAGTGATCATAAGACTGTAAGGTTGAAAAACCAGATCAAATGGATACAAGTGAGGGACAGTCACAGGTTTTTAACAATTGCAAGGGTCCAAGATAAAGCCTACACAATCGTCATCAGAGACCAAGGCAGCTGGATTACAGTTCAGAGATTTCAGGCATTTCCCTTCATCTAATATACCCGAAAGTAAAAACAAGTGTCTATATAATGATTCAGTAATCATAATCATCCCTTAAATGCTAACTTCTCAGTTAAACCACTGGCATCTTATTCCTTTTCTCTTTACACCAACCCAATAAGTTACAAATTTACCAAATAGGCAGGAAGATATCTCTTATTGGAATTCTGTTTGCTATTTCCTTCCTGATGAGTGAGGTGAATGAGGTAGCGCCTCTTTGCTTTGTGTATTGACTTTTTGCATTTGCGCTTCGGGAAACTGCCATTCAGGGCCCTCTCCCATGTTCTTTACGGGTTATCTATTTTATTGAGTTACAGAAGCTCTTTGTATATTATATAATTAGCTCTTTTTTCGTGTCATGGGTTTTATTATATTTTTTCCCAACACATCAACTCATCTTTTGACTTACTTTATGATACTTTTCATGTGCAAAAGCTTTACATTTTTTTAATTTTAACATTTGTTCTCCCTATTATTTATTTATAATTTTTTTATTAATTAAAAAATTTTTTAAAATATGGTAACAAAGATACACAAACATTCTTAACATATGATCATTCCGTTCTACATATATAATCAGTAATTTACAATATCATCATATAGTTGCATATTCATCCTCATGATCATTTCTTAGAATATTTGTATCAATTCAGAAAAAGAAATAAAAAGACAACAGAAAAAATTTCATACATACCATACCCCTTACCCCTCCCTTTCATTGATAACTAGCATTTCAATCTAAGTTTATTTTAATATTTGTTCCCCCTATTATTTATTTTTATTCCATATGTTCTACTCGTCTATTGACAAGGTAGATAAAAGGAGCATCAGACACAAGGTTTTCACAATCACACAGTCACATTGTGAAAGCTGTATCATTACACAATCATCTTCAAGAAACATGGCTACTGGAACACAGCTCTACATTTTCAGGCAGTTCCCTCCAGCCTCTCCATTACATCTTGACTAACAAGGTGATATCTACTTAATGCATAAGAATAACCTCCAGGATAACCTCTTGACTCTATTTGGAATCTCTCAGCTATTGACACTTTATTTTGTCTCATTTCACTCTTCCCCCCTTTTGGTTGAGAAGGTTTTCTCAATCCTCTGATGCTGAGTCCCAGCTCGTTTTAGGATTTCTGTCCCACGTTGCCAGGAAGGTTCGCACCTTTGGGAGTCATGTCCCACGTAGACAGGGGGAGGGTGGTGAGTTTGCTTGTTGTGTTGGCTGGAGAGAGAGGCCACATCTGAGCAACAAAAGAGGTTCTCTTGGGGGTGACTGTTAGGCCTAATTTTAAGTAGGCTTGAGCTATCCTTTGTGGAGTTAAGTTTCATCTGAACAAACCCCAAGATTGGGGGCTCAGCCTATTGCTTTGGTTATCTGCACTGCTTGTGAGAATATCAAGAATTCAACTTGGGGAAGTTGAATTTTCCCCCTTTCTCACCATTCCCCAAAGGGAACTTTGCAAATACTTTTTTATTCACTGTTCAAATCACTCTGGGGTTTATTGGGGCATCAGTCTGGGCAGACCAACAAAATCTCATGTCCTACTCAAGGTTCCATGTACTTATGGTGTTCAATTAAGCTGTCTACAGAAGTTATATTAGGAAATTCACTAGTCAAAATATAAATTTTGTACCAAATAAACATTTTTGCTTTAGTCTCACATACAAGTTAAAATTTAAAAATATTAATTACTATCAATTTTTAACACCCTGCAATAATGACATTCCTATGTTCTTCCTCATGCAGAAACAATTTTTTTAAATTTGTACATTTAGTCACTATCATTATACACTCTGGGCATTCCTAGATTACACCATCTCAGTCTTTATCGTCTATCTTTCTTTCTGATTTCATTTTGCCCCCAGCCCTCCTCCCTCTATCATTCTCACATTCAAAAGCTTTACATTTTTATGAAGTCAAATTTCCTTTTTTTCTTTTTCTTTTTTTTAATTTATTTTTTAAATACCAAAAACACAAAACAAATGCAAACATTCCTATTTTGATCATTCTGTTCTACATATATAATCAATAATTCACAAGTTGCATATTCATCATCATAATCATTTCTTGGAACATTTGCATCTATTCAGAAAAAGAAATAAAAAGACAACAAAAAAAATTCATACATTCCATACCCCTTACCCCTCCCTTTCATTGATCACTAGCATTTCAATCTGAATTTATTTTAACATTTTCCCCCTATTATTTATTTGTATTCCATATGTTTTACTCATCTGTTGACAAGGTAGATAAAAGGTGCATCAGACACAAGGTTTTCACAATCACACAGTCACATAGTGAAAGCTGTATCATTACACAATCATCTTCAAGAAACATGGCTACTGGAACACAGCTCTACATTTTCAGGGAGTTCCCTCCAGCCTCTCCATTACATCTTGACTAACAAGGTGATATCTATTTAATGCATAAGAATAACCTCCAGGCTGTTCTCAGGGCAGCGGAGCGGGGTCAGGGGTACCGAAACTGGTTCCAACGCCCCGAGGGCAGCTCCTCCGCCACCGTCCTCGATAGCCTTGCCACCCTCACCTTTCTGCCTCCAGAACAGCTACTGGGGGAGTGGAGACGATACAGAGTAGCTCCCAGAGCCACGACAGAGATCAAAGGGACGGCATACCCCATCCTGGAACGGCTGACTGTCTGGGAGAACCAGCTCCGGTGAGATCGCCGAGGGGCAAGGACTTTCCCGGGTGGGATGGCAAGCGGCCGGAGTCCCTCCCTTCCCACGTCATGAATTGGGCTGGCAGAATTGGGCAGGCGGTCCCCTTGGGCCGCGGCGGCTGGCGCCCCCACCACGCGAGGCCCCCCGGACCAACTGAGAGAGTTGGGTTGGAAATCCCCAGACCGCGGAGAACGGTGACCGGGGGGGTCCCTTCCAAACACGTGACTCCCTGGTCCGGCTGGGAACGGTCCACTCTCCCGGGCTGCGGCGGCTGGCGCCCTCCCGCCACGCTTGGCGCCCCAGGCCGACTAGGAAAGTCGGTCGGATGCTCTCCCGGGCTGCGGCGGCTGGCGACCCTCCCCGCGTTTGGACCCCTGGGCCGGCTGGCACTTTTCCAAGCCGCTTCGACTGGTGAACCTCCCCCACAGCGAGAGTTTTCTAAAGTTAAAGGACCCACAGCACCTTTTACTGCACAAACGTGTGCCACGAGTGCCACCTACTGGGCAGGATAAGAAAAACAGAACCCAGAGATTTCACAGAAAAATCTTTCAACCTGTGGGGTCCAACACCCAGGGATATCTGACTAAATGCCCAGACGCCAGCAGAAGATAACGGATCACGCTCAGAAAATTGAAAATATGGCCCAGTCAAAGGAACAAACCAATAGTTCAAATGAGATACAGGAGCTGAAACAACTAATGCTGAATATACGAACAGAAATGGAAAACCTCTTCAAAAACGAAATTGATAAATTGAGGGAGGACATGAAGAAGACATGGGCTGAACATAAAGAAGAAATAGAAAAACTGAAAAAACAAATCACAGAACTTATGGAAGTGAAGGATAAAGTAGAAAAGATGGAAAAAACAATGGATACATACAATGATAGATTTAAAGAGACAGAAGATAGAATTAGTGATTTGGAGGATGGAACATCTGATCCAAAAAGAAACAGAAACTATCGGGAAAAGAATGGAAAAATTTGAACAGGGTATCAGGGTATCAAGGACAATATGAACCGCACAAATATATGTGTTGTGGGTGTCCCAGAAGGAGAAGAGAAGGGAAAAGGAGGAGAAAAACTAATGGAAGAAATTATCACTGAAAATTTCCCAACTCTTATGAAAGACCTAAAATTACAGATCCAAGAAGTGCAGTGCACCCCAAAGAGATTAGACCCAAATAGGCGTTCTCCAAGACACTTACTAGTTAGAATGTCAGAGGTCAAAGAGAAAGAGAGGATCTTGCAAGAGAAAAACAATCCATCACATACAAGGGAAACCCAATAAGACTATGTGTAGATTTCTCAGCAGAAACCATGGAAGCTAGAAGACAATGGGATGATATATTTAAATTACTAAAAGAGAAAAACTGCCAACCAAGACTCCTATATCCAGCAAAATTGTCCTTCAAAAATGAGGGAGAAATTAAAACATTCTCAGACAAAAAGTCACTGAGAGAATTTGTGACCAAGAGACCAGCTCTGCAAAAAATACTAAAGGGAGCACTAGAGTCAGATATGAAAAGACAGAAGAGAGAGGTATGGAGAAGAGTGCAGAAAGAAGGAAAGTCAGATATGATATATATAATACAAAAGGCAAAATGGTAGAGGAAAATATTATCCAAACAGTAATAACACTAAATGTTAATGGACTGAATTCCCCAATCAAAAGACATAGACTGGCAGAATGGATTAAAAAACAGGATCCTTCTATATGCTGTCTACAGGAAACACATCTTAGACCCAAAGATAAACATAGGTTGAAAGTGAAAGGTTGGGAAAAGATATTTCATGCAAATAACAACCAGAAAAGAGCAGGAGTGGCTATACTAATATCCAACAAATTAGACTTCAAATGTAAAACAGTTAAAAGAGACAAAGAAGGACACTACCTACTAATAAAAGGAACAATTAAACAAGAAGACATAACAATCATAAATATTTACGCACCGAACCAGAATGCCCCAAAATATGTGAGGAATACACTGCAAACACTGAAAAGGGAAATAGACACATATACCATAATAGTTGGAGACTTCAATTCACCACTCTCATCAATGGACAGAACATCTAGACAGAGGATCAATAAAGAAATAGAGAATCTGAATATTACTATAAATGAGCTAGACTTAACA
Source organism: Tamandua tetradactyla (assembly GCF_023851605.1). Classification (NCBI taxonomy): domain Eukaryota; kingdom Metazoa; phylum Chordata; class Mammalia; order Pilosa; family Myrmecophagidae; genus Tamandua; species Tamandua tetradactyla. Next base: position 36,210,367 of record NC_135333.1, on the reverse strand, counting down.
GACATTTATAGGACATTACATCCCACAACAGCAGGATACACCTTTTTCTCAAGTGCTCATGGATCATTCTCAAAGATAGACCATATGCTGGGTCACAAAGCAAGTCTTAACAAATTTAAAAAGATTGAAATCATACACAACACTTTCTCGGATCATAAAGGAATGAAGTTGGAAATCAATAATAGGCGGAGTGCCAGAAAATTCACAAATACGTGGAGGCTCAACAACACACTCTTAAACAACAAGTGGGTCAAAGAAGAAATTGCAAGAGAAATTAGTAAATACCTCGAGGCGAATGAAAATGAAAACACAACATATCAAAACTTATGTGATGCAGCAAAGGTAGTGCTAAGAGGGAAATTTATTGCCCTAAATGCCTATATCAGAAAAGAAGAAAAGGCAAAAATTCAGGAATTAACTGTCCACTTGGAAGAACTGGAGAAAGAACAGCAAACTAACCCCAAAGCAAGCAAAAGGAAAGAAATAACACAGATTAGAGCAGAAATAAATGAAATTGAAAACATGAAAACAATAGAGAAAATCAATAAGACCAGAAGTTGGTTCTATGAGAAAATCAATAAGATTGATGGGCCCTTATCAAGATTGACAAAAAGAAGAAGAGAGAGGATGCAAATAAATAAGATCAGAAATGGAAGAGGAGACATAACTACTGACCTCACAGAAAGAAAGGAGGTAATAACAGGATACTATGAACAACTTTACGCTGATAAATACAACAATTTAGATGAAATGGACGGGTTCCTGGAAAGACACGAACAACCAACTTTGACTCAAGAAGAAATAGATGACCTCAACAAACCAATCACAAGTAAAGAGATTGAATTAGTCATTCAAAAGCTTCCTAAAAAGAAAAGTCCAGGACCAGACGGCTTCACATGTGAATTCTATCAGACATTCCAGAAAGAATTAGTAACAACTCTCCTCAAACTCTTCAAAGAAATCGAAGTGGAGGGAAAACTACCTAATTCATTCTATGAAGCCAACATCACCCTCATACCAAAACCAGGCAAAGATATTACAAAAAAAGAAAACTACAGACCAATCTCTCTAATGAATATAGATGCAAAAATCCTCAAGAAAATTCTAGCAAATCGTATCCAACAACACATTAAAAGAATTATACATCATGACCAAGTAGGATTCATCCCAGGTATGCAAGGATGGTTCAACATAAGAAAATCAATTAATGTAATACACCACATCAACAAATCAAAGCAGAAAAATCACATGATCATCTCAATTGATGCAGAGAAGGCATTTGACAAGATTCAACATCCTTTCCTGTTGAAAACACTTCAAAAGATAGGAATACAAGGGAACTTCCTTAAAATGATAGAGGGAATATATGAAAAACCCACAGCTAATATCATCCTCAATGGGGAAAAATTGAAAACTTTCCCCCTAAGATCAGGAACAAGACAAGGATGTCCACTATCACCACTATTATTCAACATTGTGTTGGAGGTTCTAGCCAAAGACAAGAAAAAGAAATACAAGGCATTAAAATTGGAAAGGAAGAAGTAAAACTATCACTGTTTGCAGACGATATGATACTATACGTCGAAAACCCGGAAAAATCCATAACAAAACTACTACAGCTAATAAATGAGTACAGCAAAGTATCAGGTTACAAGATCAACATTCAAAAATCTGTAGCATTTCTATACACTAATAATGAACAAGCTGAGGGGGAAATCAAGAAACGAATCCCATTTACAATTGCAACTAAAAGAATAAAATACCTAGGAATAAATTTAACTAAAGAGACAAAAAACCTATATAAAGAAAACTAGAAAAAACTGATAAAAGAAATCACAGAAGACCTAAATAGATGGAAGGGCATACCTTGTTCAGGGATTGGAAGACTAAATATAATTAAGATGTCAATCCTACCTAAATTGATCTACAGATTCAATGCAATACCAATCAAAATCCCAACAACTTATTTTTCAGAAATAGAAAAACCAATAAGCAAATTTATCTGGAAGGGCAGGGTGCCCCGAATTGCTAAAAACATCTTGAGGAAAAAAAACAAAGCTGGAGGTCTCGCGCTGCCTGACTTTAAGGCATATTATGAAGCCACAGTGGTCAAAACAGCATGGTATTGGCATAAAGATAGATATATCGACCAATGGAATCGAATAGAGTGCTCAGATATAGACCCTCTCATCTATGGACATTTGATCTTTGATAAGGCAGTCAAGCTAACTCACCTGGGACAGAACAGTCTCTTCAATAAATGGTGCCTAGAGAACTGGATATCCATATGCAAAAGAATGAAAGAAGACCCGTATCTCACACCTTATACAAAAGTTAACTCAAAATGGATCAAAGATCTAAACATTAGGTCTAAGACCATAAAACAGTTAGAGGAAAATGTAGGGAGATATGTTATGAATCTTACAACTGGAGGCGGTTTTATGGACCTTAAACCTAAAGCAAGAGCACTGAAGAAATAAATAAATAAATGGGAGCTCCTCAAAATTAAACACTTTTGTGTATCAAAGAACTTCATCAAGAAAGTAGAAAGACAGCCTACACAATGGGAGATAATATTTGGAAATGACATATCAGATAAAGGTCTAGTATCCAGAATTTATAAAGAGATTGTTCAACTCAACAACAAAAAGACAGCCAACCCAATTATAAAATGGGAAAAAGACTTGAACAGACACCTCTCAGAAGAGGAAATACGGATGGCCAAGAGGCACATGAAGAGATGCTCAATGTCCCTGGCCATTAGAGAAATGCAAATCAAAACCACAATGAGATATCATCTCACACCCACCAGAATGGCCGTTATCAACAAAACAGAAAATGACAAGTGCTGGAGAGGATGCGGAGAAAGAGGCACACTTATCCACTGTTGGTGGGAATGTCAAATGGTGCAACCACTGTGGAAGGCAGTTTGGCGGTTCCTCAAAAAGCTGAATATAGAATTGCCATATGACCCAGCAATACCATTGCTAGGTATCTACTCAAAGGACTTAAGGCAAAGACACAAATGGACATGTGCACACCAATGTTTATAGCAGCGTTATTTACAATTGCAAAGAGATGGAAACAGCCAAAATGTCCATCAACAGAAGAATGGCTAAACAAACTGTGGTATATACATATGATGGAATATTATGCAGCTTTAAGACAAGATAAACTTATGAAGCATGTAATAACATGGATGGACCTAGAGAATATTATGCTGAGTGAGTCCAGCCAAAAACTAAAGGACAAATACTGTATGGTCCCACTGATGTGAACGGACATTCGAGAATAAACTTGAACTATGTCATTGGTAACAGAGTCCAGCAGGAGTTAGAAACAGGGTAAGATAATGGGTAATCGAAGCTGAAGGGATACAGACTGTGCAACAGGACTAGATACAAAAACTCAAAAATGGACAGCACAATAATACCTAAGTGTAAAGTAATCATGTTAAAACACTGAATGAAGCTCCATCTGAGCTATAGGGTTTTGTTTTTTTTTTTACTATTATTACTACTTTTATTTCTTTCCTCTATATTAACATTTTATATCTTTTTCTGTTGTGTTGCTAGTTCCTCTAAACCGATGCAAATGTACTAAGAAACGATGATCATGCATCTATGTGATGATGTTAAGAATTACTGAGTGCATATGTAGAATGGTATGATTTCTAAATGTTGTGTTAGTTTCTTTTTTTTTCTTTCCGTTAATAAAAAAAATAAAATAAAATAAAAATAAAAATAAAATGGTGCAACCACTGTGGAAGGCAGTTTGGCGGTTCCTCAAAAAGCTGAATATAGAATTGCCATACGACCCAGCAGTACCATTGCTAGGTATCTACTCAAAGGACTTAAGGGCAAAGACACAAACGGACATTTGCACACCAATGTTTATAGCAGCGTTATTTACAATTGCAAAGAGATGGAAACAGCCAAAATGTCCATCAACAGAAGAATGGCTAAACAAACTGTGGTATATACATACGATGGAATATTATGCAGCTTTAAGACAAGATAAACTTATGAAGCATGTAATAACATGGATGGACCTAGAGAACATTATGCTGAGTGAGTCCAGCCAAAAACTAAAGGACAAATACTGTATGGTCCCACTGATGTGAACGGACATTCGAGAATAAACTTGGAATATGTCATTGGTAACAGAGTCCAGCAGGAGTTAGAAACAGGGTAAGATAATGGGTAATTGGAGCTAAAGGGATACAGACTGTGCAACAGGACTAGATACAAAAACTCAAAAATGGACAGCACAATAATACCTAAGTGTAAAGTAATCATGTTAAAACACTGAATGAAGCTGCATCTGAGCTATAGGTTTTTTTTTTTTTTTTTACTATTAGTATTACTTTTATTTCTTTTCTCTATATTAACATTCTATATCTTTTCTGTTGTGTTGCTAGTTCCTCTAAACCGATGCAAATGTACTAAGAAACGATGATCATGCATCCATGTGATGATGTTAAGAATTAATGATTGCATACGTAGAATGGTATGATTTCTAAATGTTGGGTTAATTTCTTCTTTTTCCATTAATTAATAAAAAATATATATACATGTTTTTAATCATAAAATGTTATTGTTTCATGGAAAAAAAAAAAAGAATAACCTCCAGGATAACCTCTTGACTCTGTTTGGAATCTCTCAGCCATTGACACTTTGTCTTATTTCCCCCTTCCCCCTTTTGGTTGAGAATGTTTTCTCAATCCCTTGATGCTGAGTCTCAGCTCATTCTAGGATTTCTGTCCCACATTGCCAGAAAGGTTCGCACCCCTGGGAGTCATGTCTCCTTTTTTTCTTGATGTCTTCTGGATTTTTGTACCACCCTTGGAAAAGGATGGTGGAAATTATAGACACATTCATTCAGGTACCATTATAGAGCTCTTATGGCTCTACTTTCTACATTTACATCTTTGCTCCATCTGAAAATGCAAAGAGTGAGGTCGAGATCCAGCTACATTATCTTAAAAAGTCCATTTATTAAGTTACTCATCTCCCTGCCTCCCTAATTTGAATCGGCACCTTTATACTTGGGTCTATTTCTGGACTCTCAAATGTTACACCAATATCTATTCTGCAGCAGACAGAAATGATTTTCCTTATACAGGGATAACAACAGAACTTACTGTGGGTTTGGGCATACCCCCTCCCCTCCAACTTCTAAGAGGGAATCTTCTTCAATGCTTAGGTCCATGGCCCCAGGGGAGAGGGGAGAGGCTCACTTGATTGGTGAATTGGGATTCGGAGCAGCCCTTTGGGTCGGCCCCTCCACCTCACTCACCTGACAGCTCTCCCCACCCTCACCTGGAAGCAGGGTGCAGACAGTCTGTCTGTCTCTGGGGTTCTGCTTTAAGAAGCCCATTGTTTCCATGCACCTAAACCTCACTGTGCTGGTTTGGAGCTGTATGTACCCCAGAAAAATATATTCTTTCATTCAATCCATTCCTGGAGGTGTGAACCCACTGTAAGTAGAACCTTTTTGATAAGGTGACTTCAGCTAAATTGTGGCCCACCTCAATCAGGATGTGTCTTAATCCTGTTACTGGAATCCTTTTTTAAAAAATGAAATTCAGGTGGTGCTCTGACTGCAGCAACCATTGAAGGGCTGCCCCGGGGGAGGCAGCAAGGCGCCATGGGTCCCTTAAACATCTTCTCAAGTTTATTCTGCGCTATGAGGAATGACTGCACCATTTTCCTGAGCTATGACAGTCAGACCCAATAGTTGTAAATTCTCTACAGAACCCCCAAACCCGGCAAGGATGGTTAAGATTTTGGCAGATTGTGGCTTCATCCCAACCCAACACTGATGAGATCTATCATCAGAGGAAAAGAATGTAGAGTGGAAAAGAAACCATGAAAATTGTGAACGTAAGGTCGATGAAGAACGAAAATGCTTTTAAGAAGAACAGAAAATAAAATAGATTTTAAAATATAGATGCAGCTATTAAAATATTTATTGTAGACAAAGCAAGCTTCAAAAATAAGAACATAGTTGGAGTATTTCAACTTCCTGATATCAAAACTTATTGCAAAGTTACAGTAATCAAACTGTGTGGTATTGGCAGAAGGATGGACATGTAGATTAATGGAATAGAAGTAGGAATCCAGAAATGAACCCAGACATATATGGACAACAGATTTTTCTCAAAGGTGTCAAGGCCTCTTAATGGAGAGAGAAAAGTCTCTTCAACAGATGGTCCTAGGGAAACTGGATATCCACATGTAAAAGAATGAAAATGGATCCCTACCTCACACCATATTCAAAAAGTTAATTCAAAATGGATCAATGACCCAAAAATAAGACCTAAAAGCTTAAAATTCTTAGAAGAAAATGTAGAAAAGTCCTCATGACTTGTATTTGGTAATGGATTCTTAGATATGATACCGGAATCATAAGCAACAAAATAAAAGAATAAATTGGGCTACATAAAATTTTAAAACTTTTGTGCATCAAAGGACATTATTTGAAAAGGTAAAAAGACAGCTTGCAGAATGAGAGAAACATTTGGAAATTATGTCTAATAAGGCTTTAATATCCAGAATATATAAAGACTTATATGACCTAGCAATTCCCCTCCTAGATATATACCCAAAAGAATTGAAAGCAAGTACTTGAACAGGTATTTTCACACCAGTGTTCATAGCAGTGGTATTCACAATAGCGAAAAGTTAGATGGAATCCAAATGTCCATCAACAGATGAATGGATAAACAAATATGATATATACATACAATGGGATATTATGCATATATAAACAAATACGGTATATACATAAAATGGAATATATTGTAATATTCAAGTATAAAAAGGAATGAAATGCTGATACATGGTACAACATGGACAAAGTTTGACAACATTATTCCGGCTGAAATAAGTTAGACACAAAAGCACAAATATTGTATGATTCTACTTATATAGGATATCTAGATTAAGCATATTCATAGTTACAGAAAGTAGATTAGAGGTTACCAAGGGGTGGAAGGAGAGGGAAAGGGGAGTTATTGTTTAACAGATACAGAGTTGCTGGTTGGGGTGATTAAAGTTCTAATAATGAATGATGGTGTGAGTGGTTCAACATTGTGAATGTTTTTACACCCACTAGGTTGTATGCTTTGCCTAGTGGTTGAGATGGGAAAGTTCGTTATATTTGGTCCCACAATTTAAAAAGAAAAAAAAAAAAGATACTAAAGAGATAAGGACAATTAAAGGCAATACATGATCTTGCAGTAGATCTAATATTGATGGAGAAAATGTCCAAAAGGACATTAGTGGGGCATAAAAAAAATTGGAATATAGACTACAAGCTTTTTATGAAATGTTAACTTTTTTTTAACTTGATAGCTATATTTAAAGTGGTTATACACATAGATATACTTTTTCTTAAAAAATATTCATGGAAGTATTGTGTTGTAGGAGCATGATGTTTACAGAATGATAAACAGATTGATAGACATGGATGGATAAATAAATGGATGGATAGATAGGTAGAAGGAATGATACAACAAATGTGGCAGATGTGAAATGTTGGTACATCTGGGTATTTGGGTGGAGATTATGTTGGAGTTCTCTGGATGGGTTTTGTATTATTTCTGTAACTGTCCTGTAAGTTTTAAATTATCTTAAAATAAAAAGTTTAAAAAGAAAAAAAAAATGAAATTCAGACAGATAGAAAGAAAGCCACGGAGGGAGTGGCCAGGAGTTGAAAGTCAATGAAACCCAGAAGAGAAAGGAGAGGCCACCATGTGCCAAAAGCTAAGGGGCAAGGATGGTGGGCAGCCAGCCCCAGTCTTCCAGGAGAAAGCATTGCCTTGATGACTCTTAGATTTGGACTTCTCCTGGCCCCAAAACCTTAAGCCAATAAATTCCCGTTGTTCAAGCCAAGCCATTGCACATTGTTTGCTTTAGCAGCCAAGGAAACAGAAACACCCTCTAATCCAGCCTCCAATGGTGATAGAGAGGATATGTTGGTCTCCACTGTCCTGACTTCCCCATCTCCCTCTCAATGATTCTGAACTTGCACAGGGGAAAGAGGTAGACACTGAACCCCTCCAACCTGATGCCTAGTACCTCACATGACTTAGTTCTTGTAGAGCCCTGGGAAGTGCTGGAGCCAAGTGCTCAGTTACTTTACATAATGACAACTCGAGGGTACATCTTAGAATAGCTAATGGAGGTAGTCTGCCTCAGTACTCTTCTGTTATGTTTCTGATAGCTCATTTTGATTGTGTTTAAATATCCTGTTGGGATTTCATTAAATGCATAAATTAATTTAGAAGTAGAAACTTTTATTTTTATTTTATTTTATTACTTTTTTTAATTCATTTTTTTTTTTTGCATGAGCAGGCTCCAGGAATCGAACCTGGGTCTCCAGCATGGCAGATGAGAACTCTGCCATTGAGCCACTGTTGCCCGAAACTTTTATGATACTGTGTTTCCTTATCTATATAAGAGAAGTTGTAGGTTTACAGAAAAATCATACAGAAAATATAGAACTCCCATATCCCCATCCCACCCCTGTTATTAACACCTTGCATTAGTGTGCTACTTCTATTACAATTGATGAAAAAATATTATTATAATTGGACTATTAAGTGTAGTCCATGATTTACAGTAGGGTTCCCTGAGAATGCTATTATGAATGAGATCTTTTCTTCAGGGACCTATTCTAAGTGGTTATTATATATCCATATTTATATCTGGGCAACTGATTCTTTTAACTTTTTTTATTGTATAATATAATATGTATGCAAACAAAGAAAGATAAACCTACAACCTCCCTGGACCAAATAAGTCCTGAAACCCAGAGGGCCCAGCCTCTCCAGAACACCAGGTAGTTCCATCTCCCTCCCCCATATTATTGACAGCTCCTTTCCAATGTGGAAAATTTAGAATGAGCATAGCCTAAATACCCCTAAAGAGTGGGACAAGACAGATCAAATGTGATGGAGGAGTTATACAGAGAAGGTAGGGTTTAACAAACAAATATGACTGCTAAATCATTATACTGATATTTCTATTAGTCTCCATATCTTAGAGCAGCTAGAAGAAAAAACCTAAAATTGTGGAATTGTAACCCATCCAAACTCTGGAATCTGTTCTGCAACTAATTGTTGTGCTGTGCTTTGAAATTTACTGTTTTTTAGTATATATGTTATTTTTCACAAAAAAAGGAAAAAAAGTGATGATAAAATATGTATATATTTTATATATATATTCCTTCTAGCCTCCAATGTTCTGGAGCAGCTAGAAGGAAAAATCTGAGAAGGTGGTATGGTGGCCCATGACAAACTCTGGGATCTGTTGTGTAACTACTTGTTGAACAGTGTTTTGAAAACTATTGCTTTTTCCTTCCTTTGCTTTGTATATATGTTATATTATACAATTTTAAAAAAAAGGTTTTTTAAATAAATAAATAAATAAAGTGCCCCTTTTCTCTTAGTGGGGAGATACTTTGAAATCATTCTAGAAGCATCTCAGTTGTCGTCACAAGTTCTCTCTCATACGGATAACCGGATTCCTTCCTATTTGAGTCTTTGCATTATGATGCGTTATAATCATCCCGATCTCCAAGCCACTCCTGATTTGGCCAGTGGGACCCATTCGAGGTGGTGAGTTCACACTGTGACCTCCGGTTCTGGCCTCCCAGCACCACAAGGCTCAGTCTGGCAGGGAGAAGCTGGGATCCTGGAGCCCTTAGAACAGTTCATTACGGGGTCCACCCCCTTATCGGACACCCCCCAGTGCCCGCTGCAGGCTACCCTTCTGCACTTACCTCGTCCCGTCCTCACTTCGTCTCGGACACTACCCCCCCACGAACCCCCACCCCACCCCATCCCCGGCTGCTCACACGGCCTCTGCCTCCCTGCCTAACCCTCCCTAATGCTCTTGGGCTGAGTTGAAGAAGAGGAAGAGGGAGAGAAGGAAAGCATAGCCCTGTGTGCTGGTGTTTTTTGTTTGTTTGTTTGTTTACCATACGACTATGTTACTCCTTCAAAAATTCTTATGACCTGTTTGGAAGTTTCAAGTGAAGAAAACACTGGGGCCTGTTGGAGAAGCCGAGAGGCTTGGGGTGGGGGTTGGGAGGGCAGCGGGGTCTGTCCTGTAGCCGTGGGAGGCCATGGAAGGTTCTGAGTGGGGGTGGGGCCCGGGGGCAACCCATGGAGGAAGACCAGTGAGGAGGCGTGTGCCTTGGCCAGGGCACAGGGGGAGGAGGGTAGGGGACGTACCAGGGGATCTGGACCAGGGGGCCATGGGCACTAGAAAGGGGAGCCACTGGGGATGACCCCCGGTCCCTGTCCTGGGTGGTGAGCTCCATTCACTCACATGAGCAGAGCAGGCAGGTATGGGCCAAGGAGTCGGAGGTGGCTGGTGAGCACCTGGGGAGAGCGTCCTGGAGGCTCTGGATACACAGATCTGTGGTGGGTCACAGAGGTGAGCCATTAGCAGACCCCTGCTCCAGAGAAAAAAACAGAAGAAAATTGAACTGTGACCCGAACCTTCTGGAAGCCAGGCATTGGACCAGGTCTTCATAGTCCCTAACCAGCGGGTACCGAGGCCTACTGCTACGACTAGATTTTATTGGCTCTGTGCAAAAAAGCCCTGCAAGGTGGGTCTCTTTGGCTCTGTTTTCCAGATGAGGAAACCGAGGCACAGCAAGCCTGAGGCACTCCACAGTCACGTGACTAATGGGGCAGCGGGCATCAGAACTCCACCCAGGCCTAAGTGAGGCCAGAGCCCCACGGTTCCTGTCCGAAAGGCCCCCTTGCCCCAAGCTCCTAGGGGTGGAGGAGGGAGGGAGGTGCTGCTGAGACCAGGTATAAATGCCAGGACACCCCAAACCAGGCATGATCAGAGAGGGACGGGCAGGTGGCTGCCTTGGAGCCCAGGCATGGCTCCACGGGGCTGGGAGTTGAAGTGGACACAAAAGGAGGGCAGCTCTCAGAGGGCTGCTGGGCGTAGATGCAAGGCCTTGGGCTTCAGTTCGAGTCCACCCAGGCTCCGGTCCCTGTTTGGCTGTGTGACCCATTGGGACTGTGAGGTGACCCAGGAGAAGGCCGCTCCCAGGAGAGAGAGGGGAAGGCAGCAGTGGAGGGGGAGGCCCTTGGGTTCTGACTGTCCCAGTCCCAGCCCCTGCCTGGAAGAGCTGAGCCCCAACCGGGGGGCATCTGGGGCTGTAGCAGGACTGTATTAGTTCACTAAAGCTGCCAGAATGCAATATACCAGAAATAGAAAGGTTTTTGAAAAGTTACAAGTTTAGGATTCTAAGGCCATAAAAACTTCCAAATTAAGACATCTGGCGAAAGATACCTTGACTCAAGAAAGGCTGATGTCTGTCACATGGGAAGGCAGAAGCTGGCCTCTGCTGGTCCTTGTTCCTGGTTCCATTGCTTCCAGCCTCTAATGCTTTGGGTCCTGACTTAGCTGTTTCTGGACACAGCTCTGGCTTCTAGTGTGCTGAGCATCTCATAGAAAGGCACATGGTGACATCTGTTGGGCTCTGCATCTCCAGATGACCCTATCTAGTCTTCTGCTCCCTCTGTCGGCTCTGTCAGATCTGAAGCAACTGTGTCTCCTGGGGCTTCTGCATTTCCAAATGTCTGTATCTGCATCTGTGTCTGCATCAGAGGTTTCTCCAAAATGTTTCCCCTTTTAAAGGACTCCAGTAAATTACCAAGACCCAGCTGGAATGGGTGGAGTTACATCTCCAGCTAATCAAAAGGCCACACCCACAATTGGATGTGTCACATCTCCGTGGAAACAAGCCACAGTTTCCACCCCCACAATATTGAATCAAGATTAAAAGAAACATCTCTGTCCCCCCAAGATTGGCTCAGGAAAAGAAAACACGGCTTCTCTGTTTTTATTATGGGGTACATAACAATTTCAAACCAGCACAAGGACCACGGAGGATCCGCCCGCATGCCTTTGCACGCACTGTCTTATTCAATTTACACAACTCGATAGCAAGGTGCGCCTCGAAGTCCGCCCACCGGAAGCCGGCAGGGTCTTCTCCTGGAGTCCCTGCACCCCACCTCGCAGATGAGGAGACAAGGTTCAGGGAGGGCGGTGTCACCCACCCGTGTCGCTCAGCGGGTTGGTGGCAGCGCTGAGAGTCAAAGCCTCTGGCTGCAACCCTAGGATTTTAACCCTCCGGAGATTTTCCGAGCCCTGTGGGGCCCCGCGTGGATCTGCCAACTGCCAGCTGCACCTGGGAGAGCAAACGGCTGGGTCCGGGCTCCAATTAGCCGAGGGCCTCCCGGGATATAATGTATGAAAAATCCGGGGAGTCTAGAGACCTGCCCGCGGCCCCAGAGCCGGTAAGCGGGCGCGACCCGGCTCAGCGCGGGGCCTCCTGACGCCGCGCCGGCCGCCACTTGATTTCCTGGGCCCCCGCGTCCGCCTGTGGGAAACCCGCACCGCTGGCGTCCTTTCTTCTTTTGCAGCCGTTCTCACGGCGCCCACGTGGGGGCGCTGGTGGCCTTGCCTGCTCTCCAAGCAAGGGGGCGGCGGCGGGAGCCGGGAGAGGAGGCTGCGGCGAGGCTCCGGGACCCCCGACCCAACCGACCCGAGCAGAACGTTTCTCCTCGGGGCCGCACAGTTTCCTCCTGCTGCCCAAAGCCACCCTCACAGCCTTTGTCCCCGCCACCCGCACCTTCCCCAGGCGCCGGCAGACCCCAGAGGCCATCTTTGGCGCAAGCTCCCCACCCCCCAGCTCTAGTCCTGAGCAGAGGCCGGGGGCCGGGTCAGATCCCCAGGGCAGGTCCCAGGAGCCCTCCGCACAGGCAGCTGAGAGAAGGAACAGTTCAAGGGCCTCTTGCTGCCGGAGAAGGTGCATCCCGGCAACACGGGGCCTTGGGTGGCGGGATCCTCTGCCCCCGGGGTCCCCAGCACGAGCTGACCGCGGAACTTCGCTGTCTACTTTCCCGACTCCCAGAGGCACGGCCTCCGACGAGGTGGAGGAAGCCTCAGCTTGTGCTGGGGGGCCCTGACCGCTTCTGGGACACACTAGCACCTTTTTATCCAGTGGGAAGCAAGCCAGCCCAGGGCTTGGGCCAGTGATGGTGAACGGCTAGAATTTAATTACTTTTTCTTTTTTCCTTCTGCTTATCTTTATGGCTACTTTCTATTTCTGGCAAATGATACTTATTTTCTACATGTGATGACCTAAAGTTTCCTTTTTCAAGGAAAAAAAGTGAATCAAGGTAAGGACACATTAAGGATATAATAGAAGGGGGACTTAGATGGCGAGAACCTTGGGAAAGGCCTGGGAAAGGCTGGAATTTGGAAAATGGAGGACGAACCCCTCTCACCCCCCACCCCGCGCCAGCTACTCCGCAGGTGCTCACAGCTAGGATGTTGGCACTTTGCATAGATGAGGAAACTGAAGCCCTGAGAGACACAGCACCCGTGGGAGAGGAGGACTTTTGCCTGGGACTGGGCATGTGGGCAATGCACTGCCCCCCCAGCACCCCGCCCCCCCAAGCAGCCCCAGGTCTGTGAGGGCAAAGGCTTTAAGGTGAGGGTTCTTAGCAGCACTTTCGTCTCTAAAGCCCCCCACTTCTTAGCACAGCCCTGCTCGGTACCCCTTCCACAGTGGAGGAAGCCGAGGCTCAGAGGAGACGCGTCTGACTTGGTCTATGGTTTCCTAGGGCTGCCTTAAAGCACCACAAACTTGGTGGTTTCAACAATCATGGTGTCAGCAGGTACACCCTACCTCTGAAGGCTCTAGGGGAGAATCCTTCCTTGCCTCTTCCTGGCGTCTCAGGGCTCCCAGCTATGCTTGGCATTCCTTGGCTTGTGGGTACATCACTCCATCCCCTGCCACCCACTTTACAATGGCGTCCTTCCCAGTGTGTCCGCAGCCAACACTTTTCTTCTCATAAAGACACCCTGGATCAGGGCCCACGCTAATCCAGTATGACCTCATCTTAACTCGATTACATCCGCAAGGACCCTATTTCCAAATAAGATCACATTCATGGGCCTGGAGGTTAGGACGTCAACGAATCTCTTTTGGGCCCACCACTCAATCCTCAACACTTGGGTATTACCGTCTCCACACTGCAGATGGGGATACAGACTCTGGTCAAGTGACATTCCCAAGGTCACAAAGCTTGTGGGTAGAGAGGCTGGGACTTGAACCAAGATCCGTCTGGTGCCAGAACCTGTGTTCTTTCCTTTGCCTCAACTCCCAGCTGTATCAAGGTCTGAATCCTGGAGGCTGATTCCTTGGGGACCTCGGTTACCTCTTGGGACACATTGTGTTTTGCCGTGTTTTTTCCCTTGATGCTTCTTATTGGGTCTGTAGCCAGCTGGGGGGCTGCTGATGCTTCCCTGATGCTTCACTGCAGCATTGGGGAGCCGGGGCCGTTCATCCTACCTGTAGCCCTCACAGGGCTTCTGTCTGGAGCCAAGAAGATGGTAGACAAGCTCAGACTGGAGCCTCAGCTCGTCTGCTTTGCAGCCTGGCCCTTCCCAATCTCCCCTCCTCTCCCTGTCACTCTTTTCTCCTTCCTCGCCCACAGCAGCTGGCATGCAGGAGGCTGGGGGACAGTAGAGCTCCTTCATCCCACACAATTGGGCCCTGGGGATGGTCGATTAAGGGAAAGGTTCTTTGATTTACTGAGTTGTAGTCATGACTGGCACATGCAAGCCTTAAACAGTTTGCTTTAATTTTTGTAGGTGGATACGCCTTGTTAATCTGTTGATTAACAAAAGGATCCCAGACCTTTTCTGGGAGGCTGGAGCTGCTGACTGGAGAGGGCCTCAGTCTCCTTGTGTGACCCACCCCCATAAGGCAGCACCCACCTTGTCCAGTTTCAGCTCCCAAAGCACACACAGAGCCCTTCTAGATTTTGCTGGTTTTCTCCCACTATTAAGCAGTCACCTAATTCACAGGAAGTTTTTAAAGCAACTTTAAAAATTGCTTTAAAGGAACTTTTAAAGTATGTGTAACTGAGAGCTTACAAATATAATTAGTTACTAAATCATTACCTAATTGCTTTCTAACTTTCTAATACATTGTGATGTAGGTAGAAGCAATTATCTATAACTGTTTTAATTCACTGAGCTGTAACCAAACTGCGTGATTTCCCTGATGCTGATGCTAGGTTTTGTAACTGCATAATCTCTACCTTGTAACCGGACAGTAACAAGACAACTCATAACCCCAGTGTGTTCCCTTATCTTGTTTTACAACCCTGAAGTCAGATGCCCTTGCTCAGAGCCCCCAGGACCCATCACCCCAATTGCTAAGACACTCACCCTCCCATAAGCCTCCCTGTAACCTAATGACTTCTGTCCTGATAAAACTCCACCTGCTAAAAAACGTCACTCTCTAGTCATGTGGCATATGTGTCACATGATCCCATCTGCATGTTCCCTGCTATCGCACTGTGATCTTCTCCTCAGGGGATTCAGAAACAGCTCAACAAAACATGCCAACCAAATTGTGTCACAACCCCCCTCCCTTTTTTGTATAATCCCATAAAAACCCTAAATACTTCCAACTTGGGGACACAGATTTGAGGACTGCCCTCCTGTCTTTGTGGGACTAGCTTTTGCTGAGTAAATTTCTTCTCTTCTCAAAATCCCAGTCACTTTACTCTGGTGTGCATCAGGCAAGGACTCACTATTTTTTTTAAACAGATGTATTAAGATAATTCACATCCTACATAATTCTCCTATTTAAAGTGTACAGTCCCGAACACAGTGGCTTAGACCGCTCAGCCATCCTGACAACAGAGCGTACAATTCAGTGTTTTTTATTATAATCAGAGAGTTGTGCAACCATCACCAAATCAAATTTAGAACATTTTCATCACCCCAAAAGAAAGGTATAAAATCCCAGAAGGGAAAGTCTGATATTGCTGGCTTTTGCTGTAAGATATGCTTTATCATGCCAGTAAGTTTCCCTTTATTCTTTTTTAATAAATGTAATTTTATTGAGATATAGTCACATCCCATGTAATAATTTACAGTGTCCAATCAATAGTTCACAGTCATTGTACAGCTGATCATCACAATCAATTTTTGAACATTTTCATTACTCCCTAAACAATAAAAATAAGGATCAAAATACAAGCAAAAGTAAAAAGAATACCCAAAACATCCTATCCCCTCTATTATTTATTTTCTTTCCTATCTGTCTATGCACTGGATAAAGCAGTATTTGCCACAAGGTTTTCACAATCACACAGCAATTTTTTTTTTTTTTTTAGTAATTCAAAATATTTATTTTACTTCATTCCTCAATATGTTTTGGTTTGCCTCTGGACTGAGATTTTACAGACTGTTTTGCAGTCCTCTGTATAATATATGTCCCGAGATGGATGCCTATGAAAGAAACCCCAGCTACAAGAAGCCAGTTCTTTTTAATCCAACTGATTTTCATATGTCCTTTTAATATCAAGATCAGATTCAAAGCTGCTTCTGTCTGATGATGGGAAGCTGGCTATTTTCCTTGGGGATGGCTCTTCCGAAGACTTGCAAGTGCCAGACTATCTGGCTCAAGAAGATTGTCCTTACTAGGTGTTTGGAAAACAGGGCTGCTTTTGATTCTGTGCCACCCCAAATGTATTAGTCCGACTAATGGTACCATAATCACAAAAACTTTGTAGTTTCTCCAGAAGTTTCGAAAGCTCATGCTTCAGCAACAGAATGCACCTGCCCATCCGCTGCCGCACTTCCCGAGGACGCTGCAGCCAGCAGGCCCCTGAGGCCTAGCCACTGCCACCGTCGCTAATTCCAGCAACCCACACACAGCATTTCTGGGCCACGGCATATGTCACGCTTTTCCACCAGGCTTAAGTTTCTTTTCATAGAAACCCCTATGCTTTTCCTGTTTGTCCTTGTGTTTCAGCAGCTTACATAACAGTTCATTCCACGGGGGTTACAACAGCAAGGACGCAACAGACACAAACCGGTTTGGGGACAAACACCTTGGAGGTTGGGAAGCATGTGACGGGGGTCAGGGGACAGCCTGGGGAGGAGCCGGTGGGTACGGAGTGATGGGGGGTGGTCAGGTAAGACAGCAGAGCCTGCCTGTTTGGCGTGGGTTCACTCCCAGCATCCTACAGACAAGGTCCCCTCCCCTCCACACAGTGGACACCCACTGACCAGAGTTAGGGCCCACCCCCCTTGTTGCCCTGTTCTCATCCCACCTGTGATCAGCAAAAACCCTTGGGAATTGATGAGGTGTCCGTTAGTAAGGCTTACAGCCCTCTCTTCTTCTCCTTCAGAATGGGGTCCAAACAAGGCTGAAGCTAGAGAGGCGCTCACCCTGCATACAAAATTGAAGGGGCCCCCCCAAATCAGTAATCAAGACAATAACCCACTGAAAAATGGGCAAAGGACTTGAATAGACTTTTCTCCAAAAAAAGATACACGCACCTGGTCAATAAACACATGAAAAGATGCTCGACATCATTAGCTGTTAGAGAAAGGCAAACTGAAACCACAACAACAAAAAAATTTAAAAAGGACACAATGAACAGCCACTTCACATTCACTAGAATGGTGTCACTAAAAAAAGATGGAAAATAAGTTTGGGTGAGGGTGTGGGGAATTGGAAGCTTCAGAC
Organism: Tamandua tetradactyla; assembly: GCF_023851605.1. Classification (NCBI taxonomy): domain Eukaryota; kingdom Metazoa; phylum Chordata; class Mammalia; order Pilosa; family Myrmecophagidae; genus Tamandua; species Tamandua tetradactyla. Next base: position 36,192,769 of record NC_135333.1, on the reverse strand, counting down.
ACTGCTGCAGGAATGGAAAATGGTGCAGCTGCTGGAAAAACAGTTTGGCAGGTCCACCAAAGGTTAAACAGAAAATTGCACATGACCCAGCAATTCCGCTCCTATTTTTATACCCCAGAGGAAATGAAAGCATATGTCCACACAAACGCTTGTATCCGAATGTTCATAGCAGCGTGGTTGATAACAGCAAAAATGTGGAAACAGCCGAAACTTCCATCCACCGATGAATGGATTAGCAAACTTTCGTATATCCATATAATAGAATATTGTTTGGCTAGATCTTGGTTTCTAATGCCATTCCCCAGTGAAAGGAACCAGGGCTCCTTGGAGAAGTGCTGATTCTAGGACTGGGGCAGAAAACATAAGGATGAATCTGGAGCATCTCGTAAAGCCAAAAACTAGGTACTTAAAAAAAAACCCACAATGACCAGGGCATGGGAACCAAATGGAAGAGCTCCCAATGGCTAAAGCTGGACCAATTTGTGGAGGGGGAAGGATATTGGGTTATAATCCAAAATAGAAAATAAATAGCCATGAATCCATACCAATATAAATAAGTGACCAAAAAAATAAATTGGGAGAAGAGACTAATGTCCCATGCAGAAGAATTCCTAATAACTTATGTAGCGACTACCCACTCAGCAGAACTCCTCCACTCCTTAAGTGTGGCCCTGGCATGGTAACTTCCTCCGAAGCGGACAGCGTGGAAAGGGGGAGCAAGAACTATAACTTTACAGGGAAGAAACCTGGAACACCTCAGCCAGGTGAGCAAGGTCATCCTCTTCAGCGATAAGCCCTATGGACAGCGTGCATGCTATCATGACTGATGAGAAGGATGCTTTCCCCCAGGGACGTCCTTTCCGTACTGGGGTGAAGTGTCCCCCCAAAATTCACGTACATCCGGAGCCTCGCCGTGTGACCTTATCTGGAACAAGGGTCTTTGTGGATGAAATGAAGGTGAGGATGGAGGGGAGAGCATACTGGACAGGGTGGGCCCTGCTCCAACGAGGAGGTCCTTATAGGAGACCCAGGGGTGAGACCCAGAAGAAAAGGCCATGTGACAACAGAGGCAGGGACGAGCCCAAGAGAGAGGCAGAGGGTGGGTTTGCCCTCAGAGCTTTCAGGAAAAACCAACCCTGCCAACAACCAGATTTCAGACTTCTAGGCTCCAAAACTACCAGCAAATCAATGTCTTTTCAGCCACCCAGTTTGTGGTCATTACTGCTGCTACTCCTGGGAAACAAATGAACTCCCCAAAAACGAAACCTTGCTGTAAAACATCAGGCAAAATCCCAGTAAAGGATCCTTTTAAAAACTACCTGGCCAGAACCCCCTCAAACTGCCAAAGTCATCAAAAACAAGGAGAGTCTGGGAAACGGTCACGCCCAGAGGAGTCTAAGGATACCTGATGACTAAATATAATATGAGATCGTGGAACAAAAAAAGAATTTTAGGGGAAAACTAAGGAAATCTGAATAAAGTGTGGAGTTTAGTTAATAATGATAATATAATAATATTGCTTTACCACACTAATGTAAGTTGCGTATAATTTGAAAAGCTGGATGCAGGGTAAAATTAAAAGTTTATTTTAAAAAGTTCACTCAAAAAAAAAAATGAAGTTTGATGCAAGCTATAATTTGTGGGTAAAGCTTGAAAGCATTATGCCCATGAAAGAAGCCAGTCACAAAAGACCATGTATTGTCTGATTCCATTTATATGAAACTTCCAGAATAGGCAAATCCATAAAGACAGAAAGTAGACCAGTAGCTGCCTATGGCAGGGAGGAAAGGGGGGTGGGGAAAAAAAGGGGGGGAAATGACTGCTAAGAGATACAGGGTTTCACTTGGGGTGATGGAAGTATTCTCAAATTGGACTGCACAACTAATTCGAAATGGTTGCCCAAGTCTGTGAATATACTTAAAACCACCGAACTGTGTGCAGTTCAAGTGTGTGTTTTATGGCACGTGGTTTAGTTTCCTAAAGCTGACAGAAGGCAACATACCAGAAATGAGTTAGCCTTTACAGCGGGGATTTATTACCTTACAAGCTTGGCGTTCTGAGGCCATGAAAATGTCCAAATCAAGACAACAAAAGACGATACTTTCTCCCCAAAGACCAGCGACCAGGAATGCTTTTCTGTCACATGGCGTCTGCTGGTCCTTCTCTCCCAGTTTTCATTGCCTTCAGCTTCTGGTTTTCTCTCTCAGCTTCCCTGGGGCTTTTCCCTGTGTCTTCTCTCTGTCTTTTATCCTCTTATAAAGGACTCCAGTAAAAGGATTAAGACCCACCCTGAATGAGGTGGGTCATGTCTCAATTTAAGATCCTCCTCACCCAAAGATCCAGCTTACAGCGGGTTCACACCCACAGGGATAGCTGACCTTTAAGAACGTGATCTTTTCTGGGGTTCATCCAGCTCCAAGCCATCACAGCATGTATGGTGTATTTCGATACAACAACAAAAAAGACATTTTAATGCAATATTTTAAAAAAATCAAAATTATGCAAAAAATGTGATGAACAATATATCAGAATTTTAAGTTACGACAGGACTGGTATTACTGTTTTTTTTCCCCTTTTGCCTCTGGCTCCAACATGGCTCAGCTGGCACTGCCACCAGTGGGCCCCATGGGGACCAATGTCCCATCCTGTAATGGTACAGCAGTCAGTAGAAGTGGCCCCCAAAGGCATCTCTGGGTTCCTAGAACCCAGAACCTGTGACTATCTTACCTTTATGGCAAAAGGGACTTGGCAGATGAGTTTAGGTCCGGGAGCATGACATGAGGGGTTGTCCTGGATGAGCATCACCAGGGTCCTTGGGAGAGGGAGGCAGGAGGAGTGGGACCCAGAGAAGATGCAACAGCAGGAGCAGAGGTTGGAGTCAGGTGGGGCCAGGAGCCCAGGAATGCGGGCAGCCTGCAGAAGCTGGAAAGGGGAGAGACCTGGACTCTCCCCAGGAGCCTCTGGAAGGAGCACAGCCCCATGAAATCCATTACAGACTTCTGGCCTCCAAATCTGTCAGATAATACGTCTGTGTGGGTTTAAGCCACTGAGTTTGTGGTCCTTTGTTAAAGCAGCCACCAGGGACTCCCACAGGTCCTAGACTTGGAATAGCTATAGGTGCTTTGTTCCTACCGCCTTCTAGACACAACATTTGCCTGGACCTTCTCCCTTAGGTGAGAAGAGTTACTATCCCTATTTTACAGAGGGGGAACCTGAGGCCCAGAAAGGCCAAGCACATTGCGGTGGGACATATAGCTCATAGATGGGGAACTTTTCAGCTCCTCGAGGCTAGTCCTATTCTGTTCTCTTATGACCTTTTCCTCCCTATTTGCCTGGGGGTCTAGCAGAGTGTGAGGGGTATCATGGCAATTAATAAAACTGTCACATGAGTGAAGATCAGATGAACAGAGAGGAGAGGACAGGAGGGAAGAGAAAGATGGAGTCAGAGAATTGAGTGCCACTTGGTTCTACTGCTGTGAGGCTGTGTGGCTCTAGGCAGGTTCCTTGACCTCTCTGGGCCTGCTGCTTTCTTCAGCTGTAAAATGGGTCAGGTGCTCCTGGAGATGTGAGAATGAAATGAGGACACGGGTGTGTCTGGATTCTCACTCTGTGCATATAGGTATGCTTGAATGTCATGTTTTCTGTTTTCTAAAAGGCAGCTTCGGTTTCTAAGCCTGTGCTCTACCAGGATGGCAGGAAACACAACTTTGGTTCTAGTTTTCGGAGTCCTGCGTGGAGGGCCTAGAGTGGGGCTGGTCTTCCCTCTTGGTCCTCACAGGTTTCTACCAGCGAGACCCAGCTGCACAAATTGGTGCTGGTGGCTCTGAAACTGAGCAGCTCCCCGCTGCTCCCCACCCCTTTAGGGCCCTGGCGGCTTTTTTAGGTTCCCTATAGCACATTTGCAACCCAAAGGCCCCTGCTCTTGGGGGTCCAGCTGCTGTCCCTGGCAGCGTGACCCACCCAGAAACAGGTGCTGTCAGAGCCATCATGCCCCATTGTGCAGGGACCCCGTGAAGGTGGGGGCTGGAGCCTGAAATCCAGAGAGGCCACTAGTCAACTACTGGGCCCTGGGATGGGGGCGGGGGGGGGTGGCATCCCCAGCTGGGGCACTTTTACTGGCTGTCACGAAGGCAGCCTAGAAGGCGCCAGCCTAGAAGGCTGACAGCAAACCCAGAGAGGTGGGTTCTCTGCCCAGTGCGCATAACAAGCAATCCCTGTTTGCAGGGTTTGGGGTGGGTTAGGGGGGTGGGTCAAAAAAACAGTTTAATGCTCGAAGCAACAGAGGCGCTGGATCAGTCCCAAAATCTGTCTCCCCTGAGTCTAAGGACTTCAGGCTTTTCATGGGTTCAAACAAGGAAATGGGGTCGTTGTACCCTTATAATAGACAGGGCTGAGACTACGCTGGAATGACCATTACAATGTAAGTTCAAACAAGGGTGAGACTTCTTGAGTTTCAGTAATTTCAGGTATTAACTTCTGCCTATGCTACAATATAGAAAGAAAACATCTATGTAATGATTCAGTAAATCATAACCACCTGTTTTTTAAATTTCTCCCTTACAGATCCACAGACCCCTACCTCCCCTAGGCCCTCCCACTCCCCCAGCCTTAGATTCTCTTCTGGGGCGGGGCTTCAGGAGGCCTGGGTTTTTCTCCTTGCAGTTTCCAGGACCCCTGTCCCTGCTGGGAATCTCCTTCCACACACACTCCAGGCTGGCTTCTCTGCACCCCACACCCTGCCCTCGGGGCAGTGAGCACACTGCCGACGCGGCCACAAAGGGAAAGGGAAGAGGGAAGTACAGGGGAAAACAGAGGGACGGCAGAGCCCAGATGAAATCTCTGATTCTATCTGCCGGCACAGGCAAAGCCCTGGCTCCTGCCACCGGCTCAGCGGCTCAGCTTGGAGTGGTTCCCCTTCCTCCTTCATTTGTATTAAATCCCACATTGTTTTTAGGGTTCTCAAAGCACCTTCTCATCGTCTCCCGTGACCAGGGTCACAAGACAAGTCCGGCATGAAGCCCTAGGCCCAGCCTAGGACGAGGCTCCAGGGACCTCCTGCCTCCCACCCAGCCCTTTGCTCCCATGGGAGTTACTCCACCCCAGGTGATTCAGCCTCCCTCACCCAGGGATTGGCTAAGGGGTAGGCACCTGACCCAAAATGGGCCAATTGGAGAGCACCAGACCTTTGGAGGCACTGATTGGTCCAAAGATGGGCATATGGCAAAATGGACCAATCAGAGTCCCTCCCTGGGATTTTTCTACCCGAGACCACTGAGGTGGCAAAGTGGGCTGGGCCTGAGCATAAAGGTCACCGGCACTCAGGGGGGAAGATCCGCGTGGGGTGGCAGCGTGGAAGCTTCTGGCAGAGAAAGGCAAAATAAATGATTGTTGATTGTTGTAGGCCACTGAGGTTGGAGTGGCTTGTTACACAACAGTTAATTGGAAGAAACCCCAGCACTGAGCTGCAGCTAACCGGGGTAGCTGCCTACTTCCCTGGCAAACTAGGCACAAACTACTCTAATGGACAGACAGGCGAACCATGGGCATGTTTGTGGTGGTTTGAAAATATTGTATGCCCCAGAAAAGCCATGTGTTAATCCTGGACCAATCTTGTGGGATCAGACCTACTGTTTAGGGTGGGAAACTTTGACTGGGTTGTTTCCACACCCAGTTGAGGGGGTTGCCTTTTGATCAGACGGAGGTGTGACTCTGCCCATTCAAGGTGGGCTTCGATTAGTTTACTGGAGTCCTTTAAAAGGGAAGACATTTTGGAGAAACCTCAGAGCCAAAATGAGACCCAGAGGTTTGGAGTCGCAGGAAGAAAATGCCCCTAGGGAAGCTGCTTTAAACCAGAAGCCAAAGGCCCCAGCAGATGCCAGCCATGTGCCTTCCCAGTTGACAGAGGTGTTGCGGACCCATCAGCCTTTCTTGAGTCAACTTATCTCTTAGTTTGGACATTTTCATGGTCTTTGAACTATAAACTTGTAACTTAATAAAATTATCTTTTTAAAGGCCATTCCATTTCTGGCTTATCACATTCTGGCAGCATTTAGCAAATTAATACAGAAATCATGACCTGCTCAGGCTCCAGGTTTTCATGTGGGTTATGGCAAGATGGCTGAGGGCATATGACCTTGCCTTTCATAACAGACAGCCCAGGCGCTGGGGGTGTCTCAGAGACCAATGCCAGTGATGCACCCTAAGGAATGGACTCCAAATTGCCTCTTCCTTCGGGGGCTAACTTTATTTTGACATCCAGTTCAGTGTATATGGCATCTGGAACAGTGCCTGGGACTCAGTATGCTTAGTAAGTGTGGAGGTTGTTATGGCCAGGTGCCCAGACCCTCGTCCTGAGGAAAGCTCCATTCCCAGGAGGTCACTCAATCTCTCACACAAACAGTTGTCATCCAGGCCTGTCCCATCAGGGATCAGCCTGCCCAGACTCACCTGAGCCCCAGTGCTGCCCACAGTCTCGGTTCAAGCTGGAAATATCCTGTGGCCCAACAACTGGGCTGTGGCAAGGAACCTGGAAGATGGGGCTCACACATCTGCTACAGGGGTGTCCATCAGCAATTTAGTGGGATATCTAGAAAGCTTTAAAACCATTTTCTCTCTTTGCTCAAGCAAGTCCACATCTAACCTTCAGAAATCATTGGACCAATGCACAGATGTACATGCAAGGGTGTTCACCAGAGCTTTGTTCCCAATGGTAAAAATGTTAGGAAAAATTAGAAATCAGTACAGCTCAGGTAAATAAATGACAGTACCTCCATGTGATGTAACATCAGGCAACTGTTAAACCCAGTGATGTAGACATGGAAAACGGTTATGTTGTCATATGTGAAAAAAATATCCTGTTTCAAAACAATATATTTGCACACACAAAAAATTAACCTTAAAAGAAAGGATTGAAAATTGGACTGCATTAAAATTAAGAATTTAACTTCATCAAAATACAGCACGAAGAGGCTGGTTTCAAATACCACTTCCCCCATTTCCTGGCGGTGAGAAGGTAGATGAACTATTTCTCATGCCTCAGCTTCTCGTCTGTTAAATGAGGAGACCTTCTTTCTGGCATTTCCTCCAATTAATTATTGTCATGTGACAAACCACTCTGAAATTTAGGGGCTTAAAACAACAATCGACAATTTGGGCAGGGCTTGGGGGTATGGTTCATCTCTGCCCCAAATAGGGTTAGTTGGTACAAACGGGGCTGGAGCATCTACTTCCAAGATGGTGTACTCATGTGGTTGGGGCTGGTTCCCTGCTGGGAGCTCAGTTCCACTGAGGGGTGGAGGCCTCAGTTCTTCTCCATATGGGCCTCTCTGTGGATTGCTTGGGCTCCCTCACAGCATGGCAGTTGGGGTTTAAAAGCAAGAGTTCCAAGAGACAGGAAGTAGAAACTGCCAATTTCTTAAGCTCTGGGATCCAAAATGGCAGAGTGTCACTTCTGTCTTCTATTGGTCAAGCAGTCACAGAGTTTAGATTCAAGGGGAGGGGACAAAGCCCTCCTCTCTCAATGGAAGGAGTATCAGAGAATTTGCAGGCAGGTTTTTTTTTTTTTAATTTTTTTATTAACGGAAAGAAAAAAAAAAAGAAATTAACACAACATTTAGAAATCATACCATTCTACATATGCACTCAGTAATTCTTAACATCATCACATAGATGCATGATCATTGTTTCTTAGTACATTTGCATTGGTTTAGAGGAACTAGCAACACAACAGAAAAAGATATAAAATGTTAATATAAAGAAAAGAAATAAAAGTAGTAGTAATAGTAAAAAACAACAACAACAAACAAACCAACAAGCAAACAAAAACAAAAAAAACCCTATAGCTCAGATGCAGCTTCATTCAGTATTTTAACATGATTACTTTACAATTAGGTATTATTGTGCTGTCCATTTTTGAGTTTTTGTATCTAGTCCTGTTGCACAGTCTGTATCCCTTCAGCTTCAATTACCCATTGTCTTACCATGTTTCTAACTCCTGCTGAACTCTGTTACCAATGACATATTTCAAGTTTATTCTCGAATGTCCTTTCACATCAGTGGGACCATACAGTATTTGTCCTTTAGTTTTTGGCTGGATTCACTCAGCATAATATTCTCTAGGTCCATCCATGTTATTACATGGTTCATAAGTTTATCTTGTCTTAAAGTGCAGGCAGGTTTTAAAATTGCCATAGGACTACTGTAAGGATTAAATAAAATCATGTAGACACAATCTCTGTGGCTCATTCTGCTGGTCACTTATTAACTGTAAAGAGGGAATCCCAGGAGGATTTGAACAGTGAATAAAAAAGTGTTTGCAAAGTCCCTTTGGGGGACTGGTGAGAATGGGGTAAAATTCAACTTCCCCAAGTTGAATTCTTGATATTCTCACAAGCAGTGCAGACAACCAAAGCAACAGGTTGAGCCTCCAATCTTGGGGTTTGTTCATATGAAACTTAACCCCACAAAGGACAACTCAAGCCTACTTAAAATTAGGCCTAAGAGTCACCTCCAAGAGAACCTCTTTTGTTGCTCAGATGTGGCCTCTCTCTCCAGCCAACACAACAAGCAAACTCACCACCCTCCCCCTGTCTACGTGGGACATGACTCCCAGGGGTGTGGACCTTCCTGGCAACGTGGGACAAAAATCCTAGAATGAGCTGAGACTCAGCACCAAGGGATTGAGAAAACATTCTTGACTGAAAGGGGAAAGAGAGAAATGAGACAAAATAAAGTGTCAATGGCTGAGAGATTCCAAACAGAGTCGAGAAGTTATCCTGGAGGTTATTCTTACTAATGAGTAAGAATACTAATAGATCTTACCTTGTTAGTGAAGATGTAATGGAGAGGCTGGATGTAATGGGAACTGCCTGAAAATGTAGAGCTGTGTTCCAGTAGCCGTGTTTCTTGAAGATGACTGTATTATGATATAGCTTTCGCAGTGTGACTGTGTGATTGTGAAAACCTTGTGTCTGGTGCTTCTTTTTTCTACCTTATGGACAGATGAGTAAAATATATAGATTAAAAATAAATAATAGGGGGAACAAATGTTAAAATAAATTTAGTAGATTGAAATGCTAGTGATCAATGAAAGGGAGGGGTAAGGGGTATGGTATGTATGAATTTTTTTTCTGTTTTCTTTTTCTGAATTGATGCAAATGTTCTAAGAAATGATCATGATGATGAATATACAACTATGTGATGAAAAAAAGAAAAAGGAATGTTCATATTGTATGTTGATTGGTTTTATTAATAAAAATAAAAAATATATATAAAGAAGGAAATGACCTTTTTAGGGAGAAAGCTGACAGACATGGCCTAGCCAAGGGGTCAAAGCCAACCTCACAGTTATGGGACAAATCAGAGTCATTTGCATCTTGATGTGATGCCCGAAGAGGACACAGAGCCTCTGTGGTTTTCCTGCCACAACTGCACAATCTGACTCTAACCATGAGAAAATATCAGACAAATCCAAAGTGAGGGACACTCTACAAGACAACAGGTGTGCCCGGACTCTTTACAACTGTCAAAGCCGAGGAAGAAAAAGGGATTGCAGTTTTAAGTTCAAGAGGCAAGACCTCCACCTGCAACGCTGGACCTCGATTGGATGCTGGATTTGGGGAAATAACAGCTAGGCAGGACTGCATATCATATAATAGCCTTCTATCAATGTTAAATTTCCTGATTTTGATCATGGCACTCTGGTTGTGTAGGAGAAGGACCTTGTTCTTTGGAGATGAAGCTGAAGTATTCAGAGATGAAGTGTCCTATGTCTTGAGTGAACTCTTACATGGTTCAGCAAAATAAATAATAATAAAATATGTAAAAATGTTTAGAGAAAGAGAGAGAACCTCACCTTCCCAAATGGTGAATCCAAATGGAAGAGTGGAGGGTGTCTGAGTATTCACAGTACAATTCTTTCAACTTTTCTATGGGTATTAAAATTTTTGAAATCAAAAGTTCATAAAAATTGTTTAAAGAAATGAAATAATGAAAAAAATTTAAAAAGGCATGAAAAGCATTTAGCATAGTGCCTGGTATGTAGCAGACACATAAATGACTTTATACAAAATGATTTATCAATTTTTTAATTGACTCCACACTGTATTTATACTTTTGTAACCTGCTTTTATCATTTAACATTTTATCCTGGGTTTTCTAGGCCATCAGTAAATATTTTTTATATCATTTACATGAGGCATAAAAACCCATCATACATATACATGGCCCATCTGCTATTGTTAGAACTTTAGGTTCTCTTCATTTTTCATGAATATAAATAACATTTCTGTGAAGATTTTGCCCTTTGACCACTTGTCCAATTATTAAACCTTTTCCTGAATAATAATAATAGTATCTACTTCACAGGGTAGAGGATTAAATGAGATAATATATTCAAAGCACTTAAAAGTGCTCCTCTAACTTCCTTTGTTGCTCACATGTGGCCTTTCCTTCTTGAAGCCCAACTTTGCAAATGAAATTATTGTCCTTCCCACTACATGGGACATGACATCCAGGGGTGAAAGTTTCCCTGGTGATATGGAAGATGACTCCCTGGGATGAGCCTGGCCCTGCCACCATGGGATCAGCAATGCTTTCCAGACCAAAAGGGGGAAAAGAAGTTTAACAAATAAGATTTCAGTGGCTGAGAGAGTTCAAATTGAGTTGAGAGGCTACTATGGAGGTCTCTCTTAATGCAAGCTTCAGTTAAACATTGCTACCTATCATAATTTGCCAAACCCCAACCAAAACCATTTCAGCCAATCCTAAAGAACACCTAGGGCATTGTGCTGGTTTGAAAGGATGTATGTACCCTAGAAAAGTCATGTTTTAATCAAAATCCCATTTCATAAAGGTAGAATAATCCCTATTTAATGCTGTACGTTTGAAACTGAAATCAGATCATCTCCCTGGATGATGTGATTTAATCAGGAGTGGTTGTTAAACTGGATTAGGTGACGACATGTCTCCACCCATTTGGGTGGGTCTTGATAAGTTTCTGGAGTCCTATAAGTGAGGAAACATTTTGGAGAATGAGAGATTCAGAGAGAGAAGAGCAGAACGACATACCCATGAGAAGCAGAGTCCACTAGCCAGCAACTTTTGGAGATGAAGAAGGAAAATGTCTCCTGGAGAGCTTCATGAAATAGGAAACCAGGAGAAGAAGCTAACAAATGATGCCATGTTCACCATGTGCCTTTTCAGATGAGAGAGAAACTCTGACTGCGTTCGCCATGTGCTTTCTCACTTGAGAGAGAAACCCTGGACTTCATTGGCCTTCTTGAACCAAGGTATCTTACCATGGATGCCTTAGATTGGACATTTCTATAGACTTGTTTTAATTGGGACATTTTCTCAGCCTTGGAACTGTAAACTAGCAACTGATTAAATTCCCCCTTTTAAAAGCCATTCGGTTTCTGGTATATTGCATTCCAGCAGCTAGCAAACTAGAACAGGCATTATACAAATTTCTACAAAGGTCCCATGCACTAGGGTAACTTTCCAGAATCCTAAAACCTCCAGATGGGTCTCAGGACCAGATAAATCCTGAAATGCAGAAGGCCCAGCCTCTCCAGAACATCAACTAGTTCCATCCCCCTATCCCATAGTATCGACAGTCCCTTCCAACATGAAAAGTTAGAATGGGCATAGCCCAAATACTCCCAAAGAGTGGGGGGAAGATCAAAGGTGATGGTGGAGTTATACAGAGAAGGTAGGGTTTAACAAATGAGTATGATTGCTAAATCATAGATTGATATTTATTTTAGTCTCCAGTATCTTAGAGCAGCTAGAAGTTAAAACCTAAAATTATGTAGACTCTAGATTGGGAACAATTAGCCCAATGTCATATAGCAGGAGCCGAGATATGAAACTCTCTGGCCTAGAGCAGGCAAGATTTGGGGGAGAGGAACAGGGCCACCCCTGCCATGCGAATAATGCAAAGGAAAAACAGACGCCTCATTCCAGGGGCAGGAGGGCAGAGGGATGAGCCATATTTCAGAAGCAAATAGACCGGCTCGAAGTCCAGCTCAAAGCCTGAGTGACCTTGGGCCAGGCTCCAACCTCTCTGAGTCTTGGCTTCCTCAGAGGGAGATAAAATGTAGGTGTCAGACTGACTCTGCCCAGTCCAGTGCTCCTTCCCTCACTTGCTCCTGTGGTACGGATCCTCCAGGCTGATACTTGGCTCCTGACTGTTCCCACAAGTGGTCCTGCTGGGATTACATGCAAGAGTACACACAAGGTGCCGATTCCTGTCCCATGCAGCCCCAGCTCTGCTCCCATGGAGACTGCACCAGAGCAGACTGTGTCGCTTCAAAAGAAGCCTTGGGGCAGCCTCGGTGTCATGGGGCCAACCTCCGTGTCCCAGCACCCACCTCCCCGCCACAGCTCCTCCACAGATGGGTAGGTGCCTGATTCCACCATCTCCAGCTCACAGGCTCTCCCAGTCCCTTCTCCATATATATCCAACAAGGCCCCTTTTCCAAACACAAACGCCCGAGCGGATCAATGCATTGATTCCTGACAGATCATCCTACAGGCTGCTCTGAGCCCAGCTGAGCGTACGCGGGGAAACACAGAGCCAGTGTTCTGGCTAGTTCTGGTTGCCCTCATCCCCCCGGGATGCATATCCTGAGGGGGGGCCCTAGCCCCACCCAGGGCCCCAGGGTCCAGCTTGCCCCTCCTACAGCAGAAATGGGGAGGGAGGGTGACTTGAGCAGAAACACCTCCTTTCCAGGTCATTGCTCAACTCACGCCCTCCCCACTTCCAATCCTGCAGCCCTCCTCCTTCCCCACCACAGGGCCACTCTCCCGTCCTTAGGCCAGCCCCTGCAGAACTCCAGACACTGGACTCCATTGCCTTGCTGGCCTTTCCCGCCCCCTACCACTGTCCCTCCCAGTCCTGCTCCCCTCCTATGCCAGGCCATTGATGGCACCATCTTCTGGCCAGAAATCCCCTGCCCACCCTCCTCTGCCAGTGGGCTTCAGGGCCCATGGGTCCAGCTTCCTGAATGCCTTCTTTATGTCCTGAACACTGGCCTGAGCCTCTTCAGATGTCACTGACCACTGCGGCCACCCCCGGATAGATCTCTGACCTTCAGTTGTGCCCCCTTCCTCTATTCCAGCAGCCAGAGGGAGCTTTCTAGAACTGCCTGGCAGAGGCCCTCCAGGCTGAAGTCCCTTCTTCCTGGGCTGCCAGCTACCCCAGGCAGGAGCGCTCATCCTGGTATTTAAGGCCCAGCCAAGCTCTCTTGAACAGTCCCCTCCATTTCCTACATCTGATAACACCAGCCACCTATGTTTTTACTTACTGCATGTGGGTAAAACAGATGATTGTTTATCTGAAATTCAAATTTAACTGGGCATTCTATAGTTTACCTGGCAACTCTAGTCCCAGCCCACGCACCCCAGATATCATGACATTTTAGTATCTTTTCTTTTTTTTTAAATATAAGTGTGTTTTGTGCAATATTTGGGACATACTTCTACCAAACAATTATTTATTGTTCATCTGAAATTTAAAGTTAGGTGGGCATCCTGTATTTTTATTTTTTAAATCTGGAGATCTTAGCTCCTGTGCAGGTTAACAGGGGCCCTGGGGGTGCCATGGGGAGGGCAGCCTGCACCTGGGCACTGAAACACTGCAATCTTCCTTACACCCCCTTCCAAACTTCCTCTCCAGTCCATAGAAGGGGCTGGGTGCCAGAGACTCCTGGGCAGAATAGCTCCTCTGCTGGCTTGCTTCTCTCCCCTTTTGGGCCTCAGTTGCCTCCCCCATAAAGTGGAACTAATGGTTTCTCTGATCTGCCCACCTCCCAGCTTCTTCCAAGGTTCAAAGAGGGTCAGGGCTGCTTACCCAACAGGCCTAGCCTGCCTGAAGGCGAATGGGTTCATGGAGAAGTTTCTGTTCTTTGGCTCACAGCAGGACCTTGAGGGGTTAGGATAAGAGTCTCCCCACTGCCCAGAACTCACTCCAAAGCAGTTTGTAAACCAATTAAGCCAGCCCTCGGGGTGACTGATTCAGGTAGGCATCAACAGATGCCAAAACCACTGGATCAAAGTTTGTGGGGATTAGGGCCTTCTCACAGTATCAAAGTAAAATGCACCATTACGACAGAGGGGCCTGGCAGGGCCCGCTTTAAACCCAGGTTAGCACGCCAACAGTGGGACAACCTGACCCTACCTGTGCCTAGTTAAAAGACACTAAAGAGACCTGCCGAGTCAATGCAACGCTTGATCTGGAATTCGATCCAGGACTGGGGAAGAAAGATAGCTATAAAAGATATTACACAGCCATTGGGTATATTGGAATATGGACTATGGATCAGATAATAGTTTTGTATCAAAATTAAATTTCCTGGGTGCACAGGTGGTTCAGTGTTAGAATGCGCGCTTTCCGTGCAGGAGACACGGGTTCGATTCCCGGATGGCGCACCACCCCCCCCCCCCACTAAAAAAAAAAAAATTAAATTTACTGAATTTGATCATTGCACAGTGGTATGGAGAAGAACCTGGTCCCTGTTCTTAGGAGGTGCATGGGGAGGTGTTTAGGGGTGAAGGGTCACGTGTCTGAAGTACCCTTGCAATACTCAGCAAAACAAATTGAGAGAGGGGAAGAGAGAGACAAAGCAATCATGGTGAAACGTTAACGACCTGGAGAATCTGGTCTGTGGCGTTATTTTCATCTCTGGCCCTGCTGTCGTTTTATTTTTAACATCCGCTTCTTTTCAACCTAGGTAATCCAAGCCTACATGACCATCACCCGATCCTACCCCTCAGTGTGTTTGGCTACCCTTCCCTCTCCGTCACGCCCTGACCCCTTCCCTTATGATCTGTATATATTCCGGGGCTCCCTGAGCCTTGGGGTCTTTAGCTCCTGGGAGGTCATGGCTTAAACTTCTACCAACATTAAAGCTACCTTGCCTTAAGCCTTAATTGACTCGGCCTCCAGTCCTTCAGACCCGCAGTGGTCCCCTGCGCGCACTCTCCCGACCCAGACCCCCGAGCTCGAACCCCCTCAGCGACCCGGAGTTCTATTTGCCCCTGCTTCTGCGGGGAGGACGGGCTGCAGGTCAGGCGGTTCCATTGCGGGGGATCGTGACCAAAGCCGCAATTGGCGCCCAACGTGGGGCTCGAACCCACGACCCTGAGATTAAGAGTCTCATGCTCTACCGACCCTTCCTTACACTATTCTTGAAACTTCTCTATACACTGAACATTTTTGCAAATAAGTCCAGGTGGGAAAACACGCCACAGAATAAAATGCCAGATGTAGAAGGGGCGTGTAACCCCCTGCGGCCCGACTCCCATTTCTCAAGCAAGGAGCCTGAGCAGACCAGCCCAGACCCCCCCTACTGGCCATGAGCACCTGGCCCCAGCCTCCGGTCCCTGAGTCCAAATCCCAAGAGCAGGAGGGAGGGGAGCCTAATCAATGTTGTCCCCGGGCCCTCCTGTCCTGGCCCCAAAGTCAGTGACCTGCAGATGGTGAGCAGCCCCCATGGGGTCCAGGGGAGAAGTCTGCCCCTCCCTCTCCAAAGAGATTTGGCACCCACCTGTGCTGCCCTCCACCCCTGGTAGAGCTATCCCCTCCTCCCCAGGGACAGACAGGAGGGGAGGAGAGGGAGGCTTAGCAAAAAGGAATGGGAACTGTAGCAGTGTTCCCCAAAGGCAACACGTCCCGGGGCTTCACTCAGCCACTGCAGATGGCTTCTGAGCAGATCCAAACCTCAGGAAGAACATCCGTTGGGAGCTGAGGCCCAGATCAATGACTGGGCAAAATAAGCAACCCTAGGCCAGTCCCTTGCCCGGGCTGGGAGTGGCCAGAGGACCAGATTGCTGGGTGGCAAGGGGTCTCTGGTGATGCAGCAGTTTCTACCTCCCAGAGGTCATGAGCAGCTGTCCTGACAGTGTGGGGGCCACAAGTAGATAAAATCCCCACCCCTCACCCCCAATTTTGGCTTCATTTTCAGCCCTTGTCCTTGTCCACTTCTGCATCAGATCTGGGCTCCCTGAGCTCATGTGTGGTCATGGACCCAGGAGTCACTCAGCCGATCAGCAGCAAGGCCAGTGCATGACCAGGCCTGGTACGTGAGTCATGTTCTAGGGAAGCTTCTAGATGCCACCAGGAGTGAATCTCTTTTTGATGCTCTATACATTGAAGCTGTGTAAATTTCAAAGTGAAAAACTGCAAGGAAATGCCTGAATAACTTATGTTGACTGTGAACAATGTAATTTCATGTACAGAAACAATTATGAAGGGCATTCAAACACATATACAGGGAAAGAGACTGCCAATTAACACTATACTGAGAGAGAGTATTCTTTAGGAAGAAAACTAAAATGAAATAAGAAAAAAAAATGTCTATAATAACCTAAGTGATGATACAAAGTAGAATAATAGATTTCATCCTAATTTTAATTTTGTAGGCTTACTTGCTGATCTAGCATGTGGAGCCTGGATCTAAATAACCCTTTCTGTAAGGTATTTAAGTGTGGTTTATTTAATGCCATTCAGGCTATAAGTCTTTCAAGGAAAAGTCCATATGGGAGTTCTTCAAAATTCATGAGGATGAGGAAAATGGGAAGGGCTGCTTAGTCACCTCCAAATTTCACTAGGAGAAGAAACATTGATCATTATCATCAACTCCATAATAAAAAAGGGAAAAAATCAGAAGGGATTGGGGGAAATGAGGTGGCTGGGAGTGGCCTTCTCCCCTGGCCTCCATGGAATATGATATGGCACATGGCATATGGGCAGTGGGTGGCGTGGGAAGTCCCCCCCGAGGGACCAAGAACTTACTGATCCCATTGCTGAGGTCAAGCTTTAGAATTTGATCACCTCTTTTGTGCTATAAATCATTATAATGGACAGAATAGCTGATCTGATGACTGGTATCATTGTATTCTATGACAGTGCATCTTCCCTCTGTCCTTTCCCTCATGCTGTCCCTAGAGTTTCCTTTTTAAATCCAGGAGGCCACTTGTATTATTTAGGTTCTCAGGGAAACAGAACCAACAGGAGAAATCTGTAAATAGGAGATTTAAAATGTCTCATGCCACCGTGGGGATGGAAGAGTCCAAAACCATACAGCAGGCCGTGACCTGGCAGCTTCAATGAAGGTCCTCAACATACAGCCTGCCCAAGAGAGGCAGGCTGGCTGGCTGAAACCAAGAGAGGTTGTCTTCTCTGAATTTTCCTTAAAAGCCTTTAAATGATTAGTTTAAACATCACTCATTGCAGAAGACACTCCCCTTAGCCAACTGCAGCTCTCATTAGCCATGGAAGCAACCAATGTGCTCATGATTTAAGTCCAAAATGTCCTCACAGCAACAGACAGGCCAGTGCTTACTTGATCAGAAAACTGGGCACCATCACCTGGCCAACTTGACCCATGAACCTGACCATCACCCCACCCCACCCCACCTGCCTAAATCCTCTAGGGCTCCCACTCCCCCTGAAATCCCAGTTCCTTCCACCCAGATCCCATGGCCCCACTCTAACCTCACATCCTGCCAGCTCTGGCCTTGCTGACCCTGCATCTGTCCAGCTGGTTCCTGCCTCCAGGTTGCTATGTACATGGTTCCCTCTGTCCAGAAGGCCCTTCTCCCTTCTCTGTCCAGCCAACATCTCACTGCAGGGACAGACAGTCCACCTGAGCTGGCCTATCAGAGCCCCAGGAGCTCACCCTGGGTCATGAGCCTTCCAGAAGGGCCAGGTGGGAGACAACAGGAGCCCAGTACCCGCCTACACAGAGGAGGGCCTGCTCTCTGTTGAATTCACTCATTCAACAAGGATTTATGAGCACCTGCTATGTGCCAGGCGCTGTACTAGGCTCTGGGCACGCTGGCCACTTCAAAACAGACAGGACATTGCCCTCGGGAAGCCAGCAGTCCTTTACACAGGACGATTTCAATGGAGTGCGAAGTGTACTGACCCACCACCCCAGAGAGTAATGGATGGAGAGAGAAGAGGGGCTGCTTGGAGCAGAGAGAGGGCCAGGACCGAGGAGGGGACATTTGATCCCGGACGTGAACAGTAAGCAGCTGCTGGACATGGGAACTGGGGATAGTGTTCCAGACAGAGACGGCCCGAACAAAGGCCCTGAGGTGGGACCGAGCTGAGATGGTTCCAGGGTCATGAAGGCCGAGTGGCCGGTCAACGCGAACCAGCGGCTCAGCTGCGGGATCTGAGATTAGGCTTGGCAGGGCCAGGTCCTCACGCAGGCCCGGGAGGCCGCGGTGTAGGTTCGGGATTTTAGTTTACAGCTCATCGAGGCTGGGGATGGAGGCGCCATCTCCCTTCCTTTATGGGGCCAAAGGCGGCCCAGGGAAGGCCAGGGTCGCACAGCCGGCAGACGCCAGCCTCCGGCCCCGCCCGTCCCAGCCCCCCGGGGCCCGCAGAAGCCAGAAGGGCGGGACCGAGCCGGCCCTCCCCCAGTGACGCGAACCGGGGCGGGGCCTGCGCGCGGCTGCCCGACGGTCCGGGCGGCAGCGGCGGCGGCGGAGCGAGCGGCGGGACGAGCAGCGGAGCGAACGGCACGGCGCCACCATGGGGGCCCAGCTGAGCACGGTAGGCGGCAGGGGCCGCGGGCACCCGGCGCGGGGGTCCCAGGCGCCCGGCCGGACCAGGCCCTCGGCCTCCGACTGCTGCTGATGGCGACGCGGCCGTGGGGGCGGGGCGGGGGCGGCGCGGGGGCGCGGGACCCCCTCCCCACTGTGTTCTGCGCCGCCCTGTCCCGCCTCGGCCGTGCCGGCCGCCGCGCCCCGCGGGGACTGTGACTCAAGCTCGGAATGTGTCGCTGGGAGCCGGCCTCCTTCGCCCGAGGGGCGTGTGAGGGAGTGCCCAGGGCGGCCCGGCGGCCCCACCCCTCTCCCCTACCCCCACTTTCCCACCTCTCCCTCCTACCTCCACGCGCGTCAGGGTCCGCTGCTTCCAACCTCTTCCCTCCCCCTCCCGGCCTCCGCCGCGGAAAGGAAGCCTGTGTGTGTGTGTGTGTGTGTGTGAGTGTGGGGTGGGTATGTGATTGTGAATGTGCATGAATTTATATGTGTGTGAATGTGTAAGAGTGCAAGTGTGGGTGTGAGTGTGGGCGTGGGTGCGGATAAGAGGTGAGTTTATATGTGTGCGAGGGTGAACCTGTGTGAGCGTGACGGTGTGACCTGACTAGTCTGTGAATGTGTGAGTGCTTGTGTGTCCACGGATGAGCGTGTACGTGTGCAAATGTGAGGGTGAAGGTGTGTGTGAGAGCATGGGTGTGTGTTTTATTGCTGGCCAGCCCCGCCCTCTCCCCGGTTTCCCGGAAGCAGTAATGGAGGGCTGGCCCTTGGCATCCCCACTCTGGCGAACTGGGATCAGGCCCCAGGGTGCTGGCGGCTCCCTGGGCGTGGGGGGCCTAGCACCAGGGAGAGCCAGGGCTGGAGCCTCCGCCCCAGGCGACTGCGACTTGCTGGGCCTCCTGCTCCTCCCTCCCTGCCTGGGGGAGTGAGGCAAGAGGCCTCTTGGCCTGGGCATTTGCACATAAAAGTGTGCCCAGCCCAGACTCTGGGGGACTTCCTGGCCAAGGGCAGCTTTGCCCATTGTGAACCTGTGATTGCCTCAGCCCCCTTGTGACCCCTGACCATGCTTCCCAGGAATTGCCACAGGTCACCCCCTTCCCCTTCACTGTCCATATGTCGCCTCAGCTCAGAGCACTCCCTGACCCCGTCCCTGGCCCCCGACCCCTGTCCCTGACCCCCATCCCTGACCCCCCTCCCTGACCTCTTACCCACATCCCCCCTCTCTGACCCCCTTCCTGAACCCCCTCCCCAAACCCCATCCCTGACCTCCATCCCTGACCCTCCTCACTAACTCCCCCAACCCCCATCCCGCCTCTCTGACCCCCTCCCTGACCTCCCTCTGCTCCTTTCCCACGGCCCTCTCACCTGATGGCCCGTGCTGGCTGCCTCTGTGGGTGGCTCCCCAGCCTGTGCTGTTGTTGAACAGACAAGCTGGAGGGGGCAGAGTCACTTCTTGGCGACAGGAGGCCCACGCCAGCTCCCTGCTTCATCTGTTCAGGTGGTGGGTGCGGGTTCTGCCAGGGTTGTGCTTAGCCCCCCAACGGTCTCCGTTTCTGCTGAAAGTACTCACAGCACCCCTGAACTGGGCCTTCTCCCGCAGGGGCGCCCCAAGGTCTGGGAGGTGGGCTGGGCGCTGGGTGTACTGGGTATCTTATCTAGGATATGCAGGCTCTGAGGGAGCCTCCTCGCAGACGCAGGGGACTGGCTGAGAGCTTGGCATTGAGTCTGCACTATCGGGGTCTCAGCCTTGCGTCCCAGAGTGTGGTCCCCCACCGGCTGCCCAGGCCACCACCGCCACCACAGGTAGAGTCCCCGGGGCCTTCTACCGTCTGGTCCCCACCCCAGGGCAGCAGAGCTGTGTCTCCCCTGTGGAGGCCCCACCCCTACCCAGCCAGCTAGCTCCAGAGCGGGTGGGCGAGGCAGTTCTGCTGGCCACGTGTCCCTTTTCCTGGGCTCCTTCCCCCTACTGTCCCAGGCCAGGAGCCCCCCGCTGCAGAACTTCCTCCGCTCCCTCCCACTTCCTCCCACTTCCCAAGCCGGGGCCCAGCGGGGAGCAGGACACTCAGATCCTGGGGGGGCAGCTGGCCAGCGGCAGTCAGGTAAGCAGGTGGTCGATTGACTTGTCCAGCACCCTGGGCAGGGAGCTGGCTCTGGGGGGGGCCTGGCCTGCCGGGTGGAAGGCCTGGTGGGTCCCTTTACCTGCCCCAGACCTGGCCTGGGCAGCGTGGACACCTGGGTTCCCAGTTAGGAATTCCAGGTACAAGATGGCTGGTGGGGGGATGGGCACCTCAGCTTTAAAAGCTCCCTGGGGGCATCCTGGGACCCTCCACCATTTCCCCTTTCTCCGTCCTGTGTTATCAGAGGCAAAAAGAGGCGGATGGTGGGTCCCCTGGAGGGGTAGAGCGTTAGCCTCGGGACAGGGAGGACACAGGCAGCAGGTCAGAGCCTGGGAGGCAACTGCCACCCAGACCCCCCAGACAGCTGCTGCGTATGCATGTGTGTGCTCACTTGTGCATCTGTGTGTGTGTGGGTATGTGTGTGCAGCACAGCTGAGGAGGAGCTGGGCGGGGCCTTGGCCTCAGCTGTCCACCTCCTGTTTACTCTGCCTGCTGCTTGTGGGGGTGGTGCTGTGGGCTGGGAGGGGTCCTCTCCACCCCCGTGTCTGTGGGAACAGACACGTCCCAGCCCCATGAGTGGGCAGGGTCCCCAGCTTTCCCGAAGTTAAGTTTGCACCCCTCCCCTGCCCCTTGTGGGGGGTACGCTTTCCTCTGCCTGTGTCTGCCTGCCCACTGGCTTGAGCCTCATGGGTGGGGTCTCCCTGGCACTGTATCCCCACATCAGGCACGGGCCCCGGTGTGTGAGTGGCGCCCACTGGGCCCTGTGGACTGCGTGGCGGTGGTCTTTACCTATAGCTCCCTCTCCAGGTTCGAATGTTTCCCTATGAAAGGGGCCACCCATGCGCTCTCAGCAGCCAGGGCTGCCCCTGGCAGAAACAGGCTGTGTGGTTCCTGGCACGGGCTCGAGCTGGACACCTGGGTTCACGTCCCATCTTGGACCAGGTCTAGGGCCGGAGCCTCAGTTTCCTCCCCTGACATGGGGGTGACCACAGCACCTTCCTCCTAGGCTCAAGATATTCTCACCAGGCCATGCTGTAGACTGGCCACAGACTTGGGGGCCATTGCTGCTGGCAGCACCCCGGGCTGTTTGTCTTCAAAACCCACCTCCCAGGCCTGGAGGCTGGAGGGAAGACAGCTGGGATTTAGCTGTTGCTGCCCATCCTGCCCCAGCTCCTTCCAGCACCCACTGCTGGGGGTGGGGGCGTCTTGTCCCGGGCTGAGCTGGGAGCCTGGATCCTCCCCCAGCACCTGTCCCCAGGCCTGGGTGATGGGTTTTGAAGACAAACAGGATGGGCTGTGTCTGGGGTCTGGGCCTGGTTCCTGAAACTTCCAGACCAAGTAAACAGAGTCTAGGGGGTGGGGGCTCATTATCCCCTCACTAAGTCGTTCCACAAATATTTATTGAGAACTTCTTGCTCTGAGTCCTGAGGATTCAGCGGGATGGGACTGGAGGGATGGAAAGCCCTGCTCCCAAAGGGCCTCCGCCCTGGGGCTCATCCTTCTGTGTTGACCGGGAGCCCGGTGAGGGGCTGGCCTGGCCCTTCTGAGCCCTGGGCTGGCTTCCAGGCGCAGGAAGCTGAAATGCCCAGTATCCTTTCACAAGCCCAGCTCATTCCACAGGACCATGTTTATGGGTTTGGGGTGGGCAAGGCCTCTCTGGGCCTCGGGAACATGGCTGTTCCTGTCTGTCATGGCCTGTGAAAATGCAGGGACTGGGGCTCTGCAGGCTGTGATGTGAGCTGCACGCCATGGGGTCTTACGGTATTCCTTATGGTGTGCTGAAATGGCTGTACAGGGTTTGGAAACAAAACACCAGTGAACACCAAATGGTTGGCTCTTAATGTCATGTCCAGTGCTCCCAACAATGGTGATTTCCTGAGAGTGTGATTTCACTTCAGTGTTTTCCTAAAGTGTGTTCCTGGTGGATATGGAAAAGGCCTGTAGCAGAGAGAATTAGCAGAATGACCTTCACCCTGGGAAGTTAAGAGAGTGGGCCAGGGACTAGGGAAGTCCTAGGAAGGCTGCACAGGGGAAGTGACATTTGAACTGGGCTCTGACAGATGAATAGGAGTTTGCTGGTTAGATGAGCACAGAGAAAGGATATTCAGGGCAGAAGAGAATATATGCAAAGGCCTGAGGCAAAAGGGCATGATGCTGAAGGAGCAGGGAGGTGAGTCTGGAGTTGGGGCCCTACTATAAGGCCTTTTGAGTTTGGGCACTGGGAAGCCATGTATGGTATTTGAGGAGGAGGTGGAGTGGCCTGTTGATTTGGGCAGCCCGGGCTGGAAACAGTTGTTCCAGCCTTCCTGCAGGAGGCGGAATGACAGATTGTAGCGGAGCAGTAGGCTTGGGGGTGGGTTCCGTGACTGGGCACCAAGAGGACAGTGGCTTGGGAAGGGCAGGGCTTTGGGCTGGACAGGCCTGGCCTCCAGTTCTGTCTCCCTGCCCCCCCTCCCCCCGCCGACTGGTTGCATGACCTTGGGCAAGGCCCTGCACCTGTCTGCATCTGGAAACAGGGATGATGGCTCCGCATGGTGTCCCGTGTGTGGTGGTCCGAGGGTCGGCTTGGGGGAGAGTTACTTTTCCTTTCTGGACCTCAGTCTCCTCATCTGTAACTTGGCAGTACTAGCAGCTCCTGCAGCAGGGGGGTGATGGTGGCTTATCCTGGGTAACTCTGGCCCAGGCTTGGGCCATACTGCTGTTTTTCCCTGGTGCAGCCCTTCCTGGCCTTAGCTCTCCACGTGCCCCCCTGTCCTCGATGAGACCATCCTCAGTGGCTGGGGAGGCAAGTGACTCTCCTGAGGTCTCACTGGGACTTGGACCCTGGGCTCTCTGATCCAGACACCAGGACTGCTCCCCAGGGCCTTAACGGAGATCCGGGACAGGGGAGATGCTTGCATGGTGCCCAGGACCTGGAAGGTGCTGGCTGAACAGATGGTAGCTGAAGAATATCTGTGTGGCTTTTGGCTGTGATGGGGCTGGGCCAGCCCCCGCAGGCCTTCCCTTGGGAGCCAGCAGCACACCCCAGGGGCCCAGAGTGCAAGGCCTCGGCTGCAGCCAGCAGGGAGGCCCTGCCTGGGAGGGAGGTTCTGAGCTTTACAAAGGGTCGCTAACAGCAGTCAGGCAGGCTGGAAGCCGCTGGGCCGGTTTGGGAGTGTGGCATGGGGCCAGGCCTAGCAGGGAATCTTAGCCATCTCTGCCCTTTGCTTTGGTCTTCGGTCTCGCAGGTGAGAGTGGCAGGAAAAACTCCTTTGCACGGGGCTCACAGTAGCTGGGTTACAGACCCTTCTGTACCCTGGTCCCCATCTCATCCTCCCCTCCCCTCCCCCAGGGGGTCTTCTCCAGACAAGGACAGCAAGGCCCAGAGAGGGCCGCGCCATGCCCAAGGCCCTCAGCTGGGTCACTGGACCCCTCAGTTGTTTTTTGCCCATCCCATTTACACAGTGGGGGGTAGGGCTGGGCTACAGGGTCCTACAGGCTTTGTCTGTGCCCACTCTGTGCCAGACTTGTCCTGGCCCTCACAGGGGCTGCAGGCAGGGAGGGATCAGACCCCGACTCACCCCCCTGGTTCACGGGTTGGGGAAGGTGGAGATGCAGCCAAAAGATTGAGGAAGTAAGGGGAGACCTGCAGGGTTTCCAGGAAGCGGGAGCGGTGGGGCTGGACTTTGAGAAGTGAGCAGCATCTTACTGAGCCCTGAATAAAGCAGGGGCTACTTCCAGATCAGTGCTCTGCAGAATACACTGTGCTGCAAGATGCTCGTAGCTGTGTCCCATGCAAGAAGCAAGAGGTCTCCATCCATGTAAACAAGAAACTTAGCTCTGAGCTTCCTGGCACCCAGGGCAAAAAGGGGAACTTTTGGGGGTTGTAAGAAGAGAACACACATGGTCATTTTCAGAGAGAACCCAAATATAGGGCGTGTACCCTAGGGAAGGTTGGCTGAATGAACTGTGAAAGCAGCTTTCCTGAGAGCCCGTGTTTTATGTGAACTTTTGGTTCTCAAACTTCTGCTCTTTGACCACCAATTTGGACTCTGCCCATCCCCCCTTTTATTTTGAAATAATTTCAGACTTATACAGAAAAATTGCAAGAATATTTAGAGAGCTCCTGATACTTTGAACCCAGATGGACTAATTGTTAGCATTTGCCATATTGGCTTTATTTTTCTCAATCACTATACATATATATATACAAGCATATATATTGTATATATTAGGTATGTGTAGGATATTTGATATGTTTGAGAATAAGTTGCAGCCAATGCCCCTTTACCCTTAAATATTTCAGTGTTATCTCTTAAGGACAAGGACATTCTCTTACATAACCATTGAACATCAAATCAGAAAAGAATAGAATAACAATTCATTCTAATCTGTGACCTTACTCAGATCTCTTCAATTGCCCCAATATTGTCCTTTAAACTGATTTTTCATGGCCAAGGATCTAATCCAAGACCACGTGCTGCATTCCGCTGTTCTGACTTTCTGATCTGTGTCTTTGGTGCTCTGGGCTGCCCCAGCAAGTTACCGCACACTTGGTTCCTTCAACCGACAGAACGTTCTTCCCCCACAGTTCTGGGGGCCAGAAGCTGAAGGTCAAGGTGTGGGCAGGGCGGCGCTCCCTCCCCCAGCTCCTGTGGCCCCTGTGGCTTGTGGCTGCCTCACTTGCCCCCTGCCCCTGTCTCCACATGGGCTCCGCTGTGCCTGTTCCTCTCCTCTTCTAATGGGGATGCTTGTCATTGCATTTGAGGCCACTTGAATAATCCAGGGTGATCCCATCTCAGGATCCTTTATGAGATTACCTTTGCAAAGACCCTTTTTCTAAATAGGGTCACATTCCCAGGTTGGGGTGGGGGACCCTCATTCAGCCCACTCCAGCCCCCTTCATTTAGCCTTTCTCTGTTTTCCACGGCGTTGACAATTTTGAAGGGGCAAGGCCTGTGACCTTGGAGGTTGTCCCTCGGTCTCCTCGTGGTCGTGTCCTGTTAGAGCCATTGCAGTAAGATTGCAGACTGAGTGCCGGGTACTCGACGCTGCCCGCCCCGTCTCTGGCAGGTTTGCTCTCGCAGCGCTGTCTGCCAGGCTCTCCTCTGCAGAATTGCTCTCAGATGCCTTGAGACCATTCTCGGCTTCTTCCTGAATCTTACCTGGATCCACATGTTTGTATCTGCCCAGGACCCGGCTCCCAGATGGCAGGGTGGCTGCTGCAGGGCACGTGCAGGCCTGCGTGGGGTCAGGCGCTTTCTGTGGCTCTTCTCCAATCCCCACGACCCCAGGGAATCTGGCTTGTGTTCCCCATTTCAGAGATGGAGAAATTGAGTTAGGAGAAGCCAAGTGATCTGTCCAGGGACAGAAGCAGCTAGTGAAGGTGGCTGGCCCTGTTTTCTTTTTGCAAGGGTGTTTCTCCAGGTGAACCCTGAGCAGTGAGCTCTCTGGCCCTCAGGTCTTTGAGAAGCTGAGATGTGATATAAGGGGAACTGATGAGGAGAAGCCCCTCAGGGCATACCGCAGGTCAGCATGGGCCTGAGGTTTGAGAGTGTGATTTTGGGGGCAGGTGGACTTGGGTTCAAATCACCACTTTCCACCTGCCGGCCGTGTGGCCATGGACAAGCCACTTACCCTCTCTGATCTTGATCCCTTCTGTAAAGTGGCAGTGACAGCAGCACCCACTTCATGGGGTTGTCGTCGTGCTTGGCCCAGTTGCTGGCCATAATGATAGAGTATTACGATCTCTGCCTCGGGGCCTTATGCATCACCTGCTCCAGCTAGTTCAGAGAGGGCCAGGGACTTGCCCAGGGTCACACAGCCCGCAGGGGCAGTGCTTCCCAGTGCCCAGCTCAGTGCCACAGTTGCCCCTGACACCCAAAGCCCAGAACCTGGGGCTCAAAGAGGCTCGTGTTCAGCATCTAAGAAAGGTGACTTGATTTACTAATATCTCATTGCCTTGTTCTCCTTGTAGTGGCTCTGTGGGACAGCAAGAAGAGACCACCCACCCAGAGGCCCCAGGGTCTGGGTTCAAAGACGCAGTAGAGCCAGTTGGTCAGGGAAGTCTGCTCAGGTGGATTCTGAGTTGGGGTTTGTTGTCTGTTTACTTAACCTAGGATTTAACATCACTTAATAGGACCGAGGAAGTTGATTAGAGGAAGGGCGAGAGGGAGCATAGATGTCTGATTCTCAAGATTTTGTACAGTACCTGTACCTGTGAGCTTTACTTCAAGCTTCCTGGCAGCCACAGTGAAAAACGATACCTTCTCAGTTATATACCTTTCTTTATAGCTGTTCCTCTGGGGGAATGGAGCTTTTCCAGGCTGTCAGCCCTAAGTGAACTCTTTCTCATGGGACTGAGCACCAAAGACTGAGTCTTCAGTGTCCATAGAAATGAAATGCAGTGATAGGTTTCATACGGCAAGTTTTTGTAACTTTTCCCAGCGGACACTGTCTTCATTTCCTGGCTGCTAAAACAAATACCAGGCAGTGGTATTTCTTAAACAATGGGAATTTATTGGCTCATGGTTTTGCGGTTGGGAGAAGTCCACAGTCAAGGCGTCAGCAAGGCAGAGCTTTCTCCCTGAAGACGGGTAGTTGAGGCTGACTGCCGGCGATCCTTGGCCCTTGTTTTTTCCATCGCAGGGCAGGACACATGGTGGCTTCTTCCCTTTCTCTCCAGGAACTCCATTGAGTTCCAACTTCTGGCTGCTCCCCATGGCCTCTCCTTTTGTGTCCACTTCCCTTTGCTTCGTCCATGTTGGGTGAAGGCCCACCCTCCAATTTGGACATTACTTTAACCAGTGACATGTTCGCATGCCCTGTTCACAAACGGACTCGTACCCACAGGATCTGGGGTTGGGATGTGAGCCTGCTTTTGTGGGGGACCCGATGGAGTCCCCAACAGGCACCAGAGTGGATGCTGGAGTTCCCTGGGTGAGGATGGCAGGGAGAAGGCATTCCAGGCAGAGGGTGGCAGCATGAGCTGGCGCATTTGGGGAGGGGCAGGCGGCAGGGTCCCCCTGGCATCCTGCGCTGACCCCGCAACTGTCCCCCTTTCCAGTTGGGCCACGTGGTGCTCTCCCCAGTCTGGTTCCTCTATAGCCTGCTCATGAAGCTGTTCCAGCGCTCCGGCCCAGCCATCACCCTTGAGAGCCCGGACGTCAAGTACCCACTGCGGCTCATCGATAAGGAGGTGGGTGCTAGCCCCATGAGGGTTGGGGTGTGTGTGTGTGCGTGTATGATGTCTCCTGGCACCTTTGCCTCTTTGCCAGCATCCCAGCACTTCACAAGCACCTGTATGCTCCAGCATGGCCCCCGGGGGGAGATCCTATTAGCTGCCCATTTTATAGATGGGGAAAGTAAGACAGTTTCCCATGCCAAGGCCACCAGTGAGTGGCAGGAGTGGGATTCAAACCCAGGATTCTTTGACCGCAGAGCCCATTCCCTGAGTCACACTCCCTATTCCACAGAGGGTCAGAGTGGAACTTTGGGGTCCGAGCTCCCACTGAACAGTTGGAGGAGGGGGATAGGGTCACTCGAGGTTACCCCAAGTTGAGTAGCACCTGGGTTTAGATGCAGGCCTCCTTGCACTTCCCCTCCAAGTACCCAGTGCCCGGAAGACAGGGACTCAGCCCTCTCCCGCCTCCCAGCCCATCCCAGGCGTCCTCTCCCCACGGCCTGCCACGCGGCGTGCCCAGCTAGCCTGGCAGTGAGGCCACAGCTGCCTTGCAAACCTCGGTCATGATCGAGTACCCTCCTTGCCCTTCTTTGCCGTGTCACCCACTCTGGGCTGCCTCCGTCATCACGGCCCTTCCCTTCCTCTACCTCTGGCTACCCACAGCTGCCTCAGGAGGGGTGTGGCAGGGGAAACTGAGTCACGGACCAGCAAAAGTTACCCACCCAAGGCCCTGGACCCTAATACCGCCCAGGGCACATGCCCAGCTTCCTGAACCTCACCTCCACGTGAATCTTAGGCCTCAGCACACAGCTTGGTGCTTCCTGTGATAGGATTTGTGTCTGTAATGACAATAGGAGTTCACAGAAAAATCGAAAACCAAAGGAAAAGGGGAAATAATTGCCATCTCCCAGATGAGACCACACTCAACCTTACAATAAGTTTCTTACACATGTGCATGCATGCACACACGCGTTTCTTACCGACATGAAATCGGCATGATTTGAAACCTTTTGTAACTTTTTTTTTTATTATTAATTCCAAAAGCAGTGTGTGGTCTGTATGTGCTTGCTATAAAATCCTGTTTGTGAATTCTCACCGCCCCCAGCCTCCAGGCCCACGGCCCGTTCACGGGTCAGCACATCCCCGCCAGACCCTTTGCTGGGCCTCACACCCCTACATTCCTGATTTGTGGGGTGCACGTGTGTGCACCTACTTCCTTTCTTTAAGAACCTATATATGTTTTTTTACCTGCGTCTGCAATGTGGCTGTGTGGTGTGGCATCTAGCCCAGAGCTGCTCCATCATTTGTGACGTCCATCTAGTTTTTTACCATAGGACTGTCGGACAGTGGCTCTTCCCCTCCCCCGTGAGCCTGGGGCTTATTCCAGGGTTTAGAGCTCCCAGGCAGTGGGAACTATCCTCTGCCCTCCCCCAGACAGCCTTGGGGTGGCTCCGAGGGGTCAGCAGTGGGCCTGCTTGTAGGTCCGTTTCCTGGGCTCTGTCAGACCACCCCACTTGGTAATTGGCAGTGTCTTTCCCTCACATCTGGTCTTCTTTCAAAAATGGTCTGGCCTGTGAGTTTTTGACCTTGAACCTCAGGACCAGTCTGTAATCCCGGAATCTGTTTGCCCAGAGTTCAGGGCTCCCTGGAGGAGGCAGCCTTCGGGCTGGGAGCCAAGCCACCTGCCTGTGCCCGCACATCACATGGGGTGCTGCTGCCCCCGAGGCAGCACTCTCTCTGTCTCGGACTGAGCTGGCACTGGCTTCCATGCCGCCCTGTCCCTTTGGAGAAGTCTGTTGTCCTCCCTCCCAGTGGTAACACTGCTCATTCATGGACCCTGCCAGGTCCATGCTGCTGGCCCCGGGTATGAGCATGTGCACGCCGGCTCCCTGACTTCCACCCAATCCCTCCACATCCCCCCTCCTGGGTGCAGGGGAGACCACCCAGGGGCCTCCGGGAGCCCCAGGCAGGAATCAAGGCACAGGATTTGGTTCCCAGACCTGAGTGGTTCCCTGTGTGACCAGGAGCGGCTTACTCATCACCCAGTCCTTGTTGGGGATCATTTGATGGGGCTTCTGGGGACTTTAGTCCCCTCCCCCAAAGGGGAGCTAGCCGCCACCCTCCCACTCCTTCCTGGGCCCCAGAGCCCACCTGTGCTGGGCAAAGGCTTCAGTCAGCAGGGACTTCCTGGGCACTTCCTGGCATGCCTAGCTTGGCTTCAGCCAGAACTGCTTCACTTCTCAGGGGGGCCTTTAGGTGCAGTGGCTTCTAGATCCCCTCCGTTGAGATCCAGAGACATGAGGACTTGTCTCAGCGCAGCCCCCCCACTTGCCAGTCCTGTCCCTGAGTTCTTTAGGCCACTCCCCAAGCTGGCGGCAGAGGTGGAGTCTGCCCGCCTCCTCCTGGAATTTTCTGGGCTCTCTGGCAGTCTCCCCTTGGGACCCTGGTCCACGCCCTGCTCCAGCCACCTTGGTGTGTGGTCGTGGGGGGTCACTGTCCCCTTCTGGGCCCACGAGAGCTGGATTCCCCCCGCATGTGTCTGTCCTGTCTGGGTCCTAATACATGTGTGCTGGTGTGCGGCATCAGTGTTCCTTCTCGCGTGGGCTCGGGCCCTGTGGCCCCCTGCCCCTGGGTGCTGAACAGTGCCTTTGGGGCCTCTTCACAGGTCGTCAGCCATGACACCCGGCGGTTCCGCTTCGCCCTGCCGTCGCCCCAGCACGTCCTGGGCCTCCCCATCGGTGAGTCCAGCCCCACCCCAGACAGACGCCTGTGCCAGCAGCTGGGGTTCCGGGTCATAGAGATTGGGGGGTCTTGTTCTTCATTTGGGAAAGCAGGGAAGGCTTCAGGGAGGAGGTGACCGCTGTTCTGGGCCTTCGTGGGTGAGTTTGTCTAAATGAGAATGGGAGGGGCCCGGCATCTCTGACAGTGGGTGGGATGGGAGTGGGGTCAGCCGCAGCTGTGGCCAGGCCAGGCCTCGAATGCTGGGTCATGGGGAGCCATGGGTGGGGGGGATGGCCAGACCTGGTGGATGCTGGCAGAGCTACCCCTGGCCCAGCATCCCCGGCCCTCCCTGCCGCAGGCCAGCACATCTACCTCTCGGCTCGAATCGACGGCAACCTGGTCATCCGGCCCTACACGCCCGTCTCCAGCGACGACGACAAGGGCTATGTGGACCTGGTCATAAAGGTGAGGTGTCCAGGCCACGGCCGTGGGGCTCGGGGTCGAGGCTGAAGCCTCCATGGGGGCCCTTGTCCCTCCCCAGCCTGGGCTCTCAGAACACAGCCCTCCTTTGCGCCTGGTCCCTGAGTGCAGCAAATCATAGGTCAGCATCTAAAGCCCGAGCAGGGGTCTCAGAGGGCAGGGGCTGGGATTCAGGCTACGACTTCAAACGAGGACTTGCTCCTGGACAGAATGGCCAGCTGCGTGTACAAGCAGCCACACTCCTGAGGCACACGTCACCGTGGTTAACCTGGCAAGGCCCGGGTCTCTGGGGGTTTTGGGGGCAGTCCAGGGGGGCAAGGCCTGCCTGCTCCAGTACACGCGCCATGTCGTGGGGTCTCGGAGCCCGCAGTCCTCTCCCGAGCGTGTTTCTCCACACAGTGTCCTGTGGGCTGCGAGGGGGATAGCAGGAGATGCTCGTCGTGCCTTGTCTGGACGGGTGGGGCTAGGGGAGATGGGGGTCCATCACGGAGGTGGGGGTGGGTAAAATGGGTCAGAAGCAGCCTTTCAGAAAAGCACAGTGACTGGCAAGGAGCTTAGAAAACACGGCGCTGAATGGAAAAGCCAAACGGTGACGAACGCGACAGGGTGCATTTTTGCAAAAACTAGAAGAACTAGTTTTTAGTGGTGACCCATATTCTCTGATGACATGTCCACCACGGGAGAACCAGCCCAGGCTGGTCTGGGTATTGGACAGCCTAGCTGCCCACAGTCTGCACTCCCAGTGACAAGGCCTCCTGTCCCTCCTCCTGTACAGGCCCTTGGAGCCCCTCGCCAGGCCCTTCTTGGGTGGAGGGACAGAGGCAGAGACCCCCGCTGGGCTGCAGCCCTGAGTCTCAGCAGGGCCTGGGGGGGGGCACTGGGGTGGCCGCTGTCCCCACCCTGGCCTGGCATCCCTCTTAGACCAGGTCCTTTGGAGAGACACTGTGAGGTCAGTTTCACATAGACACTGTGCTGGGGTGGCTTGGGGGTACCCCAGTCAGTCCTGCCCTGCCTGCAGGAGCCTCTGGTTGGATGGCAGCCACTGAACAAATAATTACCCAGAGAGGCCACACTCTTGGGTCAGTGCCCAAGGGGGGAAGTACCTGAAGCTGAGCCCTCAAACCCAGAGCTGGCGGGACAGGACAGAGAGCTGCTTCCCTGAGCAGGTGACAGTGAGATATTAGAGATGTAAATAAGCACGTCCACCACGTGAAGAGGGAAGAAAAGGACATTCCAAGTGCAAAGGTCCTGAGGTCGGAAGGAGGTTGAAGGCAAAATGGCTCAAGGTCGGTTGGGGACGTGGCGTGGGCAGTGGGGCCAGGGCACAGAGGGCCTTGGTGGCCTCTCCACTGTTTGGAGCTTTGGCCACAGCGAAAGGGAAAGTGGCAGGTGAGTGAGTGAGTTCACATCCGTGTTGACCTCACTGGCTGGATGTGGACAGGATGTTGTTGGATTCATGTGGAGGACGGAAAACTTACAAATGGCTGCACCCCACCCCTGGCTTTGCTGGCTCCCTTGGCCCTGGACATGTTGGGATTCCCAGCCTGGCACACGGAACCCAGGGCAGTGTGCTCCCCCCTCTGTCCCCCACATAGATGTAGCCCCACAAACTCTCCTGCCCTCTTAGGCCTCCTTGCCTTTGCACATTCCATCTTCTTCCAGCCGCTGTTCCCCCTTCTTTGCCCATTAGACTTCTTGTCTATCTTGTCCGCCAAGGACCTTTGCAGATGCTCCCTCCACAGGCCTCCCACAGCCCCAGGCAGCGTGAGCAGCTCCCTGCTCTCTCTCCATCTCTCACACGTGCTCACAGCATTTCCCTGGTTCCCCAGGCAGTAATCCAGGAGGGTGGACCAATCTGAGCTGGTCCAAGAGCTTCATGGGGGCAGTGATGTTTCGATGGCACAAAAAAGCACAAAACAGAAGGAACTGAAAGTCCCCCAGGGGGGTCCTGCTGAGTGGGCTGTGCAGAGCCTTCACCGCACTGAGGGGTGTTGCAATCTCCTGGCATGAGGGGGTGGCTGCTGAGTTCGGGTGGCTGTTGGCACCGGGCCCCCTGATGGGTTGGCCTTGTACCCCAGGGTGACCCTCTGCTTTCCAGGGGGACGTCAGATGGAGGGCGGACAGCTGGGGGCCCAGGATGTGGGTCAGGTACTTCCTTCCCACTTGGACCTGGCACTTGCCCCAGTGACCCTGGGCGACCTGGGGCCTGAGGACGGCAGGTGTGTCTTGCAGGTTTACTTCAAAGACACCCATCCCAAGTTTCCTGCTGGAGGGAAGATGTCCCAGTACCTGGAAAGCATGAAGATTGGAGACACCATTGAGTTCCGGGGCCCGAATGGGCTGCTGGTCTACCAGGGCAAAGGTAACTAGGGTTGGGACCCCCCCACACAGGTGTGGCGTATGTGAGCAATCTGGGAGTCCTGGGTTCGAGCCCTGACGGCTACTGTCTGGGGGGGTGACGCTTGTCAGCCAAGCCATGTCCTCTCTGGGGTCTCCGTTTCCCTGGCTGTGTGGGGACAAGGGGCCAGTACAGGGGTTGCACACTGGCTGTCCTTGGGGTCCAGATCCGGCCCCCAGACCAGCTTTGTTGAGCTCATCCAGCATCTGAAAACAAACAAGACAAAGCCTGTGTTGGGAGCTTCCAGTTCTGAGACTCTGCTATCCCTTGCTACAGTGAGGAGCTCCTTATATTCCTTTTTGGCATATGAATTTGAGACCCTGAGCTGCAGCCCCTGACCCAGCCTGGTCCCTAGGGGTCCTGGTGTCTACAGCTGCTGCGGCCAGGGTTGAATGGCTCTTGCCTCCGACCCTCCAGCCCTGAAAATGAGGGCAGATTCTCCGGCCTGCTGACCCCAGCACGGCATGCAGGAGAGCTGGTCTCACCTCCTTCTCTCTCCCAGGAAAGTTCGCCATCCGTCCAGACAAGAAGTCCAGCCCTGTCATCACGACGGTCAAGTCTGTCGGCATGATTGCGGGAGGAACGGGTACGCGGGCCCGCTCGCTGGCCAGGGGGACGCCGCAAGGGGGGTTGGGTGTGGGAGGGGGCTCAGTTTTCCAGTAGCCGTGGGCAGCCCATGGGCAGGGGCTGGGCCCGAGCCCCCCACCCCCATGTGTTTGGTGGGCACTCGCTCAGTGCGTTGGGGGGTGTTTTGCAGGCATCACCCCGATGCTGCAGGTGATCCGCGCCATCCTGAAGGACCCGGCTGACCACACCGTGTGCCACCTGCTCTTCGCCAACCAGGTCAGTGGGTGGCCTCCACCGTGGGCCAGCCTGGCTCGGACAATGGGGCCCAGCAGGGCGCTGCCCACGGGTCCGACCAGCCCTGCCAGGGTCTCTGGGGCGGTTGGCGGTGGGGCCCCTGGCACACTCTGCACAGGTAGCCTCAACTTTGAGGGGCCGGGCCTTTCGGTCCCTCCTGAGTCCCCCGGTCTGACCGGAGCCGGGTGGGAGGTACCTGGGGCCACCACCCACCTCCCTCCCTGAGGTTTCTCCATGGTGTTTCCTCCACACCGCAGAGCCCCCTCCACCAGCAGGGTTTGCTGCCCACCAGTGAAGTGGGGAGACGGCTGTCCTGGCTTGGGCGGCCTAGACTGGAGGGGCCAAGGGCAGATGGTTGCACGAGGGCCCTGAACTGGTGGGCATTTGAGGTCCGGGGGGTGAGTTCGTACCCTGACTCCTGAGGTTATGTCCCTGCATCCCTTCTCTGCCTGCCCTGCCCACTGTGTGGCCTTGGAAAGTCACTTCCTTCTTGGGGCCTGGCTCCTCGCCTGTGGGCTGTGCTGGCGAAGTGAGATTGTTCCCTGGGTCTTTCCGGGCCATTTCATGACTGTGGATACAAGGACTTGGTCATGTGACAGCCTTTTGGGGAGAGGCCAAGATGACGCTCCCCCCACCATGCCGTGGGGGCCATGCCCAGAACCCCTGTGCCTCAGATAAAAGGTTCGAGTGAGCTTGTCCCCAGGGTCCATATGGCCCGAGCCCTGCCTTGTCCACCTGTGAGGAAACTGAGTCTGGAAGGGATGGCCTTGTCTGAATCCTTGGATGCAGCAAACCCTTCTGGAAAAGGCTCTAGTTGGGGATGGGGCGGGAGTGGCCTGAGACTGCGGAGAGCCCTCCCCTCCCTTCCTCTCCCCTTCCCCTCCCTCTCCCCTCCCTCTCCCCTCCCCTTTACTCTTCCCCTCCCCTCTCCTCCCCCCACAGCTGCTGGCAGCTGCCTTGAGACCAGCCAGGGTGGTCTTTATCAGGCCCAGGGGTGGAAAGAGTCAGAATGTCTCTGCTGGCTGTGGGGCACAGGGCGAGCAGCAGTAGGACTTGGCAGTGCGGGGTTTGAGTCTCCGTGAGGCCCTCGGGCCTTGGACGACGGGCAGGGCACCTCACAGGGCTGTGGGCCGCCTTAGCCTGTTGGCCGGGTGGAGGGATTGCCCTGGCCCACAGCTATGGACGCTGGGGTGCAGACAGGGCCGTGAGCGTGTGTGTCTCCCAGGAAGCGCGGCCATCCCAGGCCAGGGCCCGGAGCCCCCTGTAGGGCTCCACCCATTGTCCGGCCAGCTGTGTGGGGCATGGGCCAAGGGAGCAATGGGGCCTGGAGGGTGCGTAGGGACAGGCCTTGCACCCAGGGCCTGGCGGACAGGCGTGGGGGGATGGGCAGGGCTGCAGCCCCCCGGCAGCCCCCGCACTTCTCCCGGCCTTTGGAGGATGAGGGCTCCGCGTTGGCATCCCGCTCTGGAAGGCCGAGGAGCGGCGGGTGTGCGCCTGGGGCCCCGGGAGTGGACAGTGGGGGGCCGGCAGGCTCTGGCCATCCCTGCTGTGCGTCCATCCCTGTGGGGGCAGCATCATGGGGCGGGCAGCGGCTCCGGATCCCGGCCAGGCACTGAGGGTGGAGAGGCCCTCGCTTCGGCCAGGTGCTGCTGCCTTGTGGTCAGTGCAGGTGCCTGCTAAGGGTCAGGCGTGGGTAGGGTCAGCTCCCCAGCCTGAGTTTTATGTTGGGGGTGGTGGCGGCAGCAGGGACAGTCCCAGGCTCTCAACTGCGGCCACCCCAGTGCCTGGCAACTGGTCATTCGTGTGTGTGTGTGTGTGCATGTGTTCCAGTCTCCAGGACAAACTCCTGGGAGACTGAAGGGTAGGACAGGGCAGCAGGTACTGGGTAAATAGTGGCAGCTGTGGCTTCAGAACCTCTGTCCTTTCCCTGCCCTCCTGCCCCTCTGTGGTCGCTCTCCTGCTGTGTGTGGAGGTCCCATTGGGCACATGGTGGGACGGGTGCTGCTCGCAGTCCTGAGGAGCAGAGATGCTGACCCCTGACCCCTAGCAGTTGGCTAGCAGGTCAGCCTGCCCCTAGTTTTCCTGACAGCCTCACGAGGTCAGTCTTGCTGCCCCCAGCCTGAGGGGCCCTGTCTGTCTGTGAGTGACCTGCAGACTCATGGGGCACGTACCTGGGCCAGCGGCTGTGATCAGAAATGGAAAGAGGGGCCAAGCCGGGTGGTGGTTCTGAGCGGAGACTCCTGATGGCACCTGGGGGATCTGGGAAGGCTTCCTGGCAGAGGTGACCCTGGTCTGAACCATCCCGGCCCGTGTGCAGCTGGCCTGGTGAAGCAGGGCTGGGGGTCGTAGGCCAAGCAGAGCAGGCAGCTTTGTCAAGCCTGTATGATTGGGACCTGGTTTCTGTTCCCCAGCTTATAGATGAGATGCCAAAATGTAAAGTTGTGCCCAAGTCCCACGAGCGTCTAGAGGCCAGCCTTCATTATTTTAGCTGAGTCACTCACTATCTTAAGTACTATGACAGCCCTGAGAATGACCGTGATGAATATTTTGGTGTATTTCCTTCCCATCTTTTCTCTCTGCAACTATAGTTGAGTTCTTTTGAGTTGCTTTTCCTCCTCCTCATTGCATTGTGCACGCTGCCCCATGTCATTAAAGGGCCATTTGTAATGCTGTGTTGTCCCCAGACATCACATCTCCACTTCTGGGGGGCCGTTGAGGCTGTGTCCAGTTGGGGCCACTGTAAAAACGCCTCAGTGAACATCTTCGGCGGGACCTCGCTCGGCTCCTTACATGGGGTGGTACAAAGGGGCATGGACATTTTGGGGCTCTGGGTGAGCTGTGCCAGACTGTCTCCCTAGAAGCGCTGTGAAGGGTGTGGGCCAGCACTTATTTCAGACGCAGCCCCCCTGGCCAGCCCCCCATGACCGCTTGGCCCTGTCCCCATCTGCACAGACCGAGAAGGACATTCTGCTGCGGCCTGAGCTGGAGGAGCTGAGGAACGAGCATTCCGCCCGCTTCAAGCTCTGGTACACGGTGGACAAAGCCCCTGATGGTGAGTGGGGCGAGCCCTGTGCAGGGTGGGGTGGCAGATGCCGGCCCCTGCCCACCTGTGCCGCGCCGCTCACGGCACAGAGCCTTTGGCCTGCACGATCTCATTTGGTGTCCCTGGGAGAGGGAGGTGGTGTTAGCCCATCACAGACAAGGACTCCCATCACACAGCTGGGAAGCGCTGGACCTGGGCCTCGACCTCGGGTCCCTGCCTCGAGAGCCTGTCCTGCTGCACCACCCCACTGGGCAGAGAAGGCCCACATCCTCGCCTGGGCTGGGCTCCCTCGAGGGCTGGGGCCACTGCACCCCCTTTGCAGCTTGTACCCCATCAGGCACCTTGCATCCATTTGTTCTCCATCGTCAGCCCCAGCAGGGTGGCACGGAGCTGGCCAGAGTTCCCTGCTCCCTGCATTCCACCTGCCCAGGTGGTTACGCTCTGCCGAGGTCACACAGCGAGTTGGAGGGTGGGGGCAAGGCCACAGAGGAGGCAGAGAATGGGGGCTGCGGACCCCACACTTGAAATGAGGTTGTTCTCTGGAAGGAGTGTGGGCACAAGAACAATCCTCGTTTCTTCTTTACTGCAAGAGAAGCAGGAGTTCGGGTTTCCTAGTGGATGGTGCAGGCCCTGGAGCTGGGAGACTCTGCGGAGTTGGGGGGCCTGCGGGAGGGCACCTGCCCATTCAGCTGCAGGCAGCGCTGCGTGAGGACCTGGGCCTCCTGTGGCCAGGCCTTTCCACTCTCTGAGAGGAGCTGAGAATCCCGATTTTCCTGGGAAATTTCTCAGTGTTGGAAACTGGACATTTTTGAGGCTCCCTCTAAGCCCACAGCGCCAGCATGCAGTCTGCAGGTCACGACTGCCCACTCCCGCTCCTGCTCTGCCTCTCGCTCTTGCCATGGCCCACGGACCCCCGGAGCCCCCCCAGTGGGGATCCACCATCCACCCAACACTTGGCCCTCCCCGGGAAGTGAGCTGCAGACTCGGCGCTCACGCCCGTCTTGTGAGCCAGGTGCTCGGGGCCCGTGCCTGGGAGGAGCCACGTCGAGTGTTTGAGCCTCGTGGGTAGCAGCCAGGCCTGGGGGCAGGTGTGCGGAGCCCACTGTGGTGCCCCAGAAGCTGCTCAGTTAGTGCATCGCAGGGCAGGGAGTGGGTGGTCCGTGTGACTGGGGAGAGCGAGCCGGGCTCAGTGAGGGGTGCAGTTAGGTCTGTGGGGGGCACCCCGGATAGAGCTGCTGTTCTTCTAGTGGAAAAGGGGACATTTATGTGGTACCCACGTCTCGGTCAAACAGGGGTCAGTGAGAGATGGTCTCGCTCCCTTCTGGTGGCAGTTTTAGCAGTGTGGGGGACTGTCTGCCTTCTGGGGACAGTTTTCCTAACAAAATCAATGAGGAGGCAATGAGAGGTGCAGTTCAGTAGTCAAGCACCTGATGCTTAAATTTACTACCACCCTGATTTATAGTTCAGGAGGGGCTGAAGCATTGCTTTAACAGCAGCATAAGCTGAAATTCTAGAAGTTGGGAAGGAAAATGGTAACAGGCCAGTCCAGCTGTGCCCCGCCTTGTTCCAGAAGGGACTTTAGGCAGCTTACAAGGACTCACACGGTGAGTCAAAGAGTAGTGTAAGTGGAAGACAGGAGTCAAAGAAAAACAAGGACAGGACCAGAAACGGAATTAGGAATGCAGTTTTTACAAACAGGTAGAACATAATGCACAGTTGCCAGAATACTTACATTGTTCTGAGCTTCCCGGCAGCCAAGGTGAAAAGGGAGATATGGTCAGTCCCCACTGACGGTGCCCCTGAGGGCTAAAAGCACAGCTGACTCTTGCAGGTCCCACAGTCAGCAGGGGACTGTCCTGGCCCTGCCCACTCCTGGGGTCCCCCCAGAGGTGCACAGTGTGAGGCAGTGAGCTTTGTCCATCTTGGCAAGGCCCCTCACTGCCAGCCAACACCCTCTCACCTTTAGCTGTTGCAGCAGCATTTCTCTTGGCATCAAGGACTCTGGGGAGGTTCCTTTGACTGCGAGGAACAGAGGCAAGCCAGATGATGATCATGGGGTCTCAGGGCTGGAGGGACTCATGGGGGTAGAAAACCATCCCTGGCTTCAGCCAATCCTGGTGGAGCCCTGTGTATCTGCCCACCCCTCCCAGACAGGCATCTGTGGTGCCGGTGACAATTCATCTCCTCTCCTGCCACTTGCAGCTCCTCCCCTACTTCTGGGGGGGGTGGGGTGTCTCTCCCTACTCCTGTTCTCGGGGCCTAGCCTCTTACCTGCACCTCCAGAGCCCCGTGGAGCATCTGTGCAGACTGGCCCTCCCCATCCACTGAGCAGAACTCGGTCTGGCCTGGGTCAAGCACCCACAGTGGGACCAGGAGGAGGGAAGGGAGCAGGC
This sequence comes from Tamandua tetradactyla, assembly GCF_023851605.1. Classification (NCBI taxonomy): domain Eukaryota; kingdom Metazoa; phylum Chordata; class Mammalia; order Pilosa; family Myrmecophagidae; genus Tamandua; species Tamandua tetradactyla. The sequence continues at coordinate 36,153,042 of NC_135333.1, read as the reverse complement.
ACTGGGCGTCTGCCTGTCTGTCCCTGTGGGGCTGAGCTCCTACTGAGTTTCGCCCTGCAGGTGTGACTTGTGGGGGGGGGGGGAGTCCTGCCTGGCAGGGCCTGTCTCCTGAAGCCCCTGCCCCCCTACCCCCCGCCAAGTATCATTTCTCCCAACTGAACATCAGAGCCAGCCGCGAAGGGCAGTGAGTTTAAGACTTGGCTGCTCCAACAGGTGTTGTGCTGGGGACCCTGCTGCAGCTCCTCTGTGACCTGAGATGAGAGCCCCTCTGGGCCTTGAAACCTCCTGGCGCAATGAGCTGTCAGACCTGGGAGGGTCCTGCCGGGCGGACACTTGGCCTCCAGGCCGCGCTGTACCCCGAGGGTCCTCAGCACACATGTGGGTGGCTTGGTCACAAACTGCCCAGACACAGGAGCAGCTTCCAGAGCCTGAGCTCTTCAGTGCGGGCGAGGGGCCTGGACCTGCCTCCGTCGCAGGGTGGTGGAGGGGCCTGGTGCGGCACGGGCCCAATCGGCCTCTTCTCTGGGGAGCAGGGCCTTGCACCGCCCTCCTTGCGCATTCCCAAAAGTCGGATTGTTTAGCAACACATTGGAAAGAAGGCAGGGAGACCTCTCACGTGGACCTAACCCGTGAGGTAGGCAGGGACGGCACTGTGCGCACAGATGTGGAAACTGAGGCTGGGTGGGATACTGCTTCCTCTGGCAGGGTGGGCATCTCCTTGCCCCAATCATCAGCACCCCATTCTGGCAGACCCCTGGGATGCTCGCACACAGTCCTTGTTAGTTACTTGGGGAATAAAAAGGCTCCAGAATGTGGGTGAATCCTGGAGGTATGGCGTGCACACTTGGGGCTGCCGCCATGGGGTCCTGGGGCTTGGAGCTCAGCCCCAGCCCTGCCGCGCTCAGGTTCACTGAGTGTTCCGGGCATGCGCCCTCATTGCTTTTGAGCCAGGCCCTGGAGACAAGCATGGGCGTGGCGCACCCATGGATGGTGGGCCTGTAGATGGGGACAGCAGCTGTTTGGTGGCTGGAGAGCGTCCCTTGATCCACCTGGGGTTAGGCACTGGCTTGGGCCTCGGTTTCCCCAACTGTGAACTGGAATCAGCACCCCCTGCCTCTGTCCATCCAGGGGTGGTTTTAGGGCCTCGTGAGAAGCCAAATGGAAGCCAGAAGAGGCTTTGCAAACTGTAAAGCGAGGGGCTTGTAAGCTGGTTTCAGCTGCCGGCCCGCGGTTGGGGGGTGCGGCGGGGTGGGGGACGCCTGGGCAGGGCAGGACTTGTCTGGCCCCAGCTCTCTTCCTCCTTCAGATGACTGTTGAAGGCGAGATTGGGGGAGGGGTGGGATTGGGGGGCGCATGTGCTGTGTGGGCCTGGGCACGTGCACACCCACCCGCCCGCCTCTCCCCACAGCCTGGGACTACAGCCAGGGCTTCGTGAACGAGGAGATGGTCCGGGACCACCTGCCGCCGCCGGAGGAGGAGCCGCTGGTACTGATGTGCGGCCCCCCGCCCATGATCCAGTACGCCTGCCTGCCCAGCCTGGAGCGCGTGGGCCACCCCAAGGAGCGCTGCTTTGCCTTCTGAGGCCAGGCACTGGCCGCCCACCCACTCCCCGCGCCCCTCTACACCCGCCCCCTCCAGTTCCTTAACTCATCTTGCCCCGGATCTGCCAGGTTCAGCCGGGGCTGCCGGTGCCCTGGGGCCCCACTGCAGCAGGGCTCTAGCCGTCTTCAGGGCAGGGTCCAGCCTGGCCCTTGCCAGAGCGGCCTGGCTCCCCTACCCTGGTGACTGTTCCCACCCCACGCTACAGGGCTGAGGCTGCCAGCACCTTGCACCCCACTACCACCCCCACCCCAAGGCCCCCAGCCATGGCCCACGGTCTGGAGACAAATGTATGGGCCGCTCCAGCCACTGTCCTGCTGACTCTTGCTGTAGCCCCTTACTGCCAGCCTCGGGGCCCTGGGGATTCGGGCCACACGGGACCGCTGCCCAGCCTCAGCACTGACACTGTATGTGACACCCTCTTAGGGAGGGATTTGCGGGGGCCGAGAGGCTGTCCCCAACCCACCCCGTCCAGGGTCCGGGCCGGTCTCCCGGAGGCTGGGGTGGGGGCAGGGTGCTGGGCAGGGCCTGTCTGCCGGCCCATGGGCCCTGAAACCCAAGGCCCACCCCAGGCTGCCTTGGAGCTTGGGCCCTGGCTGGGACTGCCAGCCTGGCGGGCAGAGCGAAGCCGGTGTCATCTGTTCTGTCCCAGACCCGCCCCTCCTGCTCTCGCAATGGGGGCAGATTTCGAGCAGTGCCTCTGGTCTGAGAGACGTGCAAATACACGGTGGTCTCGACGTTGCCTTTAGACAACAGCTGTATTAGCCTCTTGCGTATCAGCTTTTTCAGAGTCATTTATGAGCAGAATAAAACTGAAGTACAACTTTACTGATCGGAAGCCTCCTGCACTCCTTGCCGACTCTGGCCTGGGTCACTGCAGGGCCCAGTACTTACGTCTGATGCGGTGCTTGTGTCCATTGTAGAAAATTTGGAAAGTGCAGAAAAGTAGGTGCAGGAGGGAAAAAAAAACACCTAACATCCCAGGCAAACCTGCTCATGTTTGATTGTACCTCAAGAGTCAGCCCCAGCACTGTGGATACTGCTTTCCCTTGACCAAAGATGAGCTTTTCCAGACACATCATAAACCCAAAGGGATCACGGCTTGTAACTTGGAGAACCCCTGTCGGACATTTACACGGTTTCCCATCTGTGGACTTTGTAAATGACGTGTGAAGACGCCTTTGCCCGCCACTCAAATGATTCCTTCTAGGGTAGATTTCTGGAAGCAGAAGGCCTGGCTCAGGGGCGATGACCTTTAAATCCTCCCCACATGCCAACCTTATTTTTTCCTCTGCATTAAAGGGCTGTATTAAAGGGCGTCCTAGGCTCTGGGGAGCGAGTGGCCTTCAGGGTGCAGGGGGACCTTATTCCCTCAATTACGCTGTGTCCCGGCGCCAGGGAGTTGGTTGGGGAAGCCCCAGACAGCCCTTCCCTGCTGTGAGGAACTGGGGTTCTGCTGGGGAGGCTGCCCAGACAAGTAACAGGATGAGGTCATTTATAAGGCAGTGAGTAGAAGGCAGATGCCACCCAGGGCAGTGAGACAGTGCCAGAGTGAAGGGGGGAGCTGGCACTGTCAGGACAGGTGCTCAAAGCAGTGAGAACAGTTAAAGTATGAAGACCCGGAGAGTTAGGACCAACTCTGTAGAATAAACAGAGAGACTGAAGAAGGCAGGTGGTCAAATGGACAGTGCCTATGACCTTGCAGAGGGAGATGGGCACGAAAGAGGGAGTGGCCTGCAAGTGCAAAGGCCTGGGGGCAGGGACTCGCTGCTTAGCCTAAGGAACATGATGGAGGACTGTGTGGCTGGAGCAGAGCCAGGAAAAGGAGAGGATTGGGAAGCAATGCCGGGGACCCCCTCCTCACCTGTTCCTGGCCTGTGCACTGGGAATCCTCAGCAGGACAAGAATTCAGAGTGGGACCCATGTGTGCCAGGGATGGTGCCGAGCCCTTGATGCACACACATTAAATATTGCCCTTATTTTTGTCCCCATCTGGGTGAGAAGATAGAGGCCCACACACAGCATCTCCTGGAGCTGGGAAGACAGGGACGGATTGGGCCCAGTCCTCACTCTCTCTCCTGGCCTCAGTTTACTCCTCTGCAAAGAAAGGGGTGAGTGAGGTAAGCAGGTCAGCAATCCTCCAATCTCTCACACTTGGAACCCTTAAAAAAAATTTTTTTTAATTTAGTAACATACACATGAAATTTCCCGCTTTAACCTCTTTCAAGTATACAATTCACAGTTGCTTTTTTTCAATTGATTTTTGACAAGGGTCCCAAGACAATTCAAGAGGAAACGGTAAGCTTTTCAACAGATCTTGCTGGGACAACTGGATATTTGCATGCAAAGAATGCATGTGGACTCACACCATAGACAAGAACTAATTCAAGATGGATCATAGTGCAAGAGCTAAAACGAGAAAACTGTCAGAAAAAAACCTATGAGTATACCATCATCCATTACCAAAACTTTTCCATCACAAGGACTAACTCCTGCCATCGCCCTGGTTTCTCCATCTCTGCCCACCCCGCCCCACCCCTCACTCGCCCCACCCCTCACTCGCCCCACCCCTCACTCGCCCCACCCCTCACTCGCCCCACCCCTCACTCGCCCCACCCCTCACTCGCCCCACCCCTCACTCGCCCCCCATTCTTCCCTGCATAGGGTGCCTTCCTCATGTCAGGCTCTGTGCTGGAGTGGTGGACGGGTATGCGTTAGTTAAAACAAACATTGCAGGTAAGAAATGTTTAATAAACGAACCTACTGAACCCCCGCAACTATAAAATTATTTGCCTCAATTTATAGACCAGGAAACAGCCACAAGAAATGAAGGGACTTCCGTGTGAAGGTCACGCTGCGGAAAACTGTGGCGCATATGATGTGCGCACTAAACTACAACGCCATAAAAAAAAAAAAGCACACTTCACCACCACCTGGGCGCTACAAACGCGTTCATCAAACAAAATCTCCGTTTCTTTCACTCACTATGAACACAAAAACCAAGACCACGCACGCGCTAAACGATCAAATAAAAAAAAAAAATCCAGATGCAAAAACACAGCTTTTAGAGCGCACTCTATAAACTGTAAGTCGATCTATCATTCATAGAAATAGGGGCCGGGCAGATCGCAACACCCAGGCATCCCGCAAAGTAGGCGGGTCACCTTAGGGGCAACCTTTACCCGCTCAAAAATTCGTCTCACATTAGCAGTGAGGATTCGGGCGTCACCCCGAATCGTTATTTTCCTTACTCATAAGTTTAAGGCATAAAAGAAAACGGCAACCACCTTCCTAGGTATCAAGTTCCATTCTCATTAGCCCTACGATGAGTATCAAAGCGGCTCTCTGAGTGAACAGCCTCACCCTTTTGAAGTCTTCCCTACTCAACAGTTATTTTGTTTCATGTCATTTTTTATTTGACTTGTTTGTTCGTGGAGAATTAAGGAAGGACATTGCTCTGATCAGCCGTATGCAGATAAGCAGACCACATCGCGAAGGCTCACGGGGAGCATCCCTAAGGCTCTCGGGGAGTATCCCCTCCCCTTCCGGTCCTTGCCTGTTGAGTTGTCGCGAGAGTTCGTCGGCTGAACGCCGGAAGTAGCTAGTTGCTCCGTAGTTGCCGAAGGGGCGGGCTCGAGGGCGGAGGGAGCGAGCTGCTTTTCGGCTCGCTCGGCGCTGTAAGATGGCGGACATATCCCTGGACGAGCTAATCCGGAAGCGCGGGGCGGCGGTGAAGGGGCGGTAAGCGGCCTTTTCTCCTTTCGGGTTTCAAGGTCCGTGGTGTAGCGGAGCTCGGGGCAGAGGAGGGAGCGTCTCGGGCGCGATGCCGGAGGGCCGTCTGCGCCCGCCCCTGACCATGGCTGCGCTCCTCATTGGCTCGTCCGCGCCAGCGCCGCTGGCCCGCCCGCCCACTGGCTGGAGGTGCTGTCGTTCCCGAGGAGCCCATGGAGGCTTGAGGTGTCGCGGCCGGGGAGGGGGGCGGGTTGTCGGGTTCTGGGGAGCGTCCCGGGGCCGCCGAGAGGGGCAAGGCTAGCCTCTGGCGCCCCGGGCCCGCGTTCCGGGGTCCGCAGGGTCTCCCCGCACAGTTCCCTCTCCTGAGAAGACTGGCATTTGAACACCGCTCCTCCATTAATATCTCAGCTGTTCTGGGTGGGCCGTAGGCTTTCCCCAGTTTATACTTAAGGCGACTCGAGTTCAGCGGGAGGCGACTGGCTCAAACTCTGCCAGTTTGTTATTGCCGAAGCCGAGACTCAAGCCCAGAACTTTAAATTCCAAATCCTGCGCCCGTTTCACCTCCCCGGCTGTCTCTGTTAAGACTCACCTTCCTTTGTATGGCGTTTTAAGTTTTCTAAGCGCGTAGGTATACGCTGTCTTACTTGCTCTTTTCACCGTCCTACCGGCTCGCTGTTCACTAGCATATCCCTATTGTCCCCGTGAGAAACGAGCCGTGGAGCTCTGGGAAGCTGGGCTGGGGGAGCTGTAAGAGCTGAGTTGGGCTCAGGCATGGACAGAGAAACAGGTGGGACGACACGTAGGCTGACTTTTTTCTTGATCGGTTTAGCTATGAACTCGCAGGGCCAGCCATTCTGGACCTCTCGGGAGCCACGGAGATGATTTACAGTTATGTGCCCCTGGATTTCTAGACCCTTAAAAATTATTATTCATTTCCAGCCTTTTTGAGCCAAGTTCACCTGTCTGAAAAGTGAGAACTCTGCCAGCAGTTTTCTAACCCACGTTGATTAAGTTCAGATGTCTCTGTAACCATCCAGGCTCTAGAGGTATTGGATTTTGTTTCCTTGGACATTCGTTCACTCGGCAGGTGTTAATGTCTCCACCAGGCCTGTGGCTAGAAAATAGATTCTAGATTCTCTCATTCTTGATATCTGAACTGTCACCCCTTTCATCACCCCCCCTTGCACATATCCACTGCAACTGCCACCCATCACATAATTCACCAGCCACCCCTTCACCTGGCCTCTGGTTCATAACAGGAGTTTCCTCACCCGTAGTCTGTGAGTAATTCACTCCTACCTCTGCTCTCTGGTAACTGATGTGGTCCTCTGGCCACTTCTAAATCTGTCCAGGTTTTGGGGGCTGGTTTAGCAGTTGCTGAATGAGCCTGCTTCCTGTGCCATGCTCACTCTGCTGTTACTCCCCTCAGTTCTCCCCGGTCACCTTTCTGTTCCATCTGTAGTTGTTTACTGTTAGTGTGTGCAATTTTGTCTTGGAGGATGGGGTTGCAGATAAGTGGGGTTGTTTGGGTCCACGGAAAGAACGGATTGTGCGGGCAGATGTAGTCCAGGGCAGACACCACTGTTTACCTCTGGCCAGGTGATTTCTGAGTGGGGCAGTTTTCTCATTTGTAACGATGGTTCCTAGTAAGTCATTGAGAAGATTAAATGTGAGAATGTATAATTTAAATTTTGTGTTGTGTAATGTCCAACCATATGGTAGGTATTCAGCAAGTGATGGCAATTATTGGATGTCATGAACCTCTCCCTAAAGGAATAAAAGCACATGCTTCCCAGTTATTCATGCAACAAATAGGAGGCAGAGGGTGTAATAAAGAGAAGTTTTGGGGCTCTAGAATGAGACTGCCAAGGTTCAGTTCTCCCTCACTTTGCATATAATCTTATGGAAGTTATTTTAACATTCTATGCCTCTATAAAATGTGGGTAGTATCTACTTTACTAGATTATTGTCAGGGTTGAATAAATTATTATATCTAAAGCTGTTAGAAAAATACCTGGCACATACTAAGTGCTCAATAGAGTTAGCTTTTGTCATCATGGTTATTGAAGCTGTTTAAGTAAGGCAGTAACATGATCCAGTTTTCTGCTTGAGACTGATTAACATAGTAGCATTGCTACTATGTTAATATTGAATTGGGAGGTAAAGAGTACAGGCAGAGAGACCACTGTGGAAGAAAACTGGACTGTATCCTGTGTTTGGGTTTAAATTTGCCAGAAGCTTCATTTTTGTTTCATTTTTGTTGTGTACAACAACAAAGAGAAAAACTAAATCTGGGAATTCTTGCCAAAAACTGTGAAAGGTCTGAAATTTTACTTGCAAGCTTGCTTGTCAGGGTTTCATGGATGCTGGTAGAAGACATGGGAATCCTGGGACAGAGACAAAGAACAGTTTATTACTGATTATAATAGCACTTACCAAAGTACTGGCATTTTTGCACCAGATGCCAAATTCGGTTCTCACAGGGAATACCAAAAAGACCAGATGACACGTGCATGCTCAGTGGGTTGTTAGAGGAATCCTGAGCTTAGAAAACCCAAATATTTGTATTGGGCAGCAAGCATGCCTGTAAGCAGATCTGCCTTTTGCTTCAGGGGGAGAAGTTCAGTCTGCCAAGCTGTTTGCTTTATAAATATGCCTGTAAATAGTACAGAACAAAGAGCAGTTGGCCTGGCTTGCAAGAGACCCATGGAAAATTGTCCCCAACAGTTCCATTAATAAAGATCAATTTAATTGAAGTGAACAGATTTCATTTTCTACAGTAAATACACCCTGTTTTACATGCTTCCTGGAAGAATTTTCCATACCTTGAATTTTGGCTTTAATATTGCATAGATGTCACAGAAAGAACTTTTTGCTTAATAACTTAGGAAAAAACTTTGAATATCTCAGAAAGCTTCTTACCTCTTCTTACAGGCAGAGCCTGTAGAAGTGTGAATGGCTTCTTTCTTGTGTCTTGTGATCCTGAGGTCTTGGAATGTCCCTGTGCTCCAGGGCAACCATTCTGTTCTGTGTTCATCACACCTGTGAGTGGAAAGAAGGCTTATCATTGTCATTATCATTATTATTATTATCTGGGCCCTCAATCATCTGTATTTTTTTTGAGTAATGAGATTAGCAAGAGGGAGGGATGATTTTGAGTGATACTTCATTCGGGCTATGGTGGAACCTTCCCCATGCATAGCACGTCTCTCCTGTGACTTCTGTTGCTCATGACCCCTGGCTGGGTCTCCCTTGGACATCAGTGAACACCAACTGCAAAGTGGGCCTGCGACCTTTCCCCCATCGTGGATTCTTCTTTTGGGAGAGAATTAGTCAGGGCATTTCCCTCCCCCCCCCCATTAAGTGTTGATTTGATTACTTAAACTCTCAGGGAAGAGCAGGCTGTCCACTGCCTCCACTTGGTTAGATGAAGGTGGCAGCTTAGTGGGAAGGTGGGGTTGCCTGCCACAGACCTTTGGTAGACTGGTGTTCAGCAGCTTTGGGTCAGGTGCCCCATCTGGGGAGTCCCTGCATCTTGGAGGGGGTGGTGGTATATATTTATAATTCTGGTTGAGTCCTGGTAAGTCAGTGGTTATTTCCTTGTTGAAATAAGATAAAGGAAATGAAGGGAAATGAGTTGAGTTACATAACTTGCAGGGGAAGAGTTAGGTTTTAAAATGAAACATCTGCCCAAGACTCTCAGTGGATAATAAGGGAATAGTGTCTTGGTTTTCTTTGTGTTCTAGCACCTAAAGTGCCTAATTCAGAGTAGACCCTCAGTAATAGTTTGAACTAAACTGTGTTTTCTCCCTATAAAAATCCCTGCCCCCAACATATTCTAACTCAATCCTGATAGATTCCATGAACCCCCAAGGATTAAAGTCTATTTTAGAATAATCCAGGGCCCCTCTCCCTGGGCCCAAAACCATTGGACTGGGCATCATCAAGAGCTGTCTGCTGCCCTGGCCTCCACAGACAGAGCCAAGAGGGGGAGGTTTTCCCTGCCCCTGACAGACCTTCATATGTGCGCCAGGCTCCAGGTAGGGGCCTGGGTGGGGAGAGCTCAGGGTCCTGAAGGTGTTTGCCCCTCACCCATCTGTAGCACTGAGTCAGAGGACATGCAGCCCTCTCCCCAGGCCCCCAAGGAGTGCCTTAGGAAATCCTGGAAGCAGTTGCAGAATTGCACTGTTTAGGGTGTGATGGAGGTGGGGCAGCTAAGAGACTAACTCCAAACCTCCTCCCCCTCCGAACATTTACAGAGGCCAGAAGTAAAGAATGTATGTATGGAACATTGCATAGTCCCTGCTGTGGGAGGTGAGGCTGGAGGCAGAAGATGGGGTCAGAAGGGAGGCTGCTCTGAAGGGCTGTACTTTGTCTGGGAACTTTGCACAGTGCCTGGGGCTGGAGGGCAGCATAGTCGACTCTGTGGTTTAGAGCCCTACCCCCAGCAGGAGTGTTTATTTGAAAGATTCCCGATGACTAATGCCTGCCTTATAAGCAGTACTCTGCCTGCTGGGATGAATAGCTATCTTTTCATGCAAGAAGAGATGCAGTGATTAGCCCAAGCCTTCACACTGAAGTCCCCCTAAAGCCTTCACGAAAGGAGTGGAAAGAACTGGTGTTACCAGGGGAACTGGGTGCATAGAACTGAGGCGAGCTGCTTACCCTCGATGCTCCTGTGCCCACCATTGCCATCACTATCTTCCCCCAGGCCACTTATCCTATTCACGTGGATAACAACGCCCAGTACAAGGTAGCTCAGTCCCCACGCAAGTGCACTTTGGCCATCCTTGGCATGTGCACTTACCCTCTGGTCTCTGGATAGTCCTTCTGTGTCCTTGGGTGTGACTGGAGTCCAAAGATTTTACTGGTGCTTTAACTCTAACCTTCATGTTTGTAGCTTTCTGATCTTTTGGTAATCTCTTTGAACCTTAGTTTCCTCATTTATAAAATGTGGACTGTAACCTAACTCACAGGGTTATTGTGAGGTTTAAATAAGATGGATGTCCAAGTTTATTGAACTTAGCACTTTATATAAGTCTTTCAGAATCCCTAATGGCTAATTAATTGCCTCTTTTGTGGTGGTGACAGACATTGCTTGTCAAGCATTGCACTCTTCTGGGGACTCTGGAAATTTCTTCCGAATTTTCATCTCCACACTTGAAGTAGCCATTACTGATTATCAGAGCAGGAATATGAATAAATCAAGAGTGCAGAGGCCTGTGATATACTCTTCTTTATGTGAAGGTTAATGGTCATACAGAATTGGAGATAATCAGGAAACTTTTCTGAAACTTTTCTATATTCTCTGTTCAAGGATATGGCGCTTATTTTCAAGAATCTCATTATCCCTTTAGTACTCTAAATAGTTTTTTTGTTGGTTATCGTCTTTTCTCCCTGCTTGACTATAATGTTTTATGCTCAGTGGTGAAATTATTTAACTTAACCTCTTGAAAGCATAATCAGTGCTGTGGGGTTTTTTTGGCCCAATTCTGTGATATTGTAGAATCATAGAGTATCGTATGAGGTTGTTCCACCCTCTCAGTTATAAATCTGAGAACCTGTTTAGTAATGAAGGGTACCGTGGTGATGGGAGGAGATGGAATTTGGAAAAGACAGAAGATAGGAAATTTTTGGGAATGTTTCCTTCTGTAAATCAGGTTTATATTGAGGTGTGTGACTCCCACTGTGTGATGAACATTGGACTCAGTGAAGTCTTCCAGTTTGTTTTTGTAGTTTACACAGACTGGTTCCATTTGTACTATTCTCTTAGGTGCATACCAGCTGCTCTCTCTGCCAGAAGGCCTTTCCTGGTGCTCCTGCAGGAGATCACGCTCTCATCCTCCTCTGAGCTAGCGAGATCCTTGTGGGTCCTACTCAGAGAGTCAGGGCCAGGGTGGGAGCTTTGCCCCGGCTGTGTGGGTGCCCCCCTCTGAGCTGGGAGGGGTGTATTGAGGCCAGGATCCTAGCAGAGCCAGATAGGCATTGTCTTGGTAGAGGCCATCCTCTGTCTGAGCTGCCTTTCCAAGACTGCTGCTGCTTCTCCCTGTCCTCCCCTCCTTGGAGGCCTCCCCAAGAGGAAACATAGTCACAGTAGCAGAACTTCCCCAGGCAGGGTGCTCCTCCTGCAGTGGATGTTGGAGGTTTATGGTGGCTGGAGTGGAGAAGCCTGGGAGGGGGAGCATGGGGGTGAGGTAGGAGAAGCCATCAGACCCGAGGAAGGGCCTCAAGGACTGTACTTGAAAGAGTCGTCTGTTTACTCTCAAAACAACAGAGGAATCCTGAAAAGAGAGAAGAGGGGCCCATTCAATGAAGTTTCATTTAATTCATCTCAATTTTAATGGTTTCTGAATTTGAGCATTGTTGTTGAAGGGTGACTTTAGTTTTCTTTCCTACAAGTCTTTATACTTCAGTTATTAGTCTTCTAACTCTTAGTCAGACCCACATGTTGGCCTTCTTGGTTCCAGCTCCATTCCGAGGCATTTACCTGCAAAATGCATGTTAAGAATGTCTGCCCCACAGGATACTGAAGAGCTCATTGTGAGAATATATGTTGAAGAGCTTTGGAAACTGACATTGCTATTTAGATTTGTAGGGTTATGATATTTGGGAGATCTGCGTATTTTTTTTTTTTTTATTAATTAAAAAAAGAATTAACAAAACAATTAGAAATCATTCCAATCTACATGTACAATCAGTAATTCTTAATAACATCACATAGTTGCATATTCATCATTTCTTAGTACATTTGCATCGATTTAGAAAAAGAAATAAAAAGACAACAGAATAAGAATTAAAACAATAATAGAAAGAAAAAAAGACAAAAAAAACAAAAACAAAAAACCTATACCTCACATGCAGCTTCATTCAGTGTTTTAACATAATTGCATTACAATTGGGTAGTATTGTGCTGTCCATTTCTGAGTTTTTATATCCAGTCCCGTTGTACAGTCTGTATCCCTTCATCTCCAATTATCCCTTCTCTCTCTTTTTTTTTTAAATTAACGGAAAAAAAGAAATTAACCCAACATTTAGAGATCATACCATTCTACACATGCAATCATTAATTCTTAACATCATCACATAGATGCATGATCATCATTTCTTAGTACATTTGCATTGGTTTAGAAGAACTAGCAACATAACCGAAAAAGATATAGAATGTTAATATAGAGAAAAAAATAAAAGTAATAATAGTAAAATCAAAACAAAACAAAACAAAACAAAACAAAAACCTATAGCTCAGATGCAGCTTCATTCAGTGTTTTAACATGATTACTTTACAATTAGGTATTATTGTGCTGTCCATTTTTGAGTTTTTGTATCTAGTCCTGTTGCACAGTCTGTATCCCTTCAGCTTCAATTACCCATTGTCTTACCCTGTTTCTAACTCCTGCTGAACTCTGTTACCAATGACATATTTCAAGTTTATTCTCGAATGTCCGTTCACATCAGTGGGACCATACAGTATTTGTCCTTTAGTTTTTGGCTGGATTCACTCAGCATAATATTCTCTAGGTCCATCCATGTTATTACATGGTTCATAAGTTTATCTTGTCTTAAAGCTGCATAATATTCCATCGTATGTATATACCACAGTTTGTTTAGCCACTCTTCTGTTGATGGAGATTTTGGCTGTTTCCATCTCTTTGCAATTGTAAATAATGCTGCTATAAACATTGGTGTGCAAATGTCCGTTTGTGTCTTTGCCCTTAAGTCCTTTGAGTAGATACCTAGCAATGGTATTGCTGGGTCGTATGGCAATTCTATATTCAGCTTTTTGAGGAACCGCCAAACTGCCTTCCACAGTGGTTGCACCCTTTGACATTCCCACCAACAGTGGATAAGTGTGCCTCTTTCTCCGCATCCTCTCCAGCACTTGTCATTTTCTGTTTTGTTGATAATGGCCATTCTGGTGGGTGTGAGATGATATCTCATTGTGGTTTTGATTTGCATTTCTCTAATGGCCAGGGACATTGAGCATCTCTTCATGTGCCTCTTGGCCATCCGTATTTCCTCTTCTGAGAGGTGTCTGTTCAAGTCTTTTTCCCATTTTGTAATTGGGTTGGCTGTCTTTTTGTTGTTGAGATGAACAATCTCTTTATAAATTCTGGATACTAGACCTTTATCTGATATATCATTTCCTAATATTGTCTCCCATTGTGAAGGCTGTCTTTCTACTTTCTTGATGAAGTTCTTTGATGCACAAAAGTGTTTAATTTTGAGGAGTTCCCATTTATTTATTTCCTTCTTCAGTGCTCTTGCTTTAGGTTTAAGGTCCATAAAACCGCCTCCAGTTGTAAGATCCATAAGATATCTCCCAACATTTTCCTCTAACTGTTTTATGGTCTTAGACCTAATGTTTAGATCTTTGATCCATTTTGAGTTAACTTTTGTATAGGGTGTGAGAGATGGGTCTTCTTTCATTCTTTTGCATATGGATATCCAGTTCTCTAGGCACCATTTATTGAAGAGACTGCTCTGTCCCAGGTGAGTTGGCTTGACTGCCTTATCAAAGATCAAATGTCCATAGATGAGAGGGTCTATATCTGAGCACTCTATTCGATTCCATTGGTCGATATATCTATCTTTATGCCAATACCATGCTGTTTTGACCACTGTGGCTTCATAATATGCCTTAAAGTCAGACAGCGCGAGACCTCCAGCTTCGTTTTTTTTCCTCAAGATGTTTTTAGCAATTCGGGGCACCCTGCCCTTCCAGATAAATTTGCTTATTGGTTTTTCTATTTCTGAAAAATAAGTTGTTGGGATTTTGATTGGTATTGCATTGAATCTGTAAATCAATTTAGGTAGGATTGACATCTTAACTATATTTAGTCTTCCAATCCATGAACACGGTATGCCCTTCCATCTATTTAGGTCTTCTGTGATTTCTTTTAGCAGTTTTTTGTAGTTTTCTTTATATAGGTTTTTTGTCTCTTTAGTTAAATTTATTCCTAGGTATTTTATTCTTTTAGTTGCAATTGTAAATGGGATTCGTTTCTTGATTTCCCCCTCAGCTTGTTCATTACTAGTGTATAGAAATGCTACAGATTTTTGAATGTTGATCTTGTAACCTGCTACTTTGCTGTACTCATTTATTAGCTCTAGTAGTTTTGTTGTGGATTTTTCCGGGTTTTCGACGTATAGTATCATATCGTCTGCAAACAGTGATAGTTTTACTTCTTCCTTTCCAATTTTGATGCCTTGTATTTCTTTTTCTTGTCCAATTGCTCTGGCTAGAACCTCCAACACAATGTTGAATAATAGTGGTAATAGTGGACATCCTTGTCTTGTTCCTGATCTTAGGGGGAAAGTTTTCAATTTTTCCCCATTGAGGATGATATTAGCTGTGGGTTTTTCATATATTCCCTCTATCATTTTAAGGAAGTTCCCTTGTATTCCTATCTTTTGAAGTGTTTTCAGCAGGAAAGGATGTTGAATCTTGTCGAATGCCTTCTCTGCATCAATTGAGATGATCATGTGATTTTTCTGCTTTGATTTGTTGATATGGTGTATTACATTAATTGATTTTCTTATGTTGAACCATCCTTGCATACCTGGGATGAATCCTACTTGGTCATGATGTATAATTCTTTTAATGTGTTGTTGGATACGATTTGCTAGAATTTTATTGAGGATTTTTGCATCTGTATTCATTAGAGAGATTGGTCTGTAGTTTTCTTTTTTTGTAATATCTTTGCCTGGTTTTGGTATGAGGGTGATGTTGGCTTCATAGAATGAATTAGGTAGTTTTCCCTCCACTTCGATTTTTTTGAAGAGTTTGAAGAGAATTGGTACTAATTCTTTCTGGAACGTTTGGTAGAATTCACATGTGAAGCCATCTGGTCCTGGACTTTTCTTTTTAGGAAGCTTTTGAATGACTAATTCAATTTCTTTACTTGTGATTGGTTTGTTGAGGTCATCTATGTCTTCTTGAGTCAAAGTTGGTTGTTCATGTCTTTCCAGGAACCCGTCCATTTCCTCTAAATTGTTGTATTTATTAGCGTAAAGTTGTTCATAGTATCCTGTTATTACCTCCTTTATTTCTGTGAGGTCAGTAGTTATGTCTCCTCTTCCATTTCTGATCTTATTTATTTGCATCCTCTCTCTTCTTCTTTTTGTCAATCTTGCTAAGGGCCCATCAATCTTATTGATTTTCTCATAGAACCAACTTCTGGCCTTATTGATTTTCTCTATTGTTTTCATGTTTTCAATTTCATTTATTTGTGCTCTAATCTTTGTTATTTCTTTCCTTTTGCTTGCTTTGGGGTTAGCTTGCTGTTCTTTCTCCAGTTCTTCCAAATGGATAGTTAATTCCTGAATTTTTGCCTTTTCTTCTTTTCTGATATAGGCATTTAGAGCAATAAATTTCCCTCTTAGCACTGCCTTTGCTGCGTCCCATAAGTTTTGATATGTTGTGTTTTCATTTTCATTCGCCTCGAGGTATTTGCTAATTTCTCTTGCAATTTCTTCTTTGACCCAGTCGTTGTTTAGGAGTGTGTTGTTGAGCCTCCACGTATTTGTGAATTTTCTGGCACTCTGCCTATTATTGATTTCCAACATCATTCCTTTATGGTCCGAGAAAGTGTTGTGTAAGATTTCAATCTTTTTAAATTTGTTAAGACTTGCTTTGTGACCCAGCATATGGTCTATCTTTGAGAATGATCCATGAGCACTTGAGAAAAAGGTGTATCCTGCTGTTGTGGGATGTAATGTCCTATAAATGTCTATTAAGTCTAGTTCATTTATGGTAATATTCAGATTCTCTATTTCTTTGTTGATCCTCTGTCTAGATGTTCTGTCCCTTGATGAGAGTGGTGAGTTGAAGTCTCCAACTATTATGGTATATGAGTCTATTTCCCTTTTCAGTGTTTGCAGTATATTCCTCACGTATTTTGGGGCATTCTGATTCGGTGCGTAAATATTTATGATTGTTATGTCTTCTTGTTTAATTGTTCCTTTTATTAGTATATAGTGTCCTTCTTTGTCTCTTAACTGTTTTACATTTGAAGTCTAATTTGTTGGATATTAGTATAGCCACTCCTGCTCTTTTCTGGTTGTTATTTGCATGAAATATCTTTTCCCAACCTTTCACTTTCAACCTATGTTTATCTTTGGGTCTAAGATGTGTTTCCTGTAGACAGCATATAGAAGGATCCTGTTTTTTAATCCATTCTGCCAATCTATGTCTTTTGATTGGGGAATTCAGTCCATTGACATTTAGTGTTATTACTGTTTGGATAATATTTTCCTCTAACATTTTGCCTTTTGTATTATATATATCATATCTGATTTTCCTTCTTTCTACACTCTTTTCCATATTTCTCTCTTCTGTCTTTTTGTATCTGACTCTAGTGCTCCCTTTAGTATTTCTTGCAGAGCTGGTCTCTTGGTCACAAATTCTTTCAGTGACTTTTTGTCTGAGAATGTTTTAATTTCTCCCTCATTTTTGAAGGATAATTTTGCTGGATATAGGAGTCTTGGTTGGCAGTTTTTCTCTTTTAGTATTTTAAATATATCATCCCACTGTCTTCTAGCTTCCATGGTTTCTGCTGAGAAATCTACACAAAGTCTTATTGGGTTTCCCTTGTATGTAATGGATTGTTTTTCTCTTGCTGCTTTCAAGATCTTCTCTTTCTCTTTGACCTCTGACATTCTAACTAGTAAGTGTCTTGGAGAACGCCTATTTGGGTCTAATCTCTTTGGGGTGCGCTGCACTTCTTGGATCTGTAATTTTAGGTCTTTCATAAGAGTTGGGAAATTTTCAGTGATAATTTCTTCCATTAGTTTTTCTCCTCCTTTTCCCTTCTCTTCTCCTTCTGGGACACCCACAACACGTATATTTGTGCGGTTCATATTGTCCTTGAGTTCCCTGATACCCTGTTCAAATTTTTCCATTCTTTTCCCTATAGTTTCTGTTTCTTTTTGGAATTCAGATGTTCCATCCTCCAAATCACTAATTCTATCTTCTGTCTCTTTAAATCTATCATTGTAGCTATCCATTATTTTTTCCTATGTTTGCTACTTTATCCTTCACTTCCATAAGTTCTGCGATTTGTTTTTTCAGTTTTTCTATTTCTTCTTTATGTTCAGCCCATGTCCTCTTCATGTCCTCCCTCAATTTATCGATTTCATTTTTGAAGAGGTTTTCCATTTCTGTTCGTATATTCAGCATTAGTTGTCTCAGCTCTTGTGTCTCATTTGAGCTATTGGTTTGTTCCTTTGACTGAGCCATATTCTCAATCTTTTGAGCGTGGACAGTTATCTTCTGCTGCTGGCGTCTGGGCATTTATTCCGATTTCTCTTGGTGTTGGACCCAGCAAGGTTGTAATATTTTTCTGTGAAATCTCTGGGTTCTGTTTTTCTTATCCTGCCCAGTAGGTGGCGCTCGTGGCACACGTTTGTCTGCGGGTCCCACCAGTAAAAGGTGCTGTGGGACCTTAAACTTTGGAAAACTCTCGCCGTCCTGGGGGTTCGCTAGCCGAAGCGGCTTGAGCCGGCCCGGGGTCTGAACGCAGGGAGGGTTGCTGGTCGCCGCAGCCAGGGAAAGAGCCCGTCCGAATTTCCTAGTCAGCCCTGGGCAACAAGCGTGGCGGGAGGGCGCCAGCGGCAGCGGCCCGCCCGAGAGAGTGCACGTTCCCCGGGAGTCACGGGGTCACCGTTCTCCGCGGCCTGGGGGTTTCCGATCCAATTCTCTCAGTTGGTCCGGGGGCTGCGCGTGGTGTGGGCGCCAGTCGCCTTGGTTTCAGGGGACCACCTCTCCAATTCTCCCAGCCGGCCCGGGAAGGGGGAAGGGAGTAACTCCGGCCGCTTGCCACCCCGCCCGGTAAGGCCCGCGCGCCTCGGCGATCTCACCCGAGCTGCTTCTCTCAGCCAGCCAGCCATTCCAGGATGGGGTACGCTGTCTTTTTTATCTCTGTTGTGGCTTTGGGCGCTTTCTGTATCGTTTCTACTCCCCTAGTAGGTGTCCTGGAGAAGAAACTAAGATCCGCGCGTCTTACTAAGCCGCCATCTTCCAGGAAGTCTCGAGATCTGCGTATTTTATATGACTGACATGGTTTGGAGATTATTGCAAAATGATGTCTCAAAACCCTTCTTGGAGCAAAACAGACTTAACTAGTGATGGAATTCACCAAGCCCTCCTTCCAAATTCAGTTTACAAAGTTATAAAGCCTTTACTTTATATAGGCTTAATTATTTACCCAGACACTGAGTAACTCAGATTTTTTTGGGTCCTGGTTTCTCCAGGATCTCCTCTTTTTCAGGTACTACCACAGCTCTACTTCCATGGACAACTGTTGATAATCCAGATCTGCTTAATATTACAGTTTTTATTTTCAGGCTCAATACCAGACCAGGATTTGGAGGTGTGCGATCTCGTGTTGGGATCCAGTCTAGTCTTCTTAGCCAACCAGCCCGCACAGCCACCTTCCAACAGAGATTTGATGCCCGGCAGAAGATTGGCCTCTCTGATGCCCGGCTCAAGCTGGGAGTCAAGGATGCCCGGGAGAAGCTTTTGCAGAAAGATGCCCGGTTTCGGATCAAAGGGAAAGTACAGGATGCCAGAGAGATGCTGAACTCCCGCAAGCAGCAGAGCACAGTGCCCCAGAAGCCCCGTCAGGTGGCGGATGCCCGGGAGAAGATCAGCTTGAAGCGGAGCTCTCCTACCTTTGTGAGCCCACCCATAGGGACAGTGACCCCTGCTCTAAAGCTCACCAAAACCATCCAGGTAGGTTGTGGCTCTATTCTTAAATTCTCAGAAAGCCAGGGAATGGGCATAGAGGTGAGCAGGAAACCTGAATGTTTGGGCAAAAATGACAGTCGCCCACATGTTTGTATAGCATTCTGCTGCTTACAGATGCTTTCTATATGAGGAAGGCAAGTTGTTGTCTCAGTTTTGTCTCTGTGAAAAGAAACTGGAGGTCCAGAGAAATAAAGGGAATTTCCCAAGTGAGATGGTGGTGGAGGGAAGAGGGGAAAGGGCTAAGCATCTGTGAACATGGGCTATCGGCAGGCACTCTGCACATAGTACCTTCTTTATCCTCACTACACCCCTAGGATTATCACCCTAGTTTTGTATGAAAAAAAAGCACTTGAGTTTTAGAGATGTTAAATGTTGTGCCCAAAGTTGCACAGGTAGTCGGTAAGAGGGCTGGGATGGGAGCCTAGTCAGATCTTATGGCCTCCTCACCCAGTGCCCTGGCTACCCTACCCAGCCACTGCCCCAGAGGGAGAGAGAGCAATACTCCACATCAGCCCACATAACAGTGACAGCAGGTTTGTTGAGCCCTCCACATGCATTATCACTTAGTCCCTGGGGTGATGGTTCTTCCTCTCACTTTCCTGCTTGGATAGGTAAGGCACTCGATAATGCATTTACCAAAGCCCACTAGGTGCTCGCCACATTTCAAGTTTACTGTGCTCATAAAGAACACAGGTGGACCTGGTGGGATGAATTCTGACCACTGTGTTTCTAGGTTCCACAGCAAAAGGCCATGGTCCCACTTCATGCCCATCCTGCTGGAATGAGGATCAACGTTGTCAATAATCACCAGGCCAAGCAGGTAGGGTGCGTGCGTGCATACTGGGCCTGTGGGGGTAGATTGACTGAGGCCTGGCCTAAGATTCCCAGTTGGAAGTGTTGGAGGAGGAGTTAAATTTGGCTTTTGGTAATTTATGGGTTTTAAGAAAAAACATAACGGGGAGAGAAAAGTGATATGGGGTGGAAAGGCATAGTGAAATTCTTTGTTAATTTTTCATTATAAAAAGTGTGTAGTGTGTGTTCTTAATATAGAAAATTTGCAAAGCAGTGAAAGGTTAAGAAAAAGAAAAAGTCACTCATGTTCCATTCTCTAAGGCCAACTACTGTTGAAATTTGGCCATAGTTCCTTTCTGGCTTTTTTTTTTGGAGGTGGGTGGTCATTATTTATTTAATATATATTTGTAATTGTGTTTTTAACCCAATTTTCTGGCATTCTTTTTTCGCTTTATAATCTGTGGTATTTCATAATTACTGCAAATAACTTTTTTTTTGGTATGCCATATGGTGAGGGTCACGTTTCATTCTTTTTCCATGTGACTATGCCATTATTGCAACACCATTTGTTGAATTTTTGGAGAGGTGAAGGGGGAAGTGCATGGGCCGGGAATCAAACCCAAGTCTCCTACATGAGAGGCAAGAATTTGTAAATAACTTTTTTTTTTTATTAATTAAAGAAAAAAAGAAATTAACGCAACATTTAGAAATCATTCCATTCTACATGTGCAATCAGTAATTCTTAACATCATCACATAGATGCATGATCATCATTTCTTAGTACATTTGCATCGATTTAGGAAAAGAACTAGCAAAACAACAGAAAAAGATATAGAATGTTGATATAGAGAAAAAAAATAAAAATAATAATAACAGTAAAAAAAAAAGGAAAGGAAAAAGAAAAAAAAGACAGACAAAAAAAAAAAACCTATAGCTCAGATGCAGCTTCATTCAGTGTTTTAACATGATTACTTTACAATTAGGTATTATTGTGCTGTCCATTTTTGAGTTTTTGTATCTAGTCCTGTTGCACAGTCTGTATCCCTTCAGCTCCAATTACCCATTATCTTACCCTGTTTCTAACTCCTGCTGGACTCTGTTACCAATGACATATTCCAAGTTTATTCTCAAATGTCGGTTCACATCAGTGGGACCATACAGTATTTGTCCTTTAGTTTTTGGCTAGACTCACTCAGCATAATGTTCTCTAGGTCCATCCATGTTATTACATGCTTCATAAGTTTATTCTGTCTTAAAGCTGCATAATATTCCATCGTATGTATAAACCACAGTTTGTTTAGCCACTCATCTGTTGATGGACATTTTGGCTGTTTCCATCTCTTTGCAATTGTAAATAATGCTGCTATAAACACTGGTGTGCAAATGTCCGTCTGTGTCTTTGCCCTTAAGTCCTTTGAGTAGATACCTAGCAATGGTATTGCTGGGTCGTATGGCAATTCTATATTCAGCTTTTTGAGGAACCGCCAAACTGCCTTCCACAGTGGTTGCACCCTTTGACATTCCCACCAACAGTGGATAAGTGTGCCTCTTTCTCCGCATCCTCTCCAGCACTTGTCATTTTCTGTTTTGTTGATAATGGCCATTCTGGTGGGTGTGAGATGATATCTCATTGTGGTTTTGATTTGCATTTCTCTAATGGCCAGGGACATTGAGCATCTCTTCATGTGTCTCTTGGCCATCCATATTTCCTCTTCTGGTAGGTGTCTGTTCAAGTCTTTTTCCCATTTTGTAATTGGATTGTCTGTCTTTTTGTTGTTGAGTTGGACAATCTCTTTGTAAATTCTGGATATTAGACCTTTATCTGATATGTCATTTCCAAATATTGTCTCTCATTGTGTAGGCTGTCTTTCTACTTTCTTGATGAAGTTCTTTGATGCACAAAAGTGTTTAATTTTGAGGAACTCCCATTTATTTATTTCTTTCTTCAGTGCTCTTGCTTTAGGTTTAAGGTCCATAAAACCACCTCCAATTGTAAGTTTCATAAGATATCTCCCTACATTTTCCTCTAATGGTCTTAGACCTAATGTTTAGATCTTTGATCCATTTTGAGTTAACTTTTGTATAGAGTGTGAGATACGGGTCTTCTTTCATTCTTCTGCATATGGATATCCAGTTCTCTAGGCACCATTTATTGAAGAGACTGTTCTGTCCCAGGTGAGTTGGCTTGACTGCCTTATCAAAGATCAAATGTCCATAGATGAGAGGGTCTATATCTGAGCACTCTATTCGATTCCATTGGTCGATATATCTATCTTTATGCCAATACCATGCTGTTTTGACCACTGTGGCTTCATAATATGCCTTAAAGTCAGACAGCGCGAGACCTCCAGCTTCGTTTTTTTCCCTCAAGATGTGTTTAGCAATTCGGGGCACCCTGCCCTTCCAGATAAATTTGCTTATTGGTTTTTCTATTTCTGAAAAATAAGTTGTTGGGATTTTGATTGGTATTGCATTGAATCTGTAAATCAATTTAGGCAGGATTGACATCTTAACTATATTTAGTCTTCCAATCCATGAACACGGTATGCTCTTCCATCTATTTAGGTCTTCTGTGATTTCTTTTAACAGTTTTTTGTAGTTTTCTTTATATAGGTTTTTTGTCTCTTTAGTTAAATTTATTCCTAGGTATTTTATTCTTTTAGTTGCAATTGTAAATGGGATTCGTTTCTTGATTTCCCCCTCAGCTTGTTCATTACTAGTGTATAGAAATGCTACATATTTTTGAATGTTGATCTTGTAACCTGCTACTTTGCTATACTCATTTATTAGCTCTAGTAGTTTTGTTGTGGATTTTTCCGGGTTTTCAACGTATAGTATCATATTGTCTGCAAACAGTGATAGTTTTACTTCTTCCTTTCCAATTTTGATGCCTTGTATTTCTTTTTCTTGTCTAATTGCTCTGGCTAGAACCTCCAACACAATGTTGAATAATAGTGGTGATAATGGACATCCTTGTCGTAAATAACATTTTTAATAACTGCAGAATTTATTACATTGATATTGCAGTCTATTTAAACCATTTGCCTTTAATTTTGCATGATTAAGAATCCTTCTGCTCTGAATGTGTCTGTGGATAAAACTCTTTCTAGGTTGTGGACTAATTTGTATGGACTAGGTTCCCTGGTGTTTTAGTAAGCTGCTGGTTTGCAGTATACCAGAACCAGAATGGCTTTTAAAGGGGGCAGTTTATTAAGTTGGAAGTTTACAGTTCTAAGGCCATGAAAATGTCCAAGTTAAGGCATCGGGGGGAAGGTACCTTAACTCCAAATAAAGGGCCAGTGAAGTTCAGGGTTTCTCTCTGAGCTGAAAAGATACATGGTGACATCTGCTAGCTTTCTCTCCAGGCTTCTTCAACAGCTTCCCCAGGGCTCTGTCTGTTCTATTGGCTCTGTCGGTTCTGGTGGCTCTAAAGCTTTTTCCAAAATGGTTCTCTCTTAAAGGGCTCCAGTAAGCAACCCCACCTTCAGTGGGTAGAGACACATCTCCATCTAATCAAAGGTCACACACACAATTGGGTATGTCAGATCTCCATGGAGATAATATATAATCAAAAGATTCCAACCTATAGTATTGAATCAAGAATAAAAGAAATGGCTGCTTAAAACAAGATTGGATTAGGATTAAAACGGCTTTTCTAACCAATCAAGTCATCTAATCAAAAGTTACCACGCATAGTTGGGTGGGTCACAGCTTCATGGAAGCAATCAGAAAGATCCCACCCAGCAATATTCAATGAGGGTTACAAGTCATGCCTTTTCTGGAGTGTATAATAACTTCAAACTGGCACACCAGGGATGAATTTTCTAAGCCAAAGGATGTAAACAGGCATTTTGAAGACACTTGATAGGTATTGTCCACTTGTAAAAAGGTACTCCTCACACACTTGGAGGTTGGACTTTCTTCACAGGAGTCGGCCTGTCGAGGCTGGAATCTCAGCCCCTGAGGCTGGTCTCATAGGCACCTCCATCCTGCCCCCATCTTGTCTGACCCTTCACTCTCTGTGGCCTTCATATCCCTGCTGTGCTTGTTCCCCTTGTCTATCAAGGGCCTGCTTGGAGCACAGGCCTGGGTATAGGTTGCAGTGAATACTCTGAGCTCTCCTGGACAAAGATGCACTTCAGCTTATATTTCTTTATTCTCAGAATTTATATGATCTGGACGAAGATGATGATGTTGTAACTCCCATTCCAAGTAAACAGATGAAATTTGCAGACTCTTGCAGCCTCCTCCATCATGTGGTATGGTGCTTTATATTTTTCATACACTCACTGTGTGTATCTGATAGGTAGATGGCAGAGATTATGGGAGTAGGGGCTTTCAATTCAGAAATTTCTTGGTTGTGAGAATTTGAGAGCTGGAACAAGTCTAATCCCCTGGCTTATAAAAGCAGAGGCTGGGTACATACTGGCTTACTTTAGGTCCTATAGCTAGTAAAGTGCAGAGCCGCAGTTCCAGGTGCTGTGCTCAAGACATGGCAGGGGCAATATGAGTAATCCCACACGAGGGAATCCCGTTTTCTTTCTTTATGGCAGGACATGTTCCTTCGCCCTCCATGGTCAACAGCATTGGCCCTATTTTTGGATTCCAAATTCCCTTGGTTAGTAGGTTAGCAAGAATAAACTGAACCTTATCTGTGGGCTCCATCAGTTGCAGCCTGCATGCAGAGAAAACCTATAGGTCAGGGTGCTGGCCAGATGTCATGTTAAGGGAAGAAAGAAAGAAAGCAGTGAACATCTGGTTGCATCAGGGATGTATGCCTGCTCAGCTCAGTGATGTAGCCAGAGTACACGCATGTCCTCTGTTTTGCCTTCAGAGGTCCAAGGACTCCATTTTGGTCACTGCACTGAATGTGTGGACCTATCTCCTGGGCACTAATAAAGCTCTTTTTTTTTCTTTCTTTTTAATTGAAAAATCTTCACACATAAACATTCTATACATGGTAGGCAATCGATGGCTCACAATAGCATCACACAGTTGTGTATTCATTACCAGGATTGTTTTTTAGAACATTTGCATGACTCCAGAAAAAGAAATAAAAAGAAAAACTCATACGTACATTATACCTTACCCCTCCCTTTCATTGACCATTAGTGTTCCCATCTATCCCATGTACCCAATTTATTTTACCCTTTGTCCCCCCTAGTTTTTATTTGTTATCTGTATTTTTTACTCGTCCGTCCATACCCTGAATATAAGGAGCTTTAGGCACAAGGTTTTCACAATTACAATCACATTGTAAACATTGTATCTTTATACAATCCTCTTCAAGAATTAAGGCTACTGGAAAACAGCTCAACAGTTTCAGCTACTTTAGCCACTCCAATATACCATAAACTAAAAAGGGGTATCTATATAATGCGTAAGAATAACCTCCAGAATAACCTCTTGACTCTATTTGAAGTCTGTCAGCCACTGCAGAGACTTTATTTTGTCTCACTTCTCTCCTCCCCCTTTTGGTCAAGAAGGCTTTCTTGATCTCTTGATGCTGGTTCCCAGCTTATCCCAGGCTTTCTGTTCCACGTTGCTAGGAAGTTTACACCCCTGGGAGTCATGTCCCACGTGGTAGGGAAGGCAGTGAGTTCACCTGCTGAGTTGGTTTAGAGAGAGAGGCCACATCTGAGCAACAAAAGAGGTTCTCTGGGGGTGACTTTTTTTTAAATTTATTTTTAAATTTTTATTTATGATACATCACCACATACAAACACAAACATTCTTATCATGTGATCATTCCATTCTTGTTATATAATCAATAACTCACACTATCATGACATAGTTGTATATTCATCATCATGATCATTTCTTAGAACATCTACATCAATTCAGAAAAAGCAATAAAAAGAAAACAGAAAAAAATTCATACATACCATACCCCTCACCCCTCCCTTTCACCAATCACCAGCACTTCAGTCTACTAAATTTATTTTAATATTTGTTACCCCTATTATTTATTTATTTTTAATCCATATGTTTACTTGTCCATCGATAAGGTAGACAAAAGGAGCATCAGACACAAGGCTCTGACAACCACACAGTCGCACTGCGACAGCCATATCATCATACAATTATCTTCAAGAAACATGGCCACTGGAGCACAGCTCCACATTTTCAGGCAGTTCTCTCCCACCTCTCCATTATACCTTAACTAAACAGGTGATACCTGTTTAATGTGTAAGAGTAACCTCCAGGATAACCTCTAGATTCTGTTTGGAATCTCTCAGCCACTGAAACTTTATTTTGTCTCATTTAGCTCTTCCCCCTTTTGGTCGAGAAGATTTTCTCAATCCCTTGATGCTGAGTTCCAGCTCATTCTAGGATTTCTGTCCCATGTTGCCAGGAAGGTCCACACCCCTGAGAGTCATGTCCCACATAGAGAGGGGCAGGGCAGTGAGTTTGCTTGCTGTGTTGGCCGAGAGAGAGGCCACATCTGAGCAACAGAAGAGGTTCTCCTGGGGGTGACTGTTAGGCCTAATTTTAAGTAGGCTTAGCCTGTCCTTTGTGGAATTAAGTTTCATATGAACAAACCCCAAGATTGGGGGCTCGGCCTATTGCTTTGGCTATCCCCACTGCCTGTGAGAATATCAAGAATTCTCCATTTGGGGAAGTTGAATTTTCCCCCTTTCTCACCATTTAGGGATGACTCTTAGGCCTAATTTTAAGTAGGCTTAGCCTGTCCTTTGCAGGAATAAGTTTCATAGGGATGAACCCCAAGATCGAGGGCTCAGCCTCTTGATTTGGTTGTCCCCACTGCTTGCAAGAATATCAGAAATTCTCCAAATGGGGAAGTTGAATATTTCCTCCTTTCTCCCCATTCCCCTAAGGGGACTTTGCAAATACCTCCTTATTCCCTGCCAAAATCACTCTGGGATTCATTGGGGCATCACACTAAGCTGGACAAATCAACAAAATCTCATGCCCTGTTCAAGATTCCATGTACTTATGGTATTCAACTAAACTGACCATACAAGTTAAATTTGGAAATCACTACCCAAAATATAAATTTTGCACCCAGTAAGCATCTGTCCCTTTAATTTCATACAGAAGTTGAAGTTTTAAAATGTGAACGATATCATCCTTTACCCATTCTTCTGATACATCTTAGTCCTATCCAGATCAGTTTCATTCATATCTCTGCTTGATGTCTGATCATTTTTTCACTAATGAAGCTCTTAAATGATATGTGAAGCTGTGTAATACCAATTTGTTTCTTTACGAAGGGGCTAGGCCTTTCTAATAGACTGCTTGGGTTTATCAGCTGGCTTAGTGCTAACAGTATTTGAGAATTTAAAGTTCTGAATGCTTTATATTAACTCATGGGTACCATTATTATCCTCTTTTTATAGATAAGACTTCAAGCATAGAGAGATTAAATAAACTTGCTTGTCAGGAATAGATCCAGAATTTGAGCCTAAGTAGTCTGCTCCCAGGTTCACGTGTTTAATCACCACATTGTGTTGTCTCTTGAGACTTAGAGAGAGGCTCAGGGAGTATGGAATCCAGCATGGAAGAGTCCTGGTAAATCATGCCTATGGTATGCTCTGGCCAGCCTCTGTGAGGCTTTTTTTTTTTCCTGGGCCAGTGCCTGGTAAACCCTGCCCTAAACTGAAACATACGCTTGCCACTTCTGCTGCATACACCCTTTGCCTCAGGCATGTTTATGCAAGGAAATTTATTGGGTTAGCATCCTAAGTTGGGAGGAGAATGCCGTTTTGGATGGTCTGTCTGTGCTGACTGGACAGGCCCGGCCCTGACAGTCTGACACCTTGTCAGCTAGTGCCCTTTGGGGTGGGTGCCTCTGTATGGCCAGAGCAGAGGCCAGAAAGCTTGGGGGTTCCGTGCCCTCTTCAGAGTGGGTCTCATTGCTCAGTCATCCTGCAAGTGGTGGTTAGCCTGTTGTGAGAGAAGCATGTCTAGGAATGAACTTGTTCACAAGCTTTTGGCCTTTTGACCAGTGCCAAATTGTAGTTTTCATAAGGTCCAGATGTGATGGGTGAGTTTGTGGTTCCTGGGTAAGCTTCCAAGTCAGGGTTATATGGAAGCTCTTGGCAAAAAGCTTCCAGTACAGTGGAAAGCTGCTTCTCTGAGGAAGTAGGTAAGCTGTATGTTTTCCTGTCCTCCCTCTGGGTTGTCAATAGCAACCTTTTTTGGCTCCAAACCTCTAATGCAGTTCAGAAGCTGGGAGACATTGACAGCCAGCCTCTCGGAGCTTCTTCAGAAGAATCCAAGTCTCTGGCTTCTCAAACTCCTTTCTGCCTCTTTATTTAGGCTGGGCTGAGCAGTTCTAAGCTTTCCATGTCCAAGGCCCTGCCTCTCACCAAAGTGGTCCAGAATGATGCATACACAGCCCCTGCTCTCCCCTCATCTATTCGAACAAAAGCCTTAACCAATATGTCCCGGACACTGGTGAACAAGGAGGAACCCCCTAAAGAGCTGCCACCCACCGAGGTGAGTTGAGGGTGAGTTGAGGGTAAAGAACAGAAAGTGACCACTTTACTTGTATCAGCGTGTGCTGGCTCTAAAGGATGTATGTGCCTTGTTGGGTCCTTACTGCCCCTCTTTGGGCTAGACCTCGCCACCCCCATTTTCATATGTGCAAACCAAAACAGACTGGCAAACAGAGCACTGTGTCTAGCAATACCACAAAGGTCTACCCCAAAGAGAGCTGTTGGGAGCACTAAACAAATAATATCTAATTCCTCTTTGGGAAATCTGGGAAGGCTTCAGGAAGAAAGTGCCATTTGAGCTGGGTGTGTCTTGAAACATGAGTAGTAATCAAAGAGGAGACTCAGAGGCCTGAAGGGGCCTGGCAGAGTTGGTATTTGTTTCCTCATTGCTAAAGCAAATACCATCCAGTGGTTTAACTGAAACATTGGAAATTGGAGAAGTTCAAATTAAGCATCATCAAGGCAGTGCATTTCCTCAGAAGACTATGGCATTCTGGGGGTGGCTGCTAGTGATCCTTGGTCCTTGGCCCCTCTGTCACATGGCAGTGCACATGGCAGCGCACATGGCAGCCTCTTCCGCTTTCTCCATCTGAATTTCATTTTGCTTATAAAGAATTGACTAAGACCTATCCTGATTGGGTTGGGCCACACCTTAACTGAAGTAATCTCACATAAATGTCTGATTTAAAATGGGTTCACACCCCCAGGAGTGGATTGAGTTTAAGAACATGGTTTTCTGGGGTCCATAACTCCAACCACCACAACTGGAAAATGATGGGAGTATCTCTTCTCTTTTCGGTGGATGGATGGGGAGCATGACCCACTCCCCATGCGGGTTTCCTCTGGATCTCCTTGCCTGGAGTAAGCTCTGCTTATGAGCATGCGTGCCTGTTGTCTGACCTCTGTTAATGCTCTTACCTATGTGGCAGCCTGTCCTCAGTCCCCTGGAAGGCACCAAGATGACTGTGAACAATCTGCACCCCCGGGTCACCGAAGAGGATATTGTTGTGAGTACTGTGGCCTGCCAGAAGTTTACCTTTCCAGTCACTTCTGTGCCATGGTTCCCCAAGACCATCCCCAGGTTTGATGAGTCTCTAGAAGGAATATAGTCATTCTCATAGCTAAGATTTTTTACAATGAAATGATACAAAGCAAAATTAACAAAGGAAAAAGGTTCAGGTAGTGAAGTCCTCCTAGAGTCTTCTCCCAGTGGATTCACATAGGAAATGCTTAATTTCTCCAACAACAAGCTGTAACAGCATGTATGAAATGTTCACCAGGGAAGCTCGTTAGAGATTCATGCCCAGGGTTTTATTGTGGACTGATCACATGGGCATCCTCTGCCTGGCATATACCAAAATTCCAGGCCCCAGAAGGCAACTAGGTGTTCAGTGTAAAGTATATTGTTTGCACACATAGTTTGGGCACAGTGAGCCACTCTTAATCAGTTCAGGTGGTGGAACCCTCTAGAAATCCATGTTCAGGGGCCAGTCAAGGGCCAGCCTTGTAAGCAGACCTTTCAAAGCCCCATGATAGTCACTCTTTTCTGATGCATCCACAGTAGAGCCAGACACCTGGCCTGGACAGGTGCCATAATTATTCGTAAATGGGACCCTTTGATCCTGCTGTGCAACACCCCATGGTTGAGATTTTCCTGTGCACCTTCAGGGCCTCTTGCCTCTTCTGGAGGTTTACATGATGATTCCAGAGTAAAAGGAATAGGATGGATTGGTGTTCATCTGGTCATTAGACTCTGTCCCATTCATGGTTGTCATGGTTAAGACCTGATGAGGAGAGGTCCACATGCAGCCAGAACTTCCTTTTCAACCTCATTTTTCACTCAGCCATCAAAAAACTCCTGTGAGTTTAGAAATCCAGAGACCCTTTTAACTTTGAACCTTCTGATCACAAAATGAAGGCAGCTAGAGACTCCAGCCTCTCCCTGCATCTGAGTCACAGCTTCTCTGTCAGTCCACAAAGGCTGCCACATTTGTTCAGGGTTTTACTTGTGAAGCACATGAGTGCTGTGGGATTTTAGAGTTAAGCAGTCTCAGCAGAGGGTCTGTTCGCTCCTTAGCAAGCATGCAGTGAACAGTGGGTATGAGAATTGACATTGTAGCCTCCCTTGTGCAATACTTGGTAATTCATAAGGAATTAAAATAATTTTTTTTCATGATTATGAAAGTAATACAGTTGCCATTCAGTGAGCACTTACTGGGTGCCAGCACTTTGTAAGCCAAATCTTTGAAAAAAATGAAACAGTGGAAAGCTGAATATGTTGGTTCAGTTCTCCAGGGAAACAACCTAAAGGAGAGATAGATACATGTAAATTTCATGCAATTTATTATAGCAATTGGTTCACATGACCATCGGGATTGGCAACTCTGAATTCTGTAAGTTGGGAACTCGTTCCCAGTTCCAAACTGGCTGGCTGAAGTAGAGACAGAAATTCTTTTTCTTTCTTTCTCTTTTTAAGGCCTTCAGCTCATTAGATGAGACTTCTGTCTTTGCAGAATGTGATTTCCTTTGTTGATTGTAGATATAATCAGCCATCAGTGCAGTCAATTGGCTAATGATATAAATCCACCAAATTTCCTCACAATAATAAGCCAGTGCTTCCTTGACCAGACACCTGGGCACCATACCCTAGCCATGCCGACACATGAGCCATTGCACTGATCATCGGTAATGGTCGTTACTTAGAGAAAATTGCCAGTGATAATCACCCTCACTTCTTTTATATGCAAACACATAATAGTAAAACAAACAGCAAGATTGGGATCATTCCTAGTGTTGCGTTCCATATTAAGTTGTCTGTTGTGGTCTTCACATAGCAACCTTGTGAGGGTAGTTTAAGAAGGAGAAATAAATGCCCTGAGTGCCAGTTGGCTTCTGTCCTCTCCACATTGTTCTCTCCCTGGCCTCCAACTTCTCCTTAAAACTAGGAAGGGATTAGGGTGAGTGATGATGGCTACACCTTTGTACAAAGCCCTAGGCATTACTTCATTTGAGCTTTACACCCATGTGGGAGGGAGGTTAGGCCAGTCTTTTCTACCTGTATCAGAAGAGAAAGTCAGCCCCAGAGAAGTTAACTAAGCTGATAGGAGGCTGAGAGAGATCAAACCTAGGTTTGATTCAGGGTAACCAACCACTCTGGCTGACCAGGGTCCATCTGTCCCAGTGTTAGCACCGAAAGTCCCGTGTTCTGAGAAACCCCGGTCCAGGCAAACTGGGATGGTTGGAGCTCCAGAATTTGTTTTTCCACCAAATTCCCAGGTAGTGTGTTAGCCATTTTCTTTCTTTGATGAACCTCCACTTTCATTTTTATGATGGAGCTCTCTGAACAAAGGCCCCTAACTAGTATCTCTGTTGAAGGAATGGGTTTTAAGGTGGGAAGACTGCGGTGGTAACTTGTCGGAGATTACAGGTATTCGAGGATTTATAAACCCAGGCCCGTTTCTCACAGCCAGCGGAGATTGTCCCCTCACCTAGTCCTGGGCTGTAAAACCTATGGGTGTCCCTGGGACACCATCTAAAATGGAGCTTCCTTGAAATCTTGGGTTCTCGGCTTTATGCAACTGAAACACAACTGCTGGCCAACCCACGGCCCCTGGAGTGTGTGGACGGCAGGTAATCAGGGTGACTGCTTGAAATTCTCCCCTCACCTCTAACCCCTCTTGTGTTTTACAGGAGCTTTTCTGTGTGTGTGGAGCCCTCAAACGGGCTCGGCTGGTCCACCCTGGAGTAGCGGAGGTGGTCTTTGTGAAGAAGGACGATGCCATCACCGCATATAAGAAGTACAACAACCGGTGTCTGGATGGTAAGTCAGAAGAAGGCAGCCACCTTACCCTTCGGCTCCTCACTCTGCAGACCCCTCTCTAGGGGCTCCTCTGTACCAAGAGTAGGGAGGTTTGCTAAGTCTCTGGGTAGTGCAGAGCTGTGCATTCTACAGAGCCTTGGATTTTCACCCAGCACTAACGGCTGCTAGAAGGAATATGCTATTTCTCCATGGTTGATTCTCAAGGGATCTTCCCTGAGACGCCAAGAGCCACAATTTCCTCCTTCCACATGTTGGTCTCCTTACTGCTGTTATCACTGGTTCCTCAAAGGCCAGTAGCCTGCTTCAGATGTTGGTACCTGGATGTGCTCTGCTCCTAGTGAGTAAACTGCTGATTTTGCTGATTTCACATTTACCTTATTCATCTCCAGATAGCCTGTAGAGAGAAGGTTCTGTCTGCCATGCTCCTTTCCACTTATTCTTCCAGCATTTAGTGAGTACCTCCTGGGAGTAATGCCTTGTGCTAGAAGTGGAGATGCAGAGATGACTAAAACATGGACTTGGTCCTTCCTGACAATCTGCCTTTTAAATTAGAGGGATTCCATTAATGTAATTATCAATATGATTGGTTTAACTCTGCCCTTGCTGTAATTTTTTGTTAGTCTAGTATGTTCTCTGTTAATTTCCCCCCCTTTCCTTATTTTAGATTGAATATTTTGTATGATTCATTTTATCTTCACTATTGGCTTATTAGGTGTCTCTTTATTTTTTTAGTTGGCCAACTGTATACATTATATATCTTTAATTTACCACATTGAACTTTCAAATAAATGTTATTAAACTTCACATATATTGTAATGACTTTGCAACAGTACAATTCCATTTCCCCTTTCTTTCTAAATTAGTTTCCTATGGCTGCTGTAACAGATTACCACAAATTGAGTGGTTTAACAACAAGAATATATTATTTTACAGTTCTGTAAGAGTCAGAAGTCCTAAAATCAGGGTTCTGTTTGTACTTCTGTGTTACTTCTGGACCCTCTATGGTACAATCTGTTCTATTGCCATTTCCAGCTCCCAGGGGCCACCTATAGTCCTTAGCTTGTGCCCCCATGCTCCGTCTTCAAAACTAGCTGCATAACAACTTCCAGTTTCTCTCTCTCGCTCATCCAGGATAATCTCCCCCTATCAAGATCCTTAATTTAATCACACCTGCAAAGTCTCTTTAGCCATGTAAGGTAAACGCTTACAGGTTCTGGGGATTAGCCGATAGACTTCTTTGTTGGGGGGAGGGCATTATTCAACCTACAGCACTGTCTTTTGTGCTGTGGTTTTCATACATTTTAACTCTGCATATGTCATAAACTCAACAATACATTGTTATATTTTTGCTTTGAATAGTTACTTTTTTCTAATAAAAATTTTAAGATGAAACTCATATATTGTACA
This sequence comes from Tamandua tetradactyla, assembly GCF_023851605.1. Classification (NCBI taxonomy): domain Eukaryota; kingdom Metazoa; phylum Chordata; class Mammalia; order Pilosa; family Myrmecophagidae; genus Tamandua; species Tamandua tetradactyla. The sequence continues at coordinate 36,119,483 of NC_135333.1, read as the reverse complement.
ACCGACCCTTTTAAAGTATATAATTCACTGGTTTCTATGATATCATCACCACACTTGGTTTTAGAAATGTTCATTACCTTAAAAAGAAACCCTGTACTCATTAGCAGTTGCTTTCCATTCCCATCCCCGACCACAGCCTTAGGCAACCATTAATCTATTTCCTGTCTATATGGATTTGCATATTTTGGACATTTTATATAAATTATACATTTATATGAAGTATTTTGTGATTGGCTTCTAATTTACTTAGTGTGATGTTTTCAAGGTTCATCCATGTTGTAACATGGATTGGTGCTTTATTCCTTTTTATGGCTGAATAATATTCCATTGTATATGGATATACCACATTTTGTTTATTCATTCATCAGTTGATGGACATGAATTGTTTCTGTTTTTTGGCTCATGAATTTTGATGCTGTGAACATGTGTGTACAAGTTTTTGCATGGATGTACATTTTCATTGGTCTTGGGAATATACCTAGGAATGGAATTGCTGAATCATATGGCCTATGATCAACTTTTTGAGGAGCTTCCAGACTGTTTTCCAAAGCAGTTACACTGTTTTACAATTTGACCAGCAGTGTATTAAGATTCCTGGTTCTTCACATCCTTTTCAACACTTAGATCTGTCTTTTTTTTTTATGGCTGTCCCAGTGGGTGATAAATGTGGTAGGTATAGCATTGTGATTTTGAATGCCTTCAGGCATTTCCCTGAAGGCTCATGAGGGTAAGCATTTTTTTTTTCAAGTTCTTATTGGCCCTTGATATCTTTGGAGAAATGCCTGTTCAGAACCTTTTCCTGTCTTTTAATGGGGTTGTCTTTTCATTATCTAGGTATAAGACTTATTTATATATTCTGGATACATCCCTACTGTATAAATAATTTGCAAATATTTTCTCTAATTTGGTTGTGTGTTTATACTTCTTTTTCATTGTATACATTTATAGTTATATATTTCCCTCTAAGCACTGCTTTGGCTATATCCCATAACTTTTGCCATGTTGTGTCTTCAGCCTCATTCACCTCAAAGTATTTTCTAATATATTTTATGATTTCTTCTTTAACCCATTGGTTATTTAGGAGTATGTTGTTTAATTTCCACATATATGTGAATTTCCCAAATTTCTTTGTACCAATTCTGGATTTCATTCTGTTGTGGTCAGAAAACATACTTTGAATGATTTCAGTTTATTGAGGCTTATTTTATGTCATACCATATGGCCTATCCTGGAGAAAGAAGGTTCCATGTGTACTTGAGGAGAATATAGGTTCTGTTGCAGTTGGATGGAATGTTCTAAGATGTTTGTTAGGTCTAGTTGGTTTATACTGTTCTTTGGTCTTCTGTTTACTTGTTGATCTTCTACCTGGTGGTTTTATCCATTAATGAAAGTGTGGTATTGAAATCTCAGCTGCTTTTGTTGTCTGTTTCTCCTTTCACTTCTGTCATTTTTTGCTTCATGTAATTTGAGACTCTGTTGTTAGTTGTGTATATGTTTGTAATTATTATATCTCCCTGATGTATTGATCCTTCTATCATTATAAAATGTCACTCTTTATCTTTAATTTTTTGTTTCACAATCCATTGTCACTAATGAAAAGTTAGCTGTTGATCCTATACTTCCCTTGTACAGGACAAATTGTTTTTTTCTTGCTTTCATGATTTTCTCTTTGTAGTTGCTTTCAGTATGTTCACTTTTAATATGTCGGTGTGTGGATCTCTTTGTATTTATTCTACTTGGAGTTCATTGAGCTTAACGGATATGTACATTAATTTGTTTTTTTATAAAATTTGAGATTTGCTGTTATTTCATCAAATATTTTTTATGCTCTTTTCTCTCTCTCCTCTTTCTGGTGCTCCCATTACTCATATGTTGTGATTGATATCTCACATTTCTCTTAGGTTCCATTCATTTTGGCTCGTTATTTTCTCTCATAACCTTTGGATTGCATAATGTCTGTCAGTCTATCTTCAGTTTGCTAAGTCTTACTTCTGCCAGCATAGATCTGTTTTTGAGCCCACTTGGAGAATTTTCCATTTCAGTTATTTTAATTTTCATCTCCAAAATTTTCATTTGATTTTGGTTCTGTTTATAATTTATGCATCTTTATTGAAGAGATATTGTCATCACACCTTCTTTTACTTCTCTAAGTATGGTTTACTTTAGTTTTTTGAACATGTATTTAATGGTTACTTTGAAATCTTTATTAAATCCAACATCTGTACCATCTTAGAGGCAAGTTTCTGTTGCCTGCTTTCTTTCCACTGTATGGGTCATGCTTATCTTTCTGGCTCTTTGCATGTTATCTATTTCCCTCACATTGTATACCCTCTGAATTTTCTCTGGTCATTTGTTTCTCTGGGCATTTGTACAGTCACACCAATGACAGTGGTTTTAGCAGGGCTACCTTTGATTCTTTTTTTGCTCTGTTAAGCTGTCTGGCCCTGTTGGTATCACACCTAGCTATTAGCTTCTATTAATTTCCAAGTCATTGCTACTTTGTTTTCAGCTGTGACCTGAGGCTTAAATTGCTCCGCAGTGCGATCAAATTAATTTTGGGCTCTTGTAGAGGTATTCTTTGAGGTCTGCTCTGATCCAGTTAAAGACTTTTCTTAACTGTCTCTTTTTTTTGCCTTTTCTGTTAGACTTGTAGATGCTCTAGGGTTTTGCTTGTTGCTCTCAAGCCACCAGCTTCCTCTTCATTGCTGCCACCAAAATCTCCATTGTTTTTGACAGTTCCCGTAGGCTTGAACTTCCTCATATTCTGTTCCAAATAAAGCTCTCCAAAAGAGCTTTGAAACTCTCTGTTCTTATGGCCTGCCTTTCCCTATTGGAAAAACCCCTCTGAGTCAGTGCTCTACAACTTGGGAAATTGGAAGATGGCCAGATTTTCTTGGCATGACATTGGCGCTTTATTAGTGGAGCTCTGGGAGGGGACAGTAGTCTTCTCAGACTGCCTCTCCTCATGTTGAACCTCACTCTATGAGTGGTGGGGGCCAGGTTGTATTCTCAGACTGTCATTCTTTGGTAGAACTTCCACCCTTATGGGTTGGAGCTGGGTATAGGAACCACAAATCTCTTAGCCTGCCTAGCATAGAGCCTATGCAAAACAAAATCCGAAGTGGAATGAGAATTGCTGCTGCCTCCCTGTCTTGGGAGTGGGTATGGTAGAAGGCCGGTCCTCTTGACTGCACCCACCTTGGTTGAAACTTGGGTGACCTTGAGGCAAGAGGAGAGCAGGTCACGGCTTGAATTTCACATATTCTCCCTGCTGTTACTGAGATTTAGTACATTTTCTTGTGTAAATGTTTCTTCACTTGCTATATGCATTAGAACACTCTCCAGAGACTTGAATGTTTTGTTTATTTGTTTTTGTTTTTTATAATTTTCAACAGTGTCACTTCACTAGAGGGAGGGTCCATGGAACTCCTTACTCCACCACTTTGGAATTCATGTCCTTTACTTCTCTTTTATAGAGATTAAAATATGAGACAAAAATGTGCTTTTATATTTACATGAAAAGTAACCATTTCCTTTGTGTAATTCCAAATTTTTATCTGGTATCTTTCTTTCTGCCTGAAGAGCTGCCTACATGTCTGCTGTACATGTCCGCTGGCAGTGAATTCTCTCAGGTTTGTTTATCTGAACACAGCCTTTATTTTATTTCACTTTTTTTTTAAAAAGATACTTTTCACTGGGTATAATATTTTGGGTTTGGCAGTTTTTCTTTAGGCATTTTAAACATGTTTCATGGCCCAACAAGAAGAAGTACATTGATATTTTAGTCTTTGTTCTTCTATAGATAGGCTTTTTTTTTTGTTTCACTGCGTTTTACGTTTTTCTCTATTGCTGACTTTCAGCAGTTTCTGATGTGCTTTAATATAGTCTTTAACATGACTCTGCTTAGGTTTTGTTGGACTACTTAGATCTGTGGGTTTATAGTTTTCAGCTATTATTTCTTCAAGTACTCCCCCCTTTTCCTCATTAGACTCCAATTAAATATGTTAGACCAGTTGATATTGTCCCACAGGCTAATGTACCTTTGTTCATTATTTTGTTTCATTTTAGATAGTTCTTGTTGTTATGTCTTTTTGTTCACTGGTCTTCCCCATTGTTTGATCTTTGATTTGTGGCCTGGTATGCTCTCTAGAAATTTTTCTTCCTACAGTTGCTCAGTAAGTGTTAGATTCTATATTTTTCATCTTTAGAAATTCAATTAGGATCTGTTTTCTGTTTTCCATTTCTTTTGTCATTGTATTCATGTTTTCCTTTACCTCCTTGAATATAGCCAACATATTTATAATAGCTGTTTTAATGTTACTCTCTGTTAATTTCATTGTATCTGTCATTTCTAGGTCTGTTTCTTCACTGATTTTCCTCCTAGTTATGGACATTTTCCTCTTCTTATATATGTCTGGTAATTATTGCTTGGATGCTGGTTGTGGATTTTTATGTTGAGTGCTGGATTTTGTTGAATTCATTTAAAGTGTGTATTGCTTGCTAGTAGTTAAATTGTTTGCAGATTAGTTTGATACTTTCTAGACTTGGAAAGCTCTCTCTTAGGATGCATCTAGAATAGACTTTATCCTTGGGCTAATCTAACCACACTTTTAGGGCATGAAACAGCTGATTGCCTCGCATATTCAGTGAAATCTCCCTACTCTGGTTGGAAGGAACTTGAACAATTTGTAGCCTAGTGTGCTTTCTAGAAATTTTTCTTCCTACAGTTGCCCAGTAAGTGTTGATTGCTTTCCCAGCCTCATGGGATTTCACCTTAAGTGTATGCAGATGGGCAATTAGCCACAGATCCAGGGGGACCTCTGCAAATTGTTGGAACTCTTTTTTGTTTATTAATTTTTTTTTAAATACCAAAAAACACCAAACAAACGCAAACATTCTTAACTTTTGATCATTCCGTTCTACATAGATAGTCAGTAATTCACAATATTATCACACAGTTGCATATTCATCATCATGATCATGTCTTGGAACATTTGCATCTATTCAGAAAAATAAATAAAAAGAAAGCAGAAAAAAATTCATACATGCCCTACCCCTTACCCCTCCCTTTGGTTGATCACTGGCATTTCAATCTGAATTTATTTTAACATTTGTCCCCCCTATTATTTATTTTTATTCCATATGTTCTACTCATCTGTTTACAAGGTACATGAAAGGAGCACCAGATACAAGGTTTTCACAATCACACAGTCACATTGTGAAAGCTATATTATTATACAATCATCTTCAAGAACCGTGGCTACTAGAACACAGCTCTACATTTTCAGGCAGTTCCCTCCAGCCTCTCCATTACATCTTAACTAACAAGGTGATACCTGTTTAATGCGTAAGAATAACCTCCAGGATAACCTCTCGACTCTGTTTGGAATCTCTTAGCCATTGACACTTTATTTTGTCTCATTTTGCTCTTCCTCCTTTTAATCGAGAAGGTTTTCTCAATCCCTTGATGCTGAGTCTCAGCTCATTCTAGGGTTTTTCTCAGTTCCTTGATGCTGAGTCTCAGCTCATTCTAGGATTTCTGTCCCATGTTGCCAGGAAGGTCCACACCCCTGGGAGTCATGTCCCATGTAGACAGCGGGAGGGTGGTGAGTTTGCTTGTTGTGTTGGCTGGAGAGAGAGGCCACATCTGAGCAACAAAAGAGGTTCTCTTGGGGGTGACTCTTAGGCCTAATTTTAAGTAGGCTTGCCCTATCGTTTGTGGGGTTAAGTTTCATATGAACAAACCCCAAGATTGGGGGCTCAGCCTATAGCTTTGGTTGTCCTCACTGCTTGTGAAAATATCAAGAATTCAACTTGGGGAAGTTGAATTTTCCCCCTTTCTCACTATTCCCTGAAGGGGACTTTGCAAATACTTTTTTATTCACTGTTCAAATCACTCTGGAATTTATTGGGGCATCACTATGAACAAACCAGAACTGTTGGAACTCTTGCTCTCCATGAAGCTACCTTCTCCTTAGAATCCTGCAGCACAAATGCTAGGTGCCTCAATTTCCCTGAACTACTATCTCTGTCTCTTCTGCATATCAAGACCACTTGGATCTTTAGGTCCTCCATATTGTGCTGTGGCCTGGAAGCTTCTGCGAGGTGATAAGCTGGGGCAGTAGGTGGGCTCATCTCATGTGTTTCCCTTCTTCACTAGTTGTGGTCCTGTACTGCCTGTTGACCAATGTCTGAAAACAATTTCACATATTTTGCTTGGTTTTCTAGTTATTAAAAGGAGTATATAGTGTTTGTAGCTTCATGTGAGAGGCTAAGGTCTATACCTAAGAGATTGGGATCCTCTTACTTAATTTTACAGCATACTTGCTTCACAAATGATTTTGAATGGCTCTACACTGAGTATGTTTTTCCTCTCACTTCCACTCTCTTCTCTCCCCCGTATGAAGCAAAGTTTGTTGCCACTTTGCTTCTTAGTGCTGTCATTCCTGAGGTTTTGTGGGCCTCACACCCTGGTATTTTCTTAGTCTCTGGGTTTGGCTAAAATCCTGCAGCCCCATGCTGTGGAGCCAGAAATGCCAGTGGTGAATGTTTTGGCCCTTGGTGCTGGACATGGCATCCTTTGTCTTTTAGCATAAGGAACTGAGGTCTCACAGGAAGACCTTTTCTTTTTTGTTTTTTCAGGTCAGCCAATGAAGTGCAACCTTCACATGAATGGGAACGTTATCACCTCTGACCAGCCAATCCTGCTGTAAGTTCCAAAGATAGGGGTGCTGGGGTCAGGGTGGGCCTCTTCTGCTTGCTTTCTCTACACAATCATCTCTCTTCATTCTGAGAGAGGAGTTGCCTGCATCACCACTTTCTCCCTGTCCTTCATTCACTCCATTTCCTCTAATCTGGTGGTAAGGGCGCCGTCATGGTGCTGCCCTTGGTGAGTTTTCACTCTGGCCAGTGACTGTATGTGGTTATAACTCATGGTAATCTTAGAAGGAAATGATCGGGCAGGGTACCTGAGCTGGAGAATGGGAATGATGGGCTGCTTTAATTGGGGGAGGGAAAAGAGGTGCAGGGCAGGCCTGGCATAGGCTTTGAAGTTTAGAAAGACCAAAATTTGAACCCTGAGAAACGAATTGTGTGATTCGGATAAGTTTCTTCATCTGTGTTCTGGGAATAAGTTGTGTTCTGGAAAATATTAGGGTTTTGTGACCTAGTAAGTCTTGGAAACATTGGGCTAAAAAGAGACTTCTCAGAATGCTGAGTATACTCATGTGTTGTGTGCCCATCTAGGTGGAACATGCAGTGTTTCCTAAATGCGTGACCCTAGAACACAGCAGGCTGCGTCTGTGTTCTCACTGGTAGATAAGAAAAAGGATAGATTTGTTACAAGATGAATGAGATGAAGGGGTATGGAAAGCATTACACCCAGTGCCTAGCTCATAACAGATGCCCAGTAGATGCTGGCTCCCGTCCCTGAGGGAAAAATGACAGGATTTTGATTCTTCACTCTCCACAGACGGTTGAGTGACAGCCCTTCAGTGAAGAAGGAGAGTGAGCTGCCTCGCAGGGTGAATTCCACCTCTTCATCCAACCCGCCTGCCGAAGTGGACCCTGATACCATCCTGAAGGCGCTCTTCAAGTCCTCCGGTGCCTCTGTGACCACTCAGCCCACAGAATTCAAAATTAAACTTTGAGCAGGGGAGCAAGGCAGCAGGAAGTGGGGCAGAGGAGGGTGGCTCTGTTTCCCAAAGCAAAGTTTGTGACCAATGGGCCGTAGGACTGCAGGCCCCCGTGAGTGGGAAGGCTCGCCAGGGGCAGCGTTCTTCCTTCCTGGACGGGACCCGCCTTTCTGTGTTGTGTTCTCCCCTGTGCTCCTCTGTATGTTAATGTTTCCTCTTGTATGTCACCCCCCCCCCCCCCCCAGCCTCCCATCACCAGGCAAGCTTGTGTTTCTGAGTGTCCTTCCCCCTAACCTCAGCCCCAAACTGAATTCTTGCTCGATACAGAGCACTAATCTCTCGGTGGCTCCTTGGAATACAGGATAGGGGCTGTTTGAAGAAGATGGCTTTCTAAAGGGGCTGAGGCGTGCCTTTCTCCCTCTCTTTTTTAAACCTTTCAAACAAAGGGGGAAATGGGAACCGCCACTGTTGCAGTGAGAGCCAGGTTGTTGTGCCACTCACCCAGAGATGGCCTGGGTGGGGATCAGGTCCTCTTATCACGATTGGCTTCAGGCCCAGTCTGGACTCTGGAGAGGGCCATGTGGCAAGGGCAGGATGAGGCTGCTGCTCAGCTATGAGGGGTGCACCCCCAGCTCTTACCTTAGAGGGCCCTTGCTTTCTCAGGCAACCTAGAGTCCACATTTACCTTTTTATTAAGTTATGCTAAATGCTCCACCCCAGCTCTTTCTTTTGGACTTTTGGCTTGTTGCTAGGAGGGGCTTATACTGATAGCTCTCCCAGTCTTCATCTAGTGTGGCACTCATCACACCCTTGGTTTGGTGCAAATGCCACCTGGGTCAACACTATTAGTTGGACCTTCAAAGACTTTGTCACCTGTTCTATGACCCCTGTGAGTTTGGGAAATATTTTAATGGGAGATGTTTCCTGCCGCTAACATGGCTCTTCTCTGGCCTCAAATTTCTGTAGGACAACAGCCAAGAATGCTGAGAGGCACTTTACAGCTGCCACCAAGGGGCACTGCCTTTCCCTTGTGGGTCACCCACTCATCTATAACCAGAGTTATGTTCTTGCTTTGGCAGTGGGGAGGAAGGGGTGTCAGTAATTAAGGGAGCAGAGCAACCCTTCTAGACAAACCAGTGGGTAGTTCCCCCAGTATGATCAGTTGTATGTGCTTCCTACCCTCACAGCATTACTCTTGGTACCATTTTTAGTCTTCTGGATTGTCAGGACTATACACTCAGTCTTCTTTAGGTTTGTTGACACTGGCGGGAGTCCAGGCTATCAGGACTTAAGTGGGTTGGGCAGCAGGATCCTGGGAGCTGCAAAATTAGTGTCAAGTGCTGTGGCAGATGAAAGGCTAGGAAGTAAACCCCAGGATGTGAAGCGCTAAGAACCTTAGCCCAGTGAAAAATAACTTAGAAATTCATGTTTTCATGGAGTTAATAAATCTTTCAAGCAGTAGGGACCCAGGGTTTAAACCCAGCTAATCCTCTAGCTCTGAGGTTGGCCAGACCTAGAAAGTGCAAGGAATAAGGAAGTACTCCACTTTCAGTATCCCTCCCCCTCCCCACCAAGAATGCTGCTTTCCTTCCCTTGTCTCCCTTTAATGGGGACAGACTTACGTCTCTTCAGCAGCTGGAAGACATCCCTACCACACTTGAACCTTCTGGCCCAACAGAGCATCCAGAGGGGAGAAGGACCTGGTTTTTCAAGTGCTGAAAACAATCAGATCATTGCTTGGACTGTGCTTAGAGCAGGGATGGAAAATACCTACGTGAATGGCTTTACCCATCTCTCCTTTTCACATGCCAGACATGCTTTGTTTACTACTGTTTCATTGAGTCCAGCTGCAGCCTTCTTTTGCACCCCAAGCTTTGGAAGGTGATGGGGATGAGATGGTGGAACATGTTTACCTCCCCTGCTGTAGATGACAACATCTTGGTAAACAGGGAAGAGAAGGTGGTGGTCCAATCTTTGTTTCTTTCTCCACTTCCCACCCCATACATTATCCATCTGTGTTTTTTTTTTTTTTGTTCAAAAGGAGAGGAAGAAGCATTAAGTGATGGAGAAGACTATGTATTACTTAACCATTTCTGAATAAACATTTGTTATTCCTACCTCTGAGCTGTTATTTCTTAAAAGCTTCTGCTAAGTGGTCAGGAGGGATTTGGCACCAGAAGACAGGAATTTGCTTCTTTGCTTTTCTACTCATCAGCTATGACCTCGGGCCAGTTACTCACAGAACTCACTGAACCTCAGTCTTTGTAGCTGAGAGAATGTGATCATTAGTGACTGCCACTTATTTCCCTGTTTTTTTTTCCTTGCCTCATATTCCAACCTGAGAAGCTGGCAACCTAGAAATGCCAGTGGATATAGAGAAAAATGCCCCAAGAAAAACCTGCTCTTTAGTCAAAGGACCAGGAAGGCAAGACTGAAAATCACAGCCAAACACCACAGAAATAAACTGCAACCTCTCACCAGCAAAGGGTGAGTCAGGAAACTAGACTCCCACCCTTCCCAGGCTTGGGTACCCCAGCCTGTGAAGTAAAATGAGGAAAGACTTTGAGCTAACATGAAGGTGGATCAATTACTCAACCTAAACAACAGAAAAATAGACCCCCCCCCACCAAAAAAAAAAACAGTATCGGGGACTTCTGGTACTGTAACCAAAAAATAACCTAAAGTCTGTCATTGGAGTCCCAGAAGGAGTGAAGAAGTGTGGGGCTGAAAAAGCATTTGAAGAAATAATGGCTGAAACTGCCTAGATTTGGTAAGGGAAAAAAACCTCACAAATGCAATTGAATAGGTCCAGTGAACCCCAAACAGGATACACCCAAAGAAATCCACACTAAGACACATAGTCAAAATTCTGACAGCTAAAGACAAAAAAACAAAAAACAAAAAAAAAAAACAGCAGTGAGAAATACCCTGCATACAATTTGACTTCTCATCGTGTGCAATGAGACCAGAATGAAGTGGCACATTTTCAAGCAGTAAAGAAAAAAAACAACCAAGACCAAAAGTTCTAGAGCCAGCAAAACTTTTTTTTTTTTACATTTCTAATTTATTAAGTTACTTAAAGTTTATATATAGTCAGAAAATACACATTAGATGAGAACAAAAATTAAGTAGAAATACTATAAAAATGGTTCTGTTTGGTTTGCCAAAGGAGATTTATTAAGCTTATTTACAGTTCTAAGGCCATGAAAATGTTTAAGGCATCAACAAGAGGATACCTTCACTTGAGAAAGACTGGTCACATCCAGGGTTTCTCTGTTAGCTGGGAAGGAATGTGGCTGGCATCTCCTCATCATTTGCTCCTGGGTTGCATTGCTTTCAGCTTCTGATTCCAGTGGCTTTCTGTCAGCTCTCAAAGCATCTCCAAACATCTGTGTCTGGGCATCTGCTCTCTGTGTTGGCTCTTTTAAAGACTCCAGTAAACTAAGATCCATCTTAAATAGGTTCATAGAAATAATTCAATCAAAAGATCCCACCCACAATTGGATGGGTCTCATCTCCATGGAAACAACCTAATCAAAAGATCCCACCCACCATAAGTCCACCCCCACAAGACTGAATTAAAACAGCATGGCTTTTCTGGGGTACATAATTTCAAACCAGCACAGGTTCCAAGAAGCTATTTTAAAAGCTAAAAGTTAGCACATTTGGAAAAGGATAGATTTTTAAAAATCTATTGGCATTTTTCATGAGGAAACACCCTCCATTATGTAAAGTTTGATTGGAATTGACTTTATTCCCTAATAGTTAACTGGACAGAAATGAACACTAATACTTTGATACTAAAGTGAGATCTTAAGTATAAAGAAAATGTAGATCCTTCAGAACATGTCAATTTTGTCTCCACTTTGTATTTTTAATATTCACATCATTAAAATTGAGTTGTTCCTTCCTCATTTTCTTTCCCCCTATAAAACCTAAGGGTTTGCAGGTCTATAAAGGAGTAATCAGATTAGTTTATCAAGAGCATGATGAAAAAGCTCTCCATCTTTTTGGAGACCAGGCTAAACAACCTCTCACCCAAAGGTGACTGGAACATAAGCATAATTTTCTGAATAGTTGAACACCTTGGTTTTCTAGTTACATTTGTCACAAAATTCAGTGTAACACCAGGCATGGCCATTTATTCCCAAGAGCTTGATATCTTGAATTAGAAAACTCAGTCATTCAGCTCCCCCAAATCATACCTGGTTTAAGATCAAACATGAGCTATCAGAAACCAAAAAGTGCTTTAAAGCCATTTTCATCAGGTTAAGATTAACAGTGAAACAAAGTTAATGGTAGGAATGCAAGGCCAACTTGCCTCAATTTTACAGAGGCTAAAAGCCAGTAACTGATTTGCAACAAAATGATCAATATGCACATTTTTCTATTTAGATCAGATGTATTCAGCATGCAATAGGAAAGACTAAAGTAAGTATTATCTAGTTCCAGGAACAAAATGTGCCCTCATGATGTCTCCATTGTCAGCATTTTACTCCTGCACCTGATCTGAGTACTGGCAGGATGGAAAAAGGTATTTTCTATAACAGCGAATTTTGATACAGAGAAAGAGGAATAGTGGAATCCTTCAGCATCATGAATAATAATAAAAAGAATGTGGAGATTGCCCGGCTGCAGGAAGTAAAGCACTTGGGTAGGTGAGCCTAGATTTGACTAACAGATTTATTAAACACCTTAACTATGACAAAATCATCAGTACACAGAAGACAAAATCTCAGAAATATATACTGTGTTGGTTTGTACCCCAGAAAAGCCATGTTTTAATCCTAATCCAATTTTGTGGGCCAGACCTATTGTTTAAGGTGGAAATTTTGGATTGTTTCCATGGAGATGTGAAACATCCAATTGTGGTTGTGGTTTTTTGATTAGATGGAGCTCTGACTCCACACATTCTAGATGATCTTGATTGGTTTACTGGAGTCCTTTAAAAGGGGTAACAATTTGAGGAAACCTCAGATGCAGATGCTTGAAGAACAGGTGCTTCAGAGCTGACAGAGACACAGATGTCTGAAAATGCTTAGACTGCTGAAAGAGAGCAGATGCCTAGACATGGGCAGAGCCCAGCAGACGTTGCCATGTACCTTCCCATGAGATGCTAAACAAGCCAGAATCTAGACAGTGGCAAGGGAAGCCAAAAGATGAAACCCAGCCCTAGAAAAACAAAGTGAGGAACTTCCACAGGACACAGAGGCTGAAAGCCAAGGAGTCCAGGAGCAAGGGACCAGCAGATGCCAAGCCATGTGCCTTCCCAGCTGAGAGGTGTTCCAGATGGCATCAGCCTTTCCTGAGTGAAGGTAACCTCTTGTTGGTGCCTTAAATTTCAGTTTTAGAACTGTAAACTTGTGACTTAAATCCCCTTTATAAAAGCCATTCCATTTCTGGTATATTGCATTATGGCAGCTTTAGCAAATCAAAACATACACCTTTGGGAATTTTCTGTCCTTTTTGTTGTCATGGCTTTTCATATTAGTTAGTGAAATGGAAAGTTTTGAGTGGTTACTAAGAAGATCCACAAAGGAAAGATAAACCGTATAAGACAATCACTGAGGGAAAAGAACTTTAAGAGGCAACATTTAGTTGGGTCTAGAAATAGAAAATTCTTCCTAATGTCCTGGTTCTGACTGTATAAACCAGTAATTGACTGTTGATCCTTGAACCTAGTAACTGGTCTGTAAGAAAGACAACAAAAAGGGGCGGGGGGGGGGGGCGTGCACTGGTAGTTCAGTGGTAGAATTCTCAGCTGTCATGTGGGAAACATAGATTTGATTCCCAGCCCATTCACTAAAAAAAACAAAACAAAACAAATGGGGCTGCAAGAATGGTGACCACACAGCATACAAAAGGAAAAAAGGGGAGAAGACCAAGATGGCTAATAATAGTAACAAAAAGTTAAATGGCATGAAACTGAAAGTTCAGCTTTTGGGAGCTCCAAATTGAGTCCTTCCTGGAAACAGTATACATCTATTCTCTTGTTCCAGGGTTTCTTTCTGCATACAAGATCCACCAGAGGTAAGAAAGGGCACTGTCTATCTACATTTGGCCCTGGGACACCTCTTTGAGGGCTACAGCACTGGGAGGTTGGTCAAAACTACCTTACACAAGCATCTATACCAAGCCTTTTCAACCTTCTTGGAAGAACTGGTTTCTTTATTTTTATAAAGAAAATAACCACATAATTCTATTACTTCATGTAACTAAAGGAAAGGCTCATCAGCCATCCAAATTGTCTGCTTAGTTATTTAGTCTGGAGTGGTAATTATTATTTCTGGATTGAGATGCTGTTTTATATATCTGTAACCTGGTATTTAGAGATAAGAACGAAGCTGATCAGGTCAGCATTAAGGTAATTTGGAACACAAGGGTAAAGAAGACATTGTCTATATTTTAGAACCTCACCTACTCTTTGAGACCAAGGGAAGAAAGGTTTATTTTCTCTGGAACCTAAATTTTCTGTAGCACACACATAATCTAACTCAACCTGTCCGGACAGCTCATTTGAACAATTGAAACACAGGGAGCCCAGAATAAGAATAAGGGCCTTTAATCCTGTATAGTTTAATATAATGCCTGGATACATCCAAATATATTAAGCAGATAATCAAAAAGTATTGACAAAGTCCCTTGAGAAATGGGAGAAAAAAAATATGGAACTATTAAACTTTACCATCAGGAAATCCCCTGATAATGTGTCAAACATTTGGGACACCCAAATCAATAGGCCAAGCCCTTGATCTTGAGGCTTACTCTTGTGAAGCTTATCTAGGTAGTGGAGAAGCCTAGCCTACCTATAGGTATGCCTAAGAGTTACTTCTGGAGGACCTCTTTTGTTGCTTAGATATGGCCTCTCTCTCTAAGCTCAACTCTGCAAGTGAAAGCATTACCCTTCCCCGCTTATGTGGGACATGACATCCAGGGGTGAAAGTCTCCCTGGCGGTGTGGGAGATGACTCCTAGGGATGAGTCTAGCCCTGGCACTATGTGATCAACAATTCTATCCTGACCAAAAGGGGGAAAAGGAGTATAACTAATAAAGTATCGGTAGCTAAGAGAGCTCAAATAGAGTCGAGAGGCTACTCTGGAGATTGCTCTTACACAAGCTTCAGTTAGATATTGCTATCTGTCATAACTTGCCAAACCCCAACCAAAACCATCCCAGCCAATCCTAAAGAACACCTAGGGCAATATATAAGATTCTACAAAGGTTCCATGCACTAGAGTAACTTTCCAGAAACCTACAACCTCCAGATGGGTCCCTGAACCAGATAAGTCCTGAAACCTAGAGGGCCCAGTCTCTCCAGAACATCAGATAGTTCTGTCTCCCTACCCCATATTACTGACAGCCTCTTCCAACATGAACAAATTAGAATGGCCATAGCCCAAATACCCCGAAAGAGTGGGATAGAAAGATCAAAGATGATGGTGGAGTTATACAGAGAAGGTAGGGTTTAACAAACAAATATGATTGCTGAATCATTAAATTGATATTCCTTTAGTCTCCAGTATCTTAAAGCAGCTAGAAGTAAAAACCTAAAATTGTGGAATTGTAACCCATACCAAAGTCTGAAATCTGTTCTGCAACTAATTGGTGTGCTGTGATTTGAAATTTATTGCTTTTTTGTGTATGTGTTATTTTTCACACACACAAAAAGTCAATTGTGATGATAAAATTTTTTTATTCCTTCTAGCCTCCTATATTCTGGAGCAGCTAGAAGGAAAAATCTGAGAGGATGGTATGGTAGCCCATGACAAACTCTGGTATCTGTCCTGTAACTACTTGTTCAAGAGTGCTTTGAAAACTATTGCTTTTTTTTTCTTTGCTTTGTATAGATGTTATATAATGTTCTAGTTTGCTAGCTGCTGGAATGCAATATACCAGAAATGGAGTGGCTTTTAACAAGGGGAATTTAATAAGTTGCAAGTTTACAGTTCTAAGGCCAAGAAAATGTCCCAATTAAAACATGTCTAAAGAAATGTCCAATCAAAGGCATCTAGGGAAAGATACCTTGGTTCAAGAAGGCCGATGAAGTTCAGGGTTTCTCTTTCAAGTGAGAAGGCACATGGTGAACACAGTCAGGGCTTCTCTCTCGGCTGGAAGGGCACATGGTGAAGACAGTGTCATCTGCTAGCTTTGTCTCCTGGCTTCCTGTTTCATGAAGCTCCCCGGGAGGCATTTTCCTTCTTCATCTCCAAAGGTCGCTGGCTGGTGGACTCTCTGCTTCGTGGTGCTGTAGCATTCTCTGCTCTCTCTGAATCTCTCATTCTCCAAAATGTTTCCTCTTTTATAGGACTTCAGAAACTAATCAAGACCCACTCAAATGGGTGGAGACATGTCATCCCTTAATCCAGTTTAACAACCATTCTTAACTAAATCACATCAACCAGGGAGATGATCTCATCACAGTTTCAAATATATAGTATTGAATAGAGATTATTCTACCTTTAAGAAATGAGATTTATATTAAAACATGGCTTTTCTT
This sequence comes from Tamandua tetradactyla, assembly GCF_023851605.1. Taxonomy (NCBI): domain Eukaryota; kingdom Metazoa; phylum Chordata; class Mammalia; order Pilosa; family Myrmecophagidae; genus Tamandua; species Tamandua tetradactyla. The sequence goes on along the minus strand of NC_135333.1, from coordinate 36,103,352 downwards.
AGGGGGCATATACCCTTTCAAACCAGTACATATAATTAAAAAGTTAAAAAAGATTGTCTGCTTAGTTGCAGCAAGCTAGATCAGCTTGTGTCCTCACTTTATTCTCATACAATCAGCTTTAATGAAGGCACAATATAATCAGACTAGCAAACAAAAAGACTGGCAGAATAATTAACTTTACTTATGATACCTCAGATTTTCTAAATGTCAACTATATAGCAACCCAAAGGCCCATAAATTCTCACTGAGGCACAACCATTGATCAAGGCCCTTTGAAAAATTAAAGATAATGAAGGAAGAAATCTCAAGGAGAGAAAGTTTTATTCTCCCAACAGATAACTTAATAAATAAATTTACTGCCCTGATCCTTTCAGGTTCACATTGAGAAAATGCAACTTTCTTTTAAGGGCCTCCCCAATCAACTAATTGTTTAATTAACCCAAATTTAGAAAAATAAACCCATAATTAAAAAATATGTCTCAAATGTCCTTCATACCTGGAATGTAATAAAACTTTGACATCAGAATGAAAAACCTCTACAGTCTCAGGATCACACTGGGTGTCAGTCTACACATGAGCTTGTTTATCACGTCCATCCAAACGACAGCGTCAACACGCCATGATGGAGTTCAGAACACCTTGCTAAGCGTAGATGCTGAAAGCCTTCAAACTACTTTTGGTAGTTCAGTTAGACAAGACAGATAATGAATTCATAGAAACTGAGAAAACGGTTAAACTTGAAAAGAATTTTGGTGTTGATTTAAAATGTTGTCACAGTCCAGAGATGGTAATAGAGGATAGGTGCAGATGGAAACGGATCCTATCACATGCACTGTTCTAGTTTGCTAGCTGCCAGAACGTGCTATAACAGAAACAGAACGGCTTTTTAAAAAGGGGAATTATATATTAATAAGTTGCTAGTTCACAGTTCTAAGGCTGAGAAAATGTCCCAATTAAAGCAAAGCTATAGAAATGTCTAATTTAAGGCATCCAAGGAAAGATAGCTTGGTGCAAGAATGGCGATGATGTTCAGGGCTTCTCTCTCAGCTGGAAAGGCACATGGCGAGCATAACAGCGTCTGCAGGTTTTCTCTCCAGGCTTCTTGTTTCATGAAGCTCCCCGGGGGGTATTTTCCTTCTTCATCTCCAAAAGTCTCTGGCTGCATTGGCTCTGTAGTTCTCGTGGTTCTCAAAAAGGTATTCTCTCCAAAATGTTCCCTCTTTTAAAGGATTCCAGTAAACTAATCAAGACCTACCTGAAATGGGCGGAGTCACATCTCCACAGAGATAATCTAATCAAAAGATTCCAACCTGAATTGTTGAATAGGGATTAAAAGAAGCTGCCCCCCACAAGATTGGATCAGGATTAAAACATGGCTTTTCTAGGGTACATACATCCTTTCAAACCAGCACATGCTCCTTCAACAGTAAAACCATCCTCTGGATGTTTGGAGAAGTTTAACAGGTTCAGAATGGTTTTCACAGAACACAGAATTCTTAGTGCACCAGGCAGTAATTTTCAAACTTCTGCTCAAAAATTGTGGAGCATTTACATACAAATGGAACTATTTGGACGGTGACCCCTCAATCAATGTCTTTTTACATGTGGCTTGTGAACAGATCTCTGAAAATTGAGCAGTCTCTTCACTCAGTATCCGTGCTAATCTTGACTCAATGAGGAATAATTTGGGTGCATTGTCAGACAATAGCTATTAGTTGTTTTGTTTTGTTTTTTTGACATAGTAGAAGTGTTATCTCATTTTCTTGTAGTAGTGTAAACCCAAACGGAAGAAATAAACAAACACACAAAAAAATCAAAACAAACTACTGCCTCCTTAAAAAAAAATCCACCATTCTTTGTTTTTCCAGTGATATAGTTAAACCCAGTGTACTCACAATCAAAAGAAGAAAAAGAAAAGAAAAAAGGGTTTTTTTGCAGTGTTTGTCCTTTATTTGCAGACTTCCTCAGCCATGCTGAGGTTGATTAGTCAGCATCTCAAAGAATCTGAAAAACGGAATTTTCTTTGAGTACCAAAAGAATTGGGGACATGGAGTAGAATTCTACAGCACTGATGATCAAGAACTGACTTGTGATTTCTTGTCATTTTTTGACTTGAGTGGAAAATAGAAGGAGAGTTATTTCTATTTACAGTCCTATCTGGTGGCTGAAAGAAAAACAGGCTTTGGACAGAGAAATCTGGGTTTCAGGAGAGTTCACTATAAGGTCTGCTTGACATCGGGTTTCCACCCTATCTATAAAGCACAGAATTTCTGGGTCTGATTAGTTTGCTTACCTCCTAGGGAGACAAAAGCAACTGTAAACTTTTGAATAAAGAGGCAACTTAGATGACATCAGAAAAAAGAAAATAGAATTTTTTCATAGCAGACCTACCCTAAAATAATGGATAAATGATGTTCTCTAAACCAGAGAGAACATCATTTCTCTCTGGTTTAGAGAGGAAGTGATAAAAGAAAGAAATCTGTAACATCAGGAAGGAAATAGTAAAATTATGGGTAAATATAGTAGACTTTTTTTCTCCTCTTGAGTTTTCTAAATTATTTTTGGCAGAGCAAAAATTATAACACTGTGGTGTGGTTCCCAATTATATAGAGGAAATATTTAAGATCATTTTATCATGGGGGACAGTAAAGAGATGAAAGGAAAAATAAGATTTCTACAGTACAATCAAACTGTAAAATGTGGACAACAGTACACTGTGATGTTATGTATATATAGTAACACTTAGAGCAACCACTAAGAAAAAAAAAAAGCTATACAAAGAAATACAACCCAAACCACTATAGATAAATCACATTGGAATTCTAACAAATCTTCAAGGGGAGTCAGAAAAAAGAAAAAACAGGACAAATAGAAAACAAAATAGCAGACTTAAGCCCTAAC